>NW_026947485.1:15831518-18344018 GCF_034190915.1 Cavia porcellus | reverse complement strand
TATCAAAAATATTTTGAACTAAAATTTCTTTGAACTACAGGAATTATTTCAAGGTTCTGCATTGTGTATGTAAGTAAAACAGCAAAGAATGAAATGAGAGTAAGAGATACTAGTGAAAATATTTCATCGTTGTGTGCATTACCATAAATCAAAAGCACTGTAAGATTTTCCTTTATGTTTGGAAGAACAAGCTTTTTATTGACTGTCTTTCATAATTAATAGCATTTACTCTTTAAATCAAATTAGCCTGCTTTTCCTATTAAAGCCTTAGTGCAGGATCATTTTTTAAAGCACAAAGTGACCTTGGCAAAAATGAAGGATCAATAATATGTTGATTAGGAGTCTATTTGCTCTAATAGCAAATGTTTCCTTGTTAGTTCCTGTTGCGAGCCTCTCACAGGTCATAGTTCATTACTATCTCCTGGTAGCGGTATTTCTACATACAGAAAATGTTGACCCTAAAGAGCAGAACGCTGATGGATTGACTTAGTCATATATATAGATTTTCTTAATACTTCTTTAATCAGTTCAGTTTGGGATTCATGATGGTGCTACAGGATATCCATCAATTGGGCAGGAAGAAGAGAACGATACGCTGTTGAACTTAGCATCCTCAGAATTTCTTGAGTTAGACTTAATCAATGAGGGCTAAGGGAGTCATGTTTTATTGCAGAAACAGAAAAGCTTAATGTGATTGAGGTTTCAGAAAATAAAAATATGCACACAGATGGGTAAATGGATGGCAGGAAGACAGTGCAGATATAATGGCAAATTATATGGGCAGTCATGATTCAAAGGGTTGAAAATGTGATTTGAAAAGGTTATACAAAAGCTATTGGAACTGAATTTAAGAAAACCTTCTATAAAATATAATTAATTTTATTACAGTTGGGTCTCTTTTCATCTGTTGTTTTTGAGCAAAGAAATATAAATATTTGAGCAACTAATATGCAATCTAATACATAGCAGTCGTTAATGACATATTCTTGATCAGTAATATATGGGGATGAGCTAAAATAATTCAACTCAAAGTAAAAAAAAAAGTTTACTTTGAGTAGCCAAAGGGAATAAAGGACAAATGAGATGCAATTAAGCAGAGAACAATTTAGTATAAGTCTAATAGCAAAGTCTTTAATGATGCTTTGGTACCGATGAATTTGATTTAGAAATATGTTCCAAGTTAAGTTATGGAAACCCATCTCTTCAGTCACTTAAATTTGGACAGGCCAAAGTTAATATGCTGAATGAGAAAATTGGAACCTTGAAATGGAACTAAATGACCTAATTGATCTTCTTTTCTATCACTGATCTGTAGATAACACTATGAATTAAATGAAAAAAGATGATTATTTCCTATTTAAAATAAAAACATAGAAGTGAATCTTTAAATCCGCACTGTGACTGAGCCACATTCTCTGTGTTTTGGTCTGTATCACTGGGGACATCTTACTCTTAGATAAGGCACAGAGGTGGGTTTCGCAGCCTTCACAAACATAAGTCAGTTCAGAAAGTTTATTTATAGAACCAAATAGTAGATTTTAAAACAAAGAAGACATTAGATGCAATAAAAACATTAACCTTGACTCTCGTAAAAGGAAGAGTTGACCAGGCAGATGGGAGGAAAGGAAAGAATACGAATTCTCAAAGACATCAAATCAGCTAAATTAGCAAACTATTTTATGATATTTAGAGAGCAGTGTGATACCTGAAACATGTGTTAGCAAATTTAATCAGTGGAGTACAATATAGAAAATACTTATGCTTTGCATGCTGAGTGGTAAAGTTAAGGATATTAAAAAATTATTATATAATAAGAAATAAAATATATTTCGGTTACATGTATTAATAACAATAAATATATAATGGCAACTGAATGCAATTTTACTGTAATATGATTTTGCTAATGAGAAAGGTGGACTTCTGTTTGCAGGAATAACATGTTATTTAAGTGGGGGTCAAACTCAGAGTTTTTTGTCATCAGATGAATGGCAAACATACAAACTGTGTAAATGAGGCCCACTTGGGACCCTGGATGATGGCTGGTGAAGTCCTGTCTAAAGTACTCTTGTCCACAGAAGTTTTATCTTCTAGCAGAAGAATATTAGATTAATTCTTACATGAAAGTTTTCTTGGGGTATAGGATAAAAGTCTTGTCTATAACTGAAAGTGACTGATCAAATAGGCTTGAATTCTTATTCTGTTTGTTGTAATTGTGTGTCAGAGCCATATGGGGCCAAGAGGATTTGAAATTTCCAGTGGATGACTAAAACCATACGTGGTCCACCATTCTCTGAGTGCAGTCAGCAGTCTCCATCCTGCTTTCTCAGAGTATTTATTCTATCCGTGCCTCTGCCTGCCCCAGTGAGATCACAGGAAGCACTTATAAACTACACAAGTTTCTGAGCCACAAACAAAATGATAATGTTTATGTCTAATCATATGCATGAGCCTTACTTCATTTATCTGCATATTTTTCCACAACCATGCATTAAATACACAATGTGTATTTTTCACTAATGATTATGATATAAAAACATTCTGAAATATGCCTTTTGAACAAATAATAACATCATGATGTTCACTATAGTGAACATCTAGACTTTTGCCATTTGGTTGTGAGTCAATATCTAGTAGTAACAACTCTGAGATCAAATTTATAGTTTTAAAATGTGAGTTTTGACAGATTCAGTCTTATTAGTTTAAAAATGCTCTTCATTATGCATAGATATTTTATGAAACATTAGAATAAAAAGTGAGGAAAATACAAATACAGAGAAAATTTATTTGAACTTAAATTCCAGAAAAGTATCTTTTTTTTTTTTTTTTTTTTTTTTTTGCAAGCAAGAAATAGTCAGGTACTCTATAGTAATACCAGGTTATACAGATTACATTGTTTCAAGAAGTATACTGAATTTATGTTGCAAATGTTTTCAAATAGCCAGCAAAACTTTCTTTTAGTAATGATACTTAATTATAATCAAGATAAAATATCAACTGATTTGCAAATTTTTTGTAGAAATAAATTTGCAAATAAATTACATTATATATATATATATATATATATATATATGATTCTTAATGTATGATTAGCATTATTTTTCCAATGCAGTATAGTCATAATACTAGAGTCAGCATTTTGTATTCACTCTGTGTAAGAATTGGAAGTATGAATTTGACTCATTATTAGAGTATGTGAAGCTTTTTCTGTTCTTTCAAGTTATCTCGTTCTATCGTTTTTAGAGATTCAGCATTCAGAGAAAACTGACCTGGTTTTCCCGAGGCAAGATCTGATCCATTTACCACAGACTTATTCAAAATAGAAAGAAAGTAAAATAGATATGATTATCAAACCCAGAACCTTGCACTTGGTACTTGTGTCCCCCAATTATGTCCCAGAAAATCTTAATATTTATGAAGAAATTTAGTTGTTAACTGATTTCTTAAAAATAAAATAATTATCAACCGATTTATTTTAATCCTTTAAATATATCTAACAAGGTCAAACTGAATACAAACTGGTTTTATATTGATATTTCTTGAAAATGACTTTCCTCCATAGTGTATATCCATATAACTAAAGATTTTCTCAAAACATACTTTTCGGAAATTAAAGAGAAAAGAAGCAAATCTCCTTCTTTGATGAAAGTTCAAAGAATGTATTCTTCATAGACTAAGTCCGTTTCCTTACTTTAAACATTCATCATTAATGGCTTTCTTTCCTAAATGAGTAAATTTTGCATATATGTTTTACTCTTGTGAATTCCTATGTCTATATTATTAAGATAATTATTTTTCTCTTATTAGTTTTACTGTAATAATTTTACTTAAATAAAATTGGGTGGAAAGTCTCTAAATATCAGACAGACCAAGACATAATCAGAAACAATTTTAATCTTTGGATCCATAACACTGCTTCTATTTTGTTATTGTGGTAGTTGTTTTATTGGAGAAATATTATGTACACTATAAATATATAAAATTTAAATTTTTCAAAAGATTGTAATCCATAGCTTTTGTTATTCTGAGAAATCAACAAAATTGAAAAAGGATTAAGTGAATAAAATAGCCCCAAATGAATTATTCCTACATTAGCACTCATGCCTAACCAAGAAATATAGCACTTAGAAGAAAATTTTGGGTTTTCAAGCTGAAAGAGAAATGGAAATTGATTCCTTTAAAGAATTATTATTTCTCTAGGATTTTCTTCTAAAATCTTCAGAAAAATCTTCTTGCCAAGCTATTATTACAAAAATGAAATGAATAAAACTATGAGAGATGCCTTCAGTGGTTGATGTAAAGAGGAGACATTTTGGTTTGTGACATCAAATTACAAAATTCAGTTGTCCACATGACAAGAGGATTTACACAGAAACACTGGCAAAGAACTAGAAGTAAGGAAAGGTTCTGAGCCTCAAGTACATATTCCAGTGTAGTCAGAAATGGGGCAGTAGCTTTTCTTGGCTTTGAAAGGCAGTCGTGCTGTCTTCTTACGCTCTACACCCTGCTCAGGGTTCTTAGGCCATTTGCCCTGTAGGACCTGAGTCATCATTTCCTCCTCCTCGGTGTGTCCACTGTAGGGCCGGTTGAATGGTTGCCCCCAACTTTAACAGGGGCCGCTGATGGATGTGGGCCATTTAAATGTACAACAGAGAGCTGAACTAGATAACGAACTTATTATTCCTCTCAGAGGATTATAGGTTAGTCCCAAAGGAGTGCAGCAAGCCAGAGCAAATCCATATCTACTGGCTCAACAATAGCCAGAAGGCTGACTGGAAATATTGATTTACTTTCTAGGCCATTTAGGCCTTAATGGCGGAGAAAAGCTGAAGTGCTGTTTACTTTTCTGCCAGAATCGACCAAACAACCAGTGCATTTTTTACAGGTTTTTGATTGATTTCGCTTAGAGGAATTAGAGGTGATTTATTTTTAAGCTGAAAGCAACTCGTAAATATCTCCAACGGCACAGGTTCCCCGAGAGGAAATGTTAAGTGGAAATACTTACTGAGAAAGACTTGGTTGCAAATCAATGGGAGCAGGTACCAGGCCTCACTGGCAGCCATCAGGTGTCAGACACCTTTCCAGGGCCCTGTCAGGACTATAATCTCATCCCTTCAGCTCCTCTCCTTTTGAAAGCTCTCAACTTCACCAGGCTTGAATAAATTTAATCGCCTGACTGAATTTCAGCCAGATGCACCCCGCTGACTTTCAAAGGGTCCTAGATGGGACAACATAATGGCGCGCGAATCTCGCAAGGAGCATTTTCGATGTTTGATGGGTGAAAACAGTAATTTATCACACAAGTGGCAATTTTCCACAATTCCTCAATCCCACACACAGAAAATGTGTAACTCCAACAAAGGAATGAAGCGGCTACACAAAAGAGGCCTCAGCCAAGATGCTGCCATATTAGTCTGTCTTTTAAAAATACATCCACTCTTAAATCAGTGATAATATTGAAAGATATGCTTCAACAATAACAACAGAAAATGGCTTGTGATTTACTGTTCAAGCTGGTGAGGTGTGAAGAGGCTGTAATGAAAAGGCAGGGAGTGTTTTAAGTGATCTTTCCAGAGTTCTTGCCTTCCTTCCTTAGAATGAGTTAACAAAGGGGTAAAGGACGGCACTTGAAATTCTATATAAAAATCTCCCTTCCACCCGTCAGCAGGGGAGAGAAAAGTGAGTTCAACAAGCTTGTGGTTTCATCTCTGTGAGCTTTTCTTGATTATCACCTCTAGGCCCAACGTCATGCAAATATTTTTCAAATGATGCTGCTTGGGGCAGTTCTTTGACTATTTTTTTTTTCCTCTATTGTATTGAAAGAATCGTAAAAACAACTTGTTATTAGTAAAAATCAATCCTGAACCCTGGCCTTCATCTATTTATCTAACCTTGCAATTTTAAACGATAGAGAATCGTCTTTATCCTTTAAAACTTTCTGATGAAAGACATTTGGTTGCATATTGTGGGAACTTTAGATAACACATTAAACTTTATCTGTTGAAGAAATACTATAATTCCTTCAGCCTGGAATAAACACTGTTGTATGCTTTTTTCTTTTCAATTCTTTTTTTCCTTAGATATTTATTTATATTTGCCTATTTTTTTTTTAAAAACGACATTGAATAAGGGTATGTGGACAGTGTCTTGCTTAATATTATTTCAGGAACATTTTATTTAATCTTCAAACAACTATTCTCTCTCAAATCTCAGAACCAGCATTGCCTAACAATGAGAAATTCAAAACATCACTTCAGCAGACAGTGCTAAGCTGTACAATGGAAACTCTTCAAAGGAACCTACCTCATAAGATTACCTAGAAAGTAAAACATCTGATGATACATTGCTCATTATAAGTATCTGAAATAAGGCTGATGCCCAATTGTTTAAGATTATGATTCAAAAGTGATTTTCTGTTCATCTGGTATGTGTTCTGCCTTCACAGTATAACACTGAGCTTCCTCCATTCTTTGTAGAACTATTGTCTTAAAGTGGCAAGCCTCATATAAAGAAATCACAGAACAGAAAGCTTCTGCTAGAGATCTTTCAAGAATAATAGATAAAAAATTAACTCATGCTAATCATTAGTTGCTTTTCTTTTAATCTTTTTTTTTTCTCTTCTGTCCTTCTGCCTCCTTCAAAATGTTCATCACTTAAAAGAGGCCAGTGCTGAGAGAGAAACCATACAGGTGAACACTAATAAACTCAGAAGACCAGTTTGCTTCAGCTTACTGGGGGGTTGGTTCCCTACATCTTTGCTGTAATTACTGAAGACCAAGGGCAATGGTAATTTATGGGCTGACAAGTTTCACTTTCTTTCTCACTTATCTTTTCCCTTTCACTAAAATCTGTGCAACTATTTCAGCAATTGGTGCACAGTGGTGTCATGAGTCCTGTGGTAAAGATTATCTTAGGGCCACAGATCTTTCTTGATGAAGGATGTTACCTAATTAGATGGGAATTACGCTTGATACAGGAGTCAGGTGTTAGGGCAGAAGGCCACAATCTGCTGCAGACTCCGTAAGAATGGAGGTGTGAGACAACTCATTTTTTCCTCTTATTCTGGGAATTTAAATGGAGATAGTTTCTCTGGAAAAAATATGAAATTCAAAGAAATTTTTGAAAAAAAAATCGTATCTGAAAGTGAAATATATCAGTAAAGAAAACAACAGCTGTTATCATGGAACTGAACTGGATTTAAAAGCACTAGTTTAAAACAATTATTATAAATGCAATAATGCATCACCATGTTAGAAACTTCCAGGCCTGGGGCACTAGTTTGGAGCAAAGTTTCCCACCTGCCATCAAGACTGTATTTTTGAAATATATTCTTAGTTCATGTAGTTGCATAAGTTCAAATAACTTCCACAACCATCACATTTAAAAACTCACAAGGAGCATAGTATTTTCAAGAGCTTTGTAATAGTCTATACTTCAGTCTTCACTAAAATTTTACTTGTTTTTTTTTAATTTGAAGGAACATACCTATTAACAGTACCTGTAACTCTCCCTGATAAAAATGCAGGATATTTTCATAACACATTATAGCTGTCTTGAAATATAGTTTGTATTCATTGTTATCTCAAAATTATGGCAGTTATTAGGAATACTGCTAGTTTTTCTCTTTAATGTGTTAGTAACGTGATACTCGCATTAATATCTCCCAAATTTAATTCCATATTTTGATAATTTGCTTACCTATACTTCAGTATAGTTGGTTTCCTTTTGACATCTTACATTCTTTCTGCTATATTAAACAAAATTACTCCAAGAAGGCATATGTGACTTCCAAAGGACAGATCATAAAAAACAAAACAAAACAAAACAAAAAAAAAAAAAAAAGTTAAAGGATCTTGTTATAAATAAATTAATTTAGAAATCCCAAAGCCTTTTTGCTTGGAATCTTTTCATATGTTACTCTGACGGCACGTTTGAACGATTCATCTGTGGAATGCATTAAGAAGTCCTGCCATGATCTTTTTTTCCACCAACCCAGTAGATCTCTAGAACAAGGTCTACAGCCAGCTGCTCTGGCAGATTCCCCCTATTTCTGCATAGTTCACAGATTAATTCACTATCAGTCTTTTCCATGCCATTGATTCCTTGAGGACAGAAGCAAACCACTGAAGATGACATTACAAGATGCCATTCCCTCTGATCTTTTCCCCAAGAAGTCCTTTTCTCGCTCAGAACAAAACTTCGGAGCCAGAGTTCAGTATGCTACCTCTGTGTGAAACACGGTGCTTGTCCGTTTAAGTGACTAATGGGAAACTTTGAACTGTTATGCAGGGGTTTCATTTACATGAGGAAGAAAAGATGAGCCCATATAGCAAAGCTCCCACCACCAAGGAATAATTCAATTTTCCTGGTCCCTGTTTACAGATGTTTGCATTCCTTTAGTGAAGTTGCTACATGCACATCAAACACTTTAATTACTTTGCTCTTCACTTTGCTGTCCCATCTTAACCCTCCCTTTATTTCTCAATCCCTTACCATTTGTGAACAATGCCTCCCTGCTCCCTATTATCTGTCTTTCATTTTACTCTTTATTTATAATTTTGCTTTCTGCGGGTCTGATTTATTTCACTTAACATTACGATCTCAGTATTCACCCACTTTTCTACAAAGAACTCAAGATTACCTTTTTATGGCAAAGTAATACTCCACTGGGCATAATAGCTGACTTTTATAAGTAGCCTGCATGAATTCATAAGAAAATGTAGTACTGGCACTGTACTTTTGCCAAAAGTAATCTTTCTTTCTGGTTACTGCAAACCACCTGGAAGTCCTGGGGGTTTCCCCCCTTACGTAGCACTGTTGGCGTCTGGAGGTAGGTAGATATTTGCAGTGTGGGCAGTCCTGTGATTTGTAAAATGTTTAGCATCTCTGGTTTCAACTTTCTAAATGGCATAGCAACTCTTCCCAAACTCAAACTGTGACAACTCAGTATGTCTTTGGATAATTGCCAAATGGCCTTGGCATACCCAGTTGCCCCACTGGAAAATTACCGGAGTTAATATTTGTAAAATAAAGGACTTTTGTCATTTTCCAGGAACATTTCAGAATTAAGAGTTTTAAAGATTGACTATCCTGCTGTGCAATTAAATGACATAGGTCCATAAGCAGTTTCCTAGGAGACTTATCTTGGGCTCTAACTTTTACATATAAAGAAATTCAATATTTCCTACATTTTTGCATGCCTTATACCAAACATCAACAAACATGTTCTGCATGAATCCAGAAAATAAATGTTAGGTTTTGTGGACAGGAGAGTGTCTTCCCTACTACTCAGTGCTCCAGATACACGGTAAAAGCATCTACCCCCACAGTCAGTATGTAAACATACAGTAAGGCTTGGTTTCAGTGAAACTTTGGTTGCACAAAAAAGTCAAGATGTATTTGGCTTAAAAATTGTATTTTGACATATTTGTACTAAGTACTATGCATTAATTTTAAGCCTTGAGTAAGATAAAATGCTTTCAAGATGTAATGTGTTGTTTATTTTACATATATTTGACTAACCATTGAACCACTTGAATTTTCAGCTTTTATCTGAAAGTTTGTTTACACAAGTTAATCAAATCAGTCTGGCCTGTTGCCCTCAAATTTGTTTACATTTTGGGTCAGGTACATAAAGTGGAGATGGATTGTGACTCTAACGGGTTGTGACTATGTTGGGCATTATTTCTAAAGGTGCCTTAGTCCATGACACAAGCTGAACAAAGGCAGCCCGTGGTGCAGAGCAGTGGGCTTCTGCCACCAAACTGCAGGCTTTATTGCCAAGTGACCAGGAATGCCGATTAGTGCATTCTCTACAGACAGGCTACACCAAATGACATACTTAACAGCCACGATTTTCTGTATACCTGCAGCTACAACCCTGGTTTTAATTTAGAGGGATAATGCATTCCAGTAAGAGAATCACTTCCCAACTTCTACTGTAACTTCCTATGCTTGTGAGACTGAATCCTGGGCCCATGTGACACCTTGCAAAAGTGTTATGGGATACATACGAAAGACACTGAAGTAGAGTCAGTTAGAAAGGGGTCTACTTTTTTTTTTTTTTTTTTTTTTTTTTTTTTTTGGTGGTACTGGGGATTGAACTTGGGACTCTCACATTGAGCTATATCCCCAGCCTTGTAAAAACATTGCTATTACTTTGAGACAAGATCTTGATAAGGTAAATTGTCCAAGACAAGTTTCAGCCTCCCTGGGTGATGAAATTACAGCATCTCTCACCATCCCCTGTAAAAAGGACCTACTTTTGGTTTAATTACTTTCTTTGTTCTGTTGCCCTGGTGGATTAATGAGATGGCTAGAACAACAGAAGTCATTTAGAACCCAGAGAATAGAAACCACACACTGAAGATGGCACAGTAGAAGAACGGGTATCTGGTCCCCTGATGACACTGCGAAGCTAATATATAGGTCTACATGATTCTTAATTTTTTCTAAGTGAAAACAGTCCTACATCTTCTTTAAACTAATATGACTGGATTTTGTTCCAGATGTGATTCAGTTTGACCACAGCGGTAGAATACCCGACAAGCCTGGCACTGATTTAAACCTCCGCAGATGACTGTCTGAAGCCTGAAGCCTTGGCTTCTGTAGGTCTTGCTTCAGGAGCTGGTTTGCCTAAGAGGAAAGTCAAAATGTCATTCTGCTCAACAAGAGGAAGAAACACAAGAATGACACAGAGGGATCCTGTATTCGCCTCGTTGCTTTTGTTAGAAAATGAAGCTTCCCGTTATAAACAGGAACAATGAATCTACCAAATGATTCTTGCTGGATCTTGTCCTTAGCGCAGGCCATCCTCTGCAGTCTACTCCAAAGCAAAGGGAAGGGAAGTTCTTGCACAGAACTGTCAAAATACTATCAACTTGGCAATCAGAACAAGGATGATAGTATTCAATTTCTTTCCTGGCTGGCAGATGTTTTACCATATTTTTATCTTATTTTTAGTTTCACAAAGGAACTCCTATTGGCCAGGCAAAGACTCAGAAACACTGCGCTAACCAAGTCTCCATTTTTACCACATCCCGGGAACTTTCTGGCATTTCCTCTCATCTATGAATACAAGGGCCAACTCAAGGGAGTAAAAGATCGTCACATGCATGGTCCTTCCCATCGCAAACACTTCCTTTTTAAAGCATTCTATTTAGTTCCCCAAATGCTTATTTAAAAAAAAAAAAAAAAAACCTCTTATATTGGCCATGATAAAGCATTAAGATTTCCTAACTGGTTATCTTTAAACGTAAAGCTGTATAAAAATTGCTCCTGAGATCAGGGTAAGTTCTTTTTTTAAAATTCTCTCATATGTTTATTTGTACATATTCTTTATACAAATTAATAGATTTCATTTTGGCAGATTTGTGCATGACAAATCTTTTCATTTTATAAAGCCAACCATAGCTTCACACATTGAAATATTTGTATGTGTGTGTGCAAACATGTTAGGTGTGCATATTTGCACTTAATTCAGTAACTGGAAAGGGATTAGGAATTTTGTGTTAGTCTGCCTTCTATCTGTATACCAAATAGCAGAGATAATCAATTTATAAAGAAAAAAGGGTTTATTTTGGCCCGAAGTTTTCATAGCTCGTTTACCTATTTATAAATTTTACATGCCTGGTTTCATGGACCAAAATGCAAAGTTTTGTGTATCTGTGTATAAAGAATACCGTGAAGGGGCTGGTGAATTAGCTCAGCAGCATAAGCGTCTGCCTTGCAAGCAGGCAGTCGTGAGTTCGATCCCTGATACCGATAAAAAGGAAAAAGACCAAAAAAAAAAAAAAAAAAAAAAAACAAGACTGTCGTGAAGACAACTAAGAAATTAAAAGAAATTAAAAGTTGTTATATGTCTACCCCATCTTCTGAGAATGCTCTCTCCTAGTTCAGAGCCCATCTCCTGCTACCCAAACCAACCAAACATGTACTAAAAGCCTATCAGAGGTGAAATCCAGATAGAAGCTATTTGTATTTCTAAGACCAAATTGTTTTGTATATGTAAGGACTGGAAGAATTATGGTTAAATTTGAGCCCATGCAAACCTTGCTCCTCAGGATCCAGAAAGAAGCCATACTAAAAAGGAAAAAAAAAAAAAAAAAACAGTATTATAACATAAACAAGCAGTGGTGTTCTGGACTATTGAGTTCGGGTACTACCCCATTTTACACAGAAGGAAAATAGAAACTGTGCCAAGCACCATAAGTACGTGTCTGAGACCAGTTTAAATCGGGAAAAGCTTTGTGAGGAGGCAATGTCTAAAAATAGAGGAAAAAAAGGGAGAAGCCACCTACTTCATAAGTGATAAAGAGAGAAGCATTCTTGTGAAATCTGTCTGCATAAATGGAGGATCCATTAGTAAGATCCTAAACTTAGTAATAATTCCATTTTCTAATGGTCAAAACATGTATGCAAATTGTTTGTACCTCGAAGCATTGTCATCTGAATTAAATACAATAGTATATGCAGAGCTCTTTCCATTGTATCTAAATGGAAGGCACTTAGTAAGTCTTAATTACTAAAATTACTATCCCTATAGCTACACATGAGAATTTCAGGACCTGGAACAAAAATGCAAATGAAGATAAACATAATCCATACCTACGTGTTTTTAAAGTCTTTTTCCATTGAGCAAGCTGTGTCATAGGCTGTGTCTCATTCCATGGAGACAACAATAAAAAAAGATCAAGTTTCATTACTCAGTGTCTGCCCTTGCCAGAGTAGTACTGAGAAGTCCAGCACTTGAACCAAATTGGTGGCTTCCTCTCTTTGTCTACCTGGAGCCACTGTGAGAAGTCCTGCTCTGTGCATGTCTCTGGTACAAAGCCTCCACTGGCTGCTTCTTGGACTCAATTGCATCTAGCACATTCTGATATTGGGGAGGAAGATGCTCAGGCTGTGAAAGTGGCTCAGGGCTATCCCGGGAAAGGAGTGAATTTTCTAGTTACCTGGAGCATCCTTTGAGTGGTGGAAACCCCTCATTACACATTCTTTACCCTGCGCAGGAAAAAAGAGAGAAATAATGTGAGGAGGAGGATCTGAATAGGGCCCCAGAAAAGATAAACTCATCCCAGGAGTACTTCAAACCCAGCACTAATTTACTCTAAAATAAATACATCTATAATCCTTCATTGGAATAAAAATTGAGAGTCTAATTGTGTTATTTTTGGTGCTCGTTATCTAAAAAGACTATGCACAGTAAAGGGAAGTATGAAACCTTAAGTGATATTTTGGCCCATATTGTCCTTCTTTTTGAAGTTATCACCTTGTCCGTGTCAGTTTGTTAGCACTGCTATAACAGTGTTCCACCAATTCAGCTGTTCAAAGAAACAAAAATTTATTATCTCCGTTTCTGTATTCAGAAGTCTAGGTGGGCGTTTCTTGTGTCTCTCCTCTGGCTTTCACGAGGTAAAACTTAAGCTGAGCATTTATCAGGAGGGTCTGGGAAGAACGCACCTGCAGGTCTCTGCAGATGTTGGCAGAATTCAGTTCTTTGCTCTTGCAGCCCTGAGGTCCCCATTTCCATGCTGGCTGCAACCTTTCAGTGCTAGGCAGCTCCCTCCAGCCCTTGCCTGAGATTCCAACATCTCAGAGTCGGCCTGCAATGTTAAATTCTCACCTTTACAATCGCTCCAACTTCTCTTTCTGGCAGCCACGAAACTTTCTGCTTTGTAAAGCTCATCGAGTTAAATATGACTTCAAAATTTTAAGACCTTAACCTTAATTACACCTGCAAAGTTCCTTTAGCTTTATAACAAAATTTGTTCATAGTTTTCAGTGACTGACGTTGGTTACCATTCTGACTAACACAATACCTACAAAATTAAAATAAGCCCATATGCTCTGGCAGAGAAAGAAATTAGAAAGCAGCTATTAAACAAAAAAGAAGCAATATATATTATAGCATTATGCTTAATACTCAATATCCTCTCCAAAAAGTTACATTTAATCAATGTGTGATGAAAACAATATTCCCTGATTTTGAATTTCCTATTTTTAATAATCATAAAGTGAAATATTTCAAAGTAACAATATTTACTATATCTATGTCACAATTGTTAACCACATAATATATTTAGGTGATATATATAGCTCGGATAAATTTCCTACTAAAACACTTAGACAAAAGTGAACAAAAGCAAAAAGTAATATTTTTTAGTTATAGGAACTCTTGTGGTTATTTAACTATTTTATAGTATCTTGGTATTGTTTACAGAATTTACACTGAGGTGAATTCTATTTTCTTAAGGAAAAAATACTGATTAGTTGGCTTTTCTTTTCTTTTCTTTTTTTTTTTTTTGTACTCAATTCTCAAATAATTCCATGTATTGCTTTTTCAATTATTATCAATAAAAAACATGAAGCCATCACTTCTGGAGATAAGGTGTTTTCAAATTAAAAAGTGCCTGAAAGTCTTATCAGGAAGGACAGGGATAACTGTTTCAATATCTGGAGGCAAAATTTTGCCACACATGGACACAGGTGAGTATGTAACATATATTGGTTACATCAATGTAAACAGAATAAGGAATGTATCCTAACTGTTCAGTTTCCACCAGTGCCCTGGCTAGATTTCACAATTACCAAAGCATATGCCTGTCAGAACTATCATGATGAATCTAGAAGATGAATTATTGCATTAAAGTAGTAATTTAAAGCCAGTTAACAACTAATGAATTACTTGAGTCCAACTAGAATGTTCTCCATTCTCTTTCCTCATTCCTATAAATTACCAAATTTCACACCATCAGGCAAGAAAATGAGGGGAGAAAAAAATTCCATATTTTGAGCCACCTAATGATAGATTTCACTATAGAATAATACAGCAGTGGTGCGTGAACTGGAAAGTTGCTTCAATAAAAATGATTTTATACATGGCTAAGAACTTGCAGATGATGAAAAGAATTGAGAGCTCTTATTTAAAGAGGGTTTCAAAACAAACACTCACTGAATTCAGCATAAGGAGACAAGAAAATGAAGTCAGAGAAATGAATTCGATTTACAAATAACGAATTCAGAAAATGAAGAAGGTTAGTGCAATGGGAGAATGTCTTTAAAATGTATATGTGCTGTAATTGTCTAGAGTACTCTCAAGAAAGGATATTGGTGAAAAACTGAAAAATAAATTTAAAAATTTCTTCACATGGCATTTTCCTCAATCTTGTTATGTTCAACTTTCTTTGAATCAAAATTCTCTCCTAAAGTCCCACTTGTATACACCACTTCCCTACTTTAAAAGTGTGAAAATATTTATGATGTGCAAGAGCAAAATATAGGTGATTTTTCTCCTTTTAATTGGAGTTGTGCAATTATCTGTTAAAAATCTGAAGAAAAAGAATATTTACCTTCAAGTACTTCATTTATTTAACATAAAAAATGCTTTTGCACCATTTGAGTTTTTTTTTTCCCTTTGAGTTTTTAAGGTGTTGGTATTTACTCAACTACAGAGCTCACCCGAATTTCTGGTTGTCTCTGACAATGCATACAGTGACTTAGACAGTGGTTATTGTTCTCTGTACACTGAGTTGAAAAGACTCAGTGTACCTTGAGTAACTACTAGGTAATTTTCAATCTTCTACTAATACTGATTGCATTATTGTCTGCATTAAAAGTGACTTTCTGAATCTCTGAAGACCCTTCTCAACCATTCATTAAATTTTTAAATAAAATTTTTGTTTTGAAGCAGTTTAATATGTAGAGAAAGTTTATAAATATGTTATAGAGAATTCTTCTATCTATATTACCCATATCCTTCTAAAATTAGTATCTTATATAATCATAATACACTTGCCAAACTAAAAAAAAAAAAAAAATGAATATTCTAAAGCAAGCAAGAAATTACCAGATATAATTGTATATATAGACAAATGGTTTAAAATGTCATTTTCTCTTCCCCTGGAGATGACAGGCTCTCCAAAGAGAATCAGTATCCACAAGAGGTCAGCTTCAAAATTAACAGTATAGAAAGAGAGCCACAGCACCCTAGAATTGTATTTGTCACTCATCCTGTTGTTTTAGTAGACACCTTTCACCTGTGTAGCTCCACATCAGTCACCCGAAAATCTAACTATCCCAAGAATGTTTGCATAACTCAGCTCTTTTAGGCACACTCCATAATCATGGGGATCATAGTAGCCTGAGAAATCTGTGAAACTCCCATTGTGGAAGCTCCTGTGCATTGGAATGTTTGAAATCTTACATCACCACCAGAGGAGCGCACTGAGGAAGGGACAGTCCTACTGGGTTTGCAAGTACCCTGGACGGACAATCCCAGTGCACAGCTGTGAAGAGCTCCCTGCATGGTCATGGGAGAACCCTTCCCCCTGGGACCTGTGAACTGGCTTGGTAAGATTCCTAGGAAGATCCCAGACCCCGAAGAGAGTGATCCTTCCACAGGAAGGTCCATGCTGAGTGATGGGTGGGACCGTGTCTCAGAGTTTGTACTGACAGCTTGAGTCCTGGCTAAGCATTTGCTTTGTCATTCACCATTGTAATATGCTCCTTTGGGGACTGTATTTGTCATCAGTTATAGGTTTTTTTTTTTTTTTTTTTTTTAATTAACATCACTTGTGTGTTTCCTGTCTTTCCTAGGAAATATAACAAATGCTTACTGAGGAGTTTTAAGATAGAGAGAAGCATGACCAACAGGAAAAGAAAGTCCATACTTTAAATCATAAAGCCAATCAAAAAAAAGTCTAACAAGGCTACGATCAATGTAATTTCTCATTTTTCAATTTAAATTAAATCATAGGAATAAAACAATTTTCCCTTTTCTTTCTCTCTTAACAGCTTAGTACATTATAATAGATATGACATTGAGTGATTGCTAAATTAATGAAACCATTGTTAGAGTTCTCTACAAGTTTAGAGACAGATTTATAAAAGGTACATTTGGCTGGCTGGCTGCTTGGCCCTATTTTTGTTGCTTTTCACTGTGAAACAGTCTAATCAAGAAACAATTCTCTGCAATAGGTCAAAGAATGAAGTCCCTTAAAACAGGGCTCGGAATATCATGATACGAAACGTTATCAGAGATAGGGATTCTCCTTATTAAGGACCCCTTCATTCTACACTAGAGGTATTATAATATATTAATTAACCCTTGAGATGCAGGGACAATTTTACTTCTACCTCCCAGAAACTGGCTGACATTTCCAAATTTCACCATGTGCGCTTACGCATAGGATCTCTTGGGAAAGTTTCCCTTGAACTCAGGAGCAAGTAAGGTAACCCTAATTTCCAGCAATATTTCCCTTCCAAAATTTGTCATTTATAGAAATCTGACTTATGCTTTATAGGATAAGAATATAATTTTTACAATTGAATGTTCTCACTAACCTGCCTCTATAGAAATATTGGGATAACTTTAATCATCCAGGAAGAATAATTTATCCAAAAAAGTATTCATAAAATGACTCTACATAGGTTAAGAATTCAAATAAAAGCAACACATGTGCTAACAAAAGGGCTGGGACAGTCATGGTTTTATATGGTTTTTATAATTCTGCTCCCTAAAATTTAAAGCACTGTAACAATGGTTTCATTAATTTGCAAATCATTCAATGTCATCCCTGCTATAAAGTACTGGACTTTTAATGGGTTTGGGGAGAGAGGAAAATTATTCCTATGGTTTAATTTAAAATGAAAAATTGCATAGTTAGTAACTTCGTCAATTTTGGGCGGTGAGGGAGTAAAATTTTCATTTGATTAACATTATTTTGTGACCTTATTTTGTGATGAGTATATATACCTATTTTCATCATTTTTGGGATAAGTATAGAAAATTACTTAAAACGGAGCATAATAGATTTAGGTTCCTTTGCCAGAAATACAACATGCAGGGCCATCACAGCAGCTGATGGTTTGCACTGTGATAGTCTCCCGGCCCATCGGACCCTGGTTACAGCTTCTATGGGAATTTCTGGGACAGCTCACTCATGTAGAGCTCTGACCTTTCCCAAGTGGGAGTCAGGAATTCCTTGCCTCTGCCCCAGAGTCTCCGCCATAGGGCAGAAAAGACAGAGAGAGATAGGAGGAAGCCATCTGCACTCTCAGCATCCTGCTTCATCTATGTGCTATTTGTATGGGCAGCTTCTTTGCAGAAAATGAAAATGAAAGCACCCTTGTAACAAGAAGAAGCCCATCGTTCAACTCAGGACTCTGTGCTTTCTGGCCTCCTTCAGATGCTGTTACCTTCATGATGTAGTTGCATATTTATTGAATATTTCTAGAGAACATACCATGAATGAGGCATCGTGTGGGTGCCTAGAACATACCATAGAATAGAAAATTCCTGTCCTCAAGGACCTTTAAATCACTAGGGACTGGGATAACCATCTAGCAAGACAGCCTTATATTCTGTAGATTTAACACTCCATAAAAACATATGATAAAACTTCTTTTGTTGGTCAAATTTGGCCTTTTTTAATCACTTAATAAACATCACAGCATCACAACACTACTTACAATTGGTATCGAAGTAACCTGGAGATATTTTAAACTCAGTTGAATGTATATTGAATCAGCATATTAAAACATTATATGAAAGATATACATAAATTATATGTAAATATTGCGCCATTTTATATATTTGAAGTTGTATTTTGTTATTGTGGGGTTCATTGAGCCAAACCACTATAGATACTGATGAACAACAAAACTGGATGAAAGCAAAGTAGAAAAGGCCAGAACAGGGCAGTTAGAAAATCATTCCTGCAAAGGTGGCATCTACAGAGTGGAAAGTGAGAATCAAAGAAATGTGTCTGAGTGATGGGAATTCCAAGCAGAGAAATAGCATTATAAACATTGGAAGCAGATTTCTACCTGGATGGAGAAAACTCAGCAATGATGCCAACACCTGACCTCGAAATAACAACTATTTGTTCTGTATCTCAGCTTTGTCATTTGTCAAATGCAGGTGATGTTAGCAACTAACTCTGCCTGAGGCCTGAGTGGGCCGTTTTGTGTCAGGCATGCAGGGCCCATTCTCTCTGTCACTGCCTTGGTATCATCCATGCCATTCACAAAGTGTCACAGTCTCAAAGGCTTTCCACAAAGGCTGAGATTTCCCTCAGCCTTCAGTTGTGATATCAAAGACCTTATTTGTTGTTCTGGGATCGGTGAATGACATGTGCTTTGGATCTAGGATCCACAAAGTGTCTCTTTGGAGATTAAGAGGAGGCTATAAACAGCAGATCAGGCAAAAGTAAGGTAAATGTGAGATGCTCTGATAAAAACAACTGATTTCATTTGGAGAGTCATGTGGAGCTAACAATGAGTCGCAAGTTCTATGAGAAGAATAGGAGAGAGAGTCTTACGCTTATCTGCATCTCTAAGCCAATGGATGGACAGTTTTTCCATATGCTTTATCATCACAGCTAGCAGTATCTAATGGCTAGAGGTCAAAATGCTCCTAAACATGCTGGAAAACGAAGGACGGCTCCCTGCCCCACCAAAGAATAATCTTCCTCTTAGTTGTGAATTGCATTGAGACTGATAACTGGCTTTAAATCCAGATAATTCTTTAATAAAAGGCAAATTAAAGACCAATGTAAAGAGGATTTGTTAAAACATGATCCAGGTCATATAGGATTTTATAGGTTTAATTAGATGATATTCTAAACGCAAATGAAGCTGACGCAGGATTTTCAGCAGGATGCACATGGCAGAGGGTGGCTGTGGTGAAAGTGTGCGGGACACGGTTGAAATTGGCACACTTGATTTCTGCTTGAGAAACTTTGCAATGGCCATGGAGGTTTCAGCTGAGGCACCATCCAAAACAGAAGCTAAAGCACAACCAATTTGAGAACTGATGTCAGAGCACATTTGGAGCATAATTGGTAGAGTTATGCCAAGGTAATAAACAGCCCCAAAATACCAGTGACTGAAAACCGCAAAGGATTGGCCTCTGCTCTGGGCCAGCTTGGGAGCTTGGTGACTGCATTCATCAAGGGTCCAGTTGAAGACACCGCCACTGACTCCTACCTCGCCTCTCAGTGTACAAAAAGCACCATGGATCCTGGTCACACGTTGACAACTGAAAGTTCCAGTCTCAAAATGGTCACACGATACTAGGACATCTTATTGAATAAAAATAGATGGCTTCATGCCTGCCACAAAAAGGCCATGAGATAGAATCCCACCTTATTCTCACAGTAGAAACACTTGTCAAGTTGTACTGATGGCATAATCAAGAAAAGTGATGACAATGATTTGGACTCAAATAGTTTATGTTGATTTGGACAAAATTAAATGTGCAAATTTAATGAAAATTCTTCTGAAGTTAATATTTTCAGAAAATGTATCTATTCATATGTTTTCTGAGAAGGCATGAGAGCCCTCTAAAGCAGCATAGGTAAGAATAATAGATTGATCAATAAAAATAATTTATATGCAGTGCATACTAATTGCCTCCAGAAATAACCATTTTATAGAAAGCCTGCTACTAACATGGTTCTTATAATGGCAAATACAGCACAGAATGAGGAGGAGGCTAACTCACAAGGGGTAAGTCGTTGGGACCACAGGGCTTCCTTAACTAATCTCCCTGCTATGATAAAGTTACATTAGAAGCACTGTTGCAATCTGGACATTACTTCCCAACGCATTTTTAAATAATATGCTACAAACTTTACTACAATAAGGTATGCAGTTATGGAAGTATATTCTTTTCTAGAGAAAGTCTTTTGATAAAGCATAAAGTTCAAATGTAATGCTCAACTTTCACTTCTACCCAACTCAATAATAATTTCCTATTTTGAAATATGTCTAATACTAAATTACATGCATAAAACTCCACTTTCAGTTCATATTATCTGTGGAATTGATGTTAGATTGAGTTTCATCTATTAAGATAAATAAAGGAGAAAAAAGGAGTATGTGATAAAACATATTGTAATATTTATAAACAAATGTTCATCTCCTTATTGACAAATTAAGTTCTTATAGGTCAAATGTTAATACATCTGGGCTATAGCACTGTAAACTTGCCTAAGGCAGAATTACATACTAACTGTTTTCTAAATGTTAAAAATTACTCACAAGTTTAGCAACACTAATATTGTAAATGGTTGTGAGCATCAAATAACATACCCTGAATATAATTCTATATATCATTTTCACACATATTTATTAAATGGTAAAATTTATCTTCAGTTTTAAATGAGTCATCATTTGATTTTTACAAAGAATTCATGAAAATACAGTTTGAAAATTGTGTTTACAACCTTGCATGATAAATTCTGGTAACAAATCACTTTGAATCATAAAAATAATCTGCGCTTCACATCCCTCAGAGATGATACATGTTGTCTAAGATCTTTGCTAATTCCCAAGTTTGGCAAGTCAACTATAGTCTGAACTTTTGACCCAGATGTAAATAGTCATAGGCATTGTGCATAAATTTCAAGATCTCAAAACTCCTGAAATTTTAGTCTAAAACCTAAACAAATATATTATGGGTAAATTTCAGAAAAGAAGGTTCATGACTCTCATCAAATTTTCCTTGTATCCATGATCCACAAAAAATAAAAACCACTGCTGTTAGAATTGCCTCAGGTAATTTACAGATTCATTGGCTCCAACACCCGGATTTACGTTTAGTGTCTTACAATTTTATTTTTACAAAAGTGAGATAAAAGACTATTTTAGCACTTCAGTAGGATTCTTGGGTGCGTGGAAAGCAGTGGAAGTCGAATTTTTCTAGGAATAATATGACACTGAGGTTGTGATAACAGAAATTACATGCCTCAGCTTACCTGTGATTGTGCATGCTTGCTTTTATATTATTTGTAGATAGCTAAGATAATCATGACTAAATTCAAAGATGAATACAGTACATAGTATATACTAGCATACAGAAAAAATAGTTATTTTTTCAAGTTCTCAGACTTCAGTATTTTCAGACACAGGATTTGAATTATTGTGGGTTATGAGATGACCCTCCTCCCGCTACCTCCATTCTAACTTCAAATGTGGATTTCACCTCACCATGGAAAAGCAACATGTAAAGCCAAGGGTCATGAATTTTTGGAAGAAAAAAAAAAAAACATTTAGAAGACACAGTTAAATTGATTGACTCTTAGATGGCAATAGTTGAATCAAATTCCATGTCTGGTAAAAACCCTGCCCAATTTAGACTTGGCTTCCTTATCCACTGGGGGGAAAAATCTGCAATACTTTCCTGCTCTAAAAGCAGGATTCCAATATAAGAATTTATTCTCATAATTATTCTCTAAAGACTGAGTACTTATGGGTACACAGCTCTGAAGGATAGATAAAAACTTCACTGGCAAGGAGAGCCCCTACCCTCAAGATGTTGACTGTCTGAAAGGTGAGATAACACCATGAATGATCATAATATTTGAAAGTGATAAGTCTCAAAGAAACAACCTAGAGATTTGATGTTTACAGCCAGTGTCATAAAGTGCCATTACAACTACCAAATATATTCATTTATATGACACGCTTGCAGATGGTGACCTTCTATATGATAATACTGGTACATTTCCTCAGAAAATTCTGTTTTTCTGAAGTCTGTTGCTTCTTGACTTTTGGTTCTTGAGATTTATGCTCCTGTGCAGCCTGGGCCTAAGCTTCATTAGCACCTGATTTACCATGAGTGCAGATGGTTATTGGAAATAAAAAGTCAGCCATTTCCTATGATTAAATCTCTCATGGCGGTATCTCCCTTGTAGCAAATTTCCTCACTATTGCATATGATTCATTCACAAGCAGAACAGTGATTATTACATGATTGTTAAATCTAAAGTGGAAAGGAAAGTAGAATATTAGAGAAGTCTCGTAGCTTATTAATATATATTATGTGCTACAATGAAAATGATTTTACATGGGTATTAGCAAGATGATAGATTTATGGATGATGAGAGAAAATTACTCTATTGTGATGAATAAATGTAACAGAAAGAATTCAGAGTTTTCCTTGTCTCTCTTTATTTCTTTTTTCCTCTTGCTTGCATTGTTTTGAGAGGTTATTGCTTAAATGAGTAACACCCCCAAGTGCCTCCTCAGCTGCTCAGGGAACTGTGCTTCTGGGCATCAATTTTATTATAAGCTCAGTAAGCAAAGAAAGAGAATTGAGGGCTGTTAATTGCTATGTCCATGGTTTTTAGAGTTCAGAAGAAAGCAATATTTTGTTTCCAACATAAATATTAATAGTTTCTTTGTAATTAGAAATAATTGATAGATTTTTTTTCATTTTCCACTGTTTTATAAACATTAACAGTTTGAGAAATCTCATCATGATTTAAATATTTTGCATGTCCTTTATATTATACTGAATTAACAAGGTTGGTGATCACAGAGCACAGAGTCAGTCTATAAAATATGAACTTTTGTTTTGCCTGGTTAAATTACTAGTGTTAACATGCTATCTTATTTCACCAAAAGGCAAGTAACAACCACAATGCCAAAATTCATTTCTCTCAAATTTATTTTCATTATGATATTTATTTAGGTTATTTAGTTTCTAATCTGAGAGTACCTTTAATGATGAATTTCGAACATTTCCGTGGTTGATTTTAGGAGCATGTTTTCCTGTCCTTTCTGGAATGTCAATGCAGCAAATAATCACTTTGAAAAAAAAAAGTACATACAAGAGTTTCTATGTATTTTGTTGTACAAGTATAGATTCGAAGGATATTTTTCAGAAGACCAAGTGCTGTTCACCTAAGTGCCAGCCTTGAGCTGCTGGCATGATGCCCCTGCCACTGAGACGACCCTTTCCAGGCCCTGCAGCCCTCCTTCTGGTGGGGTTTGTAACTCTGCTCCTTTCTCTCCCAGGTCTCTGTGATTACAGTCACCGGAGACACATCTTGGAGGCGTGCGGCCCTTCACATGGCTATACATGCTCCTGAACTTGTTTTACTTTTTTAGCACAGCAACATAACCATTTTAAGACATTTCAGTAGTTGAAAAACGCTCTCCTTTCCCCTCTTCTATAGGATAGAGATTATAAAGAGTTTAGGGGAGCTTTTGCTGACTTTTGTATATGCTCAGCACTCTGCTACATAATAAGTGCTTGTAACCTTTATCTGTATCTGCACTGCACACCACACCAAAACGTGCATGACTGAGCTACAAAACAAAAATTTCTTTGGCTACATGCTCTAAGCAGCATTGAGTCCAAGCAGCAACACTGCCACTCTCATATTTCTGTGGATGAACTAGGTGGTTCTACAACTGCAGAAAATTGGCAGATGAGCAAGCTCGGGGCTGGCCTCAGCCAGGACCCTGGGTCTCTCTGTCTCCAGGTTCTCTTCTACCTTGAACCCTTTACTAGTTCTCAAGACAGTGCTCGAAGAAGGGGAAATTGGCATTGATAAGTCGGGTCTACACTCTGGAGCCCAACTGACATTGCTTCTACTCCCTTCCACTGTCAAAGCAAATCACAAACCCGGGCCAGATTCGAGGTGCTGGAGAAAACGATTGAGCAGAGGAAGGGAGGAAGCACAGAAATGGAAAGGATTTGAGTTGGTGAGCATTGTTCTATTGAACTTAAAAAAGATTAAATGCAGCCCACATTTTATTTAAATCCTAGAAACCAATGCAACATCTTACTATTGTTTTAATATAGGGGATAAAGGTACTTTGGTGATAAATACAGTGTCATATATCATAAGGATTAGTTCAGGAGTTGGCTGAGTCAACTATTTTATGTTTTACAAATGTGGAGATGGTGCTCCACTGTGTCTACAGTCCGCAGTGAGAGTGAGAAGAGGAGCCAGCTGGGGTGGTGCACACCTGTAAACTCAGCCACCCAGTTGGCTGGGGCAGCAGGATTTCAAATTCAAAGGCACTCTGGGAAACTTAGGAAGATTTTTCAAATTTTAATTTAATTTCATTAATCTAATTTAATTTAATCTAATTTAACTTTAAAAGGACTGGTATGTACCACAGTGGTAGAGTTGTTTTTGTTGTTTTTCATTTGTTTGTTTTGTACCAGGGATTGAACACACGATCTCACGATCTCACGCTTGTCAGGCAGGTGTTTATGCCACTGAGCTAAATCCCCAGCCCATGGTAGAGTTCTTTTACCAAACTTTTAAGAGAACTTGGTTTCAATGCCCAATAAAGCAATAAGTCAATCAATTAATTAATCAATGGAATGAGAAAGGGTAGAGTGGATCATTAATTTTGAATTATAATCATAAATCTATTCTAATATTTAGATAAATAATAGCAGAACAATATGAGAGGACTTTTATTTTTCTTCTTATGTATCTCAAATAACTAGGTTCCAAATATTTAGTGAAACAGCTGAATAGGGAATAAAAGTTCTGCTGACATATTTTATGTGGCCTTATGAATTCTTAATAATATACCATAGCAAGATTTAGGGATACAAGAAATATTACATAAGATTTATTTTGTATTTGACCACCCACTAAAATGAGCCTCTAGAAGAGTTTGGATTTTTATTGATAGGTATGAAATGAAAGAGGATATTCTCTCTAATCTTAGCAATCTGTTCAGTAAAGAAGCACTTTTAAAGGAATCATAAGCCTAAATGATTGACCATAAATATGTAACAATATTCAGAATTGAAGTACTACTTTTGTAGGCTAAGATCTCACTTTTTTCTGTCTCGGTAGAAAAATAGAGATGTCATTTTATGTTGAAACCTAGGAATCAATGCAATACATTGCTGTTGTTTTAATAAAGAAAAAAATAATGGTTTGTTGATGATAGTGCATATTGAAAATAGCTTTATCATACAAAATTATTTCCAGCTGGATTTCATCTGCATTTATTGTCTGCTTATATGGGTCTAATTTCAAACAAGAGAAAATAATAGATGGACTAGGCATATTTTTAAAAGAAAAATTGTAGAAAATATCAGAGAGAAAAGAAGAAATATTTCCTCTACATCTGTCTTAGAATTCTCTTACATGTACTTGAACGTACTGAGATAGTGATTAATCCCCAAATGATAATGCCTACATTTGTCAATTAGTTTATGTACAAGTAAGCCTGAATACTTTACATAAATCATAGCATCATGACTGGAAACAAAAACAAATCATGATATTTCTGGGAGTCATCTGGGTCCCTGAAGATGTAACTCTGAGACAAAAAATGTAATCTAAATAATAATGGATCTACTGATTCATGATTCAACTATGTAATCATTCAATTTGATTAAAAACATCAATATTTTCAATATAACGCAAGTAGTCTGATTTGCACCCCTTATCGTTTTTGCAAGATAATTAATATTTATACAGCAATAGATCTGTAGCATTGGAAAAAAGAGAGCTGTCCATTTTTTAGCTGTAATAAAAGAGAAGCTTTGGGTGAACAGCATTTTCCAGATGCAAAGTTGTACTTCTTGTTACAGAATTGGAAAAAGGCTGCTGATGTGCGAAGAAAAACAAAAGGTAAAAACATTTAACTAATTTTCAGAGAATAGAAACAAGTCTTATTAGAAGTATTTTTTAAGTCGTGAAATGGTGGTTGTCTTCACAGAACATAGGTAAGGGAATCAATGTGCGAAAGAGCTAGAGAGGTGTAATTTTTCTTGAATTTTGAAAGCTGTACAAAATATAGCTTCTAAAACATCATCAGAAGAAATAGATAAAAAATGTAGTATGATAGAAGATGTTTTAATGACATGTATTACTGACTTAAAATTATATTTCAACATCAAGGGTAGTAGGAAAGTATTAATTAACCTCTCACTGATTAAATAATTTATACACATTTTAGCATTTATATAAATTATAGCACATATACCACATGTATATACAGAGAGAGAAAGAGATGGAGGGAGATGTTTTTTCTCATGCTTAACTCTTAAAACTGCTTTGTTTGATGATGGGTGTCATACACATTTGAATACTCAAAGCAAACATTATTAAACAGGTTATTTAGTTTAATATGTGATAACTTCCAATATTCACTGGAAATGCCAAATTACTAATGAATTTATCATGGTTGTAAAAAGTTGTCTATACTTTGGGAAGAAAAATCTAAGTTGTCACGTAGAGTCTACTGAAACATCTATGCTTAATTAACTTTCTGGAAGCTTTTAATGGGCACTACTCTTTAAGTATATGCCAGACCATGTAAACATTTCGAGTATACCATCTTCACTAGTCCTGAACTTGATTGTTGATAGTGCATTCAGTAAAAGCCAGTACCGAGGACAGGGAGAGAAAAGTTAAGGGGCGCGAGAGGGAGCAAAGTTCAGGAATTTTAACTGGTAAGTGGCAGACAGAATGCTGCAGCAAACAGTTGTTTTTGCAATCTATTTCATAATCTCTCAATTGCCACAACCCAGCTAGTTGTTCCTGTCGCTTAGGAAGTCTACTTGGGCTTCCCAGCAGGCCTACCAGTAGGCAATATCTTTATAATGTGATCACACATGGTCCAAAACCTCACTGTCATTTGGCAAATGCATAGACATAATTGAATCCTGGCACACAAATGTGTTCAGGCTACCATTCACTTATTCAGTTTTACCAATTAGAAAATTTATATACCACTTAAGGAAGATAATGAGTGGTGGTAATTTATTTGCAGGGATTTAAATGCACAATTCAAATTCACATTCATGATCTCTAAGGCCATAGAAAGACACATTAACATCTATATTTCCTGGTGACTATAGCTTTAGATCAGAGGAAAGAGGATGCATAAAGAAACTCTACAGTCTTTGGACAGTCTGACCAGTTTCCTTCCTTAAGGGAGTCTTTATATTCCCTTCTATTGTGAACACATATAGAATATCCTGTGCAGATGTTCTCTACTGCTTTGAGTTCCTCATAAAAGTAAGTATTGTTTCAGGCAGGGACTTCATGCAGTCCCTGTGTAAGTGTGCTTCCTATCCCTTCTCATCTGGAGTAGGGGCTCAGAATGTTGAACAAATGAATTTTTATTTCACCGGACAGTGGAGAGTGTCAACTTTCCCTGACATTCAGGGCCAAGTCCAGAAATGTGCTAATTTCCACAGTAGTCATACCCTCTGCTTTTTGTTTTTAAGCCTATCAAGGACAATTTGTTCTTATGATAGTCAATTTCTATTCATGAATATCATAGTCAATTTAAATAAACTTTACCTTTCATATGAGAGTACAATATTTTATTGTATGTTTAAAAATTTTGGTTAGACTTTTTTTATTCATATTACTGAGAAATGCCATATCTGAAATATAGCTGCAGAAAATCTCAGACAACATGACATATCTTACTACTTCAAATTTCACCAGGTGACCCTGTTTTTAAGTTGCTGGATATGAATTTGGGCTGGTGAGTGGTATGAACATTGTAGCTGCATACTAGTCTACACAGACTTTGCTGATACCTTTGAAATCATCAGATACGCAATGGGGACACCTCAAAAGCACCTGTTTTGCTTCCCAGATTATTTCAACCATATATATGGGTAAATAATTTTTGCAAAATTTGATGGGATAGCAAGTAACAGGAGAAAAGTCTATTTAGTGATACATCCATATCTACTTACAAGATTAGCACAAGGAATTGACATTTGTTAAATGGAAATTCTCAGTTTTTAAAAACTCTTTCATTTTAGTCACTACTGAATTCCACATTTAGAAAAATAGTATTGTGTGACAACTATGATGCTCATTACTGTATTTTATTGGTTATATATGTATATAATATCACTCAACTTTCTTCCAAACTATGATGAATTCTGTTGTGAGTGTGATTTTGGATGCAAGAAACAAAGTACAAAAAACAGAGTCAGTTTTATAATTCGCATGTGAGTAGAAATCTAGAAAGACACTGTTTCAGGGTGGTTGATTAAGCAATTCAATCTAGTTAGAGAAAACTAGGTTAGCATACATGGATTTCCCTTCCCTTTTCCTCCATGATAACAAGATGGCAGTTTCATATCCTTGCTGGATAACACGGAAGCAGGCGAGGAGGGTGTGACTTCCACTCTGATCTTAGCCAAGAGGAGAACATTCCTAAAAGCCCACAGCAGGTTTCCCTCAGGTGTCTTCCATCAGTCCAGGTGACAGTCTTCACTTGGCTTGTTTTAGGAGGCCGATCCTAAATAGAAATGTGGGCAAAGACACCACCATTATTATGACCACCCATCTGACCTCTGACTTTTCTGTATAGCTTAGAAAATGTTTCAGGTGACATGACTGTCATCATATTGAGTCAATGATTTTAGGAAAACAAATTAGAATCTCTTGATTTAGACTTTTCTACCTTCTGTGTAATGTGGAGAGAGTTACTTTCACACCCCAAAGCCTCACTTGCTCAGCAACAGCAGCAAATATTTCTAACTGTAAGTTTTGTTCCATTTTTCCTAGAGAATTTATTATTGGGAAACGTTTTGAGCAGTAAAAATCTAAATATTATTGAAAGATGCACAGTTCTGAACATGTTCGGTTGTTCAAATCTTTTGTAGGATTAATTTTACCATTCACCTAATCACAAATTTATCACTGCCCTGAGTTTATAGGTGTGTGCACCTTAGTTAGGATCCTGCCATGTGGTAATGCTTGTCCTCTTAAACCTTTCCATTTACAGTCTATTAATTACATCTAGTGTACAATAAAAACCTGAGAAAGGAGCTCATTTAGGTCAGGAATCATTGATTAGTAGCAAGATACAAAATTTTTATGCATTAAAATACTGTTACATAACCAGCATTTTTCTTTTTTAAAGTGGAGTTATGAAATAAATTTTAAAACATAGAGGAATAGTTGATCATTTGGTACACATTTTTCATAAATTTATCTGTACACGAGAAAGTTTCTTTAGTCTTGTAAAAGTAATTCAGGTTAAAAATTGCATTTTTGGAATATCATCTTTCTTTTTTCACAAACTAAGATGGAGTGTTATATGATTCTGGGAAGTTTCTATAGCTTGTTTCATTGTCTCCCTGGGACTTAACAGCCACATCTTATGAATGAGCATTAGATACAGGCATTTGTATATGTCTGTCTTAAAAAAAATACACCCCTACCCGTTGTATAAAAACATGAAAAATACTAGCGCTCTTCACGGTGAATATATGGTGGCTCCACTATAATCATGGAGCAATGCTTCTTCTTTTTGAAATAGCATTATCAACATTATTCTCTTACTATGAAAGACAAAAAAACAAACAAACAAACAAACAAACTCCATGACTTTGAGAGTTTAAATAAAATGGATTTCAATACTTTATGATGATATAAAGCAAGGGGTCACTTTCACTAGGAAAGTGAGTTATGTTCATATGGATAATAATCACTATTAAATTATCATCTCAAGTATCTGCAAGTGAATATATAACACTGATACTTAAATGTTGGAAAGTGAAGTAAAGCTGCAGAGAAGAAAAATTAAGTTGCTGATTTCACTTGATTGGGGCTAGGACTCACGTCCTAAAAACGCCTCTTACTGTGGTCCCTGACAATGCAGGAGACTCCAGAAAGTGAGGAAATACATACTGAAGTGTACTTCGCAGTTACCAATGTGCTGGCTGACGGGCATTGCCCTGCCCAGCCCTGCGGCCCTGCCCACAGTGCCAGCGGTGGCTAACCTGTGAGGGCTTTCAGATCCCGCTCATTCATCAGGGAAATTAGGTCCCCTCGAGGCTCTTCCTTCTGACTGTGCTGTACTTTTAAAAGAAATGCATCAACTCCACTTAGGAATAAATGACTTTGTAATCAGTGTTTAGTATGGCTTACCAGTGAAGGACTACTAGAACTCAGTAGATTCTATGGCATAAATATATCACTTTAAACACTCATATTATTACTCCAAATCAACAGTCACACACCAACATTGGTCCCATCACCAACATTGTTTGACAATTCCAAATTCCCACTGTACTTCAGAAGTATAAGACTGAGCATGACTGTTAAAGAAATTAAACTGTTGAAAACTTTTTTCCAACATAATTATTTTTTGAATGGAAATGAATGTTCAAATACTTAAGTAAGAGGAAAAAAGTAAAAGAAAACTAATGAAAAGGATTGGATTTTGGTTCATTGTTGATCATTAAAGGACTTACTAGCTATATGTCCATTTTAACTAAGCTACTTAGGATATTATGTTTGCTTTCATTGAAAAGCAAGTTTTAAAAGAAGTTTGTTTTTTATTTGTTTGGCGGTGGTATCTACCCAAAGCAATGTGGAATCACTTAGTTAAGGATGTTTGAAAAGTGAGTCAACTATTTATAGAAAACTTTTCAGGTTCTGTACATACTAACTAATCCGCCTGTGTCTTCTACACTTACACTAAACACATAAAATAATAAAAAGTGCATCTGTAAGATAAAAAGATGACCTTTCAAAGTAATTTCATTAAATCAAAACTTTCCTTGTATTTATTATTTTAAACTTTCTAAGTAAGATAAATGAGGTAATTTCATGCCCCTCTTTATAACAGATCTTTTTTAGAAATGAGCTTCATACCTAATTATGTTCTTTTGTATTTTTCTTGGGAACTGCACTGGTACTTTGCTTTTGTTTGTTTATTTTATGTTTGTGGCATTAACATTAGCAGTGAAAAGCCAAAACATAAAACATATGCTAGGAAAAAATACTTCAAAAATATCTTGTTATAAGTTAAGATAACTATTTGAAAGTTAGAAACTTGCAGGACTACGTATTAACTAAGTTTCATGTTGGCCCAAGTGATTTTGCTTGAACAGAATTCATGACACTCAAATTCTCTGACAATATTTGAAGAAGTAAAATTACTGTTAGTAAAAACATGTCAGGTACACAGGAAATAATTGACTGAACTTTACCTGAACATCTGGTTGCTGAGAGTATCAAATATTAAACTCAAGAATTATATTCATTGAAATGGAATTTTTAAAATTAAATGAAATTACAATTGCATGAATAATTTTGTGTGGAGTTTTTAGGGCATTTGTCTGTTTAATTATTGGCACAAACCAGTCCAAGAATACAATAAATATGACTGCAGTGCGTCCATTTCACAAGGGGTTAATATCCAGTTACCACATCCTGTACTCCAAAGCTAAGAGTTTCTTTGACAAATCTGAATTTGAATTATTTGGATCATTTTCTAATGTAACCATAAAACAGATAGCATACATGCTTCAATGTGCTCTTTTGCATTTCTACAACCTAAAGACCAGTTTGGTTTAAAAAATAAAATTTAACAGCCTTTAATTTGTCATGTGGAATCTGATTCTATGTGCTCTTTATTACACCCATATATTTATCTAAGTGAGACATAAAATGGTTGTAATAATGGAGAATTTAAAGTAGCTTTTGCACATGAGCAGTAATGCTAAATAATATGGTGACTAAAACCTGAATGTAAATTCTCAGAATTTCCTTTTCTTTTGATATGGTTAAGTAAGTATGCCTTGGTTACCTGATACAAGTGTTACATTATTTTAATTAAGCTATGATGAACTTTGATCAGCAGAATAGAAAAAATAGAGAATACAGAATCATTTGCATATAATACAAAATCTCATGTATTTAATTTTCAAATTATAGTACAGTACACATTAGATCATAGAACCTGTCAAAATAAAAACCCATGGTCCTTTTAAAAATGCTGCATAATCCTCTGATAGTTCTACATATGCTTTCAGAGATAACTTAGATATGGCATAAATCAGCGTAACTAAGTATCTGTTCCTATTGATTCTACTTCATTGATGTCTCGTAAATGGAGCCCCCTGTTCTATTTCCCTTTCCTCTTCATTTAGGCCTTCAGTTATATTTCATTTGAACTATTCTGCTAGGCACATTTCTGTCAATAACACCAGCATTTTAACATTCAAGGCTACTTTTTCATTTCTGCTGTACTTATTTGCCCATAGAACAAAGCTGGCCAAGTCACTGCACTGCTGATAGATTTCTGTTAGTCTTTTGTAATCTGTAAGATCAAATCCAAACCTTGTAACTGGACATGCAATGTTGTGAGACAGACTTCAACACTCTTGTTAGTCCCTACTCAATGTGTTCTTACATCAGAGTAAGCTGCCCCAAAATATCAATTTGTCTGTCCTGTCCTTATTCTCTGTTGCTCTCTCCTACTTACCCATTCAAATATCACCTTCTCTATTAAAGCCTTTTGGGATTTCCAAAGCAAAATTAGTGGAATCGTTGTTTATTGCCACAATGCATTGTTCACATTTTCATTTAGGAAATTAACTCTTCATGATTATATGATACACTTGTACTTTTACAACAGTCTTCTTTCCTTGGAATAAAAACAATTACATTTGTATTTGTATCTACAAAACTTAACACATTAACATATAGAAGGGAAAGTTCTCATTAAATATTTTTAAATGATTGAGCAAATGAATGAATGAATGCACCAATGAATGAAGGAATGAAGGCAGAAAATTCTGGAGAGAAATCCAACACAAAAATGTTGCAACAGCTAATCATGGAAGAATAATTCCAGGCAGTCATTCCTTAACGATGTCTTGACACCACCTCATACAGATTAGTATTCTCTTCTTGATATGAAAGATTATATAATTTCTGCAAAAATGATGAATTAATTGTAATGTATTTTTAATTTTACATAACTTCAACAAATGTGTATATTTATAAAAGTATATCTGCTATGTTAATTAGATAGCTACACTAAGTTTATACAGACTTGTATAAACTTAGTGTAGATTCTTAGATCTGGTCATTCAATTTGTCCCATCTAGCTGTGCGTTATTGTTAATATCTACTCACATATGTAAAATCGTGCCATAAAATAAAAAAAAAATATTCTCTGGAATTCATGGCTATAGAATCCTATGTAACCTGAAACTGACACTGACCTTCAAATTACTAGCCTGAATATGACTATTCAAGAAGGGCTTGTGACAATTTTAAGGAAATAAAACATGTGTGAATGTACATATCATTGAATATGTCTACAGAAATAATGTAAGGTTATTTTTATATTGCATAATTTAGTATCAGCAAATTCTATTCTGAAACATAGTAATTAGCACTGTATTAAGTTAAGTTTCAAGTCTTTTTCCAAACCAATAATAAGATTGAATTAAGTAATGACATCCTTGCAATAAGTCTTTTTCAATTGTCAAAATGTTTTGATCCTATTGTAAGAGACAGATATCAATATTTATTTTCAAAATGAAAAATTTAGCATCATTGTAACAAAAATATTTATTTTACCTTCTTCTGTGAAAGTTGTCATTTTACCTATATTTCTTTTTAATTCAGATGTTTCCTTATTGAAAATATGCATAATTAAAAGTGATATATTTTATAAGAATATGTGTTTAATGCATTAGTATATAACACAAAAACCTAGTGAAGCTTCACAAAGTTACCTTAGTCAGTTATAAATTTAATTACCTTAGTACAAAGGGCCCAGTTTATCATCATTGGTTCATGGAAGAAAAAATCATAATATTACTTAAAGTTAAATACCAAATTCTTGTAAACTATATTTTTTTTGAAATTTACATTATCTGATATTATGATTTCCTTTATCCTTTCATACTGTAACATAATTTCCTACTACTGTTAACATGAAAAAGCATAACATTTTTAAAATTAAATTTAATGATTACTCCAAAGTCATATGTTTCAGTCTTATATGCATATGCATAAGACTTTAGCATATTTTAGCTTTGTTTCATTTTCCCCAATTTTTTTTATCTTCTTATGACTACAGAGTAACTGGTTCTAAAATCAAGTTATCTAACACAGGAATCACAAGCACCAAATTCATTTTTAAAAATCTAATTAACCAATATATTTAAAAATCAAAGATATACTTGCATATGTCAAATAAATTTTGTAATCTTTTCCAGGGTTATCATACAATTTGACATCAACATTTAAGCTTTGAAAATTACATGATCATCCATTGCATTTGCATGTCACATTTCCTCAAATCTTTTCTGTTATTTAAAATGCAAGACAGACTGAGGTCATTGTAAAAAATATCCCTTCTGTCATTGATTATTGCCTAAGCTACGTCTTCCTTTCCTTTTTCAGAATGAAGAACAAATTTTGGTATTTTGAGTTTGGCACGTCTGAAACTTTCTCAGCCACCTGCAAGAAGCTACATGAATCTGTAGAAATAGAAGTAAGAAACATGAATTCACTTTTGAAAAGTTGAAAATGGCTTGTGTTTTATTATTAATATGTTTATGGTATAGACCTTGCAATGAAGTATATTTTCATCAAGTCTATCTACCATTCTAAAGTGTCTCTTTTGTCACTCATAAGGCATGTAGTCATCTCAAATGTAGTGTAAAGTTGTTTTAACACAGTACAAATATAAGAAGTGGAACATAACTTTAAGAGGCAGTAAAGAAGTCAGTGGGCATAGTGTCGAGAGAAAGATGTAAGATAAAGTAGTTGAAGAAAATGAAAAAGTCTCAAAATATATTTAAAAAAACTATTTCCAGGTCTCGATATCTTGTCACCTTTAAAACACAGTTCACTAGAGCTGTACTTACTTTCATGAATAAATGCTAAAAAATGTACTTCTCCATTCCATTCCCATTCATTAACTAGGCTTTCTCGGTTCCCAAACTTGCCATTTCCAGCTACATACATAGGAAGTGAAAATGCCAGGAAAGAGAGCAAAGATAATAAGACATACTTTGAAAAGACTTGGGGCAAATAGGTCTACCAAAAATAGACAGACGCTGTAGGAGTCAAAATTTTAGAGATGTATTATAAAAGAAAATGACATAATGAGATTTTAAAGATTAAAGAAAAAGAAAAAGTTATATGTTGACAAATGGTAAAGACAAAAACAAAGTAATAGAATTAGGAAACATGAATACCTAATGATCCATTTATATGACTTGAGAAATGCTGGTGTGACACTGTTCACTTTTTAAAAATAAGTATATAAGTGCCTCCCTGGAACCCATGTGATTAGTGGCCCATATTCAAGTGATAATCTGGTAAACAGAAGTAGTTATGAGCTACAAAAGTATATAATGGCCTCCGTTATACTAACTTTCTGTTTGATAATGCAATACTCAAAATGGTCCTAATCGTGATGTGATGTTGTGATACTTCTTTTCTTGTCATGATTAGAAAAATAAATTATTAGAAGTGGGCCTGATGGTTATGGCATGGAAAAAGGTCTTGTTGATTGGATTAGACGATGTTATTGGTAAGGAATACGATCACAGAAGGTGAAAGATTCGGACTTAGAATGGATTTATTGAGATTACTATTCGTGACCATCTATCTGTGAATGTGCATTACATACACATAAATTATGAATAATAATAATACATGTCATTAGTAGTCCATACATATTTAATAATATACAATATAGCAATATGTGTCACTTATATTTAAAAAGGCAGTTATATACATGCTCTGTGCATTGTTATATGTAGCAATATATGTAAAAAAGTATTTATTCTGACCCTACAAATTCCCTTTGCATTCAAAATCATTACTTTTATAAAACTGCCTTATACGGTGGATTTTTGCCCATCATTTATTCTCAGAAACATATATCAAAAAATATGTACTAAAAACTAAAAAAAAAAAAAAAAATTAAAAAACAAGAGCATAGCGTTGATTGAATGCAGACCCAAATTCCTGTTCCTGGGCTTCCCTCAGCCGGTCCCTCCCTGCAGACGGAAGAGATGTTGACCTATAAGGAAATAGTATGTGTGCCCCAAGTTAAAAAGAAAAAGGGCAAGAATAAAGTACATTATGTAGCAAAAGATTTTTGAATGAAAAGAAATGTGGAGAACATTGATTTTTTGCAATTTTTATTTTTACTAGCACCTTACATGTTTGCAGTAATACTGATTTCACACATCATAGAGATCTGCTCTATGTACAGGACACGTCTGTATTCTTTTATCCCACTTTTCCTGCCTCACTCCATTTTAAAGTTCTAAATATGCGAAAACCGACTTGCTTTGTTTATAGATCTTTATAGTGTATAGAAAAACTCTTCAGGACACTCACCAAGAAGCTGGACAGCTAGAAGGAAGTTTTATTCCTTAGATTCATGTTTCTACATGTTTTCCAAGTCTGACATTCTGGTTCTGCAACAGACTAGCTTGTTTTAGTAAGCATTACAAACTGTGAGGACTCTCTGTGGTATTACCCTCTCTCTTGAGGTGTGTGTGTGTATGTGTGTGTGTGTGTGTGTGTGTGTGTGTGTCTGTGATGGCAATGCCAAATCTGCCTCTCTGCTCACATTTTAATGAATCCAGTCTATCATATTAGCAGAATATGCCTTTCTACCCTCAAGGTTGATTCATAATTAAATATAACAAAAACAGCAATTCGGAAATTTGATTCTGCTTGCTATTGCTTCCTATGTGGCCTAAAATTATACCAACTATGGTTTGAAAAATATATAATAGGGAACAAACCACATAAGAAACAACAGAACCTCAAGCAATGGATATATGTTTCATTGGCAGCTTCTTCAAACACAAGCCATTTTCTGTGTATGTTTTTTATTTCAGTCTCCTCTGTCATATGGAAACCTCCTTCCAAAGAGTATAAATGCTTAGAATGATATAACTATCATGGGATAGTAGTTGATAATAACACTAATAGCTGAGATTTATTTGTCTTAGCCAGGCCCACACTTGGTGCTGAGCATTGCACAAGCATTATCCGCATTAGTCTTCTTCAAAACATTATGAAGTCAAGAGGTACTGTCATGTGTCCAGGGCTGAGCCTGCCATATTCTTTAAGCATTTAGAGAAATAAAAATTATGTTAGTGCAACATGTTAAAATCTAAGGAAAGAAATATATTGGGAAAAATTAAAATATAGATAGATTCCTGAATCCCTGTTTCAAAGTAAGTAAGAGAATAACAAAACCTGTTCTCCGGTATTTCGGTCTTTTGGTTGTGGTAAGTCTGGAAGTAGGTTGTATTGGCCAGCTCTTATTGACTGCATAAAATACCTGACATTCAAAATTTAAGGGAAAAGATCTATTTGGTTCTAGGTTGCACAGATTTCAGCCCATTGTTTCTAGCCCCAAAGCAAACATATCAGAGCACAAAGACCTAGTGGAGAAAAATTGCTGAGCTCATGGTATCCAGGAATCAGAGAGACAGAAAAGAGCCAGAGATAGGAAAGACCAGATACTGTCCTTGAGCTCATGCATGCCCTCATGATCTACACACATTCTGCCAGAAACATGCTTAAAAATCTCCTAGATGGCTCTCTAACCAATCAACTTGAAAAGTCAGTATTAACTATCCCAGAAGGTAGATTTTAAAGCTAAGAATTTCTATCCCAAAATATCGAGAATGATCTACATGATTATGTACTTTTCTAGTATCTCAAGAATTAACAAATAAATTCATAATAGCCAAATCTAGGAAAGAGCCTACATGCTCATCAACAACAAAAACATGTATTTATGTATAATGGAGTACTACTCTGCCATAAAGCATAAAGTTGAGTTATATGTAGGAAAATGGATGCACTTTGAGACTGTAATATTCGGCAAAGTACCTGAAACACACAAGCTTAAATATTACGTGGTTTCTTTTATATGAAAACCAGTATATAGCACAACACGAGTTATTGGGATTTGAAAGACGGGAATCTTAGTGTCTAGTAAGCAGGCAAATAGAATTTTTAACTACGCTAAAGTGGTTTCCCAGCACAATCTTTGTTCTCTCTCTCTCTCTCTCTCTCTCTCTCTCTCTCTCTCTCTCTCCCCTCATAGTATCTCTAAAGTTCTATTTACATTTCACTAGGTAGATAGTCATGGCCTCAGAGGATCACACTCTATAAATAGTTCCTCTAGTACTATGTGTTAATAACCTTTTCCTACATAATAAAAATATCCAGGATTTATTGATGAACTGAGGCTGTTAGCTCTTAAACTTTTATATGCTTTTTTGCTCTGGTAACTTTTTTAAAGTCATAAATCTTCAAAGACGATGAAGATATTATCTGACACCGTATTATAACATGTTTATATTTCACAGCCTTCACCTTAGCCTTTATTTTCATATACTAGCTGGTGCGCTCCAACTCCTGTTCTCCATCAGCACTAGCTCTGAAATTTTCCAGACTAATGAGCATAATGTTAAAGCAAACAGAGGAAGGTTGCCTGAGGTCAAGAACTAGTGGAAACAAATCATTAATAAATAGCAATGTATTTAAGTACGTTGTCCTGCTCTCAAAGGAGCATCAATGTGCTTCATCAGTCCTTGTTCTTGGCAACTTCTTGAGAATTTTTTTTCCCTTCTTCAAGAATGGCTTGCTCTGTTTCCTCAAAATGACACATGACATGGCTCTGAACGGCACAAACATGAAAAACAGCCTACCCTGGTGTTTTTCCGTTGTTGAGTGTAACTCTACCAGTTCAATTAAAAAGAAAAAAAATCTATTTACAACATGTGCTCTCTTTCTGCAGATGAACAAAGGAATTCTCCTTCACTAATTCTGAAAGTAACTTGTCACAGTGGGGTTCTGAGGCCTAGTCAAATAATTGTCTTAGTGCACTACCTGCTGTGTTCAATATTGAGTGAAAATGGAAGCCAGGCCCTGACTCCAGCTTATTTCGCAATTCTTCTGTTATTTAAATGATTTTAGTCAGTTTGGGGGAAGCCAGACCTTTATAAATTAACAGCAGGGAAATACCAAAGGTGTCAGATTGCATATTTATCATCTTTTTCGTGTAATACTTAAATATGTATTAAGAAGTGACTGACATAAATTAGGCAGATTTCAGAAGCCACGGGCCGTGGCTTGTAGAGGACCCCCTTCTGCTTGACATTTCATCCTTGTCAAAGATCAAATTATTTTAATTTAGGCTGCAAATTATAAGGAATGAAGACTTCTTTGTGGGAATTCCCTGTGGTAATCTGACTTTTGTTGTTACTGCTGCTTGTCAGTGTGCAAAAGATATAATATGCATGCAAATAAGGTTAAAAAATATGTACTATCTAATTATCTAGCCAGTACTTTCCACTTGAAGACGGTAGGAGGCCTGACACACAGTATGTGTTTGATTCATTGAGGCCTGCAGGGTATTTACACAAGATTACTTTTAATTATGAAATTAATATCTGTTTATCTAGAATATATAGCAGTAAGTGAGTATACACATGAGCAGAATTCTTTAGTAAAAAGAAATCATTTTAATTTAATACATGAGAAGGAAAGGCCAAAAAAAGTCACTTGTTTTTGGGGAAAAAAAAATAGAAAGAATCATCCAGACCCTGCATTCACTCTCTGTTGGGACAAAGCGAATGAAAACTTGGCCGCTTCCTCTAGAATTTGTTTCTGCCCCTGCCAAGTAGGCTCAAGATGTCTTGCTTTATTTCACAGTTTTTATTTTTTGGTGAGGAAATGTAATCCTCGATTCAGTCTGATGAAGTGAATGTGGAGAAAGAGGGAATTTTGTTTTGTTCTCATTTTGATAGCCAGTTACCTCCCGTGGTCTAAAAGCATCCTCACTTCCAAAAGAAACGAGGTTATCAATGACTTATTTTGTAAAAACAAATGAACAATAAAACAACCTCACCGCAGATATACTTCAGTTTAGGAGCTGTTGACCACTAACAAAATCCTCTTAAAAATAAAAATTATGTCTTGTTAATTATCTTATAATCTCCAATACTGGAACAATTTAAAATTGAATGATTTCTGGAATATATGAATTTTAACTCCTATTTGAGAAAACCTGAAACATAGAATCATCCACAGCATACAGTGTAGCTTTATTACTCTTCACACAAACCTATCAGCAACAATGATTAGAATATTTTTAAAAATTAAAATGTGACTCAGTCATTGCAACAAAGCAGTCTGTTAATGATGTCCATATTTTTCATTTTCAACAGAATGTTCCATCTCCAAGTAAACCAAAAGGTCTGAATGATGAGTCTTTTGGCTTGTTTTTTCAAACCATTGTCATTGCTCTCCCTCCGCATGGTCTTCCATGTCCATTTGAACAACTGTGCCTCCCACTGCCTTGGGTGTATCGCGTGGTCTCTCAAAAGTCTGAGATCATCTGAAGTTCTGCATCATACTTTTCTTCTCCAAAGTCTTTCAAGCCACTTCATTTTGTGCCCCTACCCCCAAAATACAGAAGTCATGAATCACAGAGACTAGCTCACTTTCCCTCATAATGCTTTGTAATGTGCAGTGCTTTGCATTAAATGATAACCATTAAAATCACTGCCTGAAATTTAACCACGCTGGCGAGAATTAACCATCATGTAGCAGGCTGTGAATTTGCAGCTGGCTGTGTGTACAGATAATAGTGTGTCTCTCTTAAAAGGTTTTCTATAAACAAAGACACACTGGTGATCTAATTTCAACATTTTTAAGGATTATAAGTGATAACTGGCTAATGTTAGTTGGCTGCGTTATATTTTATACTGACATTGAGGATAAGCATTTAAGTGTTTTTGAAACGTTTATCTAGAAATGGTAGGATTATAAATGTAAAAGCCCTTATTAGAGAATAAGTGAAAAAAACTAGAAACCAAAGAGGGAAGGAAAAACAGCTGACAAGTTCTGTTCTTTTCCTTTTGCTGATTAGTGTGATGGAGTACAGATAGATTTAATGAACATCTCCTTGGAAGGAATTGCAATCTTGAATATACCAAGCATGCATGGGGGATCCAATCTTTGGGGAGAGTCTAAGAAAAGAAGAAGCCATCGACGGATAGAGAAAAAGGGCTCTGAAAAAAGGACTACACTCACGGATGCCAAAGAGTTGAAGTTTGCAAGTCAAGGTAGGGTTTCCAGCAATGAAGTGTTCAACTGCTTGGTCCACAGATTTTTAAAGGCTACCTTAAGAAGAGTTTTCCATTTCACTATGTTATGGTTTGTGTCCAGATGTCCCCCCAAAACCTTATGCAGTCATGAGGCTTTTTTGGAGGTGGCTGAATCTAGAGTGTGTGATTGATTTGTAATGCAATGCGAGGATTTAAAATACTGGGATTAAGGACATGATTTGTAACTCACTGCACTGATTGGTTTGGCATAGTTCTGGCTGGCATAAGGGTGTGAATCATACACCTGCCCTAGGGTGGGTAGCCAGCATGTGATAAAAGGGCAGAGTCATGTTTCCTTTTCCTTGTTGCTTTTGATGTCTTGTTTGTTTATTTACTTGTTTGTTTTTGTACTGGGAAGCAAATTCAGGGTCTTGCAGTTGCCAGGCTGGCACTTTTGCTGCTGAGCTACATCCTCAGCCTTTTTGATGTCTTGTGGGCTCCATGAACTGTTCTCTCCCAAGCCACCTTGCCTTGGAGCCAGGCAATTATGAACTGAAACCTCTAAGCCAAATAAGCCTTTCTCCTTTAATTTTGGGTGCTGGGTATTGTGCCCCAACAACAATAACAGAAACAAAAAAATTAACTAAAACATGCTATAATAAGGGGTCTGTTTATACAGTTGTAGTTTTCATATTATTTGATACCAATGCATGCTTAAATTATGTCATAAAAGACTTAAAAATTATATATGGCTTTCCTGAATTTCCCTCTCCTTTATTATCTTTCTCTAACAAGAGTTTTTTCCACACAAAATAAAATAATACTAAGGCTATAGTATATATTAAGCTATTGTTCTAAGTATGACCTATAAGGTAATTTTTAAATATTGCATGATAAATTTTTATTATCTGCTTTCATTTTTCTCAAAAGTTAGTAACAACTACTAGGAAATGTGGAAAATAGAGCATAGGAAAACAAAAAAAGATACAAAACCTATGGAACAGAATTTTTAAATGTGTTTTAATATAATTCACAATGTTACATGACACATAATTCTTCCTGATAGATTTTATAAGCAAAGATATTGAAGTGGTGATTTTGCCCATAATTTTATATATGTGTGTGTGTGTATATATATATATATATATATATATATATATATATATATATAATTATAGATATCTTTCATTCTAAAATATATCTAATACTATTGATGGTACTGGGAAATATGAAAAGATATGGTCTCAGTGTAGTAAGGACAAAATATAAGGTCACAGCCTTAAATCCTCAATACAAATAAATAAATAAGAAGGTATTTGAACTTCCTGGTAGTGGACAATATTTCTATGGCTTAGTACCTCTGTTATGTAGACCTTGATACTGTGAGTGTGACACAGCTCGATTGCTACAGTGCTAGATTGTTGGACAGTGGTAGCTTCTTGAAAACAATGATCACTACAACTTACTAATGACAGGAGGCCTGGATGTTCTTGAAATGTACTAATAAACCTGAATAATTCTGCAGTATAGTACAACCAATATTACAACAAATCAATTAAAATATTTTATATTCAGAAGGCAACATGATTATGAAAATATGAAGAAAAGTAACTTTTTGAAGAAGAAATATAAAAATTAAGAGTAACCCTATATGAATGAATGAGTGGGAAAATAAATATGATTATTATTTTTAGAAGCCATTGACATTAATATTGTCATTTTTAAATAACAATATAAGTGTACAAGTAAATTCCTAAGTGTAATAAAAGTTATTTAAGAGTTAGAATTAAAGACCATACTAGATCAAATGAAAAACTTTCAGTTATACAGATTATATTATTATGCACTATATAATTACTTGTTGGTTCTCTCATTACAAAAGTCTTATACTATGCATGTATAAAACAACAAATAAAAACTATTCCAAGTTTATCAGTCTATCACTATATTCTAATAAGGGGCATGGCCTTTGCAAGTTCAGGTTGCCGATATTAACCAGTGATTCTCAGAGACTCAGTGGTCAGTGGTATTCACTCACTGAGCTGTTGAAAGCATCAGAGACACAGGGCTGTGCTCCCTGCAGGTGAATTTGCCTGCCCTCGCTCACCTCGCTTGGTGCACTCTTCTCCTGAATGCAAATTTGAAGTAAATCACAAACTATCTACAACTATTATAGTAAACTCTTTGTATTCATGCATATAAGAAATGCTTTCGTTTACCCTACTATCTTCTTGTTCCTACTGTGGAGCTCTTAGAATCAAGTCTCCATACCACTGAGAAAGAAGAAAGTGGGCTTGTGACACAAGAAGACATTTTGTCACATTATCCCTCTGTAAAATGTTTTTGATATATTTTGGAATGGATGTATGTTTTTCTAAAGTTTGAAAAGTTTTTTTTTCTGTTGGGGTAGTGCAGAGAAAGTATAAATTCATATAAGAGAGATAAATCATTTTATCCACTAGAAGGATTTGAAAAAAATCAAGACTCTTGATTCATTTAAAGAAATAACATGGAATAAATTAGGTTTGTAGCATCAAAATCTCAAAATATTAAACTGGGTATGATTAGAAACTCCAAAACCAGTCCCTTTTTGGGAAACTTGCATAAGAGCAGACTATTCAATAAATATATAGATTGGAACTTTTACCACAGGTTCAATTCAGAGTGAACAAAATGATAAGTAATTCATTTCATTATATTATTCCTTATTGAGATACATGGAACTGTTTGCACGCAACTCTGAAACATATTCATACTCATACACTTCTAATTCCCTAGCCATTTTCTTTGTGTGTGTGTTTGTAAATATAAATGAGTGTGTTATATATAGATGGCATGGTCTTCAAGCAAAACTGTAAAGTAGTCCAAGTTTATCTTCAATGCTCCTTGCTTTAATATTTAATCTTTCCCATGTCTTTCAATTTGAGTTCATCTTTACCTCCTCCTCATCTAAATTAACCTCAGAGAGATGTCTAATAAATTCATTCACATTAATGTATAAATGACTGATTGCAGATGAAGGTAGCAGATTTGCATTTTAAAAGATATAAAGGCCTTCAGCTAAAACATTATTTTTCATACAGTGCTTCATTGAATTATAACTGTAATTCTTCAACAGTTCTGTAAAAATTTGATTCAAATTCATTGCTTTATTTTTGGAGCAATAAAATGGTCTAAAGAAGTTCAAAAATGTATCCTATAAAGAGTTTATCATATTAAGAATTCTCAGATCATTAATTTGTGTTTTCAGATAAAAACAACTTTCTGCGGTCTTCCTTTTCCTTCTTGATTTCTTTATATTTATTTGGAGAGAGAGAGAAAGAGAGAGAAAGAGAGAGAGAGAGAGAGAGAGAGAGAGAGAGAGAGACATCCACAAATACACACCCATATAAATGTGGCATTGATCAGAAAGTCTACAGTCTTGCTTTGGTATTTAAAAGAACACGCCTTTTCATATTTAATAGGAAAACTTTACAAATAGATATGTTATCATCGTATCATACGTGAATATCATCCAATTAAATGCCAGAAATTTCAGATAACTTTGTGAGGCAGAAGAAAGAAACAACATGTTACAGTTGGTTGAAGGGAAAACCTGATGGCAAAACCAGTGTTTTAAAAGCAAATTTAGATTATGTTAAGGAGCATTTTTTGTTCACAAAGAAATCACGGTTGCTAGCTAGATTCAACAAATAATAGTCTCATAGCTATGGATATAGATTAGATATAGATAGATCTATACATCAAGCTTTTGGCACAGACTGGATTGAAATATGCTCTCAACTGCAAGTAAGGAGGTAGATATAAAACTGAAAATTTTTGATCCATATGCAGAGTCAAATAAATCTGGTAATTTAAACTTTGACTCAGTGAAGCAGACAGCAAGTGCATTATATCATAAATTACTAGTGATGAAGTTGCAAAACTGTATTCAAATTGGCACCTTTGAAAAGTATGTTTTATTCAATATGTGAGACTGTGTCAAGAGGAGTGAGCCATTATTGTTCTGATTTAGCTTTGAAGAAGCCAATCCCGGATCCCACACTCCAGGAATGGAATCAGAAGAGTTCACAATGACTAAGTGCGATATAAAAAGTTCCTATCACTGAACTATATATCTATGTGTATCGGGATAGTCCCAATATCACATAATCGAAATGACACATGGAAATCACAAAAATAGGATGACTACGCCACAGGAGCTGTCATCAAAATATCCCACTATTCTTGTAGTTTGACTCTACTGAAAAGTTTAACCCCCTGAACTTTAAAATACATTCATACAAATTAGACTCTGGTCCTGTATTTTATCACTGCCTTTTAAAATACTGCCTCAGTTGCAAAGAGAAAAGTTGTTGACAGCTTTAAAAAGTTTGAGAAACACTGAGCAAAAGTAATTACATTCAAACCATAGTTTCAAGCATTTGCCAGAAGCTAGGGGAGGTGCTGCCAGGAGCAGCTGGACTTCCTGCTTGAAACCTCATTAAGTAGGTGACTGTCAGCCCTGGGTATGGGTACAGCTAGCCAGGTACTTGTCACAGGAAAGTTTATTTTAAAACTAATTAACATATTATGTCATCCAGGAAATTTTCAATGATTTCATTCACATTCACCAACACTAATTCCTCTATTGGATCAGAATTGCACAGAGCTCAGCACGCACTGACTGTTAAAAATGAGATGGCTGAGCGGGTACACTGATGAATATGTCAAAGCTTAGCGCACACACAAACACACATGCACACAGTGATTGAAGTGCAGAGTAAATGCTTAAATTTTTTAACAAGCCATTACAGTAAAATACACATGGTAGTTCATCCCCTTCCAAATATTTTCCCTCGCCTTTAACACACTTATCTCTTCATCCTTGCCACTTTCTGGAGCAGCTCTGGAAATCCTCTCATGAGTCTCTTTATAAGGGGTGATGATAAACAGAGGGGACACTGTTGCCAAGTGACATCCCATAGAAGACAGGCTTGTGAGAACAGGACGGCTTGTCCTCATCTACCAGACTCACCAGAGAGGGCACCATGTGACTGCCGGTTCTTTCCAAAGTCAAAATGACCACGAAAGGTGTGCTGAGTTGATTCTGGGCATGGAGGCTGTCGTGGCAGCATAAAGGAGGACACATAAAAGACCCAGCTCTGCTCCGGAAAGTGGCCAGAATGATGGGATAACCGTGCTGAAAGCAGGGGGCAGTGTTCTGAGTGGGATTAGTGACAGTGTGTCTGATACCGTGCTGTAATAGTTTTTTTTAAAATTTTAAATATTCGCTGTGTTTTTCAATCATCATATTTGTAGGTCTGTATATTTATATATTTTTGTATATTATTATATCTTCTATTTATCATTAGGAATGCTGATGTTATTATTTATAATAGCAGTTGATCCATTTGTAGTAACCTTGTTTAAATAATAAAAGAGTAAAACAACTACCTGCACCTCCTATCCAATCCAGTCCAATCAGTGTGAATATTTGAATTCTTAATAAAAATTGTATGAGATTTACTAGGTATGATCTCACCTAAAAAGTAAGCTTTCCCATGTACTACGCCATACAAAGTGTGCCTCCATCCACCTTATTTGGTTTCTCTGTGCAAAGTAATATCTTAGAATATTATGCAGCTGTGATGATTTTTTGGGCCAGAGGAAGAGACTGTGTATCTGATTGACTGTTGAATTTTCCTGCATCAAATGATGTGTCTGTGATCTTTACTTTTTTATTTTCCCCAAAACTATGAAGATCAATACATAAGTCAATCCAATGCAAATTGATCAAAGAGAATAAATGAGAGAGTATCTGCAAACATTTTTTATAAATTGAATTTTACTTTTCCAAAGTTAATGAACATAACTATTCCAAAATGTCTTCATGGTTCAAATGAGACCCATGAGCTGTGAGTTAATCTGAGTGTACTGTATATTGTACAGCCCAGATAATTGCACAAAGGATGTTGAAATAGGAAGAACTTGAAACTTTCTATGTCTCATAGAAGTTATATAAATCAGAAATTTTATGGTAATGGACATTTGTCATCCACTGTTACCAGTGTTTCCAGGTATTTCTATGGGTTATTTAGGGTAATTTAGAAGTCGATATTTTTTAAGCTGTCTAAATATAAATGCAATATTCATTTTAGAACTGTAGATGATATATTTGGCATTCAAATCCTAGCAAGGAGAATAATTTCCAACTATTTAAATTCAGTGATTAAATCAATTAAATTTAGAAACAAGAAAGAGATTTCATGCAGCATTACGATACCTGGATGTTAAAGTTGTTGAAAAAAGAACATGGCATTTGAGATGTTGTATGTCACAAAAATATATGCATACACTAATATCATGATAATTTCATAGGTTGAAAATAGATAGATCCAAACACTTGTTATATCCTTTAGAGAGATGTTGCAAAAATAAGTCCTTAATTGTATTTTTTAATTGCTTTCTTTCACATTTTTCAGTGCTAAATAATGCAAATAATAATGCTACCTAAATATCAAAATTGGGATTTGCAATTTAAGATTATGTATCTGAGTATTTAGTATGATAGCACTTCACAGATTTCAAAAGAAGCAAGCTTTTAAAGTTGATAAAACAATAAAAAGAATAAACTAGCTGTTAAAAGGAAGATTTAATATAAAATTACTTTTTCCTAATTAAGACCAGATAGTCTTATCTTACCCTGTCTTATAAAGCACATATTTTTTTTTTAATTCAAGTTTTTAATCAGGGTTCAGGCTATATATCGCATACGGCTTCTGGGGCAGTGTAACTTCACTGTTTGCAAAATAGTAAATGCTTTTCTAAGAACATCTACATTCTCATAATTGTAACTGCAGAGATGGATGAAAGCTATAAATAGTTTAACATGTCATTTTCCATACATGTTGTGGTCTGATTGCATTGATGAAATTATCATCTTTTTTATTTCTATGACATTTGTGTCCAGTCCTATGTCCTCTAAAAAGAAGAGTAGCTGTTCTGTCCAAGTTACGATGGCAAGACAACTTTAGATAAATTTAATTTAATGCAGAGATAGAAATATAAAACAGATTTCCACATTAAATAAATACCATCTGATTATATACACTTCAATTAATTAACTAGCACTTGTAGACCATGAATTTAAATGACATTACATATAGAGTCATATTCCAAATGTAAAGCTATCCATACATATTTGCTAAATATAAAGCCCCTAGAGCATTTTGTCCTAGAGCAGTTTTGTCAATTCAGGTGGTAGATATCCTCCAGGGAATTTGTAATGATTTTTCCTGTTATTGGGATGTATGACAACAAATTATGTTAGATTCTTGAAAATTAGAAATTGAAATAACTATCCAAAATGAATTAATTCAACCATGTTAAACATTAAATATAAGTAATGATTCTAATTTTTCCTGCTACTATTAAAGACTGTGTTTCTATCAAGATTAAAAATAATAATCAAGAAAAATTGAGCCATAATTGAGAATGAAACTTCAATTGCACCATCTTGTGGAATGACAACTCTTTTATAGATCTCAAACAATACCAGACAGATACGAATTTTTTTACCTGTATTTATATATATTTTTTTCTTACAACCTTTATGGTTTTGCTAAAATGGCCTCTAGCATCTGGTTCTCTTTGCACACACTTACCTAACTGTAAAGACCGCAAAGGGTGTCCAGTAAGAGAAAAGAAACCTGTTTCTTAAAAGAATCAAATTCTGACATCTACTTAATTATCATTGAGTAATGAATTTGGGTTACCCAAAGCAACTAATCACTAGAGTTCCCTTGCCATGAATTTAGTTTCCATGAATATAGTCTTTTATTATATAGAGCTAATTAACATATGAATGGTAGCTTCTTGGACTGCATCCAGGCTACTCCATTTTTGTGGAAATCGATAGAGATTCATATAGATCACAACCCTTTACACTGCATAATCATTCTTGTGGCTGGATTAAAAACAGTTCTATTGTTCTTCTTTGATAAACTATGAATTTATAGTTTTTTTAATGTGTGTTTCAGGCAGGAACTATTGGCTGCTGTACAGCGTCAGCTATTAGTCAGATTAAGCTAAATATTGAAACATGAATATTATAAAGTGACAGTCATTTAAAATAAGACTAAAATCTCCATGGATAAACATGACTAATTTAAATGAGCCCTGGGGAGCTTTTTTGAGAAAGTTCAAATGCCTGATGAATGCCACACTGTTATTCTAATTATCCTATAATATGGCACAAAATAACAATCTCATTTGATTCTTTTATTTACAAAGCTGCTCCTATTATCATTACATTTTACCTGTTCAAGCACTGAAAAATTGTTCCTCAGTGAGAGATTCATTAAAAAAGAATAATTATATTATATTTCACAGATTGGCAGAAAGAAAATGTATCTTTGAGCAATTCCATTTCCCTGAGCAGTTGTTCATTTCAGAGTTGGAGACAGGTCTATTAAGGACTCTCTACCCTTTTTAAACATGTCAAAGCTAACCATTAATACTGAAATTAGTAATTTGGTTCTGATTTAATGAAAGAATTGTCTGCTATTTGTGAAATTCAACTCCTGTGGATAAAACACAAACAGGACAATACCCCCCAAAATACTTTGTTACAAAATCACTAATTCTTTTTCTTATATAGAATGTATTATGTTCAAGTCTCTTTGGATGGTTCAAGTTCTTAGCATACTAACTTTTTCCATGACTCACGCTTCTTTAAGCAAATACTACATAAAACATATTTTTTTTTTTTACTGAGTATTCAAGTTTTCAGTATCCTGCTAAAAGAGTAAAAGGAAAAAATCACCAGTATCAGTGAATTCCATTTTTAGATTTCCTGAAAGAGATAATAAATTTGTAATTAAAAGTCTTTTGGAAGTTAAAGAGAGTCAAATGGATAAAACTATGACTTCTATAGAAATTAGATTTGAGTTATTTCATATTTCAACATGTCAGTGCTGCGAAAGAAATTGTTCATAGTCATATGCAAGGGGATGCTTCAATTTCATTGATAAGTAGCTGAGCAATAATAAATACATTAATTAGTTATGGTTTGGCTACATTTTCTACCTTTGATGATGATGAGGTCTTTTAGTTTTTACTACACAACAGCATAGACAGCTCCCTAAGAGTGAACATCAGAGAATCCTGAGCAAAGTGAGAAGCAAGACATATGTACAGCAGTTGAAAAGCAAAAAGATGGTCTTTTGATATCCAAAATCAATAATTATATCAAACTTAAATAGAAATTTAAGATGTGTGTAGGATTTGAGGAGTACTCAGACATGCAGTGAATTTCTCGATGTGTTTTAACTGAAAAATATGCAATTACAATATGCTAACATATTAGCAAGATTGTTTTCATTTAGAGACTGAATATTAGGTTTTGTACTTTGTTGTGGTATGGAGTTATTTTTTTAATTCCTTGTTTATATATTTTTTGTCCTTATTAAGGAGGACTGCTTTTGCCAATAAATTTCAAAAAAATTCACCTTATTGTTTTTGTGAAATAAACTATTTTAAAGTTTGCTTTTCATTTCTGCAGTTTGGTTTTTGAATATTTTATATATACCCTCCCTGTAAACATTACTTTTCATCCAAATGTTCATATAAAAATCAGCAATCAACAAGAAACCATAACAGGTGTTTTCATTCTTTTGAAAGCAGACTGAATATGCTGTTTATGGTAGATACTGAAATTTAACTTCCTTTATAAGCCTAGAAGCCATGCTGTTATCCAACACATTGCAAACAAACAAAAATGAAATAAATGAATTAGTTTAAGCATAAAAGTTTGAGTGAAACCAAGAAAAATGGACATGTAAAACTCATATGATTTTCTTTTGAAAATAAGGTTAACTTACTGCTAAATAATCAGACATTGTGACCCTGGGTGTGTCTGTGTGTTTGTGTGCGTGTATGTGTGTGTGTGGGGGGGGGGTGTTTGAAATGAAGTACAGAATAACATCAAAATTATTTTGGAAGTTTCAGTCAGAGAACCAGGACTTTAATGAAAAAAGTGGTAGGGAAGAGCGTGCATTTTTTTTAAACTGAGGAAATAGTGTAGGAAGGAGTAAAGTTATCTTTCCCCAAGAAAAAGGAGGATAAAAGAGAGCAGGGAATTCCTTTTTCCTGGTCCTCATTTTCTTTTATTATGCCATGTCATTCTTTGCGAAGAATCATTTTACTAAGATGTCATTACTGTTCTTCCACTCGATAAGCAAGTTCATTCAAAAGTGATACCTGCCACATTAGCTATTCAACTTCCTAAATAACCCGGTAGCACAGTCACCCCACCTTTGAACCGGAAGATAATAGCTTCTCAGTGTGTGTAGGAACATGTGTCCCAAGCCTGCATTTACTCACCCTCTTCGTTCATTGTTTTGATTTTTTTTTCCTTGTGACTTCTAGTGAAATAAATTATTATATTCCATGGGCAAGAAAAATACAGAAAATTTGCCTCACATTGACTGGTTTGTTTTCTCACCTGACTGTCTTGTCTGTCAAGTCCAGGAGGCTTTGATGGGAAAGATTTTAGACATGGACACTGGGACACTGAATTTATTAAACAGCATCTTTAGTTTTTAGTTTGCTAGATTTTAAGTTCATAGCTATAAATTCTGTGTTAAAGAGTCACCTTAACAACCAGCAGAGATCAATTTGCTGCTCTTAAATTTCTTATGCCTTCCTGGAGGTATAGCACACAACTGCATGTAAGAATCTCCTCAAAAGTAGATTTCATGGAAAGTACAAGCTGCCTAGCAAATTAATGATCTTGTGAGGTGCTACTTGCTGGGATGAAAATATTTTGTAAGAAAAACAGGGGACAGGTAATGGCCCCAAGCTATGGTGCAAAACTCTTCAGGCTGCTGCTGACTGTGTGCCAGTAGATGTGGCGGTAACTGTCAACAAGATTTATGACACTTTAACATAAAGTCAGTAAAACAGCAAAGATAGGCGTGCTATGATTTTGTTTACCTTTTTATGCCTCCTACTTCTGAAGAGCTCTTTCCAGACAGCAGGTCCAATGTCTCACTGCGGGTCATTTACAACTCAGAGAAATTCTTCATGCTCCCAAGACTTGAATGTATGTTCTGTTGTTCTTGCAAGTGTTGTGATTGCTTTACTGCTGGTGATGATGTTGGGACTTCTATTTCTAATCTAAAATGGAAGATCTTTTAAAAGTTTAGAGTGTGCATGTTTACTTCTTATTAAATGAAGAAAATGTAATCATTGGTCATTTAATTTTGCCATCTGATAATATCTTTCAACCCCTCAAATTCCATTTGCTGTTCCTCATGGGCAATCCTAGACTAATTATGACTTTGAGAGTAATATAATGATTTAAAGCCTTATTGTCAAATGTTTAGTTTCCATGGTTGCTGGTGTTGGTCTTAAATGTGACTTTCTCTCTATAAAAAAATTTTATATGTATCTATAAAATGTGCACATAACTCTTTTTCCATAAATGACATTGAACAAACACATTATGCTTTTATTAACACTTTGAAAATTAATTATATTCTTGATTAACTGATGGTTTCTGTCTTCATTAAGAATTATGTAGGATACACAGAACTTGCAAGATTAAAATGAAATGAGACTCAGCTCTTGAGCGGAGCAAACTGATTGCCCTTGTGTTAAATCTGTTTTTTTTTTTTTTAAGTCTTGGTAGATAGATTTTGAAAAAAACATTTTACAATATGCCATGTATATTTAATGGAAAGATAACAAGGAACAATCACTTTAAGACCAGAAATGTCAACACACACATGAGTCATTCACTCAATAGCTTGAAATGTACCCAGCCAAAGTGATTTGTGACACCAACATTTCCCTTCACTACAAATCACTCCAGCCCACATAGCCCAGACACGATACCATCTCAGAGCTTGGTACTGGAGTTTGCTCACCTAGCTGCTTCATTTCTTTCTGGTCATTCAAAACAAATTGCTATGGAAATACACATTCTTAGAAAAGGAGTTTCTGGCAACCTGTGTAAAGTATCATCCTTTTCCATTATATTTCCTACTTCCTCTCCTACTATGTATTATTCTTTTTAAAAGCTTGAACCTTGTAATGAACTCTAACACTTGTAATGAACTCTAACATGGGCTGACGAATGCACATAGTATAGATGTATAGATGATGAATTTTGGCAAAGTAACTGTTCTTTCAAATCAAGGACTTTAAAGTTAGCATACTATAGAAATCCTAGTCACATATCCTAGTCAATATCCTGACTTGTATCACCATGGATGGCATCTGTCAGTTTTCTTTAAAATTTTTATAGTAACAGATCAGTTTAGCTCTTCCATTTTTAAGTAGTATTTTAACTTTGTGACAATACAATATGGCACACAGTTTATTCAGTGTGGGTCTATTATTAACTCTTTTGCTATGAGTGTTCTTGAATCACCTTGACTTTCTTCTTGCTGTACACTGAGGATTTTGAGTATTGCTGGATTAAAAGGTATATGGATAGTCAGTTTTAATAGATGGTGCTGAAAGTCTTGGCAACAACTTATCTTCACACCTGTGTATGAAGATTGAAGATTGGCGGTGTAAAAGTGATGGGACCTTTAGGTGGTGAAGCCCAGCAGGAAGTCCTCAGGCCACCAGGGGCACTGCCCTTGGAAGGAATAAAGGTTGTTTCTGCGGGAATGTGTGCCAATTCTTGTGATAGCAACTCATGACAAAAGCCAGAGCCCCGTTTCTGAGTCTCTCTTTGGCTCTCTTCTCTGCTGATTTAATTTCCTCCTCCTCCTATATGCTCCCAGCCATTGTGGGGTCATCTTTCCTGAAAGGCTTGAGCTCATGGAGGTTCCACCCCTGAGAGCTTTCAGAACTGTGAGCTAAATGAGCTTTTTCTTCATAAGGTTTACCAGCTTCTGGTGTGTTTTCATAGTCAGAAAGTAGACTTATAGAGTGAGCTGTGAAAAAACTCATATTGTGACAGGCCACTGCGGTTGCACAGTGGTCACTTGATAGCATATGGTCAGATGATTCATCTTTATGGATTCCTAGTGCCATTTCCAGATGTGCTTTCCCGTTGACTTAGAGATCTGAGTTGCCATAGCCACATTCCAAAACCTTGGCACCTACATTATGATCATCTTACTGGCTTTTAGAGTAAAATTCACACAACATCTTTTCTAATCATTTATTTATCTAGGGCCGCAGACTCTGCCCTGTGGTTCAAGTCACAGCCACACGCATTTCACTGACTTACGCAACCTGTTTCGTTAAGTTTTCTGTTTCACAACTGATACAAACCTATAAGCTGTCTATGTCACCAGTTAAAGAGAGCAGTTTTCAGAAGTACAAAGGGTGCTATCTCCAAAACCTAGACAGCCTGAGAGATGCAAGATCTGATTGTCTTTTACTTTGTAGAACACGCTCTGACATCCGGGAGTCCACTGGGCAAAAATGAGTCCTGAAATCTTCCTGGCATCTATATCTTATGCTCTAGAAAGTCATGGTGCAACAAGGTCTCCAATCTTATTGTTTGTCCAGCTCATTAGCAAAATAATGTCATGTTTCTTATATTTTTTTGTCCCATGAATTATTTATATTCTTAAAAATCGTTCAGAGCCCTAAAGAACTTTTGCTTAGGTGGGCTGCCTATTGTAATTTATGATACATGAGAAATTTATTACATGAGGCTTAGAAAAATTTTATAGTTTACCCACTCATTAAAAAATAATCATAAATTTACTGCATGCTAATATCAACACTGTGTACTAAAGTAAACATATTTCAAAAACAAAACAAATCAGTAAATAGAACAGTACTATATTGAACTTTTATAAATCTCCTCAATGTCTGGGCCAAAAGAAGACAGCTGGATTACTTGGATCTTATTTGACATTCGACCTATTTATATGTTGTTGTTAAAGCAGATGAGGAAAACTCAGTCTCACACAGCTATCCAGCTGAATAAGTTTCTATGTTAATAATCTTTCCCAGCACGTTCAGATTTAATTCTTTGACCAAATCTAAGTAGAACAAGCAGTAGTCTCTTATAGATTAGCTGAAAAGTGGACTATAAAAAGGAATCGATGAATTTTAGTACTACTACACTAAAATCTACAGGAGTTTGAATGTCTTGAGAGGTTTTATTATTTTCATACGACTTATTAGCACTGTGAATTTAGTCATTTGGAGACAGATCAGGTCTCTATATTTTTCAGACTTTTAAATATCAGAACACTTCATAATACAACATCAAAAATGACACTTGTTAACTTCAAGCTCTCAGTGGTAAGGCGAAGATTTTTTAAATTCCTAATTTTTGTTTTAAAGATTGGCATCTATTACTAGGAACAAATGCTATCAGTTGTTTTTTTTATTTTAAAAAGTCTGTCAAATATCTAACTTTGAATAAACATAATTTTCCTGTCAATAGCCCTTTGAAACTAAAAAAAAAAAAAAAGGTGTTGTGTGAAAAATATGGCAAGTGAGTTCACGATGGTGAACAATCATGCTAATATTATTCTTCAAGTAAATATCTTAGTTTGGAGCAAAAGAGCTCCTATGTATTTTCAGTTTTGCTACAAAAATATTTAAAAAGATATTCTCAAAAGTAAAATTTTAGTGTAATGTTACCTACGGTGTTACTGCTGTTATTGTTTTTGAAACATAGTCACTCAGAGTTACTAAGTTCCTAGACTGGCTCACATTTGGGATCCTCCTGCCTCAGCCTCCTGGCGTGCTGAGATTATTGGCACACAGCAGCACACTCAGCATAAAACACAAACAACTTGTAATTCTTGGCAGTGAAGAAAACATTACTTACTGCTACAGTTTTACTTGCTTTGTGTTTCATCATAAGACAGAAGATTCACCCCACATCGTTTTTCCATTTCAGAATAAATGTCAAAACAATGGAGGAAGAGAGGTTTGGTGTCTGCAACCTGAAATTGTTGTAGTGACCACCAGCTCCACACTTAGTGAACTAGTCATACAATGGACCAGTGTGATACCCTGTCTATTCTGTGTGGGGCCCCTGTACAATGCATTATTATCTAAGTAAAAGGCATTAACAGAATTCCATAGTTAAATGCATATATACATACTCTTCACATGGACTTGTAGGGATTCTGATTCCTCTTTCTGAGAGGGAGGGAAATGAATTCGTTTTTTTTTTTTTGTTTTTGTTTTTGTTTTTTTTTTTTTACTTTCATAGTTATTCCTCACACTGAAAACTGTGTTAATCTGCTCAAAAAATAACCTACCCTGGAATTTGCAACTGTTACTGTTTGGTTAAGTTTACAGCTGTGTACTCTCATCTATCATGAGAATCCATATTTTATAGCTGTTAGCCTGGTGTCAAAAATGGAGAAATGCCAGAGACCACCATCCCTGCCTTCTTTAAATATTTGTGGGTGAGGCAATGTTTGATAGCTCTTGTGTACAGCAAAAGAAAGCAGTGTGATGAACTTGTAAATTGCTAAGAGTGAGCCAGCTGCATGCCCAAACTTGGGTAATTACCCAATTTTCATAAACCTCCATTCTGTTAGAGAGAATATAGCATGGGCATGGGTTTTAAAAGATTAGTTGCACTTTTGACTTTGAATTTAGCTTTTCTTGAAAGTTCTGCAGATTCCCCTTTACGTAATGCTTTGAGATTTAAGGTAATTGCCTTAAGTCAGGTTGGAAAAGAACTGGAGAAATTACTACTTCAATTACTCTCCCAGTATTGCTAAATTTTTCCCCGGAGAGTTCCTTCCTTCCATCAGTAGTCTTCAGTAAAGATCAGTTCTAGAAACTAGAGAAAATTATGATTTGGGGGAAGGGCAAAGAGCAGGCACTTCCTGATCATCCAGTCATGATACCTTTTCTTTGTTAAACCTTAGTAAGACCCTTGATGGCTGCCCATCCATCTTGCCTATACAAGCTCCATGATCTGTTTATTATTCTAATGCTGGTTTTAAAGTTAAAACTCTTATTTTTCTCATATTACTATTCCTATCTTTCGGCTCACTCCAAGGGTTGTGTCCACATTTCTTTTGGCTCTTAAGTACCACTTCTTGGTATCAATATTTAGAAATTCTATCACTCCTATTTTTATTCCCAAATCCATTTCTGCAACATGATCTCATATTGTCTCCTACCAGATAGCCCAGAGGACAATTACCAGTGACTTCTCAATGACACTGCCCTCCCTTTCAGGGGCACAGTTCTTATTGTGTGGTTTTAAAAGTGTCCAGTCATCTAGCATGTGGATTATATTCATCCAGCCTGTTTTCTATCCTTACATAAAGACTTTCTCATGCATGCCCATGGAGTCAGTCTTTGATCCCTTTGTGTTTATCTTTCATGGCTGTTCTAAATTTCTCATTTACTTAATATGAGTTGTATATTTTCCTAGGTTCTAGACACATCCATCCTACCAGTTGTTAACATAATCTGCTGAGTTATGTGCCAGAATCTTAAATCTTTTACCACTGTAGAGGACTTCGTTACCAATTAACAGCAGCATCCAACTGTACCAAGGGTTTGCTCAGCCGTTGCCAAAGGCCCTGATAACCTATGACATGTCCTCACTCAGCTCACGCAGAACCTTCAGCAATGTAGTGAGAGCCCCTCTCCTCTTTGAGCAATCCCAAAGCATTGTGTGAATATTGGGCTATGACTGTGCTTATATTTGAGCCTCAATATTTGTCTGTATTTCAATGGAAATAGTGAGAGTAAATCCTGAAATAGATCAATGTCGCCTTACCAGAAACCTGCTACTTTTTACGTCTTTAAATGATCGTGATGAAGGGTATTTGTTATCTTATTAAAAGAGGAAGTGTGCAGGGATATTCTAGGAGTTCCAATATCTGAACTGCATCTCTTCAGATATCTGTGCATTGCTATCACAACTATCAGGTTTTTATTTTGAGCAGAAGAGCAGACTTCTTTGATGGTTACTGCTTTCATGATGAAAAGCTTTGCTCCTGCTATCTTTCTTGCTTTTTGGCTGTAGAAAACTAGATCAACTTTGCAGAAGAGGCCCTTTGGTTTTCATTTTTTACTCTGACTTGATAACTAATCAGATTCATTAAGAAAACTGCTGCGTGTAAACCCTGGAAAATCTATGTTGAACATAAGTAGGGCTCGACCACCAATAGTTTCCACCATTTAACTTAATGGCCGTCCTAGAAAGGAAGCAATGCATTGGTCTTTTTAAAGTTGAGGAAACTTAGACCAGTTTTACCAAGTAAATGAAAAGAGCATAGACCGTAGGAGACCTACTTGTGGAACTGAGAAAAATATGTCACGAAGAAAAATACGTCTTGTGTTTTGGACTTGTTCTGGAAACAAGACCTGATTGTATCTTAGCAGAGCCTCTCAGGGTTTTCTTCTCCTAGGCTCCCCACCAGGTTTAATAGCTCTCTGTCCCGCCACCTTAGTCTTAATGTGGCCCAAACATTTCCCCTTTGTCTACCCTAAGACTTCCTGCTTCTTATTTAATGTTAAGTTTAGCAGAGAACTTTGAAAGCATTATTTAATGATGATTGTCTTGTAATTAAACCTATATCATTGGCCACTCATACTACATAATACAATAAATTCACATGATCTCTGTTACTTTATCTGTTGATTATGCAATTTGGCAAGAATATTTGTGATTAAAAGAATATTTTCATTTATAATTTGACTAACATAATATTTATTTGGCTAATATTGATAATGTAAGTTTGGTAGTTATTAAATACTGTGGTAATATTAGAAATTTCTATAAGAAAGAAGTTCAGCTTTTAGTAATCACTGCAAAATGAATCTGTTTTAAGTTCATAAGCATAGAAAATGATTGATACATGAATATATTCATTTCATAAAGGAAGTAAGGACCTTTAATACCAAGACTACTATTAATTATCACATAGTCATGCAAAATCATAGTATGAAAAATTTTAATAGGATTTGGGAATATTTATGATGTAAAATTACATGGTGAGAGTCTGATATGAAACTGTATAAAAATACTGATGTTTTCTTGTTTTTAATAGATACAGTTACTTGAAACATACCTGTACAAAAAAGTAAATATCTCCAAAATGCCAAATTTTTAAACATCACTTTAATGTTTTCACATTTTCTAAAATTATAGTCATTTCAAAGTTTTTTACTCAAAACAATAGTACATTTGTCTTAAAATCAAAAGTCAATAAAATATGGATAAATTATTGGTGCATAATTAATTGAGGTGGAACAGAAACATAATTTGAAGATGTCAACATGAGAATTTCTGAGCACAGAAACTAGAGCTTATATAAAATGTCAAGTAAGAGATTATGACTTTAAAATAAAAAATAACCAAAGTAAGTGATATAGTACCCATAGAGAAAAGTACATGGAAATCGTAATTAAAAAGTGAAGCAAATCACTTGCTGTAAAGTGGACAAAATTACTTTAGTACTATGAATGCTATATTGAGTCTTTTCCATGGGTTGGATGGTTTGTTAGTTGACATTTAATACTGCTGGTAAGGATCTGTATTTTGTTTGCACACATATGCACATATTCCTTTAATCCTCAAACAGGTCCAGCTGCTTTTGTGCATGCAGAGGGAGCAGCCCAAGCACTCCTCTCTCACTTACAACATTCTCTAGTCTTTAACCTTTATAGTTATTTGACTCTTCAATTGATATGCAGAGTCATACATTAGAAATATGTTAAAACTTGAATTAAATGTCTTAGATGAAAGCTTATGCTATCACATAATTTTCCATGGAAGACTGTAATTAATTGAAGTCTGAAAATATTAGATGACTGTAAGCATTTTCTACATTATGAAAATTCTTTGGTTTCAGAAATTACAAACAGTCTGAGACAGCAAAAACATTTATTAGGAGTATAATTCTACTCTACTTAGAATTAAGCATACCCATCAGTTATTTATCCATTTTCCACTTATAGTATTACACTAATATTATGTGCCTTAGTACAGATGTGATATTCTCAAAAGGAAAAAATGGCAGAAGAAAAAAGTTAAACCAGTAATTATAACAAAGTCATGTTAGTGGTATAATGGGATGATATTGATCACAGAGACAAAATAGGGACATTAAATCATGTTGAAAATAATAGAGTAGCTCAGCACACATGAAGTTATGCTGAGATGTGAACCATGAAACTGAGGCTGAATCAGGCAACCAAGGAAGGGATGTTCGTATCAGTCAAGGATCCTACTAGGAAAAGAGAGCACATTTCCAAAGAAAACCTATGAAGACATCACAGTACAGTTAGCTAATTGCTGACTCTGTCTTGTGGCCTGGAGAGACCTTAGGGAGAGGGAACATGCTCCTCCTGTGTTCACTGGTCTGGGCTCGCTTTGTCCACACCACAGTAACCCAAGGAATATTTGTGAAAAAATGAGAGGTGACTGGGAAGATGTGTGCACAGAGAAATACACTCATGCTAATCTTTGCAAAGACGTCCTCTGTAGGGGGACAACTAGGAGTAAGAAAATAAACTCTTGTTCCCACCATGAAGTTTCTATGTAATGAAGTGAGCATAAGAACTCAGCATTAGCCAACCATGTGGCACGGCCCTGTGGAGGCAGAGGCAGGAGAATTGCAAACTCAAGCCAAGCCAAGCCGGGACAATTCAGTGATTTATAGAGATGCTCTTCTAAAAAAAAAAAAAAAAAAAAAAAAAAAAAAAACTTTTTTTTTTTTAAAAGGTCAGGGTGTAGCTCAGTGCAGAGATCCAGCATTAATCCTCTGCACCATGGACATAAGCAAAAAAAAAAAAAAAAAAAAAAGCAAAACATACATAAAAACCAGCCATCCAACAAACAAGCAAAAACCCTGAACTCTATTAGAGGCTCATGTAATTCAACATGAAACATGATGCTTCATGAAAGAAAAGACATGGCCTGGTTCTGAAACAGAAAAACTGGAGGATTCAGGGCTCACTTCTTCATTAATTCTCCTTCAACTGAATTATCCAGATGTACTGAGAAAACAATCACTGTGTCTGTGAAAGCTCAAATATAAACAGAGCATAACCACTTAATGTGTAATATCCTGCTAAGCACGTAGTCCATTGTGACTAATATTGGCAAAGAGAAGTAATTGTTTAAAACTCCAACTAAACTCTTGAAGAATTAGTAACCAACTCCTTATCCATCAAATGTAGAATCATATATTGTTCCTTTACTTCATCTGCTTTCCACTAATCTTGTTCTCTTAGCTGTCTCTCCTCCTTTCTCACTTTTTCTTCCTTCCTCTCTTTCTCTTTTATTTCTTTCCCAACATTTTTTCTTTCCTCCATTCCTTCCTTCTTTCTTGCCTTCCTTCCTTTCTTGAGATCAAATCTAAGGCTTTACATACGTTGTATAAGTACTCTTTCTCTACACAGCGACCTTCCACTGTTTTATTTTATTTTGTTTCCTGCTTTATTTTAGTTTTCTTCATTAAGTCCTGTGTTGTTTCCTTTTTTCTCTTATTTTCATAAAAATGCCAATTCATATATATATATATATATATATATATATATATGGTATATGAATACATACAATATGAATATGTTCCTTATATTTTGGATAAAACTAAATCATAAGTATATAACTGGTCAAGATTTTTAAGCACTTTAGAATGAACTTTGAAATCCTCCTGAAAATATCAACTTAAAGGAATCAAAGAACAAAAGAAAAAAAAAATATCATTTATACAGCATTTCGATTAGTTGTGCATGTCTTAAGTTTCAACACCAAGTTGTAGAAGTAACCTAGATTTCATGCATTATTTTTTCCCTTGAATGTTCATCTGCTTTCACTCTGAAATTCTCAGGAAAACCAACAGTACGCATTTGGAAAAATGTTTAAATATAGAACTTTGGAAAAAAGAACTCAAACAGGCTGGCAGTTTAATCATCCTAGTTAAGCCATGGTGTTACTGTAGACCCTTCTGCTTTCTAATATTTTAAGATAAAATGAGAAACGTAGAGAGACTAGAGTGACCACTGCTGACACTGTGTGGGCCTTGGCTACACCAATGCCTGTTGGGCAGCTTCCAGGAAGACCTTCTAGCCCTGGAGGTAGTGACAACTGTGTCATCTGGCAGATCCTGAACCAATGGGCTTATACATAAAGGGCTGCTATTAGCTTGTCCAAAAACTTTGAATTTCATCTTTGAGTAGTAATCCCAAATATTTACCTTCATCCATGAAAGGGTTATTTTTGTAGCAGTTCATTCTAATTATAGCTGCCTTATTCTCCTCCATGCTTCAGATGTAACTGCCAGAGATTAGACTTCTACTTAATACCATCAAAAATGAAGAGAGAATTCCAAGTGCTGCTTTTACGATATATACATATACTTAGAGAATGTGGAAAGTCATGATAATGCAGTAGTAATTTTTGTATGGTAAATTCCAAAGTTGGAATTACCTCTATTGAAATAGTTCTGTAATATTGCCAGAATTAGTCAGTGTTAATAATATAAATCTCTTAATAGTTTCATTATGCTTAAAATAGGCCTACCATATCATGAATGGACATATTTCTTACTTTATTGAAGAACTGAAAAAGCCCACAGACTTTCCATTAAAAGTCACAGAATATTGAAAGAAATGTTTTATTTCTCAGTTTCAAAAATGAGAATCAAATGACATTTATGAGCTGTAAACTCACTACTGGACACTAAATTGGCACTACTTTCCTACCAGGGGAAATATGTGTGAACTGAACATTGGCTAGCAATTGCAGAAAAAACAATCTGTTTGGGCTGTAACGTGGAAAACGAAACCAGCAATTTCTTCTTCTGCTGCTCCTCTCATTACCTGGCCTTCTGAGGCAGAAAAGCGGCTGGGAGAAAACTACCAGGCTTAACACAAAGTGGTACAGTGAAATGTCGTGTATCATGATAAGAAAATCTGGGAATATTGCACAAATCAAGGTGTTCTTAATGGGCAATAAAAAATCTATAAAACATTGCAATATAAAAATAAGCTGTCTTACATTAACTGGATGCAGTGATGCTGAGTGGGGAGCACTGACACCCTGGCTGCATCACAAAAAATAAAAACAAGAAGACAATTCATCTGAGAAGTTGTGATTTTTAACTGGAGGTGTACATATTACCCTTATTGTTTGTGCACAGAATTGCAAGTTTATTTGTCATTTTTGTAAAAAAAAAAAAAAGGCAAAAGAAAAGTTTACGACTTCGTTTTCTGGAGAGGTGCATTTGTGGGTGTATAATCCTGTTCTATAAGAAAAAGTCAAATAGAATACAGGCAGATAATGAAAACAAGAAGTTATAACAAAAGTATGAAGAAATACCTTTTCAAAGCCAGAACCCAATAAAACATTCAATTACATGTATACTGGTGAGCTTTATTCCCTTTGATTCCTGAGAGGCTTTCTGATCTTAGATGGCTTTCAGGATGGCAAGAGAAGTTTTGGAAACAAAGCGCATGAGAATCCTGCAGTGAACCCTAGACCAGATTCACCATTGGGTCCCCAAGACATTCTGTTCATATATAAACAAGCCAGGGAAGGCTGGGATAAGTGACCACTGATATCTAGAAATTCTCCACCTCTTCTGACTGACCATTGCTTATGACAAGTGATGCTTGTACAGTAATGGAGCTGCTGTGACTCACTGGTCATATTTGACTTTGAACACAAGAATATTGCACCCAGGTGAAGACTGAGTGTCCTATGAACAAAGAGTTACCTAACAAAGAAGAAAAAACACAGATGAGAAGATAAATCAAAAGTGATATAGCAAGACAACCCATTTGAGATTCTTCCAGTCTCTTAGGAGGTATTTCTATTCCACAATAAATTTTCCTCTTCTCAAAAAAATTTTATACAGTAACTATGGCAGGTAAATTTTTATTCAGTGAAGAAGCAAGGTGTCTAAAGGATCAATAGTACGTAGCAAAAACATTGTATCAATTTGAAGCTAAATATTTATTTTTATGGAAAAATGAAATGACTTTATATAAGACATTCTTACAAACAAACAAACCATGGAGGGGAAAATACAGTCATAAATATCAAAACAAAGTTTCTCAATGCCCATATATAATTCCAGGAATAAAATAAAATACAATATTTTGTCATTACATTACAAATACATTTCATCATTATAAAACTTTGTCATTACAACCTCAAGTAAGGTATTTCTTTTCCTTGTTTCTTAACATATCTGAAAGAAATATTTCACTTAGATATGGCAAACATAAAGTATCATTTTGGAAATTATCCCTAGTCCCATAGAAATTTCTCTAAGATTTCTAGATATCTGGTCTAAATATACTTATTGCCTAGAAGCTTAGCTATGGTAATCAGATTATATTATGAGATCTCAAGCTTCTCCTATCATCCATAAGATAATTAAACTAATATATTTAGGAGCTATAAAAATCTCTTATTAAAATTATTTTTCTTGACCAATGATTCATTTAATGCTAAGAAATAAAGATCAAAATTCTCTCATCCTTAGAGATCATATGTTGTAGCAAAAACTTTGCAACACTAAATTATTTTTATAAAATTTGCAAATTGGATTCTATCCTTTAGAACTTCCAACCATGAAGGAAACAAATGGAATGATAAGGAATAATTGGTGGGTTTCAGTTGTCAGTTTGAGAAATCACACTTAGCCTCTAAAAGAGTCACACTTACTTTGAGGGAGAAGGATGAGGAAGCAACCTTGAGACCAGCCAAAAGAAGTGTACTGGGAGAGAAAAAGGAAGTTCAAGTGCAGAAACACTGAACTGAGTAAGAATTTTGCATTTTTTGGAGAAAAGTAAGGATTTCATACACCTACAATGAGAAAGAGAGAAAGTAAGCTATTTCTAAATGGGAACCATTTGATAGGGCAGAGAAGGTAGATAGGGAATGGTAAATTAAAGATTTTCAACAGAGAGAAACTGGACCTGGTTTATGTTTTAATATGGCACACATGAACATAAATTTCAAAACAAAGTATACACACCAAGTAAAACACATACACCAAACACTGGCACTATCCAAATTACTTTCATATGTCGCTTCTCCAATTGGAAGCTTCTTTCTCCCACCAGATGTGCCATTATCTTGCCTTTTACTAAAATCATTTCTTGAATTTCCCCTACAATTTTAACACTTGCGAATGTGTTCTTAAACATCCTCTCTTAATTTTTGTGTTAAAATAAATAAAAATATTTATAATGCATTCTGCTGTGTCTCAATTTATGTACTTAATGTTAGTGAAATATACTTATTTTTTATGGTCTTTAGGCTGTTTTCATTCACTTTTATGTAGAATGTTAGAGACTAGAGAATTATAGCAGAGTTGCAGAACTTGTGATAGGCTGCTTGATTCTGGCTTGCTGTTATTGCTTAAGTATTTACACCGACCACCACAGAAGACAGGGGCATTAGTCAAACCCGTTACTTTGGTGAGCTTGTGCCATCTTAGTGCCCTGAGTCTGACAAAAGTGCTGAACCCTTGTTCCTTAAAATGAGCAAAACCAAAATGGCAAGACTAGCTCATTCCTTCAGATCTCCATCTTCAGCTGCACACTGCATCTGGTTCTTTGATCATGGGCTAGCTTTCTAAGCCTTCAAATCGCTGTATTTATATGTGTACTATACACCGAATGCATATATGTATATGCATACATGCATACATTGTACGTGTCTACTGTATATATAATGAATATACACAATGCATATATGTATATGTATGCAACAGTGCTGCTGTCCTCTCTGATAGAATAGCCCCAGTTACTGAATTCTTATTACAATAACAAAATTCCTTATCTGATAAAATATTACTGATTGTTCTATCATGAATGGGTTTAAGCAGTACAATTTGAGATAGAATACAGATTAGAGCAATACTGTTCTTGCATGTGCACTAAATGATGATGTCTATTCTGGGATTGGTAGCCATGGAGGGAATTTTCCTATTTCTTTATGGTGGAAATTTCAAGACCTGCTAATTGTTAAAAAGTGTAGGGTGGAAAAAAAATAAATAAGATGAAATGCAGACACTGATGCTCAAGGAAAAATATTTCTTGGATCAACCATTACTATTCTATAGCTACTACGTACCCTAGTGAAGCCAGATTTTCTTCTTTGGTACTATTGCTTATTATCTGACTTAAAAAATCTGTGCTAAGAATTGAAGCTTTGAGACTACACTAATAAGATTCTGCATATGTTAAAGCAAACAAAATGTCAAATATCACAAATAGATAAACTAAAGTGCAATCTTATATTTTTAAAGCTTTAAAGTCATTTCAAATACATTGCAGCCTGTGTGTGCCATGAAAAACTACGCCTGATAGCATAGGAAAGCTAAAATCCAATCAAATCTGCATCCATGTGGAGGATTTCCTCAAGAAGACCCATCTGGCTCAAAGCAAATGTCATTTTTGACTGATACACCAATGTCTAATGAACTTCTGTGCTGAGTGACTCACTGAATTCAATAGTCATTTGTTCTAGTTGAAATGAAGCACCTTAAAGTTCATCGCTGATGCTAGCAAAACTATTCAAAATGAGAAAACTGAAAAAATACAGCCATAACAAAAACATTTTTATAAACGATACATTTGTTAATACTGACTTCTGGATGACTTTATAAAGTTAATGTGCTTAAATTAAAATCCAGGGTAACACGCCATGTTGTAGATGCCGTGGTATCTACAGCAAGGTGACTTACTGTAGGGAAAAATATATAGCTAAAAAAGTATTAGATTGTACTAAAAGTATCCAGATACTTTAGGTATCCAGATATCTATCCAGATAGAATAGGTAAGTGCATCCAACAAGTTTGTGATGACTAAGTAGTAACAAAGAACAAATGATCAGTTTCACATAGATGTTTTACAAATAGTGTTGAACTAGGTGATTAATTGCATGCCTCAATCCATTAACCATGTTACTGTTTATGAGCAATCAAATTGAAGAAGAGAGGAAAAAGAAATAGGAAGAATGAGATACACTCTGCTACTGTTTTAATATTTATTCTGATAATAACATCTAGAATAAATTATTTGCTTTTTTTGTCCTTGACATAGAGTCTGACTACATATATATAGACCAGGGTCACTTGAGGCTCACTGTGTACCCTGCACTAGGTTCCAACTGAAGGCAATCTTTTACTTCAACTTCCAAAGTGCTGGGACTGATGACAGGCAGACACCACCATATCTAGCTTTTTAAAAAGAAATCATCTGTATTACCTAGAGTTTGAATATACTGAGGGACTTGAGAAACTATACTGGATCTATTTTCAAAATTTTAGTAGATGTTTTCCAGCAAACATAAAAGATACAGTTGCACACTCGTCTGAATCATTCTGAATGAAGGATTTTATTTTCTTCTTGCTGAATAATTTTCACTGATACAATACATATGATTAATCACTAACCCACTCTTCCCAGGAACTGGCAGCAGAGGGCATGGTTCTTGGAGATGCATAGAAACTGTGAGGGAGGGGTAAGAGCGAAGCAATTTCCCTTCCGGATAGGCTGTGGCTTCTTTCATTTGAAAAATCCTACTTGTACACTTTTCTTTCCATTTAGATAAACCATGTGATTCAAAATTTGATCATCATGTGCATGTTTATGCCCATAGACAGACATAGAAAGATTTAATTAGTATGGAGAGAGAGAGAGAGAGACGGAGACAGAGCTCAAAATGTGCATCAAGTGTTTTACATATTACATATTTATGATAGTTTTTGGTCTTTATGAATCAAATTAATAGTATTAAATATATTTAGCTCTATGTGTTGTAACTAATATAGCAATAAAAAATCTATCCATTCACTCATTTTGAGTACTGTACTTAAAATGTATCAGAAACTAACTTAGAAGGCTGTGACAAATTGGTGAGATAATCTCTGCTATATAACCTTGCATATTTTATAGGGTTTTCTAGAAGGTATTTTATCTTTTACTTTTCACCTTAAAAGTATACATGTATAGGCATGAAATTACTACATATATACACTTTGATTGTTTCAGCTGTTTCTACCCCTTGTCCAGTAATCCATCCTCTGCCATCTGTCCACTAGAGTTTGAAGGATTTGAAATGGAGTTTTGGGAATTAGTATTACAGAAAATAACACCAGATCATGAGACAGAGAAGACAGAAAATTACATGTTGAAGTATTTATTTGGCTTAAAGAGTAGCCACCAAGTAGTATGAAAAGGTATTAGCTATAAAAAAAATCCCAGAAAAATGTGTTCAGGAAAATAAACAAATACATACATACATATATACATACATATGTCCAAGAAATTTTTTAAAAGCTAGCTATCAGGATCCACAGCCTTGAACTCAAGTAGGAAATGGAGACAAGGAAAAATATGAAGCACAAAAGGCTTTGAACAGACTCTTGTTTTACAAACTCATAACTCTAACCCTAACGCTCACACAAACACAAACCCTTTCAGCTGTGGAAAACTATAATCCTAATGCACATTTTTAGTCTCTACAGCTCTTTTAAAAAAGTAAAAGGAAGTGTTCCAAAGTCATAAGTAAACATACATAAGTTAGAAAGATCTGATTAAAGAAACACTTCTTTGATACTACATTTCACTAAAATGGGACGTGGCAGATATGGTGGCATTTTACCAAAGGAAAGCAAATACACTCCCTAGTAAGTCATTTAGTGTGATGCTTTTTCTAAAAAGTAATGCTGCATATTTTGCTGCACATCTATTCATTCTGACATTTAGAAGACACCTATAGAGAAACCCCTGTATGCCGTGAGCTGGTCTACATTCTGGAGAAACAGTTATGGGCATGATGGAAATAAGGTCACTCCTTTCTAGTGGAAGAAAATACACAAGACAGAAAGACACCCAATGGCAGATGCCCTCCATTGGCACCGGTTCATCTGTTAGACAAAGCTTTCCAGATCCTGATTGCACTGGATGACTCTTTCTGATTAGGGTCTTCTACACTCTAATAAGACTCCAAAATCTAAGCTAAAATATTATCCTTCTGTATCCTATGCAAGTGTCTTTTGCCCTTATTAAAGTGGTGAGCCACTTGAAAGCCAATTTTCGTATAATTCATGACTGTTTTCCGAGAGCCATCCCATATAAGGTCTTCAATAATCTTTAAACAGTAAAATAACAGAAAGATACCACATTTCATTTGCAGTGTATGATTCTAAAGAATCTGTACGTGAAAAAATCTATATTTGACAAACCAAAATGAACCAACATCAGAATAATGAAACAAATACTTTTTATCATCTTTTATCTACAAGGATTATTGTCCTTTATGTAAATAAATTTGTGCTGCATCCTGATATCCTTCTCACCTCTTATTGTAGTTCTAAATTTTCAAGTTGTTCAGTTATGGCAGTGTTCATACCCAGTGGTTCTACTGAGCCACAGACCTGTTGCAGCTACAAGTACTGGGTAGCAGCCTTTGATCCTCTAACAAAAGCATGGCAATATGGGAGGCAGATTATGATCCCTTCTCCCAAAATATCTATGTGTAACTTTTCAGAATTAACATATGTCATATTAAATATCAAAGGAGAATTACATTTATCAGTCAGCTGGCTTTAAAATAGAAATCATTCTTGGTTATCTGAGTGGGCTGAATGTAATCTCAAGAGCTTTTGTAAGTAGGAGAAAGAGAAGAATGAGAACCATAATACCCAATCCAGTGCAGCCCAATGTTCCAAGCTTACAGGGGGTCATGAGCCAAACAATGCAGATGCTTTTTAGAATACAGAAATGAGAGGGAAACAGAGTGACCCCCACAATGCTTCTAGAATGAATGCAACCTGCCAACACTGTGGTTGTGGCCCAGGATACCTGTTTGGATATCTGTTATCTCAATCTTAAGAGTAAATTCTTTTTTTCTTCAAACCACCAACTTAATGATAATTGGTTGCAGCAATAGAAAGCAACAAGACAAGGACAGGAAAATCAGAGTGTGCAGCCCGAGAAGGTTTTAAAAGACTTGGTGAGAACACAATAGAAACTTTGAAGTTTATTACAAGTGAGGTAAAAAACCACTGTGGAGTTTTAAGCAGAAGAATTTTCAAAAGTTTGGACCACCTTTTCTGTGTAGGATGAATTACAGACATGCTGGAGTATCACCTAAGATAAAGTATACATCAAGAAAAGAGAAGGAAACCCAGAAAGCACTGAGGAATAGACATAGCAATAAATGCTGGAAGGGCAAACTACATGTTACCTTAACCTATTTTTCACAGTTACGTAGTAGATGATTTATGGCTTTTTAAAATTTCTTTCTTTCTGTCTTACAAGTTTCTTTGTTGAACATATTTTCCATAGTAATAAAAGAAACAATAAATGGCATAACATACGGAGAATAAATCCACAACAGTTTTGAGATGTTAGTTTTTACCCAGTTTAAAAAATAAAGACAATGAATGAACCTGGGGTAGAGTAGAAAACAGAAACCGTGGGAAGACTTCATCTTTTCACCTCGTATGTTCCTAGGCCAGTACCAACAGAAGCTAGTCACTCAGATAACTTTGTCAAGCACCTGTAAATTCAGGTAACTCTTTTGTTTGTTTTAGATAATTTATTTCCCAAGATTTCTAATGTTTTCCTAATTTTATGTGAAAGAATTTATGAGTCTTAATTTTCAGACTGTCCAATAATCACTGCTTTAGTAAGTATAATGAATGTATTAAACTAAAAATGTTCAAACAGAATGAGCAGCTAAATCTCGAAGGAAAACATAAGCGTTTTAAAAGCATAGTCTCAAAGGATGTGTGAATGTGTCCACTAAAATGCACCCTTTTAATATTTTTCTTTCCTTTATCCTAGGATGATTTAAATGCAAACAGTTGAGTTTCCTTAGTCTCTGTCCTGGCCATTCAGAAAGCCCAGAATACTGGATGACTTACCTTGATCCAGCATTTTGTAACACGTAGGGGTGGCCTACCATGAACCAGCAGCGGTCAAAATACTGTTTATTCATCTTGCTCTTTCTTTAATAAAGTAGTAGCCTCTGTCAAAACCAGCATCTGTGAGAAATCTGATTTCAAAAACAGAAGCATCTCATTTCATGGTTTGAAATCAGACAGCAGGTACACAGAAGCCGTCTCGAAGCGCAGATAGGTTAAATGGTTTTCTTGGGATAGCAGCACAATTCATCCATAAGTAAGACCACCCCCGGATGTGAAGCAGAATGAGCCATTTAATAAAATGTAGTCTCACCTGCTGGTTTAAGGATTGATACTCCCAAAAAAGGAAAGGTATAGATCTGTAAAAAATTGTTTTCCTATTTGGGAGCTGAAAAACACTGCTGAAGTATTCCTTTTATTTTGTGACAATTGATAAAGAAATAAATAACTGGGTTTGAATTCTAGTCAATCCAAGTTATGAATATGAGCAGATACAGTTCAGCTGACACAGAATGGGAGTATTGCTGTGACACTTTTCACAGCTTGATACTCATAAAATACTGTGAGCAAGGCAGTCTCCCCACGCTTTGCATTGTAAGTCAGCGTGGATGGTGCAGGGCCATTTTTCGGTGTGGTGAATAAGAGATCTTCTCACACACAGGGATCTTGAGTTTAAACATTATAATTAGCATCTTCCCAAAAGACATCAGAATTACTTCTTTAACCTAAAAAAATATTTGGCCCAAATGAATCTTCGCAAACAGAATGAGCTGTCATGTTTTCCACTTCTTTGCATAACAGTAACAAGTGCAGTGTTTACACTTCAAAAAGTGAATATTGGTCCCTCCAAGAGTGGGCCTCTTTTGTAAAGAAATTGAAAAGAAGGTAAATAGTAAAATGCTACTAACAATTCTCAGAAGTTATTCGATGTGAAATTCCTGAGATCAGCCCCTGCCTTTCTATGCCAGTGGTCGCTTTGTTGTCTAAAATGACCCTGTGGTTTGCTGCTTACAGAAGCAAAATGTTTAAGCCAACAAGATCTTTGTTGCCTACTTATGAGGTTTGTGATTTTCACTGGTAATAGCAGAAATTTCTGTTTACAGTGAACAAATTCACCTGGGTGTATTCTTATTTACTATAAATATCTATAAATTTTTTCTGATGGTAAAATTTAAAATTGAACTTTTATCTGAGCCCCACAAAAACGATGACACCGAAAATTTTTCCCATCAAGACCAAAATAATCATTTTTAAACCTCTATTAAAAGCAAGGTCTTCAATATTCCCAAAACTATAGATTATTTCTAATAATGACAAGAGAACTCACCCCGAGGAGGACTCCAGATTCTCAAAACAAATCTGTTTGGGAATTACAAAGGAAACAACCAAAATCTGAGAAGAAACTTAAGAAACCTTCTCAATTCAAACAGTGTAATCGATTGACTATTTGAAAGATACATGAAATTCATTCTTACCTTTGGGCCATGAATGAAGAAATTCTTGAATTTACAAGTGAAAAAGTTGGTTTCTAACTTATCTCCCTATGCTGAATGTAAAACTCCATTTACCCACTTTTGAATAGCATGATACTTGGGGATTTCCTCCTGCTTGTGTACGGGTGACGCCATGGATCCGCTGTTTGTAGTCATTTTGCGCAAGCCACAACCATATGCTTCCAAGTAATTACTAAACTAACATTCTCTACTGAACTCCGTAATAGTAGGCCATTCTTCCTCCTTATTTCTGGAGTATAGGTGATGGACTATTATTGTAAAATCTTCCTCCTCATAGGAGAGAGGGTTGCATTTGTTCATGCGGCATGTTGGTGTCCACTGTGGCTTGATCACTCCCTAGTCACATCTGAGCAGGAGTGATTGCTGTCTACCATGGCTACAAGCTATAAAGCTGACTATTATATTAGGTGTCTTCATGCCCCACCTGTCACATCAAACAGCAATGGTTCCCACAGAGGTGCTCTGGCAGCCTGGGTATGAGAGAGGAGCAGGTAACATACAATTCACTGCTGGTAGATGCATAACAGAAATGAAAAATAAACTCTTCAGTTTTAAATGGAGAAGACATTGAATTTTCTGTGTGACAGGGTAATCTTGCCTCCCACAACTGACAAGGTTGCCATCTCTCAAAGTTTTAGGTTTTCAGTCCATAAATAAAGTTTCAGAAGTTATCCGTAGGCTAGATGTCCAAACCGGAGTAAGCCAAAGGTTTCAGTGTCAGTATCGGGCCCTGAAATCCAATGACCTATCTTTCACAAAGAGTGGTGCAAGGTTTTTGTTTTACTTTTATCTTCTATTTTCTAGATCAGTTCCTAGGAAGAAGTCGCATTAAGAAATCTGGGGATGCTTGGAGATAGACAGCCTTCCCTGTGCTGTGTTTTCAGGTCAGGTTAGGGCCTCCTTTCCCATGGTTTATCTATGAACCTGGGGAAGGAGGTGGTTCCAGGTGCTCCAAGCTGGCAGTCATGTGTTGCTTATAATATCCACCATCTTTGGAAAAGCACAGTGTTAATTCTTGATTGGATGTAGCATTCAATGGGATCCATATCTTAAATGTCAATTAATGAGTCTGCAGTCAGGTTGACCCCTCTTGAGTGAGTTTGCAGTCAAGTTAGCTACCTCAGACTAACAAACCTAAAGGACAGAGAAACACCATTCTTGGTTTTCTTAGTACAACTATGTTAACAGAATCTCCTTGGCTTTGATCAAAGTGCTCGCTAAACAGAATCTAAAGAAATGTCTCTCCAACCTATAAAATAACTTTCCTTAGGGGATTTAGGTCACTTAAGCTACTTACTCATCTTTACTTCAGTTTTAAAGTACAATGACAGAGAAATGAAGGAATTTTTTTAAAATGTAACTAAAACTGCATCAGTGATTATTTGCTGATGTGCTTCTTGATTGTGGCTCATTGTAACTTACATGCAAGTTTATAACAGATTGTGTTTTAATAGCGTTTATAACAAATACTTTACTGAGAGCACATGTGTGAATAGCCTGTATCAGTAATCTACAAAATAGAATGTATAATGCAATGCAGTGTTTATTTCAACAGAATTTTAGTATGATGTATAATGTGAATGCATACTCATGACATACATTATTTTGCATGGAAACTGTCTATGTTTGTGAAATGCATTTTAAATAGGTTTGTTTCCATTTTTGAATTTTCTACCTTCATTGGTAAATCGTTGATGCACCCCCGTAATTAAAATCAAAGATGACCATCTTTGTCTCACTGCTTATGACACCTTTTCCACATGCTAGAAAATATATTTAAAATCAGATGATACTTTCAAGAATAAGTTCTTAGTGCAACATTTCCAATTAAATTTCCAAAATATCAATCATAAAGACTGAGTTTAATATTAAGTCAATCAACTGCCTTTAAATTTACAGTCATTTTTAAAGCTTAATTTTATAATAAACAATGTGTCTTTGGAAAAATTAAGAGAAGTCTGTTTTCACATTCTGAAGAAGTATGCCAAAGAACAGCATGCTTCAAACAGCATTCCAAAACTCTGTCGTTGACACATCTTTCTGTCTCACTGTATGTGCTGAGGGCTAAGTTTTGGCTGAAGCCCAGTCCACGTGCATGCTCCTGCAATCCTTCCATTTGGGGGCAACAGTGCAGATGGGTGTGGGCTCTTCCTACTGATAGCAGCACCAGCCTGACCCACCACAACATGTCAGGAACCTCCTGTTTGGATATCTGTCTGCAGGGAGGTTTCCAGCTGGTCTATTTGCTATACATTTGGATGCTTTCACGTAAACAATGACAACATTGAAGAAATTGCCCATGGAGTTTCACTAACAACCCAAGACTGGCTTTGGCTAATCTAGAAGGACAATAATGCTACAGGCAATGGCTAAAAGGCAAACCAAGAGCATTAGGGGAACACCAGTTATAAGGAAGAAAATAATACAGGATAACAGTTAGAAATGCAAGGGGAGCTGTGGTCCTGAGACTATAAAATTGATCCCAAGTAAACCTCAACTGTCACTTAGCCCTAAACTTCTAGAAATAGAGCCCTCTATGGACTCAATATCTCAGAGGGTTCTTTGCAAGTTGGAAATCTGAATTCAGTGTGTGGAACACACTGCAGATATAAAAGTAAAAACTTACTTTCTTTCCTTCGCAGCCTAGGGACATGCCAGTTTAAAAACACAAATAAACAAACAAAAGACTCAGAAATACGCCTCACAAGATTATGAAGATTCTCAAATTTTGTGACTCAAATTCTTAAAATAGGTTCAGGAAGTTTAAGGCATGATTTCTCACATGCAAACAAACATGGTCTTCTTGGCTCCCACATGGCACTTGTTGTTGCATCTATTTCTAATCTTAACAGCACAGAAAGCATAAATCTTAAACAATGCTGCTTGGAGAGGAATCTTCTGTCTTTCCCAAGCCCTCGGCTGCTTCTGCCCTGCCTCTACCTGACTTGCCCGAGTGTGTTCTGATAGGACCAACGTGGAAGAGAGGAGGTGGTACCACGGGAGGCAGCTATGGTTTAAACTCTCACTTTTCAGGTATTTCTCACAGTGATTGCTACAACGCCAACGTGTCCTCTTAACTAAATTTCTAAGGTACTTTAGTTCTAAGTACATTTATTGAAGAATAATTGGAGAAAACTCTAAAATATCTTACTTCAGGACTCCTGTATTCAAACATCTTAATGTTCACCTTTCTCTACTTCACTCTCATGACTCATTGCTTATTTCAAAAAGAGGCTTTGCTTTGAAGCTCTGGTTGAAGTCTAACAGTTGTGAATGTGTCGGAGACCTCATCCCACAGTGAACTTCTGGTGTATTTCCAGTGATTTCATTTCATGATCCGTCATGTCGATCATACCATGGAGCCAGATAAAAAATAACAATAAGAAAATGAATGAATATTAATTTAATAAACTTTTATTGTGTATCTATCAAATGCCAGTCATGGTGACAGGCATTTAGAACAAGTCAGATATTCCTAGAAATTCCCCATCAAAAATATTGCATAGAAGGAAACATGACATCAAAATGCTACTTCAGGGAAATAAAGCTAGCTTTAAAAGAGCAAAGCTGATGGGCAAACTCAACCCCTTAAACCACTGTAAAAAGACAATACTAGGGAAAGCCGTACAACCCTGAAATCCATTGTTTCCTTCAACAAATTTGTTCATCATATTCTAAGCTCGACTTTTATTCATGTGTATTTGAATTTTAGTTTATAGGGTCTGATAAATACACTTCACTGTAATAAAAAAGTTAATAACTGTCTTCTAATGCACAAAAGTATTCCATGTGAAATCATAATCACAGAACTTTAATACTGAAAGAGATGATAAAGATCACATGGTCCTACCGTCTCTCCACCCCCACATACACCAAAAATAAACATGCTTTTTAGATGTCCATATGCATATGTATCACTTTATATGGGAAGGTGTGACCAATAATAAAATAATCTAAGTGGCTAATGTGTTGGTGGTACATGAAAAAAAAAATTATGTCATTGGTGCCTTTTGGTCCATTGAATCATTTTTCTAAAATTGTCTAAGACTTTTGGCACATGTTTTATAATTCTAATAATAACCAAAATATGTTAAGTTATGATATGCTTATGTATTTATAACTACAGTTATTGAAACACAGTCTGGAATCTCAGAAATTATCCAGACATTTAGTATTTAGTGAACTCACAAAAGTATCCTACCCAGAAAGATCTTGGAAAAAAAATGTCTTTTACAAAACATTTAAAGGACTGCAAAAGTGAGAATTCAGGCCAATGGGAAAAGTGTAAATAACAAGGTTAGTTGTAAGAAGATAAGAAAACTTTTCTATTCTATGAACATTTATCCAATTTCTAATTCTAATTCCTTCCTCTTTTTAAACAGTGATGGTTACCATAGAGATTCTGAAATCTAATTAGAAATGTTGGTTTCTTTCATATATTTTAGTGTAAAACTTTAGCACCCAAGTAATACTCTCAGTGCATTCTCTCACTGTTCAAAGCCTAAGTGCCAAAAAAGTTCATATAGCCACCCTACTAACGTGTGAAGCTATATTATATCCCAAGTTTCCCCAATTATAAGTTCTCTGCTTTTCCAAGAATTATGCCACAGTGCACACTTCAGATAGATAGGAAGTGATACTACATAGTCCTAGGACGATAAGGCTGGTTCACAGGTGGTGTGTAAAATCTATAAGATAGATTTCATGAAGGCTTCCCATGGTGGTTGCAAAGAATGCTCGACTGTGTGGTGGTACTAATTATAAATAATGATTTCTGACACTGAAACTTTCTGGGTCAGTAGCAAGGAGATTTCCAACTTCTAATTGTTGTCACCTTCTAAAGGAAATTCAAAAGTAGCAAAAACTGTATTGTGATCCATTGATGTACACAATTTCTAGTAGTACAGAAAAGAATGTTCCCAGCATAAATCTTTTTTATAATTTATTTTTAACACAGAGATATTATATATTAAAAATATTTAAATGTACGCTGAAAGTGCTGACTGCCTTTAGAGATGTTAAGGTCAAAGATTTTTTTTTTTAAATGCCATCTCATAAATCTGGGTGGTACCATAAGTGTGCCTTGTTTTTCTAAATTATTTTTATAACTTGATTCTGGATACGTAGATATTTCATTCAAAAATATGCATCGAAGTTGTTTACAAAATGAAAGACATTTAGTATTCATTCTTTGGCATATACTGGTGTCCAACTAGTAGATAGTGTGTATTACCAGATGCAGTGTGGAATAACCACAGAGTGTACCAACCATTTGATACCTCTTCCATGAAATAATCTATCACATTCTGGTATGAAATTGCTTGTGCCTGCACCATGCTAAATGGCTATGCATTTAATTTTAGCTCTTTGTTTTGGTCTGCTGTATTTACTATTCCCTGAGAAAGATCAATAGGATGGGCAGCTTAACCATCCAGTGGAAAGGAAACCTTCCCTAGGACATTTATTTACTCTATCCTGCTCCACTTGGCTGCAAAGGCAATTTGAAGCCCCTCTATGGTAGAAGCAACTGTGGGGCAATCAGTCAGTGATTTCACTCTGAACTAGCTAGTAAGTTTCATGTCTTATTCAACTACAACAACAGTATCTTTTCGGAACTCAATTAGGAAAATGTGTACAACTCTATTCAAATCAATAGGAAGCATAGAGTAGGATCCGGGGAAAATCAAGTTATTTTGATTCAGTGTAAAGTCATTGTGATTTCTAAGGATGCAAATATGAAACAGAGTGGCTAAGTAATAAAGAATAGAAATTTCCAGTTCATTTTTAAAATAAAGTTTTTTTTTATTTTTGCATAGAATTGAGTTCTTCACATTTTTTTGAATATTGTCTTACTATACTTATGGTTTCTAAATGCTTTCTTCCTTTCTGTGGGCTGTCCTTTCATTCATTTTTCTCATTTCCTTTTAAGTACAGAAGGTCTTGCTTTAGTATGATACAATTCCAAATGTGTCTTCTTGGTTCTTGTGACCAGGACTCTTGGGATCATACTTAGAATATTGCTCAGGTTAATACGGTGGAGAATTTTCCCAATGTTTTCTTCCAGTAGGTCTACAGTTTCAGGTTTTATGTTTAAAACCTTTTTAAATTGATTTTTTGTACCTAATATGAGATAAGGCTCCAATTTCATTCTTTTGTACGTGGACATCAAATTTTCCTAGCACCACTCTTAAAGGATATTGTGTAGCACATTTGCTGAAAATCAATCGACTATAAATGTACGGGTTTATTTCTGTTCCTTTTTTTATCCCACTCCTTTGGTTGATGTGCCTGTTTTTCATTCCAGAATCATACTGCTTTGTTATCATCTTATAATATATTTTCAAGTCAAAGTTAAAAGATTTTTCTTTTTTTTCCTCAAGATTGTTATTGCAATTCAGGGTCTTTTGTGTTTCCATAAGAACTTAAGGGTTATTTTTCAATTTCTGTGAAAAACACTATTGAAAATTTGATAGGGATTACCAGAATTTATTGATATTTCTTTAAAGAAAGACAACAGATGTGTTGGAAAAACATTTAAGCTTCTTTAATCATTAGGGAATCATAAACTGAAACCTTAATGATCTATCACCTCATACCTGTTGGAATTTTTTTTTAATGTACCAGAGGTCAAACTCAAGACCTCCTGCTTGCTAGGCAGGCACTTATGCAGCTGAGCTATATCCCGGGCCCTTAGAACTGTTACTGTCAAAGCCTGAAAGGCAACAAATGTTGGGATGAATACAGAGAAAAGAAAAAAAAACTTGTGCATCTTTGGTGGGAATATTGTCTTGAAAAATATGGAGATTTCTCAAAAATTAAAAACTAGAGCTATTATATGAGTCAATTATACATCTGGGTTTGGATCCAAGATACTGGAATTAGTATGGTGAAGGTATATCCTAATTCCTGTGGTCACTGAAGCACTTTCATAGTAGCCAAGATATGCAGTCAACCTCAAGGTTAATAAATGGTTGACTAAAGTAAATGTAATACATGGTATGCACATTGCTGTGCTCATCAGCTGAAATCTGTGGCAATGTGGATGAACCTGAAAGCTATTACACTCAGTAAAATAAGCCAAACATGGAAATACAAAGAACACATGACCTGGCTTGCAGGAGAATCTAGAAACGCTGCACACTGAGTAGAGTTAAAATGATGAGATTTACCAGAGGCTGGAAAAGGGGAAGAAATGACAAATGTTGGTCAGATTTCCAGTAGACCAAAGAATTACGGTGTGAGATACACTGTATATCAGAGTGATGACAGTCAAGATTAAGGAATTTCATATTTCAAAATAACTATATTTTGAATATCTTAAACACAAAAACCAATATGAAATGAGTTGCTTAATAAACATGGATTACTTTACATTGTTTTATGCATTTATATGATCCTCATAGTGTACCTATAAATGCATTCAGTTGTTGTCAAATAGTCAAAAAATATAAAATTTAAAAATAATGGTAAACTTTAAAATTTCAGTGTTCTGCTCCTTTATCTGTAGAGATTATAATAAGGTACTGTACACTGGGTATTTCCTTCATATAAGGGATATCCTTGTAAAATATAGGATTATAGTGGCATCATAATATTATACCTTGTGAAAATACTATACTTTATTTAACTTATATTTTATCTTGTCTCTGTCAACTGAAAAATATTTTTCAAGAAAAAGTCAAATATTAAAAGCACTAAAGAACTAACAGGACTTTGATTTGAGAGGAGTATGTACAATGTAAGTTCTGTAATTCAACTAGAATCATGGAAAGGTTTATTTGCCTTTGTTATAAAGAATGGAGAACCATACAGAATTATATATTAGAAAAATTTCTGTCATTAAATACAGTGACTAAAGTATGTGATTATATATAACAACTATGCTAAAAGAATAAAGCTTCAACTATTTATATCACAATGATATGAATGTTGCACCGTTAAATTTTTAAATACTGAAAAAAGCAAAAAATATTCTTTGTGTCCTACAAGGTCCATCATTATGCAACTAAAGCATGACCTAGGTTCCAGGCTTGATCTACTTACTCTATCTGTTCTTTGTAAATTAAAAATTAAACACTGGCCCTACACAAAAATATGAGTAAGTGACAGCTTATTCTCTTATTTATAAATTGTGCTATTCCAAAATTTGACTGCACTCAATTCACCAAGGTAATACTCATCATAAAAACCAATAAATTCGAGTCATTTACAGGCAGAGACCGTAATGTAAAGTGACACACATGCTTAACCATCATATGGTTTCTCTCATCTGAAAAACTCAACATGTAAATAAAAAGCAAAAAAAAAAAATTAGATAATAGGAAATAGCAAGGTAGATCTTTTGCAAAAAGAGGAAGAGATAGAAGGAAAAGAAATTGGAGGGAACCAAAAAAAAAAAAAAATAAAAGGAATTAAGTTATGCACATGCACCAACTCCTCACAAAAGATATGATCATCATGTACTGTAGATGGACTAATAAAAATAAAAACTAAAAGTATAAAAAAAATACCATGGCAATTATGATTAGGTTTGGAATTGTTACCAAAACTTCTGGAATTCTTGTAATCTATTCCTGGCAGTTTGTCATTGACAATGTGGACTTGCTAAAGCCGGGGCTACTAAGCATCGCTAGCGAGCAGATTTTATTAAAACGCACTGTATTTGTTTTAGCCGTTTCTTATCTTCTGTCAAGTGTCTGAGAAGGAGAAAGCCTGGCCTTTCCAGCAGCAGGCCTGTGTGAGTTGGAACTATTAAAAGTCCCACACATGGGCGACATTTGTCTCATTCTACACATGCTGCAATTAAGCGCTTGCTAAATGTTGCTTTCCTCTCTCTGAAAGAAAGGAATTAAAGGGGCAAAAATGTAAAAGGATTTCAGTGTAAGATTGTTCTGTCTGAGAAAATAGACTTCTGCTGAATCGTGCTCCAGGGTTTTGTGTTTCAGTTCTTGTGGAAAGAAGGATCTTAATCAGATGTGATTTGAAGATGGCTTTATACAAAGAAGTTTTGTTGTTTGAGAACTCTGCATCAGTGGCTGTAGTAAGAACTGGACTATCGTAATGTCCAGCAGTGCCTCAAACTCAGAAGACAGGCACATTTCAACAGCAGAACAAAGCAAAATACAACTGAAGTACAATGTCAATGAACTTAGAAATTAAGTATATTCAAAATAGTGGTTACCTATCAAGTGTTGATTATTTAATACCTCTGGGTGACAGAGAGAAGCTTCAGAAGTAAAAAGGTTTAATCTGAATTTTTCACAAGGAAAAAGAATTCATGTAGACCAATGGAGGAAGCAGAGGAAGCACAACTGCAACACACATGTGGACACACACACACACACACACACACACACACAGATTTTGTCCTGAAGCCCTACTTCATTTGTGATGGTAATTTTTTTTTTTGTTTTGTTTTGTTTTTTTTATTTAAAGAAAAGGAAACGAAAAAAAAATACATGGAGATTAAAAAAAAAAGGGTAGAAATAATACTAAATTACAGACAAACAAAAGGTAAGAAATTGCCAGTTGATGAGTTACAAATTGTCTTCTTCAAAATGGCTGTTCAGGTTATAGAATTAAAGTATTTAGAATGACATTCAAAAAAGTGACCCTACAAACCATTCTGCTTTATGGCCGAACAAAAGCTCCGTAATATGATTATCAGTCCCACCTATTTGTTTTACATCTCTAAGAGGATAAGGTTAACCATATCAAAACAGAACAGAACATTTAAAAAAAAAAAAAAACAATTTAAAGAAATACAGATTTCAAAGCAAGTCCACTGGAGATCTACCTTATCTAACTGTCTCTAGCTTCTTACAAATAGTTGTCCCTAACTTCACCCACTTTCTATACTTATTGCATATTATAGAACAAATCAAATCATTACAGGATGATGGAGTCTTTTTAGGTCCTCAAGTTCCAGATTAGGGAAGACATTTCCAACTACCATCGCATCTCTCATTCTCTTTGTGATAGCCGTCCCCATCTCTGCATATGCTGAAGTTGAGCTGAAGAAACCAGTCCAGAGTCATTTTAATCAGCAAGCAATAGATTGCTAGAATTTATATTATAATGCTACAAAATAAGCCTCGGGTTTTTCAGGTCTCTTCCTCAGAGTATTTGTTCCTATCCTCTCTGTATTATAGGGAAAACCAAGTCATAACAAGACAGCGAAACAATTTCCTAGATAAACATGCAATGGATAAGACTTATAAAACTATAATATAAATGATCTTCCATAGCTACTATGTTTTCTCTTGTTATTTTCAATAGATTTGTCGACAACACTGGCTTATTATAGTTAAATATACTATCACCTATTTTTATAAAAACTTATCTTTGACTGCATTGTAGTATTTGAGAGCTGTTACTGATTCATACCAGTATGGATATCCTTTACATCCTGTCATGCTCAGAGTAGTTTCCTCTACTTTTAGGGTTGATTCTAACACGCATACCGAGCACAAGCTGAGGTCATGAAGTTGGAGTCCTCATGATGGAATTAGTGCCTTTAGAAGAAAAAAGAAAGAAAGAAAGAAAGAAAGAAAGAAAGAAAGAAAGAAAGAAAGAAAGAAAGAAAGAAAGAAAGAAAGAAACTGGAGCAAATTTCTTTTACATGTGAACATACTGTAAGAAGATATTGTCTGCCAACCAAGAAAAGTCCACACCACATAATGAATCTGCCATAGCCTTGATTGTGAATGCTAAATGCTGCAGAAACCACCTAGTCTGTGTCTGCCCTAATGAAGGCACTCACAAAGGAAAAAACAGTACGCGAGCCAAGTTTTAAGTCTCATGTTGAGGAAAGATATCAACATATACAGATAACACAAAGACAAAGAAGAGACAGTTTCCAAAGGACTTTTGATGTCAAGCATATACTTGAATTTGGGACAGCAAGCATCACTAAATGTTTTTAAACGGATGTGATTTGAGGAGATTTGCATTTTAAGAAAATTATAGCCAGGTACATTAAGGTAGAACTACTTATCTAAAAGTAGGATAATACACCAAAGCTGCTGCAAACATAGAACTGATCACTGCATATTCCTGTTCCTTTTGGATCTTCCTGGATATAAGCCCCAAAAGCCAGACGAAAAATATGAAGCATGAGATGGCCACAATCTCTTGTGGAGCCTCATAAGAGCAAATGAGAAGACACTGACCCTATAAACAGTCACCTTCTACCACAAATTCTAGAAGAGTTTTGCAGATCAACAAGGCAGATCATGCAACTCCTCACTGTACCCGAAGTCCCAAAAGGTTCTAACTGTGGAGAGCCAGGAAAATCTTACACAAAACATAACACCCTTCCCACTGATTTCAGATTTCCAGAATCTTACTCCCTACTGGATTTTTATGTATGTGTGTCTTAGTCAGGGCTGACATGGCAAAATACTGCAGAGGATATTAAGCATTTGTGTTTCATAGTGTAGGAATTTGGGAAGTTCAAGATCAGTGTGATGCAGATTCAGTGGCACGGTGTGCACACACCATCTTCTTGCACTAAACTCTGCAAAGGAATTTCTAAAGTAAATTGTTAGGTAACATTAAATAATCATGTGTAAATGATTACCTATAGATACTGTCATACTACAACTAGCACCCTAAAGCCCTTCTTCTTTCATCATACATATGCATTCACCTCCATATAAAGTGATAAAAATAGATAAATGAATTAAAGGATGAAGTCAGGGTCATTTGCTAGTAACGAGTGACATCACATCTATATAGTTTTAGAAGGTACCTTTCTAAAGAAAGGAAAGGAGCTTAGCCAGTGGAGGTAAGCGTAGCATTTGTATGTAGTTTGCATTCAATTAAACTGTATCCTCTAAACCTTATTACTAAAAGATTCACAATTATTGAGCTAACAGAAACAGTAATATCCCAAATAATTTTCAGGATTAGTGTTCCAGATTTGCTGTCACTACAACAGTGTGACAAAGCAGAGGCCTACAGTGCTCAATACAAATTCACTGCCCGTGACTATAAAACAAGGAACCTGAATCCATTCACTACAACCGGACGTCAGTTCCCTGTCCTGACTCTCCGGTTATACTTGAAAGGACACTGCCAAATCCATCACTCACTACACTGTTGAGGATCACTGAGTTATACCTTATGGAATTAGAAATATCGGGATGAACATTTTGTTCTGTGATACCAGGTATCCTATGATGAGAAGCATCCACTCCTCAAAATGGGCTCCTTCTTTTTAATAAAAACTAAAACCTACACATTTTATGTCCTTCTTTCCCTGTCAAACCCTTTGGTTATCCAAGAAAGGATTTGTGATTGTAGTATGCCTTTCTTTAAGGATGCTAAAACAACAGTCATTTCTGCAAGATAAGTGAAGCCATTAAATAGTTAAATAGTTAATCAAATGGTTAAAAATCAGTCACTACCAACATGAATTGGTTCCTCAGAATTTATTTTGTTATGTGGAACCCTAATGAGTCTGACAGGAAAGGTTTCCCATCGTGGATGACATCTGGTTTAGAAAACAAAGTACAGTGACAGTTGATATTGTCAAGAAGGTGCTAACAGTCTGGCAGATAAAGCAGGCTACTGTGAAAGACAGTCTTCTAGTAATTTTGTGCATAGCTCCTTCCAAGACGTAATCTCCATAGAAAAATGACTGGAAAATACATTTTTCAGAACTAAATCTTTAAATGTTCTTTTATGTATTTAATGGTTATCCACACAGGTTTATGAACTGTATTTTTTTATCCATGAGATTTTCTTTCAATTTAAAAATTTACATATATGGATATGCTAATATTATCCAGTATTTACACAATATATTTTTGCAAAGATCCTTAATACTGAGAATTCGTGATCAAAATCCTTGCCCATCTAATTACATTTTTTTTCTTTCTTTTGGTTGTTTGAGGCAAGGTCTCAAATGCAATTTAGGCTGGCCTAGCTCACTATATAGCCCAAGTTGGCTTCAAACTCACTGTGATCCTCTTGCCTCAGCCTCCAGAGTGCAGGAATTACAGGCATGTACCACCATGCCTAGCTGATTACAATATTAAAAGTCTATTCTCAAATGCATTTTTAAAAAGCTGCTTTAAGTTGACAGATCATTAATTTATCTAGTTCCCTTACAAGTCCATTGCACCTCACTATATTCTATTAGTGCTCATGAGGGGTAGTATATAAAAGATATAATTAGGAAGAGTTACTCTGTTTCAATTCAAAGTACCACAAATATGCACAAGTAGAAATGTATGTGGTATTTTAAAAATCAAACTTAGAGAGAAGACAAAAGCTTATAATTCTAGTACTGAGGAACACACATGAAGCATGTGTGAAGCATAACCTCTCATAACCAAAATAGGCACAAAACTATCTCCTTTGCTTTCTTTATTCTAGTTAAAAAAAAAATGGGGTTTCATGTTAAACAAAAAAAAAAATCATGTGGTTAGATTTGGAAAAAGAAATGTCAACCCGTGTGTGTGTGTGTGTGTGTGTGTGTGTGTGTGTACATGTACACACACACACACACACACACACACACACACACACAGATACTGGTGAAACCAAAATTTACAGGGAGCTATTTTCTCTTGAAAATCCCTACTAAAAGCTTTTGTGTTTGGGGCATTTAAACCAAGAATACTTTTTTGTAGTGCCTTCTTTTAGAGCATGCAGGCTATGTGCTTTGCCATTATTTTAGAATGGTAATGCTTTCCTTTTAAATGATTCTTCCCTTGCCTCACAAAGGCCACATTGTCTGCCCAGGATCCTCAGTTTGGTTGCTTTTAGCCCCTGATAAATTAGTAATGGAACAGAATCAGGAGGCTCTGTGGCCTCCATGCCCTGTTATTAAATTGTGGTTTGGTGCTAAAATGTATGTATGCACCACAGCCTCTGTAATGACAGGTAACTGTTTGACTAATTGGACAAGACTCAATAGAATCACAGAACTACAAGGACCTTTAAGATTCTATGGTCTAATTATCTCATGTTTTCAAGGAAGACTGAGGCTTCAGAAGTTAAAAGACTTGCACAAGATCATAAAAACAGTAACATAGCCCGAGACACTACATCCACCCCTTAAGTTGTCTCTGACTGAATAGAAGTTCAGATCCTGTTAAAATATTAATGAAAGTGAACTTTAATTTGTGTTAATTTTTTTGCAGAAAGACAGGGGAGTTATAAAAATCTTTCAAATAATTCAAATAATTTTTTAAATTAAAGCAACTTCAATTTCTAAGTTATTCTTTACTCATAAAAGACTGGACTCCTGTAGGTCTCTATTCTCAAATTCTGTCTGTATACGGTTGTTCTCTCAGCCTGTACCTGTGCCTTATCAGTTAACATGCTTACCTGGGGAGCAGGTAAAAAAGATGTCATTCTGATTGGTTTTGTTAGTTCCCATGATAAGCTGCTTCTTTCTCATCATATATTATTTATTTGCATGTATACTTTACCTTGTCCTCCATTAATCACTAAAACTTTTAAAAACAGAAATCTTAATCATCATTCAAGAATATGAAGTTGCATCTTTGAAACACATTCTAGCATGTGTTGTCCCAAGCAGTGGGTCCTCAGTGAGTCCAACTGGTGAATGAAAAATGAACTTTGCTTCCACAGAAGAGAAAACATACGCATAAAAAAATTTCTCGGTTCATGTAAAGTAGTAGGAGAACTAGGACTAGAGTTTGCATTTACTTATTTATTTATCATAGTACTACACAGACAAACTTAGCAGGCCTGCATTGCAAACATCTCACTTACAAAAGGAATGTATGTGTCCACAGCTCTGCCTGAGGAGTCGGTGCTTTAGAAATCCTGTGATTCTTCGTGCCTCTATGAGGGTGGATTGGCTCACAGGATGGGCATGGCCATCGCCCATATTAGGCCATAACAGTGACTTAGAATCTGAAAGGCCAGACATAAAGAGGGGCTAAAAAAATTAGAGTATTACCAGTTAGTGCTGTGAGACGCTACTAGGTCAGAGTGAACGGGGAACCAGGTTATGAGTGAGAAAGAGAATTCAGCTCGTGTGCAGTAAAAACAGAGACACCTTCAGAGGCATAGCACATGGGCTGGAGAGAGAAGCTGATGGTGGCAGAAGGCTGGAACTGTAGTTTTGACACCATTCTGTTTCCAGTCTCATGCACAAGCACATTTTGAAGGACACCTCTTTATCAGGAAGTACACTGGAGAATACCTTTCTTTTGCAACAACAGTAAAAGCCTTAGAATAAACTTAACGAAAGACAAAGGAATCAGTGACCTTGATTCAGAAAGGACAGTACATTTCTACCTTGCCACAATACCCAGCTATTAATACTCTCTGATCTTACAGGATATTACAAGATTTTAGTACAATAATTAATTATCCACCACATGTTGAAAGCAAATGGAAATTTTTCGCGGAGTAGTTGATTTTAAGATTTATTTTGGACTCAAATCACATTAAAATATGTCTCGGGCAAAAATACAGCGTTCATAACAAATAAAAGAAAGGAGATAAATGGATTACATTGACATAGGAAGTTTCTAAATCCATGAACTGCAATTCAGTGCTGGTTGTTTTCAGCGTTGCACTGTTTTCTTCTGGTCCATCATCTTGACCTGGAATGCTCCCGTTCTGGCAGACTATGAAGCTGCATCTTGGAAGTGTAGTTTTGACTTTTGTAAGACTCAAAGGTGAAGTGAGGGAAATAGTGCAATCAGAGGCAGCCCCCAAAGAATATAGTCTCCAAACAGGTAAGCTCACAATGGTCACAGCACTGAAATGTTCACTAGTTTACCGTCACCTCTAATTTAGGGTCAGACCAAACCAGTGGAGTTGGTTCTTGGCAAGTCTTTGAATCTATGATGATTTTACAATATGTCCAGAAATTCTTGGATGCTATTTTAAACAAGAAGTGGAGCTTCGTTCCCCTCCCTTTGAGTGTGCTGTTGATCCCATGGTTGTAGGGTACCACGGCTCACTGTTAGTGACTAGAGGGCAGTGTAAGTGATACTGTGATGCAAAAGTTAAATCATACAAGATATTGTGGTTTCCTCCTCTTTTCCTAATCCCTTACTCTGGAGGAAGCCAGCTGCTGTATTATGAGGAGACTTAGGCAGTGCTCTGGTGAGGTCCACAAAATAAAGTACAGGGCCGTCTGCCAACAGCTGCAGAGTTACTGAGGCCCACAGCCAGCAGCCGTGTGAGTGAGCCATCATGGGAGCAGAGGAGACCCAGCTAAACCTGTAGATGCTGGGTGACAACCTCTGAATTCTCATGAAAGACTGAGACAGACTCACCCACTTCCAAATTCCCAACCTACAGAAATAACGTGAGATAGGGTTTGCTATTTTAACATGTTATGTTTAACTGTATGTTGCCCTTAACAAGTAACTAAAATAATGCCCTTTCGTCTTCCAGCGATGTCATCAAAATGAAAGTTATTGATGCTCTAATAGCCTAGCTATTTTTAATAATACCTTTTCCTCTCAGAAGTGACATGTAAAATGCATTCAAATATTCAGTATCTCGTCTGAATGTTGCATACTTTGTAGGGATTAAATTAATTAAACTTCACAATCAACATAATATGTATACACTTTTCTTAAAGGTAAAACAAAAACATCTTTCTCCAAAACTGATTAGTAATGCTGGGACCTGCCAAAGATCCTACATCTTATCATATGTTTCTTTTATTCATTTCTTAAATCACAGTTGCTTCGTTTCCAAATCCTAAGAGAAATATGTTTTCTTACATTGTTATTCTGAGAGTACTTGGGCACTTCTTCCTGCTGAATTCTAAATCTATAATCCTGCATATGCTTCAAGTGTCTCCGTGTATTTATATATGTATATATGAATACTGAAATACGTGTGTTGTTTTTCAGTCCATGATTTATTTATTTATTTACTTATTGCCGTTGTAGCTAGTCCTTCTCCGGAAGCAGCTACCCATGAATGGTGGAACTTCACAGCACCTTTGTAAACAATGTATAAAATATTTTTAATCTAATGAGAGAAACATTGGATGAATGTGTTCCATTTTAACATGTAAAATACAAGTCTTCATATCTAGAAGTCAGACAGTTATATACATTGGTTAGACCAGTGCACTATGCAGTAAACTATAGACCTGACGTCCCCACAAATGGAAATGTGGATCTGGCAAAATTCTGCATTAACTTGTAAACTGAATAGTTTCAATTTACATTCCCTTTTAAGTAACTTTCTGCTATTTAGTGTAATTTGTGTTGTAACCTAGGTAGAATTGACAGTAACAGTGAAAAAAATATCCAAAAATATCAACCTAGAAGGTCACATCATGCACCCAATATTCACCTTACTGGTTTCTGTATAACAAATCGCTTAGAATTTAGGGAATACAGCAGCAAGGACTGACAACCATTCACAGCCTGGAAGTTGGTACTTCGGCATTGTTGCTCAGTAATGTTAGTTTGTTGGGTTAGCACAGAGGGCTGACAGGCTGCATCAACCTGTACCTCAGCTTATTTACCTCTTCATAGGCTCACGATGTCTCTGAGGGTTTCCTTAGCTAAACACTTGGGCTTCTTTCACAGCGTCGGAGGGACTCTGGCGGGGTATTGAGACAGCAGATGAGAGCTTCCGTTCTTTCCTAAGGTCTGGTTCACAAGCAGACATGGTTCACATCTGTCTTCTTTTGTTGTTGTTTTAGTTAAATCAGGCATAGAATCTTTTAACACCTGATACGAAAAACATCAAACAATTTACGGCAAATTTATTCCAACACACCTTAGAAGACACTGAAGATATGCACTAATAGACAAATATGCCTCATAGATTATAGAGGAAAGTTAAAACTGTTCACATCATACAGCAAAGAAAGGGAAACAGGGGGAAAAACCCCAAGTTACACTAGACACATAAAGTTGCTTACCTACTAATGTATTTTAACGTTGGTACTGATAATATCAAAGAATCAACTAGAGAATACTTATTTTAAATTATGAGGTTATATTAAAATGAAAATAGTAACCATTTGGTTAAGCAGTTGTATATTCCTTTGAGTATAAAAAATAGTGAGTAAATTATTAAAATAATCAGAGAGTGAGCATATACACAGGCATAGACTGATGCAGTGGAATATTGTCATTTTGATTATTGTTGGACAAACAATGACACCACCTCTAGCCTTCAAGCACAAACATTTTTTTTTCAAAAACAGCAATTTTTGGATGTTTTTCCAAGAATATGTCAATATGCCTTTCTTTAAAATATATAGCTGCAGCAACGAGCCACATGTATTTCATTTGGCCTTGTTAATTTCTTTTGAGTTCCAGAAACTATGGAATTTAAAGATATTTGGTTGAAACTAAAAAAGAAAACCCATTCTAAAAAATGAAAAACATTTCATTCTTTAAAAATGCTAAAAATATATGATGCAAAATGTCATAGTCTGGCTGTAATAGCAAAATTCCTAGAATCAATCAGTCAAAAATAGCTGTGTTATTTAGGTGCAATTTGAAAGCATGCAAACTAAAAACAGTATTTTAAAACCATCTATAAGGGCTCAATGACTTCTCTATATACCGATAGCTATTTGCCTTGTGAAAGTAACAATTGAATGAGCAGAGAATAGGCCAGTATATTAAAAGTGGCCTTTGTGTAACACTGCCATGCACTTAATAACATTTAGCTTAGTTTGAGGCTGGGCGAGAAGCTATTTCAACCACCACCCTAACTACTGTATTTTACTCCTGCTATCGCTGTAACTACCCTCACACAAAAGCAAACTGAAATTCATATAAATGCCCCATTTTACACATTTATTTTACCAAAATGAATATGGTATTTGGCCGACAGTGCATAAAACTTGACTCAATTACTTGTTCCTTTTTATTTGTTCAGTTTTCTAAACACATTCATGTAGAACCTACTGTGTGCCAAAACCACTCTGTATCCCAAGGAGAGTGTGGAGAAAGACGGTGCTGCTGCCTTCAATAACAAAGTCTAAGGGAAAAGACAGAAACAGTCTAGATGAGGCTGGGAAGTGGTGGGATACGTAGGTGGGCATCAAACTCAATCTTGGAGAGGCTGAGAGAGATTTCACAGAAACACGAGAAGGATGTACGGAAATAAGGCTACCTAAGAACAGGTGTGCTTGGCACAATAGAAAGAAAGAAATATGAGAATGATGAAGGGGCCAGAGGATTAGAAGTGTGTGTGTGTGTGTGTGTGTGTGTGTGTGTGTGTGTGTATTCTATAGAACAATTAACACAGTATGGGGAAGATAGAGAAACATGGAAATGTCAGCACCACCATGACTATGAAAGCAAAAATTTTTTTAAAAAGAATATAAGATCAAAGAAAGCATTCTACATGTACAAAAAATTATTGAATCTCACAAATACATGGTAACCATTAGAACAAGGAAATAAGCAAGCCAATACAGGAACCCCCTTATATGCAATTGGCACATGTTATTTCATGTTTAGTGTCTCTCAAGATATCAGAGATGTTTTGCGAGTGATCTCTGGCTTAGGAGAACTGGACTGAAGATGTGAAGGTGAGGACCCTGTCAGATAAACTTGGGTGGGCAATGGAAATGTGAGCAAAGCAACCTTCCCAACATTCACTGACGGTGTCCTCCGGTTCTTTCTAGATTCCACCAGTCTCCTTCACACAGCCAACAACACACATTTTTAATTTATGCTACAAGAAAATTTTATTTCTGGTAAAGTCTGTTTTTATTCTTTACTACTGTATGCAAAACCATCTCAAAGTTCAGTGGTTTAAAGCAACAATTGATGTCACGATTTATGAATTTACTTGACACAGCTCAACAGCTTGCTTCTCCTCGTGATGTTGATGGAACCATAGTCATCTGGGTACACAAAAGGGCTGGACTGCCCAAGAAGGTTCACTCACTTAGCTGCCACCTGTGCTGGGATGGTTAAATATACCTTGATTCTGAGGAATTCTCAAAAAAGAACTAATGCTGCACTTCTGATTGTGGCCAATGTCAGCCTAGAAGAATTTCGGGAGAAAGTAATGTTTGGACTCATTCCAAGTCGACACAGAGGATGGAGCCAGGCGTGGAAGGCAGAGGTGAGAGGGGCATATGCGGGGTACCGCCGGGAAGAGAGGGGATGGGATCCACCAGCAGTCTACAAGTATGGCAGGAAGGGAATGATGGATTGAAGGGAAATAGACCATCCCAGAAAGAGAGGTAGATCTTGGAAAATGAAGGTCCCTCTCAACATCATCTATTCACCAGACTAAAGAAGGACACAGCTACAATGTATTAGATAAATGATTCCCGATGAAGACCGGAAACTAGCAAATGAAGAAGAAATGATGTTAATTCTAATACTTCTACCTGTCATTGAAAGCTGTAAGTCCACAATTTAGTTGGGTATGTTTTTAGTTTTTCTATCAATAATTAATCAGGTCTAATTTGTCTCTTTCTTTTGAGTAGCAGGGGACAAAAGGGAAATCATATTCCTTTTTATTTTTAATAATGCTTGTCATGACACTGAATGAATCTCCTTACATAGTGTTGAGTCTTTAAAATTGAATGTGTATCCCTTTGGAATGCTTCTTTTCTTTTCTTTCATTTCTTTTGCTTTCCTCTTTTCTTGTTTTGTTTTCTTTTTTCCTCTCTTTTCCATTTCCCTTCTCCTCCCTTTTCTCCTTCTCCTTCATCTTCTGCTTTCTGTACCCCTCGCTCTCCTCATTTCCTTCTTACTTTGTTACTCTCTCCCATCGTTTCTTTCCTGTCTCCCCTCTTTCTTCCCTCTTCACATTCCCCCTTTTTTCTTTTTTTCTTTTTGTGGTATTGAGGACTGAATCCAAGCTCTTTGCATGCTACGCTGCTTGGCTAGTGCTCTACCACTGACCTATATTCTCAGCCTCTTTTATTGTTTGGATTCTGGAGACAAGATCTCCCTAAGTTACCCGTGTTATAAACTTTTGAGCTTTTACCTTAGTATCTCAAGCCTCTATGCCTGGTTTTCTTTGGAGTTCTTAAGTACTTTCTTCCTCCTCAGATATTTTTAAAGCTACTGTCTTTAAGTGAGAGGACAGGGAGATAGTCCAAGCTACCTTGGGTGGTAAGATAAAGTCTGACTTGTTGAATGAGACTCCTCTGACCGTCCTGATCTTCTGCACTATCCTTGCCTAGTTAGGTGAGGTTTACTCCAGCAATGTTTTATGCTATAGAATGATTGTGGTTTAAAATGTTAGGAGCTAATTTGACAGTAACTGAGGTTACCAACCCATATTCACACCCTCCCTGAGTGCTTCACCTTTATCTTCTGAGACTGACCTAGACAATGTCTCCATGCAGTCACCTACTCTAAGTACAGAAATCTTCCAAGCCACTCTCCTGGCAACAGTGACTAAAACTGTGTTCCATATGGCATAATCCATTCAGGTCTTGTGGAAAATTACCACAGAGTGTATCACTTACAAACAGTTCAAATGTATCTCAGCCCATGCCCTAGTCTAAAGCCAAGAGCATTGATCTATGCCTCCATCACCACCCATACCCACAGCAGAATGTATTCAGAGCTTTCTGTAATACAGAAAAGCTTTGCACTCAGCATCATTGTATTTTCAGGGCATATTTTTAAACTGTTCAATTGAGGAGATTTACATGGAAGCCTGTATTTTTGCTTTGTGTGTTTAATGGCATTTAATACCAATTGCTTTTCAAGACAGAACATGGAATTTAAAAACTTTTGGAATGCCGTGGGTGCAGCTGTAAGAGTCAGACTGACAGGAGTGCTGAAACTCTGGTAAACAACATTCAAAATATTACCAGACCCTGTTTCTCTACCAAGATGTCAAAAGTGATGTCTGTACAAAATATATTTTGGGTTTTTTCTTATGTCTATTTTAAGGAAAAGGTTGTTGCTCAAGCTTATTTCATACTTGTTTATATATAGTACATATTGAATTTGTTATAATCCATTGAGCCTGATTATAACATCTTCCTCTTTCTCATCCCCACAATGCTGATTGAGACTATCAAGAAAAAAGGCAAAAATGTTAATTCCACCTTAGATATTTTTCTTAAACTGATGTATCAAAAACTTTTGTCCCTCATCCTTTCCTATAAGGTACAGGGTACTTAAAATCTACAAGGGGAGAATATTATATTTGTATGGAAAGGTTCATACTAGTACTAAGGATTTCCATAAAAAATACGAGGAAACTATATATTTTTAAAATTGTATTGCAAAGCAACCAATCCAGACTAAAACCTCAATTTTCTTATTTCTATAAGATAAAACATTTGTATTCTGACTTTTTAAAAACTGAAATGACATATTTTTGCCAGTGTACTGTTTTTCTAAATTATGTTAGACGTAATTTATGTTAGACCCAACTAAAATTATGTTAGACCCAACCCAACACACTGAAGAAGTAATAAAAACAATTGCTGATTAACTAAAAACAAATGAAATCATGGTTAAGAGGATGTGGCAAATAAGCTGTTTATTTTAGAAAACTATTTCACATTGTTCACAATAAATACTACCACTCTGAAGGCACGAAGCCACTTACTTAGTCAATTTTGTCAAAAAATCCACCAGCTATACTCAATGTATAAGTCCTCTGCTTGTTGTTATTTTAAGTGGTTTTGATGACTCTTTGAATTTCACTAGAAGTATAATTGAAATATTCCACTTTGTACTCTGCAGACAAAATGTTAATGAGCGACAAATCATTTCTTTCTGGGGACTTAAAGTAACTTTTAATCATAACCTTACCCAAGTTAAATGCTAACATTTTGGTTGGTAACAAGGGTCACTAAAAGTAAAATGTTACTGTAATTCCATGGTATTAAGTGGCTACATTTAAGCCAAAGGGTTGCTAAAATTAACTAAAAATGCCTAGTTGCTTGACCTTTAGAACGCTGAAGTCTCACTCTTAATTAAACTGGTAGAAAGTTCCTCACCTAACTGATGTAATAGGAAATGAAAGCTAGGAGATCTGCTGTATTTCATTAGCTGTAATAATGTCTATTATTTTAATGATGAAAATGCCTAGAGAGTTCTTATAAAGTGATGAACATCATTTTAGAAAAAAAACAACTTCATTGAGATCTGAGCTTATTTAATGGCTTGTGTTGCTGCAAGATCATCAACATAGTTTTATTTTAAACTTGCTAACACAAAATAGTAACTAGAGAGTAATTTGTTTCACTTTTTTCTTAGTGAAATTATGATGGAAAACTGTTCACCTGGGAAAATCCAAATTCATATCATAAACATAATGCTGCTTATAAAGAGTACTAATGATATACTTTATGAATTTTAATTTCTGTTTGGAAGTCAGCAAGTGTGCATTCTATAAATGTAAACCATCTGTTGGCACCTCCTAAAGACTAGATTTCAGTCCATCCCAACATGAATTATTTATTTTGATAGATTTTTTTCCTAAGCAAATTCAAAGATATGTGTGTGTGTGTGTGTGTGTGTGTGTGTGTGTGTGTGTGTGTGTGTCTGGTTTTAATCTGCAATAAAGTTTCAAGTCAGGACTTAGATGCATGATTGCAATCCTAGATGATAAGAGTTCTCCACAAATTGAAATATATTTATTTCACACAATATAATGTTTGTTAAATTAAGAAATATCACTTAATATTAGATCAAAAGTAAAAGAATAAATGACAGGAAATAATAAGACATTTCTATAACTATGATGTTTGTTGTCATACATTGTCCAAATTTTCTTATTACCAGAAAAAAGAATGTTGTACCTACACACTGAGAATCTCACATGTTCCTTAGTTATAAGGCAACAGATATGACAATAAACATTTTAAATACATTGATTGCACTAGATGATAAACCAGTACATTTTGAAGAAATGCAAAAGATTTGATTAGATTAATGTAACATAATTTATTATAGCATCAGTATTGCATTTTATATAATTACTATTGATGAATATATAAAATGAGCCCTTATATCTCCATGATTACTTCCTATAAGTCCATTTTTTTTCTTTCAATTTATATTTTGCTTTGGGTTTTCTCTGAAAAACATTCATTAGGTGTGAGGGAGAGAATCTATACTCCAGGCAGAAAATAATCAGATGCTCAATGGAATTTTTAAGCCAGATTCATCAGAGAATCATATAGTTAGAACAAAAGCCTTGGCATTACATCAGTGCTTTGAACCTGTTGAACAAATTGTATAGACAAAATCATCTGCATTATGCCTTGTAAATTAGAGTGAGATTTAAATCAGGTCTTAGGAATCAAAATTTTCTTAGTTTAACGTAAGAGCTAACAAATAATGCAAAAGCTATGTATTTTCCAAGGGTAATAACTTTTCAACATGTTTCGGTCTACTTAAAGCATCACCCGTAAGTTAAGGATATGCATTCCTTTCATCCCTTTTGTGATCACTATTCCATTTGTAAATGGGAAAATGAAATCAGCTGTGAAAACTCTGTTTCTTTCGGGGTCAAAGACCAAGCTCCTCAGCACCTGCCAGTGATTATGCTGATGTGCGGGTCCATAGCACTTGTTACCATTGGGCACAACAGCTGCATGTGCCATCTCTGGGTTGGTCCCTCTCTTCCCTTTCACCTTCTAGCAATTTTTGTTCTCTTTCACTCTGGGAACTTTGAACTGAGTAAATGTTCTTGGATTATGCAAGAAAGCTCTAAGACAAAGTGACATTTCAGCTGTGAATTCCATCCATAGACTTCAAAAATGTATCTTTATTCCTTGAGTCACTAAATTTAAAATGTATTTAATCCAGACTAACTTTATGCTTCATTAAGAATTCTTCATTAAGATAAATGTAATGCATCCAATGGAAAATGATCCATTTTCTTCAATTATCCAAAGTTCTTTGCCCAAGCATGATTCTCTGTGATGTCTTCTTACACTGGATTTCTATTAAAAATTGTGTATAGCTGTGTATATTTAATTAAGTGACATCATAAATATTTTTGTTTACAATAAATGTCAATGCCAAACAGGATTTGTATTAAGTCTTTTAATAGAAGACATTCTCTGTTAAGCATATCAACCTTTACTCAATATACTCGTGTTCACTTGGTTATCCTATTTAGGGACACTTATAGATGAAGAACATTATTCTTCTCTATTGACACCATCTTAAGGTCTGTTTTCCAACTTAAACGTATTAGGTCTTCGCTTTGGTTGAAAATTAATGATCATGAATGCAGTTAAAATTCAGATAATTGAACACATAGACCTAATATGAGTTATTCACATCATTTAATTTGGAAGAGATGTATATAGAAAGGTTGAGGGAAAGCTATTCAATACTGATATTGCTCATCTTCTTTCATTTTAAAAAAATTACTATTTATCTTGATACTAACAATTATCTTGTTGATTGTATCTTCAGTGTACCTTTTCAGTGTCTACTTCTTTTCTGTCTTTATTCTGAGTAGTTCAATAAAATCTGTCTTCTCTATGTAAAAAAGACATGATAATGAAATTGAGAAAATATTAAAATAAGATTAAATATAAAATACTGCAGATTATTTTCAAGGAATTTACCTAAAATAGCATTGAGAAGAGAGTCTGAAAATTAATTATTCTAAAATTACTATAAGCTAAATGAATGAATAAAAAAACAGAAAAGCATAAGCAAGAAGATATCTAAGTGTAGGAATAAGGAAAACAGAGACAAAAAAATTGTAGGTGAGAGGAAAGAATTGAAAACTAATAAGCTACGAAATCAACTCAGAAAATCAGAAAAATGATGCAATGTGAGAAAGTAATATAAAATGTAAAAATAAACAGTGACTTAATACCAAATGAAGATCCAATATAAAAATAAACTGCCTCTTTAGAAGTCAAATGAAATGCCCAAAACCATGTCATAATTTAGAAGAAATAATCGGTGAAGAATGAGAGGACACTAAGACAATGTGGAGACAGATGAGAGTCTGGCAGCCAAAGCTATGCCACAAATTTCATAAAAGTCATAAAGGTAAGAACTGAAATATGTGTACTGTGCACTGCAGTAGCGTGTCAGAACTCAATAGTAGGAAGCAAAATGCATACACAGCATTTGTGTGTGCATGTGTGTGTGTGTGCGTGTGTGTGTGTCTTTAGCAGGAGCATCATTTTAATGTCTTTCACTCTGACCTTTCAATAACAGAGTAACCAAATAATCTCTGACTAAATTTCCTGTTTTATAATTCTCTGAAAAGATTTCAAGACATCTTCATTGCTTTTCCTTTCTCTCCACTTAATTAGGGGCCAAGGGATTTGCTGTGAGTAGGGTGAAATGTCTTTAATTGAATTCTAGGTCTTGAACTTTATCATCGTAAGAGTATACACATATTGCCTCTGCTGATTGCATTATGTGTGGTAGCAATAGGAGGGTGATTAATATTGAAATATTTTATCATTAAAAGACCTCTAATTAAATTATTTTTTCTAAGGTTTGAAGTAGGAATGTTTTCATTTTTGTTTGAGGTTTACATCCATCTTTCAGTAAAACCTTTTCAAGTTTCATGTTTACAAATAATTTTTACTAGGTAATTGGGAACAATGTGACAAGATACCACAGCAGACTTCACTACATTGCCCTTCACACTTGCCTCCTTGTCATAATCACCTTTCTTTCCATCATTCACTCATTACATGAAAAGCCAGTGTATCTTTATGGGCAAGTTACTCTAAAGAATCAAGTGTGGGACTTCGGCTACTTCTGTACCCTGGTTTTCTAAGCACAAAAAAGTAAAGCAGAGATGTTTGCATTATCTTTTTCACACTAGACAAATCATTAGTACTTATGAACACTCCCAATAACAAGAAGACTTGCAAGATACTGAAGAAGGAAATGAGAAAAAGTAAGAAAAGAAAAAAATCTCAGTTGGGTTCTTTTATTTTTTCTTCTTTCATCTAGGATAAACTTGATCACATACTGTAGTAATTGTTCTGGAAGGAAAGCAGAGAAACCAACAGAACACAATTTGGCAATTAAAAAGCTTTATAAACATGCAAAAGTAGCTTGAAATAATGACTAAAGTATATAATGTAGTCTGTACATAGTGTTAATAGAACCTATAAAAATCATTTTCTCATCTAATAGGAAAGTTACAAGCACATGAGGAATCCTTATTGTACTAATTAAGATAAATATGAGTAAAGTGAGACAGACTAAATTGTTGAATGATCCAACATGTTTCAGTATATATCTGTGTTGAAACAAGTCAAAATTTCATTCTGCCTGCTGTGGTGCATTTTGTATCGCATCTTTCCTCACTAAAATGAATAATTTCCATGGTGCATCACATGATGCCAAAATCAAAGTAGTAGAGTCATCACAGCCAATAATTCACTAACTGATGATACCCTTCCACGTGCTCAACTGCATACTTCCAACGATGTTGGGTTGAGAGTTTAGAGGAAGCCTCTCAAAAAGAACCTGCAATATATATTGAAAAGCAGCACAAGCGTATAGCAAAGACATAATGTTTTCAACTCAAGTCTTCTTCCTTTTGTTTGTTCAGTAATCTCAGGAAAATTATTTATTAACTCTAGAACTCTAGTTTTCATCTATAGAATATAACCAGTCTCCTCTTCCTCCTCTTCTTTTATTTGTCTTCCTGTGTTTGTATAAAAGACAATGAATTCCATAAAGTACTGATTCTAAACAACTTAATGTTATGGAAATATTTAACAATTGTAATAGTCCATATATAGCTCAAGAGCTTTTGACTTATGACTTCCATGAACTAGTTAACCATGCTTTGCTTTCTAAAAAAAAAAAAAAAAAAAAAACTACTGTTTGTTTTAATATGATCACCTTACCTATTATGACTAACTCTGGCAATTATTAGTGCTTAAATCAAAGGCACACATCAGGGCCCTAGCTATCTGAAAGACGATTAGCCATAGGTGCCACCTGACACAAGGATACAGCCCAGCAGAGGTGCTCTTCTAAAGGGAACTAATCTAAGCAGATATATTTTTTTGTGTATTTTGGAAGCAATTGAGGAGGGAGGCAGTCATTGGAATGAAAGAAGTCGAGTCAGGAGAATGACACAATCAAATTTCATTGACCAAAATAGATACTTCCAAGAGAGTAGCATGGTGAAGAAGTCTTCTTCACTCCCAACTACAAGCACAAACTATTTTAACTGAAGATATTTCAAAATTTGGTTCTTATCACAGCAGTCAAAAGCTTAATCCCAGAGTGACAAAAAACTGGATTCCAGAAGCATTTCAGACATAAAACTTTAATGATAGCAGAATAGGAAGTAGGAGCCATTTTAAACAATAAAGTTCTCAAAGAAACATTAAACAATCCAGTGGTAGTAGTCTGGGGGCTGATAGTCGGAGACACAGAATCAGGGGACCCCTTAAGTAACATTTGTAAAATGGTAGAGTAGCAATCTCTGATTCTCACCTCTTTACATAAAAATTAATTTCAGCAATGATCCATGTACAAAAATATTTTCACAGGATCTGAGGAATCCAGATGTCAGATTTGAAATAATGAGTGGAACATAGAAATAAGAAGATATGTTGAGGAGGAGAGGAAGGATGTTTTTACATTATCCATACCACCATCCTCCAAGCCCATGCGGCAGCACATGGACAGAGAGACTTTCCACATGAGGAAGAAAGGTGAAAGGAGAATACCATGGACTCCACATACCATGGACTCTAGAAGCAGACGTAGTTGACTTAATTGTGGCACCATCTATCCAGATTTCAAGTGGGCATCTGTGTATCTCTCTAGGTTCTAGGATTACCCTATAGAACTTGAATTTTGGGTCATAGGTCCAAACACAAGACCTACTTATCTATGGATTCAGGCACCTGGTATACCCCAGTGGAACCAGTTGCCAGGTCTTGATACTAAAATTTCAGCTAATGGATCAGCTCTTTGAAGTATTCCTAGTACCAAGTTTGCCCATGGACCCCACCAGTCAGCTGTTTAAATTCTGTCGGTGGACTAACTTGTACAGAGCTTTCATTGTCAAAGTCACTCTATAAACAGTGGATAAGGTGCAACCTCTAAACAGAAAAGACACAATACAAAGCTTTAATGCCCATGAATAGTCAGAAAACATGACATCACCTAAGTAACAAAATAAAACATCAATAACTATCCCTAAAGAAATTGAGATCCATCATACAATTGACAAAAAATTCAAAATATTCATCCTAATGATACTCAGTGAGCTAAGAATTCTATTGAAGTCTTGATCAATTAGATGAAGGAATCAATGAATTTAAAGGTACGTTTGAAATTATCCAGTCAAAAGGGAAAAAAGAATGAAAAAATAAAGAAATGTAAGACTTTTGGGATAACATCAAACAAATTGATAAACACATTAAGTAAGGTGAAGGAGTATAGCAAGAGAAAAGAACAAAAACTTACTCAAAAAGATGATGGAAAATTCCTTAAATATGGAGAAGGAAAAAAACATCCAGATCTGTAGAGCCCAAAAGACCCCAACAAATCATATAGTCATTTTATTGAGCAACATAACCAAATTCTCAAAATCAAGTTTGAAAATAAGAAAAAACTGAATTGTTTCACACATGAGAATCACTAAAAGATTAACAGTGGACTTCTCAACAGAAATCTCACACACATAGAGAGTAGGATGATGTATTAAATACACTAAAAGTTTATGACAATTAAAAAATTGTCCTTCAGAAACAAAGGAAAGAGAAAGACTTTCCAAAAAAAACTAATGCTAGACTAGTTCATCACCACTTCCAGTGCCTTACAAGAAATGCCAACAGGAGTTTCCCAAGATGAAACAAAAGAATATTAAAACTAAGCATGACAATATATAAAGGCTAAGAAAGACTTTTTTTTTTTAATTTAAGGCCCAATTTGCTGTGATCCCAAAGAGAGCCACAAATGAAAAATCTATGCAGAAACACAAAGATTTTTAAAATTTTTATTAGGAAAATCACAATAAATTAATTAATTATAAGACATTGGTACATATACACGTAACGTGTTGATCATTTTTGCATTCCCTCCCCTTCTTCTCTTTTGTCTCAGCCTCTCTTCCTATCTCCACAGCCTCCCTGTTTCCTATCATTCTTTTATTTCGCTCTTTAAATGATTTATAATATGAGTTCTCAATTAAACCATGTGGTATTTAGGCTTCTCTGACTGACTTATTCCATTTAGCCTTATGAACTTAATGCAATCCATTTTCTTACAAACAACTAAAATTTATCCTTCTCTATGTAACAAAATACAAAAAATAAACAAAATGAATCAAATAGACTGCTACCAAAGATCATTAACTTGCAAGAAAAATAATGAAAGGAGAAAATAAATAGATCTAGAAAACAACTTGAAATCAAATAACAAAATGGCAATTTCCTAGCAATAACTACATTAAATGGAAGCATGTTCATCTCAGTCAAAAGACATAAAGTGGCTGAATGGATAGTAAAACAAGGTTCAACTGTATACTATCTATAAAACACATTAACTTAAAACACATAGATTCAAAAAAAGATATATATTTTCTATGAATGGTAACAAAAAATGGATAACTTGTAGAAGACAAAGCAGATTATTGAGTCAAAATTGTCACAAGAAACAAAAAAAATTTATTACATACAGATAAAATAGTCAGTAAATCAAGATGATATAAAACTGTGTGTGTGTATATATATGAGGCCAACACCAAAGTACCTAAATGTATAAAGCAAATATTACATAATTTGAAATGAGAAAAAATCCATAATAGAGTAGGGGACCTTCATTACCCCACTTTTGATAAAAGTTAGATTGTGCAAAAATCAAATCAATAAGAAAAAGTCAGGCTGGAGCAATACTATAGAACAAATGTATGTAATGCAGAATATTTCATCCAATAACAGCAGAGTGAGCATTCTTTTTAAGTGTGCACATAACAGTCTCCAGGATGTATTATTTATTAAACCATAAAACAAGTTTTAACATATGTAAGAAGACAGTCAAGTCTCTTTTATGACTACAATAATATAAAACTAGAAGCTAGTTGGGGCTGGGGATTTAGCTCAGCGGCATAAGCACCTGCCTTGCAAGCAGGCAGTCATGAGTTCGATCCCTGGTACCGATAAAAATGAAAAAGACAAAAAAACCCTAGAAGCTAATAATAAGGCAAAACTTAGGATACACGTATACATATACATTTACATACACATATATGGAAAATAAACACAGTTTTGAATGAAACTGATCAAAGAATAAGTCAAATTTAAATATAAAGACTATCGCGACAAATGAAAATGGAGCCACAGCAGAAGATACAGCAAAAATTATTCCAAGAGGTAAATTTATATTGATAAATGCCTATATTAAGGAAAGAAAACTCAAATAAACAATCTAACATTACACCTCAAGAAACTAAAAGAAAAAGAAATGTATATGCAAAGTTAGCAGAAGGAAAGGAATCAAGGACAGAGCAGAAATAAATAAAATTAAGATGAAATAAAAACAACAAAAAGGTGAAGTAAGAGTTCATTTTGAATGGATAAATAATGTGGATAATCTGTAATTAATCATGACTAAAGACAATATGTAAGGAAATGAAATAAGAAGTAAAAAAGGGACATCACAACTATTGTCACAGAAACATAAATGGTAATAAGAAGCAACTATGAGAAACTACATCTTAACAAAATTAGTACCCTGTTCCTAGAAACATGAAACCTACCAAAACTAAAGTACAAAGAATATTAAAGACTAGTTATAAACAAGGAAATAAAATCCCACAATCAACAACCTTGCAACAAAGGAGTCTGGGAACCGATAGTTTTATTGGTGAATTCTACCGCATTTAAAAACACCATGTCTATTCTTAAACTGTTTCCCCAAAAAAGGTCAGACTTGAGCACTTGTAATTAAAAAGGGAGCAAGGATCTCCTAAATTCACATTAAAAATTTGGTGACACCAAAACCAGATAAGGACAGTACTGGGGCGGGGGGCAGAATTACCAACCAATATCCTTGATGAATACAGATGCAGAAATTCTCAATAAACTCCCAGCTAACTGAAGTCATAGACCCACTAAAGAGACCATGCACTAGGATCAAGTGAGATGCACCCCTAAGAAGTAAGAAAAATACATTATAATCAAATCACTAAATGTGGGGTACATTGACAGAATAAAGAACAAAATTCCATTAGGTCACTTAATGATACACAGAAAGTCTTTTTAAAAATATATTTTTGCAACTAACTCTCCACAAATTAGAATTAACATACCTTGACAAAATAATCTATGAGAACATCACACTTGCATCATCCTCAACAGTAAAAAGCTGAAAACTTTTCATCTAAAATTAGGTATAAGATAAGAATGCCTTCTTTTGTCACTTCTTCTGATTACAGCACTGATGGTCTTACTTGGGGCAATTTGGCAAGGAAAAAAAAAAAAAAAAAACAATAAAAGGAACCCAAGCTGGAAAGGAGGACCTACAAATGCCCATTTGCAAATGAAATGACTTTATATGTGAAAAACTCTAAATACTACACCAAAAAAATTAAAACTAGTAAAGAAATTGAGTATAGTTACATGATACAAATTTAGTATAAAAAATAAATTCCATTTCTAGATACAAACAAGGACCTATCTGAAAAAGAATAAGGAACCAATCCCATTTAAAAGAATATCAAAAATAAAATTCTTGGAAAAAAGTTAATCAAAGAGGTGAAACACTTGCATGCAGAAAATTATAAAGCAATGGAGAAATAAATGACAAAAGACAAAAATGGAATGATATCTGTGTTCAATAATTAGAATTAATAACATAAATATTACCATACTCTTCCCAAAAATACAGTCTTCCGATTAAATGCTACATCTACCATATCCAAATGGAATATTTTATAGAAGTACAGAAACAGTCCTAAAATATATATGGAAGCAGAAAAAGTCCCAAAAAGCCAGTACAACCTTGAAGAAGAACACACACACACACACACACACTTAAAAGAGAAGAAAACTCACAACATGCTGAGTAAGCCAGGTATAGAGATGACAGGATCTCACCTAAGCGTGGTATCTAAAAAGGTCAAATTTCTAGAATCAGAAAATGGAAAGGTTGTTACTATTGGCTAGCCAATGAGGAAAATGGGGGTCATTAGAGAAATGTTGGCTCAAGCCAGAAAAATTTGGCTATGCATAATGAATACATTCTCCAAGTCTAATGAATACTATTGTGGTATAATTAACAATGTATGCCAGTACAGTTATTAAGTGAGTTGTGTACTTGAGGATTTTTAAGAGAGTAGATCTCTAATGCTCTTGCGACATACCCAAAAAAGATAAATGTGAGAGGTAATCTGTTTGTGGTAATTATTTCACAAAGATAACTCTTACACATATGTCAAAACACCATGACATTCACCTTAAATTTGTATCACTGTAACATAAAATAAATTGTATACAGTTTTTTTCCAATTGTATTTTTAATAAAACTGGTGGGAAATATAAGTGCTAACCTCTGTGCCACATTGCTAAAGGCAGAATGTTTTATTTAGCCAGAAAGCAAAACAAAACATTGAACATTATTTCAAATTTACAGCATGGATGTTTAGTAATTTGTTACACCATTTTAGAGTGAACTAGTTGACAGTCCAGAAAGTGGGTGTAAGCATTTTCAACATAATTTGACAAGCAGCTTTCAACTGGACTGAGCAGTTGAGTATACTCTTGTAGATGATGTCCTTTTGAATTCTTGTTCCTCTACATCCTCCTGGTATGATATTAGACAAGGTTTTTAACCCCTCTGTCCCTTGTATGCTCGGGTATAGAATGGCTTTAATTTAACATCTTTGACACAAGGTTATGGTCAGAACTAGACACAAAGATTTTAAAGCAACATCTGGCAACTAATAACCACTCAATTAATACACTTAGATTTTATTTCTTTACAATATATTGATACAGAACAGCCATTCCACTAGAGTTTGCACTTTTAGCAAACCTTTCAGCCAGACATTTACTTTTAAGGATAGATGTTTTTATTCCCAAAGGTTAGCAAAATGGAAGGGTGAGGTCAATGACTTCATGTGTGTCTGTTAAGTATGTGTGCAGGTCTGACTCTCCCTAATATAAATAAACCTGATGACGAAATTAGCTTCAAATTTGGGGAGATCCTCCAGGATCTCCAGGAATTCCACTTCTCCTTTCATACAAAACTTATTGCCTGTGTTTCCCTCACTCCACAATGAAACCCAAAGAATGACATTAGACAGAGAGTCGCTGCATCTTAATTAGAGCTGGAAGTTGATGACTGTTACTTTCCTGGAGCTGCTATGCCAAAAGTACCACAGATGACTAAAGTCAGGGATTCTTTTGATTCCTAGTTCATAAATAGCTGCCATTTTCCCTGTCCCCTCCCATGGCATAAGGGACAAGGTACACTCTGGGGCCTCTGTTAAGGGCTCCAGTGCCATTCAGAAAACTCTACCCTGTGCCCTAAGCATGGTCCGGAGGCCCCACCTTCTAAGTGTCACAGAGTAGTGTTAACCACATGAACTGGGGGTCTCAAAAATTCAATCGGTAAGAGTAGCTTTGTGGGAGAAGACCTGAAGGATGAGTTTGAGGAAATTGTTTGAGTGATATTAACAGTGATAAACACAGTCCTGCTCAGCCCTCCCTCTGCCATGCTAACACCCTGTTCATTTTACAAGATTTGGTCTGTGTTCTCTTTCTCTTTATGTCATCCCCAACCACTCTGTCAGAAGCCAGTTTATCAGAAGTCACTTGGTGTTGTTTATTGTTTTTATATGATAATGAGCACCTGGATACAAGAAAAAACTTATTACTACTCACCTTCTTCTCTATCCAACTATCACACAGCACTTCCTAATAGACAGAAATTTGTAATGGAAATGTAAAATTAAAAATATTTAACCCCTTCATTTCACAAAGTGTGAAAGGTGGTTTGACCAAGATTATAAAACAGAATGATACTACGAAATTGTATCATGGATTCCAGTTTTGTTTAAATTACAGTAAATGACCATAGAAATCAAATAAAAAGACAAAATGATCATGATTTTGGTATTTTGGTTGGGTTTTTGGTGGTGGTTTTTTGAGCTGGGGTCTTGCCATGCTTCCCTGCTGGCCTCAAACTCACCACACTCCATCCTCAGCCTCCCGAGTAGCTGGCATTACAGATACCTGTCCCCGTGTCCAGCTCAGGGTCTTTTTGAGTGACTTCCCAATATTATGGGTTTATTGGAAGGAGCAGCCAAATTAAAGAAAATTGGATTCTCAGCCTTATTGGGAGAATATGGAAATAGTAAGAGTAGAGGTTTTTATTTATCAGACACAGAGTGACAAGCAATAATTCAAGTGGAATATTTTATTTTTGAATAGTGGTTTTTGAAGTGCAATGTGTTTTGGTATATTAACATTCAACAACCTTGAATATATTTGTTTTGGAAAATGAGATGCCAAGATAGGCCTAAAGGTATGGTTATCTATATTGAGTAACATTTTAGTGGAATGTAGCATATAATCTTGACTCTTAAGGATAATCAGAATATTTGAGTTAGTTATTCATTATTAAAGCTAATACGCTAGCAGCCATCTGGTTCTAGGAATTTTAGAGCATCTCAGTGTGCCTGGCTTTCACCACCAGTGTTGTCACTTCTTCAATGCTTTGGTTTGCCTCCCCCGGGAAGGAATTGGAAAAATCAGCTCCATTCACACCAGCCATGGACTTCAAGCCTTCAAGGTCACAACAGCCCATCTCTGTGCCAGCTCCCAGTTCTGTCACCCCACAGGAAGAGGCACCAGGCAGAAGTCTGGCAACATTTGCACGAATTCAGAGCAACAAGCTTCAGTGTGCACTCCAGCCTCTCCTTGGCCATCTTACTAGTTTTTCTTTTCCTTTTTCTGTTTCTTTTTCTGTTGTTGTTGCCATTGAAAGAAACGTAACTTGCCTAAAAGTAGGCTTACTAGGTTTGCTAATTTCATTTATTTACATTTAATGTCTAAATCAATTTTTTAAAGAATATGATCAGTCTCTTCCTCTCTCCAATCCTTTTTCATCCCCATTCTCCGTGCAGTCACCTCTGTTCACAAATGTGCATGTGCTTGCTATTTACATGAATTCCAAAGCATCTGCAATATTTCAGAGACACCCAGAGAGTTTCATATACCTTTAAAAAATTCATATATATTTGGATGTGGTTCTTGTATATTAACTGCTGCTGACACTTCTATTGAATTGAGGTGCACTAACATCATCTTCAGTTATTATTATTGACTTGGAGGTTATGAAGTATATAGTAGAATTTAAGAACTATGACCTTGCTCTGAGGTCACCAATTAAATTTCATGACTTACCTTATGAAAAGCTAGCGCCAAAAAAGAGACAGAATAACTTTTTCTCCCTTCAGGTTGTAATATAATTTATGAACAACCATCAGGATTTGCTCAAAGTATTTCCACAGTGTAAGATATTGCTTTGAAGGGCCTGGGTGGCATTACGGGATGGATTCTGACCTAGATTCCTAAGAGAAGCGGGCCTCCCAGCTCTCCGCTCCTTCTCAGACAAACAGTAATCTGAGTCTCAAGCATAGAAAGCTGTCACGATTTGTGACCTTTCCTGCGAGTAGCTAAGCCAAAGGAGAGGCAGAATTACTTCTTACCTTGCAGAAAGTCACAGTTGAGGTCACTTTCGGGACAATGTAAGGACAGGTGCCCTGCTGCTTCTTTGCCCTGTTAGGCCTCTCTGGCTGATTTATCCAACCTGGCATACACCCCGCTCCGTAATTCAAAGAGATCTCATCCAACCCTAGAGGAGATCAAGACTGGTAACCATCAGAAACTGGTTTCCGTGAAGGCAAACTGTCAGCCTGCAAGCAGGTGAGGGACTGAGGGAATCAAATGAAACCAGCTCCAGTCTTCACACTCATCAGGCACCATGGCTTAAGAATGAACCCAAACATGTTCATTTACCCCACACTTGCCTCTTTATACAGATGCGCTGAAATATATGCATTATCTGCAGGTCGTTTACCCCTTCAGTTGCTTCTAAAAATAACATACTGCAAGGTGTTTTCTGTATTATTTAAACATTACTTTGTGATCATTTTATATTTGTAAAACAGCTATTTTTCTTAATGTTTTCCTTAAACTTTCTCCTATTTTCGGTGAATGAATGTCATATATTCATTCAGTCAAATGTAGTTCAGTGAAATAAATTTTATTTGTTCAGGTAAAAGCCCACAAGTTAAAACAAAATACTTACAAATTAAATTAAAATTGAAAATGACTTTTAACTTGCAGCATTGATTATTGTGTTAAAGGTTGTTTACAGTAAATGTATTTCTTGATAATTTTTATGACATAGATATATATCGCATAATATGAATTATATGTCAGCTTTCATAAGAAGCTATATGATTTGCTTTTAGGAACATAATAACATGTTTAATTGTAATGTATTAGGATTTATGTGTATTCCTTATTTACATGGTCAAAATAAATTCAAATCTTCCTAATATTCATAAAATTATGGTTACCTGTGGAGAAAAAAGGTAAGGTAAAAACGTTAGGAGAAAACGTATTATTAAGCTAATAAATAAATTTTGGGTGCTAATTTTTTTTTTACATTGTGAACTTTTGTTTTTGTATAGTGTACCTAAGAGTTAATACTGTCATCTATAACAGTGACAATAATCAGCATTTATTTTTAATAGATATTGGTGGGCCTAGGTTAGAAGAGCACTCCATATATCTACTTCATGCTCTGAAAAAATAAATCCAAGTCAGAACACAATCTAAGTCACTGCTGAACCATTTCTGGTAACGCTCACATTTTTAAGTACTAGTGGGCATTCTCAAGCCCTGTTCAAACAAAAGCACGACACTGCCAGATCTGTGACCACTACTACTAGAAAAAGACCAAGAGGACTTCTCAAAAAGGCTCACGAAGTGATTAACTCCTGGGTTGTACAAATTCCTTCACATACCCATATGAACATTTTCACAGATTTTGGAGCCTTATGATAGAAGAAATAAGCAGCGTTTATTAATTTTTCTAACCAGTTACAGTCACTTAACTTATTAAGATTTAATTCCATGGTGACCAAAAAGATAACAATAAAGAGAGGGAACACTTCTAGCCACTTGCTTTTTCTTTATTTCTGCAAGTAAGTAGAAGACCCAAAAAAGGCAGACTGAACCTTTTCAGTGAGTGTTTTTATTTGGGGGCACAGGTAAACAGTAAAGAAACACTGTTTGACATTTCTGATTATGGAGTGTTAAAGAAGCGGTTTGCTTTTTCTTAAGAATTATCTTACGTGTAGTGATAGCAACAGCTCCAGTAATGAAAAAGAATGATCCAACCTAGGTTTCTTAGGAGAATACTTGATGGTATGAACCGAAATAGTATCATTTTGGTCAGATTCACATTAATGATAGTTTAAGAACTTCAAACATAATTTTAAACATAATTACACAAATGTTGAGCATTAACCCTCCTTACTTGCTTGGGTGAAACCTAAATAGGCTGTTAAAATTCTGATTTTTCACAAGCATTACATAGTTACCACAGAAAGGTTCTTCTATGCAGAATCTAGGTTTGGGGCTGTTACCCAGTCGTGCATTTATGATAATGGGATGTGAAAGTTAGTAATGATTTAATGAGGGAAGATTAAAAATGAAAAAGTGACCTGTGGTGAACATATTGGCAATATGCAATTGGTGAGAAAATATACAGATTATACATACAGATTATATACAGGTCTATGTTATTTTTTCTACTTCCTCACTGTTTCCTTTCCTTTAATATTTTAAATAAAATGTATTTATAGTAGACAGTATTATAATGGGATCAAATTGTTTTTTGAATTATACCTGCATGTCAATAATTTAAGCTAAAATATATTTCAGTAATGTTCTATGAATGCTAATGTGATAAAAAAAAAAAACTCTCTCTAGACTTCTCTTTAAAATCCAATCTTGTCTTTATCTGCTTCATTAGCTGGATTGCAGTTCCATAGTAATCAGTCTAACTAGAGGACCATCCTGCCCCAATGATCAGGCTGGCATTATTTTAAAAATCATAACATATCTTAAGTGATTCACCAAAAGTTCTTGAAGTTTAATTAAAGAATTAGTGATGAAATTCTTCAGACTCTCTGGAAACAAGGACTTTAGTGTATCATTCAGATAGAAATTGTTACCCAATTGGAACCAGTTAGCTTCTGTTATTTTCAGCAGTTGAATCTCAACTAATAATAGGTAGTAAATAAGGACTTTGTTGTACTTTTATTTGTTTTATTGTGCCTCTCAAAATTTAAGGATTTCACATATCATGAGTAGTGGGTTTTCCATTTAAAGAAAGTGAGACAGTGTAGCTACTTGTCTTTGAAGGCCTTTTTATGTTTTTCACAATTAAACACGCTATGAAAGTTATTGAAGAAATTAACAAGTGTCTTAAAAAGGAAAATAACCATTGTTTCTCAAAAGAAATCATCTCATGTAACTATGAGAAGTTTTCACAAAGAAATGCAGAGCATAGTCTCAGGATAAGGGCTTATACAGGTGTGTTGTTTCTGATTCTTTAAATTGGTTTCATGTACTTTCAATTTATTTGCTAAAAATAACTAAAGATTATACTTTAGGCCCAACTTAACAATAAGATACTTAAGAAGTAATGTACTTTGAAGAGACCCAAGCCAAAGTATACAGAATGACTTCATAGAATCCATGAGCCTCTTAATAACGAAGGCAATGGTTTTGAGTCCTTGTGAAATGGACCTTAATTATCCAGAGAATTTAACTGAGTTTGGAAACACAGTAAAGATTCAGAATCCCAACAAAAGAAAACAGAAACCTATGCTTACATAACCTAACAAACCCAAAATGTACTTTATCCTAAAATATAAAAGCAACGACAGCAAAATTCTATGTTTATGTAATCTAATGTCTCCAAAACGTATTTTAGCCCTTAGGCCTGGAGGAAACAGGGTACAACTTTACACTGAGCAGATTCTTCGGAGTCACACAAGGCTGGGTAGACGCTCAGTGAATGTAGCTTCTGCTCTGCACTCGGAGATTCTCTGACCTTTTCACCTTTGCATATCATTTAACACAGTTACTCTCTCTTTTTAATTCTTAAAATGAAAATGCTAATTACCTACCTCGAAAGAGTGGAGGACATAATGAATGAGTAAACACATAATAAAACTATGAAGTGCCGTATAAGCATAAGAAATTACCATGACTTCATGGCTTGAAGCTTTTGGTATTAAAATGTACAGTAAACAGAAAATTGCATATGGCAGGCTGCCATATAAAGATCAAATGGTAGCGAGCTGTTCCATAAATATGTTTTTCAATTCCTTTCACTCAGATTTTCAAATTTGTCATACCTAGGAGCTTTAAACTTTGCTGGGTACATTGTAACATTTTTTATAAAAAACTTTTTGAAAGAAGCAATAATGTTCTTAGAGCTGTAAAAACATGATGTTCCAACTGCACTTTTTTTTTTTATAAGCTTTGTACCCCTTTCTTGGTTTTATTGCCAAAACAACCCATGAAAACAAAAGATGCAGAAAAGATATGAAAGGGGAGTAAGGACTGCCGAGCAGTTATCCTGTAGATGAATAATAGACAAGTACAGAAACAGATGCAAGCCTAACACGGATGCAAAATGAATGAGACGAAACAAACAGCAGAAGCAGTTACAGAGCTAGGTGCAGGCAGTGGGCATTCATGATCTGCCTAGGAAATGCTCTCCTGCTGACAAAGCAAAAGCCTCCTCCGCTGTAGAACCATTGTCCCTTCTGACATTCCTAAGTCCTTTGGACAAGCAAAAATATTTTTTTAAAAGTTAATCTTCAAAGACAGAGGCATGTTAATTTTTAAGGCAATATTTCTATGATATTTCAATAAAAATATAAAAGTTTATTAATTATACACAGGTATAACACATAGTATTCAATCAACGCTTCTTGAGTAGCACTCAATTGCTGCTTGCACTAAGACTTACCCGTCTTGATTAACTGAATTCATTCAGTCCATATTTCCTCATGCATGTGTATAATCTGATTTTAGAGTCTCAGCAGCCATACTTACCTGAAGCTTACTATGTGCATTTCCCGCAGATAAGCTCCTTTTCATCTGGTGCAAGCTGTTCAAGTAGATCAATCATTCAAGATGCCTTGAAGATACACTTGAATTTAGACTGTTCCAATTTTCGTAAGATTTTCAAACTTTCCAGTAAGAGACAGAACTATGATAGAATTGAAAATCTTTAAAGTAGGAATAAAGAGACCAAAGTGAAAGGCTAAAATGGTAGAGAGTTGAGAAGACCTAGAGGTCTTTAAATTCCATCGTAATCTGGTGAATTCATTTATACAACCTGCAGAGTGTGTCAGTGTAAATTGTGGAGAAGGGACTCAGCTTGCTCCAGCTGAGAGTTACACGTGAGAGTACACTGGTAACCCCTAGAAAGAGCTGCCTCCTCCAGCTTAAAGGCAGATATGGTCTTGTGGGACTGAGACTTTCAGGGCAACAGCAGTGAAGCCAAGAATATTTTCACTCAGCGATGTTGGGCCAGGAGGTTCTGAGGAGCAGGAGGGTCCACTCAGCACCACCTAGAAACCTACCATCGAGAACACTGCTGGTGACTCTCTTGCTTACATATAAGTTATCCTTTCATGTCTGAAGAAATGTACATAATGCTCAACTCTGGGGTTTTATCAACAGGCTCAAAAACGAACAACATTCACGAGAAAAGAAGTTTCTCTATACTCAGAACTGATCACTAGGAGTAGGGTGCCAGATTCATTAATTAGTCTTCTACCACATTGCCAAGAAATTAAGAAAATGAAAGGTAAATGTCACATTGTACAAATTGGGAAAGAAAAAAAAGTGACAAGAGAAAAAATAAAAAGTACTTAATAAAAAGTACGTAAAATATCTAGGAGTTATCTGATTATCAACTCTGCTTTTCTTTCCATTTTCTTTCATTTTTAAAATATGTAGTAGAGTTATTAGAATTTCTTGAATAGGGCTTGAGTTAGCTTACATGTATACACAATTCTTGATAACTCAAGAAAAAATAATTTGTAATTGAATGATTTTTCTGGTATATAATTCACAGTTGAGAAAATTTTAATTGTTTTGAATTTTAAGGCAATATAATAAATTTTATTTTCTTTCTACCAATGAAGGTTTCCCACCATTTTAAAATTATTTAACTAGCATTACAGGATTATGCTGTATCTGTCTTCTGTATAAATTTTTGTTTCCAATTTGAATCTCTTTGAACATACAAAGCTGTCCGTTTATCCAAATGCATGCTGTTTAATTTTTTTTCCCTTTTTCTTCCTTGACATTCAGGAGGACACTTATGATGAGCTTTGTGTTAGAGAAGATGTTAGTATTAAAGGATCTCTGTTCTCCTTTGCTGTTATTGTCCCAAATTTGTAAGACGTGATATTATATTGTTTTTTTCTTCCTAAATTAAATTGAACATTATCTTCATTTTGCTATGAAAATTGTTCTGCTTTTATGGCTTATTTCTAAAGTAATAAGTTGCTTCCTATCTTGGCAATTATCTATTATAATGCTTAAATTCTAGCAGTTATAATTTAATTAATGATTTTGAAGCACTTTTGTTCCTTATGAATTTGAAAAGTAACTGCATGACATATTTAATTTTATTTTAAAGTATGAATAAGCTGCATATTTTACAATAATACGTGACCCACTATTAAATAAGTGAATTTAATTTGTTCATTTCTGTTATTTGAAACTCTAAGTTATTACTAGTATAAATTGTGTGTGTATATATGTGCTGTGTGTTTCCATATATATTTACACATGTAAAAAGAAATATTCCTGAAGTTGTGTGCTATTTTTGAGTATCAGTCACATTGTCATAAAATTTCATAATTTCACATAACAGCAAATTAGCTTCAGAAGGCTAAATATAAATATACCACCTTTTAATTATGCAAGGTATAGATCAGCTTTTTTGAAGTTAAAGCAGAATTAGATAAAGTAAGTTATTTACCATTTTCAAGCACCCTTAACTGTTTCATAGTGTTTTAAATCACATATTTCCTGATCACACTTTTAGCAAATATCATACAATATGCTGCAATGATTTTTAGTTGTAAGATTTTATTTATAAAATTGCACGAGCCACTAACTTTCGAATCAGTAATGATCAAACGCTGACATCCTATTTTACTGATGCATCTTCTGATAAAAGTGTTATCAAAACTCTTGCATCCGGAAATAAGGTCTCACTTCCGAAGTCCTTCCCTGTTGTACAGAATGACAGTTTAGTTTTCTTAATATCAAATTCTTTTGCCTGTTCCAAGCAAAACAGATGGTTAAGATAATTATAATGGATATGGCATGCTGAGGAAACGGTTGAGAGACCGTTCATTCTTGGATTTTTTTCTTTCTCCACTTTCTAAATGCAGCGGATATCAGTATGGGCAGATGAATAAACCACTTTTTCAAGTTACTGTTCGGCTTACTCTGCAGCGGTGACCCGGGGGACTCAGATCAGGGCAGTTAAGGTATCTGCTCCCTGTTAAGGGAAACAGAAATCCAGTGAGGAGCTTGTTTACCCCCAGAGCCCGGTAGCTCTGCTCTTAATTCCACAGTGTAACTGGGCAAGGCTTCCTGGAAAAGGAGGAGTGGTCCCTAGGAGAGGAAGGGAAGAGGGTTCCTGGGAAATCAAACCCAAGTTACTTTTTTGTTGACCAAAAGAATTTTTATGCAAAAGGCATTTCAAATGAGTTTAAAACAGAGAGCAAAAATGAATCTGAAATGCCTACCGTATGCTTTTTCAGCACTTTCTAGCAATTATGACAATTTAGGTGGTTATGTAAATTACACAATTCTTGTAAAATGATATAATTATGAAATGTTGGGGCAGAAACAGAAAAGGATTACATTGCTTTAAAGTGAATACTGCAATGATAGAGGCTTGGGAATACACCCTCTCTATCACCTTTTATAAATCCCTCGAGATTTTACTCTTTCTGATAGGCAGGAATAAATATGAACTAATTTTCTTTAGCCATAAATTTCAGTAAAAATTACTTAGACATGCACAGAAAATATTTAGTACTTATTTCTTATTGTATGGATTCAGATTATTAAATCTCTGTTTACCAAAATAATTGATTCACATAACATTAATTTCAAAAAGTATATCTTCATTCCTAGCAATTTATTTGCTTCCAGAATGGTTAAACAAAGACTTATAACAAGGATTTATATCTTTATAACAGACATTTCCCTTAGTATTCAGTGGCTCTTGTTTTCAAGAAGGGGAAAATTTTATTGCGATCTATTCTTTCAAGTAGTATAGGAGTCCTAAATATCTATACACAACTTCAGAAATCTCACAGAACTTTTGGAGAACAGTATGATATTCTTTCCCATTTAAATATGTATTGATTTCCTTATCCGACATTCTCCAGTTAGTTAGCCAAGACATGGCTGTGTATATGTAGTTATGTTTATCGAGAATAGTAGAATTTATTTTTTCTTTACTATTTAGCAAGGACAGTATTGTGTTGAATTTCAAAATCCATTACAAACAGCATCATATTTTTCTGGACTGTTCCAACCCAAGAAAACTCAAAAGAAAGGACACAGCAGGTTTGTGCCTTGCAAAAGGAGATTGCAAAGATAACCACGTGTTCTAGAATCCAACATTTTTGTACTTGTCTCCCTGAGAGTCAGGATTCGAATTGCCCAAGCCAAGCCTGTGCTCCTTTAAACTTGTTTGGGGTGTGAGAGTGACAATAGGAATTTTCTTTCCAGCTTTCTGTCATTGTTTTCCCTCCCTTGGGGTTTTGGGGGCAAGGTGGGGAAAGGTGGAGAGGGAGCAGGAGATGCACCCCTTGTGCTCCCTGCACCACAGTTCCTTGCCCTAACAATTGTTTCTTAATGATTCAAATAATTTCCCTCCATCCACCTCTTTCCTCCATCATTTACACATTGACTATATTTCAGTTGATAATCACCCTGGTGATTTATAGACATACATATTGAATATTAATTTCAATGAATACAAATGCTTTCCTGCTTAATAAACTAGCTCAGCTTCAGTCACACCACCTCAGACTCCTGCGTCACGTGGACTTTTGGTGGGGGCAGGATGTTTCCAGTCTTGCCCTACTCTGACTTGCTGAGACATCAAAAAGGAAATTCTGGAACTCCGCTTAAGAGCAAGAACAAAGGGCACTGGCATGAAATCCTACTTTTAAAAATAGGAAAGACCAACGTCCTCCCCTAGCCTATGTATAAAGCACAAAGGAAAAGAGACAGAGAAACTTACAGTGCTGTTCACTCAAGAGCTGCTTCTGATACACGGTCCAGTTTGTCACTGGCTAACTGATTAGGGTGGGGAATCGTCTGATAAATTGTTTCCCTGACACTTCCTTTTCATACCCATTTTCTTTTTTCTTTGCCTGCACATAGCTTAAGGCAGGCCCTTTCAACACATAAGCTTGCATTGTCTTGAAGGCTCTTCATGTGTTTCCCTCTGTCTTCCAACTCTAGCCAAGACACCTCAAGAGAGGGCGCTTCCTTTGTGCAACCTTACAGAAAAATAACAAGCGTGGATAACAAGCTTGAACTGTCTTTGTGTATGGAACACAAAATACTATTTCAAAGCAGCCAGCAAACTCTTCCTGTTACTCTGGATGTAGTCTAGATCTTAAAATTATTGAGGCTTGGAAACTGACATGTCAGGGCTTGTAAAAGAATTCTTGTTGGCAGGGTGGAGGCTGGAATTTGTTCTTAAAGCAGGCACACCCATTATGCTGGGAGTTGCCACTTTAGTGATCACTTTTCAGTTTTACAAGTACCTTTTGATTGCTTTGAGAGCAATGAAACCCTTACTGTTGATATAAACAAGTTACTCTAAGTATTAACTTTTCTAGTTAATAATCCATTGGTTGCTTCTACTGAGACTGTGCTCATTAAGAAGTTGGTTGTCTCCCAAATTAGGAATTTGAATTGGCCCTATCTTAGTGCATGCTCTACGTTGGGTTGATTAAGGTGGAGTTACATAAACTTTAAGAAGTATTTGGTACAATTAGATGATTCTTTTACCTTTTTAAAAAAAGATCTAGAGCATTCTACATGGCAAGTGTTTCTCTTGAACAAATGTGGAGTTGCGTGGCCAATCATTTTGTATTCAAGAAAAATCTAAGAGGAAGGCATCCCTGGACTCCTTCAAAGGGAATCAACTTTTTTTTTTCCCCACTCTCTTTGAACTTACACTAAATTTTAAGAAGGAATTTTGAATAGTCATTTGCGTATAGAGGGTACATGGTTCTAGAAACACCAAAGCATTAAAGAACCAGAATAAAAATAATAGAGCCTCTGAGAATGCCATGGATTCTGGATAAGCGAATACTTAAAATCTACCTTTATACTTCTGCTATTCTTCATTTAGTTCTCTTATATTACTCTTAGGTCTTCACTTAATATTATCAAATATAAGAGGGGAATTAAGGGAGGGATTAAAAAATGCAGGAGGGGAAAAGTAATCCAGTGAAGAAATCCCCAGCAAACTGGGGTGACCTAGCAGAAAACCTGAATAAAGTTTACAACAAGCAGGCAGATTTGAGTGAGTTCATGGGACTAACAGGAAATCAGCAAAACATACCAATTTGTCAAAACCACAGCATAAAACTTAGGGACTGTTCCATACTGTAAAGAAGATTTGACTGTGATACATTTAAATACTATTAGTAATGTGCTTCAAGTGTAATATGTAGGCTCTTTACTTGAGAAATGTCACCACTGCATATCAGCTAGACTTATTTTTCCTCTCTTAAAAAAGCAGTAGACACGATCATATCTAATCAGAATAACATGATAATAACACTTCAAAGAATATCAAACATACAGCATGGTAGCTATTTTATTTTACTTATTTTTAATCTAAATTTATTGGTATAATTTACACATAGGTAATGACCTCATTTATTATATGAAATTTGTATCTATACATGATATATCTTGATTTTTTTTTTCTCATTCACGTCCTCTCTTTTCAAACCTCCTTTCCCACACCATCACAAAACTCGGTTTCAATTGTATCCTTCTTTTCTCATTTTTCTTTCCCTTCTTTCCTTTCCTCTCTCTCCCTATTTCCCTTTTCCTTTTGAAGAGTTACTTGCTATTTCACAATATCTGTTGTACATTTATGCTGTTATTTTCATTTTCAGTTTCTCACATCAGAGCAATAATGCAACATTTACACATATGAGTCTGGTTTTCTTCACATAACTATTTGTGATAGTGACACACCACCATAAAAGCTTTTTAAGATATATATCATCTCTCAGACAAGAGTTGCTTCTTTTGCAATGTAATGATTTTCCCCCCAAAGCAAAGTAACTGGCTAGATCAGAATAAGCATTTTATTGACCTTATACTTTTACATAGAAAGGGACTCACAGATTTAAAAGAAGCCCTCTTTTCTAGTCCAAAAAGTCAAGGAATAAATTTGATTTGTGTGTATTTGAAAACAAGAGGGAAAACACTGCAAGTGAACTGTATTTCTCTTGTTTTAAGGTCCTCTGTGTTAAATATTCATTTTCCTCTAATAATATTAAATTTTAGTTTGGGATAGGATAAATATGAATCCAAAGAAAGTATAGATAGTAAAAAATAATGCAAGAAGAATGAACTTTCCAAAGACCAATTCCCTTTCACACCTCCTCCACCAGCCATCTCTCACTACAAAGTAGTTTCATCTTTTGGCAAAGAAAATAAAATTCTTCCACAGTGCACTCATATATATGCTATAATATTTAGTTTTGTATTACAATTTATATTGTTATGTTACATATAATGTTTTCTAATTTTCAATTCCTACCTTTTTTCTGTCAGTGAAAATTATTTGGCTAACTTGGCATGTGATAGGATACATTATAATTTATCTTACTATAATTCATTTTAAGAATATGCTTAACAGCTTCAAGAGAGAAGTTTCTCAGAAATAAATGAACGTTATTTAATAAAAATTATGTCTATTTTATAATTATTCCAAAAACAGTAATCCTAAATGTTAGTTTGTCCTTGAATGACTTAATTTTCTGGCATTTTTATTCTGGACCAATTTTATAGGAAAAGGAGATAGTAAAAAACATGTTAAGTTTATCTATATATGTGTGTGTGTATGTGTATACATATGTGTACATATCTGTAATAATAACAAAACTTTAAAAACAAGTAAAATAATGTGGAATGCTTAAAATTGGAAAAGATATATAGTAAATAGATTTTCATATAATCAATTTATTTGGGGTAATATAAATTTGTTCTGCTATATACTTATGAACATATATTTTACTATTCTTCCTCAGCAAATACAGAGATCAGACTACAGTCTCTGAATTTTCTTTTCAATCTTACTACATGTGTGTGTGTGTATATATATATATATATATATATATATCATCTCATATGCATATATATTTTTGTGTGTATGATTTCAGCACCACCTGTTCCATTTCTTAATGAAATCTATATGATCAAATTTGCTATGAGTAATCCTAAATGCCACTCTTAATTCATTATGATCATTCATAGAAAATATTGTGTAAATGTACACACAGAGAAAGAAAAAGGAAAAGAAAAAATGAGGCTAGACAGTTAAATTTTACTCTTTTTTGATGATAGAAGTGTTAAATTTAAACTGGGCGTGGTGGGGCATGCCAGTAATCCCAGCCCTAGGAAGGCTGAGGCAGGATGATCCTTACAAGTTCAAGACCAGCCTGGGCTACAAAGTGAGCCCAAGACCAGCCTGAACTGTGTTGTGAGGCTCTGCCTCAAAAAGAACTAAATAAATAAATGGAATAAATTTAAAGATAGAACAGAATAAGTTTTTTGAAATGTGCATGGTGAAAGCAGGGGCAAAGGGTTGTCCCTGAAAGCCTTAGTGTTCATTTCTCTCTTATGCTTCCTCCACAGTGTATAAAATCTTTATCCAGGCTCACACCCACGTGTTAGGAGCTGAGCCACTGTGCTCTGCGTGTGGCACCATCATAGTGTGGCCAGCACAGCATTACTCTGTGTGTCCATGTGTGTGTGCTCACTTTCACACACAAGTCATGCATGTCTTCTCATGTGAGAATCTGGCTTCTCAGCAGAGAGGTGAACTTCTTGATTGGGCCACTGTGAGAAGGATGCAGCATTAAAATATCAGTGAATGTATTTTCTCTTAGCTTTGAGCTTTTGTTGCAGTGGAACTGGCCTGAGTGCCACAACATGTCCAACAATAACTTCGCCTCTTTATTTCCTTGAGAGTGAAAAGATAATAACACAAATTGCAGCTGTCTTCCATCCCAAGGTCCACAAGAGAATTCAGTTGTAAAAATAAAAAATAAATTACAAAGGACCTGTTGTCACTGGAATTAGTGGAATGGAACAAGAATGGAAGATGTAACCCTCCTCTAAAAACCAGAAATTCTCTAGGACCCTGAAATCCTGAGCCTGTGGAAAACTGGTTAAACCACTCTCTACAGCAGTCAGCTTGGCATAGACAAACGCTGGCTCAATAGATGATACTCATCATACTCAACCAAACAACATTAACAACGAAAAAGAACTTGCTAAACTGTATTATTCAATGTTCTCTAAAGTTACACATTTTGTGAAAGATGCAATTTTATGGGCAAGAGATGAAAGAAAGTTCCTACAATTTGAAGAGAATTTCAAATAGGAAGCCTCTAGGTGTTTTTTTCTTTTCTGCTGCTTTCTGTTTTAATAAAATGAGGAGTAAGTATTATTACATAGATAGATGTGAAATGTATAAACAATCATGGGACCTTGTTCCAGGCTTTTAGCATTTGTGTATTTTTCCAATATTAAAAACTATACCAGTAACTAAGATTGCTTTCTCCTATGCCTACCTGTGCCCCCTGTATGATTTTATCATGAGAAATCCAAATGAGCCTTATTGACTCTATATTTGAAAAAGAAACTTAGTTGAATCTTATTTCTGGTGACTTGACTTCAGCAAATCTTTTCTGGTTACTTCTATTATAGCCTGTTCAGGTATTTCCATTAGCTGGATTTTAGCTAGTTTAATTTGATTGCTCATAGACTTATGCAGTAGTTTATATATTTGGAAAATGTTCTGGAACTCCAACACTTAAACAATATAAATTTTCAAATAAATTTTCAGGAAAATAGCTAGTTATGGTGTTGCACGTTTATAATTGCAGCTACTCAGGAAGCTGAGATTTGAAGATCACAAGTTTAAGGTCAGTTTGGGCTACTTAGAAGGTCTTGTCTCAAAAAGGATGTGTGGAGAGTATTAAAGGTCTAGTTCAGTACTTTGGGTTCAATCCCCAGGAGTAAACATGTGTAGACATGCATACTCACATGCATATGCACACACACACACACACACACACACACACACACACACACACACACATATATATATATATATATATATATATATATATATGTTGAATTTCTCAAACTGAAATTCATTAGGATTGTCAAAGAGGTAACGGATTCCAAAGTAGAATGGACCAAAATTCAGGAAATCTCTGGAATAAGCTTAGGTTTCTTAACAAATAACTATGCAACTTTTCTGGACATGAGTTTTCAGATTTTAAGAATCAATATTTTTAAAATTATATGATCTGCCAACTACTAGCTTAAAAAGTTTATGATTCTAAAAAACGTTAAAAATGAAGAAATCTGTATCTTCATATACATAGATTTTAATATCATTCTGTTATTCATATAACTGGTTCATTTCATCTACTATAAGTAACATGAAAGTGGATATAGATTAAACATTTAATCATTATCTGAAAAATTTGGCTAAAATAGATTTAGTGAGCAAGAAGTTTTAGATTGACGTATATTATGTATGTATATAACATAACGATAAAATCTTTTATTTTCTCTATAAAAATCTCAATTCATAATCTGTCTTCAAAGAATGTACTCTTGAAACTAAAATTTCAGAGAAGTTGTACATCGCCAATTAAAACAGTAAATTGTTAAAGCAATGTATGTTTAATTGCTGTAGTTTTAAAAAATAGATATTAAAAACTTTTTTTTTCCTCTACCCATTTGGTTTTCATATTTCAAAGCTAAATAATGTACATGCCTTTAAAAAGTCTTAGAGTTAAGAGAGAAAATATCCATTTTGCTTACATATAATCCTCTTAACATGTACATGCCAGATGGTGTTTCATATCAGGTCAGAAATAATGAAGAAATCTGGCTTTAAATCTAAGAATCATGGGGGAAATGAGTAACTAGGGATTACATATTTATAATAGCATTTTTCCTGAAATTCAACCATTTGTAATAGTTTGTGATATGCTTCTGCCTGTGTTTGTAGATTTATTTTTACTTATTTCGTTTCTATTATACCATCTTGGATTTCTGAGGTGTTATTTAGGATATGGTTGGGCATTTTCTCAAGGCTTGATCTCTATAACAAAGCAATAATTTTACCTTTCAGATATGTCAAACAGAAACTTTCTAACTAGTTTAGAAACAGAAAAAAATTAGCCACTTAGGAAAGGAAACATTAAACAAATTCTATCAAGTATAAAAGAGCATAAATGTTCATTTAATTCATTTTAGGGGAACTAGTATATATGATTAAATTGCATGAATTTTTCTGTTAAAAAATAAATTTCCTCTCCATAACAATAGTACATTTTACAATCAAAACAAACCCAGCTGGCTACACTTAGAGAATAAATTTATCTGTGTTGTAGAAAAACCAGAAAATTATATTTTTCCTGATTCACTGATTTTTCCTACTATGTTGATTTCTATTTCTTCTTAAAATATCATTTGTTGATCTGTGTCACTAGTTAATCCAATAAAAACCAATTCATTACAGTACTCTACAGGTTACTCTTTTTTAAATGTTGTATAACAATCATTTGTATTCATGGCCTTGACTTCACTCAGAATATACAAAAGTGAAAAAGCATTTCTATATACATATAGTTGGGTGATGTTTATATAACCTCCCATCTCTGGCCAAGAAAAAATAAATAAATGAATGAATAAAAGTTCTGGTATGATATGACAATGATATCATTTTCATTGCAGGGTGACTGTGGCCATTTCCAGAGCTACATTCCCAAAAGAGCAAGACAGAGGCCTTAGAAAACAGGGACAAGAGACAAGTGTGAGGTTTTGTGGTAGCAGTTGAATAAACTTTATGGAGATAATGTAGACCATCCCTAAAAAACTAAACTAGCAGAGAGCAGCATGCCTTGGGAGTGGGGAAAAGTGCTCAAAATAGTTAAGGCATATTATTATGCAGTCAAGCTTCAATAAAAAATCTGAGACCCAAATAGCAACTGTGAAGTAAGACTCACACGGAGAGGAGAAAGACTGTGCATGATTCGGCTCAGAGGATTGGATTCAATGTAGTCCTGAGAGTAGCCGCCATAAATACATTCAAAGAAGTAAAGGAAAGTGGGATAGCAACAACACATCAGCTAGGCAATATCAATATGACATTAAAGAACAACAGTTAAGAAAAAAAATTTAAATCTGGAAAGCAAAATTTGTAACAATCAATATAAACACTTCACAAGCTTGCAACAGGCAGAAAAAAGACCCAGTAACTTCCCAACAGATCAATAAAGACTATGGAGATAATCCAAATAATAAGGAAAATACAGGAAGAAAAATGCAAATTTTGGATATTATGGAACACTAATAAGCATGCCAATGTATGTTCAATGGACTATCAGAAGGAAAAGAGCGGGGAAAGGGCAGAAAAATATTCCAAAACTAATGACTGACCTTTAGCTTCCAATTTTATTGAAAAATATGAATCTGTACATCTAAGTATGATTAGCACTATCTGAGGACATTGTACACAAAGAGATCTACAAACAACCATACAGCATAGTAAAATTTTGCAAGCTCAAATAAGGAAAAAATTATGTCAGTAATAAGAGGAAAAATTCCTCGTACATTATAAATGAAGGCTGTTAAGATTAACAAATGACTTCCTATCAGAAACAATGAATACATCAAGCACTGAGAGAACACAACTCAAAGAAAAAAAATTCAAAGAATTTTACATTGTGTAAAACTATCATCTATAAAGACAAAATGAAACACTCCTAAGTTTAAAAAACAACTGAGTTAGTTGCTAAATATCTCAGTCTACATGAAATATTAATGGAAAATTTTCTGGCTGGAAGTAGACCACAGGAAGTAACTTGAATTCATTTTAAATTTTAAAGAGCAGTAATGAAAGTAATCCTGTAATTATATAACATACTATAAATGTAACTTTCTGGTCAATGTTCCTTAGCTTATTTTAAAGCAATTGTATGATGTCTATAAGGTATTATCGAACTTATAACTTGGAAATATACTATATTTGTTAAGAATAAGTGAAGGAGAAAAGAACCACTGGCTAAGAGATTAACTCCAGATTATTACTTTACACAAAACAAATGGAGAGATCCAAAATTATAAATAAGATTGATTAACAAAAGCTATAACTACATACATGTTATCTTTTCTTTTTTCAATTTCAATAGACACAATAATATTTATAGCAATACACTATTGCATTTGTAACATTTAGAATTGCAATCATTACAAAAATAATATCACAAATATAAAGAATAGAATTATATAAGAATAAGCTTTCTATATCTCACTGGGATTAATTTAGCATGAAGAAATTGATACTGGTAAGTGTAGAGAGGAAACCTAAAGCCACTACTCAGGGTGTCCAAGAAAATATACTAAACAAAATCATTAGCATGATTAAAATTCTGCATTAGAAAATACAAGATTAATGCAAAAGAAAACAGTGAGGCGGTCCATAAAAGATGAAACATATGAATAAACAATAAAAACTGACAGGCTCAAATCTGTCTATATTATCAGTGGTTTTAAATGTGAATGGATTAAACAACAAATATAAGGCACAAATAATCAGGCTAGGAGGAAACTGAAAGGTATAATTATATTTGTTTTTACAAGTGACACATTTTAGATTTGAAAATTCAGACATTAAACGTAAATGTCTGAAGGCTTGGGGCTTTGGCTCAGTAGCACAAGCACCAGCCTGGCAAGCAAGATGTCATGAGTTTGACACCCGGTACCCCCCCCCAAAAAAAAGTAAGGAAATGTCTGAGAAAGGATATATGTACCATGCAAACAGTAATCAAAAGAATGTTGGAGCTAAGGATTTAGCTCAGTGGCATAACTGCCTGCCTTGCAAGCACGCAGTGGTGAGTTCGCTCCCAGTACTAAAAAAAAGAATGTTGGGCTAAAAATGTTACTATAAAGGGAGACACTTCACAATAGACAAAGGTCAATCCTTCAGGACATTATTTACATTGTAAACATGTATGTCCTAGCATCAGAGTATCAAAGTCAAGAAAGAAAAGAGCTGAGAAAACAAAAGGAGAAATTAGGCCACTCAGTACACCTAAGTAAATGCCTCTGAGAAATGAAAGCACTTGTCTACACAGGAACTTGACCATGACAATGTTTGTAGTGAAATTATTTCAGTATGTGAATAGTTTTGCATCGTTCTGATGAAGTAATCTGAAAGCAATCAATGTACAGAAGCAAAGATTTACGTTTGACTCATGGTTTCAGAGGTGTTAGTCTGTGGTCAGCTAGCTGCATTGCTTTTAGGACTAGGTCAGTAATATGATGGCAGGGAGCACATAGCAGAGCAAAGCTTCTCACTTCATGGCAGTCAGGAGGAAGTAAGAGAGCTGACTTTTATTACAAAGCTCCTTTCCCTACCCCATTAATCCAGGAACCCATCAAGGGGTACACACGCATGATCTCATCACCTCTCAGAGGCCCTCCCACTGAAGTGCTGCAATTAGAAACCTTCCGTACATGAAGTTTTGGAGATATTTTAATCCAAACATAATAATATACAAAGAATTCAAACTGTCAGTCACTGGCTATGAGGATAAGGAAGACGTGGCATATGTAGGCAATGGAATATAATTCATCCAAAAAAAGAATGAAGTGTTGATTAAGTGAAAACAAAGCTACAAAGAACACACCACAGTTCCAATCACATGGACTTTGGAATAGGTGATTTTGTAGAGGCAGAAATTATAAGGTATGATCTCAAAAAAGAATGAATGCTTAAATTAAAAAAATTATTACAGTAAAAGATACGCTGTCCCAAGTTCCCTTATGACTACTCTGCCTGTCTTCAAATACATTTATACTACAAATACTACAATTCTTGCCACTTTTACAAGTAGTTCTGGGAATTGTCTTCTGTGGACATCTTTAGTAGAGTTGTCATAGCTACCTCAATGTCCTGAATCAACTCACAGCATCTACATTTCACAGTCATTCTGACTTGGGGAATAACCAGAAGTCACACGGTGCCAAATCTGCTGAATTAGGTGATAAAGATCTGCCTTGCGGTCACATGTTAATACGAAGCAGCATTCACCATGGTGTTTGTTTTTGTTTTTTAATCACATTTCAAAAAGGCACTGATGAAAGAGGGCTGCTCAGAAAGTGGCAGGAGCAGAGGAAAAGTGAGAGTATACTTCAAATAAAGGAGAATATTTTAGAGAAGGATTCATGGAAATGTATCTTTCCATGGAATATATTTCCCTTTAATTTAAGCACTATCTACTTTGATCAGCCTGTGTAGATTATTAACTGCAGGCTGGATATTAGGGTTGAAATTAAAAGTGGGAAATTGGAGAATAAGGAAGATACAAGAAATACCCAGAGGATACAAGGTTTCCTTCTAAAGTGATAGAAATGTTCTAAAATTTACTGTGCTAATATTCCATAATTGTAAAGCTTTGAATCTACTTTAATAATTCAATTTCATGGCTTAAATGGATGAATTTATGATACATGAATTATATTTTGATAAAGCTATAAAAAAATTCTGAATCCCCGGAATGGTGGCTCAGCTTCTATCTCAAAGAAAATAATGTAATATTATAGTTCAGAAAGTCCGTAAATGGGCAAAGTATGATCAGTTTCTCCTTATCTTCCTCCAAGCCATCTCTTATTCATCTTGGGCAAGAACCACTTCCAAGACATATCAGGTCTCATTTCCATTAGCATTTGGCCTTTAGTCAATTCACAAGACAAAAAGAGCTTTTGTTGGCAGGTATCACAGACCACCAACACATTCACCTACAAGGTTGAGCAAATATCATTGTGGTTTTCACTAGTTTTTTTTTTTTTTTTTTTATTAGAGTTATATTTTTATTTAAGTATTGAGTACTTTTGTAAGATGGTTTTAATGCTGAGACAAATATAGTGATTTTGTTCACAATTTATAACTTCTAAATTATGGGTTCATAAATTTAATTTCAAGAGCTATGGCAAAGTTAGGACAGTGGTCAGATTTATTATCTATTTGGAAAAAAATTTCAATTTTTCTCTTCAATTCTTCAAATAAACCAGTACATTTCTTCTTCTTTTCTCTATTTTGAATATGTTAATACTGAAATACCTCATGGTGAAAATGATTACTTTTTTTCTCAAATGCTTAGTGATCTGAACTCTAAAGACAGCACTTGTATGAACATAGTTCTCTGTTCAGTTGGTGTATCGGTGTGTTGTTATGAATCCACCTTATCCAGTGAAACTTAATGTTAAAGCCAAATTAAACCTCACTTTTGCTTATCAGTAAGGGTGCTAATAGTAAACAGATTAAATGCTCATGTTAGAATAATTTTAAGAATGGATTATTCACAGAGCTACATATTATTACAAAGGTACGGATAGGACTTGGGTTCAGATGAAAGGGAGATGCCACACCTGGATCTCAATGGGCAAAGAGAGAAAAAAGTAAAGAGAAGCGAGAAAAAGAAAAACAGATTCCTATCCTGGGGAAAGTACAACTTTTCAGTGAGGGCCACAGTTTCCCATCAAGCCCATGGCGCCATCACAGAAAAGAAATAAGCTCATGAGCGCTGTGTTAATTAACTATACAGGTCGAGGTGTAAGAAAATGATGTTTGTGTATTTTTTTTAATCCTACTTACATTATCGTTGCTTTTAGTTTCTTTTTAAGAATGCTCATTCCCATTACATGTTCTCAAGAAGTCTTCTGTAATTGTCACTGGTCATCACTGACTTCTTACAATCTGGAGTGATCATTTCAGAACTGACAATACTCACAGAGCTTTTGAAAAATTAAGAATCAAGACTATTGTAGATATTTTTTTTCTTTAAAGTTAATGAAATTAATGGAAGTGAAAAGCTTGAGAATGCAACTAGAGTACAAGCTTCAGAGATTTGGCATCTAGCAAACTCCATCAAGGGAACAAGAATTCAAATGCTAATTTCAGTAAGAGGCAGAGAAAAGTAGTGGATAGCTACTCACCATACGGTTTATAAATAGACGTGCCCTAGAGCCTCATATGAGCATAGGTGTTTGAAAGGTGCTTGGATTTGGGGGTGTATGCTGACTTTGTTAGGAGTGTGTGATGAGAGAGCTGGGTCACCGAGGAGGTGGCCTGGAAGAACTGACCTGTCCTCCCACGGCTTTCTTGTCTCCCTGTTCCCTGAGCTCCTAGCAGCTGTCCCCTGCCATGCTCTCTCTCATGCTGTCTCGGACCCAGTGCAGTACAGACTCAAAAACTGTGAGGCAAGAATGCATCTCTCCACTTTTGCCATCTGCGTGTTGGATATTTTGTCCCAGAAATGAAAAATATCAACTAACACAATCATTTATGAAAATTACCGCAGAAAAATATATTTAGATGTATAATTGAATTATCCTCACTTTTCCAAAATGTCCCTATTTCACTTTCAAATCCTTATGCCTGTCATTTAGAAATATGAAGTACCCTGGAACTCTCGGGTACCTCAGAGACCACCTTTATTTTGTCATTTGATGAGAAGTTTGGTTCATAAGGAATGAAGTCACTGTCTTAATCCATTTAAGTTCATATGCAATTAGATAAAACGTGAAGGTAGGTTAGAGCTATAAAACTTTTAAAAAATTGTGGCTTTTTAAATTAAATCAGTAGGTAAACATTAATCAATACATAGAAAATGTCAGTTTTAGATTTTTTGCAAAGTAATGAAAAAGCAACACTTTGTTCAAAGTTAATCATCAATAACATTTAAAAATTCTTAAACTATCTCCTGACCATGCATAACTCCCTTACCACAATGCACATATTCACTGTTACAAAGAGATGTTTCTACGTATATTTTCATAACTACCTTGTTAATCAATAATTTGTATTTACAATAATATTTAAAATAAATGTATTGCACAAGAGGTATAATACCACATTAGGTTGGCTTCAGGAAGTCCAAACAAATCTTAAAAAAAAGAAAAAAGAATGTAGCATGTGAAACTTCATTAGAATAATAACCAGGTAAACAGAAATGAAAACAATGCAATATTATTTTTCTTCTCAGTTATGGGGAGTAAAACAGAAAATGTTACTACTGCCGGTGGTTAGTTGTAATGTAAGAAAACCAACATGGTCCTTCGCCCATGAGGACCGCATACATTGTACCACCATCGTTGGTTTCATAGATAATAGTGAAAGGTACAAAAGTTCTGGATCAGACCTAAGAACAACTTATCATTTATACCAGTAGTGAGAAATTCAGCATTTTAATACTTATTCTCTAAACCCAATACATTGGGCCAGATAACAGCTGCTTATATGGTGGTTTGCATTACAGAAGAGCTGGGAGTTTAGGAAAAGCATCATAATACGAGTACTAAACACACCTTCCCTTTTTTATGGAAAGATACACATGACCTTCTATGGTTGTCTGCTACACATTTTTGAAAAGATAATGCAGAACAAAGGTAAACAGTACACTGCATGCCAGAAATACGGAAATGTAACAAATTCTTGGAGAATTTTCTCCCAACACCACTTGGGAATATAACCTGCCCTGAATTTTAAGTATATATTACTTCATCTTGAAAAACACTCATTTATGGAGCCATGTATGAGGATATTCATTCCAGCATTACAAAGGATAAAAAGGAGAAAACCTAAATTTAAATAGAAGAAAAGTAGCTATGCGATATACGGTGGTATTTGAAGCATTCATTAGAATGAATGTATATATATATATATATATATATATATATATATTCTAAATGAATATATATATGACATATTTTGTCTGAATAAACCAAATTACAGAATATATTACCATTTTATAAACTGACTCACAAAGTCAGTCCAATTCATATATTGTAAATTGAACTGGTCCATCTTTGAGACAATTCAAAATAGGCAAAAGGCTTGCATGACTGTATTTCACAATGAGAATTACCTCTGAGTATAGAAAGTTGGTCAAGGATTATGAGTAAAAATGAACGCATGCTGTTGTCAATTTTATAAGGAATATAGTCACGATGACTCTTAATTTTTACAAGTTAGTTGTTAAGACTTGAAAACTGATAGATTTTGTAAAGTGAAAGACAGAGATGTAAAAAATGACTTACATTATCTGTCATAATTGATCATGTAAAAAGTAGTAAAATTTGGAAGTCCGGGAACTCAAGAACAGAATAGATTTTGGTGTGAAATTGGGAATGATGTTAATTTGCAATTATTGGATTATGGAGAAATTCAAATCCAGGTGACCACTGAACAGTTTGATGCGAAGTTTTGCAAGTTAGAAGATGTATATTCTAAGCTGGTGGTTAAATACACAGATCATCTGTGAAATGGGGATAATCAAAGTCCGAAAAATGAATGCGAACTTCAAAGAAAGAGGAGGCAGGGTAAGAGGCCCAAGGAGCAAGCCCTGCAGAAATTCAATTCTTTAATTGTTAAACACAGGGGAAAAGGAGGTAAAGTAGACTAGGAATAAGTAGCCAGAGATAAAACAAAACAAAATATGAAAATATCACAAAGCCATGGCTAAGGAAAGGGAGTGGTGTAAATTCCCTATAAAAATGATGAACTCCTTTGATTTTCATGGCATGAAGTGATATTAACATGGAAAATGTCAACAAAATATTGACGAAACAAGCCAGATCTGAAATGCTCAGGATGTAAGAGAAAACAGTAAAGAAATAAAGATGGTGCTTGGTTGTGAAAACGAACAGTGATAAGGGTGGTAATTGTAGGGGGCCATAGCATTTATAGATGTTTCAAGGACAAGTTTAAGCAGGCTAAAATTCAGATGGCAAGCAAACAGTGAGGAAAGAGCATGAAAAATGAAGGCGAGAAGGTCTGTGCGGCGGGAAGATATAAGTTGCTTTATAAAAACACAGGTGTCCCAAACTCATCGTAACGGGAAGGGAAGCACAAGTGTTTGCGCTGGTTTGCGTGGTAAAATGCTGAGCTGTGGCCACCTGGTGGGTGACGCGGGCTTCTGTAGAGGGGGAAGGAAACTTGTTGAGAAGAGGAGCACGGTCATTGTGGAAAAAGGACCAGCAAACCTGTGAGGCATTGTGTGATAATGACCAGTGGAGGGAGGACCAATGGAGGGAGGACCTCCACCATTCTCCTACTCAACCATGCTTTTGCATTCTGCAAATCAAACGTCTGTTGAGGCTTTGGATTCAGCCTGGTCACATGAACGCTCTTAGGATTCTGGCAACACACAAAATCCCTATCATTTTCCCTGGCAATAATATTTAGAAACAGAATTTTAAACCGAAGAGTTAAGTGTCTCCAGCTTATGCACGTGGAAATGCAGAGGACAAAGCTGCCATCACGCTGAGTGCTGTCTGCTGCTAATCAGGCTTGTAGCGTTGGCTGGGTGCCTGTGGCCTGAAAAGAATTCCTCTTTGCCTTCCTGTTGAGTTAAAGAGTCAGGCATTTGCCCTCAGTAACAGAGGCGTCGCCCCTTCTTGCTTGGCCACTGCACCACCAGATGTGTCACATAAATACTGGAACAGATAGTGGTAGACTCGGAATGCAGGAGATAATCTGATGCAGGCAGATGCTAGCAGTCAAGATGACTCAAGCTGTATTGAAATTTCCTTTGCACCTGGCACTGGAGGTGTGAGCCATGCCAGTTCAATCCCCCCAACACAGATGCTCTTGTTGTGCCACTTTGTATGTATAACATTTAGGTTTCTGCTCAGCTTTGCCATAATACACATAAATACTGTAATCCAAAGACCACCCATTTATTAGTGCACCTGCATCTTCTACCAGATTTCTTTCAATCCTTTCAACAAATGTTCAATATTTATAAAAAAATTTTTAAAAAAACATTTATGGGGTGAATAACCTTCTCAGTGTGCCAGATAGCTTAACAGAACGATGATAAAAATAACAATTTTCCCCAGTTCCCTGCAACAGTGTTCCTAATACCTGAAATTAAAGTGAACTTGGTTTAAACAGACAGATATTTCATTAACTTTGCATAAGCATTCGTTACTTTGTAAAATAGAGACTAGACAGAGAATAGGTAGATTGTATTGGATTTTTTATTATTTAGAAATAAATTCACCTTTTTCTAAATGAGAGATTGGGAGAGTTTACCTCATAAGGGACAGATTTTGCTGAATGTGAACCTCTGGAAACCCCACTTTAAATTAATAGAAACAGAGCTCTGTGCAGCTGACAAGCGACTGTGACCTCCCGAATACACTATGAAAAAGCCTTTGGAGCGACACGGCATCATTACTCGGGAGAATAGTCTTGTGCAGTTGCCGTCTTACTGAAGTGAGAAAGAGCATCCAAATGTTCTGATCTTGTTTTCATAGTTGCAAACAGAGTCTGTGTCTTTCCAAATACCTCATTTTGTCCTGCATCTCTCGACGAATCAGAATTTTACTGCAACTTAATTTTGGTATGGAGCTGGGGAGGAGACAGTATTTCCTTCCACTATTCATTGGAAGCAAATAAATGTTTAAATAAGAGATTCAAAAATACACCAAATGCCTTGCTGTTGGATACCATTCAACAAAAAAGAGCAAGCTCTTTAAAAATGATGTGTCTCCATCCACTTTCTCCTCCAGAGCTGATATTCGGTGGTTTCTAGCTCTTCTCTAAAGTCAAAATGACTGTGAAAAGTGAAAGTTTTGAATTGATTCAGGACATCGGGTCACATTAAAACAAGAAAAGACAAGAAAGATGACTTACAGAGCTGCTTCAGAAAAGAGTAAAGAAGATGGGATGCATGTGTTTAAAGTAAGGGAAAGTATTTAGAGGGGGATTAATGGCAGTTTGCGTCTCAGTGTATTTTTTAAAATTTAAACACTCACTATCTTTGTGCTCACACCTTCTATGTATAGTGTCCACGGGGAAATCCTCATTTAAGATTGGCTCACTTCCCTCCTGCAGATTTCTTACCACTTTGAACTTGACCCTGTCATAATCTTTCATGATTTTCACCTGGTGTTGTAGTTAACTTTGTCAACATAGATTCTACATACCACTGTCTCTCACACTAACATGCAACACCAACCATACAAATGTAACACACCACTTTCTCTCATGCTGACATACAGTGGCAACTGTAAAGAACTTCATATTTTACTGAGCAGAATTTTAAAAAAAATGTACTATGTACACTATTAATTATTAACAACTGGTTAATGTCACAGGTAAGAAATTACCTTGGCTGGGATTTAACTCAGTGCCATAAGTACTGCCTGGCAAGCACAATGTCAAGAGGTCAATCTTTGGTACCAAGAAAAAAAGAAAGAAAAAATAGAAATTATCTTATTCAAAGTCTATAATTTTTCCTACCTCTCTCTAACCACTTATTTAATTACGAGTCTGTCTAGTCTAACAAACCTGTACATATATTTTATTATTAGTTGTCTAGAATTCCTATCTTATGCCATTCCCTGTGTTGGTAACATAAAGTAAGTCTCATCTCTTCAGAGAAAGTAAGTCATTTTCACATATTCTGGCCCTGGGCAGGGACAACAAACTTTATAAAAGGGCAAGAGGACCAAATGTGGTCAGATCCTCCAATCTTTCAAGTGTCTCAGAATCACATGTTTATTGGAATTCACTTAATTTTTAAAATTTTATTAAAGAGAAAATAAAAACTAAATTTTAAAACAAGTTACTAGGAGAGAAACAATGATTAATACATTTCCTATTGTTATCACTAAATTAGTTACTCAGAGTGCAAGATATAGGCATGCAACTGTCCAAATAATGTTAGTACAAACCTTTCTTTTCAATGAACTGAGAGATAGTAGTATAACTATAATGTAGTAGTATAACTACTACATTAGATAGTAGTATAACTATAGATAGTAGTATAACTATAACTAGATAGTAGTATAACTATAACTATATAATGTAATATATATATTACATTTTCCCTTCCTTAAGTGTTGGAATGCATTAAAAAATCATAGTATAGCAGGGCATAAATAATTCTGTAGAGGAAATTTAATCTTCTGGTCAACAATTTGTGACTTGCTCCCCTGATCAAAAAAAAAAAAAAAAGATAATATAGTGTAACAGTGGTGAACCTTTTAGAGCTTTCAATGTTAACAAAGAGCCCACTATGGCATGTATGCCTTAAGTTCACCTTCTCCCAAAAAAGAATGCGTAAGGCTTAAGAGAGATGACATGAGATTCTGATTGTCTGGGTGAGGGACCGTGGGGGGTTCTGAGGAACTGTGCTGCAGTCCTGTTGCAGCCCTGAGGAGGTGGAAAGACACGCGGAGGTGGAAGGGATGTAGCATATCTGGAGGGGACAGAATCAGAATTTTCCCAGCAAGTTCTCACAAGCATGTGTAATATGAATTACAGTGGCACTATGACAACCAAAACTAAGCCTGTTTTAAACTTTTCTGCATACTTTACAGTATTCAGAGGGGAAATTGACCTTTGAAATATTTGAAGTGGAATTTAATGATAGAATGAAGTAATGGGGACATGAAGATAGAAATGAATTGACAAGATTAAAAATATGATCCTAGATGTGGTATATATGTGTACCAACTTCCCATGTTACATGTATTCACTATGTATCACAAACATAGAGTAACAAAAGTTTAAAATATGTTACTTCTTCTAAATCGAATGTTGTAGATTAGTAAGTGGCAAGCACAATCTGACACACACACAACTACCCACCCACACACACAGGAAGGTTATTCAAGAGTGTGTTTTTCTACATAAAAATTCCTTCCCTCATTTAAAAAACTGGTAAGAAATAATTAAAGATGAATAATGAAACAATTCATAGTCGCATATTTATTTTTCCCTAGAGCTGATTCACAGGAGCATACATTCCTCTCCCACATCCATGACCTTGTTTGAAACATTGTTTTTTGTGTGGAAAATAATCGTTGTTCTATTCTGATAACATGGGTCTTGGATATTTTATAATGTTCTAAAAACATTCAAAACTTCCCTCTAGCCACTTGACTAAGAGATTGAACCTTTTGGTTTCATGAACAAAGAGCCAAAAACAAAAGATTTTTAATGACACAATTCAAGCCGTATTGATTCATCACCAAATCATAAACGTTGTATTTTTATCAGCTGTTTTATATTCCCCAGCAGTCATTGTGTGCAGAGAGATCTCTTCTGGCAGATTGAAATACGGTCAGGGAGATTATCAGAGACCTCAGGCTATACATTTTGTTGCTCATGCTTTTCTGTACTGATGCAAGCATTGGTGTACTTAACAAGATTTCGGCTCACCAAGGCTCCTTGTAGACCTTTGTGGAACAGCTACAATAAGTCAAAGCAGTTAAGGCTTTGAGTCACATCAGAATTAGACATGAAGCATAGATAAAGTTCTTCACTGTACTAGTTTGTGTGTGTTAAAATTTCTTCTATTGGGGCTGGGGATTTAGCTCAGTGGGATAAGCGCCTGCCTTGCAAGCAGTCAGTCATGAGTTCAATCCCCGGTACCTATAAAAAAGAAAAACACACACAAAAAAAATTTCTTCTATCATAACTGGACATTTAAAAATTTTCTGGGATAGGAAAGAATAAGGTGATCCTTAAGTACCTGCTATGAGTGCCATGTATTTGATGAGACGTTCCAGATGGTCTAAGTAGTATGGATTGTCAGTGAGTATCAGGTTTCCTTCGCCTTACATCTGTCATAGTAGATGAAGACTCGATATGCCTCCAAACTGCTGCTCAGTAATACAGAGACAATGCTTTATGAAAACGTTGAGCTCAGTTATCCCACCCGAACTAACCTCCTCACATGCCCACAGCCTTCGGCAGCCTACACCCCCTGACCATGTGATTGTGTGGAATGTGCTCTATAACATTCAAGGAGATGACACTCATTTAGTCTAGAATGTCAACTGCTAGAGTCAGGCACAACATGATCTGTGCAGCTATAGGCACGCAATGCCTGGTGGATGTGTGAACCTCCAGGATCTGAAGTTCTCCTCTATGTCATTACTGCTGGCCAGTTCCTACCAAAATGTTTTCGTGCTAAATATTCTGCTTTATACATTCGTAACCTTCTTGACCTGTGTGTAAAATTATTGCTCTTTTGAATTAATTCAATCCCGAAATAGAGAAATATAAGAATGAGAAAAAAACTGAAATATTTATCCATCTCTAAATTCTACTTTTGACTTTGTAGTTTACTATTTACACCTCAGCCTAGTTTATTATGGCCATTTTCTCTATTATAATAGAGGAGTGCATTTGTGTCCTCTAAATTAAGTATAAAAAACTCACAGGGTAGAAAGAATTAATGTTGGGACTTAATTTTTCTTTTTTGAGTACTGTTCTTTTTGATACTGGCCCCCAAGGAGAGATTATTCGCACATCTGTTGATTTTTTTTTCACGTTGCACACATTTGCACCTTTTTTTTAAATGTTGACTGAATCGCTTAATTGTAGACAAGCGTTCATTTTAATGTAAATCTTACAGTATTACATGAGTGAATGTATGAAAATAGCTTGGAACGGTTTAAATTGGGCAGAATTCTGCTTTGATCATAATGTGCCTCTTCAGCATTAAAATAAACTTGCAACATATGCTGAAAAACATGTGTAATAAGTAAGTGCCTCTTGCTTGGTGACTTAACTGGAAAAAATAAATCATCACTTAATAGAATTCAAAATTCATAAAATACTTTCAGCAACTAGCAACATGAAGATGTGACTAACTTCTTACAATGACAAATAAGCACCTGGCTATTTTTGCCTCAAAGAAACCGTTTTTAAGTTTTACAAATGCTATTAAATTTAATATTTGTAGAAATATTTGAAAACACAAAATTTTAGTGGGCTGTTATTTAACATACCATTATATTTCAGACTTATTCCTAATTGATTCATTCATTCCAAAAATACCCATCAGTGTAGCAAGGTGATTTCATTTTTTATTCGGTAAATGTAACAGCTATCAGTATTCTTAAATCATGTGAAAGGCTGAGATAAATATTAATGACAAAGACTTAGTTTAACAAAAGGATGACTAGTAACAACATCTTTTTTTCCTTTGAAAAATACCTTTGTTAAGTTATTATTAATCAGTGTCCGATTCAAAGAGAAATCTTTTCATTAGGAAGCTCAATATACAGGGAGACATCATAATGTCACATGAGGAACTCCAGACATTTGCTGTAAAACTCTGCATAGACAACTCATCCTCTCTGACTTTTTTCCTCCATCTGTAATCTGTAAAACTTTTGGCTACAAGTGTTTAAAAATTTCCAATTAACAATGGCATAAGCATGATAAGCCTGAAGAGTATATATGAAATATGAAAATTGTGAGAAATTAAACAGAGCTAGGCAAAGAAGACCAATGACCACTACATAAAAGATAAATGTGTCATTAATCAAAAAGTACATATTTGCCATGTTAAGAAATCTTCTCTGAAATCCTGAGTCTTTTATCCCCATCGAGTACTCACCATAAACTAAATTTAAAGGTGAATCTATCTTCCTTTTGGAGGCACTTACAGAAGCTTATCAGGAAAGCTTCAAGTGTATTTAATTCAGTGCATTATTACTAATTCAACATATGCTTATTGATTGCCTACTCTGTGCCAGGTTGTACATTTGGCGATCTAAAAACAAACTCCAAAGCAACACAATGTATGATTCTCATCCTTATAGACTGAAAGTTAATTTGGAAATAGTGTTCACAGATTCAAATACAGATTTTCCAGTTGCTTCTCTCTGCAGAAAGCTCTGTCTGAAAGTTTCACAGAGCCCAGACAACAGCATATCCCAAACCACACGTCCCCCGATTTCTGCTTCCTAATTCCCTTTTCTCCCAGCTTTGCCTATTGTAGCGAGTGCCGTGCCCATCAGTTTGTCTCTCAAGTCTGTACCTGGGCATCCTCAGGCCATCCAGCTCTCCTCACCTGCCTTGTGTGGTTGGACAATGTGCAGTTAGGCACATGACTACAGACTTACTGTAGGTCATTGTCATCTTCACCAGGATTGTATCACTGCTTCCTTACTTTATTTCCCTACAATTTGCCTGCAATAAACTGGTTATTTATGTCCCCAACCCCTCCCCAAAATTCATAGGTTAAGATAATGGAATTGGAATGTGGGGCTTTTGGGAAGTGACTATGTATGTCCCAAAAGCAAAGCCATCATAAATGATATAAGTGCCCTTCAAAGAAGGCTCCAGAGGGGTTTGTCGCTCATTCCACCACAGGAGGTTGCAGTGGAAAGACAGCTGTGCAGCAAGCAGACCCTCATCACACACCGCAGGTTCACTGACATTGGATTTTTCAGCCTCTGTAATTGTGGAAGATAAATTTCTGTCCTTCATAAGCCATTCAGCTTACGATACTTTTGTTGCAGCAGTCCGTCCGGATAGACTGAGATCATGGTCACGTCATTCCCTGAGTATTCTTTTCAAATGCAACCTAACCACTTCCTTTTTGACTTAGAAATACTAACTGTACCCAAAAGGCCCACAGAGAATATCCAAGCTCTCTGGCCACACTTGTAAGGCCTCCGCTGACCGAGTCCTAATGTCCTCAGTAAGCATGACTCTAGCCCTCTGTGGAGCTCTTCCCATTCCACTGTCACTACCCCAAGCACCATTCATGGAATTAAACATCCACAAGCTCTAACAATATTTCATATTTTGCATGTCACTTTTTTCCTAATATTTCAGCTCTCTTGAGGTGTCTCATTTATTTTAGTTATGCACCATGCTTTTCATAGCTTTTTTTTTTCTTTAAGAAACAGGGTTTTGCTATACAGTTCAGGCTGGCCTTGAACTCACTTTATAGCCTCAGGCTGGCCTTGAACTTGTTACAAGCCTCTTGCTTCAGCCTCCCAAGTGTTGGCTTTGCAGGCACCCAACACCATACCTGGCTATTTTTCAAATCCATTTCTATCACTTCCAGTTTACCTGGTATATAACGTTCAACTGTGTATACGCTTGTACTAAGTGTAACTTCATTGAATGAAATAAATGAATCAACAAAAAATTATGTAGAATTATGGAGCAGTATATAAAATACAGCAACATAAGTATGAAGATAAAATTCAACCCAGGAAAACTAATATTCTTGCCAAATTCCTAATCAAGAAGTAACAAAGTGAACTGGAAATTTATAGTAGCTGTGTAAAAATTGGGACTAATTTTGTGGATAATATAGAAGGACAATGATAGCTGGACTAAAACTTCAAATTGACTACACCCAACCAACAAGTTAGAAGTGATGTGTGTCATTTTGTACCCACTAGATCATACATGCAGAGGACACTTGCTGTGAATTTTGATTCTTTGATTGTTGTATCACAGTGTATGATGAACACCAAAGGGCTAATAAAGATACTGTGCTTTTATAACACTTAGGAGAGGGCTGTTGACATAGATCAAAGCGTTAAAGCAGAGTAGTCATTAAACATAGCTTTAAAGGAACGACGGCATTCAAGTAGAAGAGAGAAGACTATTTTTGGACTGCAACAATCAGGCCACTTTAAGGAACAGAAAATAGTATTTTGCATGAGATCTTACAATTTGGATGGAGGAGTATTGGAAATAAATTTAAGATTATGGATAATTGGTTGTTAAAGTTCATGCCCTGTGAGGATTACAAAGCAATCACAAGTAGCAGAGAGAGAGAAAGAGAGAGAGTAACACCACTAACGTATACAGAGGACAGTGAATCTGGCGGTGGTGACGACCACACCCCATGTCACTTAGGGTTCATTAAGTTGCTGATAAAACAAACTCAAATCAAGTAGCTAAGCAAAACTAGATCTCTTTTATATTAAATGTTTAAATTTAATATGATTTTAAAAGACACAAAGTGCACCTGCTTGCTCCTGTAAGTAACAAATATATGTTTAGGTAAAGGAATGGCTGAATCCATGCACTCAGTTTTATCACTAACAATCCTCAAATGCAGTGGCAAGTTGACTGCCAGGAGCTTCAGGTTTTCTATTTGTTTTTTTGAGACAGCGTTAGAGTTGTTTTATTTTTCCCCCCTCTTTTTATCAGTAGTGGGGATTGAACTCACGACTGCCTGCTTTCAAGGCAGGTGCTTATGCTGCTGAGCTAAATCCCCAGCAAGCTTCAGGTTTTATAGCCAGTTCTAAACCTCCATTGGAATGAGAACAGCTTCTGTTCTAGGGCACAGTCCTTTTAGGTCCTGTTCACCATGAGCCTAGCAATTGATACATATGATTTAAACATTTCTTAAATTTCTTTTTGTTTCCACACTTCTATTGACATTTCCTTACACTATAAAAAGCTTGAGGTGAAAACATGTGTCTTGTTTAGTGATATTGTTATCCAGACAGCTAACGAATCGTATACTTGTCTGATCACTATTAAAGCATTAGTACAGTAAAAGCGCTGGGTCAATTTAATCGCCTAAAAAGAACTGCATTACCATGGCCCCATTCTAGTGCAGCTTGTTTTACTTACTAAGTGAATCCAGTGGGTTTTTTAAATTTCTCTACACCTTGCTCCTAACACATCTAGGCACCACTTGTATGTCCACGTTCCTTGTGGAAATAAGACCAATCTGAGTCCTATTTCTGCCTCTGGGTTCACAGTCAGCCTAGTCCTGTCCATGCCTCCCACAGAGTGCTGACCTAGTTAGTTAATTTACCCGTCTTCGACTTCATGGTGGGAATGCTCAGACTCTGGCCCTCTCATGAGGCATCCAGCCTAATTGTATTTCACATTTATGTATGTTTCACATTTATGTGACCCAAACAATTTCTTAGATAGTATTTCTTGTACGGTGTTCTTTTGTTTAATTCATTCTGCATCCTCCATCCCACCACCTCAATATCTGTCATGAAATCTCTTCCATCTACATTTTACTACCTTTAATGACTTTTCCTCCAATACATTTTCAGGAAACATTCATCCTTCAAAAGTGTATTATTCACAGAATTCATAGTTGCATCGCATACTTATGAAGTATATTTAGTCTTGGGGATAAAAAGAGAGTATGTAAGGAAACCATCCTGTGAGAATGGATTGAGACAGATGACTTAACCAGAAAGATAAAATCAGTATCACTCCTTTTTTTAAGCTAGGAGAACTCAGTCTCAGAAAGACTAAATTACTTGCCTAAGGTTAACTTGTAGCTGGAGCAGAAGTCAGAAATCATGACTTCTAAGACATACATCAGTTTAGTATCTTTCACTTAAACTGTTGTCAGCATAACTGTGCCTCATGTTAAATTGTGTAAATACAGTATCTCCATACAGTTGCCCATGATCCTTCTAGCTTCTCCCATTCCTCCGCATGACTTTCTAAGCTTCCAGATCCAGCAAGCAATTCAATGCTTGGTACTTTTGAGGGCTCTTGCCTTGCAATGGCAAAAATCCACTCTGAAAGGTAAGGGCTTTGGATGATTGTAAAATAGTTTTTTAAAATTTATTTTAAAGATGATAAAATTCAACAGAACAAAGCCAATCAAAACAAAGCAGCAAAATTGGTACAGAATTTAAAATCAGGATGCTAGGGAAATAAGTACCATAGTATACGTTGTTATCTTCACACTAGTTGTCCATTCCATCAGGTAGAGCAAAATCAAACCAAAAACAAAACAGAATAAAAACCAATCAAAATGGAACAAAAGCAGTCAAAACAATTAGTCATAACAAAACAGTGAGAACAATATTGTATTTCAAATGCAAGATATAAGGAAATTCCCCCTATTTGCTATATTGCATATTGTCATCCTCCTAAGAGATGCTCAGACTTCTGGCTTCATTCCTGCAAAATCAACCAAATAATACAAGCATTTACTTGCTTTTTGTATCTTAGTTGCTATCAGTTCAGCCTGTCCTCTAACCAGCCAGTTGCTTTTGAGGGACAAGAGGCAGGGGACTGATTTTCAGCCCACATGCCTGTAGGAAAGTGCTAGCTGACTTTTCTCAGCTGTGTGGCTTACTAGAAAGGCTGGATAGGTGGCTTCTTGGTCAGTTCTTCTAATTGTAAAATAATTTTATATCTACTCCATTGATGGTTATTTACAACACAAAAGTCTTTCTTTTTTCTTGTATTGAGGGTCCAACTCACTTGAGTTTGCCAGCCAGGTGCTTGTGCCACTGAGCTATATCCTTGGCCAAAAAAGGCATAATAATGGCTTTATTTTTAAAACCAGTTTGGCAGCTGGGAAGAGATCAGATGGGTTTAAGACTATTATAAAAGATCTGATTCCCTGCTGTAGTCAAGAAATACGAGGAGAATAAGACAATACAAGACACATAACTTAGAATATTATTTATAATGGTCACCCAAAGCATCAAATACAAGAAGTCCAGGAAATTTCTCTGTACCCTAAAGACCTACAGAATGTGGCCAAAGGCCTGGATCACATGAAAATATCCTAATGAGTCCAACTAAAGATCTAGAGTCCACAACAATGACTAATGCAAGTTTCACGGTTCTGCACTGGGAAGGCACAAGGGTCAGCGGTGGAAGCCAGAAAGTCTCTGTCAGTGGGGTGAAGAATGTGTGCCATTAGGCTGAAGGTTCTGCACTGGAGCCAAGAAGCAATGCTCAAAATAAGGACTAGAGTTCCCCTGGGAAGTACCACAGCCATCCTCATTGACAGTGGGGTCCTGAGCACCTCTCATGATGAGAACAACAAAATTCCCATCAGGAGGCCAGCACAACGACAAGCTTCTCCTGGAGATTGAGCAGCACACTATCTTCCACTCTGGAGCCAGGAAACAATGTTCAAAGTAAGGACAGAGCTCCCCCAAAGTGAGCCACAGCCATTCTCAGCCACAACGAGGTCCTGAGCTCCTCGACCATGAGAACAGCAAAGTTCACATCAGGAAAGAAATTCAGCAAGCTCCTCCAGAAGAACCCACAGCAACAGGAGAACCAAAACACTGAACAACAGTGTTAACTCTTCTTCTCCAGGTCTTTTTATGCTAGCAGCTGTGGGTAAGAAGGTCTTGGTTAGGGGCTGGAGGTGTAGCACTGGATCAGCATTTGTGAAGCCATGTGTTTGCCCCTGCCTAGATAAATAAATAAAAGATGTCTAGCCCAAGAGACTCCTGTCTTGTACCAGTTTCCAAAAAAATTGTTACGATAACATGTTAGCATTCAAGAATGGAAAATTCTCAGATATCTCACACTTCAGCAGCCGGTGTCCATTTTCCTGAGAGCTCCACTCTCTCCCAGGGTCTCCGGGACTTCTGTCCAGTTCTTTCTCACTGCTCTTACTTCCCGAATTTAAAAGTTCCTTATTATAATTGATTATCCATGCAGAGAACATTCTTTTGACTTGCAATTCATTAATATTCCAATGTAAATCTGGTTAACTCCAAAAGCTAGCTTCCATCCTCTATGGTACAGAAAGAAACCCTGAATAGATTTGTTGGTCAATTTTGACACTCATTTGAGTAATTCAGTTCTCTTGGCCCAATGATATGAACTGTCAATCCAACATCGACTCATTTTGGAGGAGAAGGTGGAGACTGGTCTGTTTCACACACGATAACCTTGAGTAGGTGGCTTAGGCAAGAAGTTATGACCCATTTGTAGGGTTGCTCATAATGCCCTCCTCTCCACGGGATGAATGGCTGTGAGCTTGTCCTACAGAAACCACTCGTAGGTACCCTTTGAAATATGCATTGCAGCCACACAACTGCTATTAACAGCTATGCGGACTATTCTAATAATATTTTCCAATGAAATGGATACTGGTTCTGCATTTTTATCTAAATGGAAAGAAGAAGAAACAGCAGACAATTCTGCACAGGAGCTTTAAACTAGCTGGTAAAAGTGGCGATCAGTCCAAACACATTAAAATTCTATTTTCCTTTACAAGTGTTTGCTGCAGATGACCCCCACTGATCTTAAATATATTTCTGTATCTGTAACTGAATAGAGGTTTTCCGTACAGCATGTTCTAATGGCACTCTGGCCTTTAGCCAACAAGGCACTGAATAAGGCTATTTTTAAAATACAGAAACTGGGAACAGCTGCAGCAATCAAATTTGATAAAAACAGAGAGGAACTTTGCTTTTTTTTTTTTTTTTTACCGTTTGCCCAAGTTTAGTCTTCTTTCATAGAACTGCTTTTGTTCAGTTGTATGAAGGGCTAGAAGCCTAATACAGTGGGGCCCTTTTAAACAAATAACTTTTAAAAGAATATGACTAAGTGGAATAATTTTCTCTGTATCTAGCATTTTGCTGCAATAGTATTTTGAATCATTAAAAAAGGATGTATCTCTTATGAGAGGAGCTACAAGAATGAAATTTATTGGCAAAGTTTCGGGCTCCTCTCATCCCCCCAAGTCTCTGTGAAGGCACAGATGAAGTTCGTAGTCTCACACTGTTGGTAATCTAAGAGTCTGCATTTAAACTTCTCTTCTATTTTCTGGCGTGGCGAAAAGTGAAGGTCCTTTTAAGGTTTCCATTCTGCTTTTCACATGGCTATTAGTCATGATGTTGCTTCTAAAAGCTAGATTAACATCAGTATAATTCTTTTGGAAAGGTGAAATGCCATATTTTGGCAAATGTAAAGAAAAATATTCTCACAGAGATTTCTTTTGGTATTTATCTGAGCCCCTCGATACATCTATATACAAAAGTGTATTCTTTTTTGTAAGCCAAGATCTCTGGAAGCTTAGAGTACATGATTAATAAGTGTTGTGAGGTGGCTGAACGCTGACAATCTCGTATTCTGAAGTAGGTAGCAAATTCTCTCTTGTAAGTCATGTCATGTGCTGTGTGGGTTTCTCTCCTGATGCAATAAATCACACAACAAAGGATGGTGCATTTCTTGTAAATATTTACAAATGGAATTAATTCTAAAAATCCTATTCAAGTAAAACCACTTATGTTAACCTTAATTCAATTCAATAAATGAGAACAAGTCTTTTTCTGTAGACATAAGATCATGAAGTGAAACTACTTGCAAGAAGAACAAAAGAATATACCCAAAATAGAAATATTTCCGATGTAAAATAATGGTTATAGGGAGTCTATTAGATGTGATGGTCTATCTGTCACCAATCTGCTCCAAGCTTTCAAACAAATGACAAGGCAAAAATTAGCAGTCTTCGCTGACTGGAATAATTCTAAGAGGAATTTTTGACTTAAAAACTGTTCATCTTTAAATGTTGAAGTCAAGATGTTGTGAACTATGTTTCATGCTTGAGACAACAGCATTTCTTTCCTCTGTTTGTAAGTGAGGAGTCTTTAGTCTCACATTAACAGCCAAAATCCCTAACACACAACACACAAACACACACACGCACTCATACCACACAGCTCAGAGTGGAAACTATTGCATTCCTCTTGTACAAACCCTGGAACTCAGCAGATTTTCGAGAGTTTTCTGGCAAAACACCAGACTTCAGGTTATCATCCTACATTTCACCCGTGCCAAAAATTTGTGAAGGAAAATTGCTGAGATTTAATTCCATGTAGTCATGTAGCCTTTTCTTTGAAGACAAATTGCCCACACAGTAAGATTTACTTCTTACCAGCAATGTTTTATGGACAATGACCCCAAATATAATAGAGTCATTCAATCTCTTCCGAGGAGTGTAATATTTATATGTTACCAGGTTAGATTGCATACCAAACAGCTCTGTTATGTAGTGAAATGTTTCATGTAAATCATTATTACTCATTATATTTTTGTCTTATTTTAATCTCCAGCATTAAGTTACATGTGAGTTCAAAATTGCCTTGGTTTTAAATTTTTATTTTTTCATATTTCACTAAAACAAGAACAGCAGAAATATTTCATTGTATTTGCTATTGGAGGAAACCAATATGCATAGAGCTTCTGGAAATTGAATATAAAAGCTATGTAGTTATATGTACAGAAATATTGATCCTACCCCCAGCTAAATTAGATTTCAATTCAGACTTTTTTGTTATAATTTTCTTTTATAACTGCCAGCACTGCCTGATCCTTAGAATAAGGGTTGTTGATCGTGCTGGGACTTCACCTCCTTCACTGGCATCAGTGTTAGGGGACAGATGCCCCTCCAGGGCTATTCAGAATCTGCTGACATCAGCCTTCATTCATGAGCACTCGCTTTGTTCGGTCGTGGCAGTAATAGGAGGAGACACGTGAAGTAGCCTGGTTTATGGAAAAGGGCAGAGGAGCCACGGTGCTGTGAAAACATTCCCACACACTCTGATGGCTCATTCACACAGAAAACAAGCGAGAGCCTTCAGTCCGCCCACAAAGCTCTGCGAGAGCAAACCACTCAAGGACACAGCTATGCAGGGCCCTGGTCACTGCTTGCTAGTGCTCCTAAACTCTGTCCAGAAACTGCTGGGCGCAGCGGTGGTTTGCTGTGGGGAATCTCTAGCATGGTTCTCTATGAGTCTTGTGAATGAAATGCTTCGGATTTCTTGGGGTGTGTGTCCCGTGGTGAAGATCACTTTTCAAGTACACAGTAGCAAAGTGATTTGCAGGCCCTGAGTCGTTCTGGACACAGTAGGGAGGTTGTTGACAATGTGCGTACTGTGATTTCTGGTCTTCTCTGTGGATCCATTTAGAGAAGCTCAGAATTGTACAGTGAATGCACATCAAGTGATAGCGAGCTCTGTTGGTTATTTTCACAAAACCAGATGGCTTTCAAAGAAATTATTAAATCCATTCTTTAGAAGTCTTTTTTGAAGCCAGGCATGTGATTTCACCTTTACTCTTCCCTTTTCCGATTTCAGTAGGAAATAAGACGTTTCATACTGCTAGATTTTCAAGATAACTCTATGTATGTCCATTTATGTAACAGACCGGTCCCTTTAGTTTTTACAGGTTAATCATTTTGAAGAGAAATCTTTCAATTTTTATTTCCCATTTCTTAACCTTTCTACAAAAAAACTTCAAAATATAATTCACAGGTGACCTGGAGAAGTCACTATAAATAATGGTTTTGTACCATGGTTTAATTTTATGATGATGCCTGCGATCCTTTAGTGGTAGGATTGCAGAACTGTTAGTAGCTCTATTTTAAGGTGAGGCATACGTATATATTAAAAATATATTTAGGTGATATATAAGTATATGTAGGTATTCCTTTTGAGTATTTTTCATCTTGCCTATTACTGGTAACATTTAATTAGTTCTTACTGTTTTCAGTATGTAAAAATAACATGAATTTTGGAGGTATAGACAATTTTTAATTATATATGACAACTTGAGCAAAAATCTAGAATACTACCAACTTTGAAGATTGTTAGAATCTTTTTTTTTTTTTTTTTTGTCTTTTTTCCTTTTTATCAGTAAGGGGGATCGAACTCACGACTGCCTGCTTATAAGGCAGGCGCTTATGCCACTGAGCTAAATCCCCAGCCCCCAGTTGTTAGAATCTTAAGTATAATAATGTCTGTAAAACTCCTAGCCAAGACTCTTTCATAGGAAGCATGCAGTAAAAATTTTAACTCTCTCAATTCCCTCTCTTTTGTGAAGAGACTCATGATTCTGTGGTACATTCCTTAAGGTGTTAAAAACTTGCCTTTAAGCTATGTACAACTTACAGGGGCTATGTTAATATTTTTCTGAAACTCTCTCTTTTCCACTTCTTTTTAAAATTTGTATCTTTTAATTTATGTAGGTCAGAGAAAATAGCTGTTTATGCTTGTGAGGTATACATCCAAATTAAGAATCAATAGGTAATGGATGGACAAGAAGGCTTCAAATATACACATTAAATATATTCATTGTATATATTTAATGTGTATATTTGACATAGCTTAATTTTTTAAGGTTTGTCTGGAGCTTAGAAATGTAGTTCAGTGTTAGAGAGAATATTTGGTATACTTAAGTCCCCGAGTTTAATCTCCAGCATACACAAAGAAGAAACAGAAAGTTTATTCTAAATCTTTATACGTTTCAAATAATTACTAGAAGAAATATCCCTGTAGGGTGCATTATCTACAAACACTCAAAATCCACTACCCCATAGCTAGTCCTGTCCTACCATAGCCAAACTAAGACTTGGTAGGAGAGAGCCCATGGTGATTTCATAATGCCCTTGCTGAGGCATGGGCATATCTCCAGGTGTCATCCACAGTGGAATAGCGTGACATCCTGCTAAGGACATATCGCTTGGTGCTATCCATAGTGGACAGCATGCTGCTGGACACATGCACATGTGGGTTCGGCCCACTCTGCCCCATTCCTCACTGCCTCTTTCAGGACACATTCTGTTCAATGAAATGCAATAACCCATATGCAGTCTGTGTTTTCAATACATCCTCTCCTGCTCCATCACATATGGCAGTTTGAAACACTTATATAATGAGACATACTATCAGGATGTAGCTGTCAAAATGAAGAGACTAAGCTAAATGAGTAGGTCCTACTTATTAGTAACACTGCTCCCATGTGCTCTATCTGTGCCCCTGAATTTCAGATTTTACACTCATGGACTGATTATCTGGATAATCATAATACATCATCAAAGTTCAAAGAACATATTACAAAGTCAAAGGCAACTTCCATCTGGCATAGGGTTTCTTACCATTTTGGTAATATTCTGGTGAAATTTTCTGACTCCTTTAGAAGTAATGTGTTAAAATTCAAAATATAAAATGCATAAAAGTTTATATTAAAAGTCAAAAGGTAAATTATACAAAAGATAATGGCTGAAAAAGGAGGCCAACATGCTGAAATGATATTAAAATTTTGATTTATTTATATACTTACTTCCTTATCAACAAATTCAATTTAAAAATTTTAAAATAATAATAAGTATAAATAAAATATATAATTGCTTTGTACAATTGAATTTTTAAAATGTAAATATAATAAATTAATCTTAAATTATTTTATAGATACTTAGGATCTTTTGGCATTTGAGATAATTTAAGTGGTAATTTTTAAAAAAGAAATTGTGATGATAACAAAATATTGCATGTAACATCTATCAGAAACAGTCATAAGTATTGCTACAAGTATGATTTCTTGCCTAAATTTTATTTGAAACAAATATTTAATTTCAATTACATGTCAGGAATAATTCAGTTGTATTTTCTCACATTGACATCTAATTTGAACCATTCTCTTTCCTCCATTACTCCCATGGAAATCCTTGGAAAGATGTTTGCTCTTTAGAAGATTTACCATTCTCCCCTTCAAAGTGTGTCTCAAACCATTAAATTGAACACCAGCCAAATGCTTCCCTGGAAACACGCCCACATCCCCGTAATACAGTGTCAGATTTCTCATCCCCTGGCAGAAGGTTCTGGAAGGCAGAGTTGACTCCTGCTTGGATGTCCAGGAGTAGCTGTGACTTCTGCCTTCTTTTCTGTGACTGCACATCTTATGCTGGACGGAACCATCAAGAATGCAGCAAATGACATAAAGCTGAACATGAAGGTTTCCACTCTTCTTTTTTTTTTTTTTTTATTTAGAAATCAAATGATTTGGAAACTTGGCTATTTCTTGATACAGAACAAATGAAATGTGGCACACAATATACTGGTGGGGTCAAGTGAGCTGTGGAGAACAGCTGCTCCAAACTTGGGTAATGCACTACAAGGGATCTTTTGGGTCATTACAATGGCATTTAACTTTGTAACCATAGAACTAAAGTGAAAATGCTAATGTTTTATTAAAGAGACACTGACAAACTTTTTACCTATAGGTCCAGAGAATAAAGATTTTAGACTTTGTGGGCCACACAGTTACTGTCAAAACTATTGGACTCTTCTTCCATTGTAGTGCAAACTAACTGACTGAGTGTGGTCATGTTCCAATAAAACTACTTTATGTATGATGGAATTTGAATTTCACACAATTTTTTCCTGTCACAAGATAGTATTCGCTTTTCAACTCTTTCCACATTTTAAATCTATACAAATTATTCTTAATTCATAAGCCATACAAAATCAGACCATAGATTGAATTGGGCCATTGGCTACAGGTTGCTACTTTTATTCCTAAATATAAATTCAACAACCAGAGAGCAAATCTATTATACTGGTTGATGGGGTTGCAAGACCATTGCAAGGATAACTTCACTTAAAATAACTTTTAGCCACCAGTGAAGAAGATGAAGAAGCCTTTGATTGTTTTTTTTAGAGGCTTCATACAGAAGCAAGATTCTGCATATAGAAGCAAGATTCCAAAATATATAGAGTCTGCCAGAAAAAAAAATGTACACGTACTTCAGCAGTGTGTCATACTAATAAAATGTCTGGGAGAGAATGACCACCATTTTGAGCACCTCTTATAATTGCAGAGGCCAAAGGTAACTTCTGTGAAACTCATGATGTGTCAATAAATTCAGTATTAAAATATTTACACAAGTTTTTCTTTGTCTGATGTATACATTTTTTTTGGCAGACACCATAGGCCTATAGATAGACTTGCTCTGAAATCAAGATGGAAATCTCAAAACGAACGTGTGGGGTACATCGATTGTATACAGACAGACACTGCAGATGATGCTGTATCCAAACAATATGAACAAATTTACACAACACAAATTTAAATTTCCTTTCTGTTGTTCTGGGCTCCCCACCCCCGACCCCATGCATCTAACTAGGAGGAGCACTGTAGTATTGATTTACCTTTGCCAGAGTTCATAAACATTCCATCATTCCCCTGGAACTCTTTGCATCAGAAAGTGCATGGAAATTTGAAAGCTTAGACTTCTTCATCCCTAAGAAATTTCTTGGTTACTGATTATTAATAGTAGAATTGATTTTAGGGTATTTTTTCAGGAAGAAAAACAAAGACAAATTAAAAGAAAGAAAAAAATCAGAAGGAGGGTGGTAGACGGTAGCAATATGGTGTGGGAGTAGACAAACCCTTGTGATTTATGGAAAAGTTAAAGCTCACAGATTAACTCTGTTGTGAGAAAGTGTTTCATTCGTTATATTTCTCATCAATGAGCCTTAATTCATTACAAAAATTAGCATAACATTTCACCCAGTTGGAAAACGGAGTGTACAACCTATAATACCAAATGTGGATTATAGCCCTAGGGTGGTACAATCCTGTGGTGGTTGCTTATTGCTTTCTTGTCACTATCATCAGGCACACATCTGGGGCTTTAGTGTTTACCACAATGCCATTTTCTGGTTGATATATATCTGAGAGATGCGTATATTAACACCCAGGCTACAGAGCCAAGCACATTTTAGTGCCGGCTGCAGCTGAAAGAATATGTTTCCATTCCTTGTCCATCTGTTCTCAGCAATACAAATTTAAACTAGAAACATGGAATAAGCTTCCTGAGAAAGAAATCTGAATCGGGGTTATAGCAGAAAGGTGGGTGCTCTAAAGTGTGATTTTATAACATTTGATTTTGCAGCAGAAAGATGGTTTTTCCTGGGAGCAATCTCACGTGGTAGCTACAATTTAAAATTTAACAATCATACTTTTTTTTTTTTACCATTTGTTTAAAAAACTATGAAGGCTTGGTCACATATTGTGTGTTAAGTGCTTATATTAAATTTTCCAGCCTTCACGGGTCTAATGAACTTTGAGATTTCAACACACTGTTCGCCAGCCACATAGTTGAACTACACTGAACCATAACCGTGAACATTTCTGAACTCAGGGCTAAGATGGATTCTTTAGAGAAAAGTGAGAGTTTTCTAAACAAGTGGATTTCATGCAAAACACACAGGCTTTTGTTTTCTACTATTCCCATCTTGGATAGGACCAGCTAGCGTGTGCTTATTTTCTATAATAGTTGTGTCTTTGTTCTGTGTGCTACCTCCTACAGAATTTTTTCTAAGAAAAAAATGTGAAACTATTTACTGACATTTGAAAATGCACCAGAGAGTACACAGGAGTAATACAATAGAAAAGGAGCGAGTTTGAGAATCCACAGTTCTGCCCCCAAATCAAAGACCTTGTCACCCAGCTCAGTAGATGCGAGGGTACCTCTCATGGGGCCTTGGAGCAGGCTTTCTGGGTCTCTAATGGTCTAAGTTCAACTCTGCTATCTGGTTCTGTGTGGATCTTGAGATTTGAAAGAGACCTTGATGCTCACACAGTCCAACCTCCCTGGCAGAAATACTTCTACACATTTTGAAGAATCTCCTTTTCATATGCAGCTTTATCAAAGACTAGGGCAGTTTTTATGCTTCAACATGGTTGGGTTCAAATTTTGACTCATAAGTGTGCCTCTGAAAAGTGGATATAAAAAAAAGAAGCTAATTTCCCTAGTTTTCAACTTCTCTTCCTATAAATAGGAATAATTATATTTATCTTAAATTGGTTCTGAGGGTGAGAGTGGGAGATAACTAGAAAGTGGTCAGCCCACGTCACAAACTATAATCAATACTAACTATCAGCCATTTTCTGTTAATAAAACTTATGGTACTTGTGTTGCCCTGATTATCTAGTGTACAGCTAAGTACTGTTTTGGTAGAATATGTAATCCTTAACATGAGGAGAAAGTTTCAAGAAAAGCTATTATTTCTTGTGCTATCCAAAGTTACCTATGACTGTGGACATCATTAGTGAATAAGAGGCTCAACCTTCCAATCTGTAAAATGAGAAATTTCAACTCAGTGATCTCTAAGGTCTTTTGTTCAAGTAAATTAGCAAAGTCACATTTGACAGCATACCTTCATACTTCATGTATGTGATAAAATGTGTACTTACTGCCAAACGTCTGATGTGGGTTTTTCTAAATGTTCCATGCATGTGGGATGACGTTAGGCTTGTTGATGTGAAGAAATACTGGTATGGTTTGGGGGCGTCATTTGGCTCAGACTCCCCCCCCCCCACTTGTTTTCCGTGGGCTGACAGCAAGTCATTTTCCATAGCATGAACTTCAAGGCTTGGTTCAGCCCGGAATTCCAGCAGTGGGCCATCTTTTCATTCCTTCTGGTTTTCAGATAGAGAAACTTTCCTTGTGAAGTGGCTTTCGTTCTTTCCACAACATCCCGGGCTGCTTAGCTGTAGACCTACGCATGCTCTCTGTTGCTCACAAGGCATCTGTTTTCTTTCAGACCTGAGCGACCAGCTGCTGGAAGTGGTTGGCTTGGAAGGGGCCATGGAGATGGGGCAGATATACACAGGCCTGAAGAGTGCTGGCCGCCGGCTGGCCCAGTGCTCCTGTGTGGTCATCAGGTACTGCTTTCTCTGTCATTGATGGACAGGGCGCAACCACACTTGGACTAAAACGAGGCAGGACTCTGAGAATGATATTTGTGTTATTTTTGTTTCAAATTATCAGTGACTAACAATTCTACATGTCAAAATAATAAAACCAGCAGATTTGATCCAGTATCTGCCAGCCCTCACTTCTCTGATTCTTTACAACCTTAGTCTCTCGTGTTGACTCCTATAGATACAGGGATGCATTACTTCAACCATGCAAGTTTATTCTAGGCTGTACTCATTTGTACCCAGTTTGCTGAAGCAAACAATGTATTTACCGGGCTAATGAGTCAAAGAGAAAACCACTGATACAGTGAACACTTAAATTCTCTCCTAGATTAAAGTTCCACAGTGTTCCTGTAAAATGAGTAATGAAATATAACATAGGAAAAATTTTGTGCATTGAATGTGAAACTTTCCAAAGAAATTTTCCTAATGTTTCATGTGTAGGAAGGGGAAAAATGAATTTATTTTGAGCTTGAGGTAAAACCACAAATTGAAATGCAGATGCAGTGAATGTTATTTATATAAAAGGATTGATCCTGCAAAATCTGAGATATTCGACATCTTTTCTACAGGTTTGCCATGTGGGCGAGCAGGAGAACAAGGGGTTTCTTTTGGCTGCAGGAATTCTCATTGTGTCCTTAAGCATAAATCCTGACAGTTTCTTTTGGCATTCAGAATTTTTATTATCACTACATTTACCAGGAAACTCCTAACATTCCTACAACCACAGTACCTTACAGATATTCATTAATAAAGAATAAACATCTCCCTCTCAGAAGAGATTTAAAATCTGTTATTACCGTATTTGCCTTCCCTGATCTCAGTATCTTATATTTTTACGTAGAGTCTGCTACATGAAGTATTTCAGTGTTATACTCAAAGCGAAATATTTTCCTCCAGGACTAGCAAGTCCCTGCCCATGCAGATCGATGGGGAGCCATGGATGCAGACCCCATGCACAGTGAGTATATGTGGTTAAAATGCTCTGTCAGTTTAAAATATGTGCTTCCCAAGTATCAGTATGCCTGCCACAAAATAATCACAATGTCTAATCTTTTGTCTTGACCTTTTGGGGTCTCTCAGGAATACTTTTTTCTCCCCTTATTTATGTGTCAAGGTCATTGCAGTCAACCTTTAGGCTTAACACACCTCGGCCCTGATTTAGCTTTTGAACATGAGTGTGATAACTATGGAATGGTGCTAAATACCCTCAAGGATGAACTTGGGAAATGAACAAAATAATAGCTTCCCTTAAGCTTTCTTGTCCATTTCAGGGTACCTTATAAGACAATCACTAGTGGGAACCCCCCACACGTCTTCCTGAGTTTATTAATCACCTGTTATTTTGCTTAAAATTTCATTATAGAAAAATGTCCCCTCTCTATTTTTTTACCATAAAGTTTTCTCCACAGTGGCATATTTACTTCAGACATTGTGTCTCCCTCTGGATTTTGATTTTAACTTGTACAGTAATGTTTCATTGCATTTCAAATACATGGTATGCACTTCCCTTGCCATCAGAGATAGAAACTTGGAAAAGGTTGCCTTTAAAAACTTATATTCTGATATGTGTGACAAAATAAGTTAGATAAATATAGATTAAGATATAGATAAATATAGATGAAGATATCTATACAGATATAGATAGATATAAATATAGATGAAGATATAGATATGAGAGTTGTAACAAATATAAGGAGAAATAGTGAAGAAGAATAGATGGATAAGAAAGATACTACTTTCAATAAGTGGATCTGGGAGACTTTTTAAAGAAAATACAGCCCACAGCCCCATGCATAAAGAAAAAAAGAGGATCTCACGGTTTCTAGAGTTAGAAGGAGAAAAGCAGAAAGGATGGACCAAGGATAAGTCATGACCAAAAAATGACAGTAAAGTGTTAGAGTTTGACTCTGACTGTCACAGGAGGTTAAGGAGGGCTGTAAGCATTACCTGCTCTCCATGTTTAAAGTTCTCCTTGGTTGCTGTGTGGAGAATGTATTATACTTAGTAACAGCCAAGAGAGGTCTAACCTGGTTCTCTGGGCTTGAACAAAATAGCAGCAGGCCAAAAAAAGGGGAGTGGATGGATTGAGCAGAATTCTGAAATTTGAAACAGGAAGAATTTACTAATGACAACTCTTAACAAGGGTGGATGGGCCAGGCATGGGGGAGCATGGTTTAATTTCCAGCACACAGAAGGCTGAGACAGGAGGATGACCATGAGTTCATGGCCAACCTGGGCAAACAAAATGAATTCAAGGACAGTGTGAACTACAAAGCAAGATGGTATCTCAAAACTACAACAACAAATGGAAGGGTAGATGAGGGAAAGGCTTGAGTTGAAGTTGACTTTTCCCACTGAATGAGAGCGCTGTTAACATGGTACTTATAATCATACATAAAACTGCTTAAAGAATAACAGGAATAGGCCTTAATCTTGTGTAACACTGTATTAAGTGCTAATGTTGAAATATCCTTAATTAAATGTTGACACAAATTTAAGAAATCACCTAAGTTTTCAAATGGAGAATATTAAGGCTTGGAGAATATAATTAACTCACCCAGCTTCTAGTATACAGCAGATATGAAACTCATCCATTGGTTAACGTCCACTCATCATCTTCTGATTCAAATAACGTTAGCTATAAATTCCAGATGGCACAAACTAGTTCATAAGGGAAACTTTTAATTTTACCCTTCAAACATTCTGAAGCTGCTTTCTCAAACATTTCATATAGCATAAGAGTTTAACATTTTTTGTTTCTGGAATATTCTTGGTAACTAGCTGTGTTCATGAACTCTATTATTGTTTGTAACAATAATTTAAAACAAACTCACCCCAAAATCCTCTAGACTGGCTGTGCCTTCTGCTATGTCTCACTCTTGGTTCCACACAGCATTTTAGAAAACCCTGTTCCTCCGCTTTCAGGATGTATACATTTGCTCCTTGCCTGTTTTATTTAGCATTTCAAAATATGCATCTAAATTCACAAATTATTCAGGTGGAAGTGAAATGTGGGCGTAGGATTAGCAGTGATGATTATGGTGTTGGTAAGCTGCCGGTAGAGACAGTGGTGATGGTGATGGTACTGTGGATGCAGTGATGCGTATCATAGCAACGGAAGACTCACATTGGTTATGATGGTTATAATGGAAATTGGTTAAAACTTCCGGTGAGTATCATAGTAATTGTCACAGTGCTAGTGGTAGAGGGGATGGTGGTTATAATGTAGGCTAATGCTGGTCATGGTGACTATACTTGTCTTTAGTAAAATGTCACTCTTTACCAGCCATGATCACAGGGAATGCATTTTCTTTTTTGAAAATAAAATCAAACACAGGACCAAGGATTTAGCTCAGTAGCATAAGTGCCTGCCTGGTAAACGCAAGGTCATGAGTTCGATCCCTGGTACCAAAGTGGGGAAAAAGATCAAACACTATGCAGAATCATTCTTTGTGTTGTTTAAAATTCTTGTACGGGAGGAAGACAGTTTGGTCCCTGCACCACGTTTTGAGTAGAGAAGTGGTGAAGACAATGGTAACACTTCACATACAAACTGTTCATATGTGTACATAGTGAGACACTTGATCTGCACATTTAATTCTCACAAAAACTCTGATAGCCTCATTTTATGAATAGATCAAGTGAGGCAGACTGGTTTAGAAGTCTGTCTGATTCCACATATCTAAGAAGTGGCAGAGTAGACCCTGAGGCTCAGGCCTCTTGGCCTCAGAGACTGCATTCATCATCAGGACGCTTGCTGTAGATCTCAACGTGTCCTGGCGATCGCGCTCCAACACGCGGCTTCCAGGGGCTCACATGCCATCTCCAGCTTCAGAAAAGCTATGTACATTGAAATTTAGTCTTCAAGAATCATGTTAGCATATTTCAACTAAGGACTTTAAGCAGTATTTTTCTTTCCCTTAGTAGTGGGACATTCAATTGACTTATTAACTATCATTATCTGCAATTGTTATATTAATAATGACTGTTATATAACTTACATTTAATTTTCTCTTCCTGTAGACTCATTCATTTAAAACATGCATTACAGCCCACAGTGGGCCAAGAAGTGTACTGGGCTATGGCTCATTATTGTCATTTTGTATTCTGGCACATTCTATTTTTCCAGAACCACATGGAGCTCTGAACTTTAAGTTTCATTTTAATGAAAGAGAATATTTAATATTTGTAGCACTGCTATGGTTTTAGCTAGTTTTTTTTTTCCTTCAATCAAATAACACAATGTTTTTATTGCAAAACATAAGAATTGTAGAATGTTAAAATTCTTTGCTGAATTTAAATATCCATAAGCTGATTTTCAATTTATGAAGGAGTTTCTCTTGGTACAATTTTAGAGGAGAGCAGAAGTTCTGTTTTTCTTTAAATAGAATATATAAATTTGAAGGGCAGGCAGTGAATATGCCTTGATTCTTAAATCAATAAAAATATTTTTAAAAAATCAAAGTAATACACATTTTTAGATGGGTGGTGGATGAATAACAATATAAGTGTACTGAACTTTTTGGACCTAAAAAAAGGCAAAAATTGAAAATTTTATTATGCATATTTTATCAAGATAAAAGTGATTGAGAAAAAACTATAATATTTACAATTTTCTCCAATCATGATCTTGAACATATCAGGAGAAGTAAAAATCAAAGACCATAACATTAATTTTGAAATGCAGAGTACATAATTATTTTTACAACCTTCTAAATGCTCTAACTGAAAAACAGTTGTCTTAGCTGTTTTGTTTTGTTTTGTTTTTCATGGCAGATACAAAATGCCCAACACCAGAGGTTGCAGGAGGAAAGGTTTATTTTGGCCCACAGTTTATAAAGGTTTCAGTTAAGAGTTAACTCATTCCAAGGCAAAGTGGCATGGCGGAGGGGCATCTCAGAAGAGATATAATTCACGGCAGACTGAAGGCTGCAAAAGCAGCAATAGAAGCCAGTAGCCTTCTTTCTGTCCCTTATAGTCTATCCAGGCTACATGCCCTTAGGACAGGTAGCACTCACACCCAGAGCTGGCCTTCCACAGCCAGAACTATGTCAAACCAATCAGTGGGCTAATTTAATAGTCATGAACACTTAATCCCAGCTTTGCATACTCTGGATCCAGCCACCTATGACCGTATGAGGCTCTGGGGGACACTTAGACACAAGCCATAACAGCAATAATAGAAATTTGTTTAATGGCCCTATATTCAAAGTATTGAGAAAGTCACTAAGAATGGATTTTACCCATATAATTATTTTCTGATTAATATTATTGTATATTGTTATCTTCAATGTAGTTGTTCAGATTACAAGATATAGGCATTAAAAATAATCAATTAAACAATGAAAGCACAAACCTTTCTTTTTGATGAACTAACAGATTAGTAGTATAGTTATCTATCTTCTATACATATACATGAATACATGTGTATGTATATATACATGTATGTGAATATAATTATTGACTGTATTAAAAAGAATATTGAAGTTGATAATATCAGTTCTATAAGACTGTCTATTGAAATGACTTTAAAACTGCCTGTATTTAGCGCAGATTTGAAAGCCTACTTTGTCTTTTTTGACTTCTTCCCTGATCCTTCCTCCTGAGCATATAAACAACTCACCCTGCTGTTTCTGTAATGAGAAGACTGGCTTGGGGTGGGGGTGAAGACTGTAAAGTGATGCATTCGGGAAAGACATGCACTGGGTCATTTATTTATATCTGCTCACCCAGCAACCACATATTATCCGTGTTTTACAGCTGATGAGTATCAACTGTAGCTTTAAGAAGTGACTATGCAGAGCCTTGGGAACCTCATAAGGATTCCTAATCTGCTCCTTCCCAGTCTTCCCCTCTCCAAATTCCCACCCCCTCTTACATTTGAAATCTGATACTCCTATACTGTTTCTGTTAATGGAATCATCATGAATCCAGTGTTCCTTAAACGAAAAATCAAGTGTCGCCCTATACTTGTGCTTATGCCAAATTCAATTGATATATATTCTTAATGGTCCAACCCGTTTCTGGAACCTTTTCCTTGCTTTCCAACCCTACAATCACCATCCTAGACTTGGCCTATTAGATTTCACTTGCTCTTGAAAATCTACATCAGTTTTTTTCATATCTCTATTTTTGTTCTATCTAAATCCAATCCTTCACATTTCCATTAGAATTTTCACAATGAAATATCAACATCACCATGACAATCTCTACATATAATTTTTATTTCTTTTTTATCAGATAAAATATAACTCAAGTCAGGCTTCTCATTTTATTAACTTCATTGGTTACTTCTTTTTCTTATCTTTCACATACTTGTCCCTCATCTAAACTTGTCCTGTTCTTTGAGTGTCACAGGTAATCTTTTGAAACATGGTCCTTGTTATTCCCATAAAACTTTCCCGGAACATTTTTGCTTTGTTCCTCTATCCCAATATCATCCTAAATAATCTGCCCTGTAGCTTTAGCAAAAGCATTGGCTGCATTATGTTTTCTTCCTAGTAGATACAAGTTTACTGGGATCATGAGCACACTTTTGGTCATCTTTGTAACCCTCACAGTATAGTAGTGTGTTTAAGTGTAACTTGATGGTCAATACCAAGTGAATTTTGAATTTGTGAATTTCTTAAATACTTCACAGAATAGTATAACATTTTAAAAACTGCTTTCTACTAAAGCTTCTTTCACTGAACATAATGTAGTTTGGCTAGCAATTCATTCACATATTTTTCACATATAAATATATATTTATATATATAAGATATTTTGAGTTATCTTTATTCATTATATTCTCAAAGCAAAAGAATTTGAATGTATCAGAGAAGAAATATTTTTTCTAACCTCCAAATATTTAACCCTTCTGTTTCCTCCTGGGTTTTATAACTGAATTTCTTTGAGTTATTGTCTTCTTCACAATCATTTGTGTATTTAAATATTCTAACTAGCTACTTTCTATTAGTTGTTTAAAGCACTATTACCTTATATCTGTTAGTACCAGTGAGGCTTTTAGGAAAAGTAATACTAATGCCAGGTATTTAGTTCAGTGGCACAAACACCAACCTGGCAAGTGTGAGATCGTGATTTCGATCCTCGCACACACACGTACATGCACACGCGCACGCGCACACGCACACACACGCACAGAGGAAAGAAAAGTAATTCCCATGAGATTTGAATGAAATATCCGCTGTGGGGTTCATCTGAAATTAAGACAGAGTTTTCCTAAAATTTTCTTCCATGTTGTAGAGGCTGGGAAGGAAATCATAAAGCAATCATAAGCTAACAGCTGAAAGGAGCACAGGTAAAATACGAAAACTCATCAAAGTGATAGCGCAAAGGTAACTTCTGGAAAGAATTGACAGGCGTCTGATCTCTTTTTACCCATTCATGGACTCTGTCCCTGCTTGCCCAAAGGCTCAGAGGAAAGTTTAAAAACTTTCAACGCGCCACTCAGCTTTGACCCGTCCCAGCCAATCCTGCTAAGCCTGGCCGTCGTGCTGCCTGCGGATTGGTCCCTGATATTCTTGGGGCGGATGCTTTGTTTTCTAACAGTGCACGACTCCTCTGCTCCGTTCCACTCTGCAACCTATTTTACGGGACACTTTTTTCTGACTTGAATTCCTTCTTTGGCGTAGCACCCCTTTTACTTCAACTCTGATTATGTACTTGTACTGATCATTTGTGGGTCTCCTCTACTAAAAAGAGTTTTTTCTCCTCATTGCATAGACGCGGTGGTTATTTAGGGTTTATCTTCATCTTGACACGTGTGCTCACCAATTGCAGTGGCATTTCGAAATGAAAACTCTTTAAAGAGAACAATGGGCTTCAAAGTTTTTTTTTATTTTATTTTGTGTTTGATGCTTTCATTATTAAATCAATTAGAATTGTAAGGTGTTATTTAATCTTTACTTGTTACGTTCAATCAATCTCAAACTTAAGAGTGAAAATGAACATTTTATGAATTTCCATTTTTAGGGCCAGCAATTTACTTTCCAGTAGGTGGGTTTTTCAAAACATCTGAAAGGTCTGGAGATGTTTGGAGCCAACTATGGTAGCAGTGCCTAACAATTACTAAAAGCTAGCTAGTACAGTTTCTGTTCAATGTGCTCACACTCATTTAATGCTGACAGTCCTAAAAACCTCATAAGGCTGTTAGAACACCCATATCGCCGATTTGAAGAAAAATTGAATCCAGAAAAGTTAAGTAACTTGCTCAAGACCACACAACAAAAGCTGAAAGCAGGTTTATTGTTTCTGCTCCTGATTTCTTAATTATTATACTTTGCTGCCTCAGTCCCTTTTCAGAGCCTTAATGAATGTTTAATGTTAGCAATTGATTAAAGTATCACTGTAACAGAATTCACTCTCTATTTGGCTTATTCCTAGTTATATTTTGATTTTGTACATTATCTTTTGCTTCTTGAAGTAGTCAAAGCCATCCTTCATGTTGTTACCAAAATTATTATTTTTTTTTTTAATCGGTACCAGGGATCAAACTCATGACCGCCTGCTTGCAAGGCAAGTGCTTATGCCGCTGAGCTAAATCTACTACTGAGCCATATATTCATGATGGTCTCAGTCCCTTGATCTCTAAGTTCAAAACCACCAGGTGTCACAAAGATTGCAATTTGGAATGCTTGTCATGGCATAAACCCCAGTCTTGTGGCTGATATCAGCCTGCTGTGCTCCTTAGGGACCAATTTTCAGAAAATTTCTACATACACCGCTTTCTTCTTGCTTTGTTGTGTCTAAAAATCCCCATTCTCTGTGGCTTAGAAATACATTCATTCCCTGCCTTTCCTGCAGACCATGAAGTCAAACATCTTCATCCGAAAAGTTCCCTAGGATTCCTTGTTTGTGTTTCTTTCAGCCAATCTTACCTATGGTTTACTGTTTTCATGTTTCTAATTTCTCTCCTTGTACTGAGATTGCCTGAATTAATTATTTTATCTAGTGAGGATACATGTATTTTTATCAGCTGCTGCAAAATCTTTCTGGACAACGATGCGATATGAATTCATACATATAAAAAATCTTCATTCAATGCCAAGCTTGAAAGCAATTTCCTCATAAAGTCTTTTAAAATCCCCATCTGTCCGAAATATTTGCCTGATCCTTTGTATTCCTGGGGCTCCTGACATCTTTCAGTATCACAACCTGCAACCTGGTCTCTGGCTCTGCATGAATGCACCCAGCTCTGACTCAACTGTGAGCATTTTAAGATTCCCCTTCAGTTCCCTTCATGCCTTGCACAATGTCTTTCCCAACATGTGGTTGCTGATGATAAATCCATAATCATCTGAAGTATTGTTTGCAGTATGCAACGTGTCAGTTTGTTCAGACTGCTTTCAAGATTTTTTTCTTTGTGTTTAGTTTTCACCAGTTTGATTTTGAAGAGTCTGGGAGTAGATTTCTTTGAGCTCATCCTCTTTAAGTTTCACAGAACATTAAGAATCCATAGATTTATGTTTTGCCAAAGCAGGAACTTTTCAGCCATGATTTCTGCAAATATTGATTTCTAAACCATATTTTCCCCCCTCTCCCTCTAAAACTCTTGTGCCATGTACATGTTAAACACTTTATATATTGTCTCATAGATCGCTTATTCTGTCAATTTTTTCTGTTTGCCTCATTCTTTCTGTCAATGAGATTGGATAATAAATGTTCACCTAATTTAAGTTCACTGTTATTTCCTAATTTAAGTTCACTGTTATTTCTTTTTATATTTCCTTTTCACTGTTTTTTATATTCATTTATTGTAACATTGAGAATAAACCAGGGTTTTCACACTGAGTTACCACCTCAGTTCTTTTTTTTTTTTTTTTTTTTGACAAGGTCTTGCTAAGATGCAAACTCTTTCAGCTTAGGCTTGAATTTCTGAGATTGCTGGAATTATAGACATGGGCCATCACTCACAGGACCCTGTTCTATGTTGAACACTTCCAGTTAATTTTTTTAAAATAATTTTTCAATATTTCATATTGCAGTGTTAAAATATCTTCTATTCCTTGCCTAAATTTTTTTTTTCATTTCAAAATATCTTCTATTATTTCTTGGCATATTATAACTATAAATCTTACAGTTATATCATCTCAGGGTTTGCACTGTTGAATATCTTCTCCCACTTGTATCTTTGAGATTATTTTCTGGTTTTTTATATGTTGAGAGATTTTATATTATATCCTGAACATCTTAAATATCATGTTGTAAATAACCCTGGTTGTTGTTTAATTCCTTTAGGGAATATTGGTTCCTTCTGCTGTCATTATCTTAGCAGGTAACTGACCAAGTTCAGGTCACAAGGGCCTGTTTGTCTTCTGTGAGTTTTAGTTGCAAGTTTCAAACTCTTTGCAGTATTACTTAGATTTTCCCTGCGTGGGAAGATGCTGTTGGTCTACACTCTACTTCTCACAGTCATCAGTACACTGCTTAAGATCTAATCCAAGGTGATAAAAAAAGAAAGAATTAAGATATGTCATGTCCGTGTACTAGTTCCCCATGAGGAACATTCTTGTTATATGCTGCAAACATGTACCAAAACAAACCCAAAAGATCCAAACCATGCCTATGCAGTGGGAGAACCTTGGGAGAAACCGTATGGCTTTATGGACTAGCTTGGTTGAGCCATCTCCTTTCTATGACCTCTGACTTTTGTGATTCCTAGGCCTATAGTATTACTCCTCTGGCTCCAAACCCAAGGATTTAGGGTCTCTATTCTGCTGTTAATTTCCTGAAATAACACCGTTGTCCAATGCTCTGTGGTTGGGGGAAAAAAGTAAAAAAAAAAGCAGCAGTGTTTCTTTCAGGATCTTGGGACTACAGTTTTTCTGCTGAGAAAAGCTCTATCCTCCAAACAAGTTTGAGACATCTGGTACTGACATGTAATCACCAGGTGTCTGGAATGGGAGAGATGGAGATGCAGGGAGAGAGGTCAGATTAGTTTTTGCACTTTCTTTGTTTGGAAGATTTCTTCTTTCCTACTTCTAAAACAGGAAGGTAGGATTTTTCTTGGAACTTTTGATTCTTAGCTGCTATACAATTCTAGTATAAATAAAGAGGCTGCCTTTAAGATCCAAGTCAGGAGATACAAGAATGAAAAAAAAAAAAATCAGGAAATGCATCAGTGATTCATTGGCACTTCATGTTCTGAGTTTCTTCCCAAATCATTTACTTTTTCAATGTCTTCAGATAACTAATCCACATAGAGCACGGAAGGATTTTAGTTGTGATGGGCGGGAGTGGTAGCGAAATGTATTTCCTCCCTCTTGGGTAGCATTGGTACCATGTTCCCCCACTCTTTAGATTTTATTATTGCGTCTATTATGAGATTGCTGGGAATTCTCTCCAGCAGGTCAGCATACTGCCAGCCACCAGCATCCATCTGCTGAGTTGAGATTTCACAATATATATTTCCACTTCCTTTTCTCGTACTAAACACTAAATAAATCTAGTAAATGCCTTGCATCTTGAATCTTCAAATTTTATTCATTTTAAGAAAACTGCATTTATTATTTTTCACTACTGTGTCCTGTGTCCTGGAAAGTTGCAGTGTCTACCTCATTGTTTGAGTGACAATAATATAGTAAAGATACATAGATCTCTATGCATAGTATAATATTTTAGATATTTCGCTACATCAGCAATAAGGTGAATGAGCACTTGGGAACCTTTTTCTGTGGTTACTTTGTAGGCAGAGACGTTTTATGACTACGGCAAATACATTGTCAGTTAATATAGGAGACTCAATACTAAGCAGGTGAGGCTAGGTGATGCCCAAGGTCATGGAACAGAGTTATGTGATTATGGCTTTTTGTAACCTGTTTTTCTACTTCTGAACCTGTCATCCATTCACTGAGTTTGTTTGGCTAAGAATAAAAAGTTCAGAGGAGGAAAGGCCATATTTCTAAAGCTTCCTGAAGTGCACATTGATGAAGAGAAAAACACAGATATGAAGCAGGTGACCAAACCCAAGAGGTGCCTCCACATACTGACTCTATCTAGTTTTAACCCTAACCCACCAGAACATTTGCACTTGAAAAGCAGAATGAATCATTTCAACAGGGAATTGATTCACTAGCCTCTCAAAGTCCCATTCAAGGTTAAATACCAAGAAAATCTTCTCTAATTGGGAATATCATTTATATGAGCATGTCATATAATATTAGAAAATACAATGGTACCTATTAATTTCTCCCTACTGTTAGATCTCTCTCAATTATTAGCTAAAGATATAATAAATATGTCATAGTCAACTCAAAGACAGAACTGTTTCCTGCATAAGAATAAGCATAAGAATAAACAGGGAAATATTATGGGCAAATGGGCAATTTTAAGAAGTAGGAAAATAAAATTCAAATTTTCTTATGAAAGGACTCCTTAATACCTACTCTCTGAGTTAACTTATCATAGACCTGAGGTCTAAAACTAAATTAGAAGCTGTATTGCTTAGCCACAGTCCTACTAGAGAATCTCGGTCATTTTTATTAAACTTCTGTTTTTCAGCTATCTAAAATCCACCCTAGGTTTAACTATTTTAGGGGTTATTTTGAGCCAGTTGGCTATCAAAAAGTTGACTATTTCTGCAATTGAAATAGACAACTTTTCTTGCACCTTAGAAGAAATTAGGAGAGCTACCATGTCCCCATGGATAGGAAGCAAGAACGAGCGCCAGAGTTAAAGATCCTGTCTTGTCTTAAACCAATGACTTCTTCATTTCAGTGTTACGTAAGCTTTTTAAAGTTGTTTCCTTGTTTCTAAAATCAGTTGCTACAAATCACAGAGGTATACTGAAGACTTGTTGAAAATTTTTTTATATAATTAGCAGCATGAAGAAAACATTAGTTATGTCATGGTGTATATTAATTACTGTTATACTTAGTGTACCTGGAATTTTTTCTTTTTTATAACTGAGGCTCCCTTCCTCATAACTTTGAATTACACAGGAACAATTTAAGCCCATGTGACCTTTTGATAGGACAAAATGTTGACATTGCTTTAAGATTTGGACAGGTACAAAGTGTCAAGCAGTCGCTATTTGTTTTTTCTCATTGTCATTTATAGATAAACTCAGATTGGAAAAAGCAGCATTTGACTATGCTATATAGCTTCTTTAATAATCATCTAAATCTAAAATGAAAATTAGGCTAGAATTTATTCAGGATAGAATAATGCTAAGAAAGTTATCTGCCAATTTATTGAATTTGAACCTTCCAAGGCCCTTGCATTAAAATAATAAACCTTTAAATAATGTTAAGGAATACTTAATGCAACAGGTTGGTTTCCTAGTAATTAGTCTTATTTTCAAAACTTGATAAGAATATTATTTTCTAATTAAAAGTTAGACAGCAATTGTAACTGAACACTTGCTGACTTGGTGACACTATTTCTAAAGAATCTTAACATGCTCTAATGACTTAGTTTAGAAATGGAGAAAAAAATCCAAGAAGGGAATATGTGTATTTTTAGTCATGAAAGAAAAAGAGTAACCCATAAATTATCAGTAAGAGAATGCTTAACAGGTCAGTGCAGATAATGAATATTTTGGTATGCCTCAAAATTGCATTGTGCCTAGTAGTTAAATATAGAATAATGATAACTCTTAAAGAAGAAAGTACTAAAGTTTGTTATTTAATGCCTCTAAATCTTAATATCCTTTCAACTTTATAATACCTAATGAGATAGACAATTCTTTTTAAGGAAGCAAGAGGCATTATGGTAACCATTGTTGATAACCTTGTACTCTGTTTTTAAATCATGTGCTATGTCTATCCTTGGTTTTGACCAACAGCTTTGTTTTGTCATATTTGACTTTATTCTCTTCAAAAAAAAGGTAATAAGAACTATAGGAGTAATAAAACCCATAATGTGTAAATTTTGTTGTAAAAAAGAGAGGAAAAAAAGTGCTCTAAAAGATACAACTGCAAGTGTGTTTAGGGGTGTTAAATAATGACAATATTAATGTTTTTGGTTGGATCACTGAACACAACTGTTTGCAGTCTCACTGTTTGAATGTCCACTTTGTATGCTTTGATCCTGTGACTTGAGCAACTATCTCTAAAATGATATTGTGTAATCTATTGACTGGTGATTTCTTACTGTTATTTTATTTTATTTATTTTTTTTTTTTTTTTTGCAGTTCTGTATTACTTGTACCCTTACACTGTTTTGTTCTGTTTTTTCTCTTTTTCCTTTTAAATAAAAATAAATAAATAAATATCTTGAGGGAGAGAAAAATTAACTATCAGTCTTCTGATATCTCAATACATATCTGAATAAGCAGACTGTCATTTTTTCCTGGGTACCATACAGATTATGTTTTAACATGTGAGAATTATCAGCACCTCCAAAACAGTTAAGTACAGAGTAAAGCAAAGGTATCTTTTTACCTACGCCTTGATTGATAAATGTTTTTGCATAAATTTACATGTCTAAGTATTAATATTTTTTCAAAGACTAATTCCTTAGATGTAGATGGGTATAATTTTGTATGCTCCCTTTTACTTATGCATTAATTAGTTTTGTTTACCTGTACATAATTTTTCTTAATTTCACAACTGTCATTTTTTAATTTGACAATGCAATTTACTGCATGTGTGCTTTCTGGCCCCAGACAAGATATTTAAAGTGTAAAGCACCAATCACTTCACTTCAAGTTGTTAAAGAAAAGATTGGTTGTAACTAATTTCCAATTAATTCAATGGTTACAGGAGAACAAAACAATTGCTCCTACTAATTAAAACTTAAACTCTTCCAAAGTGTCATATTTAGGTGGCTCTGGAATAGAGAATTTCATTTTGGTTCATTGCTGAATCTGTGGAAACCCCGAGCTTGACAGCTCCATTAATTTGAAGGCTCAGTAATACCTATTAGTACAAAATGTGAAAAAAAAATACCATTAATCATTTATTTTAATTTTGCAGCTCTGTCATTTTCTCATATGTTTTAAAATTATGATGACACCATAATGTGCGCAAATCGACCTGGATGAAGGGGAAACGGATCACGCTACTTAGGAAATATATTGAAGTACATTATTAGAGCTTAATTAATGCCAAACTGATTAAATTTGATTGCATTCTGCACAAAAATATTTGAAAGATTTTTTCCTGCCACATTACATTTTTAAAGTTATCTCAAATATTATATATATACATATATATATATTATCTTTTCATAGTTCTTCACTTTAGTATATTCAGCTCAAATATTGTAAATAAACCCAAATTGGACTTTTATTCTTAATTTTGAAACAACCATTCGTTTCAATTTTGGCATTTCATTTTGGCTAAATATAATAGTCATTTATATTCATGCTCTTTGACAAGAACTCCAAACAAAGTAGACAAAATGTCCAAAAACACATAAGAACAAAAATTAAATGAGAAATATGCCATGTATGGGACACGTTATGCATTTATGTCGATGTGATTCCACACTGTAAATATGCTACACAGGATAGTGACATGCCCCTAACATAATTTTAAGCTTTAAAGTTATTAGCTTTCAAGAAAGTCAGTATTCATATGTAATTTAAAACTGAATATTTTCCTCTAAAAATGAGGAGGTCAGGGAGGTGCATTCGTGAACAACAATATAGGAATTGAGGCAGCCAAATTGATAAATTTGAAATTTAATTAACTGAGCTCAGAACCAGTTGTATACAGACACCCCCCCCCACACACCCCATTTCAGAGTCCAAACAAGTGGCACCGAACTGGAAAGTTATAGAGCTTTTAAAAGCAATAATCACAAAAAATGATCCTGTTGGAAACAATTAAGCTAGAATCTTACATTAATTTTTGGTTGACACCTGTATCCTGCTTCTTTTGTTGAGCAGGTTCATTTTTCTCCTATGGGCACAGCTCATTCTGCTTTTCTCGTGGGATTTATACCATGAGTAATTTTCCATTTTCTTGAGTCAAACACACAGCACTAGTTAAATGCAGGGCTCAAGATGGCATTAGTTATGCCAAGATACAACAGTTAGAATTAGTTCCTGGTTGATGGGCCTCGAATAGCTCCCAGGTTTGATTTCTTTGAGCAGTGAGATTTGATCTGCTGGTGGATTCAAGCTGTGAGTCAGCGTGCCTCAGCCTAAAGTTTCTCTTCGCTTGCCTCTCTGGCTTATCTTATCTAGCTTTTCATTGTCTCTGATTTTGTGTATTAAAATTGGGAAACAAAGTTAACACAGTCCCAACATTTTTTATTAAGGGCAACAAAATCTGTTGACAAAAGCTTTAAAGTGTAAGCCTTCTCTATTCACTAGTAAAGAACTGTCTCAGCCTTTCATAAGGATCTTACCCATTTTAAATAACAACGTGAGCTTAAAACTCTTAGTGAAATGAACTGAATAGAATTTAGTAATATATTGTTTTTGTTTCCTTATTGTTATGAACACAGTTGTACACATTTCATTTGAGAAAAAAATTGAAGAAATCGAAGAAATTAGTGTATTGCATTTGAAGAAAAGAAAAAGTTGAATAAATCTAATATATTGCATTTGTATTGTATCATCCTCATGACTAACCTATGGGTAAACAGAATGAATATTATTAAATATGATGGTCAAATCAATAAATAAAAACCACTAAGAGAATGCAACTATTTTATTCAAGTCGATACTGTCAGTGACTCATTTCTTCTCTGTATTTCCTTTCTTAAATGTTTACTGATAAAATGTTACATTAGTATCAGTTCTGTCTGACTAGTAGGTGCATTGCTAGAGGTGCCAACCTTTTGTTCTAGGATGTTACAAGAAAAGAAAATGAAGTCAAATGAGCCAGGCTCTGAGAATGCATTGCTCAAATAGTCACGTCCACAAAATCTCAGTATGATCTGAGGTCTGTGAATGAAAGCTTCATGGCACTGTACTACAGTAGGAGAACGCTCAGTAGCAGAATTTGACCTGTCAAAGGAGATTGAGGGAGACTTTTAAAGTGTCTCATAATGACCCTGAAAACAAAAAACTAAAGAGGAAAGAAAATCCCACAGGAAGGAGGAGTATCACCAGGAGAGGAAACAGCACCATGTGGAAAGCACCGTGGCATACAAGGATCTCAAAGAGACAGGACAGATGTGTTAATAAAACAAGGAGAAGCATGGGAAAAACAGGCAGTTCAGTAGGAATCAGAGCAGCAGAATCTCACAGCTCAGAAAGACTTTTACCCTTAATTGGAGGATCATTTGGAACGAAAGAAAGGCGTTAGCAAGATTATGATGAAAGCTGATTTACATGGTAGGAAGACCATTCTGATAAAGGTTAGATTGCAAGGAGAGGCAATGGCCTCTCAGAGGACATTCAGTGAATGTCCAGGCCTTAGAAGATGACAGTAGGAAAAAAAATCTCAAGACACAGAATGCACTGTGGGAGGGAGAAAAGCGATCATGCTTACATGATCTAACAAATTAGATTCCAATAAATTAGAAATTAGAAATAGTGAGTAAGGAGAAGGATGTCAAGGATGACCAAATGGTGAAACAATTCTTCAAAGTAGAAGAATCTAAAATACAAGCAGGTTGTTTTCCCTATACTTAAGTACTAGTTCAAAAAAACCAGGCCCCATAAGTAATGTCTTGGACACGTTGTTGGAAATGTAAAGTATCATTACACGCAATGGAATTTTTTATGGAAAAGATGTCATAATTGACCCCCATTTGGATCACTATGGAATAGCTTTGAGGGGGAAAGTCTTTTGGATTAATGCTTTCATGCTCCTCCGTAGACAAGAGTATGACTGAGTCTGTGAGTTGAGCTCCCTTCATTTAAAAATAGAGAAGTGCCATCTGGTAGTAAATGTCCCATATTGTTTTAAATAATCCATCCTTTGGGTAGAAGTGGAATCTGGCATTTGACAGGAATGCTCTCAGGTATTTCAGAGAGCAGACAGACACCAATGATGTGCAATTTCTCAGTGTCACCCAAGTAATTCAGAAAGCTCCGTTGTCTCATAGAAAAGAAGTTAGTAAAATGTGTTTTTCACTTAGCTACACATCATAATACTAAAAATAATATACAACATTATCGACACATTGCATCATTTGGTACTTTCAGTGGTCCTACAAAGTAGGTGCTATCCTTAGAGTGCTTTAGCAAATTGAGGCTGAGGTTGAAAAACATGATCAATTAGGGGCCATGGTAGGAATCAAACCCTTGCATTGCATTCTAGTTCCATATCCTTAACTCTCTTGTTGGATAAACAAAGGCCATACAGGGGATTGTATATGAAATACTCATTTAGAAATGTAAAACACAAGTGAGTATTACTTTAATTATCATCCAGATGGGGGATTATTGTATTATCTTGTTTTATGGTAATGTTTTATTTTGTGTGTGTGTGTGTGTATGTGGCCAAAGATTTGGTAATGCCCCATGAAAAGATAAACAGGTACTGGGTTAAAATTGTAAGTATAATTTCTTGGTAAAGACACAACATTAAATATGCATTAAAAATATCTTTGACTTTCACTGGCAACCATCCTAGCATCATAAAAATATTTTGGAACGGAGAACAAAATGTGTATCTTAAAAGAGATTTCAAATACAGGTCAAACCATTTCTCCAGTAGTATGGCCAAATAGTTGATTGCCTTCAGGAAAAATTTTTTTTTCCCATACATAATTAAAATTCTTGTGAATTTCATCAGCAAGGAAATCTCTTAACTCTTTTTGTTAAAAGAGATTTTGTTTTAAACCTTCACAATGATTTTTCTGAATGTGATGTTGGATAAAAGACATTAATGCTAAACTTGGAAATTACTATCCTTCCAGAAAGTAGCAGTTAGAATCATAAATAAGCGGAAAAGGGATTTCAGAAAGTTGTAGTTTCATGATTTTACTTTTTTTTGGCAACTATGGACTTGAAAAATTGAGCACGCACTTTATCCCATTGTTATATATCGCAGTTATACACTCAAATTCAGATTGATTTCCATTATTGAAAGGATACAATCTTACTTCAGAATCAAGCTAGGTAACTTTTAATGTTCCAGATAATTGCTAAATTAAGCTCTTGCTGCAGATATTTTATGGCATTTAATTTGTCCTAAAAAAATCCATTCCTTTTTAAGGTAGTAGAATAAATTCAGTGATAATAAACTCTTAAAGATAGGAAGCAAGGTAAGAAATACTTGACCAGATACTGGGAGAATATTTTAAAAGGTAGATCCACCGGCTGAGGCACTTTCTAAGAACCACAATATTACTGCACTCACCATAATGCAGAGCAATAAGAACAATTAAGGAATTATATATTTAAGGCAAATTGATCAATTGGTACTCACTAACTGATTAGAATAAATTCTGAATGGCAGCACTCAGGACAAAAATATAGTGTAGAAATTACTACTATTCTACACTACTATAGTGTAGAAATTATTACTATTTTCATCCATCTTTCAGTTATTGACTCAATCATGACTTTAAAATTGGTTCTCTTCACTTTATGTCTCATAATTCTAGACTTAACTTGCAATATTTGACTTAATTACATTACGGATCAGCAAAATACAAACTATGGGCCAAATGTGGCCACCTAACAAAATTATATACCCAAAGTTAAGAATGACTTTCATAATTTTAAATGGTTGAAAAACATCAGAAGAAGAGTGATATTGTATAATGTGAACATTGCATGAAATTTAAATTTTAGTTTTTACCATACTGGAATATCACCATCCTCCTTGGTTTACACTATTCTAAGAATGCCATTGGTCTACAAGGGCAGTTTTTTCTGCATAGCCCACAAAGCCTAAAACGCCCGCTAGCCCTTGACAGAGAGTGCTTGCCAACTGTAGCATTCTCGTGCATATCTCTTGCAGCATATCTTGCATAGATATGTACTTAAGCATCTTGCAAAATACAGCTCAGATATAATGATTTCTATATTTAGAGGTAGGACCGCACTCTAGTAGCTTGCCTACTTTGTTTGCAGACAATTATGATGAGCTTCTACCATTTGATTTGAGGATTTCACCCTATTTAATAGAAGTAGACCAAACTAAAAACAGATTGGGAACACTTATAGGATGAGGCTTCTTTCTAGTTTTTCTCTTACCTCTCTGACTGTTTGTGTTCCTGTCCTTCATAGAATATCATCTTCTGCTTCCCCCTAAGTAAGTGTCAATATTTTCCAGGTTCAAAGTCTGCTTGTTATCTGCTCTCAATGGATATTATAATAGATGCATCAAACACAAGTCTATCTCATCTTATTTTCCCTTTGGAACACTAGAGCTAAATATCTAGAAGACCCTGATCCTTCCCTACAGAATGTCACACTTGGCACTGACTTCACCTAAGTCTTTGTTTCTCACTCTGCCAAAAATACTTCTATCCCTATAGAAAACATCACCCTCATATACTCAATAAAACTCAAGAGAGTTATCACAGGGTCTTTCCCTTTTCTAACGTCTATGTGACACATAGATCGTGTGTGCCTCATCGATATCTCTTACCTGTGCCCCTTACCTTGTTATAGTCAGAACTCCATCACTGATGTCCGTTCCGCTTCTTTTTCGGATTACTGTGTTCAATTCATCTATGTTCCTCTGGTCTGGCATCCACTTTTCATCTATTGAAACTTATATGTAACTGTCATATCTTGTCATGTCGTGGTTTTTCCACCATGACCTAAATGGCTTTTTTGGTGTACCTATGCATCCTGCCAGTACCTGTGTAGTACAACACATACCATATTTTACTATTGAATATTTGTCTCTGGCATTGGCCTATAAACTTAAGTTCTAAAAGAAGAGTCTATTCAACTTGGAATTCCAGAAATAAACTAAAATAAATTGGTATCTAATAGATTAACAATAAAGGTAATTAAATAAATTTGGGGGTTTTATTCCTATTACCAATAGCTCAGTTTTCTTTTGGGAGTGAATAAAAAATAAATAAAAGACTGGTAGGTCAGTCTTACTGGCCTTCCTTCTAAGGAAGAGAAATACAATGACAGACCGACCAGGCTTCCCAAGTGTGACTGTGTGCGCCAGTCCCCAGGACTTCACGTTACAAACAGAATCTGTGGAGGCTGCGTTTCCAGAATGCCAGTGCCATTGTCTTTGAACCCTACTTGGAGGATTAAGACAATGGAATGCATTAAGAACCTTGGCATAGGAAATTAAAAATAAATTGGCCATTATGTGGAAAAATACATGCACACTGTAAAACCAGAGTTTCACAGAAAAAAAAAACAAATAGTTATCCTCTGTTCCAACCTCACTATCACCTAGCTTTTCCTCTCAGGTGAACCATAACTGTTTTCTTTTTGATAATTTACTCCTTATTTGTAAATAATGCTCCTCGTTGTTACTTTTTCTGTGCTAATTTTTTGTATATACTACCTAATTTGTGCTGTGGAAAACTAGTTTTGGCTAACAGCCATGTCACTCTGAACATATCCAACCTCATTTTGGTCTCAGAAGCTAAGTAGGGTCTGGCCTGGTTAGTTGGAAGGGAGAAAGCTAGTTTTCTTTAAACCCTCATGTTACTCTAATTCTCTTACTAATAATTAACAGTTACTGAGTACCTATCATGTGCCAGATAGCATTGTAAGCATTTGATGTACATCGATTCATTTAGTCCTTACAAGAAATTCATGAGACCTTATATTACAGTCTTTACTGTGTTGAAATACTCGCACAAATTTCACAGACAGAAAAGTTATTGTGCTGTTCTGGTGTGGACAATAATTTTTAACAAATTTATTTAAATCATTAAAGTGTATAATAATTGAGACTAGAAAAATGCCATGAACTGCAGAACCAGTACAGATGCACAACTTAATTTTCTCTTCCATAAGGTTTTCATAGTTTTAGTCTTCCTTACCTTTGCAAAGTCATCCTTTTAAAAATTCTCATTTTTTAAAATTTTTTTTATTTAAGAGAAAAAGGACACAGAAGATAAAAACAAAAGTAAAAGAAGCAAACAAACAACAAAGAAAAACAATAACACTATATGAGGCAGACTGTAGATGCTTTGGTGACTAACAATGTCTTCAGTCTATCCTTGCATTTAATCATTACTTTGGATGTAGATTTCAAGGATAAAACTAACTTCTACTCTAGGGTTTTGGTGTGTTTTTCCATTGTGTCCCAGCAGTCATGTGCAAGAGATGCCTGATGCCACACTGAATTTTATTTTTCTTCTATGAGGACAATTGGATTCTTCTTTATAAATTTTAAGCCAGGCCAAAATGGTGTAGATACTTGTTATTAAGCTAAGGCCAAACTGACCTAGATATTTATTATTAAGAAAGAAGGGCAAAGTGTAACACAAAAGTACAGAGATGAGAATTAGCAAAGAGATCCTGGAACGGCTGATCATCTCTACATGCCAGCTCTTGCACTTAGCAACTTGAGTGTGTGATTCCGGTTACAGAGCTAAGGGTTTTTTCACTTCTAGCCTGCAATAAGGATGTTGACACCCACCTCCTGAGATTGCTGGGAGGAAGAAATTAGATATTATAAAAGTTATTTGAGAAACAATTTTGATCGCTAGAGGCTAGTCGACTTTCTGTTACGTGGCAAAATGACTGAGATAATCATCTTATATGGCGGGCGTGTTTACTTTCTCTAATGTTTTCAGAGTTTCCAGGACATGGTTGCTTGGCCTTGTTGCTTTGGTTCTGTGGTGGATTCATGCATCATGGCAGGAGCACTTGGTGGGAAATGCCTGTTCATGTCATGGAGGTAGAGAAGCAAAAAGAGGGACAGAAAGGGCTGTAACTCCAATATGTCCTTTAAGCCCACATCTCCATTCACCTAGATTCCTTCACTGGATGCATCTCATACAGATTCTGCCACCTCTCCTTCTGAAAACCGAAAGCCAAGCTTTCGGCATACGGGACTTGGGGGTCATTCCAGATCCAAATTGTAGCAGTAGGGAAAATTCCTTCAAAGGAGAAAGTTCACTCTTTTCTAATATCAAAATGATATGCTAAGCTTTTAAATAAATAGATTTGAGAAAGAGGGATGAATAGGGTGCTCAGACAGCATGAGGAAGATAAATGCTACTTTTCATAATAAAGGGAAGTAGAAATGATTAATCCTAAGAAACAGAAGTTGCAGAAAAAAAATTATCAATGAGCTAGATAAAATGCCGCTGGAAAACTAATCAACCAAGACCCCCCCCCTTCATTACTGCTTTAATTGAGCTAAAAAATGTCAACATTTTTACATGTGATATGAGATATAAGTCCCTTCTGATATCCTTTATGTGAAATCATACTTTCATTCTGTATTTTTCAGCAAATTTTCTGTGTAATTGGCTGGTTACTGAGGGCAACTCAAAGAGGTGGATGAGTAATGCATGCAAAGCACTTAGCTTAAAATCTCTGTTCACAGCAAGACCCATATACATTTTGCTTATATTTGGTTTAAAAAATCTGTTTAAATTTAAAAGTAAAAATAGAGCCTACTTATTTTTTCCATCAACAATTGTACAAAATTTTTACCTTCATAATTTTAAATGTGGCCAAACTTAATTTGAAATTGGAAGTCAGAGACAGCCATGGGCTTTGAAAAGTAACTTGCCTTTCTTTTTCAAAGACTTACTTTTCAAAAAATAGGTAGTTGGAGAATGAACAGTTTTGACTGAGAACATCATTCTATTTATAACAATTTATTTGTTGCACTGTGAAACAGTGCTCTCCTCCCTTCCTGTAATGGTTCTAGCTTCATCCTTAATAAAGTCATCGCATGAGATGATGCGTATGAAGAGGCTGGAATGCATATCAGACATCTTGTGAGTGCTAGCTTCCTCGATTTAATCTCTCCTGCCCAAAAGGAAAATATAGCCAACTTTGCTTCTCATCTTTATAAGCAACAGAGATAGAGAATTTGTACTTCTACATAAAGATAAACATTTTTTTAGGTACTTGTGATCATAAGAATGATTAAAGAAATGAGAAGATGGGTTCCAGACAACTGTGAACATAGGAGTAGCTGTTATACACCTTGAAGACTGAAAACTTCTCAATTGGAAGCTTCAAAACCTTGCATCATAACATAAATTGTGGGTCCTGCTGTGTCAACAGCTCGGAATGAGACAATGTGCTTCATTTAAAGGAGCAAGGGTATATGATCCCCTGCAAAAGAAGGGGTCACATGAGCAAAGAAAATCTAAATACCTAAAAACAGTGCGTGAAGAATATAAAAATCCCATAGATAACAATTATATACTTCAGCTGTAGTTTTTGTCATAAATTGATACTCATTCTAGGTATGTGAATACAAAAATTTTGTTCCAAAGTCTGAACAACAGCTTATCTATCTAACAAATTATGTAATTTTCCAAAATATGCTGATACTTTTGCACATACTAAAGGATTTAGTTCAGCAACTGTGAATCAGAAGTCTGTCATTTTTTATGCTGCTTCATTCGAATCTAAGTTATTGTGTAATATGTGATAACCTTTTCCCCAGGTACTCATTTTAAAATGACATTGTTTAGTAAAATGATTCATTCTCATTTTCAGCACTAAAATGTATAATGCATTTTGGATTAGCCCCTTATATCAGCATGCGTGAGAATACTGAATGAACTTCTTTAATTTCTACTAGGCCATGATTATTTGGGGACAGAGATTATATATCATCTATTTATTCTAAGTTCCCAGGACTGTGTCTGAAGAATGGTAGAGGCCGAACAAATGTCACAAAATTATTCAATGGTAAATGACATTGCAATAAATCATGTCCAAAGCTAGAATTCAGAGGAATTTAAAAATCAATGACTCAAAATTCAGTGTAGTCAAAAATTGAAATATTAAGAGGAGAAAAATCTAGTAGAGTCACTTTCAGTCACATACGTGGGAGCATATTGGTATCTTAACTGTCTGGCTATCAACTCCCCAGTTCATAAGATAACAAAAATAAAATAAAATCTGAAATCTAGAGAGTTTGTGGCTGACTTAGCCCAGAGATCTCATACACCTACAATTTATTTTTATATAGAAAGAATTCCAAATCATCCCTCTAGTACAACCTGATTCTATCAGACTTAAATAAAGTTGTCCATTCTTTAAGAGTGTTTCACATATTCTGTCTTTCTAGACTCTGAGGTAGATTTCCATTTCCCAATAGCCCTGATGCTGATTTTAATGATTTTTTCCATGTGACAAACGTTTTTTGTTTCATTGCTATTAGTGAATGACAAGTGAAGGATATTGATTTCACATTGAAAATGTCAGGTATGCTCTTTAAGAGATATATTTTTTGCAGCTTTTAATGAGGTGGTGTTTCTTTTTCTTTCTTTTTGAAAGAAACACTCATCTCTGATGTGGATGCTGTGCAGGTGACAACTGATATTTAATAAGCGATGGTTCTTGTATTAGTCGCAGTTCACTAAAGAAAATGTCTCATATTGTTTTTGAGAAACTCTGAGCGTCACTAGCCCAAAGGCAAGATGTGACCTTTTTATTACATAATGAGAATCATTTATTATCTTACAATGTATCTTAAAGTCACAGACAAAATGCCACATTGATAATTGCTTTCAATTAGCTTTGAGCATAGCATATATTCATAAAATGTCTTCTCTAATTTAGAGTTGAATTAGAGAAAATTGCAGACATAATCTTCTTTAAGGTTGTCTCATTTAAGGTGATTCGTAGTTTTATATCAGAGAAATCAAAACGAGTAGCTTTAGAACAATCTCTCCAAGTGTTTTAAGGAGGCTTTTCAATATTTGATTCTATTCTATTACCAATTAATTAACAAATTAGAAAGCTAGTTCATCATTTATGACCTTTTATGCATGTTAACTTTTGACTTTCACTCTTAATGATTGTTTTAAAATTAAGCCTTGCAGTTCGTGTGGAAAGAGAGAAACAGCCTGATTAGCAAGATAAATAAGGTTTGCTTGATACTAAGTACATCTTAATGTTGGGCCATATCTGGAACTCTAAATCTTCTAATGACACATCTTTTTCTACTTTCAATAAATAAAACATAACTAATGGTCAAGAAATTAAATGATATAGTCATATAGCCTAAATAAAGAGTTTGGAGATATTATAATACTGTTAGAGATGTTAGCAATTACGTTATTAAAAAAGTGACCAGCTAAATTGTATTCTTGTTAATAATCTTAGCACTGGAATATTATTTAAATGCTTATCTTTATCTATCTTAAATTTTTTTAAATAGTGAAACTCTAAAGGTGTATCATAGTCATGTGGTTCACAAAATATTATTATTACTATTAACAAAGATTCTCAAAAATTGCTTTATAGCTGGAGATTACTCTTTTTCTCTCTGTCTTTTTCCTAGATAAAAATTACGCACAAGAACCAAGCCCCAATGTTGATGGGCCCTCCTCCAAAAACCGGGTTATTCTGCTCCCTGGTCAAAAGAACAAGAACCCGAAGCAAAGAATAATCCACCTCGTTTCATTCTTAGAAATCTGACTAGCGCAATTGGGCCATAGAACACTTGTGCTGAAAATCTTTGAACCATTTCAAGTCTCCTGCTCATGCAAAATCATGGAATTGGTTTAACAGTTTTGTTACTGAGCTGATGTGAAACTCAGCTATTAGAAAATTTATTGTCTCAGTTTCTATAGGCAGTTTGCATGAAGAAAGCAAAAGTTTACATGAAGTGATACTGCATATTTTTGTTGCATGCATTCGCATAGATTTTCATGTCTCCCACCAACATCTTACCCAGTTCCCATTTACTAAACTGTGAGAAAAACCTGGGAAACATAAAAAAGGAAATACCATGGGAAATGTGATTCTCAGTGTGATTCCAATTATAAATAAGCACTAATCAGTAATGCTACAATGATCATGATGGCCGATTGCTATACTTTTCCCTTTAAGAATCAGTCTATCAATGGTCTTTGATCTTTGACTCGAGGATGAACTTTTAACTCAAAGGTTTTATTAAACAGTTGTGTACAATACATTGCCATATATGAATAGTTTTTTTTCAACATCTAGATTCCTTTGAGTAGAAATTTAAATCCCAGATAGAAGACTGTACTGTGTTGAAAAATAGAAATGGTTTTTATTTTGTCAAGTTTGGTTTTTAATTCCAAAAAATTAGTGAAAATATGTTACTTGGCAGTTAAGTGTGATGTAAGACAAGCCTTATTCCGTTTTGCATGAGGATTTAGAAGGAAATTCACAATCATGCCAGTAACCAAATAGATGTTTTAAACTATGTGCCTAATTAATATGTTTCTCACCAAAGATTCAGAAAAAGATGCTTGAGAGAAATGGGTTAACGTATGTCTAATTAGTATCGTGGAAAAGATGTGTGAATCTTATGGTTAATTTTGTGACAATTAAAATGCTGGAAGACATTTACCTATTTATTATAATTCTCACATATCACAGAAAATGATTCATACAACACAATCCAAACTCAGTAGCTGATTGCTTGGAAATGTGATCCTCTTAAGTTGAGGTGTCTGTGATTTTTAGTGTATTGGTTAAAAAGTGTATCTGAAGAAAGTAAATGGTCCTATCAGTTTCATTCTAGTATAAATTAGTACCTGCAATAATTTGGAGTTTAGTGAGGGAAACCATGCATGAAGTTATCCCTACTGTTCACCTACTCCTCTCCCATTTCTATGACCTTTTGAATGTTTATTTTAAAATACAGATGATATGGCCTAGACCACTGTTTAAAGTGTTTATGGCATGGTTGGAATCTCTGATCATATAAAGAAATCACAGAATTACTACTTTTCCTAACATTTCATTAAGCCTATGGTATAAAATGAAATGCTTCTGAGAAGTCTTGGTATTGTTTGTTCATATTTACCTGCATCTCATAATTGCATGTTTTGTTTTCAAACATGCCATAAGGAAAACAAGTGCTTGAAATGCATGATTTATTAGTTTTCCTCTCCACTCTGCATTAAAGTGCCAATGATTTATCAGTTCTATTTTTCTATTGATTCTTTCATCTTTGAATAACAAATAGCATTTAGTGTTTCTGTTGAATGCAATCCTGTGCATGGATTTATGGATTTCAAGTGAAATTGCTATAATTTTAGTTCTTTGGTTTGAAAACTCAACTGAATGCTGTTATATAAAATAGCTACTCTCAAGCAATGTGCTGCAATGGAAGATCATGTGTAAAGCATATTCTTTTAGTGTTCCAAGAACATTGGATGGAAAATATCAATCAACAATAACTTTAATTGCTTTAAAAGTGAAAGCTTTTGAATAATATTAAGACATAATTTAGCATTCTCGGGGAATTATGATTACAATTGCTAATTCAGTACAGCAATCACTCAGTGTAGTACAATGACAATAAATAAAAAGTGATTTGGCAGAACACTAATTCAGACTAAAAGAAATCGCAAAACAGTAACAAGTGTATTGCTGACATAATGTTACATAACACAGGTTGATTTTGTATATCTATGGTTAGGCGGTAAATATTGTCACATGAATTGACAAAATTCTCCACAATGGACAGGGAGGCTTTGTGTCCAAAACATATTTTTAAGCCTCCAATTATTTGACATTCAGTACAACATGCAAGTATTTCTTGGCTACCTTTAACAGTATGTAGTTTGAAGGCAGCAACAATTTGTGAATCACGTTAGCAGTCTGTGCACTGGAAAGCATTAGGATAGATGATGAGATGAGAAAAATTAAGCAACCTGCCCGTACCACTTCAATAATTGAAATAGCGGGATGCAGCTTCACGTCAATGTAGCTATATAACTATAATTAGTGCTAATAGTAGTTACTCACATCTTCAGTCACTTGGATTCATTGGTATCACTAATAAATGTTCAAATATGAATCAAATTTGACTTTCCCCAGCTCATTTTCTAAAGATACTGACATGCTTGCCCTTCAAGTATACTACTCCCGGGATTTGGAAAGTAGTTCTTAAGAAACTACTTTGATAGTTTTGAAATCAGAGAAGATATTCTTTCCTTTTTTTATGACAGCTTCATGTGAAGAATATATATTTTAAGGAAATTTCTAAACGGAAAGTTCTATGGCATATTAAAATACTGAATAATGAATGTTAGCTTTATAAAATGGAAACTTTTCTTCTATGTGTGTGGGTGAGTGTTTAAGTTGTAGAATTAACCTCTTTTAAATATAGTAGACCCAGTGATATAAAGTTTTAAGTGGATGAAGATCTTAAGTATAAATTAACACTGGACTAACTTATGGGGGTCAGAGAAAAGGGACAAAAAGATATGTACTCTGCTAAACACTGCCATATACTGCTTGTGAATAGACATTTCATTATAATAAACCTAGATCCCCACACTATGAAGACATGGAATGGAGATCTCTATGTAAATCTCCAAATTTTAAAGATCATAATTGTATTTACCCACTTTGATGTCTATATAATGCATATTTCATATGGAAATTGCTGGTCAGTGTTCTGTGGTAGAAAGAAATAATCTCATAGGAAATAAAAAGGTAATATTGTAAAACAGTTTTATTTTTTAAAAAATTATATTGTGATAGCAGAATTTAAAAAAAGACAGATATTTAGATAGTATACTGCAGGAAGAAGTGAATATTCTGTGAGAATTAATAAATTATATATATGTTTCCACATTTTTTTCTATTTTCCTTTTTAAAAGGATGGGGAGCAATTATAAAAACAAAACGTTTTGAATTTGAGATTGTGTGCTGCTTGAATGAAGCAAAATTTTTAGATTGTTACTTTTTGTGTTAGAGTTAATTTGCTTAATATTAATTACTATGAATTATAAAATGGAAATGGAACTTTTGTATCACATGTGACACCCAAAGAATTGTTCAATACACACCATATGTTTTACATTTAAAAGTCTAACCCTTGTAACAGACCTGAAGGCTGTAAATTTAAGAAAAGAAATTAATAAATACCTATAAAAGAGCTTTAACTAAGGAAAAACGAATATAACCCCCTTAAAACATCCACTTAAATTTATTCTATTTAAATAAAGTTGGAAGAATCTCATATTTGAAAGTTTCTATAGATTCTTATTGTGTTTAAAATATAGCATTCATTTAATTACAGTATCCTAATTTTTTGAGAAAGTGTTATATACAGTATCCTGCTTTTTGAAATAAAAGTGTTAACTACTCAATAATGTGTCATTTCTTATTGGTGCTTGGGCCAGGATATCTCTGTTAATGAACTATTCCGCATTTCAACAGTTACTTTTCTTCAGTGAACACCCACTGGGAATTTTGAGCCAGCCACTCTATCCTACGTGTTTAAAACCTGAAACATTCACCTTCTGGGTCCTGTGTGTCACCAGTTGCTGCTGCAAATATTACTGTGGCAAATTCATAGACTGAAGGAAAGTCAAAAAATTAATGATGAAATTGTGGGAGCCGAGTTGAATATTTGGGATAAATTGGTATCCAGTTTTAAAATATGTAACCATCTTCCACAAACATCTCTTGGGCACTAAGTAAAAGATATTTATCAAAGGATCTGCAGCAAGTTTAAAAATAAAGAATTTAAAGGACACAATCTCTTCTTTGTATCTATTAGAAGAGTTAAGTATATCAACAAATGTATCGCATTACTGGGTCAGGTAAGAATTAAGGTAAGTAAAATGTGATATGTGTTCAAAGGAGGAAAAGATGATTTTGGTGGACCAAGTTCAAGGGCAACTAGAAAAAAGTAAATCTGCAAATGGCATTTTGAAAGTCTAGAATGTTATATGGAGAAAGAAATAGCGTTAAGGAAATTCAGAAGACAAGGAGACCCACAGAAATCAAGTCCTGGATGCATTCTTGAGCCACTTCATACAGTCATTAGTTATTCATAAATGGAGCTTTTGAACACCGAAAGTTAGCAGGAAAAGGAGCATAAGAAAATGGAGAGAAAAAAAGAATGAGACAGGGAAGCCAGTAAGTGAGGGACAGAAGAAAACAAAATGCAGCCAAGTCACCAAATCAGGATTAATGGAACTAAAATTAATTTCACACTCTGAAATTGATGAACACAGATTAATATAAGTCATAGGTATCCTGATTTGCAAAGCTTTGAAGCAGTATCTGCTCCAGGAAGTCATGATGCCATTCTGCTTTCGCTGTTTTAACAAAGGAAGTCAAAAGCATACACTGTAGCAAAGGCATTTTGTTTAATAAATGGTGCTAGGAAAATTAATGTCTATATGCAGAAGATTGAGGCTAAACCCTTATCTCTCACCATATACTAAACTAAAGTCACAATGGATCAAAGATTTAAATTTTGAAATAGAAACATTGAATCTGTTGGAAGATATAAGGTAAAATTCTTGAAAACATAGGCACCAGGCATAGGACAGAGTGCCAACCACACAAGAAGTAGCACCAAGAATCAGCAAATGAGATTAAGATCAAATTTTAAAGTGTGCACAATAAAGAAAACAACCACGAGAGTGAAGACACAGTCTATGGAATAGGGGAAAAATTGCCACTATTCCTCTGACAGAAGACTAACATCTGAAATATATAAAGAACTCAAAAATTAGACATCCCCCAAATAAAGTCTCAATTAAAATACGAGAAGTTGAAATAAACAGACACTTCTCAGAAGAAGTGCAAGCAACCAATAAATCCATGAAAAATATTTAATATCTCTGTGCTTCAAGTAAACACAAATTTAAACACTAAGATTCCATGTTATTCCAGAAAAAGTGGTTATGATCAAGAAGTCAGACAATAACCAATACTGATGAGGCTAAAAGAAAAAGTAGCCCTACTACAATACTGGTGGTAACGTAAGCTAGTACAACCATTACGGAAATCAATATGAAGAGTCCTCAAAAAAGTAGAACCAGAAATCCAATAGACCTAGCTATTCTCCTTCTAGTATCTTCCCAAAAGAGTTAAAGTCATTATATTACAGGGATTCATGGACACTCATAATATATTCATAATAGCTAAATAAATAACAATAATTACATATCATATAAAATATAATAATATAATAATTATAACAGCAAAATGGTGTAAAAGGACTATATGCCCATCTATAAATTAATGAAAAGAGAAAATGTGGTATTTATATATACATAGCATAGTATTACTCTGCTAGAAGGACAAACTTGAGTTTTTCATCGGCAAATAGATGTACCTTGAGACAATTATATCAAATGAAATACATCAGATACCTAAGGATAATTATCATATGGTTTCGGTTACATGAGAAGCCCAAATGATTAAAGAGCAAAATAACACAAGATAAGAAGTAGGGAGATCTTTTTCAAATGCGAAAGAGAACTAGAGACAGAGAGAGCAGAGGGGGAGGGGATGAAAACTAAAGAACTGAAAGAAAAAATGGAAATAGAGTTTTTGCAGATTGGAAAGGAACGGAGAGATGGAATGAGTATGGGAGCATAGGAAGGATGGGGGATGAAAAAATAGGCAGGAGCTGTGATGTACTTGCACCAACTTCCAAAACTAAATGTAATCATCGTGCACTCAAACATACTAAGAAAAAGAAAAAGGATCCATGTAGTTTTGTAAACTGCTCAAGACACCTAACTTGACAACACTACTTGGAAAATACGTACATGATAAATGTGAAAAACTTAAGAATTAAAAAGGTACATACAATGATACAAACTGGACGTTTGCAATAAAGCATGTCTTCCTGACAACTGAAAACTAGGGACGAGTCGTCAGCAAGCCCAAAAGTCTCCCCACTTTTATTCTGTTCTTCACAAACTTTTGTTTTTGCATTAAGTCAGTTGGTTTTAGGAAAAAATCTCTGATTAAAATTGTATTACCAGGGGCTGGGGATTTAGCTCAACGTCATAAGTGCCTGCCTTGCAAGCAGGCAGTCGTGAGTTCGATCCCTGGTACTGATAAAAAGGAAAAAGACAAAAAAAAAAAAAAAAAAAAAAAAAAAATTGTATTAGCAAATAACAACAAAAACTCTCCGTAAGTTACGAGAACCTTTAATTCAGTTAACTCCTGAAGCTCCATATGCAAGTCACTACTCTGGACAGGCTTCCCTCTTCCTCCCACACCACCACAGGGACTTAAGAGAGCTTCCCATCTTCCTGCTGTGCCACCGAGCCACCTGGGAGGGTTCTTGGGGACAATCATCAGAGTAGGTTCTGGTATGAACAGCCCACAGCTCCATAGCTCTCCCACACGCTAACCATCCTCCCTTTCCCCAGTCAAATATAACAGGGAAGACAGAAGAGCTTGCTTTCCAGCCAGCACGTCCCCCCTACCCTTCATTTTTATTTTCCACTATATCCTTTCCAAGGCTGCTGTGGAGTCTGCAGAGCTGATGCACTTCATGGACTGTTGTCTGTGAGAAATCAGAGAGGCTGCCAAAGTGGAGGTGTGGACTGATGAATGGCCATTTTACATAGGCAGCCATGAACCAAAGTTTCTCAGAAAAGAGGCTGCAGTGGACAGAGGAGACCAAAACAGTGCTGTGGAATGAGTTGCCCTTCCTTGGATGTTATCCTGCACTGTCTCTATGAATTGTTTCTCCATTAAGATGGATAAGGGTTATTAAATCCCTTTAAAATCTTACCCAGCACAGACATTACTAATCCACGCTCCATGTTTCTTTTTAATAGTGATTTGAGGCCATCTACATTAATGGTTAGAACTGGCAAGCACTGGCTCATCTTGCTGTGATATCCTCCTGCTTTGGCCCTGCACTTTTCCTCTCCATTCAATTCCCTGTCCTGTTCGGTGATCCCCTCTGCTGTAATTCTGGAACCATAGTCATTTTTATCTCTCTCTAGAATATCCTTCAGAACTCTGTGTTGGTTTGGTAGTCATGAAATCCTTCAATTGTTCTTTATCATGGAAGAATATCATGTTTTCTTCAGTTTTGAGAGATACTGTATGGTGCCATCAATCTGGGTTGGAAGTTGTTTTCATTCAGGATTTGAAACAATTCTTCAAGTTCTTCTTGTCTCCATGGTTTGTATTGAGAAGTCTGCTGTGATGCTGATGAGTTTTCCTTTATAGTTGATATGTTGCTTTTCTCTAACAAACTTTAATATCCTGTTCTTGTGCTGGATTTCTGGAATCTTTATTATTATATTTCTGGATGCAGATTTATTTTGATTATGGCTAATTGGAGTTTATATATGTTGCTTATATGGATGTCAGGTCCTTTTCCCATGTTTGGGTAGTTTTCTGTTATTGTTTCTGTAAATAGTCTTTTTATGTCATTTGTGTTAACTCCTGCATTTTCATTAACATCTATCAGTCGTAAATTATTTTTTTGCATCATCTTGCAGAAATTGAATTGTCATTTCCTTGTTTCTTGCTATTTTTAAGAGATCTTTACTTTCACAATTGCTAGATTCACTCCTATCTTCAAGGTCTAAAGGTCTATCTTTGGTCTCTCAAGCAGTTTTGCCAGCTTTTGATGGAGTTTTTAATTTCCTGGGTATCTCTTTGAATCTGCTCATGCGTAGTAATTCAGTGTTTCCCTCATTTTCCTATGCTCCTCTTTTTCATCTCTGTCTTCTTTAGATATGTTCAGCAGTTCTTTCATTATGTTTGTGATTTTTATTTTACCTGAGATACTATTTCTGATCTTATCTCTTTTACTACTCCCTGAAGCTGTTCCTTTACTTCAGTTGTGTCCTTTTAGAGATTTCAAGTGTGTGACTTCCATTTTATTCTATGTCCCCATCAGATTTGTTCTGTGTGGGTTGGAGGCCTGAGATTTTCTTTTGCTCCTTCATCTCGACATTTTCCTGAGTTCCTCCTGCCACACTGGTTGTGGGGTGCCAGGTGCTTCCTGTGTTGGCTCCCCCTCCATGGTGGGGAGGAATGGACTAGAACCTGAGTTTCTCTGAACTAAATGCCCCTGGGAGGCAGTGGGGTATGGGGTGGACTTCTTCAGACCTGCACAGCTACACTGAGTCTTCCTTGATGGCCAAGGCTATGTGGTGACAGCTCTGCTTCTTCTCTCAGGCTGTATGACTACCCTGGGACTCCTCCAATGGCAGCAGGCTCACAGGGGTGTTTGTCTGATTCTCCCAGTGGGCACTGACTGCCTGCAGGAAGTAAGCATACCCAGTGGCGGCCTATGAGCATGCAAAGTGTATCTGGCTACCAAAGGGAAGCAAACATCCCATAGGTGGTGGGCATGCAGGGGTGAGTCTGGCTGTTTCTCCCTGCCTGCATGGGCTGTCCACAGGAAACAACCATAGATTCATTTATAATTTTAAACAGCTACTGAATATTTCAAAAGTCAACACTCACCAATTGACTTCTCTTTTTCCATATAGCCACTAAACAATGCTCTTGCCAGCAAGCCTCTCTAACTTCTTTCATTATAGTTTTTACACATTTCCTTACTTTTTCTAGATAGAAATAACTTGCAATTAAAAATTTTTTAAATGCATCTATACATATAGAATTGCTAAATCCACATCTCAAAGCCAACTTAGATTTCTGCGCCTATTTTTATTTTAACTGAATGCCCTATAGGCATATTAAATGTAAAAACTCTATGATGAAGCTTAGCTCAACTATCAGCACCAACTTTTCCACCTATCATGAGTTTCTTGGTGAACTTACCTTGTTCCTACCTACGGACTCAAGTTGGAATCCCAGGCAAACCCTCAAGCACTCTTCTGGATGGCTACCCCCATCTATTTCATTCACCCCATCGCCTTAATGTGAATAAAATGCACTCCCCAGAACTCACATTTATTTTTTTTCCACACTCATCATTTCCTGAACAAATTATGACTACTCATTGCATAAAATCCTCCCAGGTTAGGAGAGAATACTATGCCATTGAATAAGTTGACTATCTTCTTAGATCTAAGATTCACCTATGATTTCAAAAAACAGCTAACTTATTTATCTAAAACTTGGGGAATGGTTAATTTCTTGAAAATAATGGAATCTTTGCATATTTTTCAGATAGACAAAGCAAAGAGATGTTTAAATTACTGCTTTTATTTCAAATTACTCCTCCAAGCTCAGATTAGTAATGAAAACTTTGCAATTTGCTTTGGGAAAACGCATTGCCTGTCTGCATGTGCTTTTTTCATTTAGTGAACCCATAACCCACTCTTCCATGTCCAACTAGTGACCAAGTCTTGATCTCCCTTTGATCTTACAGCATTTCGTTCATTTTCTACTGACATTTCCACTTCTATTGTCTAAGTTTTGTTCTTTATCTTTTATTTAAACTTTCAAAGAACAACCCGACTGATATACCTCCTTTTGGTGCTTTCTCGCTTCTATTGATCTTGCCTCATGATTCAACACATTTCCCTAAAACATAAACAGTACCATTTATCCATCAAAAACTCACTAGCTCTACCCCAAACCAAACTACAAATTCTAAATTATTAGTCCAGAAAAGCCTTAACAGGTCAATTCCATATATACTGTTATGCATCATCTGATACAGTGCACACATCCTATTCTGCATTCACTTTAAATGTCTGTACTCACAGCATTCTGTACATGATTCTCAGAATATTCCATCCCATACAAAGCCCCTCTTCTTGCTAATTACCATTCTGATCATTTTGCAAATTTCTGTTCCTCATTTCTTGGCTAATTTATTAATTTTACCAAAATCTTTCTAATGATATTTCCACTAGAGAATCTGTTAATCTCACCGGAAGAACTCTGCTTTATTACACTTCTGCTATAAACACCGCAGTAGGTTTAATAGGTGAATACGACATCGTGGCCATGATAATAACCATGTATGTATTACACTTTAGTAATTATTGAGTTAACCTATTAATGACTGATAATATGTCTGTTCATCTTTTATGAGAAGGCAGTTAAAGATGAAAGTATCAAAGCACCAGGTTGAAACTGGAAGGACGGGACAGTTATTATAGCACTCTAGTGATTTGACTTCTGGAGAGCTAGCACTAACTTTTATCTTCTTCCTTTATAAAACAGAAAGAAAATCTTTTCTATTAAAATGAATGATATTTGATCAATGCTTGTAACAATATCTACTAAGGATCTCAAAAACTAGAGCTGTGAGACAGTCTTACAGTTGTTGCCATCATAATTATATGTATATCACTGACAGAAACAAAGTCATGCCCTTTGCCCAAAGCATGAAGGAAAATTTATAATCTAAAACAGCATTTCTATGTTGCATGGCAATCTTTTGATGGCAAAGTTCAAATTGCAAAGTTAAAAATCTGGGATGAAAAGCCGAGAATATTCATGTCTTGAACACTTTCATGGCTTTTCTATACTGTCAGAAGTTATTTAGAATTCTCTACATATCCTACCACCTTGCTTCCTCCCCAGCCTGTTACTTACCGTTCCCTTTCCCCCTTGCTTTCGGCTTTCCAGCCATATGGCCTTGCTTCCTATCCCTAACGCAGACCTCCACACAGGGCTATTTTGCATAGAATGTTTATATTGAAAATGAGAGAAGAAAAACGAGTAGGCAGAGCAAACAGCCTGTGGTTTTTACAGATAAAATACCACTTCCTAGTAAGAGCTTCTGGGGGGCTTGCTGCTATTAAGCTATTGGAAACACTGGTGTTGCAACTGCAGCTGTTGGCACCACAAGAGTTCTAATGTCCAGAAACTGAGGAACCCAAATTTCCACTGCTGTTACTCAAATCTTCATGGATGCTACTAGAACCTGAAGCCTCATTTAGTCAGCTTTTCTGCTATTCTTACTCCTCTGAAAGCCATAAACCAGAGCAGGAAAAAATGTCTAACACCTTCTCTTGTGTTCAAGCCTCCTAAACGTGGCTCCTATTAGCATGGTAGACAGATGACATAGTTATATAAGAAATATAGTTTGCAAGCTTCCTACCCTGGAAGTTCAAAAGAGGACAAGGGTGGAATTGTAACTAACAGATCTTCTGCAGAACTCCTATAATAGCTTCCCATAGTATTACATATCTGTATTTCATGCTACATATCATTGCTGTAATTTTGCATTTAAATACTATCTTTTTTTCTTTTTGTTTTGTTTTTCAATACTGGGAATCAGACCCAGAATTTTTGAACTGAGCTCCATCTTCAATCATTTAGTTAGCTGTTTGTTTACTTATTTTTAGAAAGCGTATTGCTAGTTGCCTTGGCTGGTTAATTGTGGTTTCTTAAATCAGTACTTCTGTCAAAGGATGTGTTCTTTTTAAAGATAGTGGAAACAGTGTCATATTTGTTTATTATTTCATTCAACAATTAAGATAAAATGTGGTTGTTACACATTGTGCAACAAATATATGAATAACTACAAAGTATGACAGTAGTTTGATAAAAAATAATTACTAATATACTAACTGAACATTCTGTACAATGACTATATTCTGAAAAAAAGAGAATTGATAGTTTTTCATGTAAATGTGAAAATTGTTCTACACAATGCTGCTTTAATCTCTTCCATCAGAATAATCTTCTTTGATGAGTGGGGAAAAGACAAGAATAATAAAGATACGCATCAAGCACATCTTTTCAACGTTTCAGTTCTCAGTGTGGCAGTGACATATGAACCTTAAACATCATATCAGGGAAGGGGGTGCTGGACTTGGATTGCAGCTACAGGACTTCCACCCTGCACAGTTCATTTTTCCCAGGCAGTCTGCAACCTTTATTCACAAACTTTCTTTACACTCATCTATTTTTACAATCAGAAAATGCACTGCTTTTAATACTAATTTTTAGTAGAGAACTTGCTACTGCATTTAAAACTTTTTTTGCAATCTCTATTCATCAAATTATAACTTGTATCAGAAATAAGGAATAAAACATGAGTTTAAAGTATTTAGCAGCATGTAAGAGCTGCAGATGGACTAAATCCTATTTTCAAAATATTTGTACACATTTATAGCTTTTTCTGTGCTCTCTAGTAACTACATTCTCTGAGCCCTGTTTGCACATCTGTGAAGAATTAGTTGGGTTTCAGCTTATAATATTTTAGATTACCTTAGCATATGTGGCTGTAAATATGTCTGACATTTCTTTTAAAGTTGTTATGTCACAGATTTATTTTTCTTTTCATAGATAGATAGATAGATAGATAGATAGATAGATAGATAGATATTCTTCCCTTTAAAGATTTTTAGAGAAGGATAAAAGTTTTGTCCTGATATTGTTTATCCGCACACATATATGTGCCTCCTTGCACACAAATTGGCAAAATAGTTCTGAATAAAAAATGGAAGAGTTCTTAGTAAAATATGATCTATATCAATTTCAAAATATTTATCAGTTTACATTTAATGACAGTAATTTTAAAGTGTTGCTGAAAAGAATAACTAATTGTTATTTAAGATCATTTTGGTTTTTTTATATGAGAAAAATAATAGGTAATTTTAGTTCATGCAAATAAAAGTTTACAGATGATCCTTTGGCCAAAATGCTTTATCAGAAAGTAAATGTTAAAGTTCTAGTTTATAAACAACCTTTGAATCTCAAATAAATTTTTGCTGCCAAACTCATCACACAAATATATCAGGACAATGATGTTTGCAATTGCAACAATACTTAGTTTTTTTTTTATGTTATGTTAGATTGTAATTGTGGTTTTAGTTTGTAATTGTTTTTAAAGTAGAAATCTCTGTTAACTTAAGAGAAAAAAGACATTTGAAATAGGCAACAATATCATAGGTCTGTACTCTTCCCTATACTTGTCTTTATTTGATTGTTTTTAAACTCTACTTTTTAGATAGTTTGAAATATACAATACATTGTTATTAATCATAATGCTCATGTTGTGCCATAACTTTTAGAGCCTTTTGCTCTCCAACCTTTCAGTAATGAAAATTTCTTATTAAAAATTTTGGAAATCATATTAGCATCTTATTTTATAAATATTAAGTTAATGAGAATTTCAGAGCTACATTGGAACTTCACTCTGTCCAAATTTTGGAAAGTTTATTTCAATGTATTATCTCATTTCAATTATTAAATTATTCACTCTTCTAAGTCTTTTTGATGGGTATTTTGAATACTGGATAGTATTCTCTATGTTATCATTGTCTAAAGAAATTTGTATATATTAATCATATTTTAAGTATCATAATATTCATTTTTACTGATTTTAGGATCAGAAAATATTATGGAATGGAAGATCCATCCCCTCACTAAACTATTTTTTAACTATGTGCAGTGAACTTTAGGTATATGCCATATCCTTGCATTTAACTTCCGTAGTAAATTTAGGAGTGCAGCAACTATATGTGCCAGAATTTACTCCAGAAATAGCTCAAATTGGGAAAAAAAATAGAGACAAAGCCCTGAGACTTTTAAAACAAAGTATTTGTAGTCAAATCTAAATTATCTAAAAGTACAAATGTGACAGAACCATTATTTCCAAAATATTTGGCTTCAGGGAAGAGTTTGATTAATTTTGGAGGCAATTTACATAATTGTGTTTTATTAGACAAAATCAGAATAGCTTTGCTTGCCTGATTAAACAATGCCTGATGACAGCGGAGACAATGCAAGAGTGGGGCTGACAGTAGTTGGAGATGTTTTAGAGAATTTTAAATTATATCTTGAATGAATCCCCAAACCATTGCAAGTACATACCTAAAAGAGCTCAAAGACAGCAAGGAAACATACTCACACACCTACAGATATTACTTAGTGTAAATTTATCAGTAATTTTTTAAAGTGTATGTCTTAACTCCTAACATTTTTGACTTAGAAATACTACCACTGCTACAGAAAATATCATCCAACTATACTGATCAGCAAATTAATATTGTCATCTCCTTTGATTTTTAGAAAAAGGCATATTTTCTCCCTTTAATTTAATAAGAAACCAATTTGTTTATTATAAGCTATTTAAAAGATTTAATCAATATAATGAATTCTTTTTGTTCAAGTCTTTAAAAATATCCTAGTGTGTAGTTTGTGGCACACTCACTCTCTTTTTTGCTTTTCTTTACCAACAGTAGAGATTTTAAAGTAAGGTTAAAGGTCATCCCAAGACTCTTCAACCTTCTGTTGGCCTAGAAAGGACAAAATATACTTTCTCTCACATAACACTACTTATTTATAAAATGTGAGCACACAATACGGTGAATGCTTAAACCGTGGTGCACACCTGGAATCCCAACACTTAAGAGGCTGGGGCAGGAGGATTGCCATGAGTTCAAATTCAGTCTGCACTACATAGTGGACTAAAGGCCAGCCTGGATCCTATAGCAAGACCTGGTCTCAAAAAAAAAAAAAAAAAAAAATTACAATAGTATAGAACACATCACCATTATCCCCTTCAAAATAGTCCCCCTTGTTTCAATCATTCTTAGCCCATCCTCCTTTGCCTTTCTGAAGCAATTCTGAATTCCTTTGTGTCTTTTGTTACACTATCCTAGCTCCCCCGATGACTTGAACCAACTCAAAAATTATTTCCTGTTATGGTAACTATGACTTTGGGGAAGAGCCAGAAGTGGCATGGTGTGACAGACCGGGTGAATAAGATGGTTGAGGACACACATTGCTAATTTTCTGTACCTGCCCTTACATTGAAGGCCTCTTTCCAGCCATATTCATAATACTTTTGGTCACATTTGCTAAAGACTCATGAAAAATGATTTCCAGAACAGCTTCAGGAAGAGTAAAAAGGATGGGATATATCTCTATAAAGCTGAGGGGTATTTTGAAGGGAATTCATGCCACTGTGTCTTTTACTGTAAATTTTTAAAGTTTAAACACTCACCGTGTGTATTTTGATCAAGCTTGCATTCCATGGCATCCTGACCACATGCTCCTGCGAAGGACCCAGCAGGCTGCCATCTGCCCCCTGTTCTGGAGAATGGGCTCCAGGAGACACACCTATGAGAATGATGACAGCACAAGCACAGACTCCAAACCTGGGTCCTTCCTTCACCCTCATCCTCATGCTCCACACTGCTCCCACCACACTTTGTCTTGGGCGCCTTCCTGCAAGTAAAAGTTGTGTTCAGACCAACTCTGCTTCATTCCTGCCTTTGTCATTAGTCACTTGCCTTTCCTCTAAGGTGGTTTACTTGTGGAATTTGACTTCCTTTCCTGTACAGTAAGCCTTTTTGAAAGCTCCTATTGGAATTTCATCCGTACTTTCAAATCTTGCAGGGAGTTGAGATTTCTGTGCAGTCCTCCATCCAGTTGTGCCCATTGGCTCCTTCTTATTTTGTATGATCAGAGAGGAGGGGCAAGGACTTGAGCCAAAGCAAACACAAGAGCATCTATCACAGCCTTGTGTACATCTCCTCGCCCGCCGTGCTCCCCCTCACAAGCCCGGTCCGTGAGCCCGTCTACCTATAGCTGCTCTTGGGATAATTTCTGCCTATTCCAACACACTTTAAATATCTGTATGCACAACCTAGTCTTGGTCAAAATTGCAAAATCAGCACAATAACTCTCCTTCTCTTATCTTTCTCCAGAATTCCCTGGCTAAGGCAAACTATAGATTGTTGTATGTTACCAAAAATGATTCATGAACCACACTGAAACACACCTCACCACTTTAGGGATCACACAGTTGAAAATATTGTCTATATTATTGGGGAATATTTACAATGAGGTCTTATACATTTAGGGCTATTTTTTATAACTGTTTAAGTAGGAAGTTCACTGTATTTTCAGTCTGTCAGACTTAATTCCAAAATCCTGAGAAAATGAAAACAACAGAGAAGGGGAAAAATAGAATAAATGTTCAATGATGGATGAGAAAAGAAATAAAAGCTGCTCTTGTCCTCACAGTTATTATTGTGTTTGGACATTGCCACCTGGAAACCGAAGCGGATGATGTGATGTTTGTGTTTCAAGGGAGTGTGCCACGATCTTGACCAGTATAAATAATGAAAACTGAATTTTTAAAAAGGTATGCGTAATGAAACTCTAAAGGAAATTCCAGAAAGAGTATTCTGACCAAAACCTGTCTAAAAGAGAAAATTGTTATATAACAAATAAACCAAATGTCTTAAGAGGCAAGCACGAATGAAAGGTTTCACTACCAAATAGAAGGAAGCATCTTCTATGACCATATCCTTCCATGAATAAGGGGACCAGCCAGGTGCTTGGGATTCCAGTCCATGGAGTTTGAAATGACATCCACAACTTAATCTAAGCGAGAAATAGAAGAACTCTGCAAAGTGCAGGATAACTATTTGCATGTCTCAGAGGAGAATGAAAGGCATTAAGTGAAAGGAATAATTCAAGAGATCACTTTTTCATAAATCTAACTCTGTAACACATAGACACAAATTTAAGGTAGTTTGTACAAATACTGCTACACTGTTTTTTGTGTTTAAAGAGGCAGGAGCTTTCTCAAATACATAAAAATGTGTGAAAATACATACAAATAATGTATATATTCATTTCTTTACATATACGTAACAACTTACACAAACACCTAGTTTTTCAACTTTCCTGGATTTATTTACTGCCCTTGTGATAAAGTTTTGTATTTCACATTTAGACATCGTCATAAATTTGCACTGAGAGATGACTGGCTATTTATCAAACATTCATCCATTTTAAGAAAAAAAATATTTGTGCTTTTTGGCAGCTTTCTACACTTAGTTTGAACATCAAATCAAAGTGATCATTTTCTTTTTCCCTAGTGATGTTTTCTTAGTCATTTTTAGTTGTCTAATTTGTTTTTCATCTGGAAAAAGAACAGTTTTTTGAAAATTAATTCAGAATAAATAAATTATCAGCACACTTGAGTTTTAAGAGTACAAGTGTTAAAGTTAGCAGATTCTACAATCTGCATTTGATTTCTGTGCTTTTCCTGTTATTTACTAAGGGTCTCCTTCTGTGTCGTAAATAGTTTAGACTTCAAAGTGAACTCTGCCTCTAAAAACTAGAAAGATTCAAATCATATTTATTTCATTTACTAGTGTTTTCCTCCTAGAACCAGAATCCAAAACCACTCCCATAGCCCTCTAATATTAAACAAAAATTTTCTTGTAATACCAACTTTAAGCATTCTTCTAGAACAGTGCTCCAAAGTAACAAATATGAATTGATTAAATAATGCATTTTTCAGTATTTCCAGTCACACCATAATTTTATATGCAATTAATATAGAAAACTCTGTGTTTCACATGACTAATATAAATCAGAAAATGAAAACAACCAACGTGGTTTGATTTTAAAAATATCTTATTGATTATTAAACAGTGCTGTCTAAAAAAAAGGAGTTTAAATCTATATGTAATTTTAGTCAACACATAATTAACCTGCCACCCTTAAAAGAATAAAATTACAAAGACATCCTTTACAATGATATCTTGTGGATAATTTTAAACATGCAATTCAGCACATTGTGAAACTGATACAACAGATTTTCCACGGTTATGGAAAATATTTTACTACTTCATCATGATGCTGTCTTTCCTTGAAAAGCAACGTTTTAAACTTATTTTGAGTGTCATAAGCATTTTTCAAAATGAGAAAGATACCTAATGCATCTAGCTGCTGCTTTTATTTTAATGATTGAGAAAAGAGACGTTCATAGTTTTCTCTTTCCCAAAAGTTATTTTGGAATAGGTTTGGAATTGACACTCCAAGATCCTGATCTTTTTGCTCTGTCCTAAGTGAAAAGGTCTGTGATCCAAGATTCTAAAAAATATACAACAGGGACTCGTGAAGATATCACTATTAAGATGTCATTGCTTAAAAACAGAACACTACGTCCAAAGATTGACTTCCTGTCTGTAATTTAAATGTCTTACTTGAAACCAAAATATGGAAAATTCTGGCTTGTCTTATGATTTGGGTCAATTTAAAAATAATAGTATTCATGAAATGAACTGGAACTTCTATACATTTACATGTGTAATGTTTTAACCTCTTTTCTTTATCTTTTATATGTAATGAAAAAATCTTTAGTGCAAGTCCAGAAGGTAAGCACAGCACTAAATCTCTCCTTGTTTGTTCCTTTGTAAACGGTGGTTGCCTCCAGGGTTATAGTAACATTTGTGAGGACCGTGGTGATGATATGTGTAAAGAGCTTCAACAATTGCTGACTCGTCATAAGAGTTTAGTGAAATAATTTTTAATTACTCTTTTCAGTGACTTGCTTTCCTTAATCATCATCTTCTAATAGCAGCTGATTCAATAACCCTGTTTTATATCAAACATCTTTGCTTATTCATTTCCAGAAGTCTTCTGGCTGCTACATCCCCCTTATATAACTGTGTGTCTCCATTATCACTAAAGGGAAATAGACTAACACGATATCTCTCAAGTGTTACAGTAAACCAAGTACAGCGATATGTGTCTCACACAGTTTTCACTTTGATTTTGACAATAATCCTGTAAGGTAAGTATTAAAATTCCTAATGTCTCAGCAAGCACACTCAGTTCAAAGAGACCAACTTGAAGGAAATTCCGTATCAGTCCTGTCGTGTGTGTGTGTCTGTGTGTGTGTGTGTGTGTGTGTGTGTGTGTGTGTGTGTGGAATGTGAAGATCATTATGTTAAGTGAAATCAGACACACATACACATACACATACACATAGACAGACACACAAAACAAGCAGTGCATGTTGTCACTTATATGTGGAATTGTAAAAAGCTGATCTCATAGAAGTTAAGAATGGAGCGGTGGTTTCCAGAGTAAGACAGGGAGAGAGATGGGAAAAAGTTGATGAATGAGCGAGAAGCTGTAATTAGATAGGGCAAAGAAGTTCTAGTGCTTTATCGCCCAGTGATGTAGCTTTGGGTGATGATAAAGTGTGGATTTTACTATTGTTTTGGTTTCTTCGTTGTTTGTTTTGGTACATGTGCTGCATAGGCAAGCACATATTGTTTTAAAGAAAAAGTTGTAGAAGAAAGGATTTTAAATATTTTCAACTGGAAAAGAATTAAATTGTTTGAATATATAGCTATAATCCTATTCTATCATTACTCAATGCACATCCAAGCATACTATGGCAGCCTGTAACATGGCATCACATGGGTTTTTTTGTTTGTTTGTTTTATTTTGTTTTTTGTTTCTCTTTTTTGTACTGGGAATCAAACTCAGGACTTTGTATTTGCAGGCAGGTGCTGTACCACTTAACTATATCCCTGACCCCCATAACATGGATATGTATAATTTTTATGTTTCAGCTAAAATATATATATACATATATATATATATATATGAAATTTTTAAGTTCCATAGTAGTATGAGAGACCCTGAATTCAACCTTAACTGTGAGCTCTACCAAGAGATTTCAAAATCCAGAAGGTCAGGCAGCATTAATTTTTTAAATCTTCTATTTACTCTTCTGCTAGAAACTAAATTTTGTTTAAATCAAATACAGTTGTGTCACTCTGTGTCATCCAACACTATGAAGGCTAATCTTGGTGGGTAATTTGAGTGGATGGAGAAACACTGAAAAATTGGCAAAATGTGTTTTGGGGAGTATCTGTGGGGTTGTTTCCACAGATGACCGGCATATGGGTCAACTGAGTGGGAAAACCCAGCGGGGAGGTGCACGCAAGGACCAGGAGGCTGGGCCGGCGTGGAACAGAGAGCAGAAGGGAAGCTCTGTGATCTCCTCTTAGTGGGTCCATTTCTGTTAGTTAGTTAGTTAGCTAGCTAGTTAGTTAGTTAGTTAAGTAGCTAGTTTGGTTGGTTGGTTTTGCCATCATCACCTGTAGACATCAGACTGCAGATTCAGCAGCCTTTTAACGTGAACTCGCACCACTGAATCTCCAGGAAACTTCCAGCCCTTCAGCCTTAGACTGGGGCTGCAACCTTGTTCTTTTCTTCTTGGGAGTTTTCCAGCTTCTTTTGCTGAGTCGGTATTGACTGTCAAAGGTTACTAGCCTTCAGACGGCAGCTGTGAGACTGTCCAGCTTCTGTCTGTGCAGGTCAGTATAATATATCCAGAGAGAGAGAGAAAGAGATTCTCTTGTTTCTGTTTGTCTAACACTAATGGACAACTGACTGGGAGCCAGTTGCCCCACACTGTTCACAACTCCACTGGACTGTAAATCGTGAGGCAACAGTCAGGAGTCAGGACTTCAGGATTCCTGTCCGCTGGGACTTCAGAGGCTCTCTTCTTCTCAAATACCAAACAAGAATACCACACCACCCCTTCCTCTTCCAACATACATCCACCGTCCACTCCGTACATGTGTTGCACACACGCACCTCATTTCCTCTTTGAGAAGCTAGCATTTTCTTCCAATGGGAAGAATCAGGCTTCACGACACGGCCTGCCTGCTTGTTCAGTCCCTTTTCAGAATGGTTGCAGAAGACATGAAAGCCTCCAGTACTTTCTGAAATCTTTCATAAGCCCTTTCAAACAAGTATTTCTTCCTCACATATAGAAAACAAGCTCATGATAAATGTCTTCAGCTTTTATGTGAATGAATTAATCATGTTCAGCCTTTAGCAGTATGTGCCAAGCTAAAATCTCAGCGTGCATTATATTATCAAACAGCTATAATAACTCTGTGCAGATAATACAATTCCTTACCCCAGTTTGTTGACTGAATAAACTCAGAGAGAGAAAGCAAATTACCAAAAGCAACAGAGTTAGTTGGGAAGAATCCGGTATTACAACCCAAAACTAACAGGGATGTTTCCATGCTGTTTTACATTGAATAAACAAAGCCTGGAGTTTGGCATGCTTAAACCTAAAATCATAACCTTGGTTAATCTCAAGCAGAAACATTGAGAATATTTTCTCCACTTTGTGTTCCTCAAATGTTTCCAAAGGGAAAACAGGAGCTCATACACTCTAATCTGTGTGTATGGAAAATAGAGGCTATGACAGGAACATCTCTAAGATTATGAGGTAGGGGCTGGGGATTTAGCTCAGCGGCATAAGCACCTGCCTTGCAAGCAGGGGGTTGTGAGTTCGATCCTCGGTACCGATAAGATAAAAAACAAAACAAAACAAAAAAGATTATGAGGTCAAGACAATCTTACTGACTCAGCGTCCAATCAGTAACAGATACTTTGCTTCATGAAAGAAACGGTTACCATTTCATCCTCATTTGTTAATTGCACTGCTTTCTAAACCCACATCAGTTATCAGAAACAAAAGAAATAATCTCTGCAGCATTTATACTCTTAAAGTGTACTATGTGTACCGTTAGAAAATTTCAAGTGATAATATGAACATTCTCTTTTAAAGTTTTCTGTGATGCATGTCTGGGAACTTTTGGACTTGTTCTGCTAGCACTCAGATGGCTGTAATGAAGACAGCTGCTGGGGTGATTTGGCAGGTGTACAAATGAAGTTAGAAACATACATGCTTATCAACTAGAAGCCACATTACACCTACTGTTCTTCTTTGCTGAAAGACAACAATTCTACATTTTATAGGCAATTGTCTTTCCTTTTTTGTCTCAGAAGCTCACCAAAATTCAATAAGTTTATTTTACTGGAAACCACCTTGCTGTACTCAGCATCTTGCCTAAGCAAAATTCCTTAAAATAAAATGAGCAGGAGCCACTACTGCGGAGTGAACCAAGCCAACAGGATCGTGAGCTCACTTCTTTCCAAATGAGCTCATTACTATTAATTTCTCCTGTCCTTAGAGAATATTTGAAGAAGCAAGTTCATCAGGAGAGGGAAATGAGTGTAAAAACAAACTTGGTTAAAAATATCTCTCTCCTTCAAGACTGCATCCAAAGAAAGGCAGTCCCACAGGACTCTAACTCACCGTGGTGCGGGCTCTGAGTACAGAAATTTCAGACAATTAGCCATGCATGATTCTGGGAGCACACATGGATGTTTTGACACTGGTATTAAACAGAAGCTAAATGTTTGGAGAGTTAACTCAGTAAATATGTAGAACTCAATAGATTACATTCCCAAGAAACCTCCTTGGAGGGTTAACTCCCTGCTTGGAAATTCAGAGCAATGACACACCTGCAAAGAACATAATAGAGGTTAAACATTATAAAGAAAGTTATGGTCTGTAAAGACTTTTCTTTATCAGTCAGGTTTTCCAATTGTCCCTACAAAATCCTGAACTGGGGGATTTAATACACATCACAGACACACGTGGCAGGAGGGTGAAATTTAGTTGAGAAGAGCAAGGTCAACCCAGCATCTCCTTTCTGTGGTGTCTTCTCCGAGGTCCCTTTGGAATCCTAGCCCCTCATCAGCTATTTGACACTGGACATCCACGGACTCCAAACAGCCCCAATTTCAGATTTTTCTAAAATGAGGACAGTGATACTTCTTACATTATAAAGAGTAAAAGAAGATATTTCGGCAGAAGCCCGTTCCTTTGTCTGAAGGACTGAATACTTCTACAAGCAGAGAGGCATCGCAGCTTCCTGAGGCACCTCAGCCTGTGGTGAGTGCCCAGCACAGTCTGCCCAAATCTCAGACTGTTCCGGACCCCCCAGGCTTCTGGGTGCAGAGAAGTGGAACAGTGGGTTAGAGGCCACTACAGCTGCCTCCCCATCCCCCCCGGCTACACTTGGAAGTCTGCTGAGCTCCTGACGGATGGGCGGGCCTACACTAACCCCCCGAGCCCAGCCGCACCTAGCCATCTCCTGCAGAGGAGGAGCTGGGCGGATCCGGAGTCCCTGCAGAAGCCCGTTCCTTTGTCTGAAGGACTGAATACTTCTGCAAGCAGGGAGGCATCACAGCTTCCTGAGGCACCTCAGCCTGTGGTGAGTGCCCAGCACAGTCTGCCCAAATCTCAGACTGTTCCGGACCCCCCAGGCTTCTGGGTGCAGTGAAGTGGAGCAGTGGGTTAGAGGCCACTACAGCTGCCCCCCCCCCCCCCCCCGCTACACTTGGAAGTCTGCTGAGCTCCTGACGGATGGGCGGGCCTACACTAACCCCCGAGCCCAGCCGCGCCTAGCCATCTGCCTGCAGAGGAGGAGCTGGGCGGATCTGGAGTGCCTGCAGAAGTCCCTTCCTTTGCCTAGAGGACTGTGGATATCTCTGCAAGCAGGGAGGGATCACAGGCTCCTGAGGCACTGTGGCCTGTGGAGAGCACCCTAACCCGGCTGCAATTGAAGAGCTGTGGATCTTCCAAGGGACAGGTGGGCGCACAGTGTCCCTGAGGCCCAGCTTGTCTGGAACTGCAGAGTTCTGAGCAGGCAGAAGAGGGACACTGGTTCTGCAGGCCCAATGGCTTGGGGTAGTGCGGTGTCAGAGGCTCAGTAGCTCCAAGCATAGAAGGGGATTTTCAACAGATCCTGAGGAAGCTTTCAAATAACACTTGAAACACAGAAATATACAAAATGACAAAACGAAAGACCAAATTACAACCTCAAACCTCCAGCCCATCTCAGGAAACCCTAGGAGCAATGTATATAGAAGAAAATATATCCCATCCACCTCATATATCGGACATAATAGCTACTGAAGTTGACAAACAACTCCAGGAAGCTTTAAAGAAATTCAAACTCGAAATAATCTCCCAGATAAAAGAAGAAATGATAAAAGAAATGAAAGAGATTCTAAATATATCTAAAGAAAACACAGATAAAAAATTGGAGGAACTAAACAAAAAGATAGAATCCCTAGACGAGCAATATAAGAAACAAACAGAATACATAATGCAGATGCACAGAGATATACAGGAAATAAAAAACTCCACTGAAAGTTGTAAAAACCGCCTTAATGAAAGTGAAGATAGAATTTCAGACCTTGAAGACATGATTGCAGCTAGTGAACAGGAAAGGAAAGATCTTTTGAAAATAACAAGGAATCAGGAAACAACAATTCAACAACTGCAAGACGATGCAAAGAAGAATAACCTAAGAATGATAGGGATTAATGAAAGAGAGGGAGACAACATAAAGGATGTCAAGCGGATATTTAGAGAAGTAATAGCTGAAAATTTCCCAAGCATGAGATCAGAAACTGACATCAAGATCAGTGAAGCATATAGAACTCCAAACACTCATAACCAAAATAAAACTACACCCAGACATATAATAATCACCATCCCAGAAATCCAACACAAGAATAGATTACTAAAAGCTGTCAGAGAGAAAAGACAGATCACTTATAAAGGAAAACCTATCAGAATCACAGCAGACTTCTCAGCACAAACGATAAAGTCAAGAAGAGCATGGAGTGAAATATTCCAGATCCTAAAGCAAAATGATTTCCAACCAAGACTGATATATCCTGCAAAACTATCATTCAAAATAGATGGTGCAATACGATACTTCCATGACAAAGAACAGCTGAAGAACTTCATGAACACCAAACCGACCCTGCAAAAAATATTGAAAGACAGTTTAGATACACAAAGGAAAAAACCACTAAGCAAAGCAAATAATTAAACAGAACAGAAAGATAAAGATGCAACAGCAGAGAGATAACATTCCTACAATTAACCAGCATTTAACAGTAATAACCATTAATGTAAATGGTCTCAATGCACCAATCAAAAGAAACAGACTAGCAGAATGGATCAAGAAACAAAATCCAACCATATGCTGTTTACAGGAAACCCATCTAACCCAGAAGGATACTCACAGACTGAAAGTCAAAGGATGGAAAACAATTCTTCATGCAGCAGGAATCCAGAAAAAGGCAGGAGTAGCCATTCTGTTTGCAGACAACGTGAACTTTAAACCAACAATGACCATAAAGGACAAAGAAGGTCACTACATACTTGTAAGGGGAAAACTCCAAGAGGAAGAGATAACTATCTTAAATATATACGCACCAAACTCCAGAGCACCAAGTTATATAAAACAATTATTAACAGAAATGAAAACTCAAATTATCAGTAACACAATTGTAACAGGAGACCTTAATACGCCATTGACACCAAGGGACAGATCAACCAGACAGAAAATGAGCAAAGAAATAACAGAACTGAATCATACCTGTGAACAAATGGGTTTGATAGACATATACAGGATGTTCCACCCAACAACATCAGAATACACATTCTTCTCAGCAGTACATGGATCATTTTCTAAAATAGACCATATATTAGCTCACAGAACATATTTAAACAAGTGCAAAAGAGCTGAAATCATCCCTTGCATGTTATCGGATCATAGCGCTCTGAAATTAGAAATTAATGATAAAAGATACTGCAAAAATCCCACAAACACATGGAAACTGAATAACACACTCTTGAGTAATCAGTGGGTCACAGAGGAAATTAAAGAAGAAATCAAACAATACCTAAAAGAAAATGAAAATACAGATACAACTTACCGGAACCTGTGGGATGCAATGAAAGCCGTCCTGAGAGGAAAATTTATTGCACTGAGTTCCCACATCAGGAAAACAGAACGAATACAAATAAATAACTTGATGCTACACCTCAAACAGCTAGAAAAAGAAGAGCAAGTCAAGCCCAAAGCCAAAAGAAGAGAGGAAATTATAAAAATCAGAGCAGAAATCAATGCAATAGAGACTAAGAAAACAATCCAAAGAATCAACAAATCAAAGAGTTGGTTCTTTGAAAGAATAAATAAAATCGATAAGCCCCTAGCCAACCTTATTAAAAAAAGGGAAGAAAAAGCTCAAATTCATGCAATAAGAAATGAAAAAGGAAAAATCACTACAGACCCAATAGAAATACAGAAGATCATCAACACCTACTTCGAAAACCTCTACTCTCAAAAGTTTGATAACACAGAAGAAATAGACAGATTCTTAGAAGCATACGAAGTGCCAAAGCTAGATCAAGAGGATGTAAAACTGTTGAATAACCCAATCTCTGTTACTGAAATTGAAAATGTAATTAAGTCCTTACCCACCAAGAAGAGCCCAGGCCCAGATGGATTCACTGCAGAATTCTACAAGAAATACAAAGAAGACTTAATGCCGACACTCCTCAAACTGTTCAATGAAATTGAAAGGGAAGCAATCCTTCCTAAGTCGTTCCTGGAAGCAAATATTACTCTAGTACCAAAACCTGAGAAAGACCCAACTAAAAAAGAGAACTATAGACCGATCTCCCTAATGAACACAGATGCAAAAATCCTCAATAAAATATTGGCAAATAGGATCCAGCAAATCATCAAGAAGATTATACACCATGACCAAGTGGGATTCATCCCAGGAATGCAAGGATGGTTCAACATACGCAAATCAATAAATGTAATCCACCATATCAATAAAGCCAAAAATAAGAATCACATGATCATTTCTATAGATGCAGAAAAAGCCTTCGATAAGGTCCAACATTTATTCATGATAAAAACTCTACAGAAAATTGGAATAGATGGTCTTTACCTCAATATAATAAAGGCCATTTATGACAAACCAACAGCCAGCATCATTCTAAATGGCCAAAAATTGAAAGCCTTTACTTTAAAATCAGGCACAAGACAAGGATGTCCTTTATCACCACTCCTATTTAATATAGTACTGGAAGTACTAGCCAGAGCAATTAGGCAAGAAAGAGAAATAAAAGGGGTAAAGATAGGAAAAGAAGAAGTTAAGTTATCATTGTTTGCAAATGACATGATACTCTACATAGAAGACCCCCTAAACTCCATTGAAATACTCTTAGATACAATAAATAAATTCAGTAATGTGGCTGGATACAAAATCAATACTCAGAAATCAATAGCATTCCTATACACGAACAACAAAATTACAGAGAGGGAAATAAGAGAAACTGGACTATTCACATTAGCAAGCAAAAAAATGAAATATTTAGGAATTACTCTTACGAAAGAAGTGAAAGACTTATACAGTGAAAACTATAACACACTGAAAAAGGAAATTGAAGATGATCTCAGAAAATGGAAAGACATCCCTTGCTCATGGATAGGAAGAACAAACATTGTGAAGATGGCCATTCTCCCAAAACTCTTATACAGATTCAATGCAATCCCAATAGAAATACCATCAACATACCTTATAGATCTAGAGAAATCACTCCTAAATTTCATCTGGAACCAGAAGAGACCTAGAATCGCAAAGGCAATTCTAAGCAGCAAAGGCAAAGCAGGAGGCATCACAATCCCTGACTTGAAATTATACTACAAAGCAACAGTAGTAAAATCAACATGGTATTGGAATCAAAACAGAGGCGAAGATCAATGGAATAGATTAGAAGATACAACCACAACTACAAACACACTCAACCACCTTATCTTTGATAAAGGAGCCAAGCAGGTTCACTGGAAGAACGACAGTCTCTTTAATAAATGGTGCTGGAAAAACTGGCTCTCCATTTGCCGAAAACTAAAGCTAGACCCATGTCTATCACCATGTACTAAATTAAAATCTAAATGGGTCAAAGATCTGAATATTAAAACAGAAACACTAAATCTATTGGAAGACAAAGTGGGTAGAAACCTTGGAGACATAGGAGTAGGTAGAGAATTCATGAACAGGACTCAAACCGCACGGGAAACACTTCCCAGAATCAATAACTGGGACCACATCTTATTAAAAAGTTTCTGCATGTCAAAAGAAATCTCCAGCATAGTGAAAAGAAAACCCACAAACTGGGAAAAGATTTTAGTGAACTCTCTCTCAGACAAGGGACTCTTGTCTAAAACATATAAAGAATTAAAAAAACTCAGACCTCCAAAATTCAAAGATCCAATCCAAAAATGGGCATCTGAGATGAATACGCAATTCTCAGATGAAGAAATGCAAATGGCAAATAAATATATGAAAACATGCTCATCATCATTGGTCATCAGAGAAATGCAAATTAAAACCACACTGAGATTCCATCTCACTCCTGAAAGAATGGCCAGGATCAAGAAAACCAACAACAACAAATGCTGGAGAGGATGTGGGGAAAAAGGAACTCTCCTGCACTGTTGGTGGGAGTGTAGACTGGTACAGCCTTTGTGGAGGTCTGTCTGGAGGTTTCTCAAAAAGTTGGGATTGGAAATCCCATTTATTCCAGCTATTCCACTTCTAGGCATATTCCCAGAAGAACTGAAAGCATCATACCACAGTGATTTATGTGCACCTATGTTTATAGCAGCACAATTTGTAATCACCAGATCTTGGAAACAACCCAAGTGTCCATCAACTGAGGAATGGATAAAAAAGTTGTGGTATTTCTATACAATGGAATATTATTCAGCTATAAAGAAGGATCACATTGAGATATTTATCAATAAATGGGCGCAGCTTGAGACCATACTCATAAGTGAAATAAATCAATCTCGCATGTATGAATACCGAATAGTTTCCCTAATGTAAGTAATGATTCAAATATATGAAAATATGTGGCAATCATGATTCCCCATTATGTGGCCTTGAAGCCTTATAAAATTTTCACTTATTAATTAGAAAGGCTTTATTCCGGGCTTCTTGATATGGAAATATTTGAAGCTATAGTATATGAAGTTTTATCCAAATATCTCAAGGAAAAAGACAGACACTATGGTAACTATTATTCTTTAAAAAAATTATTTAGTTATTTCTTATGTTTATTTTAATTAAGGGAAAAATTTAAAAAATTAGGATATATAATAGTAACTCTTTTCGATTTCCTATTAACTTGTTTTGAAGTCCTGTAATGCTCCCACGATCTTGTTTTGACTGATTAGACTCTGTTCCATTCTGTGGGATAGTATCAGGTCCGAGGGTATAGGCAACTACTTTGAAGGCAGTAAGATTCACTAAGATGCCCATTCTGGTTTGACTATTGTCTCCTTTGGAAGTCCTGTATTGTTTACAATGTCTAAGTTTTATTGGTCTTGTTCTCTACTGTTTTGTCCAACTTTATAATATCTAATGAGATAGACAAATCTTTTTAAGGAAACAAGAGACAACGTTGATAACTATTGTTAATAACCGTATACTCTGTTCTACATCATGTGCTAAGTCTATCCTTGGTTTTCACTGACAGCTTTGTTCTGCCATATTTGACTTTATTCTCCCCCCCCCAAAAAAAGTAATAAGAACTAAGGAGTAATAAAATCTAAAATGTGTAAATTTTGTTGTAAAAAGAGAGGAAGGGGAAAAAAGAGCTCTAACGGATATAACAGCAAGTGTGTATAGGGATGTTGAATAGCTGACTATATTAATGTTTTTGGATCATTGAACACAGCTGTTTGTAGTCTCTCTGTTTGAATGTCTACTTTGTATTCTTTGATACTGTGATTTGAGCAACTATTTCCAAGATGATAATATGTAATCTATTAACAGGTGATTTCTTACTGTTATGCTTTTTTTTGTAGTTCTGTATTATATGTAACCTTACACTGCTTTGTTTTGTTTTGTGTTTTTCTCTTTTTCCTCTTAAAAAAAAAAAAAAAAAAAAAAAAAAAGAATTGTTAGAGGAGATTCACCATGTTCAGTATTACTTTCTCAGTTTTGGCAACTAATAAAGCTAGGTAATTAATTTTAAAAAAAAAAGTTAGTCATGAATGATGTGTTGCCTTTCTGAATAAAAAGACTCATTTTATATATCTAAAAAAAAAAAAAAAGAAGATATTTCATATAAAGTTTTTAGAGTCATACGTGGCACTGCATAAGCATTAAAATTGTTAGTTATTTGTATTTATTTTATGAATTTGGGCATTTCTTGGGTTTCCTTCTCCAGGTGCCTTCCCAAATGAAGAATGTAGTCAGAAAGACACAATCGTATCTCTTTGCTTTTGAAAAGATTAGCGAGTTCTGGTGAAGTTCAGAGTCACAAAGAGCACACAGAGTTTTAAAGGAGAGAGAGAGTATTCCTCTGGGAGTGAAACTGTCCATGATTCCTCAAAAACAAAGCAACGTAGTAAATTTTCAGGCCTAAAAACAAGGGAAAAGAGTAGATTGTTTGGCTTGACTTAGTCTGAAGAGTGCAGTGGACTTTCAGACAAGGTTCAAACCTAATTCAATTGGAAGAAAAAAATACAGATTTAAGGCTATTTGACCCAATCACTACTGTACGCATTTCTTAGAATTCAAAAAATACCAGAAAGCTCCTGAAAACTAGATATTTGGGGTTCTTGCTATTGCTTTAAAGACAATAGCTTGTTACATTCATGTATCTTTTTCTCTGTCTGTCTCTCTCTCTCTGTCTCCCCAGCCCACCTCTCTCCCTCACTCAACTTCTAATGCATATACCTATTATATCCAAACGATATTTTTAGAGAATTTTTATCATTTGTTCCATATAAACCATATGAAGAGGAGGGAGGGGAATGGAGAAAAGAAACAAGAATCCACTTACGTTGTGTACAGCTACAAATTCCCTATGATGAATGTGATCATTATGGATATCAAAACTGTATCAATACTATCAATTTTTTAAAACATAAGCACAAAATTAGAATGGTTTGGCTTAGCTTACCTCTGAATAACACTGACAGTCATTTCTCTTTATCAGCATTCAGACTATTTAAAGTAGAAATACAAAATGTCAATTAAAAACAATGTTTTATTTAAAACCTAGGAATGTCTAAGTATTAGCTAAAGAAGCTTCAGAGATGGAAAATGGCCATCTAAACACAAGGCACTAAATGCTATCAATTTAATTTGGACCTCCAGCACTACAGTCATAATTTAAATGCTTACATACCTGGATAGATCTATTATGAGATTTTCAAAGCAAAAAGAAAGTAACCCTTGAAATGTACATGTGTTTATTACTTCATAAAATTAAAATTTCAAAAAAGGGAAAATTTAAAAATTTTAAAAATCAGCCTTTCCTTAGTCTACCTGACAGTGATTGCATTACTATGATTATGAATATGTTAAGCCTGAAATAAAATCTTCTATGACATACCACATATTTTCCTAATCTCTACAGCATGTTTTAGAGCAAGCTGTAAAGCATACCTTGCAGAAAAAGGTTTTTCTCCTGATCAACCAAAATATATAGAAGTTCTGAATAATTTATCTCATGCTGCCAATTCACATGCCCTAATGTACTCTCTCAACATGAATGCCACACAGGGTGAAAGATCATTCTTCTTCCTGTAGGCTCAAACACTTTACCACCATTGGGCAAATATCCCAACACAACCAAAAACCCCTGTATGAATAAGATAGAGAAGATCTAACATGTAATCCAGACTCAGAAGTTTTAAAGATAATTACACTGTATTTGTGCTCTCTAAATATGCTTTTGTTTGATGCTTCTCTTGGGCGTTAAACAAGTGCATAAAATATCAATAATTTTATAACTATAGGGTTATTTCTTAATTTTTAAAATTCAGTGCATTGCCCCTGTTTTGTTTATTTGTTTTGTTGTATTTGTTTTGTTGAAATCCTCAGGTCCAGGATTTTGTAGGGACAATTGGAAAAACCTGACTGATAAAGAAAAGTCTTTGAATGCCATAACTTTCTTTGTAATGTTTAACCTCTATTATGTTCTTTGCAGGTGTGTCATTGCTCTGAATTTCCAAGCAGGGAGTTAACCCTCCAAGGAGGTTTCCTGGGAATGTAATCTACTGAGTTCTACATATTTACTGAGTTAACTCTCCAAACTTCTTCAGTAAATACTCGAAGTTTCCTCCATTGTTTCTCACCATGAGAAATAATTCTATCTATAGTACAACTCTTTGTGAACTTTGGGGGTAAACTATGCTCAGGTCCAAACGCTATTTGTTTTTAATTCAAGATCTTCAAGCTACAAATACTCAGTGATAAATGGTGGAAGAAAAACAATCTTGAGGAACTGCTCCATATGGTTCTGTTTATGAGTAGTTATTATAATTCAATAAAAATTATCACAGAAAATAAAAGAGTCTGTGATACAAAGACACAAATCAAAGTTCAGGCAATATGCATAAAAGAAAGAGAACATGGCAAGAGTGACTTACAAACTACTTAATACTCAGCAGAGAAAAAAATGTATCTTTCTACCAGTGTCATAGACACAGTGTTGCACACAGAGTTGCAAACACAAATGCCTGCACAAATTTACAAAGTAACACTCGCTATTATTAGATGGGACATATTCAGGTATTTCAAAAACTTTTCTGTAGTATTATTTCATTGTACCCTAATTCTTAACAAAAGCTTTGTTGCATAATCATATAGTTGAATTTTCTTCAAGTGCATCCAATATTTATTGATTCTCTGTAGCTTTTCAAATACATTTACTTGGGTCTAGATGAGATTGAAGCATAATATGAAAAGTGTGAGATAACATACTTAGGGTTAATCTGGACTATTAGGGGACTGGAAACATTGGAAAAATTATCTTCCATTTTTCTTCTAAAGTATATGAGATACAAATTTTCAGCATTTTACCAATGATATCCAGTTGACGGGATAATGACTGGACTAAGACAGAAAGTACTTTTTTTTTTTCTTTTCCATTTCATTACTCTCAGGATCATATCCCAAATAAAACACTTGTGCATGTATTTTAGTCTTAATGTCTATTTTGAGGAGACCTTAAGATCAGCATATTAGTTATGTTTCACATTGCTGAGATACAAGGCTTGACACCCACATCTTAAAGTGGGAGAGGTTTAATCTGGCTCACAGTCCATTTCAGCTGACTTCAAGGCAAAAACCATGGCACAAGGACATGGCAGGGCAAATACATTTAGTTCATTGGAGCCAGGGAGCAATGCAGAGGAGCAGCTCCTTAGAGGAAGGGGTGAGGAGACACATATATTACCCAAGATAAGGCCACCATGATCCTGCCAGACACGTCCAAAAGTGAGCTTCACTGACCTGATCGTGATTTCTTAATCCACTTAGATAGACATATCATGACTAGGGTTAGGATAAGTTAGCATTTGATTTACAAAATGTATGCTGGCTGTGATCCATAAATATTAACTTGCAAATCTATAAACCCGGGGAAGAAAGAGAACCTCAGTGAGAATGATTTCTACATCATGCTAGAGCTGAAGAATTCTCAGACTGATTAGAGAATCTTGGGGCCAATTTATAGATAAAGGGCACTCAATTGACTAAATATTACAAGGCTGATTGAGTAAGTGTTCCCTGTCAATCCCACGTACCACTACCTGATTTTATAATTTCATATCAGGACAAACTGTAAACCCTGAATTTCAATTAAAATTAACAAATAATACTTGAGTTTCTGCAATAGAATGCTGAATGGTTCTGAAAGAGATATAAAGAGATGTCTCACATCTTTCCATGATAAGAAATTGTAAGTTATGTGGACCTTGTGAAGAGTTCTTTCCCTTCTCTCTTTGAGCTACAACCACTGAACCCCTGGGCAGAACCACATTTTCAACTGTAATTGAGTTATCCAGGTACAATGTCATGGTGGCAGAAAGCTAACTGACACACGGTGAATACACAGGATTAAAGAAGATACTTAAATAAATTTGATTCTAATTTTTCTGTATATTTATTTATATGTAATTTACAAACAAGGAAGCATACTGAAAAATCTGAACATAATAAGTACTTAAATAAGTGTCATGAAGACAATATTTTAACCAACATAATATTTATACAGTTTATGGGATGTTTCAGTGCCTTGAGGAACACACTTTGGGAATTAAATACTCGTATAAAAACATGCAAGTAATGTAAGTAAGACCAGCAAGAAAGTTTGTTTTGAGTAACGACATGCGTCCACATAGGTGTTACAGGGTTCTGTACTATAGATTTTCTCTTCTGTCCATTTTGTAGTTTTATCTTTGCCCCTCTACCTGCTAGTTAGTTTTTCCTATGAATCTTTGTGTTTTTTTTTTATACACACATTGAATAGCAATCTCGTGTCAGTTGTGTTTTACTGATAAAAGAGTCCAACTTCTTCAGTATTCCAGTAGAGTCCCAGGAGCATCTGACAAGTGTCTCACTTACCAAGCTGAATTTAAGTTAAAAATAGACAAGGACCCTGAAGGAGAACTGACTGTTTTCAGAAATTATATCTTTAATCCAGAAACATTACATCCCGGGGTGCTGAAGAGTCTCCATCATTATTTTGATAACATCATAATAAGAGTACAGACTAAAAGTTGAGAATTGTACAGAGACATCTGGTAGAAAAGATTAAGATTCATCCTCATCTCATGTATGCAAATACATGTGATGTTAGTCAGCCTATCTAAATCTCAGAATATTTAAAAATAATCTAGAAATATTCATAAGGGACAAACAGAAATAAGAAGTCCCATTTATACTCATCCTTGGCTAAACCAGAGACCCTGGTCCAAGGCAGTGATACGCTGTCAGTGGTAAATAATGATTCACTAAATAATAGCTTGGTACTGATGACATCGTGTCATAAGACTGATGTCAGCACCTGGGACTACATCTAATAACACTTGATGGACACGATGAGGAGTCTAAAGATCATGTTATGTAAGAATCATCAGGAGAACTAATTTTATCAAGCCTTACGGAAAGGTGAGACTAGCAACACAATGCCTTTTCTTAAAAATCTGCATAATTTCAACACAGAAGAAGCATTAAAATTGCATTGCCAATGTCATAAAAGGCCCCTAGAGGAAGTTAAAGGGGAACACAGGACTTTTCTGATTTAATTCAGCGATAGCAACAACAACAAAAATATTTCTTCACCATATATTCTATGCTGCAAAGTGTGCTAAACGCGGAGGTATGACAATACATGAGATGATAATGGGCCAGGAAGAAAACCAAGAGGAAGCTGACCCCTTCCTGTGAGCCATTCAGTGTGGGGTTGGGAGGTAGGAAATGCCAAGCTCCTCCCTCCCCATAAGCAACTAGCTGATTCACAGAAACACAGGCTGAGATGCTAGCTACTGGAGAAAAATAACAACTTAGTACTTACCCTGTTTGATTGATTTTGCAGCCTTAAAGCCAGCTGTCTGAACTTCTATTTCGAAAGTAACAATATGAAATGTAAAAATTATGGAGGCTTTCTTTCTTAAGGTGGAAACCATTGCTAGTTGCCTATTACCTTGTTTTAAATCCTGTATAATTTCATTGTTTTTTGTCTGGTTTTGTTCTGTTTTGTTTTTGTTTGATTTTATCATATCTGATGGTATGGGCAGCTATTTCAAAGATAATAAGATATATTATAGTAGCCATTATTGATTTCTTAGTATCTTGTTTTGAAGTCCTATACTTTCACTATTTTATTTTGATTGGCTTTATTCTGTTTTATTTTGCTTGATTTTATTCTCTTTAAGATAAAAAGAAAAACATATTATACTCTACAATTCAAAACATTATAATGCAATATTCATAAACCTTGTAAGCTAATTGAAGTTGTTTTTTTAAAAGACATAGCATTAAAATTTTTTAACACTGGGCTTAAAACTGAATTCAAGATTATATATATATATACATGTATACACACACACACACACACACACACACACACACACCCATATCAGTGGCTAAAAGTCTCCCAACAAATCTAATCTAAGGTAACTGACAACACATTTCAACAAAGGCAAACTATTTCAGGTATGTTGGCAAATTTTTCATATTTAAGTAAATGGTATGAAATAAATATCATCCCATTTATAATAAAAAAGAAAATGCATGAGACGGTATAAGTTCTAAGTGTTTAAAATAAGACAGAAAATAATTACAATATTAAAATTGATAAACGTGATAAAGAAATCCAATCTGCTAAGGGATCAAAAACGATGTGATGTTTAATATATTTGAATACGTGCAATAAATTAATGGTTTTCAGAGGTACTTAGGTCCTAGATAAAGAGGGAATTGGAGCCACATTTGAATTGGACTCAGATGCTCTTAAAATGTACAATAAACATAACTGTATTAAATCTGACTGAGAGTAAAATAATAGAATTAAGATGACTGTATTTCTAGGATGTTTGCTGGATGTATTCCATCTTAAAACATGGAATCAATAATGGTGGAACCATATTAATATCATGACCATACATTAGGGCTAGATCACAAACATGATCAGGGGATTAGTAAAATATGGGCCGTGATTGTTTTTATTAAGGAAATCATGTTGGAGGTCAGCTATACTCATCCATCGATGCATCATCTTGACTATTTTCACACTACACAGGCAAGTTTTAGTAGTTTATTTTTTTAAAAAATCTGACCTGAAAGCCTAAAATATTTTAATATCTTGCTCATCACAGAAAACTTTTGCTGCTCATCTAGATGAACACCTGCTGATCATGTTGAAGGAGGATATTATTCAGTTAAATTTTGGAATAGTTTGTTTTAAACTTTATATGATATTTCAAATTATAATTATCGTATACAGTCATCATTTGATCTTCATCAAATTCTTTGTACTAATGTTGATAATTACATTTTTGTTTGTTAAAATCAATTCTAACCAGGTCAGAGTGATCAAAATTCTGTGTCATCAGTTTGAGATCATAGGATCAGACTTATTCTTACTTAAGACCTAAAGTTACATTGTAAATATATAGATCACTTAAGCTTCACCACTAGTTCCATCAAAAATACATTAAATTGATTAGAAAACGGTTGAACCTACCGTGCTATAACAACAGGTCTTGTATGGTGAGGTAATGTTTGCTGAAGATTTAATGTTAAATTAATGAGGGTTATGCAACCATTACCTACTCATGGAGTGCCAGTAATAGATGTTTTATTATTATGCGAGCTGAAAGATTCTGTCTTCACTTGCATACTGATTGATCTGGCCAAGCTTCCTGAGGAGTTGAAAGCTGGGGAGTATTTTGAAGGCAGGAGGAGAAGTATGAATTAGACAAGGTTTTCTTCTAAATAAGCAACTGAGTTAAAGTACCTATTTTATAACATTTTTAAAAGCCCATTTGCTCAAGATTCAGCATTCATGTTCATTCTTTTGAAAACAGAATGAACTTTCTAGAACTGTGAGAGCAGATTCCATTTCGGAACTGTGGTAGCTGTCTCTAATGGCCCTTATCTCCCAATACCCACATCTCTGTTTTGTGTCCTTGCACATAGACAAGGGTAACTGGCATAATCAGAAGGCATTATAAAAACAATGAAAGGTGGGATCTAAAGTCATAAATACAAGGCAATGAGACTTTTATGCATTCCCTTAAGTCGTTACTCCAGGGAGGTCAGCTATTATTGCATAGGAATACTCAAGAAGCCTTTTGGAGAAAGAGAGTGACAAAGGACCATGACCTCTTTCCAAGAACCAACAATTTGCCAGTATAAGAGGCCGTAACCTTACAACAAGTCCTTCAGTCTCAATGAAGCCTTCTGGTGAGTGTAGAAGACCTCTTGACCATGCCCTCATGCACAACTCAAGATCAGAACTACCCAACTGTTCTGCATCCAAACCCATGAAAGACAATAAATCATTACTATTGTCTTAAGGCAGTAAGTTCTGGGTAGGTTATGTGCACATTAGATGATCACTACAGCAGCAATGCTGCTCTAAATGGTTTTATGACCCTATCCACACCAACTGGCACTTGGCATCATGGGATACAAGACTTCAATCCACTAACTGTTCAGCAACTTTATGACAAAGAACACCTCCCTGGATAGATTTAGTTCAATCCTGGTGCCTTGAGTAATGCCTGTAAATTTACAAAGAGAAGTAACTCAGATTAAAACGATGCTAGATCTACTCCTTTGGAGACTTATGACATTGAGCATGGCACAGAACTCTTAAACTTAATTTCAATAAAATTAAAATAAATATGTGGTTATAAAGGTCAGATAAGAGAACACAGGTGAAGACATGTTTGAAAGCAGAACAGGAATACACCCATGCTAGTGATCTGCATCTGATTTGAAATGTGAGAGCCGTACCCTATTGGCGTATTTATATCTGCCTGTGAGATAGTCCATTTATTTTTGTCTGAATGGCTGCATGTATTGGACATAGATGTAGATCACAAAACTGTTTTTACAGACTTTGATTCTTCGCTCTGTGTGGGCACATCTTTATTTGATCTCAGGCTTAATTCTGAAGCCACTAAAAGGGCATACCCACCTCCAATAACTGCCCCCATCTTTCCTTTGTATCCATTTTCAGGCTTGCCTGTTACATTTATCCAAAGAAGACTTTAGATCTGCCACCCTTTGTCATCTCTGTGCCCTGTGTGAGGAGCCACCCAATGTTAAAAACATATTTTCTAGTAATGTTGCTCATGTCATTATAATATAAAACAAATACTAAAGATTTCCATGTGAATCCAGGTAGTATTTATTACTACCTTGTATTCTTTTGATCATTAGTAGTAGAAATACCATTAACATTTTTACTGAACACTGAGCCTTATTCTAGGTGATAGAAATAGAACAGTTGGAAAAAAGAAAAATTCCTGCTTTTACCATAGCTTTAGTTTATTAAACTAAATAATAGGTACAGACTACCATAAAATCTCTGAATTACATATCATGTAGATGGCTATATAAAAAAGGGAAGAAATATAGAGAATACATGGAAAGTATAATATTTTTAAATGTCAAATGCCTGTACTCAGTAAGTGATATTTATGCAAAGGCTAGTAACAGTAAAAGTACTCCACATCTCTGCAAAGGAAGTGTAACTGCCATCAGAGAAAATACCTATGCAAAATTCCTCATGGTGGAGAATAACAAGGTCATTGTGGCTGGGAAAAGTGAGCAATAAGGGTAACTGTAGCAGATGAAGCCAGAAATTTTAACAAGAATCCCAATATTTTCTAATAATGTGGCTTATACATGGGCAGAGATGAAAAACTATTGAAGAATCATAAGCAGATGGTTGACCTTATCTGTAGGATACAGAAAGTGATAAAGACACACTGCAGGGTTTCCATGGCAGAGCTGGTGACTAGGAAACTGGGGCACTGATTCCAGGAGATGACCATGGCTGCCTGGACCAGGATGGTGAATAATGAGCACATTCAGTATTATATAAGATTCAGCCAAACTGATCTGCTTACAGACTTTATGAGGATGTTACAGAAAGACGGTGGTCCAAAATGTTTTGCTTGAGCAGTTGGAAGAATAGATTTGTGATGAGAAAAACTGAACGGACACCAGCTCTTTAAACAAATAATATTAGGAATGTATTTACAAAGTGCATTCATTTTGTGGTATCACGTAGACCATTAAACATACAGAAGACAGTGTGAAGTAGGAAGTAGTTTAGCCAAGTTGGAAGTTCAGCACTGAGGAATGGGCTAAAGGTATTCATTTAGGATTTGTCAAGATTTAAATAAACTTTTATTTGATTTTATGAAAAATACAAGTGAAATGGAGATAAAACGAAAAGAGATCTGAAGATCCAATCCTAGGACTCTTCCAATTTTTGAAGCAGTCAAATGGAGGAGATACCAGCAAAGAGACTTAAGAATGAGCCAGCTGGACAGGCACAGTTGTGCATACCTGTAATCCAAGCACTCAGGAGGCTGAGGCAGGAGGATTGTAGCAAATTTGAGACCAACTTCGGCTACAAAGTGAGCCCAAGGCCGAACTGCATAGTGAGACCTTGTCTCAAAAAGAAAAACCAAAAATGAATGAGCCAGCTGTAAATCAGGAGTCAGACCACGGACGGTGAGACATCCTAGAAGCTCAGTGACAATGGCATTTTCACCACAAGAGGCCATCAGCTCTGTCAAACGCTGCTAATAGGGCAATGGGTGGGAATTAAGGACAGAAACAACACAAGGTCATTGGTAACTTAATCAAGGTAATTTCAGTAGAGTTGTGAGTACAGAGACCTGAATATGATGAGCTCAAAAAAAATGAAAGAAAGGAAACTAGAGAGTGTTTGACGAAGAAGATTTTTCAGCTAATTTTTTATTTTGTTTTTAGCTATTTGGGAAAATCTGATATAGTTACCACGAAAAATCAAAAGAGAACAAATCAAGAATTTTTAAAGTGGGCAATATTACAGGAAAGTTGAGATTTAGCTAGAGAAAATATCAGTAAAAAGAATGATAGAGCAGATGAAGTTTTCCAAAGCAATGTATTTGAGTGAGTCAGTAGGAACTGGCACATAGGTGAAAAGTGGACGTCACCTAAAATGTGCCTAAAATTCATCACAGCAGACAGTTCACAGGCATGAGTGATGACAGGTGAGTAGATGTCCTTATGGAGGCTCTTGGAAATTTCTTTTGATTGCATTAGTGTTCTCAAAAAAAATAGCAGAGTAGACCATGGAACTACAGTAAGTGTAGAGCAGTACGTGTTCGAGATATGAGAGGACAATTTGAAAAGGCAGTGAAGGAGGAAAGGAAGGTGACGGGGTTATGAAAATACAATGTGAATTCCAGGCACTGTTGAAGGCTTAATTGAAACTTTTGGTCACATGTAAAATGGTGCAATGCGTTTTTCTCTAACCAAATTCACTCTGCATTTAGCAGGGACGGAAAGGAAAACATGTGGGGTGTGTACATGACACACACCAGGGTGGCTAAGAGAGCAAAGTGAGTGAAAGTTAGGGGGTGCAAAGGGGGCAGCCAGGCAGTAGTTATAAGGAGTAAACCTGAAATTAAAACAGAAAAAGGTGGGAAATAGAGATACGAAGAGAGGTATAGGGTAAGAAAAAAATGGGCCAATCTGCGTTTTCGAGGGTTAGAGATGTTGGAGCTGGAAATTTCAACTAAGTGAAAGATCAGATAGTGGTTGCTGGAAAATAGGATGCCTGAGTATGCAATGGAGAGAAGCTGCAGGTAAGATAATTCCACGTTCTGGGAATTAACTCAAGGTGAGGAGCTGAAGAGATAGCATTAAAGAACGAAGTCAAGTACCATAAGGGCAAGGCTCCAAAAGGATCATCCAAGCAGATGCTAAAATTCTTAAGAGTTATGGAGAGGGTTCTGATGGAGAACCAGGAGGTAAACTCCTTAAGGAATGAGGAAAAGTGACAGGAGAGTCGGAGAGCACCTGGATTATTCTGCAAACCATAGTGAGGAGCGGAAGGCTCCTTTACAAGATGAATATATACTGCTATGAAGCACAGCCTGTGCTGCTTAGGTGGCTGCAAGGGAGGCTGTATTCCCCAGGAAAAAGGTGAAATGCAGCTCAGAACAAGAAAATGAAGAGCTGATTCACAGCCTGTGTGAACGCAAGTGACATTGCTGATGAGCAAATGTGAGTAGATCAATTATATATTTTCACAATTAATTCTCTAGTAGTCTTATTAGGTATCTGTGAAAATAAATGCAGAAAACCCACCTGCAAATATAAAGGCATGACTGAGCCACAGAATAGTTCAGTTCAGTTGCATTAGTGATTTCCCTGGAATGGCGTGATAGCAATCCAAGGGCAAGCATCAGAATTACCCCTGAATTTAATGAGCTCCTCCTACTTCTATAGCTGCATGATGTTTTTATGCTAGACAAAATCTTCTGTGTCATTAACTCAATCACAAGGGAAATAAAAGAACAGTGTAAGATTTTGAGAATAACATGGTGACTGGTATTAAATGTAAATTTGGCAAGCTGATATCATGTACCCAAAAAGGAGCAATACAATTGAACGAAAAGTGTTCTTCTAGACTTGAATTCGGTAATTATTTCTTCCACTCTTTCTCCAACATCTATGGATTTTGATTTTTTTTTTCTGCATAAGAATTGAGAGGGTCAGATCAAATGAATCCCAAAGCCTTGGCTCCAAAATTGTAATATTTCAACCTACTGACAGGGCAAATAATCAAATTAACTTAGTATACAATAGCTTTCTAATCACTATGTTTCAAGTTAGTCTCTGAAAGTTATTGCACCATGGGGTTGAACTTCAGAATACTAAGTAAATAATATTAAATATACATTGCTTATACTGTAGAATGCAAATAAAAGGATGAAACAAAATAAATGTCTATACCAAATGAGAATAATAAAGTTTACTACATATGTCTCCAATTGCAAGCAAAAGACAATATTTCTCTTGATATTCTCCCAGAAACCAGACATTTATTAGTCAGTATTCTGATTTCCTATTAATAATTAGTAAATATAAATCCTAGAACAGTGCAAAGAAAGGAATAATGCATACTTTAAAGAAAGGGTTACACAAAACTTAAAATTTAAAATAATTTCAGGAAATATCACGGCAATATTTAACCTTTATTCACCAAAGGTGAGAGACGTGAAGTAAACACTCTTGAAACTGCTTACTCCATTGAATCCCAAGACCACCGTTAATACTAATTAGTACATATTGTTTCTACTACACATGTCATTAGTTTGCAACCTAAATGGAAGAAAGAAAATAACTAAAATGACAATAAAAATTGTACAAAATTATAAATATTTTTCTCCAGCTATAACTCAAAAAGTCCATAATAAATAGCAAAAATAATGTGACTAGTTACTATCTACTGCTCAATATTTATTTATACTAAATCAAAACATTGATTTCTCAAAAACAATCAATGCCCATCTTTTTAATCTCTCATAATTTCTATGGATCATGAATTGAAGAGCAACTTGGATGAGTACTTTCAGAGTTTCCCATGAGGTTACAATGAGATGTTGATCAAACTTGCAGTCAGTTAAAAATATTTGAATATCTGACTGGGATCGAAGTATTTAATACAAATATATTGCTTATATGACCAGCAAAGTGATACTCACTATTGTTGAGAGACCGCATTCCTTATTCCTCATCAAATCTTCTTAGATAGTTGAGCATCCTTGCAATATGGCAACTAAGTCAACACTATCCTTTTTAGGACCTAGTCACACAGCAAGATTTTTACTACATTTTTCGAAGTAGACCAAATGTCTAGCCCATATTCAAGGTTACAGAACTTAAGCTTTTCCTTTTAAAAGAAGGAATAGCAGTAGGTTCAAAGGGATATTTTCAAATAACTAAAGATTAAATGGGTACTTCATGCACTGTTTTGCTTTTGACTAAAAAGACTGTCATGGTTCAGTATCTAGTAAATTCATTTAAACTCACTTAGATTTTTCGGTAACTGATTTTTATTCCCTTTCTCTTATTTCATCTCCTCATCTCTTTCTTTTCTTTTATTCCATCTCCTCTTTCTTTCCCTTCTAAAATTACTTTATTCAATCAACTGCTTCTGTTGTCTGTTTAAGAATCTAGTAAATGTAGCACTTTTTTTCCAAGGTCACATAACAACATGAGGAGCTCAGTCTAAGATTTCCAAGTGACAGATTTAGTCATATTACTTTTAGTTATTTTGAAATAACCCACCAACGACAGCAGCTTGGCTTTTATTCCCAGGTTTTGTGACTGTGAATATAAGATTCGGGAAAGTGAGTTTCTTGTGAATATGAGACAGATGATGGCATGGAGGAATTTATGCAAACTTAAAGTGACAAGGTCACAGGGAGAATTTTGTCAGCTGCAGTGTGTAAGTTTGGTGTGTGATGTGGTAAAAGAAATTGAATTGATGACTAGATAATGCACTACAGACCTTTCAGATAGCAGAAGCAAAAGTCATTTTTTTCTTTTATTTCTTATTTATTTTAATTAATAATGTATGATGGTGACCTCAGCAGTTTAGCACAGCAAGTTCCAATTCGCTCATTTTCCATCTGCAGCACAGAGATGTGACTCCGCTGTCAATACAGGTTGTGGCCTTTGTTATATAATGAAAACCAAAACCGTATTTACTAACTTTTTAAATCTTTCCACAACAAAAGCGTATATCATTGCCTGTGCTGAGATATGATGTCACGTCATGGCTTGATTGAGAGAGGAGGATGGAGTTCATAGCGGGCAGAGGATATGAAAAATCAGAGAGACATTCTCTGAATAGAACAAAACAGAGAAAATAGTCATTTTACACATTTAGAATATCATATATATATAGAAATCTGTTGAAGATGCATAAAACATTGTGTGTCTTATACAACTACCTTATGCACTGTTAATATTGTCCATATTTAATTTCCAGTAAATGAGGTTTTCGTGTATATGTGGTACTAGAAATTGCACCCAGGGCCACTACACTGAACTACAAGCCCTACCCACTTTAACTTTTTGTTTTTGTTTTTTGAGTCAGGGCCTCCCTATGTCACTAAATTGCCCAGCTGATGTCAAACTTGTGATCTGCTTACCTCATACTCCTTGATTTCTCTGATCACAGGTGTGGGCCCCCAGGACTAGATTAAATTAACTTTTTAAAAAGCACTTTTTCAGATTTGTAAATATCTTTGCTAGGCTCAAGGTAGATTTATGCTGCCCTTTCCAAGTTAATTACTGTAAACATGGAACAAAGACTGGCATCAAGAGAACTTTCACTGACACTAAAAGTCAAAAACTTCAAACATTATGGTAAAACAGTAAGATAGTAACAAAAAGTGTTATTCAAGAATGGCTTTGTTTAGTTTACACCCAACATCTGAGTAATTTTCTTTCATTAGTTATGAAGCAGGTATTCATATTCTAACTTGCATGTGACAAGATTTAAGAGGTTTTTTTTAATGAAAACAAATCTTCAATTTCATTAAAAAGTACTGTGATTCTCAGATTTAGTCTATTATTTACAAAACTGGGAGTCTCCTTGTGAGAATGAACACAGTGCCGACTTTGTGTCTCAGAGTTGTACCTGTTCATAATAATACAACTCAATAGGCAATGTTGTAATTTGTGAAAAAGAAATTACTGACTGGTCCTTGGCTTCCAGACTCATGTAAAGAACTGAGGAGAAATTGATAAGATCCATGTACGTATAGATGAGTTTAGTCAAACTAGGTATTATCTGAGTCAGCTGCTGTAACGAAAGATGGATTTTCTTCCCCACAAATAGAGCAGAAACATTTAATCAAAGGGATGCTTTCCGTTACTAGCAATTTACAAGCTTCTGGTTACAATCACAAGTTTCTATTAAGATCAGCGTGGAAGTCTGATTGGCTGATTACAGAGGCATGCTGTGCTCCGTCGGTGTAGCTCACAGAGAGGTAGGCAAGAAAGAGTTACCTTGGAAAGTTTCGTGCCATTTTAGGTGACTTGGGGAATGGAGGTGCTGTTTGATATTGCGATTCAAGAAGTATCAAAGAAGGTTTAGGGTCAAAGTCAACCTAAAAGCTTCTTTCTTTCATCTAAAGGCAGGTCAGACCATACTATTCGTCTCAGTTTTTCAGAGGATAGGCGCACAGACATGGAGCAGAGAATATATTCAAAGTGAAGATGTAGGCAGAAAAGAAAAAGGACTTCACACTTTCCAGGGGTGAAAGACAGCAGAATTCGGAGAAATGGAGATTTTTGCACAATAAAGGAGCGATGACCTCACCAACAGTGCCCAGAGCAGTGAACACCACAGAAAAACTGGTGGCCACATCTCAACAATTGCAGAAATAAACTGTCATTTATTTGCTGCAGAAGTAATAAAGGACTAAAAGAGACGCAGACAGAACTGTAATGCTAATGTAGGAAATTTTACTTAATAGGTATTTACTTTTCAATATGTCACAAAGCCTACTGCAAGAATAAAGATATGCTTGTTTTGTATTGCTTTATTTTCTTTTTAGCCTCTTTCCTTTTGGAATCAATAGTATTTGTTTTTATTCCTGCTTCCAGAGATTCAGAGAGAGTTTTTCCTTCTGAGATAGCAAGTCTTCCACTATTTAGATACATTTTTAATTGGTGAGAAGTGGGAAGATGATTCTTAGCTTAAATAGGTGATGGACTTAAAGATGGCACTATTAATGTTTCGTGAGTCAGGAAAAGAAGGAGTTCTGGGGAAACCATCATTGTTTCTTGAGTAATATATGCAGCCATTCTTTGTCCAAAACAGACCAGTGGAGCAGAGGAAAGAAGATCCGAATGACACTGGGCACCTAACCACAGCCCTGAGCATAGTAAAAACTTACCCACAGTCAAGACTCACATCTGTGTATCAGTGTTATGAGCATTTGATGTGTGTTATGACATAGGAATCCAATTTCATTTTGTTCCCTTCACATAGTTAATTGTTCAGTGCCGAGTACACAGTGGTTTAACCCCAGTGACTTCCAAAAGCACTTATAGTTTCATATTTTCCTATACATGTTAGTTACTTTCAAGACTCACTATTGTTTTAATTAGTTGATGTTTTAAATTAGAAACATTATATATATATATTCTGTCAACTTGTCTATGTACCTATTAAGTATTGAGAGAGTTACACACTGTAGATCTATATGTGAATATCCACAAAACAGCTCTAGAGATGAATAATATATATATATATATATATATATATATATATATATGGAACAAATATAAGGAAAATTGAGAGAATTCAGCATTGTCATTACTTTAGGGAATGAGAAGAAAGGGACATCTGAGAAATGAACATACAGAAGGTTTTAAAGCTATTAATCGCTATTTTTTAAGTTCAGCAGCATGTAAGTATGTGTTTGCTTCATTAATGACCATTATATATATATAATACAAAAATGCCTTTTTTATCTGTTTAATTTTCAACAGGAAATATATGAATAAAAATATGATTTGCTATTCATTTCTACTTAAATGCAAAATTCACAAGTAATACAAACTAGAGGTCTGAGGAAGCAAAAGTAAAACTCAAATGACTTTCAGATGCTTGAAAAATACCTCTGTTGGAACAGATATTCATTTCTTGAGTTCAAAGCAGCCGTCTACCACAGAGATGAATGTGAGAATCTTCCAAATGTAATGATATTTAGCTGCTGAAGGAGTGTGGAGAAAAAGATGACTCCAAATGAACTCTGAAGACAACTTTCCTTCAGAAGAGAGGGAAAAAAATCCAACCAAGAGACAGCAAAAAATGTGTTAGTGACAATATAAGAGAAAACTGTTTCAAAGAAGACCAAAGGGAATCATCTTTCAAGAAAAAAGTCAATGGGCAATCACAGTAAATTATGTTAAGAGATTTAGGACGACAAGTTCAAAGACAGAAGTCGCCATACTCTTGACAACAGCAGAATGTAATGAGAGCACTTTGAGAGGATGGAGGAATGATTGAAACACTCTATCCTGTGAAATCCCTCTCAAAACATTTTTCTTTCCTCAGTTGCAACAACAAAAAAAAAAGGCTAAAATTTGCAAACAATAACCAAACAGACAATAACAACAACCTAATTCAATAAAAATATACAACTGGAAAAAGCCAGCATTTTATACCTAATTGGAAAAAGAAAATGGCACAGATCTTTATTCCCTTTGTGTTTCAAAACCATCCTATCATTTGCACCAAAATAATGTTGAGCAAATATCTCACAATCTTGAATGAAACAAGCAGAGTTGTTAAAATTTTTCTTTTCTTTTCTTTTCTTTTTTTTTTCTGAACACAATGGGAATCAAGCAACATCTGGAATGAAGGTTGTAAAATAGGCACAGAAGATGACTCATTGTCATAGAAGAGGAAGTTTTAGAATTATACAGCCCATAAAAAATAATCTAACATCTCATGGGTATAGCATGGACATAGTTAAGACAAATTTGTCAACCTTAAATCTCAGGCTTGTCTCATTTATACTTAAAATGTCCAACTAGCTAATAGCTGACTTCCTATACATGATTGTGTATCCTTCCATTGATGAGAGTCCCTGCATTTGGGAAGTCACTAAGCAGCAGCAGTGGTATCTTGTATCTGACAAGGAAATGTTGTTCTTAATTATCTTGATTGGATTCAGAGACTCTCAAAGTGGCAACTGGATTATGAGTGCTACAGTCATGGATGGATTAATCCACTGATGTCCACAGTTGCTTGTGCCAGTGGGAGGTGGGACCCAGTTGGAGGTGAATCACTGGAAGGGTCTTGCCACTGGAGGGTGTGTCTCAAGCTGGCAGTCTTCCCATGTCCTGCTTCCTGGCCACCATGAAGTGAATATCTTTGCTCCACAAGTTCCTTCTTTCAGGATATCCTTAGCTTGGAGTCAGTGATCATGAACTGAACCTCTGAAATCACGATCCAGCATAACCCTCTCTACCCTTTAGCTGTGGGTCTCCAGTATTTTGTCCCAGTAACAGAGAGGCTGATCCATACAAAGAGTAAACTGGAATAGCACATAAAATATTCATATCAAATAAAACAGGGATTCTGCTGCAAATGACACCACTATCATCTCCATTCTGTGCCCTTGTCCATAAATATTAGAGACAATTTATTCACACTTCACAGCATCTTTTGTGGATATGTTAGAACAAATCTGGCCTCTACACTACAGGAAGAGACCTAGTTACCCTTTGCCGTTATTCCCACCAAATGCGGTGTCTATACAGAGATAACAGATACACGTGAGAAAGATAAAAGGCAGAACAGAACTCAGGAACACAGCAACATTCAACTACACAGGAGATGGAAAGCAGAGTCCATCTATGAACCTAGGAAAAAGAGAAAGTGATTTGGAGAAAACTTTTCTACCTCATGTGAACAGTTAAATGTTTGTGACCAAGACTTGGTATTAGGGGCCAGGAGTTTAGCTCAGCAGAGTAAGCGCCTGCCTGGCAAACATGTGGTCATGAGTTCAATCCCCTGGTAAAAAAAAAAAAAAAAAAAAAAAAGACTGTGTTATGAAATACAGTAATTCCAGATGGTGGAGAGATCAGTCTATTTGAAATGCACTATTCCTGTTAGATTATGTAGAGTACATATCGATAATGTTCTAAATTAATGAGCCTAGCTATGTGGCTGGCTGTAGTGGTACATGTGTATAAACCCAGCTACCCCGGAGGCTAAGGGCGGAGGAACGCAGGTGAAAGGCCAACCTGAGAAACTTAATAACAGTCTGTCTCGACATAAAAACAAAAAGGGGTATGAGTGTGTTTCAATCAAGAAGCACCCTTGGGTTCAATCCCTACTATCACAAAAGCAGTGTGTGTGTGTGTGTGTGTGTGTGTGTGTGTGTGTGTGTGTGTAATGGTTTCAGGGTGCTTTTACGCATCTTGGTGACTATCCAAAGTAGTAGGAAAATGCGTTTAGGAAGATAGTACATTAACTTCAAAGATGCCATGTCTCGTGGTAACTTGTGATTAAAGTAAATGGAAAAAGTATGGTATAACAGAATGGAATCAAGGCTCACATTGTCACTCTGAATTTTTTTCCTAAAATTCCTCTTAGCATCGTGGAAGAATACAAAGGAAGTAAATTAAATGAGACAAACCTAACAGCACATAAATGATAAAGAGTACAGAGTTGTGGGCTATTGATTCTCAAAGGTAGGCAAAGAGGGGAAGAAAAAGACCGTGTTCTTGTTTCTAGTTTAAGTAATAAAATGGCTATTGGTGTTACCATCAGGTACACTGTCAGAAAAGCATAGATATAGTGTCTTTCTCAGCTAAATTGTTTTTGCTGAAGGGAAAAAAAAAACAAATGGATGTTTCATATTAAATACCTGAATAAAATATTTCAAGCAAGATATCTAGGTGGTAGATAGCTGAGAAACATCACATGTAGAGGTTGAAAAATTGGCAAAAAAAAAAAATGAAATAAATGCAGCTAGATGGTAAGAGGAAAACCACCAAGAGCCATATGATAAAAGGGAGTCATAAATCAATAGATGCAAAAAAGGCTGATAAGTAAATAACAAAAGTGATTCAAAAAGGCAGCTGATTTATGTGGTATGAGCCACATATAATTCCTACAGAATTTTCTGGGGTGAAATTATGCTGGATTTTCTGGAACAGTAAAAATTATTCCATTATATTTAATTATTGTACACATAATCTATTATTTAAAATGCTGTTTGCTTCATGTGTGGTATTTTAAATTGTTATTAGATAATACACTTAAATATATAACAAAATCAAATGAATTAGCATCTGTAAACGCCTTCCTTGTTATAGGTACCAGTTCAGTCTTTTTAAAGAGTATTGTCTGAATACTCACCAGCAGTGGAGACAGGATCCGAACAGTGAAACAGCCCACCCACTGTGCGGCACATCTATGTGAAATCTGAAATGATGGAAATTTAAGCAATGCTCTAGGTAAGTAGCACAAACGGCAATTCCCTAAAAAAAGTTCAACATGTGTACTGTATATATATCTTAAGTGACTATATTTTCAAAAGCTGAAATAAAGGTACCACTCAGATTAATGAAAAGATAACTCATAAAAGAATTTAACTTACAACTATTATTGATTGGGGCAAGGATATTGCTCAGTGGCACAGCACCTGTTTAGGAAGTGTGAGGTTATAAGTTCGATTCCAGGTAACAACAACAACAAAAATGACAGGGGCTTTAGCTCAGTGGCATAAGCGCCTGCTTTGCAAATGTGCAGTCATGGGTTCGATCCCCGGTACCAAAAATAAAGTAAACTTTTATAAAACTTACTATTGATCCTTCCAGGTTCTAATGTACAAATGTATATTGAGAAGCTGAAGCTGAAGCAATAGGAAATCCTTTGATAATTTAGGATATTCTATATTTTTTAGGAAAAAAAATAACACATGCTGAACAAATGCATGTATTGAAGAATCACAATGGGTGCTATTACTCACCCATTAATCTGTGTGATTGATGCACGCTAACCAAAAATAAAATATCTTTTGAAATTCATATCCATTACATATTCAGTACATATTCAATACCACACTGACCTCTGGACTCAACAAATTCAAATCTGTTGTACAGAAAAGGGGTTCATGTCAAGTGGATGTGTCCTTGGTGCTTATCCCCCATTCTTTCATCTCCTAATGCAGAATTATATTAATAAGACATTTTCCTCATTACTTACATGCAACACAACAATCTAACTGAGCAGGTAGGAAGGAGTCTCAGACATCAGCTCTATGAGATGCTCTATATTATTTTGTCTCTGGTAACCACAGAAATCTACATTGCCATACTGGCTCATTTTGACAGCCACCACTGGAGCGATGCTGTATTGGGAAGTGCGTGAGGTGAGATGGAAAACGTAATCTCAGGAGACTAAGAATGCCCAAAGCTGCCCCACTCGCACACAGGTTGAGCAATCTTAGCTGTGATAAACCATGTAGGAGCCAGAGTAGCTCACATTCTCAGCTTTATAAACCAAAGTCCACGACAAAGCAAGTTTTGTGAAACTAATTTTCTTTCTAAATGGGACAATTCTTCACATTTATCCTGAGTGCTTTGTAAATAACAAAAACTCTTCTAAACGGAATATTTCAACCAGTTTAGGGGAGTATAAATTCCCATGACAGATGTATTTCAACGCTATTTAATTAAGTCAGCTTTGTGCATTACAAAACTGTGATTCCATTTGGCTTTTGGCATCATTGTTTAAAGAAATCATAACAAAAGATAAAGAACGTTAGTGTTGGAACAAGAATTCATGGTTGGGAACCTTGTGTTTACTACTATCTGAATGATTGTGCCTCCAGATATTCTTCTATAAAATGGAAATTATAATGTTATCTTTCACATAGGATTGTATAAGAAATAAATTAGTTAATATATATAAAGAATTTAAAACAGAGCCCAACATGAAATAAGCTATAGCTAGATAATAACTAGAATAAACCTTAACAAGAACACTTTCCTCTCCTATTTTCAAAATGACAAGCTCAATTTCTCCTAGATCTTTGTAATTAATTTTTTGGGCAAAGCTCAAATATCATCTGCTGCAGATCTTCTGCCAAAGAAATTCCAGAGGGTACAACTAGAATCTGGGAAGCATGACTCAAACACTTATGCAACATGCATTTTTTTAAAAGTTCCTTTTATATGCCAGGTATCTCCTTGCATTTTGATTGGAAAAAGAATGAACAAATCTGTCTGCAAGGCAGCTCTACCATATTTGCAAGTGGGTGAGTGGGTAGACTGCCAGAAGAAGTGGGCACTGGAAAGTCTGAACACCAGGTAGACTATGAAGCAGTATGCTAGTCAACCTTCCATTGCTGTGACAAAATACCTGAGAAAATCAGTTTAATGAAGGAAAGATTTGTTTCGGTTCATATTTTTATTGGCCTCATTGCTTTTGGGTCTGTGTGAAGCAGCATGTTGTGGCAGACACATACGACAGAGGAAAGCCACTTGTGTTGTGGTAGCCAAGAAACAGACAAGGTCAAAAGGAGTAGAGTCCAAATAGTCCCCAAATAAACTTCCTTCTCCTAGGTCCTGCCTGCTAAAGGTTCCACCCTCTCCCCGCATTGCCATCAACCATGGACAAAACTTTGAATACATGAGAACAAATGAGTGTCTAGGGGGACACTTAAAAGCCAAATCATAACAAGGAAGTGCATTAGGAAAAGAGGAACCAAGTCATCTTGGAAGGGAAGTGGAGGAGAGGCAGAAATTACAGAGGGAAGCAAATCTGAACGGACCCGAAACATGGCTGAAATTTCAGCCTATTTCAGTGATAAAAATCCTAGCTATCAAGGAGCATTATAAAAACTCTCTGCCCTTTAAAGTTAAATTTATAATTGAGCTTTATCTTGACACCTCTCTCGAGACTTTAGGTGGAGGCATAAGGTTAACATGAGCTCTAGATGTCTTGCTCTTCTTTAATTCTAACAAAAGTCACTGATGAATGCAGGGCATACGTGATTTGTATTATTTTAACCCATTCTTTTTTCCCCTTCTCACTTTTTCATAGGCAAAAGAAAATGCCACAAACATTATTCTCAAAGATGAAAGGATGACAGGGGAGAGCTATAGAAATATTTGAATACCAAAACGCATTTCAGTGACAGAATCCCATCAATGAATGCTTCGTTGAAGGGTAAAGGGAACCGTAGGCAGTTGTAACAGCATTTAACTTGCTCCGTGTTGTAGGTTAATGTTCAAATCCACAGCGTTGTCAAGTTTGGCTTGGCAGTTGTGTCGCACTCATTGTGAGGGCGTACGGCAGAGAGAAGGGAAGCCAGTCTGCTCACAAAGAAGATGGATCGCAAGCTCTTACTCATCTCACGGCAGAAAAGCTTCTTTCAGTTGTATTCTTGCCAGCACACAAAAAGAGGGACAGCAGAAGTGGCTGATACTCATCTGCAAATTCCTTGGGACATTGGTTTCTCTTCGGTGTACAAAAGCCTCAGAGGAAATGCAGCAACTTAAGTCTGAATTTACTATTTTACTCCTGTGGTTAAAAGAGAAAGGGTCTTTAAAAAAATCTCTGGAAAGATCAAAGGGACTGAACTAAATCACATATTCATCCAGTTGCAAAACCAAAGTTAGAATCCTGATTTTCTGTGTTCTAATCGTGTTTTATCTCCAGTCGGTCATGAACTGGTCCTCACAATTTCAAGTGAAATACAGTACAAGCTTCACATTCTGGTAATATGCTTTTTCAGTTCTTTTCAAGTGTAAGAACCATGAATTTTATTCCTCCCAAAGCAATACAGCATAACTGAAAAATGTCAATGATACCTTCCGCCTTTCTATGGATCTAGAATATGGGACCAGTTTATTTATGCAGCTATTAAAATAAATGTCTCCAAAGCACATTTTCTTCTAAAGTGGCATGTTTCACGTTACAAGTTAATTGCTTTTTCAGATTTTACTAAAGTATTATCTTTCACAATATGAGAAGATTTTGGACTATTTAGAACATTTGCTGATTCAGCCTCCCAAATCACTTTTTCTTGTTTCCACATAGAGATGATGGTGGGCCTGACAATTTTAAATTTCCAAACTGCCTTATAATTGGACCACTTATTTCCAATTTATTGAAAATGTTAGCTTTGAATGAATTAATTAATAACTCAGTTGAGTCTTCTCCTCAACTAACACCAGGACTTCAATTCAGGGTCATTTTCCATCAAGCAAGGGGTATCGTAGCATGAGCATTATACTAGAATTTTACATGCTGCAAATGTAAGATGAGAACACAGAACCACCATGAAATGCAGTGTTCAGCGACCACCTCAACGTTAGCTAGGACTCGTTTCCATACTTGTGCTTTGAATTACTAAGCCTCATAATCAGCAAAATTACAAATCGATTTACTCTGTAGACCTGTAGGCTCAAAATAATGTAAAGCAGGGTGTCAACTTTGTGAATAGTGTCCTGTATGCTGTGCTGGTCATTTTCCAGTCAGTGTCTTGCTTCTTCCTTTGGATTAGCATGAAGTTTGGTTACCTGGGATGTGTTCTGCATTTTTAACCTATATATGCGCACACCAGACATTTTAAAACCTGCAAAGGCTTGCAAAGCAAGCACAGCACATTACATGACAAAACCCTCTCGTCTCCCTCTTTTAACCAGAGAACTTTCAGCTGTTAGAGTCTTCTCTGAAGAAGCTCTTCAATGATGTATTTAAACCATTTTTGGAATGGTTTTCAAAATTTCAGCAAATTCATTCCAAGAGGAGAGAGCTTATTTTATGATCTCCAGCAATTTGTTCTTTGCAGTTTTTCTCTGTCATCAGAGCTTTGATCCTGTTCTGAAACAAGCTTTTTGTCTCTAGGTCAGAACTCTTTGGTTCCTATGCAACTGTCTGTCTCATGCTGGTTGGCAATGCTTCCTTCGTCTACGTCTCTTCTGGTTGGCAGTGATCTTTTTGTACTGAAAAAGTTCTTTTCCAATACTCTGGTCTCCCTAACCTGTATCAACACTATTTAATCCATAATTATACTGCTTTTTTGAGCCTTGGGCAATATATACATTTAGTGGTACAAGATTAGATCTCACAGAATACCTTGTCTTTCAGGTTGCAATTATACATAACCTCTTTTAGTTTATAGTACTTAAATAGCCTATAACAAATAAGAAGTTAAGAGCAAATCTTAACTAAACAATAATTGTTTTTGAGAGTTGAAGTGTATATTTAGCTATAGTATTCCATATAAATTCAAGAATGAATTTTTGAATATAGAAGATGTAATCAACTGGTAAAAATTTATATTTGTGTTCCACAAAAAAAGAAAGCCATCTAACTCTTTGCATTTATTGCAATACAATGACAAAAGTTCCTTATAATATCATAACACTCTATACCAAGAGAAAGAGTTTTTATAGTCTTGTTATATGGAAAAGAAATGACAGCAATTTGAAAAAGAAATATTTACTTTTAAAATAACCTTGGGAGAAGTGATTGATTTCAAATAACTCATTGCTTTGAAAAAACTCTATTTCATAGTTTGAAGTGAGAGTGGGAGAATTGTTTTTCAGAGGATTGCTTGATTTAAGATTGAAATATTGAAATATGACTAACATTTATTTTCTTTTTAATTCTTTTAAAATGGACTTACAACAATGCACTCTACAGCAAGCTAATCAAATTATTTTTTGAAACATTGGCTAAAGTTTGCAAAAGCAAAATATTGTTAGTGATCATCTCTCTCCCAAGGATACTGCTGTCTGAAAACAAAAAGACTCTATAAGACAATAGAAATTAGAATTTTAAACAAAAGATCTAGTTTAAACATGCCAGATCACTCCAAGGCATACCATTTATTAACGTCAAGAAATTTAATTTATTACTCAACCAAAAATAAGCAGATAATTGAGGTTTAGCTATCACTATGGAAAATCAACAGTGGGAAAAATAAAGACCAAGAAAATTAAATAGAATATTAAAACCCACAAAAAAGACTGTAGTAAAAGAAATAAAGAATTTTTAATTGGTACAATTTTTCATAATGATTTGAGAAGTTACATTGACTATAAAATAGGCCTCTGACTGGGAGAGTAAATCATCAATAAAGTAAAACTTTACAAAAAGTGGAAGAGATAGATGAAAAATAAATATTATAGGAAGTAAAATTTGAAAAACCCCTAGAATAAAAAGCAAAACCATGAAGAAATAAAGACTGTCTGTGCTGAGTTTAAAGACTCAGAACTCCAGGATTTAACCCCCAGAGGACCAGAGGAAAGGAACAAAGAGAAGGAGAGAGAAAAGGAGAGTGGGAGAAAGAAAAGAGAGGAAAGGAGGAAGGGAGGGGAAGAAAGGAGTAGAGAGAAATTTTCCAAGCCACAGAAGTTTTCAAATTGTCAAATAAATTGAAATGAAATATATCAAAACAAAAATTGGAGCTAGATGTGTGCCTGTGGCCCAGCTACAATGCGAGAAAAGGCAGAATTACTTGAATCTATGAGTTAAAGACCACCCTGGGTGGTCTCAATATAATTAGAGATCAAGATAAAAGAGGATAAATGTAAGAAGATAAATGCAAGAATAAAAGTGTAAAATATAAGAAAGCATAACGTACAATGCCTTTTAAAAAGAGAAAATGAAATTTTCTCAGATCACCTATCAGAGGCAAATGTAAATATTTCTCCTGTTATAGTAAAACACACAAAATAGTATTGGCTTGGATAAGCAAAAATAGATATTTTCAGATGTATAGGAAAGCTATCTATAACTTTGCCTTTTCTTCAACATGTTTCTAGACGTCTTAGCCAAACTAGTAAGGTCAGAGATGAAAGTTAGAGTTATCTTCACATATATTCCCCAAGACACAGACTTTGATGCAAAAATCCTTGGGCTACCATGTGTTCTAGGTGTATAATCAAAGGAAAACGGGAATGGGGTAGGGGTAAAAGAAATAACCAACTCCAGGTTGCACTGCTAAATTGAGCCCTACTTGGTATCAAGCACAGCTAACTGCTTCATCTTACAGAACTGTCTTCAGAAAGCCTCCTCTGAGAGGAAACCAACTCATCTAATCCTTTTGTTTCTACAGACATAACTTCCAATTTTGATGTGCTTGGGAAGTGATAGCATCTCATACCTTATTACCAAGAGATAAATGATCCTGTTGTGTCAAGAGGTAGATAGCAGGAGACTTAGGAATAGACTGGAGATCAGTGAGCAGCAGCACCTGCCCAGCATACAAAATGCATCTAAGAAAAGAAGAAATGCAACTAAAATTGCAGAATGGGTGACTGAAACTTTAGAAATCTAAGGTCCTTCAGACTGCCTAGATGATTACCTCTGAGAAGATGCAATCCATTGAACTAAAAGAGAATTTTTATATTTTCTTCCAAATATGTGTTTCTTTTCTACAGTGAACAACTTCAGTGAAAAGTCATCATTAAACATGAATAACATTGTGTATCATTTTAAAATAAAAAAGAAGCACTTCTTCACAGCCTTCCCTGATCATTCCAACACAAAGTACACTGTCCCTGAAAGCGCTATCTTAATTGTTTTCCATCACTATATCAAAAGAAGAGGCTGGGCAATGTATAAGGTTAGTGATTGCATCAATCAGGATTTACTAGAGAAACAGATACAACACAAGCTATACTACCAGGGACCTGGCTTAGATCCCCAATCTCCCAAATGAATGTATGGCAAAGGCTTAAATAAATGAGATATGTGGTATGATTTTAGGGCTTCAGGAGGATCAAACTCCTCTACAGAGTTCAGGGACTCTGGTGGCTGGGAGGGAATGTCTCTGGATAGCCTATATTTATTTAGGGGGTTAGAATGGAAAACACAGGAAACTGAACAGACCTTGGGAGTGGTTCTGTGATGTTTCCAAGTAACACATTATGTTAATTTAGGAGAAGTATCTTAGGAGAAGATCTCCATGCTGCATTTCACTACAAGGATGAAATGCCTGTGGCTACAGTCTTCATTTAGTGGATTGGAATTGTAGCCAGGTGTCCTCAGCCATTATCTTATCTTGCCCAGTCATGCAACAGCCCTGCACATGTGTTCATTTTCCGGTTTCAGCAGCTTCCAACAAAATACAACTGTATAAGAAACTACAAGATCAGCTTACAATGGTGAGCCACAAAGCTGAAACAGGGAGCGTGCAGAGAATGTCTGCATACTAGAGGTTGAAGGATCCTGCCCTTGCAAGTCTTGCAGTGTCCTGTGCAAGTCCATAGCAGGAGGCTGATGGCTCTATGATGGAACACTGAAGAATCTTCCATGGAAGGATATTGAGTCTACAGCGAAGCGCAACACCCTGTGCTAGAAACCAGGAGACTAGGTCCAAGCTGAAGGCAAAAACTGGGGCTCCTCTGAAGACGCAGCAATCCATTCCTCCTCCCTTGTCTCTTATCGTATGGAGGCTGCTCTGCTGGCATGGGTGTGGCACTCACACTCCCTGCCTAGCCTCAACTTGCACAGGCTGAGGCTGTCACAAACTAGGGCCCCTGGGCCCCTGCTGAATCACTTAAAGTTCTGACATTCTCAAAATGGCACAATGCTCAGTATCCAAGGATTGTAACTGTTGTCTACACCCCAGGAATGTGGAGCTACTGAATCACTTGGTTAAGCTTCTAGACTTCTCAGGTTGACAGAAGGTGTAAACCACTAGGGTTTATTTCACTCATAGCTCTGGAAGATGGAGATCCAGGAGGTGGGAACTGATGACAAAGAGAGTCTTCTTATGTTTTAATGTGACGAATTCAGCTGATGAGACAGGAAAAGCACACCAGCTAGCTCTTCTCTCATCTTTGTGTTAAGTGACTAATACCATTGTAGTGCCTTGTTCTTTGACCTTGTCTAATTTCAGTTACCTTCCAATGGTGCTTTTTATGAATGCACTTAGGATTTGGGAATTAAATTTCTGACACATGAAATTTGGGGGACCATATTCAAAACACAGTGAGGGTTTAACTTATAGTACATAATAAATGGAGCTCGTAGTGGATCTTCTGTCTGTAGTAGAAAACGTATTGGACACGTTAACAATCAGAGTAGGATTAGAACATTTCTCAGTCACCTTCCTTATTGTGACTTTTAAATATATTCACAAATACAGGTCAGATCATTACAACATAATAAGACAACGTCTTAAATTTTTGATCATGTGGAAATTAATTGAGACCAAAGGAATCTTGCCTTAAAACAGAATTTCTAATTTTAGTGATGTAAAGATCACAGAAAACCAAAGGATTTTGCACTCCAACCAGTTAGTAAATAATATAGTGTAATTTCTTATATTCAAAATTATTCATATTTTTTATTTGCTCTGGTAAACTAAAACCGATGGTATTTTTATAAATTTAAGTCTCATAGATAAGCTGTGGCATTTACAAAGATTACCACAGAATACTATAGAAATAGAATTTGCCTTTTTTCTTAATATGTTTTTAGATTCGTCTTAGAAAGGAAATGTAAGTCATTTTCTAAATAATTTTTATCCAACAAAGAAAATTCCCCCAAAATATCCTACACAGAGAAACAAATAGGTTCAAAACTTCAGTGTCTAATATTGGGTCCTTTTAGACTGTGTAAATTAAAATGTAAGAATGAAAATAGATACAGAAGATAACTTTTGTAGTCCAGGATAAAATAATAAAACACACAGGTTCTTTGTGACTTTCTTTGATCAAAATTTCTAATGGCCTTCTTTTTGCTTTATATTTTATATTATCCTATTACCCTAAAATTCCCAACATGTGTTTTTAAATTATTAATTTTATTTGAACTTAGGAATTTAACACTTCCCATAAATGTCTTGTATGAAGACACATACACACATAAATTTGTGTTCTGAAATACATTATTTTCTACTTGCCTTGTATCTGGAATCTTTGTGTTTCTTTAATTTTTAAAATTTCCATTCTTAGAGTAGAACTGCTGGTTACCAAATCTCTCCTTGTTGGAAGATACTTTAATTATACTTTTATTTAAAAAATACATTTTCGATGGGTCCAGACATTTTAGATTTTCTCTTTAAGTCTTTTAAATATGATATTCCATTCTTTCTCATGTTCCTGGGTTCTGTTGAAAATCAGCCATTACAGAAGTCTTCTAGTCTCAGCTCTGCAATGCAAACAGCTTGGAAGACCTTACATCTGGGTTCAGAATGAGAAAAAAAAGCTAAACATACTGAAAATCAATAATTCTTAAGTCTATGCGGGGATTGGTGTGACAGAGCAACTTAAAACCTAGAATACTGGTTTGTTGAAAGCCACATGTGAGGTCACTGTACTGGGAGCACAAGATGCTAGAGCTAATAAGTCATCGAAACACTGAAACAGTAATTAGGAAATTGCTAGACGCCGAGAATGGACTCATTCAAGGCTTTAAAGCTCCTAGCATAATCGTCTTAGAAAGGTTCTGTACATTTTCATGATTCTTTCTTCCAAGAGATCCACCAGCTTCCCATGGTAAATATCAGGGAAAAAGCCCCTTATATTTTGGGGAAAAAGGGGGAAAAGTAACCCAAAATATTCCCTGGGTAAAAAGTAACCATTCTGAAATACGCTCCAAACATTTAGTTCTCCACATCAAAGTCCCACCCTTGAAGGAGACTACTTCACTAGAGTCTTGTCTGGCCTAGAAAAGGAGAAATTAGAAAACTCCAGCTCATGCTATTCTTCCTGTCTCAAATAAGGGGAGGGAAAGAAAAGCTATGAAACTTTTCTAAAACTTAAAACTCCAGGAACTCAGACCCACTGAAAAAATACCTGAGTTTTAAACTGAACACATGTTATAGAGTGCTGTACCTATGCCACAACAGAGCCAGTGTAATGGAGAGCGACAGAATACAGACTCTTTTTAAGTAGTTTCTATGGAAACCCAAGTACAAGAAAGAGAGACATAAACAAGAAAACCAGAAAAAGCTTCTGACAGGGACCTACAACAAACATTAAATACAACCTAACTCTGCTCTAGATCAGCGTGAAACTTCACACAAAAAGCCTATTTATCTCAGATCTTGTTACTGGGTACATCATGTCCAGCTTTCAAGGAAAAACTTGCAAGACATGCTACAAAGCTGGAAAATATATAGGCTGGAGAGGCAAAGCAAACTTTGGAACCAGTCACAGACAGGGAAGCCAGACACTCCAGAGTCATCAAATATAGGATTTTAAAAAGCTATGGTTAATATTCCAAGAATTTTTCTGGGAAAAGTGAACAGTAAGGAAGAACAGATTAGCAAAGGTAGCATACAGAAATGCTCAGAATGAAAACTAAATGCTAAAAACCAAAGACAATGTTAACAAAAATGAAAAATGCCTTTCATGTGCAGAGCAGCAGACTGAACACAGCCAAGCAAAGAGAAAAACAATAATAACAAAAATTGAAACTGAAGAAACAATACCTGTGAGTTTGGGACAATTACAAAAGATGAACCATAAAGAATGGGAACAGAACAGTGATGAAAAGAGACAGAACAGGGGCTGGGGATTTAGCTCAGCGGCATAAGTAACTGCCTTGCAAGCAGGCGGTCATGAGTTCAATCCCCGGTACTGATAAAAAGGAAAAAGATTAAAAAAAAGAGAGAGAAAGAGACAGAAGAAATACTTAAAATAATTATAGCTCAAAATTATTCAAACTTAATCACCAACACCAAGCCACTGGGTTTTGAGCATGGCTTTTCAGCCTTCAGCTCCTTGGGGGTTCTGATCAGATTCCTCTTGAGGCAGAGATGATTGCAAGTTTTTCTAGGAGAGCTTTGTCTCCTGAGAATCCAGCATTAGCTTCAACTTCACTCTGCTTTCAGATGTTTCCAACTCAGTTTACAGAATACCCTCATGGTTAAAATTATCATTCTTTTATAAATTATCTTCTTATAGCCAGGCACGCTGGTGCACACCTATAATCCCAGCACTCAGGAGACTGAGGCAGGAAGATCACTGCAAATTAGAAGCTAGCCTGGGCTACAAAGTGAACTGTGAGCTAGCCTGAACTGTATAGTGAGACTTTGTCTCAAAAAGACCAAAAAAAAAAAAAAATTACCTTCTTTTATTTTCCATTGTTATAGTAGGATCTCTGCCAGCCACAATGTATCACATGTGACCCAGAAGGAGCCTTCTCCATTTTAAATATTTTTACTTATAGTTTGCAATGTCAATCGAATGACAGAAGTTTCATTTTAGTGTTTATTGTTGAAATTAATACACACACACAGGGGAAGTTACACTTTTTAAATGTTTCACACATATTGAAAATGCTTGCTCATCCACTTCCTAATTGTTCTCTTACATTTTCCTAAAATCTACTGTTATAGTATAGATATAAAATGCCCCTGAAAGACTCAAGTGTTTGGCCAGTGATTGGATTATGGGTTGCCACAATTAAAATGTGGGGTCAGAGCAGGTGGATCTCCAGCATTGTGGACTGGACGGGTTGGTCCCCTTCTCCAGATCCTCCTCTCAGCCCTGCTTCTGCCAGTGTGATATGAGATCTTTCCTCCATTATGCCCCTCTATTGTGCCATTTCTAACTTGGACCCAGCAAACCATGGACTGTACCCATGAGCCAAAAAGAAACTTCTTGCTTCAAATTGTAGGTTGGATATTTTGTCTCAGTCAGGAGAATGACTCAAGGCAGCTAGCTGGGCTTTAGTTTTTAACAGCCTCCTGTATCTACCAGTGAAATCAATCCATCCAGTGGTTTTTGCTGAGATATACTCATATATGTAAAATATTTTTATGATACCTATATTCCTAAAGACATTTGAGACTATCCTTTAATAGAAATAAAGCAATATTCTACATTGGTGGATTTTTTTTGAAAGAATGATTACGTATTGGAGTACTTAAATGATGAGAAAGATAGGCGTTTTTTGGAGAATTATTTTACTTACTTAAACAAGCACCAACAAATTAATCATTTATTTTTGAATTATTGTTGTTTACACTAAAGAGTTAAAAGCAAAGGGATAATGTATACATTACTAAACAAGTTAAATAAATCATTATGAAATGAATCTTCTACCAAGTGAGACTTAGCCAGTAGCTCTGTTCCCTACTGCATCTTCTGGATGTCATTCAGATGTTTCCCTCACGAAGATGTTTTGAATATCTACTCCTTTACGGTAGCTTCATACTTCTCAAATATCAGTAGTTTTTTGATTTGTCATCTGATTTTACTTTCTTGGAGCTGTTCTGCCAGCTTTTCATGTTGCCTGAAAAGCACTCAGCTATCTAAACATCTGGAAATAAAACCTTGCAATTAACAGCCACATTTTCATCACTGGAAGTCTGTTAGTCTGTGAACATCTTGCATTGCCTTTCTACTAGGTATGTTGAGAAACAGCACCATCTGGGTCTAATGAAACAGGATGCTCATGGCGAAGTTACTAAAGCATCTTTGGACTGGGTTTCACTTGTTGGGGCACTAAGTGGTGTTTTTTGTTTTTTTTGTTTTTTTACTCCACATTGCCACTGACATAAAATAAGGACCAATGTCCTTTCAAAAATGATTTACAGTTCCAATGTTTCTGATGGAATGATGGTACTTTACACCATGTGAATTTTAACAAAACAACTTGTATCTTTTGTGTACTTCTTGTTTGGACTTGAATTAAATCAGTGATTTAGGATGCTCATACTTTCTCTTAGCTATCACACAGAAAAAATCTTACTGTAATTTATGAGGCTTTAGGCTACTATATCTCAAATTCTGGCCCCTGTAGTGTATAAATATAAAGCTGTTTTTTCAAACAGCCTTCCAGGTTTAAAAAAATGCAAATGATGTTTAATTTCATTCCTTCAAGTGATCAATTAGAAATTTTCTAAACTATTTGCTTGGGTTTTTTTTTTACATACATCATTTAAATACAAACTAGGTTTTGCATGTAGAATTTTAGGTCAGTAAGTCAAACTAAAAACAGTTGAATCCAATGGTTTTCATGAATTCACAGTGACTTGGAGACCCTATTTGGGTGCAAATTTAATGGAAACACGGGTGTGTGTTTGAGTGTAGATGATGTAAGTAAGCAGGATTCTAATGAGCTGTGTCTCTCCTCAGAGAAGTCAAACCTTCATCTGTTTTTCATATTAAGTTTCTTCATAACACTTGATTTGAATAAACTTTCCCATGGCTTAAAAGAATTAATTTGCTATAGCAGTCCAAAGTGATTAAGATGTTAACGTGTAGAAACAATGATTGTAATTTGGGCTCAAGCATGTGTTATTTTGAAATTGCATATTGGGAGCCGTAACGATTCTGTTAGTCATTAAGTACCCACTTGTCTTACAATGTTGCACAGTCAAAGAGATAATCAAAGTGTACCCACAGATTATATTTTGTAATCACCTGTTAAGAGCTAGTGTGAAATGAAGCAGAGACCTGGACCATGTAGTAATTTCAGCACAAAATTTCCTGTGTTTTTGTGCAAGCTTTACAAGCCTCTTATTTCTCTGATATTTAGATATTTGGACGATATAGTGTACATCTGCTGAGTGAAAATCAAGTAATCTATCATTAATAAAGTCTGAATCTTTTTAAATCCAATTCTTCTTCATATGTGTAAGGCCCTGAGGAGAATTTTATAATTTAATCTTATACATTTGACATCATATCAATATTAAGGATTTTTAAATATTTTTTTACTCTGATAAAAAGGGAAAATAAAACTCACTCAGTTATTTTTTGTTCAGTTCTTCGTATTAACTATATTCACATTGTTATTAAATAGATCTCCCCAAGAAATTTAAAAATAAACAGATTTCCATAACTTTCTTATCTTCCAAAAGTGAAATTCTATATGCATTAAACAACAAATTCCCATTTCTCTTCCTGTCTCCTAATAATCAGCATAAATACCTCATATAAGTGAAACCATACAATATTTGTTATTTTGTGACTGAATAATTTCAATTAACATAATGTCTGCAAGGTTCATCTCTGTTGTGACAAATGCCAAGATTTTCTTTTTTCTATGCTGAGTAATATTCTACTGCCATTATATACCAAGTACTCTTTCTCCAATTCATCTGATAATGGACATTTGGATTTTTAAACTAGTTAGATATCATGAATAATACTTCAATGAACATGTGTAAATATCTCTTTAATATCTTTAATTTCAATTATTTTGGATATATGTCAAGGAGAAAATTGCTGGATAAAATGATAATTTTATTTTTAGTATTTTTTAGGAGCTTCTACACTGTTTTCCATGATGGTGTACTATTTTACGCTTTAATCAATAGTGCACAAAGTTTCCAATTTCTCCATTTCTCTGCCAACAAATTATATTTCATGATGTGGCCATCTTAATTAATGTGAAGTGATATTTCATTATGACATTCATTATGGTTTTGAGATGCATTTCTCTAGTTGTTAAAGAAATAGAATTTTCATGTGCTTGTTGGCTTTTTGTGTACCTTCTTTGGCAAACTGTCTACTCATGACCGTTCCCCACTTTATCATTGGGTTACTTGTTTCTTGTCTTTGCTCCTGAGTATTTTCAGTTTCAGTGTAACAAGTGCTATCAGCTTTTGCTTTTTTACCAACAAAAACCTGCTGTGTATATAATGATAGACGAGATGCTCAGCATAGAATGTGATTGAGGCAGGCGACAGAGCGTGGATTAGACTGGCTGAGGAGTGAGACCTGGCGGGATTCAGAATCTACACGGCATCTCTCAGGACCCTGTCTGTAAAGTGCTCTCAGCTCCTGGGGAGGTGTGGACAGCATAAAGGGGCAGAGCCACCTCGAAAAGCTCACTACTCTTCCTCTCCACAGCCCATTCTGTGTCCCCAGGCTGTACTTGTATTTTTGTTTTTAACTTTTCTTCTCTTCTGTTCACCCCAAGTTCTGTCCGCAGAGCCAGTTTCTCCCTTACCCTCCACCTGCACTTTTCAAATTAATTTCATTCTTTGACTTGTCTCATTCTTTTTTTTGTTAGAGATCAGAAATATCTTAAAAAAGAGGTGAGCACCCCCAAAAATCTGATAGCTTTATTTAGTGAGTCATTTGTTAAAAGGGATATCTAAATTCCAGACAGGGGATATAGCCACTGAGCTATATTCCCATCCCAAAAGGAACTATCTAATAACACGATCTTATTTCAGGGACTTTTTTAAAATTTTACCTCATAGTCAATAGCTTTACAGTTTTCATTCAGATTAGTATGACTCTAAGGCCTGCAGATTTTATTCAGTAACTATGCCCTATAAATGACCTTGTCTCATGGGTCTTTATTAATAGACAAATCCTAGAAAGCAGGAAGCAAAATTGACAGTTGCGATAGTTTTGTAGATAATCATAGAGCTCCTATTTGATTGTCCATTATAAGAACATAGACCACTTCTGATTGTCTATCAGGATGACTGTACTCAATTCATGTTAGTTCTAAGGAAAAGAAGACGGATCCAGTAGACCACATAGTCGAAAAATAACATTTAAAGAAAAAGGGTTATATTTTTACTTCTCAAGGTGAAAGAAAATTACATTAATATTTCTCTTTTCGGTATCTCTTAATTGACATCCCTTGCCTCACTAACAATATCACCTTGCTTCGATTTATCAGTCATCTTCATCTGAAATAGAGACAGGTGTCTCTGCTTCATCACTGGTCTACTCCATATTTAGAGTAGCAAGATGACAAGCAAAAAGCAGTCTCCTTTTATTCCATTCCCAGTCACACCAAAATGGATTGGATGAGCAGTGACACCATCATATACAGTGCACAGCGAAGTACTTGTCACTCAGAGCCAATTTAGCAAATTGTGGAGAAGACATAACCTGTGCTGACCATCCTTTAGAATTCTTTCATTAGGTTTGGATGAATAGAAATACTTGTTTTGTTTTGGAACCTTGGCTTTTCAGACAGTGTTTTCCATAGAGGGAGTAGTGGATCTGCCCTTGAAAAAAATTTATTTACATCTTAGTATGTTTGAGTTTGCTCCTGGATCATCCTCTCACCCCAATTCCTGAATTTCACCACAAATACATAGCAATGTATCTAGTAGAGGTGACAAATTAGTCCTCTTTGTGTTAAATTTCAAAACATAAGGCAAGAAGTTTATTGGTCTATTCCTCTTTATTACCTGCATCTTTTTACGCAGATATTTTTATTTCTTGACATTCCTACTTCTTAGGTGATAAGCAATACAGAACTCCAGAAAATGGCATTTCTGTTTTTTCATCTACCATTGCGCTAGAAGCAAATTCCTTGATCTGATGCAAAGTATCAAAGAAGATCAAATTATTACTATATCTGTCATTGTTGCTTACTTGTTTGCTTTGAGGTACTAGGTATCAAACCCAGGGCCTTCGTACTGAGCTATATTGCCAATCCCTCTTAAAAAGTGTTTTGAGATAGGGTCACACTAAATGACTAAATTGTCCAGGCTGGGCTTGAACTCGTGATATTCCTGCTTTAGCCTCCAAGAGTCCTAAGATTACAGGAATGCTCCTCTATGCCTGGGTAAAATATTTTTGTCTAAGTCTTTGGACAGAATTAGTAATATTGACTTCAGTTAGTGAAAATGGGAAAACAAGCCCAGCGTATGGATCAAGTCCTGTCAGAATCCATTTAAGTATTTTCCTCCCAGCAAAAGTGAAAAAGCCAGTGGAATCTATGTGCCAACTGCATGCTGGCAGGAGTGAACTGCAGACTTTGCCTTTTCTGATAGCAAACAGGGAATTTTCGTTAGCAGTTTGGGCTCTAGGAGATACCACTAGTATATACTGTCATCTGACACACTGTTGCATGATTTGAATTCTCCTGTGTCCATTTATGCCACAGACACAGGTCACCATGTTCAATAATCAAACTAAAGCATCTCTTCCTTAAGTAATATCCTGAGGGGCTGGCACATGTTTACCTAGAGCAGCATCAGCAGGCCCTTGATTTTCTCGCAGAATATCCATAAAAATTTCCAAACAGTAGCACCCCATACAGGGGTCTCTTTATGGTTCATTTGGTTCCTTTTCCAAAACAAATTGAAAGCCCAAGAATCAATGTAAACTCAGTAGTGGGACTTCTGCTCCTAGCTCTTCTGCATAACAAGGAACACAATCTGTAATTCATCTCTTCTATGAATATTTACTCTTTGCTGGGAAAGAGTGGCTAGGTTTTAAACAAAGTCTTGACTCTTGCTTCTGAAATTGCTCGCTGTGAATCAGGCCAAATGCAATGGCACCCTTGAGCAGTTAGCCAAAAAGGTACCCATTTAGTAACAGCAGCCAGTAAGTCCTCATGCAGCTCTATAGTAGGTCATAGAGGGGGAAATATACTTGCTGATTAATACAGTGTCATTTTCCTATAAATTCTCTGGTAGGATGCTCTAATATATGCACTTTAATGGCCCCACATGAGGGAACTTCTTCAGGCATTGCTCTTTCTATTGTAATATTTTTTTGAAATCACTATTTATGATGGCTATTTTAGCTCAAAACATGGAATCAAATCATTTATTTATTTGGGTTGTTTTAAGTAACTGCATAATAATAAATTAGTGACTACATATTAAAAGAAGTATACTAGAAAGCAAACTCATAAATTTGACTTTAAAAGTCCAAGGCCATAGTTAAATAGTGGTAATATGGGCCATGTGAAAGAGTTCACTGTAATGGGCCAATACTTCTAACGTCATTTCAAGCAGCATAGCTTGGATTACAGCTTTCTGTAGTTTTAAGAAGAACTTGTTTTAGTTCAAGCTCCAGTTAAATATGGGCTTTCATCAATGTCTTAGGAATTAGGGAAAACAGTTTCACAAAGTGAGGGTTATGATTTCTCTAACAGTTAAGAAGCCCCAGTAAATATTGTTCTGGTTGAAAGATAAGCAATGAGGATAATTTATTGTTATTATTCTGTGTTGGTCCAATTTTTGGTGCCATCACAAAATACCTTCGAAAAATTAGGTCATAAGGTAAAAAGGCTTGTTTTGCTAAAAATTTTCAGACTGAGAAGTCCAAACAGGACAGGGTGAGGGCTCCTCTTGGCTGTGTCACCTTATGACAGATTACAATGCTAAGACCATGTGTGGGCACAGTGATCAGATTGCCAGACAGGAAGTCAGGGAGAGAAACTTAGATCCAACAACACCTTTCATAGAAATGTCCCAGTTGACCAAAAGACTTCCCACAAGGCCTTGCCTTTTAAAAGCCCACTACCTCAACACCATTTGCATTGAGGATTATACCTTCCAACCTATGAACCTATACAGGGATACCCAAGCCATGTCTAAATGGTAACATGGTGACTGAGAAGTCATGGCTTGTTCCAGTTCACAAAATCCTCCAAAGATTCCCAGTTTATGTGGGATTCTTAATAGAAGCTTGATCCTCAATCTCTGAAACAATATCATTAATATTTATAATAACAAGTCTCATCTCATTCAATTGCAACATCTGGTAAAGTTCAAACGTCTTAAAAATAATACAGTAAATGCACAGTGGTGATACTGCCATTAAATTTAAATAGCTGCAGATTGTGCCTGATAGCTCCTACTGAGAAAAATACATTAAACAGATTAACTCCAGAATAATTGTCACTATTATATGTTAGGAGTCCCTGTTAGAGTATAGACAATATCACGAAATACTAAGGAAAGAAAATTGAGAATTGAGCTATTGAAGATCTATAATGTAAAATATTTTCAATATATCAAGGTAAAAGTAGGGCATGCTGGCACACTCCTGTAATCCCAGCACTCAGAAGGCTGACACAGGAGGATCCTTGCGAGTTCAAGACCAACCTGGGCTACAAAGTGAGCTCAAGGCCAGTCTGAACTGCACAGTGAGACTCTTCCTCAAAAAAGACAAAAAAAATACATACATGTAATGTATACATATAATAATATATATATATATATATATATATATATATATATCCATGGTAAATCCACCAGCATAAGCCACACATTGGGCAAACTTTAAGAAATTTAAAAGAATTGAAATTATATATTGTATCGTCTATGTTTGAATCTACCTAGAAATCAAGGAAAGAAGTAGAATTGGAAAATATCAACATATGCAAATTAAACAATAAAATTCTATAAATAAAACAGGAAGATGTAAAAGAAAAAATTTTATTTCCATCATAGCCTCCTAGAGGAAATAACACACTTGTCAGATCTAAGGCATTCACCCAGGTTAGTGTCATGGCAGCTCATGTGGAGGTAAAAAAGTCCAGTGGAAACATAACCTGAACAGCAGAAAAGCCAGATAAAATGTAGATATGCGGGAAACTAAAATTAGAACCGAAGATACAGCCCAATCAGTGCTGCTTGTATCTTAAATGCATCGTGTGCCATCTTATAAAACACCAGCAATGCACCATAGTAAAAACCCCTAGAGATGGAAGCCAGTTAATGTTTGCAGCTGCCAACTCCAAGTGCAGCTGTGCTGAATGCCAGAGGCCTGCTTGCTGAAATGTGGGGATCAAGAGAACGAGGTATACGCTCAATGGCGGGCACCCTTACAGAAAACTGTGGGAGACTTGAGCAAACTATTGTGACGATAACACTGTACAGTGCAACAACCATGCTCAAATTTCCATCATCTTGCTTTGAAATCCTGTGTCACTATTGTTGTTGATGATGATGCTGTTAATGTTGTCACGTGACTTTCATTGTTCCTTTTGTTTGTTTGCCTGGTTGATTGCTTTTTTATTTTTTATTTATTTATTTTTTTTTTTTGCTTTTTGCCCTTTAAATTTATATATATATATATATATATACTGATCACTCAGACAACCCAGCTTGAAAACGATGACTCCAGGGCACTAGGCACTGAGGCAACTGTGACCCAGAGAAAGATTGGGGGACTGAGGCTGAGATAAAAGTGGTGAACACTAGGAATAGAGAAATGGTCTAAATGATTCTTGCCTACTTCCATCCACTTTATGTTCCAACTTCAACGCCACGTAAGGTGAGAACCACAAGTATCAGAGAAATTGAGAAACAGACAGCTGATTTGAATGAGCATCAGCTGTGGAAAAAAATGCCCCGTTGGTACAACGCTGGTCCATTCAGGACTCCCAGACACCACTTAATCTACAAACTAGAGGAAGATTGGGGACATCGCTCCAGAACTAAGAGCAGCCAGCCAGACCAGGGAGCTGAATGTGCTGGTGACTGGAGGGAAGGGAGGAGCAGAGTTTCTCACAGGCTGTGCCCCTGCGACCCCGGGCAGAGATGAGCTGGAGGCAGTGCTTGTAGCCCACTGCAGAACCTTTGGGGCACAGATCAGGACCCAGAGACTGAGGCACCAAAGACAGCTGTTTCAATTCAACTCTTGGTCACTGGGAACACTAGAGGCTCCTTAGTATGTTAGTTTAAAGAAAGCTCAAGAATATTTATCCTAACAAACAGAGCAAGACAGTCCTCTTTTCTTTCCTTTTCCTTTTTTTTTTTTCTTTTAAAAAATTATTTGGGATTGTTGTTTGTTGACAAGTTTCATGTGTTTTATCTGATATGATCCTTTACAGAGAAAGCCCAAAAACCTCCACCAGAAGACTTAAAACTAATTTAAAAAAAATTTCAGCAAAGTGGCAAGGTACAAAATCAACATACAAAAATCGATAGTGTTTCAATAATGAACCCACCAGGAAGAAAATCGGGAAAGCAATCTCATTCACAACACCTTCAAAAAAACTACCTAGGAAGCAACCTAAGGAGATGAAAGACCTCTACAACAAAACTATAGTATTCTAAAGATAGAGACTGAAGAGGACAGTGGGAAATGGGAAAGACATCTCCCGTTCTCAGATAGGCAGAAAAAATATTGGTGAAATGGCCATATAAACAAGTGACTTATAGATTTATTGAAATTAATATAAAAGTCCTAAAAATACTTTTCACAGAGCCAGAAAAACATCCTTAAGTTTGTATGAATCCTGAAGTTTATATGAAACCAAAAAGCCAAAACAATCCTGAGCACTAAAAGCCAAGTGAGACATTACAATCCTGAATACCCAGTTATGGTACAGTAACAAAAATAGCTATCCTGGTACAGAAATGTACATGTAGACTGATGGAACAGAAATAAAAGACAGAAACACTCCCATGCTCTTTCATTTATCAGATCTTGGACAAAAAGGGTAAAAACAAACACTAGAGTAAAAATAGCCTCTTCTAAAAATAGTACTGAAAAAACTATTTATCTGTGTCCAGAATAATGAAATTAAACCATGTACAAACATCAAATCAAAAATATCAGAGACCTAGGTATAAAAGCAAAAACACTAAAATTTCAGGGAAATACTTGAATCCATAGGCAGAGGCAAGGGTATCCTGAGCAGAAATCCAATGGCACAAAAGTAATGCCAAGAATCAACAAAAAGGATGATATCAAGTTAAAATTCTTCCTCATAATGCAGAAAACAATCAACTGTGAGGAGACAAACTATAAAATGGGAAAAACATTTGACCAATACTCTTCTGATAGATGATACTGTGATAGACTATATGGAACATATAAAAAATACAAAAAAGTTAAGCTTCAAAAAACAACCCAATCAAAAACTGGGCAAATGAACTGAACAGATACGTCTAAAAAGTCAAATGGCCAACTAATACATGAAAAAATGTTTAAGATCCTTGACTATCAGGATAATGTAAAACCAAGCAAATCTGAAATTCCATTTTGAAACTGTCAGAATGGCTATCATCACAAAACAGTACCCAATGGTGGCAAGGATGTGGAGAAAGAGAATATATCTACATTGTTGATAAGAATGTGAACTAGTACTACCGCTGTGGAAATCAGTATGGATATTCCCCAAAAAAACTAAAAATAAACATTGCAGATGATACAACTATAGTTTTCTCAGGTATATTCCTGAACAAGCTAAAGACACTGTACTATTCTGATACATGCATATACACATTTAAAGCAGTTCAATCCACATTTACAGCAGTGTGAGTCACATTAAGTAAGCTCAGGAAACAGCCTAGATGTCCATTAGATGACAAATGGAAAAGTAAATGTTATACATACATGTACACAATGAAATTTTATGCAGGCTATAAGAATATAAATTCACATTATTTACAAGCAAATAGATGGCCCCATAATATTAAGCGAAATAAGAAAAACACAAACAGTTAAACATTACATGAAAAAACTAAAAGATAAATAAATTGAAGGATAAAATAAAGAAGAGATGTAAAGAAATAGGGTGGTAGACATTTTGAAAATGAGGAAAGGAAACGATCAATATATGATATAAATATGTACCAATTCCCCCAAAATATGCAAGTTTTATATACCACAAAGATATACAAGTAAGAACATCAAAGAAAAAATAACCCATAGATCTGAACAATTAAAGTGCAGCATATCAAAATAGTGTATGTGAGATGCAACTATAACCATGATTGGGAAAAAATTATAATACTACATGCTGGGATTACCAGTGAGGAAAATTCTCAAATCAGTCATCTAAATGCCCACCTGAAGAACCAGAAAATGTGAGTTGCATACACAGAAAGGTAGGGAAAAGCAAATAATAAAGAGAACAGAAAGCAAACCAGATACAACAGTGCATGTCTATAATGCCTGCACTCTGGAAGGTTGAAGCAAGAGTACTCAGATTGAAGCCAGACCTGGGCAACTTAGAAACTTAACAAGATTGCACCAAGGACAAAAAGGGATTGGGGATGGTACTCAGGGAAGCAGCCCGGGGTCCAAAGCCCCATGATGCAAAGAAAGGGGGAAACAGAGACAGACAGAGATGGACAGAGAGACACACAGCAAGAGACAGAGAGAGGAGAGTAGACAAAAAAACATAAATAGTTCACTAATGAAGACAGAAAATTGCCTTATTAAAAAGCACATGAAAATATGTTTCACATCGTAAGTCCTTAGGAAAATACAAATTAAAACCATAGAGGTATTACCACATGTCAAGCAGAATGACCACAATAAAAAATAGAGGTAAGACCAAGTTTGGGCATGGATGCAGAAAAAAAAATGGTTCATATGTAAAGCTACATGTGCAACAAAATTTCATAGAATGCATACAAATGTGTACAAGTAAAACCAGGGAAATATGAATAAACAGTTTGCAGCTATGTCAATACCCTGAATTTCATATTGTCCAGTGGTTTTGTAAATCATTCCCATTTTTCTGTACTATTGTTTCTTAAAATATAAAATCATCTAGTCACTCTAGGAAACATTTAGATGCTTTTTAAAAAACAACACATATAATTTCCATACCACTCAGCAATCATACTCTGGAATGTTTATTCCAGGCAAATGAAAACTTACGCTCACACAAAAAACTTGTATACAAATGTTCATAGCACCTTTATTTGTAACAGACAAAACCCTGAAACATTCAATGTATCCTTCAATAAGTGAGTATTTACATAAACTGTGGTGCCTCCATACTATGAAATACTCTCAGCAATTAAAATGAAGCAGACACTGAATACATAACAACTTGTATGCATCTCCAGGGAACTGTTCTTAACAGGAAAAAAGGTCATCCTAAAACACTGCACGTTATATGATTCTTATGTAACATTTTAAATGACAACATTTGAGAAATAGTGAGGATTATTTACCATACACGAGTTAGACAATACTAATCATTTCAGAAAAACAAGATCAAAAGTAAAGAGTTCATTGATTTTTATGACTGGAACTTCCAAAGGAATACTGGCATTAAAATGGGTTTGATCACCTTTGGATTCCAGTCTCTGAGATTCTCTGGTCTCTGTTTTTAAAATTTAGGGTTCCATCTGAGGCTAATTCCTGTTGGAGCAGCAAAGTGACTGAATAAAATCTGAATCTCATGAGTAAAGGAGCCAACTTTTCTGCTCCTTCCAAACACTTGACTCTGGGTTAAGCAATTGTGCCTAGGGGTCTCTCATACACTGAATGAGTTAGTCCTGCATTACTGTCCTCTCCTAAACCACTGACTTTGAAAGAGGAGAATTATGATAAATTAGGGCCAGCCAGGGTCTACCTTGGAACTAAGAAAGCAACAAAGACAAATAACTACAGAATTGCTAGAGATGAGGGACAAACAATGTGAATTCCTTCTGTAAGGGTAAATCTACCTGCGGAGAAGATACTTTCAGATAGTAGTAAACATTGTAACAATCAATCAATAGTGTAATAGATGCTGACTGTGGACAGGGCATGTGCTTCTTTTATATAGCACGGTGGAAAAGGAATCTACAGAAGCACTGGAGCTGAGACCTGTATGAGGAGCAGGCTCAGGCTTGCAGAAGAACAATCTAGACAGACTAATCGTGGTCTTGCTGCTTGCTTTCATCACCCTTCTTCTCTACAGATTTATAAAGTCAGCAAGGCCAGGCTGCCTTTTATACCTAACTGAGCCTTGCAAACATGAGATACCCAACAGATATTTCTGATTAAACAATTAAGAGGAAAGGATTCCAAGCACAAAGGTGCCTTGCACTACTTTCGAATTGGCTGGCTCTGAAATATTTAAAACAAGAAAAGACCAGTTGGACAGCTGAGAGAAGATAAGACAGGATACAAGACTGATAACTCGGAAAGGATCTCAAAAGAGTAAAACTACTTAATTTTAGAATCCAGATAGATTTTTACTTCTAGTGGTCTTCACATCAGAGAACCACTGTGATTCTTGAACAATGAATAGAATGATGAAAATACTTAAGACAGTCCTGGAAGCTATGAATGAGAAATAAACTAATTGTCAATTATGTCATATGTACACAAAAATCAATAGTGTCTAAAGAATGCTAATTACACCTAAAGTCACTGAGTGGTAACGTTGACTGGAACACTGTCCTCAGCATTTTCCATGCATTTATTTAATCTTCATATAATTTTATGGAGTAAATGCTACTTTTTGCTTTGGTAATGAGGCATAGACAACTAAGAAAACTATGCAAGCCACCTCAAATCATATGTGGAGTTGAGTGGAACTCTATTCATAGTGGCCAATTCCACCCTTCCATAGTCATATGGAGACAAGGTTTTAGAATTGTTTAAAAAGGTGAAAATGGGCAGCACACATATATACATAAATTTTAGCACAGAATTTCTCAGCAATAACTGAGATCTTTTTAACAAACACCATCCACTGGGTCTTCAACTTTGTTAACCAAAATTTGATTAATACCAAACAAGGCATAAGAAGTTCCCTTTTCTGTATTAATTTCTACTATATTTGTTCCATAAATTCCCTTCTCCCAAGTAGAAGTTACATCTTAAATAGTTTCCCTGGCTGTCTGTTTTCATTATTCTTTTTTTCATTCAGGTATTTTTCACTAGCAAGCTGCGATGTTTGCTCTTAGAAGAGTTTTCTTATAACCTTATTTCAATTTTCTTGAATGCTTTTAACATTGCCCAATAATTTTGATTTATATTTTAGTATGTAATCCTACTTATAAATAATATGTTTAAGTTAAGAAAAATATTCATGTAACACAGCTTACATATTCCTTAAAATAAGGATATTTGCTTTACGAAATCATCATCTCATGTATAGTACATGAACAGATACTATGTATTGTCTTATTTCAAGAGAAGACATATCATCTCAATAGTATTCCAAATTAGCTGCTCCCCACAAAAATTACTGACACTCTTATTCTTTTTAACCTCCACACAGTACAAGCATAGATTTCAATTGGGTGCTATTTCAAGAATATACTTTAAAGCATTTAAAAGCTTTTTCCTCATATTTGATTGATAATTTGTAGTCTAATCTTATCATTTTCAACTATAAAAGGTAAATTATTCACTGTGTTTTAGTGTCTCCTTTCAATGTCACTCTGTAATTTGGCATGATCTAGCCATAATTTTTCTAACGGAGCTAACATTTAGGTACTAATTTTTGGTATTCTGCAAATACTTTATTGATTACACCCTGGAATGGTTCATCAGCTTTTCTAAACAGAGAGGCTCTTTGTTTTTTTCACATTGTACAAGACATTTATCTGTAAAGAGTCAACTACCCTGAAAATCATTGAACCTTGCATTTTCCAGGATACCTGAATCTTTTTTATTATAAAAATACATTTAGTTTTCTTTTACTAACATATGTCATTTAAAGATATTTATTATATTTTAGATCCCAGAAATATTGCTTATAGCCATTAAACATTTTTTTGCTATCTATTCTATACTTTTATAAAATCATTTATCAAAAACAAATTGTACAGCACATTTTTGGCTTGTTAGAGCTGTAATTAATGACTAAGAACATTTAAATGGAGAATTGGTGAGATGTTGTAATACCTTCACTCCTACTTCCCATGTTTCAGTTTTCCATACCAAAATGGATTCATATCTGTGAATTTAAGGCTGCGGAAATGTGTTGAGCATACGTCTTAGGGCAATCAATCACTGTGTAACTGCTGATGTTGTTGGGAGGGTTTTTTCTTAAAGAAATTGACTTATACTCATAAATCATATATTATATATCAGAAAAATTACATACTTTTCGATTTGATAAATTAACCTGTGTGGTTAGCAACCCATCAAGGGAAACTCAAGCAAAAGCTACTTGGAAGTTTACTATTTTTGTATATTTTTGCCCATTGATCCATGAACTTGGATAGAGTTAAAATAGAAACAGAGACACATTAAGCTTCTCTGAGTCAGTTATTCCACATACCCTTAACCTTAATTATATTGGTTTGCCCTTCTCCTCTGGCTGCTAAATATTATAGTATGCAAAACTATTCCTGGGACTATTGACAAATATGTCAAATCTTGTGATCATCAAAACCAATCTAAGTGTTCTGCATTTTGCAGTAAGTTGTAGGCCTTGTGGTTTGTTTCATGAAATTCTGTGAAGTCAAAGGACAAAGGCAGAAGCACCTAAACCTCAAACAGAAAAAAATTAGTCTATCTGGGCTGCCTGTTTGAAACCAGCTCTTGTGATCATGAGGAAGACAAATTCATTCAAAATAGTGTGTGTGATAAATGGAATTTAATGTGAAGAGGATGTAACCATCTGAATTTAATCAGGACAAAAATATCACAGTAATACGAATAAGGGAATTACAATATAAAGAATTATTAAACTATGATAGGAGAGCAGCTGTAAGGGTGTAAGGAGAGATCTACAGGTTAGTCTAGGGCTGAAGAAAAGTGTGCAATAAAAGGCATGTTTGGAAGGAGAACTTCAAGGGGGTGGGGGCTACACCTGGTTAGAAAAGATATAGCTTCATTTCCCTGGAAAGTCTGCTGGCTCACTCAGGTCACCCATGGTAGCTGGGCAAGAAAACTAGGTGACAGAAGGTCAAAGTTTACAGGTAGATGTATTAAGAAGGAGTCGAGAACACATGGGCAGCAATCACACAGATGTGCTGAAACCGTCATGGTGCACAAAATCACAAAATCAGGAGATACCGCTCTCCTTCAGTCTCTCCTGCACTCATTATCTGTGAAATTTCACTTGCATTCTCTATTGTCGAAAAGTGCATTGGAGTCCAATCAGGCGTTGCAATGAGAGTATTGAAAAGTGAACTTGGAGCGACGGGGTGATAAAGAGATCACTGATGTAGATGCAGATGGATTGAACAGACAATGTAAATAATGAGCCAAGTTGCACTTAGGGACCAACATTCCTTTTCCATCTTTCTCTCCTGAGTTTTTTATTTTCCCACCCAAAAGGTATCTACCTTAGCCTACACTTCCTTCCTCATTCTACAGTTCTTTCTTTATAACTTAAACATTGCAAGAACAAGTGCATGGTCTCTCAAACTGCTTTCTGTATGAGGTCTTTCTACTTCAAGTTCATTTTGCATTCCATCAGGTTTTTTCTGTTTTGTTTTGTTTTGTTTTGTTTTTTTTCTTTTTGTCAGTACTGGGGATCAAACTCACGACCACGCCCTTGCAAGACAGACACTTATGCCACTGAGCTAAATCCTAGCCCCTTCCATCAGTTCTTAATGCTCAAGTTCTTGAAAGAGAAAATCAATTTACAAAGTTCATTTTTTTTCAGTAGCAACAACAGTCTTCATTAAGCCTACAATTACCTGATGTTGAGGTCACTTCTAATCTAATCCTTTTTTTGCCTGACAGAGGATCACATGATATAAAATATCTCCTAGAAAAAAGGCATCACAGATGGATAAATCCCATCGTAATCTGCCATGTCTGAAAGACACTCGTGGATGATGTTTCTATTAGACTTGGCAGTGTGTGAGTGTCTGTGTGTGTGCGCATGCATGTGCGCTCACTGTCACAGAATATGTGTTTCCCCAAAAGTAATATGATGAAATCTTACTCGCTAGGTGACAGAATTAAAAATGGGAAGTGTTTTGGAGGTGGTTGGATCATGGATCAACTTCTGCCCCGATGAATGACACTAGAGGCAATTTTTTTTGCTGTTTCTATCATGAAAAAAATAGAAAGAGAAGTCATGGTTTATGAGAAAATGGACCGGCCCTTAGTAGACAACTGCCCACATCTTGATCATGGAAATGTTAGTTTTCAGAACTGTAGAAAATAATTTATGTTGTATATAAGCTACCTTGTATTTTGTTATTGAGGCCCAAGTAAAACAAGACAGTATCTGTAGCTATCATCCACATCCATCTGGTAGAATTTTTTATAGAAAAAGGTAAACTAGAAGCAATTTTATATTTTATTCCTCTCAGTTATGTTATAAATTTCATTCACAAGATCCCTTTTCAAACTCTTAAGACAATTTTTCCTTTTGCATTTATCGGATTACTCTCAGGGTATTTTTTTTTCATAAATTCTTTTCTATGGTATGCCAGCATCAAACTAGATCTAACATGAGCTAAAATAAACCTTTTCTCTTTCTCAAAAAAGTGAACCTAAAGAATTATATCCTGATTCCTTTTTTGTCGCACCTTTCTGCATTATTCAAGATCAAGGCTGCTGTGAATAAAAAAAATACAACTCAAATCACTTGAAATAAAAAAAAAGGAAACTCACAGGTTTTTATGTTTAAAAAGACCGACTTCAGTTACTGCTAGATTTCCACACTCAAATGGTGTCACCCATCCTCAACTCAATTTTCCTCTGTGATGCCTTTACTCTCTACAGTTTTCTCGTGTAACATCCTGGCTCCTCCAGACACACCATTTATGATACTGACTCCTCCAGACACACCATTTATGAAGCAGTTGCAGGCAATGGCTGCTGTCCAGAAGAAAGTCGTTTAGCAAGGGTGACTAGGGTGACAACACAAAAGCCACAAGTGTAAAAATTTTTTCTCAAAATTTTTTCCTGTACATTTCACTCGCCACTATGTAGAAAAACAACAGCTGTTTTGCAAATAAATGTTCAGTGTGTGCAACCTTTTGATAAGTTGTCTGCACACTTTACTTAGTCCAAATTGAGCTGGAAAACATCTTGTTTTCTTACTGCCTCCTTGCCAATTCCTTGAAAATATCACTATCAGCAGCTCTCAATCAAGGCAATTTTGACTGCAGAAGATATTTGGCAACATCTGAAGACAGTTTTAGTTGTCATAATTTGGTGAGAAGATGCTCTGGCATCCAGAGCAAGAGGTCAAAGATTGTACTAAACATCTTGCAATTCACAGAACAGCCTCACAACAAAGAATTTTTGGCTCAAAATGTCAACTGCAGTCAAGCTAAGCCTGGCTCTGTGTGACTGTGCCTCCATTTCTCCCCTGGAGCCCCCCATGAATTTCTGACTCACTCTCCATACAAAGGGGACAATAGTTGGCCCTGGGATCTTTCTAGAGATCATTTGAAAGGCAACCAAGTCTAAATCCATTCAATTACATGTGATATAGACCCAGTTTCATCTCTCATAACCAGCAAGGATCTTTACTCATAATAAGAAAGTGCCTCATGGAGCCCAACAACAGAAATACACCTGAAGCAGAGAAACCACCAGACACAGAGATATACCTGCCAAGAGGCTTCCTCTGCAGCTCCCAACTCAATTCCCTATCTTCTCTTCAGCCAAGCCACACCACACTTTCTATGTTAAGGTTGCCAGTAATAACAGACAGTTAATATTATGGATGCCAATTCCGAAACTTCTGAGACAGGCTGTTGGAAAACCAGACTTAAGTTAGAGATCCCCTTTGGGACTGATAAAGTATAAGAGAACCAGGGCGATGATCTCCACAGTCTCCCCCAAGCCAATCAGAGTTGCAGACAGTTTTCAGAAGCAGGGAGTATGGGTCATCAGTCTCACAGATGTCCAGTCGAGTCAGAGAGAGGAGAACCAAGTGTCTACCTAAGCTCTAGACATGCTGCCTCATTCCCATACTATACCTGGATTTTAAAAATATTTGATTGGCTTGAGTAAAAGTACTTCTCAAAAAGTTCTAGTAAGTACACCCCCAAGTGTAACACTTCTACTGTGTTACACTGTCCCATGAAAGAATCATTGTAAAAAGATCTGTGAATTCATATTAATTGGTGAAAGTCTATTCCAACTACTCTAAAATCAAAATGCTTGACTGCACTTAAAGATTTATGTATTTGGGCGTGATGACGCACGCTTGTCATCTTAGCACTCAGGAAGCTGAGCCAAGAGAATTGCCACAAGTTCAAGGCCAGCCCAGGCTACCTATTGAATTCAAGGTCAGTCTAAAATGCACAGTGAAACACTGCAACAAAAAAATTTAAAAATCAAAACAAAACCAAGCAAAGCAAAAAGGTTTATTTAATAAATGTTAACATCAAACAAGCTCAACTAAATAACTAAAAGTTTTAACTACTGGATAAAAAAACAACCAATCAAAACTACAGTGCCTGTCTAGAACTAAAATTATAGGGTTTAAAATGGTTATATTTCAAATTACTAGAAATTTATCTCCAGTTGAAAGAATTTGTTTCTCTCAAGAGAATATTTTTCTTGTCCATGATGTTCACTTGCTTAAAAGTCCCTTTTGCTTCTTTTGGAGAACAAAAACAAAGTTTTGCTTAGCCAAACACTTCAGCATGAATCAATAACTAGTTAATAATCAGCTCACCAGTAATTAATTATTGTCATTTCATTTCACTAAAAAGGAAAGTGCCTTTAACCTGCTTAACATAAGGCTAAAATAATGTCAGTTCAGTGGTAGCTGTGGGAGACCCAATGTATGAGGGTGGGAAGGGCAATCATGTGAAAAGCATTTACATTTTGCCAAAAATTGACCTAAGAACAAGAAATAGTGCTGATATGGAGTAAAGAAATGCACAGAAAGAAAAACGTATGCTTCTGTTGCTTTTGTGTGGGGAGCTCGACATTCGTCTACCCGGGGCTTCTGTTACTATGGATTCAGCACAAAAATCCATATTGCCTAATGGACCCCTTTTTCCAGATTGTTCTATAAACTCAAATCTTTCCAAATTGATAAAACTCACCCATCCCAATTTCTTGATATGAGAATACTGCTAGGAAGGCCTTCACTGATAATTGAAGATGTGCTGATTATGCTTATTTTTCAATGTGTTTAAATAAATAAATAACTAGCAAATATATCATCAGTTCAAGTAAGTGATAACTGACACACTATGTTACTGAATGCACAACTAATATATTTTTGGAGTAGGTACATAATTTTGTAATTACAAGCTTATTTTGGAAGAGGCACAATAATGTGTTTTGAAAGAGTGTAAAAATTTTTAAATGCCACAAAAGCATGCTGTTTATTTTCTTTTTGCAAGAAGGATTTGTTTCCACTGTAACACAAACGAAGTTTAAAATTTAAATCCTAGTAGATATGGCTCCACAAATATTTATGGATGTGTACCTGTGTTTATAGATGTCTTTATACTCTAAACATTTATGTATGTCTTCATGCTAGTACTGTAAAGAAACTGCTCTCTACCTTATGAATCCTAGCTGTAAATACTGTTAGTGTTTGGTACACGTAATGTTCAGTCCCTGTAGCTGGCAGAAGAATATACTATACTGTTTAGGTCGTGTGACCTCAGGGGGGCTCCCTCTGTGAAGCTGCCATGAGATGCATACCTGTTCTCTGAGTTCCATGAGAAGACACAGAACTCGAGGACAGCTCACCACAGGACTCTGTTCAGCCAGGTTCAGTGAATGACTAAAGGCTGGCAACATCATTTCAAGCCTTTTTGACCTTGGACCCTTTTTAAAGTTTTTACAGGAAAAGCTCAGTTTTTATGCAATTTCTGTAAAAGTAGGATCTATGTGTGAGCTGCTAATGGCTATGTTTTGTTTCATTTCATTTTGTTTTGTTTTTCTTTGCTTTTGTTTGTGTACATAGGAAAAGCGTGACCTAGAAGGAAGCCAATGCAAAGAAAGTAACAAGACTCTTCAACTGAGAACTAACCATACCTGAAATGTCCACTGGACTTTCGTTTTATTGTAAACAGAAATAAATCAGACACACAAGTTCAAATATCTCTGTTTCTCTTCTATGAGAAACCCAGAGTAAAAATAAAGAACAAATAAAAGGTAAATAATAAGAAGTAGGAAGATAGAGATTCTCAGCAGGGAAGGAGCTGAGGAGATGACAGGAGAACAGAAGAAAAGGATTGGGGATGACAAACACCAGAGTGTGTCGCGCACACGTGCCAACTGCACGGAGGGATAAAGCACCGTGTATTGCAAACATCTACAACAAACAAGGAAGGAGTTAAGGAATGGGTAAAGGTGTGAGGGATGGAAGTGGGAAGGGACGAAGAAAGGAATTAAAATATGTTTTGTGTATGCACCACCTTCCCACAAGGCATGGAAACATAATATACTGTGCACATGTACTAACCAACTGAACTTTTTAGAAAGAAAAGACATCTCTTTAGTTGTCTAAGCTCCCATAGTTCAGCTTGAACTTGTATAGCACGGCAGCCAGAGCCTTACTGAGTACAACTACCAGTTAAAATGAGCAACATATAAATTTCTATAAAACATGTTCAATGAGATATTCAATTGAGTGACTTTAATACATACTTTGGTGTAGTTTAAGGGGAATAGAAATATTTTCTCATTGTGTCTACTTCATTTTATTCTCTCCACAAGTATTTTTTGAACGCTTACCATGCTTCTGACACCATCATTACTGGAGACACAGGAAGGAGCATAAAATGCTTGAAGATTGCCTTGTAAACTCACTGTAATGGACCTGTGTATTGCCCAGATGGCCCTTCAGGGAAACCATTTTCTCACAGTCAAGAACTTTATCCACTAAGGATCCAGACCTCAGTCCCTATCCAGAAATTGCCTTTGGCCTAAGGAATTTGTCTGTTGGGAATAACAGTCCGTAATACAATCTGCATTGTTTTATGCATTGTGAGAAGTTGACGGAGGGCAACAAAGGCGGGCACCTGTGTCATGTGGTGCTTTATGACATCCTCAGTATCCATGCCGCTGCCCGGTAGATCCCTGAAATCTCTAATAGTGCCAACCTGTATAAGTGCAGTACTAAGTTTTTCCGACATGTCTTGGTTTATGCACCAAAATTAATCCGTCCTTCCACATTTTAAGCCTTGTGCCTCCTTTGTATCATTACCCTTGCACTTTGAGGTCATTGTTAGTTATTTTTTAAGAGTTACTTGAACACAAGTACTTAGATAAGTTAGTCAATCTGATAACCCAGATGGTTTTTCTGTGAATAGAGGCCAGACAGCACATACAATGTGGATATGCTGGACAAAGGGGTCATTCACAACCCAGGCAAGAAGGAGGCGGATGGCATGACATTTCATCACTCTGCTCAAAAAAGCATTCAATCTGAAATTTATGAATGGTTTATTCTTGGAATTTTCCATTTAATATTTTCAGACTGCAGGTGGCCATGGATAACTGAAACCACAGAAAAGAAAGCAAAACCATGGGAAGTCGGCTTCTGTACTCTGAATGACATCTCTTTTCTGAAACAGCTGAGCCCTCTGATGTAATTGTATCACCACTTCAGGTCCTGCTCTGCCCACCCGGCTACCCCGCACTTCACAAGAATTGCATCCAAAACTCATCCCTTGCCAAAACGATCTGCATCCTGAAGAGTCTGACCTACCCCACTCATCTTACTATTATGAGATATTTTATGTAATATTTATTACATTAAAACTTTTTATTTATTCCAGAATTACCCAAACAAAATTTGAGTGAAATAGAAATCAAATAGGAAAGGTCAAACTGTACAATTTCTATAAGGAAGTATAGTTTTTATGACCTTAAGAGATTTCTTACCAAGATTGGTTAATAACTAATGCCTAAAGAATATATTTGTTGTTGTTGAAGCAGTGCTGACATTATCAACATTTTTCCTTCTGATTCTATTAAATTAAGAACTTCTGTTCATCCAGCATTACCAAAGAGGAAATGAAAATTAAGCTATAACGTAGTAGAAAATATTTCAAAACACGGAAGTAATAAAAGTTTACTCTCCAGAAAAGTAACTTTTCCACATCGATAATTTTTGTAAGTCAAACAATTCCACAAAGATACCAAAAATAACAGATTAGTCACTTTATGGCACAAGGAAAGTTAAATGGTAAGCATTTGTATGAAAAAAATGTTTAACTTTGCTAGTGCTGAGAAAAAAAATATATGTAATAACCAGCACTTGATAATGAGTCATTAGCTACATGGGAAACATTCAAGGTTTCTGAAAATTCTTAATTCAGTAAAAACATGCCACAATGAGAATTCTAATGAATTTCTAGTGGGAATGTTAATTGCTATAAGTCTTTTAGCAAAGTAATGTGGCATTATTTTTCACAGTTAAATATGAAAATAGTCTACATCCTAGTAGCTTTATTCTTTGGTTTACATTATCAAATTTTTTGTACAAGTGTTTTAGGAGATACATTGTTCACAGCAATTGTCCATAATAGGAAGGCTAGAAATAAACAAAATGTTCACAACCCAAAAAGGTATGTAAACAGTGACTGTCACTCTGAAAGATTCTAAACAGTAAAAATGAATTAACGTCAGGCAACATAAAATAATATGAATGAACGTTAGAAACATGTTGAATGGAAGACTATCATATTACATTACAGGATACTTTCCTAAAGCTTCAAAACAAGCAAAGCTAAACAACATTTTGTTTAAGAACACATACATATGGAGTAAAGCTGTTTTTAAAAAAAAGAAAGAAAAATGCTAGAAATAATAAAAAGTCAGAATTGTGGTACTTTTGGTACAGTGATTCAGGGTTTACACTGTGATAAAAAATAAGTCATCAGTGTGAAAAATTTTTAGTTCTTGAGTCAGAATTTGGGGTTCACAGTATTCTTTTTATTATGCCTTCATAATTTGGATAGTAGTTCAAACACACCAATAAAAATTACTAGGAGATTAGGGAATTTGTACTCTGACTGAATATTGAATAATATTAGGGTTTATTATCAAATTTTAAAGCTATATATGGCACTATGGCTATACTATTTATTAAAGTTCTCTCTTAGAGGTACATACTAGATACAGATTAAATAACACCGTGCCTGGGTTTTGCTTCAGTAATCTGAAGGCTGATGTGTTGATCATTGTTGAAGAGGGCATAAACAGAACAAATAATCTAGTAGGTACTTCTGCTTCTTAACAATAAGAGAACAAGAGAAAAACCTAACTTCTTTCCAAGCAAATTTTTGATTAAATGATTCTTGAGCATGTATTGTGGTGCATGCTTATAATCTCAACACTCGGAGGCTGAAGAGAGAGAACCATCCCAAGTTCAAGGCCAGCCTGGGCTGTATTGTGAGCTCAAGGTCAGCCTAAACTATATAGCAAGGGCTTTTCTCAAAACATAAAAAGACAGACAAATAAATAACTAAATAACTCTGGATTCCACTGAGTGACCATTAGTCTATGTTTAAAAATTTCACCTCTACAGCAAAACAAAATCTGTTTCCTTCCCTGGCTTCTGTTTTTGTCAATAATGTTATCCTATCTCTCATTAATTCAACCTAAACTACTAAAAATGAAGCTACTTATATAAAGTATACTTTGATGTCATCTAAAACTAAGTCTCCCATAAAATTTCTATTGCTATTTTCACCTTATTTTCTTTAATGGTCTGTCCCGCTTACAATTTTTACGAACCCAGAAGCATCTAATGGTTCTCATTATTTAAAGAAAAAAGTCAAAATTCATTTAATTAGTTTTCATAGCCATCTCCAATTGGTCATTTTTGCGTTTCTAAAGGTTCATTTTTCACCCTCTTTTTAAAATTGCTACATCCACAAAGAGCTCTCATGCATTACACTGCTGGTCCCATGTTGAAACCCTTTTTGCGATCTCCAGCAATTAGCTAAATAGTTGTTCTTTCCTAATCCAAAACACATTCACCTCTTACAGTATCTTTTCTCCACTTACGCTTTCCTTGTTGGTCTTCAAGAACTTCCCTCCCTGATGAATCATTTTCTTTGCTTGGAATTTATACCTTACCAACCTGAATTTTCTTTTAATTCATTGGCCTTTCCTGCTTAGTATTCTTTTTTGAATCTCTTTTATTTATTTTTTTCTAGAAAATTTGAACCTCCAGGATGGTCGCATGCCTCATTTATCTTACCTGCAAGGAAACTACATGGGGTTCTTCGACTATTACTTAACACAAATGACCAAATGACTCCAAACCTCTTCATATCTCCAGCTTTGATTTCTCTCCCTCTCCTCTCCCCTTCTAATTCTACCCTTCTCTCTCTCCCCCTTCCTCTCCCCTTTTTCCTTCTCTCTCTCCCTCTGGAAACATTACCAACTCTACACATTTCATTCAGGAAATGACTACTTAGGGAACTACAGAATTATGCAACTGTTGGCAGGACCACAGAAACCACAACTAGGGACAAATTAAGATGTTCAAGGAATACAGAATCCAATGTCAGTGGCTTCAGCTACTTGCTACACTCAAGTCAGTGACTCTCAGGAGGACATCTAGAAGCTGGGGGGTGAAAATCTCATGTCCACTAGCTCTACTGCCCACACAGCTGACTGCAGCTCACACCAGAAATAATGTCTTCTGCTTCTCACTTGAGAGATCTTCACTGGCAAAACCTAAACTAGTAACTGCTAGCAACTGAGTCTGAGAAAGAAAGATTTTGTCTTCACAATCACAACGAAGTAGAAGAGAATTTGAAAATCTGGAGAAGGTTCTGAGAATCAGCAAACGGTATTTAGACACAACCCAGCTTCTTGTTCTCACATTCTTCACTTGTTAAACAGTATTGCTTTCATTCTGTTGTTCAAGACAAGTTCTAAGACTTTAAATTTTAGTGCTGATTTTCCTTCTTCCCTGAATAATGTGTAGCAGGTCTGTCAGCAAGTCCTGTGCTCAACCATGCAAAGCATACAAAGCTCCCATTTCTGCCACCTCCCAGGACGCCTTGCCGTCAAGGCCCCCTTTGTCCTCACCTGGATGGTTGCTGTGTACAACAGCATACAAATTAGCATCTCATCTTCCAGTCTTGCCTAGCTACAAAAATGCAACCAAAGTGACATTTAAACATCTTAAATCATGCTATTTCTCTTCAGTAGAACTTCCTGTAGTTACTCATCCCATCTAGAATATCATCCAAACTTTTTATTTGAGAGTTTGTCTTAGGTCTCATAGTATGCCACTGTGCACCTCCACCAGTGCCCTATGATCACATAACCATCAACTTTCCTCAAATTTGCCAGAATTATTACACTGACCTGCAGTGCTAGCAACCAGTGCACACTTGCTTAGTACATTTCATCATGATATCTCAGCTTAATAGCCATCTCAGAAGACTGACTTTCCCAGAATAAAGTAGCTCCTGCCATTTAATTTTAATTTCCGGCCTAATATTAATTCACTTATTTATCTTCTCTCTTCAGCTCTAGCATTAAATTATTGTCTGCCTTATGTTATGGCATTGTTACACAAACAATGACCTAAATTAATGTTTCCTCTGCCGTGTTGTATTGCTTAGAACAGTGTGGGAAGATAAAAATTGCTCATTAAATACTTGCACGACTGACCACACTAACATATATTATGATACTTCTGAAATAACTGTAATATTTCTTATTCTTATATCTTCATTTTTGACTGAATACACCAGTCTTGATGTCACAATTTGCCCAGAAATTTTTGAAGCTGATGATAACTTATTTAGGAACTCCATTGAAAAAGTAGTTTTCAGGAACAATTATGTGCTTTAAGACACTACTGGAAATATCACACATGGTGAGACAGGTATAGGTCTAAAGACAACCAACTCAACTAATGATCTAAAAACTAGATAATTTTATAATTTCCACACAGGAGCTAAGCAGAAGCAAACAGAAGTGAGAATAGAAGGAAAAATGCCTGATGGACAGAACCAAGAGGGTAGAGGGGTGAATCGAAGGATGAACAAGGGCTCATTCAAGCCAAAGTATTACAGAATATGAACTAGCAATCCAGAAAAAAAATAGTGGATTTATGGATGGAGGCAAAAAATAAGCAAAACTGTCAAAACTTGGCAGTTGCTGAATATGAATAGTTTGGTATTAGAATAAGGATCCTCAAACTCTTACTACATGAGCCCCCTGGTTTGGCTTGGAATTATCACAGAGTAAACCATGAAATTCCTGTGTTCCAGAGTGTATGTAGTCACAATCACTTCCTCCAGATTTGGAGAAACATAACAGCGTTTTCTTTTTTCTACTGAAATAAGCCTAGTCCCACAGTTCACTGCTTTAATTTCTTCACTTGTGTCTTATCATTCATCTTTTATTCAATGAGTATTCATTTTACCAATGACTACACATTAAGAGATGTTCTAGATTTGGGGATACGATATTAAACAAAAGAAAAATAAAAATAACACCCTGTTCTCTAAATTACATTATAGACAGGGAGATAAATTATAAAGAAGATAAGTAATTTATAGTTTATGATAGTGAAAATGCTTAGCAGAAAAATAAAATACGACAAAGGAAGGAAACATTGAATACTACAGACGGAAGGAGTTGAGTTTTATCCAAAGTGGCCAGGGAAAACACTGATAAGGTTTCTTTTGAGGAAAGCCTTGAAGAACGTAAGAGCCCTTCAGTGAGCATATTTAGAAAATTCTAGGCAGCAGCAAAAATAAACACAGAGGCTCTGTCTGGCGACTGCACCAGGTGTTTTGCATGAACAGCAGAATGAGGAAGGGGAAGCCTCTAGGGAAAAGAGGTCAGAGAGACACAGGGGCTGGTGGGAGGCAGGTAGGGGTAAGTGTGTACCATCACAGGGTTTCTAGTCATTGTACAGATTGTGCCTCTTATTCTGCCCGAGATGAGCTGCCCCTAGAAGACTGTAAGCAGAAAAATAATGTATTTTAACAAAATCATTCTGGGTATTGTGTCATTACAAACTGCAGGGGAATGAAGAAGATGAAGAAGGAAAAGAATTTGAGAAATTACTGTTAGAGTGAAACAAGGTTTGAATGACTTCAACCAAAGTAGTGGCAACGGGATGTTTTCAAACAATCAAATTATGGATCCATGTTGAAAGGGCACTAAAAGGATTTTTGCTTTTTAACATGAAATTTGGAGAGTGAGTGAAAGAGAAAAAAATTAATATGTGGTTTTTAAAATTGGAAGATCAGAACAGGACTTTATAGAATGTTAAGCAGAGAGCAGGTATACCATGGATTAGTTTTAAGCTTAAAACATGTTAGAGTTAGGATGCTTAGCATCCATGTGAAAATGTCTAATAGGACAAGGGAATGCAGCTGAAATTGTTGGGAGTTTTCAGAAATGGAGATAAGCAGGTACTTAGATAAGAAAGCAGATAAATAGGTAGATAAACAGATCATACTAACCTGAAGCTTGGCATGGTGGCACATGCCTGTAATCCCAGTACTCAGGTGGCTGAACTAGGAGGAACATTTGCAAGTTTGAGACCAGCCTGGGCTATAAAGTGAGCTCAAGGCCAACCTGAACTGCATAGTGAGATTCTGTCTCAATAAGACAAAATAATACTAATAATTTAAAAAAATAATACTTTGAGATGGAATATAATGCTCTACTTATAGTCAAATATTAAGTAGTCTGTGAAACCAGAAAACAAAGCAAAGGAGATGTTGCAGTCTGAAATGTAAGGAGGAAGAATAGCTCTTAGTAATATTCTGGAAGCTTGGAGACAAAGTGTTTCAAAGAAGAGTGTTCCACAGTCTCCATTGATACTAACAAATTACGTCAGAGGAGTGACAGACCCACGCAGACAGAGCACATACGGCTGAGGAGCTCAAGGGTCTCTCCTGAGGCCAGCGGTATCATGGGTGAAAAGCAAGGTCTTCACATGAGAGGAAGGATGGACGGTGCAATCCTAGGTTTTCACTGCAAATGTCCAATTATGAGGACTTGCTTTTGGGAGGTACTCAATGTAGGTAGACTATGGAGAAAAGAGAGAGGAGGAGAGGAAGAGGAAGAAGAAAGAAGAAGTATGGAAGATAAAGAAAAGAAGGTGGTAAATATATAGAGTCTCACTCTATATAATAAATTCTTCTTTGGGGCATTTTGTGATCTTATTAGTAAAATTACGCTACTCTTGCTGAAATAATAGCTACGGAGTGGAGGAGGAAAACTTCCTCAGTGATAGCTTTTGTTACAAAGTAATAAGGAAATTATGAGTCCTTAGTAAATTTGATTTAAATATAAATTATGTAATTTTCAGTTTATATAATATAAACATTTTGTTTCATTAAAATTATCCCAGAAAATTAAACAATCAGCTAGCAAGAAAGAAAGCTGACTCAAAGACACCACTGTACCTACTTCTAATCACTAGTAAGGGCTGGATAAAATAGTAGAACAGTTTAAATTTGGTAAAAATTATATAAAAGTGAGGTGTTATTTTAAGATGCTCTAGATGAAAGAAGAAACAAAAGATGCAGTATTTGCCTTATTTGTACAGGAATTTATTTGTCTTCATAACAGCGAATGATTAAAGAGTTAATATGCAAATAAAACCTCTCCTTCATTTGACAAAAGAGAAAAAGTTTCTTGATTTAGAGAATATTAGCACTTTTCTCACTGTGTCTAAAAATTCAGTCCATTTATTGCACTCTTGTGCTATTGTATTTTTACATTTCCTTCTATATAGTGAACAGACTATAAAACTTTTACAAAAGTCTTGTAAATACTGTTAGAGTTAAGAGGGAGAATCTGTCAGGTATTACTGCACGGTCTGGTGACAATGCAGTATAGAAATGTACTATACATTTCAAAAAGCTGGAATGAAGAATTTTTTAATTGTAAAAAAATGATAAATGTTTGTGGAGATAAATTTTTAACCTGATTTAACCGTTATATAATATATACAGTTATTGAGCTGTACATGTGGCCCTGTAAAGCATACAACTTTTATGTTATGTATCAATTAAAAATAAAAATAAAATACAAAATAAAATTTCTGTAAGTTATAAATTAGTAATTTTTGGAATACTAAAAGAAATTACTAAATTTTAAAAAGTGACTGTCTCAGCATGCATACTCAATGAGCCACTCTTAATTTTGGTGCATACTGTGTACTTCATTGTCAGTCATGGTGGGTACGCCATTTATCAGAGTTGAGAAATAAATATAAACTAGATATTATTTAATATACATGGTTTTTACTTTCATAGTTTCTAAGTATATTTTCTTTTTTAAGGGCCATGAACATTTTTAGTTTAACTTCTCACAAAATGCTCCTTTAAAAAGTCCCTATGGGGAAATTAAAGTTCGTGACAATGTCTATTTTAGTAAAGGGGCTGTGCTTAAAGAGAAATGGTATTTATTGAATCATAAATTTTTCAAGCAAGATTGGAAAGAACTTTTAAAATACCTCGTCATCACCCCTTATGCCTTTACCCTTAGCACACAGTTCACAAAAGCTAAATAAGGAAAAAAATTTAGAAGACCTTGGGTTACATTCGTGTACAAATCATAAGTGTTATGTAAATGATCAAGAAAAATCAAGTAAGTCTATGATATAAACTTAATGTATTTTAATACCCACTGATTTTTGGAATTGGGTTTTAATTCCTTGGTTTATTGATCCCCTTTGCTGCTGGTATTGGGCTTATTTTTGTTTGTCAACAGGTCTCGTTATCATCAAAAACTATCTGTTCACTTCTCAATGCTCTGTAAAGATTTTTAAAGCAACATTTGAAATTCAACATACTTTACTTCTATTTAAAATTTTAAAAGTTCAAAGAAGGCTGTAGATGGAGCTCACCTGACGTAAGCATGCACTGCATTGAATTCCCAGTAACACACACACACACACACACACACACACACACACACATAGACACTTGAAAAAAGAAAAGAATACTCCTGTAATCTCAAATTCCAGAAGTTTTGGAGCCTGAGACAGAAGAATTGCAAGTTCAAGTCTAGCCTGGACAAAATAGTGGTTTAGTAAGCACCTGCCTCAGAATGAAAAAGGGCTGGGTATGCAGTTCAGTGTGAGGGTCCTGGGTTCAGTCTCCAGGACTGCAACAAATTAAACTAAAAATTAAAACTTTCTATTTACTTTTTTTGTAGAAGTAGACAGAGGTGCCCTCAAAAATAGATTTTGATAGATAATCTGTAGTACCTGACATCGCATGTGGAATTTAAAGACTTCTTTCTTCGGATTTCTAAAAGGAAAACATTTTGATGGACTTGTCATTAAAAGTATTGCTAGAGAATTTTTTAATATAAATGTCCAACTAATACAGAAGTTAACATTAAATAGAGCAGGAAGTCTAGTGCTCCTCAGGGTGCCTCACTTGTGACTTGGAGGTAGAGAGAAGGTCATTCAAAGGCTGTTTTGTGGGAAACATCCATACTACAGAAATCATGTTCCAAAAAGCATATTGTTTTCTTCTATGGCATAGGATGGGGCTCAGGATTTCTTCCTCTAATTCATTGAAAGACAGTTACCTTTATGTTCAATTTATAATTTATAAATTTATAGCTATAAGTTTAAAAAATATTGACCTCATTGCAACATCAATTTCCTGATTTTTAGGAAATCTTTTTACTCTTAATTCTCATTTTTATTTCATCATTTAAATTTTAGAAGAGTATGGTAATTTTAATACAAAACTATCAAGTTATCAGAGATTTTTTTTTATCCCATTGACATTTTTGTTAACCTACTAAAGAATAAGTTATTTGGAAAAATGTTTTGAAATGCACAGATTCACATATACAGATTTATGTAAGAAACCAATTCTATTGAACTAGTTATTTAGATACTTCTTAAATTGCGTGACTCCTGGGCTGAGGATATAGCTCAAAGGCATAAGTGCCTGCCTGGCAAGCACAAACACAAGGCTCTGAGTTTGGTTCCTGGTAATATATATTACCAGGAATCAAACAACACATTAAATGGAAGAATCTAGCAATATGTAAAATAATCAATAAAGTGATCATAACATAAACAGTTAAGTTGTGACACTCCATGAACTGCAAGGTAATTTAAAACTACCTCTGATTTCAATTGGTGATGAAACTGTGAAGAGTAATTGTATTTTGCCTATGTTGATAACTGAAGAAAATACTACACGTACATTGTACACTAATGCAAATAAAAGTGTAAAATTTTTCTCATCCTAGTTCACAGACCCCTCGAAATTGATTTATGGACCTTGGGGCTGGTCAGCTTGATGTTATAAAACCCTGACATGGAATTTTACATTTTAAAAAATGTCTACCTTGTAACAGCTGCATTTTGAAATACAGCATCTTCTAATAAGTATTTTAGTTTCTTAGATTTGTCGTATAGTAGACACAGCTCTGATTCCTTTCTTTTCTTTCTTCTTAGGCTTTTAGTTAGTAATGTGTTTAACTCAAATGGAAAACTCTAAACAGTAGTTGGTTGGCCAGTTGGACAAAAAACAAACATGTCTGATTTTTAAAATTTACACAGCATGGTCAGGATACAGAGTTTGAGGGAACCGTAGCTTGGACTCATCACAGTTGTATAAGTTCTATGTAAAAGGTAAAAAGAAAAAACTATCTGGACTCCTCATTTTAGGAATTCTTGCAAGTTTTCTGGACTCCACACTCTCAAGGAGAATGGTGGATCCTCACCCATAAAGACAAATAAGATATTGTTCAAAGAAGAAATGATAAAGCCCTGTACTTCGTATATCTTGATAAGCTACTTTGAAGAAAATGCATAAGAAATCTGAGATACAAAGCATTTAGGTTATTTAGTTCTAAGTAACAATTATTATGTAGTTAAACCTCAATCTGATTTTCTAAAATTGGTTCAGGTACTTATATCCAGTTATATTATATAAAAGATATTTCTAAAATATTTCCTATGAGCATAAGTATTTTAGTCAAATTATGTACTTTTTCTTTCTGATAAGTGATTACTATCTGTTATGCATATGATATCACAATTCCAGCTTATAAAGTTAAAATGATTATCCAAAATCATTCCATAATAGATTGTAATCATACATAATATAAAAATTTAGATAAAAACAAGATAATAACATACTAAATTTGTAAAAAACAATTCAAGGGACAGACCCTCATCTACCATTGAATTGAGAAGGTTTCAAGCAGGACCTGTCCACAGACCCCTGCCACTAATAGAATAAAAATAAATATCAGCAAATAGTTTTGACATTGAAAACTGGGCAAAAGATGACCGATAATCCAAAACCAAATTGTGAAATGTGACTGTATTGAAAAGTGTGAAATAGTGACTTGGCCATTACTGTGACACTTACTAAGAGACTCTCCCTAATGTAGAAAGGAATAAGATAATGCCCCTTCTCTCAGAACGTATACTTTAACAGCAGAGCCAAATTAGACAGGGATTCGTGCTTTGATGAGCAACATAAGTGAAACAGGACAAGGGATAAAAAATAAAGTGTACAGTGAGTTTAGATCACACGGTCATTGTGGGCTCCTTGGCAGGAAATGTGCTTGAATGGAACCGTAGACAGATTGATGGCTAACGATGCAGCAGATTCAAGTCCTGACCTGAGAGTGTATCCACTGTGTCAGGAAGATCGAGACAATTTTTGCTTGAGCCAAATGAGAGAGCAGCTGATAGGAAATGAGACTGTGATGAGATGCTCATGCTGAAAACATTAGGTATCGGTAACTTTTGATCAGGAAGTTGATTCACTCTTTCTTTCATACATGTAAGTGTGCATGAATCACATTTTCTTCACTGTACTAAAATGTATGAGGTAATGAATTTTAAAAAGAAAAGATGTGTTTTGGCTCATGGTTTTAGAAGTTTCAGTCTGTGGTTGACCAGTCCCATAGCTTCTTGACCTGTGGTGAGGTAGCGCCTCATGGAGGAACTGTGTGGTGGCAGAAGTTTTGCAGAGTTTGGATCTGAATTCCCCCCAAATACCTGGTCACCAAGGAGTGGCTCTACTGGAAGGCTGCGGAACCCTTAGGCGCAGGAGCCTGGTAGGAGGTGACATTGAAGCTCTGGCTCCTTCCTTGTCCATTTTTGCTCTCACGGCCATGAGAATGGCTTCCTCTGCCACACCCAGCATCATGAAATTCTGCCTTCCCCCAGAAGCAAAGGAGCCAGTTGACCATGGATAGAAAGCTTATGAAACCATAGCCAAAATAAGCCTCTCCTCCTTTTAAGGTGATTTATCTCAAATATTTGTTATGGAGACGAAAATTCAATTAACATAAAAGCTGTTAGAATTAAGGGTAGAGTACTAAGGGGTTGAAATCTTAACACTCCCTTCAAAGGCACAGATCCACTGGTCAGGAGCCCTCTCACGGGGCTCCACCTGGTCACGGTTCTACCACCACCAGAGGTGCCACAAGCTGGGGAAACTAGCCTTTACCAAGTATTTAGGGGAATATTTATCCAAACCATATCATACGCAAGGCATCATATCAAATAAAACAAGACATGGTAACTTCTGACTACTTAGAAGAACATGTGCAGGTAAGCAGGGATAGTAAATTAACAAGACAATGCTATCTGTAAGACAATTATTTGATACAACAGAAATATACACCAGTTCCAAATAAGATCCATGTTTTAAGACGGTAAACATTAGACTTCAAAATACCTTCTATGAGGAAGGAAGAGACAGAATCCCACCCATAACGTAAGAACTTCGGAATGCAAGCATTCTTTTCCTTTTTGCTTCATGGAACTGTACGTTCAGTTTTTGAAAAACAAGCACAGACAAATGTGCAGGATTATTTCTCAAGTAATATCTCAGTTTCCAGGCTTATCCTTGCATCATCCAGTATATGCGTTAGGAGTATAATCTTAAAGAACCACTCCACATCCCTCTGCACAAATGGCCTGGAGAAAGGCTCAGACCAGCCTTGTCTAGAACCTGAGCAAATGATTGTGCTGTTGTAGCCATGGTGTCAAGACCTGCATAGTCATAAACCGAAATATCTTGCTCAGTGCAGTCAGTCTTTCATATACAAGATGGGAAAGTTATTGTGGCTATTTATATTAGTTGGCTAGGGCTGCCATAACCAAATGCCATAGGTAAGAAAATAGATTTTCTCACAATTTTTGAGCTTAGAAGTTCAAAATCAAGATGCTGGCAGCTTTGAGGTTTTCCAAGGCTTCTATCCTTGCCTTGTGGATGGTCTTCTTGCTGTGTCCTTACAGGGTGTTTCCTATTTATTTACACATCTATGATCTAATCTCCTCTTATTATACACATACCAGTCAGATCGGATTAGTGCTCCTCTGGCCACATTTTGCCCTGATTCAAAGTCCCTATCTTCAAATACATCCCCATGCTGAGGCACTGAGGATTAGTTTCAACATACAAATTTTACAGGAATTAGTTCAGCCCATAACAATAGATAAAGCTAAGAACCAACAAGTATTTGTCTGATAATCATCATCTGGCGTGTCCTGGGTGCTCTGTTAAACAGACTGTATAGTAGAACATTTATAAGAATCATGTAAGGTTAACATGTCAATGCCTGAGAGTTTACATTTGAAGTTGAAGCTTAGAAAAGCTAATATTTTGTCCAAGGTAATACAAAAATTGCTGAGTTTATCCGGTTTCAAATTGTGCATTTCAAATGACTACAAAGTAATTACAGATTGTGGGGAAGGATAAGACAGGGGTTAGTTTTTGGAGTTGGGAGTGATGTCAAAACAAAGAATCCATTTAAATCCCATAGTCTTTTGTATTACACACTTTGTGTGGCTTCAGAGACATGGTTAAGAGTTCCTAAGTGTCTCTAAACAGTTTTGGCTCAGAGGTACAAAATATTCATTTCAGTGGAAAAATTGATTAATTTTTTCTTAATAAAAGACATCAAAAATTCAAGCAACATATTTACTTGATGGAAAAAAATGATTTTAAATGAAACCTCATTTTAGCTTATACATTTTCACTTGGGAAGCTGCATGTATTAGCAAAATAATTTAGTTTTTGGTCGGAAAATTTGGAGACTGTTTCAGGTCCGTGGCATCTATAAAGTTATCTCCTACATCAAAAGTCAAAATTTCAAAATAATATTGTCTTGGTTACTTTTCTCTCATTGCTAGGACAAAACACCCAATACCCAAAATTAAGGGAGGAAAGATTTATTTAGCTCACTGTAGAGATTTCAGTCCATAATCAGCTGGCTCCAAGGCAGGGTGGCATGACACAGGGGCAACACTTCAAGGCAGCAGCCAAGCAAAAGGGTGAAAAACAAACCTCTTCTCCAGGCTAAAATTGTACACAGGCTACCCCAAAGGCCCTCCAGGGGTGAGTGTAGCACTCCCAAAATCTCCTTGCCCTCCTTTGCACAGAAGAGGATATTTACAGAGTAAGAACCCTGGCTCCCTGCTGAGTCTCTCAGTTAAAACTTCTAAACTGATCAAGTTGAAACAATGTATCAAACCTAACAAATATATTTCACTTGAATTATTTCTTTCTGTTATTTTTTTTTAATTTCCAAAGAACCACTGCTGTTTTACTTATTTATTTATTTTTTATTTTAAAGAGATTAAGACAAAAAAGGACATAACAAAGTGGATCAGATCAGAACAATGCAAGTAACACAGCATTTTACCAAAAGTTACTTTTAACTATCATCACAAATGTCACCTATTCATTCGTACAATACAATGATAAAAACACATTAATTACTACTTTTTGCGGCACTCCTATGCTAACCTTTTTGGGATCAGAGAAAAGTTTGTGGCTGGCTATAACATCAGGCTAATTCTTTATAGAAAATGAAGAGGGGAAGAGTATTACATTCACCTATTTGCTTGTTGATGATAGATGCTCCAGATCAATAACAAACCTCACATAGCGCAAGAATACTAAGCAATTTCATTTCATAATAGGTTGTGGAAAGTGACCACACTTTGCATTTCCTGACTTTGTGGTGGTTCGAGGCTTTCAGTGGCTCCATCAACATAAAGAAAATGAGAATCTAGTGATGTTCACTTTCACAGTGCTGCAAAAATGTGTGGAAAAACTAACAATCAGGAGGAAGCAGACAGATCTATAGGGCAGTTCAAGTTTCAGTCCAAACTCCGTCTCCACATATACTTGCACGTTATTTCTAAATGCTGTGCAGGCCAAACTATTAGCATTTGAAGTTTATTGGGTCTCTAAAATTAACAATGTTGCATTGGCTTTTGAATTCAGTTTGTTAAACTAATGTCACTGAAGAATATCGGTTAATTGACCATCATTTCGTACTATGGCATTAGCTTTATTTGAGAGAAAAATGAGAATTAAGAACTTTACTACAGTCTCAACTCAACCTTTTGCAATAATTAGATTGATATAATTAGAATAATTTTGATTTTTAAAATTTTATTATTAGTAGTACATGTTGGCAGTGTATAATGATCACATTCACTGTGTAATGTTGGTATGTGTATGTAAAATATCTTAATTCTTTTTATGTCTTCTTGCCCTCTCCTTTTTTTTTTGTCTTTTTTCGTTTTTGTTTGTTTGTTTGTTTGTTTGTTTATCGGTACCAGGGATCAAACTCAGGACTGCCTGCTTGCAAGGCAGGCGCTTATGCCGCTGAGCTAAATCCTTTCATTTCTTGGTTGTTTCCCATTTGGAAAAGATCCATTGCCCTATTTCCTAACATCATGTTTAATTACCAAATAATCTAAGATGCTCACTAAATCAAAGAGCTGCCAGAATGACATGAAGGAATATGTATTATTCAATCAGGATTTGATGTTAGAAATTTCACAAAATATCAGCAAAACAATAAGTTACATGATATCTACTATTAAGATAAGCATGTCTACATGTTAACATTTTTATGTCAGTATAACTAGTATGTTTTCAGTTTTCCTTATATAATGGCTAACATGGCAAATGAAATATTGGGATAAGCCTGGAATTATTGATATAGCAGAAAAAAATGAAATGCAAAGTTCACAAACATAATCATTTCAAGAAGACTTTACATGGTGACATTCAATAATCCTTAGGTCTGAGAGTTTGCTAAAGACTTCGCCTTCAAGGCACATTGAATGAAATAAAACTCTTCCAATAAAAAAGTCTTCCTATAATTCAAGGAGCTTTTAGCTCTAACTCCTGAGAAGGTCTCGAGACATTATAGTACTGATTTAAGAGCCACAGACTGGCACTGCAGCTAATGAGAAAAGCAAAAAAGATTTGTGTTATCAATGATTAAACTTGACTCAAGTAAAAACTTCAAGGCATACCTAAACCAAGGTAATTCATATTTCTTTTATTTTCTGGTGCTACATATTATTATAGTGATGCAAATAGTTACGTAAGTATGGTTCCCAGTAAACTTTAGAATCCAATGAAATTTAATATGGCCCCTGTTGAACTTTATATGTGACCTTTGATCTGCACAGAACATAAGCAATAAAAGACTATTTCAGTCTGCTTTAATTTTTCTTCATCATTCTACCTCAGAAGGTTTTAAAACATACTTAAATGCCTGATGTACAAAACCCTACATTATTTTGATTAATATGTTGGCAGCTTTACAAAATGTTTGTTTTTAATTACCAAAAGGAACAAATCCATATTAAAAATTAAATGGTTGCTTTAAAAAAAAACAAAACTCTGGCTGCTTGTTAAGCTAGTGTTAGCCATAAAAACATTTTTGGCTCCTCTACAACAAAAGAAGGATTTATCTAAACTACACTATTAAAAAATCCATTTAGGCTGTCAACAAGTATGTCAAGTATCAACACAATATGATTTAAAGATTGGAAGTCATAAGAAAGAAATATTCCTTGAGCTCTTCTAGAATCTGTATGGTTTCAAAGAATCAGAGAGAGTGACAGGCTGGCACCAGTGCAAGAGGAAGATGGGCAGTTGCCTGCGGTAGCAGAGCCGAGAGCTGATGGAGTCCTCCTGTGGGCGCTCTCTCCTGGCCTCGCCGGCAAAGGACCTCTGCTTTCCCAATTTTACTTCTGTGTGCACATTCCTGACCAATGTCCCTGCCAGTTCACCTTTGTAATTATAGTTTTACTGCTTCAAGAATATTTAGTTTTGTAGTTCTATTTCTTTTTTTCCCCAAGGCTCCTTTTTGTTCATCAAGTATGTAGGCATTGATCATTTACTATAATTTTTAAGGACAAAAAGTGACAGGAATATGGTTGACTGTCATTCTTGTGGAACTCATAATCAGGCAATTAGCTGGTAAAATCTTCAGAATTTTTTAAAATGGGGCCAACCCTTTACAGTGTTATGCGTTTCAATTTTTACTTTCATACATTCCTGTAAATACATTGTCTGCTCCGCACAGTCTCCCTGTTCATAGGTCAAAATTATTCATATCCACTCATGGATAAGCCAAGTAGTGTACCTTGACTGTCATAGTACTGTATATTCGCTGAATAAATAGCTATATAATAGCAGCATGAGTGAGTGCCCTTACAGGATGAATTCTTTGACGCCATAGTAAAATTTATGCTGCTTATTCCCTTTATTACTAGATTCCAATAGCTTTATAAGGAATCATGTTTCAATTCTGGCAACCTCAAAATCAGAGCCAACAAAAGCAAAAATACACAAATGAAACTATATAAAATTAAAAAGCAAAAGAAAATATTAACATATGGATTGGGAGAAATTTTGCAAACCGTAATATGATAAAATGCCAACAGCAAAACTATATAAATAATGCAAAAGCAAAATAAATAAATAACAGCCAAAGTAATTAAAAATGGGCAAAAGACCTGAATAAACATACATCAAAAGGAAACACAGAATGGACAATAGATATATGAAAATACTCAACATCAATAATTGTCAGAGCAATGAAAATTAAAACTATAATGAAATCTCAGCCTCACATGCTGCAATAGTTATTATTGAAAAGATGACAGATAACAAATATTGGTGAATATATGTAGAAAAAACTCTTGTACATTATTTCTGATGAAGAAAGGTGCAACTACTGTGGAAAGTAGTTGAGAATTTCCTCAAAAATCTAAAAGTAGTACTACCATAAAATCCAACGACCTCACTACTAGATAGATAGACAAAGATATCCAGAGGAAATGAAATCCATATTTTGAGACATCATATTCTAATTAATATTTGTGGGAGAATGTATATATTTGTGGGGACAGAGAGAGAGAGAGAGAGAGAGAGAGAGAGAGAGAATGAACAGGAGAGAAAAATCCGCAATACTATTGAGATCTTATATCTTCATTATAGAGGAACAGTAGCATAAACTGGATGCTGATTCTGAGTGTATACAGCTATCTTCAGACCACTGCTCTGACCTGTAAAGTTGCCACTGTAACTATGATTCTAAAACTCAACCATTCTACAAAGCTATGTCCTTCAGGTTGATAGAAAGTGTGGTAATTCCAGTGAATTCCACGAGCACCTGCTATCCCATTTCTTTGGCCAGGAAAAGTGTTTCGGCTATAAAAACTGGCAATGTCACAAATTAGACATGGCAGACCAGGTGAGCGGGAGAGCATTGTTTTGTCAGCACATGGCTGGACAGAGGACCAAGTTAGACTAACTAGATAAGAAAAATAACTAAATGAGATAGTAGCTGAGATGGAAGAATTGAAGCAGTCAGTACTTGAACATTGCACTTGTCAATACAGAAAACACAATAAAATATCTAGAGTATCTATGCAACAGAATTTAGCCAGTTCTTTTAGAGTCATTAGTAAAAAAGCAATGAACCACAAAAACAAGTAAAATTATCTGAACTTCATATGCAAAACATGTTATTGAGTGAAAGAAGAAAGATACTGGGGTCAGGTATGACACAATGCTAGAATGTATGTTGGTAGTGCAGAAGGCTCTGTGTTTAATCGCTAGCACACATATGTGCATATGTGCATAAACTCACACAGAACACAAAACGCAAACTGTAGATTCTATTTTATACTCCTTTAAAACAAATCTCATAGTAGTGGAACATGCCTGTAATCCAAACTTCTCTGGAGGTTAAGGCAGAGGGGTGGCCAGGGCAAGATCAGCCCAAGCAATTTAGTAGGCTCTGCCTCAGAATCAAATTTAAAACTCATCAGCAATCTAGCTCAGTGGTAGAGCACTTGTCAGCGTGACCAAAGCCCTGGGTTCAATCTTGATACATAAAAAAAAATCAAAAGTTAGCACTGAGTTGCTGGGAACATAGACCTATGTTATAACATCCTATCCAAAAGCAAGCGTGAGAAATGATTGCGTCTGTATGTAGGAACACACCAGGGCTGTGCTGGGACAACAGCATAAAGGGAGCCCTTGCATACAAAAAGCAAATGGGCGAAACAACAAGCAGGTAGAAAACACTTGCACCTGCTGATGAAATCCAGCTGTAAACATACTTTTAACCTCTGTCGTACTAGAATTTGGAAGACTGAGGCAGAACCTGCATCCCAGCATTTGGGATACTGAGGCAGGAAGACTGCCTCAAGATCATGGCAGATCTTGGCTACATCATGAGTTCAAAGTCAGCCTGAACCACATAGTGAGAACTTGTCTAAAAACAAAGCAAAACAACAAATACTAATCAATTACTAACCTTTACAAAATAATCAACTTAGTGCACATTTGGGAATCTGAGAATCGGGCGTTGTAAGTTTGAGTCCAGACTGAGAAACATAGTGACTTCAAGTGATTCTGTCTCAAAATTTTAAAAAGGGGCTGCAGATACAGCTCACTGTAGAGGCACTGAGTTCACCCTTCAATACTGAAAAGAAAAAGGAACAAAGGATAAGAACAATTAAATCACAAAATAAAAAATAACAGGTATCAAGTAGATAATATGGTCATTACTACTAAAAATTAAATAAAAATCAATTAACTACTTTTGTTCACCAGAGTTATGGAATTAAAAAATATTTGAACATGAATTTTAGGGAAAAGATAGCCTCAAAATTATTAATGAGAGTCTAAATTGATACAATTATTTTCAGCAGGTAAATTATTTTCCATTACTCAAGAATTCTATTTACAGATTTATACTGCTTAACAAGAAAAATATGCCAGGTATCAGGGTGCACATCTATAATTCCCGCTGTTTGGGAGGTGGAGGCAGGAAGACTACAAACTCAAGAACAGTCTGAGCAATTTAATGAGAACTTATCTCAAAAATTAGAAATAAAAGAAGTCTAGGATTGTAGATAAGGCAGTTACCGAGCATACACAAGGCTCAGGTCCAATCTCTAGTGTTAGAAAAAAGAATAATCTGTGTGTGTGTGTGTGTGTGTGTGTGTGTGTGTGTGTGTGTGTGTGTATTTTTCACTGCATTGTTTGCAATAGAGAAAAATAAAAGCATCCTATATGTCTATCAATAAATAATCAATAAACAGCAGGATATTCTGCAGCTATTAAAAATAAGGAGATAGAACCATTTCTATTGTCTGGAACAATGATCTAGATACAAAGTTACCAAAATCACAATACATGCCTTGATGCCAGTTCACAGGGAGAAGAAAAGAACAGGATGGTGGAGGTCGGCCTTAAGGAGTTAACAGTGTTTGTCTTTAAGGTTTGGGACTGGAAGAAGAGTATAGGGCGACCTCACTGTGGGTATGAATCACTGTTCACAAATAATGATACCTAAAAACATGAATGAACCGGAATAGCAAGTGACATCTCAAGGGAGAGTTGTTCTAACTAGTTCTGAGGAACATGCAAAAAGTATGTGAAGTAGGGATCACTGGAGTATTAGAAAAAATACACAAGTTAGATGCCTAAAAGATACACAAATTAGGAGTGGTTGAGAAGTGATCGTCTTACTTAAATTTCCATATTGCTTTCTGTCTTCTTACTATAAATAAAATGCTGGACACTGCCCCTTGGGGATTACGGCTAAATACCAAAGCTGGCTGCCTCCAGAAAAGAAATTCTTCCAAAAGAATCTTGCCATACCTGTTGTGATTTTGCAAAACCTCCCAAGGTGCAGGAAAAGAAACTACACAGCTATTTCCATCAAAAGATCACCATCATACAAAATCTAGAAGAATTTAGAAGGAAGAATGTGAATTTTTTAGATAGTCTAGTGTAGTGAACATGGAAAAAATATTAGTAATGGACATCTGAGAACAGCCATCTTTGTTAGGAGAAATTCCTCATAGAAATAGTTGACAAATTGTGCCAACCCAGGAATGTTCAGGTATAAAAAAAGGAAGCGAGCATGCATGTGCAATGTTGAATCATGTCTGAGCAAGGTCTAAGGAATGCCTGTGACCAGGACACCCACCTTCCCAGGTCCCAGCAGTTGGCTCCCCTTCAATTAACCTACCTCAATTAAACGATGCATCTGCATTCAAACCATACCAGCTTCTAAATTTCAGTGGGGAAGAAACCGCCATAGAAGTCTTATTTGCTCATAATGTCTCCTGCTAATAATAAATCTCTCTTTTACATGAACTTGATTCCTCATAGACTGCATGATTTTATTTGAAATGCTTTTTGTCATTAATCTTTTATTGACAATTTTGGTTTTATCTTTCTTGTGGCCTTCCCCTTATGCTACTTGTAATACAAAAGACTTATTCCTGTATCAATACAGAGAGATTCATTAAAATGGAGATATCTCTTCATCAAGAACCTTTACCATGACAGCCTGGACGCTGTCCTCAGCAGGAGCTAAATAGAGAAGGAGGAGACACCAGTGTCTCTAGGCAATTGTCTACCTTGCTTATTGGGACTAAAGTTCGTCCTTATCCTGCCACTAATGCACAGTCCGATTAGATAATGCAACACTCTCCTGGGTTGTTTAGTCATATTTCTCTCTGAAGAGCCTGAATATAAACTCAGTTAAAAATGCAGGAGGTTGGAAGGTAACCATAGATTTTTAAACCCACAGCTGTAGTAATTTATCCTCTCAGGAAAGATATACTACTTAGGATGCGATTACAAATGGAAAATGCTGCGGGAGGGGGCCATTTGGGCCCGAATAACTCTGAAACCAAGTAATAACTTCACAAATAGGAATTTCAGATGAAAAAGATTTATGTATTGGGGAGGAATAAGGCAAAATAGATACTCTGACTGCAGTGCAAAGTTTTACATGCGAAGATAAGCACGAGGTGACAGACTGTGTGACATCAGTTATTCTGGGTTTTCCCTTCCTCTGCGGCTCCTTCATTAGGCAGCGCTTCCTGACTTCCTTTCTCCCTGAAGTCTTAGAATCAGTCACGCTTCTCGCTCCTCTTTTCTTTTGTCATTCTCTCTCTTTATGAACTCACAACTGACCTGAGCCATTTATTCAGGCTATTATCAAACTTAGTATCTAACCTTAGCCACTGCCTTACACTTCTCACAGGCTGCAAAGATTCATAGAAAGCCAGCCTTGGAGGAGATACGGAAAATCATATATAGCCCAGTGTGTCCTATATGCAAATCTTCTCTGGCACATCCTAAAAACAAGCTATAGTACAATCTGTATCTGAAGTTTCCTGGTGCAGAGCATGTCACAGATAGATAGATGGATAGATAGTTTTTTTAGTTATTTTTGAGAGGTAACAAAAATTAGGAATCTGAAACACTCATCCATATAATAGAGCTTCCATATCTCTGCCACATTATATTACTTCAAATGTTCAAGAATAGCTACCATGGTTCCTTATTAGGCTAAGGCTAATTCTTTTGACCATCCTTAATGTGATAAGGCTCAGAGCAAACACAGTAAACTGCAGTTCAGTAGCCACAAATCCCTACATGCACAAGCCTTTGTAGTTCATCCCCAAAAGAGTGGGCTATAGGTGATGCTGGCACCACAACTTGGAATCCTGTGATCTGCTTTGACCAACAAAATGTAATACGATGCAGCAGAAGTCATGTGAAAATTCAAATGTTGATGCTTTTGTATTGTGAAGATTTTTTTTACTCTTTCGATTGCTTCCTTAGCCATGCAGAAGTTTCTTTAATTTGATATAAGCCCATGTTATGATTCTTGGTATTGTTTCTTGTGCAACTGGGGTTCTAATCAGAAAGTCTCTAACTATGTCTATACCTTCGAGAGTGTTACCTAGTGTCTCTTCCACCTAGTTTACTGTTCCTGCTTTGATATCTAGATCTTTGATCTCCAATATTTTGATTTTCTTCTAGTATAGGGTAAGAACTATGGTTCTATATTTACCCTTTTCCACAAGAATAGCCAGTTTTCCCAACACTATTGTTATAGAGACTATCTTTTCTCCAACCTAATCTTTTGGCTCCTCTATCAAAAAATAGTTGTCTGAAAGTGCCTGGTATTGTTTCTGTATCCTCCATTCTGTTCCACTGGTCTATTTCTGTGCAAGTGTCATGCTGATTTTTTTTGGTAGTTTTGTAACATAACTTGAAATGTCAGAGACTGGGGGACCAAGAAAGAGAAAAAAATGTACGCCCACATGTTAGGTATAATCTTTAAATTAATATTCTCACTATCATTTCCCTGCCTCATATCTTAACATCCTTGTGTTGCCTTTCAGTTCTGAGTCTCCCTGAAGATTGGCAGCGCAAAGTTTGCTGTGGTCCATTTCTCATCTCCATGCTCCCCATAGTGCTTTGCATTTAGTCTCTCCCACTCTTCTGAGTCACAGTCTCCTGCTCCCCAACCTCCAAACTGTCTTGAGAATTCTGGTCCATTGATCTCCCCTCCTCTTCTTTACCAGTTTGTGGGCTTACACCTTTCAAGTGTATCTTATTAACATTTTATTGAGATTCTCAAGAGACAAAGGTGAGACATGAGACAAAGAGTGTAAGCATCAGAGTACTGAACAGTTTTCAAACTGAAAAAGCTATAATGCACTATTTAAATACTATACATTATCTAATTCCTTAGTTTTCTCTCCTAAAAACATGGTGCCAATGATAACACTAAAGACAGTTTTAAAAAAAGAATTCCATCGAATATAAAGATAAGTTTTATTTTTAAAAAGGTATGCCAATTCAGGAGATCTGTAGACATCGCTTAGAACAACTGTAGCTCCAGACTTTGCTGGTGATTTTATTTTAGAACTGAAATATTCCTGAACTGAAAGATCACAGCATATCATCATTTTGGTCCCTTATCCTGCAGTCGCCACACTTCAGATCAAGGTCACAAAGCCCAGGGGCTGTCTACCAGCTCTTGTAAAGGAAGTTCTTTTGGAACAGATTTCCATTTGTCTTTTATCCACATTATCTCTATAGCTGTCTTTATGTGGCAAACACTAGGAGTGAAGCCCGAATTGAGTAGTTTAAAAAAAAAAAAATTGCCTCAAAGAAAAAGTGTGTTGACCCTTGCTTTAGATGATCAAACGTTACACATATAAGAGCTAGTGATGTTGTTAATAAACAAAGTGGAGAATCAGAGATACACTGCAGTGAATAAATACTTTTAACTTCCTGAATTAAGTAGAAAAAATTTTTTCCACGTTATATTGCCTGAAGTATAAAAAGTCAGAACAACACACAAAAACCCAACAGATTTGGGAATCCAGTTTAATGTTTTGCTCTGTAATTATGGTGGACACAGTATTGTATGAAGAACAAAGGACTCCGGAGTTTGAGTCCAACCTGTGCTAGCATCGCTCACCATGGCCTTGGACAAGTCACAGTTCCCCTAGGCTTAAGTGTCCTTGTTCGTAAAGTTGGAGATAAAAATTGTGCAGTCTTGTGTTGACTACAATTTAGAAGGTTACGAAAACCATGTAATTGACAGCTTTGTCCTTGTGCATGATGTTATTGGACAATTCTGCTGGTATCAATATTTAAAAGAAAAGCATCAAACACCAAACTGAGAAATATGGGAAGTATGGCTATATTATGATTCCTATACTTTATTTAAATGCTTTAGAAAAATCATTTATGCAATTCCATGCTCTAGTTTCCCTTTTTCTAAAACAGCAATAACAGTGTTTGTATCTTTAGTATATCAAGATATACTATTCTTTTAGTCAAAGCTATTTGGGAAGACTTGAAAGAAAAAAAAGGTACATAAATACTAAATTCTTGCTTTTAAATTAATTTTAGGTTATTATAATATTTCAAAAATACTTAACCTTGCCCTTTAGATTATTGTGTATAAGAATGCAAACTAAATGCTAAATTTTACATAGTCCTTACTCATGTGTGAAAAAATTAGATATTCTGCATCGTAGACAACTCTTCTGAAATAATGTCACCATGTAATATCACTGTTAGCTTTCCCAGCTGAGAAATGCTGTTTTCATGAATAGTGATAAGAAAGGAATTTGAATGGAATTTTACATTCTCATGCCTTGTTACATAAAATTGTCACCCAGGACTATAAATTTTATCCCTTTTATACCAAATATAAACTATCAATTTCAAATGTGTAGCATAGATTTAGATGCATTTTTTTTCTATTTAATTTTTAAATGTCAGGTAAACAATGTTAGGTAGAGAGCCCAGAATATGATTAGCTAATATTAGATATATTTAATCAAATTCATGATCCGTACCTATTAATATATAATATTAAAAACTTTGTATGCACTACATTGCAATGGAAATGTTTACCTTAGTAATCTAACTTCTAGTAACATTTTTTAGAGAGTAAGAATCTTTAAAGGTCTGAACCTTTTAATCATATGGTGAAATTACTTCTTTGTAAATATTCTTTCTTTGGATTTGTTATTTAAACTAGCAATTATTCAAAAATAGTGTCAATATATCAGTAGAAAACATGATTTCCTATTAAATGAGCTATAGAGGTTTTGTTGGAGGTAGTAAATTAATAAGAAATAAATACTTTATATAAAAGTAATAGTCAACTTTTAAAAAATATATATTTATCTATATATAATGTAGTGCTTTGAAAATACTAAAGCTTTTGTGGGAGATCTTTTGGTCAAAGCTTTTGTTTGCTGAGTTGAAATTGATTATTTAATATTTATGAAATATCTCTGAAGTTCCTGGAACTCACAAAGCCTGATCTTTGTCTGAAGGAGTGTGTGTTAACATAACCAAACTTTAAACAGTGACCAATGAAAGATTTAGTAAAACAAATTTTCACCAAACTTATTCTAAGAATATTTTTTTCTGACTTTGTTATTTGTCACTGTTTCAAATCAAACCAGATTATTTATATATATTATTGTCTTTTTTGTTTGATTTTGTTTGTTTGTTTGTTTGTTTGAGACAAGGGCTCACTATGCAGTTCATTCTGGTCTTGAACTCACTTCTTAGCTCAAGCTCATTTTGAACTTGCAATGATCTTCTTGCCTCAACTCCTAAATGCTGGAATTATAGGTGTGTGCCACTACATCCTATATATTGTTTCTTATGTCACAGTATAAAGTCAAATATCTGAGTGCATTTTAACCATATCCTAAAATACTAAATTTAGCACTTCATTTAATAATTCTTTTCTGGATGTCAGCAGTCTTCACTTGAAGTTCTTATAAACCTCAGTTTAGTTAACTTCTGTTGCTTTAAAAAAAGGTTTGTTTTCCTCTTTTTTTAAACTTTTGATGCATGTTTTCTGATTCTTATCTGAATTTGTGCTCTGGCATTTCATGTAGTATTTCTGCTCTGATCATTATGAGTTTGGCAGCTACCATGGTATTTTCACGATAACCAAAGAATAATTTACTAGCAGCTAATCTAATTGGAACCGGCAAAAAAGAATTCCATGTTCCACAAAACCAGGTCCTTATAACTCCTGTGATATTTGCAATCATAAATAACACAAATGTAGGGTAACACAATACATAATTCACTCTCAGCAATAAGACTGTAAACACACTATTGACTTCAAAAACAACAATGAACTCCTGTGAAATTCTTATGAGATCACCACTATCCTAGTTGGTGAGATAACTTCTCAGGGTTTGGATGCAAACTTTAAACATCCAACATTCCTTCACATGTCTAGCCCAAATGGCATTAAAGGATATGACTCACACACAGAATAACAATGAAGCCAGTGTAATTCCAGCAGAGTGATCAGCAGGGAAGTGGCTGAAGTCAGATATGTAATGGGAATGGTGCAGTTTTGGTGGTGGGCAGTTTTAGAGCTGGCTCCTAACGTATCCCACCTCCCAGTATTCACTCTGGCTTAACACTTGCCCTTTGACTGTGGAATGTCCATAGTGATTTGCTTCTAATAAACAGAAAGCAGAGAAAACATCACAGAATGTCACTTCCAAGATTAGGTTACAAATGAGCTCTTATGATTTTATTAAACTATCTTATATTTTATTCATTGTCTCTGATGAAAACTAGCTATCATGAGCTGACCTAAGGTGAGGTCCATGGCAAGAACTGAGGGAGGCCTCCTTCCAGTGATCAGCAAGCACCTGAAGCCTGTCCACAACCATGTGAGCAACACTGGAAGTGGACTGTCTACATCTAGATCCTTCACTTAAGATAGCAGCCCCAGATGTCACCTTGGGAGAGAGTTTGGACATAGGAACCACTAAAGGGCCCCAATATTTTTATCTCAGGGGAAAAAAATAATGTGTTACATAATTTTTTTATACTATGAAGTTTTCAGTAAGCTGTTATGCAACCATAGATGACTAATATGCCATTTAAGATCTTATAGGCACTATGATGATCTTTCTTTCATCTCTCTGGCTGAAGTGGAAAACCACTGGAAGGTTTTAGAAGAGGAAAGATGACTTACAAAACAAATATGCTTTCTGTTGTATCACTCATGAGTTTAGAAGGATAGACAGAAGTATCAAGATTTAAAAGGCCATTGCAAGTGGAGATGGCAAAGCCCTGATCTAGGATGGAGGAGAGAAAGTGATCGGAAGTCATGAGAATCTAACCCATCTGAAGAAAGAGCCAGAAGGATCTGCTAACAGAGCAAAGTACAGTGTAAGGGAAAAAGCAAAGGAGTCAAGAATGTCTCCAAAGTGTCTGACAAGGTGCATCTGCCCTCTGCAGAGGGGGACAAAGTCATGACAGAAGCTGGTTTGCCACCTAAGAGCTGAGTGTGTGGCTTCTACTATTTAACACATGTAGGTAACATTTAAGTGAAACTTTAAGTTAGCATTTGAAAGTATAGGCAAGAGTTGGGGGAGAGATAAAAATTGCAAATATGAGTTTAGGAATATTCAGAATATGGATGATATTTAAAGCTTGAATACAGATAAGACCATCAAGATTGAGATATCCAAAGAAATGCCATCAAGAATTAGATATCCAGCCAGGCATGGTGTCACATACCTGTAATCCCAGCACTTGAGAGGCTGAGACAAGAGGATCTCTATGAGTTCCAGGCCAGCCTGAACTGCATAGCAAAACTCTGATGTCAAGAAAAAAAAAAAAAATCAACAAAAGAAAAATTTTAAAGAAAAAGAAAAGAATTAGCTATCCAAAGAAAAAAGGAGATGATATATATTTCAAACTGAGAGTTATCCCCAAATTTAAAAAGTAGAGAGTTGAGAAGTATTCCCAAGTAGGAAGTTGAGAGGAGCAGATTAAAAAGAAGTAAAAAGATCAGGAAAGTATGTGTCCTGGAAATCGTAAGGGAAAAGGTACTCCAGGAAATTGTGCCAAATGCTATTAAAAGGCCACACACAATAAGGATTGAGGACGAGCCGTTAGTGTCACCATCATGAACATCTCTGGTGGCTTTGATGAGCGCGGTCTATTGGAGAGTTCGGTGGACTGAAGAAAGAATGAGCAGGCAGAAGAAATGTAAAGTAGGGACAAATATGTGATGAAGTCTCGCTGCAAAGAGGAGACAACAAGTGGTAGCTGAGCAAGGAGCGAGGTCGAGAAAGGCTTTTTTAAACTGGGAAAAATAACAGGAGGTTTGCGTGCTGATAATTTATTTAAGGAATATAAATAGTTGCCAGAAAGTGAAGCAAAAGTTGGAAGTAGGAAGTCATTTCATAGAAAAAGTCACTAATTTTAAGGAAGAAAGTAGTCTGTCATAATTATTTTTTTAAGCTAAGAGAATAGATTTTTAAAATTCTACCCTGAGTATAGAGTGGGAAAAAACACAAGCAGGAGTACAAATCTGATAAGCAATAAATCTCTTCCCTGCAAGCTCCCTCTTTCTTGCTCTTTAAATCTATTAGTAAAATCTTTTTGGTTATTTTATTATTGAGAAATGAAATGACACTTGATGATTCACAGCTGGTACGACCGACCTTATTTTCCATAATCTTTTCCACAAGGATGCAGCACCACGCAGCCTCTCTGTGGCAGGAGGGCTCTGGCATAAGAACCACTTCGCTAAGTAGTGGAAAGGTAAATATTCTCCACTCATAGTGTCCAGGAAATAATTTGGTAGGTTGGATATTGTGCCTACTATTTTGTCTTTTTAATAAGCATGTTAGGATTGTTCACGTTAGATAGTCCTGAGCACTGTGGACACTCTTGGCACTATTCATATAGGCCCTCAGAATTATGAGACGTGGGACAGAGTTTTTGGGCTCGGAGCTAGTGTGGGAGGTAACTTTAGTGAAACTGAAGAGGGCTCCTAGCTTCTCCCAAACACAGGAGGTGCAATTGGACTAAAATATGAGTGTATTTTATGTGCTAGTGAATTGTTTCTTTGATTTGTTCCATATTTTATGAGAATACAAAAAAGTAATCAGTTTAACCTTAACTAAAATGAAAGAATTATTTATAGCTTTTTATTTTGTAATTACACTTAAATAGTTGTACAATGTCTTTACCGATAAGAATAATAATTTATATTACAAATACATGTTTTAATAAGGAATCAAAGTTGTGTTAAACAACTGATACTCAAATATTCAAAATAACTGCTCCAGTTTGGGGACTATTATATCCCTTCCGTGCTTTTCATGTTACAGTCTACACATCTCAACAAATGGCTTAGCAGAGAACAAAGAGATGTAGAACAAAACACTCGTCTCTCAAAATTGACAAACCCTTGGGGTTTATGTATTTTCCAAGTAGCTTAATGTGTAGAATAGCAAAAATCTGCCTTTGAAGAAATAATGTAATAGTGACAAGTATTTGGCTATTAGGGTTATAATACTGAGAGAGGATAATGGACATAAAATAAATTTAAAATGCCAGAACATGAGGCAGAGTTAAAATTTGTGAGAAATACACACTTTCGTGTGAATTTACAACATTGCCAGGTGTGAAGGGGCAAAAACTCAAAGAATTTATTGAAATCCACTCGGAGGAAGAACTTCTGCTAGAGAAATAGTCTGTTAGATGCAATGATTGGCTTCAAAGACTATGATTTATGTAAACAGACAAATACACAACTGCCATTTAATTTGATAAGTGTTGTGATGAAGCCATACCTATGATTGTGTGGGACATTTTTAGGAAGGGACTACAGTTTATTCTAAAGTAACAGAAAACCTTCCTGGGGAAGGTGGTGCTTGGTTCTGCCTGAGACTAATTATTCAGAAAGAGAACAGAGTTTTCCGAGGACTTAGTGGGCACAGACACAGAGGTGAGTGTACACTGTGTGACATGAAAGCCCTCTAGGAAGCTGAAATTAAGAAATGAGGAAAGATGGAACCAGATCAGACAGGTCTTTCATGAAAGGCAAGTATAATTTATCTCAAAGTCTCCAAGAGTTCACTCAACTGGGGAACTTCCGGCCAGATTCAACTGTAACATCCTTGGTCTTAGTCTAAATGGCACAGGGTTTATGGATGAAATTTGAGCTAATTTTTTTTTAAAAATCAGGAAAGAAAATTATACAAAATCCAGTTGCATTCCTGAAGATGAGAAAACCGATGCACAGAGTACTCTGAATTGCACAAGAGTTTAAGAGGCTAAGTCAGAATTTCAATTAAAATATACTGGCTACAAAGTTCTTGCACAAGACCATCACCTCTGATCAGGAGCAGCACCGAAGCAGGATTTAGTCTGTCAGGTGTAGCTCAGTAGTAAGAGCCCATGCTCAGCACACACAAGATCCTGGGCTTAATCTCGGCATCACACACAAGAAAAACAAAAAAGAATGAAAAAAGTAGAAAGGAAAAAATGAAAGGGGGAGAGAAGGGAAGGAGAGAGAGGGAGAAGAGAGAAGAGAAGGGGGCGAGGAAGAGTAAAAGAGGGAGGAGAGGATCAAGACAGGACCATCTAGGTTTGGAGATGCACGGAACACAATCCCAGGGACTGCCTGTCAACAACAAGAGAAGTTAATCCCTGTGATAAGTGACAGAAAAAGTCCTGCCTGCCTTTTTGTTCTGTGTGTTATAACCAGATTAGAATTAGAAGAGGTAGTTAAAGATACTCTATTCTGAGGTTTTCAAAGTGGGTTAGAACATTGCCTTTGTTTGTCTTGTGCAGAGAGGTGCCTAATTCTCACAGCAAATAGATGTGATACGGTTAATGAAATCTCCAACCATCCTTCAGGCCAAATGACCCTACTTCTTCCATGATTCCCTGACATGCTGGTCTTTCATAACTCAGTAAATGAGCCCTGTACCAGTAACTTGAGAATTCGTTCCCACAAGATTGATGTGGGTGGCAAGTCTATCAGAGTGGCAATAAAATTTTGGCTTGCATGGGAAAATAATTTATTTTCTGAATTTTTCATCTGCTTCATTTTCTAAGATAGAGGAAATAATGAATATTTCTCATTCCCTTTAAAATTTAAAAAACAGACTGTATTTATATTTGAAAATAAAAAATTCATACAAGAAGAATTTTGTAAAAAAGAAAATTACAAGTATTCTGTCAAGCAAGATAACCAATATTAAAATTTCTATGTATTTCCTTCAAGTTATGTGTATTTATAAACATTTTAAAATTATATTTACATACGTAAGAAAATGTCGGTTCATTGAATAAGCAAGATCAATTGAAGAGTTTCAGGAATCATTCTAAAATGATTGCAGAATATTTCATTGCATGACTACACCATACTGATAAAATAAATCCTGGAGTGTCGCCCTTTAGTCAGCTCTAATCTTTATTTATTCAAAAATATACTAACTTCCTAAACATAAATGTTTTCACACTTGCCCTGTGCTTTTCGGAATGTGAGTTCTCACAAAGTGAAATTTCAGTTTTGCTGGAGTTGGGTCTAGACTGTTCCCCAAAGACCATGGTGCTTTTGGGAGCCGTGGGACCTTTAAGAGGTGGGTCTCTTTGTGAGGCCCTAGGTCACTGGGGCGTGCCCTTGAGGGGAAGTCAGGAAACCTGCCCTTCTTCCTTCTCCTCTGTTTGGCTTCCTGGCTGCCACAAAGTGAGAGGTTCCCCCCATTCCTCCCTGCCCTCATGATCTGCCCCAGTGCAGGGCCAAATCAACAGAGCCCATCAGTCCTTGGCTCAAAATTATGCAATTGCCAACGAATTCTTTTAAGTTGATTTATTTCAGGTATGATTTTGATATACATAGTGAAATATTTTGTTCAAAATTTTAACCATCTTATATTCACCATCATTATTTTTAGTATGTTCAAATCTAATAGAAAAAGTAGTATGAGACTAAGGTCTATTGGCCATATTTTCTAAATGTCTCATCAATTATCTCAATACCAAACATAATTATATCTCACAGTAATTAAAAACTACATCACTATATTCAGAGTTAATATACATCCTAGAGTACATTATATGTTGCTGTCTTTATCTTTTTTCTTTTTTCTTTTTTGAGAAGAGTCTCACTGCATAGTTTGGCAGGCCTCAAATTTTCAACAGTCCTACTACCTCAGCCCCCTGAGAGCTGGGGTTACAGCTATACATCACCATGTGAGCTGCTCTCTCATTCTAATTGTGTTTATTAAGCTTGGATCATACTACATTGCATTCATTAATTACAATATAACGTTATGACTTTAAAAATCTTCTTGGGGCTGGATAGATACATCTCAGGGTTACTGCACCTACCTGATGAGACTGGAGTCATAAGTTCAATTCCTGGTACAAAAAAAAAAAAAAAAAAAACAAGTTCATTTTGTTTTGTTTTGTTTTGCTTTGCTTTGCTTTTTTGGTCTTTTTGAGACAGGCTTTCACTGTGCAGTCCAGACTGGCCTTAAGCTCACTTTGTAACTCAGGCTGGTCTCAGAATCACAACGGTCCTCCTGCCTCATCCTCCCAAATGCTGAAATACTAGGATTAGAGGCTTGCACCATCATGCTGGACTAAAAATAAAAATCTCGAGACAAAATTTTGGAATGTTTTCTCATGTTCAGTTTTTTTAAAAAATTCAGTTTTGGAATTTTTATTAGGAATATGTAGAAAAGTTATGCTAAATTTGTAGATTCATGGGATCTTTTCAAAATTGAATATTTCTTGTGCTTTCGTTATACAGACTTACATAAAAAGCTAAGAATGTTCCACACTTTTTAATATAAAAATTACATTTTTAAAAGTTTACTCTGAATACTTTTGATGTTATAAGTAGGACCTTTTATATTGAAATTATTATTTATTATATATAAAATATAGATTCAAATGCACTTCTTTTTGCCTATTTTTTTAGATTTATACATTAGTTTCAATTGGTTTTAGTAGATTATTTTGTTGTTCAATAAATATCAAAGTTTAAATAAATAGCAATATTAACATTTTATTACTAGCCTTCTATTTCTAGAAAAAAAGGTATCAGGCTGTCTTCATGTTATCAGACAATGAAAATGTGCATGCTAAGCATGTAAATCAGAGAACATTTATGAGATGAGGTTAGAAAGATACCCAGTGTATTTTTATCAGGGCAAAACTCCAGCATCTGTGGTGAAATGTCTCCTTAAAAGAATTTAAAGAAATCGTATAACCCTTACACAGGATATATTTTTCACATACATATTCTTTATTATATATCAAGCTTTCTTGCTACCAGTAGACTTTGTATTTTTCTCTAATTCTTTCTAAATTACTCCTTGACGATGTAAGAAAATTCACAAAGTTGAGCATGGTGGTATATCCATGTAATTTCAGCACTCAGGAAACTGAGGCAGGAGGATCACAAGTTTGAGGCCAAACTGGACTACACAGAAAGACCTTGTCTCAAAAACAAAACAAAACACATAGCAAGCTGGATACAAATGGAATGGAAAGCAGAGAAAAGGGTACTCAGGTGACACCATGCATATAGTTTGCCTCAAAAAATAGTTCATTTTGAATACATTTTTTTATTGAATTTCACTTTTATTAATACATGTTTGCAGTACACAATGATTGCATTTGTGTCCACTATCATCGAAAATGTAGGTAAATGTGTTGCTCTTTAATCTAAAAAAGATATAGTAGTTTTGGCCAAGAGACTGTTGAAAAGAAAAAGAATAATCTGCCTTTAATATTTTACTGTGGGCCATTCTTTTAGACAATTAATGCTTAGGTTTCAAGATCATGCATTTATTTTGAGATGTCAATTTTAAGACAGGGAGAAAAAAAATGTTCAAAGCAATGATAATGTCCCACTTTAAAGTTCTTCTGTTTTTGCTTAAATGGTTATAATAACACATGCTGTAGAAATTTTCTATATTTATTTTGGAATTACTGCTATGTGCATATGTATTATTCTTGGTAGGGTGGGCATCTTCATATCTAGGGCAACCCACTATGATGACTGATTATGTTCCAGCTGGTCTTTCTCTACTTAGGAATGAAATTTTTTACTAGAGTAAATTTAATCAGGCAATCTTGTTAAATGTGGCACTGGTCCCAATCAGTTGAAACTTTTGAAAAGAGAAAGAACAAGACGAAAGACAAAAGTTAAGAGATTTTAATATCATGGATTTCTCCAGTGAGTGTTCTGAAGTTGAATAACCTTTGGTTCGTATCCTGATTGTATCCTTTACTAGCTCTATGATTTCAAAGTGCTGCTTAATCTCTCCAATTATGGTTTTCAGTCAGTTGGAAAATGATATTAATAGCCACATTTTAGGCTTACTATAAGGATGAGATGGGGTAAAGTATACATGCACTTAGCAACGAGTCAGGTAAATAGGAAGTTAACAATAAAGTTTCTTTTTATCATTACATTTATGTAACCCAATCAGTGTCAAAGAGGGACTTGCAGACCATCTGCTTCCTTTCAGTTAAGGTGCTTATTAAAATACAGCTTTCTGGGTCTCTTGTAACACCTACTGCTTTAAGTTTTCTAGAGTTGAGAAACATATATTTCTTAAGAAACCCAGGTGATTCACATGCGCAGTAAAATTTCAAAATTATTACCAAATACTTAAATCTCATTTTTAAAAATACTCCTTTCTTACAGTATGACAGTATTTTTTGTAAAGACATCATATTATTTTATCAATGTGCTACTTCCTTAGAGCTAAATGAATCATATTGTTGAGCTTTCTGTTTGAATCCCAATGCCCACCCCGCCTGAGCTCAGTCATTTGCAAAACTAGAGTTGATTTCTTCCTCCTCCTCCTGTTCCTCCCTCACCTCTTTCTCCTCCTCCTTTTCCTCTTCCTTCTCACGTCCCTTCTTTCCTTTCCCTCTGCTTCCCTTCCCTTCCTTCTCCTCCCCCACCCTTCTGTGGTACTAGGTCTTGCGTCCAGGGTCTTTGTCCTGAACTACATTCTCAGCCCTTTTAAAAAACATTTTGAGACAGAATCTCACTGAATCACTAGTCACACAGGCTGAACCTGAACTTTCCCTCCTCCAGCCTCTGCCTGGAAGAGGACTGGAATTATGTGTGCACCATTATACCCAGTTTTGGAGCCATCTGCTCTTCATGTCTTTATTTCCTACCCGCTACCAGGAAAATTCATTAGACACTCTCCCTTAGACTCCTTTTATTATTCTCTGTATTAAAAAGTCTAAGCTTCTCAACCTGCCTGTAGACCAAAGTCCTCGACACAGACGGTCCCTACCTCTCTTTTTGACCTTATCTCTATCTTGCTGCTTACAGATAATATGGCATGGAAATATGAAAACATATCATTTTAAATAACTTTTTGTTGCCTTTATTTCAGCAACTGGTCTTCAATTTCTTCCTCTCGACATCATGTCTACTAAGACCTAGCTCAAACATCATCTTCTCAAAAGTCTTTCCTAATTTCTGCAGCTAGGAGATTATGCTCTTAAAGCTCTGAGTTTGTAACTCTTATAATACCTAAATTTCCTTTTTGTATTACTGTACACCCGACTAGGTATTTAACTTCATACAGGCAAAGAACACTTTACCTCTTTATCTTATGATCCCTCACAGTGCTTGGCATAATTCTGGGCTCAAGATGGTTGTGCTAAAATAACCAGAGAGTGAATAATAATAGTAACATATAACTTACAATATTGGTTCTCTAGAGACACTCAACTTATAAAATACTTATCTTTTTGCTCTTTTAATTACTTTTGAAATGAAAAGTCATTCTTGGGTTAGTGATTGCATACACACTAAAAATTCTATAGTTCAAGTACAGGTGACCAATACATATATATGAAAATATGTTTAATATCTCTGGATAGTAAGAAAATACAAATTAAAACCATATTGAGATTCCATTTTGTATTTGACTGTCACTAAGAAACCAAATAATAACAAATGCTTTTAAGGCTGGGGCGGGGGGAGAAGAAACCTTCTAAGTTGTTGGCAGGAATGTAAACTAGTATAACTACCATGAAAATCAGGGTGGGCTTCCTTAAAATATTAGAAGTATAATGGTACCTTTTTGAAAGAGTCAGAGGCATCATATTTCAGTGATACATTCATACACATGTGTGTACAGCACAACTAATAGTAGGTTAATCTTTGAAAATGGTTTACATGACCATCGACACAGGCATAGGTAAAGAAAGTGTGGTATCTAGACAATGCAGCATTACTCTGCCATAAAGGATAAATTTGAGTGATTTGTAGGAAATGGACACACCATGAGACCATAATGTTAAGGAAATAAATCAGGCATATAAACTTAAATGTAACATGTTTTCTCTTCTAGGAGAAACCCAAAGTATAAAGTGCTTAAAGACCAAAATAAAAGGTAATAGGAAACAGAAAGATCTTTTTCAATGGCAATGGGACCAAAAAGTGGAGAGAAATGGGAGGAGAGGGGGAAGAGAAGAGGGAACAAAAACAATTAAGATGCTTTATGAACGTGTACCAATTCCCCAAGATCAATATAATCATTATCTGCTGGAAACATGTAATAATGCAAATTTAAAATTTTTTTTTACAGTGTCATCTACCAAGGCTTCAAGCATACAACATGACAACACATCACCCCCTGTCCTGGAAAGACCTGCAGCAGACAGTCCATGAGGCTGGCCGTTTAGTGAACAGCCAAAGTTTGGTTCTATCTCCTGAGGATCATTTTCCTCCATTGTTTGCTCTTCTAGCAGCTACGTATGTTTTCCTGTGGTTCAGGGGAAGGAGATGTGGGCTTACATACCTAATCCACCTTTGTTCAGACCCTTAAATTAGATGGATAAACCACTAGAAATTTTCCATTCTGTAGAAAGCAAAAATGCTGCATTTACTATTCTGCCAGGCCCTCATATTTTCATGCATCTACAAGAATAAGCTAAAGTAAACATTACCTCTCATTTTGTACATCCTCCATTATATGTAACCCAACTACAGCAACACTCTAACCCATGTACATCTGCTATAAATCAGGTTTGGAAGATAGGACTGTCAAAAGAACACTTCGCCTTACTGACTTTAACTTCTATTCCCTCAGATGGTAACCTTGTTAGAGAATTCAAACCTAACATTCCTATCTTCCTATCTGTATTTCAGTAGCTTGTGCTCCTCATTTTGAAGAAGCTGATTTGGGCCCTTGGCAATCTTGCAGAGTTCTGAACATGGGCGGATTATACTCAGATTCAGTTAACCCTTGATAGACTGGTGTCCCACAGGTTTACTTACGGGAAAAGGGCAAGATAGGCTTGAGATTTCCTTTCCAGGCTCTCCTGACAATACAATAACCTCACAAGCTTATATAATATTATATGGTCAGGTAGAGGCCTCAATTCTCCTATTCCTAGACTTTTTAATCAATGACAGAGCTGGACCCACACAGCACATTTTATGGAAGGTAGTCCTGTCTTTTCATGCAGGACAGCTGCAGACAGGGCATCTGCAGTTCGTTATTGGAGGAAGAGTCAAATACTCTTATAGAGCCATAGGTATATAAGAATAAACACATGTGTTTATGATCCTTACGTACTGTTGATAGGATAGATAGAGTAGCAACGAAGTATGTTCTCACACACTAATTGTTATCTAACCCATTGTATCATTCCTGAGTTTCTTTCTAAGGATTCCATGATAATAATCATGGGCAGGATGCCTGGAGTTTGGCTTCCACTCAATCTAATGGAGCCTTGGTATCACTCACCAACTGTCCTCTTGGTAGAAACCTTGATTAAAAGATTTAACAATCAAACCAAGAGGATGCTTGGGTTGATGATGGCAGGGATTACTTCCCTAGTTCTTTTGATAGCCAGTACAGCTATTGACTCCACAGCATTAGCACATTCAATACAAACTGTTCACTTTGTAGATAATCGGACAAGGACTGCGAAGGAGAGCTGGAAAATTCAGAGAGAGATTGATATAAAGTTTTAAACCCAAGTGAGCATTCTACAGACATCAGTCCTATGAATGGGAGATCAGATTAAAAGCTTACAGTTACAACAAGGCTTAAAGTGTCACTATAATATGACATGTTTTTGTATCACCCCATTGCCATATAACAAAAGCCTACTTCATAGGGAGATGATCAAAAAATGGATACAGATGCTCTTCAGAGACTAATGCTGCCCATGTCACAATGGACAGCTACCTTTGATACCCAAATTAAGGATTGGAATAAATTTGCTAATGCTATAGAACACCTGAATCCATTTGTATACCTCAAGGCTCAGTTTTGGTTTTATATTAAAATTGGTGTGCTCATTCTATTCTTTATAATTTTTTTCATTACAGCCTGTCAAAGAGGATTCACTACCTGAAGATGACTGGAAGCCATACAGCCATGACTAGCCCTGCTGGAGCTACAAAACAAGAAAGGAAAAGATGTGGGAGACAAGTCCACTGAATGCAAATCAATTGCTGCAACTTTGATTATATGGAGACTCATTTCCTTATACTGATACTGCAAAGAGCTGGTGGTGGGATTTCCTTCTCTCTTCAATTGGCTCTAAGCATTGCAAATAAGGCTGGCTGAGGTACTGATATGTAATCTTTAAAGCCATCAGACAGTCTCCTGTTTCATCCATAGTGCTCTCTGTAAAAGACATGAGCACCTCAGGATGTTAGAGTCATTAGCTCTAGGAATGTCAACTGAGTATGAGCCTCCAGGTAAAGAGGCTATCACTCCCCTGGGCACAAAAAATTTACATATCAGAAACCAAGCAACAGTCTCCTAAAACAATTCAGTTGCTACCTTAATTGAATTATGCACATTGATTCTTCTTATCTGTGCCTTTTGCAGAGTTGCTTTTCTCCCTACCTGGCCAGCCAGCTTAAGTTACTTATGTAATTCCTACCATCCCCTCTGTTACTCATCCCTAAGCCACCCCCTTGTTCACAAAATACTAAATTCTGGGAGAAGCCAAGGATCAGGGCCTTTGTCTGCATATCATCATGGGGATTGGATTTAGGACCCCTTGACTGCCCTTAACTTGGAATATGTCTCTGTGTCTTTACTCTAGCCGTGGGTTGCATTGGAAGTGGTAGATTGCAATTAACTTGCTGGGATTCCAGTAACGTCTCACTGGGATTGTAAATATAACTTTTTGGAATGTGAGGAAGACTAGAAAAAGGATTACAATATTTAGACGACTGTACACAATATTTGGGACTTCAATATGTCACCTCGGGGCTGGGGATTCAGCTCAGTGGCATAAGTGCCTGCCTTGCAAGTGTGCGGTCATGAGTTAGATCCCTGGTACCGATAAAAACAAAAAGACAAAAAAAAAAAAAAGTCACCTCACTCAGTACTACCAGTACAGTTGAGAACATACGAATCCCAAAGATCAGTCCAAATTAAACAGCTAAAAATGACCAGACATGTGTTCGATTCATTTTGTGTCTAAATGATTTATATTTTTATTTTACCATGAATTTTCTTAACTGTTATGGAAATTTGCAACAATGCTTCATAATCAATAATCACATAGTTTCAGGAGTATCCATCCTCATGGTTAGAGGACTCGATCAGCTAAAGTATGTGAGGTTCAGAATGCTTCTCTACAGATCAGCAGTTGAGTTAATGTTTTGTTCATGCTAGTTCCTTCTGGGAGCCAAATTAAAGAAGCGGCAACAACCTAAGACCCCAGGTTGTCTTCTTGATGTGTTGCTGGCACTGTGGTAAACTGCGTAAAAGCAGGGGGAAGATAGGAAGATGTGAGACCCACGATCCAATGACATGTATCTGCTCAGTTACTTTTTTATATGTAGGCACTTATATTTAATATCTAAAAATGCATATGTTTCAAAACAGTCAATTTCTAAAGATAACGAAGTGTTTTGTATTATAACAGGCACAATTTTAGGAGAATAAGAAAAGCTAAATATGTTCACATTTATGTTCTGCATATGAATTATGAAAATGGAAAAATACATATATTCAATATTCCATTCAAGATAAAGTTTATATGTCTGGTTACATTAACTACTTTTTTACAACAGTCTACAAAGGAAGATGGAAATGTATAGTGACTATTTGAATAAAAAGCGTTTATTACAGTACAAGACACATTACCATTAATCGCTCTCATTGTACTTCCTTTATTTTGAATACACTTATATCATTGTTCTTGCCACTTTCTAAAGCGAGTCCTCTTTCAAAAGTGTCTTCAGGAGGTGTAATTAAAAAATACAACCAAGGCTCCTGCCAAGAGCCATCCAATGGTTCCTCAACGCATTCCACTGGGCTCTGATCCATTTTTCTCCAAATCTGGCATTGTCTGATTTCCAGCTCTTTTCCAAAGTCAAAAATGACCAGGAAAGGGCAAGGTTTGGAATCAAGCCAGGACAGCGAGGCTGCCCCAGCGGCACAGGGAAAGGCACTCAGGAAGTAGCACTTGAACAACTGCTTCAGAAAATGGCAAAGACAACCGGTAAGTGTTGAAAACGGAGGGAATGTACTCTGGGGCAATTAATGGCAATGTGCCTTTCCCTGTAATACATGTAAACATTTACCACACTTTTCAGTCATGTCTCATAATGGTGTGAGAAATTATACTGTCATTCATGTGAGCCATTAAAGTATTAATGGACTTAGGATTTGTGTTTCCTGTTTGCACCAAACAGAAAAATGAAAGGTACAATGTTTAGTCTTCAATGATGAAATTTCAGACCCAGAAAATTGCTCAGACCTGAAGTTTTAAGTTACCTTAGTAGACTGTGATCTGTGTTACCAAAAATTACATGTTCAATAAACCCTTTCTTAAGTAAAACCACATAGAACATGTTTATATAAACACAGTGAGGAACTTCTCACACATTTAAGTTCACTTTCTATGTGAAAATGATGCCATTAAAATAGTCAACACTTAATGATTTTACCCAGGCACTGCCTCCTGGCATGACTGCTTATAATCTACGTAAAATTTTGTAAAAGACAATTTGCCGATCACATTATAAATCTGAATTCAGAAAGTTTGCTACTTTATCAAACTTAATAAAATCTATAAACAGCTAGTCATATTGTATTAATAATACTGGCATATTAAGATTGTTAAATTTCCAGCCTCTTTTACAAAACATGGACCAGTGTTTCAAAGTTTAAATGAATAAGAATTTAGAGTTCAGTTAACACTTATATTTCTTTGCCAGGCACGGGGGCGCACACCTGTAATCCCAGTATTCTAGAGACTGAAGCAAGAGGGTACCTGCGAGTTTAAGGCCAGTCTGGACTCCAAGTGAGTTCAATGCCAGCCTGAACTTCATAGTCTCAGAAAGACAAACCCTGTCCCAAAAAGACAAAAAAAAAAAAAAAAAAAAAAAGAAAGAAATTATATTTTTTCTTGGAAATTAATGTGCAGTAATAACTACTGCACAAGAATCATATCTAAGATTTTCAGGCTGGTAATTAAAGTTATATAATTAGAGAATATGTATTACTGTAGCAAAATTTAAAGATTAAATATGGAATTCTTACATCTGGCCTGGTGACTTGTGTCTATAATCTAGCACTTGGGAGACTGAGGCAGGTAGCAGACTGGCACGACTTTAAGGTCAGCCTGGGCTACAGAGTGTGTTCAAGGCCAGCCTAAGATAACTATATAGTGAGACCCTGTATCAAAAAAGAAAAGAATTATGGAAAAAATAACCACTAAATATATTCAGGTAACAAAGTATGCGATGGTAAGAAAGAGCTAGTCTTCTTCCCAGTCTGGATCTTAATTTTGTTACCTAGAAAATGAAAGGATATGTGCAGTGTCCCCCTTGAGTCCCCACTGATGTTCTGATGCTTGGATACTGTAGCAGTGGACACTTGTGTTGAACCCTTATGTTTTGATATGAATATCTACAAGAATCAAAATGCAAGTCTGGTGTATGTCAATAATCCCAGCTTCACAGAGGCTGTGGTAAGGGTATCCTTTTCATCTACGAGCTTCAAACAAGCCATGCAAGAAGCCCATATTAAAAACCAAACCAAAACAAAACTGGACTATATTCACAATGTATATGGAAGTATACTTGATACGTATGTTATTAACCGTGTTTGCTTTCACTGCTATGAAATGATCACACAAAATTAGAGTTATTTGTTGTTTTATCCCCATCTTCCCCATTCTTCCTCATTTTAAAAAGCAGCCTGAATTTGTGTTCCTTTTGCTAGCTGAAGAGGAGCTCCCTGCCCTACTTTTGTTTCCCAAAGCCTCAACATATTGACAAGTGATGCTGTAGGCTGAAGAGGGAAATGAGAAAGGTGTCTGGGAGGTGTCAAAGCCAGGAGAGAAAAGGCGACTTGACTAGGAAGCAGACAGAGGTCTCCGGAAGCTGTGCTAAGACATCCACACCCCTGTCCTTGCTGAGAAACCAGAGTATGGGAAAACTCACTCAGGGAGACTGAATACAGGGCACTTCTGAAGGCTAATTTTGAAAGACTTAAAAAAGACTTCTTTGGCCTACTGCTATCTACCTTCAAAAAGAGATAGACTTCTATATTAGGTGTTGCCATTGTGATTGTGCTTTATTGAGGTACTAAAGCTTTCCCAAAGTTTTCAGTTTTCTCGAGAAACTTCTGAGTTCTTGTGTGGCACTACATAAGTGGGCAGATGTTGCCAAAAGAAATGAGATTGGATCATTACCAGCCAAGCAAGATGAAGCTTTGAATCAGATTATTAGATATTATAAAGGCCAAAAATACTAAGTGATAAGTACATCCCTTGAAAATGTACTAGAAACATAATTCTGAATAATGAAATTAAAGTTATTGTCCTCTGATACATACAAGAAAAAACAAAGTTCAAAATATATACCATATCAACATATGTTCCAAAAGAATGAAAACAGTGTTGTATGTTGTTAGAGTGGATTCCACAGGTAATTACTCTGCACGTAAAAATCCTCTAGAATTTTCCAATGCCTAGAAAGATTTGAAGTTCAAAACTTATTTTTACAAAATCAAGAGATGAACCCTAAAACAAATCAAAACAAAAAGTAAAAAACATGTCTTCTGATTTTCTTTGTATGTCACTAAACCCTTGGGGGATTCACCCCGCTGGAAGCTCAGTTATCTTAAGCAGCAGCCCTGTGGCCTTGGGGTCCTTCATGGTGTGTGACAGGAAGAGAACCATACAGTGCTCCCCACGTCCCGGCTCTGGTCTCAATCTGACCCTGATTCAGAGGCCTTGGTTACATTTCTTGACTCCTCTGATTTTTCAGTGTTGTCAGCTGTAAATTTAAAGGATTGTAATGGGAGGCTCAAAAGGCTTCCACGGACTTACATTGTCTTTTATAGAATAAATATTTTATTTCCCTGGTTTAGATAAATACGTACAGATGCTCTCTTCACTATGACTTGTATAAAAGCAGAAGTGTCAAAGCAGTCACTGTAAGGACTCTTCCGTTAGCTTTCCAGAATTCCCTTTTATCATCCTTACACTCCTTCTGAGTTAATCAGGGAAGTAATACCCTATGTTAGTGTATAAAATGTGCGTCAGTGTTAAACAAAGAGGGCTGGGGGCATAGCCCAGCAGTGAGTACCTCAGGCAGACAACCTCAACTTGATCTCCAGTGCTACAAAAGTTAGTTAATTAATTTAAAAAAATTGAAAATTACTCACCTTTTATTTTCAAGATGCCTTCTGAATGGCTCGTTCCTTACAAACAACCAACCAACCAAACCACCACACGCAAATATTCTCTTGTATTAAAATTAAAATATGAAAAGTACAAAGGGTAAGATCTGAAAATATTTTAGACAACAGCAGAATGGTTAAAATAAGTGTCATCCTGTAGCCTTTATAGCGTATTAAAGTCACTAAAAACAAACAATGCTTGTTTCTCATTTATGATTTTTTAAATATCATTTAGAGGCATCACCAGCCATGAGTCAGGCGCTCAGCAAAAGCCCACAATATCAAAGTACTGATATTCTTTTGAATTTAAAGTTCATTCAGTAAATCTGTCTAATCACTGGAATATCATAATGCATACACGTATTTTTTCCCACTTTTGTCTTTATCAATAGAAATTATTTTCAATGCCCTAATGACATGGAGATACTTAACTGCTAACACTTGTATTTGTTTTCATGCTTTGAGACAGAAAACAGACCTGTGATGATTCCTATTGAAGTTTATAAAGCTGACACAGACATCATTGAGTTCCATGAAGCTGTAGTTTGGAACACAGAAAATTTTATGATATTTATCTTTCATTTGAAGAAATTCAGTGGATCAATTGTTTCAGTGTATGTTTCTGACTACACTTTGTGCTTACTGGAGGACAAGAATATTCAGCCAACAAAGGAAGCGTTTTTCTTTTCCTCACTCAAAAGAAACAATACTACAACCAACTAACACAAAATAGGTAGTGTTGGAGGGGGGGTGCAGCACGTCCAGGAAACTTTACATTTTTACCGAAAAATTTCTTAACCTGCAGAAAATAGACCAAGCAATGAAACCACAGGAAGACATTTTATGCATAGACAAATATGTCATGAATACATTTCCTTCACCCTTTCTTTATATTTAAAGACATATGTTTTATATGCTCAAACAGAAGTATCCTAAAGAAGCCATTTTTAAGCTCTTGCCTTAAAATTCTCAACTCTTTCCTTTAGAGACCCAGAAATTATGCCTTCTATTCAGTAGGGAAATAAATATTTTATAAAAATGTAGAAACCTCACTAATATTAATAGCTACTTTCTATTTCACCAAACAGAAAAATCCAAATTCTCCTTCTTGGGATTCTACCAGTAAATATATGCCATTTCTTTAGGTTAGAGACCTGTTGCATACAAGTCAGCCTCTGGAATGAGACAGCGAGGTGTCTCATTGTCAGGCAGGCATCTCAGCCTTCTCTAGCTTAGAGATATGAGCATAGATTGGAATGGGGAAGAGCCCCATGAGCCTGGAAGCTCCGCCCTTAGCCTCCAACACCGGGCGCTTTCCAGGGTCACGCGTCCTACTCGTGGAAGCGCAAAGGCAATGCTCATGTAGTACTTTTTTTTTTTTTTAAACAATTCTTTATTTAAAAAAAAAAAATAGGTCACACAAGGAATTCTGTGTGTGTGTTTGTTCCTTTAGATACCCCACTGGCTTAGTGGCAATTGCAAAAGAGGAAAATATGGAAGAGGCGCTCAGACCAGAGACCAGAGCACCCAGTGGAGAGCACAGGAGTGCAAGGTGGGGCGGAGCGCGGTTCCTGCCCTGGGGAGCACTAGGTGGGTAGCACTTGCTAAAAGTGAGCCACACCCAATGACCCTAAGGAGCACAGAATTCATTCCCTAGGTCACCCCTGCACTCCTCCCCTGTCCTGAGGGTGTCTAGTTTTGACAGAAGTTTTAGCCAGCTGGAGACCCGACTGGGGAGAAGGTGAGAGAGGGGAATTAGGTGCCGCACACCCGGATCTGGCCTGAGGCCGCCACTGTTCCGGGTGCAGGCAAAAGCAGCCTCTGCCCTGGCCCTCAGCGCAGCTCCCCACTGGCCCTGGGCCTTCCTGCCTCTGTGGGCCCAGCTCCTCTGGCCGCCAGCGCTGCTCCTGCTTGGCACACAAGCTTGTGCTGGGCTGTGGGTGGCAGCCTAACTTGCAAATATTTTGTTGTTGTTTTATGTAGCAGGACAGCCTGAGCCCTTCTCTGATGCGTTGGTCTCAGGTTCTGAAAATACGAAGGACTGATTTTCTGTCTCCCAGTGTTCTCAGTGAGAAGCACTTACGGCATTCTTTAGAATCAACAGTACACAGAGCAAATGTAATTGAAATGGTGTGTAACAATTCTTTCCCACACAGTCTTTGTTCTGCCTTCTTGTTCCTTTTTAAAATTTCGAAATGAAAAATTGATTATACTCATTGCACATTAATAAAGGATTCATGTTGATAGAAATCAGTGAGAAAATATGTACTTCTTTAATGATCTAAAGTTTCATTTATATTGTAAGACTGACCAGTTTTAAATTTCCTAGTTCCTTACATTCTTTGGATGGGGGGGGGGGGCAAGGAAAAAAAAAAACAGGAACGACTGCATCCGCCCCCCACATAAGGAAGAAGAACGTGGGGTCCATGAAAGTCCAAAAGGAGCATTCTGTGTTCTGCGGCCATGAGTCGCAGCCTCCCGTGAACAGCCAAAGGCCGCAGTCAGCCACTCCTAAGCGTCCTGTGAACGCCATTCCCTGTGTTGTTATCTCCCTGTGACCTCACATCCTTCCTCTTCCTGCGCAGTGGCTTTCAGTCTTCTCTTCCCAAACAAGATGAATTTAGACTCCTCCTTTCTTAGATACCCATTTCTGCTAAAGCCCACACTCAGAATCATGGGAGAAACTGTTTGAAGATGCAATGAAACATAACTGAGGTCAGTTTCATAAATTTTAAGGCTGAAAAATATTTTTGCTAGATCAAAATAATGAAGAAACTGTTTCTTTGTTTGCAGGAGTGAATAACATAAATCCAAAGACAGTCTGAAAACGGAAAGGTAATTTTGATGGTCCATCATCGGAATGATTAGGCCTCCTAATAATGTATATTAGACATTTTGTGTGGATATCCTTATATATTGCTGCACAAATAATACTACACTAGATTCCAGGATACTGTCCTGTATTATACAATATATAACGTATGGAAGTACCGTGGTACCTTTGTTTACAAACTTAATTCATTCTGCAATGCTGGGGAAGCTGGTCACAGTCACGTTCACCACCTGATAGAACAGTCTCGAACAGAAGGAAAATTTTGCTGTTTCTGTTTGGCACCAAACTGCCCGCAAACAGAAGGGTTCAAGAACTAAGGTATTAGTTACAGATATTTTTCCCATATTGAAAAAAATAACAGAGAATTTAAACAAAGCAATGGGGATTTGTGTTTGATTTGAGAATTGAAAATAGAATAGTAGCTTTGCAATTCTGTTTATAACCAATTGCCTAGACAAAAGTTTCACGTGTGTGAAGTCATTTGAAAAATATACTTACATTTATGTTACAAGGTTAGCAATTTTAAAGTACAGGACTTACTCTAAGTATATATACGCTCTTTGTACTTTAGTTTTTCATAAAGTATATTTTCTTCTAAAACAACTTGGTAGTCAGAGACAGAAAATCCTACTATACCACCTTTTTGTTGCTGTGGTTGACAATATTATATATTTGTCATGTGCATGATGTTTTGAACTACACTGCATAAGCATTCTGAAATGGCTAAATCAAGGCGATGAAGTAACTAACATACCATATGCATTATCTTAGCTACCATTAATCTAGTAAGAATGCTTAAAATGTACACTTATCATTTTGAAAATTGCATCAATCATCATAGTTGCTACATTACTTAATTATTCTGTTGTTGCCTGGTGAAATAAAATGTTAACTATCTCTTATTTATTATTTGTTTTATTTTATTATTATGTTAGTCACATATATGTTTTTATAGGTATTAAATTTTATCAATCCAAAATCTGAATGAATTGATGAGAACCATCAAATCTCTACAGAGGTCTCATAAAACAATTTCTCCATTTTCCTGAGGGGGTTCATCTGGGTTAGAAGTGCTTGAATCTGCCAGATTTTGGGCTCTGCAGAAGGAAAACAAAGAGAGGAGAAAAAAGTCAGAGAAAGATGAACTTCCAGATGGGCTTGAACTTTTCAGATAACACTGACTGATAATGATTTCTTATAGCCATTTTTTTTTTTTTTAAATCGGTACCAGGGAACCTAACTCATGACTGCACGCTTGCAAGGCAGGCACTTATGCCTCTGAGCTAAATCCCCAGCCCCAGTCTTTTTTTTTAGCAGAAGCATCTTTTATGTCTACATGGTGATACGGAATCAGGACAATTAGGCACTGTACTGCTACACTATCTCAACAGCATTTTCTTGTTCTAATAATGTAAATAAGTATTTCACAAGCTATAATCCATGGGGCACTAATCCTACTTGTTGCCTTGGCAGGAGAAAACTGTTAGGTGACCAGACACATTTGGAAAGTTTAGCATATTCAGTCTCTAACCACACCCCCACACCCCAATGCCAGCTCCCAGAGCCATTTCCCAAACAAACTACCCAAACCACCAAACCCTCACGCTGAGAGTTGAGTCCGGGGAATATTAGCATTTTAAAGGCTCTGATAAGTGCCTGGGGACTTCTTTGTCATATTTTTTTTGTTGTTGTTGTTCCATTCCCTTTGTTTTAAATCAGTGCTGTTCAACCCAGCATTTCTCAATCTTTCAAACTTTCCCTATCAACTCTTGGTCAGACTTTTCCAGATAACATCTGTTAGCAACCCAAGATAATAGCCTTCCTTTAAAGCCACCCCTTGAGAAACAAGTCTTTGCGCTTGCTGTGTAACTTGTTCAGACTACACACTGGGAAGAGTTTGAAGCAAGCCGTGAGCCATTGTCCACAGCTGGCCCCCCGGCTGGTTCCTCCTTTTGGGTGAATCCTTTCACTTTTGAGCATCTGTTTTCTCTCCAGTGAAATAGGATGCCAGCACTACCATGGAAGTGTTGTTTCAAAGAACTAGCAGAGACTGCATGTAGTCTAGGAGAAGTCTACTGTCCTACCTAACATAGGGTAGATTTCTGCTAACTATCTTTTCCTAGAACCTCTCCGGCAGCCTACATTTTACAAATGAACATTTCAAAGTTACGAAAAACTATCTTAATTCTAAAAAAAAAAAAAAAAAAAAACTTCTGCAACCTAAATTTTTCTAAATTCCTAGAAAATGATCTGCCATAATCATCTTGGGCTAGCGGCTACTTGCCGTTGCCATGACTGCTGAAAAATAATTTCACATGAGGCTAATTGCAAGGCAGATCAATTTTTAGAACAAATGTCCTTGAAAATGTCTCTTTAATTTTCATTTAATTTGAACAGATTCGTTTGCAGTTCTTATTCATGCAAAATTCACATTGACATCACTTAGTTCTAAACTAAATTAGGTAATGTATGTTATGAAAGCAGAATTACTGAACGGCTGCAGAATATTGTGCCTACAGGGCGGCTCTACTGTTGGGTTAGAAAAAAAGGGGGTAAGGCAGGGAGCAGTGCAGGAGACTTACCTAGTCTACCCTGAGCCTGAGCTCAATCTTCAACACAGCAAAGGCCATGGATAGATAGATTGACAGACAGACAGAGGCATAGATATACCCCTCAAAAAAACAAACTAGAAAAATGGAGAGGACTCAGTAGAAAATCATAACAATGATCCAAATTCCAAATGTAAGAGGTAAAACTTTGCAAATTGAAAGCAAAAATGAAGCAAAGTAGAATTCAATACCTTACCATAGACAGTCTGAAAGGGTTTATTGAAAAGAGCAATAGGTTCCATCTTACCCCGAACAATTGTTTTATGATGAAAATAAAACCCATTAATATGGTAGCAATTGAGATAGAAGTGTTAAAAAAAAGTGTCACAAAATTAAATTTTGAAGATTTTAATTTTTTTAATACTAAACATTGAGCCCAGGCCCTTCACACTGAACTACAGTCCCAAGCCTATTTAGATATTTATTTATTTTACCTTAAGATCAGGTCTTGATAACTCACTAAGCTGGCAAGGCGGCTGGGCTTGAACTTGCAATACTTCTGTCTTAGCTTCCCAAGTGTCTGGGCTTGCAGGTGTGCACCACCTTAGTAAGGGTTTGTGTTTTTATTAGTGACTTGTGAACTGAAGAACATCAATTTTGCAAAGCAGAAGGAAAATGAGGTAAAGTAGAGGGGTGAGTTTCACAAACAGGAAAAAAAGTGAAGGCCAAGGTAAAAGGAATAATCGATTTTCTTTGTAGGAATACAATAAATATCTTGTTGACTATTTTTTTTCCCCAAGTTCTTGAATTGTTAGATTTTATACCTAAACTGGTTGGGCTTGGTTTTGGCCCGATTATAGAGAAATCTCAGCAAAAGTGATTTCTTTTGGGACCTGTTGCCTTTTCTTCAATAGGGGAAATGTGAATGGGCTCACTGAAGACCCCACTGAGGATGTGTTTTGCAGTTTTATGCGTCTATTCTGATCTTGATTGGTGGGAGATGCTATATTATTGTGTGTTTGTAATATAACAGTGTTTCAATGATGATGAACACTGCACAGAGAATTTAAAATGAAGAAATAAGTTCAAACTTCAGCATTATAGATTTAGTTTAGTTTTAACTAAGCAAATCTTTTACCCTAAGATGTCAAATCCCTGGCTGATAGTGTATGTTTAAGTTCTGGATTTCCTAGACTTTTCCAGATCCAAAAATAGAGTGTTTATTAATTCTTTCAACAAATAGTCATTGAGTATCTACTACTATTTGGCAACCACTTTGTTAGGTAATAGAAATATAGTCATACGTAAGATAAAATCCCTGTGCTAAAATCTTAGTTCTAATAGAAAAGCAGGTTTGTGTAAATAAGGACAGCAAATAAATTTGCTTTATCTGCGATAGTTTAGACATTTTGAGAAGAAAAAAAAAAAAAAAAACATTTAATCAGTGTGCAAGATAGTCACCAGCGACTCCAGCCTTCTAGTTTTGGCCTTCTCTGACCATATGGGAAGGTTGATTTTTGTAATCAATACCATATAACAGAAGTCATGGCAGGTCACTTTGAAGATAAGATTTTAAAGATTGTGGCCTCTATCTTGAGTTTTTCTCTGGATTTACCCACACGGGAAGCCACATGATCAACAGCCTTATGGAGAAGCCACATGGCAACGTGCTGAGGGGTACGCCAACAGGCGCCCAGGAACTGAGACCTGCCAAGTCCACGTGAGCTTGGAAGCTGATTTCCCAGCCCCAGATGACTCAGCCCTTCTCAACAGCTTGACTCTTAACTCAAGAGAAACTCAGAGCCAAAACCTCCCAACTGAATTGCTCTAGGATTCTCAAGACACAGAACCTGTGAAATAATTAATGTGAATTGATTTAATCTGCCAAATTTGGGGGCCGTCTCTAACTCAGTGATAGAGAACTACCATAAGACTTTCAATGGAGGTAGTTTAAGAAATAATAATTCAGAGTGTTCCTGACCAATGGTCAGCTGTCTGAAGCAAGAATTGATGAGATTTTATTAAGTACAGCTCTACGTGTTGGAAAATAAGAGTAGTTGTGTCACTGATAGCCTAAATGAGTTACTGATCTCTCTTCCTTGTGCTAAGATTACAGGATCTGAATCCAAGCGCTTTTATACCCTATTACATCAGAAATGGATCCAATAACCAGAGCTATTTATAATAAATGTCACGGCCTTTCCCTCTATTTTAACTGATAACACTATTTTAAGAATTCAGAGTAGATCTGGTAGGAGTGGGTGTAACATGTGTGTACACACCAAAGAATGTCTTAACCTTTAAAGGCAAGGATGATTTTGAGGTCCCTTCCATATACTAGTCTGAAACATTGGGATTTTGCTTCCCCATTGCTCTTCTTACAATACTGCTCGGCTTTATTGACTCAAAAGATGTCAGAAACATCATGTGCAAATCACTTCTAAGAAAGGTAAGACTCTCATTCATAAATAACTTATCTCTTGATGAACCATGCTGTGTCCAAGTATGTTTGATAAACCCATGAGCAGTTATGTTTTTAACACAAATAAGTGAAAAGTAATATCAACTTATAGTCTACAAGTGAAATAAGAACAAAATCCTGAGTTTTATTTAGAGTGTGGCACAGAGATACAAAGATTTGTAGCTTTCTTTGATGTGCTCACATGAAATGCCTGTAGTCAAACGGCTATTTTTAAACTTGAGAAGAAACTCAGGACAAAAGGAACATTTTAAATATAAAAGGGAATTCAGGAAGATCACAAAGAAGTGAAATCACTATTACAAAGTTCAAAGACACATTGTTCTTCAAATACCAAGAAGCTGACTTAAATACCATTGGTGACCCTCATTCAGAGGAGACTTTCTAGGTTTTAAGGAAGTGATGGACACAAGGCCATTCTTCTGCCCCCTTTTAGAAACTGTTTGGTTTGGATCACTATTATATTCTACCTTCTTGAGACTAAGTCTCCTGTTGTGCCAGGCTTTTGAAATAAGTAAGGAGAGCTTAACTGCAAGATAATGGGGGTGCTGTCACAGGCACCAGGTCAGCTGACCACTGGAGACCAAAGAGGGGACTCTGGTGTCTTAGACCTCTGTCTCAGGAGCTGAGACACAGAAAGCTCTACTCAAGACCAGGAATTGGACCCTACCAGGAAATGGTTTTAAGTTGGGCCAAAGTCAGGCTGTCCACCATGTCAAGAACCCTCCGAGAAGCCACCCTTCTTGTCACAGGGAGAGTCCTCAATGGCACCAGCCTAGTGAGGGTTTCCCTAACAGGAGGTGTCTGCTGACAGCTGCTGGAGAAAACTTCTAAACGTGCAAGAATGAAAACTTTGAGAGTACCAAAGTAGCTGGGCACTTTAAATACATGTTATCTCATGTCTTCCTTTCGCCCATTTTAGAAAACAGGCTGTGTATCTACTGTACAGATGTGGAAATGGATACTTGGAGAGATGAAATAATTTGGAGCCAGATTCCAAATATAGGATAGTCTCACGCCAAATTTACTTGCAACTGCTTTTGTTATTGTTGTTGAAAATTAAGAGATTTACTTTGAAAGGTATTTCAAGAGCCAGTAGTAGAAACTCTTTGTTTTTAAACAGAGAGAAAGAGGTCACAGTCATTTAAGTAAACCCTGATTCTAAATTATAGACTTCAGATACTTTGCTGTTGGTCTCATAAATATCCTTAGAAATCAAAAGAATGTGTTTCTGTGCCAGAAGAGAAAAAGAAAGAAACCTGCATATTAGAGAATTATTTTTAGCTCAGTGCAGCTTTTCGTTTTCTTTTGGCAATTTTAAAAGCAAGCTAGTTTTTGCTTTTCCAGCTTTGTTGAGGCATGACTGGCAACTAAAAATGGTGTTTCTTTAAATCGTATAATGAGATAGTTTGATATGTATGTACATTGTTGTGAAATGATTATTACAACCAAAGTAATTATTATCACAATCACTGTACATAGTTACCTACTGTGTATGTTGTCAAAGTACTGCATGTTTACTACCAAAAAAGCACTTGAAGCCAGGCAAGGTGATAGATGCCTGTAATCCCAGAATTTAAGAGGCTGAGGCAGGAGTATCATTATGAGTTTGAGATCAGAATGGCTACATCCTTGAGCTGTGAGTTCAAGACCACCCTGAACTACATAATGAAACCCTGTCTCAAAACAAAACCAAAGCATATAAACAAAAAGCACATGAAATCTTTTATCAGAAATAAATATAAAATCATATAGTTATTCACACCAAAGCACTCTAGCCTTTCCAGTTGCCCAGTAATTTTTCTGTAGGTTTTTCTTTGGAGTAGCCATTGCCTACGTGTTGCTTGGGTAAATATTTGGAATTTGTTTATATTCCAGAGACAGACAGTTCAGAAGCATGTGATCCTATCATTAATCCATTTGTCTGAACTACCATAAACACCTTCAATGTGCCAGTGACTGAGAGCGTAAGATTGCAAAGAGTTTATTAAATAAAAACATAGCAATAAACCCACAGTATAAAGCTATGGAGAAATCCCAGTTGTGAGAACTGACAAGAAAGAGATATCCTGATGTTACTTTGGACTTCAGGAATGTTGAAAACAAATTGATTCCAACAGATACTTTGTGAAGCCAGCCCAATGTTTAGTGCCTATTGAAAATTCACTTCCCTCTTGCCTCCCTGCTTCCATGCTCTGCCCTTCCCTTCCCTCCGCCCCCCTTAACCCTTCTCCCACCTCTTCTCTCCTCCCCTCCCTTTCACTGGCTTCCTTCCTTCTTCTTCCCTCCCTTTCTCCCCTCCCTCCCTCTTTCTCATTCGTTTCTTTTTTTATGACACTGGAGATTGCATCCAGGGAACACTGAGCTATATGCCTACGCCAATTTAAAAACTTCTGACACAGTTTCTCAAAATTGTCCAGAATGGCATTGAATTTGGGATTCTCTTGCCTCAGATTTCAGAGTAGCTAAGATTACAACCATAAACCAACATGGCTGCAAAAGTTAACTTTATTGTTACTGCTTTAAATCACGCTAAGTCGAGCTGTAACTCAGGAAAACAAAATTCTATTTCTACAACTGACTTTGAAACCTTTTTTTTTTTTTTTTTTTTTTTTTGTCTTGTCATCAATTTATCTTTATCTGGGCAACCAGACGACTCTCTCAGGATCATTCTAAAAATAACTACAAGTGGAGGTTGGTGAAATGTGTTAACATTTTACTAACTGTTAATTTCTGGGTAGATGGTTACAGGATGAGTGAACTTTAATGTCTTCATTTTTCTTGTGTTTTGTTATTTAGTATTCTTCTGCAATAAGTAGGTCTCACATTAAAAGAATAAAAAAGAAAAATATTCCTTCAGTTAAAAAATAACATGAAGAAGGCAACTAGAAGTACAGAAGGTCTAAGAGAATATATGTACTGTAGACACACACACACACACACATATATATGTATATATATTTACCTTTTTGTATGTTACTATCCTCTCTTTTTTTTTTTTTTTTTTTGATAACAAGGATCAGACTCATGACTTTGTACTTGCCAGGCAGGTGCTTATGCCACAGAGCTAAAACCCTAGCATACTTTTTTCCTTCTTAACAACAGGTTATATGATATTGTATAGTCTTATTTCTTGAATTTTTTCAGTTAACATACTATTTTGAGTAGACACTGTGGATGGAATCATTACAGAGCTAATAGATCATGCAGAAGAGGAACAGGAACTGGGGAAGAGTATGGGTCATGGTGAACTGAGAGCTTGTACCCCTTTACAAAGAGCTCAGCCATACTGGCAGTCACCTCATGAGGATTTGTGCCCAAGATTATCATATTTTTAAATTTTCCCAGAGATTTTTAAAGTCTAGATTTTTATGTTCAATCTGAGTTTTAAATGTGGACAATGAGTTCTTCATGATTGTTGGTTATGTGGGTCAAACAAAATATAACTGCATTAGCTCACTTTGTTGGCCTCCTTTGGTTTCTTAGAGATATGCTAAGAGACATACTATACAAGATATGCAACAGAATTTCCACTTTAAGTGCTCCCTGTACCAAGAGAAAATCCATTAAATCAGGTATCACGGAGCTACCTAGCAGTCTGTGTTGCAGTAGGGAATTTTCATAGAATCTTAAGTTCAAGAACCAAGGAAGCACACTTTTTTTTTGGAGGGGGGGGTACCAGGGATCGAACTCATGACCACCTGCTTGCAAGGCAGGTGCTTATGCCACTGAGCTAAATCCCCAGCCCCAGAAGCACCCTTTTTAACAGTGTAGAATCATACATAAGCATAACAGTTCCTAATCATAACTGAATTCAAATTATCACAGTAGCATGCTTTGTTACACTGTTTGTTTACTGGCAGATGGAGTTCCTTCCAGATTTTTACCTTTATAAATATTTCAATATAAGCTACTGCTTTGGTGTTTTGGGGGTTCATTTTTCAAATCAGGATCATTTGGTCTAATTGGGGGGTGCAATAGATACTGCAGTTTTTAGGTTTATAGTAGATACTGAAATTTACTTTAAAAAGTTACAAAAGGTCACATTTCAGTCAACACTATGTGCAAGTACCCTTATCCCCAAGGTCTACATTTTTGGGCATTACAAGAGATTGAACTCCTGACTTCACACTTGCCAGACGGGTGCTTATGCCACTGAACTAAATCCCTGGCTTCATAAATCTGGATATTATATCTTTCTAAATTCACAAGTTTAATGCATTATTTTAAAAGTGTTTGATGTCTTAACTTCTAGTCTAATAAAGAAATTTTTATCACATGTTCTTAAATTGGTTTAGGTTTCCTCTACATGGGATGTGATAGGTTGGCATCAGTTGACAATGGCAGGGTTGAGATCAAGGGAGGGAGTGTCCTCTACAATATCTTTATTTGCACTCACATTCTTCCCAGGCTCTAATTCCTTCCCCAATCCTTGCTTTCTTTCCACAGAGAGCACACTACAGCTGTTAATTATCTTTCAGCATGATATTAGGACCCTGTTTTCCTTTGGAACAATAACAACAACAATAATAATAATTATTATTATTATTTGTCTTTTTTTGGTACCAGGGAGCGAACTCACGACTGCCTGCTTGCAAGGCAGGCGCTTATGCAGCTGAGCTAAATCCCCAGCCCCCAATAATAATTATTAATACAAGGGATCAAACCCAGAACTTGACACTGGTTGGGCAAGCAGCCTACCACTAAGCTACAGCATTAGTCCTTTATTGATTTATTTATTTTCTGACAAGGTCTCTCTATATTAACCAAACTGCTTTTAAATCTGCCATCCTCCTGCCTCAGCCTCCACAGTAATTGGTATTGCAGGTGGGCATCACCAAACCTGGCTGGAATTATTTTCATTTGTTTATTTCCTTTGCCAACTTTGCTATTTAATAATCTATTTTTTTCTCGTCTACTCGATGTAGTCCAGTGTGAACTAGGCCATCAACAATTTGCCTTAAATAGTATTGAAATAAAATCAATTATAAAAATTATTAGATTACTTAATCTGATTTTCAAAAATTTCATTTGATTCCAATCTTATTTAACCATTTGACAGAAGCAGCACCATTTTAAGTTTCTTCCCAAACTACTTTTAGAAATTCACTTTAACATGCATTTTGCAATTCCCTACTATAAGGGAAACCACTAATGAGTATTATTTTACTTTGTAAAATAACAGCAAAAGAACTATAAAGATATAAATAGTTTTATATGCACATTAAAAACTTTCCAAACCAAAATGTAGACTTTTACGGGGTGAGGTGGGGCCTCTGAAGAGTTCGATTTTTAAAACCCAAATGGGATTTCAAAATACAAATAAATAAATGTCAAAGCTTCTTGGCCCCTGCTTTGCCATTCTATGCCTGAAATTCTGCCAAAATGAAATTTTCCATTCAAGAAGGGATGGCATTTACTACGCAGATTTAAAAGATATCCCAGAGTAGTGGAAACTTGGTACAACTTCTGACATTGCTCTCTGGTGGACAGAACAGCGCCGCTGCCTACATTTCCCATCCCTGTAACATTTTCTGCCAAATAAATGCTCAGTCTCTCCAAGGTCTTCAGCTACTGTGTCTATTGACTTTTCCCAGTGCCCAGCACAGAAGATTAACAGCCGCCAGGCTAGAAGATAGTGTTTCACTGAGTAGCAAGGGACAGAAATGACAAGAGAGAAAATGTTTCACCGAGGGTCCGGGCAAAGAGCAGAGAAAGTGGGAAGACAAGAGCGGGTCAAGGGATCACTCGCAGGAGGTGCACATCTATTTCAGGCGTCTGTTTCAGGCGATTGGAGACAAAGCTGTAGTGGGAACGGCTGCTTAAGCACATGAGGACGTTGCTTGCAATGACTGAAGGTCAAACAGCTAACAGAAGAGTCTGGACAGAGAGCTCAAAAGGGAGACTGCGGAGCTGCTGCCTGGCTGGTGCCAGCGGGAGCCGAGCGTGGTGCCCGGGGAGCGAGGGGTGGGCTCTGGAAGAAGAACTCTCCACACAAGAGTCCTTTCTCCCAGACACGTTAGAAATGGACACTGTGGCGTAGACCAGATGCACAGATGACAGCTACAAAACGCTAAGCGAGAAAACGAATCTTTCTGCCATCCAACAGTTTGTATTTTTAAAACCACTGCCTGGGTGAAGCAGCAAGCAGAAGATCCTAAAACTTTCCTCCCCACGTTCAGTTCTCTTCCTTTTGCGTACCCCTTTTTTCCCCCTTAGGCTGTGCACCCTGAAATTATCTCTGACTCTTGATTTCGGGTTTATTATTTTTTTCTGGCATGGTATTGCTCCCAGACCCAAACAAAGCTCTTTTTTCTTGTGTAGTGTTTGTTTCACAGAAGGGACAAAGAAGAGGTAGCCAGGCATTAAAAAAAGTTCTGTGGTTTGGGGAACTTGGGCCTTTGTTGTGTCATTTCCCCTTGCCCCTCCACGCCCCCAAGCACGTGACCCAGAATGGCCGGAATTTTTGTGAATGGAGCCGAAAGGTGGTAGAGGGGGCGGGCGGGACTCCGCCCCCTTCCCCAAAGTGTCCAATCGTCTAGCCGAGCGCTGCGGGGTCAGCAATAAACAACAATGGTCAGGGAAATTACGGTTCCTCATTGGCTGCAGCAAGAACCTCGCGGGGGCCTAACCTGAAGCTCCGCCCCCTCCCGGTTGTCCTGGATACCCGTAGGGCTCAGGCCACTGAAAAAGTCTTTGGAAACTGTTGCTTGGATTACAGGGGCTATGTTACCCCAGCAGCGCGTAGTGGCGGCGCCGTTGGGGTTGTCCCTCTCTGGTCGCGCCTTTCTGAAGTACCGGAGAACCTCAGTATTCCAGCCGCAGGGTCCAGGCTACTCCTAGACCCCCTCCCAATTTGTCGGGGTTCAAGGCACTTCCCGCCCAAAATGCTGGCAAAGACGCTCGGGCTGAACTCCGATTTACTGTTGCAGGGAATGCTCGGGTACGCACTTGCTCTGCACTGTCCCTGCTAACTTCCTTAGTAATCGGTGCTGACTTTCTGTTTTTGACACAGGTCTTGCCCATCTTGCAGGGGTCTAGAGCGAGTCTGGGCGCTTACACTCCATTTTAATGCGTCTTCTTCAGGTTTCGCAGAGGGAAAGGAAACTTTGAGATAAACCCTGAGAAGGTCAACATCCATGCCAGACCAGCTGCAGGGAATGTTCTTTGGTCACTAGCCCTGCTGGCTATCAGGGTCACAAGTGAATTTCAACACGGCTGGGTCTCCGGCCCCTTCCCCGGGGCCTCCATTCCCTATGGGGCCGTGGCTTCTGAAGTGACGCCTCGGAGCTTCACGCCCCAAGCAGGGCGAGTGACTCGAGACGCGGCCCAGACCTGCCGACGTCCTGGTGGGAAGGTCCTTGTAACTCGAGCCGGGTCCCCGCTCGCTCCCAGCCCCGGGCCATGATTGTTTGCAAGCTCCGGAGGAAGTGAAAGCGTCAAGTACAGTAAGCGACACCCTCCGCCTCCGCGTGTACACAACAAAAGCCCTGGAAACCACTGCTGCCCGGGACGCCCGAGCCCCCGGCCCTGGGCTCGTCCTGTCCACCTCCACGGTGCACCGCGAGCGCCTTTCCTTCCTCGGTGCCCGCGTGGGGACCAGTCCGGTTTTTACACTTTCCCCAGTTCTCCCTCCCAACGCAACCACCCCTAATAAGCAATTCCTCTCGTGGCTCCTCTCGTGGCTTTCCCTTATGACCCCGTCCCATAAAAGGTGGTTGCTCATTTTAGGTGAAGATGGGTGCAGAATCCTGTCGACCAGTGATATTGGTGGTCAGTGTTGAGCAATTAGAGAACTTGGGCCGACAGCGGAGAGGAAAGGAGGCTGGGGAGCGCGGTGAGCTCCAGGTCCAGTCGCCTAGAGGGGTCGGCGGTTTGGAGGGCTGGGGGCTGGGGTGCGAGCTCGGGCGTTGTGGATTGCACTTGAATGCTGTATATATCTGAACCGCACAACAGTGCTCTAAGCAACTCAGCCTAATAGTGAACCAAACACACCCGAGAGGAGGACTGGCGACTCGAATCGAATGGTTTCAGTATCCCCAGGCGGGCGCCTTAACAGTAAGCAGCGAGTTTGAGAGGAAGTCGATTTCCTCTGTGGCTTTTGCCAGCTGCGGACCCCGCGCTAGCCCGGGCTGCGCTGGCTGGGTAAAGGGGTGCAGAGGACCCGCGGGAAGGGGCCGCGAGCCTCGTGATTGACAGCCCGAAATCTGATCTTGTGAAAGAGACGTGGAGCCAATAGGAGGCAGCGATCCATCAGTTTGGATTGGAGGCCCCTGGAGGAGAAGTAGAGGAAAAACCACCGAATTGAGCTCTGTCAGAGGCGCTTTCGGCTTCCAAGGGGAAGTGCTGGGCGATAATTAATGTTTTTATTAAATTTGGAGGGAATTTTTTGCAGCCGTTCGCCTAGCGTGGCCTTCAGGTGGGTCTTTCCAACAACTTTTTATGTCTCTCCAGATAATTGCATGGTTGTGGGTTGCAAAAACTATCCTTATGAAAGAGGTGTCTCCGTCTCTTTAGTCCCGTTAGGTGCAAAGCAAGTCTCGTTGATCGCCATTGCTAGTTTTGCACACGTTTGCGAATCAGAGCTGCCCGGGGTACACCAATGTGCAGGGAGACAGCGAGAGTGTAAATAAATACATTGCCTCGGGTTCGGATTTTTGCTCCTACCGAAAATATGTAAATTGTGAACTCTCTTGGCTCTCTCTGGATTCAGGTGAAGGAGGCGTTGTAGGGAGGGTTATTTTTGTGAATGGGACTGTCGGAGGGTAATTAGCTATGCAAATTCAAGAGCTTCATTCATGATTTTTTTAAAGCCTAAAGCCATCTTGTTCCCCTCTAGGTTGATAGAAGTCCAGATCCTGAGGAAATCTCCAGATAAATGCTCAAAATATAAAATACTGAGCTAATATTTGCGAAGAGCAGCAGAATGGATGGATTTTATGACCAGCAAGTGCCTTACATGGTCACCAATGTGAGTGATCAGTTCGAAAGTTGCTGTTTATAAACTTGACTCCGACGAGGGGTGGGGAGAGGGAGAGAAGGAGAAGGGAGGGGGCAGGGGGGTTGGGATTACAGATACTTTATCTGCTTTGTTGCCACTGTAGGGCGACTCTGCTTCTATAAACCCAATCTTCAAAATGAGTTTACCTTTCAGTGATTTGGATAAGGCACAGTTTTGCTTTTAAGATTTTTTTTTTTCTTTCTGATCAAAGTGTCCAAAATGAGTGGAAGAGGAGATGCAGGGCAGCAGCCGCTGCTGAACTCAAAGTTTGTGGCTGGGTTTGTCTGCCACATTGAAAAGAAAGAAGTTGAGACAAACGCAGACACTTTTTGTTTACATGGGGTGTTTTGATTTTTGCTATTTTTTCTCTCATTTTTCTCTCTCTCCTGTTTTCATTTCCCCACTGCTTTTGCCTTTATTTTTTGAGGGTGGCTTTCTGAGAGAGAACACAATTCATAGTAGTTTAGTTCTCATCCAGCTTAAAAACGACTTTAAGTGTTATAGCTTAAATGTTGTTTTGTTGCTGAAATACCATGAATGTATATGACTGATAAACAGGAGTGTTAGGATTGGCACAGGGAAGCAATTCTCCCTGCCTGCTGAAATCTCAGCCTAAGCTTTCACTGTCAAATAAAGACAGAAAATTAGTATTAGAATTCATCCTAGAAACTTTTATTTTTCTATCCAGAGACAATCCAGTAGCATTATGTTATGTATGCATGTGTACTTTTGTATGTGACATCTGAGCTTTACATTTTTAAAAAAGGATTTTTATCTTTCCCTTTGTAGACTCAGCGTGGGAGAAATTGTAACGAGAAACCAACAAATGTCAGGAAAAGAAAATTCATTAACAGAGATCTGGCTCATGATTCAGAAGGTGAGGTTTAATTTTGAGCTGAATCCCCCTTTTGACTTACATTCTCTACCTCACTAGAAAGGGAAGAATTCAGTCTTATCTAAAAAATAACAAACTTTGAAGAAACTGAATTTAACCAAGACTTTTACTTGGAGTAGTTTACATAATGTGACAGTTTGCACTGGAGAATATTTTCTGGTCCTGTCGCAAACTACTGAAAGGAGAAAATAAAAACACTGACCTTCTTTTAAACATCATTTTGTATTAATGCTTGCCCATATGGCATGTAACTAATCCCACACACCAAGATAACAATTTTAAAGTGTCCAACACAATAGGACACAGTGAGTAGCTATGTACACTACTTATATTTTTCTTTACACTGTATTATAAATTGATTGATACAAACTTGTTTTCTCATCATCTTTATACTAAAATCAAATACTATCATCAAAAGTTTCATGGGCAAGTTTGATGACCACATCGTGCTGTCAGAACATCTTGTTAATAGGCCTTAAAGTGTTCACTGAATCATACTTAAGGCCTAATTAATACTTATGATACTATTTGGGAAATTAGGCTGTAAAGTCTTTTTATGAACTGTTGATTGGAGGTCAATGTATTATACATTATTTCAGCCATAGGAGGGCATTCATAATAAATTGAAGATACTTTTAATTATCAAAGTTCAGTTCACAGTTTAAGTTAGATGTACTGAGTAATACTGAAACTTGCTTAAATCTCATACCTATCTGTCATCTCTCTCCGGTGTAACAATATACAGTTTTGTACCAGTTAATAAATCAGTACCAGGGGATTATCTGTCTTTGGCTTTTATAAATTTATCAACATACAAATTTTAATTTGTATTTAAAGTTATTCTTTTTGGTTTTGAGACATTAAACCGGAAAACAGTCCTTTGAGACTTAACCTCTTATATCATGTGTATAAGATTCAGGTGATGTCAATAAAATGCATTCCACTCTTTCCAAAATTTCCTCTACTATGTTTTAGCAAGAGTTGAGTAATTTAAGAAAGGCTGCTGTGAATAGACTATCTTCGGATCAGCATGTTTTGCAAATTCAGGATTGTATGGTTTCTTTATTTTTGTACCCTGAGTTTACTTATTAAGCTGTTTGTTAAAAAGGAGGAATAAAAAGACGATTGACTTTATTATTTGGCTAAGTGAAGAATTTCTTAGTGTTGCTTAACAGGCATCACAAGTAGGATTACGGTGATATTTGTTATGAATACTATTTTTTCTATCAACTGCTTTTCCCCAAATTAAATTCATATTTAATGCCAGTTTCGCAGCAAACATTTTCATTTAGTGAGGCCTAAGGATTTTCAAATTTTACTTTTATGTCTTTAAATTATTTTTCAGAACTCTTTCAAGATCTAAGTCAACTGCAGGAAACATGGCTTGCAGAAGGTGAGGCAAAAAAAAAATTGCTTAAAAGGGGGGAACAGCAACTCTAGAAGGGGAAAAAAAAGTCTTGAACTTGCTGTCTTAATGTTCAGCCCAATTAATTGAGCTCTAAAAGAGCCACCTCATGTGTCTTGCATACATTAGAGCCTCTGATGAGTTTGTCTTTGGGGACTCCGGGACTGCACTACCCCGTGTCATCACAAATTACCAGGAGAAATTGCTTCCAGCTCACAATCACATCTGCTTTTGGCAAGAACTAATGCACCAAGACTTCAAGTTCTAAGCCTCTGTTCAGATTTTAATTGCAATTGATCAGGTTTATATTATTGTACCTCGAGAGACCTCCTAGAGCCAGCACCCGGCTGGCTTGCTGTTTCCTTTAGAGCAGCGCATATCATTATTTGGTGTTCTGGTGGAGGACTTTTCTGATGGCAGAAATTAGTTTCTCTGGGTTCATCAGGACGGGATGCTTCAAGATTTAAGTGCAAGTGTCTTCTTTCCACCTTGCTCACAACACAGAACCTTAGGTGTGTATCCTATACTTAGGAAATCTATGGTTTTAAAATGAATCTTTGGGGGATATAAAGATGTTAAAAATGTTTTCTGTATTTTACTATGCATGGGGTGTTTGTTGAAACTGACCTTTGATGTTTTGTCACTTTTATTAAAGCTTATTTAATATAACAAGGAGGCATTTAAAAGCATTTTAGAATATTTTTGATAAAATTTCATATTGCAGCCTATTATATGTTCTATTGTGTGTAACTTTATTTATAGAAACAATGAGATAGTGCTTCAGTGAGGCTTTTTACATCTTCAGATATGTCTAATGTTGGGAGATTTTCTTTGACATCTATAATTTAAAGTTTTCCTCTCGGATTCGGCATACTAAATATGAAATATTAGTTTTATGAATTATTTTATAGGAAATGAAAGAGCAAATTATATTGAAGCACTGAGTATAATTCTGTTACTTGTGTGTTCACCTAGTGTGAGAAATCTGTTATTTTTGGAACAAATTTTTAAGGTGGCTGAAAGGAGAGAGAGGGTCTCTGAATGGAGCCCAAGCGTTGCTGTGGCTACTTTTAGGCAGACTGGTGTTTTATTGGGTGGTCTTGTATGCAATGGAGGAAGTTACTGTTAGCATATAAAATAAGTTTCTTTGTTTTGTTGGTATTCTCTTTCTCCAAAGAGCTTTTGCAATCTTTATGAATCTTTTAAGTTACATAGCTTTCCTGACAGTCCTTGGAAAGGGTGATTGTACTTGTATGTTAATGAAAGGTGAGTATTAGTGAAAGTTTTGATTATAATTAAAGGTCATTTTGCTTGTCTTTCTAAATGAAACTTATTGCAATAGAGTACTTATTTTTGTAACAGAAGTCATGCATTCAAACATGATTTTTTCATGAAAAAAAAAACTGCAGGAAGGTTCTTGTGTTAACTTTCGTCTATTAGTTTTGCTAAGTTGAAGGTTGTGAGACTATTACATTTATTAGAGAATTTATTTGGTTATCCAAAATAACTTAAATATCTATTTTGATTGTTGTAGAAGGTTTGTTGAGTCTTGATGTTTAAATGTAATTGATTCCAAATCAGGGCGCTTGCTGGCAGATTTTGAATGTGCATAGCAACTCTGTTCCTGGAATTTTAAAATGTGAATCTGTGACAGACTCCTACCATTCTATAATCATACATATATATTATGTATGTATATATATATATATGTATGTATATATGTATGTGTATATATGTATATATTTTACATTTGACTTGTTTTGTGAATAACTTGGAAAAGTGATTTGAATAATTTATCTGAGTTTATCTTTCAAACTCTGTGTGGAATCTCCTTACCTATGATTAGCAATATACCCATAAACCAAATTTGCAGTTTTAGCCTTATATAAAATCTGGAAAATGCCTGATGTATTTGGAGAAGCACAGACTTTTACTTAGGAAGGAATTAATAAGCTTAATTAAATTCAAGAATTAATCTTGAGTGTTTTATTAATACCCAGGTGTGCTACTATTTACAAACTATGGATAAGCTTACAGTTTAGAATAATTTAAGCATTTTCAAAATAGTTTACATTAGTTTACCCAGTCACAAGTAAGCAAAAGGTTGTTAATGTAATTTTAAAAAATTAGATAATGAGGAAAATCTCCCCCCCCCGTTAATAAAATCCACATTGATTTTTAGTCCTAGAAGTCAAATATATTATTTTACATTAATACTGTGGATAACTTATCCCATCTCAAGAACAATATTAGCTAGGAACAAATTCTGAGACTACTTTAGTTTTATTTGAAGTTACATTTGTCCACTTTTTTCCCTTCTGGTTATCCAATAATTAAAACATTGCTAAATTAGCAGACTATGAACCATTTACATATTTCTTTTTATAATGATCCACAGCAAAGACAGTGACCACGGAATTTTAAGACATCTTGACCCTTTTAAAAAAATCACTAGCAATTAAGCAAGTTTCTCCCATGAGTTAGAATCCCACTGGGAAGTTAAACAGATCTAAAAATCTTAATAGACATGAGAATCAAGCTAGTTACAATGTGTCATGTAACAGTTGTGTTAATAAAAATTATTCAAGCCCCTAAATATTTCTGAAGTGATATACATTAGAATATTTCAATTATTTTCTTGTGAAATTATTTATAAATTTGAACAAGTGCAATATATGAATGAATCAGGAGTAAATTACTATGGATTATCTAGTTTTTCTTAAGGTAAAGTTGGGATAGATAAAGACAGGACTATCTGAAAGGAGAGACAGAACAAGTATTTTCAATTCACTAAAATTCTTTTTGAAACTCACTTATACCTTCCAACACCTAAAAAGAAAACTTAAATCCATAGTGATCTAAAATATGTTTGTGACTTTAGTATTATTTTCAGAGTACAATCTAAAGATTTAACATAAACACTGCAAGTTAAAATAAACATTGCTTTCTGAAAAATATTTAAAAGCTAATATTTTCAATGATCTCAGTAGAAAAAATAGAATGTATGTATATTTTAAATTTTGGCATGGTTACTTCACATTGTAATTTTACTATTTACAATACTTTATTGATTGTCTTTTGAGCCAGATTGCTACTGACAGAAAGGCAATCGCAATTATTTGACTCCATAAGTAGTGAATTCAAGTGTCAATCCTACCAGCACCATGATAACTTCTTGACTTTAACCTGTCTTTCAATGCTTTAGTAACTGGTGCCCTAAAATATTATACTTAAAAATAGATCCTCTTATAGGAGGAGTACAGAATTTGAAGGATATAAAACATTGAGTTAAGAAGGGATTACATTCTAGTGAACTGGTTTATTACAGCTTACCAACACAATTTAAAGAGAAATAGTTAAGTTCACTATATAACTAATGCACATATATAGCTTCTTTTAACTGTTATTTTGTTGTAGGTCTAAATGTGTTGAGGTTCCCCTTCATCGATAACCTTAAGTAAAAACTCAACAGTAATTGGCTTTCATCAGGGTTTACATGTTTTTCAGCGGTGTAGTAGGTCAGGTTTCACATTTTCAGTCAAAGTTTTATCTCCAAGAACAACCTTTCTACACAGAAGTTTATAATTCTCTCACCCAGATAAAGTTGATTGCCTTTTGATTTTATGAAACCTTCCAATATTGGTCAAATTAACTCAAAACTAGAAATGTCACTACTTTTCCTCAATTCCACTTCAAAAACCAATGCTAAATTTACAATCAAAGTAATTTTAATGTCTCTCAAGTAAATGTACTGTCGTCACTAGCTATGTGTATCATGCACAACACACAGTGATCATAAGGCACTCATTTGATTATCCAAAAGTTCTAGTTTATTTTTTAAAAGGGATGTAACACTGGATATGTGCAAATGAATTTTTTTTTTGTTTGTATGACATAGTAAGGAAAAAAAGCATTAAATGCTACATTACTTCATGTAGTTTACACAAAAGGAGTCAAGAGTTAAACTGAAGTCCATACAATTTCTTAGAATTAAGAAATTCATGTATGTGTGCATAGGGAGGTTACCACCTTTTCCTTTTGTTAAATGAGGATAAACTACAAAATATGAAACAGTTCTTTTGGGTCTGATTTAAAGATAGCAGGTAGTGTAAATACATTGTACTTCTGAATACTCATTGGAAATATGTAAATGCTTTTTTCTTTTTAGTCCACTTATAAACTAGAGCGAAATGTAAAGCGTTGGACTTGGTGTAGCATAATGTAGTGTTTCTAGAGAGTCCTAGTAAATGTTAATGAAATATTGCTGAGCTTTTCTAGTACAGTTACAGGAAATGTTTACTGTCTTGCATTTCATAATACAACTTTATTTCCTTTGATTCATATGTATAATCCTGTAATTAAGGATAATAATAATATAGTCAGACATCTAATATTAGAGACAATATTTGGCTACAGACAATGGCTTGTTGGCCCCTATCTTCTTATTTCAAGTCAGTGCAGGTCAATTTATTTAGGAATTGATACTGTGTGAGATTCTAAAGAACTAAAATTTGTATTTCCTTCCTTTTAGAGCATTAGTATATCAAACCTTGAACGTGTTTCTGTCATGGGAAAATGGCCCTCATTTTTGCCCAAATAAGTTTGTTTGTCGCTCTGCAGTAATTAATCCTTTTACTCCCTTACATTTTAATCTTAAAACTGAACGTGATATAAAGCTAGGCTCAGTGGACTTGTGATTGTTTTGTTCCACAGCCTGAAGGTTCAGTTTTGGTGAAAAAGAGTAATCTTGTGCAAAGATTGCTTTCCATGTTGCTTTATTTTATTTAACATAAAATATAATTTCTTTAGATAAATTTGTTTCTAGTTCTTTTTTTCAAAGTAAAATGCTACAAATATCCGAAACAGTCTCTTAACTGATGCTAAAACTTTGAATAATAGGCAAGAAAAACAAGGAACTTTTTGATGATTTCCCTTTTCTTTCCTTCTTGCTGTCCTTTCTTAGTTATACACAATCAAGTTCCTGTAATAAGTGACCCTGTGCACCAAGTATGATGGGATAAATATGTTTACTTGTGCACACATATGTCTCATTTGTTTAACATATATGTCCTTAGATAACGTGTCACTTATTTAAATGTTTTCTAGTGGATCTGAGCTCTATTGGAGACAGAGCAATAAAACTGATGTGTTTATATTGCAAGTTCAAGTTTACTTGCTTGGCTCTCTGGAAGGGTGTGACATGAAAAGATTGCGGTTGGGCCACATGGCTCAGGCTGGACTGTGTTTTTGTGAATGGAGGCAGAACTCCAGCCCTGCCTGCTTGTCTTGAGGAATTGCTGAGGAGATCAGCTGTCTCATTCACCGGCAGAAAGAATGAGTCATACATCTTCCGCCTTGTTTGGCTCCAGGTCATTGTTACAGTGGATAGAACTGGTTTTAATTAAATATTAACCCTTTTTATACTTGACATTTGTCTTATTTGCACTTTTGCTGCTTTATTATGACTTTTAAAAGAACGCCCACCAAGTGTCTAGTTTGTAAGAGTCAGAGGAGCATTTACTTGCCTGCAGCTAACTTTGGAAAAAATTTAAATTCTCACCTTTCCATATAATGACTCTTACTTTATTTAAAAGTTAAAAATAGGCATAAAGGTGGATTGTATTTAAATTTTCCTATCCCCGAGGCAGTGTTCATTAAGAAAGGATATTAAAGTTAAAAATCAGAGTTGACGATTCTGTGACATTTAGGTCATGATTAATAGTTTTATGAATTTCTTTCCCATAATATGTACTGCTGTGTAGTAGAAAGAAAATTAAAGAAATATCTAAGGATAATTATCTAGGTAAAGCAAATAGCCAAGAGTGCAGATACTACCCTTTTAAAGCTGCGATCCTGGACTCGATGGCAACTTGTGTATTAATGTGCAATAAACCCAGCCTCCCTAGCTATTACCAATAAACTCTACATGCTTAATCTCCCTGAAAGCCTTTTATTGGCCTTTTGGTACATATTTTCTCCCCTTCCTCTGTTTTCCTCTTCCCTTCCTCTTTAATTACATAGTGTGCAGAAACATTTTCATTCCCTTAAGGCCATCATTTCAAGCATAGTTTATAACAGACAGTAGTGAAAAACAATTTTTTTTTTAAAAGCTCGGTCCGTATTGTTAATTTTCAGCTTTGGAGTTGGTATGGCTTGCAACACATTTTCAGGCAGCTGTAATTTGCTTCTTCACAGAATTCTTGTGAATTAAAGAAAAAAAAAAGAAGGAAATGTATGATCTGAGTGTGGCAATAGTTTGTCATATTTTCCTTGCCTGGATCCAACTTGTGTTTTTAGTTAACTGTTTTTCTTTTACTCCAACTTGAAATAAGAGGTATACTTAAGCCTTTGTCTATTTAAGCAGTGTGCTGCCTCATTTGGTCTATTCAGTTTTTTCAGATTAGCTTCTGTGAAAATGTGAGTCATGTTTTTTGTTAAAATTCTGTAATATGTTCAAGCATAAGTGTGAAGTACTTATTCAGTATGTTAAGGAGTTAGAACAGAAATAGCAATTCTTATTCCTTTTACAAATTGCCAGTATGCAGTTATTTTGTGAAGCGTAACTTCTAGAGTCTTCTGCTCCTTTGCTATTGACTTTTCTTTCTCACCCATATCCCAGCACACCGAAGTCACCCATCGGTGACTTGTGCATGGCTACTCTAGCAATGACACATATTGCAAAGTTGCAATTTTGTCTTACCATGCTAAGCAAGACAAATCTGGGCTTCAGGACATTCATATCAGCCTATTCAGTTACAAGTATATTTTTGTTGCTCATTCAGCTATTTTAAACTATTCCTGTAAGGGGATACTATATTTTTTATTAGATTCTTGTAAACGTTGGCTTTGTCAAAGCATAGTAATTGCTGTAGTTGATAAACTGCACCTCAGTAGTTACACTAAGTGTAGCTGTCATTTAGAGGAAATCCAAACATGTGGATATCATGGGGAAAGTCTTCTGGAATTGATTGCTTACTTATTCTTATTTATTAAGCATATAGGAAAACACTTGTACTTTTTCGGTGTGGAGACTTCTTTCAAAGTGTGCTTCTCTGCTAATTTATGAGGCTGAGAAAAATCAAGCTTACTGCAATGTTAAAAGCATATTGCTTAAGGGTAAGAGAATGCTAATGTACAAGTTTTAGCTTTTTTATTGGTCTCAGAATTCAATAGAAGTACAGATGCTAAACTGGATGTTGTAGTGATTAAATATACTTTTCTATTTGTGACTTGAAAGCAAAGATAAATGATAGATGATTGATAAAAATAATGTAAATATCTGAGTATCTGCCATCATGTTTAGATTATTTAATCCTTATCTAAAATACCCTGCAGTACTGCTGTTAAACTGATGAATAACGCAGTTTAGTGAGGTTTAACAACTGGTACAAAGCTAAGCAGAGCAAACCATAGACCTATGAGGTAAAGCTTTCCTGACTTTAAACATTCTTACACATAGTAACAAATTCTAGTGGAATAGGAAAAGAACAGTTCTTCCAGGTAAGATGTGTCAAATGGATTAATTATAACTTGAAAATGTTCTTTGTTTGTTTCATTTGGTGGAAGGGAAGGCATGTCCCTAATAAGGTTGGTGTTTGTAAGTAGCAGAGATAGTTGAGCATCACACTGTCTATTTTAATAATACAAGATATTGTCATATAGATATGTTCTTAAGACTGATATAAATTTTATTTAGCCAAGTACTCTGTTTTAAATAAATACTATTAAATAAACTGAGAACCAGAAACTTTTAAAGTACTAAGGATCGAAACCAAAGTTGCACACTGCGGTACATCTCCAGAACTTTTTATTTTCTATTTTGAGATGCAGTCTGGCTAAGTCACTAAGTTACCCAGGCTGAAGTTGAATTTGCATTTCTCCTGCCTCAGCCTCCCAGAGTGCTGGGATTATAGGTACGTGCTAATGTACCTGACTGTATTTCTTCTTTATATAAAATATTTGGATATTTTCATACATATATATATATATATATATATATATATATATATGCCATTTTCAGACAGAGTCACACTATGCAGTTCAAGCTGGTCTTGCACTCACTTTGTAATTCAAACTGTGTTGACCTTGCAACAATCCTCCTGCCTCAGCCTTTAGAGTGCTGGAATTACATGTGTAATTCCACACCCAGCTAAGTCTTTTTTATATGGATTGTTTCTTGGCCCCTCAATTACTAGCCTGAAAAATTTTCAATTGACTGATTATGTATTTCAATTATCATGCCTCATCCAGAATAAAATTGTTTAAAAATTAACTGGCATCTGATTTAATAAGACTTGATTGGGTAAAACTTTCAGTATTATATAATACTAGAAAAGTAATACTTGATAATCAGATTGTAGCTACCATTAATGAGGATGATACTTCATCATATTTGTACCACATTAATGTAACCTGACTTGCTTTATGTGATTTTTGTGTGTGAGAAGATGTATATTGGTATACATTTGTGACAATGTAGATTAGCTTCATGTCTAACTTGATTGTGTTTTAAACATTTTAGAAGTGAAAAAGTGGACTTGTGGTTTGATTGCTGCTGAATGCATTAAATCTTTGCTGTTCAGTATTTTTCCTTTGCTAAAAATAGGGAAGTCATTTGACATTAAAACTGATGAAATAGTCATGTTCTTTTTGTTAATGCTGAAGAGTTGCCAGGAAAATTTTTTTACATGAAAAGATGGCATCTGTTTTATTGTTTATTATTTTTATGAGTACAATCCTTTAAGTATATTATTTGGTTACAGATGTCCTCAAAATAATTGGCAATTCTTTCATTTTAAATGTTTGCAGCATACTTTGGTATGGTCAAGTTAGGGCACACATTTTCAATGATGGTAGTCTCATTTATTAGGGCCGGAAGAGACCAAAAAAGCAGTCATTTCTAAAAACACAGCGGCATGTGTGTGATACCTGCAGATCACTTCAAAGGCCCATGTGAGTATTTAGATGGGGGCTTAAGGACTGCCAGTGGGCAAATCAAAATCTCTCTTGCTCCTTGCAACATGAAACCCTGCAAGAAATAAAAATCTTGTAGTTTCTTTCTGTGTCTCTTATTTCCATCTGGCAAGTGAAATTCAGAGGGACTACATCCATGTATATCTTACGTATTTATATTTTCTAGTTGACATTAATATTCCCTCTCCCCCTCCCACACAGTACTGTTAATGCCATTTTTAAATAGGAGCTCATTGACACATAATCACAGGTGTGATCTTAGTTTAAAAAGACTTTGCTTGATAGATACGACTTGATGTTCCTTATGCATTGGCAGTTTCTCTTTTAATTTTTTTTTTTCCTCCCTCAGCTCAGGTACCTGACAATGATGAGCAGTTCGTACCAGATTATCAGGCTGAAAGTTGTAAGTATATTATAACTCATCTCTTTAATTTCCCTGTGTCTTGTTTCCTTCTTCATTTCTTTCTTTTTGGTTGGTCTCTATTCCTAGTGTGTGTTAGTGCCCTGTGCCGTGTCCTTTGAGCGTGCAGTACTGCAATGGTTTTATTTGTCAGTTTATGACATCACTAGAGTCCCTGTATAATCTAAGTAAGACTTCGAATAGCAGGCAAGGAAAACTGATTTATTTAAAAGACGGTTCTGTTTCCTGTATTTGGTGTACAGTCTCGGAGAGGAAATGGTGTGGTTCACAAATGTGCAAGTGTTTACTTCCATTTTGCCAATATGCTCACTAGGAAAAACCTGGGTGCTGACGGGAGATAGCAGAGTCAAACCCTCTGGGAGATAGTTAGTGTATAACTTGTAAAATAATCTGGACCAAATATTCAGTGGTTTGCTGTGCTGTTTTACAGTTATACAGTACTTGGATTTAATTTTGAGTCTGCAATTGTCTTCTTCTCAAGCGCAGTGACAAATGGATAGAGCCCTGGCTTCCTCTGTGTTTGTTTCCCTGATCCTCGCTCCAGGAACTTACTGTCAGAAAACACATGGCAGGTTATTTGCTGCTTACACGCCCTCCCTAAATTGTGCAGGGAGCCTTGTACCTGGACAATCATAGTTGCCTCCAGGTTTACTGCTGATTTTTATACTTTACCATTCTACTAGGGCAGCTGTTGACCTGAGAAGCAAATGGCAAAGAAAACGGTATACAGTGGTATCTTCTTATCCTCGGGGAATGCGTTCTAGAATGTTCTGCCCATGCCTAAAACTATGGATAGCACTAACCCTTTACTATGCATACTGTTTTTCCGTATACAAAAGTACCTCTGCTAAAGCTTAATTTTATAAAGTAGGTACAAATAAGAGACTAATAAAAATAGTAAGAAATATGACAGTGATAATGCCCTGTAATAAAAGTTATTTAAAAGTTACTGATTCCTTCTGGAATATCCTATTTAATTTTTTAAGACTGTGGTCAACAGCAGATAAGTTAAAAAAAAAAAATTGTAGCAAGGTAAAGTGCCTGTAAGTGGGGACCTTAGTAAATGTCATTTAGATTATGAAACTGCCCTAATGAATTTTTATTCTGTTGGTGTCATTTAAATCTCCAACTTGTTTCATTGTTTTGGAACCCTGATAGTATCAGGCAAGGGAATATTAAGATCCTGTGGCTTACCAAACCCATATTTTTGTACCTTAACAGCTCAAATTCCTACATCAAACAGCACATATTTGTTGGAAATTTTTTAACTTTTGTGTTTGGCATCTTAAATTTCCCTGGGATAGAAGGCTGTGGAAGACTTCTTGTAGATTTTTCACCCATGTCACACAGTTTAGTTCAGTTTTATTTAAAAGAAAAATGTAGTAAAATGCACATAAGATAAAATTGATCATTTTAACCATTTTGACGTCTGTAGTTCAGGAGCATTAAGTGCATTCTCTTGAGCTGTGATCACCACTATTCATTTCCAGAACTTTCCCATCGGACAGTAAGAAAACTGTGTGTGAAAACAATAATTTCCCTAGCCCATAGCTTTCCAGGCTGTCACCTCTTTTAACTGAGAAGAGAATTTCATGTTTTTAAAAATATATCTGAATGCCATTATTTGACATACATGTCCAAGACGTATTCAGCAATGATACAGACCTTAATGAGAGACCCTAAAAACACTCCCAGAAGGGCAGGGGCTAAGGACAACAGCTACTCAAAACCTCCCCTATTGATGGATCTACAGGCAGGGAATGGTTGTATTTCCAACATTTTCCTTCCCCTGTGGAACTTGAATTCTTTTTTTAAGTGGTAAATCTGTTATCTGAGTAAGAGAATTAATCTCATTGAGCCATTTTGTTTCTGAAGAAACTGGTAACAATTTCAACATGATATCTAATGTTGGGGTAAAACAAACTACCCACAGGTAGTTTTTGTTACTCTTTTTCTACTGATCTTTTTCCACCTTTTCTTATTTCTATTTTGTTCTGTTAAATTCCCTGCTCTTGTGTTTGGTGATGTGATCGTTTTCCCTTTCTCTTTTCCCTCCTGTGATGTCCCAGCTTCTTCCTCCACGTGTCAGCTTTCCTCCTCTGTGCATGTGCTCTTTCCCTGGGCTTCCGTCCCCAGTTTCTCTACTGTGTTACATGCTCCCTGCCCTTGCTGTGTTACAGAGCTTCATGTTAGTGCAAATGATGTATATCTGTGTCACCCCTTACAGTAGCCATTAGCTACATGGGTCATAAGTATATGAAATGGGGCTCATTAGAACCTAGAATTAATTGGTAATTTTAGCTAATTTTGCATAGTTTGCATTTAGACGCATGTGAGTATTGGGTACCATACTGGTCAGCATAGTTCTCTAGAGCAAGTTGGAGATACTCTTCTCTCCTACCTGGTCCTCCCTGAGTCCCTAATTACTGGATATCCTCTGTGATGCCCCAGATCTCTAAACATTCCCAAGCTTTCAGCTTTATGTTGACTTCACTTACACAGCAGCCCCGATTCAGTCTTTAATGTGATGCTCTACAGACAGTCCATGCTTAGCAAGTCTAATGCTGATATCATTTTATTCTGACCAACATTTCTCTTCTGGTTATGTTGATTCCAAGGTAAAAAATCTATGCTTTATCCTCAATCCCTCAGCTCTTTACCATAAGCATCCACTTGCTAATCAAGTTATTGATTCTGCCTTTTAAATATCTGAATTTCATGTCTTTACTCCACACTTAGTTCATTGGTTGAGTTCACACACACATTTTGCTTTGACTTCTGAACTTCTGAATCAACTTTTTGATTGGTTTTCTTGCCTTTTGTATTTTTCTCTTTCCAATCAACCCTTTGCAGAGGCATCTGTAGTTATCTGGACTCACTAATTTTCTCCTAAAATTTCCTTCAGGTTAAAGTCTTAATCTTTTAGTTGCACAGAAAATTGTTATATAAGCCATGCCTGGATCGTCTTATCAATTTCACTTGTCCTTCCTGATTCTTTGTACTTATTCTTTTGATTTTTCAGCTCTTCAAGACCACAGGGTTTTGTTTTGTTTTGTTTTGTTGTCTCATTTTAAGTTTTCCCTTTTGTCCTGCAAGGTTAGGATCTTGCTAGTTCTTATTCAGCTTTGACATCATCTTACTGGGGTTTTTCTTCACCTCTTCTCCCCACTGTTAGCCCTGCAGAGTGAGCTGAGCTCTACATTTCACCTGCTGTATTTATTATGTTTGAATATTCTAGATAGGTATGTGTCTTTGATAAGACTGTGAACTTCTTGAGAATCAGGAATGAATCAATCCTTATGTGTTGTAGAAAAACAACATATAAAATTGTCATCATAATCCCCATCAGCTTCTAAGTGCTTCAGTATTTTCAGAGTTTTCATTCTTCTCTTAAGGTAGAAATGTATGACCATCTTTGAATATTGTACACATAATGTCAATATGGTAAAACTTGCTGAAACAAAATTTAATCATTTTTAGACTGGTAACGTTTTATGGTTTTTGGATTGATGAATAAAGACACCTAAGCAATGGTAAAGACAAATCTAGAATAATCTAATAAAATAAAAGCGAGGTAGCCTTTACTCCAAGCTTTCATTGACATTAAGAACTTGTTTGGTGATGCTGACCAGTTAATTTTATTTTGTACTACAAATGGAGCAAAAGGGAAATTATTTGAAGAGAAGAACAGAGAAGGTGAAGGATTTGTGTGTGGAGAGATTTTGAGATATTGGAAGTGGGATGTTGAGTGGTCTCTGAAATGCATTTTACAAGTGTTTGATTGTTGTGTTTGAGGATGGTTAGTGGAGCAGAAAAGTCCTATCTCTACAAATAGAAAGAAACCATATCCCCATACTTTGTGGCCCATTTCTAAATTTATTAGGCTATTTTTTTTTGAAGTGAATAATCAGATTTGATGATACCTTCCTGGAATAAGACACTTCTGTTTTCACTTTAGTGCTTTGGAAAATGAATGTTAGCCAAATTAACAGTAAAATTTTGTATAGTACAGAATCACACTAAGAAAGTATGTTTGAGTGTAATATGTTTGGATATGTGTAGGAGAATAGAAAGAACATTTTAATGTGGAAATTGTGGAAAAAATATTAAACCATAACACTTGGAAACTTTCTAAAACTTCTTGAGCATCCCTTGTTTTTACTCATGTATTATTTCAATTAAAGGTCTGAGAGCCAATGATGTTGTACTATAGCTTGCTAACTTTTGAAGGATGCTAAACTTTGAAGTACGTTTAGATGCAAAAAACAAATAAAAATAAACAACTTCCTGCAAGTCCACGCCAGAGCACATTGACGGGGCATTGAATACATTGTTTTTATCATTTTTTTTTTACTTAGACACAGCTGGAACACATAGTACCATTTCAGAATATGCATTTGTCAGGAAAGAATAGAAGTATTCCTTAGGAGAGGGATTTCAGAGTATTTGAAACATAGCTGATCCTTATCTTTCAAAGGCAGTAACAAAGTTGTATATAAATGGAATTTTTAAAAAGAAAATGCATCTCTAAATGTATCATATTTTATATCATATAGTTTATATCATATCTCTAATAATTTAAAATTCATCCTTAGTTTGGTTCAATAAGATGTGTATTTTTTTATAACCAATTTGTATCCATTTGGATACATTCATTTATAGGGAGTCACATGATAGATTATTTTTTTACATTTACATTTTGCATTCTCCCAGAACTCTCTCAGGAGTATTGCCAGGGTTATGCAAAATTCCCAGCAGGATAGATCTATTCCTTTCTTGTGCACTCAAGAAAACACACTGGAATGCAGAGCATTTAGGATGATAGTATTAAGGAGATAATAAACTTTATTCTTAATACATTTATAAAAGTAAATATCTTCAAATTTCTGTACTTTATCTGATATTTGTAATGTGATACTAGTGAACCATCCAAAAATAATCAAGGCAAACGAGTATGTATGGATATAACGGTTTAAAGGCATTTATTACAGTGCATGATGACATGATCTTCAAATAAGTAAGTCATAGCTGCATTTGTTTTCTTAGGATAAGTGTTTTTGAAAGATTAGCACTTTGACTTCAGAAAGAATTGCTTTTATAATGAAATGCAGAAAAGTAGTATTTCAATAAATTACAGTCACAAACCTTCTCCGTCTCTCCACTCTTGGCCTTTTAGTACTAGAGAGCAGATTGGGCAAGCGCTCTGTCACTGAGCTACATCCTCAGTGCTTTTTAAGTCATATTTTGAGACAAGTTCTGTCTGGGTTGCATAGGTTAGCCTTGCACAAATGCATGATCCTCTTGTCTGATTGCCTAGTAGCTAGAATAAGAGATGTGTGTGTAATTATACCCAAGCTATCTCTTTCTCTCTCTGTCTCTGTCTCTGTCTGTCTCTGTCTCTGTCTCTCTCGGCCTCTCTATCTGTCTATCTGTCTCTGTCTCTGTCTCTGTCTCTCTCTCTGTCTCTCTCTTTCTGTCTCTCTCTCTGTCTGTCTCTCTGTCTCTCTCTCTCTCTCCCTCTCTCTCTCTCTCTCTCTGTCTCCCTCTCTTTGTCACCTTAGGCAAACTCAAACTATGCACTTCAAGGATAAATAGTCCTAGTCTTCCTCTCCTGAAACAGTAGCACACTGAGATGGGAGTAACAGCTAGCTCTTAAGAATGGGTTTCCTTTGTGTACGGTTGCTGTTGTTACTTTTTTCTTTCACAGTTTACATATTTTATTAAGACAGTCCACTCATAGAATAGGGAAAAAAGTGCAAAGAATTCTCTCCTGTTCTACCACTTCAAGCCTCATAGTCCTTACTAAAGTCGAACATTTCCTTTTTACCTTTCAGTTGTCACATGTTCTAAGTAACGTGCTGCTACTGTAACTTCTTGATTTATCAGTTTTGGATTTTCCCTGTTACCCCATTAAGCATTTTGGATAAGTTTTAATTATTCCACTGACAATAATTAGTTATATAATTTACACTGTGAATGAGTACGGATCGTGTGGGAAGCCTGCTCAGATACAGCATAAGTAATGTTCTGTCGTGTTACTGTTTCAGTAGACCCCGGAAACTTAAAACAGAAGTCTGCTCAAATGATAGTTTAAGCAGTTTCTTAGTTTTCGTCATCTTTGCTGGAGTTGTGTGTATTTTCCAATTCCAAATACTATTTTCAAATTATTTTATCTTATTTTTAGCTTTGAGAGTCATTGCTGATTGTAGCTCTCTGTCATAGTAGCAACGATGCTAATTTGGAGACATAAGTAGTGATTTGTGACTATACTCAGTGCTGATTACAGGGAACTGAGGATCTTTGCTCCACCCGCTTCCCTGTCTTTCCGGGAGGGGATTCTGTTGATTAAAGGATCATCCTATTTTGGTGCAAAGGGGCCCTGGGTCTGTCACCATTTAGGTCCAAGCAAAAATTTCAGTTTGGTGCTCCATCGTTTCGTAAGAAATGCGTTTTACAAGTCCTGATAGAGATACAGTGGCACATACGCTTCATCTTGTAAGACTTTCTTTTAGGTAACCTAAAAATCCATCTGATAGAAGAAACACATTTGTACACTCCAGGGATATCTTCGTTTACTTATCTATGAATTGAATAATAGGCAGCTAAAAATGTCTCTCAGGATCAGGCCACATTATAATTCAGTGAGTGCATGTTTGGGTTTAAAAGTGAACTTTAAACTGGGCATGGTGGCACACACCTGTAATTCCAGCATTTGGGAGCCTGAAGCCGGAGGATCACCAAGAGTTAGAGGCCAGCCTGGAGTACATACTGAGTTCTAGCCTAGACTACATGGTGAGACACTGTCTAAAAAAACACACATGCAAAAAAAAAAAAAAAAAGAAAGAAAGAAAAAAAAATTTTATGAAAAACCAAATTAATAACAGGTAAGTAGAAGTTACTGTAAGGGACTATACTATAAAGTACTAATTACATTAGTCTCAATTTTTAAAAAATATTCTCAAATAGATGCTTTAATATTTTTTTATTTTTTCATTTCATTTTCATTAAGGTAAATAGATCAGATTGAATACAAAGGGGAAAATCAAAAACCGTAAAATTAAAACCACTACAAAAATTAGTTTTGTTGTTCCACTATAGTTAAATTTGTGAGAGGTGATTATAAAATACGATGAATGTTTATATAAAAGACATATAGCAATAAATCCCCCTCAAAGTATCCACTTCCTTTCAAACACACGTGTCCCTTCACGCTTGCAGCAGCTCTGGGGTCCTCTTTCCTCAGTGTCCTTAGCTGCAGTCTCCTAACTACCGAATGTCTTGACCTGATTCAAAGCACGTATCTTTCACCAAGAGCCAGAAGTCTGGAGATGCCCAATCTGGTGATAAGGTGAATGAGCACACACCTTGACCCGCCCTTTCCATTGGATACTATGTAGCAACAGCATTCCCTGTATTTCTTATCCTGCCTCATAAAGACACTTGTGAAAAAGAACTTCCAGAACTGCTTTAGAAAGTGGCAAAAAAAAAAAAAAAGTAGAATAAATGTATTCAAAGTGAGGGAGAAGGATTTTGAGTGGATAAATGGCAATGTACATTTTTTTTAAACAAAAACAGTATTCACTGTATATTTTGATCATATCGCATACTTATCTCAATCTGACTCTGAATTTTTCTTTTTAATTTTACTTAACCTTTAATTTTGCCCTTAGTGTTAACAACGTATCCTAGAAACTGTCTTCTAAAACTTTCAGAAAGGCAGGATGTCAACAAATATTTTCCACTCAACCATGCCTATGATTAGTGACGAATTAAGAAAAGTAATCTGTGCTGCTTTTGGTTGAAATTCACTCAATATTAAATGAGTATATTTTTATGCAGTGACTAGGTTTACTAAGGATACAAGACATTTGCTGGGAAAATATAGGTAAGGGACAATGGTGGAAAATTATTTGGAGAAAAAAGTTTTTGTTTCAATACTTTTAATATATACATGCACGCTTATCTAGTATAATGTGTATAATTTGTTAGTATTTGAAAATAATTTCAAAGCAATCATTAATTAAACTTTTGGGTTATCATTTCACTGATTATGTAAATTTCATGCAATCAGATATGAAGAGGAATTAGTATGATTTATGTTGTAGCGGTATGCTTTGTATTTGTCCATGGGTCTTTATTATTAATGTGTTTCTGTAGTATTATTTTTTCATTTTTCCTTTATAACAATAAACAACTACATAAGATACACAATGCACATTTGTTTTTATCTGTTATTGAATTTTCTTGTAATGAGAATTTGTGCTGTGTCTCACTAAGTAAAAATGTTGATTTGATGTTGCTGTTTTTTAAAACTAATGAATTATACCCCAACAAAGATTAGACAAATTTCACAGTAGCTAAGGGAGATGAACACTCAACAACTCAATTATTGACAACATATTAGGAATGACTGGATAAAAAATATTGGTCTAATAAAAGTCTAATAAAGGTTTAAGGGAGATAGTTATGTGCAGTGTTTTTATTTGTTTTTGTGTGTATACTGGGTTTATATGGAAGCTTTTGAATATTATTTAAATCTATGGTTTGAAAAGAAATATTTTTATTATTTTTGTCTTATTATTATTATTATTATTATTGTTATTTTCTGTAGATGCAATGTTAATCTATTCAGAGATCTGTTCCATAGTTTCTCCCAGTTATTGGCTTTAATAATTCTACTAGGAGTGATTTTGACATCTTGTGGAAAAAATTTGAACAGTGTTGAAAAAGTTTGAATAGTTTCCCAAAATGTTTTCTCCATTTTGTGTACAGAGGAATTTTGTGTCCCTATTCATTTATTTATGTATTTGGTGCTGCAGATAGACTCAGAGCCTTGAACATGCTATAATTTTTAAAAATTATATTTATTTTCATAAACTAAACTCTGATACAAAAAAAGGGTGACCATCCAGGTCTGCAATCGTACCTCCTGGCCTATGCTAAACTTTCTACAGTGGGAGAATAAGCAGAAGATCTTATGACTTGTTAACAGTTATGAGCTATAGATTGTTGTTGAGGTGTGTGTGTGTGTGTGTGTGTGTGTGTGTGTGTGTGTGTCTGTGTAAGGGTGTGTGTGTCCTTTGGGATCTATCCCAGGCCCTTGTGCATGCTGGACAAGCAGTCTACCATTAAGTCTCACTCTCAGTCCTATGCACTGTGAGGCTAACTGTTACAATACACAGATTATTAGCATACTCATTGAGATCATATTTGTTCCTTCGTACTCAGATCTGATGTCATGCAAAAGCAAGGATTTCCACCTGCCAGTAAATGCTTTCTGTACATCCCACTTTACTCCTGTTTAGATCATTTTGGAGAGAATGGATCATTTCTTACTCATTTTTATCTGATTTACTTAAAGGTGTTCACTAAATATTGAGATGAATGAATAGCTTGTTGGACACTTAAAATTTTTTTTTAACATTCATGCACAGAAGAAGTGAGTTGCTTGAAATCTGATGCAAATATCTATTTTTAGTTTCCTGTGTTTTCCTTTTTCTTTGAGGGATAATGCTAAGCTGTTTTGCCCTTAGGTAATACTAGTGCTAAACTTCAGTTATTAGATTAGGGATATCTGATAAATACTTGATATCTTTATCTCAAAATACATTGCTCAGTAATCTCTATTTAGCACAAGTACTCTGAAATAACTTGGTATTGTTTTCATCTCATTTTTTATAGATAGAAATCCAGAGTATAAAACAATCAAATTAGTAAGACATGTGATAACAGATATCACACAGCCAGACCTGCAGCTCACAGTTGCTCAGCCTGTGAGATCTTCTTATAAACTTTCAAAACTTACAAACTTCCTCTTATAAACTTTCAAAACTGTCTCTACCCCGAAAAAACAAGAAGGAAAACAAAACCTACATAGTTGGAGCAGGGGGTGTGACTTGGTATTAGATGGTTCATGTGGTATATGTGAGGCCCTGAGGTCCATCCTCTTCTATCCTGAGCATAAAAATAAATAAATAAATAAATAAAAAGGAAGAAAGGATGATATGGAGGGTAGGGGTAAGGGAGGGACGATGACAGGGAGGGACAATTTACATGGATTGCAAAGAACAGCTCTTGATAGTACTGGAGAATTCTTCTCATCAAGGTAGCTTAGATTAAGAGAGAACAAGAGAGCCTTTTAAGGGGAATTTGACCTAAGAAAGAATTTCTCTGAATATATTTGGGCTAATAATTGTAGGAAATAAAACCGGAGGACTCGGTATTTGGGAACTCTTCCAATTGTGATCTGGGCTACAATTCTTGCATTTCTCTGCTTTGAAATTTTTCCCTTACAGTATTTATTCAAAATGTTAGAGAGGTTTATGATGACACTGTGTATTTGTATGTTGTTTATGCACCGATTTGGATGTCTGGAATGTTTCAGTACCAGCAGCAGGGTCGTGGGTGGGGGAGAAAAAAAGTAAAAGGAGGTATTTTTAAACTGCTGCCTCAGGAGCACTGAAACCTATTTGTTGACTGAAAGGATGAATCCAGCTCATCCTTTAATCTTTATGCTGGGTTTTGTTTATCTACATCAGTGTTAGTGCACCTGCGCATAATTCTTAGTTCATTGCTACATTGGGTTTTCTCATTAATTACAATCAAGAGCTATGAATCCATACAACATTGTGGACACATTTTACTTAGAAATATGCACCTCCTTGTCTCTCCTTTTTGCCCTGAACTTTTCAACACTGACATTTAGTCCCAGAGGAAAAGATGCTCTTCTTAGAAAATCTTGAGGCTGTAGAGGTGCCAACAAACGCTATCGAGGCCACAAGATTGGGTTCAAAATGACTCATTCCTAGCTAGATGTATGGATGGTATTGAAGTAAACCACTCCATAGCATTGGCTTCCCTTTGAAATGGTGGGCATGCTGTGAAGTGAACTTTTCCACTGTTTGAGGTTGTTTTTCTCTATCCTCATGGACACAACAGCCTTATTATGTTGATCTGATTCCGCTCTCCAGTCCTTGGCTCTGCAGCCTGCGAGTCAGGTGATGCACTTGTCTCACTCGTGGGTCTGCAGGGAAAGCCAAGCAAGTGGGTGTCACTGCTCTGCGTTCCTGGATGTTCCTGCCTACCTAAGTCTCATGTCGTTCTTATTTCTTCCAGAAGAATAAAACCCTATTTTCTTTCTGATAGCTCAACTTTCATTCACCGTTTTGTTGTAGATTAAAGGCTGGTACATTAGAAGGTCATCAGTTAATCGATAAACTTCAGTCATTGTATCTTGTGATAAAGCTATCCCATTGATTGAAATGGAGATTTAGGCGCTGGGCTTTTAAATGGCAGCTGCAGAAGGCTCAGATACCATGTGTGTAAGATATACAGACCTATCCTCTTGTGTGTATTTAGAGGTGAGCATATGAATTTATGTGTGTGTGTGTGATATATGTAAGCAGAACCATGAATAGTCCCATCTTGATGTTAAATAAAGTATGTGTTCTTAACTTCCTAAATTTTTTGTCAAATTTTATTCATCAGTAATACTCTCCCCAATATATATATATAATATATATAATATATATAATATTTTTAAAGTCCATTCTTAAAGCGCTTTCTAAAGTCCTGATGTAAAATTTCAAATAAATGTAAATATAATAAAATGGACATGCATTTTTTTCTTTATAAAATTTTTAAAGTAATTCATTTCATGTTACAATACAGTTAAGAGGATAAGAACTTTATTAAAATTGAACATCCTTATTTTGACAAAATGCAGCTTATAGTTTTAGTTATATTCCTACTGTGGTTTTTTGTTGTTGTTGTTATGGAAAATTAAGTTAAACTAATAAATATTCAGTGTCATTGTACTCGTGGCAGGGAGTAAAAGATGCACAATGCAGCAGGAACTTCTGTCTCTGCTTAGAACTCCTAGAATAGTTTTGTATCCCACAATTGACTTGTTCAAATAACCCAGGGAAGTACGCAGACTCGACCAGGCTCAGGCTTGTTTAATGTGGCTCCTGAGATCCCATTGGTAGTTTATGGCAGACTCAAAAGTCATCTGGTGACATTTCCTCTTGTGCTCTTTTACTAACTGGTCCTTCACTAAATTTTAGTGACTATACAAGTAATATATATATATTTCTACATTTACATATAAGTACATGACTTTATATGATTGAATAATGTGATAAAGGGAAACCGGAAAAAACTTATTATTATTATTTATGAGTCTTATAATTTATAACATAGTACACAAATAATACCTATGTAGAAAACACGAGTGGAATAGACAATATCCTAAGTTCCTTGTTACTCTATGAAAAATCTTTAATGTGCTTTGATTGTAGAAATGTGATTAAGCGCCTGTGTATATATAGGGCTCAGCTTCAGGAATCCTGAGTGTTTGTTTAACAAAACAATAATGCTCCCAAAAGTGAATTTAAAAATTTTGGTTTGGATACTGTTTATCTTTGGGCAATGTATAATTAGGCTGGAGACATTTGCTAATATTTGCTGAAATTAATTGAACATCACATTTGTCATCACATTTTGTCTACTTTTTCAAAATCTTTTTATGATATTTATGATTTTGATATTGACGACACAGAGGCAGTATAAGAAAAGCATGATGAGATTTTGCCAGCGCAATGGGTACAGGCAACATGCTGTATCAGAGGACAGTGACCATTTGAGTTCAAATCTTTGCTATTTACTAGTTCTGTGACCTTGTACAAATCACTAAAGATCATTGTGTCTCAGCTCCCTCCTGTAAAAAAAGGGCTGAATAATATTTCCCCTAGATGTCTGAGTACTAAATCAGTACATCTCTAATTTTTTTATAACATTGTGTGTATTTTTCTGAAATATATATTTGGCACATAGAAAGCACTAGGTAGCTTTTTGTAACTAGAGTATAGAAATATATAAAACATTTACTTATATCATAGCTTTCCTTTGGATACTATGTCTTTTTTAATGTCTTACTTTTGTTTGTTCAGGAATTATAAGTATGTACCCAAACCTACAGACTGTATCTGCACTAAGTATAAAATAGTTGCAAACACAATTTGGCTTTTTTTTTTTCCGAGCAGTTGTGTGCATATCTGTAGTGACACTGACAAGAAACTCTGAAGTGTTGTTTGCTCAAAGCTACTGATGCTTTGACCATAAAAATTCATAAACAGAAACTTTAGCAAGAAAAATTCTGGTACTTGCAATGCAGATCCACTTATTAGATCAGTTAGCCTCTTATATATAAGATTATGGGTTTATGAATTCTGGTTGATCAAGGACACATTAATTTGTGAGTCTGGCAGAATTGCTTATATCTTTAGTGTTTTTGTTGATTTTGAAGTTGATGTATTCATTGAAAGAGAAAAAAGTGTTGATTTTTCAATTAAGATGCAACCTTTACAATGCACAGCAATAATAATTATAGTGTTCACTCAGCCTGAAGGAAAAATTTCATGAGTTAAATAGCAATAATCAAGATGAGAACTGCATTAGAAGGGTGTTAATTTTATGATCATCTCTATTTAAATAATAAAAATGAATCCACGGGACCCTTGGTGTAACACTGTTTGCTGTGAAGTGGTGTTCGGTTTAGATGTGTCTCCTCTGAAGCCCACTGAAAAGTAATCTGTAGTTTATTGTGGATGACCAAGATCACCTTTGTAAAATAGCTACTCCTCTGATGAATCAATTATTAAGCAGTGGCTGGGCTTCTATAGGACCAATTTTGTTTGACCCACTGTATTTCTCAAGTATTGTGTAGTAGTGTATTTATTTTTTAAAGATTTGTTTTGTAGTACTAGGGATTGAACTCAGACCTTTCACACTGATCTACATCCCCAGCCTTTAGATAGATACATAGATAGATAGATAGATTGATAGATAGATAGATAGATAGATAGATGATAGATAGATGATAATCATTTCCTCTCTCCTTTCTCATTCTGAGACAGGGCCTTACTAAGTTGCCTAGGCTGTATGGAAGCTTTTGAACTCCTGCTTCAGTGTCCTGCAGTGCTGGAATGAGAGTTGTGTGTTACCATACCGAGTTCAACAGACTCTTATGTTGTCAACTTTGAAGGAAAATTAGCAGCTGCAAGAAAATAATGTAGAATTGAAGTTCTGACAATTGGATTCCATATGCTAAAAACTAAATTCCTTTTCTTCCCCAAGTCTGGCATTACTACCATTAGAAAACTATTTAGCTTGGAAGTGAGATGTCTTAAAAGTATCTGTACATTTAGAAAGCATTCGGTAAAGTTAGAGCCCAGCGTGGCTAACTTCAACTCATGGTCCTACAACTTACCATTTTTATGATTTAGAATAGTAGTAGTGTTGAGGATTCAAAATGGTAATGCCAGTGGTACAGCTGGAAGGAACTAAGATGAGTGTATTTGATGCAGTGATTAAAGAGTTTGTGAGGTTCTTGTTCCTACAACATGCTGAGAGCATGTCTCCCTGGATACATGTGTCATTCAGTTCAGATCAGTCTTTTTCTCCTGCCCCAGGACTCACTCAAAAGGAAGTAGCACTACAGACACAGCAGCACATACTTACAAACTTGTGGAAGACACTGCTCTTTCTCTAGCTTACGTGGTAGGTCATCCGAGCACAGTGCTCCAGATATTTCCTTCAAATATTTTATTCATGGCTCTCCATTGAATACAAAATGGTTTTAAAGAACACGTGAAGCCTTAGTTTTAAGATGTATTCCAGTTTGGAAATTATAGAGATTACTTGCATAGTTGTGATGTCAGGATAAGATGAATAAATATTAAACATGGGATTTATTTAAAAATATGTAAAGAAATGTGGTTCCTGCTTTTAGAAAGCATGCTGGTAAGTTGGTAAGAAGAGGAGAGATACACTCTGGGACTTGTTAAGACATGGTAGCACCGGGAGTTAATAGAACAGTGTAGTGTAAACTCTGCATGTTAGGCTTCATGCCCCGGCCACTACAGCTTAACTAGTGACCACAGCAAATCGCTTAATCTCCTGTTACTTTCATTTCCCCCTCTTCTGATGGGACTTTGAATGGTAAGGATGGAATATATGCATAATAAGAGTAAAGTAAGTCAAAGCAGTAACAATTGCTACTATTATACTAACAATAAAGAGTACTACCTGACTACAGGTTCATGTTACAAACACTAAATTCTGTCTATTTTATTTTATTTTTAAAGAGATCAACGCAAGTTGAAATAGTTGAAAAACCCTCATAAAGTAAATGAAGCATGTCCTGGAACTAGAAGCTCAAATTCATAAAATCTTAGAAGTTATATAAATGTGAGATTATTCATCCTATTTCTCTGTATTTGATGGCTAATAAAAGTTAATTCTTAACATAGTGTTGGCTTTCCATCAGGTCCTCTTCTAAGCACTTTCCATATGCCTGCAGAGATCCAGTTTCCACAAAAACTGGGTTAGCTGGCATTCTTATTATTGCTTCTTTTTCTGGTGACAAAATTGAAGGACATTAGATAAATCCAGGACCCATATAAACCTGGCTGGAGATCACTCTTAACTAATGTGCTACACTGTCTTTCTACTAAAGTTGCATGCCAAGGTTGTTAGCAGCAAAACAATTTGTCCACATAGCAACAGAAGTGGGAACTGTTCCTCTTTTGGACCTCATTTTCAACATATTTATGCTTAACTCACTTTTCAAGATTTGTGTGACTTATTCAATGACAAAGGGAGTGCTTAATAGGTTGGATGGTATTAATTTCATTGCAGTCGGAATCAGAATTTCCTGTCTTTCAGAGAGTGGGAGCAGTGTTTCAATATAGAGCTGTGCAGTAGGTAGTGGTAGGAATAAAGTTTCACAGGTCGAAATAAGTCAAGATCTCTGGATTAGCAAAAGTCAATCAGATCTATATCTGCAACAATATCTGTATCAACTCTATCACCTCTATATATCTATGTATCTATATCTTTGGGTCATTCTGAACATTTCTCAGGATGAAGGTAGATGTTATAGTACTCAAAAGATAAAGTAGGGAAAAATCCAGCAACCTAATGTACTTTATGTGAATGTAACTTTAGCATATAACATACTTCTCCTTAACTGTATTTCAAATAAATATAAAACAATGAATGCATATTGTAAATTTTATAATTATGTCAGTAGAATCTAATGTAATCATTCAAAAATTTATTTGCTGCTGAAGAATTTATGATGCCTTGTAGTAGAAGAGGAGAATCAGGCTTTATTTGACTTAACTTTCATCCCGATGCACACCCTCAATTTACAAAGCTTCAAAGGGATGAGGGGAGAATGCAAACCAGGCCTATTATGCTGTGATCCAGCAATTGTTTTGCAGGTGGTATCCATGTGTTTTTCCAAAACTCATCTTTTTTATTTGCACATTTGGAAGGAGAGTGGAATGCTCTTTCATCTTTGTATTTTTTTTAGTTTCTTGGAACTATCAATCACAAAGAGGATCGTATAAATCTTCTTAGTGTGTTTAAGTGCTAATATAAGCTACTGACTCTATCAGCTGACTATAGTATTTGATGTACGTAATAGCCACCTTAAACCCAGAGCTATGAAAAATATGTTGGCAAAGCTCTGTTCTAAATAATTCGATTACAATTCAGGAAAGAAAATAAAAGAGAAATATAAAAAGAAATCAGTTCAACATACAGGTCTCCTACCTTGTGTTGTGTTGGTAAACAAAATGACACTGTCATTCTACCATTCTGTTGGAGCATTAAGTAATAGAAAAATGATTATCTTGTAGTTAATTTGTGATCCGTTATAGGCATCATAATACCTTTTCAATCAAATGGGCTAATGTGTAAGAGTCTGGGCAGGTTAAATTTAAATAGGTACCTCAGGTTGACATAGAAATAAATATAACTTGACACTTTAAAAGAAAGCAGTTAAACATGAAAGCACATTTGTGTTTGGATTTACCAGCTCATTTAACAAGATAAATCCATTTATACAGTCCTAATAATCGCATATTAAAACCTAAAGTCTCACAGATGTGTCATTAAGATTTGAATCAAATTTATATGAAAACAAATTAAATGCAGAAGTTGTTTTTCAGTTAGTTCCTCTGTATATTATGAATAACATAAAACTTGCATTGTTCAAGAGTTACTATGATGTGAAGTGTATGTTGATGTTTCCATAAAGTACTCTGCCCAGGATAGAAGTACAAAGATTTGTAACATTCAAATATTATTGCCTTTGTGATGCAATTTTCCATTTCTGATAACACCTGTACTCCACTGCTATCTAGTCACGCTCTTCATTTTATGTTCATTGTAGTAATCTTATTTCTTATTTGCAGTTAGAGACTCAAAGTAGAAAATATATGTTGGAATGTTGCCATAACACTCCTGCTTTGGAACCAGATTTAGTGGCAGGAGCAATGTCTTGGTTCCCATTAGGTAGGGTTTTGTTCCGGAATGATCAGAATGATTTTATTACGTGACTCATTCTGAAATGCATCCTCAGGGGAAGGCTTGCAGGTACTGTAACAGGGAAGCTCTAGAACAGATTTTTTTAAAAGGAAAGGGAGCAGAGGTAGTGATGTGTACCTGTAATCCCAGCACTCAGGAGGCTGAGGCATCAGGATACTCGGAGTATGAGGTCAGCCTGGGCTACATAGTGAGTTGGAGGCCAGCCTGAACTATACAGTGAGACTGTCTCTTCAAAAAAAATTCTGAAAGATTTAAGGTCCTCATATTACAGTGATACAATTCAAATAGTGGGATTTTAGAAGTGGCTTATATGTCTATCAACGGATGAATGGATAAAAAAATATTTATACATAACTTAGTACTATTCTGCCAAAAAGAAGGATAAACTTGAGTCATTTATGGGAAAATGGATGCTTCATGAGACCATAATGTTAAGTGAAATAAATCAGGCACAGCAGTTTAACTGTCTTGTGATTTCTTTATATGAGAAAACCAAAATATAAATACAGAACAAAATAAAACATAATAGGAAATATTGGGATAGATCTTTTTCAAAAGAGAAGGGGATCAGGAGATAGAGGAAGTAAAGAGGGAAAAGAGGGAATGAGGAAGAAAGCAGAATAAATATGTGTTATATACATGTACCAAATTCACATGAGGAATGAAATCAATGTGCTGCAAGCATGTGCTAAGAAAAAACAAAAACTGGAAAAAAAAAAGGGAAAGGGATCCTTTGAGCTAGCAGCTGGGAAATTATTTGAAGAAATCTCTCAAGTATAATAAAAATTTAAGGGTGGTTTCCTACACATTTAAGAAGCTTTTAAAATAACTATAAATGGGTTAAAATTAAGGACATTTCTTAGATTATGAGTATATGTAATTAATGAATAGTTGCATAATACCTGATTATGTATTTTCATCTATTCTCACAATTGTATTTCACTTGATCCAGCCAACTAAGTCAAATAGAAATGTAACTGTGCATAAATATGACTCATTATAACTTCCCTGCATGATACTGAGGTAAGATTTAGCAAGTTATTTATCTATGATTTGAGTACTCATTTCTCAGTACCTGCTCATCCTAAAGAATGTGACAAGAGTAGCATCTTCACGTCACTGTGAGTGTGTAATATGTGTGTGAATGTGTGATATGACCCGGTTCATGTGGCATTTGTGCCTCCCAAGTGGATTCCAATGGAAAGTTACAGGTGTGTTCTTGTAGAAAAAAGAAATTAATGCATCAAAGAAATCATGACAATTACTTACAAAATGTAAATGTAATTTAAAAATTCTTTATTCCAATATTAGCTTTTTGGGGAGGCTATATCCTTTAATCATGGCAATGTGACCTGTATATTCACTGATTATTTACACTTTGATTCCTACAACAGTTGTAAAGCAAAACTGGTTTCTCATATGTGCAACTTATATTCTGTGTCTGTCTCTCTGTCTCTGTCCTCTGTCCTCTGTGTCTCTCTCTCTGCACATATGCGCATGCATGCACACACACACACAGGACCTCACTATGTAGTTCAGGTGGAATTTGATCTCACGGTGATCCTCCTGCCTCACACTCCTGAGTGCTAGGTATGTGTCACTTACCTGGTTTGTATGGTGTTTGTGGGTCATCGATTTCATGATCATGTCTAAGTTTATCCAGGTGTTTCTTGTTTGGCTTTTTATTTATCAGCATTTGGCTTGTTTTTGGTGAAGGCTTGTCAGTAAAGACTTGTGGTTTATTTTTATGATGTGATTCTTCTGCCATAGTTATTAATAGTTATTGTTCAGAAATAAAAAAGAATATGAGGTTTAGCATTTGATCCTCAATATTGGGGAGAAAAAAAGAAAACCAGGCTTGACTGACTAAAAACTGTGGCCAGTCTTCTGTGTCTCATGTATCTCCATTTAGCAAAGCTGTCCAGGGTAGCTGGGTAGCTGTGGTCATCATGCCTGAGCCTCCCAAAGGCTAGAATCACACATCCAGACTGATTGGGCAATTCTTAATCTAAAGTTAATGAGAAATTTTCCAACATGGGTAATATACTTCGGATAAAAGTTATTCTTTAAGAGTGGTGATTTCTCATGGAAACTGCAATGATACACATCAAATTACAAGTCATTTTTCAAGGACATCCCTCAAATTTATTTGGGGATATACATCATAAAAATCTTGCTCCAGAACAGTAGTAGATTTCAATAAAGTGCCTTCTTAGGATTCACTCCAGCTAGTATTAATAGCCATAACAACCGAGGCCAGGTGACAGATTATTTCTTAAGAAGGTGTTTATTGTCAGGAACACTGAAAAGCTTCCTTTGTAATTACTCTATCTCTGTTATATTGACAGCCCATAAAGTTTTATTGCATTAAGGAAAGGTGCTGTTTTTTGGCGCTAGCCAGCTGGCTTTCTTTTTCCTTTGTTTTTTTGAGTGGGCAAGCTTTTCCGGCTCTCGTATTCAGAAGATATTTTTATCTTTGATCCTCTACTGGTGGGGTCTTTTTGAGCAAAGAGTCAAGTGACTAATAAGATCTGACTTTATCTAAACCATGTCTTCTCTCAGTAGAGTGACATCAGAACACTGAAGGTAGTTTCCATCCATCTCAATGTTGCTTCATCGTTATACAGCATGTCATTTTGGTGCTAAAACAGCCAATTTAAGGCTTTACAAATTATAGGCTCTTTTCACATACAGACTGAAAAAAATAAGAAATTAGGAACCAAGAGTGAGGGTTCAATAACCCAAAAGAAATTAGAATTTTTAAACTAGTGAAGAGTCATCAAATTGAAATTTGAAGACCATTTGAGAAGGTGAATATTTAAATAGATAATGCACAAATGATTGAAGACATTCAATAATAATAGAATTTTGCTAGACTTGTGAGAGTGGTGTGTAGATTTGGAACTTCAGTTATTCTAGTAGTGGTCCTCTCCTTCTGAGTACAATACACCATGTCTCTTAGCTCTGGGATAACGGGGAGATTTGGCCAGATCATGCTAGGGCATGTCAGATGAATTCTAAAATTAGAGCTGTACTGCATTACACAGTAATGAACTCTCTTAAGCAATCATTTGCATCACTGATTATTTATTTTATTGTTTTTAAAAGTGCTGAAATGGTTGTGTTTTTTTTCACACAAAAACATTTATTTGGCTACTCTTTCTTAATGAGAAAAATTTACAAACCTTAGAAACTACTTTTTGGCACTTATTTTTGCAAAGTGATAACAGGCATTTTAGTATTTGGCAATACAATATTATCTTTATTTTGTTTTGTATATTAGTAAGGTCCAGTCCATAAAGACATTAGTGCAAAGCATTAGATTGATGCCTGTTTGTGATTTTAATTAAAAGGAGAAATAGAAATCACGTTTATGGTATATTGCTTTTACTCAAGATATCTTTAGCTACGTACTCTACTGCCTTCATCTAGTACAGTCTATCTTTAGACTTTTTTTTTTTTTAAATTGGTACCGGGGATCTAACTCACGACCACATGCTTGCAAGGAAGACGCTTATGCCACTGAGCTAAATCCTCAGCCCGGTACAGTCTATCTTTATGTCCTGCTTTCTTGGTTGTAGTACTGAATTTCAAAGGATATGTTTACCACTTTTTCTGAACTATCAATGATCTACCCAGGTAGAGCCCTGGAATGTTGGGGGGGGGTGTGATGGTAAAGGGGAGCCTATCTCACATGTTCCTCCTGTCGGGGTACAGGTCTTCATGGTCGGTCAGTAGCGAGGCCAGAGCACCCTTGATATCTGGATATTCTGCAGTCCAGTCTGTCACAACATTCTTTGGAACTTCTTCATGCTGGCCTGAGAACACCAGGAAGGGTGGGCTCCTCCAACTTGTCCTCATCTAGGAATAATAAAAACATTGCTCATTCCTTCCCAGATATCTGTTATCTATTATTCAAAATACATTCTGAAATTACTAGGCAGAGAACTATTTCTCATTTTTGGAACTTTTGCAGGGTTTAAGGAGTAACCATAGTAAAGTGAAGAGAGACAATTTCAGTAGAGGAGGTGTTTTCTGTATCCACAAGGTCATAATTAGGGAATTTATTGAACAGAGCAGTTTTTGAGAGATGCAAATATGGATGGATAATTTGATTCAGGAGCTTCATTTCAATTTATTAGATCTGCTTCTCAAATAGCTGCAGCTTGTTCAATTTTGTTCCTGCCAGTTGGATATGAAGTACTGTATGTTTGGGCTCACTGTGCAGAATTTGTTTCCAAAAAAATTGTGTCGTGCTGCTTTCCATCTACTGGACCAGTAGGGGTAGGAAGATCTGATTTGAAGCCAATGCAGAAAGCAAATCCGATCAGATTTGGATTGTTCATACATTAGGCTTTCCTTTCCCTGTTCTTACCCTTTTCCAGATGGAGATCCAGTCTTCTCCAGTGCAATTAGACTGAAAAAGTGAGGATCAATTTAGTACCAGTACTGCTGAAATGCCATTATATTAAGTTTGGGCTTTAAAATTTAGTAGGATGAATCAAGACGTTGGGTATTTGGTCTCTGTATTTTCCAATTAATGATGCTTTTAAAATTAGAAATATAACTTTCTGACTTGGAATTTTGCTTCTTGTTTTATTAATACAACTTACTTTCCCACATGAAGTGGAAAGTAGGTAGTCCACTAATCGAGCTTAGAGGAGATTTGGAACACCTTTTAAAGCATCAAGTGGTTTTAAATGTCAACCGTATTGCTGCATGTCTTTCTAATGTGCATTAGACACCCTCCCTTCTTAAATATAGTATTTATACTTGATTTTATTTTTTCATGCTGAGTAAGAGTCATCCTTTGGCATGGCAGCTACTCTCTTCTCCTAAGGTACAATGCTGCCTTTCCTCCGTTATACTGGGGCACATGGAGCTTTGTGTTCCTGTCACTAAATGTCCTCAGAATTTTAGAACCTCAGAATTCTCTGCCATTGTTCTCTTTTGTGGTCATCAATAAGCAGGCGTTTATACTCAGCACCACATTTTAGCGCTATAAGGAAAGTTAGTCTTCATGTTGAAGAAGAGCCTGGAGAGGCTGCAGAGTCTGCCCATGTTCACACAGCTGGGTGAATTAGGGGTGGGAACCTGGGCAGAGGTTATGGGACTCCTAATTGGAAATTTGTTCTTTCCTATCAGGCCACACTGCTTTGCTCTGATCAGGACATTCTTCTCCAACATTTTGTTCTTTATCGTCTAAAAGTTTCTGTTAATATGCAGTTGACAAACATGAAGAGAAATTGGAAACAAGATGAAATAGAAAAAACAGTGAAGTAACACGGTCCTGCTTCTACCATAAATCACTTTTCTTCTTTGAGCCTTAGTTTAGTTTCTGTGCAAGGAATTGTTTGGACTAAGAATAGTTGTAGCAAACATTTTCTGAGTGCTTAGCAGAAGGCCAGTTACCATTCTGAGTCCTCATGTGTGTCACCTCACTCAGCTTCCCACAGACCTGAAGAAGAAGGCCCTTACATTACAGGAGAAACTGAGTAACAAAGAGGCCTTTTAGCTGGGAAGTGCAAATCTAAGATTCAGTCTTCGTGGTCTTAACCACTCTTATTTCTGGGGAGTCTATAGGTTCTAGCTGTAACACCTAATAGCTATGTTGAAAAGTAACAAGCCTAACATCTAGTATCATAAAAGACTCACTCTATACTCTACGCATAGTGTTCCCTTAATACTCTTGCTTACCCACGTCATCCCATCTGGCAGATAAGCAGTGAAACTCAGAAAGGTCTGGTGGATTATCTCATCCTGTAGTTACTAGGAGGCCGTGGCAAGATTTGAAGTCAGATTAGTTAAGTAGCTGCTGGCTTTACCACTGTTTGCTATGGGCTGAGAAGGAGTATTTGAGTATCTAAGGCATGAGTGTCAGTGATTTTAATATTATTAATTTATGATTGGGGATGTTACGTGTGTGAGAAAGGAGGAGAGACACCATGGGTGCATGGGTGTACATATCTTTATGTGGACACACACACGCTAGTGACTTTTTAGTTATGTGTTAGGGAAATTAGGGTAAGATGCACATATGCCAATCAGATAAGTGAGCAGGGTAAGTTCAGTGCAGATGATTCTAGAGTGGTGCAGAGTTGGCAGTGTGGCATATAGGAAAGCGCAGGTCCTGGCCAAAGAGGAAACTGATAACAGGCTCAGTCAATGGCTGGCCCATTTTTCAAACTGCAAAGTGGACCAGTATTATTGGGTAATGTGCTTTATTTATTCCTGGAGAAGCCATAAATCTGAATGTTTTTATTCTGGAATGATATTTTGAAGTTGAATTTTAAATCATTATCACTAATTGAATTTGTTTGAAACCACTCCAAACCAAAGAGAATTGTTGGCAACCTCTGATTCAGCATTGGGGTTGGTAGAACAGTGACTTTTAGATGATGGGAAGTTGGACACATCTTGGTATTCTCAAAATCGTTTTTGAAGAGATGAAAGTGGACCCAAACGCAGAAGAGTTATCCATTTTATTTTGTTAATTAAGATGTTATCCTGGTACTTGGCAATGTGGAGAAAGTTGGATTATGGAGTCCACTTTTGATGAATAGCTGTCTCGGAGTCGTGCATAGCATCACCAGGAGGCTCCATTGTGCAGCCGGTGAGGGATCCTGGCTTCTGACTGCAGCTATGAGTTCTGTTTCCAAGTCTGCAGACACATCCTGCTGGGGGGGGGGGGTGGGGCGCGTTCCAGGGCCGCTTCCGGGACTTCGTTCTTTGTTCATATTTGTCCCTAGCATGATCTTTCAGGAACTCTTGAAATATAGAGTCATTTTTTGTATTTACAAGGAAGGTAAAGAAAAGAAGAGAAGGAGAAGAAGAGAGGAAGAAGCTAGGCACTCGCTTTTGAGAAATATGTGACCATACAAACTCATACTAGTTTGCAAAGTGATCAGGAAGTTCCTTTGCAGGCACTAAAGATTTGCTTTAGGGACCAGGGCCAGGGTCTTTTGATAATGATGTACCTTCCCCAGGCAAGAATAGCCCTTTTATCTGTTTTATACTTTTGGCCTCTTCCTAAGATTTGGGGCGGGGGCGAGTTTTCTCAGGCTTAACAAACACAGGCTGAGTTCCCTAGACTTGAACATACTTAATGTCTGCTTCAATTTAAAAATTCTGAGATTTCTAAAAAAAGGGAGAGAAACTGCTTTCCTTTGCCCTTTTCTTTACTGGTAAATAACCTCTTTTATACTGTCACAATTGTATGTAGGGGCAAACGAGGTAAAGGTTCTCTGTGGACTGATGATATTTCTTTGAAAAATTTGTCACCATTCTTACAGCTGTTCTACTTAAAGAATCTTATTTAAGAAAAAAAATAAATATCAGCTTGCAGGGCTGTGTCTATATTCCTGTCTCAGAAATATTATAGGTGAATATATTTCCAGATGCTGCATATAATGGAAAATCGTGAAAACTCGAATCAGGGTCCCTGCCCTTAAATGTGTTTCAGTTTGCATTTTGATAGCAGTTTAGAAATGTTATCGCTTGTTTTGTCACAGACATAATTCACATCTTTCTTCAGGCACTGTAAACAAGAGAAATGGCTTAATGGCCCCATAAAGGCACTCTGCTGATAGCTGAGATTAGGCTCTTTAGTAATGGATGTCGGTGTGTGTATGTGTGAGTGGAATGTGCCCGTAGTGGGGGTGGAGAGGGCTTGGAAGAGGTAAACGCACTGGGAAAGAATCTTTGAGAGGCTCGCCGGCAGCTCAAGTGCCCTCTGCTTTTCTCTGTCTTAGAAGATGGATTTATATAGCATGTGACACTGTTGTCTCTATCTGTATACAAGTCTTCCCTTTGCTTCTTGAGTGTAACTCAGCATTAATTGAGGTCACTGCCATTCATTTATCACCTGAAATTGAAGTGATACTAACTTAAAGTGAGTGCTTTTCATCTCCTGATCATATTCATATATATATATATATATATATATATATATATATATATATATAGCTGCATGCATTTTTTATGCCATGTTTGTATTTGGTCTTAAATAATCTAATTTATGTGCAACATTTACTTTTTCCCCTTTTATAGAGTTTTTTTAAATCTCTGCTTCAGCCAAATGAATTTTTTAATAAGCACTTTCATGTCCACAACATGATTTGTTTTGACTTTTTTCAATTATATTTTTTAAAAGGTGTGAAAAATTCTCCAGGTTATACATCACCCTGGCCTAAGTAAATGCTTTGAAATTCTTCAAGGCTCATAAATTTGTAATGTTTTAGTCTCCATTTCATGTCATTTTTCATTAGCTAATCTGTGCAATCCCTGTAAATTGACTACACCAATTGCACACCTTGTGTTTTCAGAGGTAAACAAAGTGATAAGAGGTTAAAATTAAGTCTCCTTTATAGACGAAGATAGTGGTATCCTGCCTCTGTTCCTCTTGGCCTCTTGGTTTTCTTTCCCTTTTTTCATGACAGAACATATTCAGAAACAAAGATTAGCTGACTTTTCTCTCCAAAGGGCCCGACTGTAAATATTTTGGGCTTTGCAGGTCTTATTCAGCCACTGTAGCTCAAAGTAGCTCCCGGTTGTCACCTAATGAATGGGTTGAGAGTGTGTTCTATCAAAACTCTGCTGACCGAAAGCAGGTGGGGAGCTGCAGGTGCCCCATGGGCTGTAATTTGCCAAGTCTTGTTCCAGAACATCAGAAAGCAGAATATTCTAGAACACTGTTACAGACCAGAAATTTCAATCTCAGGATAAGGAGACCATCATCAGGACTCTGTATTCCCAGCTAAGTTTCCTTGATAAACTATAGATTTGCTTCAAAGGCATAGTTCTATTTAGAGAAGAGTTAAAAACGTGATGAACCTTTTCTCAGGGTAATTGCTCTGCATTTGCGGAAATTTAACTGTTTCTCTCTTAAGATGTGAGTTAAGAGGAAAGCAAACGAAAGGTCACAGACAAGACTACTTTCACTGTTTACGTTCACTGTCCATATACAGAAAGGGACCTTTCCATCACTTGTGACATTTCAGTTAACATGGTGTAGGAGAAGTTGTAGATGTTGAATAGCAACATTTTTCCTTCGGTAAAAGATGAATAGTGTGAATTTTTAAATGCCTTTGGTCACAGTAATAAATTAAAAAAAGGCAAAATGCTGAAAATCGAGCACAGGTGCTCTGAGAAGTGTTTTCTTTAGAAACAAATGCCAACGAGAATCTATTAGTAAGGTCATGTACACAAATGCAAGTATCATGTACACATGAATTACTCAAAGAATGTAGTTGACTGGCTGATGTCTTGATTAGCAAAAGTATTTTCAAAGGCTTAAATTAAGCTCTAATTGATGCCTCTGAGCTCTTGGTGGTAAAGACCATGTCTTATCTTCATCTTCATTCCACAGTTCCACATGTCCTTTCCCCTCTCTGCATCTGCTGTAGTATCTAGGACACAGTAAATGAGTTAATTAATGAAGGAATAAATTAATAAAAAATGCCCTGTGTAGTGTTAAGCAATACTCAGGCCTGAAGGAAATTGTGTGTATAAATAAGTTTGAGCTGTATGCTTAATGATTCCAGATTTATAGCCAAAGCCTGGGGCTCTAATTCTTAACCTGTGGTAATTTAGTCTGAGGTCTTTAGTTAGACATGATGCTTTGCTTTTTTATGCCTGTCTTAGTCAGCTTTCTGTAACTGTGACAAATGGCTAAGAAAGTTAACTTAAAAGAGAGAAAGATTTCAGTCCAGAGTCACTTGGCCCCGTTGCATGGTATACTGTGATCTGTGATGGGAACTCGTGGTGGATGGGGCTGCTTACCTTTTGGGCACAAGGAAATGAATGAGAAAGGGGGGCAGCGGGGGCCCCGTTCCTTTGCATGTACATGCTATGCTTCCTGTGACCTAAATCCAGAACTTCTACTAGGCTCTGTGCCTGAGTGTTCAACCATCTTCCAAGAGTGTCACACGCTTAGGACCAAATCTCCACCATAGTAACTGGGAGGCATGTGAGTGCTTTTTATAAAATATCCAAAAATTGGCAGTAATAATAAGTCTTTGATTTAAATGTTAAAAAATCAACTCTAGTACATGATAAGTTTTTGAAAACTGTAAAATATTATGTGAATTTGATTTTTTTTTTAATGTGAGAAATAGGGTTTCCTATTAGGATTTCAAACTGAATCAGTTTGTTAAGTTGGCCCCTAAGGTCACTTTTCTTAAATTTATAAGAAATCATCATCTTTACTGTATACATAACTAGAACTTGATTTGTATATTTCACTACTCGTTCTCTGGACTAGAATTTATTGAGCATTTATAATAAATATAGTGTTTTTGATTTAAGGATATAAGTAATACTCTATCACATGGTGGTTTAGGAAATTATCCTCCTGTAAGTGAAATTTGTATTTTAAATGTTCCAGCATGTCTTGGTTACTTTTCTCGCATTGCTGGGACAAAATATTCCACCCAAAATTAAGGAAGCAAAAGTTAATTTAACTCATAGTTTGTGCAGTTTTCAGTTCATAATCAGCTGGCTCCAAAGCACAGGGCAACACTTCAAGGTGGCCTAAGATAGCAAAATCAGAAAGATCAAAAAGGCGTGGCTGGTGGATAGGGTAACAAGCCTTTTCTCCTACCTTATATTATAAGCAGGCTATTACCCCCACCAGGGTAGGTGTAGCTCTACACTACCCCTGTGTCCTCCTCTTGTACAGGCTGAGGATGTTTACAAATAGAGGACTTTGGCTCCCTGCTGAGTCTCTTAAACTTTTAAACTTCTTGAGTTGAGGCAATGTATCAAACATAACACAGTGTGATTTTATACCTATACCTTAACATATTACACTATCTTTATTGCTTATGCAAAGCTAAGGATATTTCTTTGCTCCAGCAGAAATATGAACAAATTGTGCCCTAAATATAGGTGGAAAAATAATTGGAAACAAAATGTCTCCTAGTTCATAGTTCCAACATGAAAACAATTACTAATTTATCTTAGCAATGAATACCATAACCCCAAGTAAACTTTTAAATTAAGAAGTGGTTAAGTTTATTTTGGAAATGCATATTTTTAAGTCCTGGTATCTCGGAACTCTTAAATTTAACCATTAGAAGAACTCAGTCATCATTAGTTAGACTTAAGATGTGGTTTTAAAGGTCAAGCTTCCATCAAAGAAAAAATGCAGGACACATTTCCAGAGTGTTCTTTCTGCCTCTCCTCCCAAAGATCTAATTGTGTGGAGGAGTTTCAGATCATAAAAGTTTGCATGGAAAATGTGTTTGAGGAATGCCTGAGAAAGACTGGAGATTTCATAGATAAATTATCTGAATTGGCTGAAGTCAGGGGTAAAGACATAATAGCATTTTGAATACTGATTTCTTGGTAAATGAAATGAAGGAGTTAACTCACTTGATTTGATACAGGAAGAAGGAAAGGTTCACTCTAATTAAAACTACAAACAATGCAGATGCCTGTAGCTCTGAGCTGCAGACACGGTAAGGACGACACTGTAAGTGAAATGAAATGTACCTAGCAGCCCCAGCAGCAGGCTGGAGCCGTGTTCAGCAAAAGTAATTTAATTAGTGTTGATCATGACTCCAGATGATGGTGATTTGATAAGGAATAATTTAGTACTTAACAGCCTTTTACATGCACCAACTCCATGTGGGAAGGTAAAGCAAATTGCACAAAATGAATGCGCTGCTCTCGCTTGCGCCTGTGCCAATGAGCTGGAAAACCGCCGCTTAGCAGACGCTCAGACTCACAGCCCTGTGATGAAATACCCAGCACGCTTTCAGCTCAGCCCTCCCTGGTGGGAGTCTCCAAACTACCCTGACTTAGGAACAAATAAGAGAAGCCATTTCTGTGACATGGGATCTCCAAGAAACAGGAAATAAAGTGCCCTGGGGTTCTTGTTCAGAAGATCTTCAGACAGGCTTTCTCTTTTATTTCTCACATGCAGCAATTAAAAATCATATCCTTGCCAACTCAGATTCATTGGATTACTTATTTGGCTTGTGATTAGGAAAGGCGCAATCAGGTTTGGGGGCCCACACACATCAAATGTGTGAAGAGTATAGAAGCCTGCAACTGCTGGTATTGGAGAACCTCTAGAGGTCCTTGAGTGTTGACATTAAAGAGAAGGCATTGCTAAATATATTTTTAAGAAGTCCTTTCAAGTGTTGGACCAACTTGAATGCAGTGCACACTAGACCTAGGTATTGCAAAGCATCACAGTGGTTTCAAAATTTGCCCAGTTGTGAGAAGTACCTAGACATTTCTCCTTTCCTTTTTATCAGTACTGGGGATCGAACTCACGACTGCCTGCTTTCAAGGCAGGCGCTTATGCTGCTGAGCTAAACCCCCAGCCCCGTACCTAGACATTTTTATAGCATACAAAATCTCAATACATCTACCTAGTTGATCAAAATTTCCTGGAGTGGTATGTTTTTTGTTGTTGTTTTGGTTGCCATTAAGTAGGTTACTTAGCAAGTAAAAATGGATTAATTAAGGGCCAGGAATATAGCTCAGCTGCACAAGTGCCTACCTGGCCAACGCAAGGTCCTGAGTTTGATTCCTGGTACCAAAATCAACCAAAAGAAACAAAATGGGGCTAAAATGTCTCCAGATTCTGGAGGCCAGAAACTCAAAATGGATATATGAGGAGTTCTGAGAGAAGTGAGGGAGAACTTAGTTCCTGCCTTTCCCCTCGCTTCTGGTGGTGGGCTGACTGTGTCTGGCTGACTTCAGCTCTCCTTGGCTTCTAGAAGTGCCATCTTCACAAGGTGTTTTCTGTGTTCATGTCTCTGTATCTAAATTTCCTCCTTTTTAGGACACCAGTCATACTGGATTAGGGCTGTCTTAGTAATGTCATCTTAATTTAATTAATTCCAAGTAAGGTCACGTATTTATCAACCAAAGGCAATTCTTTCTCTTTTGATTAGTTTTGCCTATTTTAAAATTTCTATTTATGTACTCTTTTGTGCTTCACTTCTTCTTCTTTTCTTTTTTTAACTTTGTGCTTATGAGACCATCTATATTTTCAGATGCATTGGTAGGGACTTTGTCCCAAAATATTGATTCCACCGTATGAATATAGAATGATTTATCCACCCTTTTACCAATGAATATTTGAGTTTTTTGATTCTTGCTATCACAAATAAAGCTTCTATGAACATTCTTATGTATGTCTCTTAGTGAACATATGTATTCCCTTCTCTTGCATATAAACCTTTTATTGCAATTATTGGATTATAAGGCACCTGCAAAGATTAAACATTTTACAAATAGAAGTTTGCTGGTGTGGTTGTATGTGACTGTAACCCTAGTACACAGGATGCTGAAAGGCAGGAGGACTGTGAGTTTGAGCTACATAGTGAATCTGAAGCCAATCTGGATTGAACTGCTATAAAAGAAAAAACAAAACAAAACCTAAATTCATTCTTGTGTCTATATCCTCTGATTTTTTTTGAAAGTGAAATTGCCATTTACATTGAAATTTTGATTAGTTTGATAGAATCTCTAATAGTTTCATTCAGTTTCATACTGAAGAATAAAAATCATATAGGGAGTTAGGTGTTTCGTTTTGAGGAAAATACCAGGGCTGGCGTTCTGAGCAGGTACCTTACCACTTCCCTACATCATCAGCTTTTTCACAAAGTTTTTACTGTATTTTGAGACAGAGCTTTGGTAAGTTGCTCAGCCAGGCCTTGAATTTGCAATTTTTCTATCTTATCCTGTTGAGTATTATCCTGTTGAGTTGGAATTACAGGTGCAAACTACCATGCTTGGCTATCCCTTGATTTTTAAAGTGATTTATTCTAGTCTTCATATTTTATGACATAACTTCTATATTACAATAAGCCCAAGTGAACACATATTAACCATAACCATACACTGTCATATGAAAAATGAAAAATATCGCTTGTTATAGAATAATTATTTCATAGTAGATGACACATGGCAAATAAATTTCATATATCTTTCATATTTCATTTTTCACAATTCTAGTAGGCAGGTATTTTAAATTTTTTTGGTCTTTTTCATTTTTATCAGTACCAGGGATCGAACTCACGACTGCCTGCTTACAAGGCAGGCACTTATGCCGCTGAACTAAATCCCCAGCCCCTTAAATTTTATTTTATAAATAACCACCAGCCTTAAATGTATTGAATTTTTGACCAAAATTTTGACTTTCTTCTGGATCTATAGCTGGGTTTTCTTTGTCATAGTCTGGGTTTCTTTCCATTAAACCATTACAATTGATGTATTTGAGATGCTTATCTTTCAAAAATGCTTAAAGTTATATTCTACTTGAGTCATGGCCAATCGTACAACTTTTTTTTCCCCTGTGGTAGCTGTTGGGAATCTTTCTGAAATGTCTTCAAAATTTCCTTTTAGAAAACTGAGCTTCTAACATGGTTCGTATTAGCTAAACAAATAAGTGATTTGATTTACTTTATGAGGAAAGACTATGTATTTTATTTATGCAATAAAAGAAAGTAGTATACAGTATGTTACGGTTATCTCTTTTTTTTGCCACTGAAATTAATCAGATATGCTTTGTGTTACATATGTAAGTTAATATGAAATGCTAGTGGTATTTTAAACAAGGCAAAAGTAACCATATTTAATTCCCGTGGATATTTTTGTTTTGTTTGTGTTTTAGTGGCTTTTCATGGCCTGCCATTGAAAATCAAGAAAGAACCTCACAGTCCTTGCTCAGAACTCGGCTCTGCCTGCAGTCAAGAGCAGCCCTTTAAGTTCAGCTATGGAGAAAAGTGCCTGTACAATGTCAGGTAAGCAACCATGTCTATGCATATTAAGTTGTGGTTCTTACTAAAACAAAAAGTCCAAAAGACCTAAAATCTCCAGTCAATACTGATGAATTACCTCTTCAGTATGTAGCAAGCTAATTAGATGATGTATTTAGCACAGCTCAAAAGAATCATTTACTATACAATTATACACTTTTTAGCATCATTTTAAAGCAATAATTTTCACTCACATCATTTGTTGCTTTTCTTCTGTACTGATGCATCTTGGGCCTGGGTCATATTTGGCACAAGCATCATTTGAAAGTTCCCATTAGAATGAATGCGTTATGCACTTTAGATAGAGAGTTGGTAGGAAAAAAATGAAACATTTGGCAAGTCTGAGCAGTACATTAGTTATCTGACAGGCTTTGCGAATGATCTATAAGATGCATTCATAGACAATTGCAATAAAACCAGAGTTTTATAAGGCCTAGCAGAGGCTATTATCTATGAAAAAGCCAGTCATTCTGTGATAATAAAGGGTGGTGCAGTAAAAGTACATTGTTCATTTGTTAGAAAACTTGATAACATATATGTTCATTAAAAACCCTTCACAGTGAATTGCACGCTTTTACTTTTCATATGGACCTCTAATTGCATAAAGAAAAAGTTGGCTTTGACTATTGAATGTTACTCTCAATTACGGGAGAAACCTGGTTCTTAAAAGGATTTGGTTCGGACACTTATAAAATTGATTCAAAATATTTTCCCTGTTTTATAAGTTATATCAATTAGGCTCATAATGCATTATGATCTAGAGGCATTTTTTGTTTTTTGTACATTTACTGCGTTCATTCTTTGTATCCAAGAAGGTTCTTGAAATTCAGATTTTTACCATCACAGGGCAGCTGACCAGTGCTCAGGTATTTCATTGCGATTTGTTCTTGCAATTTGTCTTTTATATTTGCTTTTCTAAGAGATTCACCAGACCTGGGAAGTTGTGAGCCGTCTCAGTTGAAATATCTAAGCTTTTATAAAAAAAAGATCTCATATCTATGAAAGTATAATGAATTCAGATAAAATAATATTGATCAATCTGAGTTTTATCGTTTACTAGGATATTTTTGGTATTGTCTTCATAAAGTTCTGTACATCCACAGTATAGGTATTTAACATACAGAAGAATTTCCAATCAATGAACCAGTTAGAGATAGAATTGTTTTTGCATTTCAAGACTGATGAGAACTGTCTGTGAAATCCCTGTTGTTTTAGATGATGTATCTGATGTCCCAAAATGAACTATAGAGCAGTTGCCTGAATATTTTGATGCTTTTGGGGATCAATAAGTCTCACAATGATGTGTAGCATATGCAATAAATTCTGGTACTTCTATCTCTATGCAAACAATGTGATTTAATACAAGGTTATGTGACAGAAAAAGCAGTATCTTAGGATTGAAAATGTGTCCTCTAGTTATTATAGAAGTAAGTCAGGTGAGCCATTTTCGAAAAATGATTTTCATTCTGAAATAATAGTAAAGGACACAGATGCAGCAAACACAAGGGTAAGTGTATTTGGCTTTGTTTAAAGTTATGTAGCTGTGTGTAGCATATACTCTTTCATTTTAATGTGGTATTTTTGCATTTGGATGTATTTTTTGCATTGATGGACTAAGTTATTATACATGGCCAGCCAAAAAAGAGTATTTCTTTTTAAGAAACAGTAGGTATCAGTTACTTTTTTTCCTCTCTGCAGTACTGAAGACTGAACCTTGGGCCTTGTATATACTAGACAAAGATTCTACTGCTCAGCTACATTCTCAACCCTTATTTATTTTGAGATAGGATTTTGCTAAGCTGCCCAGAATGATTGTGATTCTCCTACGTCAGCTTCCCAAGTAGCTGGGATTTTATGCTTGTGACACCACTCAAACCTTGATTAAAATTTTTTGAAGGAAGTATAGTGATTTAACCTGAAAATTCCATTTTTATTCAGACATTTAAGTAAAATTTGTTTTTAGTAAAACATAGATTATAAAAATTTAATCATATTCCTAAAAACCATGCATAGGAAAGCATTAAATTCATAATAGAAAAATCAAACTTACTTATCCCATTTTTTGTAAGTTTAAGCAGAAGCTAGACTATGATAATATAATTTCATTCTTAATAGCATTATTTTGTACTCATATTCTGAGAAACTTTAAGTATATCAGAGACATTTTTAATTTACCTCATGAATCTTTATTAGCCAATCTGGGGAAGTTGATGTCAAGTATCATCTATTTAAGCTAAAAAAAAATTTCAAAAAGCAAAACACCACTGCCTTTAAATTCCACCACAAATAAAAGCTAAACCAAATAAAATCTGCATCTTACTGAACTGATGTAGTTCTTTTAAATGTAATATAAATAATTATAATATCAAAACTATGTGCTCACCTCATCAGCACATAGACTAAAATAATATCAGTACTATTTAATGATTTAGAAACCATTTATCCATGTTACTCCCAGATTTACCAAAACTAGGTACGAGGGGACAGATATGATGAAAATATATTATACTTATTGAAACTCAATGGTTTATCGAATTAGTGAGTGCTAAAAGTATACTTTTAAAAAGAGAAAAAAATATACCATTGTTTTTATTGGTAGTGACTTTCCTAGTACTTAATTACTGTTTATGTATTAAAGTACATATTTTATACACATGCATGCTATTACAGGGTTTTGTACTAATTATTCTACTTTCTGTTTAACAGTGTAGTGAATTTGAGGTCTACATTTTCTGGGACTAAAAAAATTTAAAAAAAACACAAAATTATAATTTCCTTAGGTCCTAAATTAAAATAATTTTCCCTTGGAATGGAAATACGTTTTTTAAAATATGCTATAAAAAAACAAGGTTCTCTTCTCCTTGTTTCTTGGGTAGTGCCTATGATCAGAAGCCACAAGTGGGAATGAGGCCCTCCAACCCTCCCACGCCATCCAGCACTCCGGTGTCTCCACTGCACCATGCATCTCCAAACTCAACTCACACTCCGAAACCTGATCGCGTCTTCCCTGCTCACCTCCCTCCATCGCAGTCCATACCAGATAACAGCTACCCCATGGACCACAGGTAAACTGCAGATCCTATGCTTTCAAAATCTATTTTGCATTGCGGGAAATTCCTTTCAGTGTTTCTGAAAGTCTCTGGTAGTTTTAAAGTGAGCTTACTAATTTTGCACGCCTGTGTAAAATAGTTTTAGAAAGAGCTTGGTCTATCTATACTTATAAATAATTTGTAGAGAAAGCCATTTTGAAACATTTTCCTTATAAACATTTAAATTGGTTGCTAAAATGGAAAATTAATCTATAGACTGACATTTGAGCATTTCCCTTTCACTTTGCTTGAATTAAATTGCTTCACTTAAACTTTACATCAGATCATCCCATGTCTGTGAGCATATGTGTGTACTTGTTCTATAAAGTTATGAGACTAATTTTAGTAGGTGGTTTATGGAATTAGGTTCTTTACCTTAGATTGAATGGTTTAGCTATATATAGTTTTTCAGAATATAACTTAGTTTATTGAAACTATTTACTGGCCTTTCCAAATGATGAATATGTAACATCAGTAAACTCTTGAGCCTGAACACTGACACTACACAGCTGAAGAGATAAAGACTGAGTTAATATTCTGACAAAAGAGCAAGCTAAGCGCCAGAGCACAGAACTAGAGACAATGCTGTAGTGTGAAGTTGTTGACTCTTGGGAATGAAGAAAGAAAATATTGGAAGACGTATAGAGGCCCTAAGACATTGCTTCAAGATATGACTTAAACTACGGGTTGATTACAGCCAGCAAAACCCCTTATCCCTTTTACTTTATATTTGCATTGGACCACTGATGTTCTGGTACATGTTCAACAGTGGACTCAGTGGGAGAAAACCCTAAAGGTCTTATCTGTAGCATTTTCTGGGCTGAAGATGTGAAGCTGGTCCATGGGTGACCATGAGCTATTACTATGACAGCTCTGAATACCATGTTGGAAAGAGACGTGCAGTAGCAAGCCATCATTCATTACTGGATCTTATGGATACAGAAATCATACCCCAAGAGCATAATTAATAGTGAAGTGTAGTAGAATACAGAGGAAAGTGGTGAGTTTTGAGTTTCTAGTCCCTTTAATATATTTCTTTTAATTGTCGAGTTATGTAACTCAGTGTTTAAAGATAGTGCTTAACACTTGTCTCAAAGAATCTCTGCACATTTAACCATAAGTCAGGACCATAGCTGTCTCTGATACTCAATTGTACAATAACTGGGCCCAAGGAATCCTCGAGATCAGTCTAGGAAACAGGTGTGTCACAGGTAACTTTCTAAACATAAGGCAGGACTCTTTTCTGGATTATTTAATGGACTCAGCTCAAATTCAGGAGCTCTTGCAGAGTGTGATGGTGCATGCCTGAGATCCCAGCACTGGAGAGGCTGGAGCAGGAGGATCACAATGGATTACATTGTGAGACTGTGTCTCAAAAAAAAAAAAAAAAAATAAATAAATAAAAAAATAAATCAAGAACTCTTTTTGGTATAAAGGATCAAGATGAAAGCGTTATTTCCAAAATGAGCCTAAACCTTGTCTTTTCTAACCTTGTTTGCATTCTAAGTCCTCTGGTGTTTTAGTTATTAGATGTTTCCTATTTTCTTTCCCTTCTCACCCCCATAGACTTGAGTCTTTGTCGGAGCGAAGCGGTATGTGCATCTGTATAAACAGTCTTGTAAACACAGATGAAAGCATGCTTATTGCAGGGTGGGCCATTAAACAGACACACATTGTGCAGAGAGAGAAGGGAAAAAAAGAATATGAACAAAAAGAGCAAGTTTTATTTTGTCCTCTTTCAGTAGCTTCCCAGAGTTCTCCATGACGGAGGCTTTCACATTTTGTAACAGGGCAGGGATTTCAGGGATATTGCTTGTCTTTCGGGCTGGTTATTTCTTGGAGATGGTGACTGCTGAGTAAGCAATGTGCCTGTTTTCAGGTGACCTAACTTGACGTGCTTTAGCCAAATCCATTTTAGCTTCTCAACTTGAAGTCAGTTGCTTGAGACTGAGAACAGCCGGCCCGGAATGACAAGAGCAAGCTCAGGGTCTTTTCCCAGTGCCCCCTGCTGCGATCTGAGGACAGTACCAGCTGGCCAGTCCCAGGAAAATCTCTGAAGCCGTATGTTTCTGAGGAGGGTTTCTTAGAGGGTTCTGGCCAACAAGTGACAGTGGGTTGGTTATAAATGGCAAATTTGCTCTGGGAACAGATCCTCCCCTGATAGCCTCCTCCAGCCCCAGCACCCCGCCTCACTCTGGGAACGCTCTTGGCCAACTGGCCTGTGGTCTGTTTCCTTTCCTCACCCTCGCTCCACTCCTTGGGCCAGCCTTTGGCACTTTTTCCTGAACCCACTGTGCAAGAGCCCTGTCTCTTTTTTCCCCCCATGTCACCAACTTGCTCCCCTTAGCCATTAACTTTCATCTAGATTTTCTTTTTCTTTTTTCTTTTTGGTGTAGTGGATTGAACCCAGGACCCTTAGCCCCTTTTATTTTCTATCTTGAGATAGCATCTTGCTAAATTGCTAGATTGCCCCGGGGTGGGCTTAAACTTGAAATCTTCCTGCCTCAGCCTCCCAGAGTGTTAGGATTATAGGAATGTGCCACCACGCCCAGCTCAGAAGCTCTTTTAATTACTTTCTCCTAACTGTTGGTCACTGACTTACAAGAATAGCATCAAAATGTACAACTTATCATGAAACATGTGTGTTTCAGATGTACACCAGCCCCCGGCAAGCAGCAGCTGGAATCAGATCAACTCATATAAACAAATGGCTTGATTCTTTACAAAGCTTCCCCTACAAGCATTGTTAACTTCCTTTTAAGGCTTCACAAGTGAGCTAGTTTCTTATTTTATCTTCAGGTTACAATTTTCTGATTCACTCCTTGACAGTTCTTAATGATAATTTCTGTTGCTTTTTTTGGCTAATGAAATAAGCAAGAGAAGAGAAATGAATGCAGTGCCAGTCAGCCTGTTTTGCAATATCTGAATTTCTAAGTTTATTTTCTGCAGGTGTAGGTGGAATTTCATTGCTTTCTGTGGCAACTGGCAAACCAAGAGTTAAAGCAAAGGATGGTGTGTTCTTAGAAATGCTATCGCAAGTGTTTTGGCGTTCTTTTACCTTAGTTTCTTCTAACATTACAAAATTAAATGCTAACTTTCCAAATTAAAGTCTCAGGAATGCTTTTAGATGGGGGAGGAGTTTGATAGGCTTATATTTGCTTACAGATATGCCTTCTGGATTATTTTTAAGGACTCCCGGGGCATTTTTAGAGTACTTTTAAATCTTTAATTAATCCACAACTTGTGGTGGGTCAATGATATTGTGGATGAGAAGCACAGAACAGAATGATTGTGTGATTAGCAAATCATTACAAAGAATTACCTAGACAGAAGTATTGGACTCACTTTCAGCATTGTATCAAAACCTCAGAACTTCCTGAGGACCCACAGATGTCCCAAATCTGTGCAATACACATTATCTGTCCCTTTGGTGGTCACTCTATATTGATGCTTATTTGTATCAATTTAACAGTTTGTTTGAATATACTAGAAGCCAGGATCTCTGTGGCTGTTTAATAGGAAAGAAGTGAGCTCTGAAATAACATCTTGGGTTTAAGTCCATATAGTATCAAGTTTTATTTCTCACTAGAACAATGTTAATTAGGACATCATTAAAGAATTAGAAGTCCGACCAGTTTGCAAAGAGAATCATCACAAAATCATAGTTTCCTTTATAACCAGCAGTCTTGGAAGAAACCACAATACATAGGTTTTTGGTTATTTGTTTGCTGATTAGTTTGATAACAGAATTAGAGGATAAAGGGTACAGTTTGAGAACAGACTCTTATTTCTCCTGCTGTTTTGTTTTGTTTTGTTTTGTTTTGTATATTTTATGATTGGAGAATCTCTTGTGAAAAGTATGTATCAGATTGACCTAAAATTGAGCATTTGGGCTGTTAGGGTTTCTGTTAATTTATATAGTTTGTTGTTCTTATATCATTACTTAGAGTACGCCTTTACAACCGTGTAACGTGCTGAAATAGAGCTATAAGCAAGTGGTTAGAAAGGGAACTCAAGCCACCCTGTGATTAAGAAGCATCATGCGACGACGCTGACCCAGGACAGAGGAATCTGGTGCTCATTAAATATTTACACTTTGGCTCCGTTGGTATTATGTTCATTGACTAAGCAGTAAAAATTGTAGCAGCTTTTTAAAGAATATCCTGTTACTGTTTCATCTGAAACACATTCTCTCATTCCCCAGATTTCGTCGCCAGCTCTCTGAACCCTGTAATTCCTTTCCTCCTTTGCCGACAATGCCACGGGAAGGACGTCCTATGTACCAACGCCAGATGTCTGAGCCAAACATCCCCTTCCCGCCACAAGGCTTTAAGCAGGAGTACCACGACCCAGTATATGACCACAACACCATGGTTGGCAGCGCGGCCAGCCAAAGCTTCCCCCCACCTCTGATGATAAAACAGGAGCCCAGAGATTTTGCATATGATTCAGGTAGGCCCATGTTCTGATTTAATTACACCATATATTCTTTCCCCTCTCGTCAGTTTATTGTCTGGCTGCGTGGCTAGAGAAATTTGAAATTTTCTCTGTATGTAAAAGGTTGGAGCATCAAACCATTTTGCCATGAGCCAATGTCTGGAAATGAAGCCAGTTGAGTGGAAAGTGCAATTTATAAAATTCTACATGTATATGTAAATTTATAATCCAAGAGGGCTAAGAGTACATTAGGAAATACTTCAGAAGTGGTTGTTAGGTTTTTCTGGATTCTGTGATTTTTTTTTTCTATTTTTGCTACATTGGGGCTATTTAAAAACTATGTTTATGCAAAGTAACATTCCTCTGTATTGCTTAAAATAAATTATTAGTGTCAAAGATTCCAAGGGTCCATAAGTAAGAATTCTTACATATTAGCGCAGAAATAGCAAAATACAGACACATGGCTCCTTCATGGGGCTCAGCTTTGCCTCGCTGTGCTAGACGGCACTGCAAAGTGTGGTCTGTCAAGCAGAGACAGGGGCTTCCCGAAGGAAGAAGGGCTTAAAATTGATTCCAAATGTTATCACCAGTTTGCCAACATTTAATTTTAAGATTTTAGAAAAATTACTAAATTCCTCTCCATGGAGTTTTGCATGCTATAATTTGGGAATGAGGACATCTGCTTTCTGGCCCTCTCAGGTATTGTTTTTAAGTGTATGAAATGAAAGCTAATGTTATGAGAAGGGTGCCCGGTGTGTGTAATCATAGCATTACTGTAACCATGGACCTCAGATGGCTGTGGATGTGGGAGTATCTGAGAGCAGTGCTATCCTCTCTTGTCTGAATGCAAAGGTATGGGCATTGTTCATGAAGGAACTATTATGTCTGTAGTAATGCAAGGTGAACCCTATGATACAGAAGACTCCTACCATCCTTCGTACCCTTCCTCAGTGGGCAAGAAGGACTCAGGGAACTGATTGCTTCCCAGACCCTCACTCCAGCTGGTCCTGGTGCACTCCAACAGGTCACCCCAGCCTCGTTATCTCTGAGTGTGGAGCACTTTGCTCCTGTTTGTCCAATAGGTGTAAAGGCATGGTCAAGAGTCAGCCGTGCATGAGCGGATGAGGGTGAGCCTGGGTGTGTCCGTTAGGCTAGCTGTAAGGGCTCTTTGCATGGTGCAATGCTGGGTTGAGAAACAGGGAAAATCTGAATGAAGCCTGGACCTCAGCTCTCTCCATATGATTCTACTCCAAGGTTAATCTTGAGAGATTTCTTTAAACACTAAATTTAATCTGACTTTCTGAGTTGTGCCATCTTGGTATATTTTCAGAGATGGAGAGAAGAGAATACATTTACCTGTTTAGCTGTTTTGTAATGAAAATATTTTAAACATATAGCTTGAGGGCCTTTACTGCAACTCATTTCCACAGTCTGTAATTTGGTGACTATCTAGAATTGTCTTGTAGACTTTCATTTCACAACTTTTTTCTATCTGCCCATTAATTTCCATGTTAACATCTTGCAAGCCAATTGGTCTCTGTTATATATAAGATACACTTGTGTCTATAAATTTCATATTCTGTGGCTTGACTTATCCATATTTTATAAATTATATTTTAATTTGTTGCAGTTTTTAAAAATTCATTCATCAGTGTTTTGAGAAACACAATACATGGAAATGGTATGAAGTAGCCTAGATAATCATTCAGAAGGAGTTTTATAGCATGGCATTTAAAAAGTTTCTTTGTTCTAAAATTTTTTATATGGATAATATAAGATATAATGTTGAAAGGCATTCTCTATTTTTTGTGATTTGCTCTATGTAGATCTACAGTTATATTACACACTGAATTATATGTAGCATGGTAGTGAGGCTTTACAACTTTTCTTGAGGAGCTGTGACCAAACAGGTGATGTGAGGATTCTAATTAGATCAGAACGTAGGAATGTGGCACTGTAAGAGTTAACTGCATTATTTGCAGGCCATCTATACTGTGGTCTTCAGAACTGGCCACTGTATGATCCTTCAAAGCACAGATTCTATCACACAAAAGCTACAAAAGCATAGTCTCACATCCCATTCTACGGCTTATAAAACATTTGCTTAATATTTGAGGAGCTACTAAGTTGTGTTATTTTCTGCATGCTAATTATATTTTAAGTTGCCAGTGCTGTACAACACTTTTGAATTAAAATTTCAAAATTACTAATAGGGTTCATTTTTGTTATATGAATTGGTAATGATGAAGCTTTTGGGCTTGATTTAAAAGAAATGCAGTAACCATTAACCTAAGCCCATGAAAAATTAATGTGTTTTCAAAGTTTATTTTACAGGTCACCAAACCACTGTTCTGAAATTGACATCTCTAAATGTCCTATATGGTAATCAACTTTTATGATCCCTAGATATTTTGTTTTGTTTTCATTAGCTCTTTATCCTTGGTGAGAGCACAGCAAATAACCTTTTAAGGGATCAAATATATTTATAAATGAAGCCTTGATTTATTTTTTTGCATATTGGTGTTTAACAAACAACATATAAGGAAATATTTTGCATGTGGTTTGAAAAGCATTACAGAAAACACTTTGTAAGTCACTTCACTCAGCATCTATGATCCAAATGTTATCCTTTCAGAAGGCCTGCAGGACTCTGTTGCTTAATTCAATATACCATAAATGTTGTGACAATAAAAGATGGCTTAAAAGGGAAAAGCCAGCATGATTGTGCTCTAATAAAGCCTGACATTAATTATGACATGGGAAATGGAGGGTCTATTAGTTATAATTATAATTACAGGAATGCAATTTTAACTGCCGAATATTTAATATAAAAAATTCAAAATATTATGTTAGTAGAGTAGATAATTTTTTTTTAGCAGAGACAAGGAAAAATTTGCTTCCGAAGACCGAGAGGACATAAGAAATAGTTCTTTTTTGTTTGATTATTTTTGTTCGTTTGAGACAGTATCTCACTACCTAGATCAAATTCACTATGTAGCCCAGGCTGGCTTCTAACTCAAAATCATCTACCTGTCTCCCCCTTCCAAATCTGGGATTATAAATGTACACCACCATATCTAGCAAGAAAGAAACATTTGGCATCCAGTTTGGTGAGCTGAAGAACCAATGTCAGTGAGCTAGTACAACCCAGTCATGTTGTGTTGTTGTATCATGTTGTAAATTCCAGCATAACTATCTACTTTGTTACATTCCCTCTCTTTCAGCCTGCTCCAGGAAGCAATATATACATTTTGTATTTGTTGGTTGGTTTTCCCAAACCCAACATTATTTTTTTTTTCTTTTCTTTCTTTTTCCCCCTCTAGAAAGAAGTAACCACATAGAAAGAATGAAATTTGTATTGAGTGATTTATTTGGAGTACTTTATGCAAAACCCCTCAAGCACTGTCATTTTCATAGATCAGTAACTATTTGCCGATTTTCATGCTAATGTATATGATTTTAAGGGTTTAAAAAGCCCAACAAAGCAGATATCTTAGTGTTTAGAGCAATATTTTATTGGAGTTGTATGTGTTAATTGGTTGGTACTGTTTTATTCTGTTTCATTTTATTTTTTGATAACATGGAGAATTTGGGGAGGTTACAGGCATATAAAACTAAAAATTTGACTTCAAAATATCAACACAAAATGTTCCCATACTGTGATTAGATAATTTACTCTCAGGACTTCATGCTGTGAATAGTGACAGATACCCAGTGAATGAAAGAATCAGGATGAAACATGAGAATGCATCGAATGGTAAAAGTAAGTTATGGCTACCAGCAAAAGAAATATCCTTTAACCTTTAGAAGTCAGTTTTTTAAATATTTGATGAACTAAGACCACTGAATTAAAAATAAAACTTACGGAAGATATGTCTAGAACGTAAGACTCATCACAGTCAGGACAGATGAATGGTGTCCTAGGTGAATTGTGTTTTCTCTATGAAGTGCTTTCTGTTTTCCTAATCAGACAATAAGGTTTTGTTTTTAAATCTTTCCCATTGGACTTGAAGAATAGAGGTGCCTCAATCAATCACATCATTCCTATAAAAGAAAAGAACACTAAGCACACGATGACATTGTAGCCTCATGTGTTACAAATCTAAATGACTTTCAGTTATTCTGTGGCCTGGACTGCTGGAGAGAAGCTAGGGACAGTGATCATCTGTCCACAGTGTCTGGGATTCCACCATTGGCACTAGGCTTCTTTACATGTTGAGAGGCACTAAAAATCTTAACCTACTTCAGATTCTCTCCCCATGCCTAACTTTTACAGAAGCAATGGCAGAGGTTTATCTAACTTAACTTACGATCTAGCTTTACAGATTTTTTTAAACATTACTAAGATTTTCTAATTCTTAAGTTAGCACATAGTAAGGTCTGACAACTTCTGTGATTTTTCTGCTATTTTTTTTTCCTGCTAGTAGAGATTGAACCGAAAACCTTGCACACTTGCTAAGCAAACTCTCTGCCACTGTGAAACAGTGCCAGTCCTAAATGTTACTGGCCAGAGCAAAGAGAAATAATTTATAGTTTGTTGCACATATTATTGACAATTTATTCTAATCTGGACAGTTTTTTCTTTGTTTTTAGTATGTTTAAGACTCTTTCTATGATTCAAAGTAAAGTTTTTTAAAATGTGTGGGTAGGGCCAGGGGTTTAGCTCAGCGGCATAAGCACCTGCCTCGTAAGTGTGAGGTTGTGAGTTCGATCCCTGGTTTCAATAAATAAATAGATAAGTAAAATGTGTGTGTAGGGCAAGATACTGGGAATTGAGCTCAGGGCCTTTGCACTGAGCTATGTGCCCAGTCCTTTTTTCTATTTTTCATTTTGAAACAGGATCTCATTAGGTCTCTGAGTTGTCCCAGTCAGGCTCAAACCCGATACTTGTGGCTCAATCTCCCAGGGTGCTGGAATTAATAAGTGGGCATCACCACACCTGGCCAGGGACTAAAACTTTAAAGCGTGTGATTTTCTTAATTTGTGGACACGAGTATTTCACATTTCAAATGTTTCTGCCATCACTGCTGTGAGGAAGGAAACTATAAAGATTCAAATGATATAAAAGGTGAAGATGCATTCTACTTTCTTTTTAAAAATGCACTGCAAACACTATGACTAGCTGAGATCATCAAGGGGGGGGATTTTACAGTAATTTTTCTAGAAAAAGCTGAATACTAATCGGAAGACAAAGTGATAAGTGAAATACCCATCTAGCCACAGATGTTTTTTCTATGAGTTTCAAGTTTGACTGAGCCTTCTTGCTGGACTTCACTTTTTGTAACACTCTTAATAACTCAGTGGGTTACAATTTTACTACAAATATGAGTTTCAAATTCTTGTCTTCTGAATCTACTTTGCACAAGTCAGCTTTTGAGGTTACTGCAATATGGAAAAGGCAGGAAAGCGATTTTGGAAGAGTAATGAGAAAATTCTCCACCATTCATTTTAAAGCCTCAACACCCACCCCAGCAATCCCTTCCCACGTTCCCTAGATACTTCCTTGTCATTTTAGGGCTTTGACAAAAGCCAGTAGAAGAATTTTTAAGTTTAAAGAATTTGTATCTGTCCTTGGCGTGTAGAAAAATTATGTGTAGGCAGAGAAATGATGAAATAAATACTTAAAAATATTTTTGCTCATGGAAGTATGTTGAGCTGGAATAGTTTGACTTTCATCTGTCAGAGGTGACAGATGTTTCTGGTATTTACCTCGGCCCCCGCTAGCTCTTCAATGAAGAGATTTAAGCAGGCTTGGATCTCCAAAGTGGCAAGAGAGGCTGTGTTTTATGTTGTAAACATTATTCTTTGTTTTCTTGTGTTGCTGGATACTCACCCTAATCCAATAGCAGGGAAATGGTGAGGTAATACCTACTGATGCCTCTCGAGAATTCTGCTGAAACTTCGCCTTGCAGAGTTGATGATACGGTTTTAAAGTGACAGTCCTTGGATGAGAGCAGGAACGACGTGATCATTTTCTGCATTCATATAAAAATATAAATAGAGAGTGCTTTAATGGTTTGAAAATGGTTTGTCAGAATCAATCCACTGTCCAAACTTGCAACAGATGGAAGAAAAAAGTCATAAAGTACAGGAGGCTAAAATGATCTGGCAATTTATTTCTGAATTATGATTCTTGCACTTGTTACCTTTAGTAGTACAGTCATAGCTCAGAATTTCTGCCATCAGCATCTATTACTTGGAGAAAATAATTTCTTAGTCTTTACTTATGGGAGGTAGTAAATATCCTATGGAAAATTGACCTCATATATACTTGTGATAAATTTCATTTCATCGTTTTTGATCAGTTGGGATTCACACGAAGAACCAAAAATATTGTCCAACAGACATAAGGAAACCGGTGATTGTGATGGTGAGCTGTTAGAAAACGCTAGGCAGGTCAGGCAGAACACAAGGAGTAGAAAGGGAAGATAAAGGGCATTGACTCTGAACGGCCTCGGTCACTCTAAAACCGCCAAGCAAGAAGAAAGTTGGGTGACGTTTCTCTAATCATATTCCCTAAGAAGAACAGGAGGGTTCCCAGCTTCTGTCACATCCAAGCCTTCTTTTCTGAGTGGCTGCGATCTATTCCAAGATCTGGCTACCTGTCATAGGAAAAAGGGAAGGCCCATATTCTAAAACCATGCATCTAGAGCTTGTAACACAGAAAAAATTTGTCAGTGCTCCTTGATTCATGATGGGTTTGCATCCTGAAAAGCCCATTCTAGGTTGTAGATATTGTAAGTCTAAAATGCACTCAATATACTTAGTTTACTGAATATCTTAGCTTAGCGGTAGTGTATCGTATAGGTTGTTTCACCCGTGATCCTGTGACTGACTGCCAGTGCTATGAGAGAATATCACACTATGCACCCTTATCCCAGGGAAGGATCAAAATTCAAAATTTAAAGTTCAGTTTCTAATGAATACATATTCCTTTCATGGCATCAAAAGGTTGAACCATTGCAAATCAGAGACCACTGAAGTGTTGTTATGGCACCAACATCCCAGTTTATTATAGGCACCTTATTCAGCCCTTAAAAAATTGTAAGATCATACTAGTTTTGATGGCACATGCCTGTAAACCCAGCACTCGAGAGGCTGAGGCAGAAGGATCATTGCAAGTTCAAGACCAGCGTGGGCTACAAAATGAGCTCAAGGTCAGTCTGAACTGCATAGCAAGATCCTGTCTCAAAAAGATTAAAAAAATAAATAAAATGTAAGATCATATTCCATATATTATGGTAATCAGATTTTATACATAATTGATAATGAAACATATGCAGCATATTAACATTTTTAAACTGTGAAGAAATACATTTGAAAACAATCAGGTTCATTTTATCATTTTGACTCATGTTTCTTTGAACCATCTTAAAAAGTAATTCCTAAGAGAGTATAGAATGCTTCTTAAAGCTTTGAAGAAAGGGTGTTAATTAATTGGGAATAATCCAGTGTTTTATCCTATTTTATGTTTGCCTGCTTGTATCAAGTCCTTCAAATTTTGAGACTCAAGATAAGGTTATAATTTTACTTTCTACCATTGTGTTCACCAGATATTAGGAATCAGAGATTAAAAATTAAATTGTCATAATGTCATAGTAGATAATCCTTTACAGGTCTGAAACCAAGCCCTGGGCTGCCTTGGTGCCTGCTCTTCCCTCTCCAGACATGGTCATGCTCCTTTGATCAGTGTGTAAGGGTAACAGAGCCACGGTGGACTACGATTTTTTTCCACGTGACCTCAGGTCAATGGAAGACAGAAATGTTTTCTTTCTGAGAGAGCTAACATCCAAGTTACAGATGGCTGGTAAAACACATGATTAGTTAACGTTGTAAGGTTTAGGACTGCCTTTTTGCAAACCATTCTCAAAATTGCTCATTCTGTAGCCTTTTCTCCCTAAAAACTTAGATATTTTTAAGCATTACCATCTTTAGTAATTTCCGGTACAGTTATAATTTTGATTCCATGAACTTTGGCTTTTTGTACCTGGTATGTAACACTCCCAAAGGCTGTGTCTTGGCCCTATTCCATTACCAAACATCATTTGCTTAAAGCAACATTTTCCTCTATTCATGTCAGCTCTTTATTTTTTTTTTCTCCTAAGTCTAAAACTATTCCTTAAAGAAATCAAGTGGAAATTCACTTGGGAATTTCAAAGAATGAGCTAGTATTGATCCTTCAGAAAATGTTAACATTCTATCTGTTTTGCTAACACTCAAGTATATTTTTCTTTACTCAGCTATGATTTGTGGGAAAGTACATCACTTAATCTCTGGTTTTCCTTTTTTAGGTGTTTCAAATGTGAAATGTGACGATCATGTCTTCCTAATTGATTTTGTTACTATAATAGAGATCAGATTGGCCTCACGATTTGACTTAGCATTTTATTGCTTAGCCTGTCTTATATGGGTTTTCCTCATTCATTTCTGAGTGAAAACAGCAAATCTCCCAAACCGCTACTCTGGTGTACTATATCAGTTTTTCTAAGAAATACTTCAATATCCTCTAAATCTACAGTTACAGTAAGTGGCATTGGCTAGTGATTTGATTTGAGAATTGAGACTACAGTCTGGATTTACTCTTTATGCATTAACACAGGTCAAATGGACAGGGACTGCATTTTAAGTCAGTAATGGAAGGCTGAAGACTGTCTTAAACCAATCATATCAGTTTTACCCATGACTGATTGGTCCCTAGGGGTAGAGCCCTGTAAGCATTTCTCTTATATGAATGGACGCTATAGAGCCTGGTGTTTCATTCATAAAATGGAGACTGAAAGGAAACACACACACACACACACACACACACACACACACACACACACACGCAGTCTGGCTCTCTGGAATGTCCATTTATACAGAGCTGAAGGGCGTAGTGTTCCATCAGCTGCTGCTTTTGCCAGTTGACTGAAAGTAATGATTAATGCTCATTGGTCCTGCTCTCATGTAACCCGACACTATTATGGCTTTGCAGCGTTCCTAATGTATAGTGAATGAGAAGACAACATTCTCAAATCAGAAACATAAACAGGAACTGGTGGGTCTGAATTCCATTCAAATATGTCATTTCAGCCGCACTGTTTGTCTAAGTTGGATTTTACAGGCAGGATAGGGGGAAGGGAAGGATAATCTGCTTGTTAGTTGCACTAGCTTGGAAAAAGGGAATTTGAAGGGGGTGGAGTACCCTTTTATAGAGCGTAATTTATAGTTTCTTTTTAAGCACAACCAGGACACTTACGTCTTAGAATTGCTCATTGCCAGTGGGTGAAACGAGCAACAACTCTTTATAAGTAAAACTGAGATTTTAAATGAAGTGAGACATTTTATAGATGAATGTTAGGTTATCTGTGTGCGTTTGTGTGTATTTTATGGAAGTGAACAAAACAGAAGAAGAAAGTATAGCTATTTTAAAAATTGTGTGCAGATATATTTGAGTATATATTTTTAGAATATTGCTCTAACATTTTATACTTTAACTTTTTTCCATACTTAAGTAAGTTGACTAGCAGGTAAGAGGCCAAAAGAGATATTTTATAAAGTGTTTTCATGTAGGATATGAACCACTTGGAATAATTTTCAGGGAATTTATGCCAGGTTAAAATACAGGTATATGGTTTTCATTGTGTGTGCATAGTTTCTATGTAATTTATTCTAAAACAGTCTGGAAAATTTTTACCAGAATAGGTAATTCAACAATAAATAAAAAAGAATCAAAATGCAAAACAAAACTGAAAAAAAATTGCAAGCATTTGTCATTGTGATTTAACTGTTGTCTTTAACTAAGAAAACTGTTTTCCAGCTCTCCCTTGTGCAAACTCTTCTTTTTAGTGGGTGTGTTCCTACAGCTTCTGGCTTCATCTATATGATTATTAAAAATCTATTTCTAACATTAAATTTAGAGCCATCGTGTTATAACGCATTGGAAATCATATACTAAATTCTGGACCTTTCATCTGTTAATATTTGTGTCTTGTAAAGCATGCTTTGTAATCTATTTTGCCTTTGGTTTCTTTAATCATAAAAACAGACTTAGAGGTGGGCCTAATGGTACACATCTCTAATCTCAGCATTCTGGGAGGCTGAGGCAGGAGCATTACAAGTTTCAACCCAGTTTAACCAAATTGAAACCAACCAAGTTGGGCAACTTAATGATATTGTGAGACCTTGCCTCAAAATACAAATGAAACAGGAGAAGGGATATCTCTCACTTTGAAGGTCCTGAGTTTAATCACTAGTTCATCAAAAAATGGTGAAAAGTGGGTTATAATTACTGTTTCTTAGTGGTTTTGTAAGGATTGAATATGCTTATGCTTGTAAAATTCCTAATATAATATGTGGCACTTATTAAATGTACAATGATAAAGGATTTTTATTGGCATGGATTTTTAGAAACTTCTGCAAATTTCTTCAAAGACTACTAGTCATTTAAATAAGATGCCATTATTATTTCTAATAATTAAAAATGGACTGTTTATAGATACAAAATATGATGAATTAATAGAAATACTCTTATCCCAAAGCAACTATATTATACAATTAAAGCAAAAAAACAAACAAAAATTCCTACTGTTCTGCTGCTTCAGACATAAAGTAGCATGTTGTTTTGTTTTGGCATTGTTCTCTCACTGACGTATATCCTTAACTCCCACACTAAACTTCTTGCTGTATTATTCATGCTGAAATCAAATATGACAATTTTTCTAAATATTGTAATGATCCAAGGCAAGATGAAACCAAGAGGACAAAGCTGTCATGATGCATTTGTTTCAAATTATGTAGATTCCAGCAGGAGACCATTCAGAATTGAAGCTGAGTATTAAATCCTCCACCACTCCAAAATTCGTGTGTGTGTCCATTGTGGCAGCTGGTGATCTTTTTTCTCATGTTTACTTTTAAACCTCTGCTAGTTGTCAGAGTCCTGTAACATCTAATAAGCTCTTGAAGTCAAAATTAAACTTGTACTTCCTATTGGTACAATTTTATTTTTAACTCCTGCTTAATAAAACCATCATAGGCTTGTAAAATCTGTAAAATTTTGGGGCTGTAGATCATGTGAACTAATCTTGTTTGGATCGACTCACTATTTATGTGGCATACTATCCAGAAACCCCAAAATACTTAGAACTGAAATTTGTGATATTGTAGGTAAAATTCAATAGTATTATTTGACACTATGCAGCCTTTATATCTCAAAAATATTTGAATTTGTTTAGCTGCATAATTTCTTCCCTTCTCTCCCTCTCTACCTTCTTCTTCCCTCTCTTTCTTCTTTCCTTTTTTCCTTCCTTTGACTTTGAAAACATTATGGGAGGCATGTGAGACATAACATAATTGTTTCCCTGTCTACAAATTCTACCCACAGTAAATCTAGTGTATCTGTACTGTGGTGGAAGAAATATCCCTGCAGACTTACCATTATTTGATTCACAGTTTACTGAAAACCATAAGGAGAAAAATCTCATCAAAGTGTACATGAGGTAATACTAAAGTCATCCCTTCCTTCTTAAAATTTAAGTCAACTCCAACTTTCCTGCTTTCTTCGCCTGAAAGTTCTCTAGTAAAAATGCTGTATTCCTAAGGATTTTGTGATGGACAACAAATAGGTCTCATAAAACATGACTTGTTTTGCATTTATGCTTGTTTCCTTTCTCATGTGGATTTAGAACTACTAATATTGTGACTTACTTTGGAGTTAGTTACTTTTTGATTTTTTTCTATGATAGCATGGTAGTGTGAGTGTAAAAAATTCCTTCCCATTAGCATCCAATTTAGGGATGCTGCCCTTAGTTTTTTGGAAAAGATAGCATTTCTTTAACTCGTAGGTACCTTTTCAAAAAACATGACACACTAAAACTCCTAGGTGTGCATTGAAATGTGCGCGCACACACACACACACACACATGCACACACATCCCTAAATTCATACCTGTTTTCTATCAGTTGCATGACAATTTCAAATGTGCTTCATATAACCTATTTTGGCTTTACATGTTTAATTTATTAAGTTTTCTTCCATCATCAGCACACTGTAACTTTATGTATCCTATCGTTTCCATGAGGAAGTAGTAAAGTTTGTAGTCAATCCGTTTTTACCTCGTACATTTACGTGAGAGCAGAATCACATTAAAACAAAACTTCAAACTTGTATGGTACTGGGTTTTCTCATGTACTCTAAGACATTTGAAAGCTTAATTAAATTATACACTGATTGTTTAGCCAAAAGGATCCAATGAGAAAGGATGATTTTTCCCTTGTTTAAAATTTATAATGAGAAACAATTCTAGTTCTGCACACTATTTGATAACAAAACAGTTTCAACAGGGCTGGTAGAAATGTCTCAGACAGTTGTGCCCAATAATTTTTCTGAGCTCTGGCCTGATGTAGCTTTTAAAAGCTTTAGGCAAATGATGCCCTAAAGGGGAATTTTCATTCTGTACAACCGGGCAGCAAATATGCAAATCAGAGGAGAGATTGGCAGAATTACATGTGCACATTCAAAACTGCACTTTGTGGTTTAGACCCTTCCCAAATCAGTGTTATGTTTCTCTGCACAGCTTTAAAATCCAAGACACAAAAATGCAACTTTTGAAAAAAAAAAACAAAAACAAACAAACAAAAAAAGGTTTTTTGCCTGCATGAAGTCTTTAATAACATTACCAAAAGGTGAAGATTAACTAAATTGTGTAGTCTGGAATGCTGATTTTGATTATTCCTAACTTCACCTACACTGATCACTGCATTAAAACGACAACAATGCTTTGCTGCTTTGAATTTTTGCAATGTCTTAGATCAGCTTTCAGCACCACGAACTCATCTGTAACAAATTATAGGGAGTTTAATTTCTGCAAGCTGATTTGGCCATTAATAATATCATGTTATGGGGTTCTTTGAGTCACAAGCTTCTAAATAAATAAAAGTTCTTTGTTCTAATTTTGTTTTACACAATTCAATTTATAAACTGATTTAAAGTGTTTTAAGGCAATGTTATTTAGGAACAAACATCAATGAATACTAATATAAAAAGAAATTTTAAAAGCTATATCCCCTCAAATTTAAAAAAAATATAAGGGAGATTTTAGCTTAAACCTTGTAAATCATGTATTTGTAAATTGAATTTGTGTTTTAAATATCATAAATTTTATAGATTTGTGAAGAATATTTCAGAATAAGCATACTAATAAAATCTCAGACATTTCATGGTTTAAGAATAGCAAGTTAAGATCCAAAAGTAATTTAGATATATAAATATTTCTAGTTTTAAATACTGTGATCTACTCTGCTTAAATGTGTAGGAGGGTCACTTTAATAGATTCTGTTATTCATAATTATTAATAATATTAAAGTTTTACTATGTGCGAATACTCTGGGATATATTACGCAAGACCTCATATGGTTTTAACAGCCCTCTTATAGACATAAATGTTATTACTCCCATTTTACAGTTGCAAGTTAACATGATAAGTTATTAACAAAATATCATACTACTTTGAAACATCAGACTGAGATTCAAAATCTGCTTAAATTGAATGAAAACATGCTTGTTTGTAGTCATTGTGCTACACTAGTGATCCTAAAATTATAATCCCAGGATGCAGAGTAGAGCAGTATAAATATGCCTCCACCCTACCAATTTTGCGTGTCTTAAGGGTCAGCTTATTGGTGTTGAATTTTGTAAGTTTTATTCCATGCACCATCAGAAATGGATGCATACACAACACTTCCGTTCCCTGCCTCAAAACATTTGTCTTTGAAGTGGCCGCTTAGCTAGTTCGGATCTTAGTTAAGCATTTAGCAGAAGTTAAATGTATTGCCAAACTTCATCAGTTGGATCTTTTTATCAGATAAGGTAGAAACGAAAGGAGCAGGCAATTTAATTAGCAGTAATTTTTCTGAGCAAGTCATTACTTTGATGAACTTCAGAGCAATGTTTATGGCCCCTAATTAACCATGTTAGTCATTTGATTGAATAATCACTTTGGAAATGCTTCTACAATTTGATTAGACTCTGACCCACTCTGATAGTCATAAATTAACTGGTATCACTCTAGGATAACATGATTTTAGTTACTTTATGGGAACAAGCCTCATAGCCATTTTTTTTCAGACTTCTCTGGACCAGATAAAGAATACCAATTTTAAGGAGAGACAGGATTTAAGCAATGCTAGCCAAGTGTCTCAATTTAAAGAGCTGGATATTAATTTTGTTTACTCTAAGGTATAGTAAAAAACACAATTATATTCTTGTCATCCCTTTAAAATTTCATTCATTGCTTTTCTTTTAAAAGGTTAGATACCATGTTAGGGCTTTGAAAATGTAATGAAAACTTTGGCATTAACCTTATCATATGTCATTAATTTATGATGAATGTTGTCAGCATAAATATTATAGATAAATAGCTAAAAGTTTATGAGAATGCTACTAAGTACAGCCATAAACAACAAATCAGCTATTTTAATAACTCTCATCTAAATTTGTGAAAGTATGTATCAGATCTTAGCTTTGATTCAAAAGTGTTTGATTCGATTTTCCAGGATTGTGCTGATTTTATATTGTACTAAAAAAAAAAAAACTTTTTATAAGGCATTCCTTGAGCTCTGGCTGGTAGAGTTTTCAGGAATGTTTGTATTTTCACTTTTTCTTTATTTTTTTCTTTTTCTTTTTCTGCACCTCTGGGAAGGAGAGACAACATTTGGTCACACATTTATGTAATAGAGTTTAGCCTGTGTGTTTTCCTCTCACTGCCTCCAGAGCCAGCCAGCTGTCTTTACAGCCATATTCCAGGTGTTCAGCAGTCAGCAAAAGTATTTTGTGGCTGGGTGTCAACATTGGTACAACAAAATGCTTGCCTCTGAGCAGCTGCTGAGTTGATGGCTGTTATTAAAATTGTCCCTTCCAAACTCAGCTGCTTTGGGCAACCTTAGACCTGGTAATAAATCAGAATAACATTAAAAATTAATTCAAAGTGTCATTGGCTAAAAAGTTGGGATAACATGGATTGCTAACTATTGGCAACCCCAAAGATCAACTGTGCTTCAACTCTTTTATACTGATAGATATGAGGAAACAGGGTTAACTTATCCTTTTTGGAATCAGAATTCCATAGTACATAATATTTTCTATGAAGAAAGTGTAACATAATACAATGTTTGATAATCAGTTTTATAGCATCTTATAGGTTATTAATTCCTTCATATCTTTAAATATTATTTAGTACTACAGATTTCCATTATTTTTGACTCAGATGACATTAAATAAATTTTCCAGGATGAAAAATCCCTCATTTTTTAAATCAATATTCATCATTAGACCAAAGTAGATGTACCATCCATTACCAGGCAAAATTAAAAACAATTACATGTGCTAAAATTAATGTAACATATCAGACCAAGGAAGAATTACCTCTAGACCAAATAAATAGAGCTAACAATCTGTTATAACAACAGCGTATGTAGATAGATAGCTATGAAGAGATAAGAGGCTTTAGATTTCAACTTGTTTAAATTTTTAAAAATTATCTGTCTAGTAGTCATATGTTCACTACAAGTGACAGGAAACAACCAATGCTTTTTGTATTAAATAGACATATTTGTCATATGTGTTTTAAGAGTTTAGTTTTTGTACATAGTGTTATGAAAACGTAAGTTATCTATACATATGGATGATATAATTAGCTTGCTTCTTATATATTTATACATTCCTATATAATTTATGCTTGTTGAATGTGAAGTTTGGCCCAGATTTGTCGGACCTAAAACATAACATCTGGAGAACTCTCTTTAAAAAAAATTAATAAATAAATAAAGCTGCCAATAGGAAGTTAGGTACAGAGCCTTAGAAGAAACTTACAAAAGCAGATGATCATGGAAGTCAAGTTTCACTGACTTCACCATGAATTTACCTGTGGTTAGGTAAGAAAACCTCCACATGCAGAATTAAGGAACTTGGGGCACAAATCTTTATTTTATAGAAATGTAGTTACAAAATGATTGGCCATAAGTTATGTATCTTAACTAGCATTAAATGAAGAACTCGAATTTTAATCTTTTGCTTGCTGTTGCATACTTATTTTCTTTTTCCCATATTTAAGCTATAAACACACTCATTACATGTAAGGTGTAAATATAGACAAAGTTTATTTTGTCAGTATGAGATACCTCGTTCATGATGGCAAGGCTTCACTGTTGGAGTGTATTAGGTTTCCACTGCTTGGTAAAATACCTGGTGCCCCTGCTGAAAAGCAAGAGAGGTTTATTTTTGAGTCACATTGAGGGTTCAATTCATAGTTATCCGCATCTATTATCTTTAGTTCTATGGCAGGGCAGAACCATCATGGCGGAAGAGCCTCAAAGAAGAAAACTGGTCACTTTGGGGTAGGCAGGAAGATAGGAGAAGACACTGATACAGTCTTTAAGGTCATAGCCCATGATCTGTTCTGTTCACCTCCTCAGTTACCATCCCTTCCCAGTGATGTCAGTGAATTAACCCACTGATGTACTTAGAGACCTCGTGATCCAATCACACTCCAAGAGTTCATTAACTTAGCAACCAGCATCTAGTATGTGGCCTTTGGGGAACATTTTAGATCCAACCTCAAACATAGGCTAATAAATCTTTGCTCCGAATTGTTATACTTGTGTTAGATTCGCCATTGGTTTTGAATATGACTTCTCTTCCTAAAAATGAAAGGTCACCCGTGCCTCTTTCTGGCGATAATATAACAACTACATTAAAAGGATTTAGCTGTTTGAATTCTTTCATAATACTTTGTCAGGTGTTCATGAAATAAACTAAGAATGAGACTTTGATGACTTTTTTATGTACATAGTATGCCATGGGATGTGTACACTGCATGATGTTTATCTCCTATGGTTCTCCTAACAGCCTTTTAAGAGATAGCAGTCATATTCCCATTGTGTGAGCTTTGCCGGAAATATTAACCACATTGACTGATTTTCCTCTTGGGGACTTATGCCAGTGCTGGAACTTTTCTAGCTATCTGTCCATTGAAAACAACACCCTTTCAGTTCCTGACCAGCTGTAACTAATCTTGTTTCCCCCTTCAGAAGTGCCTAGCTGCCACTCCATTTACATGAGGCAAGAAGGCTTCCTGACTCATCCTGGCAGAACAGAAGTTAAGTATTCTAGTTTTAAAGTTCTTTGTAAATAGTCAACCATTCCAAATAGGTGGCCACTTAGTGAATCAGACTAGACTTTGAGAACATTCATTTATATTTCCATAACCATTCTTTTAAAACTTTTAAATTTTTAAGTAAAAGGAAGGCTTTATTTCTGGTGCTGATAGCTCATATTAACATGAGTCCTGAACATAGAAATAGCTTTAAAGTGGGTCTCTGTGTTTTTTTTTCTTTTCCTTAACAACCACATTCTTTTAAGGAAGAACATGTGGTTTATAGATTAGTCCTCTTTCCTGCACTCTACTGAAATGTAGAAACTTCGACAATATTCAGTTTTGCTTTTACAGATGTAAGTCATAGTTGTCAACATTTACCTAGATATTTTTACAAGAATATAAAAAGGAACCTGCTTCAGAGCATCGGAGTAATAATGGGAGATAAACACCACTAAATCACTGATTTTTCTCTCTTCCCATTGAATAATAAAGCTAAGAAGGAACTGGACAGGGAGATGAAAAATTATAAATCTTACGTTTGCCAATATTTATGTGAGATCTGTTCTTGGTTTACTAATATAAGTAACTAATATTTACATACCACTGTGTGCTAGGAATCACGCTCGATTTTCATACATTAAATCATGTAATCGCAGAACCCTGTGAGATGGTAGATGGTGGTCATTCACATTGTGTAGATGAGGAAACTGAAACAAAGAGGGTAAATGGCGTGTCTGGGGGCCAAAAGACCAAAAAACGGCAGAATCATTTTTGAAACAATTTTTGCATTAATGGGTATATTTTAAATTGCTCATGAGCTCTGTTTGTGTCATTAATAAATGTATGCCATTCTCCCCACAGGCTGTATGTTTGAAAAGGGCCCCCGGCAGTTTTATGATGACACCTGTGTTGTTCCAGAGAAATTTGACGGTAAATGGGTTCCCTGTTTGCAGTTTTGATTTCTGTAAGAGAGAATTCTCACTTTTCCCAGTTTCAAAAATGGTCACACACCACTTAAAGATTTCTATGCACATCATTTGTCAGGTACTCCATTTGAGCTAAACATGATTTATGATAAATTCTCTCTTTTAAGAACCCTTTTTCCTCTTTGCTGTGAAAGAGTCCTTTTTTGGAGCCATAGCCAGAGAGTGTCATTCTTGCTGGGCTTTGTGCAGAGTAAGAGGGGTCTTTCCATTGCCCTGCTGAGCACATGCAGCTTGTTATTCGAGCTTTATTGAAAGCTGATCCTGTAATTAACAAAGCAGAGCAGAAAGCATGCTACTATGGATGCACTGATGACTAATGCAGCCTCCTTTCTTTTATTGTTCATGAAAAGATGCATTATGGAACACAGGAACCACATAACTGCCCATTTGGTTAGTGATTGTTAGTTCCTCTTTTTTTTTTTTTCCAAGTAAGATGTACATTACTAATGTATCATTACTTTGTAATTGCTTAAAAGGGAGTTAGGAAAGCATTGCCTTTTTTAATATCACTCACTGTTTCAAAGAAAAGGTCTCAGATCTTTAGAAAAAAAAATGAGCATCAAGTTAGATACAATCTTCTTTTCTTGACAAGGGTGGAAAAAGTCATCATCTACAAGGAAGCCTGGGTAAAAAGTGAACAGCTAATTCATTTAGTGGTTCTTCAGAGTGGTCTTCGTATTTCCTGCCTTGATTGTTAAACAGGAAGCGAGCAGGGGCCCTCTGATTAGCTGATTGCACAAACTTTGGGGATCAGGCTATAATGACTTGGGAACTCAGAGATTTTAATTGTCATTATTTAAACAGCGAAGTACACACTCAGATTGCTTTTCAGTCTCTAATTAGTTACTGAAGACTGTGTTCCCCTGCTTCTCAGTACTCTTACACTCTTGTGTTTGCAGAAAGGGTAGTGAGTCTTTAAAATTGCTAAATTTGTTCGAGGTCACAGCGTTGGAACCCCAGAGTGGATCACTTTTTTGGGCTTTCTTCTACAATTCATGTTGGTTTCTAAGGTGTGAGCTCTGCTGTTTAGCACAATTAGGATAACATTACAATTCTCAGTACAACTTTTTCTTTGGCGACAAAGCTTTCAAGCATCTACTTGTTGGAGTGACCTTCATCACTTCCTGTCATTTATGCTGTGCTGCACATTTCAAGGAATGTCATCATTAGTAGAGGCATGTAAGAGGGAGAATGTCTTAAAACTATGGGCAAGATTATATTACAGCCGGTAGGCCAAAGTCACACTGTTTAGGGAACAAGCTGTCTTGATTTTTCCTTCTCAGTCTTCCATTTTATGTTAAAAATACCTTTTTTGAGAGTGTTTTTCTTGCATTTTATAAATAAAGGAGGAAAAAGGAAAGTAAAGGGAAATTTGTTGTTGTTGTGCATGGCCCATACGATCAGTCGTATTCATAGGCAGAAACACTATAGCAACTATAAAATTTCAGGTTGTTTTACTCTATCTGTGTATTTGCTGTTACCCAATAAAAAATGTAAGTCTCCAAAAGAAAACCAAGATAAATAAAAATGGCATTGAAATCAATGTAAAGATGTTTTAAGTATTGTTTGTTCTGTAGTTACTTTAATAGATATATTTCTAACTGTTGACCAAACGAAAATTTTAGAAAGCATATTAATATGGTAAATTTTATAATTCATACTTAGTATGAATAGATTCTGTGGAATATATTCTCACTGAATTGCTTATTTAGTAGAGAAAAAAACCGTTATACATTAACAATGATGTACTGTACTTATATGAACCTAGATATCCAATCCCCAATGTGGCTAAATCCACATTTCTTTAGATGTTTGGTCATGACAAGAGTATTATTTTGTGTTTTGTTTTGCAAAGGATAGAAAACTAACCAGATTTATATGAGAAATGTAATCCTAACACTTTCATTGCTTCTTAACACATTTTTATACTATATATGTGTCAAATAAATATAACGTAAGGAAATCATTCCTGCTTGAGAACACAGATTTACTAAAAGCTGTGGTGTATTTTTAAATTGGATTCTTAGAAAAAGATTAGCAAGCTTAATTCAATTGAGTGAAATACATACAAAATATAAAGAAAAAACAAGTGAAAATTCTTGTTTGTTGCCAGGTGAAAAAGTAATATCTGTTAGGGAAAGTCTAAAAAGATATGGAAGGAAGACCTGAGGTCAGAAATCCAGTATAACCTGAATTACCCAAGAGACTTTCAAAATTATTATAAAGTATGGGTTATTTAACTCAGAGTTTATGATACTATTAAATTTGCTTTGAAATATGTGCAACAAAATTTCAATAGTTGTTCATGTGCACATCAATAAAGTATTTGCAAATTATAGTTTGCAGAATTTAATTTGTATAAATAAAATGCCCAGAGCTTAAAATTGATTTCCTCCTATTCACTGTTGCTTAAGGAGTGAGTAATGACATTAACAATAAACAAAGACATATGATTAGACAGCATGTTTTTAAGTACATGATGAGAAAAGAGTTACTGTAGATAAAAAATGTTATAAGTCAATGACATTTATGGATTTATTCTACACAAGCGTGCAGAGGTAGACTTGTCTTTAACCATTTCAATGACTAAGTTAATGAGAAGTTTTATGTAAATGACTTGATATCACTGCTAATAGATACTTTCACATTTTTTTTTTTTTAATTTAGGGGACATTAAACAAGAGCCAGGAATGTACCGGGAAGGACCCACGTACCAGAGGCGAGGATCTCTTCAGCTTTGGCAGTTTTTGGTAGCTCTTCTGGACGATCCGTCAAATTCTCATTTTATCGCCTGGACTGGTCGAGGCATGGAATTTAAACTGATTGAACCTGAAGAGGTTGGTTCAGTAGATTTTAGTTAGGAAAATTAAATATACTAGAATGTAATCAAACTGGTATGGTTGATTCATATGCCAAAAGGTAACTTTAAAAAATTTAAAAACCTTGCAGAAACTTTCTGACAATGGGCTGCAAAAAAATCTCTAAAATTATTAATTTATCACATGGTGTTTCCCATTGAATATCATCTTATAAAATTGATGTTGAAGACGATCAGTCATAAGCCTAGAAGTGCATATTCAGAAAAATCTCTTAAGGAGCATCTAACTTGGAGGAGGCAGGAGTTTTATGGTTCTTAAGGGGGAGGGCAGAGGTCTGCCCAAGTCCAATTAGTTTAGAGGCGGAGGAATTTTTCTTTTGAATTAGCAGTCATTATTTGGATAACCTGGATTTTATCAAACGGATAGGAGAGAAACATTTGAAGACCAAAATTATGTGCAAGAGGGGTGAAGTAAAGAACAGCTGTTAGGAGGATGAAGATATGTAAGGGCCACAGTGGAAAATTTGCAGACCTTGTGTCTTAACAAGACACAGGCCTGATAGAGACACTCTTCTGAGTGTTAGCGACATCTGTTTCAAGTCAGCCAGACTGCAAACACTCCACTGGAAGACAGCACTGTAGTTTAAAATGTTGCCATTGTTCAGAAGAAATTACCAAAATGAAAGAATCTGCATAGAGATAACGTGTATATGTGGAACACACTTTCCGCTAACCCCTCAAATGTCCCCTCATCTCACCCTGCAGTGCACACAAATGGAGTATTTCCATAGGAGATTTCTCAGTTAAATATTTATTGTCCACAGAATGAAATTGTTTAAGGCTGCTTCTGTTATTGGAGCATAACCTATCAATAGCGTTTTGAACCTCTATGTAAAAGTGACTGTTACATGAAATTTTTGTGGCATTTTAAAGATCCTTTCTCTGCTTAAAATTGACTAACATGCTTAGGACTGACTATACTGCAGGCTATTGAACCTGACCATCTCATCGATGTTAAAAAAAATTCAATAAGGCTGAAGTATTTCTGAACTCAAAGCGATTATTTTCATATTTACTGGAGATCTAGAGCCTAGGCTACTGGGTCTTTACATCTGATTTTTTTCTTTTATTAAAGTATTCAGCATAATCAGGTAATAAGCTCTAATTTGATGTTCACAAGACAAAGCCACATAAATTAGTGAATTCTTTCTGTTTCAAAAAGATATTAGAAGAAGCATGAAATAAGCAGTGTAGTTAGAGCAATTAAGCTTCCTCCATTTTATCAATACTCTGATTGCACTAAACGGTTGGCTTTACAGTATCTCTCTTGCCTCACGTCAAACACACAAACACACACAGACATACCTCCCAGAGCTTTGTATCAGAAACTGGAAATGCCTCTTGGTTAGTATGAGGTAAATATTTAGGTGTTTAATTGTGTATAGTGTGTATAAAAAAGAATTTGGTTAACGAAGAACATTGGTTTTCTTGTTCTTTAATAAACGTGCTTAAATGATGGTGAAAGAATCACAAACACATGAAACATTAACAAATTAAAACTAGAAATACTTAACAGCAACTTGAAATCCCTGTACCATCATGGGAATGTCTGCTTTCCCCTTCGATGTTAATAATCCTGCACGACTTGATTCATGCTGGAACTGACCATATTCAACAGGGATTTGTATCAGTTAAACAGTTATTTCCCTCCACCTGTGATTAAAATAAACAAAGCAGAAATGTAATGTTTTATTCCTGACATGTATTTGTTAAGATAAGAGACATTACTGAATTATGTCAGTGCTTCTTGATCCACTAGGAAGAATAAAATTTCTGCAAGTGATTAAGTTCTTATATACAGTAACTATAGACTTTTTGGATGATCAAGTTTAAATAAGTAGATTTAACCAGATGACCATCAAGATTCATCAGATTCTAAGTTTCTGTCACTTTTCAATGCAGGGAAGAAATACAGTTACATCTGTTCCCCACAACAAACTGACATTTTGACAGCTAGTGTGCAGCAGACTCATGAAATAAAAAGAGAGAGGATAATTTAGAGCCGGTAGACCATTTCCACATGGTAACTAAGTCAGTGGGAATGGTGCAATAAGCACCAAATGTCTCTGAAGGCTTTTGTTCGAAATGAAACATCCCATATTTTATTGCTGCATCACTCACTGTTGCAATTGCTTTCATCAGGCAATGATTGTGATGTCTTATTAAAACTTCTTATTTGGAAAAGGTTTGTGCAATTTCTTTCACCTGTGTGGCCCAAGCTCCCTCTATATATCAGCTCTTTCAGTAGATAGCACAACCCGTGAAGGATGTCCCCGAAGCCTGAGGAGTTCCATTTCTTCCAAGTTCATCTTGAGGTTTAAAATTGTGTTTTCAGCTATGGGCAGATTCTCGGCTGCTTGTGTGTGAATAATGATGGCAAATACATAATCTTTAACATCTCTCTTTTGGAGATCTCTGAGATAAGGGCATAATTATTTTTGAGTTAAGAACATTAAGAATTTCTTTCAGGGACAACTGTTAATATAGTTGGGCATCTATACAACGTGGTGTCAAAGTCTTCTGATGATATTCAGGTTTGTTGAGCACCGGAAAGGTTTTGTATTTTTCGGGTTCACTGTTAATTAAAGCAAGTATACTGTTTAAAAATAAGAAACATGAAACTTCAGCTATCACAATGTCCTATTTAATTCTGCAGACAGTGAGGCCAAATGCCATTGTGTTAGCGTCTTTTTGACTTTGCTTGCTAAAGCCAAAGTTTTCATTTGAAGGACTGTTATAAGGATCTCATGTACTTCATGTTAAAAATATGCCTTTTCGGGGCATGCAGCCATGTCACTGATTGTACCTTCTTAGCTGATGGGTGGGTGGTCTACCAGACCCGAGAATTATTCCTCTTCCCTGTCAACTGTAAAGTTCTTTTCTGTCTGTATCTCCTAATCCTGTTGCTTTCTCATTTCTTTCAACTTTGTAAGGAAGCATGTGCAAGAACTCATTTTTTATAATATAGACTACTAACCCCAGTGCTGAGAATTAACTGGCATCATAACAATCAAACTCTATAAACCGACCACTTTTTTCATAGCATTTAAAAAATCATACTTCTCTCCTTAGAGACATCCGCAGTGTTATCTTAACTTTATTTTCTAGGTGAATCCTGCTGAGTTTCTAGAAAAGAATCATTTATAGATGAAAAAGTATTCAGGTGATTGTTTAATCTGAAGTGACATTAATAATTTATAGTCACATCCCCTCAAGGTCTACATGCTGTTCAGCTGCATGTCTATTAAACATTACTTGAATGCCCATTGTTAAGTTTTTGAACAATATTTTATTTAGAAAATACTTTAATTCCTTACTGCCGTCTTTCCCCTGTCTCATTTCCCAATTGCTTAGGATATTTATCTTAAACTCAAGTTTATTTTGGGGAAATTAATGTGTATACACCACTATGATTGTTGGTTTGGATGTAGTCTTGTCCCTGTTACATCATGTCTCTCTAGCTCTTAAAAGAAACTTTAATGACTGATGCATGCGGCTAAAGCAAGTTGTATTTCACTTAGAGATTGCAAATTACAAAGAAAATAGCAAGGACACACATTTTAAAAAATAATGCAAAATAAAACAAATCCTGAAGTCAGGTTATTGCTAATAAAATAAGAGCCAGAATGTTCTCTTTGAAGAGCTATTTTAGTATATGTGACAAAAACGTATACCAAATTATAACTTAGTATATAGTTAGAACTATACTTAAATTCTAAGCAAAAACTTAGAATTTCAAGGAAATGAAAGAACACACAAACCCTATTAGGTAATGCTTTCCTAGGGTTACCTAGTTTTGCGTGACAATTGCATTTGGTTTTTTTTGCTCAGAATAATGAAAGTGGAAGTTAATGGGAACATGGCTTTAGCTGGGGGAGCAGAAGCCACCTGCACTATCTTTGACAATTCCTCAAGTAGTCCTACCAGGCGGTGAGGGAGAGGGAGGTGTGTTTTTAAATCTCTATTGATGAGCTCTGCTTTTGTCTGAAATGTTGCTCCACCAAAGCCACATAGTCAAAACCTCTGAGTTTTTACTAAACAACAAAGTGGACATTCTGCTTTAGAGATTTTTGTTTGTCGACTCATATACATGCTGACCTTTTCTACTTCCTTCTTATTTTTAGCATCCAATTACTGTTCTCCAAATAAATGCTTAATTCTCCAGTTTGATATTGGCTACAATTTTATTCTGACACCGCTCCGGGCAATACAAATTATTTGCAGCTCAGTTTATTAATTTGTATACTGTGTTCTCTGCTACTCCCACTCCAATGCCACTTGTTTATTCTTTGTCATAGTAACTGAAGGGTCTCTTCTTTGGTTTATCAAAATAAACCACCTTTATAAAGCATATTAAGCTTCTTTCAATCTACAGTTTTGCCCAAAACACTGAGAAGGAAAAAAAAAAAAAAACAGGTAATGTATCCCCAGTTGGAAAACTTGCCTCATTTTGGTGAACTGAAGTCTTTTTATTCTTGCTGTAAACACATTCCCTTATTTCCATTTAATTTTATACCCCAAACAATAGTGACAAAGAATTCTATTGTGATGTTTCAGAATGATCACTGCACGCCTGGTTTAAAAAGCAAACCAGGACACAGGAAATGCAGATCACGATAGCTTTTGTAAGTTTGCTTATGTCTTTGATTTGGACATGTTTTTATGGGCTGTGAAGTAATTATTCAATTAACCATTTTCTTCTGAAATATGCTAAGTTAATACTTAACCCTATAATGTAATTCTCTTTTGGTGGCAGGTGGCTCGGCGTTGGGGCATTCAGAAAAACAGGCCAGCGATGAACTATGATAAACTTAGCCGTTCACTCCGCTACTACTATGAGAAAGGAATCATGCAAAAGGTGAGCAACTAATACAGCATTAAAATTCATTGAAATGTTGCACATTAATCTGCACGTCATACTTTAAAAGCCACATATTATTGCATTGCTGAAGCAAGGTTTTCCTTCATTTTAACAAATGCTTAGCTCTTGATTTTTGTATTGCAAACCTTTCTATTTACCAATTCATGAACACTGTAGACAAATTTGTAATAATATTATATGCAAAGTAGTAGGCTTCCTGGAAGTTTCTACTTTGGTGTACATGTTTTTTAAATAAGGATTGCTTCAGTATTGATATTGCCTGTATATATCTCCAGAAGCTGTTATTCTGTGCATTCTTTCCAAATATATATATATATATATATATATATATATATATATACTTTTGTATATCTATTTCAGTAAAAATAAAGAACGTTAGACTAATTTAATTCTTTTATTTCTCATGTTCTGATTCTATAAAGATGAGGATATTTTTTTTTCCTCATTAGGAAAAACACATATTCTTTGCCGAATACCTTTGACTGATTTCATTCTCTGACAGTTTAATATTGCAAGACATTTATTTAAAATAAGCATTTTATCTTATTGGGTTGGTAGAACAAAGGTCAATATATTTTATTTCAAATCAGTTCCTTTAATATTTGGAAGTAGATTTTTTTTAAAAAAAGATTCAAGATAAAATAAATAAGTTATAATAAAATACAACATTTTGAAGTAACTAATGAGCAAATAAAGATGGAATATTTAGATGTCTGTTATGTTCTTCAGCTTGCATGTGTTTCCATTTTAATTACCTTGACTTTTATGATTTATCTGTTGTGGACATTATAGTTATTATGTATCCTTTGTATGTTTTTGGGGTGCAAATCTAATTACATATCATAGATCCTAGTTTATTTTTATGTCATCATTGTGGTGCCAAGAAAAAAAATGAATCCATTTGCTACATGAAACTTAACAGGAAGAATTAGCATACATTTCTAGATCACATGGAATCAGTGCTGAAATCTTCTGGTTTAGAATTTAGCGCTTTTGAAGTCCTCAAAAGCAAGGCTGAACTAGGTTTTTCTCCCCCACTCCTGGACCTCACCTTCAACACACGTGGCTCTGAGCCATCCGCTCCCTCTGTCTTCTCCATCTCAGCCCTGGAATCGTTTTTCTCTGCTCCCTTCTTTTCCCACCACACTATTTATAGCTGAATCCTTTCAAATACTTGCTGTTCTTTTCTTTCTCTTATCTTCCTTCTGTGCAGGGCTCCTCCCCAGACCTTCCCTGTAGCTGTTCAGTGCTTTCCCTGGGCCACATTGCGTGGCAGTGGCAGTGTTGTCTTGAGTTTGGTTTCATTGCTGGCTTCTCACCACATCTGGCCTCTCACCAGAGTCCCTTCTTACTAAATGGTGATCCATTTACCTTATTGAAGATGCTGTGACAGACAATCAAGTGAAATCATGTATCTGAGATGTTTTGTACGTTAGGGGCCTGATGAAAGTCTCAAATAAATGGTGGCTCTCAGTGCAGCTCACATGCTGAAGTCAGTGTCAGCTGTGGTATATGCGACTTGTGTGTCTTGAGCATTAGGCTCCTTACTAAAAGGACCATTTGCAGAGATTTAAAATTATTACAATATCCTCAGTTACACATTAGCTTTCAGGAAATACTTGTACTTATCAGCCTTGCATTACTATAACAAATACCTGGGATTAACCAATTTATATAAAGAAAAGGTTTACTTTAGGTCACAGTTTTGCAGGATCAGTTGCTCTGCTATTTTGGTTTTTTAGTCAGGCAACAACAGCAGACTCTTCTCAGGGACAAGGAGTGATAGAAAAATTGGAGAGGTTGGCTCCGCTCTCTCCTTTGAGGGCATGCACTCAGAAATGGAAGGACATTTTCTAGATTCCACCTCTTAAAATTACCACCCCATCCCAATTCTACCATGCTGGGACCAAGATTTTACCACATGGCTCTTTTGGGGACGCCCAAACTAGCATAGTTGAAAAGGCTGTCCAGGATAGCTGGTGTTAAATTTTCTGAAATGTTCTCAGACTTACCACACACATCTCCAGTGTTACTTTTCCTTTTATTTACTGTCTCATCCCTTACCTCATTTATACATTCTCTTATTTTAATAAATTTATAAGGCAGAAGCCTGTCAAATGGTGACATAGATCTTGGAAAACAGTTAAAAATGTTGTCCCTCCTCATATTCGTCCCTATTAGACTGTAGCTGCCAAAGAAAACTATTTATGATTTATTTGTCAGTTAATGCAGGGAAGTAAAATGCTGTATATAACAGACCCAAAGGATGTCACTGTGTGATGTAGCAAAGGACACACTATTTAACGGCAGTCTGCCTTCAGCTAGTACACAGCCAGGCCCCTGATGATGCTAATGGCCATCTTTAGCCTCCTTCACACACAGAGCTCGCCTTGCTGCCTCTGGACATATCCATGACTCCCCCAGGGCATCTTCTGCATTCTTTCTAGAATGTTCTGTACTTTTCATCCTAACTTCTAACATCTGCATCCTTCTCCTGATTAAGTAAATTGTAAGATAGTAATTCAGAGAAATACTGCCATCCTTCTTATTTAAAAAATTATGTGTGGGATTACACATTTCAATGTGTAGGGGAAATATTGATGTGGCCACTTTTATTCACTGACTGAAACATAGACTTATGTGACATTCGTAAAAAGCAGTGAAAAGACTAGCAAATAAAAGGAACTACTTTTAAGTATGCAAAAAATTAAGATAATTAATTTCAGTGATTATGAAAGAAATAAATAGTGGAGCAATATTTATTGTACCTTATAAGAAACAGATGTGTATTTCTATCTTGAAAAAAAATGCCCCCAAAATACATACTATATTTTGACAGTAGTTGTTTTCTGGGTGACTTAATTATACAGCATTATTTCTTTTTGCTTAATCTGTCATTTCTAATTCGGTAACCAATATCCTGAATTACTTTTGAAATTTATAAATTAAAGCATAATGGAAACATCTATCTTTGATAATATATTTTATGAGGTATCTCATTGCTTACTTCTGATTCCTATTTTTTCTATCTCTGTGTGGCAATTTGGGCATTCTTAATGTAAAACAGTGTACTAATTACATTATTAATAATGAAAGACATCATTTTCATTTTTGGATGCCAGCTCTTATTCTAAGCTCAGTTACATTTAACACAATCCAATAGATGTAGTGGTAACCCTTAAAAGTTAACTTAAAAAATTAAAAAACCAACCAAAATGTTAATTCAGAAAGAAACTAGGAAGAACCAATGAGTATGGGCGAGTCCTTAAGATATTTTATAATTTTGAGAGTAAGGTATATATTTAAATCCCCCATGGTTAAAAGTCTTCAGTTACCACATCACTTCTAATTATAGCCAGTATCAACATGTCAGACAAAAAATGTTCCAGTAACTACAACAAATATCTCTTTCTCTATGGTTCCAAAATAAAACAGGTTATAGATCTCTCAGAGGAAGGTAGGCCATTTATTTTATTGTGATTCTGAAAAATACTTTGAATGACAAAAAAATATAAAGGGCACTAAGATTTATTATTTCAGCTTGTTTCTGATTTTGCCTATTTTTATTTTTGAGGTCATTTTACCAGTTCAACTTAAGAAATTAATTTCCATTTTCTGAGCCACAAAGTAAATGAATTATGCCAAGCTCCTCTCTGCTTTTCCTGAAGCATTTTTTCAGTGTCACCACTAGCTTCCCACAGAGCCATTTACAAGACCAGGAGCCAAGCAGCAACTTAGGAGATATATCTAAAATCATAAACACTACTGAGAGCGCATTCATGTTTAGGAGCATTCCGATTATTTGGATTTGCTGTGGTCCTCTTATTTAAATCAGAGCCAAAAATGTCATAAATGTGTATCCAGCAGAACAAGGTTCCTTGGCATTTGTTTGTTTTCCCCTAAACATAAAATGTGACTTTTCAACCACCGTCACAGGAACTGTTCCCCACATCACAAAGCAGTCTTGCCTTTGACACACAGGAACATGCAAACGCTGAGTAATATTCAGCTATCTGAAATTATAAAGTACACATGCTTGTGCACACACACACACACACAAACACACACAGACACACACACACACACACACACACAGTCACTGCCTAAGTTAGTACAAAGAGCTGTGTTTGCTCACCATCCTCTTGGGTTTTGAGCACTCCAGTGTTTTCTGTTAATGGGAAGTGTATTAACATATTTGTCTCATTCTGTTGTTTATAATTTTCTACAAAAGCATCTTTCTTGAGACTTTAAGTTTAGGTTATGCCATTCCTTATAGATTATACTGTGTCAACTTTATGTTAGACCGAGTTGACATATTTCTTTTTCTCATTTCCTGTCCATGCATTGCATTTTTTTTAAATTCTTTTCACCTTTTTTACACCTCAGTTTGACACTTTGTACACGTCCTTAAGTTCTGTTTAATGTATCTTGCCTTCAGTTTTAAAAGTGATGTGCCCGGGATAATGCCATCTTCTTGGTCCATCTTTCATTTAAATAAGGCCATCTATCTTTGGCTTTTTAGATGAGACTACATAGTGCTAAAGAAATAAATAAATAGGAAGAAGAATGTGCACCTTGAGCATCAGTGAATCACTAGTCTAGTCTTATTAAGAATAAAGCATACTTTTCCTGAAAGTTGAGGTTTTATACCCAGTCAGAAATACAGTATCAAGAGGCAGACACTAATCCTTAGAGGTGCAGGTTTTTATAGGAATAACAATTACCCTAAAAAGATAAATTTCAATATGAAATGTCTACATTAAATATTTTACTTTTTTTTAAAAAAAACTACAGTGCAAAGTTTATTTTTATGTTAAAATAAATAAACTGCTGAGTTTCCAGCTGTATCCGGAATGAAATACCTATTACCTTTATGGAAGGTCGATATTTTTTATTTGCCTTGCTGGGACCCTCATTTATTTTCCCCAAGGCTACTTACTGTGTTTGTATCTATTGCTAACTGGTTGATTTCTTATTTTGTCATACATCCTTTCTGGCATACTAAGTCATGCTCTTTTCTTTCTTTCTTTTTTTTTTTTTTTTTTTTTTCTTTTTCCCCCTTTTAATCCCTTCCCACCTGGGGGTGGTGAGGATGTGTTTTTCTCTTTCATGTTGTCTTCAGGTGGCTGGAGAGAGATACGTCTACAAATTTGTGTGTGACCCGGAAGCACTGTTCTCCATGGCCTTTCCGGATAATCAGCGCCCGCTGCTGAAGACAGACATGGAACGTCACATCAACGAGGAGGACACGGTGCCTCTGTCTCACTTTGATGAGAGCATGGCCTATATGCCGGAAGGGGGCTGCTGCAACCCTCACCCCTACAACGAAGGCTATGTGTACTGACACGAGTGACTGTCACGAAGGGCGTCCTTGCGCTTTTCTTTCTGCAAGATGCGGAGAACCGCTGAGTTCTCTTCAATCTTTTTTTATTTTTGTTGTTTGTATTTTATTTTTAAATAATAATACAAAAAGGGGCTTTTCCTGTTGCATTATTCTATGGTCTGCCATGGATTGCGCACTTTATTTGAGGGTGGGTGGGAGTAATCTAAACATTTATTCTATGTAACAGGAAGACAATGGGTGAATGGGCAGAGGGATCTGGGGATTACTTTTTACTTAGGCTTGGGATAGGGTCCTACAGGTTTTAGGTATGATGAAGTTATATCATGTCTGTTTGATTTCATAATAACAAGATAATCTTCATTTTTCTCTGGGTAACTAGGGTACAGTTGATTTCACATTGTGTAAATATCCATTTGGAGACTGTTTGCCTAGGGCATTTCCCCCCATCACTTCTGAGTCTCTGCAGGCATACAAAAAAAAAAAATCTACTGTAAATGGCAGTTTAATTTTTAGAAAGGACTGTTTTTGCACCTCTTGTAAAAAGGTATTTAGCAATTGATTACGTTTGCCATTGTTTTGTTTTGCTTTACACATGACTCACAGAGGATGAGCGTAAAACTGGGCGACTCTCTCTGAAGCTGAGTAATTATCTTGACTGTAAATGAGGGGCACAATTTTGGACTCTGGCTCGGAACTGAGTCACAGGCCAGTAGCGATACAAGTATCTGGTGCCACCTTGCTGTTTAGATAAAAATCATACTGTCTTTTAAATATTTTGAAACCCATTTTAGTTAAATAATGATGTTATGGTTCTTTGGAATCTTCGTTTAAGTGTTAAATTTGGGATCACAATGAAGCAAAAAATATCTGTCTTTCACTTCCTTCAGTACATAAACACATTATTTAATCAATAAGAATTAACTGTACTAAATCACATATTATGCTGTTCTAGTTACAGCAAGCACTCTTTAAGAGAAATATCCACTACATTAAATAGGTACTATAGTAATTTTTAGACATGGTACCCGTTGATATGCATTTAAACGTTTTACTGCTGTGTTATGTTGATAACATATATAAATATTAGATAATGCTAATGCTTCTGCTGCTGTCTTTTCTGTAATATTCTCTTTCATGCTGAATTTACTATGACCATTTATAAGCAATGCAGTTAACTACAGATAGCATTTCAGGACAAAATAGATGACTCAAACCATTTATTGCTTAAAAAATAGCTTACGCCATGCTATGCTATAAGCAGCTTTTATGCACATTGACAAATGAAGAGTAAGCTTCAGCTTGCTAAGGGAAACTGTGGAAACTTTTGCAACTTTTGGTGAAATGGAAAATGACTTACAAACTGTCAAAGAATATGAAGAAGTTGCTGTATGACATAGTGCTGGCACTGATATTATCCATCATCTCGTTTGGACACTCCTGTAAATGTGACCAGATTCTTTGAGAGAAGACTTAAAAATTTCAAGTTTCAAAGATATTTTGTTTTGTTTTGTTTTGTTTTACATTTGGAGGAAGTATAGAAAGCAGTATATATTCCATCCACTCTGAAAAAATAACCTAAATAGAGTTACAGTATCACTGAATGGCTTGTGAAAAGATTCAAGAAAGTAATGCGAATTTTTTCAACCCATTAATATACTAGAGGAATGAAAGTCTTTAACTAAACGTTAAAAATTTATACACAAAGCCAAAACAAACCTATGAAAGCATTTTATGATGATCACAGAAAGGACTCTTTAAAAACTATCCCCAGCTACCCATTTTGCAACACAGCAATTTCTCTAATTTGAACAGTTATTGAGCAAACCGTATACTAAAATCAATGTTATTCACATTAACTCCTTCAATAGCTTTCTAATTTCAACATGTGTATGTAACCTGTGATTTCAATGATTATTCGATGTTCACGTCATATATTATTTGGCCCTTTATGGACCAATAAATTATGCCTTAAAAATCAGACCCCCCCAATATGCTCATGTGGCCATTTCCAGCACTTAGAATAAAAACAGATTTTAAAGTATTCAGTGAAATTTTATTGCAAAGTGAACTGAGATGTACGATTGAGATATTTGGTGAAATTGAAGGAGAACTTTTAAGTGGGTTTTTAAAATATGTTCTAAATAAAAATCATTAAGGATTCTTTATTTTTTCTTTTATTTCATTTTAGTACTCTAGTTCTAGTCAGTGAGGAAGAATTGGGTCATGAGTTAGATTAAAGTATCAAAGAAATTAATGGTATTAATTATATGATATTTAAGGACAAACTATGTAGACTGCTGTTTAAGGTAGTGACTCACTGAGCTAAATGAAGGAATTGACCAAGTTTAAATATATTTCCAATTATATATTGAAGGGTTCAAAATACTGCATTATAAACTCTTTTGGGAAATGTACCTAATTTTTTTTTTAAGTTCTATTTTATTCTACTTTTGTTTGGTTGTGTTTTTATGTTTTTTATTTCCAGGTAGATTAATAAATCTGGCAGCTGATTTCTGCAAGATTTCGTGTTTTGAATTTCTGATTGAATTTGCTATTTAAACATTGAAATTAATTCGTGAAACTTGTCTTTTTTTAATAGGTAAAAAAAAACTGATAGAAACATCTCCATTAGTGTATGCTTGTCTCTTGTTGATGACATATTAACATCAAATAGATTAATTACAGCAAAGAATGTGATTTCCAAATAACTAATGAAAGGTCACTTTTTCTGAGTTATGTCTATTAAAAACACTTCAAAATAAAAATCCACAAAACTGACAGTGCAGAGCATTTTTCTTGGATCATGGAGGATCCTAGAGATCTAATTTCCTCTAGATAGTGAAACAGATTACCACTCTAGTAAGGACACACACAGATCCTCTTATTGCTCTGAAGATCAGAAGTCCAAAATGAACCTTAAGGGTTCAAACTAAGATGCCCATGGCACTGGTTCCCATTGGAGGATCCGAGGGGTTCCGTGCTATTTCTACACCCCACAACTCCTCACTCTTCCCAGTCAGACCCCTTCTCAGTGGTAGTTAAAGCTCCTTCTGCCATTTCATAATAATATTTGTGAGTATATTTATGTTTTACCCAGATAACCCAGAATAATCTCCACATCTCAAGAGTCTTTCAATCCCACATGACACGTTACTCGGTTAGACAAACTGTTCACAGATTCCTGGGATTGGAACTGGAATAAAGCTTGTGGACTGGGAGAAGGAACTGTTTTAGCCCTCCACACACTCCAAGATGCCATGTAACGAAAGTGCTAATCAGTTTACTCACTGACCAAAGTTGTGTTCAGGAACTAAAATCAGAATTTACTAAGGAACGTTTTTATTTACCATTGAGATAATCTCTCTTTATTCTATATCAATACTTCTGCAAGCTTGGTACATTCCTGTTCATCTACTTCATTAAATCATTTTGTTATCACACTATGTTTTGCAATATTTAAGTCCTCTTTGCCCCAAAGTAAGTACTGTGTAATTAGAGGAAAAAACAAGGTGTGATAAGAATAGTAACACCACAATCAAATGTGTTATTCAATCCAGATTATATTTTAAAAATATTTTTGGTGTTAATATGATTTATTACTCTATGATCTTGACATGTGTGATTATTTATCGGATAAAAACAATATGTAGAGTATTTCTTTTGTTAATTAAAGGAACAATTCAAAAAGGGAGCTGACATTGTTGCATGACCAGAAAAGCAGTTTACTGCCTGATATTACAGCATTTGGACAGATGATAGAAAATACTAAAATGAACCTCTTCATTATTGCACAAACTTGTTCAGAATTTATAATGCCAAAACCTTAGAGGAAAAGAAGGTGATTTGAATGGCTATTACTTGAAGCTTAAAGGAAAAACATTTAAAATAAACACTGAGAAACTATTTTCCAGTTGCAGTTTGATATAAATGGGGAAAAGAGTCCTTAAAAACAAATTGGATAAAAAATTACAAAAATATTGAAGAATGCAAAAATATGTATTGGGCAGTTGTGATATGACAGCAGAAAGGCCAAGAATCAAAAAGACATTCGTGCTGGAAAAGACACTAAAAGTTGAACCATTGAGGCTATGGAAATATAGGACCATTGAGGACTTACTCCAAGAGAACTCAACTGGGCCTTTAATTGATTTTTCTTTTTTATTAATGAGAATTAGAAAGACATCTTAAAAACAATCTATAAAGAAGTATAGTTTAAAAGAATTTGATGAGACTAGTGGATGCCTTTATAGAAATACTGAGGATTTTAGAATGTTCAATTAAAAATGTACATAAGATAATTATGGTTTATGAATTCATATGGAAGGAAGATTTCTTTTCTGCATATACACTCCAATATTCTTATTTGGTTTCTTTCTAAAATTATATTTTTGTTTTTATAGGGAAGAAATTTTTAATTCACTTGATTGTATTTAAACTATACTTATGGTTTGAGAAACATGCAATGAAATTCATGTGATTATAGCACATTAAATATGCTCAAACTTTAAACCTAAAATAAAATCCCAGAAATTGAAAAATTTGGACTGTCGTGATCACTGAATGATGATGACACATTTAAGACTGATAAATATCATTTAAATTTTTGACTGCTTTCTGAATCATTCTTATAATTTCTGACCAAAACACTTCAGTAAGTTCTTTGTAATCCTTCTATTATTTCTTGTCTCATTCACTTTCCAAATAATTTAAGTACCAGACAGTTTGTTTCATTTGTTTTGTTTTGTTTCCAGTATCTTATGCCACTTAATTGCTTCAATAAATGCATAAATAAGAAATTTGGGGAAGAGAAAAGAACTATTTAAATTATTTTGGTGGCTTCAGTATGCCAAACAGCATGGATGCGAGGACATGTTTTTCCTCCAACATTTCCTGGCTTTTGTCTAACAGCTAAGACTAGTGACAAAACCAAAAAAAAAAAAAAAAAAAAAAAAAAAGGCTTGTGTCAGGATGCCACGTGATCACAGGCAGATTCATAACTTGCACCTCACTATTATCCTGATTTAGCTTACAATGACAGAGATGTCTACTACAATGACTCAAATTTTGGTGTAATACATTGTTGTTTTTTTATTACTATTTTTGAACATTCCCTATGGAAAAATCTCTAAAGGAAACCTAGCACTATTTAAAAAACAGCAAAAACAAATCATAAATTTAAAAAAAAACTTAAGCATTTATAAATGATTGAAGTACTTTGCTTTTAACCAGTGGAGAGGGATGCAGCATAATGATCCCAAAAGAAAAAAATGCACTCATCTTAGTCTTCAGAAAACTGTCCACATCGTTTCCTATGATTTACATACTAAGGCTTCTTAGTAAGAGTTCTTTGAAGAATTAGGTTTGCATATGATTCAAAGTCACATGACTCAGAAGAAACCAAATGTGGCTTTTAATGTAGAAAATAGAACTGAAATCATAGGGACTTATAAAGATATCTGTTTTATGTCATATTTCTGCAAAGGTGATTATGACATTCTCATGTGCATTTTAATGTTCCAAATACCTAGTAAAAGTATTTGTTCTGCAGAAAGTTTAAAATGTGACCTTAAGTGGCAGACTTGGTGGAAAGAAAATATGATGCATATGACATTACTTTTTTAAAGTGCAAAATGCTATGCCATTTTAAATGAACCATAGAAATTTATTTTATTATTAAAGATAGTTTTAACTTCTTTAAAAATTCATTCTTTAAAAAATGTAGTAAAATTTTAGAATTTATTTGTAAAGCCTCTCATCTTAACATTTTAAGCATACAACTGAGTGCCATTCATTATTCTCAGTGTTCTGCAACCGATATCACATATTATCAAAGCACATTTTTTATTCTTAATCAAAATATTATTTAAAATAATCTAGAAGTTGCTTAGTTTGTATATTAGAGTCAGAAATGTAAAGAAAGCAATTTTTGTTTTTGATCATTTAATTGTAGATCATTTATATATATTGGCTTTGATTTTGTACTATAGTTTGAAAAAAGAACTTTAAAACATTTTCCATATAACTCAAAAATTTTGGCAGGGACAAAAATACATTTAAATAATGAGTTAATTGAATGTATTGAGGTAACACATCTTAAATACATATTTACAAGTACAGATAGCCTTTTTTAAAAAAGCCACATCAACAAATAAAATGATCTTTTGCACTCCTATTTCTTTAGTTTGAGTTGATGGAGTAAATTAACATATCAAATAGACACAAGCATATTGAAGCTATAGATTATGATTAAATTCTGTAAGAGTGATAATTTCGTATGACATTTTTAAAGAAAAACCCTAAAATGAAACATATGCTATATTTACACTAGTATTTAATTAATGTGAAATTAAACTAACAAGAAAATTGAAATTCTCCATTACCAATTATATATATGTATGCTAAGTTAAAACAGAAATTGAATAATTTTTTTAAAATGTCATAACAGTTGCTTTCAAATCTGTTCCTCATAATATGGTACTTATCACATATATTAAAGTACCTTGTTTAGAATAATTTGCTACAGTTTAAACTTTCAGTTTATTATCGAAGGGACAGGATCTGAAGAGTTAAGATTTTCGTATGCTTGAATTTACGTTAAGTATACAACAATCAGGCAAAATGAGATATATTCCAAATTTGTTGTTTTGGTTTGTTTTATTAAAAGCTTGTGCAAGTATATTTAGTAAATATTACAGGTAACCTAAAGATTGCCATTCCAATGATTTGCATGCGTACTTTAAAACTATCAAGCATCAAGAAAATTATGAAATAGAATCAAAAGAAAACATACTTTCCAGAATTTGTTTACTTATTTTCACAAGAATTTGTGATTATGTGGAAATCCTGAGGCAATAGTTCTACAACCAAAACAGAGAAATATGAAAATATTTAGATAATTTAGTTCTTAAAGAAGAAAGTGCTGTGTACTGATTTGTTCACTGAGTATATGTTAATGTATCCATAGTACCATAGCTTCATTCACGGAAATTTGTTCTATTCTAGGAAATCCATTTCTCTAATCCCCCTAAATCCTAAAAGGTGAACCTTACAAAAATTGGTACTGAACACCTCTGTAAAACCTGTTAATTCTATATTTACTGTGTTCAAGTTAAGTCCCCGCGCACATTATGTAGACTCTATGACCATACAATAGGTTTATAAAAAGTAATCCCTATTTCAAACTACATCAGGCTATTGCACACAGATCTGACCATATTCAGATGACTATATCACATGGTATATCATTAAATGTGAATGATTTGATTAGACCCTATGCAAAAGAAGTACAATAAAGAATAGTTTTAAGATTACTAGCAACAGTGGGAAGCCAGAATACTTTTATCCAGCTGTGCATATGTTCAGTCATGGATGTTGCTATGAATAAAAGGATTTAACTGGTTTCTAGGTATATATGTATATGGCACATAATGTAGCAACATGAGAAAATTTAACCAAGAATCAAGGCAGGGCAGACATCTGACTCATTTACTTTTGGGGCTGCCTCCATCCTGAGCATCTTGATTAAAAGCATTTATTAATAAATTGAAAACATAGCCACAAAAAAGCATTTATTAAATGACCACGTGTCATATACATGTACCTTCTGGGATTCATCACTGTGTTGTGAGAGGATCACTGGGTTAATTAGTGTTTGCTGGTTCCAAGCAACAGTAACCAACAGTTTATGAGATTTGCAAAGCCAAAAGCCCCATTTTGTAGACGGCCCGTCCCCTAACAACTGGCCTCCTGCCTTGACCCTATACTGACATGAGCAAAGGGCAATAAAGATGAATCACAAGATCTTCCTTATACTGAATGATTCTATTACTTAATCTACTTGTCCACTGCAGTGACTATATTATGGCAGGGCACTCATAAGCAATATGTTGCCACATAGCCCAGTGTCCTGAAGATAGTTTCTGTTTGCTTGGGATGGTTACAATTTACAGGAGCTACCCAAGTACCAAGAAGTACCCATTTTCAATCTTAAATTTTGGAAAATAAGTTTGTTCTACCAGTATTAGAAAGTTGGGTAAAAATGCTTTTCTTGAGTTGCCAGTCAGCTTTTTGTTACTGTGGCCAATCATTTGGAAAAATAAATAAATAAAAGGGGAAAGATTTCTTTTGGGTCATGTTTTCAAAGGGTTCAGTCCATGGTGAGCTGGCTCCATTGCCTGTAGGCCTGAGGCAGAGCAGAAACATCACATTTTGAGGACAGTTTCTCACCTCACCTCATGGCAATAAAAGTCAGAGAAAAAGGGCCCAGAGGCAATGTATCACCCCAAAGTCAGGCTTCCACCACCCACTCATTATCTTCAATTAGGCCTACCTTCAGCGGTCTCTAAATATCTCTAAATGATGACATCAAATATTGTTTCATCAATGGATGAAGTTAAAGCACTTGACTGAACTTCCAAATTTCCAACTAGGAATGGCCGAGGGCTTTGGAGGTTGTTATAGAACTAAACTATTGCACCAAAGAACTTTTACCATTGCGTTATCATCCCTGTCCTCTAAGAGAGTATCAATGACAAGGAAACTTTTCTGGGTCTCATAAAATTAACCTTCACTCACTTCATATATTTATCATAAATTTTGATTTTTATACTTCTACATCTTACTTGCTATCAGTTAAGAAATGAGAAGAATTATAGACACGTCTGCCTGGATTTCTGTGAGGCTAGACAGGAAAAAATTATATTATTTTGAATTTTAGGTATGTCTTCATGCAATTAAATGCAGTATTACTCTGTCTTAAGTAGAAAAGGAATTTAATAAAATTACAGTGAGTAGATACTGCAATTGCTGGGAATGATAAGAATTTATCTTGAAAAAATTCTGTAATAGCAAATAGTGGCCTATTTGGGTCACTTTTGCTGAAGTCAAGGATCACCCATTGTCGTTCTACTCTTGTATAACTTCACTCAAAATTTGGAGCCCAGGCCAAAGCATTCAGGTATTCTCTTGACTTGTGCCCATGTCCAATGCCTGTAAAAAGGCTGGGGAGCTTATCTCACAGTTCTGTGACACTTTAGCACAATATGAGAAGTGATCCAACCAAATTACTGGCAACTTTATAGTAGAACTATCTTCAAGGTGTCCAGTCTCTCTCAAAGTCACTAACAATAATATCATTGTGCCTCCTAAGAATTGAAAAAACTATTGAGTATAGAATTTCTCTTATAGGATCCAGAAGACATCAACTTCCTTGAGAATATCCTAACAGCCCAAGGGACACTGGCATAGACGCTATATATACTCATTTACTGCCAATTACCTTCCCCCAACAGCTGGGGATTTCTGTGTCCCAGCAGTGCTCACTGTGGGCAAAGAAAGCTCTCCCCCACTTTAGGCAGAGAGAAGCTAAACATGGTGAATGGTCCTTCAAGTCCTAAAAGCAAACAACTTCCAGGCCAGAATAATGTATTTAAAATGCTATCAAAATTGGAATAAAATTAAGGACATTTCATGACAGAGTACACCTCAGAAGATGCATGAACATCAAATCAGCACTCCAAAAATGGTCAAGAATATACTAAACAGAGACAACAAAGCAAAAAATTTAGATGAAATGAATCAGGTGGAGTGAATACATCAAGCAAAGCAGGTAGCCAATCAAAAAGGGAAAAATAAGTCATCAACAGAAAAGGAATGCAATGACAGGAATAAATCAACACCTCTCAGTTTTAAGTCTCAGTGTAAATGGTCTCAAACCCCCAATTAAAAGACATTGATTGACAGACCGAATCAAAAGACAGAACCCAGCAATTATGTTGCATTCAAGAAACTCATCTAATCCCAAAAGAAATTTCTAGACTATAAATCAAAGTATGAAAAACTATATTTCATTTATCAGGACCCTAAAAGCAATAACAAAGTAAACTTCTCAGACAAAGTAAACTTTAAGCTAAAACTGATCAGAAGAAGCAAAAAATGGTTAATACACATTAGTGAATGGAATAGTTAAACAGGATGAGATAACAACTGTAAATATATATGTGCAGTGTATATTGGGGTATATAACTATAAAACAAGCACTGCTAACCATATAAAAGGTAAAACAAACATCAATACAATCATGTTGGGTGACCTCAACACCCCACTTACAGAGAGAAAGATTAAACAAAAAAGTAACAAAGAAATACCAGAACTGAATCACACCTTTGAGTAAGTGGACTCAATAAATATTTACAGTGTTCTACCCTACTATAATAGATTATAGTGTTTCGGCAGAATACATAATTTTCTCCAAATCTGACTACTTGCTAGTCCGCAAAGCCCACTTAAATAAACACGAAACAATCAAAATCACCCCATATATAGTTTAAGTTGATTGTGCGTTGAAGCTAGACATCAATTAGGAAAAAAAAAACTACTGAAAATTTATAAGCACCTGGAAGTAGTAACACACTAATGAGCACTTAGTGGCTCACAGAAGAAATTAAAAATTTCTGGAATCAAGTGATAATGCCAGTACAAAATTCAGGACTCTGCAGGACACAATGAAACCAGTCCTAAGAGAGAGATTCATTGCAATCAATGCTCATATTAGAAAAACAGAAGAAATTCAAATACACAACCTATTGGTGCACCTCAGGATTTGACAATGAACAGCATAAAACTGAACATAATACAAGGAGGAAAAGAATAAAGATGAGAACAGAAATTAATGAAATTGTAACTAAAAAAAAATAGTAAATTGAAAGGCTAGCTCTTTGACAAAATGAAAGCAGACAAACTCTTAGCCAAATTTTTAAAAAATGAGAGAAAAGAATCACATCAATATAATTAGAAAAGAAAAAAGGTGAAATTACAATGAACACTGCTGAAAACTAGGCTAACATTAATGTCTACTGTTATAAAATTTTACTCTAAGAGAATCAGAAAACCTTGAAAAGATGGGCATCTTTCTAGACACATATGACCTATCTAAGGCTGAACAAAGAAGACATGAATATTCAGAATAATTTGATAGTAAGCAATGAAATTGAAGGAGTAATAAAAATTACCAATCCAGGAAAACCTAGAACCAGATAGATTCATTGCTGAATTCTATAAGATGTTCAAGGAAGTTGTAATACCAATGCTCCCCAAAATCTTTAATGGGGAGTAGTAATTCCTGGAATTTAGCATCACTCTAAATCCCAAACCAGGCAAAGATCCTATTAAAAATAAAAATAACAGGCCAGGCTTTTAACAAACATTGATGAAAAAACTCTCAATAAGACATTGACAAACAATAAAACAAATCATCAAAAGGAGTGTGTATATCATAAAAGAAGTTTTGTCCCAGGGTTTAGTTTAACCAAAGATGGTTTAATGTATAAAAATCAAATTTTGTGCATTATACAAACAGAAGTCAAAATTCACATGATTGTATCACTGTTTTCAGGAAAAGATTTTGACAAAATTCCACACCAATTCATGACAAAAATCCGGGAAAGAACTAAACATAGGAGGACCTCATCCAAGTTTGACAAAAGCCATTTATGACCCATCAATGATCATCATCATACTAAATGGGAAAAATCTGAAAGCATTCTCTCTAAAATCAGGAACAGAGCAAAGATATCCACCGCCACCACTCCTGTTCAGCATAGTACATAGAATATTAGCAAGACCAATTAGAAAGAGAAAGAAATAAGAGGGGTATAAATATATAGAAAAGAATAAAATCAAAATTTCATTATATTTAAATGACATGATCCTTTACATAGAAGTATCAAAATGCTTCTAGAACAACCAAATTCGGTAATTTTACAGTATTCAAAAATCAGCATGCAAAAATCAAATAGCATTTCCATGGACTCACTGAGAAGGATGGTAGGAATACTATTCTAAATAGTATCAAGAAAAATTGAATAATTAATTTAACCAAAGAAGTGAAAGGCCTTTACTTCAAGAACTGTAGAAATTTCAAAAAGATTGTAGAGATTATCAGAAAAATGGAAAGATATCTCTATATCTTACCATTCTTTCTGCAGTAGAATCTTTTGAAAAGATAAAAGCAACATTGTCAAAATGGCCATATTTTCAGAACTCATGTACAGAGTCACTGCTGTTTCAATCAAAATACCAGTAACAGTCATCACAGCACTAGGAAAAGCAAGTCTAAAATTCACATGGAACCAAAACAGACCAGAACAGAACAAATGTTGGGCAACAAGAGCAAGACATGCAGCACCACAATATCTAACTTTTAAGTACACTATAATGCTTCAGTGAGAAAACAGCGTGATATTAGCACAAAAACAGAAACGTGAATCAATGAAATGGATTAGAGGATATAGAGACAACCGCAGATACATGAAGTCACTTGATTTTTGACCAACCAACCAAAACATTCTGGAGAAAATACACCTTCTATAGCACATTGTGCTAGAAAAACGACTATCCACATGAAGACGATTCAATATATATACATATAACTATACACATAACTCTCACCATGTACTAAACTAAAATTGAAATAGATCAATAAACTAAATATTAAAACAGAAATGCTTAATATTCCAGAAGATAAAGTAGGTAAAATTTTTGACATCATAGGCACAGGCAAAGATTTTTGTGAACAGAAGAAATATCAATTGCAGTCAAGAAATGGGATTATGTTAAATTAAATAGCTTCTGTACAGTAACAGAAATTACTAATAAATGAAGAGACAATCTGAAGAATGAGAGAAATTTTTGCTATGTATTCCTCAGATGGATTATTATTATTTAGAATGTATAAAGAACTCAAAGTAAAACACCCAAAATAAAAGAACCAATTGAAGCAAAAATGCATAACTAACATGAATAGCTACTTCACAGAAAAATAAATACAAATGAACACTAAATACGTGAAAAACTATTCAATGTGTTTGCAGGATACAAATTAAATCAACACTGAGGTTTCATCTGTCTCTAGAAAGAGTAGTAATCAGCAATAAATAAAATTATAACAAATGTTGGCCATGCTGTGGTGAAAAAGGAATCCTCCTACATTGCTGATGAGAATGTAAACTAGTACAACCAGTATTGAAATCAATATGAAGTTTCTTCAGAAAAATGAAAAATAGAAATTCCATTCAATTGAGCTATTCCTCTAGTAGGCATTTTCTTGAAACATTCAAAAACATCATAGTACAGCAGTATATGTATACCGATGTTTATAGCAACACAATAGCCACATCTCAGATGCAGCCTATATGCCTATTGACAGGTGGCATGGAATGCAAAAAGACAATGTTGTATTTATACTTTGCTATAAAGAAGGATAAATTTGAGTCATTTTTAGGAAAATGGATGCAATTTGAAAGCATAATGTTAAATGAAGTAAATCAGAGTCACAAGCTTCAATTCAATATGGTTTCTCTCCTATGGGAAAATCAAGGTAGAAATAAAGTAAAAAGCAAGATAAATATAGATGAAAGAAAACAGATTTTGTTTGCAAATGAAAAACGACTCAAGAGATTGAGGGTAAGGAGCATGTGGGAAAGAAAGGTGACTTAAAAAGTCACAATGTGTCACATTGGTATATGAACTACTCACAATGGCTGTAATTATTAACTAGCACAAAAATGAACTTAAAAAATTGAAAATGAGTGAAAGTCATTTAGAGATGGAGGAAGGGAACAAGGAGGGAGAGAACACATTCAGTGTAGGTCAAGTACATGTGCTGACTCCCTAAATGATTGTAAACATTTCCTACTGTGCATATATATTGAAATAATAATTTAAAATAAAGGAATATTGTTTCTGTCCTTCCATTTTCTTTGAATATTGTGATTCATATAGCATATTAATGATGTGATACATATGCATTAAAACTGTGACTAGGAAGAATCAGAAACATTTATTGTATCGTACGATAACATAACCCAAGAGAAACAATAGTGAGAATAAAATAGTTAAGTGATAGGTCAGGTACTGTATTAGCTTTCTAGGTTTTCAGTGACAAAATATAAGTGGTGTCTTAAAATAACAGAAAAAATTTATCTCACAATTCTAAAGGCTATAGGTGCAGAATTAAGGTATCGATAGCATTTGTATATTCCGAAGGCTGGATCCTTCTTGCACTTGAAGATGACTCTCTTTCCTGTATCCCCACATGTTCTTGCCTTATGTTTCCTCTCTGTCTCTACTTCCTCATCTTAAAAGGACACTAGTCATATGAAAATTAAGTAAGATTTAATAATTTTATTTTAACTTAACTCTCTGTATAAATACCCTATTGCCAAATAATCATGTTCTGAAATACTGCAGTTTGGACTCCAAGATGTTTGGATATTTCAGTCCAAAATGTGTATTTAAAATAGGGCCAGGTAAAAACGAACTCTATAAGAATAGAATTGTTAGGAGGTAAATTGCAACTATATCTTGCTTATAACATATGACTGATGGACCAAAAAAATTATATAACAATAACCAAAAAATGTCCCTTTATTCTCAGTAGAGATGCTTTAAAATTTTATTTCAATAGTCCTCCTGTCCCTTCACAAATTAATACTTTTCCTAAAATGATGTTATGGAAAAATGGGCATAAAAGCATTATTTATATAATAATTTAATTAAAAGCTAAAGAAATACAGGAACAACAAATGAACAAAAGAGTGTTATAAAAGAGAACAATGATACCATAAAAATCTGTTTTGATCTTTCTATTTTCTGGTTTTTAGGATGTAGGATCTAGCAGAAAAAATGCATGAAAAAAACTATAGAGTTTTCTGAGCTAAAATGAGGAGTTGGAAGAGGAAATTTGCATTGAGCACTACTGATCATGTAAGCACAATTGAGCAATAAATAGGGTGGATTTACACAGAACAAATCATGCCAAACAAATCTCATTGCTTTTTTTATTGAATTGTAAGATTAGTGGATGTGGATACAATGTGGGAGATGTAATGCATTTGGATTTTAGCAAAACATTTGGTAGCAGCATTTCATGAACTCTAAAATGAATATAAATAGCCAGTAATATTAACTCCAGGATAAGGAATGGGCATTAGATGAAAAAAGAAGTAATAATCAACTGTGACATGGCAGCTTGAAAGCACATCCTTATAAGGTGCTGCATTGATCATGGGGATTATTCAGTACATGTTAACATTCACATGATTTTCCTGGGATTAATAAAAAGAAGTGGAATAAAAGACTAAGAATGTACCCCGTGATTTCAGAAAATGCATACAATCAATCTAGTTTCAGAGAAAGAAGAAAATAGAGTTGGTCTCCTAGAGTTTTGTTGCTATTGAAAGTAGCTATTTATATCACTCGATCATTTAACTCACTTCAAGTTCTAAAATTAGGTCATGGATGCTTTCATTTGATCTTTTTCTGTGCCCCTGGAAAAGCCAATGCTTGAAGTCATCCCATCAGCCTGGTCTTCTTAGAACAAAGATCTGTGTGGGAGATAATGGAAGGTCTGTTGGTTGCCTGGCTTTTAAGATTCAGGATTGTGGAGGATTCTCGGATTCCACCAGAACGTATAAATGCTTCATCTTAGATACGTCTCTCAAAGTGAAAGTTAAAAATGATACCAATCAAATAAATTGGGAAGAGTAGAGGCACTGTAATAAGATTTACAGTTGGTGTGAAATTAGAAGTACTGCTAAAAGCAGAAAGGCCTGTAACACTGCAGCAGGGCTCCAGGAGAAAGAAATGTTTATACTAAATGCTAAGCACAAGAGTAACTGGAAGGAGACAAACATGCAGCAGTGATTTCGGAGGATGAATGAGCAGACAGAAAACAGCCACTATTAATGAGTTTACCTTGCCAGGTGTCATCCAAGAGGCATAACGTGGTGTCGGGTCTATTGAATGAGTTGAAAAAGACTCATTCATTTCTGAATGCATTACTAAATTCCCCTCCCAAACACAGAATTTATTATCTGCAGAAATATTTTCCTTGGAATAATAAAAAGGTACAGTGGAAAATGAGTGCACACAGCAAGGATGATAATGAAGTGGCAGGACTGGTATAAGATAAAGGTCAATGTACGGAGCCTAGGATACAGCTCAGAGGCAAAAGTACCTGCCTGGTGAGTATGGGGGATTTGAGTTTGATACTTAGTACCAAAAAATATGCACAATGCTGTTAGACAATGGGCAAAGGAGCTATGAAGTTAGACTACAGATGTGCAATATCTGTTAGGGCGACCACCAAAAGAAAATCAATATTTTGTAAAGCTCAAGAAAACACAATTAGAAAAACTGAAAAGGAATAAAATTACACCAATATTACTAACAAGTACAATCTGGTCAGGGGAAAACACTATAGGGGTGAAACAGTCTTTAAGTGCAATACATTGGTAAAGAATTGCCTTGAGAATGGATTATAAAATCAGAGACCTGATAACTTTCTGAATGAAGATTTCACTGGATATAGAAATATTCTAACATATATGTAATACAAATATTATATTCTAAAAATATAAGTTCACATAACATGTGAAGAAATTAAATTTCTAGTATATGTGGTATTTGTACTTTATAACATGGCCATGATAAATTACTGTGAATTCATAAATTTTAAAAAATGTATTATAGTAGAAAGCACTACATTGCTATTAATTACTGTTAAAATATCCACCCTTGCTTCAAGCACACTTATCTTTCTTGTTACTTTCTGAAATAATTCTGGAAGTCCTGTTTTATGCTTTTAATTTTGTTCCTATGGCTGCTTCAAGGTCCTGAATTGATTAAAAACATTTACCATAATTTTTGTCAAATAAAAACAATACTGTGTGTTCTTATCTACCTTAGTTACTAAATCTGGTGATTCCTGATCTTTCCCAAAGTCAAAGTCACTTTGAAATGATACACACTGGTAAACGTTTTAAATCGATTTAGTACATCAAAGTACATATGACAGCATGAATAGAGACCCTACAAAGAGGACTTCCAAAACAGCTTCGGAAGTAGCAAGAATCCTGGGATAAGTTAAAGAAGTGTTTTGAGGAGGATTAATGGTAATTTACCTTTCACTGCAATAAATTTTTAAGTTTAAACAGTCACTGAACTTTTTGATCAGGCCACTTAAATTGTATAAGTTCACTCCAAACATAACTATTGAACCTGCTTATCTTTCATTAGTTTGCATGAGCTGGGGTCCCTTCACTAGTACAATGGTCATTTGGGCTGAACAGTTCTTCCTGAGCAGGACTGACTGTTGCATTGGTTGATGTGCAGGACCTGTATATACCAGATATCACACATCAGTGGGTTCCACTGTAACTTTAAGAGTCACCAACACACACACACACACACACACACACACACACACACACACACACACACACAGAGACGCACACGTTTCTAAGTCTCTCTAAAATGACCTCCTCCTCCCAAAAAAGTGAAAGTATACTTAGCTAAGTCTTCCACATTTAGACTTAGCTCCGTGCTTATTCAGGGAATTTTGCTTGTGACTATTCAAGGTTGCAATGTTACTGGAGCATCATATCAGTTAGGATAAAACAAATAATACTAAGGGTTTTCAAAAAGACACTCTCTTTGCATGCCGTTGCAGGTCAACTGCAATGTTTCAACCCTCTTTCTGGTGATAGAGGCTCAAGCTAGACCCCTGGAGGATGAGATACATGTAGTAAAAGTATGTGGTAACCATCTTCTGGCTCTTAGAGTGTCTACTGAGTTACATTCAACACTTCTGCATAGCGTTTGGACTTGGAATACCACACAGCTGTGCTCAAGTTCCAGAGATTGGAAATATGTAATCTTTGTGCAGGAAAGGGCTGATGGGCCTTAATACTTTTGGAATTTCAAGGAAAATAATACCGGAATTCATCATCAAGTTCCCTTTAGTTGTGATTATACTTTTAAATGAGATGGTGAATACCGTAGTGATATGCATAATGGCACACTTAGGGGAAAAGGAACTGAAGTGATTTGCCTCTGGCCAAATATAATTTTCTGGAGACAGGAAAGTCAAACTTGCCACAGTAGAATGTGTCTCACTTAATTCTCTAGCCTAACTGTTGAGGATTTTTTTTTACTGTTGTAAAATATGTAATTCAATTAATTCACTATAATTTCTGTAATAAGATTTGAATATAAAAAAGACAGGGAAGAAACTGAACATTCACTGAGGAACTCACAGACTAGTAGGTATGAAAGACATAGAGGCCACTGACTAATTCACTATGCAAAATTTTGTATCATAAATATCTAATAAGTATTTGAGTACAGCTAGGAGAGAAGTTAATCTTGCTTGGATGTGGATCTGTAGACATTTTTATAGATAAGTTAATATATGACCTAAGCACATAAATTTGATGAACAACTTTGGGTGAGAAATGATGACTGGTAAGAGGAAGAAAGAGAGAAAAGCACAAAATCTGGGCTAATCAAAATCTGGGCTTCTGGGAAGCTTTCTTAATCTGTGCAACTAATCCACAAACTTCAGAGACATAGCAGAAAAGCTGGAAACTTCCTCACTCTGATCCAGATTCCAAATGATGCTGAGGGACTTTCAAGTGGTCTGATCACCACCATTACTTCACCTTTTGAATAAATAGGTCTAGGATCTTTGGCATAAGAATTACATGGGATTTCATTGTAAAGTAGAGATTACTGAGTTTCAGATTCAGTGCTTATCATATGAGGTGCGGAAATATGAATCCCATATAAATCTGCTTGAGCTGACCCACGCACCTTACTGATAAGAGGTGAGAAGCATGAGGCAGTAAACAGTGGATGAGTCTGAGATCAGAGTTTGAGCATCTTTATATGGCAAGGTAAGGAGAGGTAGCATATTGTATAAACATCTTGAGGACCATGTGCTGAATTAGAGTCAATGTAATCAGTAATCATTAACATGATCATGAAGTGGTTCTTAGAAACACTGTAATGTAAGAATAACTTGTTGGAGATAAAATTTCTCAAAACTTCTTGTCTGCATAAATAACTTGGGATCATGGATTAGTGATCAAGGATGGAAAAAGTAATCTGGTTCCTAAAAGTGATCTATAACTACATGCTATGGTTTTGTTTGGCTATCTCCCCAAAGCCTCATGCAGTCATGAGGGTCGGCCTTTTGAAGGCAGCTGAGTCTGCCTTTTGTGATTGGTCCATTGTCTAGTGCTGGGAGTGGCAATGTGAGTGCTGCATCTGCCTAGTGAAGGGTACCAGCATATAAAGTAAGAGCAGGGAGGAAGTGTGCTCTTCCATTTTTAAAAAAATTTTTTTAAAATTTTATTTTTAAAGTAGTAAAAATACAGCAGAACAAGACAGAACAAAGTCAATCAAGACAATGCAGTGAAATTGGTACAGAACTTCACAGTAGGATACTAGGAAGGCAGTAATAGGTACTATGTTATATCTCGTTATCTTCACAATTGTTGTCCAGTCAATTAGGTATAGTGAAACCAAACCAAAAACAGAACATTATAAAACCAGTTGAGAGTATTGAATAGAGCAAAAGAAGCAAAACAAAACAAAATAGTGGAAACAACCTTTGCCTTCAAACAGAATATAGAAGGAAATCCCCCATATTTGCTAATATTGCATATGGTCATCCATCCAAGAGATGCTGAGACATCTATCCCCAGTAGCTACAGGATGGAGGGAGTGTTTGATTCTCACAGGAGCGGCTGGTTCTCCTCCTGGCCCACATTGGGGGTGCTTCCCAAGAGGGCGGGTGAATAAGCTACCTAAGTCTCACCATGACCGAATCTCGGGAACACTGGTTTTCCATCTGACCCACGCCGGGGCGCTTACCTCTCTTCCCTTTTATATTCTTGTTGCCTTTGGTATCTGCAGTGGCAATGAACAGCTGTCCCTGTGCCATGCCACCCTGCCTTGGAGTTAGCTGATTATGCACTGAAACCTCCACAAACTGTGAGCTAAAATAATCTTTCTTATCTTACCTTTCAGGGTTGTATATTTTGTCACAGCAATGAGAGAAACATAACCAACACCACAATTCCACAAACATCAGACATGCAATGAGTTTGAATCTGGTAAGGTGTTAGCATGAACAAAGTACATGGCACTGGACAAAGAATAGAACAGGAATATCTTTGTTCATTATTTTTTTCATGCAGTTGTTGGCCATCTTTGCTTCTTCTTTTGTAAAGTATATGTGAAGCTCATCTGCCTACTTTTGTTTGGATTATTTGTTATTTTAACGTTAAGTTTCAATAGTGCTTTGTATATTTTAGACACTAATCCTCAAACTGAAAACTAACTGGCCAAGATTTTCTCCTATTTTATAAGCTATCTGTCTTCACCCTATTATTTCTTTTGCTGTGCAGTTACTTTTTGCAATTCCATGTTAGTTCTTACTGTTATTTTTCTGATTGCTGAAGTCCACTCATAAAGGCATTGTTCGTGCATGTATCTCAAAGTGTTTTCTCTACATTTTGTTTCTAGTAGTTTCAAACCTCATGTAAAGGTTCTTGATTTATTTTGAGTTGATATTTGCACAGGGCAGAAGATAGATATCTAGTTTCAATGTTATGCATATGAATAACCAGTATTCCCAGTACCATTTTTATATAATCTTTTCTCAAGAATCAGATATCTATAACTGTATAAGTTTATTTTGGATACTTTATTCCATTCTGCTGGTGTACATGTCTGCTTTTATCCCCGTATCATGATGTTTTGATTACTATGTCTCTGTAGTGCATTTTGAAACTGGGTAATGTGACACCTTCCAGATTATTCTTTGTGTTCAAGATTGTATTAGCTATTCTGAGTCTTGCATTTCCACATGTATTTTAAGATTTCTAGATCCATGAAGAATGTCACTAGTATTTTAATAGGAATTTCATTTTGGTTGTATAGTTCATTATAACAATATTAATTCTGCTGATCAATGAACATGACAGATCTTTCCATCTTCTAGTATCTTCTTCCATTTCTTTGTTCAATGTTTGTAATTTTATTGCAGAAGTCTTTTGTTTCCTCAGTTCGATTGACTCCTAAATGCTTTATAATTTTGTAGCAATTGTGAACAAAATTGTTTTCCTGATTTCATCATCGAGAGTTCATTATTAGTGTGCAGAATAGCTACATAGTTTTGGTGTTTATTTTTTTATGCTGCTGCTTTGCTGAATTTGCTTATCAGATCTAAAATATTTTGGTGGAAATTTTAGATTCTTCTAAGCAAAGGATCATAGTGTCTCCAAATATTGATAATTTGATTTCTTCTTTTTCTGCTTGTAAGTCTTTTATCTCTCTTTTGCTTAATTGCTCTGCATAAAAATTCAAGTAATTTCAATTGAACCGAAGTAGTGAGAGTGAAGTTGTTTTATTTCTAACTTTAGAAGATATGTTTTTTGTTTCTCTATCATAACTACAACTTTGACTATGACAGTCATAGATAGTCTTTCTTATATGAAGAAAGTCCTCATATAACTAGTTTTTTCATGGGTTTTATCATGAGGCAATACTGAAATTTGTTGCACATTTTTTATATTTGCCTAAATGATCATAGGAAATTTTATACTTTATTTGATTTATCCATGTATAATGCTTGCTGATTTGCATATGTTAGACTATACTTGCAACTTAGTCATGATGTATGATCTTTTTAATGTGTTGTTGAATTCAATTTGCAAGTATTTTATTAAACATTTTTGCTTTGTCTTCGTCAAGGATATTGTCACCCATTTATTGTTGTTGTTGTCTAGTTTTAGTATCGGGGTAATTTGGGCCTTCATAGGATGAATCTGGAAGTATTAGTTCCCTTTCTATTATATGAAATGGTTTAAGAACAGTTGGTGTTAATTCTTCTTTAAAGATCTTGTAAAATTGATTTTGGTCCTGAGCTTTTCTTTGCTGGAAGACTTTTTATTACTAATTTAATATCATTCTTTTTATTGATTTATTTAGGTTTCTTCTATCCTTTTTGTTCAGTTTTAGTGGATTATATGTAGCTAAAAATTATTCATTTCTTCTAGCTTCTCTAATTTATTGAAATCATTTTTTTAAAAAAGCCCTTAGTGATCCCCTGGATTTCAGTGGTTTCTATCATAATATACCCCACTTCAACTCTTAATTTCATTAACTTGTATTTGGCTATCAATCTTATGTATCTTTGAAAAGAACTCATGTTTCATTAATTTTTTAAAAATCTCTATTTCATTAACTTTTGCTTTGGTATTTATTATTTTTTTCTTATTGGTTTTGATTTGATTTATTCATCTAGTTCTAAGATGGTGCGATACACCACTGGCTTATTTATTTAGTATCTCTATGATTTTGCAATACAGGCCCTAATAAATTTTCCTCTTAGATATCTGTGTCTCTTGTATGTTGTGTTTTCCTTTCATTTGATTCTAGAACTATGTAAATTTTTCCACTGATTTCTTCAGTGACTCATTAATTGTTCACAAGTGAATAATCTTTAGCTTCTCCTATTTTTATTTGTATTCTATTATAATCTGATAAGATGTGGAAAAGTGTTTAATTTTTATATTTGTTTAGATTTGCTTTATAGCCTAAAATACAATCCATTTTGAAGAAAGTTCCATAATCTGCTTAAAAGAATGTGCATTCTGCAGTTGTTGCATGCAGTATTCTGTAGCTGTCTGTTAAATACAATTGATTTGTGGTGTAGTTTAACTCTTATTTTTCTCTCAATATTTTTGTCTTCATGGCTTATCTATTGGTTAAAGTGGCATAATGAAACCACCTACTTTATCATTATGTTGAATGGTATTTGTTTCATGAAATTGAGTACACTAATATTCAGTGTATTTTTTATAACTCTTATATCCTTTTGGATTGTTTCCTTTACCAATGTATAGTGACCTCCATTATCTTGTCTAATGAATTTTGAATTGGTGTCTATTTCATCAGATATGACTATATGTAAGTTTTTCTTGCTTTTTAAATTCAATATGCATGGAATATATAGTTCCCATCCTTTCACTTTCAGTATGCATATGTCTGCTTCTTATGTTTTTCTTTGTCTTTTTGTTTGGGGGGGGTGGTACCAAGGATCTAACTCATGGTCTCAAGCTTGCCAGGCAAGCACTGAGCCACTGTATCCCAAGCCCTTATGTTTTCTTGCCAATCTGTTTCTTTTAGGCAAGATGATACTACTAATACTAATAATAATAGTAAAAGATTTAGTTTTGTTTTTAATCTATAGAATATGTCTTTTAGCTAAAGAATTAAGGCCATTTATATCCAGTGTTACTATTAAATGGTATGTACAAATTCCTGCTGTTCCCTGCAAAATTCCTGTTGAATTTTTTTTTGATGTGTCATTCTTCCCTAACATTCATTTGTTATACAATTTGTGTACACTTTCTTTCAAGAATCTTCCAAAATAATATATCGATAGTCATAAATTCTTTTACTTTATGCTTATCTTAGAAGATATTTACTTCTCCTTTAATTCTGAAGGATAGTTTTGCTAGGTTGAGAAATCTAGCCTGGTAGTTATTTTGTTTTAGAACTTGAAATGCATTACTGTATGCCCTGGGTTTTAGTTTCTGTTGAGAAATCTACAGCTATTCTTTTGTCTTTACCTTTATACTATTCCTTTATGTTTCCTTCATACAGCTTTCAATATTGTTTCCTTGTTTTGTACTATTGAAATGTTAATAGGATATGGAAAAGTCCTTTTCTGTTTTTGCCTATTCGAGGTTTTAAATGCCTCCTTTTCCTGTATGATCATGTATTTTCCTAGATAGGAACAATTTTTTGGTGTTATTTAATTGAATGAATTTTCTTCAATCTGAATCTCATTGACCCATTCTTCATAAGTTTGGTTTTTAATCAGGTCCAAGAGTTCTTTTATGTTTTGTTCATAATTTGTTAATTATTTTTTTATTTTTCTGAATGGGCTGACATCAATATTGTCTTCAAGCACTGATAGTCTATTTTTCACTTGATTCAGTCTAATTGTGATATGTTCTACTGAGTTTTTTTTTATTTGACTATTGTACTTTTCCAAATTTCTATTGAGTTTTCTTTAGAATTTGTATCAATTTATTAATATTCTTTCATATTCTGTATTATCTCCTTAATTCATTTCTTAATTGTGTCTTGATTCTCTGATTAATGTAAAAATCAATCTTTTGAATTCTTTGATATTTCATCCATTATGGTATCTTTAAATTAAGTTACTGAGGACTTAACAAAACTTTGGAGACTAATGTTGATTATATTTTTCATATTATTTTTATTTGTATGTTGTGATTTGCATATTCATGGGAATTATTAATTGAAAGCTTGTTATGCTTGACATTTCTTTGGTATGATAACTATTCCAGATTTATGGAGCAGAGTGATTTACTGCTTCATTCAACAAATATTTGTTCATGTATTAGGTATCCTGTAGTACTAGAGAATTTTAAGTGAAATATGAGACAAAATAAATACCTAATGGATCTTACATTCTAAAGGAAAGACTTTGAAAGTATGGAGTAATCATTACAGGTAAAATATATGGAGTGTTAGCATTAGATCCTGTAGAACAAGAGAGAACTGAGGAAGAAGGCTTGGGGGTTCGTGTGTGAATGTGTGTGTGTGTGTGTGCGTGTGCGTGCGTGTGCGCGCGTGTGTGTGTGTGTGTGCGTGTGCGTGTGTGTGTGTGTGTGTGTGTGTGTGTGTGTGTGTGTGTGTGTGTGTATGGGAGAGAGAGACAGAGAGAGAGCATTTTGAATAGTGGGAATGGAATGTGCCTTATGAAAAAAGATAATACAGGACAAAATACAGGAAACAAGCAAGTAAATTGACCAGGTAGATAGGAAGGTGAAACATCTTCTAGGCAAAAGCGTCAATGAGAAGATGCTAGGTTGGTACTTGCCCTAGTAAATGAGTGAGTAAGGTGGTCAGTATGCCTGGAACGAGGGTGGGAGACAGTTGTAGAGCACAAACAATTGCAAGAATGTAGTTGTCAATAATCAAGGATAATGAAGGATTTAATTTTAAACATGTTAAGGTTGAGACATCTATCGGACAACCCATTTTTTGACTAGAGTGACAAATATTTAAGGTGAATAGAATTACCACTTGGGCCTGGCAAGTGCTTGAAAATTATTTCCTATACAATAGTTCCACTGAGCTTATCAACACTAAGGGGAGGAACTGCCATCATAGAGTATCAACTCTATTTCATAATAGGTAGAATAGAGGTAAGCTTAATTTTATAATGCTATATATAAGTGCACTGAGTTGACTTTAAAAAAAACAACAAAATTAATTGATTTAGGAAAAGGTAAATTGTTCATATGGTTAACTGAAAAGATAGAAAAGAATGCATGATTTAGACATGATTTGATCTTCACTACTGGTTCTGGATTCCTTAACAACTGTATGCTAGTCTATGGTTTATATCATCTCTGAGTTGATATCCCTCATGGTGGCAAAATTGCTGCTACTGACTCAGATCTCATATATCAGACTCTCCAGAGGAAAAGATTATTTTACTACTTCCAAATCTCCAAATAAAAATTATTGACTTTACCATGATTAGACCAATTCTGGTGACTTACCCTGCTATCTGCGAATCACAGAAGCATGGGAATTGCTCTGACTAATTTCTCCAACTTAAATTCATTCTTGGAACTTGGGATGGTAAGTTCTTATCAAGCAAATAGATTATCTGTAAATGCTTTGGGAAAAATGAAGGTATGATGAATGCTGTGTAGGTGACTGAAAACATTTACTACTTTTTATACAGAAATCACAGTTCTGTGTACATAACTATTTACTTGGGATGACCGTGTGCCACTTGATTACAGGTTTGTTGCTCCTTCAAATTTAGAAATAAATATAGAATCATGTCTTTTGCATGGTTTTACCCCACATCTAGCTCCACCTCCCAAAGTGAAAGAAGTTCTATTTTCTACATTGTAAATTATACTCAACTTTGTAGCCAGAACAAAAATCTAGGATATCATCGCAATGTTTCTCCATGTATTCCTTATATTTTCAAATCATTGACAGCCTTTTGTCTTTGTTTAATAGAGCATAATGTTTAAGAGCACAGAAGGGGAGTCAGGCAGATCAAGGTTCATAGTACTTGGTATGTAAATTACTTCTAATACTTGATATGTAAGTTTTGCTGAATTATTCAACTGTTTGAGCTTCAGTTTTTTCATCTATAAAATAAAATTTAACTTTTCTGTCTTGTAGAGGAAGGTGAAAATTAATACAAAAAATTACACAAAAGGATTCACATAAAACCTGGGCAGCAATGGGTCAACAAAGGGTAGTTGCTGCTATTTGTCACTGCTGTTACAGAAGTTGTTCCTTTGCTGCTCTCTCTATCTGCTAGAGGAGAAGTGTCTTTCCCAGGTGACATAAAGGGATTGTTTCATGTACTCTGAATTTAGCAGATGGTTCATAGCTGCTGATTTAGGTGTGCAGCTTATTGAAGTCTGATCATCATGGTTCTGTCTTGCTCTTTTGGTAGGACTGTGATATGCTACAAAAGACTCACACATAAGGCTGGTTTTTTAAGTCTATGGCGTACTGCTGGAGGTGCCGCCACAGCAGATTTATGTGACCTTTCATGCTTCCCCATCACTTTACGTGGGCTTCCTCCTCACTTTTTTGGATAACCACACATGTTCTTGATGTACTGATTCTGAAAAATGTATGATATTTGTGCTACTTTCCAAAGAGATGTGCAAACTATCATAGATATCCTTGAAGTACCATACTCCCTAAGAGAGTATTCGTGCCATTTTATTTATAGTAAATAGTTACTGGTTATACTTTTATAATAAATATGTTTTTAAATTGTTAACTGAAATCATAAGTAATGTGTCTTCTTCATTCTTAAGGTAATTACTTTATTGTTCTTTTCTTTTTATATATCTTGACACTCTGTGTTTATATTTTTTCTCTTTCTACTCCAATGCAACTTTTATGTTCCATTGTCTAGAAAACGCTATCTCAGTGAAATTTTTGCACAATTAGCTTTCCATTGCCTCATATCCTTTTTTTCTGTCCCACATATAACATAGGAACAGCACGAGTACTACTTGTTCTGCACTTGTATGCCAATGTTATGATTTTCTGCACAGAGCTCCAGATGTAGTAGAAAGAAATGCCAAGCATCTTTCCTTGAATTTTGAGCTCCCACATAACTGAAACGAAAAGCTCACTGTCATAAGCTTGTCAAGTCCTAGTAGATCCTTTGTTATGTTTCTTCATACCTTCTGGCTAGTCACATCAACTTTCTTTTGTGTTTTGCACAGGACACACAAAAAATAAGCTTATGAATGAAATCTCTTCTGGTCTGTAACAGTGAAGACTGTAAAATTTAGGGAGAAAAAAGAAAGAAAAATATAAATTTTAAGAATGTTAAATTGCTAATTACTAGACTTATAAAGGAAGGGCAGATTTTGTTGCTTCAGGACAAAAAAGTAGTCAGTTGGCATAAATTTATCAAAAACAAGCATATTCATTAGAGAAGAATTGCTTGCCCTTAAAAAATTTAGTCATCATTTAAAAGTTTTTTGGCAGGTGTTTATTAAAGCATACAGAAATAGATCAACTCGGGGCTGGGGATTTAGCTCAGTGGCATAAGCGCCTGCCTTATTTAATTATATTAAATAATTAAGCAGGCAGTCATGAGTTCGATCCCTGGCACCGATAAAAACGAAAAAGACAAAAAAAAAATAGATCAACTCTTGGTATGAATGTCATCTTTTTTTTTTTTTTTTTTTTTTGCATATTTAACATTTGTTAGTCATGAGCCTGGTGGTACACATCTGGAATTCCAGCTACCCAGGAGAGTAATGCAAGAAGATCGTAAGTTCGAGGCCAGTCTGGGTAACTGGTGAAACCCTATTCCAAGCCAAAATTGAAAAGGGATTCACCTGATTGAAAACAAAAACACACAAAACAAAACAACAACAACAACACAAGTCATATTCAACAGATACTGATTCACAAATGTAACTAAAAATTTAGCTGTTGTGAATGATTGTTACCCTGGACACTGAGTTGTGACACTTCCAAATAAACTCAGATCTTATTGACCACTAGTGATAGATCAAGAGATGATGACAGACTCATTATTTATCTTTCACATAATTTATAATTTTGGGCAATGGGTTTATCACTTGCATACAGTATTTCACTAGTGGCCACAGAATCAGAGTCCAGAGTAGAACTGAAAGTCACAACAGTTATTTATATGTTTGAGTAACAGGAGAAACTTTCTTTTCTTCATTTTAAGAGTTTTTTAAATGGATTATTTGGTAGTAAAATAACTGGTATTTTTAAAAAATGAATTATGTAATAGTAATAAAACGGTTTTAAAATAAAAAGTATGGTTTGGATAGCAAATGTTTCCCTATGTTACTTTGCTGTTCTAACTGCTTGTCATACATCAAGGACTGTCAGACATTTTGAGAATCCAATGGGAATATAATTTAATTGTCAAATATTTATTCAGAACTTACACTGTGCCAGATCCTGACATGAAATTAAGGTCTCTGTATTTGATTAGTTTATTCTTCTACAAGTCTCTATCCTCGTGTCCCACCAGGGTAGACAAATCTTGAAGGTAGGACTAAGATATGAATCCAGCAGAGTAGGTTAGCACAGGCTGAATTCGTATTTGTCACCTTCAGGACAAATCCTGAGAAACCTAGCCCTAACCCTCCAGGCTAACTGTCCATGAACCAATAACACTAAAGTTTCCACAAAGTGTGTTTTTCCACATCAGATATTTCCTGGTTCTTCAATGGTTCCAGAATAGAAAATATTCATTTTTTAATAAAAATATTCATTTTTAATAGACAATTATAGATCTTTGCATCTCTGCATGCATAGTGCTAGATGCTTAAAACATAGAGCCATAAAGGATATGTTCCTTGTTCTCAGAATTTATACTATGGTTAAGGCATCTTGCCTATATTATCATATAAATATTATGACCATAAATGATGTATATATAAATAAAAAAGACCAAAAATAGAGTGAATAACTTCATTTTGGCAGTTAGTGAGGAGGAAAAAATACACAAGCTGGTCCTTGAGTGTTGAATACAGCTCAATAGCTAGAAAATAAAGGGCGTGATCAAAAACACAAAGAAACAAATAAAAATTGACCTTGTTACTGAGTTCTGTGATTTAGGAAAGTAATGAATTTGGATATGCAAGACTGGTGTATTTATATATGAAACTTTAGAAGGAGGAAAGTATCATTGGTACATTCTAAGAAATATAGTAGAAATTCAGGTGTCAGTGATATAGAATCAGGACCGTCTACAGTTTTAATGACTGACAGATTTGTCAAATGTGATACTGATATTAATTTTATTCAGAGTCATGAGAGTTTGCAAAAGGAGTTGTAAACACCATGAGAAGTGAAATTAACAAGATGACCTTGAGCTATGGAACCCACAGGGAGCTACTTTCCAGGTACCTTAGAGTTAGTGCAATTGGGCCATGTGCACATGAGAGTCCATTTTACCTTAGCAACTTTTCTGAGCACTATGGGGGGAATGGTTCACAGTGAATCCTAGGCTTCTATTGTGCCTGGTACCCATCTCTAAGTAAGTAACTCTGTTCTCGTACCCTGAAAGAGGAGCTCTGTATCACTGCACTTGGGTTGGTGTCAGTGCATAGTGAACCTCCTTCCCGATGTTGGTTGAACTTGGAAGGTAAGGCAACATAGAGGAACATCAAGTACACAAATGTTTATTTATTTATTTATTTTTAAACAAGGTCTCACTATGTAGTTCAGGCTGGCCTCTAACTTGCAGTGATCCTCCTGGCTTAGCCTCTTAGAATTATGAGAATGTCCTGCTCCACTTGGCTCTAGTCCATACATCTAAAATTGCTTAAATTATCGATCAAATTCATGAACCTGACTGTCTAGATGGAGGAAATCATAGATGCTGCTGTGATTTAGTTCCACAAAGTTCTATCAGAATCCCCCAGGGAAGATATAGAAATATAGACTGTATGAGGTTAATTTTCTTATAATCCTTATAATAATGTCCAAATGCAGAGAGTGAAGGAACAAGCTAAGTTTGTGGACTATAACTTGTTGGTTATCATTTTCAATTCAACTGCATAAAGCCTCTTGCTGCAGAATAGATTAAAGATTGAATTATACAGAAACTATAACAGATGAATTTCAAGAGGATTTTACATCTGGGAATTTAAACGGGGAGTTGTAGGACAGAGACTGATAAAAAGTAGCTAGCTCCTTAGAAAACACAACTGTATAAACAGAGTGAACATCAGTGTTCATATAATGAAGCTCGAAGTGACTTTTTTCCTGGGCTTGCATGCCACATACATCTTAGACTAGTCGGCACAAGAGGCCAGCATCAGATAAGCTGAGTCACTGAAATATACAGAGGTATCTTCAAGGCAGAAATGAACATACTGCACATAAAGGAAAAGGTTCGTAATCTCATCTCTTGCAACTGTATCCTTTTGTTTGTTTTGTCTATATTCTGTATTGATGTCTTGTAACTAACTCAAATAATGATTTGATGAAATCTGACCCTCTATAAAGTATATATTAATAAAATATTGAACAACTATTCAATAGTCATGTTCCAATGCTAGTTCAATAAACATTCAAGAGGAAAATAGAAAAATAGAATTCTGCATTTCAAGGTATAGAGAGAAATAGATGTAAATAAATTCAGCTGAGCAGTTTACAGCTCAGTTTTCTTGAGCATGTGGCCAAGGACAGGCACTAACCCATTATGTTCTTTAGTGTCACATGTTTCTGTCATCTGGAAGCAGAAGATAAGAGCCAGAAAGGTCATTTGCAGAATCATCCTAGATTGTATTGCTTGAAAGTTTTTGACCTGGCCAACCTTTCTTGACCTTTTCCAGGTATATTAAGGGATCTCAAGGGCTGTTTAATGCTTCAGGAGAGCTCAATCATTTCAGTTCTGGCATAAGATATATGCAAACTTTGCCTGTGGGCAGAAGGAAGTGAAAGGAAGAATCATGTTCTTTGTTTCATCTTTATTATTAGAAAGAAGAGCAAGAGTACTTAAGAGAATTGGCCCATAATAATGGGTTAGAATTGACCATATAAATGGTGCACTAAATTTGAAACACAATTGACCCTCTTGCTGAGCATGGTAAAAGTGGGGTTGAATCCTTGGTGTGATGAGCAGTGCCTTAGTTACTTTTTAGTCCTTACTGAGACAAAGTACCTGAAGCCCAAGTTGGGAAAGGAAAGGTTTATTTCTTACAGTTTTTGGAGGTTTTCAGTCCACATTCAGTTGGCTCCAAGGCATGGCTGGGCCACAGTACATGGCAGCTGCAAACAGCAAACAGGGACCACCAAAGAGCAAGACACACCTTCTTCCTGCCATTACATCACATCCTGGCCCCACCCCTAGGTGGGTGTAGCACTAACACCATCAATCCAAGCACTAGACAATGCAAATGCACAAATGCACAATGCAAACTCATGAGGCCTGGGCAACACAGACATAGACCATGACAAGCAGGGAGCTTAAATATGGCCACATCAGTATTACTATTATTATTATGGAAAGTTGTTGACATATACATTACATCAAGACTAATTTTGACTCTTTGAAAGTAAAAATCAAAAAGTCTTTTGAATTTCTTATGCTTTTTCTGAAGTGCCCTTCAGTTTCCTAATTTTTGCTTTTGACTGTATTTTAGTTTTAACTTCAAAACACAAACCCTACCTACTCTCAATTTTCACTACTTAACTAAAAACTAATTTTGGAACAACCAACAGATAACCAAGTTTGTTAACCTAGACAATCTACTATGTTTTAGGTATTGTTATTTGTAAAAGTTATGTACTAATTATTTAGATATTCCACAATTGTAACAGTAAACCAGTGTTGACCAGTTAGTTGTTTCTGGATTTGTTTTAATTGGTGGTAGTGGTGGTGAGGGGGGGTGTGTGTGTAATAAACCATTAATGGATTTGGCTGTTTTATTTTGTCTTATATGCTATTTTTGTTAAATTTCTACAATTAAAAGTGCTAGAAGTCATAGGATGAACTATTGTAACATTATTTTCACTTTGCTAAAGTTTAAGCAACCACAGACAAATCATGTCAAGGTCATTTTTCAGGAAATAAGCTATTGTCCTGCATGAAAGTTAACCAGGCAAAAATAAATCAATGAAATCTCTTTAGTTGAGGTAAATGACTAGTGAAGTTCAAGGAGACTTATGGAATATTAGAGTAATTGACTTGTTTCTAGTTACAGGGCAATGTAAATATACATTTGTAAGTATGTGACATAATTAAGGTTTAGGAGGAACATTGGTGAAGGGCTGGGAACAATGCCTTTTCACTACTCTAGAGGCAAAATACATATTCTTAGAATGAATACATCTTATACTCTGGTAATCCTAACACCCAAAAGGACACACAGAGCTACCCAAAACTGTTGGTATCAGGATGGGGTAAACACAGAGGCATAGGTACAGCAGTAGAAAAGAGATACATCACATGTTTCTTTTTTTTAAGTAGTTTTTAAAATTTTATTTTAAAAAGAATAAAAGCAAATGAGCTGGAATAGAATAAAGCCAATCAAAACAAAACAATGAGAGTGGTACAGTACTTCAAAACAAGAAAATAGGAAATCAACAATGGCTACCATAACATATCTTGTTGTTTTCAAAATAGTTGCCCATACCATCAGACATAATAGAGTCTAACAAAACAAAACAGAATAAAACCAGACAAAATCAAACACTGAAAATGATACAGAACTTCAAAACAAGGCAACCGCATGTTTTTATCTGATGGCTGCAGCCTAGAAATGGAATGAGACAAGGAAACAGCAGGAGACAAGAGGAGAACAGAATGTCCACGGACATGGAGGGGTGAGTGTAGCATGGTTCACAGAGGAAAGAAGGTAGGATCAGAAGTATCCCTTAAGGTACAGGGTAAGAAAACACGGGAAGAAAAGAGCAACTTAAGTAGCCAACAGTGACGGACTGTTTAAAGACACTGCAGAACTTCTGCTGCTCCCCACTCAGTCCTTCTCATGATTACTTGGTAGAGAAGACCCAGGGCAAAGAGCTGGTGAATGGTACAAATCCCAGGTCCACTGGCTTTTAAGCTGTCATTAAAGAATTCATGAACTTGGTATTCTACGTTACTATTTGCTAGCTGCCTTGTATTTTTCTACTTTGCCCCAAGCAATGTCTTGTCTCTCTTGGGAGGGACTGGTGTTCCTTTGGAATTCAATTTCTCTAGCTGTCTTTCAATCATGGTTCTCTGATAATCTGATAAGAGTTAGAGTTTTTTAAAATTATGGGTTTTTTTCTTTCTCTTTGATGTTCTGATCCATAGTGGTACCAGAATTATGATTGAATTTGGAAAGTTTTGAATATGTCACATACTCACAAAGCAAATTAACATTTTAAATTTCTAACTACGACTTTTAAAATGTAACAGCAGTGCTACATTATGTATTCAGTTATTACCATAAACAGGAAGTGTAGCTCTGTGTGTGTGTGTGTGTGTGTGTGTGTGTGTGTGTGGTGATAAATCTCAGGTTGTTGCATATCCTAGTACATCTTTAAACACTAAATTATGCTCCTAGCCAATAATATAACTGACTTTAAAACAACATTTTGACTACAAGTCCTTAGAACAACTTGTTTAGTAATATTGGTGGTGGTAGTACTGTTTATTACTAGTAGCATTTATTTTTGATTAATACATATTTGCCATACTTAATGATCAATTCATGTTGGTAAATTCATACCAATGTATATTTTTATTTTTAAATTTTGTAACTTTTTAATTAAAAATTTTAATTAAATTTCCCTTCATTTCTTTCAACCCTGCTTCTTCTCCCCATTTACAAAAAGCTTCGCTTCCATTTTTTCTCTTCCATTCTCTTTTTTTCCATTCCTTATTTTGAGAATATTGTGTTATGTGAGATATTGAAAAAACAAATGTATAATAAATTATGTGATTTTTTATTATCCTTGATATCCTTGAGAATGAACATTTTCATCTTGTGAAAAAACAGACATAGGCAAAGACAGAAGAATTTAAATAAAGTGCTTAGAGCATTCATATACAAGGTATATTTTATTCTAAAAACTTAGATTTATTGGCAAGACATATTTAACATCAATGATACCCCCAATGATTGTGAACTGATGACTATGATCATTTCCCAATAGAAGGATCCTCACTATTTGGAGATACAGTGACTCTCCCTCTTTGCAATATGTTCAAAGTAATAGCCTGAGAGATCTTTTTGTATATCAAGAAAACTAACCAGACATAAGAAGTACTAACACATTCAAAAAATAATTTGAGAAGATTTCCACTGCTCAAGGCTGAGACAATTTCAGCATAGAAAAGAATAATTACAATGAATAGAAAATAAATATTAAATGTGTTTTAATCCACAGTTCATTTTGTTAACCAGCTTTTGAGTATGTAACTCACATATTATACATTCCTTGAAGTGTACAGTTAAATGGTTTTTAGTGCACTTACAAATTGCAAGTCACTTACAAATCACAAGTCAATTTTACATTTCATCATCTCAAAAAGAAATCCTACGTTCTTTATTTATCATCCTCCTCCTTTCTCTGCTGCCTCTACCCTTAAACAATTACTAACCCACTTATTGTCTGAATAATCTTCTTTCTTCTGAATATTTCTTGTGGACAAAATCAAATAGCTTTTTTAAAAAATATTTAAAGAAAGGCTAAACGAAACAGGAAAAGGATGGAAATAATACATATTTTCAAAGAACAAATCCAACTAGTAAGAAATCACTAGTTGATGATTACATATTGTCCTCTTACAAGCAGTTGTTCAAGTTACCAAAGTGAAGCACACAAACTGGGGATTCAAACAGTGAGATTGCCAAAGTTCTGTTCAACTATTCAACAAAAACTTAGTAATATGGTTATCAATCTTATACACTTAAACATACATGCAGTTATCCATTCCTTCATTTATCTTAAGATTAAACAAACCAAAGCAGGCTAAAATCACTCTGAACAAAGAATAATAGTATTGCTGGATTTCACATCATGACACTACGGAATTAGCACTGGGTACTTAGTGTCTCTTTTTCTTCAAAGTAGTTGTTCATTGCATCAAACGTTATAAGATCAGTTCTTGTAAACTGTTTATAGGTTCTACGCACATATGAGTCTCAACATGTATTTCTTCCTTTCTGTATTAGAGGGAGAAACAAAAAAAAAAACAAGACAAAACAAAACATTTTCCTATAAACACATGAAATGAAAAAGTCATATAAAACCACTATATAAGGTGTTCTACAATGGTTACTGTGTTATCTCTTGTTATCTTCAATAAAATCGTCTATCTCATCAGACATAGTATAATCGAATATAGCATTACATATCAATATTAATAAAAACAAAACTTTGTGGATAGAGTAAAACTTCAAAAACAGGTAATAATCAAACCACAATGGGTATTGTAGTGAATCTTGTCATCTTCAGAGTAGTTGCCTATACTCTCAGACTTGATACTATCAATCATAACAGTTTTGAATAAAATCTGTCAATACCAAACAGCAATCAAACAAACCAGATTTAACTAAGCTCAGTCATGGTAAAATAGTATAACTTATAAATGGTTCCAGATTAAGTTAATAGGAAATTAAGGATGATTACTGTACTATTTCCTGTTATTTTGGGGATAGTTGTGCCCTCAGATCTAGTGCAAGTAGACAAACTAGGAGAAGATATAATCTATCTAAGCAGAGTGGTGTAAGTAATGTGGGTTTTAAATCCTGGTACACTATTAACAATATCCTATGCCTTCTTTATTAAAACTATTCCTCCCCTTTCACTCCTCCAGATGTACTGTGCATTTTTGGGTCTCACCACCTCCCTCAGTTTTTAGAGTGAGGTCGGCAACCTGCTACTTATCTAAGTGGTTCTAAACCTTCTCCCTCCTAAACTTGATCTCAAGTTATATTCCTTTACCTGTTAAAGCGTGTCTTTCCAAACTATCTGCAGGTGCTGGTCAGTTGCCCCTATTTCTCTCTGGTTCCCTGTCACATAGAGTTGTTTTCTCATATTTGATTTTCAGTCCATAAACTCTTTTTCAGGTTAATTATATTTCCTATAGAGAGCATCTCAGTGGACCCTACCTCCTCATCTACTCTTTTTTTTTTCTTTTTCTTTCTTATTTTTTAGTGTATCAATGCCATCTATATTAGAGATTTTAGCCAACCTTCTCTGCCTCATTTCTGTTGTGCTCTTTTTCTGCCATTAGTTGTCTGCTTTTCTCCTTCATTCCACTTTCTGCCCCATTCATTGAGGCCCCTCTGCCACTGTTCCTGAAATCCTAGTACTTTTCTCTCTGTCTAGAATGTCCTTTAGTATTCTCTGTAGGGTTGCATTGGTGGTTGTGAACATCCTCATTTCCTCTTTGTCCTGGAAGCATCTTGTTTCTCCATTAATTTCTAGAGACAGTTTTTCAGGGTACATCAATCTGGGCTGGAGATTATTTTCTTTCAGGGCTTGAAATATTTCGCTCCAAGGTCTACTTAATTTGATGTTCTGTATCGAGAAGTCTGCCGTGATTTTGATAGGTTTTCCTTATGGGTGATCTCTTTCTTTTTTCTGACAGCTTTTAATATTGTTTTTATATTGTATTTCTGAGATTTTGATTATTATATGTCTGGGTGTGGCTCTGTTTTAGATGTAGGTGGCTGGAGTTCTGTATGCCTCATACATCTGAATATCATTTCCTTTTCCTGTGCTTGGGAAGTTTTCCTTAATTTTTTCTGGGAATAGCCTTTGTAGTTCCTTTATTTGTACCCCTGCCTCTTCATTCACATTCTTTATTCTTAAGTTATAGATCCTATTGTCTTCTTCTAGCCTTTGTATTGTTACTGCATGGTTCTTTGTTATTTTTCAGAAATTTTTCCTTTCATGATCACACATTGCAAACCTGTCTTCAAGATTTGATAGTCTGTCTTTAGTTTCTTTCAAGCAGTTTTGCCCTCTTTCAATGTCGTTTTTTTATTTCCTGGTAATCTCTTTGAACCTGCTCATGTATTCTATGTTTTCTTTATATTCTTCATTGAACATTTCTTTCCTTTTTTTGTGTTCCTCCATTCTTCCATTTGTGTCTTCTTGAGATGTGTTTAGCATTTCTTTTATTAATCTACTTATATCTTGCATTACTTGATTAAATATTTCACTTTTGAGCTCATCTATGAGGTCCTGAATATATCTCTTTATGCCCACTGGTGCCATGTCTGGTATTGCATGTTTGCTGCCCTCAGTCTCTTTTGTATTTACCCCTCCTGGATCAATGTTCTCAGGGCTGGGTGCTGGGGACTTTTTCTTATTTCTTTCTTTTGTCATGTTTTTGGTTTCTTCCATACAGGTATATACAGGAGGCCACAGTCCCTTTCCTTGTTGGTTATGGTTCTTATAAAGCCTGCTGATTAGGTATTTCTGACCAATCCAGTGTGCTATTGAGGTGAAAACAGGGGTGGTGTATGCTTGTCCCTCCCTTCTGGGTCAGTCAATCTGCTGAGGCCTTCACTGCATTAGTGTGTGCAGCGTAGGGAATTGGTTTAGGACAACTTATTGGGTCTCAGCCAGGGACGTGACCCAGGCCGAGCATACCCGACCAATCTCATCTCAGAAGGGAACAACTGATTGAAGTCACTGCTATTCCTTATTCCTGCCCATCCTGCCCAATTCCAACATGTCGTCCAGTTGGTCGCCACTTTCCCGTGGGAGGATCTTATTCCCAGCACTCACCATGGGTCAATGCAGGTCCCTTGCTGGCTCTGTTCTCTGAAGGGCTCGCTGACCTCCAACTTAAGTGCAACTGCACTTCAGTGTGGCTGCGCGGTTCCAGGGAGTCAAAGTGGCAGGAATGCACGTGGCTGGATGAGTGGGGAGCTGTGGCAGGACATCACTGACTGTCACCTTGCTTCGAATTATCTACTTCAGCCCCTCGCTTAGACCCATTTGCATTGCTTGAAGCTAGCTGATGGGGTAAGAAAATGTCCTAGCCAGTGCTGTATACACCAGAGTGGCAGCGGTAGAGGCAAATGCTCTTCTTTCAAGGGGAGCTGTCCAGTGGTCCTCCACACGTGGAGTAGCCATATTCTGACACAACCACCAAAGATGCTGAGACCCTGAGAATGCCTATAAATGAATCTGGCTGCAGACCCCTGTCTACTATAACATCTTGGAAGATCCCATGCAAAAATTGCCTGTCAGTCAGGGCCTCTCCCATAGCCAGGAGAGATGAAAATAAAATATGTACTGTTTTAAGCCCCTAAGTTTGGGACGATTTCTTTCCAGATAACTGAAACAAGAGGAATGTGATCAATTTATCTTGTTGGAGCACATATAAATTTAGTGGAAGTAGACTATATATGGCCGGTTCTAAAATGGGGCTTTGAAAGCCCATAAAATCATGTTCTTGGTCATTGGATAAGTTTCTGGTCACAAGTGGCTACCAGTGTACTAAAAATAAATAGGAAGTTATTCGCAATATTATTATTGTATTTATAAAATTTTGGAACTTTATGTAATTGAAGAATGAATTTATGACCCAAAAGGACCAATTTTAACCCTTTTTGTAATTTTCCTGTTATCCAGCATCAGGGATGGCTTACAGGTCATCACATTGGGAGATATAATTGTACATCTTTTATAGACATGGAAAAAAAATGCCAGAATAGTTAGAGTGTTCCCTGAATTATTTTACCAAGTGTTACTATTGAATGACTTTTATATCCTTGGGATTACAATGCTTGAACAATATAAATTTAGAATTGCTTGGATCCATATAATAAATCTCAAAAATATAGAATTAAATAGAACAGATAAAAGAAAAATTAAAAATTGATGATATTTAAAACTTGAAGCTCTATGACCATCCTACTTATAACAAATTATAACAGGCTAAATATACCTTTTATTTTATTTTGAGCTAACTGTAGTTTACACTCTGCAGTGTTGCATATGTATTTGTCAAATGTGCTGTTTGACTCTTCTATGATCTTCCTGATCTATCTGCTTGTCCCTTTAGTTTTTAATATCTTCTCAACATATAGTTCCATTAAATTCCACCTTATATATTTTGAGCCTGCTTTATTAGACATGTACAGTTTAGAATATTTCTATTTTTCTAATTGATTCCTTTATTATTATAAAATATCTCTTTCATTTTAAATAATATAGTTTGCCTTATTGTTGACTTTGTCTGATATTAGTATAGCTTTGTTGGTGTTGCTCAGAAATTTTCATGTTTTTAAACTTTATGAATTTTATTATTTGAAAATATGCTTTTTATGAGCAGCATTGTTTGTGTTTACTTTCTTTAGAGTGGTTTTTTTAAACAGATCTATAAGTTTTTATTTTTTCAACATGCATGCAAGATGATAACTATGCTGTTTAGAAACACAGAAATAATTGTGTTATTAACAAAATGTCAAATTGTCAGGTGTAACAAATTAGTGATGGTTTACTTTTAGGAGGCTATTTTCGCAGAACTAAATAATTTTCAAATTATACTTTCAAAACTAGTTATATTATAAAACCAGGACAAGCTGGTAAAAATCCTAATGGTCACACAACCTACCACATAACACAGGAAAAAAAAGACTGATTTTATGGTGAAGGGTCTCAAGTACCTTACAATCGAGGTTTTTTTTCTTTCTTTTATTTTGTTTTGCTTTTTTTTTTTTTTTAGACAATGTCTTCCTGTGTAGTGCAGGCTGGTCTTAAACTCATGGTAATTTTTCCTGCTTCAGCCTCCCAAGTGCTGTGGGCTGAGATTGTAGGTATGCACAACCATTTTTGACTATGTCACAGTCTTTAAAGTAGTTTTATAACAGAACATTCTCTCCTTTTGAGGATCCCTTCATCTCTGAGTCTCCTTACTAATTCTGAAAATCATTTCTAAGGACCATTTCTGTGACTTCATTAGTTAACACTGAAAGCAAAAAGCATTTGATAATGACAGTTTGTCCCACAACTATCACCACCAGAGTCCCAATCTCTCAAAGTAGCCCAGATGGACTTTCAATAAATACCACAGAAGAAACTAGAGATAGAAGTTTCACCATAGAAGAAAACTGTGATAGCTCAGACCCTGGAATAAAACCCAAGGAAGCAAGAAATTAAAATTTGGCGAGCAAAGGCTTTATTTTAGGTCAGGCCTGGCGATGCAATCCCTGGGAGCCAATTTGGAGACTGCATGCCTGACAGCTAAAAGGCAGGGCTTTTATCTTGTAAGAACCACAAACAGCTGCTGGTCCCACAATGCAAGGAGGGGGATGGGGTGTGGCGCACTACAGAACAGGAACAAGGGGATTACATTGGGAAGAGCAAAGTTCAGATAAGGGTTGGGCTAACAAGCAAGTCTCCCTGCATACAAGCAAGTTTAGATTGGGCAAACATCTTCTTTCCCTCAGCAGAGAACAGAGAAGTCTAGCAGTAATTAATAACCCCTGTTAGCTTATTTTAGCACTATGTTTGTTATTTGTAGAGGGCAACAATGATTAACATATCAATTAGGTGAGATTTTACAATTTTTACAGAGGGGAGCATTTCTTAAAGAACAGCACATTTTATTACAGATAGCCTGATGAGGGGTAGGGGAGGGCATTGCAGGAAACTGAAATCTAAGGCTTTTACAGCTTTCTCAGGAAATAGAAACTTAACCTAGAAAGATAGGAAGGAAGGGTGGGGGCCGAGCGGTGCATACAGAAGAGGAATAAGGTGCAATGGTTAGAACTAGGCTATAACAGAAACTATACATGAAACTAGGTTAACTGTAACTGTAGCCAGGAGATGGGCACACAGGTCCCAAGGACCATCTTCTGTGTTTCTGAAAATCTCCATAATGAAAGGCAAAAACAGTGTCTTTAAAAAAGTAGAATTGTACATTTTGGGCAAAAATGTAGAAAGTGGTTTAAGGTTTTAGAGGCAAAATACACAGCAATGTAGCATTAATCATCCACATACACAAGGTCACATTGAGAAATAAAGAGGAACCATCTAAAGTAATATTATTCTGTTTTTGGTTTGTTTCTGGGATGCAAAAAAAAAATGAATGGTAAGACGCAAAATGGATAAAACTCTAGACTCATTTAGGCATCCTATCAACAACGCCTTTAACACTCCCTTCCTGACCCTAAAGGCTCGTTATCTGTTGTCTATCCCCAAAACTTCTCAGGCCATTTCTGTCAGCTTTGCCAGGGCCATATCTTACCAGGATCATGCCTGCTCCACATTTTTGCTCCAATTTCCCTACTAGCTTCCCTTCACTGTAACTCTCAGCCAAGGACTCCCTTGAGAAACTTAGACTGAGGTCTACTCTAAGGTAAGAGAAGCTGGGGAGTGCAGATGTAGACCTACTCCTCCTTTCTACCCGTGGGGATAAGTCAAAAGAGGACACAGACTAGCCTGGGCAGGCTGGGCTCAGCTCGGTTTGCCTGGCTCTGGAAATAACCTGAAGATCTAGACCAGATTCCCATGCCCTAAGCGCACCTTGGAATCCTTCATAATGGAGACTAATGCCTATCCCTGCAGCACCTGAAGGTACAGAGCAAAGGACTGTCAGAGTGGCGGAGCTGAGACTGATGATCCAGGTGCTAAAACTACTCCAAAGGAGGAGGCAAGAGGAGGCCCCTGAATTTTGAGAAACATATACACAAAAGTCAGAACCAGAACAGACTGTAACCCTACAGTGTGGGAGCCTGAGGCAGGAAGACTGAGCCCAGCCCAGGCGACTTAGCAGTTTAGTGAGTCTTCTCCTCCCCCCAACCCCAAACTTTTTTTAAAGGGCTGAGGATATAAGTGTATAGGCCTTGGGTTTAATCCGTAGTGTCACACACACACACACACACACACACACACACACAAAGTACACACTAGTCCACAACACAGTCGCCTCGAATTTCAACTTCAGAACTATAGAGTAGGTGTGAGGCCCAGAGTCTGAACACAAACCCACTGGGCCTTTTGCTTTTGTTGACTATTTTAACCTAGTATAGGAGTGGGCACACAGGTCCCCAGCTGTGTGCACTCTGTATGTAAAAAACACTGCTTTGCCTCTTCTCTGTCGGTTTCTGTTAAAAGAAGTTCAAACAATAAAGGAAGAGGGGAAGGAAGGTGGTAGGAAGAAGAAAGAGGGAAAGTGGAAGGTAGAGAGGGAGAAGGCGGAATAGTCTGGAAGTCAAGGAAGCACCCTGGAGAACTGAGATAAAGCCAAGTGGACAGCAGTCCGCAGATGAGAAAACCTCCTCCACAGTGCCTTCCTTTGGGTATCCTGGTCTTAGAGGAAATTAAGGCAGGTTGACAAAGGTATTTAGTTGACAAAGTTGGGGCCCAGGCCCACTCTTGCCTGGAGTCACAGCATGAAGACTGTGAGCATGTGCCCACACATACCAGCCCTCCCACCAGCCCCAGCCAGTAGGGTCCTGAAGTCTGGGGAGGGCAGGTGTGTGTCTCACACACTGGCAGGGTTCTTGAGTCCATAGGCAGTTCCTGAGGTCCTTGTTGACCAGGAAGCCAATGAGGGCCAATAGCAACCTAGACAAAATTGAGAGGTCTGACAGTCACCAGGCATAGCCAGATATCAAAGGTTCATCTGCAGACATGCTCAGAGGCAACACACACAGTGGTAGAGAATACATGGCATAATGTCCATCGAAGCCCAGGAGTCACGTGCCATTCTGCTGGCCAAAGCTGGAGATAAAGCAGGTGACATCTTAGTTGGTGCTCCCATGCCCACATGACAATAAATTCTGGCTTATTGTATGCATCGGCTTAATTTTGCAGCGGTAACGGTAAAGCTTCTCACTGGTAAAGTGCAGAGTTGGCATGAACTTGAAACCCAGCAAGTCCCTGGCCATGAAGTAGTAGAGCTTGAGGATGCTCTGGTCCTCCTGAAGAATGACTTGAGAAGGTTTATGTTGAAGACAAGCAGAGAAAGCCAGAGTCAAAAACAGGGTCCAGGCAATGTAGAGAAGGGCAGGACATATCTCAAGTATAAGTGCTTAACATACAAACAGCAGAGTGAGATCATGTAGCATATGACACTATTGTTAAGAAAACAAACAAAACAGGAAGACCACAGCAAGGCAAAAGAATATGATCATAAGTGCCACATGCTGACTAAAGTCCAAACGGACTACAGCACATAGAAACCAACATGAAGAGAACACAGACAGCCAAGCACACATTTAGTCAGGACCCACAGGTCCCACAGGTCCCACAGGGGTCTCCCCTGGCTATTTTGCTGCCCTGCCCTGCCTTCCTTTGCTTTCTGTCCACAAGCTCTTTCCCTCAGAAGGTAGTATTGAGGAGATTTGGGCCATAACTCCTCGTTGATGTTCTCAACAATTTTGTTGGAGTCAATAGAAATGTGCTTGACAAACCATCCAAAGAAGCTACCATTCTCTTCTGGGTTTTCCTGAGTCATGGAGTGTAGATGATGTCCTGGGAGCCCCTGGATCAGAGGAGAACAAGAAACCACCTGATTGGAAAGCCCACATCCCTATTCCCTGATGAGCACATATTTTGGAAATAGGGGTTTGGGCCAAAGCAGAACTTGATTTTGTAGCCCAATCTCACGAGGCCGAGTTCCTCCACTTCCAAGGTGTCCAAATATCCTAGCACCCCTTTATCTTGGCTGTTGAGAAAGGCAGAGATCTGGAGCTGCTTTTGGGAACCTTGCCGCAAGAAGCCCGGGATCTTCCTGATTAAAACATTGGGGCGCTCCTCACAGGGCAGTCACTGTTGCCAGAACTTGCCCCTGAGCCTGAGGCAGATCCCGTCCCCTGCAAATGTGCTCAAGGCCGCCAGCTTGGGCGAACCCTCGCTAGGGAGTCCATGTTGCCTTCGGTCTCTAGGGACCCCAACCCAGAAGGCGCCTCCACCATTTTCCTTCCTTCCCACACCGAACCTGGGTACAGGCCCCAACCTCTACTTTCTTTGGCTGCCCACCAGCGGTGGCCTGAGGCGCTTTACCCTCTGAGCTACAGCTCTTTTCTGGCACCTTCTTTCCAGAAGGGTCACGCAGGCTGGCGGCCATTTTTGGGCCTCGCCAGTTCCCACAATTCCCACAAAGATGGCGTCTGTGGCCACCTGGGTGGGGCTTGGTGGTCACCACTGTTGTACCCCAAAAACAAGCCCCCAAAATGGTGTCCAAAAAATGGGGCAAGACGTGTTTTTTAAAGTAAAAGGAGCACTATTTATTTATCCTGGCACTTGGGACACAGTGCAGTTGGAGCTTGCAGAACTATGTAACTCGCTTAAAATTTTGACAGATTTTTATAGAAAGTACAATTAAGAAGACCTTTGTTTCCCTTTGCTTGAGGACAGAGAAGTTTCACAGGAATTTACAATCTTTGGTCAGCTAAGGAATGAGGAAGACCTTTTTGTTTCCCTTTGCTTGAGGACAGAGAAGATTCCCAGGAATTTACAGTCCTTTCTCAGCTAATTTCAGCACTTAATTTTAGATAACATCTGTCCTTTACAGAGGGGAACAATGGTTAACATATCAATCAGGTCACCCAGGAAGATGGCACATACAGAACAGTATGACTGCGCTACAGTTATTTTATAACAATGTGGTTAGTGCCCCTGGATGTCCTGTTGTAGAAAATAGTTGCATTTGCAAAGAGAATTAACAAGTAATTTGGTTATGTAACTTGGGCATTGGCAAACATAACACAAACATAACGAAACTCATTTTTGCTAGTGTACAGCAGCCACCCCGGGGTCTCACGTGGCTTGAGCCTTGAGTGCCGTGGTCCCAGGGCAGCTGGCAGGCATCCCAGCCACGACCTTAGGTTTTGGGGAGCAGCAGGGCAAAGACATTTACCATGGCCACCTCTGGTGGTGAGCAGACTCTGCCTTATGTATTATAAGCCTGCTTTGGTAGACAGGCCTAGTTTAGGATCCTTCACTTTTTCTAATTGATGCCTTTATTATAAGTCTGATGTTAGTATAGCTTTGTTGGTGTTCAGAATTTTTAACGTTTTTAAACTTTTTGAATTTTAATATTTGAAAATGTGCTTTTTATAAGCAGCATTGCTTGAGTTTACTTTCTTTAGAGTGTTTTAATCTTTATGCTTAAATCTCAATTTTAATTCATTGTATTTGGTGTATTTTAAGTACCTACATACCTATTTTAATCATGTTACAGTGTTTTTTCTATTCAAAGTATATTTTTGTTATTTCATTTATTAAATTCAATACTAATTGTTAGTTGTACATTGTTTTTCTGTTTTTACTATCACATCTGTTAATGCAATTAACAGATCTGTAGCATATATCCTAGAGATTATGACTTTTTAAATGATGAAAGGCTAATATCAGTTAATATTTTTCCTTTTTCCAGACAATGTAATCACCTTAAAATATTTATGTAATATAAATATATAACAATATACATGATTAGTATATAATTTAAAACTTAAAACATTATTTATTTTTTTTTCTTTTTGTTTTGGTACTGGGGATTGAACTCAGGCCCTCTTGCTTGACAGACAGGCACTTATGCCCCTGAGCTAAACCCTCGGAGTTTAATTGTTTTATTATCAAGATTTTACACTGTTAATAGTCATTTAGTTTTGCTTCTAGGTCCACTGTATGTTACTCTCTCAGATTTTTTCTGTCATCTGTGTGATTGCCTCTTTTACCAATTTAATCTGCCAGAAGAGCAAATCTTGAGGATTTTCCAAGGAAGAAATAGGCCAGGGAAGATCTGATCTGGGATGAATACTGCCCCTTGTGGAAGAGCTGTCCCAATCGGGAAGGAGGCACGAGTTATGGGTAGCTGGCAGAGAAGGCATTTTTATATCTCTCTCCTGGTTTTGACTCTGGAGCTTTCTGCTATCTTCGAATTTTGATCATAGGCCCTAATGCTCTCTGTCAAACTTCAAGATTTTTATTGCAGATGCATGAATTGAGAATTGCATTGCTTTATGTTTGACATTTTACTTGACTTCTCTAGGGCCAAGACACACTTAGAAGAACTATGTTAATCTACAGCAGTTAAAATCAAACTAAAGAGGTTGGAAATTTTAGTGAATAAATTAAAACTTACTTTCTAAATACTCTGTAACACTATGTGAATCACAAAATGTCTTCATGTGCAATCAGTACATGTAATTAATTTTCCACAAAGATCCTGAGTTATGTTGCTACTTTAAAAAAAATCAAGACAATTTAACGTTTTCAACACTGAATTTCAAATCTCTTCATGTATACACATTCTAGCTAAGTATGAAAAGTTACTGAAGATTGTTCAATGGGTTTTGTGTAAACTATTCAGCTATAACATTCCTTTGAGTAAAAAGCACTTTATGTTCTCAGCATCAAGTTCTTTGTAACAGAGAGTCTGCCCTTCCTCTGTCTGAACAGCTGAAATAGAGGTTTATTTTGAGTTTTGTACCTGCTTCAAAGATTGTTGGCATGTAGGCAAAGCTCTCTGAAAATACATGGAGGTCGTAAATGCCATGAAAATGTCATTTTTCTACTCTTGAAACACCTATCTGTAAACGACAGGTCACTAATGTTTTGTTGGTAGAAAAACACACAAAAAGTATCAAGACCTGACTGACATCTTAATTCATGTGTGTCTTTCATTTGGGAGAAAAATAAATATTATGTACTCTTCATGCAGAGCTCTTAACAAAGCAACTGACACTGATCTTGTTCCCATAGGTCGTTCTGTGCTGATTCTTGAACTAGTCTCATAAGTACACCTTTTACCAACTGCAACTCTCTAACACATACTTTGAACTGAAAACAGGGAAAATGATACACTACAAAGGATTATACTCAGTAGAAAAACACTGTGCTTTTAACAAGTGGATCTACTGGAGGAGAACTAGATGCAACTTAGAGCAAAATACATCTTTATCTCTCCGAATCCATCAGAAAGATGTAAAACATCTTTCTTGTCCCTTTACCTTTTATCTAATCAAAAGCTTAAATCTGTTCCTAGGCTTCACAGTCCAGCATTGTACTATTGTATATTGATTGTGCTGGAGGGCACCTCCTTGTGGAGAACAATTGATTTTTCTTTGTCAGCAAAGCGATTTTAATAGTTTTTCTACAGGCTGTCATGTTTCAAGGCCCCAGAAGCAAGATGCACCTGTTAGTAGAATTTTGTGATCAATCGTACAACCCACAGAAAATGTGCTTCTCCGCTGTGCGAAAACTCCTCCATAGCAATTACTCAGAAGGTGACTTTAACTTGTTTTGATAAATATGCTGCCTGGGAGTCTCAGGTGGGTTGCATGAGCATTTTTACCTCGTAGCCTGAAATCAGGTGTTTTGTTAAATTGCCACGAAGATAGCATGGCCACGAGCACAGATTTTTGTCATTTAACGTTCCTTCAGTAGCTTCATGCCAAACTTCCTTGCCAAGGAAACTAGCCCAATGTAAAGGTCACTGCTTTGAAGAGTGAGTGATGATAATAATGCTATTTATATTGCCCTTGATATTTGAAATGACTAAAAGTCAAAGGTAGGTTCTGTAGCTTAATTCAGAACAATTGCCATTTGTTCTCCTTGACCAGTAGTGACCACTGTTCCCTCCATCTTATACAAAGTGCCCTGTATTATTTTTTTCCTCTTCATGAATTTGGCTCAAAAACAAGTTTTCCTCTTGTGTGTAGAGGCCTCTCTGTGGCCTATAGCCATGCTAATGTCTTTGAAAACTTGGATGTGTCTTTAGAAATCTTGTCAGCGCTGTGAGTTTGTAGCTGTTATAGATAAGATAATAATGTTATTATCTACCATTGATTAGAAGGTCACAGGTATTATTTTAAGCAACTTTCAGTCAAGGTAGGGATTACATACCATGCTGTATAAATGAAGAAATTTGTGAGAAATTTTTGAGAGATTGAGTTACATCATCAGACTACATTCCTACACACTCCAGGAGCAAGATAAATTTGTCACATAAATCCACACACTAATCTTAATCACAGTATTAAACTTCATCTTAATCACAGTGCTAACCTCTTGCTTAGCACTATGATGTAAATATGTATTCTATATAAGTATAGAGCTCTTTTGTATATCTGAACCACAGTAAAATCTGTCATATCTTGAAGTAGAAGACCTTTCCATATCAGCAAATATTTTTCAGCATTTACCACATATCAGTTGACATAGTAGACATGATAAAATACCAAATGGAGAAGAATCTTCTGATTTCTTAGAGAAAGCAATTTTTACCATGATACAGAGGGAATTCACTAAGCTCTCAGCAGGGGAAAATGTCTCCTTATTGTGGAAGTCAGGAAATATTTCAAAAGGGAAGGAAATGCTTCTTCCAAGGTCTAGACATGCAAAGAGGCCTGTGCTGAGCTGAATAATGTTTCCATTCAAGTCTAAATGTTGGAAGCATAGCCCTCCTGGTTCAGAATGTGATCTTACATGGAAATTGGCTCTTCATACACATAGTTAAGGTAGGACCTTATTTAATGTTTCTGGCATTTCATATATGAAATTAAGACACAGAGCCTCAAGGAGAAAACCATAGAAAAGTTGGATCCATATTGACACAAGCGAGGATTTTCAGATGTCTTTAGGAAACCACTAGAAACTAAGGGAGAGGCAGAAATAGAATTTTTTCATCACTATTCTCAGAAGCAATCAACCATTTCATGGAGACTTCTGGAAATTCACTAACCTTGATTTTATACTGCTAGCCTCTAGAAATGAGACAATAAAATTCTATTATGTTAGTATGCAGCTTGTGATACTTTTCTTTAATAAGAAGAAAGAGAGACAGAGATTTTGTTTTGTTTTTGTTTTTAGGAGAAAGAAAATGAAAAGTGAAATCTGAAGATCAGAAAATGTTTGTAGTGAGAATAAGCAACAAGGAACCTTTGAATGCTTTTTGACTTTTTTTTGGTAAGCATCGGAATGGCTTTTTCAGAATCATACTTTAGCAAAATTAGGACTGGCCAAGGAAATACGTGAATCACCTTGAGACTCTTTTTTTGGTAGAAAGTTAGCAAAAAAGAAAGAAAACATGATTGTTTTGAGCGAGTTACTTTAAACTTTAAGCTGTAACTCTGATACTTTAGAACTCTGATTTTCATGTTTGCAACTCATCGGAATGGGGAACTGAAGAAAGACACATGCCAATTAGAGAACAAGTCCTAGCTGCTCGGCCTGAAGACAGAATGAGGGATAGGATGTGATACACCATCAGCTCACCGGAAGGAAAGGCATTTTAGGAATTCTTTTCTTGATTTTCCATGTTCGGTTTTTACAATGCTAGGGAAAAAAAAAAAAAAACAACCTTAGAAAGTGAATTAGCAGATTATGATTTCAGAATCACATTTACAATGAACTATAAAACCACTTAAATAAATCATTCTAAATTTCTTGATTTCAATATTTTTAATGAGAAAGTGATAGTGTTGGCAGTAACACTCCTTCCAACTCAAACAGACAGTCTTTTTGAGGAATATGGTAAATTTATGTCCACTTTAGAGTGCTTATTGTATTACCTTTTGGTCAATGTTTTATGCTACATTAACAAAAATTAAACTTTTGAATAAAGTTTAGTTCTTAAAAGTTTACCTACCCAATAGTAGCTTCTTAGCCTATGAGGTCTCATAGAATTTTTGAGGTACCCACAGAATCATGGGCATGAGAAGTATAAATAAGTGGGTTGCACTCACAGCAGAAGAAGGGAGAGGTAGCAAATTCCATGGATGTAAAGAAAACAAGAAAAAGCTCAGAATCCAGTGAAATTTCAAAATAGTACATAGAAAGTAGTAAAGAAGAAAAAGAAGGGCGGTGGGTTAGCGCAGGTGCGGGAAAAGAGAGCCAAGATGAGCAAGCAGTTTGCAAGGGACAAGCAGGTGCATGAAAGGTGTGAAAAGAAATGCTAGTCACGGAAAATTCACGCTGCGCCTCTGTCTCTGGCTGTGTGGTGGGAGGCGACTCCTCTGAGTGGAGCAAATCACTGCTGGTTATTAACGTGTAGCTGTTTAAGAGAGGTTAACAGCAATGGAAGAGAAGGTGGTGACATGGGTAAAGTGTGCTTTCCATAAGCCAGGTTCTCCTAAAATCGTGTGCTGTGGCTGTTAAAAGGCGACAGAGTTTAGCAGATGGTGGCCTATGGCCCAAACCTAGCTCACTTCTGTTTTGGGAAGTAAGTGTTTTTGGAATGCAGCCATGCCCGTTTATATACACATTTCTATGGTTGTTTTTGCACTACGTTGACAAAGTTGGGTCATTGTGACGGAGACCATATGGCCCCCAAAGCTGGAAATATTTACTGTCTGACCTTTTACAGAAAAAGGTCTTTGACCTTTGCTCTAGCACATTTCTAATGTGTTATAGAACGTTTTCAGCTCCTGAAATCAGATTGTTGTTTGGGTTAATTTTTTTCTCATACCTGCTATCCCTGGTTTGGGTTAGACATTTCCCACTCTTTTCCAGCTTACAATTTTCTTTTAGTATATAATGGATGTAACAATAATAACTCATCTCTAACAGGGTCATTGCCAGGATCAATTTAATAAGCACCGAATGCAGAATAGTGCTGTTCCTACTTCCCACAGCTGTCGGCGCTGCTGTTCAACTCCCAAGAGGGGCTACCTGGGACTGTTGGGGCTCCCATGTGCACCCTTCCAGTATTTTTGTGATCGCCAGGAATCACCAGAGTCCTCGAAGGGCCAAGTTTGCTATTTGTAGCAATTTAGAAAGGGAATCATTCGTCTCATACATTTATTTTAAAATTTGTTTGAGACTTATAAATGTAATACAAGTTATGCTCCAGCATTTCAGGTTTTGACAACATTGTTTAATGTTTGCTTCTTTTTTAATGAATGGGTTTCATTCTGGGAAGATTAGCACTTTTTCTATCATTCTTTGACCATTTTCACTCTTCATCACGACTTTTGCTCCCCTCTCCCTTCTAGGGGGTTCAGTGTATTTTATTTTTCTCATATCATCCTCCCATTTTACCAGTCTTTGCATCCCATCTCAATTACTTCCTCTCATCTAATAACGTTTTTTGTTTTGACTCCAAGTTCTAGATATTACCACAAACATCAACACCCCAGCAGGTGACAGCTGAACGCTGAAGCTGCTAAATCCTTTGCCCTCTTGAACTGTTTTCAAATCCATAATATTCAAGGTAAGGATTCTTATATACATTTAGAAATAGTTCGTAATTTAATGTAAGCTTCATTGCTAATATTTCCCAGACATTTTTATGTGCCAAGAATTAAGCTAATCATTTCTGTTATCATTTTATCTGAACTTCAAAAAATTTGCAGGTATTGCCATTGCTCTTATTTTGTAATGAGGAATAAATATTAACAGGAAAATTAAGTAAACTGATCAGAGTCACAGCTAATGATGGAATAAGGCCTTGAACCAGGAGGGCTTTTTCTTTTAGATGCCTATTTAATTATTTCTCAATGTCAATAAATTATTTTTCAATATTGGCAATTGTGATGCATTAAATTGTGTCCTTCCCACCCAAAAAATTGAATGTGGTCTATTTGGAGGTAGAATCATGGCAGACGTAATCAAATGAGACCATATAGAAGGAGGATGGGCCCTTAATCTGGTGTGTCTGCTGTCCTAATGCAAGAGATGCACAGAGCTTTGAATTTTTTAAAATTAATTTTATTGGTGCACCTTTGATATGCATAATAATCACCCTCAATTTTGGGGATTTGTACCTGCACGTGATAGCTTCTGTTTCTTCTTTTTTTATAATCCCTCTTCTTCCCTTCAACTTTTCTTCCCCTCCTTATTTATGAAAGTCTTGCTTCCATTTTTTTCCCCTTCTATTCTTTTTCTTTTCCTTCCCTAAACATCTAATCTCCAGAAATGTCAGAAATAAAGTTTCACTGTTTTAAGTCATCTTGTTTGTAGTGCTTATTATGCTAGCCCTAAGGAACTAATGCTCTATATAAATGAAGAAACCAAAAAATAAAGATATTTAGCCATGACTAGAAAACTTATAATTTATTTTTATTAAGCTTTTCATTTTCATTGGTAAATATGTACAGTAAATAATGATTGCATTCCTTGTGAGGAATGTACAGAATACACATTAATATTTTTCATCCTTTTGCCCTTCTTTCCCTTCATCTTCTCTCCATTATTTCTCAGTTCCCTCTACTTCTGCAAAAGATTTATCTCCGTATTTTCTACTATTATTATTCTTTATTTTGCTCCTTATTTATATTTTAACTTTCTTGAGCTTGACTGTTTAAGCTTGTGTGCCTGATTTATTTCACTTCATGTTATGATCTTAAGTTCTATTCCTAAAATAGAAATTTTAAAATGTAATGTATCGTAAGAGGGACAAGAGACTCCAAAAAAAAAAAAAAAAAAAAAAAAAAAAAAAAACTTTCTAAGTTAAGCATAATGGTGCACACATGTAGCTGCAGATACTTGGGAGGCTAAAGCAGGAGGATTGTGTGAGCCCAGTATTTCAAGGTTGGCTGGGTAACATGATAGAAACCTGTTCTTAAAAAGAAAAAAAATGAGAACAAGGTAAAAAGAAAGAAATAAAAGAAAAATTATAAAAGCATCATAGTTATAAAATGAAGTCATTGAGTATCTGATGATATCTGACTCATGAAGACAGGATGTTGGGATTAAAACCTAAAGTAAGTATATACTAATAACTGATTATGTACAAGGCTAATATTTGGGGAGTTGGTGTCGATGACCTGGCAGGAAGTAGTTACAGATAACTGAAGACCAAACCAAACCATAAAGGTCAACTGGAAGTAAAGCTAGAGCAACAGTCTACAAGCATAAATTGTCTGATGCAAAAGAGCTAAAACTGTTAAAATCTGTTAAAATGACAGATGATTGTTCATTAGCTCATCTTGATATTTTCCAACATCTGAATGACATGTTCAGTTGTCCCCACTCTACAACAAGCTCCAAACAGTCACCTTCCATGTGCTTCCTGTAACTGGAATATGTAGATGCGCTCAATGATTCGTAGAAATGCCAATGTAAAGGCATGTTGTTGCTGTTTTTAACCTTAGTTCATGTGAAATGGTCCGTCTGTTAGAAGTGTGTGAAGTATCAGGTATGCAAATGCTCTGGATCTAAAAACCATCATGATCTGTTCTTCCTCTTTGCCTCTATAGCCACTTGAATTCTTTCAGCACTGTGTACCCTACAAATCCTACTTTTACTTTAGGGTAGAGTTTAAGAATCACTCCTTTATTAAGCTTTCTCAAACTATCTATTCACTATCCAATCTTGCTAATCCTCCCTTTTGACTAATACTGCAGTTCTTTTATATTTTTACATTATCTGGAATATTTGAGTGTTTGCCTACAGAATGGGAGCTCCTTTGGGTCAGAAAAAGTTGTTGCTCAGGGTTACTACATGGTCTACTACATAGTAGCCAATTATTAAATACTAAAGATGGAGCTTCACAGATACAGCACCAAAAACAGACAATAAAAGCAAGAAAAAAAAAGACAATAGGGATTACATCAGATTAAATGGCTTCTTGCAGCAAAGGCAAAAATAAACAGCATGAAAAGGCAATTACATGATGGGAGAGAATTTTGAAGATTATAGTTCTATAAATTGTTAAATTTTGAGATAAGGAAGTTCCGCTCAGTACACAAAGACTACAATTTGATTAAAAAACAACTTAGAATATGAATAGACATTTTCTCCAAAATGTAAAAATAACCAACAGGTATCTGGAGAAGTGCTTAATGTCACTACTATTCAGGGAAATGGAAATCAAAACCATAATAAGATACCGTCTCACACCTGTTAATATGGTTATCATCAAAATGTTAAAATATACTATTGGCTAAGAATGTGTAGACGTGGAACCTTATGTACTACTAGTGGGAATACAAAATGATACAGCCTACTACAGAAAATAACTTGAAAATTCCTCAAAATATTAAAAATCAAACTGCCATATCATTCTCCAGTATTGCCTCTGGGTATGCACATATTCAAAAGAATTGAAATTGGGACCTGAAAGAGATATTGTCACACCCCATGTTCATGTTCATGTTCATGGCACCACTTACAAAAGCGATGATGTAGAAATAACCAAAATATTCATTGATTATGACTGAATAGAAAAATAAGAAGTGGTGTGCATACAATAGATTATCACTTAGCCTTTAAGAAAAAGGAAATTTTGCAATATGCAAGAACATGGATGAGATTAAAGTCATTATGCTAAGTAGAATAAGCTCATCACAGAAAGACAATGCTGAATAATTCCATTTTTTGGTGGCATCTAAAGTAGCCAATGTTACAAAATCAAATTGTGCAGTGGTAGCTGCCAGGATTTGAGAGAAACTGGAAATGGGTAAACACTAATAAATAGTATAAGATCACAGTATTTAAAATGACTCGGTTCTAGAATGCTGCTGTACACTATTGTGTCAAAATGTATACATTTTGTACACTTAAAATCTGACATAGTAGATACCGTGTTTCATGTTCTTGCCACAATAAAATAAAATGTAAGAATGAATGAATAGTTGTAATTTAAGAGCACCATAATGAAAAATGCAAAAGAATATCTCAGTCTTATTCCAATCTGGGAATGATCAAGATAAGCTCAGGACTCTGACAGAGGTAATATTCATGAAAAAGTAAGAATATTAAACAGTTACTGTGCTTCTATTCCATGTTCGAGAAATTTTCCATTAAAAAATAAGGCCAACACCAAGATTAAAAGGGTTTGAAACATAAGATCAGTGAGGTGAGTATAAATGGCACTAGATTCCGCTCAGTAGATACAAGCCTCTAAGACTAAATGTAAAACATTGTAAAGTTTTGGAAAAGCAGCTTCTCTAAAGTTATGTTCATTCTTCATTCACCGTGTGGGCCAGGAATCCCTTTGTACTCCTTTTTTTGCTATCATTGCAGGCAATCATGGATTATCATGCACTTTAAATTATACAGTCGCCTAATGTTTACTGCATTTTTCTACTTCAAGCATGTTTCCTTTTCAATTCATTCTACCCACACGTGTACCTTGCTTTTTTATAGAAATCTTAAGCTATTCTCTATTTGCCTACAGATTAAAATGTATTTTCTTAACTTAGGTTCCGCATGGCTCCTTCAAACATGCTCATCTCACAAGTCATGTCTCTAGAATCATTTTATATCTTTCCCAGAAAAGTCTTTATTTCATTTTATTCTTTAATGAAATGTAATTCATTAAATGTATCATTAAATCTAATGGAATTGTTTTATTCTTGAATAATTGTTTTGGCATTGATTGCTATCACCTGCCAATGAAGTATTCCGCCTCCTGAAAATTTGTTTTTTGAAGTTTTTTCAACTTGTTTTTATTAGGCACATGTTTGCTATTCATGTAGTTTGCAATAATCTTGCGTAGTGTGACGTACATATAACTTGTTTCCTTACCCTTCCCCCCCTCCTCCATTTCTCTTTCTCCTTTTTAGTACTTGTTACGATTATTTGTCTTAGCTCATGTCATTGCATATAGTGTTTATTTTAATTGGGGTTATTAGATTTCTGCGTGTGGCATATCTTTATTCTTCTTAGTTTCCCTTGCTCACCTCCTCACCTCTCTCCCTTTTCCCCTTGGACCACTTCCCAATTGCAAGATCTGTCCTTTTGTTCCTTTATATGCATTCTTTATTTTCCTGCAATTTCTATTTTCCTTCCTGTTTTGTTACTATCCCCAGGGATTCTCTTGTCTCTGTGATTTCATCAAAGCCCCCAGTTTTCCTAATGAGCTCTCCTGATAGGAAAAGCCTAGAGAATCCTACGTACCATCATGTGAACTCTATGAGCTGCTCCAGGACATAACAGTTTAGCGTAACTCTGGGGTGGACCAGAACTGCATTTATTTATGGTTATTATCAGTCTCATATCACTTATTCCACAACATTCATGTGACACGATCTTCTTGTCAGTTTAATAATTATCTATTTCCAATACAACATCATCATTGCTCTCATTATCGCAGAGGCATTATTTAAACTACATTTCTTGGAATTGTCTTTCCTGAGTCAGAATTTGTTGACACGAAGCATGTGCATGAGATTTGGAATGTGAACAGGAGTAGCTGTTATCTTTCTCAGGGAGAGGAAGCGACATGTATCGATAGGTGTGAGTCACCTCACAGCTCCAGGTTGATTGTGTTTGCTCAGACTTCCCAGAACAGAATACCATGACCTGGGTGGCTTACATGATGCACATTTCATTTTTACAGCTTTCAAAATTGGAAAGCTCAGTGTCAAAATGCCAACAGGTTCTGATGAGCGTCAGCCTTGATTCTGTGTCCTCACGTGGCAGGGAGGGAGTTCTGGGACTTCATAAAGGAGCTAATCCCTCCTAAGGTACATGCTCTGACCTCATTTGATTAATTATCTACCAAGGCCTCCAAGCTGCAAATATCATCACACCAGGAGTCAAATGTTCAACATCTGAATTTTGACAACACAAAATAAATTCATAGCAGGTGATACATATGATGGGAGCATTCCAGAGATTCTTGAAAATTACACTACCATAGTGGACAGGTTTTGAGAGTCTTTCAGATGATTGGAGTTAGGATTAAAAGTAACAGTTTTCCTGACATTAACTCCTTAATCTTCCCAATGATATAAACCTCTAATTTCCTGTATAGAAACTCTAGACTTAGAATGCATAGCGTCATTTTGGTTTTCATTGATTGACCCTGGTGAATACACCACATTTTAATAATTTAGAATGAAAAGGTTCTATTGGAGTAACTAGTTCTGCAGACTCCAGACCTTGTTCCTGTCCTCCAAGCCAAAATATGTTTATCCCTCCTCTTCCTGACTAAGCTGGTCCTTACCACATTTACTGTGCTTAAGACACTTACAGTAGGCTTGACCCTGAAAGCATTTTTGATGATTTGGCTGTCATTTCTTGCAGGGTGGTCAACATGTTTAGCCTTGAGAACACATAAATGAGAGTCAGCTACTGTGAACTGTGCTATGGATATAGTGAGTGTTCCATATATTATACATATAGCACCTCACTTATCAAGCACCCTGAGAGTGCCAGTAGCAAATTGGGTTCTTCCCCCAGCCTGGAAGGGAATCCCCATGTAAGAACATTCAAATCCTTACCCATTTTGAATGGAGATGCTTGGAACATTGAAGAAAGGTGAACTGGACTTGCTGCTCCAGTAAATGACATTTCCAGCATGATTTTCTGGATCTTGCATTAATATGTGCCTGGTATTGTGACAACGTCCTTCACGGATCCCTTGCTGTCCTGTGGGTCCTGCTAACATGCCAAGAATGCAAGACACTGACTGCTTTTTAAGAGAGTTATTTCCTGTTGTGCTTACAGCCCCGGGGGCTTGGGCAAAGTCTTCCTCTGTGACAAGTAGCAGATCAGTTTACTGCCTACCGTGAGAGTGGACACGGTAGATTTCTTAAGGTGAGGATTCCTCCCCTGTAACACAGTCCACTGAGGTTTAGGTTCCCCAGGTCACCCTATGGACCTGGGAGGGGACAATAGGAGAAACTGACAAAAACATATTGATGCTCGTGCTGCTTGCTGTGCCATGCATGATTAATGAAGGCCTTTGTCTCTAAACCAGGAGTTTCCTGTCTTCTGCCAGCATCTATGGAGCAGAAACAGGCTAACTTATTAGTTTTAAGTAGGATGAAATCAAATTCCAGACCTGACAACTGGAACACACAATTTGCATGTCAAATACGAGAGAAAGGCACTCAATCAGGTTATGCCTTTTTTCTGCTGCTAGTTGGTAAACTTCGTAATGACGGAAATCTTTATTTTGTTTTACCTAGCTTTGCAGTCTATTGCTTCATATGTTTCACAGGCATACTGTAATTTATTAACTATTTCTCAACTGAATTAATGAAAGCCATGAATACTTCGCTTTATGTTCTTAAAACGTTTGGTAAAATACCTCACCACATTTTCAGAAACAACATATTTCATGGCTGAAATTCTGAGTTACTGAGAATTTGTTTTATGTTGTGAAGATTAAGTAAGCCAGAGATTATGAAATATTTTCTACGTTATATGTTCTCAAATTATTACAAATTTGTCTATCTCATTTTTAAAATGTAAACCTGTATCATTGTTGTCAACTACTATTGGCAAAGAATCTTGTATTTTGAATGGCACTGAGGGTTCCTCTTCTCTATTGTTTTCTGCCTTTTAAGTGAAACTGCCTTTAACTTTATAATTGGTAATTCTTACAACTGTGAAGAGTTTGAGTTTTCAGACTAACACACATTTTTTCCAGACCAGTAATCCTTCATGGTACTTCAGAAATTCAACATTTATTATTATCCCTCAAATCTGAGACAGTCTTGGTTCTAAGACCTCTGCAGATGCCAAACCCTGCCTTAAATCAAATGACACAATATCTGCATCTGACCTGCCCATACCTTTCCATATACTTTAAATCCTCTCGCAATTGCACACAGAACCTAGCTGCAAATACTCTACCAAAAACTGTCATATTGAATTGTTTTGGGGATAATAAGCAAACACAGACTTTGCATGTTCAGTACACCTAGCAGGCTTTCCAACAGCTTTCCATCCACATCTGAGGATTCATAGCCCATGGATTTTAGGAACCGACTGTACACACCACTGTAAGCTCTGCTGTCCTCTGCTCCGAAATTGCCACACAGTTTCTGGTTAGAGTGGTTGGAGTTGCGCCCCTAGGAGTAAATCAGTGGGTAATTAAGCGAAGTGGGCCAGAGGGGTGGGTTTTATTAGCTTCTGAAGTAAGAGCTTGGTGCTTTGGTTTCTGGAATAGTAGAACATGTTTTGGTTTTAATTTTCTAACTTGTGGTTTGAAATGCCTCAAGATTTAGTCAAGGATTAAGCTTGTGGTTTCACTTCCTTTTTCCTGGGAGTCTGAAGTGTTTGAATCAAGCCACCAACCCATCTCCCTGCACATGAAAGCTGTTTGCCTTGCTCCTGCATGTAAGCCTAGTAAATGATGGTTGCTTCCAGCTCACTGACACAGCACGACTGTGCTTTCCATTTGGTTACCAAATAGTAAAACCTCAAACAGAGGCACTCTCTGGGCTTCACAGGAAGGATGACTCACTCGTCTAACCACTGGAGAACGGAAACAGCAGTGATACATTTAGTTGTTTTGATATGTTTCTTGCCATCAACTTTGTTATATACATTAGAAACTGGCCTCTCCACCACAGTCTTTCTAGTTGAGTATGGCTAAGGGCTGAAGCATAATTTTAGCTCAAGACGGGGTTTTATGAAATGATATACATTACATGCTACTGACCTCAATGAAAAAATCCTGGCATGGAATCTTGCTATGATGCATTTATTTTTTTGCCTTTCTGCTTATATATGAAGACTTTTTTTATTAAAATGCAAGACAACAGCAACAGATCCTGAAATACACTGAATATTGGCTTTAACACTGGAGGCAGTGTATGGTTAGCTTTTAGTGGAGCAGACTTTAGGTAATGTTTGACATTCAACTTGGGTTCTGCATTTCTCTATTATCTCAGAATTATTCTTTTCCTCTTTGCTTATTTGTTTGTTTGATGGTAAGAAAATGACTGTGATAGTGTCAGTCTCATCTCTAATAGAAGATCAGAAAGAATAGAATTTTCACTTTTATCAACTATGAATAAAAGTACTGTGCTTTCTTGAGTGGATAAAATCAGAGCACATCTGTCACTGGGGAAAGGGACAGAACATAGTCCAGAGTCCCTCAAAATGCCCTGAACCTATGAAAACAGAGAACATGTGGCCATTTGGCCTTTTCATATCATTGCCTGAGCTGAGGGAGGGTGTCCACAGCATGGCACCTACACGGAGCTAATGGGGAGGAAATCCATATCCATAGGAGAGACAAGACAGTGTGTACTTGTCTGAGATGAGGACACGCATTGGTGACTTCAACTCTAGCAAAATTATCACTATGATTTTGCCAGCACTTCTGATCCAACTGTCAGTTGTATGTCAATTTTTCTTTCACAGATTTTGTTTTTAAAGCTACTGGGCTTTGTGTTTTAATCTAAAATTTGAATCTAGTTTCTCTAAGTTTATTCCAACACCAAAAATAATTCAATTGCTTTAACTACCATATGGAATAAATAAATGTCTCAAAACAAATCAAACTTTAATTCCCTGTAAAAATTCTCAGCATTGGTTACTCTGATTAAATATGTAGGGCCAGCTAAGGCCGAGACTATTGGCAAGCCTATAAAGGAGAAATGAAAGGAATTAGAAAGCAAGACCCTAAAGTTACTTTGTGAATTAGAAAGTGATGGCAGAATTGTTATTTTTATAACTTCCCGTGGCGGGGAACTATGGGCCTACAGCTGAAAATTGGCCAGTGATCACAGGATGGCTGGCTAAGCCAGGCACATGCCCTGTGCATTTGAGAGAGTGCCTCATACAGAGGGTAACTTACATTAGTACACACTGAAAATAGCCAATTTGGAGGGAAATGTTCAGTTCCATTCGAGGAATAAATATTGATTGAGTAAGCACTCAGTCTCAAATGTGGCATTGCAAGGGATTGTAGAGGTGGAAGAGATTGAGTCTATTCAGGATCTTAGTCTATTTAAGAAATGAGGCAATTGTGTATTGTTAAAAAGAATTCAAAAAGCACAGACCTGTTTTAGAAGGGCTGGTGATGGTATGTGGTGAGGGTCAGTTTTAATATTTCTCTCCTGTGTATAAAGAAAATGATCTCAAGCAGATAGTGTGTCTGTGACCTTATGTTAACACAAAGAAAATAAAAACCAAAAACAAATTGTGAATTGAACATTGAAATTCTTAGTTTATGAAGCAATGCACAAACAGGTTTGCAGATTTTTCTCAGCCATTATTTCCACAAGTGGCAGCACCAACACACAAGTTAGGTTCAAAATACAGTGTGTTTTCTCTATCACACCATGTGGTCTTTCTTGTCTAGGTTCAGAATTTGAACATTTTGGTATAGCATCAAGATCAAACAAAAGTAAAGAAAAACTAAAATCTTTCCATATGGGGCAATGTCATTGTAGAGTTAATCTCTGGCCAGATTTTTATAGCCCAAAATGATGTCTGATATATATGGACTTTGAGTTTTCTGTACCAACCTATGTGGAAAATTCTTACAAAAAGAAGATAAGCAAGAGGGTTATTCAGTACTAGCTCTGCAATTGTGGACTGCCAGCTTTGCATTAGTCTGAAGGAGATAAAGTTTGCCAAGACTCAGTGTCTGCCCTCAGCAAGTTTATAATCAAGTGGCAAAAAGAAATCCACGAACAACTGCGACACACAATGGTACAGTGCCATAAAAGAGCTGACTGCAACTTTCTCTGAGAGGACAGAAGTAGGAAAAAATGGAGATGTGGAGCTCGGATATCTGCAGATGATAATGGTTGTTTTCATTTCTTCAAGACTTACTCAACTGATGAGAGGAAGAGAAAAAAATTCCAGAAAAGAGGAAGTCTACTTACAAAGAGTATGTCATCTTGGAAGAATTTTGGTGCACAGTATGACGAGATGAGATAGTTTGATATAGTATTCGTGTACGGTAATGCACTACAAAATTTTGAATAAAAATATTTTTAATATGTGTATCCAAGATATACATATTTCTAAAGTTATCACTGCTGTTTTATCTGGGAAATTTAGGTAAATCTGAACATGTATCTAATCTAAAAAGCTCAATACTAAAAATAATAGTAATTGCTATTGTGAACTGTTGAAGGAATTTTCTTCTAAAGAAGTATTTTTTGTGAATTAACAGGAACCATTTGCAGTAACCCTTTAGAGTATATATTACCATTAATCTTGTTTTGTTAATGAGAAACATGCAGGTGCAAATTTTAGCTTTTTCTGTTCATGTTCCATAGAATGTCATCTTCACTGAGGGCCTCTTTGTAGTAGATGCTACAGAGACTGTGCAGTTATTATAGAGAGCAGGTATGCTTGTGTTGCTCAGGGCCCTGGGTGAATATTCTGATAAATACAGTATTGGAGGTGCTTGAACTTGTGTGTGTGTGTGTGTGTGTGTGTGTGTGTGTGTGTGTATGTGTGTGTGTGTGTGTGTGTGTGTTTAAGGGTGAAAAGAATTAATGTTAAATGTCATTGCATGTTCCTTCCTGCCTTGAGCTTTCCATATGGCTCTTGTTTACAGTTCTGTGATTAAACAACTAACCTCTCCATCTTTGTTATCTTATTACAAATGTCACCATTATCTGTTCTATTAGGATAATATTGAAGAGAGATTTCTTGAGTACTAGAAATTGTAGAGAGGGAAAAGTAATATATTTTCCTCAATCCTGGTTCACAGCTGAGACTGTTATAATTAATAAAGAGTAACAGGAAAAAAGTCTTGATATTTACGGAAGTTTTATGAGTCTTTGTAAATGAAGGTCAAAACAACAAGGAATCACGTGTGGGCTTTTTGTTTGTTTCTTTTTTGAGTGAATCTTTATGTGTTACCCATGCTAGTTTTGAACTCTTGAGCTTAAGGGATCTCTGGCCTCAGCCTCCTGAGTGCTGGGCCCATGCGGTGTGCCCTCATATCCTGCTTAGTCAAGTGCAGTTTTTAGCTTTGCTTTAATAAAGACTGGGCAGTAGTCAGAGGCATGATGGGACGAAGAAAGTCTGATGTAGTAGGAATTCACTTGGGGATTTATCAAGGCTTGGTTGCTCAGACTTCTCTGTGTCTCTATCACTTCAAAGATAATGATTTTCCTTACTGTAAACTACGGGGAGGGTTACCCTGGAAGGCGGACTGACGGTCTACTTCAGTGAAGCTCAGAGAATTGTCTTGCAACTTACTTCAGTAAAAACAAGTTAAAATATATGGCAATGACCTTGTACTTCTTCTGTTGTCTAAAATTCTGTGGTACCATCTTTGGGGATAGCATGTAGTAAAACCTAGCAACAGTAGTACCAGAGTATTCTCCATTATCTGAAATCAGTGTATTGGTGCCTAATACAATTATTCTGCTATTCTGCTTCAAAAAGACTTTTCAATTCACTATTTATTAGACAAGTTGTTGTTTTCTTCAGTTATTTTTTTTCAAAATTGCATGGCTCCAAATTATGTATTTGTGACATTTCCAATGTCGAAAACTTGAGGCAAATGAAAAGTATGAGGAAGAAATGATGTGTCAACGTCCCACTACCCAAGGGCATACTGTTAACATCTTGATGTACCCTCTTCCTGAGTCACAGGATGGCTGTCACTAGTTCTTAGAGCAGTGCAGCCCATCAGCCCTCCTTCACTCAGCCGCCCTTTCCAGATCAGCACAGTTTTTGTTTATACGGTATATGGTACCTAAGTTTATTATTTGTCAGCTTTACATACTTCACATACATTAATTCATTTACATTCCATTTAAACCTGTTTATTGATCCCAGACTGTTTTAAGAAAATGCTTAGTAATTTATTTTGAAAGACAGCATATTTATAACACTTTGTTATAAGTCCCTTACTTTTGTATCTCCTAAATTAAATCTATCTTATTTTTTAAAGTCTGAAATATACAAAACAATTTTTATTTCACTCATTCCACTATGAAAGATGTAGGCTTATGTGAGAGAGAAATTAGTAATGAAGACATTGAAGTGAAAAAGAATACACTAGTGCTATTATTAAAAAGGGTAGGCATTTAGGACTGGCGTTTATGTTGGGAGTGGAGAGAAAAATATGAGAATAGACATGAAATATATGGTCTAATACATTTGTAAAAGTCAAGGCTACAAATAATTTAGTACAAGGGCTCTTGTGGTATGGCTGTCTGGAGCAGAGAGACAAGAGGAGGTCAGAGGGATTACAGACAAGAATCTGAATATGGGAGTCCTCAGGGTCACAGAAGAAGAGACTAACGATTTTAAACATAGGCACCAGCAGAGAAGCCTATATAGAATCCCCAACCTGTCAACTTGTATACTATAGTTAAGTAATAATAATCACTGCTAAAATGTGTTGCCTAGCCTTGCACAGGCATTAGGTAGTAGATTCAGATTCAGTCCTTGGCATCCTAACTTCACAGGCATAGAGCCGACAAGGAGAGGATCCTGTCCTGTAAAATTAGGGAAATGGGGTCTGGGGATGTAGCTCAGTGGCACAACACCGACCTGGCAAGCGGGAGGTCATGAGTTCAATTTGTGGTAAACTCCTCCCCCCCAAAATTAAGGGCATGCCCTCTGTAAGCCTTATCTGAATAGCCCTTAATAGTAGCACCAGGAAGTTATCTACTTGCTTTCACTGTATTGAAATTCACAGAAATCAGTGTTGGGTAACAATCCCTGTGGCCTAGCACCAGTAAAAGCAGTGACCCCAAACTGTACTAGCAGTGATGTATGGGTATCTTGGACTTCTAAAATATCAACACATGCATTTTTAGTCCATAATGTTTACTTACCTTGTATGGAGTTTGTGCATGTATATTATACATCTTAATTTCTTTTTTCATACACTTCCCTTCCCTTCTCCTCTCCTTCCATGTCTTGATACCCATCTCATTTGAAAAAGGTAGATCTCCTTACTTCCTATTATCTATGTTTTGATTTTGCTCTTTGTTTATAATTGGAGTCTCTCATTAAAAAACACCATGTAGTACTTGTGATTTTACCATTGCTCATTCACAAGAAGAGGAATCTATAAAAAACTTGTGTTAGTCTTTAAGCCACTACCTACTTTAATGTGTATCAATAAATAAGTACTTGTGAAAACAGCTAACTGTCTAGATTCAATAGTTGTTTCAAGGATGTGAACTTGTACAGTTGCTTTGGGTGCAAGATGAACTAGTCACATTTTAAAGAAAAATTGGTTTTACTTTAAAAGGCATATGAAGATTTACTTAGGTTTAAAATTCGATTCCTAATTGCTGTGTATCTTTGGTAAGGCATTGAATTCCATATAGTCTATTTTAGTCTTCTAAAAATGGTTTTAAGATTAATAACCATTTTATATATAAAATAAGAGAAACTGTCATACCAAGAATAGTAATAAATATATGGCAGAAGGGATCTGATAGAAGAAGAGACAAAATTTGAAGAACTGCTTGATTAACTATGTATGTATGAATTCATCGATAATACAAATGTTGCATATTTCTCATGATGAGGAATACAGGAGAATACCTCGGAGAACTGTGGGAAAGGAAATGGCTTTTATTGCAGGCGTGTTGATTTGGAATTGCCAGAGTACACGCATTTCATGATCTTGATTTGTGTGTTAAAACAGTCTCAGGGAACTGGTCTAGGAAATCCATGTGAGTTTTGTAGATATTAGCAGCCTCATGTATAAATTTATGGAGCCAAAAGAATTATTCAGGGAAACACCCATACAGATACAAGAAGAAAACTGAGAACAAGTCTGTCATTCTTGGGATAGGTACAGAAAGATAATTTTAAAAGGAAATAATGTGGATAAACAAGAGAATTAGAAAGAAAAACAGTGTTCTAGAGGGCATAACAACTTCAAGAAGTCAGTTTTAAATGCTATGGAAACAAAATTAGATGAGGAGTGAAAAAAAAAAGCATCAGTTTACAGCAATAATTCTTTTTGATGGTATAAGCCAGTAGTTGTCAAACTCTCTGGCATTCAGATAATCTAAAGAATTCCCTAAAATCACTTATTCCATCTCAGTCCAATTTTACACAGGTGTGGAGCAGATTCCCCAGTGCACATCTGACAGGTTCCTAGGCAGTACTAGGTGCTGGCATTGGGTACCACATTTGGAGAAACTTCCATTTAGGCAGTTAGAAGACCTTGGCCAATCTTTACTAGACAGGAGACTTCACACAGAGACATTATTAAGAGATTAGAAAATGGACTCCACCATTCATACTGTAAAAAATCTGGCTATGAAACTGGGGAGTAGCTGCTGAAATTGAAGGACACCAGACTTAGAATTGTCTCTAACTTATGCTGAGGAAAAGAGAAGAGTGGTTGCTGGTGTAGGACCTTCAGGATTTGAAGTGGAAGTGTAGGGATTTACACTAAGAAGTAGACAGTTCAGTAATGAACACCTAGTGAGGACTTTTATATTATGACAGGTGTTCCAGCAGATGTTAGATATTCATTACCATAGTTACTATTTTCAACAGCTCCGTAGTAAAAAGGATGAATTTCTGTAAGGCCTAAGTGAGGGGCTTAAGCTTTAAGGAGCTACAGTAAGTCCTTATCTCGTGATACTCCCCGTGAGCAGGGTGAACCCGGTACCTCCTTTCTCATGTTAGTCGCTCTCAAGTGAAGGTGGATTACTTCCAAAAATAGGCTTAAAAAGTAGTGGTTTACATCTCAAGTTCTCTTTCTTATTCTCTCAGATCCCATTCTTCTATTTTCTTTCAGTTTTATTTTTATTAGCATTACATGTTTGCAGACCATAGTGATTACATGATTCTTGGGGACTTCATGTTTGTGTCTTACATCTTTCAATTCTTTTTTCATATCCTTTCTCTTCTCTTTCCTCCTCCACAGCTTGATGCCCTTTTCATTTTAAGAAGGTTCATCTCCCTACTTTCTATTATCAAATTTTTTTGTTCTGTTGTTATATTTTGGTTTCCTCATGTAAGAGAAACCGAGCAGTATTTAAAATTGTGTGTCTGATTTATTTCACTTAATATTATGGCTTCCATATGCAGCTGTTTTCCTAAAAAAGACTCAAATTTATCCTCTTTTATGCCACAATAAAGCTCCATTGTGTACAAGTACTATGTTTCCTTTATCCATTGGTCTACTGATGGGCATATAGGCTATTTCCAAGATTCAGCTATGATGAAGTATGCTACTATAAACATGGGTATGCACGTGTCACTGTGATATGATGTCTTTAACTCTTTCAGGAGACATCTAGAAGCCGGATCCAGTGAAATTCAGTTTTAGGTTTTTGAAGAAACTCCAACTTTATTTCCACAGTGTTTGTACTAGTTTATATTCTCATCAACAATGTAAAGAAAAGCATCCTGTTTTTCCCTACAACTTCATCAAGATTTATTGTTACTTGATTTCTTGATGATAAGTATCCTTTATGGAGTAAGACAGAATTTATATATTTTTAAATTTGTCTCTCCCCATTTAAGGATTGTGGGGGGGTGTTGGGGAGAGAACCAGGGATCTTACCAGGAGATGCTCCCCACCTGGAAACCAGTGCCACATGCTGGCCGCTGCTGGAGTAGGGACAGCCACACCCAAACCACTCTCTTGTGAGTCAGCACCTTCTGGGATTACAAGGGGGAGAGCCAGGCCTCACCAGGAAACAGTCACCAGTGGGAAACCGTATCATTTTCATTGTTTTGTTTGACTTGTGTTTTATTCTCTTTTGTTTTGTTTCATTGTGTTAAGTCTGATGTTATGAACAGCTATTTGAAAGATAACAAGACATATTATGGTAGCCATTTTGCTAGTGGCTTGTTTTGAAGTCCTTTATTGCATTTGGCTTTATTGTTTCTATTCTGTTTTTACCATGTCTGAAAATATCTGCAGCTATTCTGAAGACAACAAAAGGGATTTTGGTAACTATTGCTGGCTTTGTAAGGTTTTGAAGTCCTGTATCACTTATACTGGTTTATTTTTGATTGGTTTTATTTTTCTTGGTTTTATCCTCTTTAAAATTAAATTAAATTAAGTTAAAAAAACAAAATAAAAATAAATTTGTCTCTCCCTAATGTCCAAGGATGCTGGCCATTTTTTTTGGTATATTTATTGGCCATTCGTGCTTCTACTGAGAAGTGCTATTCAATTCAGTTGTCCTTTAGTGAATATTTTATTTTGCAATTCTAATTTTTTTGAATTTATGTATTTTAGATATCAGTTCTCTGAAGAAAAGCTTGGAAACTTTTTTCCCCATTCTGTAGGTTGTCTCTTCACTCTACTGGTTGTTTTCTTTATTTCTTTATTGCAGAAGATTTTTAATTTGATATAATCCCATTTGTTACTTCTTGGTACTGTTTCTTATGCAATTTAGATTCTCTTCAGAAAATGGTTGCCTTCAAGAATTTACTTATCTATTGGAAATAACACTGCCTTTAAGATACTGTTTCTGTCTTAACACATATCTCATATTAATTTTGATTTCAGTTTACTACATGGTGAGAAATACGGGTGCAGCTTCAATCTTCTGTGTGCAGATAAGCAGTTTTTCCAGAACCATTTATTAAAGAGGCTCTTTGTCCTCCAGTATCTGCTTTTGGATCTCTTTGTCAAAGATCAGGTAGCTGAATAGGCCAGGTGTTTGACACCAGTCTGTGGCCAGCTTTGGGCTTCATTGGTTTAAAACTTTATTAGTATATGGGATAATTTTTGCTTAATAATGTGTAAATAAAAATCAATTATAAGATTTTGATGTTTGATTCTGAATATACAAACTTAAGATGTTAAAAACACAAGCTTTTATATTCAGTCTTAAGAAAATATAACTAGTGTCTTATTATTTACATTTAGGAGTTTGAGCAACCTTTGCAATACTGTCCCGCCTAACTTTTCAATATTCTACTGATTAAAACAATTATTTATTCAGTTATGGTGGAGATATGTGTAGTACATTTCTCATCTCAGACTCAAAGCTTTAAAACAACTCATCTGCTGGACTACAACTGTATTTTCATTCCTTATAAAATCCAAATCCAGATAAGAGAAGATAGTCCACTAGTTTCCTAATTACTACATAAATAGATTTTCTTTATTTTTTGAGCTTTGGAAAGATAAAATTTGATATGATTTTTTATTTATTCACCATTCTATCCATTTGTTTAACGTATATTTAGTTATTGAACATCTGCTGAACTTACGTGTATTTGTAAAGGGAGAAGTCCTTTGCAGTTATCTCTTAACTGTCTCAATCCTAAAACATAAAAGAAAAATGAAACACACGAAAAAAACACATATCTTGATATTGCGAACCAAATAATATTTAAACTCTGTAGTTATTGGAAAATTAATGTAGAAGTTAAATATCAATGATCTTTGTTTGCCTCTCCTCCTTTTCACTGTTTTTAAACTTTCTTTCTTTTGAAAAATGTATACATCTTGACAAACAGGCATACAGTAGTGAATTTGTATTATATGCACACACGAATGTGCATACATGTGATATGTACTTTAGTCTCACTTTATTTGGATCTACCAAACACAGTCAGATAGTAAACATCACATTGCAAGTGTATCTCAGAACCAGAATTTAGACACAAATTTTTAAGCAAGTGAAGAATAATGCTACTCACACGTTGGTAGGATTGAAAATGATGATCGTTAAAATGTCTGAACAAGAAAGCAAAAGGAACAAAAGTGTATTACAAACTTACTGTCTCTTTGAAAACAAAAGAACTAATTTGTTTGCTGAATTTTTAATTCATTAGTTCTTAAGGAATCAAACCATACTGAAAGTTTTGGTAAATGTAATAACTGAATTTAATGAAGGAAAAATTGACACTTCTCAAGTCAACATAGCTAAAAGACTGCACAGAGTTATGTATGTGAAGTGGCTTCTTAGTAAATGTACTTATAGAATTTTGAATGAGAGTCGATTAGTATTGAACTTTTAGATGGTATGTAAAGTTTAGGGTAAATGATTCTAAATGTACTCTCGTTCAGTCTATAGTCTCTACTCCTATAATAAAATAGTCATAGAAGTTCATCCTTCCCATCAAAGCAGATGGCTCTGATGATTTTCAAGCCATAGTTAATTCATTTGCAAACAACAGAGATAGGTTAGCCAGTGTGTACTAAGAGTGAGATGACAGGGCTCATAAATGTTCCTAAAGTTTATTTTGCCCTGTCATTACTGGAAAATGGTGTTTGCCTAAGTTAAATTATTTGTGTGAACCATTGCTGAGACACTGCTGCAGATATAATAAATTACCTGTAAAGTGAATGAACATCACCTGGTTAATGTCGTTGTCGCAGTACTATTGACCTCATGGAATAAGTGAGCACCTCTAGAGGTCTTTAAATTAAAATTTTATGAAAGAAGCATATGTATTTTTCCTACTTGGTAATGTGTTTGCTTCACACTTCCTTAACAAAACGTAGAAAATGATACATGTAATTTCAACAAATTCTGAATTAAGTTATATTATAGTTAATAAAACATGATTTGATTAGTATAAATATCATATAAGAGATTATTGAAAACTTTCAGCACATGTGATGGAGAACAAAAACAGATAGTCCAATTCATTTAGGCTTTGAAAACAGATACTCCAATTCATTAATCATTGTCTTCTAGTTGTAAATGAGTTGTGGTATTAAATGGAAAATAATATGTCATAAATAAAGTGCACATGTTTGAAATTTGCTAACCAAGCAATCTTCTGAACATGAAAGTGAGTTTTGTTTTTTGTAAAAAAAAAAAAAAAAACTTTTATTTTCACAAAAGCATCTGATTGTTTTTATCAATATCTTTATGGCCCCAAGTTAAAAGGGGATTCGAGACTTTAATCTTGCTCATATACATTACCAACAGTTCTGAGGCATAAATATTCTTTCCCATATCAAGCATTTTTCACTTATTGATGTGAGTAATGTTTCCAATTAGGCCATACAAGCCTTGTTTTCTTTCTTAACTGATCTTACTTAAGTTAAAATATGTTTTGCAATTTTTGATTGATGGTTCGTCAGATAAACCATTTAAAAGTTAGCAAGGATAGACAAGGTGTTGGGATGCCCCTGACTATAATAAATAACATGAGATACGGGTTAAGAAAACTGTGAAATTAGATATTGAAGAGCACTGATGCTTGAGGCAGTAGATTCTTTGATTCAAACTGAAATTATAAGCAAAAAGAAAAAGTTGTTTTATAAATTGCTTAAACTAAAAAAGTTACAGGTGGTCATGGTGATGACCAGTAATGTTTTCTGAGGTTAGAACAGTAATAAATGTTCAACTAAACCTCACCACCCCCAAAATATTTTCTACATTTCAATCAGTACTTTTAATTGAATTCTTATAATTCAAATTTTTAAAGAATATAGAAAAGAATAGCTAATAATATTAGCCTTGGTTTTAATTTCATAATATATTTAAGGTTATACTTAAAACAAGTAAATGTGCTCTCAAAACACATATGCTCCAGTTAAATCAACCAAAGGGCTTTGACTTCTCAAATAATCCTGATGATATGTCAATATTCATATCTATAATCAGAGGTATGATACATTTTTACTCCAGCCTTCTTTTAATAACACTATTAGTTTTAAGGTTCACAAAAGGTCTTTCTAACAATTTAAACTCCTTATAGAAAAATCTGTGACTTCTTGTTCAGAGAAATTGGAAAATAAGTGTTTCTACTTGGAAATTTTGAAAAGCGGAATTGCTCCTTAAATAGTAATTTGAAACTGTATTTGTTCCGATAATCAGTTGTTAATTTATCGTTTTCCTAGTATTTATATTTTTATCTTGGATACAACTTCTTGGAAAAAAACTCCTCTTACATTCTAATAAGTACTTTAGCAGGAGAATATATTTGCTCTAAGGTCTTTTCCAACTTTTGTAGGTAATTAATTAATTACCAAATAACCATCAAGCCTTCCATGTGTGCCTGGTATTTTTTAGATGCTGGGAATATAATACTGGACAAGATAGCTTCATGAAGAAACCCTTTTGGTCTAAAAAACCTTTTAAACCACCACTTAACTAGAATAAGTGTATGACTTTTTGCAATTCATCAAGCCCCTTTACTTAGCAAGGCAAGTGAGGTATGACCTGCCATTTCCAAGTGCTGAATGTACTCAACAACAATTGTTTTAATGTCAAGGCTGTCAGACAAGATGTGATGTATGGAAATTCCATGCTTTAAAAATATGTTATCATACTTCATCTAAGGAGAAAACATAATCTTACAAGAGCAGACTGTCTCTATAGGAAAATGTTTAAAAGAGCAAGAAGAATTCAATATCAATTTAACATCATGTTGTGATACTGAACCAATATTTTAAAATCTTGACTTTAACACCTACAGTGAAAATGGTAGTTAGCACCTAGGCGATAACAACTAAGAATCCTCAGCTCTTGGAATTAAGGTTTCCCTCTGAGAATGAAATTAGACACAATCATCATGAAACAACTGAGATCAGCCATGTGTAGAAATAACTGAACTAAAGTAATAATCCATGGTTGATGTCTAGAAATACCTAGCAGCAAATTTCCAAGACTAGGATGTTGGGTGACTGCCTTAGCGTGAACATAGAAAAATGAAGAGTGGCAGAAAATGTTCTGGTTGCAAAACAAAGCTATTTTTGAGTGTCCTTATTTTGGGATGAATATACACTTTTTTATTTTTGGTACCAGGGATCAAACTCACAACCTTGTGCTTTACAGGCAAGTGCTTATGCCACTAGGTTAAATCCCTGGTCCCTGAATATACACTATTATTGCTTGTGTTTTGAGGAATACTTTGACTGTTAATAACCTGTGTACCTGTGTTAAGGTAAGCTGTGACTATATTTTCACTAGCTCTCTAATACTGTTTCAGACTTGATTAAGAATAAATTGTGAGTGAAAAGATGCTGCAGCTTTTACTTAAACAACACAGAGGAATACCAATCTAGGTGGGCCTTTAGCAGGACTTACCTGTAAGCTAAACTCCATTTCTAATTGCTGATAGTTACTCTTGAACTAAAATAAATGTTTATTGAGAATCACAATGATTGGATTTTAGAATTACCCTCTTGTTTATTCATAAATGAAGATCAAATTGATATTTTATATATACATACACATTGATTATATATAATTGATATTATATATAGTTAGACTTTTTTCATTGCTAAGACAAATACATGATAGCCAGAGTTAGAAGAGGAAAAGCTTATTGTAGCTCACTATTTATAGAGGTTTCTGTTTATAGTTGGCCAGCACCAAGGCAGGGTGACATGGCAAGGGAGTTGCAGAGGAGAAACAGTTCATGGCAGGCAGCAAGGTAGAGAAGCAGCAGCAGCAGTCTGCCTCTTCTTTTTATCCTTTCCAGGCTGTCTGCTGTTAGATGTGCCACCCACACCAAAGTGGGCCTTCGCCTTAATCCATCCCAAAACTGTGCCAAACCAATCAGTGGATTAATTTAGTGATCATACACTCTTATCCCAGCATCACACAGTTAATCTCAGCATGACATATCCTAGATCGAGTACCTCTGAAAAGCCCCATTTACCACTGCATAGATTTTTAGGGGACATTTTGACACAAACCATAGCAGTATGTGAGTGTATATACATATGTGGGTGTATTTATCTTTGTCCCTTGAATAACAGTAGCATAATTTATTCTTTTATCATAGAAATGAAACTTTTAATTTTATGCCTGGAAATTTTTATCTAATCACTTGTTCAATGATTTCTGAGGATGCCAGTTTGTTCAAAAGATCTTGTATATCAAAGGTAGTAAAATGTCTTAGGTAATTTATGATTGCATTCCAAGAATACTTGAAATGCAGGAGCTTTCAGTTTCCTCAGTCCTGAGAAAACTCCTTCCTAAAAGTAAGGCTTGAATAATCTGTAAGTCAAGCAAATTTTCTAAAAACATCCTCTGGCCAAGCTTCTAGGAAGCAAGACACACTTCAAAATTTGTTAAGAGTATAGATCTTACAACTATACATTGCAACTACATATTGCATCTCCAGTAGTCTTTTCTACCATTTCCCTTTATAATAGCAATATGTTTGGGGTAGACTGGAGGGGACTTGATCTCACCCTGTCTAGAAGTGTGGCCTGATCAATCACATTAAGATCATCTTCTCTCTCTTGACACAGTGATTGCTTTGCAGAGCCCAGCTCTAAGCCTCTCTTCTCCCTGTCTTCTGAGGATACTACCTGTCAATGAAATTTGTTCAGCAGTTAACAACCGAAGCAGCAGAAACATGGGTGGATGTTGTTAAGTGATTAAAGAAAGAGAATATTTGACCATTCTCTGAGAGCAAGCCACAGGCCTCATTTGTGTCTTTCACAAGGTATGGCGTGTGAGTATGGGTCTAGGAACTACCGCTGCCATTTCATTGGTCTTAGGAAAAGCTGATTTGGAGAAAATGAAATAGCTTAGCAACTTCCTTGGGTTGTTGAATCAGGCTATAGGCTGAATCCCTCCCTCCCTGCTCCTCACCATTCATGTATATAACACATTGATGAATTGTCTTTTTGACTAAGCCAATTTAATTTCGATTTTCTGTTTCTTAAAAAGTAGAGCGGTGCTGATTGGTCTCTAGGCATTGCTGTGTTTCTCCACTCTCATTTCTCACCCAGATTCCTTCACAGTCATTTTCCTGATCTTCACTGCCTTTTCTTGTTCTCCAGTTTTGCTGAAAAGTGATAATCCTGGCTCTCCACTTTCATTTTAACTTTGTAGGACAGTGAAAATGATTGCATTTTTAAAGGTAGAGAAGTGAACGTTATGAAATATTTCCATGTGTGAGAAAACCATTATAAAATATAGCCATAAGCACAGAAAGAACCTCACTGTACCAACAATTTACACCAAAGATTGGTTGAAAATAATTCATAGAACACCACACTTTGTAAACAGACAAATTCTCTCCAACACAGCGACTTTCTTCTCACCTTGAGTGGAAACTATTAATTCCTATCTCTTTGTGATTCTTTGAACTATATCATTCTCATTATGGGGAGTGTCATGAAACAAGGCAGCAAGCCTCTGCATGAAGTGCTGCGAAATTCAGTCGTGAGTAACAGCCATCAGCTCGTTTATCTAACACAGCACCCATCAGAAGGATGCAACAAGGACAAAATGCAAGCAAAACAAGATGAATCTAAAACAGGCCTGGAGGAGGTCTGCCTTCTAACTCTGTGTAGCTGAATGAAGGTCACAGTGGCGTATCTGGCATAATGACACCAGCAATGGTTTCAATGAGGATAATTTAGCCTGTGTCTTCATGTCTGGTGCCGGAAAAGGAGCTGGTCAGATGAGGGAAATCCAACCTAATGAAGTAGGTTAGGAGTTGTGGTCCATTTCGTGCGGGAAGGTCTTGGTTTGCAGTGTCACTATGGAATGAAGGCTATGTGGCATCTGCTTGGCATCTGAGAGCTGGCTTCCAATTTAAAGCAGTTCTTTGTGTCCCTGTGAATAGAGAGTTTCAGTGGAGAACAGGAGCAACTAAGGTGAACAGAAGCCTAAGAGAAGCAATCAAATTGTACAGGTAGTGTTTTATTAACTAACCTATGAGAAAATTTTATATAAGATAAATAAGTTAACAAGACAATGTTTTACAAATTACATTCCACTATTAGTAGAGAACAAATGTGTATCTTTTACCAGACTCTAGTTCAGTAGGAGCCTGGGAAGTGTGGTCTCTGGCCAGCTTGTCAGGTGACAGTTATTTTTCCATGATCTATTCTCCCTCACCTCCCTCTCCATGCTGCAGTTTCATATACAAAAGGGAGCTCTGTAATACTTCACACACTGGATTTGTATGCCAAGAAATAGTCTTAAAAGTTCACTGTAGAGTGTTGCCAAGTGCAGGATATGCACTGGAGCAATAAGGAAAAAACAAAGGCCTGGGGAGAAATGATAGGCTTTGTTTCTTTCTCTCTCTGTTGCATGCAATAGGCTCACTTCTAGTAGCTCATTTAAGTAACGAATGTCATTTTTCAGAAACTTGGTGCTTCATTCCAGTAGCTAAGAAGCTACTGATACAAATTGAGTGATTTATTTTTCAAAATATTGTAATATGCAATTTTTAATAATTCAAAAAAGTAACTTGTTTCTAAAGTATGATGAAGAAAACATTTCATCACTTACCATGTGTGGGCCATGTATTTTCTATTTTAGAGAAAAATAATCATGAAAATGGAGACATAAATTTATGAAAATAACCAACTGATAAGTCCAACTAGTGGTCACAAAAGGTAACTTTTTCATAGTTTCCATATTATAAAAATAACATCAAGATCACTAATTGAACTTCATTGTATACTTTGAAATTAGAAAATATAGAAATTATTGTCTTGATTTTATGAAAGAAAAAACTGTAGGCACTTGAATATGATTAAATAGTTCTAGCTACAATAAAGGGAACATATTTTTGTGTTTTATTATATATTATTAACAAAATGAGCTTTTCCATATTGTCTGATTTGTCCCATGTGAATAAACAGTATCTGAAAGCCCACGGCTTCATCCAAGAAAGATTTCTTGTTTGCATGGCACCCCTAGCATGGCTTGGCAGGAAAGTGATTGTTCATATTAAGAGATTGAGATTGATGGAGGCTTTAATTCATAGGGACTTAGATAACAACAAGGACAAGAAATGGAGAAGATTGTTCACTGTCGCTTTCTCTATTCATCCAGCAGTAAAGACACATCCCATTGGCCAAATAAAATGACATGGACACTCAAAATTTAAAGGAAGCAAAATATTACATGTATAGAGGAAAGAAAATGCTAATGGATTGGGATTGTCCTAACGTTCACCTCTTCCTACAATCTTTTATAATTCTCAGGATACAAACAGTTAGTATTCAGTGATAGCTCGTTGAATACTATATACACATTTGCTTACTTCTCTATTTGTATCACTACGTGATCTCTCATTCCCTAATTATGTCTCACAAGTTGGCTTCATATATCTTGGGGTATAAAAATGCTACAACTAATCTACATTAGATTTTTAATAGGTGATTTCTAATCAATAACTTGAAATTAATAATATGCAAGTACATAGGCACTTTAATCATTGTCTCTTTTTAGTCTTTATCTTAATTGTGATTACTTTTAACTTGCAAGCATTTGTATTTGGCAATTTTACTTAATATTTTATAACCCTATTCCACTCAGTTACAAACAACATAGGTAAATTTAAAACTGTCATTGATAAGCTTAAATGTGTAGGACATAGATGGAATTTAAGAATGTGGTAAAGAATTAAAAAGATAAAAAAAACTGCATGGCTAGAAAAATTCCAAGACTGATGAGAAAAATATATATTGTTATTCTTCATTTAAACAAAGCTCATGACTTATCTCAGAAAGATCTGGCATCCTGACATACTCCAACCATCAAAAAGGAAAACTCCTATTGTCTATCTAACTTTTGGTCAAGAAGAAAAAATTCAAGAAAGAGCTTACCAGAGGACAAAATTTGGAAAAAGTCAATGAATGAACCAAGGAACTAATTAAATCAGCAAACTTTCTCCTGACTCTGATGAAGAGCCTATGCTTTGAAGCCTACTGGGGTCTGAATTTTGTTACTCTATAACTCATGTTGAAACCTAATCACCATCATGGTAGTATTTAAAAGTGAAGCCATGCAGTCCTTCATATAGAATCAGATTAGAGATATTACCACAGAAATCCATTGCTTCTTCCACAAAAAAACCACATTGTATATGTACTAGAATATGGGCCCTCCTCCTGATTCTGCTGGTTTCTCAATCTCGGAATTTCTAATCTCCAGAATTGTGAAAAAAGAGTGTCTGCATTTTATATCCCATTCAGTGCATAAATATTTGTTATAGAAGCCAAAATGTATTAAAACATTTGTAATTATTATTTTCCTTTGTCTCTTTCTCCACGTAAGTGTTACATTTTTGTGTTGAAGATATTTAATCTTTTTTGTGGTTCATTTACTGTATCTCAGGTTGTAGTAACTGGCTAAAACTTTGAGCTATCACTTCATGGTGGAGTGAGCAATTTTTGGTTAGATATGGGATTGGAATGTTTATTTTTGGGAAGTAACATAAACGGATGATAGCAGCCAAGGAGCACAATGTAATAAAACTATTTCATTTTGATCTGTTTCCCAGAATTTCTGTGGGGTAAACCCATTCCATACTTCCCTTTTCTTGAGCTCACATGGTTTGGATAGACTGGCAGTTCCCACTCCCACTTTCCACTTTCGAGCAAGGAAAGTGCTGCCCTGACAGCAGTGGGTTTGAGGACGGTCATCAGGACCCAAACAAAATGATTGAGTCAGCTGCAGGAGGAAATCCTTAAAAATTACGCTTATTGCTACAAAATTTCACAAGAAAGGATTACATAAGTCTATGAATTTTGGTGGTCTTTGCTACTTTCATTGTAAATATTCAACTTTTATATTTTCATAATCATATATACATAATTATTAACCTGTAAGTTGTTATAAAGATCCAATAAGATTTTTTTTTAAAAAATAAACTTTGTCTAGCTTTGAAGGGGTGTACATTGAATGTCAGGTAAATCTGATTTATAAAATGGAGGGAATTTAGGGATTTTTGATACACAATGAATTATACCTCTACAAGTTACATATAATATAGCGTTCCATTAATTGATTATTTCTAGGTAGTGTTATATTTGGATTACTCAGTAGTGAATTAATCTTACAATCTCTACAAAATATCATCTTTATGACAGGTAAAGGGCATAACGAGTACAGAAAGTAGACTTTGCATATTACACGCACCCCTGGTGACTCCAAGCTTTGCAAGTTCTAGGAATTGTGCAACATCCTTTCAGTGAAGAGTGAGATTTATTTCATTCAAATGATTTGCAATCAACTGATATGTGGAACACATGTCTTTGTAAAATTGGTATTTAAAAGATTAAACATGTATAACAAGAGCACTCTCTCCTCTTGTATAGTCCTGGGATTTATATATATCTTAAAATTTTACTGGCAATATCCATCAGAAAGTATTAACATACTTTGGGCAGAGGCTCATTTTAAAGGAATAATTCCTCTCTTTGTAGCTCTCTACTCTTAGCAGTCTCTTGATTCACCATTGGCTTAATTTCCATTTGCTAAAAACAACAGGTAGAAGATTGTATGATGGCAGTGTTTATCAAATACAAGAGAGTTGCTGTTAAATCCACACTACAGTCTCAGTTAACCGCACAACATGTCTGATGCACAGCTGCTTTCTTCATTCTTTCCAAGAAGAGGATGGAGTCCATCTTTACCCAACTCCAACAAGAGTGACAATTTTCCCTTCAGAGTCATAATTTGAACTGTGATGCCAAGGTAAAAGAACTGTTAGTGTGGAGACACAATATTAGATATAATTAATGAAGTCCTTTTATAAGAATTGAGTTGGAAACTAGAACATATGCCAAATAAATATTCATTTGTGTTCTCCTTTCTGTAGTGTACATACAATGGTTAGACTGAAGAATGCACATTCTGCTTTTAAGAGTTCTCTCTGTCTCCTTACTTTTGTGCAAACTGTAAACTTCATGTGAACATTTGAATCAAGAAGATTTTGTGTTCTCTTCAAATTCAGTTCCACTGTTCCTAAGGATAGGGTCTCAGGTTTCTTTGGTCTCTATGTTTTGTGAAGTTAGAAATGAAAGAGGAAAAAGAGTAAACAGACTTAAATACCAGGCATTAGATTCTCACATACTTCAAACAGAAACCCTGCTTAACTTCCAAGTGAAAAAATAGGCTTCTATAAAAACATTTTTTGGATGTCATGAATGTTCTCATAAGGCCTGATTTTTTGTCTGGCTGTGCAAAATTGGATCACACAGCCCAGAAAGAGGGCATGATGAGAGGAGACAGGTGGGAAAACACATAATGGATGAGAGATTTTTAATGGATGGTGTTTTACAGATGCTGCACCCCCTTTCAGTGTTCTCTCTGAGCTTGGCATTTGAAGACCAAGATTATTACATTATTATTAAGAACAGTCTAATTTGTATTATCATAACCACTGGATTCATGAAGTCTTAATTAGAAAGATCTCAGAGATTAACCAAAGTAACTATTTTTAAAACATTTTGACTTGAAAAAAACTTGTCAGTAGGATATGTGGTTTCACAGAATATGTAGAATTTTTCATGTCCAAAATAATTTTGGATTGATATGCAACAAATATACTGTGGCAAGTAGCTAAAAGTGTACTTATACACACAGTTTTGTATCAAATAATTTAAAATATAAAATAGTTAAGTGCAAACTTAGGAAGAGAAATAATATAAAATATAAATGCTCACTTTTTATTATTAAAATGAAAGCTTTCAGATTTTGACTTTAAAAATAGTCAATGATCATATTTGGAAAATATTTAGCAATCTAATAGTGTATTACATTTGGTTTTGTAAATAATATTGGTTGAAATACACATTTTAAAATGTACGCTCTGATATGAGAAAATACTACTACGATCAATGAGTAGAATTCTTGCCCTGTCCTTTAATAAATAAACAATTGGTTTAGTTTTGCACTTGTTACCTCTGATTTCTAGCTGAACAGAAAAGAGGACATTCAAACTGTTATTTCGAAAGTCTGCAAATAACATACTATATACAGAGCAATTTTCTTCCATAAACCAAGGCCATATTTAATAATCATTACATTAGTTTATGTTTCTCAAATTGATTTTTGAAGTACTAAATATACACAAGAATTTTGATCTGATGAAGGGAAAATTGAACAAAATTTGCAGAATTATATCATTATGCCCCTAATTTCCTTATTGCATTTCAACATCAGTGTTCCTTGTGCTTCCTGTCTTTAACAAATGGTCAATTATGGATATAAATTAAAGAATATTTGACTGAGAATTTTAAAAGGCAGTGTGCTGTTTAAAACTAATGTATGGTTATCAGCTGAGTCGGAAACTAAGTGTCTGAATCATGAGCTCATTAGATCTTCTCTAAGCACTGAGTGTGTGCACAGATGCACGTGAAAAGTACTAAAGTTTTCCATTTAAAGGAAACATTCCTAAAATAGTTGTTATTTTTAACTTAAAAATTGGAATAAATAGCAACATTATATTTCATTGTATCCCTGTTAAATAATGAGTGAGGAAAATTATTGCAGATTAAGTTTTTTCAGTTTCCTCCAAAGATATGCCAGGTGTTGAAGTCTTTGCCATATGTGTACCGATAGTTTGATGTTTAATAAGAAAATCAATTCATCAATATTTATGTCATTAGCTTTATTGGTATTAGCTTTTAAATATTGTTTATCATTAATTTTAATATGAAAATGATTCATATTTTCTGTACTGTTGAAATCGTAAAGGAAATCCAGGATTCTCTCAGGATAACTGTATTTTCATAATTATTGTCAAAACTTCAGCATGTTTTGAAATTAAAATTGGCTTTATTAAGATTCGCTTATGAAGATTATTATTATTAATTTTTTCTCTGGGACTGTTTCAGATTTTGTAAATAGTCTTCAAGTATTAATTGTTTCATTATCTATAATACCCTAAATTTTAAGAATTGTCCGAATTTGCAATATTGATGTTTGGTTTTTTGTTTCTTTGTTTTGGGACAGTCTCACTGTACAGTTCAGGCTAACCTTGAACTCACTATGTAGTCCACACTGGCCTTGAACTCATGGCAGTTGTCCTGCCTCCGTCTTCAAGTACTGAGATTACAGGTGTGCATCACTGCCTTTCTAGCTTCTGATACTGATCTTCTAAAAATAATTATCAGTAATTGTGTCTTAAAAGCTGATATGAGGGTATAAAACTGAAATAAGAAATGAGATCATGATTACCTGACTACTCAATTCTCTGCACATAGACCACAAATTTATACAGAAATGTTCACATTTTCAATTCGTGGTTTTGTTTGCTTTGTCCTATACGTATGTATCAAACTCCAGAAGAAAATTTGAAATCAAAAAATATTTAAAACCAATGAAAGTGCTTAGAATGGACTATACAGCTGATGAAACAGCTGAGTCCAGTGTGAGGCTGGTTAGATAACCTAGAGATGAATACCAGTGGGGGACTGCTACCGTCTCCTGTATGAGGGCCAGTGATGCGCTTCCCAGACAACTGGCAGGACTTCATAGTCTGTACACCGCCTGTGAAGGTGATACAGTTTGCATCTGGATGTCCCCACAGAACCCTCAGATGGTCTCGGGAGGCAGGCCTTTTTGAAGGCTGCCAAATCTAGCATTTGTGATTGGTTAATTGTCTAGCGCTGGGACTGTAGGTATGAATACTGCATCCACCCAGAGGCAGGTAGCTGGCCTACAGTCTAAGGCAGGGGATGAGGAATGCTTTCCCCTTTTGTCCTTTTTGCTCTTGTCACATGACGGTTGCCCATGAACCATGCCACCCTGTCTTGGAACCAGCTCAGTATAGACTAAAACCTCCAAAAAAAAATTAAAAACCCTGTAAGATAAATAAACCTTTCCTTCCTTTATTTTGGGCATCAATCATTTTGTCTCAGCAATGAGAGAAAAGTAACCAGGCAGAAGGAAATGAAACCAGTACTGAAAATGCAATCCGGGGCAAGTGAGGAAAAATAGAGATACCTGGCTTCTCCCACCTCTTTTCTCCAGCTTCCTACTGATGCGTGCATCACATTAAATAAGGTGAACTAGAAGCAACACCCACTTCCTGTCTTATTCCACTACTTGTATATCAGAAAATACTTTTGCGATGAGATACAGATATGGGGAATCCTCTTGTAACCCTGATTTATGTCCTATTTTTCTGGTCAGTGGAGACAATGTTAATTACTTCTTCTTATGGGACAGAGATGTACTTCTGCAAAACATGTTTACACATTTATGTGACACACTACTTTTTGAATCTGATCCATAAGCACAAGGAGTTCAGGACTTTAGAGATAGTGAAACACAGAGGCAGACATTTAACTAGAAAATATGCGGGCTGTTCTTGTATGTGTGAATATAAAATGGACAACGGAGAGAGAGGTCCTTGGAGGTCACACAGGGGTTCCTCTGGGCTAATGGGTAAGGATCATAGTCCAGGTAAGGAGAAGATTTACAAAGGCCTTGATGCTCAGGAGAGCTGCAGCACGGCAGTAAAAGCTGGAGACTGGGAGGGGAGGAAGTCCTAGAGATGAAATCAAAGGCATACGCATAGTAGAAGTTCTTTATCTGCTAGATTAAAGAGTTTGGATTTTGAGGTTATGAGTCACGAGAAGACATTGAATAGTTTTGAACAGAGCCAAAAATATATGTTCAAGGTCTGTCTATTAGTAGTGAGGGAAATGGACTGAAGCAGAGATTAAGTTTAAATGTAGGAAATCTAATTAGAAATAAATGTGAATAATCAATGAGGAATCTTCTATTTAAAACTCCTTAAGCAGATATTATGTTAAGAGCTAGTCAGAATGAAACTAGCCACTGGGCATACATAGAGGAAAAATGTGACCATGGCCCAACCCTTGGGGAAATCACAGCACATAGATGGTGGGATAAGGCACTACAAGGGCGTTAGCAGTGGTGCTCTTGGGAAAGAGTTAAACACAAGAGAAATTTGAGGGTGGACAAAACTGGACTTTGAGGCATTGGTGCATGGAAAGGATGGAGACTTCTAGGATGTCACTATGGGTCAGGTTAAGTCTTCCAATCTTCCAAGGGTAACAGTCCAGAGTCGTAACTCTGCGTATTTCAGGAAGGGCCTTATTTGGAAATAATGTAGTTGCACGTAGAATTAAGATGGTAGCACACCGGAGTGGAGTGGGCTCCTACTGCAACAGGACTGCTGTCGCTACAAAAAAAGAAGAAATGTAGACATGCACATATGGAGGATGCTGTGTGAATATGACCATAGAAATTGGCTTTTCTGTCTACAAGCCAAGAAACACGAAAGATTGGCAGCAAACCACCTGCAGCTGGAGAAGAGCCCCGAAGCAAGCCCTCTCTCACAGCGTTCAGCAAGAGCTAACTCTGCCAACACTTTGAGGTTGAACTTCTAGCCTACAAAACTGTGAGACAATAAATTTCTGGATGGATTAAAACATCCAGTTTATGGTACTTTGCTATGACACCCCCAGGGTTCTTCTCAGGGTCTCCGTGTGGGCAATTTTATCTCATAGTTAGAAATATAATATGAACTTGATTTATTCTCATCGTGTGTTGCTTCAGTGGAAGCTCCTTTTCTCTTTATTCCCTTGTGAGATCTGAGACTATAGCTTTCAACAGTGAGTTCATGCTATGCTTATCAATTGTACTTGAAATTGAAAAAGTACGGAGTCATAATTCTTGATGCCAACACTGATTCTTATTTCAAAGATTATTAGTTTATTATAGTCTCGACCTGAATCACTTCCAGAGTTTTAGTAAAAAGTCAAGGAAAAATTAAAAGTCTTCTCCTTGTTATTTTGAATGTGCCATTCAGTTCTGGAAATAACAAAAATAAAGTATTTCTTGCTAAGATAATATATAAATAGCTTACCTGTATAACCTGTCAAGCACTTTGATGGCTTGTTGCTTTATAATACTTTAGACTCTTTAAAAAAAAAAAGCAGAGTCTTTTAGCACTGTCTTTTGATCTGTACAGAATACTATGAAAATAATAATAAACCTCGAGGTAGAATAAACAATCTGCCTGTGACAATTGCCCAAGTGCCTTCTGGCAAGTCTAGTCCTTTCTGCTCTCTTTAAAGTTATAATGTGCAAATTGCTTTGCAGTAGTAATGTATTCTGGTCAAAGTGAGGGGGAAAAGTATAAGTTTCACTTAGAAGTTGAAGTTTATGATTGAATCATCTGAAATTCATCACTGGCTTTGTGAAACTGGTTCTTTTCCAAGGAAGCTGTTTTTGCCTATAAGTCACATTTTAAACTATAATTGTCTTCTATTAGTCTTTAATAGAAAATAAAAATGGGAGGAAAATATAGAAACATAATAATTATGCCACATTTTAGAAAAAACTTTTGTTCAGAATATAATGTGGCTTGATAATACATCTTTGAGCGAGCAGTGTCTTTCGTGTACAAACAAGGTATTTCCTACTAAAATAAAAGATAGACAAAACTTGGTCTTTTGTGGGAATGACTTCATGGAGAGCTGCTATCAAAAAATTCAGAAAAAATAATGTTCACATTATCCTCTCTCCACACCCCAGTTTACCTTTTTCATTTTTCTTTTGCACTGCCATCACTCGAGGACCATTTCTAGCAAGTAGCAATGTTGTCTTTCTTCTAATGGTGATATTTCCCATTTCAGAATTCATTTAAGCTTCCCATCTTTTAAAATTCAGTGTTTTATAATCAGATGCACAAGAAGCAGTCAGAGGTTTGAAGAAATAGTCATGAAGTAGCATCTATTACAAACTACCATTACATTTTGTTATATTTTTACTGACATTTGAGAATGTGCCCAATTATTTTGATTCATCATAATAATCTCTAATTTATTCTTTTCATCTACTATAACATGACTTGTAAGTTTTTCTAGTTACCAGCGGAGGCTGTCTTAGTGCTTGTTTTTAGTCCTCTTTGTTATGTTTGCCATGTGGGTTGTTTTATTGGACACTTTCATTGGTCTTTTATCTTTGTTACTGCTCCTGCATCACCTCTTTGTTTGTTTCTGTTATCCATCTTGATTTTTCACTCCTCCTGCAGTGTCTCCTCACCTTGCATAGTTTCAGGCTTCAGTCTTGCATGTGCAGTCCAAAGGTCACCCCCAGACTCCTGAACCTCACAGTCTGCTGGGCACCACCCAATGGTTGTCCCATAGCTTCGTTCACGTAGAACCATGGAAATTCTCTTTCATCACACATTTTCTAGCTCAGTAGAGGGACTCATAGTCAGGAAACTTGAGTATTGGTTGAAATAAACTTACAAACCCTCTTACCAATTATATATACCTAATCACATAATAATGCAGGTTTTCAGGTCTCAGTTCATTCTTTCTATCCATTCTTCTGGTCATTACCTGAGTTTACATCTTTATTATCCTTTTTCTTGCTTCTTAATCTTCATTAGGTCTCTCTGCCTCTCTCTCTATGTCTCTGTCTCCCTCTCCTCTCTCTCTTTTTGTACCAGAATTGATTCCAGGGTTTATTGCACTCAGCTATATGCCCAGTCCTTTTTATTTTCAGTTTATGGTGGGTTCTTGCTAACTTATAGCTGAGCTTGAACTTGTGATCCCCCTGCCTTCGCATCTCAGATTGCTGGCCTTAAGAGTGTGGTCCACCATCTTGTCTCTATTATTAGTTTCTTAATTGGTCTCCTTTCTTCATCCATATCAACCAAAGCCATCTCCAAAGTCTTTCCACACCTTGTGATAACTTTGGACATCCACCCGAGCTTGTTAACTCAGAGCAACAGTTCTCTTAACTGATCCTGGCACATCTTTAAGGACTCTCTTCCCATTTATGCCCCAGAAATGATGAGCTGCTGGCATTTTTGTCAGACCTCATTTCATGTCTCTGCTTTATGTCTGAGCTCTCTCCAGTGGGAGGACTGTCTCCTTTTCCACCCTTGATCTAGCTAATTCCTAGGAACTCACTGCAGTGATGTCACTTTCTTTCAGAAGCCTTTTATTGCACCCTATGTCCCATTCCCCACAGGCACAGAAGGTATTCAGTAAATATTTGTGGAATGAATTATTCTACTTTGTTTTGTTGATTTAGGTGTTGGACAATCTGAAAACGTATCAACATAGTATTAGAGCTGCTCACATTAATTTTCATGTCAATGTAAAGTAGGTATCCTCTGCGTTGATTTATTTCACATGAGGCTATCAACGTGAGATTGAATTCCTCTCTTCTTGGAAAAATTGTTCTCCTAAACCTTGTATAATTACTTTCTCCTTATAGCATCAAAAGTTAGCAAAGTGTGCTATTATTTGAGTAAACAGAACATATTTGTACATTTCTGTGAAAGATACAAATTATACGTATTTGTCCAAACTTGAAGAATCAAAGATTAAATTCAAGCTAGAGGGTATAATTGAAATTGTTTATTCCTTGGTTTTGCTAAGCAAGTTAATCATCTTTCAAGCAGATTAATCTTGAGATACAACTATAATGTGCCATTGAGAGGGAGATATAAAATCTTAGGGATACCAGTAGCTCTTCCCATAAATTTTTAATTACATTGATAGTCTTAGCAGTATATTTTCTTACTACTAAAGACAATATTTGTAGGATATTTGAGATTTGATTTACCTTATTTTGAAGTTTGTCCATTATACCATACTTTTAAAGGCCTGAAATCTTAGAATAGCTACCTAAAATAATTATAGACAGAGATATTTTTGTAACAAGAGCAAAAATCTTTATTTACACCATGCACACTTTAGCTAGAATACTGACACAGAAAATTTTACCTGTGATTTGTTATTGCCATTTCAAAAGTTATTTTTAAAATATGACTTTTTCAGGGGCTGGGGATTTAGCTCAGAGGCGTAAGTGCCTGCTTTGCAAGCAGGCAGTCCTAAATTCGATCCTTGGTACCGATAAAAAAAAAATATATGACTTTTTCTTATTTTTCTTATGAAATATTTGATTTCTCAAAGAATATATATAATGCATATGCAATTCATAGCACACATTGCTAAAATAATCATCTCTGACAGAATGACTTGCATTGGTAAGAAAATCCTCTTAAAAAGAGTCCTACTGCCACAGAAGCAGTACAGTAAGCCACTTAGATTTTTATTGGGCCTACTGAAAAGATTCAAAGAGAGAAACAAGGAGATTAGCCATTTCTTCAATGATCTTTGATATACTTACTATCAAACATACGTGAGAACTGAAATGGCACAGTGGACATACATTTACTATATATCATTCAATTTGATTTCCCATTTATCCCTTGGTCCTGAGGTGCTAAGATTTTCTGTGTAATAAAGTTGTGTTACCAGCAAGTCACCTGTCTATCATGAGCTTGTTCCTTTGGGAGAAAAGGGTCCTTTAGATTACAAGGAAGATTTCCCCTTCCCCTAGGAGATGACTGATCACTGTCACTGCAGTGCTGGACAAGGGCATGAGGAAAGGTGTCCCTCTGTTCCTGTGCCACTCCTTCAGCTCATACCTATTTGAATCAGAAAACTGGGAAAGCACTGACCTGCTACAGAATGGTGCCTGAAGTGGCAGATGGTGGGGTTGTATCTGAAGCAGATTGTTCATGCCCAATCTCATGCCCGTATGCATTTCAGCTGCTATCTTCCATTTGTGATAAAAATGCCATTATCTTGACCAGTAATGCAGTTTCTCAGATATTTTGCAATCTTTAAAGGCTTATTTTTTAGAGAGTCTTGCTGGAACACCACCGACCGTGCCTCGTGCGCATGATATTAGGCTAATGTAGGGTGGAAATAGCAAATTGACTTTGATAGCGGATTTTCAAGTATGCTCTTTGTGGATGAAATGCTGTTTCACTTATTACGATTTTTTTTCAGGCAGTAATTTATTTGTAAATGTCTTGACTGCACTTTAATGCCACTCTGTCTCTGGGGGTGAGTCTGTGTTACAACCAGTTACAGAGATAACAAGGTTAGGAATATATCATCACATGGTATTTGTCTAGGACCTCAAACTTTCTTTTGTTGTTGTTGTGACAGCCTCACAGGAAAAAAACATTTCCACAAGATTTAGCAGCATAAAGATTGGGAGGCTATAAATTAGCATACAGTTGTCCAAAGACATTATATGTGTGGGTTCTTTTTATAAGAAGGTCAGAAGCTGACATTGGAACAGTAAGCTTTTCTCTGCTGTTACTTCTTTGAATTCATGGTGATACAGAACAAAACGAAATAAACCAAAACAAAATAAAACAAAACGTAGAAACTTAACATTACTTTCAGGAGTGGAGTCTAGTAGAGCTGATTTTTTTTCCAGAAGGTAAAGAATGCATCGAATATGTACTATACCTCTGTTTGTGTTCTCCTTCACTTCTCTGCATGTGCATGTTCATGTGCAGAGTATTAGAGGGAAATGTATTCTAGTGCAGGATTCAGTAAACTTTCTCTGTGTAGGTCAGTGGTAAATGTCTCAGCCTTCATTGTTCATACTAACTCTGTTTTAATGACTTATCTTTGCTAATGTATTGCAAAACCAGCCACAGACAGCGCACAGATAAATGAGTATGGCTGAGTTCTAGTAAAATTTTACTTATAAAAATGGACCATGGATAAAACTTGGCCCATGGGCTGTAGTTTACCAACTCTTGATTTAGGCTAAGTGTGCCATGCACACGCTCACCCTACACTTGCCCCTCCATTGAAATAGTCATGAAAGTGTCTCATTCCATACAATGCAAGTTATTCTATTTCAAGCCTCTTCGTCATGCTTTGTTAAAGCCAGAAACTCAATGTTCTTGTCACCATCATCTTCCATTGCTGTGCCACAGAGGAGATTTGAATTAAAGATACATTTTAAAGGCTACCAGAGCAATCTTTCCATGTTGACAACAGTCAACTAATTTAAAGTTTTTTGGAGAGGAAGTTGTTAGCTTTGGACAAAGATTTGGACCAGAAGAGGTTAACTATATTTTTTAAAAATTAACCCTCAAAAGCTGAAAATGTTGTTTTCCAAGCAGGTCAATTTATTTCACTCTCTCTTCTTTTTCTTTTTTAAATAAAATTCGTTCTCTCCTGGTCTGTCCCTTCGCCACTTGGCTGTGTCATACTGTGGGACTGGTCGCCGAGGTGCTGCGTCACCTTCTGTATTGTTGGTTGATCTTTGATTTCCTGTGAAGCACAATGAATCTTACATTAGACTCTTCTGAGTCAGGTGGTGCACCATCTGTTCCCGGGCTGGAAAACATGAGTAACACAGAGCAAGAGAAAGCACAGGCTCCCCCAGTTTTCAGCAGAATATTCATCTTCACAGAGAGAGAGAGAGAGAGGCAGACAATTTGGACCTTACACAGGGTAAAGGTTTATTTCCCTCAAAATCACTTAGTGAATTCAGCACAAAAGTTTTATTAAAATCACTTTACACATTAGTGCACCCAAGGAGTAGCTAGGTTTGCCCCAATTTGCCTTTGTTGTTCAGGGGTAATGTTAGATTTAAGTGGTTTAGAATGGTTGTGTAATTGTACATAATAGCTACACTGCGTGAGGCTACCCAGAATCCGCAAGAGCAGCTGGCAAACCTGGATCCTGAAGTTGATAGCAGGTAGCATCTAACAAATGGAAGGAACAGAGGCCAACTGGAGCTGAGCCGCCAAGCCGTAATGGCAGTTAAAAGCTTGAACTAACCTTCGGTTGCAAAAATGAAAAAGCCATTCACCACACAGTTCTAAATCCCTGAGCTAAATAATTAACTACAGACCAAACTCTCTTAACTATGTATTGCTCTGGCAGTAATTTATTCAAATTAAAAGCAAATTGCTTTTATAATGCACCCACCAGTTTAAGGACATAATGTATACTAAAGTTGCTAAGACATATGTCTTTAATACATTAAAGGTCTAGTCTTATTAAGGTCACACATGCCCTCCAATACTATGATTACTTCCCAAAATACTATGTTAATTACAGAAGAATACCAAAATTAGGACTTTTTTTTTTCAAACTATTTAAAAGAGTTCATTGATCTTTCTATACTACATTTTAGTTTTACTGAGCATTTTTGAGAACTGGTGTACAGTAGGAATCTAAAACACTGCCAAAAAGGAAAAAAAAAAAAAAAAGCCCATTAAAAATGAGAAGCCTGTAAAAATAAATGAGACAGAAAGCTTCTCAAGTTAACTGTACAAGCTGCTGGCGGCCCCCTTCTGATGCTTGGGAAAGCACTGTGGGGTGAAAAATTGTTGTGTTCTGTCACTGGACGTCCTCCTCCTCTCAGTATTGAATCTGGAATAGCTTGTGTCATACTTTAATAGAAACTCAACTGTTACAGTTCATATTTCAAGGCTGTTGGACAATGATGGCTTCTCCAGTTGCAGAACATTAGGATTGGGTAGATTCTGGCTTGGACCCTCGTCTAGCCAGGTTTAGACACAGTTATCTACTCACCAGGACAGTTTTGTAGATTTTCACGGCGTCAGGAAGAGATATTTTGAGGCTAGAAGCAAATGACCTACGGCAGTGGAGATGGAGAAGAGCTCAGATCAGGAGAAAAGGGGATGGCTGTGAGTTAATATAAAACTGCCACTTTAAAGATTTAGTGGTGCAAATCATAGCTTTACCATGTTTTTCTCTTTACCTACTTGTAACTAGCATCACTCCAGACAGTCCTATCCCAGCAAAAATATTTTCAGATAATGAGATCAGCTCTGCTTTCAGAACCCCAAATGTAATCTTGACACATTTAGAATCACCTTTAAGAAATACAGAACAATAACGCAGTGTTGCTATAAACAGCATGCAGTTTATTTTCAGAAATAAAAACGTTAGTGTGGAGCATGTTAAAATCCATTTTGACTGTGCTGAGGGTATTTTTAGACTTCCAAAATTCATGTTGCAATTATATATGATTTTTTTTTCAAATTCAAGCACTTTCATTCCCACCTATTCACTACTATGTGATCCTTCCGAGGGACTTCTGAACTGAAGGCCTTTGAGTTTTCTCTATGCAGCCTTTATGTCTAAATCTATGTGGTTCTTGGACCTAGGAGTATTTCACAACATTAAAATAAAAATAGCTTTTCCAACCTTTGATCTACACTCTGGTCTACACAGCTGTGTTTTTCATGGATCCAGGACCCACACTGCCAATTGGGGCAGCCTGTCCAGGCAGTTCCAAACATCTCAGGACAACCTACTGCAGGTTTTGCTTCCTGACTCCAGTCAGGTCTCCACTTACCTGACATTAGAGGAACGCAGGGACTTCAAAAGGTACACAAAACTCACAAGGATTATGCATACAGGTTCAAAAATAAGGAAGTGAAATAATTGAGCATGTCAAAAAGCAAGATCACTGTGACCTTGGTATTTATGCCCTGCCTCATTCCAAGAGCACCATTTCCTTTCCTTATGTGTTTCTACTGGTTTTGCACATTTCCTTTGATCTGTTTCAGTGGTGAAATGAATTCACTTTCCAGGTATAGTAAATACCATGCATTTTGCCTAACCTCTTTTGGACTTGGCCTTTCTCTTACATACAGGCAAGTAATCAACTTTCATTGAGCTTAACTGACCTCTATCTGGGCCAGTTCTTGTAGCACAGAAAAGCTGAAGAAAAGAACAGACTGAAGTGGTATTAGCTACATATCTTAATACCATTTAGGGGCACAAGCATCAACATTTTCTGTCAGTTCAACATAGTAATTGTCTCGTGAATCCACTTTCACTTGGTCACATACATGATCACTATGCTGATTTAAACATCATTATTTTTTCTAAATTCATATAATTAGCTAATGTTCCAAAACCTACTCTTGATTCATTCTGATTTTTTTCGATAGTGAGTTTTTCAAAATGTATATCTGATTAAATAGTTCTTCTGCTCTTAACTCTAGAAAGCTGACTATCATTCTGAGGACAAAAATCTAATGTTTTGGACCTGGGCTTTATGACTGCACACTCTATCACTTGTCTGAGTCTCAGCTCTACTGTGGTACCATCTTCTTATGGTATTGGTTGACCACTGACCACTTTGAGTACCTTGCAGAGTCTCACTTCTGTTTTCCAAGGTGAGCACTATGCAGTCTCCAGATCTTCATTTGCATATGCATCCAAAATAAGTATTTCCTCCCTGCTTCCACTCTCCCTGGCAACCCTCACAGAACGACTAAGGCTACTAAACAGACAGCTCTGAACCACAATGCGGAATCAAAATATGGCACCACCCAGTAGGCAGTCATCCTGCAGGGCTCTGGACAGGGTCAAGTTCAAATTAGTCTTCAGTTGAGATTGCTTTTTTGCTTAATTCTTTGTTGCTTATTCCACTTCTGTAAAAGCACGCTCTCCATTATTTATTTGTACATAGGCTCTGATCGAGGCTGTGTGTCTAGGGCACTCAGTGTAAGACTGTGCTCTGTTTTTCTCCTTTATTACACAGTCCTTGTCTTTGGTGTTACAGTACCTTTGATCTTTGCTTTTTCATTTGATCATAAATTCTTAAAAGGATCACATGTGTTTTGTCTTCTGTTATATAAAGTATGAGCATAATTAATTCAATAAACAATTAGTTAATGAATGTTGAATGTAACTAAGTATCATTATTCTGCTTTAGTGAGGAACAGAGCTGACCTGTAGGTTTCTGATCACCTCCCGGCATGATGGTGACATTTAAGTACAAGGTATGCACTCAAGATAGAAACCTGAATCAGAGATTATGTGTTTGTTCTGACTTTTTTTTTTTAATTCCTTGATTCCTGACTATTGTACATTCAGTATGAACATTCGGAATCAGATAATTTAACTTGGCTTTACTTCTGCTTGCTACACATATCAATGTATATAACCAATTTTTTTTTTTTTTTTTGTCTTTTTCCTTTTTATCAGTACCAGGGATCAAACTCCTGACTGCCTGCTTGCAAGGCAGACGCTTATGCTGCTGAGCTAAATCCCCAGCCCCTATAACCAATTTCTTGATCATAGCTAAACTCAAAATTTTTGCCTGTTCTCATTGCTAATCTAGAGTAGTTAACCATCCACCAAATGTGACATTTTCTCCAGGTCTGGGATTGTATAAATGTTCAACATCCCTAAAATTTGAAAAATGGAGGGAATACACATCAGCCACAATATATTTATCTCTAGAGAAAGTTTATCTTTCCTGGGTCACTTCTGTGGTAAATTTTAATCCCATTTTTTACATTTAATCTTCTATTAAATGCTTTACATTTAATGCTTCTATTAAATATTTCATAAAATAATTGTGAAATATGAGTATTCTCTACAATTTCTAACTGGAAAAATTTCTCCATTTTGACAGTCAGGATTTGAAAAAATAATTTGGGTTTTTACCCAAACCATATTTCTCGCGTGCAATTCTATTTAATTGTCTGTGTTTCGGAGCATGTAAAGGTGAAGACACTAAAGTCACCTCCTTGCTAACACAAGCAAATTCCTTATAGTAATGACTTCATCTGAGCTAGCAAAGAACTGTGAGAGGGATACTATATATATTTTTTTCTTTTGAATAGATTAAAGTGCTATGGCGCCATTTATAGATCCTCTAGCACAGTTCCTTTTAACAGTGTTGCTCACTGACTGAATTATTGAACTTTGATTGGGATGATTATCAGGGATGACAATCTGGATGTAAGAAAAAAAATTATTAGAAAATGTAAAAATCATATGAGAAATATCTATTTATTTTAGGACTCCAAGGCTGGCTATATATTTTATTATATCTTTGGAAAAAGAACCAACATTTTTCAAAATACTAGGGAATTAAGTAATAAAAATGAAGCAAGTTTTAAAATTTTAAACACATGCTTTAAACCCAAACAAAGTTTCGCCTCACCCCACTCACTGTTAACTGACTGTAGTTTCAGGAGGAAGGTTGCACAGCCAGACATTGGAAACAGAAGAGAAGCAGCCCTGCACTGAGTCTGCTTTTTAAAGCGATCTAATTGTGGTTATCTTTATAATATGGACACCACTGTGTGATAATTGATCTTTAGCTCTGCTCTAACTCACATGGTGATCAATTAGCAGGCAATAGAGGAGTTGCTGCTTAATTTCAGAAAAAACCCAAAAAACAAAAAACAAGGGTTTCACAAATTCTGGATTCTAATTATTAGGTGATTAGGACCGACATAAATTTCCTCTTCCATGAAATCATCTGAAACTACTTTTGGAAAATTAAATATATATCATTAAAACGAAATAGTAAGTAGAATAGAGTTACTAAAGAAAATAGTTATTTTTATATATATTTAAAAATCAATTTAAAAACTCTGCTTGGTTGAATAATTTTTTACTAAAATGTAGTGAAGTGCTCATTAAGTGGACTAAAATCTTAAAAAATATTCTCAGTAAGTGGTTGATGAATATTATATTATTTGCATCATGAAAATTGAAAAATAACCTATGAAACATCTCTATTTTGGAGAAAATATAATTTTTTGAATAATATTAATAATATTGATGTCTAAAAGTGACACATAGATAGTTTCAAACATAAATTTTCACTAATAGGCCTGCAAGGAAGGGATCACTATTGTGGAAAAGAAAAAAAATGTTTTTAATATAGTTCTAGTTAGTTGCAGTTTTACATCTAACATTGTACATTTTATTTGGAGAATATTTTCTTTATAAAATGATGAAATGTTGAAAAATAAACATAGCTAGACTAAAATTTAATTTGTGATGTCTGTTTTTTTTAAACATACATATCCTGCATTAGTACTTGCTATAAAAAACCTTTATTTCATGATTTTCTATTAGTACTTGTTACAAAATATCTTTATTTCATGATTTTTCTAAATCACTGTATAAGACATTCACAATATATGAAGCATTAAGTCTGAAGCTTCAGGTCAAATTCGAGGAACAAATTTATAAAAATAATTTAAACAATTAAATTAGAAAGTTTAGGAAATTGATGGGAAGAACTGAAAACAGTGTTTTTGAATAAAAGACAGAATTAACTTGGAGTAACATCATTTTTGCAACTATGTTTTACTAATTGTCTCTCTTCCTGTCTTCTGTAAGAATTCAAATAAAATACATTACTTAATTATCTATTCCAAAGTGAATTTTTTTTTGTTTCTATAAAATACAAAGGTTAGTTTTACTTCCAATACATTACAGAAAGTGAATTAATATTATGGGAAACCTGTAAAATGAACTCAAATTTCAAAATCAGTTTTTAAATGCAGAAAGAAAAAAATAAAATAAAGAAGAAACACTTGTTTTCAAATATGAATACGTTTGACCAGGCAATCAGAACTAGTTTCTAAAATGGATGCTGATGTGTTCTGATTTAAATTCCCAGATCACCATATCAATAGATTACCACCAGTGACTAATTTCTCTTTTCATACTTTTGAACAACAAAAATACTTTTGAGAACACCAAAAATATAGGAGTGGCTTTCAAGAAGTTAATTGTGGTGGTTAACCCTGATTGTCAAATTGAGTAGCCTGACAGTTGCTTGGGAGAGTTGTAAAACACTTCTGGTTGTGTCTGGGTGGGTCACAGGGGCGTGAACTCAGGATCTATACCTGGTTCTAACCCCTTCTTCCCTGAGTCTTCTGCTCTCTGCTTCCCTGATGCCACCAATTGAGTGGCTTTCCTCAGGCTGGTCCTCTGATCACGATATTTCTACCTTGACCACTTACTGAAAGCACAGAAATCATGAGTCAAAATAAACCTTTCCTTTGCAAGTAGGAAATGAAAGGGTTTTTGTTGTTGTTGGTTTATTTGTTGTTGACCATACAGCATCTCTGTAGAAATTTCCTTTTGGGGCAGTGTAGTTAGATTCATGCTTTTCCTCATGGCATATCTCTCTTTGACATTTTGGTTTTTTGTTTGTTAGTTTTTGTTTTCAAAATAGGATTTTCCTGAGTTGCTGAGTTACTAAGCCTGGGTTTAAACTTACAGTCCTCTGGTGTCAGCCTCCTCGAGTACTGGGAATATAGAGAATAGGACGTGCCCAGCGTGTGTAACATTTTATTACAACTTAATCATCAGTTTTTGGACCCTGTCACGTAGAAAGAAAGAATTGGCTTTGTATTTCTCTAAAAACTTGCATTTTAGACAATTTAAATTTCAAGCTTTAGGCAGAAAATACTATTTCAATATATAATACTATACTTCACTGTGATGTTGACAAATACAGTGGGTAAGTAATGGGTTAGGATATGTGATATCACAAGAGATTATTGAAAACAAAATATAAGCAATTGGAGATTAAACTTACTTTTGATTACACTTTTTTTTCTTTTTTTTTTAATCGGGACCGGCGATACAACTCACAACTGCCTGCTTGCAAGGCAGGCACTTATGCCGCTGAGCTAAATCCCCAGCCCTGATTACACTTTTTAAAAGCAAATTTTTGTTTTGCTTATAGTATTCAATTGATGAAGATGGTTATTGGTCATTATGCACATGCTATGTGAGTAGAACACCAAAAAGGAAACACGTGGTGTATGAATCCCAGTTATGTGTCTTCCTTAGGAGCAGGCAAAATTAGGCTAGAGAAACAGACAGAATGAAAATTTGCAGACATGTAGTAATGGAACTAAAAACAAAGTATATTCTTATTTAGTCAGATGTGACTTTGAGTAAAAGTGAAATTTGAGTCAGTCATTATGAATAAATTTTATTTTTGTAGGTGGACAAGAAAAACGTTATGTTACTAGAACAAAATTATGTAGTCATAAGAAATTGAACATAAGCACAGATGCTATATTGGGACAAACAAAAAGTCACCCTGATTACCCCTCTATAAATGAAGCTGAAACAACACCGAAAGAAGGAAACAACAAATCTATCACCACGGAGCAAATTGTGCTTTCTAGATTCCTTTCAAAGAGATGAGTATCACTATGTCTGAAAGGACATGGGCCATGATGTCACAATGGATGGTCAGTAACCTTGGTTCTGTGAAGGCTTGATGATGGACTACTGAACTATATGATTAGGACAGAGCCAGGTGCTAGGGGCAGGAGGAGAACGCCTTTCAAACTGTACTTGGCTTCTTCTCTATGTAACAATAAAGCCTATTCTCATTAAATTGCTAATGTTATTGAGGCAACCACAATATCTTTGCCTCACCCTTGTTTATCATGTTATTCTAGAAACAAGTGGAAAGCATATTTTATAAACAGTAAGAGTATTAAGAATGTATATTCAGTATACAGAAGAATTTAAGCACCAGACAGAAGATTGTTGGGGTGTGGTGTATTAAGCAGTGAAACACTGGAACCTTGATCATTTTGAATAGTTTGAAAAGGAACTTGGGAAGATGAATCAAGACAGGAAAAAGACACTCTGTGGGGAGACATTAGGTTATTTGGTGAGTTAATAAAGACTTTTTTACCAATAGTGATGATCAGAATGAAATACAATACATGCAAAATCATTTCAAGTAAGGCTTAGAAACAGACTAAGTATGAATAGTGGGAGGAATTGAAGAAGCGTTTGTTTTGTTGGTTTGGTTTTTGGTTAAAAAGTCTCCCAGAGTGGAATGGCTGGAAATGGAGAAACACTGATGAGAAGCTAACGCTACAATTTTAACATATGAAATTTAGTATATAAAAACAGTATCCACATGCTACTTTTTGCCTAATGTCATTCAATTTATTGTTTTTTTCATTCAATTTATTGTAATATTTTCAGAATTCAGAAATTGCATAGTTTGATTAAAGAATGATATTTGACAAGATGAAAAAAGTGTTTCCAGATAAAATGAACTTGAAGCAAAAATAGATCTTTATTTTAAATTTCTATTTTAATAACAATGATAAATTTTACATTATTATAGAATTAGTTAAGGACATGATGCCTATTCTCCAGTTGATAACTTTCTTGCTTGTGTCCATTTTTTAAACTGGTGATGAAACTATAAGAATATAACATAAGCATACTCAGGAACCTAACTTAGGACAAATGCAAGTACCTGACCCATTCTACATGAACAGGTAGACAATGTGGGAATCACCTGGGACCCCACAGCTGGCTCATCCAGAGGAAACCAGGAAAAAAAAATCACGACAAAAGACCAAAGGCAATCTCTGACCTCCAGTCTACACAGGACAAGTCCACAAGATATAGACATGGAAGAAGGTGGAAGTTGCACACTTGAAATTTCTGGGATGATGGCAGTTTAGTGAAGAAATTACTTCATGAGGCTGTAAAAGAAATCAGATAAGAAATAATATCTCAGGTAAAAGAAGAAAGGACAAACACAATAAAAGTTTTGCCGAGCATATCTAAAGAAGAGACAAGAGTAAAAAAAGGAGGAGTATAGGAAAATGAGGGAAACCTTGATGAGCAATATAGGGAAGAACTGGAATGCATGAAACAGATTCAAAGAGCTATCCAAGAAATTAAAAGCTCTATTGAGAGCTGGCAAAACCATTTGAAACAAACTGAAGATAGACTTCAAGACCTTGGAGACAAGATTGCAGCTAGTGATCACGAAAGGAAATATCTCTTAAATATAACAAGGAAACAATGGAAATAAATTCAATGGCTGCAAGATGACACAAAGAAAAATAATTTAAGATTGATAGACATCAGTGAAAAAGCAAAGGTCAACACAAATGACATAAAAAGACTATTTAAAGAAGTAATGGAAGAAAACTTCCCAAGCATAGGAAAAGGACATGACATGCAGATAAGTGAGGCATATAAAATTCCAACTAGCCATAACCAAAATAAATCTACACTGAGACATACAAAAAAACCACACCTAGAATTGCAACAAGAGACAGAATATTAAAAGTGTTAGATAAAAGAAATAGATCACCTATAAAAGAAAACCCAACAGAATTACAACGGACTTTACAACATAAACCATCAAGTCAAGAAAAGTGAAGTATTTCCAGTCTTGAAAGAAAATAACTTCCAATGCAGATTGATGTACTTTGCAAAACTGTCTTTCAAAATTAATGGAGAAACAAGATACTTCCATGACAAAGAGGAGTTGATGGAATTCATGACCACCAAACCAACACTGTAAATGACACTAAAGGACATTCTAAAAAGAGATAAAAATGACCACCTTTCCAGGTACAGAGGCAGAGGAGCATCACTAAACGAGGCAGGCAATTGAGTGGAGGGGAAAAGTAGAGAGACACTGACAGGAAATAGCATGGCAGAGATGAGCCAGTGCATGTTTGCCATAAACATTAATGCAGATGGCCTCAATTCACCAATAAAAAGAAACACAAGCAGAGTGGATCAAGAAATAAGGTCCATCAATATGTGGTATACAAAAACATTTAACTCAAAAGAAAATTCATAGACTGAAAGTCAAAGGAGAGAAAATCATGTGTCAGGCAATGGGGAACTAGAAAAAAGAAGGGGTAGTATACTCATCAACTAAAGAATGGATAAAAAAGATAACGGCATTTTTATACAATGGGAAGCTACTCAATTATAACCAAGGAGAACCATGCATGAGGCCCTTGCGGTTAATTGGATGCAACTTGAGATTATGATTTGGACTCACACGAGTGAACATTGTGTTATCTCCTTAGTATAAAAAACTGAAGGAGTTAGTGAGATATAAAATGTAAAATAGATACTGTGAAAGTGGAAGGGGAGAAAACATCTAAAAAGAGAAGGTGGTAGTCATTGTTAATTTCCTATTGTTTTAGAGTCCTGTAACATTTTCATGATTCTGTTTTGTTTGATTTTATTATATGTAAAGGTATGGGCAGCTATTTCAAAGATAACAAGATATATTATGGTAACCATTGTTGATTTCCTATTACCTTGTTTTGAAGTCTTGTATTACTTTCATTGTTTTGTTTTGATTGATTGTATGTTTTATTTTGGTTTGATTTTGTCTTCTTTAAAATAAATAAACTGCAAAAAATATAAATGTAAACTATGATTATTATCCCACATACAATTATAATCAGCTGAGAAACTTACATTTTATATGTGTGGTAACTTTCAAAGAGAGATTTACTGATTTAAAATGTGTGCTCTTTTTATTTTTATTGATTTTCAGAAAATGGCACATTATTATCTGACCCACAGAATATAAGTGCTCATTTCCATTCACATACTATTGGGTGTTCTTTCTGTCCGTGCAAACATGATGCCTTTACAATGGTATGTCTCTTTGTCTCCCTGGTAACTATTTACAAAGAGCATCTTTTTATATTTATTGTCTATTTGTTATTTCTGTTTTGTGAAACACCTGGTCATATTCTGCATTTACTTTTTTATTAGGTGCTTGATCTTGTTCTCATTGTAAACCTTAACTTCTTTTGTTTTCTTTGTTGCAATGATTTTCTCCCAGTCTATGTCTTATCTTTGATCCATGTCTCTTTGCAAATAATCTGTAAAAAGTTAACCGTGTCAGTACTGATAATTTCCTTTCATGTATGATTTATATTAGTATATACTGGAAGAAATTTATCCATGTAGTTTTATTTTGGGGCAGATTAGTACTACATAGGAGTTACAGAGCAAATTACACATTTTCCTTATTCAATTAAAGTACCATAAACATACTGACTTCCCAAATATTCTTGAATTTATTTTTAGATTCTCTTTTTTACTAGTGTAACATTTATTCTTGAGTCAATTCCATAGTTTTGAACAAGTATTTATGTGCTTCATTGAATTATACAGTTTCCTATCCTTCATTTTTTTCAAATATGCTTACTTATAAGAAACACAAAATCAGGTTTTAGCATCTAGTGCCCCATGGAATTTTTAAGGGCTTTAGTGAGACTTGCACAGTATCACAATAAAAAAAAACCACATATTTCAGTTATTCAACATTTTAGCTTCCGTGTTTCTTTTATATCACATTTAAAACCTCTCTCCATATTATTTTTGTTGTCAGTTATTTCAGGAAGAACAACCGCATACGGGACACAACTTGTAATACTATTTTATGATGTTTACCTGGAGTTAAATACAAGAAATTGCAGGAAATCTGTCCACAACACTAAAAGACCCAGAATATTCAGCCAAGGGCCTGGGATTCCACAGCAATGTCCTGCAGGGGTTCAGCTAAAGACCTAGAGCCCATGACTATGCCTCACATGAGTCAAACTGGAGGTCTAGAGCTCATGAGAAGGACTTACACCAGTCTGTTTTACAGATCCGTGCTGGGAAGGCCCAGAGGTCAGAGTTGGAAGCTAAAAAGTCTATGCCAGCGGGGTGAAGGACTGTGCGGGTAGGTTGAGAGTTCTACACTGGAGCCAAGGAGTCACACTCATAATAAAGATCAGGGCTGTCTTGAAAAGCACTACAGCTATCCTCAACGACAAAGACATCTCAAGACCCTCCAACAAGAAGAGTTGTGTACATGCCAGAAAGCCAGCAATGTTGAGTTTCTCCTGGGGATTAAACAGCATGCATCTTCCCCTCCGCAGCCAGGAAGCGATGCTCAATGTAAGGAGCAAAGCTTCCCCAAAGTGAAACACAGTCACTGTCAGTGACAAGGTCCCAAGCTACTCTGAAGATAATAGCCGAATAAATATCAGAGAAGTTAGTATAACAAGCTTCTTCGGGATAACCAAAGGCTTGAAACAGAAACACTTAGGAAAACCCACAATGCCTAGCTCTTCTCCAAGTCTGTATTATGCTGGTAATTTTCCTCAGGTAGGCTGTCTACACTCACCACCATGCTGATTCAATTCAGCTGGTGTTAAGTTGACCATCAGTTTTTGTTTTTGTTTTTGTTTTTTTTTCATTTTTATTGGTACCGGGGATCGAACTCACGACTGCCTGCTTGCAAGGCAGGTGCTTATGCCGCTGAGCTAAATCCCCAGGCCCCTGACCATCAGTTTTTAATCCATAATAGGACCTGTCTCATTATAGCTAGTGTTAGGAATTTGGTAACTTTGGTTATGAGATGCAAAACAATTTATTAATGATTACAAATCAGCAAGATTAGAAATATGACTATATCATGAGTTTAATATTTAAACATATGAATTAATAGACAGCATAATTCCAGAAAATTTTGTACCAGATAATACCATGAGACATAATTATATTTTTAGTTTCAGGAATTTCCAGAATTCAGATTTTTTCAAATAAATTCTGTTCAATCAAGCGTTGTTAGAATATACAGCCCTCTTTTCAGAAAAATTAGCTTTTTCTTTTGGACCTTATTCTTTGAGACTTGCTATGCCACATTAATTTTGTGTGTTTATTAACCCGTAGTTACTAAATCGTTATTTTTGTAAGAATTTGCTCAAGACTTCATGCTATGTGAGAAGACCAGTCCTAAATCAAATACTCAAATTTACAAGTATGCCTACCTTGTGTTTGTCCATAAATTATCAATAGAAAAGTGATAGTTTCCTCTAGTGCAGTAACCAATTAAATTGGTCTTGGATTATGAAGTCTACTTTGATGGTCACTCCCCCAAGTTAACAATTAACACTTATTACTCAGGGCTTTCAGCTTAATGTTTTATTTTTAAGCTTCCTTCTGTTTCTGTTTTGCTCCCTATTTTAAGACATTTGTTGTTGACTCTATGCCCATCGGACCATATATAAAAATATGTACTATCATCAAATACTAAATAATTACTCCATCGACATGGGACATTTCTTTTGATCAACTTTTCAGAATTTCTGCTCTTCTAACTGTGACCCACTGTCACAATTTTGATGTTCACATATTCATTTTTTTAGTTTTCAGCTAAAATAATGTCTTTGGGACTCATTAACACTTTCATTATAATTCCCATTCTTACAGAGTCAAATATATGTGTACTTATGTAACATTTTATATGAATATTATTTATTTTATGAAAATTTATGTTATGAAATTGAATTTTATTAAATTTTTCTATATAAAATTATTTTCATCTTTATTGAGTCTTTCCATTCTGTTCATGTTTTTAAGTATGTCATTTTATATGTACATCTACTATTTTTCTGAAAGAGAATGTATATGCATATTTCTTTGGTAAGAAAATATCTTTAGCTGCCTTTCATGCAAGGATTACATCTTTAATAAACATAGTATTTTGAGATCCCAGTTTTTTTTCTTTATAGTATGTTATAAATGTATTTTTATCTATAGTTGAAGAAAAATGTTTGTAGCTTGACAAACATTTCTTTGTTTTAGTCAATTTGTTCTAATTACCTGTATAATTTGTTCTTTATCATGAGAGTCTAGTTCATCAGTTATTTCTAGATATGTATTTTGTGTTCATTATTAGTGGTATTTGATTTTCTTCCATATTGAAAATTTGAATTATTACAGAGGCAAGCTGAAGTCTTCAATAACCTTTGTACACTAGCATTTCAAGTATAAAAATATATAAAAAGTTATTCATGTAAATAAGAGGACATAATTTTACTTTTTTCTTCCATTTTCAATTTCTTTTAGAAATAAATCAGTAGTAACACTAAGTAGTCTGACTATATTTTCTTCTCTTTGAGTAGTGATTTTCTGTTTATTGTTATACAAGCTTAAAATACCTTAACAAGTAAAATATAGTGTTATTTTACAGTTAATAAAATGTATATATATAGTATGATATATTTATGATTTCTATACTTAATTTTTCTCGTAACATTTTTGAAATTTATTTTTATTGATTCATGCACCTCTATTTCACTAATTCTAATTCAGTATTTGACTACATGAAACAACAATGAAAGAGAAAAGCACTGTTGGTATTTGTCTGTAATTCTGCAATGCACATTCCAACAAATGTGTATCTGTAGACACAAACGTGGTTTTTCTTTCTTTCTTGTTTTACTACATTTTTTTAATTGGGTAGTTTACCTTTTTCTTCTTAATATATACACATTCTTAGTGTACTTTGGACTTCATTTTTAAATTTTCTTTTCTCCTCATCCCAGCTTTCCTTTCTTTCTGAGCAATCTCCTCCCCATTCACTCTCACAATATTTGTTGTACATAATCTTTTGTTATTCACATGAAACATAACATTTTCTCTCAGTCAAAATATCTGTAGTGTCTATATGTGTGATTCATAATTTTTTCTTTTCATGGCCAGAAGTGTAAGAAGTGTCAATACAGCACAGGCATGTTTTGGAAACTCTCAAGGTTAGAGCTACCTCAGGCAGGAAAAACTGAGGATTTTACAGAACTCTGGGGAGCAGGCCTTCATCGCTTAAACTGCTTTAGGATCAAACAGAAGAGAAATGACTCTTCTGGCCCAAAGACCACAAAGAGTTGAGTTTACGACTGTACCTTCTTCTAGATTTTATTAGTTAACTAAGTAAGCCACAGTGAAAAGCAAAATACAGAAATCCTTTCTCCATCACATAAAAGAAATACTTTTATATTTGCTAGCAGATCTTTGTGTAGCCTGTTGGTTCATTGCTTCATTATCAAAATTGAATGCCTAACTGGTTTTCTGTTGAGTATTAATCAGCAAGAGTAATTTACTTCTCAAGCTTCTTTGCCAAGTAGCTCAGAGGAGAGCAAGACAGCTGGGGACACAAGCTCAGGCAGCACCTTCCCAGAAACCTCCAGTCCATATCCTGATTTTTAACTTCTTAAGAAATAAATATGTATTAAAGATGCCTAGAAATATATTATCTCATTATCTTCAGGCTCATTATCTGCCTTCCTCTGGCTTCTTAGCTTTCCCAATTTGCAATAATGAGATGGAAATTAATCTCCAACTAGCCATCTTTGTTTCTTCTTATTTTTCGCCATTAAAAGGTTGCATTTTAATGAGGTTGCCGCTCTTAATACAGTAGTGCTTCTGATTCACCTGTAGATTCCTGGCACCTGTAGTGACGGACATTCTCTCATTGCTCTGAACATTCAAAATAATGCACAGAAAGAAATTTTTAATTAGGAAAAAGATTAGGAGAGAATAGGCTGTGAATCAGTGATTTTCCAATTTTTCAAAATGTATGAATTATTAAAATTTTTCTAAAACATTCGGATTTTTATACACATTTGTGTAGAAATAAGACATTCATAATTTTAAAGGAGCATCCTAAGGTTTTTAAAAAGGACACTCCAGACACCAAAGCCTGAGAACCTGGGTTTTAGGGGATAGATAGCATTGAGCATGACTTAAAATTCAAAACGATTTCTAAAAGAAAAATAACCATTTGAGTGATGGAAAAAAAAATCAAATCACATAAATGAAAGAAGTTTCCCTCTGGTTCGTACACAGGTAGCCCTTATGGTAGTTACCAAGCATGTGGGCGGCACACATTCTAAAGCCAGTCGAGTGGACGGATCTTTATTGCTCTGATAAGATTCTACGTAAAGCTGGCTCCCTCCCAGATGTGATCTGCATTGCTCACTCAGGTGCTTATTCCTTGAATATTTAGACCCACTGTTGGTTACTCTGTGATCATGGCAGAGACCATAGCACAGCATAAAGGTGCATTTCTGATTCTTCCAGCAAAGCCTACTCCTTTAGCGGACCTCAAGGAGGAAAGAGGAAATTTGGCCATATAAGTTTGGCACCTGTTAGATAGTCAGTTTTGCTATTCATATTCACAATGCACAATGCATAGCACATTTTGATTTTAACTTATTCATTTAATTAAAATACATTTCAGAAATTATTTTTAATCAATCTTATAATTAATAAAAAGAAACTATGATGATGATGTTAATAAAGACAGCTTTTAGAAACTCAGTTTTTCCCTTTTTTTCTTTGTTTTCTCAGTGTTCAGCTTACTCTTTACTGCATAGTAATCAAGCCAATACGTATTTGCCAGTGACCATTTGTGAAATGAATGAATATATTACATCTGTGTGGTGGACGTACCGTTGCCTTGAATCACTGTAGAATCCAGAGGTGACAGGAGGCAGCAGCATGGAGCTCCACGAGATGCCATCAGCTGGAGTGTACTTGAGAACTTCAACATCTGGGAGTTCTGCAATTGTGCAAATGCCTTTTCACGCAGGCGAATAAGCTTTCTATTACAATGTTGTACAAATCCAAATAAAGAATAGCTTTGGGATTATTTTTTCCAGTAAAAATGATATTTGGGAAACCACTGATGAGGTGATATCAAAGACTAAAATCTTGCAAATATCAAACAGCAGGAAACTGCTGAACTACAGAATGTGTGTTTGAGTATGACATCAACCACTGGTTTAGTTCTCGAATTAATAAGCAGACGTTTCATGAATCTAAGAAAAGAATGCAATGATTATAGAATAAACTTGCTTGGAACTAATGCCAGACCAGACTCATTTCCTTTTTAGGCAATGTTTAGTGGACTAGAAAATCTGGATAAGACTGTACCATAGAAATATTATAGTTTGATTTTGGAAAGACAGTTGAAAGTTTCTCATCTTTATCTTTAAAACAGCATGGAAGCAGATATAGGAAAAAATTGAACTTGTTAGCAATTTTGCAAAGCTGTATGAATGAGAAATGACAGTGATTTTCAAAGCATTTAAATTTTTGTCCGTTTCTAATGACCTGGTGCTTATTTACTACATTTATAATTAAACCTCCGCAAGCCCCTTCTTTCCATTCTCCTCCTTCCCCCTAATCCTACCCCTCTTAACTCTGCTAGTCATATTTTTATGCAACCTTGTTTGGGATACTCTTCCCATATTATGGTTAGCACATATTTGTTAAATATGAAATGGAAATAATATGAAATTCACTATTTGATACTTTAGAAATTAGAACTCTTTAAAGGCATATAATACAGGTTTTGTAATTTGGAAAAAAAATTTAACAGTTCCTTCAATTTGTTAAATTAACCAAAAATATGAAATACTTTTTAGACAGTTATACATGATTCTTAAATTAACTATTCAATTATTCAAGCTAGAATATATACATAAAAATATATCAGCATACAAATTTTCACAAATATGTTTGCACACAGAATTCTATTTCATTGCCCTCTGGGAGCAGAGTTAATTACACATATTTGAACTCCTGCTGAAGAAAGCCTAATTTACTAGAAAGTTAAAGAATGCTGGTATGAGAGTTTTATTCTTATACAATTAATGAAACTTAGTATCTATTTTGAATCATCCATGTTTTTGTATGTTAACTTTTAGAAAGTAATATAATGTTTTAATTTTAATAAAGATATTTTATGTCATCCTTTTAATGATAACTAAGAATCATTACAACTAAAATAAGATGCACAATCAATTCATGCTTGCCTGACTTTGTTCATTTCTGGGAGCATTTTATGCTCTGCACAGACCCAGGTAGCTGCCCTTGTAGCCATATTGATGTCTTTGCAGCCATCACCCTCTGGCTCATTCTTTGGTGCTCATAACTCTCACATATCTTGAGTCAGCAGAGCATTCGGAGTTAGGATTCATGATGGGGTTTAACAGATCTGGAGTCAAGCCCCCTGTTCAATTACTGCACTCCAATGCTGTCTCAGCATCTTCCTAAGGACCTTGATATATGACTGGTGTCCTATCTACATTGGGATGATAGTTTAAGTTTTAAAAGGAAGTAAGACTTTAATTTGTGTTAGGTACTAATAGTCCCAACAATTAGTACAAATACACTGAGCCATGCTTTCTGGATAAATTCTTTACAGCTGTAATCAGGTCCACAACCTTGAGATGAGATAGGAGAGTTTTAAAAGCTCCTTGCACCTCTTATTGGTCATATGGCTATTTGTTTAATTTATTCATGTCTTACCTTATTCATTTGAAAATGAGGAAAGATAGTCATTCACTGTAAGGTCATTTGGTTGGTAAAGTGAGATAAATATGTGTAAAAGACTTAGAACTCTGCAAGATCACAGAAAATTCTATTTTTAGAATAACTCTTTTTAAAAATTTTTTTGAGACAGACTTTCACTATGTAGGTCAGGTTGCCCTTGAACACACTATGTAACCCAGGTTGGTTTCAAACCAATGACAATCCTCCTGCATCAGCCTCTCGAATGCTGGGATTACAGACATGTGCCTCATTGTACCCAGCTAGAATAACTCTTATGAGATTATTCCCTACTCAACCCAAATGATGATATAAGATGCCTATCACAACACTCACTTCTGGACACCTGCGCTTGAGACCAACTTCAACTGCAGAATCTGTTCCAGATTATGCCTGATTGAAAACAAAATCCCACAAGTACAAAAAATATTTAAGTAGGAAAAGATGAGAAAACTTGAGAAGACGGTTATAGAAATCTTCCTTCCCCTACAAACCTCTAGATTTTTTAATCATTTATTTGCTAATTTTAAGCAGATATTCTAACTTTGTTCTTTGAACTGAATGAGAGAAGTAAGTCAGGGAAGGTCAGGTTGAGTGAATTATAACTGAGGACAGAATATACTGTGGAGGAAATAAGTAAAACCAGTTTACAACTTATGCAAAATTAAGACACTCAGGCATACCCTTTTGTGTATACACACACACACACACACACACACACACGCACGCACACACACATATAGCATATATATGCATTTATGCATATAATATTTTCATTCTATTTTATAATAAACTTCATTTTAGGAAACTTTTTTGAGAATTGGAAAAGTTGCAAACTATAAGTAGCATCTATTTCCCTTTCTGCAGCAGCAGCCACGTCCCCATTAACAATAACCACAGTACATTTGTCAAAACTGAGAAATTAACTTTGCCATAATACTATTGTCTTATTCATAGTTTTACAGCTGGGACACTTTTGACTCAAACAAGGAGAGGTTTATTTTGTCACAGGCTTCAGTTTTAGCCATTTTATTCTTGGCTTAGTCAAGAGGTTGCAGGTCAAAGTGCCACAGCTGACGGGACAAGCTGAAGAAGGCTATTTCCCTCGTGGCTTACAGAAAGCAGAGAGTCCAGTGAGGAGAAGGGAGGGGAGACACTTCCTTTCTGCCCCTGCCCACAGTCACCCATCTCTCCTCCTGGGACTCTACCTTCTGCCATCAAATATGCTGTCATACCTCCATGATCCAATCACCTTCTAGACACATGAAGGCCACGTTAGATCTAAACCATAATAACTATTAACAAAACGATAGGCTTTTTTCACATTGCAACCGTATTTCCTTTCCTGTTTCAAGATCCAGTCCCTGATACAGCACCGGATTTGGTTAATCATCTTGTATTCTTACTCTCTTCCGGTCTGGGACAGGTTTGCAGTACCTTGTTAATCCTCTTTTTCTTCTTGTTCCTTGAAAGTTTGGAAGAGTGAATGATGTATTTTCTATACTATTCAACCATTTCTATTTGCCAAAGAATTAGAATGGAATGATGGGTTTGGGGGAAGACTGACAAAGAGAAGAGACCCCTTCCTCACCACAACATATCAAGGACACAATGGCAATGTGAAACTTACCACTTAATTTAGATGACATGATAATTTACATTATTGGCTATAAAAAATCACCCCAAACTTAGTGGCTTAAAACGACATACATTTATTAACATAGAATACATGTACAACGTGGGTGTCATTGTACTAAAATCAGAGTGTCAGCAGAGCTGTGTTCCCTTCAGTGTTTCCAGATGAGCGTGTTTCTTTGCCTCCTCTAATTTATACAACTTGCTTGCTTCTTTGTCTCTTCTTCCATCTTCAAAATTAGTACCACAGCATCTCCATCCTTCTTGTGACCGATGTCTTCTTCCATCTCTTTCTATATAAGAATACTTGTGATTATATTAGGTCAGTTTGCTTAATCCAGGATGTTCTTCTTTTAATGTGACATGGTTAAAAAAGATTAATCTCATTTACCAAGTAATACAGTCATGGCTCTAGTAATTAGGAGGTAAGAATCTAGGCTAAGGAGGGAGTTATTTTGACAAGCACAGGTAGTGTCTACAATTTCTCTGCTACAAAGATACTACTTTTTCTCATATATCTTTGATTCTCAGCTTTCTTATGTGTAAAAAGCTTGATTAGATTGTAAAGCCTGCCTGATTAGAATGCCTACATAAATAAATGACTGAATGTAGTAACACCATTTTGTACACAGTTCCCAAAATGTGTGGATGAAGTTGAAACTAATTATATTATTTTCTACAGCTTCTACCTTCAAGGTAGGAGAGTGACTATTCCCATTTGTGAAACACATTTTCTTGTATCACTTCTATTAGAGTATGAAATATGTGTTATTTCTATTGGTAGCAGGAAAGAGTTTACGATCCCAAATATATCTAAGTATTAGCAATTCATTATCAACTATTCTGATGGAATCAAAGGACTCACATACGACTTTTCAGTGTTTCCTTTAGCTTTCTATGTTAGTTTCTAATAAGATTTTATTAAGACTTTTTGAGTTTGTAAAATGGTAACTTGTTTCAAAATAGTTGCTTTTTATATGCATATATTACTGTCACATGACAAAATAATCAATATAATTTTTAATGAATATTACTGGATGCTTATTTAGGTGTGTGAGTGCCTGCATTCATTCCCAGCACTGAAAAAAAGATTTCTTGATGAAGTTGTGGAACTTTTCCATGAGAAAATAGTATCTTTGTGTAAGTATAGGGATTTTTATTTTTGTGTAATTTGACTATATAATAAATATTTATCTGAAAACATTCCATCTGAGATTCCACTATTTGCTGCATCTGAGATTGCATTATTTGGAAGTTAGAGAAAAAGACAGTGTCATCCTGACCTTGGAAACAAACACTGTTGACTTGTTCTTGGCTTGCAAACCTAATGGAGTTCATTTACAATACTCAACTTGTACTTTCGTGTGCGTGCAATTCAATATCATGATGGCTTACAGTTGGAGGTGAATTTTCTATTCTTTCTATTTGACTACATGAAAATATTCAACATAAAAAGACATATATTTAGAATATCAGGCTTAAAGGAGTGAAAATTATTTTTTACACTTTTTTTTTTCTTTTTACCGGTACCGGGGATCGAACTCATGACCACCTGCTTGCAAGGCAGGTGCTTATGCCGCTGAGCTAAATCTCCAGCCCCAGGAGTGAAATTTTTAAACATAAGGTAAAAGAGTAGATTTTTAAACCTCATTTGCTAATAAAATTGAGAATTTTGTAAGAAAGCAATCTGAGTCGTGCAATTTCATAAATTTATAACTTTAAATCCTGCCCTTTCAGAGAGGAACACAGCCATTTGTGAATAAAAATGACTGATTTAGTAAATATTTGTTGATTGAATAAATCAAAAATGAAATCAAAGATGCTGTGGCACTTCGTGGTCTACAAAGGTTCAAACATTTGTGATTGCAGAGGTCTCCTTTATTTTCCAGATGGGCAAACTCAAACACTGTAGCAAACAGAAGCACAAGTCAGGTGGACTGAGAAGCTAGTTTAAATTCCTGCCCTGTCACTTCTGGTTACATAAATTTAAACAAGTCACTTTAATTCTCTAGTTTTTGGTCTAATAATTCTTACTATACTTGAATAAGAATAGTGGTTTCTAAATCTCCATCATTATTTTTAGGTAGGCTCCTTTTCTGAGATGAAAACTTGCCTGAAATCTCAGCCATATCAAGCATGGGTGACTCTACTGAAGCCACGTGGAAGAGTGGCCTTTCTTTTCAGATAGCCTCTGAAGCCCTTACTGAAAGCCAGGACATCCACAAAACAATTTTAGAATCACTGAAATGAGAATCTTTCACCAACACTTTCAGCTCAAGAAATGATCTAGTCCCTAAATTAGCAGTCTCACCCATGGTCTCAGGACGGGACTGTGTCCCTTGTGGTACTAGTCAAGTCAAACAGCAAAACAAAACATAGTACAAATGAACTCTATAATCTACATAGATAAGACAAGGGATCAGTTCTGGGTTGCTCCTTATTCAGCCACCCCAAAACTACTGGCTTATAGCAGACAATTCTGGAGCAGCATACCTAATTTCTGTAGTGAGCTCATGGCCAAGGTCAAGTTCAGAGTCATGTATAATGAGAACCAGGTAGCAGTTTACCATGAAGAGCTGTAGCTTCCAACTGTGAGTCAATATTCCATTTTAATGTGTGTGTGTGTGTGTGTGTGTGTGTGTGTGTGTGTCCCATGGAATATATGCCTAAATGTATAAACATTTCCAAGATCATCACCAAACACATGAAAACAGGCATTGAATACTATCTTCCAAATAGACTTTGGCTCTACTCTACATATGGTGAAGACCGAGCTGTCATATTCATCTTATTTTTGCATCTGGCAGCTATAAAAGTTGTACTTTTAGTTAGCCAAATTATTTTACAATAAAGAAGGCAATACATAGTATATTTGTAAGGTTCATTTCTCCATAACACATCCTTGAATTCTCCATGATATCAAACTGTTGAGATCTACCTTTTATTTGTTCTTAAAAAGGAAATACAGATGCCTGACTTTCTTAGCTTTTGTAGGAAAAGTCTAAGCAAAATGTGCTGCTAACTGTTGCATGTTAGAATTGAACATAGTCACATTACCATGTTTTATAACATAGCAAACAGTAAATCCTTATTTCAAAACCTACTTTGAAATTTTTTCCCTGGTCTTCTGAAAGAAAATACAAAGGCCATTGTTGAAAATCTTACTGCTGGGCAAAAATGCATAGGTTTCTTTGATAGCCTTAATTAGTGATCTTATAATCATGTCAGTTGTCATGTAGCTGGCAGCTTTCACGGAGAACACATCTAAATCCCTATTCTTTTTCTCCCTCTCAAACACTGTCATTCATTTGAGTGACAATTCATGCATAATATAATAGCCCTGGGGTGCAATTAATTTTAGCTGTTGCACAACTTAGATAAAAAAAAGCAGAGCTGGTATCATGTGTGCCTTGAAGGTCAGCTGATGACACAATTTTCACCTTTGTTGTGAGACATGAAAATTAGCAATTAGCATAAATATATTGATTAACATATGGATAGTTTAGTTTGATGCAGTAATGAAGCTAATCATATTTTACTGCCTATAATCATTCTATTTTCCATAATGCAAAACATTATAATTCTTTAGAAAGTGAGAGTTCCTATAAATTTTGAACTAGTAATGTTTGTTGTATGAAATATGTGGTAAGGGAAAATAAGATGAATCTGTCCTCTAGAAAGTTTTAAAAGCAATGATAATTTGATTTATTTGGTATTACACACATTATATCACTCATCGTTGTTTAATTTCTGCTTCTTTCATACATCACGGTTCTTCCATTCTTTCCAAAATCACTGCCACTGTCTACATTTAAACTCTTACCATATTTCCTTTTGCAAATTCTTTTCATTTCATATCTGAACTCATTTCCATTTGTCCTTCAAGAATTGCCAAAACAATTTAAATTATATACTTGAAAACTGATCCTCTGTTTTAATGTTAAGATACTGTAATAGTTCTATGTTAGTATAATGAAACATCTGAGATAATTAGCTTTTAAAGAGAAAAGATTGTTTTGGTTTATATCTGGTATTTTTTAGTCCTGGGTGTGGGGGCCCATTTCATTGGGTCTCTGACAAGGTAGATGATCATAGTAAGGGTGTATGATGGAGCAAACTGCTTGCCTCAGCAACTGGGAAGCAAAACAAAGGAACAGGTAAAAGAAAACACTGGAGATCCATAGCCTTCTTCAAGGGCAACAGCAATACCCTAGACTCCTACTAGCCACCCTTCCTATGTGTCCCAGACCCTATCCATGGCACCACCAAAGGGATCAAGCTTTCATCCATGGAAATTTGGAGGCAGGTACAGACTTAAAATCAGACTTCTGGTTAAGGTGATTCTAATAATTAAGTTGTTCATATAAGCTTATGGTTTTGCAGATCATTCTTCTCTTAGCCTTGCAGGTGAGGGAAATTTTTGTGGTGAGTACAGTATACAGATTTTTAAACAAATGTTTTTAGGTTGCTACCAACATCAAAGGAACACTTGCTGTATTTCAGTTACTGTTCATTGCATTTTCTGCACTGTTGCATCAGGAAGTCACTATAATAGACTTTTCTATTTTTTGAGACACAGAATCTGAACAAGAGAGATTAACTAATTTGTCAAAGATCTTAACATTATTACAAATGGAAGTGGGTTTGTACTTATACTAGGTCAATGAAAGCTCATAGATCTTACGTTAAATGCAAAGAAAAGAGGATGGTAACAGTGGAAAATTCTAGCTGTCACCATTTTGTACTTTATTCTCTATAAACATTTGTTATCTTGGATATCATGAAAAAGTCTTCCTCTGGTATTTGGCTACCAGAGATTTTCTCTGTTTAACCAGTCTCTATTTTTCATTGTTAGTTGAAAACTGAAGGGCATTACCTGATATCTACCAACACAAATAAGTGTAGGTCACTTGGCAGAAAAAGCAAATGACAAATGTAATTTAAAGGCTAAAGTCTGTCACTGTGGTACACTGTGTAACAGAGATGTTACATGCACCATTTAACTTAAGTAAACAACCACTGCAGCTCCTCTTTTCCTCTTCAAGGTTGTCTGTAAGTATTGGATTTGAAAAATAAAATCTGAAGCCAACGAGAAAAGATACGGAAAGACTAAAAAGTGGATTATCAAGGTGAGATTCAGAGATTTAGTAATTATGCATTTCTTTATTAGTTTACATCCCATCTGCAATTGTTAATCTTGCTAATTGAAAGTCATGTGATGCTCCCTGGGCTATCAATCTGGATTCTAGTTTTTTCCTTTTAGTTAATCTGTCCAGTGATGGTGCCAAATAAAACATCTGGCTCTTTAGAAGAGTACTAATTGGAAGAGATTAAGATTGCACAACTTCTGTTGGTGAGGCATTAATGCCTGTGTTGGATTATTCAGGAGTAATAAGGTGATTTCCAATGTATAAGCCTGTATAGTTTTTTTTTAAACTGTTCTGGAAGGAAGAAAAGTAGAAACATTAAGGAGAGGACAAAAGGAAGGGGATAGTGAGAGGTGGACCAGTCCTGTTGAGATGGTGTACCATGTGGCACAGTCATGAGAATGTTGACTGTAGATCACATGAAGCACTCAAATGTGGGTAATCTGCATGTCCCACAGCTAGTAGAGGAGGGGACAAAAAGTTGGGCTCCGGATGTGACAGTGAAGTCTTGAGGTCTTAATTATGATAATATCTCCATTATTAGTTTGTGGGCAATAGAACATTTGGGAATTTTTAGGATGTGGAACATTTCATAATTTCCCCAGGGTAACGTTTAGCAAGGTGTTGCACATGTACACATCCATTTTTACATCTACTTTTCAATTTTATTACTGTTGTATGGACAAGTAAACTAAGACTAAAGAAGTCGAAGATTTAAAAACTCGCCCAACTTGTTTCAGCTGAGTAATGTCAAAGCCAAAAACTTGATCTCAAAAGTTTATCCAAGCCAATTCTTTGCACTATCACTAATAAGAATACTGTGAATCTTTTATTTTAGATAATCTGTGCTGCACAAGTTCTGACACCGGAGACTTGGTTTGGGAGTTAACCTGAATACATGTCCCATTTAGTTCACCTCTGACAACTATCTTTTACTTTTGATTATTTTACAATTGCCTATTTATTTGTATCTAATTTGTAGGAAATTTAGAAACAAAGCAAAACATAATGCTAGCAGTAAACTCCTCTTCTATGGACCTGAGTGATTCAGAAATTTTACTTTGGTCATTGTGAGACTAAATTCAAACTAATAAAAAGTAAACTTAACTATACACTTTTCATCCTATTTAAAGATTAAAAATTATTACAACATTACAAAAATTAGCAACAAGTATCTGTAAAAATTATTACAACATTACAAAAATTAGCAACAAGTATCTGTTTTGATATTTTGATTGGAATTGGCTGATTCCACAAGAGAAAGAAAAATGAAACGTATTCACTTACGTCATTAACAATGTTAAAAATAGTAAACAGGTTGCGTTTTTTTTTTAACCTCAGAATTCGTCAACAAAAAGAGATCACATACAGAATAGTGGTTACCTAAATAAAATAAACAAGCAATGAACCCTAGGTGTGTTTCTCACCAGGGCAGGCAGCATTTGATGGTTCTGAAGCAATATGCCCACAGGAAGACACTTTAACTTACATGCAATATATCTTTTTCCTAACTATCTTCAGAAGTACCTAAGCAATACATGTACCTCTATAAAAGTGAAACATTAACATAGTATATTGTAGTTATGGAATCAAATTTCTTTATCATTCTTAAGTAAACATTGAAAACATTATAAACTCATTCAAACATTTGGGTATCACCTTTCACAGTGGTACTTGCCTGAAAGTTATGTCAGACAAACAAATAACTGAGCAGTTGGAAAATTAAATCATTGGCTCTAAATCAAAGCTAGTTTCAACATCTGTAAATTTTTAAATATGTGGACTTTTCAGTATCTCTTTAAGTATATCCATAATATTTTTGCTTTGGATATTTTATTTTTGTAAAGTGTTTTAATAATCTTTATGATAGCCAACAAGCTTATTTCTGTTCAATGATAGTGATGTGGTGTTTAAATAAGTTGTAGAATCAAAACGTCTGTGATGAATCCTGGGTCTGTAAAACATGTGTATATTTGCTCTAAATCTGTGCCTCCCTCAGTTTATAGCCTAATCTGTAGAATGGGATAAAAATAGCAGATGGGTGAAATGATTGTGAGAATATGTTCATATCTATAAAACATTTATTACCTGCTTTATAAAATGATCTGTACTGGTGAAGATGAAGACTAGATAGCATCAAGAAAAAAGTGTTCTATTTTTCTGAACATTGGAGAGACCAGAGAATAGAAATTGGATCAAATTATACCATTAGACATTTTAAAAATATCCTGTAGTCAACTTAATCATAGATACCAAGAAAAATATTAAACATAAGCTGAAATTCTCTGACATTACCATAATAAGAAGAAAACTTTTATCAGTATCTGATTACTATTGTGAATCGGATTGAAAATCAAAATTTAAATTAAAAACAGAAAGAAAACAGTTCTTGGTAATGCAGCCTGATACTAGATTGTCTGTAAATCATGAAAGAATATTGTCAGCTAGTAGTGTGCACTGGGGGAGAAGGATTATGCCAAATCAGGAATACTGATCAGATTATGCTTTGAATTACTTGCCACATAGATCTGAAGTAGTGGCCAGCCCTACAGTAGGCACTGAAAGATTGACTGCAGAAAAGTGCTCCCAAATATTTCTCAGACACTTGAATCTAGATTTAGGGTTAGCTAAATAATGCTTGTAATTGCTGTTAAACTGTTTAAGCACAAGTGAATATGATGTAGTATATATCTTTTATTGTTAGTAAAAACAATCTAAATCAAGTGGCAATTTATATGAAACAAAAAGTGTCCATTAAATTTTAAACTAAAATTATGTGCTATTAGTGTAACATTCTGGTTTTTTGATTGTCTGTGATATTTCTTATATGTAGTGTTTTCTACCTAGTTTTTAATGACTAAGGCATCTATTTCATTTCAATCAGTTAACTTCTTGCACTGTTGTTAAGTGCAACCATGATGTTGTATAGCACTTCTCTTGGACTCAGACAATTTGTTTCTCTATCCCTCTTTTCTCTATTGGCTTTTCCCACTAGAACTTTCCACCTCCTGCTTTCTCCTCTCCAATAGACAGAGGGCCTTATGGACCTTCGCTGTAAAATTAGAAAACCATTGTGAATACTTACTTTTCACTTACTACTCAGTAACATTAGACATGTTGGATGACTTTTGTGGCTTAATTTCTTCAATTTTAAATGAGATTAGCCATAGATTCTGCTTTGTGGAATTTTCATGAGGATTATAGGAGCAATCACAATCAAAGTATATAAAAGCATGCTTACATAAAAGTTCAGAGTAGGGGCTCAAAAAGTATTGTGATTTTTTAATGTCAAGCACACTATTGTGAGGCCTACCAAACAAGAATGTTTTTAAATTTGGAGTCTTGTATTGAGATCCATGATTCATTGAATTGAGGGAACTAAATTTGTTGGTTTGGTAGAGTTGTATGCTTCCACATATTTGAAGAATAGATGAATTACCCCAGCATTCCTGGCTTGCAGTAAACACTTGATAATACTAGTGATTTTTTAGTGATCGCTATCATAATTCCAAAAAAAGTTTCAGAAATTCTAGCAAACTCTTTTTTATGTTCTCCTGCAAGATACTTTTCCTGCATATTTTTGTCATTTGTTTTTTTCTATATCTTTCAAGATTATATTTGTGAGAAAACATGCATGATTACTTCTATGCTCATCACTGTCACAGTCATACATGCACTATAACTAATTGTACTGTTTGATGATTTTCAAATTTTAATTTTCTGAAGCATGAATCATCTATTTTAGACATATTTTATTTTCCTCTTGTAGCACCTAGGGGAGATAGAACAGATAATCAGAATTCAATAAAGATTGACCCTTTGCACAAACACATACTAACACATTTTGTCTTTTTTAAAAAAAAATTTATTTAAAGAAAGACTAAACAAAACAGAAAAAGGATAAAAATAATACATACTTTCAAAGAAAAAATAAACAATAAGAATTCACTAGTTGATGATTACATATTGTCCTTTTACAAATACTTGTTCAAGATACTAAAGTGAAACATATAAAGTAGGGATTCAAAGCGAGACTGCCAATGGTTCTGTTCAACTATCCAACAAAAACTTAGTAATATGATTATCAATCCTATATACTTAAATATACACGCAGTTATCCATACCTTCATTTATGCTAAGACAAAACAAATCAAAGCAGGCTAATATCACCCTGAACAAAGAATAATAGTATTACTGCTTTTCACATCATGGCACTATGGGATCAGCACTGGGTACTGTAGTGTCTCTTTTTCTTCAAAGTAGTTGTTCATTTCATCATGTGCTATATGCTCAGTTCTCATAAACTGTTTATAGGTTCTACACAGGCATAAGTCTCTACATGTATTTCTATCCTTTCTGTATTAGAGGGAATAATAAAGCATAGCAAGAGAAAACAACTTCCTATAAAAACATTGAATGAAAAAGTCATATAAAACCACAGTATAAGGTGATCTACAATGTTTACTGTGTTGTCTCTTGTTATCTTCAATAGAATTGTCTATATCATCAGGCTTAGTATAATTGAATATAGCAGTACATAGCAATATTAATAAAAACAGAGCATTGTAGATAGTGTAAAACTTCAAAAGCACGTAATAACCAAACCAAAATGGGTACTGTAGTGAATCTTTTTGTATTCAATGTAGTTGCCAATACTCTCAGATTTGATAACACCTATCATAACAGTTTTGAATAGAATCTGTTGGTACCAAACAGCAATCTAACAAACCAGATTCAACTAAGATCAGTCATGGTAAAACAGTTTAAATTATACAGGGCTTCAGATTAAGTTAATAGGGAATTAAGGATTGTCATGGTTTATGTCTGTGGTCCCCAGGCCTCACAAGTTTGAATTGTGCATTTGTTTTTCATTCATGGTCTAGTGCTTGGATTGGTGGTGTCAGTGCTCCACCCACAAAGGGGTGGAACCAGGATATGATGTAATGGCAGGAAGAAGGTGTGTCTTGCTTTTTGCTGGTTCCTGCTTGCTGTTTGCAGCCACCATGAACTGCGGCCCCGCCATGCCTGCCTGCCTTGGAGCCAACTGAGGGTGGACTGAAACCTCCAAAAACTGTAAGAAATAAATCTTTCCTTTCTCAACTTGGGCTTCAGGTATTTTGTCCCAGCAATAAGTAAAAAGTAACTAAGACAGAATTTGATACCGAGGAGTGGGGTCTTTTGCTGTGACTATATCTGACCATGTTTTTCGAGAGGCTTTGGAAATGGCTTGTGGGCAGAGTTTGGAAAGGTTCGGACATGTCGCCTGGATGCATAGAGCTTGAGCACCTTAGGCTGTTCTGTAGAGGAGATTCTGGTCAGAGCTCAGGAGACCAGAATGCTGATAGAAAGCCTGATAGTAAAGACTAGGCTTGGGAGGTTTCTGCTGGGAAGAAGGACTGCATTGGTTGGTGGACTCCACATGATGTGTGTTATGGCTTAGCAGAAAGTTGTCTGCACTTTGGTCCTGCCCAGAGACTTTGCCTGAGACTAAAACAAAGGGCAATGGATTGATTAATCTTGAAAAAGAAATTAAAAAGCAATCGAACCTTGAGGCTGTGACATGGCTATTATTGGGGGCTTTTAGCCAGCTTTACATTGCAAATCAAGAGCAAAGAGCCCAGAAGGATAATTTACAATGCTGTGAGTTTGGCCAGAAGGAAAATTCCAGGAAGGCTGTGTATTGTAAAGATAGAGTTGAGATTTTGATTGTTGAGGGGAAACAGAGAGATAAGAAAGATGGCCCTGGGGCATCCCAGGAATTGGGTCCCCACTGTTTGCAGCCTCATTGCAAAGGTAAAAGAATTTGCTCAGAGGAGAAAGCTGCAGAGCACCAGGTTCCAGAATGGTGACAGAGGCCACATGAGGTTCCAGAATGGTGGCAACATAGAGAAGCTTTTCCTCACAATCAGGTAAACAGAGCCCTGCGATCCAGGCAACTGACCCCTACAGCCCAGAGACAGAAAAACGTGGCTACTGCTCCAGCTAGCAGCAAACCTTGGCGACATTCACATGGTGCTGATTTTAGATGCAAGGAAAATGCACAAATTCTGAGGGTAAGATAACTTCCACCTCGATTGCAAAGGGCCTGGGAGGCCAAGTAGTGTGCCCCTGGGAGGGCAATTTGTGAAGATGTAAAGGTGAAGCCAGAGGTGCAGTGGAGACCCCAGAAGTTTGGAAAAGCCAGGAACGTGGATGATCCAAGGGAAGCTGCAAAAAGCAAGCAGAGAAGTTTTAAGATAAAAGCTGTAGGAGTTGAAATTGCTAGAAGTGCCGTGGGGGTGGAATCACCTCAGCTTTTTGGAGCTTGAAACTGGATTGCTTCAGATGCTGAGCATGGAATTCTAGGACTTAGTTTGTCCTACTGGATGTTGGACTTGCTTTGCTTCCAATGCTTTCTATTCCCCTGCTTGTAACATTTGGAATTGTAATGTTTATTCTTGTGCCTTTGCATTTCAGAAATGTTTAATTTTGTTTCGTTTGTACAGGAGGTTACAGTTAAGAGTTTGCCATTGATCTTGGAGGAGACTTGGGACTTGGACTTTTCAGCAATGCTGAAGCTATTAGGACTTTGGCAACTCTTGGAGGTGGACTAAATGTCTTTTGTATAAAGGATGTACATGAGTCCTGGGGGCCAGGGGTGGAATGTCATGGTTTATGTCTGTGGCCCCCAGGCCTCATGAGTTTGCATTGTGCATTTGTTATTCATTCATTGTCTAGTGCTTGGATTGGTGGTGTCAGTGCTCCACCCACAAAGGGTTGGAGCCAGGATGTGATGTAATGGCAGGAAGAAGGTGTGTCTTGCTTTTTGCTGGTTCCTGCTTGCTGTTTGCAGCCACCATGAACTGTGGCCCAGCCATGCCTGCCTGCCTGCCTTGGAGCTAACTGAGGGTGGACTGAAACCTCCAAAAACTGTAAGAAATAAATCTTTCCTTTCCCAACTTGGGCTTCAGGTATTTTGTCTCAGCAATGAGTAAAAAGTAACTAAGACAAGGATGGTTACCATACTATAGCCTTCTTTTGGGGGATAGCTGTCTGTGGCCTCAAATCTAGTGCAAGTAGGTGGACTAAAACAGAATACAATCTATCTAAGCAGGATGGTTTGAGTGATATGGGTTTTAAATCCTGATACACTATTAACAATATTCCCTGTTTTCTATTTTAAGACTATTCCTCCCTTTTTACTCCCCCTGGGTGGCTGTGCATTTTTAGGTCTCCCCACTCCCTCAGTTTTTAGACTGTGGTTGGCATCCTGCTATTTACCTAAGTGTGTCTGAACCTTCTCCCTCTTGGACTTGATCTCAAGTTGTTTACCTACTAAAGCCTGTCTTTCTAACCTATCAGGTTCTGGTCAAGTTGCCCCTATTTCTCTCTGGTTCCCTGTCACATAGAGTGTTGTTTTCTCATATTTGATTTTCAGTACATAAACTCTTTTTCAGGTTAGTTATATTTACTATAAATAGCATCTTGGTGGACCCTACCTCTGATCTATTCTGCCTGTGTTTCTCTTTCTTTTTCTTTTCTTTTTTCTTTTTTTGTAATAGTGTATCAAGGCCATCTATATTAGAAATTATAGTCAACCTCCTCTGCTTCATTTCTGTCATGCTATTTTTCTGCTATTCATTGTCTGCTTTTCTCCTTCATTTCACTTTCTGCTCCATTCATTGAGGACTCTCCTCCACTGTTCCTGAAATCCTGGTATTTTTCTCTCTCTCTAGAATGTCCTTCAGTATTCTCTGCAGGGCTGGATTGGTGGTCGTGAATTACCCCAGTTCCTCTTTGTCCTGGAAGCATCTTGATTCTCCATTAATTTCTAGAGACAGTTTTTCAGGATACATCATTCAGGGCTGAAGGTTATTTTCTTTCAGGGCTTGATATACTTCATTCCAAGCTCTTCTTGATTTGATGGTCTGAGTGGAGAAGCCTGCTGTGATTTGGATGGATTTTCCTTTATAGGTGATCTGTTTCTTTTCTCTGACACTTTTTAGTATTCTGTTCTTATATTGTATTTCTGAGATCTTGACTATTATATGTCTGGGTGTGGCTCTGCTTTGGTTGTAGGTGGCTGGAGTTCTGTATGCCTTATACATTTGAATATCATTTCCTTTTCCTATGTTTGGGAAGTTTTCCTTAATTATTTCTGTGAATAGCCTTTGTAGTTTCTTTGTTTTTACCCCTGCTTCTTCATTCACATTCTTTATTCTTAAGTTATAGATCCTCTTGTCATCTTCTAGCCTTTGTATTGTTACTGCCTGTTCCCTTGTTATTTTTAAGAACTTTTCCCTTTCATGCTCACACATTGCCAATCTGTCATTAAATGTTGATAATCTATCCTTAGTTTCTTTCAAGCAGTTTTGCCAGCTTTCAATGGAGTTTTTATTTCTTGGTAATCTCTTTGAACCTATTTCATTTATTCTATTTTTTTATATTCTTCATCAAATGTTTCTTTTTTTGTGTGTGTGTTCCTCCATTCTTCCATCTGTGTCTTCTTGAGAAGTGCTCAGCATTTCTTTTATTAATCTAATTATATCTTGCTTTACTTGATTAAATATTTGACTTTTGAGCTAGTCCTTGAGGTCCCAAAGATATATATTTTATGTTTACTGATGTATGTTTGCTATCCTCAGTGTCTTCTGTATTTACCTGTCCTGGATCAATGCTCTCAGTGCTGGGGGCTGGGGATCTTTTCTTACTTCTTTCTCTTGTCATGTTTTTTTGTTTTTTCCATAGAGGTGTGTAGAGGAGGTCCCAGTTCTTTTGCTTGTTGGTTACAGTTCTTCTGAAGCATGCTGGCTAGGTATTTCTGCCTACCACCATGTGCTATTGATGGCAAACAGGGGCGGCTATGTTGACCCTTTGCTCTGGATCAATCAACCTGCTGAGGCTTTCACTGCATTAGTATGTGCCTTGTGTTAGGGAATTGGTTTGGGATAGTTTATTGGGTCTCAGCCAGGGGTGTGACCCAGGCTAAGCAAACCCACCAGTCTCGTCTGGGAATGGAACAACTGACTGGAGTCACTGCTGTACCTTGTTTCTGCCAGTCCTGCCTGGTTCCAAAATATCATCGCCTTTCCCATGGAAGGGTTATATTCCCAGCTCTCATCGCAGATCAATGCAGATCCCTTGGCAGCTCTGTTCTCCGTTGCTCTCGCTGACCTCCAACTTCAGTGCACCTGCACTTCAGTGTGGCTGTGGTTCCCACGTGAGAATTCAGGTAGTTTGTTGAGTCACAGCAGCGCAAGCTCAGCCATGTGAGTTCAGCCACACATTCGGGCACGCCAGCCAGTGCAGTTCTCTGGTTCGCTGCTCCCTTCTGCCATCACATCTCCTCACCAAGGCCTTCAGGCTCGCCAGCCACCAGCTTCACTGTGCCCGTGAATCACCGGGTTCCAGCAGTGCTTCTGGCACAGTGGGACCAGCTCTGGTGAGAAGGCCGCCAGCTACTGCCTTCTTCTTTTCAAGTTTTTAGTTTTTAAAATTCTTTCTGTAGGTTTCAATTCTCACTTTAGTTTCTTCCTGGGTCAAGGGAAACCATGCCTTTCCTGCCTTTCTTCTCCAGAATACTATATTTTAGTATCCAGTCTCTTTCTCTCAGAGAGGCTTTTTACTTTGCTGCTTACTGTTCCACCATCTTCCCAGACCCAGTAACACATTGTTAAAATAAATTCTTCCAGGATAATATTTTAGAAATTTGAATTGGAATGGAACATATCTGTTTCTACTTTTTTTTTTTTTTTTTGGTACTGGAGATTGAACTCATGACCTTGCACTGCCAGGCAGGTGCTTACGCCACTGAGCTAAATCCCCCGCCTGTCTCTACTTTTAATGCTTAATTAATATTACTACCTAAAACTAATTATTGGTAGAATTTAAGTTTGTAATATTAGGCTTTAAAAATTAATGTTGACATTAAATAAAACAAAACACCTCAAAATAATCAAATTGGCCATATTTTTGTCTCCTGATAAGCATTCTGTAGACACTGTATGTTTCCTTCCATATTAATGGGAAGCCTCATTAAAAACCTGGAGAAGCCAATAAAACACTACTATCTGAATTTATTCAAGAGTTTGGTCCTTTGGTTGACGTCTTGATTTTGACCAATGAGCTATGCAAATGTAATACAGAAACATTTTGAGACATTGAAGCTTGGATGGAAAATATACAGAAGCTCTCTGTACTATCTTTGCAGCTTTTCAATAATGCAAAAGTATTTCTAAACAAAACGTATTTTGGAAAGGACTATGAAAAATCAATATAGTTATTTATTAAAAAACTGCAAATAAGGCAAATGTTCAAATGTAAAAACAATAAATTTTCAGAAGCATGTTCATTTAATAAAGTATTATACAATCATTAAAAAAGTATTATCCCAAAAAACAAGCAAAATGCAAAAACACTTGATCTTATAGGTAGTGGGAAAAAGATTTATGCAACATTTGCATATAATTTAAAAACCATAAAAATATAAAAATTAAATAAAGTATATAAAAATGGGCATTTTGGGCAATGGAATTCTGTTCATTATTTTTCTTTTTATCACAGTTTTCTAAATTTCTATAACTTTACTCTGGATAATTTTTGAAGGTGAAGTATATGCTCTCATGATTGAATTTATGTATTAGGTATGTGACTTAAGCCATGTTAAAGGAAACAAGATATTTAAACGTGACCCTCTAAATTTTATTGACAATCTTTGTTTTTCTTTTGCTGTGTTTGCAAGATAAGATCTCTCCATGTTATCCAGCTGGCCTGGAAGTCCTGGTCCTCTTGCTTCTGCCTCTGAGTCTTGAGATTACAGGCATGTGCCATTGTGCACCGTAGGGGAAAGTTTTTACTCAATAGCTTGGTAGGTTTTTTTTACTTAAAGATAACCTATTCAGTAAATGGCCTAGTCTTTCTTCTCAGATATTGAATTTATTTTATTTCTCATGTCAATCACGGACATGCTTATCTTCAAAAATTTGAATTAATTTTAGTAGTGCTCACCTGGATGCTCTGAAATGTCTTTGTCATACTTGTTTTATGACACATGTGTATCGGGAAAGATAGATATCCAGAGCAGCTGGTGAAAATTCAAAGTACTGCTTTGGTTTGAGTACCCATTGGACAAGTTGCCGATAAAAGTTAAAGACAACCAAATCAAAAGGAACACTGTTGTACTAGAGATGACCTTGAAATACTCATGATAGTTTTAGTCTTTCCTTGAACATATGTATTCTGGCATTATTGACAACAGAATTTTGGATCCATCTATTTATTATTCTAGTGAGTTATTATTATATGGTTCCAGGACAACTACAAATCCTTCATTTTGCACACCAAGATTTTATCTCAAGTTCAATTTTGAGCACATAGTTTGGTAATTTCCCTTTCTTACTCCAATTCTTATAATTTGAGCAATTTTATTTGAAATAGTAGAAACTTAGTAGTAGCTATTTTTAAAATAACAAAAACATGATAGTGGGTAGTTCATCATGCTCTGCTTTGTATCAATAAATACTATATATTTTCTTTATCACTTAGTTGAAATTGCATTCAAGTACTTGAAACACAAACAGTGCTTCAAAATACAACACCATGTTTTGGAGAATTATTTCATACTGACAAAATTTTTCATGACATTAAGGTTCTTAATTGGAAATATTTCAGTAATAAAAATGAGATATGTCTCTGATGTGTGTAAGGAAAACCTTAATAGAAAGAGACCTTGGAACTCTTGCATTCCTCAGGCTGAAAGAAGATGTATATTTAGAAGCAGAAAAATAATTCATTGGAAAATTTCCACCATCAAATGATAGACAAGATTCACCCTTGAAAAGCATGATGGCAGGTCACTTCTACCTTGGAGGTATTCCATCTATAGCAATGAAAAAAGTACATTGAATCTTTTGTCAGTATTTGGATAGAACTTGGATAAGAATCAGAAAATGCAAATCATCCTAGAAGTCCCTCACTCCATTTTCAATGGAGAAAGTCTTTGATCAGAACACACTACTTAAAAAGGGTGTATGTGAAGAGATCCTTGGAAGATTTTCAACATTTGATGAGATAGCTCCTTGGATGATTTTCAAGACCTGGAGGAGTCCATAATGAAGAATCATGCTGCTTCCATCAGTGTATTTTCCCTCTTCATGTTTGCAGACAAAACTGAGAATCTGTCCAATTTCTTGTTTGGCTAAGGTAGTCTTTATTTTAATAGAAAGGCTAGTCTACTTGGCATGTTTACAAATGAGAAGAGCAAATGAAAGCAAGTAACATTTAGATAATTCTCATAGCCAATAGGATGTCATTTTGTGTTTGAGACAGTATCACTCCCCTTGCATACATACATACATAGTAGTTTATCAAAAGTAGTTTAATGTATTCTGAGAATGGTACAAAACCATGTCTGAGTTACAGCTCTTAATCATGAGATGCTTTTATCGTCATGTTGTAAAAGAAAGGTAGTTAAGAAATATGGGGTTTTAAAAAGATAATTATGTCCTTACATATTTCATACAATCTAATTAATATGCCACTTTCCTTTCTAATGTTTGCAGTATACCAATCTACTAATGAGATTGAGGAGTAAGTATTAGTTTTGGAAATTTCACCAACAATTATTGATTTGTTCTTAATTTAAAAACCAGACTGTCCCATATAAGTTAGTATCAGATTTAATTTTTCCTCAAAATGATAAATGCAGTCCTACAAAATGCAACAAATATATTTAGTGATAATAGTTAGAACACTGTATTACTTAATGCAACCTGATGTTTGTTTTATCTACATTTTTTGATATATTGGTAAAAATGGACATTTCCTCATTAGCAACACTAAGAGAAAAACCACCTTCTAGAACTAAAACAAAGAATATAAATGAAAAATTAATATTTAAACCTATGCAACTTAGAATAGCTTGACATAAAATTAAGTGCTCTTTGTCATTATCTTGTGACCTATATGTATCTGAAAGGCTTTAGTTTATGTTCTAAGTTGATGCTTAAAATATGGAACTTAAGGCAAAACTTTTCAGGCCTAATTCAAAAACATTTGTCTTTGCAACTGATATTAGTTCCCAAGTTCCCATTATCACCCAAGACCGAACCATTTAGTTTCAGCTACACGATCAGAATCAAACACATTACACATGAATGATTTACCATAGAAAGGAAAGAAAGATTGATCTATTCAACATTATGAAGTCATATATTCGAGGGAGAGGAGAAGTCTAAAATATAAAGGCTCAAAATTTCCTTTATCCCAGGGAGTGTTTCTTTCATATGCTGGTCAAAGCAAGAAAGCCCACAGAGCCCCTTTAATGCTATCCTTAGGCACCGTTGCATTAAGGTCGAGTTCCTCCCAGCTCAGCAGCTCTCATTGAGACCCTCAGCATAGCTCTGCTCAATGTGGCAGGCCAAGTGCAACTTCCCAATTGAAAACGGGCTTTTGTAGACTCCCAAAAGGGACAAACTACTTTGAAATTATTGTTCACTCACCTCAGGGTTCTCTTTAATGGAAATTATAAACCAGCTTACGCAATTTTTTTTGGTAAGCTATTCATTTTAAAATAAAATTGATCATAATAGTATTTTTGCTGACTTTCTTGCAATGGCTCCCATTCTGGTTTTTCCAGTAGAATGAGAATCTTACACTCAAAAACAGAAAAAGGAGAAAAAAATATCATTTTGTGGCTTCAGAAGTTATTGTTTTAAGTTATCTGGCTGTAAGGTGGGGTGGCAGTGGAATATTCCTCTAGCCTTTGGCACAGACGGACATTTCTGGAAAATATTCTGCCCCCTTGTAGTGGAACGTGATGTACATTTTGATTCCCTGGCATGCCTACACTCACACCCATCTGTTAAGATGGCTTTGTTCCTGAAAAAAAAAAAAAAGTGACTTGTCAGGTTCCAGAAGTCCTAGGTGTCTAGCATATGTATACATTTCTAAAGGTAGCTTCTAGATTTAAAAAAAAGAGTCAACAAGTTTGGCATAGGGTGCTTTCTCCTAGAGCATAAATCTTTGGGGGACCATTATAAGAAGTTGCATCATTAATATATGTATGTAGATACAAGTACCTTTTCCTAGCTTTGACATTTGGAACCTTGCATGTGAAAAAATTCCATCATGACTTAGAATCAAAACTAATTCATTTTAAGTAAAGGCAGTTCTCTTTCATCACAGGTCCTCTCTTTCATGGATACCTATAATTTTTTCATTTCTATCATGTTTATCTATGCACCAAATATTCCCTAAAACAGTTTATTAAAGAAGAAAACCTCCTAGAGGACTATTGTGACCAAGTTAGAGATGAAAATACATCCCCGATAAACTTGACAAGACAGTGTTGATTGCCTAAGCTTTAAAAGGCAGAAATGGCTCAAGTTAAAGGATGGAAATCATATAGAGCTCTGGTGCCCACAGAGGGTGATTGGATAATTTGGTTACTGAAGAGAAGATTTTCCGTTGCTTAGCTACAGGATTCTGGGTGGCAGCTCTTCTCCCTCTCACATTTCCTGGTGTTTTGTTTTTGTAAATGTAGTTTCTCGCAAATGAGAATATCTGCATTCAGATGTCCACAATGCACTTGTTTTGATTTGTAAAATGAAACAGTATTAGAGGAAGAAAAATACTGCGGTTAGTAAAATTAGGAGAGGAATTTTCCCTTTGTCTTTACTGCTGAATTGAAGTAAATCAGATAATAAAAAATATTATAGAAACTTATAATTTTGATATGTACTTTGCAAAAGGCAAGATTTTGATTATAGCCCTAGAATCGAAATACCTCATATTTTAAATATTGAAAACAAAACACTTTTTACATATAAATATATTGAAAATATTGATGCCCAGTCTACTTGAAAAAAGAAAATACTTTTAAAAAGTCAAAATTTTTATCTAGATATTCATATCCACCATTTGGACATTTCATCTTTGACATTTGAGTATAATTATTTATCATGTTGGATAAGTCACTTTGTGTATGTTGGATCCTGTATCAAATTCTTTAGAACTAAAGACGAAAATATAAAGTTTAACAATAGTCTATCATTATAGTCCCTAAAATTCATCAGTTTAATAATTATATCAAGCATGTTTATCTCATAGTATAAAAGGTTATCAAATTATTTTAATTAAAATAGCAAACAATTTTTAATATTCCATAGAAAGATATCTATGTTTAGAAAATTGTTGGATAAAGTCCCAAAGTCAATGCCTAAGTATCAGGAAATGTCAGAAGGATCACTGGTTTCCAGGGAAATCTAAAGGCTAAAAATCCAATATTGTTGCAATTTTTTTTTTTTACTGCCATCAATGAAGTATGGCACTAGACAATGAATATTAAACTAATAATGAAGGATACTGCTAGTAGGCTAAGCAAACAGCAAGGCTTTGCATGATGGACTTAAATTATGAAACAAAGATGTGGTTACACCTTTCTAAATCCATAAAACTTTGAAGTTTGGTAGTTAAAAAGAAATTTTCAAACCTTGAGAAATTAAAAACTCTATAATTAATGATTAGCCTTTTGATGGACAAACAAACCTTAAAAATATAAAGATGAGAGTGAATGAAGTGAATTACAGACCTAAAAATCTGACATTTTTATCTTAACATGAAAGTGTCCCTACCTCAAACAGCATGCTGAGAAGAAGACCTTGGAAGCACACACAGTACTAAAAGCATTTGGAGAAAAAATTAGATGTGAAGTAGACTTTGAAAAGTGCTGTGATTCATGAGTTGAAGGATGAAAATGGACATTCTATGGGAAAACTAGGAAAAACAAACAAAAAAGAGAATTATTTAAACAATCTTCCACTATAAAATTTATCTTTTAAACTGTTGACATACGTATTAATGTCATGAAAGTATAAAATTACTAAACACAGTACAAATAAATTGACAATCAAGAAACTAATAACCTTTTTCAGACAGATTCAGAATTTAGACACACAAAGAGGTGAATGTAATTTTGATTTATGGTCTATGGCTATCATTTTTTTTAAAGAGAATTTACAGAAAGGGAAAAGTATAGAAGAATAACACACCAAACCTTCTGTGTTACATTCTATGATATGGTTTTACATTATTGTTTGGATTATCAGGTTTTATACATACTGCACATTATACAAGCTATGTCTGTAATAAGTAAAGGATCTACCTTTAAGTTTTAAAAAGTGAGATTCTTCATCATATACATAGGCTACTTCCCAAATGTGATAAAGTATTAGATCTATGAGTTGACTTTGTAATATTTTTTTTTCAATTAGCAAAAATATAAGAATAAAGAAAAGAGTCTTCATCAGAATTATATTTACTATGGCAGTTAAGAATAAATCTAAGCTCAGTAGTGGTAGTTAGAGGTCTACATGTCATGCTTACTTTGATAGAAGCCAGAACCAATGTTTTCCAGTGTGTTTGCCAAAATTCTATTTTTTGTTTTCTCTTTTGAGAAAATATTGATACTACTGAAAATTGCTTTAAAAGCAAATATTGACATTGTTTGGTACAATATATGATTTAATATCATTTTATTAATAGATTAAAGACATTATTTTTAAGTTTAAAATACATAAAAATATGTAAAGAAATCATAATTTATAAACTAACTCGGTAAGAGCTTAGTGTGAGAAGTATTGCTTTTAGTTTATAAGACTTTATTTAAGAATCATCAAACTATACCAAAAGACAAAAAGCAGTCAGATTTATGGTGTTAGATATATAAATGAGAATCTCAAAGTAATTTTTAAGGACTATGCATTTATAGGTTTGTTAAAAGGCAATTTATAGGCTATCATTAGTAAGAACCAAAACCATAATAAATCTATGTGGAAAGAAGCAATAAAATGATATTTAGAGGATGAGGGTAAAACGGACTCTGAACCAAAGGATAACACAGGACACTTCTCTTCCCCTAAGTCCCCTCCTAGCCTTTAAGTCGGCCTGAGGGCAGAGATGGACGCATATTACCAGTCACTTTCTCTGTTCATTCCTTGGAGAAACTTTTTTCCTTCTTTGCTCCCCTGCCCATTCCCTCTTTTTTCATTTCTTTTTATGGTAAGAAGTTTGTCTCCTAATACAGGGAGAGGGGTAATTTTCAAAAATAATCAAGAAAAAAATCTATATATGTCAAATCTCTGAAATAAATATGACCATTATGTACTGTAAAGGACACACTCATACATTTTTAGTTAACATTTTGCATCATTCTAAAGTAGAAATGTATATCACTGTAAAATCCTGGTCTAAAGATGACATTGGGACTATAATGAGAAGGTCACATCATTTCAGACCAGTGCAGGTAATTTTGGCAGGTTCGGACCCCAACTTATTTGCACCCCACTCTTCTTCTGCAGCAGCATAACACAGCTAAGAAGTTTTAATCAGCACAGAAAGGTTCTTTCCAAATCCAAACAGCTGGTCTGACTAATTTATTCACTTTGTATTTGAACAGTCTGTTTTCATTTTTTCTTCATGTTTTGTTTCTATTCTAACAACTTCAGGGTCTCCTCTCCAAGTTGAAAAACATGAGTCTATATTTGAAGTGTGACAAGACATGTAGGTCTGTAAAAAATGAGAGGTAATTAAATATTATTAAAGTAAAGGGTGACATTAAATGTCTCACAGACACCCCCCCCCCGCGCACACACACACACACACACACACACACACACACACACACACACAGGACTCACTGCTTGTCTGCCCTATGTTCAGCTCAAGGTATGCGATTGTACTTTTCTAACTGTTTCAATAGGTAAGGTGATGAGTAGAGAATAGAAGACTCAGTGGTAGGGACATATATACCTTATTGTTACAAAGAAATATGCAGCTATTTTCATGACAAGTTGGGAAGAATCTTGGAGACATGTTGAACATTGCTGCCCTGGGCACGCGGTGGCTTTAAAGATCCTTTGAGTGGAGTGAGAGTCTCGGGTTATGTCAGACCCTCTACCGAGTGAAGCATCCCGCCTCCCTCACCATTATTTCAAATGGATAATTCATTCTTCAGTTTTCCTCTGAAAACATATTGATGTGGAGTTGGACAGGCAAAGAATAGCAACGAGGCTGCTTTGCAGTTGGCTCAGGGCTCACTGTACATATGCAGTTGGGTCTAGATGCAATCTTTGTCCTCCAGAGCTAATAACCCGGATGGGATGCGCTCACCTTTTCCGAACTTTAGCATCCTTGAGGACATAAATCTTTAGACTCTCATGGTAATTATTTTGAAACATGTCAGGACTGCCCCAAATATGACATCCTCATGACTAAAATGTATCCGAGTGAGTGTGGAGCTTCCTGTAGGACAGTGGTAGAAGGGAGCACGGACAATGAGTGGGGCCATTTTGATTTGAATCCAGGATCCAGGGCTGGTTAGCTGGGAGCTCTTGGTACTGCGTTACTACAGGTCTCAATCTCCTTTTCAAAACCTTAGAATAACAACCATATACAGTGACACGTAGAATAAAGTGACAAAGCAAGTACAAGGTGCTTAACTTTGTACCTGATGTAGAATAAACATTTAATAAATCTTACTTTATTAAGCTATTTTCTGGAAGAATTCAACTTCATTTTCCCACAAGGACTCTTATTTATGAACTCTAGAAATAACTTTATTTAAGATTGAGATATATACTTCTACATACATGCAGTGTTTCTACCTTTGTCTCTCTGTCTCTATGACTTCTCCTCTGTTTCTGTCATTCTTACACACACACACACACACACACACACACACACACACACACTCATTACACAGTTTCCTTCAACTACTAAAAGAAATTCCATGATTTCGTAACACTTATATTCATGAAATTGGTAAAGAACTCACAGGACAAGATTAAAATAAGGAGAAAAAAAAAAGACATGAGGAGGAAAATCAGCATGTACCCTCACAGTAACAAAGTAGACTTGTGAACTTTGTAACGTGAAATTTATTATTCAGTCTTTTCCCTGGAAAATTTTCCTTTTGCTGAAAGAACTTAATATCACCAAGGAAAATACTCTTCCTCAGGCTCTCGTTAACTAATTCCCTTGTGCACATACAGAGCTGCAGTGGTTTAATAAAACAAAGAGTGGCTTGACACTGGCAGTCCCGAGTTGTTTGTGTTCACCTGTGACATTTACAAGTGAAGACACACAGAACCTTCTTTTGTTTCCTGGATAATCACTCAGGTGTTAAAGAAGAAGTTGATTCAATTTTAAATGGCATGATTATCTCAAGCCTTGGGGAAATAATGGATGGATTTTCTTCTTCTTTTTTCCATAGCTCGGATATACACACTGCAAAGTCATGTCTGGCTGTTTAGTTTTACAAGACTGAAAATATTGAATTTGAAGCTTAAGTTTTACTCTAAGTTTATTCCTGGTGTTCAACGCTGTCTAAACTTTCACAGGCAAATCGGAAATGAAACACAATTGAAACTAAACCAAGTCTCTCTGCCTGTGAAGGGGCCTTAATATTTCATTTTTTGTTTTCACATGGAATCTAATGAAAACGTGATTCTATACAGATTCCTCGTGTCAATTATTCCCTGTATTCCTTCTGAACCAATCTGTGCATTCAACTTGAAGCTTCATTAAGGATCAAGCCAAGTAGTCTTTAAAAAGTACAGGGTTTCGGTGATAGACAGATGGTGGCTTTCATGATGTCAGGAAGTGTCAGATATTATCGTTGGCTGTGGAATGGTGGCTACTATCCAAACAGATTGGGAAACAGACAGAAAGAGCAAGAACACCATTTGTTTTATTTAGATACATTGTGAACAGAAGGAAGCAAGACAGAGCATACTTTTACACATCTTTTTTCCACTCCTTGTGAAAACAGTTTAGGATTTGTTATGTTATATTAGCCCTTTCATTATGCAAAAACATGTGAAAGCCAGAGATGCTGGTAAAAAGATTTGTTCCATTGTGATTTTCTATGAAGTTTGTTTATTTTTATTCTCATTTTTTTTAATCTCTTCTTGTTGGAAATACTGAAAGCTTGGAACTTCAGAGAGCTGAGACAAGGCCCTTAATGTACTCGCACTGTACTGTTGACAGTATGAAGTGAGTACTGGCCTCATGATCCGGGACGAGGGGCTTTTAGATAAGATTATCAAAGATTCAGTGTCCAAACTGAAGGACCTTCTTGGTGAAGAACCATAGATTTTCTTCTGAGAGGATTTCCTGTAATTCACATCAGCAGCTAGAGGGCAGTAGCAGCTCCAAAGATGCTGGGTTTGGTTCCAGGATTAAAGTATTCATCTAGTAGCAAACCTAGGCATTAAGGCACTGCAGCATATTAGTAGGGACTTTCTTGATCTTAAGAGAGCATGGAAAATTTTTAGCATATTAAACAGAGAAAATTTTTTTCATGTTTGCATGATGCCAGTATTCACCTATTATCATTATCTTTTACTCCATCTCATGGGAGGTAACCACATTTTAGGGATTATTGATGGAACAGAAAGTCAGTGCCATAAATTATTCTATAGCTAGGTTGCCAAATCATGGTGAATATTTTGAAAAGGTTGTCCCTAAAGCAACTTTCATATGCTGGTTATGAGATTTGAGACCTGGAAGATCATTCTAGGTTTTAGTTTCCACATTGTGTTCCAGAAAGTCCGAAAGTTTCATAGAGGCTGCTCAGGGTTGCTGCAGAGGGTGGGTGAGAGGTCGGGACTCCACTCCACTGTGTCTGCTTCTTCTAAGCAGCTGTGTAAGTGAAGTGGTTTTCCAGTCCAGGGACAAACGGGGCCTGGAATCTTGGCTTAAGAGAATAGCATTCCTTTAATAGAAAAGTGTAAAGCATTTGGCGAAGGCTAAGAGCTGGGCATGAGTGCATTTTAATTGCTAAGTTCAAACAGGAGTCAAATTCCAGAGAGAAGTTTATGATAACTCTGATAAGGTGAAAAGCACTCCCTCCACACCTCACCAGAAACTTCCAGTCATAGCTATAACCAAAGCAATCAGAGGTTTAAAGGGTTAGAAAATCCTGAAAATAGGAAATCTCAATCCCTCTCCCAGAACCCTCCAAAACTGTACAAGGCTGCAATAGCCAACCATGTATAAAGCACTCCAGGCACCTGTTTTAGATCCTAGCTAATGCACAGTCACAATACACATGCTAAATAGTAATAGTTGTCAAAATCAAAACAAAACTCTTAACTACTGAGATAAGTATTTACATAGGGAAGGGATAAACTAAGACACTTGGTGGGAAGCTGGTCCTGAGATGGGGAGGCAGGGCTTGGAGGAAACTCAAAAGCAGGGAAACAGACTCTTCATCCTAATAGCATCTCTGATAGAAGAGCTAGAGACTGAGCTTCATATAGTTTGTACAAAGTTTCGGCTTATGCAGTAAATTTTATTGCCTTAAGTAAAATTAATTATTGTTGTATCTTGGAAAGGATCTGAACTACTTGAGAAGTTAGAATTATGCTTCTCCTGAGCATGATTTTAATAGCAGCTCTGTTTAGGAGTCATGAATGGTTTAAAGAACTCTTTTAAGAAGTATAACATTAGGATACTTGCCGAAGCCATCAATTTATATCATAGAATTAAAATGCCTTCAAGTCATCTTAAATCTCACTTGGACTTTCAGGAGTGGTACACATTGAATCTATATTAAAGTGGTACATCAGAAGAGAAGACAGTCTATGTTTTTGTTTTTGTTTTGTTTTTTTTTTGTTTGTTTGTTTGTTTTTCTTTTTAATCGGTACCAGGGGTCGAACTCACCACTGCCTACTTGCAAGGCAGGTGCTTATGCCATTGAGCTAAATCCCCAGCCCTGACAATCTATGTTTTATTGCTGAAAAGTAGTTTTATTAAGTTCAAATAATGACATGAATAATTATATGTAAATTAAAATGTCACTGGCTTTAGCTGTTTCAGTTCTTAGAAAGCTGGGACTTTTCTATATAGTTTAAATTTTTATTTTTACAGAATGCAATTTGTTAATAAAAAATCCTCTCATTGAATATATTGAATGCTTGAAGCAGAACTCATTTTAAACTGTACCCATTTTATGCCCCCCCCCCCGGTTTTGACAACAAGAAGTAAACTGCTTAGTTTATAAAAGTAGGTAAAACTTGCCTCAACTGGTTTCACAACTACAATTTCCTGACTCTTTTCTTTTGTGAAGATCACATAGGTAATTTTTTATGCCACCATTTAAACTTCAATAAATTGATACATATGGGGTGGTTTAAAATAACATTTTGAAATCCATAGTCTATCATTTGTACATCTTATTGGAAATGTCTAAATCTCATACAATTTTCTGTTAACAAAAGACTATTCTTTTTGTATTGGATACACATCATATATTTGTTTTGTTGTTGTTGTTGTTTTGTTTTTTTTTTTTTTTATAATACCAGCTTGTTGTAGTCAGGGTTTTTGAGGGAAAAGACTTAATAGAGAAAACATTATTTATGGGATTATTTTATAATATTCACTCAGAGTCAAATGCAAAAGAGTGTTGGAAATCTGTCCACGCAATAGAGACCCAAACAATCCAGCCTGGATCCCACAGCAATGTCCTGCACAAATCCAGCTGAAGACTTGGAGTCCACAGCAATGTCTCATGCAAGTCTGTGTTGAGGATCTGGGTTTGAAAGGTCCAAAGGCCAGTGGCGGAAGCTAGAAAGTCTATGCCATTGGGATGAGGGATCTATGCCAGCAGGCTGAGGGATTTGCACTGGATCCAGGAAATGATGCTCAAGGTAAGGACCAGAGCAACCCCAAAAAAGAACAATAGCCATGCTCAGTGACTGTGAGGACCCGAAATCTTCTGACAATAAGAGCAGCTGAGTTCATGTCAAGAAAACTAGCGCAACAAGCTTCTCCAGAAGAATCTACAGCACACCATCTTCCCCTCCAGTTCTCCCCTGTGCTGTTGGCAACAATCCACAGGTGGGCCTTCCCAACCAGCAGCACACTGATTCAGTTCAGCCGGGTGTTTCAAATTGAACATTATAATGTTAACCCACAGCTTTTTCTTAAAGCATTTATGAAATCAATCACAAAATTTGAATCTTTTAGATAAAGGGGAAATTACAGGTGCTGGCTTTGTCATTTTAAGCTACAGGGTCTCTCCTTGAGAGAAAGATGTGAAACGTGGTATATAGAGACTAAAACCGTCCCTAAAGTTCATTCACATTATTACAATATGCAGAGACAACATGTAACTCTCAAAGGAAAAAGAAAATATATTTCTATTCTTGTCATTCAAAATAGCTAAATTGACATTTTAACACATTTCCATATGGTCTATTTCTGGTTTTGGCAGAAGTGTTTTTCTTTAATTTAGTGACATACAATTTAAAATGCTGTTGTATGTTGGAATTTTATCATTTAGTATCCTTTACTAATAAGATTGATACCAATTTTCACTTTCCTCATTGTAATTTTTCTAATGTCCGATTCTACCATGATTTTATATTTCTCTAATAGTAGGCCGATTTAAAATAATGAAAACAAGTCAATGAGGCAGTTGTTTTCTAGATAAATTTGAGTGTAGAAAAGTAAGAAAAAACATGAGATCATTTTTGGCAGTAACTAATGGTAGGACAATTATCTGCATAGAGTAGACTGTGATTAACAGCATCAGCGGTACCAGTAGGAACTACCTTCCTTCGTGCCTTTGAATCGACTCTTTCCAAACTGTGTGAAGGAAAGGTACATGTTTCAGGCTCACAGAATTACAAGTCAGTTTAGAAGAATCTGTTTTCTTAGTAACTCATAATTCTAGAATAGAATTACATTGCTACTGATTGACTTTATCTGACTTTTGTGCCCACATTTGAGTCAGTCATTTGAGTCCTGTATCCACTTTTTTCTAGCCAAATGAGAAGGGAATGCGTTGGTATTCTTTGCTTATTTCTTACTTTCAAATCCTAGATCCTAAGAGTAAAAGCTTAGAGAGCATGGCTGAGCATGGAAGGAAGTTTACTCGAGTCAACAGACTCTTAGTCTTTTTCTGCCTTACAGAAGTAACTCTATACCCTTCACTGTATATTGGCTATCAGTTTCCATCATATTCAGCTGTGTCTTTGTCTTATTACCTCTGTTTTCCTTTTTCTTTCTCATTGTGACCCTAACCCAATCTGATCCACCACGAAGCTTCACTCAAATACACGTGTACTAATACATACCAAATTTTTGTTTTAAAAAATGCATGTATAAATTATATATAATTATATATACACATATATATTGCAAAGGCTTAATATCCAAATTATTTAATTCTATCCAGTGTTTTTGCCTTATAAAAGGTCTTATGTCTGTGAACCTACCAAATATCTTTATTTGAATGCCCTACTCTGAGTCTTAAAATTTCCTCAATGATATTAACTTTGTATTAGCTGAAGTTGTATTTTAAGTATCCAGGATAAATGCCTGGTCTTTGTCTCCCAACATAAATTTTATTGAGTGGGGTAAAAGCAAATACTGATACATGCTACAAACTACAGCCAAAGTCACAGATAAGTCCTGGCTTTGAAAGTTTGTATCACCTGTGACTTAATGGGAAAGTTTGTATCACCTGTGACTTAATGGGAAAGTTTGTATCACCTGTGACTTAATGGGAACGTGTTTGCAGGCACATATTTGTTTAGCTTCATCATCAGTGGGTTACATTTTCCCCTGCAGCTTTTCGAGCCAAGTCAATCAGCGTTGTCTTGCAGAAGAGGATTATGTTCCTGTATCTTCAAGAGTCTATCAGCATTAAATGAGGTAGTTTTTTTTCTTTTAAAGTATCTTCATAACATCATCTCAAAAACGACAGATTGATTTTGACTAGTTTTCATTTCTGAAAGGAGTTGATGGCTTAATCTGAGTCCAGAAATCATTACCTTCAGTTGGTCATTAATTCCTATGAAATATCTTCTACTGTAGTAGTAATTGCTCTTATAAATTGCAAGAGGAAATATATTGATGCAAGTCTGAAGATTTCTGTTTTCTGCTATTTTGGGTATATGCACAAGGTGCTTTTAGGAACTTAATAGTCTGTATTTAGGCTTATCAAATTGCTTAATACGTGTTTTTACATGCAGCCTGGATAGTGGGTAAGATTACTGCCTTCATCACTTCTGACCCTGTGATCAAAACAACAATCAGAACCTATTTCATGTGAACCTATTCTGAAGAATATTTTACACATTTCCACTAGCCAATCTGCCTTATTACGCCATAATGTTTAAATTTCTGTTTGCTTTTTTACATACTGTAAGCTTTTCTTGTAAGAGTATTTGTTTTTATTCCCATGGAGGCAAAGCTATGTAATAAAAAGAAAATTCTCATAATCTGAATTAAAATCTACTTACTTATTTGAGGGGTAGATTTATTAGCCTGAATATCATTTGGGGGATACAAATCCTAATAATGGTTTATTTACATGAACCTATATAATGAAATTACTACATGCTTGTTTAACAGAATCTCCTATGATTGATGGCTTAAATGATCAGAATTTCTACAGATCTTTCATCAGTTTTTTTTTCATGTGTCATAATAAATAACTGAAAGCCATATGTTTAATTCATTATTGTGGTTGGCTATAGTCTTCCATATGACCCCACTTGTGATTAACAGCACATAGTAATGAGAACGCTGGACATCATATGTTCTATGAAAAAGTAAACTTGATTAAGGATTGAGAGACTGAATTAAGTTGTGTATATTTGCAGTAAGTTCTAGGCACCTGACTCTATCATTTCCATTGCGGAACTTGAGTGGTATGATGCTCTGGAGAGAGGATCTGAGGTTTTCTCATAAGTGGCTTCCATGTCTCATGAAAGTGTTTTCCCTGCATTTACACTCAAGTACAAGAGTGAACACAGTTAAATGGCCTAACACAAAGAAAAATATCAATGCCGTATAGGAAAGGAAAGTAAACCAAGTTAATCCGTCGCTTTGCTATATTTCGTCCACTATCATACTTGGGAGAAATGCATAGCCTTCTACATTGTCCGGCCATGACAAGTGTTAAAATATGTTCGAATTTAAATTTCACAGACATGTTGTTGCCTACTGCCACAAACCAGCCCTCCTGACTTACAAGCAGAATGATCCATGTGACTCTTTTCCTATAAAGTCAGCCACAAAGATGCAACAATGTGACCACTCTTCTTTTTTACCAAAAAGTACTTTATGCATTAATCTTTCTGTATTGCTTGCAGTGACTTTTAATTTTTTAATGAGTATGTGCATTGTGATTTAGAATATAATTCTGAATGATGATAATTTTGGTTTTTTCTAATTTTGGAGAAATTATGTGCACTTTTAGAAAATGTTGATGATGATTTGAAGAGCACTTGAAAAGGTTCTGGTGTGGATTGAACAAGTTTGACTTGGATCATGAATCTTCAAGCCACTTTTTTTTAATCACTTAATTTCTCTAAGATTCAGCTTCTCAGAAATCATGGAAACAGTCCCAGAGAAGTTCAAGAAGTATGAAGACCATGTGAAAATTCTTGTCATAGAATTTGGCTTCTGGGAAATGGGTAAGAATAAATACTATTGAGTTAAAGATTAAATTAATACCTATACTAAGGATAAAAAGTGGAAATTATTTTAAAAGATTAATGTTTGTACTAAGGATTAAACTTCAGTTGAATTAGTGCAAATTAAATATTGGACTTATATTTTAATTTCAAAATAAGATAAAACAAACTATAAAATCCAGAGTGTTATACCACTTATCTAATATATCCTTTATAAGTAAGTTTGTCTATTGAGAAATAGGATTTGAAGTTAACACATCTTTTAGAAGTTAAAAAAAAGTCTAAAATGAAAGATTGAATTTTTAACTTTTTTAACATTTTCCTTTGTACAGTCAATACTGTGGAAAGAAAAACTTGACTCAGTAATAATGATACGATAAGAAACACTGAGGCTATCTTGTTCTTTCTGTAAATTAGCACCATTAAAATGGCCACAAATCTTATGTAGGTTACAGCAGAAAGATAGAAAACAAGACAGTATGATAATTTGTTCTTTTAATCACTAGTTCATATACTCTTTTTAAAAAATTAAGTTTAATGATAGAACTTAAATAAACAATGATCATATTCATCATAAGGAAGTTGTATCTGCGTAAGGTATATCTTGATTCCTTTCTTTCTCTTCCAACTCCCTTTCCTTCCTTGACCCCTTATCCCCTCTTCACGAACCTTTGTTTCCATTTTATGCTTCTTTTAACATTTTTTTCTTTCCCTTCCTCCCCCCCCCCAAACTGTTCCCCTTTCTCTTTCACAATATCTATTACACACTTTGGTCCTTATTTACACTTGAGGTTTCTCATACCAGAGAAACATTTTAATTCACATGCTTTTAAATTCATTAATTTCTTTGATAAATAATTAGAATCTATTATGTGTCAGACACTGTCTAGGTTCTGAGAATGCAAAAACATAAACGGAAATTTTCATTGCACTAATAGAATTAATATCCAGTGAAAATAGAGGTGTTGAAGATATTTCACAAATTCAGTAAATTTTGTGGGAGGGAAATAATGCTATCAGTTTGAGACAAGGATTCTGAAGGAAATTCCCTATAGTCTGACACTTAAAAACTAAGTATTAGCAAGTGTGAGGGTCTCAGTGTAACAAGCATTAAAGATGTTAAAGTAACATCACTGAAACATTTTTATGAACTGTGTTTTAAAATGTAACATTAAGGCATCTTAATCAAGGAAATAATCTCATCAACTTTGTTTTTTGTTACTAAATCCAGTCTTTCTATGGTTTATTATTGAAATGCTTGTGCAGATCACACAAATAGCCAATGGAACGCAGCACCTAGGGGAGATTAAAAAGGAATTGCAAATTGTTTAACAAGTAAAAAGTAGTTTTTTAAAAATAAAATATGTAATGTAAGACAAAGAGTATCATGCTCTAGGATAGTGCTTCTCAAACTGTAAGAAACAACTAGTTTCTTTTTTCTCCTTTTTCAGTTTCTCGTAGACTGATGCTTTTATAAAACACAATAAAGATGAATGGTTTAGAAAGTAAACTTAAAAAACAGCTACACAAAACATAAATGTGTCATTTTTTATTATTAGATCAACTGACAGAAAACTGTATGTCCATGAATATAATCACGACAAATATGTAGGAAAAGAAGATCGAGTCATAAAATTATACACATTGCCATTAAATGTGTATGTGTGTGTGGTCAGTCACACTTCTGAACTTATCTCATTGCAGACCAGTTAAAAAATAGATCATCCACCGCATTACAAGAGAGTTTTGCTTTAGGAAGTTACTTACACATGACTACGATATTAATTTATTCTCTAATTCTTCACAATTTTTGTTATTATTATTATTTATTTTTCAAGTAAAGGGAAAAATTAGTTCAGCAACTGGGATTTGATTACCATGTAGAGAGGTGTGGAATTTAAAAAAGAAAACAGAAAACTTGCCTATATATCTCATCATGATCAAGAAATGTTAAAATACACCTTTCTTTGGATATGTAATAGCTTTATTGTCATTTTGTCTAACACACAACCTGTTTACTTACAAGAGCATTATACTGACATTGTTCCAGGCAACAAGAACCAATGCATTTATATTTTATTATTTTCTAGACCATAATGTTCCAGTAGTCATGTTGAATAGTCCAGTATCATTCATTTTACACTCATGTTCTGAATTCTGAGAAATGTAGCATGGCAAAATGGTGATTGAATTATTCACTTCAATTTTGCTTTTGATATTTTAGATAATAGAAAGTAAAAGGTTTTGCAAATAAACAGGCAAATGGGTATATGTAGACAATGGATGTGAAAGCATTAGCAAAAATAATGACCAGAAATAAAATTCATTAATTTAAAAATGTTATTTTTATTTTTCCAGTCTTTACTTGTTAGCATAGTTATCTTACCTCAGCATCTAATATAGGCATATGATTGTACTGAAGCTAGGATTATAGATGATCTGAGTCGATATATGAAAATGCTCCATAATCTAGGGAGAAATGGACAAGTGTATGTGACACCAGTCTGATGCATTAACCATTGAAAAATCAGTGTCCATAACAGAAGTTCAGTTTCAGGAAAGGACTCTGAATCCTCCCATATACTTTTCAAAGGAACAGACAAATATTAAGATGGAAAGACTGAGATTATCAACATATGTATTTTAGAATTTCAAAACATTTTAACAAGCTCATATCACTTTAAACAATCAGTATTCTTGAATTGGATTAACTAACTTTCAAGTTAGTCTTTTTGTGTTACGACTATTCCTTATCATTAGATTCCAGGAATAATTAACTGGTGGTACCTACCAACTAATAGTTATAGTGGAAATGTAAATAAAGTAGCTGTGACTTATTGGTTATCTATTACAGGTCTATCACTATACAACTTGTATGCAATTCAGCAAAAAACTGAGAGACTCTACATCCCTTTTATAGATGAAGAAACTAAGCTCATTTGCCTAAGATTACACAACAGATATATGGCAGGGGAGAATTGAAGCCCAGACAATTTTATTACAGCATTCTCCTGCATTAGTCTGCAATTGCCATTTTTCTAAGAACTTTTTGCTGATTTCCATATCCTTTGTCCTGGAGCCCATCTACTTGCCAACCTTCTGCCACCAAAAGACAATAAAAATATGTGACTTCTCCAGATCTCATTTCTCTGTGTTGTCTGGGCCTCTGCAAATAATCCTTCTGTTACATTATAGTATAGAATAAATGAACTAGAAGTCTCTCAACCTTTATTTTTAAATCTGAAATCTATCGGTATATATATATATATATATATATATATATTCATCATCTAGAGAACATAAAAAAATCAATGTTTTCTCGATGTTCTAGGCAAAACATTGGAGAAAATCAGTTTTAAAAATGATAGTTACGCTATTTTTTGTTTATATATTTGTATGAGCACTTGCATTCTCTATCTCCTGTTTGGCAGGCCTTGGGCATTTTAAACTAATGAATTTCTCAACCACTTAGAGAGGAGATTTAAAACAAAGTTTACTCTCAAGATGTAACTTGACACTGAGTTATACCACTTGTTTTATTCTTCCTAATGGCACAGAGTCAATCCACAGATATTTCATCTTGCAATTTTCTACTGTTATGAAAAAGCACGGTGTTAATCATTGTGATACTTTATAAACTGACCATAAACCAATGTTTATAGTCAGTTAATCATTGAATTACTTTGCCTTAGGTAATTTAATGCATTACCATAACGTAGCGATCTACTTAATATAAATTTTAAAGTGAACACAATAAAAACTGTATAGCATTAATATATTATGCATTCTAACCTGAAATTTAAAAATACAACTAAGTCTGGACAGAGTTCAGATGTTCTATAACTTTGGTTTCCTCTAGTCTTGCTGGGAAAAAGAGTGAAGAGGTAAGCAAGGGTAGCAGTAGACTATTATTCTACTGCTGATGATAACGCATCCCTTTCTCTAGGTGCTTTAGGTAAAATGGCTTTTAGTCCTTTCAGGCTACCACTTTGGAATCTATAATTACACATTTTTGAAACACTGAACCACAGTTAAGGGAAACATACACCAAGTTGAAAAAAATCAGTACGTTGTACTAATTTCAGTAAAGTGAGAAAGTGCTTCTCTTTTAAATGACCAATACATATTTTTAAAGAGATTTCGGGTTAGAGGATGTGTTGAGACAATCTTGTTTTCAGCTCGATCTGACTTTGAATCTCCACTGAAGCCAAGGCTTGCCTCAAAGTTGAGCTCCTCTTGCGTCAGCCTCCTCAGTGCTGGGATACTAGGCACAATTCACTACACCTGGCTGGTACTCTTAAAATTAATCATTTCACAATTTGACATCTCCTTTGTCTTGAAAACAACATTTATTGAGTAGCTACTATGTCTCAGGTGTAGTAAGTACTAAGTCAGCTTCTTTTTATGGTCAGTTTTAACTGTCAGTAGTGGGCCTGAGAACTTTCTTGAAATAAAATTTAGAAATCTTTTATTAACACTAAGCCTTAGTTTAAGTTTCAAAAGCAGCAGAGACATATGCAGAAATGTGGACTTTTTGTTCTCATCAATACTAAGGCTCTTACCAGTGGAAGGATCAGCACATGTACCGATGGTGTCCACACAGACAGAGGAGGTGGTAGATACAAGCCACGAGGAAAGGGTTGTTACACGTTGGAAAGCAGCTGCACACCTGAAGCTCTCTTTCCGCTTTCAGTGTGGTGAAAAATCAGTGAAATAAGTTTCTAACCATCCAGTAAAGAAACAGGCTCACTTGTAACAAAAATCCAATCAAGTTTCCTAGAGAAACATTGGTAAATTTGAGGGAAATGATCTGGGTTCCTCTCCAAATCCTGCAGCTACAGTAATTCCTTTACATTCAAAAATATTTTTATGGTATTCAGGTGATTATCGCCTTTTAGAATCACTGTTGCCAAAGAGCCTCTTAGGGTCTCTTATTTATGAATATCATGTACTTTATGAATATTTGTCATTCTATTTTGTGAACAGTGTTTAAAAATATTTTTAACACAAAGTCATGTACTTTTTTCCTTCATCAGGTGCCACCAGTGTGTGTTGAATGTTGGTGGAGTAGAATACATTGATTTGATTAAATAATTGGAAGAAAGGGTTTTTTTAGCTTTTAGTTTTGGTTTAAAAAATAGAATCTCCCCAATAAATGTAGTTATTCTAATGAAAATAAGGACACAGTTATGAAATATTTGAGCAGTCATAAAGTAGATAGAGAAGCTAAGCCAGTGTTTTCTAAACTTCCTGGACACTGGAATCACCAGGATGTCTTTTAAATTTCAAAGCCAAGCCGACACTCCACATAATTCAATGGTTTTCTAGCATGTAGCTGGGCAGGAAGATTCAGGAATGAGGACTTTTTAAAAATCTCTATGGTGACTGCACCAAGCAGGCAACTTAGGAAATCACTAAGCTAGTTTGTCACACACACAGAATGTTATTTTCAAGTATGGCTTTACTTTAAAAAAAAAAAATCTCAAATTAGATACCTTCAGGTAATAATTTTGTCCAAATGTGCGTTTTCTAATGATTATGACTATATACGTTGTATGAACGAATGTCATGCTGGCTTCTTATACTATAAAATTTCTCTCACCATATTTTCAGAAACAGACAACCAAATTGGGGTATTTGGAGATGAATGTATTAGTTTAAATAGCATGCACTGGAAAACACGCAGTCACAGTAGAATATATTTACAATAATGATAATATTCTGTTAGGCTTCAGCACTGTATTTCCCATCTGTTGGTCTTAATTGTGAGTACTTTTAGAAAATTATCATGATTACTCAGAAAAGGCAAACTTGGAAAATAAAAAAAGCCAAACAATTTTTTTCTTTGCTGTGATTTACTTTTAGTGCTTCAGTTAACAAAAGTGTACGTGGCATTGGTTACACTGGTACTACTACCAAGAGTAATCACAGCAACACTGGTTATTTATTGCCCATCTGCTCAGGTTCTTTCCATAGATTTTAACCAGTGTTCAAATTGACAGCACTAACCCTCTTTCAAATTTAAAAGTAAATGCAGATTCAAAACGACTAACCAACTTACACAACAGACCAGCAGCAAAATCGGGACAGTAAGCTGCAGTGGCCCAACTTGAAAGCATATGTTTTTGGTTTAATGTATCCTATGTCTCTACTCAAAATACCAAATTGGTTCTGACTTCATCCAAATTAACACTGATTTTTTTTTTTTTACAATGTGTCTGCCACTCTCCTGTCTCAGCAGACTATGAAGATACAGTTGTAAAGTTCTAAGAGAAATTACGCCTACCCTGCTTGTTCATAGGAAAACCAGGAGGAAGTGTGTGTGTGTGTGTGTGTGTGTGTGTGTGTGTGCAGATTTTGAGTCCAGTTTTACACATATAAAAGTGAGATAAACACAAAAACTGCACGCCAGTGGGGATTGCAACTGTGAACCTTTGGAAATTGGCTCGTTCCTGTGTTTGCCGAAACCAGTCTGGTGCTTTGTGTCACACTCCCCTGCCATATGCAGGCACACTGGCTCTTTTCCTAGGGAAAATGTTTATTTTAAAACATACCCAAAGACACTATGGGCCAACACTGGCTATCGTACCTTACAGAAGTTCTGATTTTAAGGTTGTAAAATCTAATGACTTCTTGTGTTCAAGTGATTAAAAAAAAAAAAAAAAAAAAAAAACCTCAAACTAGTTTAAGAAAACACAGCAACACCCAAGAACCAGCGGCAACAACTTCACTGAGGGAGTGCTGGGTGCTTCCGCCGCTGGAGGAGTTTCTAAAGGCCCAGTACTGCTCTGGAGCACTTTAGGATGAATGAAGGGGCAGAGTCCAGGGAAACCCCATGGGATCTGCCTGTCCCCTCATTTCTCATTTTTGTTACCATGTGTGTTCTTCTCTTTTCCTTCTGCCCCTTTGGGTACTCAGGCTGTGTGTGTGTGTTTAGGGTACAGAAAAGAGGCCGGGTGAGGGCAGCTTCAGCTTCCTGGCCAGGTCATTTCATCCTGGGGATCTGGTAAGCAGGAGCTTCCCCATCCTGATTCCCACACTTCACTTCAAATCCCCAGAGAATGCCTCCCGTTGTTGTGGCTTGGGTCCCTTCTTCTGTCCTTGACTTGTCGCTGTGCCCAGGCCTGGATTAAAGGTCTGCCTCCCCAGAGTGGAGCAAGAGCAGAGCTGAGAGTGACTGCGAGGGAGGGGAAAGAGAAAGCGTGGCTGATGGGCTAAAGTACAGACGCCAGTCACACAGACATTTGATTTCTTCCTATTATTTCCCACCTTACTTGGTAAGTGACTAACAGATCTGGCTCAAAAGTGGATGCTTTCCATACCAGTTCAAAAGTGATCACCATCAAAGCTGGTTTGTTGGAAACAGAAAGATAGCAAGTGATCAGAATGGCTGGCTGTCACTTGATCTCAAATAATGGATAAAATTATAGTGCTTGGGGTAATAATTGGTGAATCCAAGGCTACTCACTTTTACTGACATTTCAAACTCTCTGAGCCATATATGCCTGATTAGTTAAATGGGAGAGTAATAGTACCCGAGAGGTAATATTTTGCACAGACTCAATGAGATCACTTATAAAGGGTGTTAGTCAAGAGCCTGACACACAGTAAATACTCAAAACATGTTTACTAGAAGTAGAAAGTATTAACCAAGCTTCATGATAACAGCAGAAAGTTTATAGCAGTGTAACTATAAGCAACAGTTTCATCAGATGATAGAGATTACAATGAAATTGTGATACACTAACACAAGAGATGAAAATTATAATACATATACATATACACATGTTCAGTCCACTAGTTGAGAGGTGAACCACTTATCTGAAGTCTATAGAACCAGGGCATGTAGAATTTCAACAGCAGCTATTAATGACATTTTGTTTTGACGTCTCACACACCACTAGCCAGAACCTGAAACTTTGTAGTGTTTTCATTAGTCTTCTTAAATTGGGTTCCATTTCTGTGTATATTTATGCAACTTTGAATCTAGTTCCCAAAGATTTCCTTTCACAAAAACAATTTGATGATCATTTGTTTTATTTTAAAAAGTATCAAAATGTCACATTATAAAGAATATAAATGTATAGTTACATTTTATTAACTTATTACATGACTTAAAGCACTTACATAGCACATGAGCTATGTAGAAAGAACAATCCATTTTATGTTTGTAGGAATATAAGTGGAGTGTACAGTAAAAATAAAATGCTAAGAAGTTATTTTGGTCTTCAGACTATTTATTTAAACCAGTGGGAGTAGAGGATTAATAATACCTTTGTTAAAGTACTTTTCATAGTCCTCTGCTTTGCAAGTTGTTGAAGGTAGTGAGCTAAAACATTTTGACTGGGGGAGAAAAAGAACTTCCCACATCATAAAATGGACTAGGAATTTATTTTGTAATAAACACTCATTTTTTAAAGAAAAATATAATTATTGACCACCAGATGGCTCCCATATTTTTAAAAATTCAGCAGAAAAGGTCAAAACTTCAAAATCTTAAGTACGTACAAGTTTTTTTACTGTTTCTCTTCTCTTAAAAAATGTATGATTTATACACAAATAGTATGGTGTGTACTATGGTATACGGTTCAGATTTTTTATGAAAATCTTGAGATTTCATAAAGATTACATTCTTGAGATTTTTCTTTGGAAGCATAAATCCTATGTATAGCGACATCTCGGGAATGATAGAAGACAGTGAAATCGTATTTTCATATTTTGTTTTAAGTGACACAAACATCATGTCTCATATCAAATCCGAGGTCAAAGCCACATGCTCTTTTCATGTGTATTTTGCCCTGGCATGAACGAGGTGTGGCTGAATGAACCCCTTCCTCAGTGCCGCAGGAGGTTTGTGTAACTCCAGTCCTCGGGGCTGTCAGTAGTAACGCCTTGCTACAAATCAAGGCTCCCCACAGAAGCAGGACAATTCTGTGCTGTGTGCACTGCGAAGCCAGTTCACAATGCGGGGTGCACAGGCCTGGGACCCCAGCACCGGCGTGGCTGGGCAGGGACGATGCTCCTCCACGGGCTGCGCTGCACTAGGATTAATATGTAAGCTATTAAGATCGCAAACCCTGCATTTGTCACTCCGACAGCTTTTTAAAGGCTGAGCTGCCCGATTTGTCTCTCATTAAAAGCTCGAGCGCAGTTTAGTGATACGAAGTCACTGAGCCGTTGAGCTCCCTGAGTGCACATGTCTATTTTGGGAATTTTCTTTTTGTCAATAAAAAGGCCTCTGTTACTGCAACAGAGCAAACTCAGGAGCAGGGCTGACCCGCACTTGCACCCTGCTACTGATTCTTCCTACCTTTCTTGCTAATGCGAAGCTCACCCCATGCCTGCTACCCCGGGGAAACCAGAAACGTGGAGACAAGGTCTCCTTCGCCCATATGGCTTTATTTGTGTTCCGCTGGCACAGTTATAGTCATACAGTAACCAACATAAATTTTTAGTTTTATTATCACCTCTAAAAAGAGACAGAAATGTGAAAATTGAAGCCAGAAGGTTTGTATCACAGGATTAATTAGGCAGGGCCAAGTGGAGTCTCACTCCTGGCAGCCAGCGCCTCAAGAAGGTGCCTGCCTTCAATTACGGAGCGCACAAAGCAATTAAAAACCCTGTTTCTTTTTCCTGAGGTGTTACTTGTTACTTGATAAATCTCTTTTTTAAAATTCTCTGGGGATCTGAACTGGCTCGAGGTGCAATCTACCGGGGTAGATATTCATGAAAAATTGATTTAGCTCTAGCCTAAGTGCAATAGGTTTAAAATAAACCTGAAAGGGATGAACAGTGTGTTTCTTGGCTGACATTTTATTGGCCATTTTTTTAAAGCACAAAAGACTAGATAATTAAGAATTGAGACATTATGGATCTCCACAAGGAGATATGAATCGAATTGGTCGGTCATGGCAGGCATTTTCTCCTAAGTCACCCTGCACATTTGATTAACCTTGCTCACAGGGCTATTTGTACATTCCCGGGACAACACTGTGGTGTGTGTAAGTCAAAGTGCAAGCCTCAGAGAACCCAGGTCCCTTTCTAACAGGGCACTGGCTCAGTATGAAATGGTGTCTTCTTACCAAGTCTGTGTCCTGGTCCACAGGAATGTGAAATTTGGATCTGTTGCTCTACGTTTCCAGAAGGAACTTTTCTTGCTTTTGATTGTTATTTTTGGCCATTTCATTATTATACCAATTTTGAAATGATCTATAGATATCAGATATGTGCTCCAGTTGTACAGCTAGTTTTGTGGACTATGATTTTACCATTAATTTGTAAATCACCTATCTTTTTCCCCTGGAATATAAATAATTAAAAATATGCAATATGTACAGTGTATAACTAGTACGAAGGACAGAGCTCTATCAAGATATGTGAGCCTAAGCTTTATCTGTGATCTCATGTTTCCTGTTGAAAGAGAAGCAAACTGTTTTTAAATCAATAGACTAAAAACCATCATTATAAATACAGGAATGTGAAATGTACTTTCAGTGATAAAGTATGCTATGTATAATTGAATACAACAACTAAAGAAGTAAAGATTAAGAAAATTAATTGTAACAAAATAACATTCTATCTTCTTAATTTTCCTACTTTATTTCTTTCCATTAATAAATATATATACATTAAATGAATTAGAAGGACTTATTATTTATTAAATCCCATGATAGTTTAAAACAAAACCTAAATGATGATCATAACCATAAAAAAGTTTTCAACATTTTAGTGAAGATAACTTTTGACAAATAATAACTGGGAATCCATACTCTATTCACAAAATATTAATTTTTGTTGACACTTGTGGTTATGTAATAGATGCTCTTTCTCCAGTCCAAAAAATCCAAATTCGATTTTTTCAAGAGGAAAGTAAATGCTCAAAACATGCTAGAAAGTATGTTATGAAAAGCAATTTTTAATTATAGGGCTGGCTTATTGTGATACATTGTAACTGTATTCTTTTATAATAATAGGTCCAAATATCTGCCTTTTATCTTAGAAAATTTGAGCACATGTCAAAAAAATTTACTATTTCCTTATATGCTCATCCTTGGTCTGGTTTAAAAATTTCACCAATAGGTTCTTGAATAAAATGTGGTCTATTTTGTCACTAGTCTTACTAAAACTAAAACTAATTTTTCTTTTAGATGAAACAGTTTGAAGAATGTGATAAAATGATAATTTTTCATTCAGGATCATTGGCCATGGTTAGAGCTTAGAGAAATAGCCTTATTGTGGTCTATCCTTTTATACTATCTTATTCTCCCCTTTGGTTCTCTCCTGTATATATCTCTTTGCTCAGGTTCCTCAATAAAACTGCTTGTGCCCTGAAGGATCCTGTGACTCCTCTTGTTGGTATCAAAGCTTTCCTGTAATCTGCTGCCCTTCAGTATAGGCAAAGTCAATGAATAAAACGGGTGTTACTCTAGTGGTTAGATGTTATTGTATGAAAAAGTTATTGTATGTATTGATGGGATTTTGCGGATGCAATTAAGCTTCCTAATCAGTTGATTTATGTTCATTAAAAGTGCCTTTATACTGAAGGACCTGGTTTAATCATGTGAGCCCTTTAAAGCGGGATCTACAGCTGAGAGATTTAACATCACTGGGACTCTCTCTTGGTGGCACTGGAAGTACAAACAGCTGTGAGTTCCACCACGGCAAGGACACGAAATGTGCTGTCCACCACATGAGCTCATGAGAAGATCCTGGATGACAGAAGACTCAGTCCATGGTGACTTCATGGTTTTACTCTCAAGGCACATGGCTGCCTATGATAAAACACGTAGATAATGCATCTCGTTCCAAAGATGATAGGCGTAATATTTTCTTTAAATGAAATGACTGGAAAGTGAAAGAAAGGTATTGCCAGGGAAGACCTTTGTTCTCCTCAGCAACGTGGCCATTTTTCAAGCCTGGCTGCTTCTCCCTTGATAAAATTCCCAGAGATAATCTTCTGCCCTTGCCTGTTTAAATGTGGTTGTCGTGGGGGCATTAGAGATGACTGAACTTCTACCAACTTTTTCTTTCTTTTTGCTGCCTCTGGGAATTAACATGAATATAAATAGCTGCAAAAAAGAGAATTAATGAAATCAGGGACCAATCAATAAACTTTAACTGAGTTAATATAAGTATATATCTTTTATTTCTAGCAATAATTTCCCGTATCTCTGCTGAATTCACTTGTAAAAATCTGGAGTCATTCTCTGCTAATGACTTCACTATCTTATTCGATTTTTTCAAGAGGAATGTAAATGCTCAGAACACGCTAGAAAGTGTTGTGAACCCACAATATTGCAGTTAACCCATATATTTAAAGCATTCTTAAATTTCAGTTCATCTAAATGATCAAATAGTAGAAAGGTTTCTGTGCCTCAAACCTTTTTTTGCTTGTGTTCTAAATAACACAGTATTGTTTTCATGTACAGCCTTGGCAAGTCTCTGCTCCAGTCCCCGAGTATCATACTGGGTTGGAAGATACACTTCCTGCTACTTTTCAATGCTATTTTATTATTACACAGTGGATGGGACTTTATAAATAAAGGAAGGAACTTGAACTTAGTGATGACTCCACTCAGTACTTCTCAGATGTGGCCCCATTGACATTTTGGGTGAATAATTCTTTCTTGAAGGGGATTGGCCTGTGTATTGGAAGATGTCAAGCAACGTTGTTAATTTCTAGCCAGTAGAATCTGGAAGTGCCACCCTCACCCCGTCCCATCAACACCAAAAATTGTCACAAATGAAAAAGCCCTTAAGATATCACAAATGTTCCCCTGGAGGAAAATTATTTTCAGCTGAGAATCAGTACTCTAATTGTACACCCTCAACAGTTTATAAAATGTCCAACCTTCCTCTTATTTATTTAATTTAATTTTTGTGTAGGTTTATAAATTTTATTTCTTTTTGTTATTTTCATTATGCAAATCCATGTGGAACAGTGTAATAATTTAATATAAGTACATAGTGTACATTAATGAAATCAGAAGAGTAATCTTTCCATCTGTTCAATATTAAAAATTTTCTTATTAACACATAATAATTGCACATAGTTACAGGGGAGAGTGTGACATTTCAGTACACATAAATGATATGTTTTGATCAAGTCAGAGAAATTAACATTTTTCTATCTTCTTGTTGTGACATCCTAATACAAGAGAATTTAGTTAACATTTTGAAATTTTTTCTTGTATTGGTGACTTGGAGCTAAGTCACCCAGATAGCAAAATTGGTATTGCCAATTATTTTCTAATTTCTGTGTCTTTACCCTTATTAACAGTTAGGACACAGAACTAAAATCATTTAGCACTTAATGAATAATGTTCAAGTATTGCTATCTAAAACATGTTTTTAAAGCACCTATTCTAACTTTGATAGCACTTGCAATTACTGTCATAATATTAAAGGTACTTAGTGTGGTAATTGGTAGGAGCTGAGCCAGCAGAAAGACGTATTTTGGAAACTTGTTGAGTTTATGAAAACTTCCTGCTTTGCTTTGCTTGGGCTAGAAATCAATGAATGGATGTTTGATTGCTAGAAGGAACTACATATTTTGTCAGTGTTCCCTTTTGTTTATATTATTTTCAGCTGCAGCAGGAGGAATTGAGCAAATGTTGCTTATACATCTTTAAAAAAATCCCTGTCTTATGTTTTTGTCTTGTAAGATTATCATACGGTTAAACTATTTGATATGTTTTTATATATCTAAACTGATTGTATTATTTCTACTTATCCTATTTTTTATGATTTCCTGAAAATTGAAAGTTCCAAGTTCTGGAAGTCAGAAGGGAATAGAATAAGAAGTATCTGTTTCATTTATTTCCTGCATAATCTAAGCGAAATAGTGGAGAAAACCACACAATGAATAGTGAGAAACAGATAGAACAGGGGTAGGTACATCTTCATAACTTTCTGCCACCGTGACAAAATTGTGAGACAGTCAAAGGAGGAAAGTTTATTCTTGCGTATGGTTTCAGAGGCTTCAGTCAGTGATCATTGCCCCCCGCCCCTTAGATCAGTTCACTTCAGAACATCTGGGAAGAACAAGAGAAGTAGGAAAGGGCTCAGCCCCTAATATTTCCCTCAAGGTCACATCCCACAGTGACCTGACTTCCTTTCTCGAGGCTTATTCTCCTCAAGGTTTCTCTACAATCCAGATGCACCACAGTTGGAGACTGATCCTGTAGAGCAGAAACCTTTGAAGGATTTTTTTTTTTAAAGATCTAAACCATAATGGAGAGGTATAGGGAGATGGACCAGAAGCCTAAACTTCTTAAGTTTTATCAAAGCAATTTCCTCACATTACAAGAAATCACCAGGAATAAGAAAGGATGGGTTTCTTTTCTGCTGGAGATTTTTCTAGGAACGTGGGTCTTCATGTAACTTTGTGCCAGACCATTCTGGTTCTTTCCCCTGGTCATGCTCTACATTAGAGGGTAGGTGGATCAGGAGGGCTTCCTGTATCCAGCACATGTTGTCCACAGGGGCGTGTTTGTCTGTCTCATGTTCATGTTGGTCTGGAGTCCCTCTCACCAACTTTGTGCTGTTTTTCTTAGCTACACTTTAACCCCAGTTGAACTCACCTGCATGTGTATAAATTCATTGTCAGACAGGTACATTGCTGGGAAGGACATCAGCTTTACACAGTCTTATGTAGTCCTCAGAAGCTTGCCAAGCAAAACTTTTCTGTACTTTGTCATATCAATAAGTAGATTATTTTTCATAATTCTGAACATTACTCAAGTGAGTGATACTTTCCAAAGATTAATGATAATTTTTATTATTTATCTTGTAAGAAACTGCCTAAAACTATGAAAGACACATAACTTTGAGCCACAAAAATATTAGGGTGGAATTTCCCCTATAAATACTTTAACAAGAATTTTTACTAGGACATTGTGTTATTTCAGTAAATAATTTGCTGAAATCCATGTTACATGCAAGTTATTACCTATATAGTGAATTTTTTGATGTTATTGTGTGTTTGGACAGCATATTAGGATAAATAGTGCCTGAATAGATACCTGTGATTTTCTGGAAAGAGTAAACTATGACTCTTGATTTTCTCTTACACCAACTTTTATACTTCTCTTGTTTCCTTCTCATTATCATTCACTGATGGTTTAAATCTTTTTCCATTTCTATCTCTATTTCTGTTTCTTTGTGTCTTACACACAGAGATAAGCAAACAAGGAGAGGAAGAAAAATGAGAGACAGAGACAGAAAGAGACAGAGAAATTTTATGTCAATATTCCTTGCTCTTCAAATGAATTTATACTCTTTCATTACCTTTCATTCTCCAAGTAGCTCTAGCTCCAATCTGAATTGTTTTTACTATTTTGAAAATCTTTTTCTTTTTTTCTTTTTTTAGAGAAGAAAACAAAACAGAAAAAAGGGTAGAAATAATATAGAATTTTTTTAAAAAGTAAGAAATCATTAGCTGATTAATTATACATTGCTGTCTTAGAGGTAGTTGTTCAAGTTACAAAATCAAAAAAAGTGGACAATCAAAAAATGACAGAACAAAGTATTCTGTTTGATAAGTTAACAAAAACAGTTGTATGGTTTTCTATCTTGCACACATACATACAGTTATATCCTTTAGAGTGCTTTCTTTTCCTTTCATTATTAAATTTTCTATTATACATATTGGATCATATTACACTTTCAGTTTTTTATTATTATTTTTTATACTAGAGAGATGATATGATATTTATGGAAACGTTTTTACTAAGACCATTTTTACCTTTTAGGTCATTACATTTAATAAACAGTTATCAAGTATATCTTATTCAATATTTCTAACTAAAATTCAACTCTGAGGCCTCCGTTTTGTCCTTTGACTCAGAGGTCAAGAGGATCTCCTGGATTTCCTTTCACACCTTGAAAATATTCCACAAACCCTATTGTTTACTTCACTTTTTGTCAAGCAATTTTAAATCCATTTTGCTCCTTCTAAGTCTCTTTTCTTTCATTTCACATATAAATCTATTAAATCTCCACTATTCCCATGATTTCCTTAACCCTTAGTCACAGGAGACACCTTTTTCAGTTAGCTATTACTTCTTAACAAAGCCGTCCACGATTAAATGGCTTAACACAACAACTATTTCTTGCTAGTCTTGGTCTCAGCTGGGCTAACAATGGTACTTTCTTACTTCCTGTAGAACTGGCGCGCCCTGCCTTCCCACGGGCTCCCTTATGCTGGAACAGCCGAGCCAGTTCACATGGCTGACATAGGATGCTGGTTACTGGCAAGGAGCTCAACGGGACCTATCAATTGGAGCATCAGCGTGTATCCTGTACTCACGACTTGTGCTTACTTGTGCTTCTCACAGCAAGGAAGCTGAGACACAAGTGAAAAATGCTAGAGGGGAAAAGTAAACATTTCAAATACTTTTAAAAAATCATGTCTGTGACAAGGATGCTGCAATTTCTATCATATCCTATTTCTTTAGCTGTCAGTAGGCAAGCCCAGATTCAACCAGGAAGAGAAGTAAATTCTGCATGTTGATGAAAAGAGTAATTAAAAGTGCATGTTTACTATACAAGTGATACTTCAGTCACAATTATTTAAATTCACTTGTGGTGTCCGTGCTCTTCAAATACATATTCACCAGGTTCTGTTTTAGTCTCTCTCTCTCTCTCTCTCTCTCTCTCTCTCTCTCTCTCTGTCTCTCTCTCTCTCTCTCTCTCTCTCTTTCACTATGACCATATGCATGCAGACTGCAGCATGATATTTTGAAAAAGTAATAGGGAAATATTTATTATGGTCACTATAACTATATGTAGGCTTAGAAGGAGATAGACATTCAATGCTTTCCCTATTTGAACTTATTTTAGTGGTTCCAAATTTCACAATTTGAATTTAGGAGCACAATATTCTAAACCTAAGTCTGAATTCATATGTATTTAAAAGGAATAAGTTAACTATCATAAAATTAATGATAATGGGTTTGGATACTATACAGTCTTATTTTTCAGAGAAAAATAATTCCATATAGAATTTGATACATGATACACTTTGAATAATAATTTACCTCATAGTGCTTTATTAACTCCTCAGGTAGCCAAGTGAAATCATCCTAGGAAGATAATCAAACTTGCTTAAAAATGCAGAAATACATGGTCTGTCATGTTTTGAGAAACAAAGCATTTTATAAGATCGCCTTGGTGATAATTCCTTTATTTGGCAAACATGGAAATGTTTGACATAGGCAATCAGTCTTACACTGCAGTGAACTCATAATATCAGATTGTTAGTTTAGAAGATAAACTATTTCTATGGATGACTGTCAGAAAACAGAAGCATTTTATTTCAAAGCTTCGCACTGAAGTACCCTTCCCAGCTTACCACCCTCAATTAACAAATCAATGGTAAAGATTAAAGTATCTTATAATTTCCTGAAGTATGAGACACATTTTTAATATCTTCATGTCAACTCTTGAAAGGATATAATTAAATAAAATGATTTTCCATTTCTCTGTTAGATCAATCATTAATTTAGACTGGAGTTATATTCTGATGACAATGAACAAACTCCTCAGATATGTAAACAAGAAATACTATCTACCACTGGATCAAAATTCAATGTTCAAAGTGTGAAAAAACAATTTTAAGAAATGTGACATTACAAATCACATTTTATAGCATGAGATTATAAATACTATTAATCAAATTATAACATCAAAATAAAAGTTGACAGATTAAATGGAAGTTGGATGTTTTTAATGTAAAATCCTTCCGAAGTTACAAACAAGATGGGTCTGGTGGAAAGGAAACAGGGAAACTGGGAGGGAAAGTATTCTGTGGCTTATATACAAATCACCTCCTAGCATAACCTTGCTCATTTTGTTTATGTGAAGCTATAAGTTTTATAAAATGTATAACGTGATGGATCTGGAATCTAATATTTTTTCTGTACATAACAGTTTAGGTTTTCTGCTTTAAAAATTCTAAATACCTCTAGATAATTTTGAAATTAGCCAGTAGTTTGGTTAACCAGGATGATACGTTATCATTGGTTGTCAAATGTGAACATTTTCTCCCAACAATGTGTAAGACACACAGGCTGTGCACACATCCGTAGTGCATGTAAGCTGTCAACTCCATAGAGCTGTCTATGATACACTTGCCATCATTATAACTAGTTACAAGTGTACTAAATGAATGTGGCGTCTTTAATGTGCATCTAATATAATATTTCTGTTAGAATCTTTCAAAGTAAATTCTGTTTGAATCAAATTTAGAGCAAGAAGTTGATAGAACCTCCTCATTCCGTGCTGACTAGAAAAAACAAAACAAAACAAGTAACTAGCCAAAGAATGAAAAGAATCACTCTCCAAACTTTAAAAATATTTTGTCAACAATTTTCTTTGGCAGCTCTACACTCTTTGCCTGTGAATGCAAACAATTCTATGCTTTAATGTTTCTAAAAAAGAAACAGTATTTATTCGATCTTTCACACTGAGAAGTGAGATTACAAGCTGATTTATAATCTTAAATAGTTTAATATGAAAGTTATTTGCAAAACGTTTTGTATCTGTAATTCAAGTGAAAGTCTAATAAGTTAGCTATAAAACAGTGTGTAGTGCTGAAACTATATATGTTCTGTGCAGGAAGAAAATTTTTTTTTTTTAAACCAAGCAAGTTTTGCACGTTTATAGTGGTCATATTTACTTAGTTAATTCTGTGACCACATGGATCGTTCGATTTTTGTATGTTGGTTTGGATACTTACAGAAGAAAGCTACTCCCGTGTACTTTTAATTTAACCTGGGACATGAGTTTAAACAAAGAAACATACATACATAAAGTGGTGAGTGTAAGTATCTATGAAATGGTTTGTAATTATGTTTAAATGGAGGCTGTTGATCCATCCATCTCCAAGCCTAAAATATTTCCCACAGAAAGTGGCATGTTCAAGTACACTGGATAAATGTTTCCAATTGATTTATGAGTATACATCAGTTGTCCTATTAGTGTAAAATTTAAAAATTACTTATGTTAATATGAAAGCAAATGCAAGTTTTTAAAAATTATTGACAAATTAACTGCAAATTTTCAGGTAAAGACAGTATATTATTCAGAATTCTGAAATTCAAAACTATTGACAGAAATGCAAATTACTGGACAATTATACAGAAATAACTGTAAAATGTAAGCATTACATTGAAATGCTTTAAAAATCAGAGATTGGCATAATAATTTGAATAAAGGTATTCTGAGACAAATGAAATAGGAAGGCAGAGTAAATCTTAAAAGTGGACATTAATTAAATTTTTAGATTTATATGTTAGACAAATAGGGAACCATTAAAAAATGGAAGCAATGTGGATTTTCAGAATGTAAATTTTGAAGATAACCATGGATTTGGATTGTACTACATAACCTAATGACTTTGATTTTCTTCAATTTAATTTAAACATCTACCCCACAGATAAAAAGAAGCTGGTCTATAGATAAGTGAGAAAATATATAAGTATGGTACCTCATATAAGAAATATTTAATGAAGAATTATGAAAGTTATTAAAATATATAACTTTATTACATATGATGGATAATAAATATATAAGCATGTACTAAAATGACATATAAAATATGATATGTTTTACTTAATGTATACATATACTTTATGAGTGTGTGCTATTTGAATATATTTCTATAGGAAAAAATCAGAAAACGTTTACAGTAATAAAAGGGTAATTACTTGAATCTTTCTATACATTTATTTTATTCTCTTGACCATAAATGTGTATTATATAATGAGGAAATAGAAATTATGAACAAAAAAAGAATTTTGTGATGCATGTTCTCTAACAATTTAGGTAAATTTTTAGGAAGAGGATTTAAATAGATTACATAAGTAAAACCATTTAGTGATTAAACCACCTTAAACTACAAAAACCATTTTTTGTAAATTGTGAGGTTCAACTTTCTCTAAATAAAAAAATTTGGAAAAAGCTCTTTGATATACGTTAGCTTGCCTAAATTTATAAATAGTTCTTGTCACATGTTTAGCACAGACTGTTCCTCAGTATAAATTGCTTTTGAAATTTTTCTTCTATTTGTCTTTCCCAATGTAGTCTGCAAGGTTAGAGAAAGAAGTAACAGATACATAAACTAGAAAATTCAGTTATGTGCCCACTAATGGCTCTGCATCTGAGAAGGTATTTTACTACAGTTGGATGTCCTTTATAAGAGCGAAGATTGGATGTTGGAAAAAATTATTTGACAGATATTCAAGAATAATGATTTCCTTCTTATTCAAGTTAATTTGTAATCTGGAAAACACCATTTACAAACACCATTTACCTTATATATCTAGATTTCCAAAAATTATAAGATGCTTTCTTAATTGCTTTATTTAATTGGTAGAAGAAAACTTTCAGTGACAAATTCTGTTGTGATTCATCAAAGTACCGAATTTTGTAACTAGCAACAGTTTTCCTAATTAAATGTAAATGTGTCCCTTTGCCCATGAGAAAATAGAGACCCAGAGAGATGGGGTTACTTACCCAAGGATACACAGCTAATGGCAGAGGTCCAGAAAAGGCCTGGGGCTGCCTAGAAGCTACTCCAGTACACTATATATTTCTCTATTTAAAGGATTAAACTTAAAGTACAAGTGTACTCTGATGATTATGTTGTTATCAAAGACATTTAAACTTTTGACTTCAGAGCTCACATTCATTCAACTTTTAAATAAATTCCAGTGCAACCCCTTTGAGACAAGATTATGCTTTCGCTGTATGCCTTCGGGAAAATAGCTGAAATCTTGTAACAGAATTTTGCCTGTGTAAATTCCTGGTGCAAATGAAGTTACCTGACTCTTGAATCTTTAGCTACTTGAATGTTTTAGCAAAGATCTTTTGTAAAATTTCAATGGTATTCATCATCTGCCTAGCAATACTCCAATACTAACTGCTACCAGATATCTTTATCGAATATGAATGGATTGATTTTTTAAAACAAACTGGGATATCAATAAATATATAGGTTGTAGATATGCAACTCTAATAGATACATATCATTCATGACAAAAAGTAACAATGTTGAAACCCTACACTTCACTAACATTTTTGTCATATGTTGGCTAGTTGTGGATTTGATTAATGACTTCAAAGAATAATCTGTGAAACTTTCAATGTTATATTATTAAATATAACCTGTGATTTTATAAAGTAATGCATTTCCTGTGCAGAATAATTGAAAAGAATAGATAAGCCATAAACAAAAAACAAAATCTTGTAATTGCACTGTTAAGTAAATGAATAGAAAGATAAATATACATAGAAATAGATAGATATAGAGATATATACATATAACACTTAAAAAATACTCTTTTCTAGTACACTTGAAATCGTATGGTCATTATGTTTATGCGTATATGCTTTATTTTATAATAAATAAATTATAAAAACAATATAATATTATTTTAATCATTGAAGAAGGATCTTTCAAAATTTCTGTTATAGTTAAAAGATTTTCGTTCTTTGCTGAAATCGTCCAATCCATTTTTACATTTGGAATTTTGGTAAGAATTTATATTTTGTTATTTGCTTTTAACCAGTGTTTTTTCCATTTCTGTACTTTCTAGGTAACGAAGGTTATTACTATTTCTGATATACTAATTCCTAGCTGTTTGATGCAAGTAATATTTGATAACTGTGAGCTAAAACAGGGTCAAGTCTTTAAACATCAAATTTGATTTGATGTTAAAATGTAAAGTCAACGCTTTCCCATTGTATTTGTCAATAAATTTTTTATCTTCTATTTAGGGCTTGCTTTTTCCTTAGATAAAATCAAGCCCCCCCCCCCCATATATCCTTTAGTGGAAGTTATCTGTCAGACCCATTAGAGTCTTGTAAATATTTGTCAAACCTACTTTTAAAGTATGTACTTTTTAAAACCATTACTCCTAACCATCTGAAACTGATATGGTATATTGAGTAAATATAGAGTCCAATATAAGTCGTATGTTAATTGCCTAACAAACTGTAAAAAAACTATGCAAATAGTAAGAACTCTCATATATTCAGGAAAATAACACACAATTGTAATGGAACACATTCACCAGAATACTTTTCAAAACTTTAACTTACTTAATATCTCCCTAAGTGATACATTAACATTTAATTGACAAACATTTTTAAATGGTCTCTCACATTTAATTTTTGCAATAAGGAAAAGCATGTTAGTTAATCTAATAAGAATATTACATATCATACTAGAAGGGAATGAAAATAACAGTAAAACTTCAACATTATTTATTTTCAAATATTCCCATTTTGAATATTCTCCACATTGAAAATTAAGACTTTCCCTTAAAATTATTCAGAAGAAATCTCCATCTAGATGCTATTTAATTATTTTATGGGAATACATGTTGCTTTCTAATCTACATAATGTATTGTTTTTCTTGTCTTTATATTGCATCTCTAATGTCATGACTGACCTTTGTATTCTTTTTTTAAATTTTATTTTGAAAGTATACAACAGAACAAGACAGAATAAAGCCAACTAAGATTGTACAGTGAAATTGGTACAGAACTTCACAGCAGGTTACCGGAATAACAGTAATAGGTATCACAGTATATTTTGTTATCTTTATAATAGTTGTTCTTTCAATTATGTATATCATAATGAGATGAAATATAGAACACTATAGAACTTATTAAAACAGAATACTGAATAGAGCAGTACCATTAATCAGAAAACAGCAAAACAGTAATAAAAATATTTGCCTTCAAAGAGATGGTAGAAGGAAGTTCCCCTTATTTGCTATGTCAACCTCCCAGGAGACACTTAGATTTCTGGTTCCCATTTGCTAATGGGGGGAGGGGAGCAGGGGAATGGGATATTTGGCTCTAGGCCGTGCATCAGCATCAGTAGGTTCACTATTGCTTAGCAAGGAGGCAGGCTGGTTGTTTGGTTTCCCAGCATCCTAAGTTCCTAAGTTCCAACATGGTGTGGATCTCAGGAGCTGCCAATGGTTCTCCCCCTAGAAGGGCCGCAGTTTGCCAGACCACCACCGCTTACCAGGGAGGGGAAGTGCTTGCTTGGTTTCCCAGTGTCCTAAATTCCAACATGGCGTAGATCTCAGGAGACACTGCTGGTTCTCCCCCTGGAAGGGCTGCAATCTGCCAGACCACCACCGCTTGCCAAAGAGGGGAGGTTCTGGCTTGGCTTCAGTGTCCTAAGTTCCAACATGGCGCGGATCTCAGCAGACACTGCTGGTTCTCCCCCTGGAAGGGCTGTAGTCTGCCAGCCCACCACCGCTTATGGGGGAGGGGGGTGCTTGCTTCGACCTTTGTATTCTTAATAAAAACTATTCTGCAAATAAATGTGAATGTTATTTACTAAAATATTTCTTTTTCTGTGGTTTTTACTTTACTTTCTAAATCCTTTCCAATGCATTAATCATTCATTCAGTAAATGTCAAAAATCACTGTATGCAAGAATATATTGGAAATAAGAACAAATATTCAAGGCCCTTTCAATGAATTTACATTTTATAGTGAAGATATACAATCAAAAAAATGCATTTTACTGGTAAATAAAATAAACATAATAATTTTTATTAAAAATATGTTCAAAGATATCTAAGTCTCTTAAATGATATCAAATTTTTTTTTCAAATTGTAGCAGAAACACTGGTGGAGAATTTTCAAATGCCAATCAGTGAAGCAGAAATACCAACATAATGTTTTTTTTAGTTTCTTTACTATTGTGCAGATATTGACAGACACACACCATAACAGGAGCTAAGAATGCTACTTGTAGAAAAGAAAAGGAACAGATATATAACAACATAACCTAAAGAATAATATTAAGGCTCCTTCCTATTCTGCAGCAGCTACAACTGACCACACGGCAGACTCTGTACCATCAAACACTGCTCCAGAAGAGGAGAAACCTGCTCACCTCTGAAGTAGAATATCCTAGAACCTGTGCTCTAAGAGGTGCTGCTTTATTCTAATTGTCCTGCTGTGTAAACATACAATGAGAGACTCGGGTTGGGCTGCTGCATGTGAATGGAGAAAATGCAGTAGATATGATTTGACAGTTAAAAGTCCAACAAGTGAGGGATGGTGGCATATGTGCATACAACCCTAGTACTCAAGAGACTCAAACAGGATGATTTCCATGAGTTTGAGGCCAGTCTGTGTTACATAATTGTATTTAAGCACAGCCTGCACTGACAGGGGGACTGACAATCAGCATGAGAAGAATTTGGGACTAGGTAACTGGCCCAGTTTCTTTTATATTATTTCTCTCTCTTATTTTTTTAATTCTTTCTTTCTTTCTTTCTTTCTTCCTTCCTTCCTTCCTTCCTTCCTTCCTTCCTTCCTTCCTTCCTTTCTTTCCTTTTCTAAACAGCTGCAGAGAACTTCAGCCATAGAAAACTACTCCCACCCATGAAATCCAGAGACCAAGTTCAGATAATCCCTTGAATTCTCTGCCATTCTTTTTTTTTCTACTCCCTTCACTAGTTTCTCAACCCTCATATAACCATCCTTTATCCTCCAGCCTCGCTTCTATTTCCTTTCCAATTTATCTTTGTTTTATACACTACCCTCCCTCAGTTTACCCACCACAGGGTAAAACCACTCTACCAAGGGGAAATAATTTTCATACACATTTCTAATTTACAATTAATTCTCTTCTAAACTATAGACTTTGCACCTATGATCTGAAGTACAAAATCAATAGTTGTCATAGTTTGTCAGCTTCTAAATTATGCTTGGTGCTATTGTTATTGTGAATTTTACTATTGTGGCTAGGATGTCATATCTGTTGTAATCAGTTGTTATCCCTTTTGAAATGATACTGGGATGCAGTGAGGTAATAACCTCACAACAGCCCTACACAAAAGTACTGGGGACTGAACCAAACAGATATCAACATCCCACTCTCCATTAATTAGGAAAGTGGGATTTTGAGACAGACAAAAAAAAAAATAAGAATCTCCTACGTGTAGAACACATACCTGAAGGACAGACATTTCCTAAAAAGGACTTGATACTAGTGATATAGCTACCTATTACAAAACTTCAAAAAGATCATTACAGAAAATCAAATAAAAATTTTTGAAACAAAATGACAAGATGAAAAAGCAAAATGCAATATCAGACCTCCAGTCCAACCTGAACAAGTCCAAGAGATATTGACATAGAAGACATTGGAAGGCACACACTTGAAATTTCTGAAATGATAGCAATCAAAGTAAAAAGACAAATTCTTGAGGTTATAGCGGAAATCAGATTAGAAAAAAAATGTCAGCCTTTATAAAGGAGCTGTTTAACAAATCTACAGTAGAGATAGAAAAAAATTTAGATGATGATAGGAAGAGAGTGGAAACTGTAAATGGCCAATATAGAAAAGAAATAGAATGTGTTAAATGAATTCCAGTAGATATCCAAAAATTTAAAAATTCCATTGAAAACTGATAAAATTGCTTGAAAGAAAATGAAGACAGACTTTCAGACCTTAAAGATAGGATTGCAGTTAGTAATAATGCAATGAAAGATCTCTTGAAAATAACAAAAGATCAGGAAATAATTCAAAAGCTGTAAGATGATGCAAAGAAAAATAATATAAGAATAATTGGTGTCATAAAAAGAGCAGGAGTCAATACAAATGACATAAAAAATATCTGCAGAAGTAGTAGCAGAAGATTTTCCAAGCACTGGAAAAGAATCTGACAAGATAAATGAGGCATAAAGAACTCCAATTAGCTGTAACAAAAATAAATCTGTACCCAGAATATAATAATCAAGATTCAAAAAACTCAGCACAAGAACACACTATTAAAAGCTGTTAGAGAAAAGAACTATCACCTATAAAAGAAAACTCATCAAAATAGTGGCAGAATTTTCAACACCAATTCTCAAGTCAAGAACTTGGGTGAAGTATTTCAAGTCCTGAAAGAAAACAACTTCGAACCCATAATAATATTCCTTGCGAAACTGTCTTTCAAAAGTAATGGAGACATAAGATATTTCTATGAGAAAGAAAACTGAAGAAATTCATAACCACCAAACCAACCCTACAAAGCGTACTAAAAGATATTTTAGACAGAGTCAAAAATTACCATAATTTCGAGAACAATAATGGAAGAAAGCCACCAATCAGGGCAAGCAGTTAAAGAGAGGAAAAGTAGGAAACCAACACCAAGATACTAATAGGACAAAGATAAGTCAGTATATATCAGTTACAATCATCAATGTAAATGATCTCAGCTTACCATACAACAGAAATACATTAGCAGAATAGATCAAGAAATAACGTCCAACAGTATGCTGTATACAGACAACACATTTAATTCAAACAAAATTTCATAGACTAAACATCAAAGGATAGAAACCAATGCTATGTGCAACAGGAACCCAGAAAAAAGCAGGGGAAGCTATTCTGTTTGCAGACAATGTGAACCTCAAAACGAGAATCATCAAAAGTGATAAAGACGGTCACTACATACACCTTGAGGGGGAAATTCAAGATAAAGACATAACACTCATAAACACATATGCACCAAATATGGGAACACACAACTATATAAGGCAAATATTAATAGACATGAAAAATCAAATATGCAATAAAACAGTTGTAACAGAGGAACTTAAATATCCTATTGTCACAAAGAAATAGATCAACTGGACAAAAAAACAGTTAAGTAAAAATAGAACTTATACAAATCTGTGAATAAATTGACTTAGTAGATGTTTAGTGTTTCATCCAACAAAATCAGAGAACACATTCTTCTCAGCGGTACATGGGACAATCTCTAGAGAATTCCCTTAAGCATCTATTAGCCCGCAGAACATGTTTAAATAAGTGCAAAAGAATTGAAATCATTTCACCATATTATCTGACAATAGTGCAATGAAAATGGAAATTATTCATTGAAAAGGAACCTTAAAAACTCCATAAACACATGGAAAATTAAATAATAACCTACTGAACAACCAATGAGTCACAGATGAAATTAAAGAAGAAACTAAACAATATCTTCAGTCAAATGAAATTCAAAGGCAACTTACCAGAATCTATGGCATGCAATGAAAGCAGTCCTAAGAGAGAAATTTATAGTAATGAATTATCACATAAGGAAAACAGAACAAGCATAAATAAACTACTTAATGCTGCACTTCAAGCTTCTAAAAAAGAAAAGCAAAGCAAACTGAAAGCCCATGCAAGGGACAAAATAATAAATATGAGAGCAAAAATCAACACAATTGAGATTAAGATTAAGATTAAGATTAAGAACACAATACAAAGAATTAAGAAATTGAAGAGGTGGTTGTTTGAAGGAAAAAAATGGAATTAATAAACTCCTAGCCAACCTTATCAAATGAGGAAAATAAAAATTGAAATTCATGCAATGAGGAATGAAAGCAGTGAAATCACTACAAATCCTTTGGAAATTCAGATCGCAATATCTACTTCAAAAATATTTACTTGCATAGAATGGAAAACACAGAAGAAATGGACAGATTCATAGAAATGTATAAATTTCCAAAGCAGAGTTGAAAAATATAAAAACTCTGAATAACTCAATATCAGTTAATGAAATTGAAAATGTAATTAAAATCTTAATGACGAAGAAAGCTGAGGTCCTGATGGATTCATGGATGAATCCGCCTAGAAATTTAGAGATTTAACACCAATGCTCCTTAAATTCTTTAATGAAATTTCAAGGGAAGAATTCTCCCTAATTCATCCCTACAGGACTTGCCTTATCACTCTGACACCAAAACTAGAGAAAGATCCAACTGAAAAAGAGATTTACAGGCCAATCTCCCTAATGAACATAGATGCAAAAATCCTCAATAAAATACTAGCAAACAATGCAACAAACCATCAAGAATATGATACATCATGATCAAACAGGATTCATCCAAGGAGTCAATGAATGTTCAACATATGAAGATCAATAAACATAATATACCATATCAAAAGAGCAAAAGAAAAAAATCACATGATCATCTTAATAGAGGCAGAAAAAAATGTTTTGATAAAATCCTACATTCCTTCATGGTAAAACCCTAATAAAAATTGAAATAGATGGGCTTTTTCTCAATCTGATAAAAGCCATCTATAACAAACCAATAGCTAACACTATACTAAAGGGACAAAAACTGACAGGTCTCAATCTAAAATCAGGAAACAAGACAAGGATGTCCACTGTCATCATTTCTATTCAATATAATTTTGGAAACACTAGCCAGAGAAATTAGACAAAAAATAAAGGGAATAAAGATAGGAAAGAAAGAAGTTAAATTATCATTATTTGCAGATGACATTATACTTTGCATAGGAGACCCCAAAACTCCACCAAAGTCTTGTAGAATTAATAGCCAAATTCAGTGGCATAGCTGGACACAAAGACAACACTCACAAATCAATAGCACTTCTATACACAAACAATAAACTCACTGAGAAAGAAATTAGGGAACCCACACCCTTCATAATATCAACCAAAAAATTAAATACCTAGGAATCAATGTAACAACTGAGGTGAAAGATCTATACGCTGAAAATTACAGTATTTTGAAAAAAGACATCAAAAAGGATATCATAAAATAAAGATATCCCTTGCTCATGGATAGGAAGAACCAACATTGTGAAAATGGTCACACTCCTAAAACTCTTACAAAGATTTCTTGCAATCCTGATTAAAATACCTCTAGGATACCTCACAGAGGAAGCATTCTTAAAATTGATTTGGAAACAGAAGAGGCTGAGAATAGTAAAAGCCCAAACAACAGAAACAAGACAAGTGCATCACAATACCAATCTGAAATTATGCTTGAATTATAAAAAAATTTAGCTAACCATCTCTCAGATAAAGGACTGGTATATAGAACATATAAAGAATTGAAACATATCAGGCCCCCACCAATTCAAAGACCTAATCCAAAAATGGGCATCTGAGATGAATACACACTTCTCAAGAAATACAAATGGCAAATAAATATATGAAAAAACGTTCAACATCACTGGCCATTTGAGAAACACAAATTAAAACAACATTGAGATTGCATATCACTCCTGAAAGAATGTCTGTTATGAGGAAATCAACCAATAGCAAATTCTGGCAAGGCTGTGGGGAAAAAGGAAGTGTAGACTGATATAACCACTGTGGAAATCAGAGTGGACATTCCTCAAAAAGTAGATTAGAAGTCCCATTTCACTTAGATATTCCCCTTTTTTGGAATAGCTATGCAGAAGAACTAAAAACATCATATCACAGTGATATATGTGCATCGATGTTTATAGTAGCACAATTTGTAACAGCTAGATCTTGAAATCTACCCAAATGCTCAGCAACTGAGGAATGGATTTTAAAAATGAGGTTTTTGTTTTTGCTTTTGTTTTTATAATAGAGCACTATTCAACTATAACTCGAGACTTTTATATGAAAATGAATGCAAATAGAGACCATACTGATGAGTGAAACAAATCAGAATAGCATGTGGTACAGCATCTCTCTAGTGTAAGAAACTGAAAGAGTAAATGAGATCCAAAATCCACAATAGATATTATGAAGGAAAGAAACTTCTCAAAAGGAAGGAATAACTGGTATGGAGTAATGGAGAATAGAAGAAAGGGAAAAAGAAAAGAAAAAAATATATATATGTAATAGCTAAGATAATTATACTACTGGTTTCTTTTAGTTCATTGAAAAGCATTGTTTGTACTTATATTATTTGATCAATTTTGTATGCCTTTATATTGTAATGTGAGCAACTAGTTTGAAGATAACAAGATGCAACACATTAACCATTGTTAATTTCCTCTTTTTATGAAATTCTGTATCATTGTTTTATTGCTTTTCTCTTTAAAATAAAAAAGAATAGCATTAAAATATTTTACTAAAATGATGATGAACGATACACAGATCAGGGCTCTGATATTCACAGCTCATGAGCCATATCTAGCCTGCTTTCTTTTTAAATAAAGTGTTCTTGGAACAAAACCGTGCTTATTCATCTTCTTACTGTATGTGGCTGCTATCACACTTGATCAGCAGAGTTTAATAGTTGTGGCAGATACTGGATGTAATAGAAAATGAGTTCCTTAGTATTTGGATCTTTATGATCCCTGACTCAAAATATAGATATAGATAGATATAGTAGATATAGATATAGATATTTAGATATATATGTTTTCATTTAATAGATTGTCTCACACACATTATTACACAGTGATTTCAATTTATTATTCTTTGGCATAAAATTAGACTAAGAAAAAATAAATTGAAATCATACATATATATGATAAGTGTAATAACTGAAATAAATTTAAATTGAAACTACTATCTTAGCATAAATTTTTGTAGTGTAGTGACTTTTGATTTTATATTGCTTTAAAAGATTAGTGACAACTAACAGGAAAACCATAGAATAATGACTTGAACCCTGTATATCTTCAGCCCACAGAAACTTTGGTGTTTGATCTGTCGACACGGTACACCACATTCCCCACAGACAAGTGTATAGACAAAGAGTAGAGATATAAATATTGAAGTACGCACGTAGACACAGACAAAAAGTAAAGAAGGATATAGATAATATAGAAAAATTATTCCACAAAATATTTTATGAACACATAAAGTAATTTCAACCCTACACACTTTATAAAGAAAACAAAATTTCATGATAAAATTGGAGAATATTTGTGTTCCATAATCTCAAAAGGATGATCAAAATGTTACACACAGTATAAATTATAGACAAAATTATTTTGTCTTACAAAAGAGAAACAAGCACACAATGACACAAAATTTTCTTTTCAATAAACTAATAGAAGCTAGTATTTTAAATAAAACAATTCAGAGTATATATTGAAATACTTTTGAAAAAATGAAATAGATCATTATTTGAACTTCTCCGTACATCATATTTCCCTGTCTTCTATTTTGCTCTTCATTTATATGTGCCTGTTTTTTGAGTTTCTCTTATAAGACAAATCATCAGAATCACATATTTTGATAAGTATCTTATGATATACTCTTAAACTCATCCTCTACTAATTGTAACATTTTAAAGCTATTGCTTGAAGTCAGAACTCTCAGTTAGACACAATTGCATCAATAAAAAATTGGAAAGTAAAACACATATAAGTTCTGTTTAAAAACTATGTTCATACTGAGATATTTAAGACTGTAAATCAAACTTAAATTCCAACTTCACCCAATGAAACCATTCAAAAATATTCACAAACAACTAGGAGAGAACTATCCTCATCTTAGATGTGGTAACTTGGCCTTTACCACTGCATACTGTAGTATGAGTCATCACTCACTAGTACAATTAAGAGTGAGGAAAAGGATTGTATCTTTTTACATCAGTACTCCTATAACATAGTGTTGGCCCTTGGTAGCATCTCTCTCTCTTGGCTTAATTTTCTTTTGTAAAAGTTATTTAAATGCAAAATCAGTCTTTCTAGAACTCAAAGTCTATTATGAACAGATTAATGAATTTTCAAAGATACTTTAGAAATAAAGGGTGATATTTCATGAGCTGCTAATGCTTAAGGTCTTTGGAAATAAGAATTATAGACCTGAATACTAAAAAAAAAAAAAAAAAAAATTTAAAGTTAGAAGTATTTGATCCATAAAATTGTATCACTCGAAGTTTGACTGATTTGGTAATATGATTCTATTCCTTCCCAAGTGGTTTAGCCTCTTTGCCTTGTTACTAGAATAAATGCATCCTTGATCCAAAAGGAAATGTTTCATCTACTAGTTTAAAGGCTGTTTAAAAAATAACGACTTTGCTTTTAACAGTCAGTGTTCGCCTCTGAAATACTCTGCTGATTCACAAAGCTGTCGGAGAAATTCATGATGTCGCTGTAATATCAGCCTGAATGAGGATAAAGGATCCATTTGGAGATCAGAAATTTACTCTATTGGCTGAAGGGTTACTCCCCTTTGGTATAAAAAAAGGCATTAGAAAATCTATTAAAGCTGAGTTATATTCTGCGGTCTCCATCTTTTCTTGTTACAATTAGTATTTCATTTTAATTGTGTGGCTATATAATTTCTTATGAAAAGATACTCAGGGTGAACTCTGAATAGGATTATTTTACTATAATAAAATATTTTTTCAAGGAAAACTTTTGTAATCTTACCCAGCTTCTGAAGAAAGGTTCAGGGAATTTTACTTCTTGTGGCAAAGAAAACCAGAGTATATTTTAGTTTTTTCACCTTTACCTGTACCTATTTTGTTGTTGTTGTTGAAAAATAAAATGATGTAGCTCAAGAGCTGTATTTTGTGAGTCTAGCAAATTGGAGTCTAATGGGATTTTGTATCAAGAACCATGTTACAGAAGTAGTCAGATGAATCATGATCAACCCTAATCCTAACCCTTTATTTTATATTCATAGTATGAGGACAGTTTCTCCCTCTTGAAAAAAAAAATAACTTGTATGAATTTCTTTTGAATACTTTTTGTTTTCACCTTTCATATCAAAATTTAAAGAAAGTATTCTGTATAGCCTTTCTCATTTTCTTACTATGTTTTCATTGATTGTATAATTATTAGTACTCATGTAAAGTGGCCTGCATTCATTCCATTTTATGTTTTAGGATGGAGATTTTGAAAGAATTTAACTTTTCTAGCCATAAATTTGTCATAGATACAAGGACTATAATACTGATCTATTTAAGCATGTCAAGAACTCCCAGCAAGGCTAGCTCTGGTCAAAATGAAACTTGGAAGGCTACCAATGTTACCTGCAATTGGTCTTCATTTCACCGATTTCTCTATTAACAGCACGACCATTTTCTTAATCAACCTGTCATCAGGGCCAATATTCAGAACTTAGTAGTTTTTGAAAGCACAGTGAAATGAATAAATGAACACTTCTGAGTTGGTTGTCCTCCCTTCCCTGTATGGAATCAAGTATAAGGTCATTGTCCCATTACAGTGTTCATGACAACTGTGCTCACTGAACATACTGGAAAAAACAAATGGGAGATGAACAGGAGATGGACAGACTTTTGTATGCATGTTCGGTAAGGCATAGCTTATTTTTTAATACAGTGTGAAATTATCAAAAATGTTTTAAAGAGAAACTTATCTCTAAAAGAATAGAATAAAAATCCATCCTAGACTTACAGCTCCATATTGTTTTCTAGCTGTAAACATGATTATCACCCAAAATAACAATGTGAGTGCCAATGTGGCCTTTTCAGATTTGGATTGTCTGTTCTATAAATTAAACTTAGATTTAAAAATGAGCATAAATATTATGTTAATTGAATGATGTAGTCTTAAAGATTTAGGAAGTAATATTGGTGACTAGTGACAATAATCTAAGCAACAGTAAATGTTCCTTAATCACCATGAATGTTTACTCTGGTCTGGAGACCATTTCTTATTTGATCATCCTTGGAAAATATAAAATGTCAGGGCCATTATTTTTTATTAACTGGATCTGGCATAGGCACAAATGGTAAATTGAACTATCTATTTGTGTGGTGCTTATTATGAGAAACTTGTGTTGAAAGAATATTTGATCTTAAAATATATCACACACAGGTACTCATATGTTGGTGGAATCAATTTTTAACCAAGTTTTTACTTTACAAATGAAAGTCCCAGGTAATTTTGGTGAAACACTAATAACCTGTCTTGCCATGAAAAGAATAGTTGTATGTCTGGCTCATCACAATTTTAATTGTAAATCTCAGGAAATGCAGAATATGACAATTAAGTTAGGAAGTGCTCAGTGGATTGCAGAGTAGTAAATTTTATTAAATTTCTTCATAAAATAACATTGACAAATAATCTAATAGAAAACTGTTTATGTATTACTAGGTATTGCTGAAAGAAAACATAGGAAGAAAATTCACTCTAAAGATGTATTCCCCAGCTTGTTCCCAGTTATGTACGTGTTATTTTGTGATACAATTTTTAGTATTTTCAGTTCTTTTTACAAGAATAAGGGTTTTTAAAGAAATAACATTTAATAACAGAAACCTACTATTTTAGTGCATTGTAGGGTATGAAACATAAATTCACTTCTGGAGAACATTACATTACATTGATATTTTAAAGTTATTTACAAAAGAGATTTGAAGGGAAGAATATTGATAGAATATGAGAATAATTTGATGCATGTTATAAACTGGAATATTTTTAATAACAGTCAGTAAATTTGTTGCTTTTTGTCTTCACAAGGCCTGAGTTTTGAAAGGCTGCACTTCTGTTTTGTATGATGCACTGGTAGACCACTTTGCACGGCACAGCTCTATCTTTTTTTATAGGTGTCAAGGATGTCCCAGAGAAAATACTCTCCAATGTGAACTTCCCCAATAACTGGAATCTCACTCTATATTATCTTTAGTAACTCAGGCTCAGCACTATGGCATGTACACCAGGACATTTCTAATGTTGTCCTATAGTATGTAAAAAGCAACTAACCAAAAATGGCTCTGAGCTCTCTCACTTCACAAATACTTCCTGTCACTATCGGTAAATAATCACAAAGCAGGAAAAATCACGTTGACATGACTAACATTAAGGCATTAACGATGCAGTCTCAGAACACTGTGCTGCTTAAACCACACAGAGATGATGCCAAGTGCAAACTGAAAACGAATTTGCATATGTATGATCAGCATTAGGTCACTACAGGCATAGTTTATTTTATAGCATTAGATTTACTGTATTTTTTAGATATTGTGGTTTTACACAGTGTGGATTTGTGGCAGATGTATCAGCACCACTTTTCAAAAGCACGTGCCCACAGTGCCTTTCTGTGCCAAATTTTAGTCATTTTTGCAACATTTAAAACTTTTTTCATTATTGTTTGATTTTTAATCTTACTGTTCTAACTTGGGAGAGGACATTACCACCAGCACAAACACACAGAAGATGGTGAACCTGATCCTTCAATGTTCTGTGTATTGAGCGTGCTTGCAACATTTTTCTGCTTCTGTCCCTCTCCTGGAACCTTCCTTTGGCCTAAGACACAGCAATTCTGCTATTAGGCCAATTAATAACCCACAACAGGCGTTAAGTGTTCAAGAAAAAGGAGAGGTCATCGGCCTTTCACTTCAAATCAAAAGGTAGAAATGATGATACTTACTTGGGTCTTTTCTGCCAGACACACAAGTATGAATGCAAAGCAAAAGTTTTTAAAGGAAATGAGAAATGTTACTCCAGTGAATGCAGGAATAAAAAGAAAGCGACACAAGCTTGTCATTGGTATGCAGAATGTTTTAGTGGCCTGGATAGAACAAATGAGCCACAATTTCCCCCTAAGACCAAAGCCTAATCCTGAGCAAGGCTCTAACCTTCTTTAATTCTGTGAAGGCCAAGAGAGGTAAGGTAGCTGCGGAAGAGAAATACGAAGCTGGCAGGCATTTGTCCATGAGACTTCCAGAAAGAAGTCATCTATATCGGGGCTGGGGATTTAGCTCAGCGGCATAAGCGCCTGCCTGGCAAGCAGGGGGTCGTGAGTTCTATCCCCCGTACCGATAAAAAGGAAAAAAAAAAAAAAAAAAAAAAAAAAAAAAAAAAAAAGAAGTCATCTATAGCTGTGCAAGGTGAACCAGCAAACTTTGATGTAGTTACTCAGAAGAGCTTACTAAGCCAATTGACAAAGAAATTGGCAAATACTGAACAGCAGGTTTCCAAAGTAGATGAAACAAGCTTATACTGGAAGATGACATCTTAGTCTTTTATAGATAGAGTCAATGTCTGGCTTCAATGCTTTAAGGTAGTGGGGGACTTACTTGTTAGGAGTTATAACAACCAGGGAAATTAAGTTGAAGCCAATGTTCATTTATTCAAAAATTCTAGGATCTTTAGGAATTAGAACAGATCTACTCTGTCTGTGTTCTATAGATGGAAGAACAAAGCTTAGATGACAGCACATCCATTTACAACATGGTTTACTGTCTACGTGAAGCACACTGTTGAAACGGCCTGTTTAGAGGAAAAAAAAAAAAAAAAAAAAAAAAAAAAAAGATTCCTTTCAAAGCATCACTGCTTCCTGACAATGTTTTTGGTCACTTGAGGTCTGACAAAATTGAACGATGGGAGTATTTTCTGGACTGTTAACACCACATTCACTTTGAAGAATGCTGATGGAAAGAGAAATTTCAACTTTCCAGTCTTATGACTTAAGAAATATGGTTTTGGGTGGAGGTTTAGTTCAGTGACACAAGCACCTGCCTGGCAAGAGTGGGGTCATGAGTTCAATCCCCATACCAAAAACAAACAAACAAATGAAAGGGAACAAAAGAAAGAAAGAAATATGGTTTTTCAACATCATAACTGCTATAGATAGTAATTCTTCTGGTGGATTGGAACAAAGTAAATAGAATACTTTTTGCAAAGAATTCACCAATCAGGGCGTGATTAAGAACATTTGTGAATCATGGAATGAGGTCAAATGTTAGTATGAACCGAAGTGTGGAAAAAGTTGATTCTACTCCTCATGGATAATTTGAGGATTCAAGATTGCAAATGAGGTGGAAATACAATAGGATTAACATTAGAAGGGGAATAGGAGGACTTAATAAAATTGTTGCAATCTCATGATAAAAGCTGGATGGATACTGAGTTGTTTTATATAAATGAAATAAGTGTTTTCTTTTCCTCACAGGATGAAATCCACTCCTGTGCAAATGCTATCAAGTTTTCTGAAATATAAATAGTAAAGTTTTATAATACTATGTGAGCTTTCTTGGTAAAACAATGGAGAGGACTGAATCCAAGTTTGGAAGAAGTTCTACTATATGTAAAGTCTACCAAATAGCATCACATGATAAAGGGCATGTTTTATGACAACAAGTCAGTCAATGCAGCAAAGTTCTCTCTGGTCTTATTTTAAGAAATTGCCACTGTCACCACAAGCTTCAGCTACCACTACCCTTATTAGTCAGCAGAGAATAAAAAGCAAAGCCATCTATCAGCAAAATTTATGACTTGCTGATAGCGTGCTTTGAAATACAGTATTCTAATTAAGGTATACAAACTTTTTTCCAAATGTCTTTGCATGCTTCATAGGCTGCATCATAATACAAGCATGATTTATATTCCTTGAGAAACTAAAAATCATGAGGCTTATTTTATTGCAATATTTGTTTGCTTGTGGTGGTCAGAACCAAAACCCACAATATCTGTAAGGTATGCAAGTACTTTCTCATTTCCCATGTAAATGAGATAGGAAGGATAAACATGGATATTTTTACACTGGAAGTGTATAAACTTTGATTCTTAAGTTCGAATTCCGAGTCCAATGACCTCAATCTACAAATTATATTTAAATTTTTTAATTGTGCTTGGATTCACATTACAACTGTAAAGACATGTGCGCTATGAATGTTAAAAGTAATGTTGCCTCTTAAAGATCTCCGTAGCAGTCCTTGAATCTATATTCATTCATTTGGAGCATTGATTTATCAGAATCACTTTATAAGTTTTTATGTGACATCCCCATTGGATAAAAAAATGATACTTTCTAATAATTTTTAAATGGTGCTTTTCTTGTTTGTAACCTTCTTGGAGCATGACACAGGCTCATGTCAGCAGGTCTCAGTAAGTGGCTAATTTCTCCAACCGTTTTAATCAAAACGTTGAAAATTTCTGTGCTGTTTCTTCTTCTTACCCAAAGAAACCACCATAAACAATACTGCACAGAAAAATTAAGAATGATAAAATATATATAAAAACTAAATTATGTGATTGAAAATGGCACAGAATTCTGAAAAAATAAAATATAATACATGTAAATATATTTTTTGAAATATTTGCATTTTTGTTACTGACCTCACAGTGAAGATGAACTGTATGGACTGCAAAGACAAGTCATGTGAAAATTTCTAAGCTTGTAGTCTTTTTACAGAGTCAGATCCTATACTATACAATATTTTATGTGGACTATTGCTATTACATTTTTGTTCCTTCCAGTTCTTTAGCCAAATAGTCATACAGATTATGTATTTCATGTTTTCACAGGCTCCATGCACCATCCATTCCTCTAGACTTTCCCCAACATTTCGGTCTCAACCTTTACCTTACAAAGTCATTTGACTTTCATAGTCGCTGATAACTGTCTGGAGAGGGAAAAGAGCTCTTCAGGCAAGAGCTGTCCCCTGCAGAAGGACTTTCTTCTGGCCCGTCAGTCTTCCTTGGGTAGCTCCCTCTCCTCTGGGTTAGCTACCTGTCTCACTAACATATTAGTTGTAGCACAATCTTCTCCCCAAGACAAATCCTCACCAGGAATATACATTCATTTTGGAAAGGACTATTCACATTATTTATGATCAAGTAGGATCATTTTTAGAATCAGTTTAGGATAAATTGGCCCTGTCAAAATGGATTTAAATGAATACTTATAAAAAAACAAAGCAACACCTATTATCAATTATGGATTTGCGAGATGAGGAAAACATAGAAGAGTCAGGAAGAAGCTAGAGGCGGGGACAGGGGCAGCAGAAAGGAAGGAGAGGGTGAGAAACCACAATTCCATGAGTGTGTCAGGTTCAAAACAGAGTATGCTTCAAAACATTATTCAAATCCGTTGTTTGACATGACATGAGGGGGAGGCCTCCTTTGACTGCAAGGAGTCAGGTATCCAGGAGCAGCAGCTGTGCTGTGAGGTCCTTCACAGTCCTGAGGAGAGGAAGGTGTGTAGGAAGGGACGAGGGAGAGATGGCCCCACAATCTCTGTCACAATGTAGCGCAAAGACAACACTGTTCAGTGATGGGATGTTCTTCGGTAACAATTGGAGTCTCACGTGTCAGTGGACTAAAAGGAAGAGATATTGTTGAGTCAGATGCAGAATGTGTAAAGCTAGAGATCTGTCACTTTCAATTGAGAACCATTATTTTTGCAGTGTAACAAGGTTTTCTTAGGCTGTGGTCATCAGCAAGTCATTCAAATCGTCCATGCTTCTGTTGCCCTATGAAAAAAATTGGAGTAAATATTAAATTTGCCAGGCTATTACTTAATAATGTTTATTAAGTACCAGACATTTTTGTATCTTACTATATGCTCTAAAACTTAATTGTTTCAAAGATGTATGTTTTTGGAGGGAGGTGGGATACCAGGAATTGCATTCAGGACTTTGTGCTTGCCAGGCACTGTGCTGCTGAGCTAAACCCCAGCCCTCAAAAGTGTATGCATTTGATATGTTTTTAATAAAGTTTAGTTTACTAGTTTCTCTAAATAGATAATGGTTTCAACATGAAAACATTAACTAAACTTTTTTTCTTTTTTAACTTATGATGAAGCTTAAAAAGGTCCTATTGCTTAATTTAAGGAACAAATTATGTTAAAATGAATTTCATTTACCTTTCATGGGTACAAGAGGTCCTTTGATATCAGAGTATGATCTTCAGGATGAAAGGCTGATTAATCTTAGTTCCCAGGGACTGTGTAGACTCTAGAACCTACATGATCATTTTCTTGATGGCCAGTCCATGACCACTCCCACCACAGTTCCCCTCCTTCTAAAAGGACATAACATCCTTTTAGACAGGACATGAAGATTAATTAGTTAAGACTGCAAAGTGCTTTAAGGATGAAGTGTTGTATGAGATAAGAGGATAAATATTAATAATATCCTGCTAGAAGTACACAGAGAGCCATAGCAAGGTAGCTAAGAAAAATAAATTACAGTGCTTGGTATAAAATTGAAGTTCACTAATGGAATGAAAGTTTGTTCATACTGGGTGCACCGTTGTATCATGCATAATGTAGGAACAGGTCATTTTCAATTGTTTTAATTGCCACGAGCAACTGATCTTTAGAACTGTTCCTGACAAGCTCCAGCTCAGCCCTAACGATTGCAAAATGGTGCCAAAGACCAGCATTATCCCCTATTGAACACTAAATGGTATCGACCCTCTTCTTCTGGTCCATCACTCAACGGATGGCTTAACTTAATTCACGACACAATTAACATTAATTAACTTTATGAAACGCCCTCAAACTCTGCTGTTTTAAGACCTCAGACACTGAAGAAGGTAAAGAGCAACTAACAAAAAAAAGTTACAAATCCTCTTGTGAGCATCATCAATTAGGGTAAGTAAAAGATTCCTAAATTTTTATAACCCTCATTTATCACTTGCCACTCCTGATAAGTTTATCCTGTGCAAAGATATCTTTAAAACCATTCAGGATGAAAAGAACCATTCATCTCTGTACTTCACATCCACTTTAACGTGGAGAGTGGAAGCTTCCGAATTCATGTCAGACTAACCAAGAATCACAAGTGATTGCGGGGCCCTAGGAAACACTACCCAAGTAGCTCTCAGGTATGCACGGAAAGAACTTGGCCTTTTCCTTCTCCTCTCTACGGCTAGAGAACTCTCCTACAGGAACTGTACTTCTATTCTGAGTTCCAAGTGATTAACCAAATCCTTCTCTAGAATATCAATAATAACAAGATTCTACCATTTATTAGGTATATATTTTTTCTATGTGCTCCATTTAGCCACTAGCAAGTCAGTGAAAGAGACATTCACCACATTTTAGTTTAATTCACTAATATTACAATAACATTGGCTTGTACATATTCTATCTACCACAAAATAACTTATCATTGGCGATGTGACTCTGACTCAAATTCACTTTTAAACCCCAACTTATGACCTTACTATTATAAAGATAGTAGAGTTTGAATTTCTTGTATGCAAAATATGAGAGTAATTATACCTGAAAGGCGATCGGAAACAAAACTGAGTCTCAAAGGGAAAACTAAGCCAAGTTTTTGTTACATAACAATCTAAAGGGAAAAAGTTTGAAAACTTTGCTCCGTCTATCTAAAAAATATAAATTCACTGCCACAGTCCAACTAACTCAAAATGTCATGGAAGAGATGGTCCTTTTTGACAGGTGAGTTTGAAAAAGAATAGTTTGTTATACTGTACACCCTCTCATGAGTTGCAAAGCACTTTGGAACAATAGAATTTTGCTTTCATAGGGCAAACGTTATTTCTCTAATACTTCATGTACATATTAGGGTTTCAGGCCATTGTTTTGTTTATTTGCATCTTTCCATGAGAATATATAAGGATTTATAGTTTTCACTGTTCTGTTGGGTCTACAGGCCTGAAGGAACCACTCTCTAACCCATGGTCATTGGTTTCTGTTCAGATTTCCAAATATGTATATTTTCCATATTTTCATCTATAGATGTGTAGGTATACATGGTTTTATATGGAGAAACTACTTATCTGTTCTGAAATTCTTATTTCAAAAATAATTTTACACTCTTTTTAGCAAAATTTCTCTATAAAGTCCAAATGTGGTACCTAAACAGTTCTAAAAGGTTATTCTGGTTATTGAATACAGTACTAAGCAAAAACTTTACACATGAAAATAGAAATTGAACTGTACTGTACGGTAGAAACTCTATACTCAAACAATTATATAGTAAGTTGTAAACATATATTTCTGGGTGAGTGATGTTTTTATCAGCTTTTGAAGAAGGAGTAAGACTCACACAATGCTGTTTATTTCCTTGCATTTTTCTACATACTATTTTGTTGAACAGTTTTTAAGATTATGATATTTTATCTCTGTTTAATCATTCAGGCCAGTGCATGAGGCACTACTAAGTAGCTTGCTTGTGTAGTGCTGAAGGAGATACTTTAATGAGAATTCTGATTCTTTTTTTTAAATCTTACTTAAGAGGAAAAATAGAGAAAATATTTTCATACAGATTTAAGATGCTGCTTATGTAGACTGTAGAATCTTTGGTTTGTAAACTTAATTTTGATTATTTGATAAATGGTTTCATCCAACACATATTAATGAGTGCTGATAATTTTCCTGGAGCTTTGATAGGAAGTAGGCATAAATGATAACTAAGACTCAGCCACTTCTGAGAAACCCATCATCTATAAACTATGGTTATCATTCAAAGCTAGAAGTATGGTAATAGCAGTGTGAGTAAAATACCATTAGTGCATAATGAAATGAGGTCACTGCACCACCCAAAGCAGGCAAAAAAAAAGCTTTGTATTGAGAATATACTATACTTTAGAGGAGAAAAGAGCTTTGATCTGGTATAGTCGCTTCTTCCCTACAAATATGAGCATTATAAGAATATTTGAGAATTGCATCCGTCTATGTAATTTCTCCCAAAAATTCACTAGGAATTTCTTTCCCAAGTCATGTTTCTTACCTGCAAACCAAAGGATGCCTGGGTGTTCAGAAAGTTATGGTCTGGTGTCAGTCATTTTCCTTTCTGGCTTTCATTTTTTAAGTCAAGAAAATAGCAGGCAACAGTGTTACATTATGTTCCTCTGAGGCTGTGAATGGTACTCAAGCAGGTATTGTGTTCTTTTAACTTCATGGTGCTAAACTAGAATGAGGAGTCAAGTCATATTTCCCTCCTACACTTCAATGGCAAATCATTACAATAAACATTGTACCTTCATTATGTAATTCACTAAGCATGTTTAAGTGATGATGCAAAAGGTGGGAAAACATATTGACTGAGGTCAAGAAATCTTACTGTGGTGCAACAGATGGATACATGAAGAGATGAAAATGCATTGCAAAATGTCTCCTGGCATAGAGCTACATTTCTTAGTTAGTTTTCTCTCATTGATGGGACAAAATACCCAACTCCCAAAATTAAAAAGGAAAGGTTTATTTAGCTCACAGTTTGTGGAGTTTTCAGGACATAATTAGCTGGTTTCAAGGCAGGGTGGCATGGTGCAGGGCAAAAGCTCAAGGCAGCTAAAGATAACAAAAGCAATGAGTAAAAATGGGGTAAACAGCAAATCTTTCTTCCTCTGTTACATTGTATGGGGCTACCACCTGCTGGGGCAGTGTAGCACTATCACTGTACCCTTCTCCCGCATAGAATGAGAATGTTTACAAAGTCAGGGCCCAGGCCCCCCACTGAGTCACTTCATTAAACTTCTATATTTCTCAAATTGGCAGTGTATCAACTATTACACTATACAAATGGACTTTTCTAGTAATATTGAAAACTGTTTTGAGGAGACACTGTTTCAACTGGATTTTTTAAAGGTGAGCAGGAAGTTCGGACGAGAGCTTAAAATGAATTTTAAGCATACAAAGAAGCCAGTGAAAAAATCCAAGGTGTTAAATACGCAGCTTTACGTACTCAGGCAGTTAACATACATAGAAGGAAGTTTATGATAGAAGATAATGTTGGAAAGATCATTTGGGATTAAGTTTTGCAAGGTATTATATTATCATAAAAACTCGTACTACTTTGGGAACAATAAAGAGTGAAGAGCTTCTAAATTAAAAGGTGATATTATCAGGTTTGTAGTTTTTAAAACCTCCTAGAAAAAGCATGGATGTGGAGTAGCAGACCAGGCTTAAGTGGATTGCACCAGAAGTTTGCAAATTATGAAATTCTAAACAAGCATCGCAGACGAACACGACCTTCTCTTACTGTATAGTGCAACAAGAGTATTCCAAAATCATTCTCAGAAACATGAGAATGCTGTTTAGTCTTTTATTTATTCCGACAATATTTGATTGTGTCAATCACATAACTTCTCAAAATTAAGATCTGATTTTCACATTTTCAAAAGCACTTTTCCTTCTTTCACTAAAAATTAAAATTAAGCAGTAATACAAACATATGTATGTTTGCTGAGCTAAAACTGAAATTTCCTTGGTTTACTGTTTTTCTTTCTGAATATTTTGCTTACCAACTACTTAATGCATCTCACTTGAAAAGTTTTATGTTCTCTGTGTATATCAGACACTCTCTCATCTCTACTGTTTTCTTCATTAATAAGAGAACTTATTAATCAGAATGACTTCTGGAAAATATATTTAATTGCAGATATTATTCTATGACTTAAGAAAATCAATGGTAAAATTACCCCATTTCTTATGAGTTTCCAGAAGGTGCTGGGCATAAGATATGTACAAGTGGGAGATCTGTCAGAATCTAGCAGTAATCAGTTAAACTATAGGAGTAAAAAATCTAACATGAATAACAACCAGAACTTAAAGTTACTATGACCGTTCATGGAATTTGAAACATCCTTATGAAAACAAATAAAACAACAACAACAAAATCTCAACTTTACAGAGGAACATAAGTGACTATATTATATTACTGAATAGAGAGATTTAGGGCAATAAGAAACTGACTTTTGCACAGGTTATAAATTCAATAAAAGATCAACGAATGCTTTTGATGTACTCTTATAGTCTAGAATTTTATCTAAAAGTTAAAATACATGCTCATAGCTAATAGATATGTTTTTCTGAAAGAAGATCCAAGATATTATACTACCTTATTAAGGTATACAACTTATTCTAATATGCACTGATTAGAATAATAGGATTTTGTTAACAGTAGAAACAAAAGAGCAATAACAAACAAAAGATAAAAAAATTTTAGCCGAGAAGAGGTGCCTCATATGTGAGATTTACAGTCCACTCAGTTATTCAGTTGTAGCACAACTAGCAATATCAGTGTCCACCAACAGAAAGTGTAGAGTCTGTGGTACAGTGCTAGGAAATTAACTTTACTATCTCAGGGACTGCAAGAAACTCTGTTGATTGTAATCTGGATAATCCTTTACCAATGTTGGACTTACCTTGAGCAGCTATACTGAGGGCTAATAATCCTTAACTGCACCCATTGAGCAGATGGGAGACAGTTCAGGTTGTACAAGTTTGCAGTCACATTTATAACACCAGGCTGAGGCTGGATGTCTGCTTTGCTGAGCTTCTTTGTCTGTATCTTTTTTAGCTCCTTTCTGTGTTTCACTTCAAGGGACTCACTTAATAATCCCTTGTACAAGAATTCTCATTACAGGATCTGATTTGCAAGTTCCTGTCTGAGGATGGTCTCATATGGCTAAAAAAATTTCATTGACATGAAGTCCAATGTGATTTGAGAGAGGGTAGTTTCCCCTTGGTACTTCTGGGATTCTGGTTTCCATCAACTTGTGATGATACCATCTGAGATATGACTCAGATGTCCCTGCACTAGGAATAAAAAGGAAAAATGGAATCTCACTTAGTCCTAAGTAAACAGGGACCAGAAGGAACACGTTACTTCCACTCATAGTCCATTGGCCTGTGTACTAGATGCTCAAAGACAAAAATATAGAAGGGCACTGGAAATAATGAATGAGCCTTACTATCAGCTATGGCAGCCCTTAAAAAATAAGTTACAGATTCTGTGTGTGTTTGTATGTGTGCACGCGCACACGCATGTATGTGTGTGCACATGTGAGTGTACTAAAAATCCAGGTGGATTAACATTTATCAGCTATTGAAGTTGCATGTTAACAAAGATTATTTTTGCAGTGTTTCTACTAGCACAGTAGATAAACATGAAGTCTGGAAACTTCTAGACCGAAATTTAGATTTTATGAAAATATTTATACAAGGCAAAATGGAGCCTAGCACCAGGAACTTTATAATGTAAAGTTTTTAGAGCACGGTAAAATTTCATAAAATTATTAGAGAAAACACAAGTGACTTCATAGAGAGATTGAGTTAAGTGCTAGTCATTTGTTTGTTCCCAACAGAGTCAAATTTGCCCTTAAGTTCGCTACTCATGTTCCTTTACAACAAGGATAGGTAGGTAGACTAGCCTTTGGGGTATGCTAGCAAAAGCCTGAGGCAGTGAAAGAGGCAGGGTTTGGGTTATTTCTTCTTACTGTTTGGTTTAGGCAAAGCTTTCTATTAGTAGCTTTCTATTTCTATACCTCCTACCAGATACACTCACTGTGATTAAGCTCCTGCTAGATATCTCCACCTCAATAACAAAGAACATGCAAATTAAACTTTTCAAATACAAAAATTTGTTCCATATCCATGATAGTAAGTACTTTGAGCACATACTTAAATGCAACTTGCTTCGTTTTCTTTGTAGTGCTCTGTGTTAGCCTAAAATCTCAAAGGCAGATGCCACAAAAAATTACACACAGAGATTATAGTGGGGGCACCGGTGTAGTAGTTGCTGAGTGTTGTAGTAGTTGCTGAGTTACAGTCTGCTCTGTAAGTCTGATTTAGACTACATGGAGATAAAGGAAAGTTAGTCCTGCTTCCTTGAGGTAACCATGAAAAATTATTACAAAATAGATGTCTTAATAAGCACAGGTATTTGTACACTCAATCTTGTGGGGGCTTGAAGGCTGAACTGAAGATGTGAGGAGGCTGTGGAGAAGAATCTTTCCTTGCCTCCTCCTAGCTCTTAGTGGTTGGTAACAACCTTTGTCAACCCTTGACTCGTTGCTGAAACACAATAATTTCTGTCTCTGTCATCAGAGGAGCAGCTTTCCTTGGTGTGTGTGATGTGTCTGAAAACCTACCTGTCCTTATGAGGACACCATTGGTTAGATTTAGGAATCACACAAATGAGTATCACTTATTTTTTTCCTCACATTACAGAGTATTGAACTTATATCCTTCACACTAAACTAAATTTTTAATTACTGATTGATTGATTGATTGATTGAGACAGTGTTCAGCTTGGGCTCCAATTTGTGATCTTCCTGCCTCAGCCTCTTGGAGTGCTGGGGTTTCAAGCATATACCATCATGCCCAATTTGCTTAACCTTTTCTTAAATTTAGACCATTGATTTCAAAATAAGGTTGCATTCAGAAATAGTAAGGATCAAAATATTTAAGAGATACAATACAACCAATAGGTTGTAGGTGATAGGTCTTCTGGAAATCCTTTGGCCAAGGTCTGCCGTTGAAGTCAGAGTCTCCTGAGCACAAGTCTGTATTCCTAATACATTCCATCACTGGCTTCCCATAAATCTGACCACTTGGTAAACTGATGATAAATTTTAGAGGACAACTGTTGAACTTTTGATCAATTATATTCCTGGAGTTAGAAGGTATCTTCTTATGACCACTATGTGTATTTTTCTATAAAACTGTATTCTTTTGGATATCTGCAACAGATTATTGTCAAATAATGTCAGAAACTTTATTATCTCAATAAGTTTCTTTTAAGGTATCTGCAAAGATAATTGGTATATCAATTGGCAGGTGCACGTTAATTTTATGGGTACTTAATTGCCAATTTCCTATGCAAATCAATATTTGAACTTTTAATTCTTGAGCATGCATCAAAATGGAATTTTAAATGCTTAAAGCAACTGAACAATTTCTAAGTGTATTTTTGTGCTCTGTGTTAGCATGCTAGGATGCTGACATTATGATTTCTGGTTTGGAAATGTAACATACATAAGACCATTTGAGGTAAATGTAGTTTTGGAGATTCTTTATTTCTGAAAATGTAAACTTATAGACAGGTTCTGAAATTAAATTTGATTCTTGAAAAATTATAATGATCATATTATAAAGATTTCCAAACTGGTAAGTACAAGTTGAACATTAAAATCACATCTAAAATGATCACATACATTTATATGCATACTTTGTTCATTAACCTTATTTGAAATGCTTGGGACCAGAAGTGTTTCTGATTTAATAATTTTGAAAAATTTGACATATTGTTGTACATGTAATGCCATATCTTTAGGATGAGGCCCAACTGTGAACCTGACATTTGTTAAACAAATGAGAATAATTTGTATATTATTTTTCAATATACATGTAGTTTAATTACCATCTATCACGTGGAGTCAGGTCTGGAATTTTTCACACACACACACACACACACACACACATATAGTATGGTTCATACATAGTATGAACCATAAAAATGTTTGTGTCACGTTTCCCCTGCTAACAGTACTGAATCCAACTTTGCACAAAGCATGCATACATGTGTATTTTTATATGTATGTCTTTATTTTTATATATTTAGAGATTGTAATGCACTGTTTTGGATTTGTGTCAGGCACAATTCCAGTACAGCTTTCAAGATTTCTTCCATATTATAGACATTCCCCAGGTATTCAATCAAATGTTACCTTAGGTACTACTATGATGAGATTTTGCAGATGCCCTTATGTTCTAAAGTCAGTTGATCTTACAGTAGGGAGTTTTCCAAACATATTTTTTATATCTAAATCTAGAGATCAAAGAAAACGAAAAGTTTCAAAACATGAAAAGGGCATCACTGTTGATTTGAAGATAGAGATGTCTTGGGCCGGGGATTTAGCTCAGTAGCATAAGCGCCTGCCTTGTAAACCCATGGTCATGAGTTCGATCCCCGGTACCAAAAAAAAAAAAAAAGTAGAGATGTCTTGCAGTAACTGAGAACACTCCCACCAACCATCCGCTGACAGTCAAAAAGACAGTAAGACTTACATTACAACCACAAGAAACGGACTTCTGCTACCAACATGAAGAGGTAGGAAGTGAATACTTGATTATCACAAGGTTACTTGGTTATCACAAGGCTAATCTTGAGAAAAGGATTTACTCACACTTTTCCAGACTCCTTCAGACCTCTAACAAACAGGTATTGTTTAAAATGCTAAAATAGTGGTATTTCTTTTATTACAATAAAACTGATATATTTTAATACACCATGGTAACATTTGTTTTCTCATATATATATATTTAAATATGTATGTTTGCTATGTTATTGTTAATGATTTTGCACCATCATGTATAAGATACAGTGAAGTTTTCTCAACTTTTGTAAGTGAAATTACCGAGTAGAGGTGCATGAATACTTTTCAAGGTTTTCTATTCCAGTTGACACGATTATGCAAAACAAGTTCTGTTAATTTAAACAAAAAGAATTTGAACCTGCTCATTTCTCTTTGCCATTTGATAATGGTATACATTATTTTGTAATTTTTCAGTTTAATAATCGGTAAAAGGTTGTTTCTCTTACTCGGTTTATATTCGTTTGGTTATTAAAACTCATTTCATACATTTAGTCACTGTACTTTTTATTTTGTATCTCATGGACTCATTTCAGCTATGCCTTTCTATTCTGCATCTAATTTTTGTTTTTTCCTTTTTCTTTTTTATTACTTCATGTTTACAGTACAGGATGATTATAGTCATCATGAGGAAATGTTACACATATGTAACACATATTAATTTTCCTTATCTTTTTTTTCAGAACAGAAAATTTTAAGCAACATAGTGTTTCAACACAAGATAACCCGACGTAACAGTAGTTACCATACTGGCTCTTTCCTTGAAATATTCGAGTATACCTTTATACACTATAGCATTAAACGTAACAAGACAGTGTAAAACTATTCAAGAGAATGAAAGTATTACAGGGTATTTAGAACCAACTAAGAGAAAATGAGAAATGGTTTCTATATTATCTCCTTGTCTATAAAAATTTTGTTTATACTATCACATATAATAAAATCCAGTATGATACAACATGATAAAACCAATGGAGACAGAAGAACAAAAGCTTGATGGGACTTCAAAATATGCTGATATTAAATCAGCACTAGCTATTATAATGTCTAGTTTTCTTCAAAGTAACTGTTTATGCCATCACAGACAATAAAATCAAACAATCCAGAATAAAACCATTCCAATTAATGAATGAAAACATTATAAGTCTTCAAAACAACATAATGGGGAATCATGATCACCACATACTTTTATGTATTCTTACCATTGCTTACACTAGGGAAACTATTCGGTATTTATATATGAGGTTGATTTATTTTGCTTATGAGTATGGTCTCAACCTGTACCCACTTATTTATAAATATCCCAGTGTGATCATTCTTTATAGCTGAGTAGTACTCCATTGTATAAAAATACCACAACTTTTTATCCACTCCTCAGTTGATGGACACTTAGGTTGTTTCCAAGATCTGGCTATTACAAATTGTGCTGTTATAAACATGGGTAAAATCACTACAGACTCTATAGAAATACAGAAGATCATCAACACCTATTTTGAAAACCTCTATTCTCATAGGTTTGATAACACAGAAGAAATAGGTTCCTAGAAACATATGAAGTACCAAAGCTGGGTGAAGAAGATGTAAAACTGCTGAATAACCCATTTCTATTAATGAAATTGAAAATGTAATTAAGTCCTTACCTACAAAGAAGAGCCCAGGCCCAGACGGATTCACTGCAAAATTCTACAGGAAATACAAAGAAGACTTAATGCCGACACTCCTCAAACTCTTCAATGAAATTGAAAGGAAAGCAATCCTTCCTAAGTCATTCCTGGAAGCAAATATTATTCTAGTACCAAAACCTGAGAAAGACCCAACTGAAAAAGAGAACTACAGGCCAATCTCCCTAATGAACACAGATGCAAAAATCCTCAATAAAACATTGGCAAATAGAATACAGTAAATCATCAAGAATATTATACACCGTGACCAATTGGGATTCAACCCAGGCATGCAGGGATGGTTCAGCATATGTAAATCAGTAAGTGTAATCCACCATATCAATAAAGCCAAAAGTAAGAATCACATGATCATCTCTATAGATGCAAAAAAAGCTTTTGATAAGGTCCAATATTCATTTATGACAAGAACCTTACAGAAAATTGGAATAGATGGTCTTCACCTCAATATGATAAAGGCCATCTATGACAAACCAACAGCCAGTTTCATAGTAAATGGCCAAAAACTGAAGGCCTTTATCTTAAAATCAGGTATAAGACAAGGATGTCCCTTATCACCACTCCTATTTATTATAGTACTGGAAATACTAGCCAGAACAATTAGACAAGAGAGAGAAATAAAAGGGGTAAAGATAGGAAAAGAAGAAGTTAAATCATTATTATTTGTGGATGATCTGATATTCTACATAGAAGACCTTCAAAATTCCATTGAGAGACTCCTAGATATAACAAATAAATTCAGCAGTATAGCTGAATATAAAATCAATACTCAAAAGTCAATAGCATTTCTATACACTAACAACATAATCACGGAGAGAAAAATAAGAGAAGCCACATGCTTCACACTAGCAACCAAAAAAAATTTCCTTATCTAATTTATTTGTGAAGCTGATTATCCCTTAAAAGGAACATTTATCTATTCTCCATAAAATATGTTGGAAATAGTTTTTTGCAGTGCATTATATGCCAATGACTTTTATTTTTGTGTTGTTCATCCTAAGAACATATTAAATAACTTACAATGAAAACCTGTGTATTATTTTTTCCTGCAATTTTTGACTTTGGAGCGCTTCCTATTTCTAATTTACTTGTACTTTTACACTAAACTTATTGCAAGGAAATCCTCAAAATGCTCTCATATTATTCTTCAAAGTTTTTACATGTTGAAAATTTGTTGTGCTATATATGCTTACATAGTACAACTTTTTGAACAACAGTCTTAGGTTCTCAGTAAAATTGAGAGAAATATATAGCCATTTCTCAGGTATTGCTTTCTTTACAGATACTTAGCTTCTCCAATTATCAGCTTCCTTTAAAGAATAATCTATTTGCCTGCAAAACTGTACTGAGACTCCTTCCCACACAAATGCACAAGTTGCATTATGGCTCACCCTTAGTGACATACATTCTGAAGATTTGGACAAATACAAGAAATACCCATCTACTTTTAAAGTATCATGTTTACGATCTTCACTGCCCTAAAAGTCCTTTATGTTGTTCTAATTCAAATAGTCTTATTATTTTTAATGAACTTTTCCTGGATTAATTATAAATAAGTATAATAAAAATTTTCCTATCTGATATTCTTTATGTACATATGAATTACTGATCTATGCTATTTTTATTGTTTCTAAAAAAACAGCTTCTAACATTTTTTAAGATGAATCTGCTGGTAAGAATTCCTTTCATTTTTGTGTCTGAAAATTTTTTATTTCTCCAGTACTTTTTAAAGATAATTTTGTAGGGTATGGAATTCTAGGTTGGTGGATGTTTTTTTTAAATATTTTATTGAGCACTTTAAATATTTTATTGCATTTTTAAATTTTTGCTTGCAAGGCTTCTGGGTTATATGATGTGTGATAGAAATACATGGGGACTAGAAATGGTAAGAGCACAAAAGATTTTATGGGAATCATGATTCCCCATTACATCGCTTTGAAGCCTTATAATGTTTCCATTCAATTGTTGGAATGGTTTGACCCTACATTGTTTGATTTTTTATTATCTGTGATGGTATGAACAGCTATTTTGAAGAAAACAAGACATCATAATAGCCATTGCTGATTTAATATCATTTTGTTTTGAAGTCCTATCAAGCTTTGTTCTTCTGTTTCCATTGGTTCTATCATGTCGTATTTAATTGGCTTTTATCAAGTGTAGTAGTATAAACAAATTTTTTATGGACAATAGGATAATAGAGTAACCATTGTTTGTTTTCTGTTATTTGGTTCTGAATGACTTGTAATAGTTTCATTCTCTTGAATGATTTTATACAATATTGTTATGTTTGATACTATTGTGTATGAAGGTATGCTCAAGCATTTCAATGAAAGAGATATTATGGTAGCTACTGTTATATCGGGTTGTCTTGTGGTGAAACACTGTGTTGATTAAATTGTTCTGTTCTGATCTGCCTTGTTATGTCCTCTTTTATCTTACTCTCTTTAAAACAAAAAAAATTTTAAAAAGCAATACCTGGTGACTATTTCAGTTTAAAAAATTTATTACAGTAAAAAACACAGTGCTATGAATCCTCCTTAAAGTCCTTCTCCTTACTTTGAGCACACTTACCCATCATTCTTGCCACTTTCTGAAATAGCTTTGGAAGGCCTCTTTTGTGAGAGTCTTTGCAAGGTATGGTAAACACTATGGTAAATACTGCTGCTGCGTTCCTGAGCTGAGGACTGCTCTTCGCCCATCACATTAGGCTCTGATAGACCCCATCAGTCTATGTGCTGGTGAAAGAGTTTTGCTTACAGCATGCCTCCAAATTCTAATGTTCTTAGTTAGACCAACCCCAGATGAAAGATGTGTGGCCAAGAGTTAAAGTAACTAGCAAAGTGACAGTAAGCAAAAATTACTTTAAAAACACACAGTGACTTATTGTTATAATGTGGTCCTTGCAGAGTAAGTTTGGAGTGGCTAAATATCCTTTTCATTCTTTTGAGACAGCATTTTTATTGTTGAAATGTAATAGTGACTACTGCTTTCAATATCGAGAGTTTTTAAAAATACATTTAATTTTTAGTTAGCTTTTATGAAAAACAGTTTTTGTCAATTTATCTTATGATCTTTTTTCCATAATTATTTGAATGTAATAATGCATTAAAAGGTAGTATATCAAAGCAATTTGGGTCTACTCTCAGAAAGAATATAAGGTTAATTATTTGACATCTGAGAAATATTTACAGAAAAAGTAGGAAAATCACATATATGATAAGTATCAACAACCATGTGTTAAATTTCAATTTTCATTCATGATAATTCTCAACAAACTAGGTAAAGAAGTTCTCATCTTTAATCTGAAATTCATAAATGCACAAACCAACCAAACCACCCATTTTTAGTAGTGAAAATTTGAAAAATGTCCCTTACTACCAATACCAAAATGTTCCTCTTGTCACTAATACTCAGCATTGTACTGTTCATTTTAGCCAGTGACAAACAAGAAAATACCTTACAAATATCAATTTTTGGAAGTAAAAACCAAAAGCATCATCATTCAGATGAATGTGATTATGTAAATACAAAATCCAAAAGAAACTTCATACTGCCTATCAAATCCAAAAGCTAGTTTAGCAGGTCCATATGCAAAATGATTTTTGCATTTATATTCCAGCTGTACATTGGTTAAAAATAGCTTTTGAAATTATGTCATTTGCAATAATATTAAATATATCCAATAAAATTTAGCACAAGATTCACAAAAACTACCAACCATTGTATCAGAGGAATTCAATATTGTACAAATAAATAAAGAAAATACCATTTTTTAAGGAAGTTCAATGTTGAAACAATGGCTATATTCTCTACACCAGTATTTAAGTCTAATATACAAATCCTAGGATGCATTCTTTTTGGATTTAATGCTGTGTTAACAAAATTTGCAATTTTATAATGTAAATAAAAAAACACAAAATCACCAAGAGGAAAGAGCACGACAGATATCTGTGTTTCCACTTTTCATACTTTTATGACTGACGTGATGAGGAGAGTGTGGTACTGCATGGTTTAGCCAATAGAATGGAAGCGGACTCACACTCTAGTGAGCTGAGGGAAATGTGCCTGTTAACAGTGTCTGCTGTGACAATGGAGTGGAGCTATGACAAAATAATTCTGATCTCTCCGTCACACCATAAACAAAGACATATTTTAGATGGACGGCAATGCAAAACTGAAAGATAAAACAATTAATATTTTAGAAGAAAGCACACAAAAGATTTGAGATTTAAATAGGGGAAGAGTTTTGAAACTATTAACAAGTACCATAGGCCATAAAGAAAAAAAAAATGGTACCCTGAACTAAAATTGATAAGTTGTAAAAAGAAAATGAATAAATAGGGCTAAATTTTAAGACAGGCTTAGACATAAAACACATGCCAGAGTGTGAGAATAAATACTTACAATATTGTGGAAAGTAAGTACAAGAAAATTCTACAAATGAATATACAAAAAGAGCTTATTCTTTATATTGGTAACCTGTGTAAATACAAGAAACTGGAACTGGAATTTACCTAAGGGGCCCATAAACATGAAAATGTGATCAAATTTATTTTTCATTTGAGAAGTGAATATTTAAAATATACACAGAAAGAACATTTATCTGAAAAAAGAAAATTGCTTTAACATTGTATTGCTAGTGATCTAACAGAACTGCAGTTTATAAAATTAAATGCATTACTTTGGAAGGCAATTTAAATATTTTTCATACTTAACATAATACCTACATTATAAGATGATGACAAGAAAAATCTAATTTGGAATTTGGGTTTTCAGAGCACAGGGTAATTTTGGCTTTATTCATTGTTACCCTTGTTTTAATGGTAACTTATAGTAACCCTACTTACAACAGTTTTTGAATTTTAGTGTGTAATTCTTTATTCCTGCTTTTTGTAGGGCATGAAATAGTTTGACTTGATGTTCTGCTTCTGTTCTGAATGAATAAAACATAATGCACCTCAAAATAAACAAACAGAAACCCACCACGACCACATTTGCTTACAACTATAATTGTACCAGAATGGGTGAAATTAAGAAACCATGGAAATAATTGTTAGGTACTGTATGGAGCAATCATGTATTGCTAAATGCAGTATAAATTGTTGCAGTCACTTCGAAAAATATTTGCTAAAGCTGAGCTCCCCAAACTGTAACTACAGCCACTTGATGGCCACTGAAAAGCATTATTTCCTCCATGCAAAAGCTGAAAACAATTCACAAATGTATGAACAGAGGAAAGAATAAATTGCACTATATGCATATTATAGAATGGTAGTCAATAAATTAAACTCACATGGGTAATTCTAAGTGAAAAAAAAACCAGCAAAAGTTGTACATATTACGTACACCTATTTAAAGTGAATAAAAGGCAAATTGCATTACAAGTCAAGATTGGGATTGCTAAGAAGGGGCAGTGCTAAGTACTAATAATATTGTATTTCTTTATGTAAATTTTGTGTTTTAAGAAACATGTATATAGTAAAAAGTCATTGAGATACGTGAAATCCCTGTACCCTTCCTTGTTACTATCCTTCAATGAAAAAGTTTCTATTTCTTAAAAAAAAATCCAATTTCATGTAAGTTATACAAAAAGAGAGCATCATCACACATGCCTTGAGTTTTAGTGTTTACCCAGGCATTCAAAAAGAAACTTTGAATATTAATTTAGCCTAAAATTCTAAAAATCCTGAGATAAAGTATGAAAATACACAGTGTACATTTGAGGTGGTGGGGGCTAGTGCAGAACTCTGGTCTCTACCTGGGAGTGCAACACTCCTGGTGTGCAACACTCCTGGTGTGCCTGGTGTGCAACACTCCAGAACATGTGACAACATGGGGACTCCTAAAATAACTGAGATTTCGAGATAAGTGATAGTTAAAAGCCACACACTGAGCGCACTTGGTAAAAGAAGGGGTCTCAAAAGATGGAGAAAAACTCTGAGTTAGATTAGATTAAATCAAGAAGAAATTTTGTTTTGAAGTACTAACTGAGTTTATGAATAGTTGAACATGCTCTCCAGGTTTTGCACTGATTCATAAAATGGGGCCCTGCATGATGGCATCATCTTCCACAGGTGGGCTGGTTTAAACTAAGTACAAGTTACCTATGTGTCAACTGAGCAGTCTCCACGTAGACAACCTGAGAGCTCCTTCCAGGGTTGATGTGCTGTGCCTGAGCCAAACCCGGTCTGCAATGAGGGACATGTGTTTCACAGAAGCTTCTATGTAAGTGCTTACTCTGGGAGATAATGCCAAAACAATTAATCTCATTTAACTGATTATAAGGTGATAATTATATAGGGAAATTCTTTAGCTCCATGATATTACTTTAAAATAAATAAATGAACTTATTAGAGTAATCTGATTGGTAGCTTTAAAGCTAAGGATAATATAATAGAGCCCTTCTCTATTTTTAGATACAATCTGTTCCTGGTTATATAGACTTAAAATAGAATACAGTAAAGTAAAGTTCCAACTGTGCATGCACTCTTTACTTTCTTAAGGCTACAAAAGGGGCAAAACCTTAGAAGGAACAGAGTCAAATCAGGAAATTAAGCTATTTCCACGCTATTTGTTCTTGCTTTGTTCCAAAAATTGCTTGAGGTCTTTATTAGGTGAGAGAAATGGCCTGGAATAAATGTGGACTGGATAATGTTTAAGTCCTGTTTTGCTTATGGTTTATTGTTTTAATAGATATTTAATGAACATTTTAAAAACTAAATACAAGTACTAGACTGACAAATGGTCAGAAAGCCTTAGTATTTGGTGACAACATATATTAGCAGCATATTTTAGAAAAAAAAATATATATATATATTTGTAAAAATATGTGTCTCACATTGCTAGTATTATGTCTTTCTACAAGTTCTTTGATAGTTTGATAAGACTTAAAGAAACATAAATAAGATGTGATTGAGGAGTAAAGATGGGACTTCAGAGTGGGCTATTTCGGGTATATGCAAACCCTGTTTGGGGTTATTTCTGTTTGATCTGTGAAATAATCTATGGTTTGTTTCAACAGGGAGGCCATGTCTATATATACTACAAGGTTGCTATTTATCACTATACTCGAAACATTTAAAATGCACAAGTTTTGAAAGCACCACTCTTCACACATGCCCTCTGGCGTGCTGGTCTCCTCCTGACATGTGGGCATGTGGCCAAGAACTCTGCCACTTAAGCACAGTCACTGTTCTGGCCCCACAGACTCGAGCAAGCTCAAATCACAGCTAATCCTAAACTTCAGGGCATCTAGGAGGAACATTTTCTTTTCTGCAGAAGAGGTGGAACTAGAAAGTTGTGAGTTACTAAAGCAGTTACCTTGTGACTATAAAACATGAAGAAAAGACCAGGAAACTGATAGAAACAGAACTTTGGGGCAGTTTTTAAGAATGCCTTGAGCTGTACTTGAACTAGGTCAGTTTTCGATTTTTGAGTCATTTGAACAAATTATCATTTTCTTTAAGGTTTTCCAGTAGGATTTTCTTTCTCCCTTCATCTGAAAAGAAAAATCTGATTTAACATAACATTTTCTACCTTAGATTATTAATTTACTCGTTAACGTTTATTGAATACATATATTTTACAAAAGTCATTCTTGGTTTCTTGTTTTAGTCAGTCAACTAAACAGGCAAATTTTAGTATCATGGATTATATGGGCAATAAACAATAAGCATACTGCATAAATAAGTAATAGACTATAATACAACGTTGTGAGTGGGAAAAGCCAACAGAGGTAGAAAGGAAACACTGGATGACAGCGGAGAGTAGTGAGTCATCTATCTGACTGTGATTTTGTGGGGTAGTCATTGTAATTGTTTGTTCTGCTTTGAAGACTTGAAGTTTTTAAAGTCAGGTTCACATACAATAAGAGCACTCATTTTAATGTACAAGTTTTCAGGCACACTGTTGTTTACGTACCACAAAAATCAACATATATATATATATATATATATATATATATATATATATATATATCAGAACATTCACCCCAGAAATTCTGTTTCTTTGTGACCTACCTCTGCCTCACAAAGTGAGGGTGATTGCCAGATTGCATTTTTCCCACATGTTTAAAATGTTGGTAAAATATATATAACATAAGATTTAACATTTGGCATTTTTTTGTGTACAGTTCTTAAGCACATTCATGATGCTGAACTTTAATCAACTCCGTCTCTCTCCACAACACCTTTCATCTTGCAGAACTGTAACTCCATACCCACAGCACCCTATTCTTCCCTTCCTGTTCCCTGGGCTGCATCATTCTTTCTGCCTTTACAATTTTAACTACATCATGCAATAGAATCATACAGCATTTGTCTTTGTGTGATGAACTCACTGTTATATTTTCAAGGACCATCCATTTCTAGCACATACCAAGATGTCTATCTTTCTGGCTAACGTCATTCTGCGTGTGTGTGTGTGTGTTTAATGGCATTTCCAGATTTGAGTAATGGTGCTAATGCTGTTATGACTATGAATGTAAGTATTTTTCTTTAGGACCCTGCCATGATTTTTTTTTTTTTTTTTGCTTTTATCTTGAAGTGCAGTTACTGGATCATACGTTATTTTATTGTTAAGTTTTTGAGGAACCACAATATTGCTTTCCATAGTAGCTGAAAAATTTTACATTGCTGTTAAAAATGCACAAGTGTTACAGTCTCTTTATGTCTTTGCCAACAGTATTTGTCTTTTTTTAAACTAGTAGCCATCCTAAGTGTATGAAGTTGTATCTAGTTGTAATGCTGACTTAGAGTTTCCTAGTGATTAATGATACTGAGTAACTTTTCAATGTTTGCTGAACATTTATTTATCTTTTTTTTTTTTGGAAAAATGTCTATTCTAGTTCTTTGTTTGAGACTGAGTTGTTTGGTTTTATGTTTGAGTTCAAGGATTTGTCTCTATAAATTCAGGATAACAATCTCTTATTGGATATATGATTTGTCAATGTTTTCTGCCTTTCCATGCATGCGGTACTTTTTTAGTCTGATAATTTTTTTTTTGACAGATGAAGTGTTTTAGTTTTTATAAAACTTGATTTGTCATGTTTCCTTTGTAGTCTGTGCCTTATAGACATACTACATCCAGGTAATATTTGACAAATCTAATGTGAATTTGTACTTTATGTTTTCATCCAAGAGCTTTATAGATTTAGGTCTTTTATTTAGGTCTTTGATCCATCTGGAGTTAATTTTTTTTTTTTTTTTTGGTACTAGGGATCAAACTCCCAACTGTGCACTTGCAAGGCAGGGGCTTATGCTGCTGAGCTAAACCCCCAGCCCTGGAGTTAATTTTTGAATAAGCTATTAGAGAAAGATACAATTTCTTTTGCATGTGGATACCCAAGCTTTCCAGCACCATTTGCTAAAAAAACAAAACAAAACAAAACAAAACAAAAAAACTCCTCTGTTCTTTTTCCATGAATTGACTGGGTTCCCCTGTCCAAAATAACTTGGCCATATTTGTAAGGGTTTACTCGAGAGCTGTGTATTCTAATTTCACTGGTGTTTATGTCTGAATGTACGCCAGTACCACACACTTTGCTTACTATAGATTTTCCTAAATTTTAACATCAAGAAATCTGAGTCTTCAAGATTTGTTCTTTTTCAAGAATGTTCAAGTTATTTATAGATCACTAAAATTCCACGTGAATATTAGGATAAATTTTTTATTTCTGCAGAGAAGAGAATGTCATTAGGATTGTGACAGAGATTACCTTAAATTTGCAGATTGGGGTGCAGATAGTATCGACATTTTCCAAACTAGAAACACTGGACACATTTCCATTTACTTATGTCTTCTTTGATTCCTTTCAGTCATATTTTGTACTTTATTTTACAAGTATTTTATTTATCAGTTAATTCTAACATATTTATTACTTTGATGCTATAGTTTTATGGTTTGCACAGACATGATCTTCCCTCACACAGGCCAAGGCAGGGATTTTAGAAAGTGATTAAATCAAGAGTTTGATTGATGTTAGAATTGGGGGCCTGGTCAAAAAAGGCAGTCACTGGGCGTGTGACCCTGAAGGATATTGCTCCCTCCTATCTCCTGTTTTCTTTCTGTTTCCTGATCACCTTGACAAGAACAACTTTCCTCCAGGGCAAATCATTTCACTGTGACATTTTCATTCTTATTGTAATCAGCTGGCCATGGACCATGACCAGGAACCAAAATAAACCATTTTCATTTACATTGTGTGAGTCAAGTGCAGACATTCCTGTTTAGCAACTGAGTTTTGCTCCTGTGACAAGGTCATTAAATGATCGCTAAGTGAGGAACTCTATACACTACTACATTACAAGATTCAAAGCAAAGAAATGGTCAAAGGACACCAACTTGATGGCTTTGCTTTCATTTGTATAACTGTTACATGCACTACTGTAATGTACAACATAACACAAAATTACAGCACCGTACTGTACAGTAAAGTCAGCAAAAACACCCTACTGCATAAACAAGGTATTTTGTACCAAAAAAGACATGGAAGCTCTATCTAAAGAATTGAAGAATAAGATCTAAAGAACTGAAGAAAAAGAAAGGGAGGTCTGCAAGTCTGAAAAGTACATTTTGGTCATTAAGTGCAAACAATTCTTAAACAGATAACTCATTAAACAAGGAATGCCTGCATTAGATGTCATACTTTCAATGACAGTTTGATGAAAATGATTTGTTTTTCCTAAGAACACATTCTGTCCAATAATCTTTAAAATTAAATACAGTAACCACCATCAACTTATCACACCAGCTGGGTTCAAGCAATATTGATCTCTTATATCTTGGAAAGGGCAGGAATGGCAATTACTCAGAAAATTTCAGTGTATCTTATGTTATAGAATGTATACATTAATAATTGTAATTGCAAAAACAGATGCAATCCAAATATAGTATTTAATAAATCAATAAAATATGTATTTCTATATTTCCATACATGCCCTTTCCTGGCATCTTAGCAGCTTCCATGAGTTCTTCAAGGTTTATACTGATCATGGCTGATACTGCTGGAAGTTGTGTTTTGAATGAGCATGCTCATTAGTCAAGGAGCTTCTGCAGTCCATTGCAAGGGACCAATGAGATTAAAATATTACTAATAAGCCATCACAGAACCATGAACCTGCTTGACTGTGTCACAATCATTGGAAATGCCTAATATCATTGACAGGGACATTGGCATTAATGGAACCACTGCTTGGTCTATATCTGCAGTAAATACCTTGGAAGGCAGAAAGCTATGTGAAGTATGCAGTAAACGAGATTACTAGCCAAGTGTGTTAGACAAATATTAAACACACAAAACAATCACAATGATAATTGTTCTTCAATTGTCTCCTGTGATTCAGAAGTGTATGTATAACCCTGGGAAAATAATGTGCACCCATATGATATGAAACATTTCTGTATGTCAAGAAGTTTCAAAGGTGACATCATTGCTGAAGAATTAATTTATAACTGAGAATTTACTCTCTCCTCTAACAAATCAGTTTTATTATCACCTGAGACACTGCTGGAGGGAAATAGCCCTTAGACATGAGCCCAATTGAAAGAGAACCCCAATACATCTTTCTGGTCCTTTGGTACAGCTCTTCTACCTGTAACATAAGGACTCAGCAGGCTCATAACACCATGCTCCAAATCGTTCCTTTCTGCATCTAACAGGCAAACCATATATTTGAGGTTGCTTTGCCTCAATATCTAAAAGTTATCGGGTAGCTTATTTTTCCCCATTATTGTACATTACAGAAATAACACATGTTTTGAAGACATTTGTCTTTTCATGAATGCTGTGGCTATTTGCACAACATGCTTAGTGAATATGCCTAAAATAAGACATGTTACGGGCATGCCTCATTTAACAACCAATTCTGTTTCTGAACCTAGGTTGTTAAATCATTTATCACTAAGTGAGGAACTGCATACAGTATGTACATTATAAAAGGTAGAACAAAGAAATGGTCTAAAGAAACTCCAACTTGATGATTTTGCTTTTATTTGCGTAACTCTTGCATGCAGGATTGTGATGTATAGTGGAATGTAAACTTTCAGTACTATACTATATGGTAAATGTGACAAAAATTATAGTACAGTATAAACAAGACACATTATATCAAAAAATGCTTTGAGGTTCTTTTGTCAGAATATACAGGACTGTACAAAAAATAAACTGGTCATAAATCCAAGAGGCTAGCTGTAATCCAAACAGTACTCCTTGATCCTAAATCTGAACATAGTCTAACAATGATGGAAAAACAATTAATATTAGCATTATTTACAAGTCACCAGAAAGTGATAAGAAACATGTGGTGAATGGATTTGTTTTCAAAATTTCTTTTTCTGATTGCTGATTCCTATAGAAATGCATCTGAATTTTATGTGTTTATTTTTTATTGTTATAACTTACTGAATTCACTTATAGTTATCTTTATTTTAGAATCTTGAGAGTTTTCTACAAAAAAATGTAACCTCCAAAGTCAGATATAATTTTACTACTTCCTTTCCAATTTGAATTTCTTTTATTTCTTTTTCACACATATTGCTATATCTAGAATTTTCAGAACTATGTTGAAAAGAGGCACACATGCCTTGTTCCTGTTCTTAGAGGAAAAGCATTTAATCTTCCAACATTATATATAATATTCACTATGAAGTATTCATATATGTCTGTTATTATGTTGAGATCACTACCTTCCAGTCCAGGTTTATTCTATGTGTTTTTCATGAAAGCATGTGAAGTGCTTTCTTTTTGTTAATAAATGATTTTCATCTTCAATCTGTTAGTGTGTTTTGTATTATTTTAGTAACTTAGATCATCATTTCCCATGAAGGTTCTTGTTAGGAGAAATAACATTTCAACATAGTTTAGAATTTTTAATTTGGTGCTGAATTTCACTTTCTAGTATTTTCTTGAAGATTTTTTTGCTTCATTATTCAAAGGAGATTGGTTTCCAGTTTTTGTTGTTGTGGTTGTTGTTTTTGTTTACATGCTTACTAGAACTCACCAACAGAGCCAACAGGCCTAACACTTTTCATTGTTGGGATAATTTGTTTAATAATTCAATCTCCGTATTAGTTATAGCTCTGTTCATGTGTCCTAGTTCCTCATAATGTAGTCTTGGCAGGTTTTATGGTTTTAAGAACTTATTGATTTCACCTAAGTTATCCAATTTGTTGATGTAAATTGTTAATATAATAGTTACATAAACATAATATTTAGTATTATTATATTTATTTCTATAGAGTTAGTAGTAATGCCTCCTTTTTCATAATAGTCTTTCCACGTAAATGAAAAATAAGATTCAGTAATTTTGTTGCTGATGTCAAACAAATATGTTTTGACTTCACTGATTTTTCTGTATTTTGTTTGTGCTTTAATTGTAATTTTTTCTTGATTCTTCATGATTTAGATTCAGATGGATTTGTTGTTCTTATTCTTTTCTTTTTTCTGCCTCCTCTTTCTCTTCCTCCTTCTCTTCCTCCTTCTTTTTGTCCTCCTAAAGTTCTAAAATTAAAATATTGCTTTTTGATCTTTGTCTTTACATAACTTCTATAAATACTTTTATTTTTATGTTTTACTTCTGGAGTCTTTCTCAAACACATTTTATGAATCCATTCAGATTATTTTGGTCTAAGTTTTCTATTCAATTCAACTTAATGTCTTCTAGGAAGTTCCTTTGGGTTCCAGCCACCATGCTGCAGTCCCTGGAGCAGAAGTGCTGATCTTTGCTAGAGAAGATCACTGAGATGCATCCTGTTTTCCTCGGGTCCTACAGTCTGTTGCCTTCTCAGGCTTGCGGGCCTGTTGCAGTATTTGTGCTGGGCCTTTCAAGGCATCGCCTTGTGGTGCCTTGCCTCTAGAGTAGTGTTTCTCTACTAGAAGGAAACTACAGGTCCAGGAAGGTTCCTACTGCTAATGGATGTCTTAGATAAGTGTGACTCACATCGAAGAAGATTCCACTGCTGATGGCAGTGGTGAATGTCTCAAGAATTCAAGTAACAAAAAGGAGTAACATGCAGAGTCAATGCCCTGTGATAACCTAGACCAGTGAAGCAAGACTCTTAAAATCACGCTTCCATTTTCATTTTAGACAGAACATTATGAAAATTAGCTTTTCTATATTTCTTCTCCAAACATCAGGGTTAAGACACAGCAAACCGTGTTTCCTTTGGAAGCTCTGGCCGTCTCTCCAATGCTTCATTTTGTACTTGCTTTCCTTCATTGCAATTTTTGTCGATCTGTTTCCCTGAGGTTACATATTCTCAATCGCAGCAAGTATGGTTTGTCTCTGGATTTGTGGCACCCGAACCAGGACATCAGTTAATATATGAAAAATAACAGTTACGTTCAAAATGCATCCTAAATTTCTACCATTCGTATTTTGCAATTTTAAGCAATTTTGTATCTGTGAACAAGAACCCTGAGTGATATTGTTTCCTTATGTAGAAACTATCTTTCTGAAGTGTCATACTTCTTAAAGAATATAAGATAATTTAAACCCAATTTTGACACCATTAGTTTTATAATATTTTTGGACATGACTTCAGTTATCCAGAAGATCAATTTGAAAGTGGTTATAGGAATTAGGTTAAATCTGGGTATATTGATACTAACATATAAAGATTATGGGAGTTTTAGAAATCATAGTTAATCCCCCAAAGAAGAAAGATGGTGGTCAAAGTGTCTCTCCAGTGTAGAGTGTAGAAATGTATAAGAAATATCTCTAATAGGAATTTATGAGCAGAGATAAGAAAATCAGTTAGCTAACCTTAAAAATGAATTATAAGAATAATAAATATCTAAAAGAAGTAATAAAGTAATAAATATCTGAAACAAAGAAAATAAAATGACTTTTATGAGTGGGTTTAAGATCCTTAAAGATGTATGAGGGATGCCATGAAAGGTAGAAATTAGGAGAGCATTATGGGAAACTGGATTTGTTTCCTTTGTTTGTTAGATAAGATCTTTCAGAGATGAGTTAAATGTATAACCAAGAAATATTCTTCCTTACTAATTACTGATAAATTATTATCAATTTTCTGTTTTCCCCCAGTGTATAACATAGCTGCAATTTTCATTTCTAGTTAAGTCTTATAAATAAGTATATGAAACTTTTAAAAATCTCAAACCTATTCTTTAAAAGAAAAAAATTCTCAAACCTCTTTTCAGCACTCCTCCATTCTCTTTGAGTTTCCCCTGCCCTCTGTGCCTCAGTTTCCTGCAGTTAACCTGTAGATATTCCTCTGTAGTTTTCTTATATAAATTGTAAGGGGTTGGTGGTGATAGGTTTCAAGCAAGCATACAGCTGCTCTTCAGATTCAATATAATGTTATGAATGAGCTATGATATCATCTAAAAGTAATTTTTTGTCTGCATGTTTTGTGGTTAACTTCACACATAAGATGGGATGAGCCTACAAAAAGCTTCATTGGACTTTGAACAAAGTATTCTTGCCGATGTATCAGCCTTCATCAAGCTGACACAGGTTATTATCCAGGGATTACCATGAATTGGTAGTCACCATGAATTGCTGTCTTCTTATCATCTGAAGTTGGCAGCTATCATAGCTAAATGTCCTTAGGGCCGTTCCCCAAAGGCAGAATGTTAGCAATGGACACCAAATTGGTTTTATTAAATGAAAGAATTAGTGAGCATTTGTGGTTTACTATTTCAAGTTGAACTTGAGCCTTTTGGGTCTTTTCCTACTTTAGGCTCAAAATAATGACTTTTTTCAAGAATGATATTTTAATAGCATGTTAAAAACCAATTTCTAAAGCCTATTTCAAAAGCTGTTTAAGTTAAACTCTCAAGTAGCTTCTTTAAAATGTAGTATAATGAATTGAATATAATGCATAGCTAGTTACATGTGGATTGTTTTCCCCCATAATACTAACGTTCAAATTTTAGTGTTAAAAAAACAACTATATCAACTCCATCTTTTAAAGTGGTAAGATTCAGACTACATTCAAAGCATTGTTGGTTTCTCTCTGTAAAATGTATACAACAAATAAATTGACAGAATATGCCATGTAAATGAGAAAACTGTAAGCATTTGAGACTTGGTAAGGAGTGATGTTCTAAATAAAATTCAATGACTTACTGTATTTATTTATGTTTTTACCAGGTGACAGGTCAGCTATTCAGCTGAACTTGATTTTCTAAGGAAAATTCTGGTCTTAAAAAATAATCTGGGACACAAAAATATTTTCTAGATTTAGAAAATATGAAGAAATGCTGATCTATAAGTCAAAATGATTATAAAATGCAGAAAAATAAAATCGAATTAGTTTCTTTCTTTACATTTCTTCTCTCTGGATCTTTCATGCCATATTGCTATTTTGGGTGACATTAGAATCAAGGATGCAATATTTATAGAAGGATGTTACTCTAGCGATAACATATTACAAAAAGCCTTGGCAACAATCTAAGACACAGCAGGGGAGCTGTGAGAGAGCTATTTTTGTAATGTTTAAAATTATACCAAATTTAAAAAATATTCCTGCTGGGCCTCAAGCTTTAAATAGCATGGTGCTGTGCAACTGATCAGCACATCAGATTCTTGTCATTTATTACAGGGATTGGAGAATATGTTGACAAATAATATGCAGGAAAAGAATTGTAGTTTATTTATATGCATTTCAACATCATAAATAATTTTTCAATGGATTTTAACCTAAAAATAGATCACTATGAAATGTGAAGTCTGTATTAAAATAATAATTGAGAGTACTATACACCTGGAAAATGATCACTAACCAAAGCATACACAAACACACATTGTCTAATGCTATATTCATCCAATCTTCTGAGACAGTCTTAAAAATTAGACTTGGGTTAGGTTGTTTCATGACATTGTCATTCTCTTTTAAATGTTGTAGCAATTTAGTGAGATACATTTCACAAGAAGCATAATTTATTTGCTTAAAGGGTATAGCATTATGATTTTCAGAATGTTTGCAGATAGGAATTAGCATCACAAAAGTTTTACATTTATCTTAGAAATTCTACACCTTACAGTGTTATCCCTACCCATCTCATAAAAATTCTAAACAGATAATTCATTTTTTGTGAAGATATATTTCCTATTCTGAACTATTACGATCAGTATGTAGTTTTTTTGTGCCAAGCTTCTTTCACTAAGAGTAATGCATTCAAGGTTGCCTGTCCCATTACTTCATTCCTTTTTATGATCTAATAATATTCCATTGCAGGGACGTACCACATTTGTGTATCCACTCACTGCTAAAAGATATCTGAATTGATTCTAGGCTTTAACCATTATAAACAATGCTTGCAGTGAAGAACAATATACAATCATTTTGTTTTTGTTTTTGTTTTTGTTTTTTGGCAGAGACAAATGTCTTCACTTCTCTTGGGTCTTATTCTCTTTTTAAATTTTTTTAATGAGGAAGGGACAGAGTCTCTCATTCTATTTGAAACTTTTGCACATCAAAGTTAAAAAATAAGCAATTTTCATATTAATATCCTACTAAGAAACATATTAATGTAGATACTTAAATTTCATTTTGAAGTTTAAAGGTGTTTTTGCTTCTCATAACTACTCGAATGTGTTTTTCCTAGATTCCCAGTGAAGAGAGAAACTTTTTTTTTCTGTTTCTGAAGTTTATCTTCCATTCTAAAGGAATCTCAACCTATCATCAAAAGGCGAATATACTATGAAACAAAAATTTGAATACTTAGATAATTTGCTCTGTGATAAGAAATCTCTCTTAGTTTTGAATTTTAGTCTTGAATGGTTCAGTGTAAAATAGATCCTCACAGAAATTTTGTGACACCTAACACCTATTTCAAATCATACTTAAGTGTATGCTTTTTCACCTTGAAAATTATAACAAAAAAGAAAAAGAAAATCATATCATTTTGTGTGTATACAACCTTCAGGATTAAAAATTTTGGGAAACCTGAGTATCTATTAGACATTCAGACTTAATTTAACTGTAAATCCTTTACTCGTATTCAAGGGCAGAATTTGAACCATACTGTGTAATCAGTATTCACTTAACATAGTGGAAGTTGTAATGACAGTGCTTGTTAGAGCTTATGAATCTGAAGTATGATGAGTGACTCCTAGTTACAGAAATAGAGAAAAATTTTTAAAAAAGTAAAGAAAGAACATTGAAGAAAGCTTTGAACCAGTAGCACAGTTACATTATAATTGAGTCTGGTGGAAGAGGGGTCATGTGTATGAAATATCCAGTTCTTGTACCAAAATATTTCTTTTTTTTTTTTTTTTTTTTTTTTTTAGAATCTGTACGAATGTTACTGGAAATACAACATTGCTTTTCTTCATAGTTTTCATATGAACGAAACAACAATAGTCTAAAAACTGCAATTACATCTCATAAAATAATAAGAATTATTAATCTTGGAAAGCAGTAAAGGAAAGATTTTTGCAAACTGTAAATCTTGAATATAAACTTGTTCAATTGCATTTGGTCATTTCTAAACAATTATTTTGTAGGAAATTTATAGGCTAAAAAGAATAATATTAGTTTATAATTGCAGGTAATAATCAACATGTATATGAGGAGGCTAAATTTAACATATAAATTTGCTATATTTATTTTATACTCACTTCTCCACATCATTTTTATTTTTGACCAACAATAGAGAAATGCACAAGGAGGATTGGGAACGTAATGAATATTTTTCGGCTCTTTTACAATGAAAACACTACAAAACATAGCATCTCCTGGATGAAAAATATTGATTTTTTGGGAAGAAATATTGATTGCTATTACCACATGCATGAATTCACACATATGCATACAAAATTTTGAATATATCCCAGTGAATGCTATATAGAATCTATAATTTTTGCAACAGAAGAGGACTGGTTCCCACATTGTTTTAAAATAGTGATTATTTTACAAATTCAATGCAGATACGGAAAAGGAAGAGTAAACTAATCTTTCTATGCACTGAGTAATATTTTGTATCTACATGTATATATATATATATATATATATATATATATACTTTCACATTGTTTTTCATCTTATTTTCCATTTTACACATCTTTATGTGGATTAAAATCTTTCAGAAAAAGTAAAAATTGAATGGATAATGGTGGTTATTGTACCAATTAAGTAAGTCTTAAAAAATCATTGACTCACTTTAAATGGGTGAAAATTATGCTTAAAGTAGATCTCAATTAAGGTTTTTTAAACACTGAAATTGTAGCAATTTTAGTAGTAGTTCACATTTATATCCTGTGTGCCATTTGATAGTTACTAGATAAACACCATTCATGGGCTGCCTTACTAATTACTCATAATAAAGTCTTAAAAGTAGGCACTGATAGCATTTACAGACTAGGCAAGTAATGAAAAAGTTTATGCAAATTTCCCAGTGTCACACAAATAGAGATACAGCTAAGAATGTATATCATCATTAAATGTATGATCACTTACAGTGCATAGAAATTATTCAGCTAAATTGTAACACTTTAATTCAGCTTAACATAATTTGCCAATTTGTCTTAATGACATCTTTGGGTAGCTGGTTGCATAATGCCTTTAGCTCTTTTTAAACCAGCTTGTAGATTTTCTAGGATGCGTCAGATTATTCTTCTTCATTTAAAACAAACACTATGAGGAGAGCCAGAGGTGGCGGTCCACATTCATAGCTCTAGGACTCTGGAGGCTAATGCAGGAGAATGATTAGTTTGAAGTCAACCTGAACTACATAGTGAGATTTTGTCTAAAAATAAATAAATAAAAAGTAAAACAAAAACAATATGATTTGAAGATTCTGTGAATTGCTGCTAGAAATATCTGTCATTGTATAGTTTGCGTTAATGGCAGTCATGCTTCTAGTGTTTGTACTGAGTACAAAAATTATACTATTTTTGCTAAATTATATGCTTAGTGCTTAGGTGATCTAGAAGCTTGGCTATTGATACAGAAAGTACTAAATGTTTTTATTATGTAACAAATCATTACACTAGGCTTTATTTCTGGGGTGTATGTTTTGCATTCTACTATTCTGGAAGAAAAAAAAAAACGAAAAGGACAAAAGAAGAGAAGAAAGAGAAAAACTCCAAACATATTACAAAGAGCAAAAGTTTGATATTTTCTACTGCAACTGATATATTTTTATACTATGAAAATATAAACCTGAGTTGGATGCAGTCACAGGATCCTCATCTGTAAAAAGGACTTCAAATATACCTGGAGGTTTTCTTATAAGATGAGCATACAATCCCCTGGAAGTGAGGCAGAGAACATGCCTTCACTGTCTCTTTCCCATCATGGGGTGGGAGGTCCATCTGCCAGTTCCCATTTGCTCACGAATTGAATAATACACACTGTCTGCAGAAAAGAAGACCAGGTGAAAGCCACTGGCATTCCTTTTGAGTTTTCTGATATAATATGACCTGAAGTTACATGCAACGGTGAACTGATGCAAAAAAAGAATCTGAAACAGCGTCAACCTTCTGAAGGGCAAGTGTTCCTTTTCCATTTATAAAGAAGGGGAAATTAGGAGGAAAAACTCAATTGAAGAGATGAAACAGGTTTCTGTTCTTGACTAAATATTGCAGAAACTTTGACAAATTATTTGTCTATTTAGGCATCACTAAGTTTCTAATGTGGACAACTAGAAAGCATTTGTTTTACAGATGCTGTGAGCGCTCTTTCACTAATTCATTTAACAGACTGGATCTCTACAAAGGACTAACCTCTGTAAGGCGTGGGTCACCATAGGGTGAATAACAAAGGAACAAATTCTGCACCTTTAGAAGTTTTTAATTGTAGGGAGAGAAGCATGGAATAGTTCAGCAAATATATCAAGATAGAAGATAAATAAAGAATGGTTAAGTTTCAGAAAGGAAGTACCTGTAAGAAAAGATAAGATAGGTTCTACACAGTTGTATCAATTTTGACCTTCAAGTAAAGGTAGCATTGAACATAAGAGTGGAAAGATAGCGTCCATGCATTCTAATTTTTAGAATTCTCTAGGCACAAGGGCTGGAAAGCGATAGATCCTGGTGGCTAAACAAAGCTGCTTTGGTTGGAAAAAGGAAAAGGTAGATTTTGCAATGCAGAAACCTGGAAACTTTTTTGCCTGACTCTCAGAATGGGCATGAACCAGCAACCATTGTGGGCCTCGTATTCTCCCTTTTTGGTGTGCAATGCAATAGTGAGTGTAATCTTTTTTTTCTTTCTCATTGTGGGTTGGGTTTATGAGAGGCACATGAATTGCTTTTAACTCCACAGATCTGTAGGTCAAGAAGAGACTGAGAAAAAGGACATACGGATTCTCATTCAGATTCATACTTAATTCTGAAAATAACTTTCTAAATGTTGAAGTTCATGGAACAATTAGAACAAAATGGAATGGAGACAGTGAAGTAAAGGGAAAGAGTACGTTTTGCAGGAGAAAAGAATTCAAATTTCTGGATCCCAAAGTCAGGTTATTTTTTAAACAATCATTATCACATTGCATTCTAGCTTTGTTTGTGAGATGAGTTCACCATTCTCATCAAAAGCTACAGCCCATTTCAGCTTCTTTTGCATTTAGACTCTCTTGAGAGTTGTTTCAAGCAATAAGATGTTACAGAAGTGACTGAACCTGCTTTTACGAGGTTAAGGACCACAAAGAAAGGAACACCTGAAAGGTGAAAGAAATAAATGAGAGAAGACAGAAAACCTGCCAAGATTCAAGAACTGCAGAAACTCCACTTGTAGGCCAAGCTAGAAGTGAGGTCATTTGTACCTGCTATGGCATCTGAGCTGTCAGGGGTGTCGATTTAATGACTGAATTCAGAAAAGATGAGCAGAGAAGATTGTCAGTCCATATGAACATGAGAAATAGCAAATTATTGTCACTAGTTTTGCAGTTTGTTAGATAGCAAGAGATAATTAAAATAGTAAAGGATTACCCCAGTAAGTGGAGAGGAATACTGATATGCAAATTCAGATGACAATTGGATTTAGAAAATAGTCTGAGAAATCATCCTTCTGTGAGGTTCTTTCAAAGTCATAATTATTATTTCATAAATAATTTGTCAAAATTCAGAAATATCTCAAGATACATTGAAATACTAACTAGGGATAAATTTAAATTATAAGGCTAAAAATTGATTTATTTCTGGGTCACATGAACAATTAGCTTTACACTATTGTATAGAAATTAAGGTCAGAAAAACACTATTTAGTCTGGAAGAAAAAGATAATATTATTTTATAGAATATTTAGTTAAGTAAGACTTGCTTTATGATTGACTTAGTTCTAAATGTTCTCTGTGGATTAATTTATGAAACTTACTAAAGCTCTGTAAGGTACATCATTTAATTTGGTTTTTGGGTTGTTTTGTGTTTGTTTGTTTGTTGATACAGAGTCTTTCTCTCTAGTTCAGGGTGATTTTGAACTCTTTATGTAGCCTAGGCTGACCTCGAACTCACACTGATCCTGCTGCCTCTACCTCCCAAATGCTGGGATTATAGGTATGCACCACCACACTTGGCCAAATTACATAATTTAATTCCTGTGAAGACACTGAGTAACAGAGACTCAGTGATATTTCTAGATTTACCAGGTCATTCATAAGGGAGCCATGCTTCGGGTCCAGGTTTAATGCTAGAGTGTGGCTCGTACGCTCAGGGCTCCTGATTTTCTGCCAGCTTTAGTGAGCACAAGAAATGTTCAAATAAAAATGACCTCAGTTGGCATCTTACTCTCACAGCATTTTGTGGGTCTCAAGTTTGTCTTAAGAAAAGAGAATGATGTGACCTAACTCTTTTCATACATTGAAGTTTTGACAATGACACAAAAATGCCCTGGCAGGTTGAAAAGAAAGATTCACTTTGTTGATAGTTTACTTAAATATTTAAAGTTGAAGATTATCTTGGCCTGGATTAGAACATGAAGAAGAGATTTTAAAGAAAGGATATTTTGAGATTTCTAAAGGAAATACAAAGAAGATTTAACGACAGATGTAGTTACAGCTGAATACTGTTTCTTTTGCTCTTAATTTGCCCCAGGGAATCAGGCCCAGGGATTCAGCTAACATTATTAACATTTTTCATGGCTAAAATTTTATTAGAATAGCAGTAGGTCATTAGCAGAATCTCAGATCTTTAAAAATGATTTGCCTTTTTTTTTTTATTTTAAAGAGGATAAAACCAAGGGAAATAAAACAGAATAAAACCAATCAAAATAAACCAGTATAAGTGACACAGAACTTCAAAATCTTACAAAATCAACAACAGTTACCATAATGCCTTTTGTTGTCTTCAAAATAGCTGCAGACACCTTTGGACATAGTAAAAATCGAACAAAACAGAACAGAATAGAAACAATAAAAACAAAACAGTGAATGTAATAAAGGACTTCAAAACAAGCCAATAGTAAATCCAAAATGGCTACCATAACATGTCTTGCTACCTTTTAAATAGCTGCTCATGCTATTGGATATAACATAGTTAAACAAAACAAAACCGAATAAAACCCAACCCAAGAAAACATGTGAAATGATAAGATGGCTTCCAGGCAGGCCTCACCTCCTGGTGAGGCTTGTTCTCTCCCTCTGCAGTCCCCAAATGGCACTGACTCACAGAGTGTGGCTTGGGAGTCACCATTCTGGCAGCAGCTCCTCCATGAAATTTGCCTTTTTATCAACTCTACAAATCTTAAATGCTTACTCTTTCTCTGGGCATCAGAAAGATTCATATGATTAAAAAAAGTGGTTCATTTCTTGATTCATAAAGTGACAACATAGTGTCCATCAAATGGAATTAATGTGTGTCAATTGCTCTTCTTCACAAAATATTTGTTGAGTGTAATTAATTAATATCACAATCACATTTGCGTATATAATTGATTAAAGCAATCAAACCATGACTGATTCAGTATCACTCCACCAACTGGAGAAAGAACTGGAACCAGTCTGAATATGAATCCATTTGAAGTTGAATAACTCAGTGTTAGCAAGCTGGAGATAACCTCTTAATTTACTGTATCCAGAAGTTTTTGATTCTTCAAAATAGAATTTCAATATTTATTAAGTATAATCTCAAAAAATATGAAGTACGATGGTACCATAGATGACAAACGTAATGACTCACTCAGTAAATAATTCACAAAATTTGAATGTATCAAAAAATACAGTACTTTTTTCCTTTTAACTGCAGAATTAAATGAAAAATAAAATTGAAGGGCACTGAAAATTTAACCTAATTTAATTTGTTTGGTAGATATACGTGTGAATACTTCACTCTGGGGATTTTTCAAAATTTAAATTAATCTTAAAGTTACAGAAAAATCATACTTATGTGGTGCCATTCTTATGGGATGCAAATGCTGTGTAATATTTAAACCAGGTTAAACATTGCCTGCCTTCTTGAATGTGTATGGTGAAAGCATTCAAAATTCTTTCTCTCAGTAGTGAGATTGCTGTTCCACAGTGTAGTTTTATTCAGTTTTTGAGGAGTCTCCATGATGTTGCTCATAATGGCTGTGCACAAGGTTTTCTCCAGATCTTTTCAATACTTATCAAAGCAATGAGAGCTAACGAGCTCTGGGTTTATGTTCAAAGAAAATTAAGTCAGTGTGATAAAGGGTCATTTGTTCTCTCATATTTATTTTAACACTGTTCATAATAGAAGAAATAAGCAAACAATGTAAGACTATCAACTAACTGATAAACGAATAAAAATACTAAGGTTTTATAAAGTAAGTTACATACCTTGAGTATTGTTTGAATTCAGTTTGCCCATAATTTGAGTGTTGTTTGAATTCAGTTACCCATTACCAACATATTCTGCATCTAAAAATCTTTGCTCTACCATAATCAAAACTATTTTAGTGTCTACATAATTTTCCATTTTTCTGGTATTAATTTCTAATCTGCAGGTTATAATCCTTCTACAGAAAGCCAATAAATAAATGTGTTAATCTTAATGTCCAATATTGAGTATCACTTTCTTAATGTTTTTATTCTAAAAAAGAAAGGCAAATGGAGAACCTATGAACAGCAAATGTAACATTTCACAACATTATTAATAGATATTTTATTTTTGTGTTTTTATTGGCATATAATAATTCTATATATTTATTAGATATATTGTGATTTTTGTGACATGTATATTATACAGTTATCAATTAGGATAATTGACATATCCTTAACTTTTAAATCTTTGTGGTAAGAACATTTCCCATCCTGTCTTCTAGCAATTTTGAAATACAGTGTACATTCTTGTTGACTATGGTTAAGCTTTGCTTATGATAGCCCAGAATTCATGTCTCCTATTTAAGTGCATCGTTGCACTTATTCCCAACTCTTTCTGTCCACACCCTCCCTACCCCAGCCATTGATGGCCACAGTTCTAGTCTCAGCTTCTCATTCGTAGAGATTGTGGTCCTTCACTGAATGTATATGCACAGCTTTACTACAAATCTAACAAGTATTTCTCAAACACAGAATGGTTAAAGACAGGCAGTGGTTTTCACAGAAGGAAAATATTCAATCAGTTTTCTACTTTTCATTGTCCATTGCTCTTTTTTATATACAATTCTTTGTGGTAAGAGAAAATCAGTTCTATATATGGGGAATTTAATTGTGGATGTTTTGTTTCTTTTGATAGGATAGATGTCAAATGTATATGAGTGTTTACAGTGTGTAACCAAAGCTAATGACTATTGACTCAAAATAAAGAGAATACTAGATTGTATCACTTTAAATTTTATTTTAGTAGCTAACTTTTAATTTATTAGCTATTATTACATTTTTTTAGTTTTTAGTGTACTTAATTTGAAAGCCATAAACTAGATGTTTCTTTATATATCCACAATTTAGAGGTACAACTATTACAACTATTTAATTTTATTAGACAACTAATTACTTCTTTATGTACTTTCCATTAAGATCAGAAAGTGATACTTAGAAAACTTGTAGTACATATTTCCATGAATGTCATTCATAAGGAAAATGCTGTTTTACCTTTGTCATATTTTAATGATGCTGCTACACATATTAAAGTACCAGGTATTCAATGCAAAATATTTCATTGTTAGTACTTTTAAAAGGTAAGTCTTAAAGTTTACCATAAATAAATGTCATTTTAGTGCCCTTAAACTAAAAGTGCTTTAAAAAGCCTGTATTTTACTTTTTATTTCCCCTTATAGCACATTTAGGACTAAGAATAAAGCAGAAAACTACACTGGACCAAAAAAAAAAAAAATCTACTTGCCTCTCAGTTTTTCTTTGGGAACTCTCTGCCCTTCCTAAACTACTCAATTCTTGGCAGCCTTATTGCTTCCATGCCCAATTTTCACTCAGGGAAGGCTCTATAACCTGAGCGGGGTAAGCAGTAGCCTTCTCTAGATGCTCTGGGGGACTGACCAAGCCCAGGTGCTCTAGAAAGCAGAAGTGGTCAAAATGAACCTCGGCACTCAAGGTAGACATGCGTCCTCACCACATGGGCCAGATCGTAGACAAAGCACATCTATAGAGAAAAGACTGAAAGATTCAAGCAGACAGGAGCAAGGCTGGGAGACTGAGAATCTTGGTGGTTAAATTTCTGGTTCCAAAAATGTCTTGCATTTTCATTCCTATGTGGTGTTGGTTGTTGTTGTTGTTGTTGTTTTCTTTTCTTTTCTTTTGTTTTTTTGGGACCAGAAATCAAACTCTCAACCTCGAGTTTGCCAAGCAGGCACTTAAGCAGTGCTAAATCCATGCCTTGTTCCTATGTTTTACGGCATTAATTTATTCTAAAACTATGGCAGTGTTTCAGTATTTGTTATATTCTACAAAGCTTCGAAGATGTATGGAGTGTAAATGTCAGAACAGATTACGTTTTCAAATTGATAATTTGTGATTTAATTATTAGATTAGTTATGCCTAATCCAGGATGTCACCAAGAAAACAATATATTTATTCTGATGTTGCAAATCATTGCTCAAAATATTTATAGAACTACCTTTTTGCTTTTTTAAAAGTTTACTTTTGAGACAGGCAAGCTCCTTTCCTTCTGACATATTTAACAAAAACACTTTTTCTGCTTCTTTTTTTTATTAAAAAATTAGAAGAAAGAAGGAGATTAAGATAAAAGAGGACATACCAACATAATAACACAGGTCAGAAGAGAACAATCTAAGCAACATAGTGTTTCAACACAAGATAACCTGACATAACAGTAGCTACCATCGTGTCTCTTTCCTTGAAATATTTGAGTATAGCTTCATATTTTACAGCATCAAACACAACATGAAAGCTTAAAACCATTTAATAGAATTAAAGTATTACAGGGTACTTAGAACCAACTAACAAAAAACAAACAATGGTTTCTATATTATATCCTTGTCTATATAAAATTTTGTTTATATTATCACATATAATAAAATCCAATAAGATACAACATGATAAACCGATGGAGACAGAATAACAACAGCATCATGGGACTTCAAAAGAAGATGAAATTATATCAGCACTAGCCATTATATTGTCTTATTTTCTTCAAAATAACTGTTCATACCATCACAGACAATAAAGTGAAACAACCCAGAATAAAACCATTCCAATTAATGAATGAAAACATTATAAGGCTTCAAAGCAATATAATGGGGAATCATGTTTACCACATAGTTTTATATATTCTTTCCATTTCTAAACTAGGGAAACTATTCAGTATTTATACATGTGAGTTTGATTTATTTCACTTATGAGTATGGTCTCAAGCTGTGCCCATTTATTTATAAATATCTCAATGTGATCATTCTTTATAGCTGAGTAGTACTCCACTGTATAGAAATACCACAACTTTTTTATCCATTCCTCAGTTGATGGACAGTTGAGTTATTTCCAAGATCTGGCTATTACAAATTGTGCTGCTATAAACATGGGTGCACATACATCACTGTGGTATGTTTTCAGTTTTTCTGGGAATATGCCTAGAAGTAGTATAGCTGGAACAAATGGGACTTCCAATCCCAGCTTTTTGAGAAATCCAGACTGACCCACAATGGTTGCACCAGTCTACCCTCCCACCAGCAGTGCAGGAGAGTTCCTTTTTCCCCACAGCCTCTCTAGCATTTGTTGTTGGTGGTTTCTTGATCCGGCCATTCTTTCAGAAGTGAGAGGGAATCTCAATGTGGTTTTAATTAGCATTTTTCTAATGAGTGATGATGATGAACATGTTTTTCATGTATTTATTTATGTATTCATCTCAGATGCCCATTTTTGGATTGGATCTTTGAATTTTGGGGGTCTGATTTTTGAAAATTCTTTATATGTTTTAGAGACAGAAGTCCGTTTCTGAGGGACAGTTCACTAAGATTTTTTCCCAGTTTGTGGGTTTTCTTTTCACTATGCTAGAGATTTCTTTTGAAATGCAGAAACTTTTTAGTAAGAGGTGATCCCAGTTATTGATTCTGGGGAATATTTCCTGTGTGGTTTGATTCCTGTTCATGAATTCTCTACCTACCCCTATGTCTTCAAGGTTTTTACTCAATTTGTCTTCCAATAGATTTAGTGTTTCTGTTTTAATATTCAGATCTTTGATCCATTTAGATTTTAATTTAGTATATATAGTTGTAGGCATAGGTCTAGTTTTAGTTTTCGGCATGTGGAGAGCTAGGTTTTCCAACACCATTTATTAAAGAGACTGTCATTCTTCCAGTGAACATGTTTGGCCACTTTATCAAAGATAAGGTGGTTGAGTGTGTTTGTAAGTTGTGGTTGTATCCTCTAATCTATTTCCATTGATCTTCAGATCTGTTTTTATTCCAGTACCATGTTGATATTACTACAGTTGCTTTATTATAGTATAACTTCAAGTCAGGGATTGTGATGCCTCCTGCCTTGCCTTTGCTGCTTAGAACTGTCTTTGCTATTCTAGGTCTCTTCTTGCTCCAGATGAATTTTAGGAGTGATTTCTCTAGATCTAAGAGCTATGTTGACGGTATTTTTATTGGAATTACATTGAATCTGCATAGCAGTTTTGGGAGAATGACCATTTTCAAAATATTTATTCTTCCTATCCATGAGCAAGGGACATCTTTCCACTTTGTGAGATCCTCTTCAATTTTTTTCAGTGTATTATAATTTTCCCTATATAGGCTTTTCACTTCTTTCGTGAGAATAATTCCTAAATATTTCATTTTTTTTTTGGATGCTAGTGTTTCTGCTTCTTTATTAACATCGGTCACCATGATTTGCCCCCTTCCTGTGTCTTGGGCAAAAAATATCACCTCCCTTGAAATGTTATATTTTGGGTTTTATTTTTCAGTTTTTTTTTAATCAGAACATGTTTGCAGTAGTCTATTATTAAATTCCTTGTGCAGACTTGGTACGTGTACATAACAATTAGTTTAACTCCTTCCTTTCTCTCTTTCTTCTCCTTCTACCTTTTGGTTCCCTTCTGTTTTGCAAAAGATCTTTTTCCTATTACTTATCTTTCAGTTTGCTTTTTATTTATATTTTGAGTTCCTCATATAGGAATAAGCTATATGATATTTAAACTCTTGTACCTGATTTGTTTTACTTAATATTATGGTCTCAAAGTGGATCCATTTTCCTACAAATGTCTCACTTTTATTCTTCGTTATGGCAGAATAGCCCTTCACTGTGCAAAAATACCATATTTTCTTTATTTATCTACCTGTTATTTGATATATGGGCTGCTTCTGAGATTTAACTCTTAAGAATTATTCTCCTATGAATATGATATGTACATATCGCTGTAATATTTCTTTAAGTCTTTTGGGAAGATACCCACAAAGGAAATAACTAAATCAAATGGAATTTCTATGGTTAGTTTTTTGAGAAGACTTACCGTGGTTTCCATATGATTATATTAGTTTAGATTCCTCCCAACAATGTTGAATGATTCCTCTTTCTCCTCCTTTGCACCCCGCAGCCTTAATGGTTTGTTATTATTCAATTTCTTGATAATTACTGTTTTTCTAAAGTAAAATAGAATCCCATTTTTTAAAATTTACAATTCTATAATAGATAGAGATGAACTTTTTTCATGTATTCATTGATCATTTGTACTTTGCCTTCTGAGAAGTGTCCAATTCAGTGGTCTGTTTTGATTAGGTCTTTTATTAGGGGATACATAATTTTTTTGAATTCTTTATATATTCTAGATATTAGTCCTTTGTCCAAAGACTATCAGCCAGTATCAGTTCCATTCTATAGGGACTAGATAGACCTAGAATAACAAAAGTAGTCGTTGTGCTTGTGTCTAGATGCTCCCACAATGCCTCAGGGGGTCATGAAGCTTTTTCAGAGATGTCTAAATCTGGAATGTGTGATGATATGATTAAGGACATGTGATTAGTAAATCACTACACTGATTGGCTTGGCATAGTTCCAGCTAGGATTATGGGTGTGAGTGCTGTACTTGCCCTAGGGTGGGTTACATTCATACATTACAAGGAACAGAAAGAGTCTAGTCTTCTGTCCCCTTGTTGATTTTGTTGTTTTATGCTACCATGAAGAGTTGTCCTTCTGTCATGTGACTCCCTGCCTTGAAGCCAGCTAATTATGGACTGATACTTCTACAAACTATGAGCCAAATGAACCTTTTCCTCTTTTAACTTTGAGCATTTGGTATTTCGTTTCAGTAATGAGAAAAGCAATCCTTGGCCACAAAAGCAAAGCAAGTGGCATCACAATCCTGGACTTCAAGTTACATTACAAAACTAGTAGGATAAAAATAACATGGTACTAGCACAAAAACAGACATGTGGATTAAGATAACAGAATAGAGAATGCAGAAACAACTTCAGGCACAGTCAGCTACCCTATCTTGGGCCAAGCAGTCAAAAATACACCCTGGAGAAAGTATCTAATAAATGATGCTGGGAAATTTGGCCATACACATGCAGAAGATTGAAGCTGGATCCATATGTCTCACCATGTACAAAACCAAAATCAAAGTCATTAAAGAATCTCAATGTTCGAACAGAAACATTCAATCTGCTGAAAGATAAAACAGACAGAACTCTTACAACTATAGGAATAGGTAAGGATTCTCTGAGCAGAGCCCCATTTGCACAAGATAAAGTCAAGAATCAACAAATGGAATGATTATCAAATTAACATGCTCCTGAAAAGCAAAGGAAAAATGTGCAACAGAATGAGGTATATATTTTTGTAGGTAATTTTTACGTTTTTTTAACTGTATGATTAACTTAATTTTGAAATTTCTTTTTAATGATTCCTCAACAGGCTTTTGATTTATTAAAGGGAGCTCTGTGAACATGGAATTGTCTTAGACAAGCAACACTCCTTCCTTAAATTCCTCAGTTGAGTTGCACAAAATCTCTATATTGTTTCTAGTAGTGGCTTTGTCGGATTGGACATTCAAACACAATTTTAAGACATTTAAAATTGTACTATTGTTCAGTTTCCAAGGAATGTACCATTGTTTTTAGAGAAAAGTCTGGAAAAGACATTTGAAAAAATGCATTTATTTTATGGCTTTTTACAATTGTCAATAATTTTGGCAAAAATAGTTATACTTCAAAGAAGTAATAATACTTATTTAAAATCTGAACTCTGATAAATCTAATGAGAGTGAAATAAAATAAATTTCATAATTTCAAACATCTTGCTTCTAAGATATATTGACCGACTTTCCTTTTACTGTTTACTTTTGAGTCACATATTTATAGGGTATAGTGCAATATTTCAGCAGAGGTACAGAGTGTAATTAGGAATGTTAGCATTTCCATCTTTATTATCACTTCATTATGTTTAAAGCCTTTGAATTCTTTTCGTTTAGTTTTCCATAAAAGTTATGCCAGACTCTGTGAACGATTATCATCCTTCTGTGGTGGAACCATGGAATTTATTTGTGCCATCTCACTGTGTCTGGGTACCTATTATTCAACCTCCTCTCATCTTCCTTTCCCTTTTCCATTCCATCCTCCAGTGATGACTACCCGCACATTTGGATTGACTTTTCTGTAGCATCCATGTTTAAGAGGAAGCAAACAGTAATTCTCTTTTTGGGTCTGGATTATTTCGCATAACATAACATTCTATAGTACAATTATGACAGAATTTTACCCTTACTTATAGTTGAAAAGCATTTTATTGTGTGTATACCATATTTTCGTAATTTAAATTGATTCCATATATGTGCCACAATAAACATATAAGTATAAGCATTCCATTTGCTTTGGATACATACCCACAAGCAGGAGAGTTGGATCATATGGTAGTTCTATTTGCTTTCTGAAAACTTTCCATGTTGTTTTTCATACTCTGCTAATTTGCATTCCCAACAATAATGCTAAAAGTTTCCTTTTCTGCACACTCTAGCTTAACGAACTAGGATATATCATGTAAAATGATATATAATTATAGTCTCAATTTGCATTCCCTGTTGGCTAATGATATTGAGTGCTTTTTTTCATATATTTGTTGGTCGTTTATATTTTTCTTTTCTTTTGAGAATGCAATATCAGAATATTGGATTAGTTGGGAAGAGATTGCATTAAAGTTTGAATCCCTCATGTATTTCGAATATTAATCTGTGCCAGATGGTTTCTAAATATTTTGCCCACTCTGTAGGTTGTTACATCACCCTGTTGATTGATTCCTTTTTTGTGCTGAAGCTCATTAGTCTGATATACAGTAATCCCATTACTCTTATTTTTGCTTTTGTAGCTTGTGTTTCTGAGTTCTATCCTAAAAAGTCTATACCAGTTCTAATGTATTAGAACATTTCTGCTGTATCCCTATAGTGGTTCATGTTACAGTAGTTCTAGGCCTTACATCTAGGCAGTTGATTCATTTGAAGTTGATTTTTGTATGTGGTAAAAGACAGAGGTCAACTTTCAATCTTCTGTATGGGAATATTCAGTTTTCTTAGCAACGTTTTTGGAAACAGATTACCCTATTTCCAGTGTTTGATTGTAGTGTTTTTGTCAAGAATCAGCTGGCTGTAATGTATTGAGCTATTTCTGCTTCTCTTAATCTATTTTGTCCTAAAAGTTATATATTTGTGATATGCCGGTATCATGCTGTTTTATTTATTATAAATATGTACTGCAGCATAAAATCTGGGATTGTGATACTTTCAGCTTTGTTATTTTTGTTCAAGATTACTTTGGTTATTCAGGTTTTTTATGATTACACATGAATTTTAGGATTTTTTATTCTACTGTCAATAATATCTTTGCTGTTTTGGTGAAGATTGCATTGAAGCTGTAAATCAGTCTGATGAGTGTGGACATTTAACGTTACTAATATGTGTTATCCATGAACATAGGAGGTCTTGCTATCTTCTTGTGCGTTCTTCAGTTTCTTTAATCTGTTTTATGATGTTCATTGTACAAGTCATCCACATTCTTGAGTAAGTTTATTCCTAGAATTTTTTATATTGTTTTTTGTAACCATTGTGGATTGGATTATTTTTATGGCTTTTTTCTCAGCAAGTGTATTATTGGTATATAAAAAAGCTACTAATTTTGGATGTTGACTTCATATTCTTCAACTTTATGGAATTTGCTTTGATTCTCATAGTGGTCTTTAAGTTTTTCTGTATAGAGAATTATATCATACAGAGATAGTTTGACTTTTTTTTTTGTCTTTTTCATTTTTGTCAGTACCAGGGATCCAACTCATGACCGCACACTTACAAGACAAGCACTTATGCAACTGAGCTAAATCCCCAGCCCCTGTAAGATGCATTTTTAAGAAAATGTTTATTGTATGCAGAATTATAAACTATAGATAGTTATATTAGACAGTGAAATAATTATTTAAGCTGTTTACCATCTTAAAATGAATGATGGTTTAGAACCTTAAATCAGAAGTAGTAGAAAGAAGAAACTCATAGATAATATTGACAGTAACACATAAAACTGTGTTAATGGAAAGCACACATAGATCAGTTGTACTAAAATGAGGGCATTGACCAGAAGTGGGCATGAGACGGAAGCACTAAGATAAGGAATCTTTGGAGACACAACCTCTAACCCCTGCAGTGCCTGGTTAAAGATTAAAGTTAGCCTACAGGGCCACAGTCCAAGTAAGATCAAAATACAGTGCCTTAAGGAGTGTATGCTCTGTTATCCGGCTTCTGATTTATTACTTAGATTGGCCCTAAAGCCAGTCATATAGCAGACCGCTCTGACCTTCCCGTCTTCTCTGCACCCCCGAATGAATTCCTGCACAGGAGTCCTTTGCTTCATAGTCTTATCAGTAAAAAACCACAGAAGCTTCAGATCAAGGCTGTGTTTCTGGACTCTCTCACCCTGAGACATCTCAGGAAGGCACCCTCTCTGGGCCCTTTGGAGTTTAAATTGAACATTGATTCTAAGCAATTTCTCATCCTTTGCATGGCACTATGGTTATGAACTCCAAAAAACAGTGTTATGGTAGATGCTGCTTCATGTAACAACTTAGAAAATATACAGACTATTTAAAATTGTTTCTGTAATCATTTGTATATGTACAGTAAGTATTCTAGAAAATTCATCACTCACAGATTCGATTTTTATCACACAAGAAGAAACAATTGCTAATTTGTAGATAGAATTAAACAAAAAGGAAGAAAGAGAAATGAAGGAAGGAAAAGTTGGTGGGTGAGAGGGAAGAATCAAAAAGAAAACACAGGAAAGAAAGGGCAGGCCACAGACTGGAGCAGCTACTCAGGGGACATTTTTGGGTCTTTGGTGTTTCTACTCTTTGTCAGAGTCAGATCAAGGGTGTAGAAGATGTTCTGAAATGTGTCATCTCTGTGTTTGCCGTAGCAAATTACTGTAAGAATTTGAAACTGAAGAATATCAAGAGAGTATAAATCTTACTTTTTGGCTTTCGAAGTTAAACATCTTTTTCCTTTATCTTAAATTCTGAGAGCAAAGTCTCACTTCAAAAGTTGACTTCCATTTGGTTTATAAGGAGAAAAGATAGAAGTTAAAGAGGATGAGATTGTCATAACGATGGGATTTCCATTGATGGAACCTATCGAAGTGTGGTTTTTACTTACTAAATTCTGCTAGGCATTTTGCACACTGGATGTTCTGTTGCTGTTTGTCTGGAGCAGTTTCCTGTTTACTCTGGCACAGTGACATCCCTGCAAGTCAGACTGCAGTGGCAGAGACACACAAGCTGTGGGATCTGACTGCTTCTTCCACATCCGCAGACTCTTGCCAACCGTGCAGCTAACGTTACGTTTACAGCTCAGCATTTGAGCTGTGACACAGCTGACAAAATGTGGGATCAAATTGGCCATCTGAGTTTCTTTATGTGAATTGTTATAATTTTTATTGCTATATAATTATACTATGTATTTAGGGCTTTTTTTTCCCAATGTACTCAAGTTGCTTTTCTTTTTGCAAAACTTTTCAATGTCATTTTAAAAAAATAACAGTCTGATAGATGATTGGTTATAGGAAGGAACTAACTTTACCTAATGAAAACTAAAATCCTTCAGAAAAAAGTTACCGCATTATCTAAATAGTATAGAGCTATGGCCTTCAGAAAAAGGTAATACATTGGTTAAGGGTGAAAGCATATTTTACGAAATGTATTTTTAGATGATTCTGTCTTTGTGGAAGCGTGATAGTTTTCCTACACAGACTAAAACAACTATCCCAGTATTTATTCAGTGAAATAATCTCATGAGACCACCATTGTATACATAATCTCTCATTCACTGCACCATTGTTATATAACATGTGACTGCCTTATAAAATTTTGAATTTAATAATTTCATTGACAAACATGTTCAAAGATACTGCTATATAAATATCCTTCTGTCTTCTAGGTCTCCACAAGAATATTGACTAGATGATGATTCATAAACCATAATTTTAGACAAACCCCTGTTTATAGCACCAGCATTTAAAGTGTTCTACCGTAATAGTAAAAATAAGCAAACTTTTATGAACAGTTTTTGTAACATTGAGTGCAGCATAAACCGTGTTCTGAAGAGGAATTACCGAAAGAGGCATCAGAACCAAAGTGTCATCAATACTTCATTCTCTGGAGTAAATCAGACTAATGCATCTTTTTGTAAGTGTAGATTTTGACAGAAAGAGAAAAGGAATATGGAGATACTACAGGAACCAAGGGTGCCTTTCAAGAAATAAAGGATGCAGGAAACACTGAAGAGTTTGGCAGACACTGGAAGACGATCAATGGAAGAAAAAGAATTTCTAAGTGAAAGCTAGCCACTCGTTTTCATCAGGGTTTTCCCTGAAACAGCCTTTGAGACCAAGATTTAAGCTGAAGTAGATACTTTGGTAGCCAATAATTTGAAAGGCAGTGGAAAAAAAAGTGAAAGTGAAAAATGATAGAATACTTCTAAGATAGCACAACTTGGGACTAAGGCTTGCTTGCAAGTACCTTTAGAAGCGACCAGAGAGAAACCAGAGTGAAGGACACTAGAATGAAAAGTAAAAGGAGAAAAATCCTCAGAAGTTGATTACTAAGGTAACTACAGCTCTGGATAGCTAGAGCTCAGTGCCTAAGACTCTCTGACGGACCTTCGGGAACACATCTCAGAACTATCCATTTCCTTATCTGGGAGAACAAAGAGGGAAACATTGATTCCTTAAATCTATACACAATGTACTGCTGTGGAAACCAAAGGTTCACGGCCCAATGAACCTTGCTTTCCATGATGGTACTTCCTATTACCAGTTATTTAGAACAGCTATTGGACCTTCCAGGGAGTCTTATCTGACATCTTAAAAATGAGAAATATATGTTTTTCTAGTAAAGACCACAGTAATATACCACACAACTTCCTAGCAAAGATTCCTCCACACATAAATCTCACATTATTCTTGTCTTAAAAGATATAGAAGAAAAATATTTTACTTCGAGGCTCAAACTTGTCTCTTGTGAGATAAAATTTAATTATTGAGCACAGCTATTAACTTTATTTTCAGATAATCTTATATCTTTCAGATGGGCATAGGAATGTTATATAAGACATTGAAGTAATGACATTAAATAATTGTATTTCATTAACAGCAATAGTAAGAACTACATCTATGAAGCTTTAATATTTCCTCCATGCCCATAGATTGGTAAATAAACATTAAAAAGTATTATGTTATTTAAATATATCTGTATGAATTATCATAAGAGAGAACTAAATATGGATTTCATGCAGATAAATTCATATACTCATAAGACTTTAAAGAGAAAATATAACTAAGGGAATAAAACTTTTTTTTTTGTCTTTTTCCTTTTTATCGGTACCAGGGATCAAACTCACGACTGCTTGCTTGCAAGGCAGGTGCTTATGCCACTAAGCTAAATCCCCAGCCCTGGAACAAAACATTTTGAGAAGTGCTGTCCAATATGATTTCACCTGTTCCTCATGCCTGTTTTCAAGATGAGTAAAACCATGTTTCTTACTTTGGTTCAATAGAGTCACCTTGCAAATGCATTTGTGAAATATTTTTGTTATTTTTATCACTTCTGAAGGCATGGAACAAAATTCTGGTTGAAGTATCATAACATGTAGACTTTTTATGCATTTAAGAAGTCAGAAATTAATTTTGGTCTTTAAACAATAAGCCATGTAATCACTAAATCATAACAAAACAAGCTTGATCAACAGAGTTCTTCGTGTTTCTTATTTTTCTTCTCTCTCTTTTCAGTATGCATTATTTCAGTTATGTGTGAATACTTATTTATGCGTTGCATTGGAATCTGGTGGCAAAGGAGACCACACCAAACCTACATTGTCACAGTGGTAATTACCACGTATTTCTCATCTGCAAAGGAGAAGTCCACTCCCAAAGGGCACATCGCCTTCACTCTCCTATCTCACTCTGGAGAGAGTTTTGTGGTATCACAAAGACCTCTGCCCCAGGGTAAAGCAGCTGTTCTGGGTGCTTGCCAGCTGAAGTGATGGCTTGACAAAATCTGTCAACAGGGAAAACACGCCACATCTTCATATATCTACTGTGACTGCTTCCCCTGCTCCCCTTCAGCAGGCCCTTTGGGACGCTGCCTTCTATAGAAGGCCAAGAAGGGTGACATACGTGTGAACATATGGCACTGCCCTCCTGGGGTGATGTACATGGAAGCATATGGTGCTGCCCGCTTCCTTGTCAGCAACCGCAGGAAGGACTCTGTCGTGGCTACACTGTTTATTTTCCATATGGTTCTTAATTGTCTCTGAAAGTGGACAATCTGCATGCATGCTCCTCCAAAATCTTTCTACTTATGAGTTAATATCCAAGCTACAATACATTCCGCAATCATTTGCTCCTTTCAATATATACAGAGTGTAGCTTTTGCATTTGTATATATTTTGCATATAGATACAGTTCTGTATACGTGGAAGTGTAATCTAGAGAAATATTTATTTCTAAAGAAGTAGATGGCTATAGACATATGCATGTCTGTCTGTATAAGGGCATGTCCACACATCTCTAGGAAAATAATTACCATTTAAATTTCTCTTTCAATTTGTTTGTTTTTAAGTGACTACCACATGTATAAGAAAATTTTCAGTATGTCCTTCTATTAAATTTTTTCTTTCTTTCTTTCTTTCTTTCTTTCTTTCTTTCTTTCTTTCTATACTTCTTTTGTGTATGTAGCACTGGGAATTGAACCTAGGGCCTTCACACTGAGCTACATCCTTAGTTTTTTTCTAAAATTTTTATTTTTCTTAAGTTGGACTTGAACTTACAGTACTCTTGCCTGAGCCTCCCAAGGGCTAGGGTTACAGGAGTGTGCTGCCACAACCAACTTCTTTTTGACATTTCAATGTTCAGATATTGTCATTCTCTCTAGCTAAGTTACTCTTATTGCAATATTCTGATTTTACTGCAGAACAAATTCTCACAGGAAGCTTACTATCACAAGAATAGATGAGTCTTCTAGGACCTTCTACAAAATTTGGTTGTTCAATATTATTATTATTTGGACATTTGGCATAATTAACCACAACAAATAAACATCATGTGTCAAAGGCCATCTCTGTCACATCATGGTATCTGTTTCATGACTAAGATGGGTTCAACAAGAGATAGGTGATAAATACGGATTGAGAAAACTAATAAAAGAATGCATGCAAGAGATTATAAACAGATCTGTGAAAAATAATTTTGGGGGAAAATGTAGGTCTGGGCACTTTTAAGTAAGCAAAGATTATGAAAATATTTGTGCTCCTAGTGGAAGCTCACTGAAGAGTGTGATCAGCAGAAGACAGGAGTTTAATATTCCAGTGAATAGGATGACCTATTTTATAAATAATAATCAACCTCCTTCCCCCAATCAACCTTCCATCACCTAATGGGCTCCTGAACAAAGTGGCTCTGGTGGCATGTGTGGAAGTTATACCTGAGCCACATGGACAGTAACTTATGAAGACTGACCTGGTTATGTTTACCACTGAGTGACAAATCCATAAGCAGCAGAGACCAATACAGGCCATGATATGGCATTGCCCCTAGAATTGATCAGTCAGCTACACGCAGCATGTTAGTTATATCAGACTGCTTTCATCTTGGAAAAAACAGTTCTTTGTCCTTATAGGAGTAGACACTCTGGATATGGGTTTGCCTTCTATTAATAAAATGAAGTTATATGGATAGAAACTACCATCCATGAAGTTATAAAATGCTTTACCTACAGTCCTGTATCCTACACAGCACTGGTTCTGACCAAGAGGCTCTATATATAGCAACTATATTGCACTATATTGCTATGTTGCACTATAGCAACAGGTTTGGGTGCATACAACTCCTAACACATTGAACTCCATGCTTACACAGCTGATCTCGTGGTGGGATGGGCTTCTGAAGATATAGTTGTGGCACCAGTTAAGGTATGCCTTCCTGGCCTGAGGCAAGGTTCTCTAGCTGGCTGAATATGTATACGTTACCATGTGTATTTTCTCCCTGTTTCGTTAAGGATACATATATAATACATTAAGCAAAGGTCCGTTGCTTTTATTCCTTTATCATGCAATGTAAAATGTAGTCGGTTTATGCTAGGTTATGCTGGGCCCCTTTGACTCTCTTTACTTTCAGATTAAGTATGGCTTAATGATATCCACATGGGTATCATATTGACAAAGGAAGACTTTCACGGATCCCCATGACTGGACTGAGATATTCAGAGACCTGTTAAAATATAATTTCTAGGGATACACATGAGGATGTTTCTGGAAGAGACTGGCATTTGCATCAGAATGCTGAGTAAGGAATATCTGTCCTTCACCAGTGTGGCTGGACACTAGACAATCAGCTCGGAACCTAGAGAAAGTGAAGATGCAAAACAAAAGTAAGTCTCTCTCTGTCCCTGTCTTTCTTTCTCTCTCTATGTCTCTTTCTCTGTATGTTTCTCTCTGTCTGCTTCTGTCTCTGTCTCTATCTCCAGCTCATCTCTATCATTAGCTCTTCCTTATTCTACCACTGGACATTAGAACCCAAGTCCAATTTTGGACTCCAGGCCTTGCGGTAACAAGGCCCTCCCCTCAATTTCTCAGGAATCTACTCCAAATCAGTCAAAGTAATATAATCATCAACAGACACAAGAACTTTGCCATCGGCCAAGAATTACATCATTAGCTGTCTTGATTGTTAGGCCATTAGATCTGAACTGAGCCATGATAATGTCACCCATGGTTGCCAGTCTGCAGATGGCCTAACGTGGGGTTTCTCGGCATCCATGACCATATGAGTCAGTTTCTTCCATAAATTCTTGTCTCTCTGTTTCTGTCTCTGTCCCTCGCTCTTGTGCTCTCTCTCTTTTCCTCTCTCCCGTCCTCTTCCTTTTTTCTATAAGCATCCTATTGCTTCTATCTCTTGAGAATTTTGACTAGTAAAAGAATTTCAGAGCCTCTAGACATATAAATTTTAAAATCAGACATCAATCCCTACCATATATTTTCTAAAACCTCCTTAATATGTTAATAGTATTTACACTTTTCTTATAGGAAAAATTTTAGCAATCACTTTGTTTTTATTTCCTTCTTTCAATTCTTTCTGTCATTCTCATTTATTATCATATTTCCTATTCATGTTTCTGAGTTCTCAGTTTTTACCACTGAAAGTAGGAAAACTTTATTTTTAGCAACATTGCTGTTTACCTGGCCACAGTAACATATACCTGTAATCCCAGCTACTCAGGAGGCCAACACAAGAAGATACCATGTGTGAGACCAGCCTTATCAACCTAGTAAAAATGTATGTCAAAATAAAATAAAATGGTTTGGAAGTGGAGGCTTAGCAATGCCTCTCCCACGTGAGCTCCTGGGTTGAATCTCCACCACTAATACTGGACAAAATAAATTTGATTACTGTTTTGACTTTTAAATTTTATTATCCATTTTCCTTTGTGTTGAGCAGTTATAGTTCATAGGTTTTCTCTGACCCTAAAATCTGGCCTTTCATTTTTCAGTTTCAAGCAACTTAAGTATTATTTAGACATACATCTATGACAGAGATTTAACAGCTCACTACGTCCTCTTTGGCCTTTCCTAAGACTCTAAAAGGATTCCATCTACCAGAACATGGCCTCACATTTGTATTCATTTATTCTGGACACTGGAGCTAATGTAGTTGACTCAAAAGGGGTTGGTGGCTCTTTAACATACAACTATAATTTTTGTAGTAGCCATTTCGTTTCTAAATAATACTTAAGTGGTCTTTATTCGTGGGCTGCTAACTGGTATATAACTGCAAAGCAGACAGAGACTGTCACAATATTCTCTGGCAAGCTCTTTAGAAATAAATCACAAGTGACTGCATATCCAAAGCTCACATAGTGTTCTTTTGTTGCTCATATCTGCGTAACCATCTAGCACATTTATTCCTAAGGTCTTTATACTCACAGTTCCAAAAACACACAGCAGTTCTTAGCAACTTTACTTTTGTATTTGATTCTCATAATGGGCTTGTTCTTCTTGAATTGGCTCTGAGCTCAATTGCAAAGCACATTTAGTTTGTCTTGGGCACACCTGGTTTCCTCTTTTCTCCCTCTAATTTCCCACGGTGGAGTTCAGCCCTCTCTCTCTGAGTTAACTCCTTCATCCTCATTATCCACCATAATCTCCTTTCTGGAAAGCAGTTCTCCTGTCTTCCTTTTGTAAAGTGTATTTAATTCAATATGTTAGACACAGGGGGGATTTTGTATTTAAGGCAGTGTTCTTAGAAGTACAATGAAGAGCTAAGTTCCACGCCATAGGAATTGTTACACAAGAGAAGTCAGTGGTAGAAAAATGGACAAAATTTAGGACTTCTGGATAACTCTAATAAATACTATATATTTACATGAATTCTGCTTTCATTTAACTTCACATATTTTGGCGATCTGTTCACGTAAGAAGGTTGAGATCATATTTTCTTTCCATTCCACGACTCTTTGTTCACCGTCACAATAATAAAAATAACCATAAATAATAAAATGTTAGTGACAACTCTTTCTGAGGAATCAAGCAGGCTATTTTTAAAGAGCACAGATTCTGAAATGTGGATTTGTGTTTCTGTTATGATTTAATTGCTTACTAAATGTATATTTGTTGGGAAGAAATTTAACTTCCCTAAATCACAGTTACCTTATTCAAAACTAAACAAGTATTTCAAAACCCCAGTGAATTCTCTTAGGATTAACTGAGATAATTCATGTACGTCAGCTAGCACAATAACTGCTTAGCAATCATAATTAAAATTGATATTCTCTCTTAATTAATTATTATTAATAAAATCTTTTGTTTGAAAAGTGAATCCCAGGTCTTCAACTAACACTGGGTAGACTTTGATTAACACACATTACTAGAAGAAATAAGAGACAAATTATTGCACTCTGTTTTCTTTTTCACATGGTGATTTGTTTTTACTGCTCATTCCATGATTGTTAGCAATGTCTAAATTTGTTCTCAGCCTTTCTAGAAAATAGACTAGTTATATTAATGTTGTTACTTCAAGAGTAAAGGAACTTTCATTAGAAAATATTGTTGGAAATGACACACGAAATAATTGTCTCTTAAAAAGAAAGTTGAGGATCTGGGAAAGAGAAGACTAATAGAACTAACATTTATTAAAGTTTCAATTTATAAGAAGCTTCCAAACCTTCCTTGAGGAATGTCAACCTTAGAGGGAAAAGGGAATGCTAAATGACATAACTAGTTAATATCCAATATGTGACTACAGTACAAATATCATGAGTCTACTCAATGTTACGATGGTTTATATACAAATTATCCCCCCAAAATCTTATGTGTTTGGAACATGATTGGATCATGAAGCACTGTATTCATCTGTGAATTCAACCATTGGTGAGTTCCGTAACTGAATATGCAGGAGGTGGGGTTGGTGGAGATGGAACGCTCCCAGCATACTCTGCTGCCTTAATCAGTGGTTGATCCAATTCTGTGACGTGTGAGCCAAATAAAGGTCTCTTCTTTAATCTGTGAATATCTGGTATTTTGTCACAGGTTTGGAAAAGTACAAATGGAGATTAAAAAAAAAAAAATCTCTAGCCAAAAGGCCTTTTTACTCATCTTCAATGTTTACATTCATGAGTCTTGAGAAAGAGAATGCTTTATTTTTACAGGATTTATAGAATAATTTACCATTTGGGAGCTATTCTTCATATTTATTTTTTCAAATATTAAGTTCAATGAATGAACTTTGTGGAAGAGGAGATAGAAAGGATGCCACTGTGGTCTATTCTGTCTTTGTTTGCCAGATTTTGTGATTTTTGCTGTTTTATTCCAAGTTTTATGAATTCAGTCTTCCATTCCATGATTTACCTGAGTTTTCTAAAATGTCACTTGCTGTAGATTACAGTTCTAAAATTTCTCTTTGTCTCTTATCCTTTTAGTATCTTTGGTGAAATAGTTTGTTTTTTTCAGTTGTTTCAAGGATGTTTGGTTTTTCTTGGTAAAATTTTTTGAAGGCTTTTAAAAACCTTTTCTAGATAATTTCAAAACTGGTTGATGTTGCTGTGTATTGTCATTTCTTACATAAATTCTCATTTTCCTGGCTTTTGGTATGATGCATAATTTTTGAACGGTATCATAAGAACATTTTGGTTATTCTGTTATAATATGCTAGATCTTCTGCTTGTTGAGGTTTCCATCAGTTGCTATTCCTATGGTGAAAAAGTTCCCTATTTGTCTTCTCTCCATACTCTGGAGAAGGAAGTAACTGATTACCATCTCTTTTAAAAGTTACACTTATTAACTCATTTTAATTGTACTGATTAATCACATGTACAAGCATACATACTGAGTCCACCATCTCTAGTGGTCTCTTTCTAATCCTCTCTCCCTGTCCCCTTTTCCCTATTAGTCTCTGTGTTTGTTGTTTAGTTTCCACACGTAAAAGAAAATGTGTTCTATGTGATGGTGTCTTTCTGTGTCAAGCTTATTCCATTTAACATATTATGAAAAACACACAAATAAATCTAGTGAGGACAGAGAGAGAAAGGAACTTTTAGACACTGTTGGTGGAAAAGATACATTAGTAGGGGCACTTTGGAGAAGAGACTGGAGGTTTCATAGGAAACTGAAAATATATATCACTACTTCTTACATAGCTTTCACCATTGAGAAAAATTTTATTCCCAGGTATGAGTAGAAAGCTTGCCTGTCAGTCAATAATCTCTGACTCTGTAACTCTTTTAAATGCAGAAATTGTGCCTCTCTACAACCGGCAGTGTTTGGAAGACTAGTCCATTTGTACATTGCTTTAAGAGATGGGGTAGTGGGATACATTTTCCCCCCAATTGTGGCATCTAAAACAGGGCAAGTTTTGTCAAGAAGTCTTTCATTTTGTTGGATATTTTGTAGTGTTATAAAGAGCAAGGTTTTTTGAAACCTTTGTGTTTCTAGTTTTGTACTGCTAATTTTTCTGACTTGAAGTCTCATGAATACTCAGTTTAGCTTATAAAAGTTCAGAAAGAAAGTCTAGGGATCAGGCCATCATTAGTTGGGTATGGATTCCTTAGGCAGACTTATGCCTTCCCTGAAATGTTCAGACTTCTTAACTACTTTCTCTGCCCTTAAAAAGTCTTTTGACTTTTTAAACTCAGGAGCAATAGAGAAAAATATATCAAATGCATCTTGTCCAGAACTGAATATTCCCAATATCTTTCTCTATAATCCATAAAATAAGAATAGTTTTTTTTCAAAATATTTTGAAAAAATTAAAAGTTAATACTTTCTGACATATAACATATATGAAATTCAAATTTCCATATCCACAATTCAATGTGCATCAAGACCAGAAAAAAAAAAAAAAACAATTTAGAGGTGTTTAATGTAATATTCAGAAAGGTCTCACCTCTAGAATAAGAGCAGTTTTCTTTTCAAAAAAAATCAGGGAATAACAAAATGTATCTCAGTAACAACTGCGCCACACACAAGGAAAATTTTAAGGTATTTACATTTATATTTATGATTATATTTCTATTTATTTATAAAAACACAAGATTAACAAATGCGTCACAAAAAACAACTGCTAGAGTTGAAAAACTTGTACTAAGGAGAAAAACAACAAAAATTAAATGGACCCAGAAATTGTAGCAAAGATTCAATTAGTAGTCAAAACCACAAAACTCTATTCACTTAAAAGTGATCCAGAAACAATCAAGACCTTATAAATTATTGTAATTCATTTTATATGACTGACAATATATGCCGAGCACATTATAAAAGATATTTTTAAAGTTTAAAAAAACAATAAAAGTGAAAACAAAAATTACACTGAATAACATTAAAAGCTAATTAAATGTAAAGAAAAAGATTAGTGATTTAAAAAATGATTAGTGATTTTGAAGACATTACAATGGAACCTATCCAGAAAGGTAAAGCAAAAAATGAGAAACTTTAACCAGAGTTATTAAGGAAGAAATAATACTAAATACAGCAATATCTTAGTTCACCAGAGCTTCTTTTTATGAACAACATGCTTCACAAATGGAAGCGTTTTGCAAAAGTTTGCTTCCATTGGCAAACACTGTATTGATGATATTGAACGTTATGGGGGAACTGATTTAGTTTGTGAGCAATTTTGCTCACAGCCAGAGCTGTAGAAAGAATTTAGTTCATAACTCAAGGTACCACTTGTATGTATGAAGACCTCCAGAGAATCCAGGTTGTGTAGGCTTGGTCTGTAAGAACTAAGAAACAACTAGAAAAGTATAGAACATAGATCTTAAACAGGCATTCAGAATTTCATAACAAAATTTTACCAAATTGAATTCAATAATATGTAAAACGATTAATGCATCATGATCTAGTTGGGTTTAACCCAAGAATGTAATGCTCAGTCAACACTCAAGAATCAGAGTAGTTCTCCATATTAACAGAATAATTAAGAAAAACCAGGTCATTTCAATATGTTTATTTTGCAGTTTAGTTCTCAAATGCTTCCTTATAAAGCTTCTACGTTCATAAGTGGGGCATTCGGAATGTGACTGGATCCCTGGGGCATTTATACTCCTCGGTGGGTTGATTCATGATGAGGTCAGAGCTGAATGTGCTAGGAGGTGAGGCTTAGTTTGGGGAGATGGATCACTAAAAACAAGATGTGAAACGGCCTCTCTCTCTCTCTCTCCAACTCTCCTTCTCTCTTACTTCACTTACAATGATTTCTAGTTCCATCCATGTTGCTGTTGAAAACTGGGTTAAAATGGAAAAGAAATACTAAAAAATCTAAAATACTTTAGAATAAATATGAAAAAAAGATAATGGAAGCTGTACACTGCTAATAGAAGTACTGAAAATTGTCTCATGTATTTCACATACTTTCTGTATGTATAACTGTACAAGTATTTATAAAAAAATAAATCCAACCCATAAAAAGAGAAGGATGGGGGAGTTAAGATCTGTTATGTGTAAGAATCAATTCCACATGAGTGTAATCATTATGTAGTGCAAATATGTACTAATAAAAATTAAAAAGTCAAAGGTTAAGAGAAATAGATAAATGTGGAGAATAAAAAAGAAGACCTAAATAAAAGGAAAGAGTTATGTACTACATTTATGTGTATAAAGGATCAGCATTAATATGTTTATTATCCCCGAACTAAATTTATCTCTCTCTCTCTGTCTCTCTCTCTTTCTTTCTTCTCCCCCTCCCCTTCTCGCTTGTTTATTTCACTTCGCATAATGATCTTTAGTTTCATCCATCTTGTTGTTATAAATTTTCTTTTTTTGGAAGGTAAACTCCTGTTCTGTTGTGTGGGTGTTCCACATTTTCTTTACCCATCTGTCAATGGACCCTCTCGTTGATTCCATTCCTTGACTACTGTGAATAGAGATCCGATGAACACAGGACTTCAGGCATTTCTTAGACCTACTAATTTCAAATCATTTAAGGAAATGTAGGATGGCTGTCACGCGGTGATTGTATTTTTAGTCCTTTAAGAAACACTTTTAAGTTTTACATAATAGGTCCACCAAGTTACACTCCTGGCAACAGTGTAGGAAGGTCTTTTCAACGCATCTTTGCCAACACTTTTAGCTTTCATCTTTTTGATAGTAGATTTTCTGACAAGTGTGAGATGCTGTCTCATAGTGGTTTTAATTTGACTTTTCCCCAATTATTATTGACGTCAAGCATTTTCTTTGATAGGTATTGTCCGCTGGCTATGTACGTCTTCGTGAGAAAAACTATTCAGGTTTTGTTTTTTTTTTTTTAGAATGAGTTGTTTTCTTGATTTTCTTATACATTTTAAATATTAAATTCTCTGTCAGATATATGACTGGCAAATAGTTTTTCTTCATCAGGAGGTCACTTCTTTGCATTATTGCTTATTTTGCTGTGCAGAAGCTTTTAGTTTGATGATACAATCCTTTAAAAACTCTCTTTTACAAAAGGTAGTGGTTAAAAGAACTTAACTTGAAGTGTGAACTCTTTCAAATTCTGATTCCTATATTTACTTCCTGTGTAATCCTGAAAAACTTTATTTAACTTGTAGATCTCAATCCTATAGGTAGATTTGAGATCATAATAATGCATTATATGCTTTTGTTGGAAGTATCATTGATAATATAGATGTGTGTAGCCAGTGTCTGATGCACAGTGAACTATGTATGGGAGTACTTTGTCATTATCCTGACTCAGAGTAATCTTTATGACACTTTACTAATCATACACCTAAGACAATATTTGATGGATATTTAGCAGGGTGGATCTTTGATAGAAGTTGTTCTCATTTGTTATTTTCTTACTTATTAAGTTGCAAATTAAAGACTATGCTTGTGGAACAATTCAAGCATTCAAGTTGCACAAAAAAATAGAAACTTGCTCTAAATAATGACAATTAAATAAATATTGCCTCATATTTTTTGCTCATTTGTTGATAGTGTAAAGTTTTGTAAACAACATTCAGGCAGTTTTATAAAAAAGAAAAAAATATTAAAATATATATTTTATTGTCTTATCTCTATTTTGTTTGTTTTATTGTTTTATTCCTCTTAAAATAAAATAAATACATAAATAAAATACATATTTATATCTTTCTCTAATAAATCCAGTAGAATTTTATTTTTGCACAAAGTTTTAGTAAATACTATGAAGACTTGAGTAGAAACAAAAAAATTATTTCTTGATTACGACTTTGTATTTTGTTTACTGTCTATCCTTTGAAACCAACAAACATATACAAAAGCAGCAATTCATTTTAGCCTTTATTAGGTGAAATAAATTTATACAATGTTATGTATGCAGGATGTCAAGTTTTCTCAGTTTGTGTGAATTCCCACAAGTGTGTAACAACTGTTATCATGGAGTAACAATTATGACAACCAAATGATAAACAAGATTCGGCTTTAACAAAATACCATAAGTAAAAGCAAAATAGGCTCCAATTTCATGATGAAATAATTATGCTCACCTCTCAGTGGACATGTCAGGTTCTCATTATTTGCCACTATTGTGATATTAAGTTTGCATGAAGCTATTTATACGTTAGAAGATATGGTCACTGAGAACCGCACAACCATTAGCTGTTACAGATTTGACATATGCAGTTACTTCCAGTTGGAACTGGTAATTATTATTAAACTCAAATTTTAGTGGGTTGTAATAATGAACATTCTTAGTAATATTTCAAATATTATTTCAGTATGAGTGAATGTTATCAACTCAAAATGTTAAACTTAGTAATATCATAGTAGATGAGAAATCATCTCAGGAGCACAACGGTGTCATAAATTATAAGTTATTCTCTCATACAAAGCTCATTTTGTTTTTATTTTAGGTGAAAGAAAAAATCAAGAAATAGAAATGTGTACTATTTTTCTACATGGTTATGGATAAATCTGCAGATAGGAGGTAAATGTTTTGGATCCCTATGTATAGTGTCTAAAATTCTAAAGTTTTAAAATTATGATTTAAAATATACATTTTCAAAATACATAGTATAATTATACATAAGAATAAACAAATTAACACAAAAATCTCAATATTTTGACTTTGATGAATTTAAGAGGTAAAAATGTATAATCTCATAATTGTATGCATATATATTTCATATGTATCTTTGAGAAATGAATATTTTTTAATTTTTTTATTTTAAAGAGATTAAGACAAAACAGGATACAACAAAACAGATCAGAACAGAACAATGTAAGCAATAAGCAGCACAGTATTTCACCACAAGATAATCAGTAATTAACAGTAACTACCATAATGTCTCTTTCTTTGAAATAGTTGAGCATAACTTCATATACGATAGTATCAAACATAACAAAATAGTATAAAACCATTCAAGAGAATGAAAGTATTATTACAGGGCCTTCAGAAACAAATAACAGAGAATGAACTATGGCTACTATATTATCTAATTTTCCATAGAAATTTTGTTTATACTATCACAGATAATAAAATCCAATAAGATACAATATGATAGAAGCAATTGAAATAGAAGAACAAAAGCATGATAGGACTGCAAAATAAGATGATATTAAATCAGCCCTGGATATTATAATGTCTTGTTTTCTTCTAAATAGCTGTTCATAACATCACAAATAATAAAATCAAATAATCCAGAATAAAAACATTCCGAAAATGAATGCAAACATTATAAGGCTTCAAAGCAAAGGTAATGGGGAATCATGATTACCATAAATTCTTATGTACTCTTACCATTCTTTACACTAGGGAGACTATACAGTATTTACAAATGTGAGATTGATTTATTTCACTTATGAGTATGGTCTAAAGTTGCATCCATTTATTTATAAATATCTCAATGCGATCATTCTTTATAGCTGAGTAGTACTCCATTGTATAAAAATACCATAACTTTTTTTTTTACCCAGTTTTTTCCTCAGTTGATGGGCATATAGGTTGTTTCCAATATCTGGCTATTACAAATTTTGCTGCTATAAACATTGGGTGCACATATATTACTGTGGTATGTTTTCAGTTCTTCTGGGAATATGCCTAGAAGTGAAATACCTGGGTCAAACGGGACTTCCAATCGCAGCTTTTTGAGAAATCTCCAGACTGACCTCCACAATGGTTGCACCAGTCTACACTCCCACCAACAGTGCAGGAGAGTTCCTTTTTCCCCACAGCCTCTCTAGCATTTGTTGTTGGTAGTTTTCTTGATCCTGGCCATTCTTTCAGGAGTGAGAGGGAATCTCAATGTGGTTTTAATTAGCATTGCTCTAATGAGTAATGATGATGAACATTTTTTCATGTATTTATTTGCCATTTGTATTTCTTCATCTGAGAAGTGTGTATTCATCTCAGATGCCCATTTTTGGATTGGGTCTTTGAATTTTGGGGGTCTGATTTTTTAAAATTCTTTATATGTTTTAGACAGAAGTCCTTTTCTGAGGGACAGTTCACTAAGATTTTTTTCCCAGTTTGAGGGTTTTCTTTTCACTATGCTGGAGATTTCTTTTGACGTGCAGAAACTTTTTAATAAGAGGCAATCCCAGTTATTGATTCTGGGAAGTATTTCCCATGCGGTTTGATTCCTGTTCATGAATTCTCTACCTACCTCTATGCCTTCAAGGTTTTTACCCAATTTGTCTTCCAATAGATTTAGTGTTTCTGTTTTAATATTCAGATCTTTGATCCATTTAGATTTTAGTTGAGTACATGGTGATAGGCATGGGTCTAGTTTTAGTTTTCAGCATGTAGAGAGCCAGTTTTTCCAACACCACTTATTAAAGAGACTGTCATTCTTCCAGTGAACATGTTTGACCCTTTATCAAAATAAGGTGGTCCAGTGTGTTTGTAGTTGTGGTTGTATCTTCTAATCTATTCCATCGATCTTCAGATCTGTTTTTATTCCAGTACGATGCTGATTTTATTATAGTAGCTTGGTAGCATAAATTCAAGTCAGGGATTGTGATGCCTCCTGCCTTGTCTTTGCCACTTAGAATTGTCTTTGCTATTCTATGACTTTTCTGGATACAGATGAATTTTAGGAGTGATTTCTCTAGCTCTATGAGGTATGTTGATGGTATTTTTATTGGGATTGCATTGAATCTGTATAACAGTTTTGGGAGGATGGCCATTTTCACAATATTCATTCTTCCTATCCATGAGCAAGGGATGTCTTTCCATTTTCTGAGATCATCTTCAGTTTATATTTTCAAGGTATTATAATTTGCCCTGTATAGATCTTTTACTTCTTTCATGAGATTAATTCCTAAATATTTCATTTTTTGGATGCTAGTATGAAGGGTGTGGCTTCTCTCATTTCTACCTCTGTGATTTTGTTGCTAGTGTATAGAAATGCTATTGATTTTTGAGTATTGGCTTTGTATCCAGCTACATTGCTGAATTTATTTATTATATCTAGGAGTCTTTCAATGAAGTTTTGGGGGTCTTTTGTGTAGAGTATCATGTCATCTGCAAATAATAATTTAACTTCCTCTTTTCCTATCTTTACCCCTTTTATTTCTCTCTCTGGTCTAATTGCTCTGGCTAATATTTCCAGTACTATATTGAATAGGAGTAGTGATAAGGGGCATCCTTTCTTGTGTCTGATTTTAAGGTAAAGGCCTTCAGCTTTGGCATTTAATATGATGGTGGCTGTTGGTTTGTCATAGATGACCTTTATCATATTGAGGTAAAGACCCTCTATTCCAATTTTCTGCAAGGTTCTTATCATGAATGAGTGTTGGACTTTATCAAAAGCTTTTTCTGCATCTAGAGAAATGATCATGTGATTTTTACTTTTAGATTTATTGATATGGTGGATTACATTTATTGATTTATGTATGTTGAACCATCCCTGCATGCCTGGGATGAATCCCACTTGGTCCTCGTGTATAATATTCTTGATGATTTGATGCATCTTGTTTGCAAATATATTATTGACGATTTTGGCATCTGTGTTCATTAGGGAGATTGGCCTGTAGTTCTCTTTTTCAGTTGTGTCTTTCTCAGGTTTTGGTACTAGAATAATATTTGCTTCCAGGAATGACTTAGGAAGGATTGCTTCCCTTTCAATTTCATTGAAGAGTTTGAGGAGTGTCACACTAAGTCTTCTTTGTATTTCTTGTAGAATTCTGCAGGGAATCCATCTGGCCTGGGCTCTTCTTTGTAGGTAGGGACTTAATTATATTTTCAATTTCATTAATAGAAATTGGGATATTTAGCAGTTTTACATCTTCTTGACCCAGCTTTGGTACTTCATATGTTTCTAGGAATCTGTCCATTTCTTCTGTGTTATCGAACCTATGAGAGTAAAGGTTTTTGAAATAGGTGCTGATGACCTGTATTTCCACAGAGTGTGTAGTCATTTTGCCTTTTTTCATTCCTTATTGCATGAATTTGAGCTTTTTCTTTCCTTTTTATAATTAGGTTAGTTAGGAGATTAACAATTTTATTTATTCTTTCAAAGAACCAACTCTTTGATTCATTGATTCTTTGGATTATTTTCTTAGTCTCTATTGTATTAATTTCTGCTCTGATTTTTATAATTTCCTCCCTTCTTTTGGCTTTGGGTTTGACTTGCTCTTCTTTTTCTAGATGCTTGAGGTGTAGCATCAGGTTGTTTATTTGTATTTGTTCTGTTTTCCTGATGTGGGAACTCAGTGCAATAAATTTTCTTCTGAGGACTGCTTTCATTGTATCCCACAAATTCCGGTAAGTTGAATTTGTATTTTCATTTGTTTGTAGGTATTGTTTAATTTCTTCTTTAATTTCCCCTGTGACCCACTGATTGCTCAAGAGTGTATTATTCAATATTCATGTGTTTGTGGGATTTTTGCAGTTTCTTTTATCATTAATTCCAGTTTCATGGTGCTATGATCTGATAACATGCATGGGATAATTTCAATTCTTTTGCATTTATTTGAATATATTCTGTGGGCTAGTATATGGTCTATTTTAGAGAATGTCCCATGTACTGCTCAGAAGAATGTATATCTGATGTTGCTGGATGAAATACTCTGTATATGTATATCAAGTCCGTTGGTTTAAAGGTGTGATTCAGTTTTGTTATTTCTTTGTTGAATTTCTGTCTGGTTCATCTGTCCCTTGGTGTCAATGGTGTTTTAAGGTCTCCTGTTATAATAATTGTGTTATTGCTAATTTTATTTTTCTTTTCTAGTAATACTTGCTTTGAATAACTGGGTGCTCTGGAATTTGGTGCATATATACTTACAATTGTTATCCCTTCCACTTTAAGTTTTCCCCTAACCAGTATGTAGTGACCTTCTTTATCTCTTAGGATCATTCTTTGTTTGAAGTTCACATTGTCTTCAAATAGGATAGGTAACACCACTTTCTTTTCAGTTCCTGTTGCATGAAGTATTGTTTTCCATCCTTTGACTTTCAGTCTATGAGTTTCCTTTTGGGTTAGATGGGTTTCTTGTAGATAGCATATGGTTGGATGTTGTTTCTTGATCCATTCTGCCAGTCTGTTTCTTTTATTTGGTGAGTTGAGACCATTTACATTAATTGTTACAACTGTTATATATTATTTTATTGTTGACATGTTATCTTTCTGCTGTTGCATCTTTATCTTTCCATTCTGTTTAATTGTCTGCCTTGCTTAGTGGTTTTTTTCCTATGTGTGTCTAGACTGTCTTTCAGTATTCTTTGCAGGGTTGGCTTGGTGATCATGAAGTTCTTCAGCTGTTTCTTTGTCATGGAAGTATCTTATTTCTCCATCCATTTTGAAGGAGAGTTTTGCTGGGTACCTAAGTCTAGATTGGAATTCATTTTCCTTTAGGATCTAAAATACTTCATGCTCTTCTTGATTTCATTGTTTGTGTTGAGAAGTCTGCTGTAATTCTGATTGGCCTTCCTTTATAGATGATCTATCTTTCTTTCTAACATCGTTTAATATTCTGTTCTTATGTTGCATTTCTGGGATGTTGATTATTATATGTCTGGGTGTAGTTTTATTTTGGTTATGGCTAATTGGGGTTCTATGTGCTTCACTAATCCATATGTCAGTTTCCATTCTCATGTTTGGGAAATTTTCAGCTATTAACTGTAAACTCTTGATACTATTTGTGTTATTCCTTTCTTTTTCATTTATCCCTATCAATCCAATGTTGTTTTTCTTTGCATCATGTTGCAGCTGTTACATTGTTATTTCCTGGTTCCTTGTTATTTTTAAAAGATCTTTCCTTTCCTGTTCACTAGTTGCAATCTTGTCTTCCAGGTCTGCAATTCTATCTTCACTTTTGTTGAGGCAGTTTTGACTACTTTTAATGGAATTTTTGTTTTCCTGTATATCTCTTTGAATCTGCTTCATGTGTTCTGTTTGTTTCTTATATTTTTCATCTAGGGATTTTATCCTTTTTTTTTTGTTTTGCTCCTCTAATTTTTTAACTGTGTCTTCTTTAGATGTGTTCAGCATCTCTTTCATTACTTTTATCATTTCTTTTATCTGGGAGATTATTTCTAGTTTGAATTCCTTTAAAGCTTCCTGGAGTTGCTTCTTTATTCCAGTTGCTATTATTTCAGGTATTTCAGGTGTATGGCATATACTTTCTTCTATGTACATGGCTCCTAGGCTTTCTTGGGATTGGCTGGAGGTTTGAGATTGCATTTTGGTATTTCATTTGGTCATTTTCCTATATTTTGCATTTCAAGTGGTGTTCCAAGGCTTCCCTGGGTGTGTTGGAAATTGTCTCTTATGCCCTCGGCTCCTGGGACTGAATGGAGGTTGCTGAACATGCTCTAGTCAGGTCAACAGGACCTCCTGTGCCACCTCCAGTGTTCCAGGAAGCTGGGCAAGCAACTCACCACTGTGGATGATGGTCCAAAGCTCTCCCCAGTCAGGACCAATGCACTGGAACTCAATTCATGTACTCTCAACTCTCCTGATTGAAGAAGGTCATTGGGTGTAATCTAGTCAGGGCACAAAACCTTCCAAGTCTAGTCTATTGTGTCTGCAAGCTGGATGTGTCCTTGACCACTGGGAGCTATGATCTTAGAGTCTCCTGGGGCTCAGGATGGTGAGCAAGAACTTACCCTGGCAGGCAGCCCATTCCCTCCTCCAGATAGCACTGTTCCCCAAATTTAAAGAAGGTCACTGGGCATGGCCAAGGCAGGCCTGAACCCTGACAAGCCCAGTCTAGTGTGGCTACAAGCTGAGTATGTTCTTGACCACTGAGACCAATGATCTTAAACTCTCTGGGGGCTCAGGGTGGTGAGCAGGAACTTACCCCTGCAGGCAGCCCAGTTGCTTCCTCCAGGCAGCACAGTTCCCCAGACTGAGAAATGATTATTACTGGCAGACTAAACAACAGAAAATGCATGTTGATATATATCTTAACTTCAGGTATATTTTCCATTACCTTTATAAAGGGTTCAGAAAAAAATATATATATATATACTATTTACCTATCTATTTGTAAGTACATGGACATGTATAAATTTTGAAATGAAAGTAACAAAATTGCATATACAATATCAACTGCATAATATACAAACTTATGAGACATATTTAAAATATATAGATAGCATGACCAATTAAAATTGTAAGTTAATGATATTTTGATACCCCCCAAAAAATATTGACATGGCAACATATTTAATTGAAGAGAGCAATGAAAGTGAATGAATACAAGACCACTGTTACCAGTACTAATATCATCAACCATATCGTTTTTAATCAGTTCTCTTTGATGAGACTTTTGAAATTTAAATGAACTTAACTATAAATATATATTTGTAACTATAAATATTATTATAAATATATGTTTCCATATACTTGACAGGAAAGTAAATTTTCCTGGTCACCTTCAAAGGAAGAAAACTGAATTAATAATTATGTAAGAAAAGCTTCTGCTGAGTAGAAGATAATATATTTCATAATAAAATCTTTCTAGGTAAATCTCCTAACTACCATGTTTTGTTAAGTGAGCGAAAGTGAAAATGTACTATATGAAATGCCGAATGCTGGTAATCAGGGTCGAGAGCATTTCCTGAAGTGTGACTACAAACGCACAAAATCCCAAGAGCATCATATAAAACGACAGAAGCTATACTACATGGACAAAAGATGTCTTGCCTAAGAAAATTATGATAGAGCAATACACTTTTATGCTTAGTTATCATTACAGACTAATTACATTTTTAGCAGTAGTAGATTTTAAGCATTAAAAAATCACTAGGAATATATAGAAGCAAACATCTTTTCCTTTCAGGTAGATAGCATTTTATCACAGGAAATAATGATAGGACATTGTAAACATCTTCTGCCTACCTTTGTATTTTAGTAGTTCAATATGACCGCATTTCTCCAAAGGCTCATTTTGTTATTGAAAGGTAATGGTGGGAACCAACTAAAGAACATGTAAAATGCAAGATTTTTTAATCAATGCAAAGCAATTAATTTAACCAACCCTTCCTGTAATAATATTGAGACAGACTGTCTGCCTGTTTTTACATTATAGCTAGCTTTGCAATCTGCATAGAATTTAATGAGGTGTGTAATTTTTGTGAACTTTGGAGATTCAGTGATTTCAGTGCTACTGAACTTCAATACTTTTACCTTTCACTTTTCTTGTACATAGACAACATTATTGTATTTCTAGTTGTGAATATTTTATAATGTTTTATTATACATGAACTATTTTTCTCTGAAAGTACATGGAAATAGGGAAATTATAAAATTTAGTTTTCTCTCTTTTATATTAAGACTCTTCCATAACTGTATCTTCAGTGATTTCATGATTTCAACTAGTTTCTTCTTTTGAGTTACATCAGAGAGTATTCCTAAATCTGGGCTTATATCAATTGTATCTTATTTTAGTTATATGAGAACCATCTATTTTATTTCCTGACATCCTACTGAGGAATGTTAAAACAATATCTATACCAGTTGAGATGCACTTAATTCACTAGAACAAACCATTGTTTCTCCTATTACTTGTGAGTAGCATACGGGGTCCAGCCAGGTTGACCTTTGTAATGAATAATGTGAAAAAAATAACAAGCTCTGTTTTAAAAAAAGACCTCACATATTGTAATCAACAAAAGCACATGCAATACTGTTTTATTCAAAACCAAACTATTGGTTCTATTTTATAATATTTAAATTATGTAAGAATGAAAGCTACAGTTGCATAAAACTCACATATTCTTTAAAATTATTCAACTGAAGGCTGCTTGAAGTCTAGCTCAGAGGCTGCTCAGAAATAAACTTGGGAGCAGCACAGCATGCTTTTCAATCTACTAAACTTAGACATCTCAAAAAGAGATGAGATCTTCCTGAAAGTTTGAGGCAGAGACCAGTGTAATCCTGCTTTCACTTTAAATAGATGTCTAGATGAACTTTTATTTTAAGGGCAGAAAATGAGGTAGCAGTGTAAAGTGTATTTTACTACCTAAAATGCTTGAAAACTTTTAGAATAACAAATAATAATGCCCACTTCAGTTCTTCAAGACTGTGCCAATTAATATTGCAATCAGTAGTCCAGAATAGATTCTTTGATTAAGGATTAGCAAACTAGAAATTTCACATGAGCCTAATGGAGGATTGATGGGCTTTATGTTTGTTTCCTATCTGTAACTAAACATTATCCTCTTTTCCCTATTGATTCAATATGATCAATAACCTTTAGTGTAGAACCATGTCTAAGGCATGTTAAAAGTCAGAGAAAATTGCATTTACTCTTCATTTTCTAAGAGTTTAATAATATACTTTCTAGTGTTATTTAGGTATACCATTACTTGTAGAATTAGATTGCTTTCTTTTTTTTTTTTTTTTTTTTGTGTGATATGGTCTCACTAAATTGCATGTGCTAGCCTCAAAGCCAGTCCTCCTGCCTCAGCCTCTTGTGTAGCTGAGATTTCAAGATGTACCACTGAACACAACAGAGATTGCTTCCTTTTCTTCTTAACAAGCAATGAGAGGTCTTACTCATTATGTATCTGCTGCCAGATGACCATTATGAAAGATATCTTCAGTCACTTAGTTTAGGAAATTGATAGGAGAACACAGGGCTACTCAACTGCATCATGGATTTTGTGTATAATTGATTCAAATTTTGTCTTTGTTTCAATAATCTAATAAGATGTGTACAAAGCTCTGGGAATTCACAGTCAGGAAAGTTTATTTTCACTTTGGACAATCAAGGCATTCCTCAGAAAAAGCAATCTTTTGTTTAATGTAGTTATCTTACCTTAAATGAAACAGACATGGTATAAAGGATTCTCAATCCGTAGAATCCATCAGTTGATTCTGTCTTTAGCATATAGAAAAATTCCTCAAAATCCTGCTAAAACACAAATGACTAGGCCAGGCCATCCAGAAATTATTCAAGAAGTTCAGAGTGAGAATCCAATAATTTGATTTTGAATCTGTTTCCCACACGACATTGCTGCCCCATTTGAAGCCTCATAAGTAGAGATCAGACAATGAAGATAATTGTATTTTGCTACCTATCTTTAATATCTGGAGGTAATTTAATCTTAACACTCCAAAATGATCTCCTAATTCATTTACATCTTTATTTTTCATAATATTCAAACAAAAGCCTTTACTTTAAATTGCCTTAAAATATGACATTAGTTTTTTAATTAAATATTTTGTATGCTTTTCAGTTAGTTGACTATCATGGTTTTCTTTCTTATTCCTAAATACAACTTACATTATTTGTATTATATCAATATATTCCTTAATTTCTCTTCTTAACTGTATGTTCCCAGATATAATGTTAAGAAACTACTCTTGTTTTATGGTATTAGATCAAATTAAACATCTATACATTTTTATCACGATAATTTACTTGTATTTCTCTGGTTTTCCCAGAAATCAATGTGAAGCAAAGGATTAAGTGTTCATCTTTTAGTTCTAAATACTGTCTCAAGAGCAGATATCAGAGAAAAAGAGAGGATGGGAGAGTAGAAGCCAGTATGTTTTAGCCACTGTGTGACAATCAAGCACAAGCTGACATCCTCTCCTGATAAGTCGTATGAATGATGCTCTATCAAAAAGAGGAAGGGGAAATAATATATTCATTAACTTCTTTCTGTAGCTGGGCAGAAGAGAGCACAAGAGATACTGATTTCACCTGTATTTTCTAATTGCTTACACATAGTAGTGAAATTTTGGTGCGTTGTGTGTCATTGTAAATAGGAAAGCCCAAGCCTTGGGGTCATAGAATTATTAGGAGACAGCAGGTTATTCCTATAGGCTGGGTGAAGTACAAATGATCAAATGCATGACCAAGTTGAATATGAAAAAAATTGAAGTGCCTCATAAATGGAGATATAATACTCCTTGTGAAATATTATTTTCCTTGTCTCTTTTGCTGTTTGGTGATAGTATAAAACATTTTCTCTGTTTAAATTCATTGTTGCCTTGATTTCTAAAAAACTAATCTTTCTTGACTGCCCTTTCTTCTTGGTGACAGTTTATTTTTTATATACAACTGTCATTATGAATAACATCTGTGTAGTGTCTAGACTTCTATTCTTATCCATATTTTCTTCTCAAGTCTACTTTCTCTTGATGACCTCACCTACTATGTTCAACTGACATTTATGTGCTCATGCCCTGAAAATGTGTCTCCTGCTGAATCTCTTTACTGAGTGGCAGACCATATATCTATCTGACCACCTACGCTTCATGCTTACCTGGATGTTTGATAGGAATTCAGCATGTTCAAGGTTAAATTAGCTCCCTACTATGAAGAGCTTCTACTTCTTCTGTTTTCTTAACACTGCATCATTCTCTATCCCTTCTATCTAGCCTCCATGTAGTGACGAGGATGAAATTTATTAAATATTTCTTGAATCTCATTAGTTCTCTCCATTCTTATGACCACCATACCCATGTGGGTCACTTCCATCTCTAGTTCAGGTAACTTGGAGACACCCACCTGGACAATGGCTTTGCAGGATCCCCCATCTTCAGGATTTAACATTCTCAACTGTTTCCTGTGACTTTCGGGAAGAAGGAAAAATCTTTTAGCATATTTTTACGTGATTTTTTACTTCTTCATTTCAATTTTTAACTACACCAAGAGTATTGTTCTCAGCTCCAGTCAAAATTAATAAAATTGAGTTTGATCTACTACACTTAGACTCACCTTCAGGTCATCTCAATTACTTTGATATGAATCTTAACTTTACTCTTTATCAGATCCATGATTGCTGATTTTTCAAGATCTACATTTTCAAGCACATCACACCTTCACAGATCTGCCAACAAGCCAGGTGTATCACTCTTTCTGCACTTTGTTTACTCATAAACCTATTCTAATCCAAGAATACAGATGAATAATCTGGTACAGATAATCTAATGTGCTGCATTGTTTTTTTTTGTTTGTTTGTTTTTTTGTTTTTTTTTATTTAAGGAGAAAAGAAAAGAAAAAAAAACAGTGAAGGGGTACAAGTTATACAGATTTACAGAAGAAAAAAATGTGCAGTAGGAGGTCACTAGTTAATGGATTACATATTGCCATCTTAGAAATAATTGTTCAAGTCACAAAATTAAAGCTTGTAGAGTGGACATTCCAACAATGATACTGCAAACAGTTCTGTTCACTGATCCAATAAAACTCTGTGATATCATTTTCTATCTCATACATTTAAATATACATGCAGTTATATAGTTTAGAGCACTTTCTTTTCCTCTTTTTTGTACTGTGACTATTACACATTTTGGGTTTCATTGCTCCCACAGTTCTTATTGCTTTTTTGGAAGAGAGTAAAACCAAATGTGACATAACAGAACCGAATCGGTCAAGTCAAAAGGGTGGATATAATAGATAACATAAAAACATAATACAAGGTGATCAACAATGGTTACCATAATGCCTCCCGCTATTTCTAATAGAATTGCCTATATCATTAGTTGTAATACAATTGAACAAAACAGTATAGAATAAAACTGACAAAACCAAAACATTGGAGATATTGTAGGTCTTCAAAAGTAGATAAACGTCAACGAGAATGGGCGTTATAATGAATCTCTTTATCTTCTCAGCTGATGCCTAAACTTTCGAACCTGATACTATCCAGCAAAACAGAATAGAGGAACCTGAGTCAAAAACAAGATGGTGAGAGTAATACAGGGATTCAAATCGAGATAATAGAAAGTCATAGTGGGTTACTATATTATATCCTGCTATTTTTTCCCTTTAATTAAATGGATAAAAATAAAAAAGTAAATAATGGAGTGGAGATTGAGAAAAAAAAGAGGGCATAACAGCGAAACAGGGCAGATCAAAACATAACCATTTAAGCAGAATAGTGTTTCACCACCAGATATTTCTGACCCAAAAGTAGTTACCATATTGACTCTTTCCTTGAAGTCCTTGAGTACAACTTCGTATACTGTAGCATTAAGTATATCAAAACAATGTAAAACCATTTAAGAGAATGACAGCATTATAGAGTATTTAGAATCGACTAACAGAAAATGAACAATGGTTTCTGTATAGTCTCCTTGTCTTTACAAGGTTTTTGCTTATACTATCGTACATAATAAAATCCAATAAGATACAACCTGTTTAGACCATTGGAGACAGAAGAACAAAAGCTAGATGAGACTTCAAAACAAGATGGTACTAAATCAGTATTACCTATTAAGATGTCATTTTCTCCAAAATAGCTGTTCCTATCATCCAATCGTCTCTGTCTCATTTCTGTTGAGCTCTGTTTCTGTCAGTAGCTGTCAGTTTGTCTTCTTCATTTTGTTCTCTGCTCCATTCGTTGTAGCCTCCCCGCCACTATTTCTGGGTTCTTTGTATTTTTCTTTTTTTAGAATATCCTGCAATACTTTCTGTAGGGTTGAATTGGTGGTTGCAAATTCCCCCAGTTCCTCTTTATCCTGGAAGCACCTCGTTTTTCCATCAATTTCCAGGGACAGTTGTGCAGGATATCTCAATCTTGGCTGGAGATTATTATCTTTCAAAGCTTGAATTATTTCCCCCCACGCTCTTCGTGATTTGATGGTTTGTGAAGAGAAATCTGCTGTAATTCTGATGGGTGTTCCCTTGTAAGTAGTCTGTTTCTTGTCTCTTACAGCTTTTAATATTCTGTTCTTGTATTGAATTTCTGGAATTTTTATTATTATATGCCTGGGTGTTTCTCTGTTAGGGTTGTAGGTAGCTGGGGTCCTGTATGCCTCATACATCTGAGTATCTTTACCTTTTGCTAAATTAGAAAAATTCTCCTGGATTATTTCTGTGAGTAGCTTTTGTAGTTCACTTGTTTGTGTCCCTACTTCTTCTTTTATGTTCTTAATCCTTAAGTTATGGCTCCTCTTATCATCTTCTTGTCTTTGTATTATTGCTGTTTGTTTCTTTGTCATTTTTAAGAAGTTTTTCATTTCATTCTCCCATATTACAAGTCTGCCCTCCAGTTCAGATAGTCTGTCCTTAGTTTCTTTCAAGCTGTTATGCCAGTCTTCGATAGACTTCTTAATTTCTTGATAGTCCCTTTGAACCTGCTTCACATACTCAATGTTTTCTCTGTTTTCTCCATCAAGCAATTCTCCCCTCTTTTTCTGTTCTTCCATTCCACCATCTGTTTTTTCCTGGGTGGTGCTTAGCATTTCTCTAACTATTCTGCATAGTTCTAGCTTCAGGTCGTTGATAACTTCATTCCTGAATTGGTCTATGAGGCTCTCTATATGGCGCTTAATGTATATTGGTGCGGTGTCCACTATTGCCTGTTTCTCAGGATTGGGGGCCGAGGAGCCTTTTTTGTTGCTTCCCTTCCCCATATTTTCTCTTCCTTATAAAATGCAAGCTTACAAAGGAAGCCTGGATTCCCTGCCTGTCAGCCACAGCCTGGTCAAATTGCGCTGGCTAGTTGTTCCCGCCCACCGCTGCGCACCAGGGAGTCGCGGAGGAGGCAGCCTACGCGGGAGTCAGTCACTTCTCCGGGTCACCGTCAGGCTCTGGGATCTGGGTTAGGCCAGCCTAGGGAGTCCGCCAGCAGCGTCACTCAGGCCAGGGACTTTTCACCAATCCCGTCCGAGAGGGGAATGTGTGGCTGGAGTTGCCATGGCGCCCTGCTCCTACAGGACTGCCCGAGCCCAGAAAAACCTCCACTGGAGTCAAACTATGGTAGGGGCTCAGTTTTCTCGCTCACCTTGCCACCAGTCAGTTTTCGTGTACGCCTTCTTGTCCGTCCTGTTTTCGACTCCTTTCGCAGACTCCCGTTCCCGAGCTTCTGCGCGTCTCTCCTTGCCGAGCCGCTTGTGGAGGCAGCCAGCCGCCGGGCGGCGGGAAACCCAAATCGCGGCGGGATACCCAAATCGCGGTTTCCAATGGCGTGTAGTCGAGCCTCCACACCGAGCCTTTTCTGTTCCTATTTTAGCGCCAGGACTATATTTTAAGTTGGTTTCTCTCAGCCCAGTTCGTTCCTGAGTCAGCAGAGCATATCTCTACTGGTTCGTGACTCCTTAGTCCGCATCATTCCTGGCCTCTGAGCCGAGTCTTCCAGAGAGCCTTCGGTAGTTGCTGTTGTCTGTCCGCCATGTTCTCCTCCTCTCCCCTGCATTGTTGCTTCGATTCAGGAATGCATTCATTTGCAAAAAGTTTGGCATGCAAACAGAAGTGTCTGGCAAAATTTTGTTTTTGCTTGTGAACTGCATCCGGTGGCAAATGCGACCATGATCATTTCTCCCACATGAACATGATGATGGCCATCTTTTCCAGAATAATGGTACAAATTAAATTCTGAACCAGATTACAGCTGTATTTACTTTTCCATTGTCCTCATTTAAATTGTGAATTTCTCAAGGGTTGGAGCTACCTTGTACACGTATCCTGGTCTACAATAATTAACTTATGTACATATGAATACATTAATAATAATAATTTGTTGGCCAAATAATTTTCCATGTACATTAGATGAATTATCATATATTATCTTCTTTTTGGCTGAATAAATAGAAGCTCACAGAATATAAATAAATTGTCAAAGCTAAACCACTATAAAAGATAGAATCAGATTCAGTAACAGGCATATCTAATTTCAAAGTCTGTCTTTATCACAGAGTTACACTGAAAGTGCAGAGATTCAAATTCCAGCTCTGCCTATGACCACTCTGCAGACTTTATTTGACCCCTCTTCAAAGCTGTGACTCACATTACCAAAATGATCAGGATATTTATCAAAGACAAAAATCAGCAAATAGATAATACCAAGTAGAGTTTATGATAAAAAGTTCTAGTATTCATTTACTTTATTTATGAGTATTTACTTTTAATTTTAGGAATGCAAACATAGAATATATATAATAAAGAACATTTAGGACAGCTTGAATTGACATAAAATACATAGTTTCTTAGAATTTAGTAGAACAAAGACCCTACTTTCCTAATAGCATGAAGGATAAATAAAATTGTACTATGATATGATGTCCATTTGAGATATTTGAAATTTAGAATGAATTACTGTGGAGGAGTAACACTAACAAATAGAATCTTCAAAGGCAAAGGATCCTTTTAATGTAACTGACACCTACAGATGAACTCACAAAAATAAAATTATGTTATACTTACCTGGGTTGAACAGCAAGGGGGGTCATTAGAATAACACTTAACATTAAGTCCTGAGGAAAACCACCTAAGGCAGCCTTGAACTCCCTGGCATGTCTGTTAATCTGAGTGTGTTTTCCTTAGGAAACCTGAAGAATAATATGTTGTACTGCCAGCGATCATTAACAATAGCTTCTTTTTGGAATATTATGTGTATATATACATATGAAACATCCACCAGCACATAAGTTAAATATATTTAACACACCTAATTTTCTTTCTGATTTAATAGGACTCAATAAATGGAAACTGTGCAGTCAGAATAATGAAAAGAAGACATAATTTATCTCATTCTGTTGGTGTCCTTTCTATGTTCTTTTGTCCTTTGATTGCACTGGTGGATAATATTATTTTGTTCCCAAGGAAATATGTCCCTTTGATTAGGTTGTAGATATTCTCTCATTTGTCACTGTTCTATCAAGCTATGCCATGTAACAGCAGGAACTCTTGATTATTTAATTGCTTGTAAGAACTCATTAAATCCAACTATCAATCATGGGACATATGGTAAACATCACCCAATAGCGTGAGAGGTTGTAGCAAAGATCCGTCACTGGGGCAAACCCTTTTTTCAGCAACCCAGACTTTGGTTTAGTTGTCTGATCGTGATTCTTTTTAATTTATATTGATTTACAAGTGAGGGTTCATTTAGTAGTCTTAATCCACACTTTAAAGTTAATAATACAAGCATTTATAATTTTATTAGAAACATACTGAAATGAATCTTCTCTGCTTTGTACCTGATTTTCTTCTGTAATAATTGAATTTACTGTTTTGCAAACAGTGCATAACAAATTTTGAAATCTATATTTTACTCTTGATGGAATCCAAATGATACTTCTTAATCAGTAGCATTTACAAAGCCAATATCAATACTTGGCTATCATCAGTTGTGGGAAAACAGCATCTTTAGAAATTAGTTCTAAAATATTCCTTTTCAAAACAACTATTTATAAGAATTAAATTGTAAAGTTAAACTATTATATCTTCCATTAAGTGAACATAATTTGAATAAATGTGAATAGCAGGAAAGGTTTAGAACCATCTAGGCCTCCACTGTATTCAAATGTGTGATGTGCATGGGCTTTAAAAATTCAATGTAAGGGTAAATTTAAAATAAACTTTTGTCTCATTTTACCATTTTTAAAAAGAAAATCATGTATAGAGTGGTAATTAGTCCATTGAGGAGTGAAAAAGTAAAGACCTACTCTCTCTCTCTCTCTCTCCCTCTCCCTCTCTCTCTTTCTCTCTCTCTCTCTCCAGGTAGATATAATAAATATTGAAGCCATTAAAATGTTGTAATTCTAGCAGTCTTCAGAATAATGTACAACAAGGGGGGAAATGTATAAGCAGAGACATCCTTTATTTGCAGTTGATACTTAAATTGCAGGAACAATTCAGTGTGGTCTCCAAACCTCCCTGTAAGGTTGTAGAGATTAGAAGTTTCACTGTCCATCCCAGCCAAGACCCAAGTAGTTGTTTACTAAGGAAATGAATTTCAAAAAACTGCAGAAATTTGTTGCTACTTTGAAAATACCTTCAGTGCAATAGGACTGATAGACCCATGTCAATTAGAATAGAAGTACCATAAAGGTAAACATTTGACCACACTATTTTACTAATAATGTTTAGAATGAAAAGATGGTAGGTAATGGAGTTGTAGCACAAATGAATGAGGAAATAATTATTGCATGCATGTGCTTACCTCAAAGTATTGAGAGAATGCTTTTTTCTTTTAATTTCTGCACTTAGCACTGAGGTTATTGACCATTTGCTCTTCAACCTGCTAACGTGTTATAAATAGCTCTCACTGCATCTTGAACCAAGTTTATATTGACAGTATAGATGCAAGGGGCTGTGATACACACATCACCTGTGCTGTCTTGTATGAACAGTAGTGCAGGAGGGGAGTACAATGATTCCTCCCATGTCGTAGAAAAGGAAGCTGTGGTTTAGTGAGGGTAAGCAAATGGTTTTAAAGAGGTAACACTAGTCTGTGACAGAGGCCAGACTGGAATGCAAATTGCCCTGACTCTTAAATCTTCATTTGTATTTTCATCGCTAGAGCTGGGAAATATGGGAATCTTTTATGGAGACTCTCCTTCCCACTCATTATGAACTGCTTATACCACATGTCCTCAGAGTGCTTGCCAGCCAAGGCCTCCAGGTAGCCGCTATCCCCTTTGAATATGAGTAAACATGTTTCTTAACCCCACTTAATAATACAAGCTCACTGCATTTATTAGACTTGCTGCATAGAAGTAAAATAAATTACAAAATGGATATGAGGAAAAATGATAGTTACTTGAGATTACATTTAGAAATGTGCATGGTAGTCTCGTCCACTTTCCCGGTGCTACCTGAGACTCTGAATCTACATAACAAATGGTGACCATTTCTTAGCTCACACAGTCAAGGGCTGACTGGGAGAACTTTCAATCTGTGATGCCATTCTATCTTAAAACTTTTGTTATTGTGAAGAGAATAACTTAACATTTCTTTGCCTAAATCTAATTTCTTTGCCTAAAGAACCTATTTTCTTCCCTGTTTCTAATAGCTATTTGGGCTTTCCCTTTCAGAGGCTTAATTCTTGAGTTTTGTTTGCTCCTCTTTATAACACCTGTATAATCACAATTCCAGTATAATATTCAGTGTCGCCTTTTTGAGAAGCTTGGTCTGACAAAGTTTCCTCGTTTTGCGTTTCCAAAGCCCATGATCTCATGACAATGATACAGTTTGATTGTAACTCATACCTTTATCTCTGTTGCTCCCAATTAGCTATGAGAAAGAAAATTAGAAAGCATTATTTACCTACAATTACGTAAGTTTTGTCTTGTTAAGTCTAAGGTCCCTACATTGAACAAATGGCTTAGTGACACAGTCTAGGATATGTTTCTTTTTTTATTTTCTTTTCAATATTTTTTTAGTTAGAGAAAAAAAGCAAAAAAGAAAAAAGGATAGAAACAATACAGAATTTCAAAAAAAATAACAGTAAGAAATCACTAGTTGATAAATTACATATTGTTATCTTGGAAGTAGTTGTTCAAGTTACAAAGTCAAAGCATAAAAAGTGGACAATCAAACAATGAGAGTACAAACTACCCTGGTGTATGTTTCTATCCTAAGAGAGTCCTTGCTTTTTATTTCACTTGTGTAATTGTCAGCTTAGATATTTGATCCCTGCTCCCAGCCTTGATTTTACTTTGGTTACAGTTTGCATATTAAAGAGACAACAGTAAATATTTACCAAATTGAACAAAACATTTTATTATTATTGATCCAAATATCAAACCTGTCAATCTTCTGGATAAGTTACTTTAATTATGCACATTGACCGTAATTTCCAACTTTTACTTAAATGATCAGAACTATTCTGCAGATGAAACTAAGAACATTGAATTTCTGGGCTAAATGTTATGCTTAATAAATCTAAGCAGTAGATCCTAGTAAATCTATACGAGTTTTTTTCTACTTGAAACAAATTTATAGTTTAGAGAATCACGAAACCAACCATGCCATATGGAACCACAGAAAATGACAGAGTATCATGGTCCTGAATTCACAGCACAGTTACTCTGTGATGTACTTGTCTTTTTATGATTAATTTAGACATTTTCCCTAATAGATTCAAAGATAATTGCCAGATAAACAGCTGTGCTATCCCTACAACAGGAAAGGAAATGAGTAAGGGATATTAAATAAGGAAAAATGCTTCTCAGGTGCATTAATCTGGAAAATGGAGCTCATTGTAAGACAGTCTGTCTTCCTTGGTATTTGGATTTGAAAACTGCAGAATTAAGACATAAGTCTATGATAGGACACCATGAGAAGGAATAATCTCTTTACGAAACCAAGTAATTATAATAATATGATTGTAAGTAAAAAACATAGGCCTTTTAATTAGTTGGTCTTTTACTAAAACTTATACTTAAGAGGAAAAGTTTAAAATAAATTGTCTAAAAACATAAATCTATGGCCAAAACAACACGTTTCAAAGAATATTAGGTCTAGAATATTAGGTGTCAAAAAAAATAGAAAACACTTATATAGCATATATATTTTTTTAAATTTGAACTCACTATAAAATTTGAGATAGAAGTATTTGTGACTCTTTAAATGTAAAATGCTGACACCATCAATAACTTCAAAGTAGTTTATTTTTAATGTAATTTTAAAAATTAAACCAGCAAAAATACATATCCTATTTGTAAATCTGGAAGAGGCAATCAGTCAGTATCATCAAATTTACTAAATTTGATTTGATGCCAAATGTAGATAGACAATTGAATTGACGAGTTGCCTTAATAGGTTAAGTAATAACATAAATCCTTTTGCAACTTCTGCATATTTGACTTTTCCTGAGTATAGAGAATAATCATATTTTAAAAAGTCTTTTCTTGTGTAAACTATTAACTCAGACCTCCTGCATAGGCTTAGTGTACTGATGGGAACTGCCTTAAACCAATCTTATTATGATGTTCAGATAGGTTAGTGCCAGTGAGGTCAGCTCAGCAGTAATAAATGCTGTTTTAAAATACCAAGAAGCATGATTATTTTCATACTGATATTGCTGTGAAAAAATACCAAAAGGCTGTGAGATTATTTCACAAAATAGAGAACTGTTCCAGGAAGCAAGTGCATAAACCTGGCTATGTAAGTATACAGAAAAACCCATTAAAACCCATTAAAAAAGGCCCCAAACTGTAGTCATAAGATTAAAAAAAGGATTGATCAATTGCATCCATGAAGGCAACAGATTGTCCATTTATTAATTAAAAGTACATTTTATGTATTGTGATGTGATAAATAGTTTGACTGCATAGGTTAATCCCCTCAGATCTGTGTGGAGAGCTATTAACACTGATAAATTATGCACTACGACATTTAACACTTTTGATAGACAGTCTTTAGGAGCCCTGTACCTGCAACTCTGCTTCTGGTATTTATGTAGCAATTTAGTATTGCTACAGTTAATTGTGAAATATTCCTAGTAGAAGTGGGACTATACCTCAACTATCTGTGTTTTGTGGTTGTGTGATTATACTTCTAGAACCAAAATTGAGTCTTATACAACATCACTGTGTGGATCTCTGCACAAAATAGCATCCTTATGACACATCTACATTACTGAGTCTCACTCAGACAGTGAATTTAAATAATCCAACATATCATGAATCCATGTACACAACATGAAAAATTACTTATATCTTACGTTAATTACATAACACTATAACTTTATAAATTGTTAGAAAATATAGTTTTATAAACCACGGGTTGGCATTACTCTAAAGTCTTTTTTCCTGTATCTTTTCATTTTATACTAGGCTACTTTTAAAAATAAGCTCTTTATTAACTTTAAAAAATAAGTACAAAAAGTTGTTTAAAAATTTTATAAATAAAATAGAATTCTCTAATAGGTCAAGATTAAAATTCAAATATTTATTTTTAAGGTCTTCTTTCAAGGTTTTACGAACAAACAACTCTTTGAGAAAAATGAAACACATGGCAAATAGAAAGCTGTAAAAAAATAGTAGGCAGAGGTTGAGAATACTGCCGCACATATATAAGATTTGTTTTTTTTTAATTTACCTAAGAGACTTTAACTTTGATATCTTATTCTTGCCATCATTACTTTAAAAAGAAGCGAATTTTTGCCTTCACTGAATTGATCAGAAGAGTAAGACTTAGAAGTTTAAATGATTTGCTGATACTAGTAACTAGGAAATCAATAACTGCAATCCAGGTTATGCTAGTCCTGTTTATCGCTCTATTAGAAAACACTTTTTTATTCAGAGATACGCTGAAGAATATGAAAGGTAAATAATATTTCCTGAATTGGAAGTATCAGGAACTTTTTATGACTTCTTTCATTTGATCCCATTAAAACTCATGCCTGTTTCATTAACTAAATGAATTATTATAGTCCAGGCAAAAATCAATGCCATTTTAAATAGTGGCTGAACCCTGGCTAAGAAGCCACCCACTGTAAAGACAGGATGGTGCGTGGTTATGTCCAAAGCACAGTAAAAGGGAAGGGAATTGACTTTTGTCTGAAACAACTGCAAAATAGGAAAATGTATTTTAGAAAACGGTATTCAAGAAATAGATTAATTTAAAGTAATCCCTGAACTAAAACATACAAACTGAGTGAGCACCACAGCTGACAAGGTTAATGTCTTCAGAGAGTTTTTCTGACAGAGACCTGGAATCTGACAGAATCTGAGGGACTTAAAAAGTGAAGCTGAGAAGGTCCAGGGTCAGCAGGTCAGGCTGAGGTTTACAGAACAGAGAACCAGAGAGTGGAGGGTCTCAGAGTTCAGGAGAAGACCTCCTGATTATTCAACCAATATTGATCAGGATATGCATGTAAGGAAAATAGTTACAGCTGGGAAAAGAATCACTCAAAGGATTAGACAGTACTGTGTTGTGAGCTTATTTAGGACTGGAACTAGATCAACCTGCTGCAGAGCATTAGAATTCACGAAAATTCGATAGGGTACAAAAGGCTTCCTCACAAGTGGGGAAGTTAGTCATTAATTAGTGCTATGTTTTAAAAAATCTTAAAACAGGCATTAAAGAATCAAATTGTTTCAGAGTAGCTTAGTTCCATGATAGAAAATAGATCTAGAATTTTAAAGAAATTTGAAACTACCTTGAAACCAGCAAAATAAAATTCACCATGGCCAGAATAATAAAAGCTCAAGAGTTATTTAAAGAATTAAGAAAATCTGATGAAAAGACAATGTGATGGAAACTATACAGTAAGAGAGGAACAAAAAGCTAGGCTTTCTTGAAAGAGAAAAGAGAAATGAAAGAAAAATATTTGAAGTAATACTACAAAAAATTCTTAAATTTGATAAAAATACAGATCCGGTGAACTCAAAGAACCACAAACAACATGAAATAAGCATATAAAAACTACTCAGTTTCCAAATAAATATTAAAAGAAAAACTATAAAAGACAAGGTACAAGTAGAGAATGAATTTCTCAGCAAAACAATTGAAATAAAAAGATAGTAGATCTAAAATTTTTAAAGTGTTAGAATATTTTAAAATGTGTGGCTCATTTTGTCATTCAGTGATTTCCTAGACCTGGCAGGGAGAGATTGAGAGATGATATAGTAGGCAGAGCATTTTGGTTTGGGAATAACAAAAATTACCTAAATTTGATTATGGTTATAGTTGTACAGCTCAGTTAATGTCCTGGAAGTTATTAAATCTTGTATTTTAAATTTGTGGATTATGTGGTATGCAAGTTTTTAGTTCAATGAAGTTGTCTTATTAAATACAAGAATAAAAACTGTATTATGAGCTAGCAATAATATGTTTAAGAATAAAGATAACTGAATGTGGTCACACACACTTAGAATCACAGCACTCTGGGAGGCTGAGGTAGGTGGATTGCAAATACAAGCCAACCCTCTGAAACACAGTGGCTTAATAAGCATTTTTGTCAAAATAAAGTTACAAAATAAAGAGTGAGGAAAGTAGCTCAGTTTAAAGGCCCTGGGTTGAATTTGCATAGAAAAAAAAAGAATAAAGTAAGAATTTTTCAGACATACTGAAACTGAAAATATTCACTATAGCAGAAAGGCATTATGATAAGTATTAAGGGAAATCTTTCCAGCAAGAATAAAATGAACATATTTTTCAGTGAAAGAAATAAATGAGAAATACAAAGATGACAATTGGAAGGAAAAATATTTTAATTTTTTTTTTATTTTAAAGAGAATAAAACAAAACAAAACAACAGAATAAAGCAAATAAGAACAGAACAATGCAAGCAACACAGGACTTCACAAGAAGACCACAGGATATCAATAGTGGTGACCATAATGTTTCTTGTTTTCTTTGAAATAGTTAACCATACCTTCACACATAATAGTATCAAACATAACAGAATAGAATAAAATGAATCAAAAGAATGAAAGCATTACAGAACTTCAAAACCAGATAACAGGAAGTGAGCAGTGGTTACTTAGTATCTCATTTCCTTCAAAAAAGTTGACCACACTATCACACATAATAACATTAAATAAAACACTTTTGAATATTTAAATTTCAGTTAAAATTGACTCTTCTAACAATAATAATGGCAACATGGCGTGAGTCCTACTACACACGCATATGTGAAATGCAGAACAAATTCATGCACACAGTAGCAGATGAGAAAAGGAGGCACTGTTTTTAAAGTATGTTTTCCACCCATGAAGCTATAAAACATCACATGAAAGTTGACCACAAAAGGGTAAATATTTTTATAAAGAACACAGCAGGTAAACAAACATAGAGAAGAAGTGAGTTATTAATAAACTTAATAAATTCCAAACAAACAAGAAAGCCAAAAATAAAGTGAAAATGCAAATAGACAGCCAGTATCAAGACAACAGATTTGATACATACTGAACATGGATAGATTTTAATTCTTTCATATTTATTTCAGCAGATTTTGTAGACTAGTATATGTTCTATATGTAGAGTTTAGAGTGTTGCTCAGAAAAATGTATATGTTGTTAAAACAGAGTAAAATGCTCTGTAATATCTATTAAATTCATTTATTCAAAGAAGTGATTCAACTCTGCTATTTCCTTGTTGATTTTTAAATTTAGTTCACTTATCTCTATAAAAGTGGGACATTTTGGTCACCTACCATGATTATGTTGATGTTTATTTGATCTTTCATTTCTAGCAATATCTTTTAATGAAATTAGATGCCCCCATATTTGGCGAACATGTATTTAAGATTGTTATCTCATCCTGTTGCGTTGTCCTCTTAACTAATAGGTATGTCCCTTTCAGATTAAAACTAAAGATTCTCAAAAGCTTCCATTTCCATGTTGGGAGCAACCATGATTTTTCTGGTGGATAATGGACCTGAGCTCTCTGCCTTCAAGTATTCCAACTGTCAAAAAGTCACCATCCCCAGGGCAACTGAGACTCATTCATCTCACCACTTCTGCCAGGAACAAATTCATAGCCCAGGAAGATATTTTGCCAAACATAAATTCCTGTCACCAAGCCAGTTAGTTTCCCTCTGACTTAACCCTACACTTTCCCCAAAAAGAAGGTGACACCTCAGTCTGAGACAAATAATCACAATCCTGAAATCCTAAAAACTCTCCTCCCAGAGGTATGAGCCAAGACTCACCTCCAGCCATGACCACCAACCACACTCCAGTCACATTTCAGTTGCCTAAAGCAGTTTCAAATCCTGTGATAATTATCTTGAAACACTGCTCTCCTACCTTCCACTGGAAAAATCCTAAGATATGATGAAAAGAGCCAACTCACTTGAACTATTGTCACAGGGGGTTAAAAATTCTCCTACTATTTTGGGAACGGCTCTGACAATAGGTTTTTCCATTCTAAGATAGGCTGTTTCTGTTTGCTACCGTGGTTCCTCTCCCCAACCAAAATGCAATTATATATCCACAGGCTTCAAAATCATGAAAAGTTTATAGACTGTCAAACTACTCAAATGGACCTCTTCTGCCTGAGAAGCTAGCTCAGGATCTCTGAGCTGTCAGTGCCACTGCGATTGCCCTCCGTATATGTTGCCTAAGTCTTCTGCCACTCATAGCCTGCTGGTACATCTGCCTGGACCTAAGAAATTCCTTTTGCCTTCAGCTGGCTCCTGTCAGCCAGCCCCTCTCCACCTTTAAATAAAAAGATCCCAGTTTTGAATACAAAGGTTAACTGACCTGGGCTCAGCCTCTCAGAGGTTCAAAAATGTTTGCCCTCTTTAGAAAAGCCCTCACAGTTGAATTTGATAGTTTCCCTGCACAAAATATTGCTGTATTTCTGATTAGTGGCACCCAAGCTGCCTGCTAGAAAGACACAAAAATTCTGCTGCAATACCTGGCAAAAACTGGCTGCAGGGGGCACCCTCTCTAGAGCCCCAGCCTTGAGAATTGCAGATGCAACTTGAATTCAACTTGTTTGTTGATAAATGATGACATGTGGCTTCAAACATGTCTACTTGACTATCAGCCTCTGAGGGTGCCCAGTGGCCTTCCTTTGCTAATACTTAGGTCCAGTCATTAGGGGCTGCCCCCCGCCTTGCCTCAGTGTCCTAATATCACACTGTTCTTGTGATCAAAACACTCCCAAGCTGAGCCCTAACTACCCAGATGCCACAGGCTATGCTGGACCTATGCTGTGATCACCTTGGACAAAGTTATTTGGCCAAGACCCCACCACCGGGATAATCTACACAACAAATTGCTACTACTTCCTGAATCGGTGTGCCAGTGGTGCCAAACTTGTGCTCAAAACAGTCTGACCAAGAGGCCTGAGCCCCTCTGGGGATTCAGTTGACCAAACAGAACCAGTTTTGCCCCCACCATGTATTCTGCAAACTCAAGCTGCAGTGATGACATCTGTAGCCCTTCAGCCAACTCAGGTTTATTGTCTGTATCACTGGCCCTGACCTCCACCCAGATAATGGACTGTCCCCATTTAAAGATATACAGAGAAACTTCACAGAAATAAAATCTTACAGGGGTTATAACAAAGTATAGAATCCTGCTTTAAAGAATCATCCCTGGAAATGGTCTGCCCTGATTATTGGCAATGGTAACAGACCTATATCTGTAGCAGAGATCACTCAAAGCTGGAAAAACTATTGAAGGCTAAATAAAAACTACATACAACACATACACCACAAAGTTCTATAAAGGTTGAAAAATAAAAACATAACCTTACAAGAACATAAAGGTTTAGCTAAGAGACCAGCTAGAACTTTAGACATCCTTGCACACACGTATAACACAGATGCATATTAACTGCCTCTACAAGTTTCAGAAATTCAGCTTTAGATCCACACAAGACTATCAAGATGACTGCTAAAGAATTTTCCTGGACCAGCAGCTCCTCCTAAGCTCATTCTAAAGTGATGACACTGAAATTACCAGTCTGGTCACTTTGAACACTGGGAAGTTCATACACAACTGAAACCTGGGGACACTATCCACAGGGTTTCCCTGTGCCTCATCACATTATTCCCCTTGACTTTTGTGCCTTTTCATGTTCACCCCAGTCCTTGATTTCATTTCCACTTGCATATGTATTTGTTTACTTCTCACTCCCTGAATAGAAGGCCTTGGTCTTATTCTACAATTGACCAAAACTTGACGAGCATTCAGGGCTCACCGGACATACTCAAGGGTCAAATTGACTCCCTTGCCAGAGTACTGTTAAAACATCTCTCTTTCTGAAAGCAATTTAGGGAGAGACTCTCTGATAAGGCAAAACATTCCAGTCTTGGGGCTCTTGGCGAGGGTCCATCCTAAGACCACTGATAGCCCTACTGTTACTGCTTCTAGTAGGGCTTTGTCTCGAAAGATCATATATAACATGCTCAGAAAAGAGGGCGCAAATGCAATGGAAAATGCCCCTCCCTCAGTCAGTATATTTCAGTTTCCTAGTTACCCTGATAATAGTTCCTGTTACAGTTCCTATTACTACTGTTTCCTAGGAATGGCTGGTCACTATGATACATATTGCAAAAACCAATCAACAACAGCCAAGTACTCTGCCTCCCCTTTGCAACCCCATAAAAACCTCCCTGCCTGAGTCTTCAGAGCCTGACATTTTAAGGAGTAATTGATTTCTTGTCAGTGCCCATCAGATGTTAAATAAGTCTGCCCCAAATCTTGGGTGTTGTTTCCATGTTTCTGTCTGCTGCTACAACAGCAGTGGCACAGTCTTCCTCTGTCACTTGGAACTGTGTGAATTTGAGCCCCAGATCACTATAGAATAGAAGTAACAATGTCAAGTTTTCGAGATTGTTCTGCAGAGTAAAACAGGCACTGAGAAAATATCTAAATAGATGTTCAAATGATGGAAAAAAAATTGATTTATGGATCATTTTTCCTTTTTAAATAAATTTTCAAAATGGACTTCTTCCACAAACTCTAGTCTAGGGAAAAAAGTTCTACAATAGTAGATCCCAGCTTGTGAGCAGACTTTCACAACTTTTGATATCATCAAACTAACTTGGGTTCCCACTGTGGGAATGTGTAGGGATGGAGTTGGACGGGGTAGGGTGTAGAACATGAGTCTTAGAGTGAACATTAGCACAAAAGATCCTCTTAAAGAGGAGACTAAAAGCCAGCATTTTCATATGCATCATAAACTACTGAAATAAATATCAGAGTTTCCTTTGGCACATTTTTGGCACCATTTCTGCATGCACTATCTCTAATGGGTACAGGGCATGGCCCTAATAGATGGCTGCAAAATGCCTCCACAGCACTAGGATGGAGCTCAAGTGGGGTGTGAGTGTGAGTGAAAAGGACGTCGTCAGCCTAGAAAAAAATGGGAGAATTTACTTTGCGTGAATTTATCAAGGAGTTAAAAATAGCTCATTTATCTTTAAAATTCACACTTGATTTTTTTTGTTCCTCTCATGTTTCTTACTTGATATAATGTTATTTAAAATGCCTTTGCCTTTTGTTCATGATAATACACAATATTTAGCAAACCAGATAAAATTCTAATATGCTATAACTAATACGTTTCTAATTGTATTATTTTTAACACAATTACTCATTTTACTGTTTTAATACAATTAGTTTTACAGTATTAACTGCTGGTAAATGAGATAGATGAAGACTTTTCACAGTATCATTAACTAAAATTACTTGATTAACATTAATTTTTGTTAGTCTACATTGAGTAACATTTACAACTTAATATGTGCACAATTTTTATTGCTCATTAAGTATCTGTATTGTAGTTTTATCAGGCTCTAGAAGTTTAATACTCTACTGTGGAAATAATAGGCTATCTCAGTGTCCTTAGGTACATCCTTAGACTTACAATATTTGTGGAAAATTTAATCAATACTGATTTTCTGTAAAGTCATGAAGAATAACAACCAAGTCCTAAACTTCAAATCTGCTTCACTGTAATTGTGTTACATTTTATTTTTGAATATATGTCTTTACTTCATTTTTTGATTGACAAATAAAAGTGACATACATATTATGTAAAACTGATATTTTTTATTTATGCTGATATATTTTATTTATAATTACTTATGGAAGGAGTTATAGGGGAGATAGATAGATAGATAGATAGATAGATAGTTAGATGTAACAAATTATTTTCTAAAGAAAGACAAAACTTGGGAAGAAAGAGAAGAAAGAGTGAATTCCATGCAAGTCTACAGTCAAATGGACCCTGGGAGAGGTGTTTGACACAAGCTCACATTTCTAACATTGATTTAATCAAATCCTCATTTCCTTTACATAGGTTTCACACTTGACATCAGAAAGTTTGAGCCTTAGCTCAATTTGTTACAGATGGAAAATATCTATAATAACTAGTATAATAGCTCTAGAACTTTAACTCCATAGAAATATGCCCACATACTTGAACAGAATGATTACAAATTTGATTGTCAAAACTTCTAATTTACCTAAACCCCAGATTACATAACTGGGCATGCTAGTGTTCTCCACATCAGTGTTGGCAGATGTTAATTTTATTTAAACAATTATCAGCTAGACATAGTGGAACACACCAGCATCTCAATACACTGGGCAGATGCAGAAAGATGGTAAATTCAAGCTCATCTGGGGCAATTTAGTGAATTAGTGAGACAATATATCAAAATTAAAAGAAAAATATACACAAGAACCTGGGGATATAGATAGTTTAGGGTGTAGGCTCTTGATTCAGTTCCCAGTGCTAAAAACAAAACAAAAGAATGCAAAATGCATCATGGTAATGCTACATTGCTAGCAAGTAAAAAGAATATCCAATGAAATAACATGGTATAAAATTAGCCAATGAATCCTTAAAAGTGAAACTTTTGCTGTACATTTATGTGTGTGTGGGCGGGGTATCTTTGAAGATAAAGGAAAGAAGGAAAATCCATAAGTTCAGCCATGGAAAAAGATTTTGAAATTGTAAATATAAAAAACAAAAATTTTTATGGAAGTTAAGAAAAGCAAAAATGTTATTTTTCAAAACAGACATTAAAGAACTGAAACTGAGACCCAATGGAAAGAGAGGAAACTGACGAATCTGTAGGTTTCATGGTTGCAAGCTTCACTAAATCTCAGAAGTAGAACTTCGGTCTTCATTAACCCTAGAGCAGACTTTTGGAAAAGTAGTCAATCTGACTTAAATTAAGTTCAAAGAATAGGAATCAAAAATTCAGTATATTCACAGATTTTAAGAATTAATCATTAATCAACAAATTAATCTGAAGAACTAAGGTCATATAGATATCATCATTCTCATTAGTCCAATAATTTATCAGTGAGTAACCTTGCTTAATTTTAACTCTTTCTCAAATCTTTTGGGATCATATTCTACTGTGCCACTCCATATTAACCATTTGTATTCTTCTATGGTAGATCCCCATGTTAAAGAGTCCATTTATCTTTATTCAAATCATGGATCAGAATGCACCAAATAAAACAAGTGAATTTATTTTATTTTGTTAATCCATGGGTAGTATTTTGAACCTCAATAAAGACTTAGAAATGTTGTTCAAAAGCTTTTTACTTTACAAAGTAAAATGTGGTGCCACAGTATATGGTAATAGCGACAGAATTGTACTATACTTAACTCAGCATTCTCCGCACAAAAGCCAGCTCTCTTTTTCAATATATGTCTTTAAAAACCAACTTGAATTTCTGAGATCCTGGGGCTATCAGTATATAGACAGCAGCTTGCTGGTTTCTATTTTGAAAATCAATATTATTTCAATTCATGAGTAGTTTAGGAAAATAAATTTTCAAGTGTGACCTGATTCACTATCTTGGAAGAATTTGAATCCTCATAAATTCTACAATAAGTCACAAAGGAGAAGAAAACTACCATCTATTGGTTTTAGTTTCAGAACAAGGAGAATCAAATCCCAATTCTTTAGGCTGCATTAATAAATCTAAAGAGGATGTTTCAATACAGAAAGCATAAAACTGCCTAATATATGCAAGGCATATCTTTAATGATGTTTAAAAAGGAGCTAAACATCTCCCTGGGAATTCTTAAAATATTTATCTTTTAGGCAGTTATTTAGCTTCACAAATCTTTGTTGTTTAACAAGCTGGAGAAAATAGGTCAGCTAATGTTATATTAATCAGTAAATTAATATTTTAATTTGATTTTCTTTCTAGTTAAAATGCTTGCAGCTTTTCCTCCACCCCAGCCCACTTTAGCACTGGCACTAAGCAGTATCATTATCATACTGTACCCTAGGCTTGTGAGATAACAAGTCCAGTGATAACTCTATTCTTAGGAGAGTGGGAGGTTTATCATGCAACTTCCACCTTTAAGTGACGCTCACTGGCTTCTGCGTAACCAAGTGTGGTAGACTTTAGTCACAGGATTCTCCAAGTTACGGTTTTCGATTCACATTTTACAATCATCCCTTTCAATCTGAGGAGATAATAAGTCTTTTAGTAAAAATTCTGTGTTCAGGCAAAAAGCCTTACTCAAATTATCAGAGCAGTATAATTCTAGTTTCTAGTTTCTTTGTGTCAACTGACAATTTAAAGAAGAGGGTTTGGTGATCTATTCTTCACAGGGAATGAAACAAAAATTTTATGATAGAAATTGAATACAAGCTAAGTATCTTAGTTTAACCTCAAAACTGTATTTTTCTCTTATGCATTACACATTGAAGACTTAAAACATGCTAGGAGCTAGGTAATTTTGTATATGTCTGGGGTGGTATTTTCTATTCATGACAATTGCTATGACTTTTTGTGATTTTCTAGGATCCAAATTTCACTGGGTCAATGGAGAGACTGGCTGTGAATCCCCAAAAGTGTTTGTTGGAAACCAGCGACCACGAATGTGGCCAAGGTGGAGTTCTTAGTGTCTCCAGCATCTTTCCTGATGGAAGGTACAACACTATCCACTCCAGGTTGCTCGGCTGTGTTATCATAACTGATGTTTGGTAGAAAGGGATGCAAATCTAATTTCCTGGTGTACATACGTATTAAAATATATAATAGCTGTGAAATAAAATTTGAAAGCAGAGCTAGGAGAGTTAGCAAAACATATGTACAAGAAAATTTTCTAGGATTGCTCCTTTTTCATTTGACAGTCTACTTTCATTGACTTATGAAGTTTGAGTCCTTGATATGTGGTTCTACAAAACCGTAGACATAAGTTGAAGTATAATTTAATTGGAGAAAACTCTATGTTTGAAAAACATGTTCATATAGATTAAATTGATACCATGCACTGTTTTTACTTTATCCATTTCTGTGCTATGCTTCTTTTTCTGTATAAAGAAGAAAAATTGCAATTTGCCTATGTGAATAAAATCACAGATGATTATCAAAGAAATATTAAATATAGTCTATGGAGATATATATATATATATATATATATATATGTATATTCACTTATCCTACATAGCTATGTTATTCAGTCATCATTAATATTATTATTGTCATATTATTATTGCAAGTGAATGTCAGAAATTACACATAGGTGTCAAATGTATAGTACTCATGTGAAACAAAAGAAACTTCGTTTAGTCTGGTTACATCTGCTGGCACATCTTTGTTTTGATAGGAAAGTTTTAAATAAACAAAGAAAATAAATGCACACACAGAAAATTAAAGATTATTTTTCAAAATAAAAAAAATTTACGTGCATAGATCAAAAATAGCTCAGAGACAAAACTGAAACATTTACATTTGTGCATTATGTACTCTGACTTGCGTTTCTGCTGTATACTTGATGTGTGTAATAATAACAAAATGCCTAGTATTTATTGATTATTTATTAATTTATTACTAAAAAGCAATGTATTGTTCTTTTACATTTGATACTGCTTGGAATGTTTTATGTAGTCAGTGATTTGATTGTCACAATCCTATTGAGTAAATGCTGCATATTATCCCATTATACAAGTGCGTGAACAAAAGAAAATGATTAAATAACCTTGCAATGTCTGCATTAGAGTATATTATTTCTAGTTTTAGATCAAAGTTCTAGTATTCGGTTTACATATTTTATTTACTAGCCTCTTATTTCTTTTTCTTGTAGTGAAGATTAAACCCAGAGAACACTGAGTTATGTCCCAGCCCTATTTTACTTCTATGTTTTTATTTTGAGAAAAGGTTTCACTGAACCACGTAAGCTAGAATTGATACTGTGATCCTCCTGCCCTAACCTCCTGAGTAGCTGCAAGTATAGGTATGTACCATCATGGTTGGCTAATTTTTTTTTTTTTTAATTATACAGCTAGTAAGTAAAATGATGAAGAAATAGGGTAGATGTTTATGTTAAAATCAGGTATCTTATTCACAAATTACTACAATTCTCTTCCTCACATTTTCCAGACTGTCTCTGCATCCAGATTTCCATTTTCTCACCAGTGTCCATTTTAACTGTGATGAAGAGTAGGTCACGTGAGCTTTCGGAGATCTGCTGAGATACTGTCTTCAAAATTGCATCAGGTTGGGAAAAATTGCTGAAAGTTCTTACGTGTGATTATTCAAAAAAGCTTGAAAAGTTTCATAAAAATTTCATGGAAACAGTGGAAAATGAAATGAGCGTTGGACTAGGGATTTAGCTCAGCGGCATAAGCGCCTGCCTTGCAAGCAGGCAGTCGTGAGTTCGATCCCTGGTACCAATAAAAAAAAATGAAAAAGACCAAAAAAAGAAATGAGTGCTGGAGAATGAACAGCATATTACAATTCACATAAAGCCACAATAAGAAATGAAGTCCTTAAACTCACATCAACTCATAATATCAAAAACAATACTGCTTAAATTGTATCACATACAGTCAAGTAAAAGTGGAGAAATAGAGCTATCCAATCTAGTCTTGATCTGAAGGAAGTTTTCCTAAGACAATCACAGAGAAGATTTTTATTTATGACAAATAAAAAACCATAGATACCATACTGAGAGGAAATATTTTTTAACCTCATGTCTTGTATGGTAAAGCAGTTAAGTATAACTTTAGCAGACAGATATAACACATATTTTAGGAAAATGGCCAGTGTTTAGTCTTTTCCAGAAGAGACAAATAAACAAAGAAGAGAAGTAGGAAGAGAGAGAGGGAAAGAAGGAGGAAAGGAGAGAGAGAGAGAGAGAGAGAGAGAGAAAGAGAGAGAGAGAGAGAGAGAGAGAGAGATCAGCTTATATTAGAACCTAATAGCAAAATAACATGAGTTCTTCCTGAGAACTTCTAGCACAGGTCTCCACACAGTGTTCTCAAAGGCAGAATTCTTCTTAAGTATGTAGCACAATGAATATACAATGATATTTTCAGTTTAAAGTAATCACAGGTGGTGGAAATTGGCCCTGACTTAACATAAATCATCTCTAAAGGCAACATAAATCATTCCCGGAGGAGTAACACACTTCAAACTGAGGCCATAAAGGGTATGTTTCCAGATAGCCTCCAAGAAATGAAAGTTCACAATATTTTTAGAAGCACAAGACCCAGGTCACACTGCGTGAGTAGCAGAAAGCACAGTCACACCCATGTGGGTGAAAATGCATTATCAAATACAGAGTGCAAATGTCTTTTACCTGTGTAGAGAGGCATAAAAGGAGGCTGAATATATTTTAAAAGATAGGTCATTACAAAAATATACCAGATGCTTAGAGATATTCATTTATAACACTTCCAAATAAAAAATACACTTTCAGTTGCAGTCACCAGACTAAGACCTTAGGTGGTGTGCTACCAGACCACCCCTCTCTTCACTTCAGGGCTACGCTGTGTCTCAAAGGAGTGCTTAGTCCCTGAGGTACAGAAGCACACACCGGTTGAATTAGAAAATGCAGAGAGATAAAGCAACAGCTCAGAAATTTATCCTTGAGCACCACCTAGAATATGATATTTTCACCATGGCTTTATGGGTCTTACCCACATAATCTCCAGAAAGCTCTGATGTATAAGATGGAATTGAAATTCATTCAATGACTTCTGCCTATGTATGATTTCAATTAATGAGAAAGTTTGTATGCATGTGGATGGCTTAAAGTGTCTGTTTTTCCAGTTTCATGAAGCCTTGATGAGTTATAGTAATTCTGTGATTGCTTGGTGATCATGAAATCAGAGTGAATGCCGTTAGGTACTGAGAGTTCATCTGAGATACGGATCATGGGTGAAAGATTTTGGATATGCAACACTCTTCAGTCTATGACAATCCTTTCCAAAATGTCTGTGTGTTGACTTAGAATTTTATCATAAATGTCAAGTGCTCAAAAATGTGTTTTTCTGTCCCCTCAGTCAAGATTAAGTCCTGTGGATGCTCATTGTGTATATCCAGGATGAGAGAAAGGGCCTGGTGTGTGATCAGTGCCCCATAACCATTTATTGAACTCACACTCATGCTTTTCCTCTTTTGTTGTCTATAGATACAGATTTAGTCTTGTGTCTCTCTTTACCACTCTTTCTCTAAAGAACATATTTTAAAATATGGAAATTATATCTTGATGATCAGTTGTAACTTTCTCCTATAATGGTCAAAACCCTACTTGGTGTTCAAGGCGCTGTATGGTGTAAACACGTAGTTGTCCCCAGGTTTTCTGAATCTTCTGTTCATGAGTTAGTTTTTTAAAGATTGACATTTTCTTGTCTACTGAGTATTTGTGATTTTAAAATTGTCCCTTAAAAAGCAGCCTATCCATTCGGCAGCCAGAGTCTTAGGGCTCTTTGGAGAGCAGAGGAGGAAATGGGAAGATTCATGAGCCAGGAGGTGAGTTTGAGAGTGAGCCAGGGGAGGGAGGATACGAGGTAAACGTTCACTTGACATCTCTCCAGAGGAAGTGAAGCACAGCTTTGCAGTAAAAAGAGAAATGCCGTCGGCGCGGAGAAATACACATTTCTGGAATTTTGGGGCCTAATTTTAGGACTGGGAGAGTGTGTAAGCATAATTAACATAAGACAACTATTAGTTGTGAGTACACAGGTACTTATCTAATGCATTAGTAATCAAATATGAATTGGTGTATTACCCATGAAGAAAGCACTGTATGTTGAGGAAGACACATTTAAAAAGGGTGGAGAAATACAACACTTGACTCAGAGAGACTATTTCACACACCGCCATTTGAAAAGTCCATTGCATACTATGTTCATTAGCACTTGGTCTTGCAGACATGAGCTTACTTGTGATCACAGTGACCCTACTGAAGCAGAAATGGTGACTTCTCAACATCAATCATAGGTCAGGCATTCAATTTTGCCTACCAGTTTCCCAACCTTGTGTTTAGGTAATAAAAAGGATAAATAATTCTCAATTTTATTTTGATGCTTTTGATCTGAATGAGGCTATTATCAGCAGGTCCTTGTAAAACATATCTTACTGTGATAAAGCATATCTTATTATGTTTGAATTCAAACCCAAATGGAATTAAATGGGTTTAAAAAAAAAAAGTTCCATGTATCCTATACAATCTGAAACTCCTAATTTTAGAATCTTATATGTTGTTTAATATATGGCAAGACACAGAGAGAAATGATTTAAAGTATTATGCAAAAGTTGGTCTATTTAAGACTATGAACTTTGAGTAAACTAAAATATTTTGAAAACTGTATTTTGATAGGATAATTTTTGTTCTTGAACAGGAAAGTTACTGTTGTAATTGCCATTTTAAAAAAATAATATTTATAAAACCTCATACTAAAACCCAATATTTCTTTCAAAATAATATCCTTACAATCTTATTTGTGGTTCAAAAAAGTCTTTGACTCATTAAGGTTGAATGTCAGGTAATTTCATTTAATGTTCACTTTTAAAAAGGAAAATGGGGAGAGAGAGATTGAGATGAACAGTAGAGGGTGTGACCTTAGAAATGTATTTATAAGGTCTGACTGCAGCGGCCAAAAATAATATCCATTGAACCTAGTGAATAATTTAAGGCCAATGAGCTAACAGTGATCTTTGCAATGGGATATTAATACGTAAATATTTTAGTCAGCTTTTTCACACCCTGCATAAAAATGCCCTGTATTTCATCTCCAATCTCACTCGAGGTGAAGTTTCTGAGGGATTTTGTGTTCTCACTGAAGTCTTTATATACACATTCACACATTATAATTAAATAATTTTACTACACAAATACATTAAAGAAAAAAGCTTATATTTTCTAAAATATGCAGTGATGATTACTAAGGGCGTGTTTCACTTTACACATTGGGACATTGCTGTTACAGAATCTGATTCCTTAACCCATGTCAATTTCCTGTGAATACTGTGATTTATTGAAGAATAGAGCCATTTGGTTTTTTTTTTTTTAAACAATATTTAGCCTTCAGGAAATATTAATAAAGGTAATCAAGGGATATAAATCTTTGCAATCTTTCAAAAATATATTTGCTACTCCTATGTTCACAGAATATGTAGATTAATATTGGCACAATTATATTCATGTATAAACAAACATTTGTCATTAATCCCTCTGTATTTCTTTGGTGTTAACAAACTGAGCAATGCTTCTGTCTGATTTTCAGACAAATGATTGTATCAGTGTGTTTTCTTGATCATGCCTTTAAGATAAGAACATTTGTTGCAAGTTCAGGGTGACTCTCTCTCACTTGACAATGGACAGTAAGAGGCACCGATCGTGGGGTGAAATCTAGTTATTTAATTAAATCTAGCCCTGATTAGCCACCAGTTGACCATTCCTTTTTTTATTCTAATCTTTTCATATTAGATATCAAAATGTTCCAGGCTAAATGCAAAGCTTTCCAGGGTGTGATTGTGAACAAACAAACTACGAAGACAAACAAATACCCCCTCAAATACGATAAGTGCATTTATTTTGAAAACAAGCACTTTCACGAACATTTTAAAATAAAGTGATGAATTTGGATAACAATCTATGATTCTCTTTTTCAGAGCTTTCTATGTCTTTTTTTCATAGAGTATGAATTTTTGTAACCCCAAAATCTTAGGTTTACAGAAAATACAATTGCGTTTATTTAAACCCATAATGAACTAAATTTAAGATTATGCAAGACTCCAGTAGAGGAAAATGTTTCAATCACGTTAGAATTTTCTCAATTAAATATACTTTTCCATGTTCTTCTAAATTCTTCCTGGCTAAAACAGAATTCAGACAGCAGCACAGGAAGGCATTGCTTGAGCTATTAACATTAGCTGCATGGTTCCCCAACACAATTAGGTTCTAAGAGGTTGTCGCTCCTTGCTACTAGACCCTCAAACTGCCTCACATTCACTAAATATGTCTATTCCTTTTCATACAACCACAGAGGAAAATTTGTGTATTCTGAAATACTGTTTGGCAGCTACAAGCAAGCAGTAAATTCTTTCAATGCAACCAAGACTGGGTGTCCTATCGTCAGGTCAGTTCTGCAGCTGTTGTGGTGTCTCTGCTCTGATAGCTCTGCAAAACTCATCGTCTCTTTAGACTTGTTCTGGAAGTCGAGCAACAAGTTTCATTTCTTTCAAATCCCCAAACAACTATTGTCTCTGAACACTGGACCTTGGGGAGGAGGTCAGAGTAGAGGGCCCTTTTGGGAGGCCCCTGCAGTGTTTCAGGGTTTTTTTTCCCCTCTTATGGTCCTTTCTTCCCTCACGTGAAAACATTTACCTCTTCATGGATTTAGTTCAGTTTTCATCTACTCTATTTTCCATCTCTTTTTATGTCTTTCAGATCTTAGTCTTTTGAAACTCAAAAAACTCCTGTAAATCAAAGCATTTCTTCTCAAAGCTGTAGGGTCTTTCTTGAATTTCAAAGATTAGTGTTTTAATCCAAAATTGTATCATTTGACTTCTAACATCTTTCTAGATTTCTGGTGCTCCCTTATTCCTCTTCTCTGACCATGAAGTCTTCTGATTCACTGGAAATTTCTGTGACAATCGAGACCAATACTTTAACTTAGCTACAGTTTGGAAAAAGGTAGCATCTCTGGGTGGACGCAGTGACAATCACACAGTCTCTGTGTTGATGACACAGAAACCGCACAATATCTGGGTGAACTGGCCCTCTGGGTGCCGTGCTTGGCAAAGGGACGCGTCTTTCAGCAATGAAAACAGTTTCCTCCTTTTCAGTCCATACAGGTCCAGGAGAGTACACGTGGGTTGATACCTGCCACATGAACTGGATTTCAACCCAACCAGACCTCCTTCTAGGCTGTCCCTGCTTAAAGCCCTGTAACACAGAAATAAACTCCAGTTTTAGGGACAAACAAGATGTGAATAGAGGACTCCTAACAGTATTTGAGAAACCTGACCTTCTACTTATATGTATTTTTTTAAAAGTTCCATGTAAGAGTTATCACAGTTGAAACAATAATATAATGTAATATGGAACAAATTGCATGAAAGGTAAACTATAAACCATATCGCATTTTTAAAAAACCTGCTTTAACTTATTTTAACACACAATGAGTGGTCCTAGAAATAGGGAAACATACACAAATCTTAAACTTTGAATGACTCGAAATCACTAACCAAACCCTGTCAATTATTTAAAATGCTAGAAAGGATATTTATCTATCCCGTTTCATCATCTCCAATTGTTTAGAAATCCTTCTGATTTTGTTTGGTTACACTTAATAAAACGATCAACCAATGCTTACTAGAAAACTCAAATATATCTTTCCTTTGTGTGTGTGTGTGTGTAACACTCATTCCTGGAGTACACACATCATTCAAATATACTCAATATGATTAATAAATTCTAAAGCCCGATGCAAGAAATATTTACAACTCAGAATAAAGGCACACACCTTGTAAATATCACAAATATTCCTTTACTTTTCTAATGTATAGTTTTAAAAAAGTGGAACAAAGGCTTCAGAATATTGTCTTTGAGAACATGCTATTAGTACAAATACCTAAACCTATATATAACCATCGATAGATCAAAACAATTTCTATATGATTTTTCTTTTATTGATTATCAATCCACTTTATTGGAACAGTCCTGACTAAGATCAAAATCACTTTGCAAAGATGGCTGTAAGCCTGATGAAGCAGTAGCACCAGAGCACTGTGTTACTTTGAAAATACATTTTAAAAAGTGAAAGCAAATCAATAATAATTATACCAACCAAAATGTATTATCTTTTCTTATTAAAAGTGTAATTGTAAGAAATTTAAGGTAGATAGAAGAATGTTTTAAAAAAATGGAATAATCTATTAACCACATTTGTCAAAATTATGCTATGATACTATTTTTCAGAAGATTCTGTGTTTTTATTAAGTGACAAAAGGGCTATAGAAATAAAGCAGAAGACAAAATTAAATATAAAAAAACATTTGAAAAGTTATTCTGTGACCTTTCCAAAACTTTGTTCACTATTAGTGAATAAAGTATGAAAGCAAGACATTAATTACAGGATATAAATAAAGACCCATCAGCATGTGCATCTACAGAAGACACATTAAATAACTCAAGACAGTGGATTAGTATCGTGTAACCTTCTTGAAAATTTCTACAGTATCTATTTCTACATCCTTACTAGCATTGATTGCAATCAGTTGAATCAGTAGTTTATGTTCATTTCCTTTCACTTGCTATTATTTCACACAGGGGAATACTAACATTTGCATTGTATTCCTGACATAAGAAAAACTCATTTTGAAATTCATACCTGCTTTAATGTACCAGTATATTTGTATGTTATTACTTCCTCTGATAAGTCATCGTTTCATGAGAATGTTGACTGTAAGAATCTTGTAATTCTTAATTGTAATTCAGAGACAATTATTTTAAAAGACTAATAGCTAACTAATGGAACAAAACATAAACTTTGGCCATTAGAAGAATTAGACTTTTTCTTACCTAAATGTTAATCTCAAAGGACCACAGAAAGATATAGAGAAACTATGCATTAGAAGTACATTGTGGTGTTCATTAAAAAGCATTTAGCGCAACAACCAGAATCTCAAACACAAAACCACTCAATAATTCTCGTGTTACTGCCTGCCCTAATGTACTGCTGTGGGCGGGACTGAGGTGATGGAGAGGAAGCGTCTACACCACAGGTTGAGCAGGGGGAAAGTGTCGCACCTTCCCCCGCATTCATTTAGTACCAATCCAGGCAGCTTAGATGTTTGCTGCTCAGTTGTTCCATTAAATTGTTTTAATTTTTGCTATATTTAATGGAGTATCACTTTTACCTATATGAAACACAGAGGAATTTCAATGTTTGATGGCTAAGACACATTTATTAGGTTTCTGGAACCAGATTTTTTTTTTTTAATGTCAAGCAGGCATTAAATTATAAGGAGGTTAAAATATAGTATGATCTAAGGAGAAGTTGTTATTCTTTGTGTGCACCTATTATGTTGATGAAAATAAACTGTTATATAGATTAATTGACATTGTAACAGTCAGTGCATTTTTCAGTTCAGTTGATTCATACAAAAATTATTTACCTCAGTCTTTCATGATTTTTTTTTAATCTTTGTTTAGGTAACAAACAAAGGTTTGTCATTTCCATGAATTAGCAGATGACATTAACATGGCAGTTTATTTTAATACAAGGGTATCTGGGTTCATGAACTTAATTTGTTCCTCGATTTTGGGGAAGATATCTGCCATTGTATTCATCACCTGATACAGACTTCACTAAGGGAGGCAACATTATGCTGAATGTATCTGTTTGCAAACCAAATTGTTAGTGAACAGAAGCATTTATGAACTGAGGTATTTTGCATTATTCCTTTTGAAAGTACTTGTCTATTCCATCTTTTTGAAGAGTAACTGAAGGGTGAACTGGCAAATCTAAAACATCTGAAAATTCACCCATCCAGTTTATCTATCTGGTTTAGAATTCATCCCAAGTATATTGACTTTGTTAACCCTCTTAGCACCTGCTAAGACTACCTTCTTGTGAACAAAACTCCAACATACTGGGTTCTGAAGCAGCTGATCCCTACTTTGAATATCCTTGATTATAAGCAAATATATTTTCTTATACTAAACAATAACCTGTCTTCTTGGATCGTTGGAGTAACGCCTTTTAATTTCACTTGAAGTCCTCATATGCAAATTAATCACTTTTCCCAATCACACACCTTTAGGTGCTTAAACATATTTTCACCCTTCTAAATATTTTCTTGATCATCATAAATATTGCCAGTTCTTTGGAAGTTTCCTTGTATAGAATGACTCTTTAAAAATATTTTATTATCCACTAGATCGTGCTACACAGTTAATCCATTACAACAGCTCCACTTTATCTGTGTTAGATTCCAAATGTGTATCAAGACATATACAGGAGGCAGACTGTGTGGGAGGAGAAATCAACAAGAAAGCTAAAACCTCCTGTCAGTCAATGCCATGCTCAGGCTGACTGGGGACAGCCAGATGCCAGTCCTCTCCTGTGAGTTGGCATCATTCACAGACAGTGGAGTAGAGAAACAAGCAGTCAATAAGAGGCTAAGACCACCTGTGGGTCAGCAACATGCACCGGTTGACTGGGGACAGCCAGATGCCAGCCCCTTCTGGGGAAGACAAGAAGAACCAATGTCTACCCTCCTGTCCCCATAAGTGACCAGTTGACATAGAGAAACACAGGCTGTTATGATGGCTCATGAGGTAAAATATAGCTTAATGCTTGTAGTGTTTAGTGTTTCACTGACTTTGCAGGCCTAAAGCCAGTAGTCTGATCATCTATTCACAGGATAACAATAGGCAATGTAGCACCTATGGGGGATCTTCTTCTGAAGGTTGTGGCCATTGTTATTTCCCTATTATCTTGTTTTGAAATCCTTTGTCATTCTCATTGTTTTGTTTGGTTGGGTTTTATTCTGTTTTATCTTGTTAGATTGTGTTATATCTGATAGCATGAGCAGCTATTTTGAAGATAACAGGATTTATTATGTTAGCCACTTTGGATTTACTATTATCTCATCTTGAAGTCCTGTATTGCATTCATTGTTTGCTTTATTGGTTTTATTCGGTGTCTGTTTTGTTTGATTTTACTTTATCTGAAGGTATGGGCAGCTATTTTGAAGACAACAAAAGGTATTAGTGTAACCATTGCTGATTTCCTATTGTTTTGAAATCCTGTCTCATTTACACTGTCTTGTTTTGATTGGCTTTATTTGGTTTTATTCTCTTTAAAATAAAAAATATAGCATATTATACAGTGCATTATATCACATATAACATTAATTTAATTTTTTCTACATAACTCAGCACTGTTTCATCATGACATACCCTGTTAGAGAAAAATACCTGTTGCAGTTCTTAATGAGTTAGGGAAGTGTGTTTAGGTAAGAAAAAAGGAGGTTCTAAGTTAAAAGCATTGAAGAAAAGAGGCTGAACATGCATTTTTCATGAGAATGGCATCAAGCTTACTATGATTCAGGAAAAAATTACAATTTCTACATCTCAGGTGTTTTTCTAGAAGTTCAAAGTGGCCCCTGGGTTGAAGAGGGTCTGAGCTTGATTTAGGGCCTCTCATCCTAAACAGCATAGAATTCCAGAGGAAAACCTCAGCTTTTATCAGCTTCATTCTCCCTTGGGTAATGAGACCCCTCTTCCAGCCATAAATAAATGTGTTTTTTTTTTTTTGTTTTTTTAGAAAGCTAAATTTCATATTTGAAATTTAGTTGCTGCTTTAACAACCAAATATCTGTAAAAAGAAACTCTAGAATTTCCACCTTTGAAAGGAAAAAAAAAAAAAAAAAAAAAAAAAAAAAAAAAAAACCTTACCTTTTTCCTTTCTCGAAAAGTTAAGAATTTCCTAATGCAGTAATTTCCCAGTGGGCTTCTTGTTCTTGTTGTAAACAATGTTTAGAGTCACAAGTAGTTTAACTCTAAGAACTTTCTGAACGATTATCACTTGGAGGCTTGAAGTTCTATTTTATGTTCTATATGCCTTTCGTAAAAAAGGCAGCTTTTTAAGAACTGGGATTCTATGTATCCCAGAATTTCTATATATCCCTCTTGAGTTACAAAGTCATATGAAAGCTTATTGCTCCACTGTTTCTTCTGTTCAGGCTTCATTCATGTACTTGCCTCACCATCTAAGATATTTTACCTAAAATACCACCAAAAATGTTTTTACTACTTTACTAGCATGCCTGATGGAATTGTGTTGTTTTTCATAGATGAGAAAATATGTTTTAGTGGCCTCCGATGACCAGCTCAGGAGAGTGGCATGGCCGGCACTTCCTAGGCACTTCCCAGCAGCCATCGGAAGCCAGGACCCACTGGTAACCAGCTTGGTAGGCAGGCAGCAGCTGGCCCTAAAGCAGAGCACCCAGTGACCACCACTGGCTGACCCTACAAACACTGGCCAATCATCATGTTCCAAGGAAATTATAGACAACAAGGGAAGTGCCTGGGACTCCACTACCCACTTGTTTGGAAGAAGGTCAGAAAATATCAAGACAAAGAAGCAAAAGCCAGTCCCTGGATCCCAACCCAAGCAGAGAAAGTCTAGGAGATAAAAACATGGAAGAGTTTGGGAGTCACACACCTGAAGTTTCTGAAGTGATGGCAACTGAAGTAAAGAGACAACTTCATGAGACTATAAAAGAAATTAGAACAGAAATACTATCTTAGATAAAAGAAGAAAAGAAAAAAAATATTTGCTAAGCATCTCTAAAGAAGACATAGATAAAAAATAGAAGAGCATAGGAAAATGAGGACAACCATGAGTGAACAATATAAGAGAGATTTAGAATACATGAGACAGATTCAAAGAGATATCCAGAAAATTAAAAACTCCATTGAAAGCTAGCAAAACTGTTTGGAAAAAAATGAAGATACTTTCAGATCTTGAAGATTGGTACACAGTCTGCAATTGTGGAAAGAAGGATCTTTTAAAAATAACAAGGAACCAGGAAATAACAATTCAATGACTTCAAGATGATGTAAAGCAAAATAATTTAAGAATAATAGGTGTCAGTGAAAAATCAAGAGTCAACAAAAATGACATTAAAATTCTACTTACAGAAGTAATAGCAGAAAACTTCCCAAACATAGGAAAAGGATATGGCATACAGATAAATGAGGCATATAGAACTCTAGTAGCCATAACCAAAACAAATCTCCACCCAGAAAAATAATAATCAAAATTCCAGAAATTCATCACAAGAACAGAATATTAAAAGCTGTTAGAGAGGAAAAAAAAAAAAAAACAGATTACCTATAAAAGAAAACCCATCCGAATCATGACAAACTTCTCAAAACAAATCATTAAGTCAAGAAAAGCTTGAAGTGAACTATTTCAAGTCCTGAAAGAAAGCAATCCAACCCAGATTGATGTATCCTAAAACACTATCTTTCAAAATTAGTGGAGAAAAAAAGATACTTCCATGACAAAGAAGAACGGAAGGAATTCGTGATCACCAAACCAACCCTACTAACATTGTCCAATGATGGACATTCTAGAGAGGAATAAAAACAACCATGGTTCAGGAGCAGCAGCAGAGAGGGCCCACTGAGTGGGGCAGACAGTTGAACAGAGATGAAAAGTAGGCAGCCAACAACAGGAAAATAGCATAGCAGAGATGAGCCAGCACATGTTGGCCAAAATTACTAGAGTGGATGGCCTCAATTCACCAATAAAATAAAACACAGGCAGAGTGTATCAGGAGACAAGATCCATCAATATACTTTATATAAGAAACACTTTTAACTCAAAAGGAAAATCTTAGACTAAAAGTCAAAGGAGAGAAAACAATGCTCTATGTGATAAAGAATCAGAAAAAAAGTAGGGACAGCTTGCCCATCTACTTCAAAATAGATAAGAAAGATATGACATTTCTAAACAATGGAAAACTACTCAGCTACAAAGAAAGAGAAACTCGAGGCTCTTGTAGGAAAGTGGATACAACTCAAGATCATGCTCATGGGTGAAATGCTTCAGAGTCATGTGGGAGAACATTATGTTGTCTCCCTAGTTTAAAAATCTAAAGCAATTAGTTGGATGCAAAATGCACAATAGATGTTGTGGAGGTGAAAGAGGAGGACAAATCTAGAGAGGGGAGGCAGTGGCCATTGTTAACCTATATTCAGTTTTGAAACCTTACATTGTTTTCATTGTTCTGTTTAACTTGGTTTTATTCTGTATAGTTATATTTGAATTTTTCATATTTGATAGCATAGGCAGATATTCCAAAACTACTAAATGTATTACAGTAGCCATGATTGATTGTCTGTTATCTTGTTTCTGAGTCCTGTATTGCTTTACTTGTTTTATTTTTATTGATTTTATTCTACTTAATTTTGTTTGATTTTAGTATGTCTGATAATATAAGCAGCTACTTTGAAGATAACCAGATGCATTATGGTAGACATTGTTATATACCTATTGTCTCATTTTGAAGTCCTGGTTTTATTCTGCTCTGTTTTATTTGATTTTATTATGCCTAATGGTATTGGCAATTATTTTAAAGATAAGGCATTAATGTAGTCATCATTGATTTTCTTTTATCTTGTTTTGAAGCCTTGTGTCACATTCATTGTTTTGTTTTGGTTGACTATTCTATTTGGTTTTGCTTATTTTTACTATGTTGATGATACAAGCAGCTACTTTGAAGATAACAAGATACATTATGGTAGTTACTGTTATATTTCTGTTGTCGTATTTTGAAGTCCTGTATTGCTTTCATTGTTTTGTTTTGATTGGTTTATTCTGTTCTGTTTTGTTTGACTTTATTGCATGGTGGTAAGGGAAGTTATTTTGAAATAGCATGAGGTACCAAGGTAGCCTTTATTGGTTTCCTTTTATCTTATTTTGAAGTCTTGTATCACATTCATTGTTTTGATTTGATTGCCTCTAATCCATTTTATTTCTTTTGGATTTATTCTCTTCAAAATAAAAAAAATGTATTTTAAACTTAGCACTGTAGAAGAGTGAATACCAATAAAGAGAATGAAGTAGATGTGTACATATCTGAAAAGGAATTAGTTGAGGGAAATTACATAATAGTTCAAAGATTTTTAAACTTGTAGTGCATTGATGTCTTTAGGTACAAGAAGATATATTTAGAAATTTTCTTATAAAATAAGAATGGGTAAGCATCTGCAATGTGGGCCAGGAGGAGACCAGAGCTCCAGAGATCCAGTCATGGAGGGACTCAGGCAGCTTAGATCCCCCCTCTTGGTAAGCACCTGCAGCCTGGACCTGTGAGCCTACTGCCACATGGGCTGAAAAGCAAACACCCTTCTCCCGCCTGCCCTCCTCCCCCCTTAGCTACTGGGGATAGATGTTTCAGCATCTCTTGGGAGGATGACCATATGCAGTGTAGCAAATATGGGGGATTTCCTTCTATCTTCTGTTTGAAGGCATAGGTTGTTTTCACTGTTTTGTGATGTTTCTTTTGCTCTATTCAGTATTCTCAATTGGTTTTATAATGTTCTATTTTTAGTTTGATTTTACAATACCTAATTGACTGGACAACTATTGTTAAGTTAAAGAGATATACCATAGTACTTATTACTACTATCCCATTATCCTACTGTAAAATCCTGTACCAATTTCACTGCATTGTCTCGACTGGCTTTTTTCTGTCTTGTGCTGTTGCATTTTTACTACTTTCAAAATAAAAAAAAAAGAAATACATGTTAAGACTCATGCATGTGTAGAACCTATAAACAGTTTATGAGAACTGATCTTATGACAATTGATGAAATGAACAGATACTTTGAAGAAAAAGAGGCACTAAAATACCCAGTGCTGATCCTGGAGTGTCATAATGTGAAACCCAGCTATAGTGTTATTCTTTGTTCAGAGTGATATTAACCTGCTTGGGTTTATTCAATGTCAACATAATTGAAGATATGGGTAACTGCATGTATGTTTAAGTGTATAGGATTGATAACCATATTTCTAAGTTTTTGTTGGATAGTTGAACAGAACTGGTTGCAATCTCACTATTTGAATCCCTACTTTATATGCTCCACTTTAGTATCTTGAATAACTATTTGTAAGAAGACAATCTGTAATCATCAACTAGTGATTTCTTACCATTTATTTTTTTTTCTATGAAATTACATATTATTTCTACCCATTTTCTGTTTTGTTTAGTCTTTCTTTAAATTCAATTTTAAAAAGAAGACACTACAGTACCCAGTGCTGATCACGGAGTGTCATGATATGAAATTCAGCAATACTATTATTCTTTGTTCAGAATGATTTTAACCTGCTTTAGTTTGTTTAATCTAAACATAAATGAAGATATGGATAACTGCATGTATGGTTAAGTGTATAGGATTAACAACCATGTTACTAAGTTTTGTTGGACAGTTGAACAGAACTTTTTGCAGTCTCTCTGTTTGAATTTCCACTTTACAGGTCCCATTTTTGTACCTCGAACAACTATTTGTAAAATGACATCATCAACTAGTGATTTCTTCCTCTTTATTTTTTCTCTGAACATATGTACTATTTCTACCTATTTTCTGTTTTTTTAGTCTTTCTTTAAATAAAAATTAAAAAAATAAAGTAAGAACGATAGTTAACAATATCTTATTACTTTTAGGTTTCCTTATGAAACATTTTCTAATTTGCTTTAGATTCATGAATGAGACCACTATTTTTATGTGTGCCTACAAAAGTAGACATAATCTTTTTTGTATGTACTTTTTGATGGTAATTATGGTCTAATTAAATTTAACAAGATTAAAATCATGCATAAAACATAAAAATTAGACAAGCTGAATGTGTACTTGAAAGGTCAGCAACAGTTTTCTGTAAAGAGCCAAATAATAAATATTTTCAATTTTGTAGTCCATGCAGTCTGTTGCAAAATACTTCACTCTGCTTTTGTAGTTATAAGGCAGTTATCCATGATCCATAAAGGAATGGGTGTGACTGTATTTCAGTACAATTTTATTTACAAAATAAGCATGGATCGGTTGTAGTGTATGGTGTGTAATTTGGCAAACTCTATTTAATAGGTACTGTCTTTAGAAAAAAGCTGTTCTGACATTTTCTGTATAGCTTCATTGCAATAATATTCCTTTGTACTTGTACATAATTTACATTATACAAGAGGCAAGAAATTAATGGTATCATTTGATATGAAATAATAATGTGACAGTTACTTTTGTTATGAATAAAATGAAGTTTGTACAGAATGATATTTTGATGTAAAGAGCTCAAATTTTTCCTTATCCTTTCTTAAGGCCAACCCTCCCTCTCTCTCTCTTTTTTTTCCTGTCTCTTTCTTCTTCTTCTTCTTTTTGTCTTTCTTCTTTCTTCTTCTCTTTCCTATGCTTAGTGAAATTACTGATTCTACTCTGCATTAAAAAACAGATAATAATCATCCATTATTCTTAAATGGATACATAATCATAATAGAGTAACTATTTTTATTGTGGGAGAGGCAAAATTGGGGTAGATAGGAGGATTTTCACATTGATAGAAATATTAGATTTATGTTTTAAAGCAATATTTCATAATAGAGAGTACATGTTATAAGAATGTACTGATCAATTTGATTCTCCTTTCCTACACATATGTTGTAGTATCTCAGTGATTAGAAAAATAAGTATCTATAGCACCCGTCTAAATTCTAAGAAAAGAGAGCACGGTACAAGGAACTCTCTCCACTAGAATGTATCAAGTATTCTAAAATTTAAGGTTAATGGCAAAATAAAATACCAATAAAAGAAATGTCAGAAAGCAAATTTATCTGTAGGATACAATGGTAGTGTTGCACTTTTTTATAAGAATTATCTTACAGAAGCATACCAGAAGTAATTTTGTTACTGAGTTATACTCAAGGTTATAAAATTCATAAAGTTATGTGTGTCACATCGTAAAAGTAGATTAACTGGCCATCTTTTATATTTGTTCTATTCTTAAATTGTAGTATTTATTTTTAATGTACTTACTTTTAGAAAATGAAATATAGTTAGTATAACCTACATTTTAATGAAAAATTAACATTTTGAGTGAAATAATAAATATATTACTAAACTTTATTTTTAAAAGATGTTACTTTTGAGAGAATGCAAAGCACTCCATCAAGATTCAGAATGATACTGAAGGTTACTAAAACTCAACTAAAGATTATAGTCATATCAATAATAAAAAACTCATATTATCAAGGACTTTCACTATGGTGTATGAATTGGAGGGAAAGGCTTTCACTACCTGAGTTGTCTGAGAGTCAGTGTTCTTTGTATTAGAACTCACAGTAGCCAAAATATGCAATTGACCTAAATATTTATTGGAGGATGACAGGATAATGAAACTATAGTTTACCGTTTTCATATTGTATTATGGAAAACCATTCAATCTTAAAAATGAAAGATATTTTGCAGTTTGCAACAACATGAATAGGTCTGGAGATACTGTGTTAATTAAAATAAACTAAACAGGAAAAGACAAATAATGTACAATCTAGTGTGTACGTAATCTGAAAAGGTTGTTTTCACAGAATTTGAGATTAGAATGCTGCTTATTGAGACTGGGATTGGTCCACAGACGTGTAATTTTACTTTGAAGGAGTAAGTGCAAGAGATGCATGGTAGCTTTTAGGGTTGATACATTGTGTCAACTTGAGAAGTTTAGCTAAAAGATTCAGCAGGGAGCCAGGACCTTTACTTTGTAAATATCCTCATCCTGTGCAAAAAGAGGGCACAGAGATTTGTGAGTGTTACACCTACCCTGCAGTAGAATATAGAAGAAGAAAAGCGGCTTTCTTTTGCCTGCTCCCTTCTTGCGTGGGCTGCTGTTTGAAGTTTTGCCGCAGTGCCATGTCACCCTCCTTCAAACAACTGATTATACACTGAAGCCTCCAAACACTGTAAGCTAAATAAACCTTTCCTTAACTACTTTGGGTGTCAGGTGTTTTGTTTCAGCAATCAGAGAAAAGTAACCAAAACTATATTAATGAAAGTATATTGTATTCTTAAAAAGGATTCATAACAAATTATTTTCTCCACACAAAATGTGAACATTGTGTGAGATAATAAATATGTTAAGTAGTTCAATTTAATTATTTTACAATGTATGTATCCATATATCTGTATAGATGTACCACAAATCATGGTGTCAAATACAAAAATAAGTATATTGAATTTTATTTACCCATTAAAAAAGAAAAAACAAGCCAAGTAATCAAAAATTTTAAAATAACTTAAGCATAGTTTTCAGTATCAGTGTGTAAACCACAGTTAAACACAAAAGTTTTAAGAAGGTATTCTGTAACCTATGTAATAAGAATTTTTTTGATGTGCTCAAAGGGAGGAATTAAAGATGACTTGCTGTTCTGTAATTTGTTTTTATTTTGTTGGTAATAAAAATAACAGAATTACAGCAATTCTCACATATGTATGTTTACTGCAAGTCCAAATATAGATGCTTTCCAAACTCTGTTACTGAGTGAAGTTCGGTTTTCCAATTCTAAAATTATAACCAAAAGTCTGTATTATTAGAAAAAATCAGCCAGATGTGGTGATGCGTATCCATAATCTCATACTAGAGAGGCTGAGGCTGAGGCAGGAAGATTACTGTGAGTTTGTCAAAGCCAGCTTCGTCTACAAAGAGAGTTCAAGGCCAGCTTGAATGATACAGTGAGACACCATCTCAAAAGAAAAAATCCTAACACTTCTCAAAATAAAAGTAAATCTTAACTGACTTGTAACAAACAAACTTCTAATGCTTTGAGAGATGATATCCAAAGTAGTACAGAATTTCTTAATTTAATTAACGCTATTGCTGTAAGCAAATGTAATCCAGGTTTCTTCAGGTACAAACACACATTCTCCAGCACTGACAACTCCCACATGCTAATCTTCTTAACACCTTTGAGCATTCAACCTCCTCCAAAGGCAAGTCCCTGGAAATCAATGCTGCCCTACTGGCTTAGAGAACAGTTGTTACTTTTAAAATTCTCTCTTCTAAATTATCTAAATGACAACCCATGTGCTGACTTCAAATCCAAAGATGGTGAAAGGTCAAAGTGGAATTAGGTGCTATTTCAAGATTATGTAAGAATCCATGGTGCTTTTTATTATACTTGCACATGTATGTTTTACACTGCATGTTGAATCTCAGGATTGGAATAGTTAAATACGCTGTGCAGACATATTTGTACATAAAGTCATTTCATTTAAAAAAAAAAGGCTAATGACTCACTCAAAAGTTATCACTGATCCTCTGTGAAATGTCTTCAGTCCTAGTAATGTAACAAGGACACTTTCTGAACTGGGCCCAAACTCAGATGATATATGATCACCAGCAGCTGCATCAAGAGTCAGAGTCTGATTAAAAATAAGTTATTTGACTAGAACAGCAGAACAAAGCTGAAAATCTTCTGACACCTGATCCCTTCAGCAGCTGTGGAAATCTATTGAAAAGGTTCTCCTTCTAATGCATTTGTCAGAAAGCTAATTGGAAAAATGACTTCATGTTATGAGTCATACGGTCACCTCTGTGGACCTCATTAGACTTAAATGAGCACACTCAAGTCCAGTGCAATCATTCAGATTCAGCCATATGTTGGTAAGGAAGATCTCTTAGTAATCGGGCTCCTGGCCAATTGTGAACATTGTCAAGTGAAGAAATGGAGAAAAATCGAATAGAGATGACTAGTGGTAGATACGGATGAAAGGCAATTATAACTTGCAGAGTAATCAAAAATATGCAGCTGTTTGGAACTGTAAGAATTACTGCCAACTTAAACTTAAAAAAAAAAATTAAGCCAAATTCTGTGGAGCACTAATGCCCTGGAGTGGTGGGGAAAATGAAGCTAACAAGGACAAGACCTCGGACTGTCTCATGTTTGAGGGTCAGACAACAGGGAGTGTAAGTAACCTTCTTGAGTGTGATACACACAATGCACAGATACATCATCAAGTCAATTAAATATCTTGTGAGCTGTTTGTTACCTCAAGGGAAAATTGTCTTACGTTTGTCTTCCTTATTCTAAGCTCTTTATTTTTCTCTCCTTTTGGTCTTAGGTAACTTTTTTCTTTCACCCCCTTCTGTACTCATATAGCACATTTCTATCTGCTAGCTGGCTCCGTAATGAGATTTTCAAGAAAAGTGAGCTGAAAAGTCTGAGTCTGGGCAAAGAAGGGGGACTGGTGTGCCTGCTTTCATGGTATCTGTGAACTCTCTGACCACATGATTTCTGAATCACTATAGCAATGTTTCTTTACCAAAGTTGGAACAGTTTCTTCCTATATTAGCAGGTTAATCAGGCTTTTAGTTTTTCAAACTTTTGTGTAATCAGCTTCATTTTGTTCTAGAGAAACCAATATTCAACAACACATAGCCTATTTTAGAAGTCAGGATTCTAGGTATATAAGACAATCAAACTTGCAAAACAAGTGTCAACTGAGCAGACCTCAGAGATCTGAGTCTCAGCTTCTCTGGGCTCTTTCCTGTAAGCCTTAGTAAGTCCTGTATCTTTTTTTTATTTAATTTAAAGAAAGATAAAACAGAATAGAAAACAGGCAGAAATAGTACATACTTTCAAAGAAAATAAACAGTAATAAATCACTAATTGATGTATACATTTTGTCCCCGAACAAATAATTTTTCAAGATATAAAAGTGGAACATATAAGTGGGAATTCAACTGGAGAGACTGCAGACCATTCTGTTCAACTACCCAATAAAAACTCAGTAATATGAGTATCAATCCTATATACTTAGACATGTATACATTTATTCAAATTTTCATTTATGTTGAGATCTAACAAAACTTATTAGATTAAAATCCTTCTGAACAAGGATTAATAATATTGCTGGATTCCACATCATAACACTCTGGAATCAGCACTGGGTACTGCAGTGTCACTTCCTTTCCTTCAAAGTATTTGTTCATTCATCATGTGTCATAACATCAGTTCTCATAAACTGTTTATAGGTTTTACGCAAGCATGAGTCTTAACATGTATTTCTATCCTTTCTATATTATAGAGAGAAACAGAACAAAGCAGGATGAACTAAACATATGCCTATAGACACATAAAACTAAAAATACATATAAAACTGCTGTATAAGGAGTTCTACCATGGTTACTGTGCTGTTTCTTGTTACCATCAACCGAACTGGCTATACCATCAGATAAAGTATAATTGAACACATCAGTACATAGCAGAATTAACAGAAATACAACTATCTTTTCTGTGCCTTGTTTTTTAACTATTGTAGTATAGTTATTCCTGTAATTACTACATCTATGGTACTTTTTAAATCTCTTGTCCTACTGTTAGTCTACTAGCCATCAATTACTTACATTAAATTTTCCATCTTCAAATAACTAGTCTGGCTTCTGATTGGACCTTTTTCAATACAGAAATTGACACAGGAGTGGTCTCAAGAAAGGTATACAATATGTAATTTGGGGATAATTCTATTCCAGTTATTGTCTTGAAAGTGGGCTAAATTCCTTTCCAAAGGTCATGGAGCACTAAAACTCCGTGCCTCAGTGAAACACACTATTACTTGGAGTAGACTTTGCTGATGTGACAACCAATGCAGAAAATTTAGTGTAACAGAGTGGCTTTACTTCTCAGTACTGATGAATGTGAAAGTCGTGATATGCAAGGATGTCTTTGGCACTCACTGAAGTAGTCACAAAGGAGAGGCTGGAGATACAGCTCAGCAGGACAGTGCCCGCCTCCAAGTGCCAGCTCCTGAGTTCGATTCCTGGTACCAAAAAATAGTGTTAGTCTTAAATTTGTGTATCTTATATTCTACACAATAGCTATACTTTTTCCTCTTCTTTATTTTATATAATTTATATTGAAAGAATTACAATTTAGTGTTCATGTGGCAGAATATTTAGAGAGAAAGATAACTGAATTGGAGCAGAAGTTAACATGGCCCATTATAGTTCAGTTTTCTAGCTCATTTATTCTTAGGTCTCAGTATCAGTGATTCTTTGTTATGTGACCAACTGAAAACAATATTGCTTAAAAGATACTTTACTATCTTGTGATACTTTTGGCAAGTGTCTGATGATTGGTGCAGGCTCTTAGCTTTTTGTTTCTATGTATATGATCTCTCATCCTGCAGGTGGGTATCATGAACTTCACTTGGCCAGCCAGTGTTTCAATGAGGCCAGTGCACAAGGTATGGGACTTATTTACACCAATGTATGGGATAGATTTTCCCTAGGCTGAGAAGCTACTCCATTCTTCATTGTGCCAAACATTCTATGGGTCAGAACGAGTCTCAAGGACAACCCAGATTCTAAGGGTAAGAAAATCCATAGTTTTTACTATTTATTGTTTCTTTACATTCTTCCTTCCTTCCTTGAGCTTAGATTTCGTATTCTGTTACTAAAATTATACCCTTGATCCATGTTCAAAAGTTTTCTAAATTTGTATTTCAGTGTATCTTCCTCGTAAAAGCAACACTAGGTTGATCTTGCTTTTTACATATATCTTAAAAATATCCAGGAGAATTAGTCAAAATAGTTAACAAAGCATTCAGCAAATAACAATTTAGAAAGTATTCTTTTTGATACTTCCATCACTGATTTCATATGATCACTTAAATTTGCCAAATACTCTCTCTCTCTCTCTCTCTCTCTCTCTCTCTCTCTCTCTCTCTCTCTCTTTCTCTCTCTCTCTCTTCTCTCTTCTTTTTCTCTCTTCTTTTTTTCTCTCTCTCTCCATGCTATGTACTTTCATTTCAACTCATGGCAACAAATCTTACGATCTCTGTAAGTGTGTAATTCTTCCATTATTTACTCTTAAAACTTTAACTCTACTCACATTCTTCCTTAACTTCCTGCATCATTTTTTTTAATTCTTTGCATTGTCAGATGAGAGCTTTTCATTTCAATAACAAAATAGTAACAACCTCAAGAGACCAGCTTTCTATTTCCACCTCCAATTCAACTGTATATTCTTTTTGTGATGATGTACGAATTATTGTTTCTTTTATCTCTGGCCAATTGTGTGCTATATTTCCTACTGCCTACTTAAAGATGCTCTTTATGCATCTTTTCCACTTTTTCCTGCTCTGATAGATCATTTCCATCAACATAAAAATGCTTCAAAAAACATCCCATTGTTAAAAACAAAACCAAATATCTTCCCTGAATCTATTTGCCTGAATTCTGACCAGCTACTCTTCATTTGTCTGTTCTTTTCATGTAACCCTTTAACAGAGTTGTATATATTGACTATTTTCTGTTATTGTTCTTCAGTTTCTCTTGTTTTATATTTTATATATAGTTGTGTTATTTTTTCCATCGCTTTTAGAGAATTATCTCTCAGTTGTCTTCTTGATTCACTGGCTGCAACTTCTCAGTCTCTAGAGCTTTCTCCTCATGCAGCTAACTTAGGTGGCTCCTGCTAGCCGCAGTTCTTAGGTTGCTTCTCTGCTTTAGCTCTGTTCACTTGCTAGTTATCTCATCTAGTTTCCAGGATGCACAGACCACCTAATGTCATCGTCACTATATCCAGAGAATGTCTTTAGCCTTGAATTCTTCTGCAAGCTGCACATTCATCTAGTAGATCCCTAGTGGAAATAATTCACTCTAACTTCAGCCTCTCTAATTCAATAAATACACCGTAATTCTTCTGTTGCTCAGACTAACTTTAGATGTTACTCTAAACTTGTTTTTCCTTCATATTCCGTAAGAGTCCATTACCAAGGACTGGTAATTTACTTTTGAAATTACTTTTGAAACACTTATCATCTCTGCTCTGCAGATGTTAGCTAGATGATATACTAGCTACCACTACTATTCTTGACATAGTGGTTAGAAAAGTCTTTTTTTAAGAAAAGTATTTTACAAAATGTATATCATACCTCATTGCTCTTCTCTTTGTAAGTTGCAAACTTTTCCTAATAGCTATAGTTTTACAACTGAAATCCCAATGTCAAGGGCTTGCTCTCTAATGTGGCACTACTGGTATGTGGTAGAATGTTTAGGAGATGGAGTCTGGTGGCAGGTCTTTATGTTATTGGGGCTATTCCCTCTGAAGTAGACTGTGAGACTTCAACCCCATCCTTGCTTCTCTTTGCCCTTAGCCCATGACCTGAGTGGTTTTGCTCTGCACTGTTCTCTGGCCACGATGAACTGGCCCAAAGCAGTGGGGCCAGTTGATCATGGACGAGCATATCCCAAGATGTGAGCCACAACAAACCTTCTGTCACTATCAGTTAATTATCTCACGGATTTTATTACAGTGCTGAAAATCTGACTAATATCACCATCATAGCTAAATGAAGTTGTAGCATCTTACCGTCACCTACAGGACCTAGCTCATTCTTCGGCTTTAATTCCTATCTTGCTACTTACTCATAGAAATCTAACTAAGATGGAATTCACAGTCACTCAAAATGAATGCCTTTGTATCTGATGCACGTGTTTTCCCATTTCTTCATATTTTTAAGATTTTCCCTGAAGTATTGCTCTATGGGAAGAAACCTTCCTGATCGGTCAAGAGAAAATAGATAGCGTTGTTCCTCCACCTATGCATTTCTCTCTGGGCCAGTAACACTGTTATCTATTTATGTATTTATTTTGTCTTCTTGCTTATATACTATCTCTTCCTTAAAATATATTACCTTAAGATTAGCACGCTGTTTTTCTCTGCAGTATCTATATATGAATTATTAGTACAGCATAGATGATAAATAAAATTTGAAGGAGAAATAATAACATAGCATGAGATTAGAGTTAAAATGCTAACAAGTTTTTTTAATAAATCTAAATTATCTTTAAGTTGAAGTGGCAAAATTTGATTTTCTATCATTTTTTACTTTGTAATTCCATAAGGCAAAGTCATCTGGCTAAGCTTAATTTCTCAGGAGCATAATTATTTTAAAATATTATTATCTAGGTAGGTTTCACAAATTGGCATATGTGACAAATAAAGGAATTTTTGCATTAAATATATCCCCATGTAGAATGTAGGATTACAGATTAACAATCAGGTGTTACATTTTTAAGATTTATATTATTAAGATTTTTTTCAATTATACAAAACTCAGCATCTTATAATATGAAACTTATTAACTTAAATGAAAAATGTATTATTTTAACTTGAAACTTTGATATTTTTATTTAATATCAATACAAGGCCATTATACATTAAGTCCTTTTGTAGTGAATTGATTACTCAAAGTTCAATTGGAACCCAATTTTCATAAGGTGCCTCAAATTTATTATATGATGGCAAATAATCATCAATAAATACAATTGCTCATTTCAAAGTGCATTGAAAATAAAATATAACATGTGTTATTATTTTTATTTTAAATTTTGGGTAATAATTAATTTATATAATAATTAACTTATCTATTAAATATTTTAAAGTCTTAGTTTTTCATGTCAACATTTCCATAATAATGAATCATATTGAAATTTCCATAATATTTCACATCACATGTAAAATATAAGAACAGTCACAATGATGTTGTCATATGTCATTTCTACTTCCAAATATATAATTCATATTTCATCCAAATTACAAAAATTCATATTTTGGAATCATCCATGACAATATGAAAATATCAACATAAATAATTCAGAGGTAGGATATTTGACTGTAACTTCTGGAAAAGAAGAAAAACATAGGTGGGTCAATTAGGTCATCAATGGCCACAAGAAAAATTTGAAATATATTTGAAAACTGAGCACCATGCTGGCAGTGCATGTATGTAATCCCAGCACTCAAGAGGCAGATGCAGGAGGACCATGTGAGTTTGAGGTCAGCATGTGTTCCATAGTGAGTTTAAGGCTAGCCTAAATTACACAGTGAGACCTTGTCTAAAAATAAATAAATAAATAAAAATCTGAAAACTATGCATCTTGCAATGACTTAGATAAAACTTTCAGGAAACTGTCTAGACTAAGCAACATGTATTAATAGTTAATTTTGTTTATGATATCTATGCAGAGAGCTATTTTCTCTCACCCATTGTTAGATTATTGGCTAAGGCTGCTAACAAAGAATGGAATAACAAAGGAAAAATCTGTATGTTGATTTAATATAAACTTATGATGTGGGAATTTTCAGAAACAAAGACACCAAAGCAACAGGCAGCACTGTATATTTTTGTGAACATTCATGCAGAGATATTATGGAGGCCAAACGATATGCTCTAGTAGAAACAAATGGAGGGGGTTTTACTTAGCAAGTCTTGCTTGTGCGATCCTTTACTGTGTTACTGTGTCTTCAGAAACGCAGACGGTTTGGCCTCTGTGTATGGGAAAGACTTATGGAATGACCTAGTGGAAATCAGGTAGGTTTTATGAGTTGGTTCATGTCACAAGGAAAGGGACAAAGCATGGAGTCCTTTTTCTTTCCGATTTTTCATCAGTTTAGAGTATTCTGTATGGTCAGGTGCCGTATGTTGAGGCAGTATGTCACGAACCCCACCAGTCAACAGTTCTTCCTAAGGAGTGATTTTTGTAACAATATCAAAAAATTAACTAGCTTGATTTTTAAGAATCATATGTGAAATATTTATGAGTAAAACATCATAGTAGTATATTCATATCTTTATTATTAGGTTATGCAGTACTTGTGTTTCTGTGATCCGAGCATTTATAATGAAGAGAATACTTGTACAGCTGACAAACATGAAAACAAAACCAGATTACATATTTCCTCTAACAGTCCTTCAGACTAGAAATGGTCATACATTTAGCCAGTAACTGTTACTGCCAAATTTACAGCCACTCTAAAAATAATAAATAAAATTAGAATCTTAAAAATAAATGTACATTTGATACAGAGCCTAAACATATATTTCTGTCAAATTTGATGTATTTTTCTAGCCCTTTGTGAAGTGGGAAAAAATAATCTATTCAACTTTTTAAAACAAGAGAAGCACATTGCACAGTGTATTATGTCAATTCCAAAAAAAAAAAAAAAAAAGAACAATAGAAAACATTCCACAAAAACCTAAAAGCAGTCTGATTTAAAGATTGAATTAGATGGATTTTGGTTACTTAGTATTTGTCCATGGTATGTTAGTTACTTTTCTTGTTGCTGAGATACAACACCCATAAATTAAAGGGGGAAAGATTTATTTAGGTCATAGTTTATAGAGGTTTCAGTCCATAGTCCGCTGGCTCCAAGGCAGGGTGGCACATGGCAGAAGGGCAACTGTTCATGACAGTGAAAGCCAGCAAAAACAACAAGAGAATTTAACAACATAGATTAGGGTGGTTCCAAACCAATCTGTAGACTGATTTAGTAGTCACACACTCTTAATTCCAGTGTCACACACTCTAAATTCAGCCACCTCTGAAAAAAATCCTATGACCACATGAGGCTTTGGGGGATCATCTAGACACAGCTATAACACACTATAACAAACTATATCAGGAAGTTCAAAGAATACAGGTGTGAAGAATATTCTGTTTTCAAGAATGTGTTAATCAAAATGTTGTACTTATCCTCAAGTATCTTTTTTTTTTCATTGTTTGACACTTGCTCTTCCTCATATATTCTTAAATACAAATAAATTCTTGATTGCCTTAGGTAATTTCTTATTTTGTTTCTGCTTTTATTTCATTTGTAAATATCTATAGATTATAATAAAGATAATCTAATACATTATCCTTTATTAATACATTCCTATAAGAAGATTCATGTCATATACTGAATACACTTATATTTGGTCATTTTCTTTTCGTTTAGAGCACTAAGAAATTTCTATAGACCTCTATTAATGTGGGAAATACTCTTGAGTGCACTTAGCTATTAAACCAAAATTTCAGCTCTGTCTGTGCATTGAATTAAATAATAGTATGATAAATCAATTATTACAGCAGAGTGTTTGGTAAATCACATGACTATACCATTTGAATGAGAAAATAAATTGCTGACTTAAGAGCACTGATGAAGCCTGAGGTTTTTGCAAGGAAAACTATAAGAAAAACAAAGCTAGTTAGAATTGAGAGTAATGTATGCAGTTTCCTTGTAGATGAAGATCTACAAGTTCTTCTATCTATGATGAGGTTATTAATAGTTGCTATTTTGCAAGCTAAAGTTTCCATGTGATAAGTAGGTAAAACACGCACTGCATGGGACATAGTAGGCAACAATAGGTGAAGTGGGTTGCAATTGGCTGTGTATCTCATAGTGAGAAGAGAAGTAAATACTTTCTTTAGAAAGTTTTGTACTGTTTTATGCAATATAATTTTCTGGTCCCATTGGTGATATGTCAGTAAGTTCTTTTGTTCTTTAATAAGAAAATTGGAGCTGAATTTGTGATTCTTGATGAATGAATGACTTGTAGTGAGAATCCTTATGATAGATGAGCAGTTTGATTTGTGGTACTTAAACAGCTCCTGGACCAGAAGCAAAGCTATAGAATTTGCATACAGAAAGGATAGGAGATGAGAACACTAATTAAACACCAAGTATATTTCTTTATTTTAGGAATCAACATTCAGGAAGAGGAATCAAACTACTGTAAAACCCTGGATTGCAAGAAACTTGTTCTGAGGGTGTTGTGCAAGACAACCAAACACTTCTAATGAAGTTTTACTTAAAACCAAGCTGCCTCTTGCAATACAAGCAGTATGTGATGGCAAATGTCATATGATTGCGTCGAAAGCGCTTCTTCTGTTGTTTTCTTTCTCTGTCTCTCTGTCTCTCTATCTCTCTCTCTGTCTCTGTCTCTCTCTGTGTCTCTGTCTCTGTCTCTGTCTCTCTCTTTGTCTCTCTCTCTTTCTCTCTTTTTCTCTTTTTCTCTGTCTGTCTTTCTCTCATTTTGGGATTGTAGGTGATTATCATCCATCCAACTGCAAGAGTTCATGGAGGAGATCTCATCTGCAGAGGAGAAGAAAAAGATGGGAGAAATCTCTAACTTCAAATGAGATTAGGGGGATGTGGAAAACGTGTGAAACAGTGCAAAATTTTTTAGAAAACACCACCTAAACAAGGCTGTAACAATGTCAATTATTAATCCGTTTAATGGGGGCTGGGGATTTAGCTCAGTGGCATAAGCACCTGCCTTGCAAGCAGGCAGTCGTGAGTTCGATCCCCAGTACTGATAAAAAGGAAAAAGACAAAAAACAAACAAACAAAAAATCTGTTTAATGACAATGCATTATCACATTTTTGTGAAATCCTCAAAAGGGAAGCAAAAGCAAGTGCCACTGGATAGGTCTCTTGTTACAGGTGCACAAAAATGGAAAGATTTCATGGAGCCAACAGACAGCAGTGATTCTGCTAGTGATGGTGACAGTTGTCCTTGCTCATCACCCTCACACCAGCCATGAAGGTTTTAAAGGTCAGTGTTAATTAATTTGTTTATTTTTCTTTATTTTGTTTTATATTACAGCATTATAATCATTTTATATGAATATTTCTAGGTTGTGAAATGAATCACATTTCTTTATGGAGAAATTTACTTTGATCTATAAGTGCATTGGTTAAGAACACGTTTTTTGGAGGGAACTACGCTCACAGACCAAGGTTTTACTGCATGTATATTCTTTCACAAAAGCATCCGAATCTTAGGAAATTGGAAACAAAGAGAATCTTGTGGGGAAGCACGTTTCTACAGGTGCTAAAACAATGACATGGTAGAATTTTGAAGGGAGCTGTTGGTGAAAGCCAAATTGCAGTCCTCCAAACTCTAAATCCTTAATTTCATAAACAAAATTATTTTAGTTATAATAATAATGATTATTAGTCATAAGTAAGTCTTCTAATATACTTTGATGTTTACTTTGTTAGAATTCTCAAGTTTCATATTTCTAGAAGGTTTTTTTTTTTTTTTTTTTTTTTTTTGTCTTTTTCGTTTTTATCGGTACCAGGGATCGAACTCACGACTGCCTGCTTGCAAGGCAGGTGCTTATGCCCCTGAGCTAAATCCCCAGCCCCTTCTAGAAGGTTTTTGAATGTGATTTTATTTGAAGTAACAAGAAAAATTTATTTTGTGATATTCTTAAAATCATAGTAATCTAGTAACTATACAGAAGTTTGCTTAAGAAAAGGAAAATAGTTTATGACATATTTTCTCATTGTGAAATTAACATTAGAGCATAATGCTGCTATTACTAAGTTTTTTAAAAATGATAAAAATAAGCAATATTTTCAGTATGTATTTACTCATATATGCTGAGTTATAATGGTCACATGCATATCTTTCTCATTATATATATATATACAAAAAATTTCATGCCTGCATATACACATGTAAATATATTTCTTGTGATTTCCATCTTAAAATTAATCCAAGAATGCTGTGTTAAATATACCTTACTTGAAACCTCAAAATAAACAGCTCAGTCTTGTACTTATAGAAGTTACTAAAGTGTTGATCTACCTTTTTGGCAAAGTTTACTGTCAAAATTACACATGAAAAGTAACATTTAATCTAATAATTATGCCAGTATTTGGAAATGTATGTTCTGTTTTTGATGTTAAACCCACAGTAAAACAAGTCCAGTTACTATTTAAAGGCATTTACTTCCAAACTAAACTATCAACTCAAAGCTTGTTTTGAACATCAACATTATTTTTAATATATTGCCAAAACCACTTATAACACTTTGTACAGCATATTATAGATGTGTCTCTTACAATGCATCATCTACCACACAAAATTGATCGATGAAAGTGGTTTTGTTGCTTTAAATATCAATAAAAGTTGACTTTGGTTTAGATATGCTAGAACTGTGAACTTTGATGCAATTTTATTGCATCAAAGTTATAGTTTTGGTTCAATTAAAGCTTTGCCTATATTCTCTCATGTGGTATTAACCACTATTGTGCATTATTCCAAGTGCATTTTCATATGGCTGTCATTCTAGTTAATTTATCTTGTCCTCTAGACAAGAATTAAATATTTATTAACTTAATATTTCAGTTAACTCGCATTCTGAGAAAGGATATGTAAGGTTATAGCAATGCCTACCTGTTTCTCAGAATTCTCTCCCATAAGTTCTTTCCAGTATTATGAAACAGTCATAACACAAAACCAATGTCTTTTGCCAGTGTTATATAGATGAAGTCTTGTCATTCAAATACTTCTTCACACTAAATTACCTAAAAACAATATAGCTTGTTATAGTTTAATAATAACTTTATTATTTATATGACTTATTATAGCTTATCATGGTTCATTTGTTTGAACACATTCTCATTTTATTTCACTCAAATTGCTCAAGTAGTAATATACTTCATGTAATTAAATGTACAATTACAGTTTAAGAGGGCATTGACTATGCATGCATTGACAAAAATATTTCTGCAAGTCCAAAGAAATGGTGATTATCATCTGTTTTATTAAAATTTAAGATTAGGAAAACAAGAGTGCTGTGATTTTTACTGTCTTTTAATGAGATAGTAGAGTAATTCAGCAAGAGTTATGACTGACCCAAATCACAGAGCATTCATGTGAATCAAGACTCAGATGCAACTTTGGTCAAAATATCAGAGCCTTCAAATGGGGTCTTGGCATTTGGAGAATCTCTTTTTATGACTTTATGTCAAATCTGCCTTAAAATTCAAACAAATATGGGTATGGACTGAATTTATGTAGAAACCCTGTATGGTGATTTCTCCTAAGTGAATCAGCCTCTCAGTGGGAAATCACCATTTTCAAAGATAAAGATTCAGCATTAGTAAGGTAGGAAGGTTCTTGAGTAACAAAAGATGTTTACTATTCAGATTGCTCCACACTTAATTTTCCACTTAAGGCTGATTTTTAATATTCAGTCTCCAAAAAGAGTGAGACAAAAATGAGCTCTTCCACTAAAACTCAGTCAAGGGAAAGTATCTCAAATCATCTGTGAGGATTCAAAAGATTATGTACATATATGCCTGATGGCTATTAAAATGTGTGGGAAGTATGAGATATTTCCTTGTTTCCATTATGGAGCAAATTTTCTATCCACTATAATTTAAAGAATTATTTTCATTTAAAACACTGTTGTTTTATGGAATAAAATAAACTTTCATGTAGATTTTAAAGATAAAGCAAGTCTATGGAAATCTTAGCTCTGCCACTCGTATCTGCTTTAAAAGTTATGTTAATGGGAAAGTTTTAAAACAATATCAGAATAAAGAATTTCAGGCAGCCTACTGTGCTGCTATGAGGATGTCTTAGTTACTTTATCCTCATTGCTGAGACAAAATACCTGATGGCGAAGTTGGGAAAGGAAAGGTTTATTTCTTACAGTTTTTGGAGGTTTTAGTCCACGCTCAGTTGGCTCCAAGACAGGTGGGCATGGCTGGGCTGCAGCTCATGGCTGCTGCCAACAGCAAGCTGGAACCAGCAAAGAGAAAGACACATCTTCTTCCTGCCATTACATCACATCCTGGCTCCTCCCCTTTGTGGGTGGAGCACTGACACCATCAATCCAAGCTCTACACAATGAACCAATCACAAATACACAATGCAAACTCATGAGGCCTGGGGGACACAGACATAAACCATGACAGAAGGGGACAATGTTCATGGCTCCTGCAGGTCTGATGGAAATTCAGATTCCGTACGACAGGGAACAGACTGAGAGGAAGCTACTTTCAGTAAGGTCTCAGGGGAAAGGGAGCAGTATTTCTCAGCGGTTTCAAGACTCGAAATCTGTGATCTTGGGATCATGTACAGATGAAATCAAAACAAATGAGAAGAAAAATCAACTATGCATGTGATGCTGGAGGAATAGCTCATAAAACTCTCCAGAGACATTTGGATACCAGTGTTTGGAAGGTGCAGAAGACAACATTCGCTATCAACTTGATCTTGGACTTGCATTTCTTGTTTGCTCCATGGCAGCACCAACCTCACTGGTACCACCGAGAAACATCTCTCAAATGTGGATGCATTTAAAAACATTGATATAATTTTGTCATAAATAAATTATAACACATAGATTATACCTCTTTATTACACTACCACACAATGTATGCAAGTTCTATATAAAAGCATCACACTTTCATTATAGAATTAATTCTGCAAAACAGAACATCTGTTATTAAATTTCTCTATCATTTTATTTTTGACACCACTGAGGGGGACGTACCATGTGCCACATGCTCCAAGGATAGAAAAAAACAGAAAAACAAAACATGAACAAAATTGACCATTGAGTTCAACAAGCTTACAGCAGTCAAGCAGTCAGGAAAATCATACAATTATAATGGTTCCAAAAAGATACAGTAGGAGTTGTGTTTACTTCATTTTCTGCTGCTGTAACAGAATACCTGAGTTGACTGATTGTAAAGAGCAGAGGTTTGCTCGGTGTATGATTTGGCTATGATTTTGGGAAGTACGAGAGTATGGTGCTGGCATCTAACAAGGTCCTTTGTGCTATGTCATACCATGGTGGAAAACAGAAGTGTTAGGCAATCAGCTACTAGCACATTTGAGGTAGAAAGGGGACCCCAAAATAGCATGCTGTGCCAGTTACAGTTCAATGAAAAAACAAAGATCTCAGCATGTGATACATTCGTGATCATTTGTTATACCCAAAGGAATCCTTTTGAGCATAATGATATTTTAAGGTCACACATTGTACAGATTTGTCTATTTCAGAACACAATTCTGGTTGCCATATTCTCTGTGCCAATGATATCAGAAAGGAAACTTTCTTGAAAGACCATTGCTCCTTGACTGAGACCTGATTTAGAGCAGGACTTTTTCTTTTGTGAAATTCTTGCCTAAATCTCTTTATCCCAGAGGGAACACTGACTATCTGAAACAAGGAAGACCCTCCACAATTCCAAAGCAACCTCTCAGAAAAATTCAGATAAGCCTCCTCATCACGAGTTCCCCTGACTTTCACGCTTATGGAGACATACACTTTTCCTTGAAGACGTATCTGCCTTACAATAAAATCTACGTACACTGCTGCAGGGTCACACATGAAACGACTCAATTCTTTCATCGAAGTATGAAGAACTGAGGAGTGGGGAGCTGGCTCATCGTCCACTACATTGGGACCTGACATCTGGTGACCAAGAGGCAAAGTTGAGATACAGAGCAAGAGTGCTCATAAGAGATTCCCATCTCCAATGCCAAAGCCAATCTGTGACGAAAGAGAACAATTCTTGTGGGTCACATGTAGTATCTAAATATAACTGACTACCTGAAAACACCTGAGCAGAGGATGCCAAAATTTAAATAGCAGTATTTATGTTTCTGACCTTGTAGCTTTATTTTTTCATTCAATTTCTTGGCTACTCTAAAGGACTTAGCTTTTTAAGGTTACGTTGAGATGTCATTTGTCAAACTGAATTACCAGTAATTGTTCTTTTAATGACAAATTTAGTGTCTTGAAATTTTTGTACGTGAAGCTTTTATAGAAGGAAACACTCAGGTATTAGACTATTGGACTAAAAATTAAAAGCACACAAATTTAGAGTGTTAAATGCCCTACCTTAAACATTTTGCAATTTTTTTTCAGAGTGCTGGTTATCAAAAAATTCTTTATATCCTATTTTTTGTGTGAATCTTATATATGGGGTATATATAAAATACCCATGCATTTACATAATTACACATACAAATGAAAAACAAAAATGCAAAAACATTTGAAAATCTTTCCCAGAAGTCTTTTTCCACTGCAATATAAACAATACATGAGAAGTACCTCCTGCTTGCATAATTTCCTTATGTTTGTACTTTTGTCTTTTTTTCTTATCAGCAGCCCTGATTTATCCTCTTAAAATTTTTTGTTATTTCATTTTTTTTTTTTGTTGCTTGTTTATTATCAGCATATATTTTTGGAATATTTTCTTTGGATTTTTTTTTAATTGACGAGATTACATCTCAGTTTGTTAAAGAGAACCAGCTGTTTTCTTGAAAGATAATTTTCTGAAGCTGTTGTGCACCATAATTACACTGCAATTACACAGCAATATCCATAAAAGCAGATGAAGATTCGATGTGTCCTTTTACCTCATTAGAAGTTGCAAAAATGATGGATGGAGTCAATCCTAGTTTGACTATTGCCCTCTATTGGCAAATTCAAGTCCTGGCATAATCCAAAAGACAGCAGCGAGTAAAACAGACTTGGGGTGTCTGTGTGCGTGCATGCGTGCGTGCGTGCGTGTGTGTGTGTGTGTTTGCTTTGTTTAGTTTTTAAACACTGATAACATTTTGGGTCATGAATTAATACTACCAAAAAATTCACAAACTTTTTTGCAATTAGAATTTAAAACATACCTTTAATGCTGAGTTATTAAAAAATAGCAAGCGAATGTGTCACCTAGAGTTTTCCTAACTGCAGAGTACCAATCTTTTCTTCTTCATTTGAAATATACTTGAATGATAACCATCTTTCAATAAAAAACTAGTTGGATTTGTCCTTGTTCCCAGCATGTATCCCCTACCTTGAAGCAGTCCTTTAAAAGAAGATTCAGATTTTTGTCTCCTATATTTTCAAAATCAGCAATTAATCATACCTTTGTTATCACAGTGATTTTTTTTAAATTGAGTATTTAGTCATATAAAGAAGATAATTTCGTTTGTAAGACACTGCTGAGAAAAAGGCCTTCAGTTTTAGGCCTGTGAATAATATTTGATATATTGCAAGTGAAAAGAAAGATGTTAGATCAAGTTCAAAAAATAGTTGAAATCACTTCGAACACTGCAATATGTAATGTGGATTTGATGATAGGAAAGATACACATGTACAAATAAACACCATTTTCAGCTACCTTTCATACTGACTGACTGACTGGCTGGTGAATACAGTATTTTAATAATATTTATTTTGGCAGAAGCAGCAGGAAATAATCTAGTTTTGTAACCAGTTGGGCAATCAGAAAAAACAAATCTCCTATGAGTCCCTTTATAACCCTCTAGGAACCAGAAATTTATAGACAACAATTGGGAAGCATGAAAGCCAAATTGTTGCTAAATTCCACTTTTACCAGTTATGTCAGGGTGACTGCTATCTTCCCATGTAATAAGTTTTAATGTAATTACTGGCTGTGGAACAAATGTGGGTAAGTTTAGCTGCAAGGTTTCTGGATAGATCTCAGGTTTAGGAGTTGAGAATTAAAATTAGCTCCTTTCTTTGCCAACATTAACACAAATCCTGGAGCACATTTCCACAGATGCACTAAAATGGTGACAGCTTAGCTAACCACTGGGGGAGTTCTCTGTACAGAGCTCATACTCACTTAACAACTTTGACTTGGCTTGATCCCACCTCAGTTGCCTCTTCCTTTGTTTAATTAATAACACCATTGCCTTTTTGAGGAGAGAATTTATCTCACAAAACAAACAAATTTCAGACAGAACCTATAGTGTTACAGAAGACAAAAACGTCTAGTATGCTTTAAATCCTGTGCTTTGTTCCTTGTTCATCACCTTTGCCAAATGTCTGTTTGCAACTAGATAGCAATTTTGAAATGGAATATAACTGCATAATTGACAGGCTTTTTTTCTTCTAGCAATTTTAGCCACTGACTGTGAACCGGTGTTGATTAGTCTTTACCAGCTGACAAAACTACGGCATTTGCAGAGTAAGAGAATAACCTTTTGAGTTGTCATGACAAGGACTTAGTAGCATATAGGCTTGTAGTCTTCATTATTTTACCCATAAGCACAGGGGGAAAAAACTTCCTTTTGATTTTCAACTATTTGGTTAATTTTCTTAAGGCTGATAATTTCAAGAGATATCCAACTTGCTCATTATTCAATTTTATATATTGATATTGTGATTAACCAAAAATATCCTTGGAAAAATTTATAACTGTTATTCATTGCAGTATATGTACTGAGTCCTCACTATGAGAGAGGCATTATTATACATGATATAGATTTGGACAAAAATGAAACAGGCAATATCCCCCACACACACAATACTTACTTTATATGATGGTTTTTCAGAAAATAAATTGTTAAGCATTTGCCGTGACATGTGTGTCTAGCATGTCAGGGGAAAAATAAAGCATAGTTCATCTACAAGATATAGAATAAGCACTTTTTACAGGGATGTAACATAATAACTGACTGTACACATTTAGTGAAGCTAATAAGAAATCTCTTCAAGCTGTGGCCTATGAATTTTAAGGTGGGAACTTGAGAAGTCTATAGGTTTCCAGAGCTAGCAGTTGGCAGAAAATCTGGATATGAAGCAGGGAAGAACAAGGATGAACTGAAACTCATAAGAACATACTACAATGTGGGTTTGTCTCTCAGAATTTTCATGATCATCTGCAGAAGAATGTAGCACATAAACTTTACACCTGCCTGGCCCCAAATCCAAAAAAGCTAAAAGTACTAATGTCTGGGTAGAAATGAGATCGGTAGCTTTTGTGACTTTGGTGCCCACTGTTACAAACAGAATGAACCAAGGCTACAAGTACAATCAGGATTCAATCACAGTGGCTCTACCTAATGCCATCATCTAATCCCCATCATCTCCCCAAGTCACCACATCCATGTTAGTTAACTTAATGTTGTTGCTGACACAAATTACTTGGTGCCAAACATTAAGGAAGGAAAGGTTTATTTGGTTCATAGTCTCAGTCCACAATCATCTGGCTCCAAGGCAGGGTGATGTGGCAGAGGGGCAATAGTTCATGGCAGTGGAAGTCAGCAAAAGCAACAAGAGCCAAAAGAGAAGAAACAAGCTTCTTTCCCTGTCTTATATTATATGCAGGCTACTTGCACTAAGTTGAATGTAGCATTCATATGGCCAATCCCAGCAATAATCAATGAATCAAGCACAAATGCTAGATGCAGCCACGTCAGAAATGCACCCCTTCATGACTTCATTAGGCTTTGGGGAGATACCCAGAAACAAACCATAACGTTCTACGCCTAGATCTCCAAAGACTCATGCACCTCCTCTTTTGCAAAAGACTTTTAGTCCATCTGCAAAACTTGCCAAAAGTCCTAAAAGTTTTAGCACTGTTTAAAAGTCCAAGTTCTAACTCTCCTCCAAGATATAAAGCAAACTCTTAGCTGTGAGCCCTTCTACAAATGAAAAGAAATTTAAGTGCTTTCAGAATTCAGTGGCACAAGATAAACATTTCCATTACAAAAGTTACTAACAGGGAGATACAAAGGGATGGGACCAGAATAAACCCAAACTCCAGCATGGCCAAATTTAAGTCCTAGAACTCCATGGGTAGCATCAATGGAAATCTGTGGAAAGTTGTGAGCACTGAAGGGGTTAGGTGGTTCTTCCTGTAGAATGCTTCTGGTAGTTGAAGCTCCCAGGTCTTTTCTCCTGAGCTGGCTTGGCTCCCTTCTTGCAGATTTTCTCAGAGGACCATGTTTCGGGCTTCTCCAAACTTCTGGGGTCTCCACTGTATCTTTGGCTTCATCCTCACTGTTTTGCATACTGCCTTCTCAGGGGCACACTGCCTTGCCTCCCAGGCCTTCTGAAATCTCAGAGAAAGCCTTCTTAGCTTCAACTCTTGCATTATTCACGTACCTACAATCAATGCCAGGTAGGTGGTGCCAAGGTCTACTGCCAGCTAAAGCAGTATCCAGGTTTTAATCTCTCTTTGGTGTGGGGGTCAAGTGCCTGGATCACTGAGCACTTTGAATCCAATTCTGGAGAACAAATTTTCTATGCTGTCACCATTCTGGAACCTGGTGTGGCCATCACCATTCCTGAACCTGGTACAGCTGCCACCATTCTGGAACAAGGTGATCTATGACTTTCTCCTCAAAGCAAAGTCTTTTTACCTTTGCAATTTTGAGGCTACAAATGGTGGAGTTCTTCTGCCTTCTGTGGTGCCCTCAGGCCATCTTTTATGCTCTGTTCTTACTCAGCAATTAAGATCTCAACTCTATCTTTGCAGTCCACAGCTTTATTAAAGCTTTTCTTCTAGTCAAACTCATGATGTTTTAATCACTGTGTTGAGCTCGTTTCTTATGATTCTCAAAATAATTTTTTCTTTTTTTTTTTTGTCTTTTTCCTTTTTATTGGTACCGGGAATCAAACTCACGACTGCCTGCTTGCAAGGCAGGCGCTTATGCTGCTGAGCTAAATCCCCAGCCCCTCAAAATAATTTTTTCAAAAAGCCTACAACAATAGCCATGTCACTGCCTCAACATCGAGCTGTCTTGAAATCTTTCTGCCAGATTAAATAGTCCATCATCCTTAATCTCAGTTACAGGCAAAGTCTCAACTTTCTGCCAAGTCATAACACACATCTCCAGAGTCCAACATCCAACACAGGCCTTTTCTCCAGCAGAAATCTCTCAAACTTGGTGCTTACTGGCAAGATTTCTGTCAGCCTTCTGGTCTTCTGAGCTCTGACCAGAATCTCCCATACAGAGAAGCCTAAAATAATCCAGTGCTGCTCATTCAGACAACACCTCCTGTCCTTTCTAAACTCTTCCCACAGGCCATTCTCAGTCTCTTGAACCACTTAGTCAGGTAAAGTCACAGGTGCAACCCCACTCTTAAAATTCTGTCTTGGTCACATTTCTCTTGTTGTTGAGACACAATGTCTGATGCTTAAAATTAAGGAAGGAAAGATTTATTTAGCTTATGGTTTTTGGAGGTTTCAGTCTATAATCAAAGGGTTCCAAGGCAGGATGGCATGACAGAGGGGCACCAGTTCATGACAGCAAAGAAAGAAAAAGTAACTAGAGCAGAAAGGGGATGAACAAGCTTCTTTTCTTCCCTTATGTAATATACAGGCTACCCACACAAAGGTGAGTGTAGGAGTCATACTACCAATCTCAGCACTAGATGATAAACAATTCACAAACTCTAGATTCAGTTACCTCCAAAAATCCCACACTCCATGTTTAAATGAGGCTTTGAAGGGACATCAAGACACAAACCATAGCACCACCTATGCATCATAGTTAGATTATATTTCTCTCTTTTTAATTCTTTACATCAAGGATAGCATTTGAATACACGAAACTGAAGGGACACATTCAAACCATGTCTCAATCATGGAGCATTCATTTAGCATCACTTCTGTGAAGTGACACGTCATTTAGAAGCCAAGCCTGAGAGACAAGAGACACTTTCTGTGTTGTTACTATATCTAGTGATCTGCCAATTATATATTTTTTTCTGAAATCTGCAATAATATGAATGCTGGGTAAATGCTACTGTGTTTTACAACTTCAAAGGCAATGTCACTGCTCCTGGTTCAGTACCTTGAACATTGAACCATTCAGTGGCCACAAACACTAACGAACAACATAAGAAACAAATGGTATCTCATATAGAACCAAGTGCTAAACAGAACAAATATAGCAGAGATTCATGGGTATGAATGGTCACAGTAGTGCACTGAACTTTTGTAGAGTGAAATTCAAAAGCCTTACTAACAAAGGAAAAAAAAAACAGAAGGAGCTAGTCGTGTGAGAAGATAGGGAATTTCATTCTGGACAAACACAGCAGAAAGTGCAAAAGCCCTTAGGAAAGAGCATGTCTCTTCCTGTTATGCTTTTCCTCTTTTGACCTAGGTGCTGGGTTTCCATTATATCAATTGAGGTAATTCCTTATGTCACTGAAATTAAAGGATTTTCCTTTATTTTACTTTTTTAGTTTTGAAGATTCAGTATGGTTCAGGAAAGGTCACAGCCAAAACTCTGAAGCTTTTTGTTTGAATATATGTGCATAGGTCTTTCAGACTGTCAGTTCTAAAGCCCTAAGACTTATAACTGAACACTTAAAAGTTTTACAACAGTTTTGGAACAATCTTTCCAGTAATGCTCACAAGTCATTGGTCTATAAAACAATTACCAAATTTTCTTTTCAAGCATAATTGGTCCTAGCAACAGTCTCGCTTGAAAAATGACAATGAAAAAGCAAAAATTGTATTGAATCTAAAGAATGAATAAAATACTAAATATGGACTTTCTTAGGCACATAAAAACAACCGTCCTGTGATCAAGTTGGAATTGTGTGTCAAATGGTAGGTTACAAAAACCTCTGAGAGTTTTCAAGATGCTCTTGCTTTGTTGTATTAAAAATGAATCATTTGGGTTAACATATTTTATCCTTGTACTGACCTAATATCAACACACTTGACTGAAAATAGAGTAGCATTTATAGGGCAAAGGGGGAGAGTAGAAATCAATATCTGTCTTCAGTGTAAACCATCAAAGAGATTCCATAGCGATGATAAGAAAGGAGAAGGTGAAGGACTTTCTTATTTTTAATCAAGTCTGTTTTAATCAAGCCCATGATTTGTGTTGCAACATGAAAACTAAATTTTCAGTACTTAGTGAGGATATCGGATGATAATGTTATATTGAGATAAATACTATTGGTTTTGCCACAACTAAATAATTTTTAACTGAGAAAAATCTTCAGGCTTAACACAATCATAACTATCTCCCCATTTTCATTTAATATTACTCAGTAAATAGCATGAACTTCTCATTGGTAGCTTTTATGAGGTAAAGACATAATGAAACAAAATGCATTATTTTATAGTGTGGCTACTTCTCTATGTACTATTGATATTAACAATTTGTATTAATTTCTCTTTAGAGGCCTCATGCAGACCACATATAAATATTTTATATATGTTAAACTTAAAATATCTTTACAAAGTCTTAAAATACCAAAAGATGTAGTTCAGTTGGCAACAGGACCAATTTCTCAAGATTCTTAAAACGTTTCTAGAACCTACTCTCAAAGTGGAAATCTTACCGTGGAACTGCTGTCCCATCAGTAAGCTTTTTAAAATTCACTCCTTTATTCCAGGAATTATGGAGGTACTAAGGAAAACGAGAGCTATAACTTTAAAATGTTCAGTCGGGAAAGAAATCGATGAAAACAGTGACAGAAGAATCATTCCGAGGATATCATGGGAAGGAAAGTACCAAGCTGAGGCATCTTGAAGAGCAAATGGTAGCTTTTTAATTCTGTACAGCACCACTTAAAATATTCAATGAAAATTGCAATGGGAATTTTTTTCTCTCACACCTCAAAAAATAGTGATACTACATGATTCTGTCTGTAAATAATATTTTGTATCTGTAATTTGACCGAACTTGCAGAACAAGATATGATAGGGAAGGCTTTCTAACTCTGTGTTAATCTGATCATATGAGTGCTATATTTGCACAAAGATGTATTTTCTTATAAAAATTTCAACAATTAAATAATGTTTTAAAAATATTATAAATCAAAATTGTGCATAATAAATTGTCTATTGGAATGTATGCTGGCATGAGCTTCACCATCAAACTAAAGTAAGTTATCAAGAAAAGCTGTTAGGGTTTAAGTTGCCTGGGTACTGGTTTCCAGGGCAGAGATGTTTACAAAATTTCAAATAGCCCCAGTCGACAAATTCAAGGCTTCTATAATCTATGACACTGTGATTGGAGGATCAGAGGAAGAAGAAACTGATTAGTAAGGATAAATATAGAAGCTAAAGATGACAAATTTGCAAAACCAGTTTGTGTTTTCTTTGTATTTCACTCTCTTCCACCTGAGGACAATGTGCTCTCTAGCACGGACTTTGGGCAAATGTCATGTCCTTTAAATTGCTTTTAATTTTATTAAAGGCCTTGCAGTGTGCAAACAATGCATTGTACAACCTTAGGAATAGCATTTGCCCTGTGATTCACTTCTAGCTACCTTTCCAGGAAGTAGCAGTAATGTATCACATTTCAGAACACTGGTCTGTTTCAGCAGAGATAGTTTCTGAAGGCGATCACGCCCTTTCCCATTTTGCATATTGTTCTGTGGGTTACTCTTCCAAGGAATTGCATAGAATTCAATTAAATGCCAGTGGAAATTTTTTTAAGTCTTGTAAAATTCGACTGCTAAATAATGTCCAATATTTTAAAGACAGTTGTTTAATAAATAACTTACCGTTAAATGTATATCATATGTGTGAAGCACTATACATATATTCTTTATCAATGTATAGTAATACACATATATTGAATACAGTACATTTTGTAAGGTGCCCAAACTTTAATAATCCCAATACCCCTGATGTTTTTGTTTTATAAAAGCTTTTTCCTTCAAGATCCATCTAGTTCCATCCAATGTTGTGTGGAGTAGGTGCTAGAAAGTACTGTTTTCATGATAGTCTCCCCACAAGTAAATTAAGACGTATCTTATCTTTACTCTCCCTATTGTATGGACCAAATTTACTTTTTTAATTTACTTAAGCAGGTAAGCCTAAGAAAATGTAAGAAGTATAATTAGAAAGAAACAATTGACTGGTAGACTGAAAAGAAACTGTTATTTTAATCATTTTGAACTCAACACCAACTTTGCCTTTGAAGGCTGGGCTAAAGAAGTCCCACTTAATTAACAGGCTCTGCGGATAGGAATTAATGACGAGATCCCTAGCACCTGTTTCCAGCTTTCCCCAGGGAGTCCCGCGAAGGTAGAGGGCAGATTGAGAGTCTCAGTAGGGCAACAGAATCCAGGCGGCATGAGAGGCTAATTTCTACTGTAAAACATTCATTAGTCATCTATTGAATGTCAGTTTCTGAGAGAGGAATATAGCTTTAGCTAAAGAGAAAAATAACATTCTTTAAATAAACCTGCTCAATTGCGCATGACTTAAGGTTTCTTTTGACAAAGAACATATATAAGATTTCAGATACTGCAGTCATGTCTGGTAGCAATAAAACAGATGTAAAGACCACTGAATCCCTGCCATGAAAGAATCCCCATTGTGCAAAATGAATGAAGAGGAAATCAGTGTTTCTTAATATTTATTTCCAGACTGAATATGACAGAGCTCAAGCTCTGAAACCACTTTCTTTTTTCACCCCTCGAAATGAATTCCATGGGGAGTGAAGACACATTTTCTCTTTTGATAAGCCTACTTATTGCCAAAGAACTCATTCTCTGCTCACTTGGCGGAAGTGAAAAATAACTAAAGATCTCAAAATATCTCAATTTCTTTCTAAGAGTTCAAAACAAATCTTGCTTATATCTAATTTCAAGTGTGAAGCGATGAGACAGAATGATTTATGTCCTTGGAATCTCCCATTGTGAGGGTTCATTGGAGATTTCTTTCTACAATGCATGAAAAATATTTTTTCTAAAATGCTTTTTCTGTAAACGTTCTAGATATCTCAAGCTGCTGGAGAAGAATAAGAGTAAACTTGAGAAGCCAAAATAATTTTAGTCTTTTAAAGATCAGTTGTCTTCTGTCTTCACAGGTTTTATAAGTTTTTTTTTTTTTTTTTTTTACAAAATTTAAGTTGTCCCAAATAACTTGCCATTTATATTTTTATAGGGTAAAAGAGTTATAAAGCTAATAAAATACAATGACATGTATGTCTTCATAGAATAATTTGCAGCAGTTGTGGATATTGATGGAAAAATTTATAGCAAAGTACTTTATTTTGAGAGCACAATATTAAAATAAATTTTTGGCTAAAATCGTTAGTTTTGGCTCTTAGTAGTGAGTCAGATTGGATATTTTAACCAAATGTCCTACCCCAAAATAATTAAGACTTACATAAAATCAGTGTAATTTAGTTTATAATGTGTTGCTGGACCGACTGTAAATGTAAGGGTAATACAAATGACTCTTCAACACAGATTGGGTCCCTTCCTCCATTTGCTCTCTCCCTCCCAACACAAGATGAGAGACAAAATTGCACTGTGGAGACAGAGCAATGGGAGTTGGTGGGTGCTTGAAAATCAGTTTCTGGGGAGGCCTGTGTGGTAATAAGCTGCAGCCTGATGACTGTGTTTTCCACAGTCATCACAGAGGAGCAAGGCTAACTTAAAACGCCAAACCTGGCTGTGGGCTCTGATGTGGACTAAAGAAGGCTCCCATAGTGATGCTTCCTGCTCTTCAGCAGAAAGAAACAAAATGAATTTCTGTGGCTCCCACATCCCCACTGCTTTAAAAAGTCACCAAGGGCCAAGGAAAATCATTATTATTGATACTAAGTAAAACCAAATTATACTGAAGCCTCACATCAAAGTGGTTCCCAATCTGTGTTGTTTCATAACAACAGAACACAAGTAAAAAATATCAGATGATCATAGCATATAAATTGAGAGTTTGGGTAATGTTGTTATAATGTTAAAAGTTTATTAAATGGGCTTATTAACTTTACACTTTAGCTGGTTAAGTATGATGATGTAAGGCAAGGTTGACTAGCTAATAAAATAATCGAATTAAATGTACGAATTTTAAAAAGGATGTATGCAGAAGATAATTACAGGGTTTTTTTGTTTTTTGAAAAAACTAGAAATCAACTTTGAAGAGGCAATTGAAGGAAAATTCCAGAGACACTGGATAAAAACTATGACAGATATATATCATGAATTATAATTAATGAAAATGTGATACAATAATTACATTTCACAATAAGCAGCCCCAGCAGTTGTAGTTTGTAGAATAATGTCAATCTAACAAATCTACTAACAGTAACAGAAGCAAGAAAAGAGATAGAACATTGCTATACATAGTACCAAAGTGGCACAGTGACCCCACATAGATTATTTTTGACTGTGAATTTATATAACAGATACAAATTGGTCTCCCTTCCAATCAGTGAGTCCTTAATGATGAGGTGAAACATCACATATCTCCCGACAGAAAGCAATACAAGATGAGAAATTTTAGTTACGAAAGTCTTCACTAAAACTGTTTCACTTAAATCTAAGGAAGATTTTAGAGCTAACCCAAAGTAGACTGCATAGAGCTTTACCCTCAAACTGTAACTAGAATATAGGACATTGTGCACCATTTGTACAAAGATTTTCTTCAATCAGTTGGAACCATGAAAGAAAACAAATTATTCTAGTTTAAAGGCTGCAGAGAAGCATAGTGTCTCCCCAATGTGTGAACCTGGGGGTTGTAAGCAAATCAAAGAAATGTAGATGTGCACTGAGTATGAGGGAATGTGAAGAAATTACTAACTATGCTACATGTTATTTCTAACCAGTATGCTTTGGAGAATAACAAACTGTTTCTATATCTGCTATATCCATCATCAGTATATAAAGAGAGAGATGGGAACAAAAGGGGTTTTTTTTGTTTGTTTTTTGTTTTCGTTATTCAAAAGGAACTGACTTCTGTCATGTGCATGTAGGTGGATTCTGTGGTGCAGGCCTGGAGTCTGAAAAAGTATTTGGCTTTGTTTTGTTTTTTTGAAATAAGGTATTGTTATGTACTTGAGGCTGGCTTTGAACTCAGTATGTATCCAAAGCTGGCGAAGAGTACAACTCAAAAGTATGATGTTAGAATTGCAGCAATTTCCTACATTAAGTGTGCTCTTGATGCATATATTCTAAGTAATCGTGTAATCACTGTGGATTTTTATGTAATTCTATTTAGCCCATGGTCTTCAATAGCTAAACAAATTATAAAAATGTCATCAGAAGTTCCATTATTCAAGTTATACTAGATGGTATTTTAATTCAGGAAAGGCTTCTCAGTTTCTCACACAATGAGCAGATGCTTCAAAAGAGGGAAATTAAGTACAGTGTGATCACTGTGTTGAAGGATGTCTAGAGAAAAGGCAGGCATACCTGAATGTATGGAACTCAGAATAACAGAATTGTAAATAAGTTCCTCAGTGATAAAGGAGGAGAAGAGCTCTATAGAGTGAAGAATTTCTAATCAAATTTGTGATGTAATGCATAATGATCACTTTCACTTTTACCTAAAGACATGAGAAATAGCAGAGGATTACTATTCTGGAATTTTTCTAGAGAATGCAAGTAAGAATTAACTTGAGTATGTTTATTTTTTTGTTCAACAGCATTGAACTTTTCCCATTTTCACTTATAAATCATCCTAATCAAACCAAATGCTTTATCTTGTCACATCTCAAGCAGAGGAATCCTTTCTCCAGCTGACATTCGGCTATTTCCCTTAGGTTCAGCTAATGATAAGGTGTTGCAGCCAGACCTACATCATAAAATGCGTACAGTTATGCAGGGTAAGCCTTCATTATGCAAGCTGTAAGACTCATTAGGTTCCAAACACTGGAAATGGGATGTAGACCTTTTTATTTTTTGTTTCTAGAAAAGAGAGATCTATTTAGTTTATTGTGGACCATATAGCTTATCCACGTTTCAGATCTGGTGAAAATGCATACAATTTGTTTTATTTATCTCTTTCTTTTTAAAATATTGAGTCTTGTCTTGTTTACTTTATGCTCGTCGCTGAGACAAAATACCTGAAACCCAAGTTGGGAAAGGAAAGGTTTATTTCTTACAGTTTTTGGAGGTTTCAGTCCACACTCAGTTGGCTCCCAGGCAGGCGGCACGGCTGGCCCGGAGTTCATGGCGGCTGCAAACAGCAAACAGGAACCAGAAAGAGCAAGACACACCTTCTTCCTGCCATTACATCACATCCTGGCTCCACCCTTATGTGGGTGGAGCACTGAGATCATCAATCCAAGCACTAGACAATGAACTAATCACAAATAAACCATGACAAGTCTTAAAATTATTTAGGGTCAAATGAGTCAAGAAATTATAAATCATAGATTATCATGTTTCTCAAAATGGAGGAGAGTTTAGAATATTTTAACTAAAGTTACATAAAAGATTGATTTTCTTAAAAAATTTTGTCACCTATTAGAAAAATTTTATATTTAATTGGTATGCATTCCCGATGTATAATAACTGCATTAGTTTTGGACACTTATTTCCATTATTGCCTTTCCTTCTCTTCTCCATCTTTTCCCTCCCCACACTCCTTTTCTTCTGCTAGCATTTTCTCATTTCTAAGACACCTGCTTTTCCTCCTATCTCTCCTTTTATATGTAATTTCTTTGTATGTTAGGCTTGTTGTGTAAAGGAAAACATATGATGAGCAACTTTCTGCATCTGATTTATTTCATTTAATGTAATCTCAAATCCATACATTTTGCTGAAAATGACTCAAAGTCACTCTTCTTAGTAGACAATAGTAGATAGTGCCCCCTTGTGTATTTCTTTGTCCATTTGTCTATTATTGGACATTTAGGCCGCTTAATTGGTCTATTCTAAACATGAGTATGCATTTATCACAATACTATGATGAATTTAATTCTTTCATGAAAATTTTCAGTAGAGGTTATGGTTGCGTCAAATACAAAATCTATTTTTTGAGCAATCTTTATACTTCTTCCCATATTGACTGTACCAATTTACATTCCACCAAAAATTAAAAGGGCTCCTTTCCTCCTACATCCTCTCTAGCGTTTGTCATTTTTTTGTGCTCTTGATGACCGCTTTTCTTATTAGAGTAAAATTCTCAGCCTGTTTAGATTTGCTTGTTCTTTTGAAATATCTCATCACTTCATTTGCCCAGTTTTTGAGGTTGAATCATTTTTTTCAGGGTCAAATATTTTAGATTCTTTATATATTTTATATGGTAGGCCTCTATCACAAAAGTAGCTAGCAATAACATTCTCCCACTCTGAGAGCTGCGGCTTCATTTCATTGTTTCCTTTGGATGCAACAACTTTTTAATTTAATATAATCCCTTTTGTTGATTGTGCTATTTCCTGTGCCACTGGAGCTCTGTTCAGAAAGTTGTTGCTTACGCCTAAGTCTTCAAGTGTTTTTGCTAACTTCCCTTCTGGCAGTTTCAATTTCTATATTGAGGTCTTTAATACATTTTTATATAACTTTAGTACAGGATAAGAGATACAAGTTTAATTTCAATTCTTCTTCATTTGGGTACTAAATTATCTTAGCACCAGTTGTTAAGTACACTATGTTTTCCCCAGCCTACGTTTTTTAGCTTCTTTGTCAAAGATCAGATGGCTAAATGTGCTTATGGTTGATTTTACATCTTCTAGCCTATGCTGTTTGTATGCCTGTCTATATTTTTACCCAGACCACTCTGTTTCTTGTTTGTTTTGTTTTGTTTTAGTGTGTGTGCGTGTGTGTGTTTGTGTGTATGTGACTATAATTTCACAGTAAACTTAAAATGCAGAAGTGCAATGCCTCCAGCTTTGCTTGTCTTTTTTTTTTTTTTTTTTTGGTTCCATATATTTTAAAATTGCTTTTCATAGTCTGTGAAGAATGTTTTTGGTGTTTTCAAAGGAAATGCATTAAATTTATAGATTTCTTTTGGTAACAGGGACATTTTAACAACACTAATTCTGCATACCCAGGAAAAGTGTATGTTACCATTTTTAACATCTCATGCAATATTCTTCCTAAAAATATTCTAAATTTTGTTGTAGACATTTTTCACCTCCTTGATTATGTTGATTTCCAGGTACTTAATTTTTACGCTATTATGAAAGCAGTAATTTTCCTGATTTTCCTCTCAATAGGTTTATTATCAGTGTATAGAAATGCTATGAATTTTACATTCAGCCATTTTGCTGCATTTGTTTATTAGCTGTAAGAGTTTTATGGTGGAGATCATGAAGTCATATGTGTAAATGATCTCACTGTCTATGTATACAGAAACTTTAGCTTCTTTTCCTGTTCATAATCCTTTCATTTCTGTCTCTTGCTTGTTGATTGCTCTGGCTACAGATTTGAATACTACATTAAAGAGGAGTGATGACAGTGGATACCTTTGTCCTGTTCCTGATAGCAGAGGGAAAGTTTTCAGTTTCTTCCCCTTTCATTATGATGTTCATTGTGGGTTTGTCATAAATGTCATTTGTCAGCTTGAGGGAATGTCCTGGTATACATATTTTCAGCGAATTTTTATTTGGAAAGAATGTTAGATTTTGTCAAAGTCTTTTCCTTCATTTATTGAGATAATCATAGATCTTTTGACCTTAATTTTATTTTTATTACATTTATTGATTTATGTCTGTTGTAATATCTTTATAATGAAGCTATGTTTGGCATGAGGTTTGATCTTTTTCATTAATCCTTTGATGTATTCTGTTTGGGAATATCTTATTAAAGATTATCACATCTATATTGAATATAGATATTGACCTGTAATTATCGTTTTGTATCATTTCTCTGTCTAATTTTGCTATTTGGGTTATTCTGGCTTCATGGAATGACTCTGGCCACTGTTACTTCCCTTACGGTTTTAAAGAAGAATTTGGGAAGTACAGGTATTACTTCTTGTCTGAATTTCAAACAAAACTCAGGGATGAATGTATTTGGTCCTACATCTTTATTATAAGGAGCAATTTTTATTACTTCTTCAAAATCAGTTCCTGCCTTGGGTCTGTTTAGGTTTTTTATATATTCTTTATTCAATTTTGCTATGTCATGGATCTAGGAATTTACCTATAGCCTCCAGATTCTGCATGTTGTTAGAATACATATTTTCAAAATTATTTCTTATAATCCTCTAAATTTCAGTGGTGTTCGTTGTAATTTCATATTCCTCCTTTCTAACGGCACTGACGTGAGCTTTTCTTCCTCCTCACTTTTGTTTTTCTAAGTTGAACTGTTTATCACTTTTATTTATCCTTTCATAAAAAAGAGTTTTTGATTCATTTATCCTTTACATTTTTTAGTTTTCATTCATTCATATTAATTTTGAACATAATAATTCTCTACTTCTACAAGTTTTGGATTTGGATTGCTCTTGTTTTTCTAAGACCTTGAAGTACATCGTTAGGTTATAAATTTGAAATTTTCTATTTATCCAATGTAAGTATTCACAAATATAAAATTCCTTGGCAACATTACTTCATAGTTGTATTGCCATTGTCATTTGATTAGACTCATTTTTAAATTTCTTCCTTGATTTTTTTCTATGACCCATTGGTTATGCAAAAGTATATTGTTTAATTTTATGTATCTGCAATTTTGGTGACTCCTTTTGCTATCAATTTCTAGTTTCATTTTGTTATGATCCATTAGAATGCTTGCTATTATTTCAGTTCTTTGATATTTATTTAAATATGCATTGTGGCCTAAAACATGGTCTAATTTGGAGAACTTTTCGTTCCTTGCTGAGAAGAATATGTACATATTCTGTTGTTGTTGGATAAAACACTATAAATATCTGTTACATCCCTTTGCACAATGGTTCATTTCAACTCTGACATTTGTTTGTCCTTATTTTGGATTATCTTATTTGTGAGGATATATATTAAATTCCCTCACTATGGCTGTGCTTTCATTTATCTGTTCTTTTAAGTTGAGTGGTTTTTGTTTTATGTAACTGTATGTGCTGATGGTTTGGTGCACATATATTTATGATTATTATCTTGGTTTGTGACTTTCTTATTGCTTAATGACCTTCTTTATTCCCTCTGATAAATTCTTGGCTCAAATTCAATTAGTCAGAATTTAAAATAGCTGCTCCTGCTTACTTTCATGCTCCACCTGCATGAAGTATTGCTTTTCACTCTTTTGCATTTAGTTTATGTGACTTTTGTGAATGAGGCATGTTTTCTGGGCAACATACAGTTCTGTTTTTTGATCATATCTGCGAATCTGTATCTCTTGATTGGGAACTTAAAACTATACTGAATATTATTATTCAAAGGTACTTAATGAGATCATTTTTGCATCATTTTTTCAATGCCCATTCTTTTATTTTCTTCCCTTTGTTTGACTATTTTCCAAGTGATGTATATTTTTTTCTTTAGACTCCTTGGAGATGTTGGCTTTGCTGTGTCTGTCTATGATTCCCTTGAATACTTTATGCATATTTCCTTAAGTCTGAGTCACATTTTGGGGATGTTGGAATTGCAGAATGTAAGACAATCACTGACTTTGGGTGAGTTTGGGGGGAAGGTCTACATTCTGCCTTGTTCTGGACTCACTACTTTTAGCCCTCCATGTTCCTAGAACATCTTTTTCCTCAGCATCCGTGGTGGGGCACTGACTCTCTACTTCTTTCAGAGATTTTCAGCCTCTGTCTGATCCAAGCTTTCAGTTTGCTTCCCCTGTCCTCACATCATGAATGGAATTCTCAGTTTCCTCTTCTCAATTAGCTCACCCCTCTGTGGTTTGGGTACCCACCAGGAATTAAAGAGGAGCTTTCTTTTCATGCAGTCCTTCAGACCTAATGCTTGCCAGTCTCTGAATGAATTTGTGTTCATTTTTGTAACACATCCCTCCATCCCATGGAGCCAGGAACTGTGAAGCAATAGCAACTAGTGGCGGAAGAAGTGCTTAGCTGTAGGCTCTCTGCACACTTGTCTTGGAGGCCACTTGAAGCGGCCCTGAGAAGGATTTAAATTTTACTAATTGGCTTTCTGTGTTTATCTGTGAGTCTGTCCTAGCAATAGGAGCTGATTCATAGTGAGTTTGAACCTCTATGAATCAGTGGTCCTGGATGAGGCCTGTAGTGGCCTGTGAGGCCAGAGATACCTCAAAAGGCAAAGATAAGGCTACATCTCAGGAAACTTGGCTCACACATCAAATAAGTAGATAGAGGCTGAAGCTGCAAAGATTACTCCTACTGTCTCACTTTTACCATGTCTTCATGATAAGACAGTTCTACTAAACTGACTTGATTCATTACTTTGAGACATCCTTAAAGTGACTCCCAAAGTCCTGTTCATTACCTGTGCTTTCCTGTTTCCCCAGCTTTTTTTCTTGTTCCTAATAAAAGTGGGTGGTCCAGAGAAGTCTTTGTCTCAGCCCTCAGAGTTTTGAGCTCAGCTAAAGGATTTTGACCCTCCTGGAGCCCTAAAACCACACAATTTGTCTTTTTATTTTAACCTCTGCCATACACTCTTTTAGGAGATCAGGGATCTAGGTCAGGACCTGATAACATGTCTTATCCTTAAATCAGTTTAGCTTTCCATGGAGTAGGAAGGACTCTTGGTCTGTCTGTGCTAGAATCTACATTCATAGACCAGCATTTTGTTTGCTGTTATTACCATAGATTCTGGGCTCTGTCCTCATGGGGAAACTGAGGGATTATACCCAGGGTAGCAAAGAAAGGCTTCTGTAATAAGTTCCCAGTTTCAGTCACTATTTGCCTTCTCTTCCAGGTTTTTATAAACTGCACAGGATGGGTAAGGTTCCAGACTTGGGCTGGGAACAGCACTAGTGATTTGGGAGACAGATTATCACAGATTCTGGTTCATGCCCCATCAGGCAGGGAAGCCATGTGTCCCTACTGATCTGTGAACAACAGCATGCCTGCTTTATGCTGAGAAAATGATTAAAAAAAGATATCACTTTAAACATATGGTTAATATATGTTTGTAAAACAACAAAAAAAAATTCATAATGGGCTATGAGTGCAAATGTGCATTCTGTCCTGATCTTTTTTACTTCTTCTAAGGGGCCTCTTTCCAACTATCTCCCTGCTTCCTCTCATTTTTCTTCTATTTTGTCCCTTAAGTTATTTACACTTTGATTTTCTCAAATAAAAGCAACCATGTGATATTGAGTTTTCTAGTTCTGATTTCTTTCACGTAGCATTATGCTTTCAAGATATATCTATCTTTCTCCATGTCTCAAATTTACCCTTACGTATCGTCACGTTTTCTTTACCTGTTCATCTGTGGATGGGCACACAGAAGGCTTCCTCAGTTTCAAGACATGCCCTGTTATAAACATGGGAAAGCTTGAGTCACTACAGTATGATGTCTTTCATTGTCCCAGAAAGATACAAAGCAGAGGTTATTTTTAACTTTTTGAGAAATCTCGATACATATTTCCATAGTGGTTGATCTATGTGACTGCCCCACTAAGAATGTAGGAGTATTCCTTTTTCTCAAAAACCTCATCAACTTTGTTTTTTGTTAGCTATTAATTATAATTATTTTTTAAAAGTAAGAATGTTTTAATTTGTATTTCTCTATTGGTTAAAGATGTTGAATTTTTTTCATTTTCTTATTAGCCATTTTTACTTCCTTTGAAAACTGTCAATTCATTTCAGTTCTCTCTTTTTTTTGATGGAGTCTTTTATTTTGGTGAATCTAGTTTTTTTAGTTCTTTATGTATTTGAGACATTAGTCCTCTGTCTGAGTAGCTGGCAAATTTTTTTTCTCATTCTATAGAGTGTCTCGTCACTTTGATGAATATTTCTTTTGCTGTGCAAAAAATTTTTAATTTGATTATATTCCATTTGTTAATTATTATTTCTTGTGCAATTGTGCTTTTGTTTGGAGGAAGTCCTTGGATTAAAGTGAGCCTATCAACATTAGGAACACACTATCATCAGAATTTTTGGGGCTGGGGATTTAGCTCAGTGGCATAAACGCCTGCCTTGCAAGCAGGCAGTTGTGAGTTCAATTCCCCCAGTACCAATAAAAAGGAAAAAGACAAAAAAAAAAAAAAATTTTTAGTAGAAAGTTCTACATGATTAGATCTCTAGATATGGGTAAATATATATATTATATATAATATATATTATATATTCATTCTCTAAAATAACTATCACACTGAATACTTTCAAGCATGGAATTAAAGCATGAAATTTGAAAAAGTTTTAGTAGCAAAACCAACAAATATCCTTTGTGCCCTTTTTGGGGGAAGATTATTTTCTGATTTCTACAAACTTCAGTGAAGAAATATAATTGAAATAAAGATTTCTTGGCTGGAACATTGTATTAAACTGTTTTGATGACTATTGGGAGCACTGCCTGGATCTTATAAGTGACCATGAGCATCATGATCTGAGAAGTACACAAAGAACTAAATGCCAGTTTGACTTTGGGCAAAAGAACAGGAGGCATGATCATTTTATGGGTGACTAGGAGGACACAGCTGCTTTCTAAGCCAGGATTATGCAAGAAGGGAACTGAACAGTTTAGCATGCTTTTACTTGAGCCTCATTTCAGAGTTACAAAGCGCCTCTCCAAACGCAATCTCATTTGACAGGAACCTTGTTGTGAGGAAAGCAGGGTTTACTGCTTCAGAGTAACAGCAAGGAAACCAGATCAAAAAAGTCACACGATCTGCTTAAAGTGGCAGAAATAAGAAATGGCAAAAACAGAATATGCCTCCACCTTTTGACACTGGTATGTTGCAGTGATTTGGTTATAAGTTCAATGGAGCAAGGCCACAATGTATTTAGAAAGGCCTGATGTTAAGACAAAGTATGGAAGAGTCAAGAAGAGAGAACTCACTCGCCGTATCTTCTTCTTTGTTTAAATAGTTAACTTGAAGACCTTTTTGATGTAATCACATTTAAAATATGACCCAATTCAAGAAACCTGTTAGCAACTAATCCCTCATGGAAAAACTAATTGCCAGGCATTACATGAGAGTTTCCAAAGTCAGTTTTGTGCTCCTCTATGATTCACTTTCCTAGAGTGCTTACAAGAGGGGAAGTGCCAACAAGTTTGTAGGGTCTTGATTGTTTCCCCAGAAGTTAATACTTAAAGAGATAACAGCACCAACACAGTTTATCTATGGCTCTGGAAATCACAAGCCACAACCAAACCAGAAAAGGAGTGAGTGACAGAGAAGACCAGGCATAAATTTGTTCTCCCATTGCTAAGTTGATTCTGAAGAGCAAGAGGTTGTTAGTCGGAGGTTATGATTTCTGAGGTTATGATTTCTGTTATTCTGAGAATGTGTCTGAAGTAATTGGAGGATTAGTTTTTGTATCTGAGAAAGACTAGTGAAGCAATAAAAAAGTTAACTTTTATCCAAATAATATATAAAGATTGAATCCTTTAACTCTATTTACTTACTGGAAATAGGTATGGTAGAAGCAAGCTTCTTCCTAATGGCACTGTGTAAGCCCTATGCGCAGGGAAGTGGTTATGAGCCCTGAGGTTGTCTAATTTGGCTCTGTCATTCCTAAGCCTTTTCATTCCTGAGCATCTACTCTGACTGATGGCACTATATAGTGATCCTGCTTCTCAGGCCAAAATTTAAGTGTATTCCATTACTTGTTTTTCAACACTTCTTGCAATGAACTCATGAAGAAATTGTGTGCTTTCTAAAGTCTTTACCATCTATAATTGGAGTTATGGCTTACCATGTATATCTCCCTTTCCCCATCCTGAGGTCCCTCCTCACTGGCCAAACTCCTGGAATAGCCGCATCTGGAATCCTTCTTTCTGGTTCTGAAAAAGAACGGAAAATGCTTGTGTCCATCTTCTGGAGATTAGCAAATATTACCTTTAAAGCAGCACACATACCACGACACTCCCTCAGCTAAAGTTCTCTGGAATTTTTGCTTTTATTTTATTGTTTCACTTAAATAAATTTCAAATTTCTTTCAGCACTGTGACTTCTTAAGCCATCTCTGTCTTTCTGGTGCCAGTAGTGATTTGTCCTTCACACTCACTGGGCAGCAGTCCTTGTGCTTTTTGATAAATCAAACCCTTTTCTTCAGACCTTTTCCATTTGCTATTTACCTCTGCTTGGATTGGTTTTTTCCAGCTATCCAAACTGTTGGCTGGTATTCTTATTTATTTATGTCTCTGGTCAAATGTTATGTGTTTAAACGAAGGTTTTTTAACCATTTTAGTCTAGTTACCCTTTAACCATTAGAAAGAATATTATCTTCTTAACACTTGTCATAATTTCAAGCATTTTATTTTGATTTTATATCCTTGTATCGAATTTCTCTTCCATGCTGCAATACAACTACTCTGAAGGCAAGAACTCATTCACTGACATGTGCTCAGAGGCCAGAGAAATTCCTGCTTGGAGTAAATTCTCAAAAATTAGGTGTATGGTGTGTTGTTTTTATTTTGTTTTCTTGTATGTTTTAAGGAATGAAAATGACTAGTGATTTATAAAATGGAATTTCAGCAAACTCTTGGAAACCTTAATGTAATGTTTGAATGTATGCAAAGTACCATAAAACAGTTTGAATTTAATTCTGTACAAAATCTATAGCTATTATGGTTAATTACTGGAAGAGAAAGAGAAGTTAGCCCCATACTTGGCTATAAAGTTCTTAATGCATTTATTGTGTACCTAAAACAAGAGAGAGACTTATTAGTCATTATAATTGTACAATCTTAGGTCTAAAACAACATTGTGATTTGCCAAATATCTGAAATTAAGGTTCCAACCCTTTGCAAAATAATAATAAGAAAATAGAAGTCAACTCTTTCTCTCAAATTTGTCCTTGAAAACTAGAAAAAAGTTGGCAATTTTCTACCATAAAGCCATCTTAGATTGCCTCAGCAATTATATCCCTCAAATCTGAGAGTACAGTGAAAGCTGTCTGAGGTAGCAGGATACCCCGGAAATAGCAGGTGTGACCAAAATAAGGAACACAGCAAGTTTGTCAAGGATCCATTTCCTATTGAATGGCATTGTCATCAGTTGACTCAGAAAAGATAAATAAGTTACATATTCTAAATAAATAAAAATGATTTAGTCACATTTTAAAAACTTGATAGGGAACGAGTTCCTGTTTTTTTTCTTACAGAAAACAAATGTTATGATGTCAAGAAAATAATTTTAAACTCCAGAACATAAAGTACAAGAGGAAATATTAGTACTGTGAAAGATAATTTCTCCATTTAGCCTAGAAATGTACGTAATGTCTCAGTTTATAAACATTTCTGTTCATCAGTAATTAAGTTTGCAAACAGAAGAATTGGGTAAAATTTTGTTTCCATTTGCAATTCCATATTGGGTGAAGAACATGACCATGGACATCGTCCTCAGAATCATGGAACAAATTAAATTTGTGAACTGAGGTTCCACTGAGGCATATACACACTGCTTCTGTTAGCAACTCTACAAAACTCAGTGAGGCCATATTGAGACATGTAGGATAATTTTTGTTCACCATATATTAATGTAGAGAGCATTTTCCGGTTCCAGAAATTGATAATACAGAGGTAAAAACTAAAAAAAAGTTACATCCTTGTGCTAGAAAGCGCTTTCTAAAGAGATGTCTGAACTGTAATACAATCTGCATTGAAACAAAAGCTTTGGCTGTCTCAAAGAACAGGGCTGCAAACAATATTCAAGAATGGTGGACAGGCAGAAAATCTACAAGACTTGATTTCAATGTAATAAAACTGAAATGAATTACTTAAACCAATATAAAGCACTGAGCTTGAGGCATAAATCCAGCAAGAAGTAAAGGGTGTGGGAAAAGCATGATTACATGCCATGGTGTGTCAAATGAGCATCGCTGGAGTAGTAAACGCCCCCATGCTTCTGGATGGAAACGTTGTGAGCAAAGGACACTGCAGGATGAGGACATAGTGGTAACCTTGGTTCAGGTAAAAGTCTTATTTCACACCAATGGTCAAAAGTGACAAAATGAGCTATCAAAAGTCTCTACCTTGCAAATCTAGTTTTTAATCCATCTATAAAACTATGATATCATAGTCAATTGTGGTCATAAGATGGAAACACATAAGTTGCATGGAAACACAGGTTCTTAATTAGCAAATCTCAAAAACAGAAAGAATCAAGTCATGGCTAATAAAACAGCTGGCCAGGACCATAATTCAAAAGGCTAGTCTATGCATTATGGTGTCAGCAACTCAAGTTGAGTTGTCTATGAATAAAGTCCAAAGAAAATAATCTCAAGTTTTATGATGTACCATTTTTGAAAACTTCCTACATGTGAAAATGGAACTCCATAATATGCCTTATCACATGATAAGACTCAGTGCAAGTGCTGGCTGGGGATTCTTTGACCACAATTACATATCAGCACTTAGATCAGGATATCCAGTACACTATGGGTACTAAAGGGAAAGTTGTGAATTAATGAATGAATCAAAAAGCTTCTAAATAAAACTGGATTGAAGTGGATGGTTAAGTACAGAATATTATTTCTGTGTTAAGACATAAGCCATGCACAAATTTATGGAGGTGATGAACAGTGACTTTGTGAGGAAACCGTGAGATCAGTACAGTTATAGTAGACTTAGGCATTTTAGAAGAGGAAAATATGTTTACAATAAACTCTAAGGAAGAAAGAGGACAAATTCTGTAGAAAAGAGATGTGTTAAGCTGCCAGGCTATTGTAGAGGGTTCATGGAGACTGTGATCATGGAGATGTACTAATCTTCACAGACATATAACTTTTCCCTGTGCATCTAGTATTCTAAATTTGGAGGAAAAGGTTATTTTCAGAAGTTTAAACTTGTTTATTATTGTCATTTAAAAATTTTAAATGTCATTAACAGTATCATAAAAATGAAAGACATATGATTAACATCAGTTGTTTAAGATTGGTGAAACTATAAAGCGATCCAGCAGAAAAGTACAATATAATTTTATTAACATCTTATTAAAATAACAATTTTAGGTATGAGGTTATTGTTAAAGAGCTGAAATTTTTCTGTACTTTTGCTTGTCTTATTTATAACATGGTTTTATTCCTTGAAATAAAGCATTTACATGTCTTTGGGGAAGGGACTAGAATGCTATTGAATATGCATAAACAATGATAAGAGTTACATATCTCTGGAAATAATTATTCAAGTGCAGCATTGTAAATCTTACAAAAATTACTGTGTATACTTTAAAAATAGACAAAATATTAAAGAAAGTTCGTATGAAGCTTTTTATACTTTTGTATGATGCTGTGTTTTTACTCTGCTAGTTTTGAAAGTTCTGTGGCTTATTTATCTCAGAGAATTTAACTGTGAATTAATCATTTGTCCATGAAGGGAAGATGACTTGATTATTATCAGAAATGTAGTCTTTACCGAAGCGATGTTTTGGTAAGCACTCTTTGAATAAACCCCTTTTATGAACTGATCATATTTCTTAAAGCATTAGACCAATAAACATTAGATTTGGTTTGGAATAAGAGTGATCTCAGAATTGCATCTGACCAGCCTAACCCAAAATGTGCCCATCTATACATCCATATCTGTGCAATAAACCCATCTAATACATTATTAACAGTGGTTGAAAATAATAATGGACCAAGAATTAATTTTTTATGTGCAATATGAATCCTCAATCTTGCACCTCCCAAGAAGCAAATGAATTTTTCTAAGCCAGTTGAATTTAGAGGCAAAACTAATGATAAAAACTGTCCTCTCATTTCAGTATATTGGTGGAGTCAAATTATTTAAAACAGTAATGACTTCCCTAAATGTGTAACAAAGCAGATAATAATCATATTAACACTGGTGTAGTGGTTAATCTTCACTGTCAACTTGACTGGAGAGATGTTTAGGAGATCACTAAAGTACACTTCTGGGTGCCTCGGGCTGGGTCATGGAGGCAAACCTTGAGAATTAAATCCGGCCCCTGACCCTTCCTCTGTGGCTCTCCTGCTGCCTGTGTCCTGGCTGCCATCAGCTAAGTACTTTCCTCTCACATATCTCTCCACCATACTGCTTCCAAGAGTCAATAGACCATGGGCTGCAGCTGTAAGCCAAGACACTGGGCCATTCCTTTGAGTTGCATGTCTCTAGGACTTTGTCCAGGAACAGAAATCTGATAGATTAAATTTGTTTGTCTTTTGTGTAGTTTACTGCATTGCGCTTTCTGATAATGTCCATTTTCCAAATGTTTTTGGCAGTCCTGGGGACTGAACTGAGTGTCTTGCGCAGGTTTGGCAAACATTCTTGAGTTGAGACATCTTCTACTTTTTCTTGGAATTTTGCTTTGAAGTAGATTGTTGCTCAGTTTCCCAGAATGCTGTGTCCTGCATAAGTGCATTTTTTGAGGATAACATAATATCTAATTTTAAAATGGCTCTGCCATTGTTTCCTATGCAGTCTTAGGTAAGTGACAGAATATCTTTCCTCCATCAAACTCCTCCAAGGCTCTTCTGAGCCCTTTCTTGATGAAGCCTCAGCCTCTGCCTATGAAGACTGGAGATACACAGATTTTAACAGCAAAGGCCACATCCTTAAGGTGACCCTGATCTCCCTTCAGGTCCCTACCTGAGCAAAATCAAGGATGCCAAAAAAATGTTTTCTGTTGGTTTCAGCCAACACCTGAAGAGAAAGCCTTAGCCTCCAGGCTCACCTCAGGAACTGCCAGCTAGTAACGCAGACGCCCAGTTCCATTTACCCTAACGAACCCTTTGTAATTTTTCACACACTGGAATCGTCTGAGCCTCCTCTCGCCCTGTGAATACTCCTATATTCTTTCTTTAGAACAGCTTGGTCACCTCTGTTCAAGTCCCAGATGAGTTCAGTTCACATGGGAATACTTTCCCTTCTGAAACAGTAATTCCTGTTTAAACCCTATCCTTAGTGCTTTACCCAGTATCCAGCCTTGTTTATCTTTGAAACAAACTGCCAGTTAATATTTTAGAGTCTCTTTTTCCTCATTTGTAAAATGTCGATACTAATTTTTAGCATCTATATTTATAGGATTGCTGTGAAGAGAAAATAATACGTGCCATGTACTTTCCACCATTTTGAGAAAAGATTATTACCTTTCAATTCTGTGGTGCTTAGGTTTTATCTATCAGTTTAGACACTAATTTTCATAAACCCAGACAGTAAGGAGTATGTTCGCAGGCTGGCAGGATACTGAAACAATGCACTGCATGCCATTAATTCAAATGCATGTAGATGATCCCAAGCACATTTTCATATTTTCTCACTAATGAAGGAAGTGCTGCTCTGTCATTTTTTCTCCCTTATGTATGGTCACAGTACTACGTATCTTCAAGTTTTACATTCTAGGTCTCATGCATAATGCCTTTCTCCCTTAACAGCATAATAAATATCCAGATGCAAAAAGTAGGCTTAACCTTTGAGGTCACACAAGCATGATGATCACAAAGAAAAGGTCATAAATGAATTCTAAATCCTGAGACCTCATGAGCTGTGGCTGGAATGAGCATGCTAGCTCTGCCTTCCTGGTTCACTGAGAACCTCACAGCTGACCTCTCACCAACTGGGACAGCACAGATGCCTATGAAATTGCTTTGGACAAAAACGCACTTTTGCAAGCTCATTGTTGGCTTTATTTTTCTCACGTATTGCTGCCGCTGTACCCTAGCTATTGATTTGAACTGTCAGATTCTTAAAATTTCAACTTTAAATCACGTGTTCTCTTTCGACTTGTCCTTTGGCATGATGTACGCTGCTTCTGCTGGTGCCCTCTGCACGCGGAAGAAAGGCAGGGTCCTTCTATTAGCCTGAAAATGCTAACACAGCTTCCCTTGCAGAAAGGGAGGCCAAAATGGGGATGAACAGAGAGCTGTGATGACCTGAATTAGCTCCTCTGGTAGCAACTGACCGGAATTGAGCTAATAATACTTAGATTAAAAAAAAAAAAAAAGCTAAATAGAAGGGTAAGTAAGCATGTGAATGATATGCACGAAAAATGTTAGAAAGCAATGTTTGTATGGTTTCAAAATATATATAGTAATGAGGGATATAATACAGGAGATTTCCTTTCAGTGCTCTATTTTATATTATTTTATATTATATACTATAAATGTACAATAATATATTATAAAATAATATGCTTATATTATTATATACTCAACTCTTATTTCATGTAACATTATTTACTCAAGAAAAATGAAAAAAGAGGAAGGATCATCACAAGTTATAAAAAAGCCACAGCATTTTGGAAATTTTGCTAAATTATTATACAGAACAGATTTTGTATTTATTCAAGAAAGTCTGAGAAGTTCCTAGCTTTCTGTCTTTGTTGAGTATTTTAGTTTATAAAAATCTTTGACAAATTATTATATATAGTATAATATCTAACCTTTGTTCCATTTACCATTTTATGTTTCTCAAGAATCTTTGTGCATTTTATTTTATAATTTTTCTATGTGTGTTTGTTTTCTAATTTATTTTTTCTTTCCATTACTTTACTTCTCTAATAGTAGGTTTGACTTGTAATGATCTTGAAAAGTTGCCTACTGTATTGTTTTATTTCAATATTATTTTTAAAATTTTAATTTACACCTTTTAAATATGTAAAGTTTTGATGCATCATGATCAACTCAAAGTAATTAGCATATCTATCCTGTTAAATTTTCATTTCATTTCTTTATGGTTGGAACAATCAAAATACTCTCTTCCAGCAATTTTGAAATTAAAATACTCCACTGTCAGCTATATTCACCTGACTTGCAGTGGAACTCCAAAACTTACTCAGCCTATTATAAATGTAACCTTGTACCTGGTGACCAACCTGTTCATCTCCTCCTCCTCCTGCCATCCCCAGTCTCCTGTGAACACCATTCTACTTTCTACTTTCATATATCCCCTGTTTTTTACATCCAACATGATTGAGATCATGGGATCTGTGCCTTTTTGTGCCTGCCTTATTTCATTTAATGCCTTCTAGATTTATCACATTGTCTCAAACAAAAGGATTTCCTTTTTTAATTTTAAGATGAAAAAACATAAAAGTGATGATACACAATTTCAAAACAAAATAATAGAGGATTAGCAATGGTTAATATATTAAGTGTTGTTATCTTCAAAGCAGTCGCTCTGTTTACAAGATATAGGCACAAAAAATGATCAAACAATGAAAGCACAAACCATTCTTTTGATGAACTAATAGAGAATAGTAGTATGATTATCTCCTGTATATATATATATATATATATATATATATATATATATACACATATTTATATATAGTGCAGCTGAAATATATGCCCAATCGTATATATATATATATGATCTTTTCCTTTCTTTTCTCCTTTCCTCCATTCTAGGTGTTCTTTCTTTTTGAACAGTTTCTTCTAAGTAAACGGACATAATATGAGACCATACTCATAAGTAAAATAAATAAGATTCACATGTATAAATATCATATTGTCTCCCTAGGGTAAAAAACTGAAAAAGTAAATAAGATCCTAAAGTACAATAGATATTGTGGAAGTGAAGGGTGAAGAAAGTGCTTCTTCTGTCTTAAGGCTGAAGAGTATTTCATTGTTTCTGTACATACATGCAGTACACAAAGATAACATTCACTGCGGGAAAATGATACATGTACATAACACTTTTCAATATTTTTCTCATTCTCTTCATTTATTTTGCCAGTATCACATTCGTTTATCTTACAAGTTCTTATATGGTTAATTATCATAATACAGATTAACAACCAGGCTAATAAGCCAAAAATCATATAAAATATGTAAGGCATTTTTCCAAATCAATATACAGTTTTAGATATATTGTCCATGCTGGATTATAATATTTTTCCTACTATTTTAATTTTGCATTTTATTTATCTATTAAGATTTTCATAAAGAAGAAAGCATGCAATATTTAAACTTTTGTGCTTGATTTACTTCACCTAACATTATGGTCTCAAGAAATATCTATTAACCTCCAAATGACCAAGTTTATCCTTCTATATGGCAAAGTAGTGCTCCATTGCATATAAACACAATATTTTCTTTATCTATCCCTTCATTTTTTGGTGGACATAAAAACTGTTTTCAAGATTTAGCTATTATGAATTATGCCACTGTAAACATGCGTATGTTTGTGAACTGTGGAATGATGTCTTTAATTTTTGGAGAACATATTTTGAAATGGAAAATTTGGGACCAAGGAATTTGTCTGTCTGTGTTGAGAAATCTCCATTCTAGATTTTCTTTATTCAGGAGTCCATTTATGGACTCTTAGGTTGATTGCACATTTCAGCAATTATGCATAGTGTTGTGATAAACAATGAGAATGCAAATGTCTTTCAACATACTGAAAGTTTCTTTTGAATGTATACCCAGTAGGGAGTGCTAGACCACATGGTAGTTCTATTTTAATTCTCATTAGAATTTTCATTTCTAAATAGTTGTACTAACAATCCTGCCAGCAGTATGTAAGGGTTTCCTTTTCTCTACATCCTCATAAACATTTGTTTTTGTCTTTTTGATAGTAGTCATTGTCATTGGAGTTCTAGCTTTGTGCTACCATAGTTCTATCTTTTGGAGTTCTCTTTGTTCTGATTTACATTTCTGTGATTAGCAAGAACATGGTAATGTATTATTTTATGAGCTTGTTTGAGTGTGTATTTATTTCAAGTTATATTTTTATTCCTGTTATTTTATTTTCTGTAGTAAATTTATTTGATATTTTATTCATATATTAATAATATTAAAAATTGCCTCTAGTATGTTTTGCAGTGTAGTTTCCAATGTTATTTGCCTTTGTATATATTCAAAAACATTTTAAGAATTATAACATGCATATATTTTATGCAATTATTTCTGCTTGTTTTCCTGCATATTGAAAAGGCATTCTATAAACCACCCAAGATGTTTAACTCTTCTATATTTTTTCTAGTGTATTTAATATTTCTTTTGAAATATTTAAATTCTTTTTAGTGTGTATAAAATTATTTTTAAAATTATCCATTACTTTTCTAATACTAAAGTAAAATATTCCTATGATTTGAACGACTTAAACTTTAAATTAACTAACATTTGGTTTTATATTTTTAAAAAATGTATTTATTTGCTCTATATTTATGCCAGATATTTACTGGCTTTTATTCATATAGTTCTTAGGTTATAATCTTCTCCATATTATTTTTGAAAATGTATTTGATGTCTTGTGAGCATTTTTTCCTCCAGATACATTTATTCTAATAACAGTTCAGAAAAATATTTTTGTCTTAGTTACTTTTCTCTCATTGTTGAGACAAAGTACAAGACGCCCCAAATTACGGAACGGTAGGTTTATTTCTTACAGTTTTGGAGATTTCAATCCATGTTCAGTTGGCTCCCAGGCACAGTGGCATGGCTGACTGCAGTTCATGGACACCGCAAAACAGTAAGAGTGAACCTCGCAAAAGAGAAAAGACAGCCTTCTGCCTGCCTTTACACTGTACATTGGTTCTGTCCTTGGGGTAAGCGTGTTGACAATGAACCAATCACCAACGCTGGATTCAGCAGCATCCATGATTGCATGAGGCTTGCGGGGGTGTGGGGGGAGAACATGATTTTAGTAGCATTTTAACTTAATCATAGTTTACCTGTGATAACGTGACTTTGTATAATACTTTCTCAAAAGTGATGGTTGATCATGTTTCTGTGTAAACATAGTATAAGTAAGGTACTGGTCCTTCACTTTAAAATAATTTTGGAGTATTTTTTAAGCAAATTCTTCTGGGCTGAAAATATTCTTGAGCATGTATAGTGTGATAGATAAATTGAATTCAGTTAATTTTGTATTCAAACAGAAACTTACTACAAAGCAAATAAAAGTCTTACTTTTTGAAGAATATAACTGTTTCTATATATTTAGTAGAACTAAATTTTAAATTAATAAAATAAATACAAGGATTTAAAAGTCATATTAAGGAAGGAATTTGAGTCTCACTAGTTTTTCCAATATTAAATTATGAATCCTTGTGTTAGGAGAAAATAAAGTAGGAGACAAATATACGCTATTTAAAATACATTGTCCAGACTAATCATAATTTTAAGAGTGAATATACAATGATTGCACATACATTTTTGTTGGCTTCATAGAGTAAAGTGATATTTCTAGTCAATGACCCCTATACTAACAGTATCTTCTGTAATTTAGTCACAATACTCTTTGAATAAAAGATAAGCATTTAGTAGAAAGTTGCAATAGAAATAATTTACAAATGACTTTATCATAGAACATTAAACACACTATTTTACTTGCTGATTGTCATCTTCATATTATATGTATAGAAGCACAAAATGGGTGTGGCTTGTCATACAAAAAGGATAATCAGACAATGAACATACATAATTTTTACGGTTATGAGAACAACTGATGATTTTTGCATTTGCAAAAGAAATGAATTATTACAACAATGAATATATATATATATATATATATATATATATATATCCTTCCTGGGCTGTCTTGTAGTGCTTGATTTTTGACATAGTCTGGCTCTATTCTTTATTTTTATTGAAGTCAGTACTTTAAATCTAAAACCTGATATAAAAATTAAAAATTGAGGAAGCCTATATAATTCTGCTGAAAAATACTTTGTGAAAAATCTCCTACATAGAGAACCATTCATAAGTAGATGCAACTAACATAATCTCAAGAGTTTTAACCAATTTCAAGTTTCCTGTTATACATCTATTTTAAAAGGTTAAAGTCATTTGCTTGCTATAGATTTTGAGCTCACAAACCTCTGAGTTCCACTACACTGAACTTGTATCATCACTTCATAAAACTCATTCAGCTTCATCATTCCAGTAAAGATATGACAAGGCTGTTTATCAGTAGGTAATAAGACAGATAATTTAACTGTACAAGCTCTAATTGGTCTAATTCACTAACTGACCTCTCACCACTTGATTCACTAGTACAATTGAGCGCTGATAAAGCCTTTAATTGTAAATTGCACACAGCTGTGAGCTGCTTCTCACGCTGGCACAAAAACACTATCATCGACTGTTTCATCTCTGCGACCTGCTAATTTGGAGCATATGTAACTGTTTTTAATGCTGAAGGCTTGACATACCACAAACAGCAGATGTTGCAGCTGCCCCTGAGACGCTTTATTTAATTCAATTACGTCTTTTGGAGATATGTAAAAAAGCTAGGCAAGATGAGAGAGGGCAGGAGAATGTTAAAAATGGAGCCCCTGGTTGAGGCCCAGGTGGCTCGATAGGCAAATGATTGGGTGAATGTCTAAATGATCTTTTTAATTGAGTAGACTGACGGCTAATCAGGGTCATGAAGTGTTATCACACTGATGAGCTGAGTGGAGCCCTGGGCTGCTCTGCAATTAATGCCGCTTTTGTGAAAGAAGAAAAAAGAAAGATAATGTATACCATCTGGCAATTGTTTATGATAAAAGCAGCAGTTTGCTGCAAATTCAAGTTACATGCTATTCATAACATTATTTTCGCTGCTGCTTAGGGCAAGGACACGAATCTCAGGCCTTTGTCTGACTTCTCCTTCTCCTTCTCAACCAAAACATTCATTTTCTTCCACGTGTGTTATTATTAATTACTTGGCTGCTCACTAATGTATGACCTGAATGATTCTCTGTTTCATATGCCAATAAAAAGCCCAGCGTCTACTTCTTGGATTCTGCTTAAACTTTCATGCCAATGGATCTGATTACAATAAAACAAAGCAAGAGCTAAAGTCAGAGTCAAAACCCAGAGAAAACAAGTCAGTTTCCTTTGTGCCCTAAAAAGCTTGTCTCTGGGTTTTGAAAGAAGAGGCTGGAGTTCCGAATGACAAAACATGTATGTCAAGTGATTTGTTCTACCCTTGCTTCAAAGAGGTTGGAATTTGCTGACTTTAGGGATTATTCAGAAACTGCTCATTTTTTTTTTTATTCTATCACCCAAGAAATGTATGTAAGAACAATATCTTTGAAAACAATAGAAGAATAAAAAAATGATTCAGTTATTAAGATGATGGCGATATAGGATTTATCTGGTACAACTATTAAAAAAAGGTGTACTTTTTTCATCTTAACTGACATGACCAAAAAATAACCAAACAAACAGAGAGATTTCTAATATAGCATGGAAAGCTCAACTGTGGTTTAGGAAAGGAAGGAAAGTACCATTTCTTCAAACAAACAGAAACATGACTCTTATGTCTCTATCATTTTGAATTATCAGTGAATACAAGAGCTCCCATAACAGGAGGACATAGTGACAAGATAAAACAGCACTTATCACAGAACACTAAGGGTAACCACATGTGGAACTCCCCCGGCCCACACCTTGAAAACCATATTGGGGTGGCTGTTTGCAAAACCTTTCTAGAGACTGGGACATCAAAGTGGAATGAGAAACAATGGCTTAATTCTATAAAAGGCTTCACACTATGCTTCAGAGATCATGATAAATGAGGAAAAAAAGCCGGGGTTGTAAAGTACAATTAACATTAGTTGGGAAAGCAAGGTCCCTCTGGGACACCACTAGAAAGACTCAATAATTACTGGATGAAATGTGGATATATTTGTATAACTATCATGTTCGCTTGCTTTGTCAGAGAAGTAGTTACACCACCCGTCTTCATCTTGGTCAACAACTTGTCTTCAAAGATGATGACACAAAATAACGTTAGCAAGCATAATTAACTTCACAACGCAGAATTCCTGCAGCTATGCAGCAAGGTTTGTTCCTAGTCTGTGTCAATTTTGTCATTGTGAAACATATTGTGACTTTTTTGAAAGTGAGAATGTTACTTGTGTTTTTGCAATTTTTCTGTTTCTAAAGGGACTTGCATAATACTGCATTAAGATAGTGGATGTGATGACTTCCTGCACCATGTGAACAAAAACTTACTTGGTAGGAGAAGGAACCGCCGACCGGGCTAGTAAATATTGCTTGCTTCAAAGGAAAAATCCGTTATACATCTTTGAAGAGAAAAAGGAAAGGAGCAAGCAAAAAATAATCATATGCCCAACCCCTAGGTTAAGTAAGAGCTAACAGTGTTGCAGGACACTTTTAGAAGAATAATGTTTATGTACATACATATGCAATAAAATCAAGTTTCGTAAAATAAAACTCAAACATTGTCTGATCAATATATTCAACCTCAGTGGGGTCTTATGGCTTCTTTATTTTGTTTTTATTTTCTAAAAAATTACATACTGCTCATTCTATTAGTACTCTAAAAGGTACAGTTAGTGCTTATATTGTTTGATCATCTTTGCGTGCCCATATCTGGTACTCTGAGCAACTGATTTGAAGACAACATTATGAAATATGACAACCACTGTTAATTTTCTATCATCTCATTTTGAAATTTGGTATCATTTTTGTCATTTTTAAACTTTTTAATAAAGAAGTTAAAAATCATCTGTGAAACTAATAGAATAATTGTTCTTGAACTGATCGGACAATTTTATTCATATTTTTCATGCCATTACACATTCATTAACTATACCAGGTGAGACACAGAAAGCATAAAAAAATAAATGAAGTGTTTCCCCATTATTTTCAAGGGACTTCCAGTATTGTATTGGGAGACAGATGCCTGAGTAATGAAAATAATACAAAGCCTACCCATATTTCCTACGTAAATTCTGTAAACATCTGTTGGATGTCTAATTTTCACATGAGCTGGTCCTGGTGCTTCAGCAGTTCCTGACCAAGAGGAAATATTTGAGCTGTGCTCCAGGGAGCATCTAGCAATGAAGGACAAGAGGTCAGCATGAGGGACCATTTCCAGAAAAGTATCCAAAAGTAAATAAGAGATCAAACCAAGGAGTCCCGTGTGGGAAAAGTACACGGAAATATTTCATAAATCTCAAACTCAATCAAGTGATAGAATGAGAGAGGAAATAGAGAGACAGAATTTACACAACATTTTAATGTTATAGTTCACTGCAGAGTACTGACAGGAGAGCGTAACACTGAATGTCACAGTGGCGCGCTGCAGTGACAATGGACACTGAGAGAAACATCAGGTTAGGACCCAGTGACAAGACGGCTCTTTCTACCATACATTATCCTCTTGGCCTTATCAATTTTGAATTGAAAGATTGAGAGTCAATAAGTACATTCTGTTCAAACGTTACATGATACCTCTCATTAGAGAGGGGAGGGAGAGAGAGAACATTTCTTCTAATTACACTTTGCACAAATTTCATGTGATTCTTCAAAATTTGCTTCTTTTTGTTCACAATAAATATTGTGGGAATCAAGACATAACTCTGATGTGACTGTATTAATAGCCCAGGAAGTGGATGATTATTTATAGGGTACATGACACATACAGCCTGCATGCACTAGGAAATAAAATGAAAGAGAAGCCACCCAAGTGTGGATTAAATCTCAAAGGGAAGGTGGGCTTCAGGTTAATCATTGAAAGCTGGTAGCACACTGAAGGATAAAGGGCTTTGAGATTCTTTGCCTAGGCTCACACTGACTCTGCTACATCCATGCTGGGTAACCTTGGACTAGTAATAAAAACTCCTGCCTCAATTTTCTGATCAATAAAGCAGAAAAATAAAATATGTATTTCATAAAGCTCCTTGGGCTTCACAAAGGCTGAGGCACAGAAGCCCATTGCATGGCAAATGGCAAATCACTCCAGGTGAATGATTGTTTTATCCATATGAGGATTCACAGAAACCAAAAGGCGATTTCAGGAGGTATAACTACCTGCAAAATTGTTAACGCAGAATGGGAATCTGACTCATAAAAGGCAGACACGAGAGCAGACAGTCTCCTAGAGGGAACATAATGACATCAGTTAAACTGTCAGTAAGAGGCGCTCAGAGTAGCACACATCTATAATCTCTGAATGCTAAGAAGTTGAGGGAGGACAACCTGATCAAAAGTTCGTATCTGGACTGGACCACATAATAACTTACTGAGATCTTGCCTCTAAATAAATAAATAAAAAAGACGAAGGATGAACAGTGTACCAAATTTGGAATGAAGCTACTGGGTTCAATCTCTGGTGCCACAAAAATAAAAGGAATCAGTAAGAACAAGAGAGCCACTGTTAACTCCCAAGTAAGGTAACAAAGAAATGCACATTCATTCATTCATAAAATATACAGAGAGATGTCATTATGTATTAAGTAATTAGAAATGAATGGAAAATACTTGAGCGGGCAAGATAAGCAAAAGTTTTGAGAGTATTTTGGTAACAGAAATAGTTGGTCAAGAATTTATCTTCAACATTTCAAATCTCTTACATTGCCTGAGTAAAATCAAATACAGCAAATGAAAGAGCTTGGAAATTGAAAGATCATCACCTTTGGAAATAGGAGAAGGAACTTTTTTTAGTGAATTTTCAGTGTCCAGGGAGCCATGACAACTACTAATGAAGAATAATAATGTTGATTTGGGAGGTTTTCTGAAGACTATTCTTTTCAATAATTGTTTTTCCCTAGTACATTTCAGAGCAAGATGCGAGTGTCTGTCTTTCCTTGTGGTCACAAATCACTGTCTCACTTTAGCAAAGCTGGGTCAGATCCTAATTCAATCTGATTAGTGAATTGACCAAAATGAAATCTTATTATGATAAAACACTTCCATGATATTCTTTATGCCATTTATCATTATGAAGATGGCTATTCACACTGATCAGTGGAAACCTGTCGAATTGCAACAATATTAAGGTACATAAGTTCACCTAGGTACTGTAATTACTTGGAAAATAAATGTGTATTATACTTTTTACTGATGTTGACAAAGCAAAGAGATAGGCTTCTTATGCAAAGAACACCAGGCCACTAAACTTACTTCATTCCCACTTCTTGTTCACTCCCTAATGCTGTAAAGATTCAAGCCTACTAAGCATGCAATTTCACAAATTCATGAAGCAGGCGAATACAACACATTTAATCATTTACCTAAATAGAAACATGTAGATAATATACATTTCTTTGCTTGTTTCTGTAACTGTGACATAAATTTGGGAATAAAAAGTCAGTGCCTTAGCAAGAATTTCTTTTCCCAGTGAGACCCTACACTGCAATAGTAACTATGCTTAGCTCCAAAATATCAAAGACCAAGAGAAACCCAGGCTGACCACTTTTCTGCCACATATATTCATGCTTCTTGATATCGAGATGCTTGTGGACACTGTCCTTGGTCAACAACGGGACTTGTTTGGCCAATGGGACATCAGTCAAGGAACATAAACTGAGGCTTATGTGTTTGAGCTTTTGGAACACTATCAGCTGCTCGTCATCCTCGAAAATAAAAGCCTCATTTGTCTTCATGTCTAATGTACAGCATGAGGTATTATAGCCCAAACAACACAGAATTTTGAGTGTCAATGTGTTTTTTGTAGTTTTAAACCACCAAGTTCTGGGAAGGATCATTGCCAGCAATAACAACTACTAAAACAGAGGTTACCTGACTTAGGAGAAATATCTCCTATCTCTAGCACCAGAGACTAAGAAGTTTCAGTGAGCTTTTGTGGCCTACCTTTCCCATAAATAACAACAGTGCACCAATGTCCCGATAGCTGTCCAAATGAACTCCTTTTCTCAAAGAGCTTTGAGGAAGTTCTGCAGGGTTTCAAGGGTGCCCCATGCCTCCCTTCATCTTAGATCCTTTCCACAGTCGATTATTTTACCTCATATATTCTTCTAGGCATTGTGAAGACAACAGTGAGTGTTAATTTATATTTCACTTTAGGAAGCAGACATTTTAAAAAGTGAGTAACTGTTAGGAACTGTTCATCACAGACCATTAGTATGCTGAACCCCGCCCATCACCAAGAGTTCACTGAGTGACAGAGCCATAATCCAAATCCATCTCTGCCTTTCGCATCAACAAAGGAGTGGAGAAACCCTGACTTAACCCAATCTAGATTAGTCTACTTTGGGTAGAATATATCAACTAATAGTGCCAAATAAACATACTTTGAATACTTGTGCAAGCAGCACAGTAGCTTTTAATATCTGTAAGCAGATTGCCAAAGCATCAAACATCTTATTTTACACCTTAAGTTCTATCTATCTATCTATCTACCTATCTATCTATCTATCTATTTATCTATCTATCTATCTATCTATGTCATTGTTAGCCATGTACGAAAGAGAACAGTGTGTACTAGCAGTTAGGTATGGGCTTTATCAAGACTATTTAAATCTACCTACGGCCTATTTGGGAAAGGTTATGTATTACATAAATTATTTATGGTTCAGTGAGGTAACAGTCCGGAAATAATATGTTTTCTGGAATTCAATTCACATTAGCTTTCCTTTTTGCAGCTTATAGAATATACTGAATCAAACTAGCATAATAAAACTGAAATTTTACTCTGTATGCTGTTTTTTTTTTATTTGTTTTGTTTTGATTTTTGGTAAGAAAAGAAAGCCAAGCCTCTTTTTCTGCTATTAAGGCAATAACAGCTTATGATAATTTACAGTGATACCAGGAGCACTGATTAATCTATTCACTTACAACTCTGAAGTAATCTTCTTTGCCAGAGTTCTCTAGGAAAATGTAGTGGAGCCCATTGGTTTTATCAAACTGGCGGACACTATGTTAAGCTTTGTCAGTAGAGGGCCACAGACTTCAGAGGAAGGGTCTCCTGGAGCTCTGAGTACTCACTAGGAAAGCCCTGCAGAGCTTGGCTTCTCCTGCCCAGGGTCTTGCAGTGCTGGAGACGCCAGCTGAGTCCCTGCTGCTCCGTCAGCATCTTCAATTCCTGTAACACATCACTCTGCATCCCGAAGTCTCCTTGGGCCTCTGTAAAGGCCAAATGCACGCTCTCTCTGGTGTACATTTGTTTTAATGGGGAAAAAAACAGATTTCTTAACAAAGTAATAGAAGAATAACAATAGCAAATGCATTACATTTTGTTTCCTACTAAGTAGTTACTCAGAGAACAAGATATGGGCATAAAAAATTCTCCAAATAATATTGGCCAAAATCTCAATGAATTGAGAGAAGCTAGTCATATAACTATCTTGTATTTCCTTTCCTTCCTTCCTTTTTCCCTTCCCTTACTCTAGTTCCTTCTTCCTTTTGAATAATTTCTTCCCATTTGACAATATTTATTGTACATTTTGGTCCTCAGTTGGTCTTTCGGTTTCTCACACCATGTTTACACATGTGAGTCTGATTTATTCCATTTATGAGTATGGTCATCAATACCTTTGCAGTATCCAAAAGCTTTGATGTCTAGCAATGTTCTGTAAGCATGACACCACAGTAGATTATCTGTCACCAGCAAGCCACAGCTGTGAGCCCAACAAACAGGCTACAATCTCAATCCTTGGGAATAAGTTCCTCTTGCTAGGGATAATTTCTGATTAGTGTATGTGTTGTTACTATAGGCTTTGTAGTGTCCTCACTTCTTACTAGCCACGCATTACTCAGTTGCACTTTGTCGGCAATAATTGTTCATATTAAATCTTCCCATTAAAATTCTCATGTGATTGCTCTGTCCTGATTAACTCAGACCAGTGAAGAGACTAACATACTCTTTTTTTTTTTTTTTTTTTTTTTTTTTAGCAATCTGATCATCAATGCAGCTTTAAATTCTCTTTCTAAATAAATATACACATTGCTATTGTGGTGTGCTAAGTGTCATATTCAGCAATACTCAGTGAGTATTTATTATGCAAATTCCAAGTGCTACAGAAAAGTAAATTATGATAACTTACATTATTTTTCTTAATTCAAATAAAAGCATGTATTTACTTTCAAGTAACCAGTATGTAGTATAATAGCTACTAAATTAAAGTCCTGCAAATTGCTTTGTGTCTAGTGATACAAGCCTTACAGCTGATGTGTTTAAGCAAATTACCTGAGGGATATGAAAGAAAGTCTGCAATAGTGGAAAAATCCTGATGTTTTTCAATGAACTATCTAGATTCTTGTCCTTTTTGTGTTTACATAGTTTACATATGTGTCATTACTAGTCTTGCTCTGATACTGTATTGAAAAGGCTAAGTACAACATGATATCATATCACTCAGAAATTTCCTGCTATGGCTTCTAAAATCTACATGTTAAAAAATGTACTACCTCCCCATTGATATTAGAATCAAATTAAAAATAATGATGTGCTTGAAAACAGTGCATTATTAATGTTCTGTATGATGGAAATGCATAGTTATTGTACCCTATTTATTGCTAGGTACAATTATACGCAGAATCTGGATGGAAAATTAAATAAGGCAGCAAGTAGGCAAAGCCATAGTTATTCCAGATTTAATACTAAGAATGAAGATGCAGTAGGGATCAGAGGAAGGCAAGATAATCTGGAAAGGGCTGTATGATGCATTAATGTCTCTTGATAGAGAGGCTATGGAGAGATTTTATTCCACATCCTACAGAACATCTGTTTAAAGACAAGAGAAAGATGAGAGTGTCTAGGAAAATCTGCAGCAACAGACAGCTTGACCTGGCATTTGGCAATCAGGGATGGGTGACTGAGAACAAGGGCTCTGAAGAGACACAAAGCAGAGGCACAAACAGTGCCAGCCTCTGCAAATGACAGCTGCAGCTGCAAGCCCATGTGCGGCCCCTCACACGTCGCTCTCTAAAGCACATGTGCATTGGCTGTGGCCATCACCAATTTTGGTGTTAACCTGCTTCAGTGGAACACGTACATTTTCTTCAGCATGCACCTATGGTATCACTTTAAGTAGGTTTTGTTAAATTTTTTAATTAATTTTAAACATTTTAGATCACATTTGAATGATGAACAAAGTACTGCTAATATGGTTTGGAAATCAAGAAATGTGTTTCTTTTGAAAATCAGTTTAGGTTTAACACCATTTCTGCATTTTTGATAAAAACATCACATCAGTATTAACATGTAGGTGATTATATTAACATTATCAATATGTAGGTGATTATATTAACAAACATACTTACATGTTTATGTGAATAATATACAGAATTGGTTGGGACAGTCAGCAAACACATTTTGATAATTTGTTTAAACATAATAGAAGTTACCTGGGAGGTAAGAGAGTCACAAAAATAGTAAATGATTTTTAGGTGTATCAAGTCTGTTTCTCAGAGAATAAAAGTTAATTTCTGGAATAATAGGAAGTCACACTTTTTAAAAATATAAGCAACATTTGGTTCTTTAATATTGAAACACTTCATCCTGTGGGGCACTAAAATACGACTGTCCAGCACCACTGAAGAACTTTTAATCAATACACGAAGTGGGCAGTGGCTGTTCCCTGCCTATATTCCTTTCTACTGCACTCAGAATTCTCAGTCTTCTTTGCTCCAGCCTGTCTCCTCTCTTTTTGACTTATAACATGACTTTTCTGATTGTCTTTTTTTATTTCTCAAACACAGAGCTTAAAGCAAAGCTTTTATGCTAATTATTGCAAGGTACAATTATATAGAAAAAGCAAATAGAAAAAAAATTAAATGAGGCAGTGAAAGCTAAACCAGGAAATATTTTTATCAGTAGCCGCAGATCCACATAACACAGCTGCTTGTCCATCCATAGTGATTGTGACTGCCGATCACATGTGAAGGACTTTTTATCTTGGAGCAACATCAGCAAAGAGGAAAGGGCGTGCTTTCCTGTTGCCTTGTCTCTTGCTGGTAGAACTTTGTCCCACAGAGGTATTAAATTGCCCATGAGTCTGTAGCATGATGCTCAGTTCTTCCTAGTGCCTGCTGGGAAGCCAAGTCCCATGCTAGGATGGTGCTGTGATTCTTCTGAGTATAGAGGTGGTGGGGAAAATTTCTAGACAAGTTGGGCCTTTGGTTCTTTCATAGTTGTTCAAGTAAGGTTGCACTGAGCCCAGCCCACTTAGAGGAGGCAGAACTAGCACATGATATTAGGGAATGAGTCAGTGATGGTGGTGGCCAAGAGCTCTAAACTGAGCTCATGAGCAGGAGTCTAGAGAGAAATAGATCAGCTAATACAAGGTAAGAGGGAACAATGTACGTTTTATCTAATTTGAAAGTCTATTCTATGGATATTTTGTCTGTAAGAGGGTCACACCTCACTTCTAAAATTTCAGCTAATGTTTCTATACAAAACCAAAACAAATAACAGTAAGGACACTGACTACAAACCAAGATCTTCAAAATTTCTAACCACTTGAAAATTCTACTAGAGCATTTCTTAAATTCACCAACAGTTCAATATGCAATTCATGGAATGGGTCCAGTAGCAGGCCCCCAAATTTTTTCAATATTTAATGACTACTGATGGTAGCATGTTTTAAGTATTAAATGAGACAATGAATATAGAATAGAATAATAGGGTCAAATATGGCATACAGTATGTACTCAACAAATGCTCATCTTCTACAGTTTTATCTTTTTACTCTTTTTGCAATATCACCTAAAATATAGGAAAGCTTGCATAGTTTACATAAAGAAGTTTCCATTTTTAAGAAGATATTTCCGTCATACTCTTTACTGAATTATCATGATTGACACAATCGCTGGCATCCATAATTTTGAACCCATCTCAATCACTTTTCTCATCACAGAAACACAATACCCAATCCTCAACATTTACAGGAACAGAGGTTTATTTGGGATCATGCATTAGAAGTTGCAGTCCTTGCATGGTCAGCTGGCTGTGGGTAGAGGCAGTGTGGTGGAGAAAGCTGCTCACCTCATGGCAGCCAGGAAGCAGAGAGACAGGAAGGAGCCAGCAAGGGAAACACTTCCGGGTCATGGCCCCAGGTACCCGCCTCTTCTGACCAGACTGCCTCCTTACATCATGTGGAACACTAAGTTTAACAGCAAATAATGCACCAGTGAGTATCATGCCCAAGTGATACAATCACCCCTCAAAAGCCATCTCTGTGCCAATGAAACTTTAGGAGATAACCAGTTATAAACCATAATATATCCTTTACCCACATAACCAAAAGTGAGACTTTTGTTGTATAGCATAGTGGGGAAAAATTACAAACTTTGGATTTAAAAGTAGCACCATTTGGATAAATGGTACATATTTGATGACTCAGCATAAATCTGTACACAATTACTTAGATGTTCACTATATGCAAAGAATGAAGGAAAAATGATATTAGGGAGAGGTAATAAAAAAGGTCCTGTGATATGTCTTAAACCTTAGAATTTGTGAAAATCACTTTCTTTTCGAATGTATGGGCAATAGCTTGTTTTCAATCAATTTTGTCATAAATATTCTTCTCATAGGGTCAAAGGATTAATAGATTATAAGTTGTGAGCTATGTCTTTAAATTTAAAATTTAACTTAGCTGTTTCAAGTTTTTTAAAACATTATTTTCAATTTCTTGATTTGACGGTAACGGGTATCTCTGTAGCCTACAGAAAAATTATTCAAATAATAGAATAATCTCATTTCCTAACACACATTAGGACAAATATCAGATATCAAAAAAGAGTAGGCAAAATCATGCAAATATACAAGCACCACAATTAGTGTAAATGAACTAAACTCTTATTTTAAAATTGAAGAATGTAAGTCTACAAAAAAGACAGAAAAATGTATAGGTGTATTTCTCAGCCAGTTGATAGAAATGAAATTTGGGCCAAATCTTTAATAGTCTTAACCTTACCTTATCCTCTTCATTTTATTTCCTCCAGTAATAAAATAACACACAGGGAAGAATGGCACAGCACCCAGAGCTGCTATAAGTATATTAATATATAGCTAGTTTTTGCATTGAACCAAGTACTAGATCAAAGAGGTGAGTGTAGAAAAAAATGAGCTGATTTGAAAATATAAACCAAGAGAAAGGGATAAGCCAGGTATTCTGAAAAAAATATATTTATGTTTTTCAATTCCTATCTGAAAAATATTTTAAACACAGAACCTGATTAAGAGCCTGAAGCTGGTCAAACCTTTTGTAAATCATATTATAGTCTTTAACACATTTCCCATTCATCTAAAAATTTAACATACAACTCGAATTTGAACTGATTAAGAATTCCTAGTAAGCACTGGAAAATTCTCAGCTTAGAATTGCAGTAAACATATTACTTACTTATAACTTGTGGCATGCAGGAACATTCATATCCTTAAATTAGGCATGCTAGAATTAATGTAAAAGCTAAAAAAAAATAATAAGCTGAGCATAGTTAGCATAAACCTAAAGTAAAGTAAGTACATTTTGTACACCAAGCATTCTTATTCATAAATGTGGATAAGTTACTAGAGAAACTAAAGAGCAGAATGAAGATATAACTGAGTATGCATATACCACAGTAAATTTTTTGAAATGACTTATTCTCGAAAGTGAAAGTTAGCAATAATGAATTATTTGAAGTTAAGAGAATTTAGGACTCACTACCCCTAAATATGACATCTTAGCATTGGAAAAATCATAGGAAGATCTTCCTGATCCTCACTAATAGCGATTCTATTTGAAAAAGACCATCATTCTCTGACTTTCCTAAAAAGTAGGTCATAATAATTTATTTCAGAGAGGTATTTCCAATACGTGAAGGAAAAGAAAATCACATGTGGACACTAATCACCAATAGATGGTACCCATCTGTCCTCTAATCATACTTTTGCAGACATTTCCCAAGCTTTTTTTTTTTTAATTTAAAAGGAAAAAACAAAACAAAGCAAAACAAAGCGGTGTAAGGATACAAGTAATACAGAACTACAAAAAAAAAAAAAGTAAGAAATCACCAGTTAATAGATTACATATTATCATCTTAGAGATAGTTGCTCAAGTCACAGTATCAAAGCATACAAAGTGGACATTCAAACAGTGAGACTGCAAACACTAGTGTTCAATGATCCAACCAAAAACATTAATATGGTCAGCTATTTAACACCCCTAAACACACTTGCTGTTGTATCTTTTAGAGCACTTTTTTTCCTTCTCTTTTTTTACAACAAAATTTACACATTTTGGGTTTTATTAATCCTTAGTTCTTATTACTTTTTTGGGGAGAGAATAAAGTCAAATATGGCAAAACAAAGCTGTCAGTCAAAACCAAGAATAGACATAGCACATGATGTAAAAACAGAGTACAAGGTTATCAACAATGGTTACCATAATGTCTCTTTCCTTAAAAAGAATTGTCTATCTCATTAGGTATTATAAAGTTGAACAAAACAGTAGAGAACAAGACCAATAAAACTTAAGCATTGTAAACATTACAGGACTTCCAAAGGAGACAATAGTCAAACCAGAATGGACATCTTAGTGAATCTTGTTGCCGTCAAAGTAGTTGCCTATACCCTCAAACTTGATACTATCATACAGAATGGAACAGAGTCTAATCAGTCAAAACAAGATAGTGGGAGTATTACAGGACTTCAAAACAAGTTAATAGGAAATCAAAAAATGTTACTATTATATATTCTGCTATTTTTTTTTAATTTTTCCCCTTAATTAAAAAAAACCATAAAAAATAACTAAAAGAAAGAGGAAGTTAGCGTGGAGAGTGGAAGAGAAGTTTGGGGAAAACTAGTTACATATTTACAGTGGCATCTGAGACAACATATAAATGACATAATCTTTAAAAGAAACAATGATTTCCACATACACAATGGATACTAACTATTCTGTTACAGCAATATCAATTTGAGTCATTTGTAGGAAGATGAATGCACATGAGCCAGAATATTAAGTGAAATAAATCAGACACACAAGCATAAATATTGCATTATTTCTCCTATGCAAAAAAACTTAAAATAAAAATAATGAACGCACAAAAATATATTATGAGGTATATAGATCTTTTGAAAGGGGGAAAAGCACCAAGAGATAGAGAGGGCATGAAAATGTATCAATATGTATCAAAAGACAAATTGTAAATTTAATTGCAAGTAGTTGAAATTAATTCACAAAGAAATCTCATAATACAAATTTTCCATAATCATAACTGACACTGGTTCATGAAGAAGTTTCATACCACAAATTTTCTGTAATCATTAAAGAAATTGAGTTAAATATTCTGTTCATCCACAAGGTAACTACCACATCAATCATTTAACAGAAAATTTCTACAAAATATTCAACAATAGTTACATTTTTTCAAAGTATTCCAGAAAATGACAAAAAGGTCACATATCTTCAAATACTAAATTTACTTTTTATGAAAATCATTTGAGAATTTTATGAGGAAAAGTAAGACACTACAATTAAGGGATTTAAATGGAAAAATATGAAATTATAAACTATTTATAATATGGCTCTTTCAATGAATTAAAATTGTAGTTAATTGTAAAGTTGAATTAAATGGAGAAGCCAATGTTAATACATATTTAGAAAATCTAATAATTTACTTCATTCAGCAAAAAGAAAAAAGCTGTATTTTTATCACTGCAACTTTGCAGTGCCTAATGTTTAAATTTATTGAGGAATTTGTACATATAAATAACACATATTGATATATTTTCATCTACCTCTCCCCACTACATGCCCTCTCTATCTCTTGGTGCCTTTCCCTCTTTCAAAGAATCTAGGTAGCTGTTAACATATTTTTTGTTTCACTCATTAATTTACTTTTATTTCAAGATTTTTTGCATAGGAGTAATTATGGAGTATTTTCTGGAGTACTTTGAATATTTATGCTGTGTGTCTGATTTATTTCACTTAATATTCTGGTCTCATGCGCATTCATTTTCCTACAAATGGCTCAAAAGATATTGTTATAACAGTACTATCCATTGTGTATGTGAACCACATTTTCTTCATTTACTTATCCATGGATGGACACATAGGCTATTTATAAATTTAGCTGTTATGAATTATAATACTAAAAACAGGTGAATGCTTTGTTGCTGTAATATGATGTTTTAAAACTGAAAGACACCAATAAGAGAAATAGCTGGGTTGAATGGAATTTGCATTACTTTTTGAGGACTTTCTCTACTGATTTCCATAATGGTGGTGCAAGTAGTTTACATGTCCACCAACCATAAAACAGGGTACTTTTTCCCCATCACCTCCCAAGCATTTGTTCTTGTTTGACTTTTGATGATAGCCATTCTTTCTGCAATAATACATAATCTCAGTACTTCTAGTTGCATTTCTTTAATGACTAGGGATGTTGAACATTTTTTCATATATTTATTGGCTATTTTTACTTCTAGTAAATGTCTATTAATTTCATTTCCCTAGTTTTTGATTGGGTCTTTTTGTGGGGGGGGTAGTTCTTTATATATGTTAGATATTTGTCCTCTGTCCTAGGTATAGCTGATAATTCTTTTTATCTTCCTATAAGTTGCTTCTTCTACCTGTTGGCTGTTTCCTTTGGTGTGGAGAAGCTTTTTAATTTGATACGATCCCATGTTCTGATTCCTGGTGGTATTTCTTGTGCAACTGAGTTCTGTTCAAAAAGGGATTGGCTACTCATATGTCTTCAGAGTTTTACTATTTCATCTCCCAGAAGATTCAGTGTTTCTGCTTTAATATTTAGATCTTTAATCCATTTTATTTTTAATTTAGTACATGGTGAGAGGCATGCATGCAGTCTCAGTTTTCTGCATGTGGATAGGCAGGTTTCCCACCATCATTCACTAAAACAGTTATTTTTTTCCTCTCAAGTATGTGTGTTTGGCCACTCTGCCAAAAATCAGATAATTGAATTTCCTGGAGTTCTTTCTCATCCTCTATTCTGTTCCACTGATCCATATGTCTGTTTTTGTGTCATTACAATATTTTATTTTATGACTATATCTTTGTAATTCTAGAATTTGTAAAGTCTAGAATTGTGATGTCTCTTCCTGATTTCTCTGGTTAATGTTTTGAATACAATATTGAACAAGAGTGTTAATAATGGACGTCTTTGTCTCGCTCCTGATTTTGGAGGGAAAATGTTCAGCTTCTCCTCATTTACTAAGACCTCAGCAGTGGATTTATCATCAATGGCTCTTATCAGATTGACAGAAGACCCTCCTACTTCTGTTTTCTTGAGTGTTTTTTTTTTTTAAATCAGGAATTGATGCTGAATTTTGACAAACTTTTTCTGTATTTATTAAAGTGATCACATAATTTTTGTACCTGTTTCTCTTTATTTGATATATTTATTGATTTTTATTTGATATATTTATTGACCATATGTTGAACCATCCTCACAACTTTTGGATTAAGCACCCTTTGTCATGATATGTGATCTTTTTGACAATTTGTTATATTCCGTGTGCTGGTCTTGAGGATTTTTACTTACATCTATTTGTATCAAAAAAATTTGCCCATAGATCTTTTTAGTTGGATTTTTCTCTAGTTTTAAAATCAGAGTAATGATAGCTTCCAGGAATTACTATGGGAGTACCCCTTCTCTTTGAATTTTATTGAAGAGTTTGAGGAAAATTTTTACTAGCTCTTTCATGAAGTTCTTGAAGAATTCAGTAGTGAGTATATAAAGTCTGGAGATTTTCCTAGTTGATAGATTACTTATTATTATTATTACTGCTTCAATTTCACTGGCTGTTATGGATTATTCAGATTTTTATAGTTTCTTGGCTCATTTTTGGCAATTTTATGTACCCAGGAGTATACCAGTTTTTCTAGATTATTGAATTTATTAAAGTAAGTTTTTCAAAATAGTTATTAATGATCTCGATATTAGTGATCTTCATTATGATTTTACCTTTTAATTTCTAGTTACATTTTTTTTGGTAAATTGGCTAAAGGTTTATCTTCAATTGATTAATTTTTTATGTTGTATTTTTAGTCAATTAATGTCTGCTCTGATCCTTATAACTTTGTTCCTTACCCTAGATTTGGGTTTGAATTTTTCTTTTTTTTCTAGGAAATTTGGGTGCATCATTAGCTTATTTTACTTGCTCTGTTTTTCTGATGTAGGCATTGATGCCTATAATCTTTCCTCTTGGGGCTTCTTTCATTGTGTTCCATAGATTCCTAAATATTGTACTAGTATTATCATTTGACTCTAGGAACTGTCTTATTTCTTCCTTGCTTTTATCTATGAGCCACTGATTACTCAAGATTGTTGCTTAAATTCCATGTGTTTGTATAATCTCTTTAGTTTCCTCTGCCATTTATTTCTGTCTTTGCACTATGATCTGATATTATGCATGGAATAATTTCAGCTCTTTTGCATTTACTTAAGCATGTGTTATGGGCTAGTTTGTGGTCTATTTTGAAGAGATTTCCATGTGCTGCTGAGAAGAATGTGTATTGTCTCGTTGAATGAAACACTCTAGATATCTATTAAGTCTAATTTTTGAAGGTTTGATTCAATTCTGATATTTCTGGTTTCTTTGTTTATTGTCTAGTTGTGACAGTCAGGTATTGAATCTCCCACTATAATTGTGTTGATGTTTACCTCATTTTTATGCCCAGTGCTTTTTTATGATGTATCATTATGTTAATAGATGCAGAAAGTTATTCAGTATATTTTGACTCACTTTTTAATTTAACAGAGGTAATTAACTTTTGAAAAATCAGACTTCACAATAAAATGTTTTAGAACATGCCCTTTGAAATCATGAATTTAACATTCTTGTAAAAAGCAATACTTGCATTCATCAGGATACAGACGATTCCAGCAAAGTAAATAAAACAAGCAATTATGTTTTTGAAGCTGTTTTTACTGAGAGGAGAAATGAATGTCTAAATAGATAAATCAAAGAAATCTATATAAAATTGTTAAAATTAATAAGGTAATATTACTAGTGAATGAATGTCAGATATAAGAATAGAAATTCTCTTCTCTGTATAAAAAACAAATAAAAATAAATGTAGTTATATAGCAAAAATGTGTACGTTACCAAAACTGTAAAACTAATGAAAAACTGAGATGTCCTTATGAACAATTTTTAGAGATATTAAATGAAACCTACTAAATCAAAATATATTCATAAATAGGAAGACTCAGGTCACAAAGGTGACTTTTATTAATCTTTATATTGGAGACAGACTAAAACAGCCACATATTCTTTGACCATTTTTAAATAAATGAGTAAATACTCATTCTCAGTTAAATTTGTGATTGTTTTGACTAATTAAGCATGATAGAAGAGACAGTGGGTTAGCTACTGAGCCTAGGTCATGAGACACCCATCTTCCAATGAAAACTTGACTTTCTTTATGGAATACATATTCTGCTAGTATCTATTCTTTTTGGGGGGATACCGGGGATTGAACTCAGGATCTCATGCTTGCCATGCAGGTGCATAGACCACTGAACTAAATCCCTGGGCCTTGTAGTACACATTATTATTATTATTATTATTATTATTATTATTATTATTGTCTATTTCCTTGTTATCGGTACCGGGAATCGAACTCACGACTGCCTGCTTTCAAGGCAGGCGCTTATGTCACTGAGCTAAATTTCCAGCCCCTGTGATACACATTCTGAGAGCCTTACCTGTGTGACATAGAAGAAATTCAATCATTCTGAGACACTGAGTACAAAAAAAGCTTTCATAAGTTCTTTAATAATAGCTAAATATAAAATTCCACTCATCTTTATCAAAGGGCCACTTATTCATGAGGCCCTGTTGGACCCTCCAAACAACCTTCCCTAAAGCTGAGCATAGAACCACCAGCGAGCGGAGGAAATCGCATAATATGAGACTGACCTTTGTGACTCTTGCTTGAATCTCTGAACCACAAAATTGTGAGCAACAGTAAAGGACTATTTTAATGACTTAAACTAGAGTAATTTTCTAAGATGCAGTAAATAATTGGACCAGGATGTAACACAATTCCAAAATAAATTCAAGGGATGTTTTCTATGCAACTTGATAATATTCAGAAACAAATGGCCAAGAACTGAAAGACTAACATTTCTGAAAAAAAGCCGAGAAGAGCTAATTGGCTTTATGGCTCATCAAGATTAAATATAAGTCTTTGGCAGAATGTTGCTGACTCTTGATAGGACAAATAGATCATTGAAACAGAACAAAGAACAAAGCAAACTCACACTAAGACAAAGTTTGAATTGCTGGTAAGTAGTAAAATGATTTGGAAAATTGATTTTCAATAAAGAAAAATGGTGGAAACATTTTCATCTAATTTTATGCACATTTGGAGACCTGTAGCCCAAAGTTAATACCAAGGGGTCTCTACAGCACGGATGGATATCTCATCCCAGCTTTCTTCCTTGGAACATGTTGTCCTCTCCTAAAACCTACCAAAACTATTCAGTTGCTTACTTAGTACAAGACCCCAAGCCAGGATGCCAAGCCTCATCATTTTCAGTTTTTTGCATAAAGCATATTAGAAATATTTTCCGTATTGTTGATTAGATCAACTAGTTTATTACCCTGAGCATCTCCCCATGTGACTCTGTGTGATACCCTTCTGTAATTTAAATCTGTAAATAACAAAGATTTTTTTCTTCCATTAGTCTGAATTTCCAGCCATCAAAAGAACCTTTAAATTTTCTAAAGTGCTCTCTAGACTCTCTCCTTTGTTCCATTTAGCTAGTTCTGGGTCCAGTCCAATTTACCAGAATAAAGGTTGACCTAGGTAAAGTTACAAAAAAGTTTCCATCTGTCATCCATGCTCTTGGCAAATGTTTTCAGAAGTGGCTATATCTCAGGCTGTTGGTATAAAAGATGACCTTTCAAATGTGATAGAGCAAAATGTTCTGATTTGATACATCTGGATGACTGTAGACATTTCTGTGAGCTCAGCTCCAGATCCTGAAGGAGACAGGAAGGCATGGGGCTAAGAATAGGAGGAAGAAATGGAATATGGGGGAAAATAATTCAGAAAACCAAAACCCAGCATTTCTTTCTCCTTCTTCACTGTCTGTCTCTCTAGTTCTTGGCTGACTTGTTTTTCTTACCACCTCCAACCCCAAAAGCGGGAAGATTTTTTTCATTCTCAACTTTGGAATTGATGTTAAAGATTTCATTTAGGAGTCATATGAATGTGATATATCTGATAGAAGAGATTTCTTTGAAGCTTGAACTAGTCACAAAGGGTTGCGGTGATGCAGGTCCTGCACACTCAGTGGGTTACTTTGAGAGTGTCCCCCATGGTCCTGGGAACACATATGCTACACTGAAAAATTTCAAGGCTATGAAAAGATCAACGCATATTCATGTAATATTTTCCTTGTACTAAGTTTTCTCTGATCAACAGTTTATCTTTTTCCACCCTTAATTCTATCTCTTTTGGTTTGAGCAGGTCCTTTGAAGGACTTCCCATAAAATATTAAGGGTGGCAGCCTAATCAGACAAAATGATAGGGTTAGCCATGAGGTAGGAAATAATGGCCACATACAATTTTCATTCAATTGACTTGGAATTGCTCTTTCTTTTCAACAGAGGAGGAGTTAATAAATAGTGAAAAATTAAAATCAAACTAATAAACTCTGTAAATAAAATATATTTTAATTAATTATTAAATGACTATACTTTCTTTTAAAAAGTAGATTTGGGTTTATTAAAGTATTAGTGAACTATAACACATGTTCGCACTGCATTCTCAAAGATAGCTACTCAAAACTTTTGAGTTTGGTGTTATAATTAATCTCCAGTATCCTCCATCCCAAACATTAAACACATCATGAAGTTAGTTTAAAACTTTAAAACATATGACAGGATAATTCTTTATGGATTCCTGGAAACGACTTGAGTTTCTCCACTCATGTATATAAAATGTCACAGTGAAAATAACCACCTAAGAAATCATGTTTATCTCTGAAATCTGGGCTACCATCATAGGTTTACATGACCATAAATCTCTTGTCAGATTATACTGACATGCATTTCCTGAGAAAATATTTACATAACAGGTTCTTTCTAAATTCACAAGGGGAAAAATCATAGGGCACTTAATAAAAATTAGCAGTAAAAATTTTTAGTTTTTAAGTATTTCTTATCTAAATGCAAATGAAAATATAATATTAGAGAATAGATTAAATTTATATACAGTTTCTCAGAGGAAGAGCCCTGGCTCATAAATTGAATTCACTGGTCTATTACAAATTGGATAGTGATTATGTTATAAGCTCCATCATGAACAGAGTTATCTCTAATCAAATAATTTACAAATATTTATAACCAGTCACTCTGATTGGAAAATAAGCAGATCTCATAGTGCACAATAGTCTTGTTTGTAGAATCTCTAGTTACTCATTTGGATTGAATTCTTTTCAATCTACTTCAAAAAATGTAATTTCAAAAAGGTAAGAGTTAAATCCAATGCTCTATGATGCTTATTGTATTTACCTTCACAACAACATGTAAAAGAAACGTTTTCTTTCAACAGACAATTTTTTGCTTCCAAACATAGAATGACTTTTTATAACAAAATGTCATATCATTTACTTTCAAGCAGAATGAGATAGTTTGAGATGTTCTTACAATTTGATGTTTGTACAGCAGAGTAAACTGAAAATAAGATGAGATTCAGATGTGTCAGAGTTTGCAAGACTCACTTGCATTTGACCAAGAATATAACTAAGGATTTCCTATTCCAGTTTTACCCTTCTTGCCATAGTGTCTTGGTGTTCCCAGGTCATCACTATGAACTGTAAAGAATACTTGTTTAAACAACAGAAGATAGTTTAAATAGTAACATACCAAGGTAATTCAATTCAGACAAAACTCTAAGACTGTCTTAAAAATACCTAGCATTATTCTAATCTAATAATAGCATTTTTCTAGTGTGTGAACCTTTCTCAGATCCTGATTCTATTTTTTTACTTAAAGAGATTTTAAAACAACAGAATAAAATGGTAGAAATAATACAGAATTTCAGAAAAATAAACAGTAAGAGATCACTAGTTGATGAGTTACATATTGTCATCTTAGAAATAGTTGTTTAAGTTACAAAATTAAAGCATACAAAGTGACATTTAAATAATGACACTGCAAAAAGATCTGCTCAATGATCCAACAAAAACTTAGTAATATGGTTATCAGTCCTACACACTTGTTTTTTATCTTAAAGAGGGTGAGATTAAACATGGCAATACGGAACAGAATAGTTCATTAGGAAACAATTTAAAGAAACACAGATTTCAGAGCAAGTCCACTGGAGATCTTCACTGTCTATCTTACGGTCTCTAGTTTTCTTCCAGATAGTTGACCCCATCTTCACACACATGAAATATATACTGAACATTATGGAACTAATCAAGTCATTACAGGATGATGAGGGCTTTTTAGGTCTTCAAGACCTGATTTTGGGGAAGTCATTAATGGCTACCATGATGTCTCTTATTCTCTTCGTAGTAGCTGTCTTTCTTTACGTATGCTGAAATTGAACATGAGACTAGACTAATATCACTCTGAACAGTGAATAATAGTATTGTTAGGTTTTATATCATAATACTACAGAATTAGCATTGGGATTCTTAGTGTCTCTTCTTCAGAGTATCTCTTCATTACATCTTGTATTATATAATCTGTTCCCATAAATAGCTTAGAAATTCTTCCCATATGTGAATCTCTACATATATATCTATCACTTCTGTATTTTAGGGAAAAACAGATCAAAACAATACAACAAAACAGATTCCTAGGAAAAAATGAAATGAAAAAGACATATAAGACCATTATATTAGGTGATCTACAGTACTTACTATGCTTTCTCTTGTTATGTTCAATAGGATTGTCCACATAATGAGGCATTATATAGATAAGCATAGATTTACATAGCTATTTTTATAAAGATGTCAACTTTGAAGACATTGTAGGACTTGAAAGCAGTTAATAATTAAAACTGGAATGGATATCTTTTATATCTCGTCATCTTCAGAGTAGTTGCTTCTATTCTTAGACTTGATACTATCAAGCATACTAAATTCGAATAAAATCAGTCAAGGCAAAATAGTGGTCTAACAAACCAGCTTCAAATAAGATCCTTCGTAGTAAGACAATGTAAGTAATACAGGGTTTCAGTTTAAGTTAATAGGAAACTAAGGAGAGTTACTGTGATATAACCTGCTATTTTGGTGTTAGCTGTCTGTGCCTTCAAATCTCATATGAGTAGACAGACTGGAACAAAATATAATTAAACTAAACAAAGGAATAAGACTACTGTGGCTTTTAAATCCTGATACACTTTTAACAAGGACCTCTGCCTTCTTTTTTTAAGCAATTCTTTACCTTTCCCCTTCTCAGGATGCTTTGTACATTTTGGGTCTTACTAGCTCCATTAGTTTTTAAAATAAGGAGTCAACTTGTTATCTATCTCTGAGTGTTGCTGAACCTTTTTACCCCTGAGCCTAATCTTAAGCTGTACTCCTTTACTTATTAAAGCCACAAGGTTTTCCTTCCTTCCAGCTGTGTAATTCTACACTGCACAAAAGTGTTGTAACTTTCCAACCTATCTGCGGCTGCTGGATGTGTTGCCCCTATTTCTCTCTGGTTTCCTATCACATATAGCATTGTTTTCTCATCTTTGACTCTCAGTTTATTAACCCTCTTTCAGGTTGAGTATATTTCCTATTTAGAGCATCTCGATGGATATTGCCTCCTAATCTACTCTGCCTGTGTTTCTTTTTTGTTAGTGTATCAAAGCTATCTATACTAAAGATTATAGCTTACCATCTCTGCCTCATCTCTGCTATTCTACTCTTCTGCTATGATTTGTCCACTTTACTCCTTCATTCCACTGTCTACCCAGTTCATTGAGGCCTCTCTACCACTGTTACTGGAACTCTGGTATTTTTTTCCTTTCTCTCTCTGGAATGTCCTTCAGTATTTTTTGTAGGGTTGTGTGGTGGCCATGACCTCCCACAGTTCCTCCTTGTCTTGGAAATATCTTGTTTCTCCATTAATTTTGAGAAAGATTTTTTCTGGGTACATCACTCTTTGTTGGAAGTTATTTTCTTTCAGGGCTTGGACTATTCCCCTCCAGGCTCTTCTCAATTTGAGAGTTTGTGTTGATAAGTCTGTCACTATTTTGATGATTTGTCCTTTGTAGGTGTTCTGCTTCTTTTCTCTGGCCAATTTTAATATTCTGTTCTCGTGGTGGATTTCTGGAATCTTGATTATTATATGTCTGGGTGTAGATCTATTTTGGTTGTAGGTGGCTGGAGTTCTGGATGCCTCATTTATCTGGATATCATTTCTTTTTCCTATGCTTGGGAAGTTTTCCTTAATTATATCTGTGAATAGTCTTTGTAGTTCATTTGTAGTTACTCCTGCTTCTTCGCTCACATTTTTTATTCTTAAGTTATAAATCCTCTTATCTTCTAGCCTTTGAATTGTTTCTTCCTGGTTCCTTGTTATTTTTAAGAGATCTTTTCTTTCATGATCACACATCATAAATCTCTCTTCAAGTTTTGGAAGGCTAACTTTAGTTTCTGTCAAGGCATTTTGCCAGCTTTCAATGGAGTTTTTAGTTTCCTGGTAATCTCTTTGGATCTATTTCATGTATTCTAGATTTTATTTACATTCTTCATCAAAGGCTTCTCTTCCTTTTCTGAATTCCTCCATTCTTCCATCTGTGTTCTCTTGGGAGAGGCTTAGCATTTCTTTAATTAATCTTTTTATATCTTGCCTCACTTGGATCAGAAGTACAGTTTTAAATTCATCTATGAGGTCACAAAGGTATTTCTTTATGTCTGCTGATGCTGTGTCTAATATTGCATGATTACTGCACTGGTTCTTTTCTGTATTAACCTCTCCTGGGATTATTTTCCCAGGGTCTGTGGATGGAGGTTTTTTTAAATTTCTATCTCTTGTCATGTTTCTGGTTTCTTTCAAACAGGCGTATCCTGGGGGTCTCTGGCCCTCTCCGTATTGCTTAGGGTCTTTCAAGTGTGCTGACTGAGGTTTTGCTGCCCTCCCAAATTTGCTGTTATCTGAGGTACGCACAAGGACACAAGGGCAGTGCAGGCTAGCCTCTAGCCTCTGAGCCAGTCAACCCACAATTTCCTTCAGGGACTTAGGCTGTACCTTGTGGATGGTCACAGAGTTGTGACCATTTGTCCTTGGCTACTGGGTCCCAACCAGAGGCATAGCTCAGCCCCAGCAGAGCCCACCAGTCTTTTCTGCACCAGGGGTGGCTGACTGACTCTGCTGTGGTGCCAGGTTCTGCCCAATTCCAAGATGTCCTCCAGCTAGTGACAGCAGCCATGGGGCCCAATCCCCAGCACTCACTGGGAATCAGTGCAGTTCTCCATCTTGACTCCATTCCACGCTTTGCAGCGTCCTGCCACCAAGGGCTTGCAACTCAACAATTCCTGTTATCAGTGGTCATGGCTTCAGCTGGACCTTGAATTGCCTCACTCCACAGTGCTCCCAGCATAGCACAGCCGGTCTCAGTGAGTGCGTAGGGTTCCAGCCCTCCACTCACATTTTCCTTTCCTCCACAGAGGTAGATTCTAGCTTGATGTGGTTTTTCCACATCTAGATCAGCATCCTGCCTCTTCAGAAAACTGTGCCACACCTAGCTTTGGTGCCCAGGTACATGGTCCTCTCCGTGGCTGCCTCCGGCATAGCCTGGTGGCTCTGACTGCCCCACTGGGCCCCAAGACCCAATTTCCAGTACTCACAGAGAGCCAATAAAGCTCTCCACCTTGGCCCACTTCACACTGTGTCGCATCCTCCTGTCAAGGGCCCGGGACTCATTGACTCCCATTATTGGCAGCTGTGGCTTCAGCACAACTTTAGATCATCCGGCACCAGGGCACACCCAGCACAGCACAGAATGGGTCTCAGTGAGTGTAGCAGGCTTCAGCTTTCCACCCGCACTTTTCCTTCCTCTTCCTAATTTTATTTTTCCCTTCAGTTTCCTCCTCGCTTAATAAGAATCATTCTCCAATCCTCTGGCCCTCTCCATGTCATCAAATTCTAGCATCTGAGCTCTTTTCCCTGCAGAAGTCTCTATCCAGCTTCCTATCAAGCTGCCATTTTTTCCAGTCTCTCAGATGCTGATTTTCACATAAAGGGCAGCCTGCTCTGAGTTCAAGGGCTCAACTTCCTTGGTAAGGCTCCATGACCCTTGGTTTCCAATAATAGCATTTTTAAAACTACACCAAATAGTGTTTGCATGATATAAAATGATTATAAAGTATAGAAATAGGAAATCAGAGATTGAGAGTTGGAAGAGAACTCTATGTCCAGAGACAGAGACAGAGATGGAGAGTAAGACAGAGAGACAAAATGAGAGATACAGAGAGACACAGAGAGAGAGAAAGAGAGAGAGAGATCTGACAGGATACCAGAATATGCACCAAAATTTAACTATGAGTGATCATGTACATGTACGTATGTGTGCATGTCTTTGTGTACTTATGAAATGGATGAGTTTTATTTTTTCTTTAACAAAATAATTTTAATTTTTATTTATGAAGAAGTTTTAAAATTTCTATGCAGAAATAAACAATAAAACTTTATGGCCTACAGTCATAATGCACGTATGTGTATGCAGATTTATAGAGATAAAAAGATACGTGTATCTATAAATACACATGCATGTACATGTAAAGTCCCACTAAATGCATTTGGAAAATGGGAGCAAATATTATAATAGATATGTACACATGTATATGTTTTGCTCAATGTATCTGATGAAATATGAGTAAATATTTAAAATACTTCATTTGCAATTATCTAGTGCTAAATTAAAAAATTCTGGCAGAAATCACAGAGGTCATGAACAGATAAATGAACCACTGAGTGTCCCTCCCACTTCTGTAGCAGAGTTAGCACTAGAAACATGATCTGATCAGGATTGTTTTTCTTCTTTTCATTGTTTTCAAGTCCCATCAAGAATTGTCATTGGGTTTCATTCTTTTTTCTCTAAATTCTTAACTATTAGTGACCTTCCAATCAATATGCCCAGGATTACTGTATTTTATGTAACTAAAAATGTTGAGAGAATGTCACCTATGAAACATCTCCAGGTTAAATATGGAGGTGGAGGGTAATAATATCAGCTGCAGAATGATTAACGGTTTGCTTGAAAAAAATGGAAAGTTGTTTTGTTATTGTATCTCTGAAGTAAATTTTATAACATGCTTCATTGCTACACGTGAATCTTAAAAACAAGCAATTACACAAAGCAGATGGCTAGTAAAGGAAGGTGTAGTTTGTATCTGCAGACAACTGTGCTTCTATCTACACAGTCTTCATATGAAGCTTACAGCATGGTGATGCAAAAACAGAGAAAAATATTCATCTTCACTACTAAGAGGAGAGAAAAGATAAAGGTCAGGCCTCTTGGTTTCTCCTTCCAAAATAGCTAGCCATATTAAGACACTCAGCTTCCCTTTGAGAGGTGCAAGAAAGAAGACTGCAAAGAAGGAAAGACTATTGTTATGGGTTGAGAACTGGTGGTCAGCTTGGATTACATCAGCATGCATTAAGTAAAGATACTCCACCTGAGGAGGGTTGCCAGGATAAATAGGTGGAGAAGAAGGGAGGTGTTGGGGAGGTGTTGGGGCAAGAAGGAGGCATTGTGGGTTCTCCTATGAGTTGCTGTCTGAGCTGTTGGTTCTCTTGGAGAAGCTTTGGTCCTCACATCGAGCATTGCTTCCTGGCTCCGGAGGGGAAGACATCTGTTGCTTGGTCTCCAAGATGAACTCATCACGCTGCTTCCTGGCACATACTCAACTGTGCTTGTCAGAGGAGCTCGGGGCCTCTGTGTCACTGAGGATAGCTGTGATGCCTTTCAGGATAGACCTGGCCTTTGTTGTGAGTGTGACTTCTCAGCTCCAGTGTAGAACCCTCATCCCACTAGCACAGCTCCTTCATTCTGCTGGCATAGACTTTCTGGTTTCCACTGCTGATCCTTGAGTCTTTTTGGCACAGATCCATAAAAGAGACTGGCGTGAATCCTTCTTGTAGGCTCTGGATCTCCAGTTGGACTCGTGGGAGGCATTGTCCCAAGCTCTGGGTTTTTAATCTGGACTCTTATGGGACATTGCTGTGGGGTTTAGGCTCTTGACTAAATAATCTATGTCTTTGGTATTGCGGATAGATTTCCTGTATTTTCCTGTGTTAACTTCTGGTGACCATTATAAAAATATTATAAACTCCATGTCCTAATCCTAGTTGTTCTCTGTGTACAACCCCCGACTATAACAACTATGGACAGAAAACTTGTTCAAGGTGAAAAGAACTATTAGAGAGAGAGAAAACATGCCTGCTCCATCCACAACTAAGCACTAATAGATCGTTTCTTGTGTATTCTATAAACTACGAATGCATGATTCCTGTGCTTACCTACTCATGTTTCTGTTACATTGTGCCATAAGTACATGCACATATATTCTGTGTAAGAGATCTTTAAAAATAAACGCAGAATATAATTCATCCACAGTCTCTTACACTATAGGTAGTACAGTGGGGGCCAAGAAAGTTGCTTCCCTCCGGACTCTTGAGATTGGGCAACAATCCAGGGCCAATCCTCCTTCCGCTGGGGCAAGTAACTTAATCAACTACTCTTTAGCACAAACATTCTTGTCAAAATCTCAGAATGCCTCAGCAGTCTGTCAATTATTCTTAGTCTTACCTACAGACTGAATGAAGCTGGGGTCTACCTCCTTAGAAATCTGAAAGCCGGCTGGACCAGTGAGTGCTTTTTGCTTTTCCTGCCACTTTTCTGTTTGTCTTAGTTACTTTTTACTCATCGCTGAGACAAAATACCTGATGCACCAAGTTGGGAAAGGAAAGGTTTATTTCTTACAGTTTTTGGAGGTTTCAGTCCACACTCAGTTGGCTACAAGACAGGGTGGCATAGCGGGGCCGCAGTTCATGGCAGCTGCCAACAGCAAGGCAGAAACGTGCAAAAGAATGAGACACACCTTCCTCCTGCCAATACAGCACACCCTGGCTCCACCCCTAGGCCAGTGTAGCACTCACACCCCCAATTTAAGTGCTAGACAATGAACCAATCACAAATGCACAATGCCAATGCATGAGGCCTGGGGGCCACCAATGCAAACCATGACATTGTTCATGCCACATTTTTGTTTCTGTTGGCACAGTCTGCACTGAGCTTCTTTTCCCATTACCTTCATAAATGTTTTTGCTTTTGCTTTCACCATTGAAGGTATATTTGCAATTCTTCATTCATAGTGCACAAAAGACTATGGTGCATCAGTTGTGTATTTACCAAAGTATTATCCTACAATATCATTTTCATCTCACAGAGTGATTTTTGCTTAACTTTAATCTAAGCAATTCTTAAACATGAACAATAAAATCTGCCCAAACCAGACATCAAGTTCAAATATTATTGACTTGCTGTTTTTAAATTTGCTTTATAACTATCTTGCTCTTGTTTCTTTTAGTAGATGATGCTATTGATTAAAATATTTGATTATTATATGAAAATGTACATTGATAGATTTTGTCTTCAAGTAAATCTTTTGTCAGACCATCAATGAAAGAACACAATGAAAAATACACATGATAAAGCAGTTTATGATTATAATTTCTTGCAATGCCTCAGAAAAAACAAAATAAAACTATTTTCCCTAAGATATATTTTTTATCTGGTAAGATGGTCATGCAATAATTTTTAGGACTTACATCTGGGAATTTAGAAAATCTACAAAATCTATAGACATTTTCAAGAAGGAAGAAAAGGTTGAGTAGGCTTTCAGACAGAGTCAAGAGCGATGAGGTACTTCTGGGTCTACAATCTTTCATTAGTTTAACAATACTCGAGAAAACGAAACCCAGAATGTATTAGAAGGAGTGTTTTCTACTTTAAAATAGGAGAGTGCAATTGAAATGGATCTAGAGAATCCAAGGTAAGTGATGAGGCACTGTAGGAAAATCACATGGTTTTTGAGTCTGCGGAGCCTTAGGAGAAATGGAGCTTGGAGCTTAACTGTATTTCTGAAGTTGCACATTGATTTAATAACAGTGCATAACCACACCCACAGTTACTTATACTTTTGGACAGATGTTTGTAAATTTCCTAAATTTAAAGTATTTTCAGGGATTTTTTTTTGTATTTTCATCTTAAATTGCATTATGAGAATGATTTTCCACATGAGATATAAAGTGACTACAGGATATTTCTAAAATTGGACAGTATTCCATATCTGAGAAAAATCACTAGCTCCAAATCTATATATTTTATTTTTTATCAAAAAATTTTGACTTGCATAACTCCTTAGCTAACACGTTTGTTCGAGCTACTAATATTACCTTAGTGGTTTCTACTAAAAACAGTCAAAATCATCTAGTTCATTTCCCTTTATCTACTTTTACGTCTTAAATTGTCATCTGAAACTTATCTTTGCAACACATCTCCATTGAAAGTATCACTAAGACACAGTTTTGAATTGTCAGGTCGTATTTGAACAACCAGGAGGCTCAGAATGGAGAGGTTAAGCAGTGCTATTTTAATTACCAACACATTGCACGATTAGTCAGCACAGCGAGTCTTGCACCCGAGAGCACAGATGTCTTCTGGCTGGACCTCCTGGGCAATTGGCATTCTGACTCTTCATCCTGCCTGCTGTTAATGAGGAGGTCTATTGTAGAGTTTTGTGAGCGGTGCAAGCTACTGTGGGATAATCGCAGAAACCATGCTCAATTATTCATTCTTCAGCTTTTATAAAAATAAAGAGAAAGTATCATTTTATCATGGAGGGCATTTTTTTTTGAGTGAAATACGTAAGATTAAAAAAAACATACTGAAAAGTCAGTGGCATATGGCTCATTAATAACATAAACTCAGGTGTTTTCAAAGCTCAATTTCATGTGGTGCAGAAGATGTTTTCTTAATAAAGAACAGAACAATGCTAACTGACCCAGCTGGAAAGTACACTGCAAAGGGCATTTTGATATTTAGGAAACTATTACAACTTCTTTGTTATTATCAGATCATCTGTTAGCTAGAGCTTTAAATCTGACTTTGCCAAATAGATACTTAAGAAAAAAGACCAAGAAAAGGATTTTTTTGATATTTTATTGAATTGAGGTGGTTGATGATGTTACAATCCTTTATAATTGGTGTCTCTTGGCAATTTTAAAGTAGTGGTACACATTCAACCTTTTACAAACTTTTTGATTGACAAAATTATATGTATTTATGGTATAGATCATATTTAGGTAGCTTTAAATAAAAGTATATGTTGTACTTGAGTAATTTGATTTGAATTATTATGCCACATGATTGTAAAACTAGGTCAGTAAGTTATACAATGTTTACTTTATTACTTATAATTGACCAAAGAGTCTCAACAAGTTACAATGATTTATACAAAGATACACAATTAGTAATAAGGCTGACGCTGTAATCTCAGGCATATGTCCTCTCATTTTCTTTACTATATCACCATCTTATTAAATACATACTTGGCTTTTGTTTATTAGGTATCATTAAGTCACAATGTAAAATATATTGTTGGTGGAAATATAAAGACCAAATGTAATTCTTATCTTTAAAAAACCATAATTTATTTGGGAAAATGTGTACTTAATAGCAACAAAACAGTGTGAGTGAGGGTTTAAAGGGGAAATGATACCTGTAAGGCTAGAGTAAGTATGTTTTTAGAGGAATTGAAGGCATGAAGAATGAGTATCTGTTTCCTTGTAATGTAAAACAGAAAGGATGTCACATAACAATGGACAGGGTATTGTGATACACACATGGGGCCACACAGTGATCAGTAAACCTCTGGCTGGGTGGACAAATGGGATAGGTTGGGACCTTTCTTCTTAGAACTTGTTTGGAGATCAGTATGTTCAGAAAATTCCAAAAAATTGAGGTGATCACTGAGATCAGAGTCCAGTTTTTCATGGGATAATCTAAGCTGCTGAAAAATAAGTTACCCTGACTCTAGTCATCATGTAGACTCATGACTCATGACATCATGTAGAAGCAAGGTCAAACTCATGCTAGTCCGAGAATCTAGGCTTTCCAAATAACATCTGCAAATACATAAATATGGAGATAAGAAAGAGCAGATTTAAAAAGACAGTGAAATAATCCTTTTAATAAACCAACTGATTTGAATTCTAGAGTTGAGAAAGCAGCCATCCACTGTGCCTCCAGCTAAGTGGATTCTACTACACAGAGGACCAGTGTCTTAACATTTTTTGTATTTACATTAAAGAGATTGGGTAGCAACTCTTTAAAAGAACACACTTCACCTTACATCGAGAAGAGGTTCAGAAATTAATTCATGACCTAAAACTATTCCATTTATAATCATCTTCTAATCTGTTGGAGGGCAAATCAGTCTTTGGGAATTCTCAAGATGCCATTATTATCATTGTGCTGAATTATTTACAAACTTGTATCAAAGCACCAGATTAACTTGCTTTGGTCTTATGTAAAATTCCTCTGATCTTTGGCAATCATTACTTATTTACAGCTTCCATTATTCTTCTCCTTTGCAAACAAAAAGTTTTATTAACTATAGCTAAAAGGCACTACTTTAGTTTACCAGTAAAAATTGTCTCTAATACAAAAAAGTTAAAACAAAAAAAAAGACCCTATAGTTTTGGATTTAAAAGCAAGATTTTCTATGAGAAAAGCAGATTATTTACACAATTTCCCTAAGAGAGATATTCATAACATTTACTATGAAATATAAATATTAGGTTTCTTGCTTCATATGTGAAGGTGTAATCCTTCTAAAACAAAACTAAGATAATAGCAACAGTTAATGTTTACATTTATTAAAATACATGTGGAGATTACTTCAAGAAAATGTTACAAAATTAAATAAAAAGTTTCCATATGACTGGAAAAAGTACTCAACATGTGACTTTAAGCAACAATTGACTGACTGAATTTTCACACAGTAGCTTTAAACAGACAAAGTTATGTTTAATATGAATGTCTTCCTAAAACCTGGAGTTGAGTATGTTGTTCAAGAAAAACTGATGATTAATGTTCTGGTTTACATACTAATCTTCAAAAGCCAATTTCTCCTTAGATTTGAAATATTTGATATTATCCTGGGAGACATATGCAATAACGTAGATAATAAAGAGGGGTTTTTTGTCACTATTTTGTGTGTATATTTGATTTCTCATTGTTAATGTTAAAGACATGAAGAGGACCTTTTAGGAAATAGAATACTCAGAATTTGAATTTAAAAGAAATACTCAGAATTTAAAATCAGTTACTATTAATGACAACTAATGAAATAGCATTTAGTTCCTCTCTAGTGCAGTTTAACTTTAAAAACCCAAATTGAAAAAAAAAAAAAAAAACCCTTTACAAAGAAAAAGTTCAGAAAAGTCTAAAAAATCATTTGGATTTGGATACTTTCTCTGTACTGAATCTGCCTGGGTCTCCAAGGTAAACATTCTGAGACTTTCATAAATAGTCAAGCAACCTCTGCAACTCCAAATCAGTCAGAACCTATGCAAATGATTCCAAATACAGCAGAAATTCATAGAGAATAGGAAAATAACAATATCAGGGTACATATTTTGAAAGAGCAGTTATAATAATTGAGTTGTAAAGGCTGTCTGATTTATTTTACTACCTACTTACTGAAATGGTAAGCATGAACAAGCAAGCCATAATGAAGTGGCCACAAGTAAACAATTCTCCTCATTCACACTGAAGCAGATTACCAGAGAAGAATATGGAGGACTGTGATTTCTCAGAATGTATCTTATTTTAAACTTGATGCCTCATACTCGGTTATATTTTTTAATTTATAATAATGCATGAGATAATTTGAATGTATGACACTTCAGTGTTTCAGTGTTAAGTCTCAATTCTAAGAAAAGAAAATAGTATTGACTAAATTAAACAAAGGACACTTATGGAGATGTTATTAATGGCTTGCAAATCAATTGGGCCACAAGCCAAGAAATGATCAAGATGTCAAGGTACAAAGGAGATCTATCCAGAACGAACAGCTAGGCAAAAATCCTGTGTATGTGATAATTGATCTGCGCCTGAAAAGCAAATGTTTCTTTCACCTTCGATCACTGTTCTGATTCTGGGAAATTATGTCCTGTTGACTCACAAATTTATGGCATGTCCTGCTCTCCCTAGATGAAATAATATCTGATGTTTTCCAATACATTCTACTTTTTTGATTGTCCAACATACTTATATGTTCCTCTAGGTACTTGCATTTCTAAAAATGGCTTTTTCCTGTCTTAAATGTAATACAAAAAAGTCACTAAAAGAGCTAAAAAATACACTACCTCGTCCATTACTCATTATTCTACAGGTCCAAATAGCTGTTCCTACAGTGACGTTGCATATCTAAAATTGTTGTGCATTAATTTGGATATACCTCCTTCTGCCTTAGCCAACAAGAAAATACATTTCCAATTTTATATACTTGAAATAAGCCTGTCAATGACAAGAAGAAGTCCTAAACAAATACACTCATACATCATAGTGCCTGTAGAGATAAAATCCCTCTTTAAAGTATACAAAATGAATATTGCTTTCCTCAGTTTTCAGGTATATGTCTTGACTGAGATCCCTCAATTCATTTATAAAGTGATTCAATTTTCATCTAAATTTTATACTATGTACATTAAAAAATTATCTGTTAACCCCTTTCCTCTAATCACCATTTGTTACCTAGTACATACACTTATTGATCAAGAATGATTAGAAACCTTGGAAAAGCTGGAGCTTGGTTTTTACATGAGTGCTGTGTCAATCAGCAAGCAATATACAAATTCATATAAGATGATCTCTTCTAGCAGTGTTTTCACAGTAAGTGGAAGCCGTCAGGTGACTACTCCCACTCTGTGACTGTGACTACTCCCAACCTGGAAGGTTGCTTTTGGGAAAAGCTAACTGCTGTCTCTCCTTTTTTGTGGAGGTGTATTTGACTTTCACAATAAAAGCCACATCTGCTTCTTCAACTTTAAACTCACACTCCCAGCAGTGTCTGCCTGTTCTCTAAGCTTTATAGCATCATCGAAGAGAATATTCTATGTACAGTTTTTCTGGATGTATCTTTATATTGGTGAGTAAAGTAAGTTACGTGTACCTATTGGGAAGTTATTTAAGACTTTATTTTCATTCTTATTCAATTTATGTCCAGTTTATCATATCAAACTGTTATTTTATTTTTTCAGTTTCTTTCATCTTTTTCAAATGTCTTGTGATTAACTTAATAAAATACTATAGTTAACTTTTGTTGTTGTAATAAACTATAGTTTTTTTCCACGTTTCAAGCATATTCTACTCTTGCTGGAGAAAATTTTACAACTAACCAAAAGAGATGTTTCTCTCTTGCTTAAAACCCTTCAGTGGTCCTATTTTGCATAAAGGGCAAATTTAGAAATATTTTCTATGATATATAATTTCCTCTCATGTCATCACAATATACTTTTTTTTAGTTATAACAGTAAAAATTTTAGTTTTGTCTTTTTCTAAATCTTTGGTTCCCTTGTTATCTGTCCTTTATCTAAAATCACACTGTTAACTTTTTTTTTCTTTAAAGTACTTGCAACATCTAAAAATGACAGGCCCCAAAGAAGGACACTCCCACCTAACTGTGCCTAGTACTCCTTACAACAGTGGAAGAATTCTATGAATATTCTTCAACTGAATGAAGAACAAGCATTAAGGTCATTAAGATCAATCATTAAGATCACAGCACAATACAACCAGCCTCACAGAACTAATATTTATAAATATTTGCTGAGCTAATACTAGCAAAATACTAGGTCTAGTGATGTGCATACATCATGCCACTTACACACTGAATAATATTTATAAATTGGCCATTGATGCTGATAGTGATCTCTGTTTGCCGTTATTTGAATTACACTATGGCACTGAATTGAAATACATCCCTTCATTTCCGATGCAACTTGTCCACACCATTCTCAAGGCTTGTGATAGTTTGTATTTCTTAACAACGCTCATTCTAACAAATATGAAGTGATAGTTGATTGTGGTTTTGATTTGCATTTTCTGATGATTAGGATGTCGAACATCATCGTTATATAACTCTTGGTCATTTCTTTGGAGAAATTTCTACCCCAGTCCTTTGCCTGTTTTTCAAAATCAGGGCGTATTTGTTTGTTTGTCACTCTTACTCTATTCCTTATGTCTTGGAGTTTCTCACATATTTAGGAGATTAACACTAATTAGGTATTTGCAAATATTTTATCTCATTCTGTAGGTTAATTTTCACTCTATTGATTGTTCCCTTTGCTGGACTGAAACTTTCTCCTTTGATGTAGCACCATTTATTTATTTTTGCTTTTGTTGTTTGCACTTTTGACATCAGAGCCAAAAATCCACTGCCAAGACCAAGGTCCTGTAGCTTTTTCCCCACCCCACCCCCATAGGAGTTGTAAGCTTTGCTTCTGACATTTAAACATTTAATCTATTTTGAGTTGATCTTTGTGTGCAGTGCAGGATAGGGGTCCAATCTTATTTTATGTTTGTGTATGTGGATATCCAGTTTCCTGAATGCTTTTTTAAAAAGACCGCCCTTTCTCCATCCTGTATTTTTAATGTCTGTTCTTTCTGGTAACTTACTCTGTTCAACAGACCTGTATTTCTGCTTTTATGTTGACTATAGCGATGAGTATAGAGGTACACGTTTAGAAAACAGGCAAAAAGTATAGAATGTATTCCAGAGTGCTACGTAGTGAGAAAAAGGGTGAGAGAGTGCAGAAAAGAAATAAAAGATGATAGTAGCTGTTTATTATTTTTTACACAGTTAAAAGTTGGAAAATATTTTTCTATAAGGTAATATTTGCAGAAACCTAGGGAAAGTAAGACAGAAAACTACAAATACTTGGAAAGGGAAGGGCAGATGTAAAAGTTATGAGACAAATAAAAGCCTGGCTCAGTATACCAGTAAGCAAGCATGTAAGTAACACTAGTCAGATGGCAGAATGAGAAATAGCCTTCAACAACATAGCGACAGTTTAACATCCATGGTGTCCAGAGATTTGGAATTGTCTGCTCTACTGAATTAAAAATAGCTCTTGATACCCTGAGAGTGATTGCAGTGAGTAGTTTGTCCAATTGGGACCGATCTATGCTCTTATCACTTGTCTGTATCTTAGTACTCTGAAGTTAGAGATGGACACGGAAAATACTTTCCTAAAGAGTGGAAAGGCTGTATGTTACTCCTCCGTGGTTGCATTTGATTGCCAACTCTCTGGCTGTTGTGTGAGATCTTGGAGGCTCAGGTTCACAGGGAGGTGCCAGCAGTGTAGAGCAGACTGGAATGCTGCGTGTACACTTGCAGGATAGCTGTTCTGGAGAGCTGCCCGGCCCCCGAATGGATTTGCACCATGGGGAAATAAATGTGTGGCACACAGCCACTGAGAGTTAGGGAGCTTACGTTGCCACAGCATAGCCCGATCCATTCTGACAGGTGTAATAATCAACAACTAAGTGTTGAATGAATGAATGAATAAATGACCTCTAGTTTATAGATGTGGGAGCACAGTCAGAATAAAGGTATGTAATTATCTTAGGGCTGCTGATGGAAACCGGGAATCAAAGCCAACTCCCATCCGTGTGAACCATACAACTATCATTTTTACCAAGAAAGGTAAACTGTTTATGTAACAGTCACTTGTAATATAAATCAGTGTCAAACAGATCATAATACAGTAACTGGCTCAAACCAAGGTTGACAGAGATGTGCTGTGGGAAGAAAACATCAGATTTTTCCAAGCTTTTCTTTCCTATTCTTGAGTTATCAAAATAAAAGCCTGGGATTCTGCTGCTCTGCTGTCAGGAAGCGTGGTACAGACCAGAAGACTGGCTTTGTCTCTCAGCACAGTGCAGGACTCACACGATGGTGTTGCTATGTCCTATACATTCACTTTTTAATAAATGTATTGCACAGATCATTCCTCACACAGACAGTGAATCACTGTTACTTTAGATTAACACCAGGACAAGTTTATGTTCATAGGCAAAAATGCCTGCTTTCTTTTCAAACTAAGTTAGGCTTAGTCAAGACAGGACATCTCTACCTACTTTGGCTTTCAGTTCTTGTAGCCAGACTTAGTATGCTTATAGAGAAATGAATCTCCTTAGTAACATTTATTTCCATTTCGTATTAGATTCTAGTGGTCTCTCTCCTCCCCTCCCCTCCCCTCTCTTCCTTTCCCCTCCCCTCTCCTCCTCTCCTGCACTCTCCTCTCTTCTCCTCTCCTCTCCTCTCCTTTCTTCTCCTCTATTATTCTTCTCCTCTATTCTTCTCCTTCTCTCATTCCTTCATTCTCTTAAAAGTTTCTGATTTCCTTTCCTTCAGATGATATTCTAAGTTCTTTAAGATCTCTTTCAAGTTAATAGAGTGTTCATTTCAAATGCATTTAGAATTCAAAATAAATGAAGAGGAAATATTCATTTAATTAAGCTTATGTTAGCAAATTCTGGAAAGCATTAAGCAATGTTGGAATTAATCTTTTTCCTTGTAAATTAAAATATTCTTGTTCAACAGACACAGCCAACTAAAAAGGAAAAAAAGAATGAATTTTCTAACTTGTACTTTGATAAGATACATATTATCTGTGATATATAGTATTTTCATTTTTAAAACTATTTATTCTATTATTTCAACAGATAGTTATTAAAATTATACTCATAATTACTGATTTTTGTAATATTTGCAATACACCTTATTGCCCCCCCCCTTTTTTTTGTATTGCAGGAGCAGGAAAAACAGTAAAATCACTCCTAACCTTAAAACAGAGAGCTTACCGTAAGTTACATCTTGAGATATATAGAGATATATAGAGATAGATAGATAGATAGATAGATAGATAGATAGATAGATATGCACTATCATGGTTTTTAGCATATATTAGTTAGGTACAAATTCATAAAAATATTGTATTTTATTAAATACTTTATTAAATTCACTATAAACAACATATTGTACAAGCTCAGAATAAGGAAAATTGTCAGTCCTCAGATTCTTTCCAAAATTTTATAATTTCATATTTCTCAATTTCAGGTTGTCAACTTGTTTTTGTCTGTCATTAATATTTTATTCAATAAATTTATTTTATATGTGTAATTGTTTATCAGCATTGGTGATGCATTTTTGCCTTCCACTTTATATCTATAATTATCAAGCAATTTTGTTGTTATTGTCCTTTTTTTAAGACATTAAATCTTTATATGGATATTATAGTTTTGTATTTGATAATTGCTCTTCTTATTTGGAAGTCGAAATTATCTATTAATAGGAGTTCTTTGTGGCTGGGTAGAAGAGTCTCAGTAAATGGACCTGCAGACTTATGTTTTATTACCACAGTTTCCTGCGGTTTACATAGAGCTCACCTGCTTTCAGTACTGCCTATATTTCTATAAGAGAGAATGCCAACTTCAAAAGCTGATTTTCTCTGTGACAGAAATACTGCCTTTAAAAAATTGCGAGCTCTGTATGTAAATGAGATATTTCATTTAAAAAGTAGAAATTTCACCCTTGGTTAAAACGAACATTACACAATCTGCACAAAGGAAAAAGGACCAAACTTAGATTTGAAATAAAATAGAGGAAAACTCCTGGGTCCCTCTTCCAGGTTTAGATTACCACCCTTGTCTGAATTACTCAGTGCCCATTAAAAAAAAAACTAAATTGACATATTTTTCCTGTAGAGTCAATTGTTACATAGTGCTAACAGGAAACAAAATAAATTTTAGGGAAGTGTATTAAGTATAATTACCTTTCAATGCAAAAGTATTTTAAGAAGGAAGAATTTATCATGAGTTTCAATGTGTTCTAAATCTCAAATTAATATAAATGTTAATTTATGCTTGAAAGAAACAAGTTATTGCTATGGTCAATTTATAGCTGAAAATATTGAAAATAAATAACTTACTGAAGATACATCATGAAAAGGAGCAGAGTTAAAATTCAAACTTACACATTGTGTCTTCAGATCTTGTGTCTTAAACCTTATACAGAGTTTCATTTTTCGCTGTTTCTCTCTCTCTCTCTCTCTCTCTCTCTCTCTCTCTCTCTCTCTCTCTGTCTCTATGTGTCTCTCTCCTCTCTTGTTTTCTTTGTCTCTATTTCTCTCTCTCCCTCTCATATTTGTCTCTCTATTATTTGTATTTATTTATAAGATAAAGTGTTTTAGTAATGCTCCCAGTGAATACCTACATATTTATTTTTGCACTGGTTTTATTTGCTGTAATTACCACAATTCATAAGAAATAAAATGTGACTTTTGAACCTGGACTTCAGGGACATTGCAGCTTCTATTTCCACCTTCTTGGAATGTTTCCATCACTATGCACCTGCTGCGTCTTCTGCAGATGAGATAGCATACAGAAAAGCTCTGTCGCAGGCCGGGGAACCACCCGGCATGTGTTGGAGGCTCTGCAGGACATTCCAGGTCAAGATCTCCTGGTGACTGGCAAAAATGCATAACAGAGGCCACCCACCCTCTTCAACAGGCAGAGGAGTTACCTCAAATACACGTCGTCCACGCTGCTGATGCACAGAACTGTGAATATATAATGATCATTTAAGCCACTAAATTTTGGTGCAGGTTGTCATGCAGCAAAATATAACAGATAGAATATATATCTATCTTTTCCTTGAGAAACAGAGAAATATACACTTCCAACTCTACACTGATTAATAGAGAGAAAAATCACTCAATATGAGAGAGAAGTATTTTTTAAAAAAATATGAGGAGATAATGTGTCTTGACCATTTTTGCTTCTCTTTCTATGTAGAGTGGAGCTCTCAAGCAGTGGCATCCTTCTCTAGACTTTCTATTTAATCATTCTGTCCTGCATGAGGTAATTAGTAGTTTTCTGGAGAATAAATGGATCTGCTTGGCACACAACATATATTTTCCATCTGGGAAACTAACGAACTTACAGCAGCAGCCCTGTGCCTCTTGAGTGATGAGCAGCCGGCGGGGGCCTGTATGGTGTGGTCGAGTCCCCAGACCTGTGTAGGCTGGGCTCCATTTTTGAAAACTGTATTCTCTAGTAGTAAAAAACATGAAGACTCTTTGATCCTCATTGTTTCTCCAATAATTCAGAAATACGTATTATTTTATTTAAATATTGTAGAATAGTGTAGGAAAGTTTAAGTGTGTAATTTGTACACATGTTTTAAGATAGATTAATGTCCTTACCATGAACATTAGTCACAAGAAGACTAGTAATATCTAGCACTATTTATAAGGAAAGGTGTTAGGGTACATTGTGAAAAGTATTTTCAAAATATATCTTGGCCTTGATTAATTTTTTCCCTGAAATTTTCACTGGTCAAGACAAGTATCTAGGTAAGTGATCCACTTACACTTTTGCACACATCTGAAGAATCTGATATTTGAAAGGAAACAGTAGATGAAATAAGTATTTATTCATTTCGATTGTATTTTGGGCTCCCCTGGAAACCACACAAAATAGCAGTCCAGAGAGACTTAAGTGTAACTGATTTTCTAGATTAGTCATGTAACCCTTTGGCTTTGGTTACTATATAAAGCTGCAGACTTTCCCAAAATATTTTTGTATCTTCATGTTTCACTTATTTTAGAAAAAGATGCTGTTTCAAGCAAACTAAATGGAAATACTCAAATCTACAGGAGCATTCTATGCCTTAAGTCACCTAGAGGAGGGTTTAAAGCATCTTTAATGGTTTAGTCACACTATAAACCACTGGATTACACTCCTCTCCCAAAAGGAGTATGCGTATTTATATGTAATATAGAACAAATCCTGTTTCCTGATATACACGTATGTGTTCTATAAAGGCTGATCGAGCAAGTTTAGTCAACATTTTCCCTATAGGCTTCAAATGACTCATTATAACCATAATAGCAGTGGTTGAATTTGGAGGAGATCCTCATGTCTCTGAATAGAGCCCCCCAAATTAGATAGTAATAATCATCTCTTGTGATCAAGTTATGTAATTGTTTTGCCCACCTTTAAACACTTCCAGAAAAAAAAATAGACGCTTCAAATCAATGTATTAAATCAGCATTAGCAAGCACGGTTGTTTGACCCAGCATTGACTGTCTCCAGAGTATGTGGCGTGAAGAGACTGAGTAATTTAAAATAGGACAAGACAGCAGCCATCTGGAAACTGATACAGCACAGTCTATAGATCGAACCTACCACAATAGCAGGAGATAAACCTGCAGGCTGAATCAAGCTACACTAGTGCACTGCAGCACCTTGCAAAGTCTAGCATGAGCCCCTCAATAGCACACGTGTTCATGACGAAAAGGGGTTTTAGGAAGGCACTAAGGCGAGCACGCTGCCGGTATGTCGTTCACTTAGAGGCAAATGTTCACTCGGGGTAATTAACTTCAATAGTGAGATTTTAATCATTTCATTCTTAACATAAATATTTGGCTAATCGATATGAAAGGTATTTATTTTCTCTATGGTTGGCTTTGCTTTCCAGCATTAGTACTGTGTGACAGATGGCTGATGTCATCTCTGCTTGGAAGAACTCAGCTGGCAATATTAGCACAGCATATTTCTGGGACTCGTGATATGCTATGAGATGATGAAAAATAAAAGGGTCCAAAGGGGTATTCCCCAAAGCAAATAGATTTATATGGTTTGATACCATATCTTATTGCTCCATCATGAAGAGATTTATATCACATTTAATTAATATTTTTTCAAACAAATTGTGATAAATATTAAGAATATAATGCACATATTTTTGAATGGTTTTAGTTCACAATGTCAAAAACATAATGATTATACTTTGTCTCCATATGTGATTAGCATATACAGATAAAGCTATGTCATCGCTAGCAAACTGTGCCCTTGACTATTCCAATGGTAACTGCATTGTAGCAGTTACAAAGCACTAGTGTAAAAAGTGGACTTTTGTGAGGTTCTTGTGTGATAGATATGAAATGACCCTTCGTACCTGGTCCTATATTATGGAATCTGTCATTGCTGATCAAAGGTCCATTAATGTATTTTTCACTCAATTGCTTAATTGCTTTTCCCTCACATTGCTTATTGTCACCAAGTGGCTTCATGCCACAATCTTTGGTGTGACCAGGGGGACAGAGGTGACAGAAATACGGAGAAGTATTATGGATAAAGTAAAGTGTAGGCGTACAGGGGGAAACATAATGTTTGCATTGGAGATGTTTTAACTACGAACAAAATGTTTAGCATTTCTAGATACTTTGTGGACACTTAAAAGACATAAAGTTATTTATTCAAAACTCTGGAAACATAGTAGAGAAACTAAAATTGTTTCTCTGAGAAAACTGAGGCATAAAACTTGCTGAAAGATCTCCGAAGTGCTTCCTACTGGAGATAGATTTCAAGCTGAGAGAGAAGCATCTGGAATCTGTTTTAATTCTTCTAGAGACAAAAAGGCAAAGAAGCCAGTCTTGAAAGGAAAGGCACAATAGTAATCGCTGTAGACTAACTGCTTTCAATAAATACTCCAAGATTGGGTTTAGTATCTTACAGAAGATTAAAACTCCTTGAAGATTGAATTGTATTCTTTTTCTTTTGTTTTTTTCCCCATAGGACAATATGATACAAAATAAACAAATAAATAGATAAATATAATGACCATGGTAGTAAGGAAGAATTTTACAAATATGAAGGAAATTTAAATTTTTTTATTATACATTGATGTGCATAGAAGAGTTAAAGCTAAAGTAAATGGATTTCATAATTCCTTTAGTGGTGTGACAATTTCTTTAAAAGAATCAAATTTTTCTGTAAGTCTGCATATAACATAGATACAATTTAAAATTAGACTGTAGGCAGTAATTATTTTTCTAAAGTCGTGGAATCATAAGAGATAACATTTTTTTTCTATTTTTTTCGTAACTTCAACCATTGGAATGCCTCAGACTTACTTGAATTATTGCTAATATTTCAATTTCCTCAGGAAACTCCCAAGTGTAATATCCATTGCCACTCCTTGAAAGAAAAGAGAATATAGTGTCTTCAGTAATTTCTTTACCTTGATGACAGTTTTCTAAGATTTCACAATACTGACTATTAAAAACTGATGACATTTACTTAATTACAGAAAAATATGATAAAAAATATTTATATATTTAAACCCCATTTCAGATATCAGATGAACTTTCTATTAAAAATGCTAAGCTTGGATTAAATGTTAAGAAGCATGTACATATGTGTATATATGTATATCTATATATATAAATTCTCAAAATCAGAGCTATATCAGGTATAGATTCTATATGAGTTGGAGATATTAAGCAGACATATAACACAAAGGTGACTGATGTTTTTTATCTCATATTTGCCTCTCTTTATGGACAGAGAAGTGCACCCATAACACATGGCTGTGACACTTATAAGACAGTAGTTTTAGTCTTTTTTCTAATTCTTCTAGCAAATAAAGTGAAAGTATCATACACGACATCACTCAGGAAAGTTTCACCTCATAAGGCCATCTGAAGGCATCATAAGCGACAGACTGCAATTCACTCAGCAGAGGTACGTCCACTAGCCTTGACTATCATGCCATCAGCTGCAGAAAGGACCTGCTAATGGCTGCACAGACGTGCCCTGATTTACCTTGCTTATTTTGTTCACTGTGCATCACAGACAATCGCAGCCACTGTCACTGAGAAACGGAGACTAACACGAAAACATGGAAACGAGTTTAACGGTGTGCTGTGTTTCTTTTCTAAGTATGATTAAATAATCATAAGAACTTCTCTAAGGGCTAATCTGCTATATTTTCCAGATTTTCACCTTGGGGACATATTGTCCCTTGTCACTGAAACCTCAGGGACAGAAGGGGACGCCACAGGGTGGCACAGCAGGAAACTGAAACACGGATGAAACGGTGCTCAGTTAATGAAGGCATGGCCCGTGGCCTCTGCTGCTCTGCCATATGTTTGAAGAAATGCTAATGACTACAATTCAAATACCTTTTCATCTTAACTATATGTAAATGTGTTTATAAATGCTCTCTTATAAATATACGATCACATTTTTAAAAGCCAAGTGCTAATGTTGCTTTCAACATCTATAATACACAATAATTAAAACTTAAGCAATTCTTCTTAATTATACCTTATGGGAAACTGTACAGTAATTTATAGAAATTAAGCAGAAAAACAAAGATCAACAGAAATAAAGCAGCAGTTGAACATCTGAATAATAAATCACTTTGATCATTCATTTACAGCAGCAAAATCATGGTAAGCAAAAGATTTCAATCTTACAAGCAGCTGACATGTGAAAAAGAAGGTGTTAGGAATTTGGATATTGCTTGTAAGGTGCAGCTTGAGCTGATTGTGTCAGCGTCTACACAACTACAGTGTTACCACGCTGCTGATAATTTTTGTTGAAAAACTTTCATTATTCTAATTCTGGTGTGAGAAGACCCTTCCCATTTGCCTCCTCGTTGACCCCAACATTGTGGGTGAATGTTTGCTAGAGGGTGATCTCTACTACCTTCCAGGGTACACACAGTCGTCCAGCATGGTGTGTTGAAGAGCCATCCGATGCCCAGTTTGGAAAAGGTTGGTCAAACTACCCCAGAAACTCTCATCAACTCCATTCTAATCAGTAGAAGTGACAGATTATTACATTAAAAATTGGCTTCCTCTAAATCCTAAAATCATTCCTTTCTGTATTAAAATTTCTTTTACCTGATGGGATCAACAAACACATCTGTCTATTAATGGAAAAAAATAAATAATTGCTATTTTCTGTCATTTCTTTTAATTTTTAAAATAAAAATTTTTGCTTAAACTTTTCCTTATGGTGTCTTTGTCCTTTCTTTTGTCAAGAGAGGTATTTTTTAAATTGTTGTGTAATTAATTATTGTCACTACTGCTGATTTCTACCTTGCTCAGCATTTGCCATACAAGTAGGAAAACATAAATTTCTACAAAAAATTACAATGAAGGGATCCTAGTTTTATATTCCTTTAAGTAGACAATGTTTTCAACCTGATTAATCTCATAAACACTTTTTTCAAATTTCATCGTATACTATATTACCAGACATTTATTCATCAGTTTCTGAACTTCACATGTTGTTTTCTTCATCTAGCAATCCTTTTTGCTAATATTCTAAATTTTAATTTTATAAGTTTAATGATATGTTTAATATAGAACAGAGCAAATCACTTTTACTCTTCCTCTTTTTTATTCTACAGGTTTCTTATTTCTTTTATTGTAGAATGTGTGTGAACTCATCTACACCAGTTCCTTCACTGTATGGTATCTGGTTCATAAACAGATAGATGAAATATTATGTCAGACTAATAGAATAATCACCCTGAATTTAAGATTAAGAGCTACACAATTATATACATATACCAATTGTATACCTTGCATAATTCTATATTTTTGGTTCTCCATATCCCAGCACTTTGCCTTTGCCCAAGAGGAAGCTATGATTTTTAAATTTGTATTTATCTTCTTTGTATAGTGTATAAATATCCATCAATAACATAGAATTATTTGTGGAGCATTTTCTCAAGTATCACACTCTGCTAGGCTTCTTGAACTTTTCTTTATTCTAGCAACATTATGCTAAGACCCACATATATGATTGCACATAAACAAAATTTATTCATTTCTACTGCTGTATGACTTTTCAATGTGCAAAACTGACAGTTTAGTTTTGCATTCTTTTTACTGAAAATTCGAGATCTTTTTAAGATTTTTGTCACCAAAGATGGTATGAACATTTTATACATATCAGAGTGCATGAGTACAATAGGTTTTATAAGGCAAGTGCCAGTACTTACATATATCTACAGTAGTTTCTCTAAAATACAAACCTACACACTACCTAGCTTTCTAAAGTGTCTGTATCAAGCATCTATCTTTCTCTTATTGTGTGGTTATCTGTGTGTACATGTAATAATAATTTGAAACCCTTTACTGATAATATTTTAATTTAAAATTGATATTAAATCATCTCCTTTTTAGTCTACAAAATATATTGACTGAAATTTTCTTCCAAGCCATGTCTAAAACTTTTAATCGCTGCCACCACTTTACGGATAATGGTATGAATAATGGTATACATTTGACTAAATTATTTAGCAACTGTAAACTAATTTTTTTATCAGAGAAATGGGGAAAAGTACAGCCTCACTGATTTAGCCACTGCTGAAATGAAATGAGATGCTTCAGAGTAACAGTAGAGAATTTGAAACATAGAAAATGCTCATAAAATGCAAAGTGTTTGTTGTTGCTGATTTTGCTGAGTAAAATCTCTGAGTATATTTTATTCAAAGATTTGAGGGGGATAAACCATTTGTATGAGGTGAATATTGTAACTGAATATTGAATATTGAATATGGTATGAATATTGGTATGAATATTGAATATTCATATGAACACTGGGAAAAGTAAAATATTAAAACATGTAATTTTACATTAATTTAAACAACTGTACAACTGTTTTCCAATTAAAATGTAAGAATCAATTACCTAGATGATCAAACAATACAAATTTCAGCTTAATGAGAGGAATAAGTTCAAGAAACCTATATTACAATATGGTGATTATAACTAATAACATACTGTATGTTTGAAAGTTGCTAACAATAGATTTTAAGTATTTTAACCACAAAGATGTACATGAGGAAACAAAAATGTCACCTTGATTTAACCATTTCACAACACATCTTTAAAAAAATGCATACGTAATAAATTTTTACAATTTTCTTTGTCAACTAAAACTAGTACTGAGATTGTATATATATTTTTTCAACCATAAAATTATTGCAATGCTTTTCTGAGTTTTTACAAAGGTTGTAGGAAAATTTAAACAAGTTTCCCAGGCACTCTGAAGGTATATTTTCTTTAAAAATCAAAAAACATAACTGTTAAGAAATAAAATACTATTATCTAAAAGTTTTAAGTGTAAAGCTGGAGGAGGGCATGACTGTCCAATGCATATTAAAAAACAAAAGGCAAAGGTTAAACAATTTCCTCAATACAGGCTAAGGCTAAGTGATGAAAAACCATTAGACTGACTTTTTAGATCCAGAAAATAAGTCAGTGATATTTCTCCAAATGAGCTTGGCCGCAAATATATAAGGATACACTTTGGGACAAATAGATGCATTTATGTCAGAATCTCTCTGCTCTGCTTTGCTAAAGGCACATGCTGATACATAGGGACCCCAGTGTGTTTCTTTCCAGCAAAAGCCTCTTAGTAAAGAAATGTCACACAGTCAGATAAAAACTGACAAAAGGACAAATTCTAGTCTCTCTTTCATTGAAGATGATCACAAGATGGAATATATTCAAAGACTGTAATGTCTTGAAGTTCATTTCCTAGACAAGAATCAGGGCAGAGCAGTACAAAATGACTAGGGCTAGAACTAGACATTGTTTATGGGTAAATAATTTGCATAATGTTTGCATATGAATGTATTACTTACTAGTATGTACTTTTGTTATTTTTTCTTAATGAATCTGATTTTTTTTTTTTTAACAGACAGTGCCTAGCTTTTTACCTTTGTCTGGTTATGTTCCTGGTCATAAAAGACTCTGTCAATCTATTTTTCTTTTTATGGCCACTTAACCATGGAAAAACGATGCATTTGTTTTGGGGCTTGTGAAAAACTTTTAATGATGCAAAGCATATGGAAATGTTTCCAAATAGTATGCAATGGCAAGTTCAGCCAGGGAGTTTGTCTTGAAGTTTATTAATTTAGTGGGGAAAACTGATGACTGGGAAAGTTGGAAGTTTCGAGGGCAGAAAATTGAATTGTTCATACTTGTGGCCTATTCTTTGGACCACAGGGAAGAGCCATGATTTTCCCTTTGAGAAAAGTGATCTCATGATCCCGTTCTGTCAGCCGAACCACACTGCTGATTGACATGTTCGTCATGAAATAAAATATGAAAATATTTTAGTACAGAAAATATTTTAGAGAAAACAGTTTTGGAAGGATGCTACTCTTCTAACACAGAGCTACCTACGTGATCTAAGCCAATGAAAACTTCACTTGAAATTCCCAAGAAAGACATGCAAATTATGCAGCTTGAATAAGAGTAAGGGAAAGTGCATTTACAGAAGCCCCGCGTGCTAGCAGCCCACCTCACTGCCACGAAGGGGCTCCGGAGCACCCTCCAGCTGGCAGGAATGCTGCTGTTTTGCCTCAGGTCCCCTCTCTCCCCTGAGGTTCCTGTCTCACAAAGAATCCCTCTTTCTGAAGTTTGCAAAGCCTCAGCATCTTCTCTTGGGGACTCAGCACAGCACTATTGAAAGTTCTTCTCAGCTTTAGGGTAGGGACAATTTGAATCATAAGGGTTGAGTAACCACAGAGGTAGTCATATTTTTTCTGGATTAGTATTTTAAAATTATGTTTCACTTGCCAAATACAGATGAAAATATCAACCAACAAAACCACAATATCTTTTGCGAAGAGGTGTTCTCTTGCAACCGTCTTATCTAAGTCTACATTCAAAATGAAAAACCACCTCAGACGCACTGAAGGGCACTACTGAAGGGTGTCAAAGGATTAAGATTCCTACATATTTTATGTAGAGAGTGAATAAAGAGTACTCTTCAATTATGTTCAATTGTGTAAAAATTAGATCTTCTCTTTAAAGTGATTCACACACATCTTTAATCCCATTTAGTTGTGAATTTGAGTTTCTTTAAAGAAATGAAAGTGACATTTAAAAAAAAAGGACGACTTCTTAGCTACTTTCTTGTTGCTGAGACAAAACACCTAACACTCACAAGTTAAAACAGGAGTGATGTATTTTAGTTCAGGGTTTGTGGAGGTTTCTGTCCATCCTCCACTGGTTCTAAGATAAGATGGCAGGGCAGAGAGAAAGAGCTCCCACATTAAGGTAACTGTATCTCCTCTTATCTCAAGGCAGCTATATGCCCACAGTGACCCACTTTTCCTGCCAAGGAAAGGCTTCCCCTCCCAGCAGCAAATTTAACTATAAACCCAGCAGTGAACTAATCCAGTATGATACCCATGATAGAGTCGCCTCCCAAAAACCTCATCTGTAAACACATGAGACTTTTACAAGAAATCTAGAGAGAAGCTATAGTACAAAGTCTACACATTTTTTCATTGCTTTGTAATGATAACTTTCTGTATTTGAAGTCATTTAGTATCTTTACATAGTTTATCATGTAATTGGTTCTAAGGGAAATAAATTAAGAAATAGATAAATGTCACAGGTTTCATAAAGTGTTTAATAGTAAAAGATTAACACTCTACCCTCTGAAGGATGAATACTGAGAAGAAAATAAACCCTCAGTGTCTAACGTTTGTATTGGGTTTTCAAAAGAATAGCCATAACAAGGAGAAATTCTGCAAGCATATGTTTTTCCCAAAGACACAGCTCAGACATGTGACTAGCACTGCCAAAAAATGTACTTTTATAAGATTATGTGTACTGATGCATAGAATATTTTAGTTTATATAAAATCATTTATGAGGTAACAATACAGCAATATACTCTAAACCACATAAACCAAGAATTTTGATAGGGCTATATACGAGAATTGAACTTAAAAGCTTGAACTACTAGAAAGAAGTAAAATATAATGTTTGAGTCACGTTGCTCCCATGCATTAATGTTTCTCTTTAAGAGTATTCCACACATCTTCCACATAATTATTCTTTAAAAATAAGATAGCATATAGGCAATGAACATGAAGCAATGGTCTCTGTTTTGGAAAATGTAATGATCAAAAAGTATGAATCATAAAAGATCAAGTAAGCTTTAAGGTAACATACAGTACTTCATCGAATCTACTCAATGACTGTCAATAAATGCTAAAACATAGTTATGTATTGTTTTTCAGAATGAAAGTACTGAGACAAAGGGCATCTATCCTTGAGCTCCTTTATTTTACCAAGAGAGCTAAGATGCAAATGCTTACACAGAGACACAGAATGGCAGAAATAGGAACAAACCCAAGTCAGATAGAAGTCTACCAGTATGGACATAATTAGTGGTGTTTCCTGTTCATTAAAGAACCATTTGAGAGAATTTTTCCATTACAAACAATAGGTATAAATGTTGTGGAATTTAGTTCTGCAAAAGTCTGATATTATTGCAAACTGTAAAAAATAGCCTAGAAAATGAGGTATTCCGACTAACAACATTATAAAATTTAATTTTAAGGCATATCATTTTCCTTATTTCTGAGCCTTTACATTCTATACCCACAAATTTGGGAATCTGAGTAGTTGACCTCAAAGTGTATTTCAATGCTAAAATTTTATAGTTAAAAATAAAAAATACTGAATTTCTGACATCTATTCACTGAGTTGTGATAGCTGGCATTAGTGCTTCCTGTATTTAGTGCATCAGGGAAGATTTTATGCCATTAGATTGTTTTCTTCTAACACACTAATAGGTGGCCATTGTGCCAGTATCAGTTTCTGTGTCTGCATCCTTTTGTTTTATATTGCTTAAATAGTAGAAATGTGACAGTGTTTCTCTATAAATATCACTAATTTTCATTACAAACTTCATTTTGCCATATGGATGAAATTCAAGTCCAGTAGATTTAAAGTTCCTAGGCATCTTACCAGAGGATTATTCCGCAGTTGCTGGAAAGTCAGTTTCCAGCAACCAAAAGCACTTTTCATAGTCTGAATTTCTACTGTCTTTCACTGACATAGTGCATGTGTTATGGTCTTCTTTTCTCATTAGGATAAAAGGTGTCTTAGTTTATTCTCGGTTGAGACACCAAAATGCCTGAAATGAGGTAATTTATAAGGAACAGAGGTTGAGTTAGTTCATGGTTCTGTCAGGAAGAGACAGCATATGTTTAACATCCAGCGATGGTATTTTTGCTGTACCATACATGGTAGAGGCTGTCATTGGTCAGAGAAGCAAACTACCAACTGAGTCTTTCTATTCATTAAAGTACTAATGTAATCATGTACCCTCCTGCCTAGTTCAGTCCTAGTTATTTCCCCAAATTCCCACATTCAAATCATTAACACAAGAATTTGGAGATTAAGTTCCAATACACAAACTTTTGGCAATCATACAAACCATAGCAGCATCAGTAATAAAGAGAAAAAAATGTGATGTTCCTTAATACTATCCTACATTTATATTTATTTCTCATTGAGGAGAAAAAGTTGGGCAATTTGGATATTCCTATTTTAGTGACTCTTTGAAGCTATATATCAAAAAAAAAGTTGTTACTATTGATTGTTTCAACTTTTAGGCTATTGGGAATTTTTTTTATAATATTGGATATCCTGTTAATTAAAAATTTCATCTCTAAATTTAAAGCAATTCCTAAAATTCTCAAGTCCAGAGTATAAAAATTATTTTTCAGTGAGAACTAAAAATATAGTTTGTCTCTGAGTAGAATCCACTCACCTCAAGCATGGTTGATATCTTAGAATTACTTTCTCAATGCTGGGACAAAAACCCAACATTTAAAAGTTAAAGAAGGAAAGGTTTATTTTAGCTCATAGTTTGTGGCTGGGCATGGTGGGACATGCCTGTAATCACAGGAGTCAGGAGGCAGAGGCAGGAGGATCATCATTAGTTCGATGCCAGCCTGGGCTACATAGTCAATGCAAACCCAGTCCAAACTATATAGTGAGACCCTGACTCAAAACAAACAGAAAAGGGCTGGAGATTTAGCTCAGCATCATAAGCACTTGCCTGGCAGGTGCAGGGTCATGAGTTCGATCCCCAGTACCAAAAACCCAACCAACCAACCAAACAAAACAAAACCAATAAATAAATAAATAAAAGTTTGTAGAGATTCAAAGCCAGAGTCAGCTGCTTCCAAGGCAGGGTGGCATGGCACAAGGGCATGGCAGAGGGATATGATAAAGGAGAAACAGTTCATGACATAGCAGGCATAAAGTAAAAAGACTTCTTCTTTCCCTTTTTATCAGTCTAGGCCGCAAGCCTATCACTTGGCATCATTTACATCCAGGGTGGCTCTTTCCTTTTGCACAAATCCATCATCCACACCTAAAGCTATGCTTAATGGATCAGTGGACTAATCTGTTATCACACACCCAAGAACCAGTATCACATACCCAATCACTTCCAAAAACCCCACTATGAGCTCATGATGCTTTGAGGGGTAGGATATTAAACTAACTGATTGTGTCAGTTTGGATAAGAAATGGCCAACTGAGTTGGATCAGCACAGTTCTGGGTGTGGCCAAAGGGATTTGCTGAAAACAGAAGATGCACCCTGCATGTGAGTGAAACCAGCCAATAGGCTTTCTGCCTGAATGGAATAAAAAGGGAAATGAGGAAGGGAGGTTCCTTTCTGGTTCTTCAGAGAAGCTCCAGTCTTTGCTTTCACCTTGGATGTTGCTTTCTGGCTTACAGCACAGACTGTTCAGCTCCACTGAAGACCCTGTGACTTCCTGATATGACACTCACAGGACACTGGATATTTAGATCTCCAGTACACAGATGGCCCTTTCGTACTCCTCCACAACTGACTATGAGTGGCCAATGTAAGCCAATATTGTAAAATCTTTCGTGTTTGTATTTCTTGCATTAAATCTATTTCTGTGGCAAGCACTGGCTAAAATAGGGGGTCATCTAAGTACAAGCCATAACATTTGATAAATGTGGGTAAAAGGTATTTGAAAGAACATGGATACCAACATGAGAAAACAAGTGTTCCCTATGTTTTCCCCCCAAGAAAGCACGTTTAAAAATAAATAAAAAGCTCAAAAACAAAAATTAAAGTTTCCTATCACCATAAATCAGCAAATGATAAAAAATTCAATGTAAATAATTTAGATAATGGTTTCAAAGTAAAACACCATCTTTGATGAAAAGAATTAACTCTATGAGAAAATGCTAAACTGTCTTTTTTTCATACATGTAATGTTGCTGACTAAAAATGTCATAATGGCACAGATTATTTAGCCAGTATGGGTACAAGTATTAGGCTATGATGTATGACAGAGGTTGCTCAAAATTTTCAAATACTTCTCTATTAGCATATATGTATATATATATATATATATATATATATATATATACATATATATATAGTAACAAAATTCAAATTTTTAGCTTTAAGAAGTTTAAAATTGATTTTGATGCAAGTTGATAAATTTGGCTTGAGTTTGGGGCTATAGTTCGATTTTACTTTTCTCTCACTACTTACTAGTTGTGTCTTTGATATACATAAATATATATATATATAATATTATATATATATACAATGTTATATATGCATATATAATATATATACAATATTATATATATACATATATATAACATTATATATATACAATATTTTATATATATATATATACACATATATATATAGTAACAAAATTCAGATTTTTAGCTTTAAGAAGTTTAAAATTGATTTTGATGCAAGTTGATAAATTTGGCTTGAGTTTGGGGCTATAGTTTGATTTTACTTTTCTCTCACTACTTACTAGTTGTGTCTTTGATATATATAAATATATATATATAATATATATATACAATGTTTATATATATATATATATATATATATATACCCAGTATTATAACATTTATGGTAGTTAGATAGATGATAGATGACAGATAGATAGATAGATAGATAGATAGATAGATAGATAATCATTTTGGAAAGGATGAAAAAGGTCAACAACAGCAGGCATTTGATTGGAAAACAAATGACCTGAATCCTAGAATTGTGTCCTTTGAGTGAGACTTTCAATTAGCCTGGGTGATAATTTGATATTGATACAACTTTAGCCCTTAGGTTAGAGTTGACTACTTTTTTGTTTGTTGTAGATAAATCTCACACTATTAAGTGTGTTATAGCATTAAGTGTGAAGTTTATTCACCCTCCCAATGCTAAAACACACTATGATGAATTCTCATTACTCATTTAAAAACAAGAAACCAAACCAGGAATCATCATACTGTCTTTAGTCCACAAATTGTATGCCACAAATGGAAACCAAAAATGGTATTCATTTGTAGATAATTTAATCAGGAGAAAAAGAAAGGGAACAAATTTCAAGAATCATGTAGTCCCTGTAGATATGCACAAATATTATTTCATATTAGACTCATATTAATCTAAATAATAGATGATATATACAATTTCACGGGTTTTGGTGCTGTTGGTGGTCATTATTGTTATGTATCTTTTCTAAATCATGAAACTTTGAAATCTTAAAGTGGCCAATATAAGGTGTAGGTAAGAAGAATGGCAGGTGAATAGTCAAGTATATTCTTTATCTCATCAAGTATTATTTCAGTTCTTTTTGAGACTGTTTCATTGCTCTCAAGACATAGCAATGAAGCGAAAATAGAAACATTTGCTCTGGAGATCCTTTTTCATTCTTATCTAAAAATTTTGTAAACTTAAAGCATCATTTAGCTTTGAAGAACTGAAGATCTATTGCATTTCTTAGCTTTCTCATCCTGCAGCATAAGATACTGTAGCGCAGACTGGTAGGGATACCAAATGGCATGTCCCACATTCAGCAGCCAGCTACCTTAAAGTCCATTTATACCAAGCAAAGTAGCTAGACATTTATGTTCCATTTGTTTCCATTTTTTTCTTCAGCCATTCTTGAATTTTTCTGACTTAAAATCACTTGCCCATTACTATTCCTGAGAGTCATTGCTAAAGCATAATTCAATTTATTATAGAAACAGGGTAAGCTAATTATCTCCTGAGAACTTGCTATAATGTTAGGAGTTATGCACAAGATGTTAACTAATCACACAGCTCCCAGATATTTGTAGCATGCAGTGTGACTCTGAGGATGTATTTAAATGAGTGCTAGGCATGGCTAGTGATGTGTCGCTGTGGTGATGCACAGAAGAGAAGGATCCTGCATTATGCAGAGTTAAATTCACCATACCTGACACGTTTTGTTTAAGATCCAAGGGAACAGTACGGCATTTCACCAGTGTAGAGCAATTCACAATATTTCCTTAAAAACAATAACTGTTTAAAAATATACAATGAAATAGAAGTAACTTCCCATTGCAAATATAATGTAAATTAATACAAACTAGCCAGAGGTCATATAAATGCAATGAATTTTAAAATCCTTTCAAAATCAAATCTTAAAATACAATAATTCCAGTAATAAACATGGAAAACTTGCAGCTTTTTAAAACTCATTGAAATCAATGACATTGCCATTGATAATGTAAAACACCTTATAGCTGTTCAAAATTTTCAGATTAAAATGAGAAACATGCAGATACGACAGATTTGATTTGAAAATCAATTAACTGAATATCATTATGTCAAGGGTAATTATTTTTTAATTTATAAATTTCATTTAGAGGATGTCTACATTGAGTGTTATTCTCGAATGCTTTTATGTCTCGTGTATCTTAACTATTCAGCTTATCCTGCTTTTGTCCCACAACAACATAAAATGAATCTATGATCATTATCCTCTGAAGTCTTTTGAAGTTTGACATGTTTAGTTCCATATTTTCATTAAAAATTTCTCCTTTCTAAATATCTGTAGGATATTATTTTATTTCTTTTCCTAAACCTCTGATTAATGTTTTTTTCTCCCTTTAGGGAATTTTTGGTTTTCCAAAATGTTTTCATATCCTGGGTCACTTTGGGAAGCAAGTGTCTATTATTTTTAGCTCTTATTTTTTAATCTAAAGCACTTACTCTACTAACGTTTATGTATCATTTGCTCAAAAATTATTCAACTGTGCAAAAATGTCAGTAAAAGCCTTTTTTGCTTTGAAAAAAATTAGAAGCAGATACAGTGGGGTTTAAATCACTTAAATATGGTTTTAGTTTACTACTAGGGTCTTCAAAGAAATTATGCTATTCAAAAGTCACATAATCCAGGAATAATTAAAATAATTTCATTTTACCTGTTTTTTAAAATCTAAAACAAATTACAGTATATTTATAAATTTTCACAATGGAAACACTTTCTTATAATTTTGAAATGAGAAAATTTTAATCTTTATTCTTCAAAAAAATATACAAATCGTTAACTATAAAAGTAAAATCCTTCTTCAGTTTATTACCACATTTTCCTAACTATTTTTAGACAGATAATTTCTGTGACAAATACATTGGAGTGAATTATGAAATATAATACAAATTTTAAAATTTATTTACAAGTATAGTATATATGGCTCAAGTAAATGAACTGAGAAAATACTCAGAAAAAAATTTGTAATATTAAAGAATACACATGCTTATATTTTCTCTTTATGCTTATATTTTATCTTTAGGGCGATTCAAAATGTATGCCTTAAGGTTAATGTTCAGCGTATATTTGCACTAAAAATAAATCATTTTTTTTAGTATTTCTTTTACCTGTTTGCATTTAGTTTAGCAGGTCCTCAGTAATATTTACTGCATGAGTTTACATTTGCAATATGTGTTCCATTTCAAATTTGCTTGTCATGCTCTTTAAATAAGGAATTTGGCATAAATGTCACTCACTTTGCTAATATCTAGGATTTGGAGAGTATGCGAAGGTTTTCTCAGCAGTACTCAAATTAACAAATGTGTTTCTTAAAACAAACACAGACTCTTCTTAGAAATGCAGTTAACAAAGAAGGGGGATTGGAAGAGAAGGGGGAGAGAAGGAGGAGGAAATAAGGATGTTAGTGTTGACAAGACCATTTCAGAAAGGTGCTCTACATTTATGCAAGGCTTCACTTGCCACTTAATCATTTCTGTGTTAATTCTGTCTGCTTATTCACTGACACACCTCCTCCTTCTCTTATTTCTCTTACTGACTCTCACCCAAACTAGCTGTATTATTGCCAGGTCAAACACAAAAACTGGCTCTTTTTTTAGTAACTTGTCCAGGCATTCATGTGTTTTCAGGAGTTGGCTGAGACCATAATTCTCTCACACTTTCTACTGGATTTGCCGACCTTGTTAACAAAGGACAACGATCCTCAGTGCAAACAGGTGGAGGCACAACAGCAGACTTCAGCTGGGGTGGGGGAGTAAAGGCAGCTATGTTGCTGCCATAAGAAACAATGAGTCAGAAGTCAAACCACTGTAGGAAATGGCCCTCAACTTGACAATGAAAATTCCCTAGCTCTTTAAAACTAGCTCAGCTCTTCAGAAAACATAAGGGAACCAGATGTGTTTCGGCTTACCTTCATTTCCTAGCTATTCTCATGTCATTTGGATAGGGGGCAGTTTGGTGTTAAATTTCGTCTTCTATTAAAGTAGGAACTCTGCTTCTGATGCTGTGTTTTTCCTTCCAGGTCAAAAACTAAGACACTTTTTAATTGAGAGAGAAAACACGAGCTGAACTGAGAGCAGTAGAATTAAAATATCAACATTTAAATGCTTTTAAAAGTTGAAGTTAGTCCCGGATTCATGCTTATAAACCTAGGTTACTGTGTATCTCCAACATAAGCAGTATTGTGCTGAGGCTGTAGATATACAGAGTGCAAATGCAGGATGCAGCCCTGGAGAATCAGGAAATGAAATTTATAGGGAAAGCATGGGGCAGTGTCATTAGTAATTGGTTTCAAATGTTACTCAAATAAATTTAGTATAGATATGATGCTGGAGTAGTTTTTAACTATAATGAGTTTGAATACAAAATGCCTAATGGATTAGTTTAGCACAATTCTCGGTGTGTGTGGATCACTGAATCCTGTTTGCGGGAGACATTGAGGCTTTTAAACTCGATGGAATAAAAAGGGAAAGAAGAAGGAAGTCTTGCTTCTGCTTCTTCTGAGATGCGCTAGTCTGCCATGGCCTTTGGATGCCCCTTTCCAGTCTTTCAGTGCCGGTGTTTGACTTCCTTGTGTGAACTCACACAGGACTCCGCAAGGAGCTCCAAGTGCCTTAGAATTTTGACTGGACCTTCTGACTCTCCAGTGTGCCAACGCTACCCATGTGTGCTCTTCCAGGTGGCCACTGTAAGCCTACATTTAAGTTCTCTGTGTATCATATCAGATTTACATCTCTTACATCGGTAAGAGCCATAATTTTTGCACAGTGTGTAAGTAATGTGAAGTTCTTTCCATGACTGAAGCAGTCCTCTGTGTTTCATATTAAATGAATGATTTGAGTTCTGTGTAATTTTGCCCTTTCTTCGTGTCTCTTTTTAGAATTTTGGCAAGCTTCAGACCTCGGTGATTCTTAAGAGAAACTGATGTGACTTCCTTTCATACTGTTGGGAATGTCTATCTTTGTCTTCCTCTCTGGAGTGACCATCCAGACCCTGGTGTCTAATAACAACAGCACTGATGAAGGGGTCATCTCATCACTGCTCTCTACAGCCCTGCATGTCCTCCATGGGGACTTACAGCATGAATACCACAGAGCCTGTGGACACTGGTGGGGGGAAGAGGTGGAGGGAGGAGAACAGTGTCCAAGAACACTAAGCCCACCTCTGACCATGGTTAAAAAGGACATTAGAGGCTGGCTGAAACTGCTTCCTGCTGCACTTGGGGCTGGTGTCCTGCCTGCTCCCGGGGGGAAAAAAAAAAAAAAAAAACATTTAAAGAGAAAGAGGAATCGGAATTTGATTTAATTTGGCACATTGATTTTAAGTATTTCTTGGAGCAATATATATCCAAATGAAGGATTCCAGTGCTTAACCCTAGTGCCCACTGTCAAATCGTGCAAAAACTGCCAATAATCATATGAATATTATCACATATCACAATCGCTTAACAAATCATTTAATAAATTACTTATCTAATACTTCAGAATTGCTCCTTTATTCTCCTGGCCACTAGAAAATTCTCAGTGTAAAGTTTAGAACATATTTTAAAACTTCTGGGAAACCAGGGGTGATTCCTGTACACTGCTCTGTATTCTCCAGACCTATAACTCACTAGTATTCTTTCCCATCATCGTAAAGTAGCAACTACTCATCCGAATGAATTCCCCCATTACTTTCTAAAGACACAAATAATTAAATAATGAAAATTCCTTTCACATAACTTAAAATAACGAGAAAATTTCTACAGAAATTAACGTGATACGATGTGCTGAAAATATAATAACCATCTGGGAAAACAAAGGTGCAATTATTTTTTCTAGAAGAAGAATTAGCATATAAAACTCACAATTTTCTCTTTTTTCTATGTACATAACTAAGCCTAGTTTTTTTTTTTTTTTTTTCCTTAGTGATCATATCAGCCTGCAGTCTTGGCATAGTGGAGAAGGGTTCCTTTTCCCCAGAGCCTACTAGCATTTGTTATTGGCTCATTTCTCAATAATGCAGATTCTTTCTGGAATGAGATGGAATCTCAGTGCTATTGTAATTTACATCTCTTGCATGACCAGTGTTGTTGAACATTTTTTTTCATTTATTTGTTTGCCATTTGTACTTCATCAAAGAAGTGTCTCTTCATTTCAGATGCCCATTTTTGGACTGGGGCTTTAAATTTAATTTCTTTTATTTGTGCTTTTATGTATTAGCCCTTTGTCTGAGGAATAGCTGATAAAAAATTTGTCCACACTGTGGATTATATCCTCACTCTCTTTCTAATTTCTTTTGCTGTGCAAAAACTAAGATGAGAATCCATTTTTTGATTCTCTGTGATATTTTCTGAGTAACTGGAGTTTTGGTTATAAAGTCTTTGTCTACATCAATGTCTTCAAAAGTTCTGTTTTACTTTCCAGCAGATTTAATTTTCCTGCTTTAATATTTATATCTCTGATCCATTTTGATTTTAGTTCACTGCATAGTGAATGATATAAGCCTAGTTTTAATCTTTGGCATGTGGAAAGTCCATATTTCCAGAATCATTTATAAAGAGGCTATCTCCCAATGCAGGCATTTGGTTCCTTTGTCAAACATAAGATGACTGAGCATTTTTTGAGGTTGTTTGTGCATCTTCTTGGTTCCATTGATACTCAGGTCTGTTTGTTGTTGTTGTTGTTATTGTGTGCATTCTGATTTGTTTTATTTTGCTGGTACAATGCTGTTTTCATCACAGTAGATTTGTAGTATAATTTCAAGACAGGGATTATGATACCCTCTGATTTGCCTTTGTTTCTCAGAATTGTATTTGCTGTTTTAAGGTCTTTTCTCATTCCAAAAGAATTTTAGAATTGTTTTCTCTAACTATGTGAAAAATGCTATTGGTGTTTCAATGAGGATTGCATTAAATCTATGTAACAATTTTCAAAGTATGGTCACTTCTATTTTATGGATTCTTCCTACCCAAGAACAAGAGACATCTTTCCATTTTCTAAAATCCTATTCAATCTCCTTTTTCAGAGTACTTTAGTTTTCAACTAGATCTTTTAATTCCTTCATTGAATAGATACCTAGGTATTTCATTTTGGGGATAATATTGTGAAAGGTCTTATTTCACTAATTTTTCTCAGTAATTTTCAAAATTTGACTTTGTAACCACATACCCTGTTGAATTTCATTATTAAATCTAAAAGCTTTTCTTTCTCTTCTTCTTCTTCTTCTTCTTCTTCTTCTTCTTCTTCTTCTTCTTCTTCTTCTTCTTCTTCTTCTTCCTCTTTCTCTTCTTTTTCTTCCTCCTCCTCTTCTTCTTCCTCTTCTTTCTCTTCTTCTTCTTCTTCTTCTTCTTCTTCTTCTTCTTCTTCTTCTTCCTCTTTCTCTTCTTCTTCTTCCTCTTCTTCTTTCTCTTCTTCTTCTTCTTCTTTCTCTTCTTCTTCTTCTCTTCTTCTTCTTCTTCTTCTATTTTCTTCTTCTTCTTCTTTTTCTTCTTTCTCTTCTTCTTCTTCTCTTCTTCTTCTTCTTCTTCTTCTTCTTCTTCTTCTTCTTCTTCTTCTTCTTCTTCTTCTTGAGTTTTTGAGGTCTTCCATATAGAGTAACATGTCATTCAAATATAATGAAAATTTAACTTCTTTTTTTTCCTATTTTTATTCCTTGTATTTTTCACTCTTGTGTAATTACTCTGGCTAGTGTTTCCAGAAATATATTAAACAGGAGAGGTGATAGTAGATATATTTGTTTTATTTCTGATTTTCAAGTGAGATCTTTCAGATTTTGTACATTTAGTATGATGTTGACTGTTGATTTGTCATAGATGGCTTTTATCAGGTTTGAGATAAAGGTTATCTACTCCAATTTTTTGTAAGGTTTTATCATAAATTGGTGTTTGGCTTTGTCAAATACGTTTTCTGCATATATTGAGATTATCATATGGTTTTTGTCCCTGATTCTGCTAATATACTGTATTGCGTGTGCTTATTTGAGAATGTTGAACCATCCCTGTATCCCAGGAGTTAATGTAATTTGGTCATGATGTATAATCTTCTTGATGATTTTCTGCACTTTTTTGCCAAAGCCTTACTGAGGATTTTTGCATCTAGATTTCTAGGGAAATTGATGTGTAGTTCTCTTTTCAAGTTTAATCTTCCTCTGGCTTTGATATCAGGGTAATAGTTACTTCAGGAATGAATTTGAGAGTTTACTCCACTTTCAATTGCATTGAAGAGATTGCAAAGTAATAGCATTAAATCCTCTCTAAATTTCTTGTAGAATTCAGCAGTGAATCAGTTAGGACTTGGACTTTCTTATTGGTATATTTTTAATTACATCTTCTGCTCCATTGCCTGATACTAGGTTATTTAGAATTTTTATAACTTCTTGATTTAGCATTTGTAATTTATATATATAGTATGTATATATACATACTATATATGAAGAGAAAGAAAGAGAGGAGGAAGAGTCTGTCCATGTTTTCTGTGTTCTCTATCTTATTAGAATACAGGTTTTCAAAGTAGATATTGATGATCGCCTGGATTTCTTCAGGATCTGTTGTGATTTCAATTTTTTCATCCCTAACTGCATGGATTTGAGTCTTTTCATTCCTTTTCTGAAAATGTTGACTAAGGATTTGTCTATCTTTTTCATCTTTTGTATAACCAACTCTGATTCATTGATTCTTTGTAGTGTTTTCTTCATCTCTATTGCATTAATTTCTCCTCCAGATTTATAGTTTCCTCCCTCATACATGGTTTGGTTTGACTTCCTTGTCTTTTTCTACAAGCTTGAAGTTTAACACTAGGTTGCTAATTTGAGTTGGTTCTGTTTTTCCGACATGAGAATTCACACCTATAACTTTCCCTCGTAGAACTGCTTTCATTGCATCCCTTTAATTCCAGCATGTTGTTTAGCACTATTATTTAATTATTAAAATTTTCTAATTTCTTCCTTAATTTCATTTGTGACCCATTTGTGGTTCAGGGATGGTATTTCATTTCCGTGTGTTCATGAAATATTTGTGGTTTTTTTTTTTTTTTGCCTCATTCTGATTTTATGCCACTATGATCTGATATTATGCATGGGGTAATTACAATATCTTTGCATTTACTTCAGCTTGTTATATAAGCTAGTGTGTGGTCTACTTTGAAATATGTCCCATGCACAGCTAAGAAAAATATGTATTCTGATATGGGGTGCAAGACTCCATAGACACCTAGAAGTTTAGTTCAGTTCTGATATTTCTTTGTTGACTCTTCATCTATTTCATCTATCTGTTTGTGACAACGAAGATCACTTATTATAATTGTATTAGCAGTATTTTGATTTTTATATCAGTGATCATTTGCTTTATATAGTTGGTTGCACCAGTATTTGGTGCATATATATTGATTATTATATATCCCTGATGGATCATTCCCTTTAAAAAGTTGTAGTGACCTTCTTTCTCTCTTCTAATCAGTCTTGGCTTGAAATCCATTTTGTCTGCAAATAGAATATCTACCTCTGCTTTTTTTGGGTTCCTGTCACATGGAGTATTGTTTTCTGTCCTTTGACTTTCAGTCTAAGAATTTCTTTCTATTAAGTGTGTTTCTTGTATGCAGCATATTGTTGAATCTTGCTTCTTGACCCATATTGACAGTCTTTTTCTTTCGATTGAATTGAGACCTTGTACATTGATGATTATAACCGTTACGTATGGATTTGTCCTTATCATGTTATTTTCCTGTTGTTGGTTCTCTTTTATTCCCCTGTATTTATTTCCTTTGTCTGCTGGATTTATACTTTTGGAGCTCATGAAGTAGTCCTCCTTACCTATTTCTTGAATGTCCTTCAGAATATTCTGGAGTACTGGTTCAATGATCACAAATTTTTTCAGGCAGTCTTTCTCATGGAATTATATTATTTCCATCAATTTTGAAATGTAGTTTTGCTGCATAATCAATTCAGGTTGGAGGTTCTTTGCTTTTTAAAGCTTAAAATAATTCAAGTTCTTGCCTTAGAGTTTTGTTGAGAAGGCTCTTATGATTTTGATGGGTTTTCATTTGTAGGTGACTTGTTTCTTTCTCTAACAGCTTTGAATAGTTTGTTCTTTGTTGATTTTCTGGAATCTTTACTGTTATATCATCACTGTCCTTTTTAACATTGCTAACTGGACTTCTAGATGTCTCATTTATCTGTATGTGAAATTCTGTTTTCTATGGTTGGTAAGTTTCCTGCCATTTCTTTTGTAAAAAGGCTTTTTTTTTTAAATGTCATTTGTGTTATCTCATGCTTTTTCATTCACTTCTTCATCTAGCAGCTGTTGGATCAATGTTTTCATGGCCCCTTTCTATTTTTAAGAAGTCTTTCTTTTCATGATCACTAACCACAACCCTGTCTTCTGTAGCTGAGACTCTCACATTGGTTCATTCTGCTGCATATATTTTTAGTGGAGTTTTTGAACTCCTGGATATCTGTTGAACATGTTTCATGGATTCCATTTTATTTCCTATGTTAGGAATTCAAGGTTTCCATCATTGTCCTAAGCTCCTTTATCTTTGTATCCATATCTTTTCTAGAGTCACTAATCATTTCTTTTACTGGGGTCACTATCTTTATCTGAGAGATTATTTCTGATTTGATTTTCCTAAAGCCACATTCATCCACTTCGTTACTTCATTTGTTACCACTTTCAAGAGTCCAAGTGGGTGACTCAAATTGTCCCATCTCATTGCCCATTGGGTTTACCTTTGGTAAACTGGGAAATCTGTGATTGTGCCTTCATTTTCTTTCTTTTTTTTTGTTTTGGTTTTTGTTTATGTTCTGAGTTTCTGTTTATAAATTGCTTATGAAAGGTAGCTTTCTTGCTAGTATTTACAAATGACTGCTTCTCTGAGATGTCTTTCAGGTGTAGCTGGCTTTTGGGTTTTGAGTCTGTTGCAAGATCCTATCTCTTCACTTTACTGGAGAGAGTAAGTTGCTGCCCATTTGGTCTGGCCTGTGGCTCTTTGGCACTGGCCTATAGTATTTTTTATGATTCAGTTTTGGCTACCAGGAAGAAGAACTGAATAGAACATATCTGTCACTTTGGCAAAAGTAGTACAATCAGCAATAACATTAGCAATACACACAGACTAGAAAATGGCAGTGAGGTAGCTACTAATTTACCACTTTATATTTGTGATTGTATAACAAAATCTAAAACAAACTGGAAAATTGTGAATTTGCCCTTCCTATGGGCTGGTGCAAACCATCTGGGGACCTGGAGGAAAAACAAGGAGCTAATTTGACCTTCCCATGAGGCAGGCCAGAGCAAGTCATGCAGGTCCTGGAAGGAGAAACAAAAATCCAATTTGCCCTTCCCATGAGCCAACTAGCATGTGGACTAGGAGACATAAACACTTCCCCCTACCCTGTAAGCAGCTGATTTGGAGGAACACAAGGCTGAGTTGCTACCAACTGACATATAAAAACAACTTTCTGCTTGTATTATCTGATTGATTTCACAAGCCTAAAGTCAGTAGTCTGAGAAATTATTAAGAGGATAACAATACGCAATATAGCAAATACGAGGAATTTCCTTCTGTCTTGATTTTTCAAATCCATTGTTGTTCTCACTGTTTTGTGTTGTTCCATTTATTGTTTTATTGTATTCAATGTCCTGTTTTGATTAGTTTTATTCTGTTTTGTTTTGTTTAATTTTATTATGTTTTGTTTAATTTTATCATGTCTGAGGGGCAGAAAAATTGAAGGCAACAAAAATAATTATGTAGCTTTAATGGGAATGTCATTGGGAAGCTCAAATTGCTGATTTTCTATCACCCTGTTTTGAAGTCCAGAAAAACTTTCATTGTTTTGTTTTGATTGGATTTCTTCTGTTTTATTTTATTCTCTTTAAAATAAAATGTAAACAAAGAAAAAGAAAATTGTAGAGAGTTAATATGCCCCCAAAGTGGCGATTTTACTCTCAGGTGAAAAAATTTGAAGGTTGAGGAGAAAAATAGAGAACAGAATAAGAAGAAGAGAGGAGAAGCAAGGCTGGAGGACAAAGGAAGGTTATATGAACTTTAGGAAACTGGGTAAGGAGACGGGGGGGGCGGGGAGAGAAGAAAGAAAGAAAGAAAAACAAGAACAGAACAGCCACAACAAGACAACTAAAAACAGTGTTCATACTCATATAAAAACAAGAGCACATAATCAAGGAAAAAGAAAACAAATCAAAACAAAACAAAAAAATCAAGAAAAGATGAATAAAAATGTCCACTCTGGGCATGACTCTATTTTTATTGGTAGTCCAAGTATACAGATACAGCACAGATGCATGTTGATTAATCCCCCCCCAAAAAAATCTTTAGATTTATGGTGGGATAATGTATAACCCCAATGAGCCTATATCTTTAGTTCCACTGAAGTTCAGCCTAGTTTCTGGTTATGAGGCTGGAATTGGATTTATTCAGCCTGCAACACTCACATTACTTCTGCCAGCTTGAACTTGGCTTCCTGCTAGTTTGAATTTGGTTCTTTGACCTACTGTGGATTTGAACTAGCTTTCATATTACCCTGACACTGAGAGCCATTGGATGCAGCCAGCCCACAGCTGCTCTGAGTTTTGAGTTCAGTTTGACTCTCTCCAAAATAGCTACCAGCCAACCATGTCTCCAAAAAGACAGCTGAAACCAAGTAACTTAGCAGATACTGCAGTTCAGTACATCCTCTAGTCCAGTTCACTGGTATACTTCTCCATGTAGGCCTCTAAGGTCAGCAGTTGTCGTCAAATGTCTGCAGCTTGAAGCTCCCCCTCCTATGCAGTGAGTCAGAGCTCAGGGAGAAAGCATCACTTGTCATACCCGTCTTTTGAATTGAAGTCTCTCTCTTTTCCCTGTGTGCCTCAGTTCTCATTTTAGATCATTACTGGTCCCTGGAGACCTACTTCCCTCCTCTTTTTCTTCCTCACATTATGATATTCCAGATCTAGACACCAAATCTCAAGAGAGGTTATGTCTCCGCTGTTCACCACTCCTCCGTCTTTCCAGAAATTCTTTAGAAAAATGTTTAAGGGAGTTAGGTAATTAATTTCACACCTAAACTAATGATTATCTTGTAGCAGAGTCAGTGGTTTGGAAGAAACAGAATTGACACAGATGTGATATCTTATTAGCTAAGCATTTCCAGTTATGGCAATAAAGGAGATTCCTTATATACCTATTTCCTGCTCATCTTGATGATCTTTCTCCCTTCCCTTCCTCTGCTCCATATGGTTTATCCTTCAGATTTGGCCTGGACAGTATTTCATCTGGAAAGCATGCCTTAGTGATATGGACTGTATTAAAATACAGTAAATCCTTGAGTTATGACCAGCCTGACATATAAATAATTTGGGTTATAACCAGAATTTTAGATTTAACTTTTGACCAAAGTTTTGAGTTATAACCTGAATATTGACCATTTTTGTCCAGGTGGTCTCAGATACAGATTTAGCCTTTAAATACTTCTGGAGGGAACATTACAACATACTTTCCTGTATGGGGTTAACTGAGAAATACTAAGCCAATGTCTCTTAAAGGACACTGAAATCTGCCTGTGTACAGCAAATAGAAGACTGTGTAAAGAAGCCTGAGCCTTCAATTAACAATCTGAATTACAACCAGCCCTCAGGAATGCATTGAGCTCCTAAGTCAAGGGTACACTGAGGTTTAATGCATTACTGATATATGATATGTCTATCACTAAAACAACATATCTGGTACACATCTTTTCACAATATTGACTACAAAATTATGTGTTTACCTGGTTGTTCAGTTGGAATTTGAGTTCCTTTCTACTTTGAAAGGTTTTTGGGTTTTTTTGTTTTGTTTTGTTTTTGTTTTTTGGTTTTTGGTTGTTTGTTTGTTTTGTTTTGTTTTTGTCTTTTTCCTTTTTATTGGTATCAGGGATTGAACTCACGACTGCCTGCTTGCAAGACAGATGTTTATGCCACTGAGTCAAACCTCTAGCTCCAAGGTTTCTGGTTTTATCACCAAAATGATACGTCTTACTTTTGGGCTACTTAGACTTCCATCACTCTAAATAATTGGAGAACCCTCTGTAATGCATTCTACTAGGCATGTTGCACCTGTTAATTCAAAAGCATATACTGAGTCATTGGTGTTAAAGTGAAATGTGACTACATATAACAAGAAGGGTAAAATGACCATATCACTGACCCAGATGTAAGCCAGCCAGCCCTCGAGTTGCAAAGCCACTTTTGATTTTTACAAAATTCAGAAAAATACAGTGAAGAAGATCCAGTATTCTGACCATCAGAAAGCAATGACTTACCATTTTCGTATATTACTAATTAATTTGTATAGTAATTATTTTCTAGTGAAAGTATTTATCATATACATGTATATATTCTGACTCCTAGAGGAATATCATATTACTGAATTAATTCTTTTTAAATTATACAAAGTCCAAGTACCACCTATACTTAGAAGAGATCTTTGCAAGTACACAAAATTTATAAACTTTTCCTCCTCACCCTTTCAGTGTCATAATATGTTTTGATAATTGTTTTTCACTTTGTCACTGATTTAAAAATTTCCAACTGTTAGCTTTTTGGAACTAGAGCTCTTTGTGGAAATAAAGAAGATGCATGGATGAGAAAGTTGGACAATTCTGCTTTCTATCCACAGTACAAAAAAAAAAATCTATAACTCCAAACTTTTTAGAGTAAAGCAAACATTTAGAAAGTCATAAAATATCAGAGCTCTAAGAGACTGGATAAGATCTAAGACTTCCTAGGACAAAAGCATAGCTGTTTCAATAGTGCTCGTAGGTTCAGTCATTCCTCTTGGTCACCTGAGTAAAAGGGACCAAAGAATATTAACATAGCACTGTGAGAAAAATCATTGGGAAGCCACTTAAGTATAGGAAGTTTTGAGCTCTTGTTTCGTGTTGCTGATGCTAGAGATCAAATCCAGGACCTTTCACATGGTAGGCAGGATCTCTACCACTGAGCTACAATCCCCAACTACTCAAAGTGGAAATTTATATAAATTTGTTAAAACCTTTCATTTCTGAGTTGACTTTTATCCGGCACTGGAAACTTCATGTGGATACTGTCTTGAAATTCTTTCAGACAGTGCTATCCAGTTATAATTCATATCATACTTTATATGATCTAATGCTTTACAGAATATTAGGGATTATATCCAGATGTTCCCTAAAGCTTCATGGAATCATAATAGGAACCTTAAAAACTTAACTGGGCTACAAGGACATCATAGCTGACTTGATTTGAGGAGGAGGTATCTGGTAGGAAGAGGTGAGTCACTGTGAATGTGAACAGAAAGTTATATTTCCCTTCCCAAATCCTCCCTTACCACTCAATTTTTGGGCTTCCTTTCTCCACCATGCCCTTGTGCCATGCTGTCCTCCCTTGGGGCCAGCCAACTGTGGAATAAAATATGAACCAAAATTAAAATTTCCCCTAATTCATAGGTATCAGCTATTGTGTCTCAGCAATGAACAATTTACTAAGACATAGTGTATACTTACATTATATTCATATTAATGTTATTATATTATTTACATCAGAAGCTAGAGCCACAATAACAAGGGTGATATGGACACTCAAAAGAAATAATGTATTTTTTCATATTTGCCTTGATGAGAGTTACACCAAGATTCAATGACAGATACAACCCAAGGTCACTTTTCATTGGAGGTTAATAAAGAAGAGTGGCAAATATAAATCTTTTATTTCCCACTGAAGCCCAAACTTTGGCCTATTCTGCTACTTCATTTCTTAAAGCTGTGGCTTTATGAAGAGAAACAGATTTATTTCATACGGACAGATCTGCATGACATGGCAAAAGTCTGAACCCTAATCTTTTGCAGATTCATCTTTCTTGGTTATAGAAATACCAGAGAATGGAGGAATGGTCCAAATTTTTATTTATAGTTTATATAATGCCATGGTAGGTGTGTATAGATGAATTTCTCAGGCTGGGAATGCATTCAAATTCATTGTCTTTGCATTAGTCTGAAGCTGATTGACAGAGTTCTTCAGGACTCACTTTTTCTTTGGGGGGCTGGAATGCTGGAGATCATTCTAACTGTACCATCTTAGCTGACGATCCTGAAATCTGAGCCACATATGCCTCTTGCTTAGAGTGTGGATTTCTACTATTCGCATTACAAGGCTGGTTCCTAACAATGCAGTGGAAGGCTGTGTGAAGCAGTGAAATGGTCAGGTGAGTACCTCCTAGGTGTGCTTATGTTCCTGTGAGGCGGACTAAGGAGGACAGTGCACCGGCCAAGGAAAGCCACTGAAGCAGGCCATGCTGTCCAGAGCAGTGGCTTGGCTGTTCTCCTCACTGATGAGCGGAAGCGCTGTGTGGAGGTGACTGCGACTTGCAGAGCAGCTCTAAGCAGGGATCAAGGAAAGATCAATGGAGAGCTGAAATCCTGCTCCAAAATCTCTTTCAATAACTAGAAAGGGTACAAATCCATGGACCCAAGGAAAAGAAGAAGAATCACCCTGCATGCCTTATTCAATCTCATCTCCTAGAACTCATTAGTAGAGTTTGCTCCTTTAGCTGACATCTGATAAGGTTTGCTCAGCTCAGTTCCTCAGAGGAAATATAAAGACGATGAGCTAACAAGAAATACTAAAATGATTAGCAGCTTTGCCTGTGTAACATCTAGACTGAATAGAAGCTCTGGCAACCGAAAGCTGACCCAAAGAGACAGCAATCTGAAAAGTCCACCAAATAACTCACTCTCCACAGTTCACACAGGTGACCTGCATGCTTGTGCATGCTCTTCAGACTTAGAATAAACAGTGCTGTTCTGACATGTCTTTTAGATACAGAAGTCACTGACTTCACATAAAGTGCCTTTAATGGTGGATTTGGCTAAGAACAGTCAACCAGAGTCAGAGTGACTTCAGATTTATATTTCCACATGTCATCATAAAGTGCATTTTGAATTTCTGTACTTTCTTGGCTGTCAGGATACAGAAAAAAAAAAAAAGGAATTAAAGAAAAAGTGCAATACCTACCAGTACAATTACATCGTACATTACTGTTCAGAAACACCTGGGAATTTTCATGACATTCTATTTCAGTTCTTCTGGATTTCAGCAAGGTATCCAACCAGCTTTCTTGCTGTTTTCAACATTTTCTCTTTGTCTTTTCATTAAACAGTTCAAATACAATGTGTTTAGATATGATATTCTGTATTCTACTTGGACTTTGAGATTCTTTAATCTATGAATTGTTTTTATAAAATTTGACAAATTTTCTATTCTCAATTTCTCTTTTTTTTTCTTTAACTCACGTTTTTAACATATTGAAATACTTGATAATTTCTGGCCATGTTCCTTTTTCTTGACTATCTTTATTTTCCCTTCATCATATGAGATTTTTATTGAAATAGTTTGAATTTTGATGATTTCTCTACTATCATTTTTAAGCTCCTGTAGTAAAATCTCTTGTTTCTGTTATACTTTTCAACCGCAGTTTTTCATGTCATTTTTATATTGAAATTTTCTGTTTGATGTCTCATTGTTTTCATACTTTCATTGAATTCTTTAATAAATTACTTCCTTTAGTCCTTAAATATTTTTATAACCTTCATTAAAATATTTATCTTCAAAGTTCCCCATCTGGATCGACTCAGAGACAATGTGTATTTTCACATTATTTCTGCAGTTTGAAATACACTTCCCTTGTAATAAGTCATGGACTATTTTGTTAAACATTGGACATTTTATGCATCCTATTGCAGCATCCCTGAGTTTTGATTATTCAGAGTTAGTTTTGGTCTGTTTGCCTTATGACAAATGTCTGAACTAATCCTGTGGAGTTTCTCTCATAGCAGGCAGCACCTGAAGTCTCTCTGCTCTACTTGGCATTTATATTTTTAACTTCAGTTTTAATATATTGTTAGGAATTAGTCCTCTTTCAGGGTAGTTTGCTATTAAGTACCTGGATTTTTGTTGGCCATGTGTGTGAAGGCATCTTCTCCTTGCTGTATATGAGTTAAGAAACACACAGTCCAAGCACTTTGCAACTCTGTGAAGTTTAACGATCCGTTGAGCTCATTCACCTCCCATATGCACCTGAATGGTGCCTTACATGTATGTAGCCAGAGGTGTATAAGCAATGAAGGCCCCTGAATTTTCTGTGGAGTAAGCCATGTAGACTATAAGAGATATTTGGGGAGGTATTGAGTTCCACTTTGATGGTCTTATTTCCCAAATAACACTTAAATTTCTAAATGATCAGTCCATTTCTTTACAGCTCATTTACATTTTCCCTGTCAGGATCTTTGTAATTTTTGCCTTCTCCATTCTTTTACTGTTTTACCTCTGTTCCTTCTGGCAGTAATGCTCTAATTTTTGTTTGCCCTTCCCTGGTAAGATATAGCTTAGGGCACCCAACACAACTAAGATGATTGATGAGGGCAATAAAATAATATTACACTAAAAGGCCACAGACTTCCACTGTTACTACATGGAGTTCAGTAGATGTTCTTAACCAAGTGCTTTTCAATTTGTTCTCTGTTTTTGAGCAATATCCAGATTGATGAGACGATTGTTTGTGAACTTTATTAATTATTGCTGGTTGGAAGTAGAATTTTCTGAGCTCCTTCATTCATCATTCTAGAAGTTCTATCTTTGGTTCACATTTGTAAGACCTTGTTTGAAGTAAGACCTGAAGTTCTGCTTGCTACATCAGTCAGCAAGGTTCAAGTGATCTGAGAACAAGTTCATCAAGTCTTCTGAAACATCATGTGTTGGGAAAACTCCAGGTAAGAAGAGTGATAGTTGGTACCAACTGCATTATGGAGCTACACAGACAACAGCTATCAGATATCAGATTCTAGAAGAGATACATCTGTGGAGCATGGCTGTTGTATGTTTGTCTTAATTTTTCATCAGGATACTGTTTTTTTAGCATAGGTGATAGGAGCAGAATTTTTCAGTTAACCATAAAGAACACTTTTAGGTATCTTCACAGATGAAATCACACTGAGTTGCAAAAGTGTTTTATTAGTTATAAATCCTACCAGTGACTACATAATAGAAGGCTTTACTTCAATAGATACAGCCACTTCAGACCCTGCAAAGCGGAAAGCACATCACACATACAATAAGTATAAAAAGGAAACTTTCAGTTTACATTCTTGGTAATAAGGTAAAAGCCTGCATATTCGTTGCTAACTGCATTTTTCTTCCACAGTTACTCAGTTCATGCCTTTAATCAGTGCTGTGATTAATTTTTGTTAATTTGCCATCATATTACATAGATTACAGTACATCCTTTTCTTGTAAATTTATATATATATGTAAATTAAATTATTGATAACTTTGCTCGTAATGACTATTATTAAAATATATGTTAGCTTGTAGGAAAAATAAGGAAACAAAGACATGACTGTGCTTAAATTTAAGTATTTTTATGACACTATTTAAATTAACTTAGGTATTAAAGTATAGTCATCAAATGGCCACCAGCTGAGGAACAGATAAAAAAAGATGTGATATTTTTATATAACAGAGTATTACTCATCTATAAAAGGAATAAATTTGAGGCTTTTATAGATAGATGGATGCAACTACAAATCATACGCATAAATGAAATAAGTTAAAGTCACATGTGTAAACATCATATTGCCTCTCTCATGTAAGAAACTGAAAAAGTAAATAAGATCCAAAAAGTCAATAGATATTGTGAAAGGGAAAGAAACTGCTCAAAAGGGAAAAACAGCTGGGATGGAGAAAAAGGGAAAAGAAGGAAGGGAATATATATATATATAGCTAAGATAATTGTATTACTAATTCTATTAGTTCATGAAAAAAAATGTGAGTACTTACATTGTTTGATCTGGTTTTCATGTCTGTGTCTTGTAAACTGAGTAACTATTCCAAAGATCATAATATGCAATATAGTGACCATCGTTAATTTACTATGATCTTGTTTTGAAATCCTGTATTGTTTTTATTACTTTGTTTTTTATTGTTTTTTTTTCTTTTCATCTCTTTAAAAAAAGTATAGTCATCAGTTTTTCTTTGCCTGGCAGTGTCAAAATAAGCATAGATAAATTACAGCTCTGGAAGAGATTGATTTGTATAAAATGTGTAATACAACCTTTAAATATCTTTAAATGATTGTCTTTTATTGCTACTGGAACACTAAATTGTATTTTTTTAAATCCAGTATGACTTTGGGGTAGATAATAATACATGTTTAGAACACTACATTAGCACTTAATCAATAATTTTTCAATTGTAGCAAATTTTAATAGCATAAAAATATTTTGTTACTATTTTAATGTCCATTAACTCCACTGTCTTGGCTTCCAAAATGGCTTTATACATGTGCCAGTAACCTATGACTGGCAATCTTTTTCTTTTCGGTTATTATTTTTCTCATGGTAAATAGGTATGGTGTACACATACAACATACATCATAAATATATCACGTATGTAGTTTTTCCAATGTTTTTACCCATGCTCATAATTTATATTTCGAAATATTTTTCTTTAAAAATCCTTTTTTGAGGTCCTACGTGGACATCTGCTTCCCCTTAGAATCAGAGGCCAAGTCAGTCTTTGGCTGGACATTCATCACCCCTACTGACCACAGACAGAACATTTCAAACTCATCCAAGAACAGTATTTAGCTCATAAAAATGAAGCATCTAAGAGTGGTAAAATCTTTTATTTGTGTCCATTTGTATTATTTTTAGCTTTAAGTAGTACAAAATATTTAAAGGCAGAAAATATGGCTATAAAAGCATGAAAATGATTATTTTATCTGAGCTTGTGATTCTTTCTTGTCTTAGTGACGTTTCTACTCAAAGACCTACTTACCCTGAATTACATAATATATCTATTTTCTTACAATACCTGTTCTGTTTTATTTTAAAGAGAAAAAAATCAATAAAAACAATGATACAGAATTTCAAAACAGGATATAGGAAATTAGCAATGGGTAGTATGTATGTTATCTTCAAAGTATTAGCTCAGATACAAGTATAGACATGCATAGTTGATCAAACAATATAAGCACAAACTATTTTTTCATCAACTAAAAGAAATCAGTAGCATAAATATATATAAATATATGTATATTTTTTCTCTTCCTTTTCTCCTTTCACCCAGTCCAGTTGTTCTTTTGTTTAGATTTTCTTTCCTTTTCACAGCAACTATTGTAGATTTTTTATCTTACTTACTTTTTCAGTTTCTTACCCTAATGAGACAATACAATGTGATTTTGACCTGTTTCCTTATGAATATGGTCTCTAGTTACATCCATTTATCTACAAATTGTAGAGTTTACCCTTCTTTATAGCTGAGTAGTATTTCATTACATAAAAATACTACATGTTTTTTATTCATTCCTCAGTTGATGGGCATTTGGGTTGTTTCCAAAATTTAGCTCTTACAAATTGTGCTGCTATAAACACGGGTACAAATATATTACTGTCACATGATGATTTTAATTCTTCTGGGAAAGTACACAAAAGAGAAATAACTAGGTCAAATGGGATCTCCAGTCCTAGTTTTTGTTGTTGTTGCTGTGGTTTGTTTATTTTTTTGTTTGTTTGAGACAGGTTTCACTATGCAGTTCAGGTTGTCTTGAAATCACTTTGTAGCCCAGAATGTCCTCAAACTCACAGCAATTATCCTGCCTCAGCCTCCTGAATGCGAGAATTACAGGTATGCCTCACCATGCCCATCTCTAATCCCAGTTTTTTGAGGCATCTTCATACCCTTTTCCAGGCTACATCCTACCAACAGTGAAGTGTCCCTTTTTCCTGCAGCCCTCTCAGCATCCATTATTGGCTAATTTTTTAATAACAGCCACTCCTTCTGGGGTTAGATGGAATCTCAGTGCTGCTTCAATTTGCATTTCTTGAATGTCCAATGATGCCAAATTTTTTTTTCATATAATTATATGCCATTTATATTCCTTCACCTGAGAAGTGTGTATTTATCGCTGATGCTCATTTTTGAGTTGGATCTTTGAATTTGGGGTCCTGATAGTTTCACCTCTTCATATGTTCTAGAGATAAGTCCTTTGTCTGAAAAACAATTGGCTAAATTTTTTCTCTCTCTGCTGGGATTCTTTTTGATGTGCGAAAATTTTAAGTAAGATCTCAGAGGTTGATTCTCTAAAGTACTTCCTGTGCAGTTTGATTTTTGTTCATGACCTCTCTGGCTACTCCTATGTCTTCAAGATTTCTATCTACATTCTCTTCCATTAGATTTAGTGTTTCTGTTTTAATATTTAGATCTTGGAACCATTCTGAATTTAGCTTAGAGCATAGTGATAGACCTGGGTCTAGTTTTAGTTTATGGAAAGCCATTTTTTCTAATACCATTTATTAAAGAGGCTACTGTTCTTCCAGTGAGCATATTTGGCCCCTTTTTCAAAGATAAGGTGACTGTGTTTGTAGTTTTTTCGAAATCTTCTAATCTGTTCTGTTGATCCTCTGTCTTTCTTTGTTTGTTTGGTTGGTTGGTGTTTTGTTTTGTTTTGCCAGTACCCTGTTGATTTTATCACAGTAATTTTTTTGGCATAATTTCAAATCAGGGATTATGATGCCTCCTGCCTTGCCTTTATTACCCAGGATTGTCTTTGCTATTCTAGGTCGCTTCTATTTCCAAATGAATTTTAGGAATGTTTTCATTAGATCTGTGAAGTATGCTAATGGCATTTGGATCAGGACTTCATTAAATCCATATAACAGTTCTGAGAGTGTGGTGGATTGCTAACTGCTGGTCAGCTTGTAACAGCCAGATGAATTGACTCAGCATGGTGCTGAGCGTGGATGGCCCAGCTGAGGATTGTTGCCAAGATAAAAAGGAGACCTGGAGAGAAAGAGGTAGTGTTGTTATCTCTCTGGGGTGTGATTGGTTCTCCTGTTGCTGTTGGTTCTCATGGAAGAGCTTGTTGAGCTCTTTCCTGATATGAACTTTGCTGTTCTCATCATCAGAAGAGTTTGGGACCCTGTTGCTGCTGAGAACGGCCATGGTTCACTTTGGAGGAGCTCTGGTCCTCACACTGAGCATTGCTTCCTGGCTTCAGAGGGGAAGGCAGTATCCTACTCCAACACCAGGAGAAACTTGTTATGCTAGCTGGCTTCCTGATGTGAACTAGAGAGTTCTCATCATTGGAGGCTCTCTGGACCACAGTGTTGCTGCAGATGGCTGTTTTTTGTTGTTGTTGTTGTTTTGTTTTGTTTTGTTTTTCGGGGGAATCCTGCTCCTTACTTTGAGTGTTACTTTCTGGCTCCAGTGCAGATCCCTCAGCTCCCTGGCACAGATGCTTCATCCCACTAGCACAGACTTTCTGGATTCCACCACTGACCGTAGGGCCTTCCCAGCACAAATCCATGAAGTAAAGTTGCATGAGTCATTGTCTTGGGCTCTAGGCTCCCTGTTGGACTCATGGGAGGCATTGTCATGGGCTGTAAGCATTCAACTAAACTCATGTAGGATGTTTCCATGGTAACCAGACCCTACCCTAGATTCTCTAGGTCTTTGGTGTAAGGACAGATTTCCTGCACTTTCTTTGTATTTGACTCCGCGGGCAACTGTTACAAATGATACTGTAAATTATGCATCCTGTATTTTCTTGTTCTCTTTGCAAACCCTGACTATAACAAGGAGTGTAGCCATTTTCACAATGTTGGATTTTACTATCCATGAGGAAGCGATATCTTTCCATTTTCTGATATCCTCTTCAATCTCTTTTTTCAGAGTGCTGTAATTTTCAATGTATAGATCTTCTTTTCCTTTGTTATATTTATTCCTAAGTATTTCATTTTCTTGGATGCTATTGTGAAGGGTGTGGATTCCTAATTTCTCACTTGTTGTCTGTGTACAGTGACACTGTTTTCTGAGTGCTGACTCTGTATGCAGTTATGCTACTGGATTTGCTTATTAAATCTAGAAGTCTTTAGGTGGAATTTTATGGGGTCTTCTATGTAGAGTATCATGTCATCTGTGAATAATGATAGTTTAGCTTTTTCCTTTCCTATATTTATTCCTTTTATTTCTCTCTTATCTAATTGCTCTGGCTAATTTTCCAGAACTATATTGAATAGGAGTGGTGATAGAGGAATTCCTTGTCTTGGTCCAGATTTTACAGTGAGAGTTTTCAGCATTTTGTCCATTTATTATGATGTTGGCTCTTGTTTATCATAGATGGCTTTTATCAGATTGAGATAAAGACCATATATTCCAATTTTTTTCTAGGATTTTTATCATAAATGGGCATTGGACTATCAAAAGCTTTTTGAATTTTGGGATTAAATCTTTTCTAAGTTTCTTATAGAATTCAACAATGAATCTACCATGATCTGGACTTTTCTTTGTTGGTAAGTTGTAATTACATTCTCAACTTCATTAACTGATGTTGGGTTATTCAAAATTGTTATATCTTATTAATTCAGTTTTGATAATTTACATGTTGCCACAAATCTGTCCATTTCTTCTATGGTTTCTATCCTATGTGAGGAAAGATTTTTGAAGTATGTATTGATGGTATTCTGAACTTCAAGAGACTCTGTAGTGATTTCACCTTTATCATTCCTCAAAGAATGAATTTCAGTTTTTTATTTCCTTTTTATAATTAGAATGGCTAGAGTTTTATCAGTTTTATTCTTTCAAATAACAAACACTTCAATTCATTAATTCTTTGTATTATTTTCTTGATATCAATTGTGTTAATTTCTACTCTGATCTTTATAATTTCCTCTCTTGTATGGGCTTTCAGTTTGACTTGTTCTTTTTTTTTTTTCTAGAAGTTTGAGGAGAGTATTAGATTATTTATTTCTGATCATACTGTTTTCCTTATGTGAGACATCACTACTATAAATTTGCCTCCTAGGACTGCTTTCTTTGTGTCCCAAGGTTCTGACAATTTGCAATGTCATCAAATTGTAGATAATTTTTAATTTCTTCTTTTATTTCATCTGTGACCCATTGATTATTTCAGAAGGTATTATTTAATTTCCATGTGTTTATGGAGTTTTTGCAGTATTTTTTGCCAGTAATTTGCAGTTTTATTGCACTATGGTCAGATAATATACTTGGGACAATTTCAACTGAGAAGAAAATGTATTCTGATGTTGTGGTGTGGAAAACTCTGTAAATATGTACTAAGTCCATTTGTTCATGGATTTGATTCAGTTCTGTTATATTTTTGCTGATATTCTTATCTAGTTCATCTATCTCTTTGTGACTATGGGGTATTACGGACCCTTTGTTATAATTGTGTTATTGCTTATTTGATATTTAATGTTGACTAATACTTGTATTGTATAATTGGGTTCTCCAGTATTATATATATATATATATATATATATATATATATATATATGAATGATTGTTATATCTTCTTTTTGAATGTTTCCCCTAAAAGTATGTAATGACCTTCTTTATCTCTTTTAAGCCTTTTTGGTTTGAAGTTCACATTGACTACAAACAGAATAGCTATCCCTGCTTTTTTCTGGATTCCTGTTGCAAAGAGAATTGTTTTCCATCCTTTGACTTTTAGTATATGAATTTCTTTTTGAGGTAAATATGTTAGTTATATACAGAATATTGTTGGAACTTGTTTCTTGATCCATTCTGCCAGTCTGTTTCTTTTGATTGGTGAATTGGAGCCATTTACATTGATGGTAATAACTGATATGCATTGACTTGTCTTTGTCATGTTATTTTCCTACTGCTGATTTCCCCTTTGTTTAACTTGCTTGTCATATATGGTGGTTTCTTTCTGGTGTTGTTCTTGGAATTGTCATTTTCATCTCTATCTAGAATATCTCAGTTTCTTCATAGTGTAGGTTTTGTGATCATGAGTTTCTTCAGTTGTTCTTTGTCATGAGTATCTTATTTTCCATTAATTGTGAGTGATAGTTGTAATCATTGTGTCACCTTGAGAAATTTAAGTTTAATGAAGTGACTCAGCAAGGTCCTCACTTACAGACACCCTCTTCATGTGCACGAAGAGGACATGGAAATGGTGTGAGTGCTACACTCACCCGAGGGGGTGGAAGCCTCCTTAGAATATAAGGGAGGAAAGGAGGCTTGCTCTCCTCACATTTTACTCTTGTTGCTTATGCTGTCTTCTGCCACCTTGAAGTGTTATCATGCCACCTTGCCTTAGAGCCCTCTGACTAGAGATGGAAACCACCACAAGCTATGAGATAAGTCAAACTTTCCTCCTCTAAAGTAACACGGACATGAATTTTTCAGGGTACATTAATCTTGGTTGAAAATTGTTGTTGTTGTTGTTGTTGTTGTTTTTTCAGGACTTGAAATACTTCACTCCAAGATCTTCTTGACTTGAGGGTTTATGTTGAGAAGTGTGCCATGATTCTGATGGGCTTTCCTTCATAGGCAATCTGTTTCTTTTCTCTAACAGCTTCTAATATTCTGTTCCTGTGCTGAATTTCTGGGATCTTATTATATGTCTGGTTGTAGATTTATTTTGGCCATGGCTAATGGAGTGCTATGTGCCTCACTTATCTCTATTTTAGATTATTTTCCTGTGCTTGGGAAATTTTCTGCTATTACTTCTGCAAATATTTTTTAATGTCATTTATGTTGACTCCTGCTGTTTCACTGACACCAATTATTCTTATATTATTTTTCTTTGTACTGTCTCACAGCTTTTGAATTATTATTTCTTAATCTTTTATTATTTTCAGGATGTCTTTCCTTTCACGTTCCCTAGTTGCAGTGCTGTATTCAAGGTCTGAAAATCTGTCTTTAGTTTTGCTCAAGCAGTTTTTCCAGCTTTCAAAGCATTTTTAATTTCCTGGATACTAATTTGAATTCATTTCATGCATTCTGTTTCTTTCCTACATTGATCATTCACTGTTTCCATCCTCACCTTGTCATCTATAATTTTATCCATCTCTACTCTAGATTTGCTGAGCAATTCCTTTATAGATGTTGACATTTCTTTTTTTTTACCTGAGAGTTTATTTCTGATCTAATTTTCTCAATAGTGTCAAGGATTTATTTCTTTGGTTGCTACCATTTTGGAAATTTCAGGTATGTGGCTTTTAATTCCTTCTAAATCAGTGTCTCCTGGACTTGTACTGGATAGGCTGGAGGTCTGAGATTGCATTTTGCTTTTTCATCTTGTCTTTTTTTATTTTTAAAAAAGTTTTTATTTGGTTTTCTCTGATGATTCTTGTGGGTTTTTGTAGTATATAGCTATATCACTAGAATCAAGACCTCACTAGGAAAAGTCTGTTCTTCAGGTATGCCTTCTGTGTGTGTCAGATTCTTGGTTTGTGTTTTAAAAGATCCTGCCTTCCCAATTAATCAAGACTGGGGTCTTTAGTATTTGTTTGGCTCAATCCCTGGTCCTTTGGTATAGGACTGTGGTGCGGTTATTACCCTACATCTTCCCAGTTTTGCTACAGATGGGAGAACAACTGATTAGAATAAATATGTCATCCTAGCTAAAGTAATAAAATTAGCAATAATGATAGTATCAAACACAGTTTAGAAACTGATGAACTGTGGTAACTGTTTATTTTGTATTTTAGGCCATAGGAACAGAGTCTAAAGTTATATTACAACACCACTAGTAAATTAGGATTTTGTATGCAAAATGTTTTCCCTTGGTAGAGTGATTTTACCCTTTAATGGGAAGTTTAGGGAAGATATTTTATAAAACAAAGATAACTGGACAGGAAGTAGAAGCAAGGTTGGCAGACACGATGATCACACAAGGTTTGGAAAAGTAGAGAAGGGATGGAAAAAAAGATTGAAGGAATATTCAAGGGATTATCTAAACTTGGTCTCTGGATTTGGGGCATGGTTGGAATGGTTGGAGTTCTCCCCAGGTATTTATAAAAGAGAGAGAAAAAGAGTGAAGAAAGAAAGAAAGAAAGAAAGAAAGAAAGAAAGAAAGAAAGAAAGAAAGAAAGAAAAGAAAAGAAAAAAGAAAAAAGAAAAAAAAACAGAAAAAATTGAGACAAAATGGGGGTTACCTAGTCCTGGATCCTTCCTGAGCTATTGCTGTTCTCACTGAAATAGTGTCACATCAGGAAAAATAAATAATAAAATATTTCCTGTGCATTGGCTTCCATTGTTAGTGTTCCTTCAGACTTTTCACACTGTGTCTCACCTGTCAGCCTGTGCTCCTTAGTTGGAACCCTTCAGTGTCACAGGCACTTCTGGTTTCTGAGCCTTCCCGTGGCTCACCTTGGTTGTGGCAGGAATGAGAGGAGGGGCCGCCCTCCTCTGGCGCCATTCTCTTTCCTCTCCTGTTTTAAACTGAAAGATCAATATAATAATTCATTTCTGAATTTTGTTTCTTTAATAATCTAGTCCTTTTGAAATAAATCTGTTTCATAAGTTTACCTTTCCTGCTTTATTTTTACATTGTAAATCAATTACATTGAACTGTTTTTCATTAGTAGGAGTAGTTTGTTCTACTTTGGGAAGATATTGTTTGATTATATAGAATTATTTGAGCTTTAATTACTTGTCTTTTCTTTTTCTGCATCCTCTCTCTCCTTCCCTTTGAGCTTATAAATGTAATTTCCTATAGCTCAGTACTTAATTTGATATCATCATGCATAGACATATGGTAATTCTCAGCTGAAATAGCTTCACACTCAGGAAAAAATAATATAATAATAATAAAATAATTTCATGTATGTCTGTCCATCCATCCGCATGTTGCATGGCAGTAGTGATGTTACAAACAAGTTACATTCCAGTTATCTGCAGCTATATAAAACACAAACTACATTTTCCTCTAGATCTCATTTCCCAAGACAAGCTACAAAACTATGTAAGCTAAATACCCTTGAGAAACGGAACTGATTTTAGAAACCCATAACCATTTTATTACATTCTTTCTATCTGTACTTTTACGATTTTATTGTATAATACACTTAATGTATTGCTATATTTTCTTTGGCAGAGAAAGGTCAGTGGCTTTTATGTGAGAGGAATCTCTCTCAGTTTAAGCCTTTCTGGTAGTTGCTCCTAGAAGTGGTTGAATGGCTTACTGCAATGTACAAATGTGTTTTCCCTAGTTTCCTCTTGTGTTTTGTTGCCTCATGGAAGGTGTTTGTTTTGTTTTGTTTTTCTTGTTAGACTTATTTCACATTTTAATTTTCTAATTTTTAATCTTTGTATCCCAGCTGGTGTATACAGTAATACAAACCACACATAATGAGGAAAATATGCCTTGAACAAGGAACAAGAGACCATTTCCGGGACTGGTGTCCATGAGTAGGGAAGGTCACAACCCATTTCATCAACTGGAAATCAGAAATGACGGCAAGAAAAAGCAAAAAAGTGGCTAGTTCCTGGCTAAGCCATACTCCACAGATACAAAGGGTGCACTACCACTGTATCATTTCACTGTGATAACAGACATTTCAGCATCAACTAGGGAATGACTTCCCACCAAAACGACCTGCCAAATTTTTCAGCACTAAGATTCTGATTTACGCTAATTTTGAGAGTCTTCAGTGAAAACTCAGAATGATTTTTCAGTGTCTGAGGATACTGTGTCCAATTTCAACAGATTTAAAGAAAATACTTGTCGTGCAAACAGCAAAACACTCTAACAGTGAAATTAAGTACTCAGTCAATGTTTCCCATATAATAATTCAGAAAAGGACCTGGAGGTCTTGCTTTTATTTTTCCAATGCTGAACAATAGCATCCCTGCTTAGCTTCCCATGTAACCAATGAACTTCACATACTGAAAGTAGATTAAGTCCTTCTATAGTCTCTAATGTTCCTAAATGCTTCAAATTATGCAAATAGTTTTTCCAAAAAATTCATATACACCTGGCAACAAAACTGACAGCAAACATTCTGATAATTTTTGCAGCGACCAATCTGTATTAATATTTGCATTGCAAAAAGAAAGTACAATAAAATATAAAGGGCTCCAGTCCTAGGAAAAATTTCTCTCTTGGTGTAGGTCTCTCCGATTCACTATAAATTCAGGTTCTTTGACAGATCCCTGTCTTTCTGAATCCTTACTTTTAAGTTTTCTTTTTTCCTAACAAAACCAAAGTTTTTGTCCATGCTCTGTGGCATTGTACAAACTGTTAAAAATTGTTGCATGTCACAAAATGAAATGACAATGATATTACTGAAATGTTGCATATCTGATATAGCTGAATTTGTACACTGATACATATCCTTGATACAGATACATAATCTAATTAGAAATGAAATGCTGTAATGTAGCATCTCCTCAGGGTTTATTAATTAGTACATGGTACCAATTGGTTTAAAGTTCTAGTAAAGTCCTTTTGAAATATGATATTAAAAATATTGATAGAAGCCAAACAACCAGTAGGACAAATACCTTTGTGAATGTTTTAAAACAGAGTGACAATGAACTTAAAATGAACTAAAAATAACTATAAGGAGCAGGAAGAGAGTTACAGAACAAATATGGCCCAAAAAATATTAAATCTGAGGAACTGGGCTGCCACAGGAGGTAAGTTCCTGCACATCCTCCCAAGACCCAAGACAGTTTAAGATCATCACTCCCAGTGGTCAAGGAGTCACCCAGCTTCCATCCACACTAGACTGGACTCTGCAGTTTTCCAGCTGGCCTGGGCCATGCCCAGTGACCTTCTTTCAATCCAGGAGGAGGTGAGTTGCTGCACACAGATGGGGGTCCTGGGAAAGTTTAAAATCATCACTCCCAGTAGTCAAGGACCCACTCAGTTTCCAGCAACACTAGAATAGGCATGGGAGGTTTTGTGGCCCAAGAGATTATGCCCAGCAACCTTTCTCAATCAGGGGAGCTGAGGGCATGTGAAGTGAATTACAGTGCATTGGTCCTTACCCTGGGAGGGCTTTGGACCATCATCTTCAGAGTTTAGGTGCCCGCCCAGCTTCTTGGAACACTGGAGGTGGCCTGGGAGATCCTGTGGGCCTGACTAGACCACGCTCAGGAACCTACATTCAGTCCCAGGACCCAAGGGCATAGGAGATGATTTCCAACAGGCCTGGGGAAGCCTTGAAACAACACTTGAAACACAGAAATATAGGAAAATATAGGAAAATGACAAAACAAAAGACCAAAATGTTATCTCAAGACTCTAGCCCATCCCAACACATCCGAGGAGCCATGCACATAGAAGAAAATATATGCTATACACCTGAAATACCTGAAATAATAGCAACTGAAATAAAGAAGCAACTCTGGGAAGCTTAAAGGCATTCAAACTAGAAATAATCTCCCAGGTAAAAGAAGAAATGATAAAAGTAATGAAAGAGATGCTAAACACATCTAAAGAAGACACAGTTAAAAATTAGAAGAACAAAACAAAAGGCTAGAATCCTTGGATAAACAATGTATGAAACAAACAGAATACATGAAGCAGATTCAAAGACATATACAGGAAATCAAAAATTCCATTGAAAGTTGTCAAAATTGCCTCAATGAAAGTGAAGATAGAATTTCAGACCTCGAAAACAAGATTGCAGCTACTGAATAGCAAAGGAAAGATCTTTTAAAAATAACAAAGAATCAAGAAATAACAATTCAAAATCTGCAAGATGATGCAAAGAAAAACAACATAAGATTGATAGAGATAAATGAAAAAGAAGGGGATAACACAAATGATATCAAGAGGATATTTAGAGAAGTAATAGCTGAAAATTTCCCAAACATGAGAATGGAAACTGACATACGGATTAGTGAAGCGTATAGAACCCTAATTAGCCATAACCAAAATAAAACTACACCCAGATATATAATAATCACCAATCCCAGAAATCCAACATAAGAACAGAATATTAAAAGATGTTAGAGAAAAAAAAAAAACAAAACAGATTACCTATAAAGGAAAACCTGTCAGAATTACAGCAGACTTCTCAGCACGAACAATGAAGTCAAGAAGAGCATTGAGTGAAGTATTTCAGATCCTAAAAGAAAATTATTTCCAAGCTAGACTGATGTAGCCTGCAAAACTGTCCTTCAAAATGGATGGAGAAATAAGACACTTCCATGACAAAGAGCAGCTGAAGAACTTCATGATCACCAAGCCAACCTTGCAAAGTATCCTGAAAGACAGTTTAGATACACTCAGGAAAAAACCACTAAGCAAAGCAGACAATTAAACAGAATGGAAAGATAAAGATGCAACAATAAACCAATATATAACAGTTATAACCATTATTGTAAATGGTCTCAATTTACCAATTAAAAGAAACAGACTGGCAGAATGGATCAAGAAACAACATCAAACCATATGCTGTCTACAAGAAACCTATCTAAAAAAACGAAACTCACAGACTGAAAGTCAAAGGATGGAAAACAATACTACATGCAATAGGAATCTTAAAAAAAAAAAAGTGGGGGTAGCTATTCTGTTTGCAGACAATGTGAACTTCAAGAATGATCCTAAGAGATAAAAAGGTCACTACATACTGGTTAGGGGGAAAATTCAAGAGGAAGAGATAACAGTCTTCAAAGAAATAATAGAATTGAATCACACCTGTGAACAAATGGACTTGATAGACACCAGGATGGTGTGCAGGAACTCACACCTGTTGGGAGCCCAGTTCCCAGATTGAAAGAGGGTCACTTGGGTGTGACCCAGGTAGGCCTGAAACCTGCAGAGCCCAGTCTAGTGTAGCTGAAAACTGGGCACATCCTTGACCTCTGGGAGTAATGATCTTAAACTCTCCCGGGACTCAGGATGGTGAGCAAACATTGAGATATTTATAAATAAATGGATGCAACTTGAGACCATACTCATAAGCAAAATATATCAAACTCACATGTATAAATACAGTGTAGTATTTATTCCCCATTACATTGCTTTGAATGAATCCCCATTACATTGCTTTTAATGATTCCCCATTACATTGCTTTGAAGCCTTATAAAATTTGCATTCATTCGTTGGAATGGTTTTATCCTGGGTTGTTTGATTTTATTATCTGTGATGGTATGAACAGTTATTTTGAAGAAAATAAGACATTATAATAGCCAGTGCTGATTTAATATCTTGTTTTGAAGTCTTACCATACTTTTGTTCTTCTGTTCCTATTTGTTCTATCATTTGTTGTATCTTATTGGATTTTATTATGTGTGATAGTATAAACAAATTTTTATGGACAATGAGATAATATAGTAACTATTGTTTGTTTTCTGTTATTTAGTTTTGAATGCCCTGTAATACTTTCATTCTCTTGAATGGTTTTATATTATTTTGTTATGTTTGATATTACTGTGTGTGAAGATATGCTCAACTATTTCACGGAAAGAGACATTATGGTAGCTACTGTTATATCGGGTTGTCTTGTGGTGAAATACTGTGTTGTTTAAATTGTTCTGATCTGCTTTGTTATGTCCTCTTTTATCTTAATCTCTTTAAAATAAAAAAAAATTTTAAAAATATTTACCGTTACCTCTTTCCAGTTTGTCAATCTTGCTTTAAAATGTACGATGAAAAGATCTATTTTTAACAGATAGAGTTAGAAAGTGATTTTATGTACCAATAAAGTTGACTAGTTTTATTTTCAGTAAGTATTGCATTATCTTATGATTTGAAGTGTGCTTTTTATTAAAATATTACTTTAAAAGGTAGTCATTCTTTGAACAAAATCAAGTAACTATTTGAGGTAAAAAGTGTGTTATTGATTTTAATTTATCCTAATATACAAAATATAGATATAAGACACATATGTATAACATTTAAAGTTATTTCATATTTTGAATTGAAGATTGTATATTTTTTAAAAAATTTGACAACAAAAAAAGACGCCAAATCTAGTTCCCCTCAGAAGATTAAGAATTTAAGCTAGAAGTCTAACCTTGAATTCCCATGTATTTCCAGAAAAAGAACCAAGTTTTAAGTTAGGATTTAGCAGGGTTTTTTAAATTTAACAATGTATATATTTTGCAAATAAGGGAATGAAATTAGAATAGTTCTTTAAGTCAGTCAGCTAAGACAAAATTACAGACAACTGATGATACAGAATTTGCATTGAGTATCTCTATGTAGAGACTATAAACCTAGTTGGTTCAATATAAAAAGAAATGCAAACAAAAAAACCTCTCCTAGCTGTTTTGGAATGTGTATTTGTGTCATCACACTAGTGTATCACAGAAGTTTTAGTAGACTTCCAGTAACATGAACAAATATATCAAATAGCATTCAAGTATAAGGTTTTAAATTTGAGTGTAAGAAAGATCACATATTTTATGTCTTTGGGACTCTCTTAGTACCATGCTTGACCTAACATTGGAAGAGTTTCTGATATTATAAAAATTATCTGAAGTGTTTTCAACATCCTGTATTTGTAGAATCTTCATGTTATTTAATTTTACTCTCACAATAGTCTTGTACAGCAGTCAGGACATATATCACCCTTCATTGGCAAAAGGTTTTAGGCAGCATAATAAGGGTGTGTACTGATTTTTCACAAAACTTTCTTTCCTCCAGAAATGGTCACATTATCATCTTTTTAGTATTTTTTGTTAACTGAAAAAAAAAAATTAGAGACTTGCTGTGTCGGTGTCACTCCCGGCCGGCAGGAAGGACACACAACAAAGTCTGGCAGTGGACAACCTTTTCTTTTATTTTCCTTCTCCGTACAGCCTGCCCCGGGAATCCTCCCGGCCGAAGCCTCTGTTGGTCCGCTCCCCGCGGCTCCTTGCGTGCTTCTTCCTACAGTCTGTCCCGAAGCCTCTACCGGTCCGCTCTCCGCGGCTCCTTGCGTGCTTCTCCCTACAGTCTGTCCCGAAGCCTCTACCGGTCCGCTCTCCGCGGCTCCTTGCGTGCTTCTTCTGCTTCTTTTTTCGTGGCGGGAGAGGCACTCACTTTTATAGGGTTACAGTGGCCAATCAGTTCAAAGCGCGCGATGCGGGCTGATTAGCTAACATCAGTTGTTGCTAGGCAGACTATCTTACAGGGCGGGTTGTGAAGCAGGAGATCTTACAGGGCGGGTTGTTTACCAAGCAGGAAGCAGGAGATCTTACAGGGCGGGTTGTTTACCAAGCAGGAAGCAGGAGATCTTACAGGGCGGGTTGTTTACCAAGCAGGAAGCAGGAGATAAGCGCCATCTTAGCACACTCGATGGGAGGGGTAATCTAGCTCAGGCTTTGCTCTTTCCTACAGGCCTCACGTCCGCCAAGTAAGGCGACCGGGCTCGGCCGCGGCTCCCAACATTGCTGTATAAAATTTATTTATAATGTTCATTAAAAATCAGAAAAAAATACTTTAAGACGTAAAGCTGAATAAATGAATGATTGAAGTATTTAGCTAGAATGCAGTGGTGTTATCTTTCAAGCATTAGAGATCAAGAAAGTTTGAAAATGAAATTTAATATACACTTAAGGTTATATATAAAATATATTTACATCAACTCATAAATTTAACAAATTTATGAATAAAGATGTTTCCTGTATCATTCAGGAAGTTTGAAACTATACTGTATCACATCTTTCATCCTAGGCTGAAAAACAAAACAAAAACAATGATTTACACTAGTCTTGTTGATGATTATATGCAATTATGAGAAATCTTAAAATTATACATCTTAACTTCATGGAATAATTCTTCTCAGACCTCCATTGAGACAAGATACAAAGTCACCAGTTGAAAATGAAAGATGTGAAGTGTGTTGGAAGGTCATGCTGTAGTAATTCAAAATGCCTTCGAGAATTACCACGATAAAATGCGTATATCTGATGCATTTAGAATATGGCAAAATGAGAACACAGCAGAGAAAATTTTGCAATAAATCCATATTGGGCAAGCCCATGCTGAAAAAAATGACAAAACATAAAAATAAACAAAGCAAACACCTTAGCTCAGAAAAATGAACATCACTGGTTTACAAACATGTACAAATTCTTAGCAGACTCCTTAAGAAAACTGAAGTGAAAGAAACAAACTGGGCTTATATGTTTTTTACCATCAAAAGCAAGCAGAGACTGTCAAAGTACACGGGGAAATCCTTATGTGTCTCAAAATCTTGAAGAACAGCGTAGCTCATATAATAAAACTTTGAAAACAGTAGGTCATGTGCTCGTATTAGAACAGATAAATTACAAAGCCCCAGGGAACTTCAATAATTTAAAATAGAAATTAGGGCACTTTCTTATTTTTATGTTTCCTCATGCAGTAGGTTATTGCATTGTTTCATCTGAACTATGGCAGCCTGTGGATGGATACATGTAACTATTGATTACTAAAATAAGGCTAGTATGCTTGAGATATGAAAATTTTAGTATTACTGAATTATAATTTTTAAAATTTGGTAGATTAGGCATAGTGGCCGGAATATGGAATTGCACAATAAAGACTCACTATTACTTTCATATCAATTAATTTTTCTTATCTTCTTAATTGTCTTCCCCAGAAGATTACTCAAAGTGCCATGAATCTTAAATTGCTCTATAACCACTTGTTATTGTAAGTGTTTCAAATCTGAGTAGTCTTTTTTTCTCCAAGTCAGAAATAGTTTAACACATATTGTACTAAAGTAAATTGAGACTTAATTAGTGTCTTCTTTCAACAGAGAGCAAGAACAGATGGACGCAGAGGCTTATGGAAGGAAATCAGCCAAGGGCAATGAGAAAAATGTGATGTCACGGCCACTCTTGGCCATGGTCCTCCTGATCCTTTCTCCTTCCCAAATGTGTGCCTCCTCTGCTCATTTTCTGTGTCCAGGACATGCTGCATATATTGGTGGAGGAGTAAAGTAGTTGGGTTTTCTGTTACTGCCACTATCTTGTGGTCTTTGACAGGTCATTTCCTGTTCCTGCCTTTAGATTTAATTGCAAAATGAAGAAGTCATGTTAGAACAAGGCATAAAATACTAAAAATACCAACACAGTAAAGAACAGTGCACCAAGGTATTTGGATAGGCATGTCCCCTCTGCAAGCATTCAAGTCACAATGAAACGGTGATAAGCACAGAAAAATGACACTAGCAATATGACAAAGTAGGAGTTTCCAGACATTAGACATTTTCCATTACCTTTGCATACACCAGAAAAATATTTACACTGAAGTCAATTCCCTATGGGAAAAATCCAGAAACAATGTGCTACATTCCTGCTTTCTGGGAAACTAAGAAAATGCTCAGATCAAAATAGGTAGGTAGGTGAGTCTCAGACAGTATAAGATTCCCTTCCAGCATGATGTGGTATAGTTGAAGAGGAACCCTTTTTCCTTGTTTCTCTTTAGGGAACAAAGGATATGAACTGAACATATGGTACTGCAAATATTACATCTTCCATAGGAAGGACTGTACGCTAACTTGCCTATCTTTGAGAATAATGGTGCCCAGCACTTGCTTGTCCTCCAGGACCATAAAGAGAAAAGAAGCAGTTTTAAATAGGCATGTGAACACTTCCCATACTTTTTCCCTGCATCAGTACAGAGAAGGAGAAAAGAAAACCCAGCTCTCAGCTTCTCTGTGGAAGGGGTTAGACTTCACCTCGACCATCCAGACATTTATGCTGCTGTCCAAAGATCTGGCTTCTAACTTCTGCACTGGGATCTCACTCACACCTCCCTGGGTCTTTAGGAGTTTTCTTGAACAGGCGCCTGAGCAACTCCCCTGACTTTTCTCCCTTGGCTTGCTTAAATGATTAAACCAAGTCTCCAACCTCTACCTGGAATGAATTGGACAATAACACTAGCACCACAACCTTTACAATTACTTCCTAAAGGACTGGATTCCAAAGAACTGGCCCTTAAATTTTAAATATCGACTTTAAAGACAATTCAGGTGCTTCTAAAAAAAAATCTCCAAGGTATTAGATGATTTGAAAAAGATATTACTTAGATAACCATGTTTGCTGCCTAGACTTTTACCTCATCCTCAAACCTTTGTAACTCAAATCTCTCACCTTAATGACAGTTTTTGTCTTGGAAACTCACTAGCTGTCCATCTTAGCAACAGATTCTGTCCTGAGTAAACTCTTATCTTTATTCTTACTCTTGATTTGATAAAGACTTTTACTGCCTGCATCACCAGCATTCGGTATGCTATCTCACACAGCAAGAGGTAAAACTTTCTACACGACAGCAGAAGAATGCAGTTTTCTCAAGCACATGCAGGACAGTCCCCGTGACAAAGCATGCAGCAGGTCTTAACAAATCTTACAAATTTAAAAAGACAAAATAATATCAAGTACTTATTCTGACCATAATGGCATTAAACCAGAAATTATTAACAGCAAGATAATAAGAATATGCAAATATGCAAAAGCCAGAAAACACGCTCTTAAACACCATTAGGTCAAAGTCTAAATCAAAGGAGAATTTTTAAAATATCTCATGGGAAAAATAAAACAAAAATATAACATACCAAAATATGGGACATGACAAAGTCATACTAAGAGAAATTACAATAAGAAATGCCTATGTTAAAAAAGAAGAGAGGTCCTTGGAAGGGTGATAGCGTAGGTCAGGGATTCCCACTGATGTCAGGGTCCACTGGGGAGCAAGATGAAGACTGATGAGTGAAGCTGCAGTGGTCCCCTCCATCCAGGACTGAGCATTGCAGGTTCTGCCTGTACAATAGTCTCACACAGAACAAGGACGTATTCATACCTCAAGATGGGAAAAAGGTGACGCGGTAGTGCTGTACACACTGTCTATGATGCATCTCACGTGGGACACACTAGGTGCTGCATGTCTTTTCGTATCTTCAGAAGAATGTTAAAGGATTAATTCCAGTATGATGTCTTGGACTGTATGAACATCACGAATGTTAATGATAAGATCACTGGGAAAGCCTGACAGAACTACCTGTTTGAACAGCATGGGGATCTGAAGCTCCTAGCTGCCCAGCTCCTGGAGAATATTCACAGTGCCCTAAAGTCTTTCATGGTGAAATTACATGAGGTCATGATTCCAGACAAGAGGTAGATGCTGGAGCAAATCCAGTGTGTGTTGGAGCTGGCCACAGAGCTCCTTGAGCCTTGCCAGGGAGGAAGTGGATAATCTTGCACAGGTGTTGTTGGAAGAAGTCAAGGACTTGCTTCTGACCAGCTACATTCCATGTGTGACACAGGTTGACTGATGAATCTATTTCCTCCAAACTACCCTAGTTCTGAGAAGAATTCTACTAAGATATAGAAGCACAAAAGGTCTTCCCTCTTGATGTCCTAACCTGGGTCAGTGAATATTTGCCAGAAATCATGGATTTTGTCTAGAAGATTGTGGACAATGGTTGTGGCTATCCATCTATATTGGTTACTTTTCTCTTGTTGCTGAGATAAAATATCCAGTGTCCCAAATTAAGGAAGGCAAGGTTTATTTAGCTCACAGTTTGTTGAGATTTTAGTCCATAATCAGCTGGGTCCAAAGCAGAGTGGTACATGGCAAAGAAGCAAGAGCAAAAACAGGGAGCACAGAGAAGACCCTTTCTGTTTTATGTAAAGCCTTATATTGTATGTAGGCTACTCCCAGTTTGGGGTGGGTGCAGCACTCACACAATAGTCCCAGAATTGCATCACAAATTTATCAAAAATTCTAGAAGCCCGCCCCTGTGACTGCACGAGGCTCTGAGGAGATATCCAGACTCAAACCATATCACCATCAAATGGCTCTCCCTGCTTTTACATGGTGAAGTTTGCTGCCAGTGAGAAACATTCCTATGGGAAGCTGATACCCAAAGCTGTCAGGGATCAGAAAGCTCTTCAGCAAGGGGAAGGTGATTTGAGTATATCTGCAGATATCCCTGAAAAAGAAGTGCTCCCCCAAACACTTCATCCTGTGGACAGCATCCAAACCAGGAAAGCCATCCTGATCGTGGCCATGGGGGAAGGGTCACCTACGATGGCACATCAATTGCTCTGCCATCTCAAGCAAGGGGTCTTCCTGGACATTCGTAGAGGAGGATTCTCCTCTGGTCTCCACATCACAACAGTGAGCTGGCATCGGCAGAAGCCTTTTGTACAAATGACTGAGTCAGGTGGTATTTTTTGCACACAGGTCATCTGATGATGGCAGCCTATAAGATATCAAAATCACTAAAGAAACTTCATCACCATGAAAGGCCCCTAGAAGAAGCATCAGTGTGGCAAGTGTGGCTGGTCTTCCTCATGAGCTCCTGGAAGGACATGCTGGATGAACTACTCAAGCAGCACAATAGAGTCAGAGTTCAGTACGAGAAGTTCATAAATGAGTTTTTCCTAAATGTGAAAGACATCCTTCCTGCTCCAGTTGACATCATCAGGCAATGGGAGAATTGGGACAATGCAGAGACAAAGCTGGAAAAGAGCTTTTATGACAAGAAGATGGCAGTACACAAATCCCTCTGTGGTGATGTTGACAGGTGCACTGTCATGGAGGAAATGCAGACCCTGGTCAGTCAGAGAAACTTCTCCAGGAAGGCCCACAACGCTGCAAGGAGGAGGCCCAACCAGACGCTGCGAGGTAGCATGTCCTATACCTCATGCACATGCTAAAGATTATGGGGGCCATCATGAGGAAAGTCCTGGGGTTCCCCATGGAGTCAGGGACCAGCCTAAATCTCAAGTCCACTGTCATGGGCTCCCTACAGACACTGTCAGATTTGGGGAAGGCATGCAGAAGATTGTCCAGGAGAAAAAAGTCCTTGAGATTCTGCAACTCAATGGTTCCCTCTTGATATCCTGCCACATCCTCGGGGTGTAGTTTGAGGCCATGAAGAACTGCCAATGGTGGTGAAACTGGTGGACCTAGATACCTTACTGAAAGAGAGAGAAGAGAAAAAAGAGAGGAAGAAGAGAAGAGGAGGAAAAAGGAAGAAGCTGCCTTCTTTTTAGGGCTAAAACAGTAGAGTGAAAACCAGCAAAGCCAGCCGAGGTGAAGATCCCACCCAATGAAAGGATCTTGTCAGGAAGTGGCAAGTGTTCCAAGTTTGGTGAAAATGTGACACCAAGGACAAGGAGCTGGGCAAAGGGCAAGACAAGAAGCTGAGGAAGCTGCTGGTAGCACAGGAAGAGCACCACGAGGATTATCTGCAGATGGTTCAGAATCGCAGCCTGCAGTGAAAGGGCCCAAGGGCGCCCCCGAAGTCTAGTCATTGATGCATTCCATAAACAGAAGTGGATTTTATCAGAAAAAATATTATTTGTGTCAGAAAAATCTTTTTGGTTGTTAGTTTTACTGTTTTGAAGTATTCATATTCATATCCTCAAAACTTGAGGATTTGATAGGAAATTTAGTGTGTACACAAAAAAGAGAACCTTGTCTGTTATCAAGTTAATGAGTGTCAGATGGTCCACATATGACCCAGGAATTCTCTTCTTAAACTATTTACTTAAACCAGATATTATTTGTTTTCTGGCTTTCTAATTACATTGGTATCAATGATATTTTAAAACTACAATGATTTATCTCTTTTTTTGAACACAGTAAGTTACACTGATTACTACAACACAAGTCAAATTAAAATCATAAATGTTTTCTTTATACAGTATCGTTTAAGTAATTTTATAATGTGAAAATGTAAACTGTTTTCTGGGCTGAAATTGGGCCCTGAGACGGACCATCAAGAAATCAGGAAGAAACAGTATCATCTTTTCCATTTTGAGTCAAAGAGGGTAGCACAGAGATCATGTCACGGAGTTTACTAACCCTAAAACAACCCTTTTGCTTTCAAGGGGTCAGTTTTAGGAATTACTATAGAAAACCCTTATCAAAGATTAACAGTGTTTTTAAGACAATAAACATCATTTTGATTTTTGCCCAACCAAATGAAAGAAGTAAAAATATATTATCACTAATTCAGGCAAATTAAGTGAATTTTAATTTGGCAGAAATGATTGATTTTCTAGATTACAGCAATCATTTATGATGGGTGCTATAATTAAAATTACAAAACCCTAAAGGTTTTGTATCCACTTTACATACTTTGGCTCCATCATAACTATGCTTATGCAAGATGCTCCCCAACAGTCTCCTTTTGGGCCTTTTTCTCTCATTAACCACTAAGCACTTCAGTTACACTGAAAAAATTATGCTAAGCAGCAGGTAGAAGCAATCTGCAAGGTAAAACTGGAAATACAATAAGTCAGTTTTCATTATGTGTGGGGAAGGGCAAAAGGTTTAACATTTGTCCACCTTGCTAAGGGAGAATTCTTAAGAGAAAGAAAAACAATATTAAAGAAAAAAACATCAAAGGAAAAAGGCAGATAAACATATCCACTGTTGAGCTGTTCTTTCTAAAAAGGAAAATTTCAAAGAGTACACAGTTAATGTAGTAAACATTTCCTGTTATTTCTCATGATGATAAATACATTGAATTCAAACGTGTAAGTGCTGCCTTGTAGGGCAGATATTACTTCTGTTTCGTTCTACAGTATTTCTAATTTCCATCTTTTTGAAGCTCACCAAATTGTGTCTTTAGAAGTAAATACTGAAGTTACACTAGGATAAGTAAAATTGTTCAAAAGAAATTCAGAGAGTAATTTGAATAAGATGGAAAAAATTAACTGTATTTATGACTAGAGTTAAAAATGTGAAAATTTGACAAAGAAGCCAATTTGAAATTGCTGCTGACCACTCTTGATCCTTTCTGAGTAACAAGACAAATTATCTACAGTAGCTTCACTGAAGTATAAACAACAGGGCCTCAAAAACATACTTAATTCAATCATGATCAAAAGCCCATATATTTTTAAGAGATCAAATAATACTAAATGATGGTAAGGCTGTGGGGAAAAAGGAACCCTTCTACACTGTTTGTGAGACTTTAAACAAGAACCACCAGTATCAAAATCAGTATGGAGATTGCTTGGAAAACTAAAACATGGAATTCCATTTGACCCAGGATTCCCCTTCTGGGTATTTTCCAGAAAAAGGTAAAGAAATCACATTAGAGTGATACACGCATATTCATGATTATAGCTGCACAATTCATACTTCCTAAAGATTGGAAGCAGCCTATATGTCCATCGGTAGACGAACGGATAAAGAAAAAGTAGTATTTGTACACAGTGGAAAACTAATCTGCCACAAAAGAGGATAAATTTGAGTATTTTGTAGGAAAATGGATGCCCCGAGAGACTAGTCATCATGTTGTGAAATTAATCAGACATATGAGCTTAAATATCTCATAACGTACAAATACAGAGCAAAATAAAAGGCAGTAGATGCAGGGAGATCAAAAGATGATGAACACAGGAAGGGAAAGGAAGGCAAGGAAGGGGAAAGGAGATCAAAAGATGAAGGATATGGGAAGAGAGAGGAGGGGAAGGTGAAGGAAAACTGAGATGTGTTACCTGTGTGTACCAATTCCCCACATGGAATGTGATCATTATATACTACAAACAGGTACTAATCAAAAGCTGAACAAAATATTTTTCAAAAGGCCCATACAATCTCCTACTCCAAAAATTGTAATTAGCTTTTCTTAAACTATCTGACCATCAGAGTCACCTCTGTACATTACCAAATTACAGATATCTAGAATGCCATCCTTAGAGTCTGAAGCAGGAAATAAAGTTGATCATGGATCACAATTTGCTGTATAAAATTCACCTTACATAATTATTATGATCAGAAAGAAGTTAAGGAAATACAATCTAGAGCTTTTGCTAAGTGGGTTCTCAATTATAAATAAGTTTTTCTCTATCTTTTATTATGTCAGTGCCCTTTTAAGGAAATGTTTCCAATGGATATAAATACATACGACTTGATATACTATACATATCTGAAGTTCTACTTCAAAATTTCTACAAAAGATAGGCACTAGCTGTTTAACAAATTTCATGTTTTAAAGTCTATATACATTGCTCTCTTATTCGTGGGAGATATGCTAAGAGTCTATGTGCATGCTTAAAACAAAGGACAGTACTAAACATTATATATATATATGTTTTAATTATATATAATGTTTTAATTAGCATGAAGTTATTATTAATTATATATTATTTATATATTTTTCTATACCTATGATGTTTAAAAATTGTATGTAGTAATAGAATAACAATAATAATAAAGTAGAAATACATCAATACAAAACTAGGAATGTAATTACTCTATATGCTTTTAGGCCATTATTAAGTAAAATACAGTTATTTGAACACAAGCATTATGATACTATGCACATCTGATAATTAAAGTGATTACTAAGTTAATAGGGAACAGTTAGTATAAACAGTATGGATACACTAAACAAAGCCAAGTAGAATGAGAAATTTTTGAATTTACTATATTACTCAATACAGTGATTAACTTAAACTTATAAACTATTTATTGCTGTAAGTTTCTGTTTAACACTTTCAAAGTTCAGTTGACTTCAGGTAGTTTAAACTGGAAATCCAAACAAACTGTGGATGATGAGATTACTATTTATGACTCTAGCTAACATTTTTTTTTTTTTTTGGATTCTGAATAATGGAATCTGATGCATATCAACCTTACCAAATCAAACTCTGGCTGGCCACTGACACATATAACCTTATAAAGAAAGTAAAGGTTTCTGTGAGGAGTTACAAATATAATAATCTCAACTGATAGACAAATTTATTTTCCTTCCCACTAATTGAATAAGATTGCCAATTCTTGCATAATAGATGCCAAGTATTGAATAGTGGAAGTGTTAGATTTAACAGGGAGGCTGTGGAGATGGAAATGTGTGTTCAAAATTGGAGAGTGGCCACGTTCATTTCCCCTAACTATAGTCAGGATTATCAACATCACACACTCTCATTAACACCAAATTTATAAAATTTTGTAGATGGTATAAAAAATGTGAAGTCAAGTATCAATAGACCAGCATAAACATCTGTGATTACTGAAATCATCACATTTCTTCTATTTAATATGCTTTCTCTAAGGAACATCTTCTTACAAGGCAAGAAAATTATTCCAAATTCATTTAGGTTTGCATTTGCAAAAGTTGTCTGTCTTTTCTGAAAGATGTCGGAATGTCTATCAAAATCAGTATTTGCTTTACAAAAAGAACAATAAGTAATGTTTCCAAGTAAGTAGATTATGAGCGATGTTGCAGAGAAAAATATACACAGTGTTCTTTTTTGACATTCATTATCATATTATATCTTCTTTTAATTAACTTTATCAATTGATATAAACAGTAGAGTCTGGGTGCATATATCAGTCATTCATTAACATTTAGCATTCATCTGTTCCATGGTTTGCTAAGTTTCTGCCATTTGTGAAGTATCAGTTTCTTTTGTTTTCCTCCTGTCTCCCCAAAACAGTCCAAGTCTTTGTGTTAGTGCTTGAAAACTTTTCACCTACAACCCCATGGTTTCCTGAATTTTAGAAACTGTGTGAATGATAGTAACTGGATCATCCAGAAAACTGTGTATTTTCTTTTCTCTTTTACTTCTGCAAACTTTCCATTAACTCCGTATTTTGAACAAAGTTTAGTAACATCACTTTCCTCCCTGAATTTGTAGAAAAAGAGCCTCTGTAATATGGAAGCTCAAACACAGGTGCTCTCCTATACTGTGACCAAAGCATACACATTTGTAAATACGCATATATACAAAACTATGATCACTTATTAATTTTTTACTCCGTGTACAACAGTGTCAACAATTTTCATGTTCAGTTCTATGAATTTGCTCTCAGAAATGCATGTCCACATTTAAGATTGAGAACAAATCAATCTGTCAGTACTCTACTACAGCCTGTTTTTAGAGAAACCATCTCTTGATCCAGTCCATGGCAACTATTTACCTGTTTTCTGTTCCCATAATTTTGCCTTCCTTATAATGTCACGTAAAGCGAACCACCAAGTTGGTAACATTAGAATCTGGCTTCTTTCCACTTAACCCAAGTCTTTTGAGGTTTATCCATGCTTTGCATTCTCTTTATCAGTGAATAATATCCCACATTTTATGTACCAGCTATAATGTTTTTATCACTTTATCTACTGAGGACCATTTAACAGTGTGAAAGCCAATCTTGGTTGTCAATTTAATCAGCAAGATAGACACCTCCAAGAATACTACACATTATGGGTGTATCTGGATGTGTCATGGGGCATAAACTGGGAGAGTACAGCTGGTCTTAACCCCTTCTGCTGAGCGCTTTCCCTGTTTTCTGCTTCCTGTACATCTTTCCACTGCCATGCTCTTGTGCCATCATGGGTTTGCTTTCGAACCAGTCAACCTGGGACTGAAACCTGCCAAATTGTGAGCCAAATAAATACTTCCTCCTTTAAATTGTGTATGTCAGATATTTTGTGACAGCAAAAATGCTAATCAATACAAGTTCTTTGTAGTTTTTGCAACTGAAAGAGAAATGATATAAATATAATTGTATTCATTTTCATGGGAACAAATATTTTTATTTCTCTTGTATCAATGCTTATGAATGTTGTCGTATTACAATTGTATGTTTAATTTCATTTTAAAACTACCCAAAAGCTTTAAAAATTTTACTGTAGCATGTCGTATTCTTACTAGCTATATATATTTCCTTGTTCCTTGTCCTTGTCAGCAGTGAATGTTGTCAATGTTTTCAGTTCCTTATAATAGGAGAAAAGCAGTATCCCATGATTTTGTTTGCACCTCTCAGGGACTCTTTATGTTGAGTATGTTTTCATGTGTTTGTTATCTTTAAAATTCTTTGATGAAAAAGTCTATTTATGTCTATTGCTTATACTTTACTGAATTGTTTTTTAATCTACTGAGTTTTGAGAGGTCTTAATATACTCTGAATAAAAGAATTTTTCTTTTTGTATGTAATCTGTAAATATTTTCTGTCCAATTGCAGTTAATCTTTTTTTATCTTTTAGTAGTGTCTTTGTCTCAAAAGAAGTTGTTAAATTTTGTGTAGTTTATCAGTTTTTATGGATTTTTGTTCCTGCTTTATTTCAAGGCTCTTTGGGCACAAAGTTAAGATGTGTTTCTATTTTTTTGTCTATAATTTTTATTTTCCATTTTATATAAATATAAATAAGTTATGTTGTACTTTTATCAATTATAATTATCCAATGAGTATGAACTTAAACAGTTCAAATGTACTGAGTATAAAAGCAAAATGACAAATAACTAAATTCTTATTCTGAGAACCCAGATTGAGCATATCTTAATTTTTTTTATTTTAAAGAAGATAAAATTGAACACAACAGAACAGAACATAAGAAAGCAATAAGAGACAAAAATTTCCAAGAAAGACAATCAGAGATCTTCACAATCTATCATATTGTCTATTTTCTTCCAAATAGTTGACTATATCTTCACATAGAGGAGAATTCACATGAAACAACATAGTATAGGACTTATCTGAACAAGATGAGGAAAGGGTTTTAGATCAGACAACAGGGAAGTCAACAATGGCTGTCACTGTGTCTCTCATTCTCTTCAAAATCGCTGTCTATACCTTCATGTATGTTAAAATTAAACAAAACGAAACAGGCTAAAATCACTCTGAACAAAGAATAATAGTATTGCTGGATTTCACATCATGATGCTATGGAATCAGCACTAGGTACTGTAGTGTCTCTTTTCCTTCAAAGTAGTTGTTCATTTCATCAATGCGTTATATGATCAGTTCTCATAAACTGTTTATAGGTTCTATGCATGCAAGAGTCTCTACATGTATTTCTATCATTTCTGTGTTGGAGAAGCAAAACAAAGCAAGATAAAACAAAACATATTCCTATAAAAGAATGAAATGAAAAAGTCATATAAAACCATGGTATAAGGTGTTCTACAATGGTTACTCTTGTCCCTTGTTATTGTCAATAGAACTGTCTATATCATCAGGCATAGTATAATTGAATATAGCAGTACATAACAATATTAATAAAAACAAAACATTGTGGATAGTGTAAAATTTCGTAAGTAGGTAATAAGCCAGAGTGGGTATCCTAGTGAATCTTATCATCTTCAGTGTAGTTGCCTACACTGTCAGATTTGATACTATCGATCATAATAGATTTGAATAAAATCTATCAACACAAAACAGCAATCTAACAAAACAGATTCAATTAAGATCAGTCATGACAAAACAGTATAAGTTATATAGGGCTTCAGATTAAGTTAATAGGAAATTAAGGATGATTACCATACTATATCCTACTATTTTCAGGATGCAGTCTGCCCTCAAATCTAGTACAAGCAGCCAAACTGAAATAGAATATAATCCATTGAAACAGAGCAGTGTGAGTAATGTAGTTTTTAAGTTTCTGATACACTATTAACAATATCCTCTGCCTTCTTTTTTTTAGACTATTCCTCCCCTTTCACTCCCACAGGGTGCACTGTGCATTTTGCGTCTACCAACTCCCTCAATTTTTAGATTGGGTGGGGGGCAACCTGCTATTTACCTAAGTGGTTCCAAACCTTTTCATTTCTGGACTTGATCTCAAGTTTTATTCCTTTACTTACGAAAGCCTGCCTTTCCAAACTATCTGCAGGTGCTGGTTGAGTTGCCCCTATTACTCTCTGGTTCCCTGTCACATAAAGCATTGTCCTTTCTTCTCATATTTGGTTTTTGGTCCATAAACCCTTTTTCAGGTTAATTATATTTCCTATACTGAGCATCTTGGTGGGCCCTACCTCCTGATCTACTCTGCCTGTGTTTTTTTCTTTCTTTCTTTTTTTTTTTTTTTTTAGTGTATCAAGGCCGTTTACATTAGAGATTATAGCCAACCTTCTCTGCCTCATTTCTGCTATGCTATTTTTCTAACATTAGTCGTCTGCTTTTCGCCTTCATTCCACTATCTGCCCCATTCATTGAGGCCTCCTGCCACTGTTCATGAAATCCTGGTACTTTTTTTCTCTCTCTAGAATGTCCTTCCATAGTTTCTGTAGGGTAGGAGTGGTGATTACAAATTCTCCCAGTTCCTCTTTGTCTTGGAAGCATCTTGTTTCTCCATTAATTTGTAAAGACAGTTTTGCAGGGTACATAATTCTGGGCTGGAGGTTATTTTCTTTCAAGGCCTTGAATACTTTGCTCCAAGCTCTTCTTGATCTGATGGTCTGTGTCAAGAAACTTGCCATGATTTTGATGTTTTTCTTTATAGGTAATCCATTTCTTTTCTCTTATGGATTTTAATATTCTGTTCTTATATTGTATTTCTGGGATTTTAATTATTATATGTGTCTGCATGTGGCTCTGTTTTGGTTGTAGGTGGCTGGAGTTCTGTATGCCTCATACATCTGAATATATTTCCTTTTCCTATACCTGGGAAGTTTTCCTTAATTATTTCTGTCAATAGCCTTTGTATTTTCTTTGTTTTTATCCCTGCTTCTTCATTCATATTCTTTATTCTTAAGTTATAGATCCTCTTGTCATCTTCTAGCCTTTGTATCTCCAGTTTCCTTGTTATTTTTAACATATCTTTCTTTTTATTATCACACGTTGCAAATCTGTCTTCAAGTTTTGATAGTGCATCCTTAGTTTCTTTCAAGCAGTTTTGCCATCTTTCAATGGAGTTTTTAATTTCCTGGTAATCTCTGAATCTGCTTCATGTATTCTAGGTTTTCTTTATATTCTTCATCAAATGTTTCTCTCCTTTTTTGTATTCCTCCATTCTTCTGTCTGTGTCTTCTTAAGAAGTGCTTAGCATTTCTTTTATTAATCTACTTATATCTTGGTTTACTTGAATAAATATTTCACTTTTGAGCTCGTCTATGAGGTCCCGAAGATATCTCTCTATGTCCACTGATGCCGTGTTTGAAGTTGTATGTTTGCTGCCCTCAATCTCTTGTATTTACCTCTCCTGGATCAATGTTCTCAGGGTTGGGGACTGGGGAATTTTTCTTATTTCTTTCTCTTGTCATGTTTTTGGTTTCTTCCATACAGGTGTATAGAGTGGGTCCCAGCCCTTTTCCTTGTTGGTTATGGCTCTTTTGAAGCATACTGGCTAAGGATTTCTGCCCTCTCCAGTTTGCTGTTGATCACTGGAGATGCAAACAGGGGGAGCATAGGCTGCCCCCCTCTCCGGGTCAGTCAATCACCAGGGCCTTCACTGCATTAGTGTGTGCTGTGCATATGGAATTGGTTTGTGATGACTTATTGGGTCCTGGCCAGGGCTATGACCCAGCCCAAGCAAATCTTAACATTCTGGTCTGAGAAGGGAACAACTGACTAAAGTCACTGCTGTTCCTTGCCCCTGCCTGACCAGCCTGATTCCAATATGTTGTCCAGTTGGTCATCCCTTTCCTGTGGGAGGGTCCTAGCCCCAGCACTCACTGCAGGTCAATGCAGGACCCTTATGGCCTCCATTCTCTGTTGGGCTCACAGATCTCTGACTTCAGCATGACCACAGTTCCAGTGCATCCCTGAAGCTGGAGTTCGGGCACTCCGAGGAAGAGCACGGTGGCTGCTAATCTTAGCTACCCCAATGGTAGCCCTGGGACTGCATGTTTGACCAGCTCTTTTCCCATTAGTCTTTTCCTGGGTCAAGAGGATCCATCTCCCTCTGTCTGGACCTCTCCACAATGTTTTATTCAGGCATCTGAGTTGTTTCTCTCAGGGAGCCTCTGTATTCTGCTGCTTACCAACTCAGCACCTTTAGCTCCTCCATCACCATATCTTAATCTTATGAGATACTTTTCAGAGCCTTTACTCACTAAGTTGTGCATGTCTGAATTATCTTGATGCTAGAGTTTGGATTGGTGATATCTTTGAAAGGTTCATGTGTTAAAAGCCTGATCTCTGTCTCAGATGCCTATTGGGAGGTGTTGGAACCTTTAAGAGAAAAGCTTAGTAAGAAGTCTTAGATCCCTGGGGGCATAACCCGATAGTGATCATGGACCCTGAGAATTTTGCTCACTCTCACTTTACTTTCTGGCCATCATGAGATGTGCTTGTTCCATCACACATTCTCTTCCATGAGTTACCTCTTCCCAAGCCCCAAAAGCAATGAACCCAATTGACCATGAACTTTTGCAGCCTCCAAAACTGTGAACCAATAGCAAACAAACCCAGTCTGACAACCAGTATCATATTCAGGCCACTGCCATACAGGGAACAGCTAGACCCAAGGGTCTCCCCATGAGTCAGTACCATTTGTGGACTGAGGGGAGGAAGAAGAAAGGCACACCAGCAAACAAACCCAGTCAGGGAACCAACACCATACGCAGGCTGCCACTGAACTGGGAAAAGCCAGACATCAGCCCCTACCAGCACACAGGCTGGCAATACAAGAAGTACCCACCCCCACTCCCCCATCCTACCCCCAGAGGCAACCGGCTTATCCAGAGAAACATAGGCTGTGATGATAGCTATGGAGGTGAAATGCAATTGGATGCCTGTGGTGCTTTGGTGTTTCACTAACATTGCAGGTCTGGGGCCAGTGGTCTGATCACAGATTCAGAGGACAGCAGTACACAGTGTAGCATCTAGGAAGGCTCTTTTTCTGTGGATTGCAGTCATTGTTGATTTCCTATGGTCCTATATAATTTCCATTGTTGTTTTTTTGGGGAGGGGTGAATTTGGGGGAGGTGGGTTTTATTCTCCTTTGTTTGATTATGTTAAATCCAATGAGATAGCAGGATATATTACAGTAGCAATTACGGATTATTAGCCTGTTTTGAAACCCTTTATGCATTCATTGGTTTGTTTTTATTGTTTGTTTTCTATTCTTTTCTGTTTGAGTTTTACTATGTCTGAAGTTAACTGAGCTATTTTGAAGCCATCTAAAAGCATTATGGTAACTATTGCTGATTATGTAAAGTTTTGAATTCCTGTATCTCTTACATTGGTTTGCTTCAATTGGTTTTATTCTGTTGTATTCTTTTTAAAGTAAAACAATTTTAAAAACTATGAACTCAAATAAGCCTTTTTTATGAAATTAAATCGTGTTGAAATGCATAGCCATACTTCTTTCATTTTAGTGCTATTTCAGAATTTTCTTATCCATCCGTTCACTGATAAATATGTATTTGAGTTGCTTAAAATGTTAAATCATGGTACAGATCATTTTTGTCCATGAATCCTTGTGTTCCTGTTGAAGTATTTATATAGGTTACGTACTTGAAAGTGAAAAATCTGGATTACTAACAACAAATATGCTAAGTTTTACTTGATATCAGAAAATAACTTTCAGAAAAGGATGTAACAGTTTACCACTTAATTATGAATATATGAGAGGTATCCTTATGCACACAGATGATAATATATAGTATACTTGGTGTTAATAATATATAGTATACTTGGTGTTAAAATTATTTTTCATGGACATATAATTGTTGAACATCCATTTTCTTTCTCATTTTCTGTTCTTTGAACGCCTGCAACTCAAAAGAGAACAGGGTAATTTGACTGATGGTTTCTGAGGTTGAGTCCATGTTTGTCTTGCTCCAAAACAGTAACAATATGTTGGGAGGTCATGGAAGATAACAGGTACCACATTCTTTGGCAGACAGTAAAAGGAATCAAAGAATTGTGGACAAGAATACATCCTCCAGCTTGTCCCTAGTGACAAAACTCTTTTGCTAACTGCTAACAACACAATCAATGTACAGTCCCATGATCTAACTCATTCCCAGAAGTTCTACCTCTGAACATTTGATACTTTTGGGTATCATTTTATCTACAAGTCATAACATTTCTCTATGTGTTTATTTGCCATTTATAATTCAGCCTCTCTGAATTTATATTCATAATTACATTTATATTTATATTGATATATTTTATTCACTTACCAATTGGGTTACTCATTTTAAAATATATATTCTTTTGTGATCTTTTATATTGAAGATGTTAACCATTTTACTATTTTATGCTTAATCTTTTCTAAAACATTGTAGGTCTTCATTCAAACTTTCTAATGGTAATTTGTGAGTTATAAATTATCTTAATACACTCTAATACTTCAATGTCTCACATAATTTTGTGTTTTCCTTTAATCTGACATCATGAAAACATTATTATTTCTAAAGGAGTTCAAATTATTCATTCCAGGTTTCATTATTACCCCACTAAAATTTAGTCACTGTATAAACTGTCAAACAGTGAGACAAGTCGGTTTTCTCTATATGAACAACCAGTTGTCCCTATTTTATAATGAATTCCTTCTACTCTCATTTGTAACACTTACATTGACATATATAATTTCAAATATTCGTGGATTTAAATTAGATTTCCCTTTAGTTTCTATTTATTTTTCTACCCTTATTCAATATCATATTCACTAAAGCAAATTTTCCTTTATTTTTGCCTCTTAAAGTTATTTTTTAAAAGCTATTTTTTATCATGTAACTTTCAAGTATTTAAGTTTCTTGGAAAAAAATCAACTAAGAATTTAGGACAATAACAAATTTTATACCAACTTTTAGATAATCAATAGCTTTACAGTGTCAAACCTTCCAATTCATGCTATTTGTCTTAGTTACTGAGACAAAATGCCTGCCACTCAAAGTTAAGGGAAGAAAAGTTTATTTGGATCACGGTTTGTAGAGGTTTCAGTTCATAGTGGGCTGGCTCCTAGGCAGTGACACATGGCAGAGGGGCATTGCCCCTCTGAAAGCAGAAAGATTTCACAGCAGGCAGAAGACAGCAAAATCAAGCATGTAACGAGGTGGAATAGCAGCTTCTTTCTGCCCCTTTTGTATTCTGTCTAGGCTACCTGATTTAGGGTGGGTGCCAAGCCAATCAGTGGACTAATTTACTAATCATACAACCTTAATCCTGACATCTTTAACCCTAGCTTTGTACCATGAAACAGTCACGTACTCTACATCCAGCTACCTGTGAAAAATCCCACCAATGATCACATGAGGCTTTGTGGGACATCTACACACAAACCATAGCACTGCTGCTGTTTATTTACCACATAGGGTTTAAAATGTAATTATATGTTGTTCCTATCATTATAAATGCACTAGAAACTTACATATGTATATACTATGTCTAGATCAATGGTCATTTATTAAATGATTTGACAAGTTACGTATTTGTCAAATGTGTCACTATTAGGCTTTAAATAAGGAACTTCTAATTCATCTGTTTTGGCTAATATCTATCTAGATGTCTTCCCAAAACGTCATGTGCTCATAGGTGGGGTTTGGGGAGGTTACTGAATCATGTTTGTGATACAGGATGGATTAGTTCACTTACAGGTTCATACATGAGTATGACATGAGTGGTGAAGCGTGGTGGGAAGAGGTGGTTACTGTGGGCATGGCCTGGGAAGGTTTACACGTATGTCCTTCCTTCTCCCTTAAGGCTGCCTCTAGACTGCCACTCCCTGAACTTTTGCCTTCTGTCATACCCCTCTGCCATGCTGCCCTGATCTGGAACCACCAGAGTATGGCCTGAAACCTCTACAAACTATGAACAAAAATAAACTTTTCCTTTTCTAATTTGAAAGAGTTGAGTATTTTGTCCCAGAAACAAAGATATCATCCATCTTATCCTCTGCTGTATAGTACTAAAGGTGATATAAAGAACTGGTCTGAGGAGATGCCCAAAGATGAGATGAAGAACTTAGCCTGCCATAAACAGAACACTTGGAAGTTCAATTAATTCCCATCACAGAAAAAGAGTGTTCAGGAGTAGTCAGTAAGATGCATGGGGAAGGTTTTATTAGGCAGAAATTCAAAAGTGCATTCTCAAAGAAATGGAGAGTGAGCCTGAGGTAGCTACCTGCCTGCTGAGGTACCTGAGCTACCTGTTCCATCCTGGGGCCACACTGCATGTGCAGCCAGCCCAAACTGAGTTTAGGTCCCAGCCCTCCTCATTTTCTGTCATGACTCAGCCAGGAGTACCTCTGGTTCCACAGAAATCTATCATTCATGGCCAGAATAAGCAAATTTGTTCCTGGTACATGTTTACTCCAACCTTCATCAACTGATCATAAAGGCAGGAAAAACAATAATTGAGTTTTACTCAAAATTTACCCCAACGGTATTTATATTTATGGGCATATAACAAGCAAGTAATTGATAACAATTTTTTTAAAGGTTGTAGATGTCAATTAGCAGCTACAGCTCACATACACTTGGGACCAAAATTATCCTAAGAATGCCAGATACAACTAAGGTAAGGGTGCAAGCAAGCTAGTATTAGAGAATTTGTGAAAATAAAATCAAAGAAATGCACTAAAATAATTTGCAGTTACATTAGTGAGTACTTTAATATTTCTATCACATCTAACTTTTCCTAATTTTTTTCTATAGATCTATGATACAAATTTTAGATTCTTTCGGGTAGCTTGTCAATGAAAACTTCAGACTATTGTTTAGATAAAGATGTAAACAAAACTGCAAAAACCATAGACAGTTCCCCTCTCCTTATTCTTACAACTTTTTAACATGTGAAGGTAAAATAAAATGCAATTAGAATAACCCACTAAGAGCTTTATTTGCCACCTGCCATTCTGCGAATGCCTGCTGATAAAAGTGAGTTTTTAACTTGCAGATTTTCCTTGATAGACTGGAATTAAGAAAGTTTTCCTCTAAAGTGAGTGCTCCAGCTGCCACATGGGGATAAATATAGAATCAATCAAATCAAAGTTTGGCAATATGGGAATAAAATATGCATTTGATCTGTCCCAAAGATTTGTTATTTGCATAGAAATAAAATCATTAACTCATTTGTTTTTTAAATCTTTTAGGTCTCAATTATAGTTTGGTAGGGGTTTTTTGTTTTGTTTTGTTTTTTGATTTTTACTTTTTGTTATTTGACCTGATTGTTTCTCCCTTCTGGCTAGAAGGGCAGGTTTGCCTGAGTTGTCCCAGAATTCTGACTCTTATGGGTCGAACTGTTTCCCAGACCATAAACCAAAATACAATGAGACCCAAATATATCCCTTAGTTCATGGGCTTATTATTAGACATTGTATCAGGGTTATGATTTCAAGAGCCCTATACAGAGTCTTCAAAACTGATAACTGAAATAATACTGTTGCCACCTTTCAATACACTATCCAAACAATACTTAGCTTTTTGTTCTGTTTCAAAGTCTAGTTAATAACACTTTAGAATTGAGAATAAGTTATGTCTACAAGTGTAATGCATATGGCTCCATTTTACCATTAAAAAAAGATTGCCACACAGACACAGATTCCATCATATTCATAAAGTTGCATCTTTGAAATTTGTTTATTGAAAATTAAGAAACCATTACCTCCTAGAGGTATGTTGTGTAAAAGGACATTTGCGAATGATTTGACATTACTCCTGACATTTCTAGATGCCATGACTGATCCCAGTGTCCCTAGAAAAAGAAGCTCTGTGCTAATTAGAACCAAGAAAATTAAGTTCAAATGTTAAATAGGAGTCATATCAGATTAATTTTCAGTGGCACTGGGCATGATGGCTGAGGTTTGCTTTGAGCATTTGGCTACTTTTCTTGAAACTTTTCAGAAGATACTGCTCTTTCTTCAATAAATTGATTGATATTTCAGGAATTACCCTTCAGGAATTCCACTGTGTGTGTGTGTGTGTGTGTGTGTGTGTGTGTGTGTCCTGAATCATCACACCTAGAGGAGAATGAACAACAAAGATGTTTTTAACTGTATTTTGAAACTTTTCAGCAGTCTTTTTAGCATCATGAGCACATGATGTCACTCTGATTTCTTTTTTTAAGTTAGGTGACTAAGTGGTGAGGAGAGGAGTGTGTGTTGTGTGCTGTCACTGCAAATGTCCACTTAGCACACTGAGGTTGTTTATTCTATTTAAGCTTTATGATTTAGAACTTCAAGTTGTTACTCCAAAAGAAAGTTCAGACAGGGAAAGAAATAACTAGAATTATGGTTAAGAAGGAAATAAATAGAATTAGACTAGGAAAAGAGACAGGAGATTCACTAGTAAATTCCTCTGAAGTCAACTCTGCTTAGACTATAATCTGCCCTTTCACCAGGAAAGAAAACAGATATATTTTCTGATTCCTCAGAAAATGTCATGAGATCTCGGAAACACTAGTCTTCAGGGTCATCTATCCTGAGATTTGAAACTTGCTTTGCAAAGTTCAAGACCTAAAATTTTGTGTAGATGATCAATAATTCACTTCACCACACCACTCTAAGAATGACCCAGGCATTCAGTCTTGGCTTCATGCAGAGACTTTTTATACATGGACTACATTTTATGACCAATAACTCATTAATAGTTGCAATAACATATTCAGTCAAGCATCATTATCCTACATTATAGGTAAAGTGATTGAGAGACCTTTAAACTTTCTGAAGGTCAACCTGAAATCAGAAGCCGACATGGGATGAGGTATGGAAGTAATTCTATGACTGGAAGCCCTAACTCATGGCATGGCTTAGAAAGGCCAACTTCGAATTTTCAAATTTTTCTTCTTCCTCTCTCTCAAAGTTGCCCTTATTACATAATTATAACTTAAATGTCCTCATGTCATTTTAAAAAACTATTAATAAGGAATTTTCAAATAGAGCCTTTTTCTGTAATACTGAAAAATCACTACAAAGTGAAGTTATATTTTTCTCCATGAATTAGAAATTTTAAAATACTGACTGAAATAAATATGATGTTTTTCTATTTAAAATATATGGAAATTAACTTCAATCTTATTCTTACAAGTGTCAGCTGGGTTCTGTAGAATTTACGTGAGAGGAAACGTATGCAGAATGACAGAAAGGAGGGGTGCAGAATTGAGGAGAGCAAAGGACAAGATGCCGTGGATTTCTTTCAAACCTTACCCAAAAAAAAGCTGTGTAAAAGTTTCTCTCCCTGATGAAATGAGCTCTTTACATATAAATTATATTGTAATAACAGAGCTCCTGGGTGGAAAAGAGTTCCTTCTCCTGCTGGCAAAAATTAAAATAATCACAGATGGCTAATGATCAAAAATACTGACTGACAGCTCTGAAGTATAAGCCACAGAGAACATTCTCACTCCTCCGAGAATATTCTCAGGTTTTCCTAAGCCAACGCTCTAATTTGGTGTAAGAAAGCCACTAAGTTCTTTTCCCTGTGGATATTTATGTACAGGGACTTATCATTCCATTTTAAAGAGTATTGGGTATATGTACTTTCATTAAGCTGCTTTAAGGAAGTTAATAGAATTCTTTATGACTATATAGACAATGAAATAAAATCAAAGAGGAAGGGGGTCCGTAAGGCTTGCTGAAAGAGGATCAAATGCCTTATAACTCAGCCCTTAGAAACTCCTTCTCTTCTTTTAAAATAGGAGGAAGAGGAATCTGCCTAATGGAATTAGCTGTCTTCATAAAGACGCAATCAATATTAATCGTAGTAACAACTGAAACTTACTGAGGTCTTGTTATACATCGCACATTCTGTTAAGCACATTACTAATTTACCTCATTTAATTTGAGGCAAATAGCTCTGTGAAATAGTTCACATTATTATTCACATTTTTCAAAGGAATAAATTAAGTGTAGGCAAGTATAAAAACTTGGCTGAGGTCACATCACAGCTGGTGAGGACTAAACCAGGGCTCAAACCAGTTTCCGAGCCTGGTGTTTACTTAACCAAATACAGCTACCACACGGATTATACTACTGTGACATAAATTCTAAGTAGGCATGTTGAGACCAAGAACAATGTATAATACTGTATATTTGATCTCAAAAGCACTCAATAACATAATTATAGTATCGTAATTCCTAGTAGCAATTATACCATGAGTTATAGCTTATTTATTTATTCATTCATTTCTTTATTGTAAAATTAAAATGTGACTAATATATTTAAAACCTATTGAGTCTGGGGGAGATAAAAATATTAAAATATATTTAAAGTTTATATATAAAAATATATTTCTATCTCCCATACACACACACACACACACATATATATATATATATATATATATATATATATATATATATATTTCACATATAGGTCTATAGATAACAAGTAGAGTCAAAGCTCACTCTACCTGTAACAGAGTTATCAAAGAAGGAGAGAAGGTATGGCGCAGGACAAGTTTTTGAGAGATAACTAGAACTATAAAAGTTGAAAAAAGTATGTCTTGACACCTGTTAAATATGCTTATTGAATTAGTAACCCTAAATCCTCCGCTTCACGTGGTAAATTTTAATCACAAATACATCCTTACAGGAGTGTATTTAGAATATTAACAAAGCAAATGCAGAATATCATGAGCAAGAATCCTCTTTAAAGTAATTTTTCCTTTGCAATCCAAGTCCAGCAGAATAGAAGTAGCGGAATATTTTGAAGAAAAACAAGTGCTTCCTGTGTTTATCACTGGCTGAAAGTCACCCCGACAATAAATGATCACCTTTACTAGCCATTTAAATGGTTGCGTTTTGTTACCGCTGTCAGAGCTGCTGGCATGGTGAGATTTCTTCACGTGGATGTTACTTATTCCGTCTAAAACATTTTCAAGTCAGCGACTGTACTTCATGGGACCCCGAAATGAGTAAAGTATGAAAACCATGCCTGAGGCGACAGAAACTTTGAGGTTAATTTCCATTTCTTCAAGTATATTTGATGAATGATGTGACAAAGGAATCCTAATTAGGGTTGAAATCCTGAATACTAAATAAATCAGAAGTGCACTCCATCCGTCTTCCACAGTGATAATACTGCCACTTCTGCTTCTCTTTAGGCTAGCCCTTGACTTTTTGGGCAACCTTTTCCTGTACAATTTTTTTCCCTCTTTCGCTTTTGCTGAGAGCAGCTTGCAAGGATCCTTTGGAATCTCAGTCAAGTCAGTCTCACCGTGTCTCTCTCGGTTCTTTTTCCCCTCATACTCTTCTAAATCAACAGCGAGCACATTTTATTTTTACATTTAACCTCAACAATGGCTTTATTTCTATCCTGAAAAATTCCTCTCTGAAAAAGAATAAAATGAATCTTTTAACTTCTAAGGACTAAAACAGAATCGTTTCAATAGAGGTTAGCTGTTCAAATATTTTGGTTACTACTATTAGGAGCTGAAAAGTAAAAGGCCCAGTTATATCCTTTCTCACTGCATAGATATCCTTGAGCAAGTAACTTAAAATTTATATCATTCCAAAGTTTGGATTTGTACCATTCCTGCCCTTCTTAGTAGAAAATCTATTTCCCCTGATGCTGTGGTTATGTTTTACTTACTCTCTTTTGGACATTTGCACCAAATGTCAAATTATCTTTATTTTCTGTTTTATTATATTTTAATGTTAGGTTATGCTAGCTGCATAAAATAAAGTTGAAAAGTTTGTGGTTTCGGTCTGAAATGTTGGCAGGAATCTGAAATTTTAAGTAGATTACAGTGGGAAATTCTGTTTCTATGGCCTTTCACAGTCTGTTTTGTGGTCATAGGAACTTTCAGATTTTTAACTTTTTCTTAGCTCAGTATTGTTAATTTGTACTTAAATGGGGATCATTCATTTATTATGACTTTCGAAGCATCAGAGCCTTGCAGGTAATGTTCAGGCATGATTCATTTCAGTGTCTTTTATATTAGAGAAGTTTACTTTCACCCACTTTGTGTTTTTCCTCTCTTCTTGTTGGCTTAAACCACCATCAAGTGTGTATCTATTTTACTGATCCTTTCAAATAACCAGTGTCTGTCTGAATTGTATCATTACTTCTGTTTTGTTTATTTACTTAGAAAATATTTTTATAACTTTTTTTTCTGTGCTAAGGACTGTTTATAGGACTGCAAAAACATTAACACTTTCTGCCCTTTATACAGTCCTCTGAGTTAATATTATGCTTATTTTGTTATTAAAAAAGCAGAAGCAGAAGCATCTGATTCCTCTGTTGATGATTCCCAACGATCTAGATGCTTTTAGTTCCGAGAATTTCCTCTATTTTTACTCTTCATACCCTTAAATTCCACTCCTGTATTCCACGGTTATCTTTTCATTTCACTCATTTAATTTTGTTTTTACTTTTTAAAAAATCGCAATATTTGGTGCAGAAAAAAGTTTTTATTTTTGCCTTGTTACTTAAGTGTATTTATTACCTGGTCAGCTTTTACCTGTCTGTTCAGCTCTCCGCAGTTTCTGATGTTTCACTCAGGTTACTAAGTGGTATACTTTTGTTATTATTTCTTGTACCTTTTGATGTTGTCATTGTTGTTTTTTGAGATTAAATTCTGCTAGGTGGTATATCTTAGGTATGGGTGTCCCTCAAACACTGAAAGATGAATTCCGTATGGACTTAGCTGTTGTTGTCCTTGACTACACCCCTGACAGAAAGGAATACATATGTCGGGTCCTTTTGTACGTTCTATTATTCTAGTCTTGAATAAGGACCTCCTCGCACAAAATCAGTTCCGGCTCAGTCCCTTGAATTTCTAGAACACAAATTTTAATGTAGAGTTAACTTCCTATGTCTAAAATATGCAAGAGAGGAGGGTGCAAAACTTTTCTAGTACTAACTCTAAATGCTGACTTTGGAGTGTGCCATTAATGTTGAATCTTTAAACATTTTCCTAAAAGGTGAAAGCCCCCACATTCTTCTATCTGCAGTAGTGGCTGGCACCTCTCAGGCAGTCCAGATCCATCTAGCTCTGTGCTCACAGAAGTCAGATCCCTGAGCTGAGAAGATAAATTCACAACCAGTTGCGATATTTCCAAAATGCCTCATCTATTTAAAGGAATTAAGGAAGAAACGTATGATATGAAATAATATTTATAACATATGTGTTCAGAATGCCATGATATAAAAAAGTATCCTGGAAAAGGGTGAAAGAAGTTGGAGCACAAAAAAAAGAAGCAGATTTTAATCTCCTTCTCTTGGATAGTGTAAAATTAATAAACTCCAAACCATGCAATCCTGATAATTAGAAAATTTTGGAATTTAATTTTTGTAAACTCAAAGTAAAAGATTATAAAGAAGATGTGAATGTTCAACTTTCTATATAAAATACTCAAAATTTCATAGACTTTTTTTTGGAAACATGTCTTAGTCCTTAGACCTCAGCATGGAACTAGTATCTAACTAAATCGGGACAATGACATGGTACTCCTGTCAGACATGGACATTCTGGTAGATTTGAGGGGGATTTTTTTTTTCATTTTTGACCATGTCCCTATCACTACCACCATCCTTGGACTTAACTGAATGCATTTCCAGACAAGAATTTCCATTCAACATTGTCTATGACTAATGAGCATGCCTTATAATAAAAGTTGAGAGAAAATAGTGGAAATATAGGAAGAGACATGTAAAAAAAATGTTTTGCAAGAGAGACATAAATGTCCATCTTTTTGAATCATTAATATATGAGTTAAAAGCCTTTTGGAAAAGAAAATATATGAAGCAAATTAGAATAAATCCATGTGCTTATCCGTTTGCTAGTTGGGTTATTTTATATGACAATTATACATATGAGTATGAGAATTTAAATGCTGAGTCACAGACAATGCTAAATATGTAAATCATACAAAAGTACATTCCAAGAGAAGCAGCCTCACTTAGAAATCCCTCTGAGAGAATCAACTAAAGGAGCCATGTAGCTAACCCTGAACTTCTATAGCACTTTGGATTAGGGAGGAGGACATGGCACAGTTCACATGAAAGTCACCACCCATAAAGTCTGGCGTAAGAAGTCCTGATGATAGCAGTTAGCTGAGCCATCAGAGTACTTGCTTCAGGGCTAAGGGATGAGTAAATCATAGGAAGTGAGACGCAAAGCCTGCATAGAGGAACCGGCCTGTAAAATGATTATTAAGAAAATATGAAAAGCAAGAATCAAAATTCGTTTTTCTTTAATAATGTAAATGTTAGAACCTTAAAATAAAGGGTGGCAAATTTCTATAATATGAGAGTTGTCTGATGTTAAATGATCATCTACAGAATCCTTCTTTGTTTTCATCCGACACTATATCACGATATCTTATCTTGAATTAACAAAGTTTCTTCATTATTTGAAAAAAGTTGAGTCTGATTCGTGTAATTTGCTAAAAACGTAAAAGAGTGAGGGGTAAATCTCAGTAGCGTGTGTCTGCCTGACAAGCACAAGGTCCTGAGTTTGATTAATGGTTCCTCCCCCCCAAAAAAGAGGAAAAAACAAGGAAAAAAAATAAATGGAAAAGCTGTTGCAGAATAAAAGGAATAAGAAAAATGAAAATAAACACAAATAGGTTAACAGCTTGCATCAAATATAAAAAAGAGATTTTCATATACAGAACAGAATTCTGAAATACAGTCATCACTACATTAATGACATACTCAGCTAGGTAAAATGTGGGTTCCAGAGGGATGTTCTAAAATTCAAATTCTTGGAATACACATAGCTCCAATTTTCATCAAAAGAAAGACAGCAGTAGCCAGAATAACAGCACGATGATGTAAGAATTAGCTATATCTGTTTTATTTTTATCTCTTAGCAAAATCTTTGGACTGCCTATATATCTAAGACACAGAATTACATGTAGACTCTACAAAACAGTAGCTATTACCCCAAATCAAAGGGCAAACTTCCCACATATAGTGTTCTTTGGTATGTTTGTCAGTAATTATTTTTGTTGACTATTGCTCATACACACACGCAATAATCACATATGATACATACCAAGAAGAAACAATGAAAAGTTCTCGTGCAAAGAATAACAAAATATTTTTCAATTGCTGTTAAACACATTTCAAAATTAATTTTGCATTTGTCTCTCTTCATCTCTGTGTATACGAGGGTGGTAAATGAAAGATTAATATGAGAAAAATTTTGCTTTTTAAGCATATTACCTATGTTTAGCTTTTTCTGGAGAGAAGACAGAGAAAGGGAAGTGGACAAAAGAGGAAAGAGAAACAAAGACACAGAGTGATAGACAACATGGATGAAATACTCGTAAGCAAAGTCTTTATTCTCAAAGTACAAGGAATTCCTTATTATTTCCATTTCTGGAGGACTGTTATAGTTTTGCTCAAAGTTTTATGGTTGAGTAATATTAAATACTGCTTGCACATGTGATTTGGAAAATAATTCTGCATTGTGTGTAAATACGAAGCCTTTAAGGCTAAGCCATCTGGATTCAGTATTTGAACTAATTTACACATGAAGTAAAAAACTAAAATAGAATACACAGAAATTATACTTTTAAAAATTTAAATGAAGTCAAATATGACTTAATTATGCATTAAATTTATTCCATTATATTTCTAGATTTTTTAATGGTAGCTAAATTACGTTTATCCAGGTTACAGAGTATGACGTTTTCTCTTGACTCCTGCTCACAACATCACTTTACATCCTATCAACTCTCATTCATTCCCAATTATGTCTTCCCTTTCCCCATTCACCCAACACATATTAGTAGATGCCATACATTGTGCTAGGATTTAGAAAGCTAATGGTGAGTATGTCTAGACAATGAACTCCATACTTGGGAATAAGTAATTTGAAGAAATGGAATGTGTTTATTAGTTTAGTACCTAGTCACCTGTAGGAGTACACAATCTCTATAAAAGATGAAACTTGTAGGGAACTTTGGGTACTGCTACAAAAGCAAACTCACAGGAGTGGGGATTTAGCTCAGCGGCACAGCACCTGCCTGGCAAGCATGAAGTCCTAGTTCAATTCCCAGTATAAAAAAAAAAGCAAAGGCATGGATTTAAATGCACAATTTGTAGACATAACTAATATCTATCACTTCATACCAGCAGTCTTCCTCAGGTTTAAAAAGGTACAGCGAGAAACTCAAGTGCTTTGTTATATTTTCTTTCCATATCTGTTATTTAGTCTTTCTAACAAATGAGAATCCACACTGACAATTATATCTACCTCTAAATCAGTGAATATCTTGTTTTTGAAACACCCTTATCTGATGATAATCAATGTCACATATGCTCCCTTTTGAAATCTACATTCAAAGATTTTAGATTGTTGCTTCTTATTGGACTAGTTATGGCACCTTGTATTCAAAACAGCATTTTACTAAGCATTTTATTGGCAATCATGAATAGGATATATCCAGCCAGTTTTCAGTAGTTATAAAATAGGATTTTAAAACATTCAAACTCAGAAGTTGAGAGTAATTGAAGGATGCATTCCTCACCTGATAGAGAGAAACTATCTAATCTGCTATTATATTTCTAAGAAATAGATCAGCGAAAGACTACACAATGTAACAAGACAAACCATTCAAGAAAACCAGGATAGCTTTCAAGCAATGCCCCTGGCTAGATTTGAGAGTGTTTTTGTTGCAACAATATTATTTCAGTCACTCCAAAAAGAAGCTAATAATCATCTTTTATGATTTCTTGCTGGTAGCAAAAAGATATTATCATCATAAGACAGCTTCTATAAATGACATGTCAGAAAGCTGGGAGATTATCACACATGATTCCAGATGGAGTGTAAACCCTTTAAATAGCAATCTCTTCTATGAACAATGGCAGGTGCACACTATCAAATTGGGAAAATAAGTTGACTGAGACTAAGAGAAGTAAATTGCTTGATATCTCATTGATTGCAAGTCACAAATAGCCTATAGCAATATAAGGACCCAAAATAGAAGTGAGACTAGTAATGCAGGTGGACAGAGAAGAGAGTAGAAAGGAAACCAAAGGAGCTCAACCTGGCTGAAGTCTCCGTGTTTGTGGTAACACACCATGCATACAAGTGTTTTGATCATTTATCAGTTAGCTCAACAAAATAGGCCTTTTAAATAATGTGTCTGCAATTGTATACTCTACAAGTAATCAGTGGCTTATTAACCTTAAACATAATAGCACATTATCACTATTTCGTTTCAGTCAGTTAATTTGCAAAACAATAATGAAGATCCGACCCAACATGTAAAAATTTATTCTTCTTTTATTGGCACTGAATAAATACAGTGACCCTCACTGCAATTGTAGGGACTTGGGAAGGAACGGCAGCGTGCCACAGAGAAGGAGCTAGGAGTTGAAGAGGAACTCCTGAGGAGCTGGAAAATAAGAGCTGACTTGGTCAAAATGAGGCATAAACTGATTTCAGAGTCTACTATAGAGCCCAGTTTACAGACAGACTTATATTCTACTTTACTGAATGTAAAAGGGAAATCTTAATCACGTAGAAATTTGGTCCATTGATGTTGCTTCTCCTAAGTCTCCTTCTACTCACTACAGGAAAACTGGTGCTCTATCAAAATATAACCTATACCTTTAAACTATCAGTTTATCCTCACAGAATTAGTTGCAGATTTTCTTTCAAATTCAATCAATATAAATAAGTTGTTGAGTTTTTCTTATATTTTTATGTCTTTATTTGTGTAGGCTCAGACTGAAAGCAGTACTTGAAATCTACTACCTTTAAAAGCAAATATCCCTCTTATTTGTAACTAATTGAAATCCACAGGTCCTTACAAGGATTTGCCCAGGGCTATTCTAGGGAAAAATGAGCCTAAAATAGGAGGATGAGCCAAGGTTCAACACATTTTTGTTCATAGAATAACACCAAAAACAATCAAGTGGATTTATTTTTCCTCTTACTGATATTCTCTAATTTATACAAGTGAAATGGTGGCCCTTTTCCCCCATAGTTCATTATGTAACAACAGAAAATTTGGAAATTCATATAAATGTGTTAGTTTTAAGAGCACAGTAATGCATGTTATCTTGAGAAAAAGAAGAGAAAAAAAAGAACACATAAAACAAGGCATTGAACATCTGCTAATCACAGTGCACAGCTGAAGAGACATCTTGCTATTTCTATTCTAGAATTTTCTAGAATGTTGTAGAAGAGGAAATAGAGGCATGTTAATCTGGGTACTTTGCATATCTGGCAAATGTTTTTTGTACTATCATCTTGCTTACTCTTCTCTAGGTGTAGTAGTTTCCTTTCTGTTATGCCACATACACATTACTGTATTAGGACCTCTGTATTGAATAGTCCCTCTGTACGAAGAGCTCTTCCCTCAGAGATCAACTTTCCAATTCTCATAATTTTTGAATATTTATTCAAATGCCATGGTAGGCAGTATGAGCCCAATCACTCTGAATAACATTCTACCCTGCTCTTGTTCTGCTCAGTCAAGAGTTTCACTGAAGTTTTCATAGTCTGTTCTACCTTTTCTTTATCCAGTAGCATTTATCACCATATAACACATTAAAATTTACGTAGTCAATATATTTGTTGTTAATGTACTGTCTCCTGCTAGTATGCAAGTTCTATAGGAAAAAATAATCACACGGTCATTTTAGCAATGCGTTTAAAATACAACAGCATGGTACAGTAGTGGGTATTCATTGTTGAAGCAATACTGTACACTGCCTGAAAACAGGAGCCATATTCTTCTCAGCAGTATACATCTAGTGACTTTTTCAACACCTGGCAAATAGTAGGTTCTCCAGCAGTTTGTTGAATTAACATGCAAACAGGTAAGTGAATGATGATTTTTTTTCAAATCAGAGATACAAATGAATTATGCCTAATCAAAAAGAAAGCAAAGTTATATTTGTGAAACGTTCTATAAAGCAATAAATATTTAAAATGGATTATAAATTAGTAGTTTAGGACAATTGTCCCAGCTAAAATATACATAGAAAAAGAATAGTAGTAGAGTCAACATTATATAAAAATTAGATTTATGTTTAATAAAGGAATAATTAAAACAAAACATTGAACATTTGAACATTGAACAAAACATTTTCTACCAAGGGCAAACCTCCCAAGAAAGCATTTTATCTTAGTATAATGCAGCTTAGGTTTCCAGAGTTGCAATAAATATGGAACTAGCTGCATTGCTACTCAACAGTGAATTATAAATTCTCAGATAAATAAGTAGAAAATTAAAGAAAATATTGAATTAAAAGAAAATCTGAAGCACTATATTTAAATCTTCAGAAGTACAAAATATAATGGGACTATTACATTAAAAAATCTTCTAAAACTTGATGAACTTGAAGTTAGATAAGCTTAAACCCACATTACTAAGAAATTAAAATTCCACTAAAAGGTGGTTTTTTTTAATAAAGCACAGCCATAGTGTTTTAATTTTCCTTAGGGGCAATATTTCCAATGATGTATTATTTTCCCTAAAATTTATGAAAATCATTCAATAAGTAGTTTTGTATTAAGTAAAAATGTCAAACTGAGCAATTTAGCATAGAAATAAACTAAAACGCTCACTTTTATATTATTATATTATATTATTATATTATTCAAAAGTTCTATTAAGTAAAATCTGAAGTGTAAATTTCTGTTAACTTTGATATGTGGGGAAAAAACAATGAGAATTTCTGTACTTGCTCTGAAAAATCTATTTGTATAATAACGTTCCATCATCCACCAAGCCTGCGAAAGTTTAATCATAATATCTACACCCTTGGTTTTCAAGTGAAGTATCTGAGAAGTATACAAGTCTCACCCAAAATACGTATCAAGTCTTCCTTCTTTTCTCCCAGCTTTAACTACCCTATCACACTTTCAAGACTTTCTGTCCTAGCAAAGAGCCCTGGACTGACAATCCTCTCTCACTGCTGTTGGGAGTGAGTTCCTTCTGTACATACTGACAGCAATTTCCTAAACTCTAATCAGACCATCAGCGTTTGATCTCAGAGTGACATGGCTTTGTAAATTGTTCTAGAGGAGCTGGGATAAATTTAGCTCTTCACTCAAAATAGCATCTTCTACCAAACATGGAAATCTCACTCACTGTTTTTTCTTTCTTGCTTACTACCCTCACTAAATTTTAATGAAGGGAAAGCACGTATCTTACCCTAGGATATGATTAAATACTTGGTGCTTAATAATGTATGATTAAATGAAAGAATTAACAGACTGAAAGGAAATATTTGCTACTCTCAGAAAGTTTACTTTATATTATATTGGCAGAAAGAGAAGACCAAAAAAAAAAAAATTAAAGAAAAAGTAAAAACCTTCTGATGTTCATATAAATCATAGCATAATCTTAAAATTCTCACTAAAGCTAGAATTATTCCACATGTCAGTATGCTATTTGCTTTTATATTTTGACAATATTAAATAGGATAAGGAAGTCAAAATTTCAAAGGTGTGCATTTGTCATTGTAAAAACCAAATAAATGGAAAATGATCCAAAAGTATACACTGGCACTGCTTTTCTTTTTTTTTTTTTTTTTTTTTTTTTTTTTTGTCTTTTTCATTTTTATCAGTACCGGGGATCGAACTCACGACTGCCTGCTAGCAAGGCAGGTGCTTATGCCGCTGAGCTAAATCCCCAGCCCCCTACACTGCTTTTCTTTACCATATTGTACTTTCATACTTGTATTTTTATTCTTCCCCTCCCTCATTCCCTCCAGCTATTGGTCAAATTAAGATTTAGTTTACGTACAAGACAATACTGAAATTTTAATAAATGCACATGACCTTTTAATGAAGATGCAGAGCATTTCCATCACCCCAGAAGTTTACTTTTGCTCTTTTCTAGTCAGTGACCCAATGTGGCCAGGGCCCAAAGAGTATCCATGGTCTCAAGCACACATGAACCTAGAAGCTCACGTATGTTAATTAGCATGTCCATGTATTTTTGTACTGCTTCCTGTCAACACTTTTGCATGTACTCTTTCAGGTAATATAGTACTTTTTAGAGTTATCCATGGCTCTGCACATACCTGTATTCATCACAAAGTTCATGTCTTCGTATTACTATTCAGTATTCCACTGTATATTTATTTTCCTATTTATAAACATAAAAGTTGTTTCCCTTTTAGGAGTGTTTTAAATAAAACTTCTTGGAACATTTGTGGGTTTTGTGAACATATTTTTCCATTTCTCTGGGACAAAAATGAAGCAGTGGAACTTCTGAGTCTTCAGGCATTTGTTGTTGCTGTTTGTGTTTTCACTTCTTAAGACAAGGCCGTACAACTTTTCCCAAAGTGGTTGTATCCTGCTACATTCCCTACAGAAATACATGAGCATTCTGCTTTCTCTCCATCCTTTTCTAAAATACTTTTCTAAAGTCATCATTTATGTTTGTTTATTCTGTACTTCAGGAATGTAAGTGTGGTTTTATTTATAAACATTCATTTACTTGGTAGGTGTTTTTAATTTACATTTCCCTGATATTTAGACTGATACTATTGAGCATGTTTACATGGTTTTGGTCATTCTGATACCTTCCCTATTTTTATGGAACTACTGTTTCTGTTCCATTGTTCTTGTTGTAGTTCTTTATCAGTTCTAAGCAAGTCTGTTGTCAGACGAATGTATACAAAATACTTTCTGTTTCATGTTCATCTTTTTATTTTCTTAAGCAGACTACTGATAAATAGGTATTCTTTTTATTTCTAATGAAATATCTGACCCAATCTTAAGTGTAAAATTCTTAGACCCTTTCTAGGAATAATAGAACTTTTCACATAATGCAGTTCTCATTTTGTTTCTGGAACCAACATTTTACATAGGTCTTCAATTTTCTATACCATTATTGTCACTTGTTACGTTCAACTTTTCTAAGACTTACCAGGATACCATGTCTGCATGGATTTTAGGGCAAAGAAAACTTGAATAATATCAAAAATAAAACCTAAATTAAGAAATTCACTCAGAAAATTTGAGATTTTCAAAGAGTATTCTTAATAAGCAATACACATTATGTAAAAATTATAATATATGTAATTAGTTCTTCCTATCTATAGATTTCTTGGTAAATACAGAATATCCTTAGTTTACTTGTGTTTGGTTGTAATAGCAGTGACAATTAAAAACTAAATTCACACAAAACATTTAAAGTTCTGAGTATGTTTGTACATTAAATAAATTTTAAAATGAGTAGATTTGAGCATCTTCAAGTATATTTTTGGGCAAATGCAGAAAAAATTTAGTTATGCCATGTTTTATTCTGACTCTCCATAAACTAGTTGTATGGCCCTGTTGATTCTATCATCAGTCCTCTCTAATCTAAGACAAGGTCACATATCATCCAAGAAACATGTACCAGGATTAAATTGATGGTCACACTTTTATTGTAAATCAGCTATTTTTTATTTAGATCATATCTAAATATTTTATCAGTTTCTGAAAATGCCTGATATGTTTAAGAATCTTAATATTTAATATTTTTCATAAAGATATTTTTTTCTATATGGAACTAAATGTATTCTTTACAGTGCTTCCATGGAGACTAACCCCTGTAAGGGATTAATGACCCTGGATATGTTGATTCTATTTCCCATCACAAAGACAAAACACCTGACATACACAATTTAAGAATGAAAGGTTTGTTTGGCTATGATTTCAGAGTGCTCAGTTTATCATCAGCAGGCTGAAAAGTAGACACAGCATAGTGGGAAGCATGGAGAGGAAAACTGCTCAATCCATGATGAACAGGGAGCAGACTACATATAAGAGCCAAAAAGAGAGCTATATCTTCCAGAGCTCATCTCCTGCTGGCACATTTAGCGTTAAAATTATCAGTGATGAATACAGAGGCCCCAATGATTCAATTGTATTAGAAAAGTGACACCACTAAGCACATGAGACTTTGAGGGACATTTAGGTTCTCAACACAACCTTGCATCCCTAGTACCCAACAGGCTCATGTCCACCTCATTATGCAAAAATTCAGTTAAGTCAGCTCAAAAATGCCCAAAATCTAATTGTTTGAGCATTACTCAAAAGCCTAAGTTCAAAGTCTTCACTACAACTTGAAGCAAACTCTTAGCTGTGAGACCCTGTAAAACCAACATGAAAGTTAAATGCTTCCAACATGAAATGATACAGAACATTCCCATTCCAAAAGGGGAGACTGGGTGAGTAAATAGGAATCAGATAAGACTGAAGGCCATCAGAGCAAGCAATAAATCCTATAGTTCCATTCCAGCAGCTAGGGGATGTGGTAACAGAATGTTAGTTTCAAAGGATTGTAATCTCTTCCCCTATAGCCTTACTGGCTGCAATTCATGGTGACCAGGAAGCAGACAGAGGAGAAGAACCAGAGAGGGACTTACAACCTCCAAACACATTCGCCCAGTGACTCACTGCCTTTAACCAGGCCCCACCTCCTAACAACATATTCAACTATGAACTCATCAGGGGATTGGTCCACTAATGAGCATAGTGCTTTTGTGAGCCAATCATCTTTAAAAAGCCTCACTTGTGAACACATTGGAGTGTGTGTGTGGGCTGGGTATTTTAGAACTAATTCACAGCAGCAGGAAACATTAAATTACTGTAATCCCTTTTTCATACTGGGGTTGATATCTTCTAATACTATAAGGAAGACTTCTTTGAGATGTGTTCACTTGAAGAAAAGGAGAAACTCCTCTCCTTTTCACACTCCTTCTCAGCTCCTTCTTTTCTTCCCTTCTACTTTCTGTCTTTCCCCACTTAGCGAGAGTATTCTGTTACCAATTCCACATAAATCATTCATGCTGCATAATTATAAAAGAGGGTGGAATGAAGCAGAAACAGCTAAATCTATCATCTACCTTCAAGATTAGATCAGGTATTGTTTTATAGGAAAAAAGTTCCTCGTGTTGTTAACTCGTTATTTCAGACATTCATCTAAATGATAAATGATGGGAACACGGTATGGATGGAAATTTCTAAGGGTTGCTTTTCAGCTCATGATTTGTTAGAAAACCATAAATTGATGGTCAACTCAGGCTAAGAAAATAAACACACTTTACACCTCCACTGGCTTGTTTGCCCTTCATCCGTTAAACAATAGACTAAGCTTGAATAATTGATTTGTGTTGATTTACAATAAAATGGCAGCAAGTCACAACATCATAAAAGATTTATGTTTTTATTCAGTGTTTATGTTGATATCTTAAGTAGCAAGCACATCACACAGCACATCCCTGTGTCGTGACAAGACCAAATGCGCTTTGGCAGAGCTTCTGTATAAAAATGAGAAGGTGTTGATTTCATTACCACTCTGGCAATACATTTGAAAGAGTGTTAATGACTATTAATGGCCTAGTCCTCAGCCAGAAGAACGCCTGAAGTCAGGGAAAGTGGCATTTTATCTGCTCTTAAGCCTTAAAAACAGAGAGCTTCCCACAGTTGCATTTCTAAGTGCCTTTCCTGCTCTACAAATAATCACATCCCCCACTTCACTGAGCTTTTCAAAATGTTTCAATTCAAGGCAAACCCAGTTTCTCTACTCTGGAGGTTTTGCTCCTTTCTGTTTCTTTGTAACAACTAACACATTTAGCTCTTGTCAAAAAGTAGTTGAAAGTGAATGTGAACAAAAGGTTTTAAAAGGCACCTTTTCAACTTTGTAATAAAGAAACTTCATTGTTTCAGGTTTAACCTGAAAAAGAAATACAATTTATTTCTTGTCCTTGTTTTATTTTTGAAGGCACAGATGAATCCAAACCACCTATGATGAAATGCATTGTAAATCAACCCAGGTTTCTGAAGCCCACATGTTCACAGGGCTTATTTTCTTCCCTTAAACAAGTTTTTCTTGTTTCTTTCTGGTCCCTCGATGGTGCTAAATCAACAAGTTATTAGATGAAGAATGGAAGCTTCTGTTTCAAAAGACACAACTGCAGCTAGACAACAGAAAACAGATGCCAATTATTTGCCAGTGGCTGCTGGAAAACAAAACATTTTATGACATTTACTTTGCCTTAGCAGAACTGCTGCTGATGCCAAAGAAATATAAACTGGTCTAACTATCAGCAGCCGGTTTTGAAATGCGGAGTATTATAATTTGGAATCAATCGTGCTCCACATGTAGATGTGCTGCGACCTACATATTTCTCTCTGCACTGATTCTACATGCAACTTGATGCAATCTTCATTCATTTTAATGAACTTACAGGAAGAATATGTGTAATTGATATGTATAATTAAATATTTGCTATGTTTTAATATTGTAGGTACAGCTTTCTAATTACACTAGATTTTAATTCAGGGAAAGAGATAATTTTAGATATTTGCTACTTGAAAGTACATTCCTTGACACATATTTTTATATTATGTAGCAAAACCTTCAAATTAAATATCATTCTTACACTGAAGCCAGCTGAATTATTCATTGTTAATGTGATGTCACAAGAAATGCGTAAGTACTTTTCCTGCAGGAGTTTAACAGAGGCTTAATTTAGTCACAATCAATATCCATCTAGCCCTATAAAAATATCAATTTTCCAGCACCAGTTTTGGATCAAATGTCTCATTTTTGAGACACACTTCTGAAGAAATATGTTTAGTCTGATGTCATTGAAAGTACCAGTTATAATATATAAATTTCTATTTTTATCAAACATAGGTCTCTTCTTTGTAAAAGACCTGGATTTGCAAATTGTCTTTTGTATATCTTATACAAGATATGTTTTGTTTTTCTTGTCATAGTGACTTGTGCCATCTTTTAGGATGTAAAGAAACATAATTAAAGCATCTCCCTTCATAGTTTGTTTATAAAACAATGGTGTCATAAAATCTATCACACGTATCTACCCTGTCTTAATAAGTGTCCTTCTTCATTGATGGACCAATGAACTATATTAAGGGTTACACTTACATCACTGAATATTGTTTACACAAATTGTAAACAACGATGGTCCAAGTTACTGAAGGATAATGCATTTCACAATTTTTATTAAGTACATGAGTCATAAGAGATCTCGTCAATGCAGATTGAGATTCCATTATTCTAGCATTTTTACTATGTCTGTGTGATGCTGTCAACACAGGTACTCATTGGACCAAACTCTGAGAAGCAAAGAACGACCTGGGATAGAGCCACTGTCCATCAATCACAAGTATTTTTGGTACAGTAGTCACTGCAAATCCCAACAAGCAAAGAGGCTGACTAAAATGCAGCCAGGACTTGAAGAACCCTAGCGCAGCTCATTTTCTGAGCCATGATTACTATCAGCAGCCTGATTCCAGGATACTTTCTGGATGCTGAATGATGCTTATGTATGACTGGTACCATCTCTTTCTTAGATTTGATAATACTAAGATCTTCTATGGGCATGTGTTGGTCTGCTTACATGGGTGTGTGGAGAAAGAAAGAGTAAGAAAGACAGCGGCAGAGAAAGATGGAGAGAGAGAGAGATCAGAAGATCAGAGACAGAAGACTATGAGAATATTATACCATGATTAATAAGAAAATAAATGGTATGCCTAGTTATAACTCAAACAAGTAATACTCTCTCATTCCCAATGCCATGTCTTCATACCATAGGTATCAGTCTCACTGAACATGCACATAACTAGCATAGCAAAGAAAAAGAAGATATTGAGTCATGCTCACCTTTACTCCTAAGTTCTTCACCAACAGAATCTATAAGTGAGAATAGATTCTAAAATGTATTTTATTAAATACATGGTTAGTCCATGGATCCCTGTTTCACTTTGTTTTCAATCTGAAGAAGTCTTGGTATAAAATCAACGTAAGAAATTAGAGCAATATCTAGAAATTAGAGAATAAACAATATCCTAAATAGTTCACATTTGTCATCATATCTGTTTAGCTGTTTTAGACCTTCTATTTTTCTACAGCCTAAACTCTTCCTTAATTCTTCATGGAAGTTCCCTGGCCAACCCCGTACTTACGGAATTTTCCCATAGCAACAAGTTCTGCTCATTTGGTTACCTGTTCACATGCTACATTGTGTTTTGTGTGTCTTGCTATTCTTTGCCTTATAAAAGTTACATTTGTTATAAGTAATACTCCTCTGCTCCAGGAAAGTCTAGGATAGTAATGAGTAAAGTCAGCCTAGATTTGTATCTTGAATGAATCCCCATCTGTGAATAAAAGATGAAATATTCTTCTTTCAAGATTATTATAGGGTCTTGAAAATAAATTCATTGTGCCTAAACAGTTCCTGAAATATAGTTTTCTTAGAAAATTTTAGCTTTTATTAACTGCTGATTTTAGAATATTGTAATATATGACACAGTATATAGAAAAGTGCACTATAAAAATAGATGTACAAAAAATGAATTTATTGAGTCATTCTGAATTTTTAAATATTAGTCATGGACTGCAGTCATGGACTGTTCTGAGGCAATTATTTGAAGGAAACCCTGACAAATTTATTTGACATATGTTACTTCAGGACAGTGTTTTCTGTTTGGCTTTATTTATTTAGATGCTTATAAATGTAAAATTGTAATAGTACCAAAGCTCTCACAAATGACTTCTGTGTCTCGAGATAAGGTCATTTATTTAGCATAATTACATCTCTCATAATCACTCTTCATAAGCACCCAGAATATAAGGTGACATTAGCTAAATTATTAACTGTATCACCAAAAGAATTAAAAATTGATCTCACAAATCACTGTGTCCCCAGGAAATATAAAAATAATCTTGATTTGATTTAATTTGTCAGCATGAATAGGCTAACAGCCTTTTTAAAAGTAAGTATAATTTACTTCCAAACAAATATTACAAAAATTGGCACATTTCAAATAAATTTGCATCAAATGAGTAAATGCAAATGAATGATGTTCTAATTAAATTCCTGTAAAATTCTAATTATAATTTTAATCTTATTAGTACTGAAGAATTTCTAATCTATATTGATGAAAATAATTAAAATGTCTTAATAGACATACTAATTCTATAAATATTTATCTGTACCACCATAAGTTAGAGTGTGGTTTAGTATAGAAATGATGGCAATTACTGTCTAAAAGTCCCCAAAAATTGTTTAGCAGGGGTGTTACTATGCTTCCACCACTGAGCCTAACATATTTTTAATTCAGTAAAATTATTTTATTTTTAATGCATAGTAAATCTTGTGGTACATGAATTGCTAATATAATCAATTTGGCTTTATTGAACTCTTCTGAATCTCATAGGCTCTTGAAAACAGAATATGTAGGTTGAATGATCCTCACTATTGTATTAATTTACCTGCACACATGATTTCTCTTAGATACACGTTTTCAATGCAATGGCCACAGAATATCTACAAAGTATTCAAATTTTTATAGTGGGTATTTGATGACTCTTTTGGAATTATAATTTTCTTGATCTGAAAATATCTTTTCTTAGACCTTTTGAAAATATATATGAAAGATCTGGTAATATGAACTTTGATTTGACTTGGGTAGGTATTTTAAAAATTAACTTTTCCAGTCTACCTGATGATTGCTTGTACTTACTAACACTCTGTCAGGATAAATATTGTTCTGTAGATTTCCAACCTATATTTGAGCAATTTTTCTCTGGAAGATTTAAATATGACCTTCATTCTAGTCTGGTAAACTAGAATGCCAATTAGCTAGAATTAAACACATAAGCTAATTGTCTTCTGAACTCAGTTTGCTTTTTTGTGATGTGACTAGATTTATGATTACCATTCTATTTTCTTGCATTAGAGACTAATCACAATTAATTTGGAAGATTTATTTCACAAAATAAATTCAATAGCATCATTCTACAAATATGCAGTTGATTGTATAGCAATTGCCCATCAAGAAGAATTTTTACTTAATTTCTAGAGTCAAAACTTGTGCATCTTAAAGACAAATATATGGAGATATAATGTATTGAAAAATGGAAGAGACAATGTTTCTGTCAGGGCATACTTTGTCTGTTTTTGAATCTTCACCTTTTTCTGGCATACATTCACTAAAGTCCACATGTCCAATCTGGTATGAAAGTGGCCAAGGAATTCATTTTAAGTATGGAAATATGATAAATATGGAAATAATATCATAAAACTGAGTTAAAGCAATAGTTGGTAGGAAATATGTTTAGAAAATGAATCTGCATGATTTAGTCAATACATTCCTTTTTTGCAAATTTTATGTCTCTGAAATTACGTTGAAAGAGTGAATAAGTTTGAAAGAAAATGAGAAACCTTATTACTTATGCCTGTAGAATGGAAGAAGCTAATTTCTCAAAAAAATCAAAGGTTGAATTTCACTTAATCACAAAGATATCATATATATTGAATTTAAATTAAGATTTTGGTTGCCTAAAATTGTTACACAAGTGTATCCCTGAAGAGAACAAGCATGATTCCTCCCTCATCCAGTCATCACTGAAAACATTTTTGCTTTCTTCTTAGTACTAAGGTACTCATAGGTTATAAAATGTGAAAGTTCTTTTAACATGAAATATTTATATATACACTTATGTTAGCTTTCTGTTGCTGTGTAGTATTTAAGAATGAATAGATAGGCAGATAGATAGATGGGCAGATACAAATATTTTTATTTAGAGAATAACTGATATTTCCTCCAAAAATTAAAAATAGGAAAATGATCATGGCTGAATATAGGAGGAGCCAGGTTGGATATACTCAGAGAAAATCAACTAAAATTATAATAATTGAAAGAAAGGGAGAGATACACAACCTCATGACAAAATTAATCATAAATAAGACATAAGTAACCCAAACAAAGCATAGGCTTAGGCATTGATAAAAAGTAAAAGCAATCCACAAGGTTGCCTGCAGGACCTCTGCTTATGTGCACCACAGGGACTGTCATTCTGGGAGGTACCCAAAAAGAAATGGAACCCCAACAAATGTGGCAGAACCAAGCCACCCTGGATAGACATGGAGTACACTGCCCCCTCACTTTTTTTGCCAGCCTCCAAACCTAGGAAGTTGCAGCATGACAACATATTAAACCAGCATGCATGGGGCGAGAGAGCAGGAAGCTGCTCCCACCTCAGTGGTACACCAGTTGGTTCTCAGACTATGAGAGCATAAAAAGCAAATTCTGTCTGAGCTGGGAACTAACAGGGTCACACTGGAGTGTGTGAACCCAGAGTCCTCCAGGGAGAAAGACACCAGCGGAGCAGAACAAATAATTCTGAGCATCCCAGCAGCTCATTGGAACCTTAGGTGACAGTGTGAAGAGGGATTACAGCAGTGACAGCAAAGATTGTGAGTCCAACCGCAGCACACACACACCCCACACACACTCGTGGTTCCCACTGCAGGACGTAGGAGAGGAACTTGCCAGCCGAGTGGAACAGAAGAGGCAAAAGCTGGGAAGGGCCAACTGAACATAAACATGGGTCTTGGACTACTCTTGGGCTTAGTCTAAGGCCTCCTGGTATTGAAATCCCACAGCAGTGAGTTGAGCAACGATGTCCATGGAGAAATTAAAAGTAGGGAGACTACATGGGCAGGCCACTGGGGGACACCCAGAGAGTTAATGGCTGAAGACTCTGGCCCCAGCCCCTATACCTGGAGGCCAATATCAGCCTAAAAGTCTGTATAGCTGAAACAGCAGAATTGATGTCAATCAACCTACTGCATACTGGATGGGACTGCTACCCACCCAGCATTAAACCTACCACAGACTGGGCGGGCTTACACAAAACAAGTTAGGGCTCTGAATTGGGTACTGTCACAGAATGTAGGCACCAGAAGATTGCCGCAGGCCTGTGGTTACAAGAATTTCATCCTATTTTTTCCTCTATTTTTCTTTTTCTTTTTGATTGTTTAGGATTTTATTTCTGTTGTTTTGTTTCATTAATTGTTTTTATTGTTTACTTTCTGTCTTAGTCACTTTATATTCGTCGCTGAGACAAAATACCTGAAGCCCAAAGTTGGGAAAGGAAAGGTTTATTTCTTACAGTTTTTGGAGGTTTCAGTCCACAATCAGTTGACTCCAAGACAGGCAGGCATGGCTGGGCTGCAGTCCATGGCAGCCGGCAACAGCAAACTCGAACCAGCAAAGAGAAAGACACACCTTCTTCCTGCCATTACATCACATCCTGGCTCCACCCCTATGTGGGTGGAGCACTGACACCATCAATCCAAGCACTATACAATGAACCATCACAAATGAACAACGCAAACTCATGAGTCCTGGGGGACACAAACACAAACCATGACACTTTTCCTCTATTCTTGACTATCTTTTTTTAATTTGTGTGTGTATGAACACTGAACCTCATTTTTTCTAGTTTGCTTTGAGCTTCTTTTGCTCTCCTTTATTCTACTCTCCTTTCTTCTTTTCTCCAATTTCCCAAAGTTTAGGAGACTTTCTTTGTCATTCAACCTTGCTTCTAATAACCTTCTCTTCATTTATTAATTTCCCCTTGATCCCTTTAATCTTTCCCTAATATGTAATCATTCTAAGGGAAGCACAAATTCCTTGTTTGACTTGGACTTTGCTATACAACTATAGATCTTGCTCCTATTATTAATGGTAGCAAATTAATAATTACAGTTTCTAGGCTCTGCTTGATACTATTGTTATTGCTAACTGTATTACATTAGTCAGGGTGTCATATCTGTTTTGGTCAGTTGTACTTCCTTGCATGACAACATTTTTATTGTCTGTAGTAATAATCACTACCACAGCCCAGTACCAAAGGACTGCATGCTTGGTTAGATAGACAGCAACTGCACATTCCTAACAAAGTGGGAAGGGATTATCTTGGGACAGACTCAAAGGCCTAGAGGACATCTCTGAAGAATAGACATTTCATAGAAGCTTTCATAGTAGTGACAAAGCTAACCATAAGCAATTTACAAGGGTCACCTCAGAAAATGCATTTTACAAACTAGTAAATTAAAAGATACAGCAGCAAGATGCAACCTCAGACTCTCAATCCACTCAGAGAAAGTCCAGGAAACTAGAACCACACTCCTGAATTTTCTGACATGGTAGCATCAAAACTAACAAAACAGATAAATGAGGCTACAGAAAAAATAAAATCAGAAATAATTTCTCAAGTAAAAAAAGATTTGGATCACAATAAAACATTTGATTATGGACTCTAGAAAAGATATAGATAAAAAAAAATTTTAAAAGAGGAGCTTAGGAAAAGGTTGCAAACCATGGATGCCCAACATAAGAAAGAAATGCAATCCATTCAGCAGATTCAAACAGATATCCAGGAGATTAAAAATTATTTTAAAACTATACTCAGCAGATGAAGCAATGCAAGGACAGAAAACTACATCTAGAAGACAGGCTTGTGTTTATCGATCACGAAAAGAAAGATCTCTTAAAAATAGTGAGGAATACAAAAAATCAATTCAATACCTGCAAAATGATGCAAAGAACAACGTAAGGTTGACTGAAGTCAGAAAAAGTAAGCAGAAGACAAAACAAATTATATATAGTATATATTATATAGAACTGCAAGTGGCCATGATCAAAAATAAATCTACACCAAGGTATATAATATTCAAGGTTCCAGAAATTCATCCTAAGGACAAAATACTATAAGCTGTTAGAGAAATCATGTATGAAGGAAAGCCCATCAGAGTCACAGCAGACTTTTCAATACAAACTCTTAAGGAGAGCCTAAAGTGAAATATTTCAAGTCCTAAATGAAAACAACCTCCAACCCAGACTAATATACCCCAAGAAATTATCTTTTAAAATTGAAGAAATAAGATATTTCCATGACAAAGGCCACTTAAATAAACTTATTACCACCAAACCAGCAATCCAAAATGTTCTGAAGGATATTCTAGGATGAGGTAAGACTATAATTCCATGAATACCAATAGAAAGAATCCACCAAGTAAGTCAAGCAATTAAACAGAGGGGAAGGAAAGGCAACCAACAACAGGAAAATAATATGACAAGGATAAATCAAGGCATTTCAATTATACCCATCAAGATAACTGGTCTCAATTCACCAATGAAAAGAAATGGACTTGTAATATCGATCAAGAAGTAAGATTCGACTTCTGGGAGAACATGGCGGATAGATAGCAGCAGCTTTGGAGGCTCTCTGAGAAACCGCACTTAAAATCCAGGAATGGTGCCGGGCAAGAAATCCTAAGCAAGGGGAGATATACTTTGCCGACCCAGGAATGAACTAAACTAAGAGAAACCAACTGGAACCAGAATCCCAGTGATATAACAGGAACAGATAAAGTCTAAGCACAGAAGCTGGACCCCACACCACTGGAAACCACGATTTGAATTTCCTGCAGCCTCTGCTGCATCCCAATCCAAACAGCAAGGAGAGAGACATGAAAGCTCTGAGAGTGGGAAGCGGTGAATGAAGTTGAGAGCGGGACTGGCTGGGAGCCCCGCATCGACCTACAGTGAATGAGCAGATTTGGGACCCTTCCATAGAGTAGCAGGCTTCAGCAAAGGACATAATGGAACTCATAGACGAGTTCAGGAATGAAGTTATTAATGACCTGAAGCAAGATATAAGTAGAATAGTTAGAGAAATGCTAAGCACTGCCCAAGAAAAAACAGATGGTGGAATGGAAGAATAGAAAAAAAGGGGAGAATTGTTTGATGGAGAAAATAGAGAAAACATAGAATACGTGAAGCAGGTTCAAAGAAATTACCAGGAAACTAAAAAGTCTATCAAAAACTGGCATAACAGTTTGAAAGAAACTAAGGATAGATTATCTATACTGGAGGGCAGATTTGTAATATGGGAGCATGAAATGAAAAACTTCTTAAAAATAACAAAAAAACAAACAGTAACAATACAAAGGCTAGAAGATGATAAGAGGATATATAACTTAAGAATTAAGAACATAAAAGAAGAAGTAGAGACACAAACAAATGGACTACAAAAGCTATTCACAGAAATAATCCAAAAAATTTCCCTAATTTAGCAAATGGAAAAGATACTCAGATGTATGAGGCATACAGGACCCCAGCAACCTACAACCCAAACAGAGCTACACCCAGGCATATAATAATCAAAATTCCAGAGATCCAGTATAAGAACAGAATATTAAAAGCCATCAGAAACAAAAAACAGATCACTTACAAGGGAACACCCATCAGAATTACAGCAGACTTCTCAGCACAAACCATCAAATCACGAAGAGCATGAGGGGGGGAGATCATTCAAGCTTTGAAAGATAATAACCCCCAGCCAAGATTGATATATCCTGCACAACTGTCCCTAGAAATTGATGGAAAAACAAGGTGCTTCCAGGATAAAGAAGAACTAGGGGAATTTGCAACCACCAATTCAACTCTACAGAGAATACTGCAGGATATTCAAAAAAAGGAAAATACCAAGATTCCAGAAATAGTGGCAGAGCGGCCACAATGAATGGAGCAGAAAGCAAAATGAAGAAGACAAACTGACAACAAACAACAGAAAAAGAGCTCAACAGAAATGAGGCAGAGAAGATTGGATGGTAGGAATAGCTATTTTGGAGAAAACAAGACATCATAATAGCTAGTGCTGATTTAGTATCATCTTGTTTTGAAGTCCCATCAAGCTTTTATTCTTCTGTCTCCATTGGTCTTAACAGATTGTATCTTATTGGATTTTATTATATGTAATAATATAAACAAAAACTTTTATAGATGAGATTATACAGAAACCATTGTTCATTTTCTGATGGTTCTAAATGCACTGTGATACTGTCATTCTCTTGAATGGTTTTACATTGTCTTGGTATGTTTGGTGCTACAGTATAGGAAGTTATCCTCAAAGACTTCAAGGAAAGAGACACTATGGTAACTACTTTTATATCAGGATATCTTGTGGTGAAACACTATTTTGCTTAAATGGTTATGCTTAGACCTGCACTGTTCTGTTGTTATGCCTTCTTTTATCTCAATCCCTTTTTTAAAATTATTTACTTTTTTCTTTTTATCTTTTTAATTAAGGAAAAAAAATAAAAAATAGCAGGATACATTATAGTAACCTACTTTGATTTCCTATTAAGTTGATTTGAAATCCTGTATTGCTCTCACCATCTTGTTTTGACTGATTTTCCCCTAATCTGCTTTGCTTGATAGTACCAAGTTCGAAAGTATAGGCAACAAATGTGAAGACAATAAGATTCATTATGGTGCCCATTCTGGTTGACTATTATCTTCTTTTAAAGTCCTGTAATGTCTGCAATGCTTTGGTTTTATTCTTTACTGTTTTGTTCAATTTTATTATAACTGGCAATTCTTCTTAAAATAGCAAGAGCAGGTATGGGAACCATTGTTGATTACCTTGTATTTTGTTCTTACATTATCTATTATGTCCATCCTTTTGATTTGACTGCCTCTGTTCTAATATGTCGCATTTGGTTTTACTCTCTTCAAAAAAAAAGTAATAAGAACTGTGGGAGTAATAAAATGTGTAATTGTTATTGTACAAAAGAAAAGAAAAGAAAGTACTCTAAAGCTTATAACTGCATACATGTTTCAGTGTATAAAATAGATAACCATATTACTGAGGTTTTTTTGGATCATTGAACAGAGCTGTTTGCACTCTCACTGTTTGAAAGTCCACTTTATATGCTTCAATTTTGTAACTTCAACAACTATTTCTAAGATGAAAATATGTAATCTATTAACTAGTGATTTCTTACTATTTATTTTTTAAATTTTGTATTATTTGTACCCTTCTTCTGGTTTTTTTCTTTTTCACCTTAAATTAAAAAAAAAAAGATTCAACAATATGCTGTGTACAAGGAACACATTTAATTCAAAAAGAAATTTACAGACTGAAAGTCAAAAGATAGAAAACAATACTTTATGTGACAGAAACTTAGAAATAAGTGGGCATAGCTATTTTATTTACAAACAAAGTGTATTTCAAGCCAACACTGATAAAGAAAGACAGAGGTGGTTATTACATACTAAATATGGGAACACTCCAATATAAAGAACAATTACAAGTATACGTACCAAACACGTTATTCACCCAACTATGTAAAACAAATGTTAACAGACATGAAAACTCAAACAAAAAAAAAACACATTCAGACAAGAAATAAAACTGTTGTAATGGAGGATCTCAATACTCCATCGTCACAACCGGAGAGATCAACTAGATAAAAAATCAACAAAGAGATCAACTAGATAAAAAATCAACAAAAAAATCAACAAAGTATCAGAACTAAACCAATCCAGTGAACAAATAGACTTAGTAGATGTCTATAGACATTCTTCTCAGCTGTGCATGGAATGTTTTCCAAAACAGATTACACCATAGCTCATACAGCATAATAAAGTAAATGCAAAGGAATTAAAATAATCTCTTTCATATTGTCAAACTGTAGTGCAATGAAGTGGAATTCAGTGGCAAAATAAAGCACAAAATTACATAAACATAAGGAAATGAAATACTACTCTCCTAAACAACCAGTGGGTCAAAGGTAAAGTTGAAGAAGAAACAAGACAATTTCTACAATTAAACGCTAATGACAATGCACCATACTGAAACTTACGGTACTCAATGAAAGCAGTCCTATGAAGAAATTCATAGAATTGAACTTTTACATCAGGAAAATAGAGGTGAGCTCAAAGGAAAACCTATTGTTGAACCTCAAGCTTCTGGAAAAAAAGAACAAGACAAGACCAAAATTCATGCAAGGGAGGAAATTATAAAGATCAGAGCCAAAGTTAAGTTAATGGATACTAAGAAAACAATACAAAGAATACAAAAATTGAAGACTGAAAGATTAAACATTTGGCAAAGCCTTATACAACTTTATTCAATAAAAAGAAAGAAAAAGAACTCAAATCCATGCAATTAGGAATGAATGGGAGTAAAATTTTAACAGATTCTGTGGAAATTCAAAAAATCAATACTTAGTTTGAGAAACTGTATTCAGGTCAGATAGGAAACACAGAAGAAGTGGACAAATTTGGAATGTGAATTACCAAATCTTATTTAAAAGATATAAAAATTCTAAATAAACCTGTATTTGTCAGTGAAATTGAAGATGTAATTAAAAACCTAACTAGAAAAACGCGGGTTCTGATGGATTCACTGCTGAATTCTACAAGAAATTTAGAGATCTAATGCTTCAAACTCCTTAATGAAATTGAAGGGGGACAACATTCCCAAAACTGTGCCTAGAAGCAAGCATTACTCTAAATAGCAAAAGTAGACAAAGACCTAACCAAGAAAGAACTACAGGCCAATCTCTCTAATGAACATGGTAGCAAAAACCCTCAATAAGATACTGGCAAACAATGCAGCAAATCATCAAGATTATACACCATGAACACGAAAGATTCATCCTAGGTATACAGGGATTGTTCAACATAGGCAAATCATTAAATATAATCCACCATATTAACAGAGCCATGGACAAAAACCATATGATTATCTGAACAGATGCATTAAAAAGAAGTTGACAAAGCCAAACACTTTTTCATGATAAAAACCCTACAGAAAATTGGAATCCATGGTCTTCAGCTAAAGCTAATAAAGAAAAACCCATCTATGATAAACCAAGAGTCATCATTATACTAAATGACCAAAAACTGAAAGCTTTGACTCTAAAATCGGTAATAAGAAAAGGATGTTCACTATCACTATTGCTGTTCAATATAGCTCTAGAAAATTCATCTAAAGCAAGTAGATAAGACAAAGAAATCAAATGAATAAAGACAAGAAAGGAAATTACAATATCATTATTTGCAGATTACATGATATTTTATATAGAGGACCCCAAAAACTTCACCAAGAAACCTCTACATTTAACAACTCCAAACACATTCGGCCACCTTACCTTTGACAAAGGAGCCAAACACGTTCACTGGAAGGAAGATAATTTCTTTAATAAATGGTATTAGAAAAACTGGCTTTTCACATGTGGAAGACTAAAACTAGATCCATATATTTCACCATGTACTAAACCAAAATAGAAGTGGATCAAAGATCCAAATATTAAAACAGAATCACTAAAGCTCCTGGAAAACAAAATAGGTAGAAAACATTGGTCTAGGCAAAGATTATGAACAAAACTCTCATCACACAGGAACTATCACAAAGGATCAACAACTGTTATACCATCTATTTAAAAGCTTTTGCATGTAAAATACATTACCAACAAGAGGAAGAGATAGCCCACAGAGTGGGGAAAATTTCTGCCAGCTGTTCCTCAAAGAACTAATATCTCAAATATATTAAGAACTAAAAAAAAATCAGACTTCTCAAATTTAAAGCCTCAATCTGCAAATGGACATCTCAGATGAAGTACCAATGTCAAAAAAATATATATATATGAAAAAAATGCTCAACATCACTGGCCATTTGATAAATGCAAATTAAAACAACAGACAGTTCATCACCAGAAAGAACAATTTTTATCCAGAAATCACCCAATAACAAATGTTTATGGGGCTTTTGGATAAAAAAAAAAAACTCTACTATTTTGTTGGTGGGAGTGTAGATTCATGCAACTACTGTACAAAACAGTGTGGAGATTCTTCAGATAGCTAAAATTAGAGGTTCTCTTCTTGGTATCTTCATGAAAGATTGAAAGCTTCATGTCCCAGCAATATATTCACGCCCATGTTTATAGCAGCTCAATTTCTAATAGCTAAGTGGTGAAAACAGTCTAAATGCCTATCAATGGAAGAATAGATAATGATGTGATATTTTTATACAGTGGAATATTCCTATTACAAAAAAGAGATAAAGGAGGCATTTCTGTTATATTGATGCTCCTTTAGACCATATTCTTAAGTGAGATAAGTTGGATACACATGGTTAAATATCTCATTGCTTCCCTGGTGTGAGAAACTGAAAGTGTAAATAAGCACCAAAATGTATAGCAGATATTGGGAAACGGGAAGAAAATGTTCAGATGGGAAGGCAAACAAGGGGTGAGGGGGAGAAGGAAGCAAAAAGGAAAAATAGAGAATAGAAGGGAAAAGGGTAACAAAGCCTTTTTACATGAGGGAAGAGGGGTTGAAAGGAAAAGAGGGGAATGGGAAAAAAGAAGAGTCAAGATATTTACAGGTACAAATTCCCTTTGATGAATATTATCACTATGTATATCTAAAATTTACCAATAAAATGAATTTAAGATGAAAAAATAAAAAGTAGATTCACAACATGATTTATCAACTGCGTTTCTGAGTATATATTCAGAAATATTGAAATAAGGGACTCCCTTAGACCTTTACACAGTATTAAGGAAAATGTGATCTATCTATCTAGATCACATTTCATGTATTTGTGATATGTCATGTGTGTGTGTGTGTGTGTGTGTGTGTGTGTGTGTGTATTGTTCAGACTTGCAGAGGGATGAAATGACATTTGCCACAGCACAGATAAATTTGAAGATACTATGCTATATGAAATAAGTTACAGTAAATGCGTCAATGATAATGTTGCATTACCTAATGCAACAAGATTATCCCATTAGGCTGAATCTAGTCACAGCCTTTTGGGGCCCAGAAGAGAATTTTTTCCTGCTGGTCAAAAGAGAGAGGAATTCAATACAGATGACCTGGGAAAATACCAACTGGCCCCCGGCTAGTCACCAGCAGGAAACCAAGACCTCACACCTAAAATTCCAAGGAACTGCATTGTGCCAAGCATTTTAATATATTTGGAAGAGAGTTCTTTGCTAGGGTCTTCAACTCAGAGCCTACTGTCATGAACACCTTGACCCTGGCCCAGAGGTCTCCCTGAGGAGAGAGTTCACATGAGCCTGCTGGGACTTCCTATCTTTAGAAGCCAAAGCCAATTAACCATGTGTTGTTTGTAGTTATGAAATGCAAAGTAATGTATTATGTAGTGATAAGAAACTAATGTAGACTATAGTTTAGAAAAACAGACATTGAACTTTATTGGCAAGGCTGTGGAAAACCTAGAAAAATTATATATTTTAATGGTATATTGTAGTGGTTCAGACACTTTGGAAAAACAATCTGGACATTTCCTTTAATGGTCAAAATTTATCATGCAACCCCATAATTCTCTTCTAAATACCTACCAAAGAGAAATTAATTTGATAGGCAGAATTCTAGGAATAAAATAAAATTTTCATTCATACAAAAATTTGCATGTGAACATTTCTATAAATACTATTTTTAATATAAAAAATGAAAACCCAAATCTCCGTAAACTGGTAAATTGATACACAAAAATGGAATATTATATATCATCAAACAATATCAAACTACCAATAAGAACGTAGATGTTTTTCTATTTTATATAATGATTGTGGTGGTAGTTACTCACTTTTGTACTTTTAACATTTGTCATTCATGTATGCAAATAATTACAAAAGAGGGCAAAAGTGAAAATAACCACATGATAAAAGTAGGTCACGTAGTGTTGTCTCCATGTTCAAGTCTTCAGAACCTCAGTATTTCAGTGGGAATAAAACTTCTCTAGTCTAGGGGCCACAGTCTGGATGTTATCCACCCTCTTGGCCCTCATCCCCTCCTGGGCTTTTATTCCCTCTCTGTGGTATTCACTGGCTCTTTTTTCTGAAATGTCTTTCAGACATCCTCATGATTACCAGCTTTCTCACTGTTTTCAGTAATCTCTCTGGATTTTATGTAATTTTAAGTACTTTTCTAAATAAAGTAGCAGGATTTTATAATAACTTCTGAGCCAAAAGTAAAGAATAAATTCTTGTGTGTGCTTCTAGCTACTTTTGACTTCCAACTTATTAAAAAAAGACATATGATTGGTTATAACTTAATATTACACTTATTACTATTAAGTCCAGCTTACTATTTTATTAAACACTTTAAAATATAAATCTCACATTCTTGATAATGCACCCAGCTCCTCCTGGTAAATGCTAATGTTTAACTTATGGTATCAATATTTTCATACATTAATAATATATTGCTAGTTTTAAGAACTTGTTTCAAATTCATGAAACAGTGCACACACACTAAAATTAGAGTAATAACATTCATAAAACATGAAGTAATTTCTATAGAGTTAAAATGAAATTATTAAAAATAGTAAAAATTGCATTTTAATAAAATCAGTTCATATTAATGGCACTTAATTATCTTCATGTAATTTTCCCTATTAAAGGGATGTAATAAAGATTTCAGCCAATGAGCTATTCACTGATTTCCTACTCTTTGTTACATTTTAAAACTTCCTCACCAAAGAAAATAAAAATAAGCAACTAAAGGGGAAAAAATAAATAATATAGAGTTCTGAATTTCCAAAGTTGAGAAAAAAGGAGGATAAACTTTCTATCATATTAATGAATAGAAATAACAGTGTACAGAGCATGATCTGAAAGAAATACACAGGATACCTGGAGATAATCACCTTTTTTGGTGGTTGTGGGGCGAAGGAAATGTGTGGGAAGGAAAGTGCACTGCCTAGGAACCACGCTCGTGTGCAATACCATTGCTTTTCCCGTGTGCAGTGAGTGTGTATCTGGTCAACATGGGCAAGTCAAAATCTGCAGGCATCAAATGTCAGCAGTAACAAAACATGATGGGAATTAGTACTTGTTACCTCTTGAAATGAGCCTATGTTAGTGAACCTTCTTAATTCTTCATATGTGAAAATAACATCAGCTTTTCTTCCTTCATCATTTCATATGTGGAAATTACAGCTAAAATGTAAAATAAACACGCCCTCCCACCCTGCGGTAATCAGCTGAGCCACTACATGACTAGGCTGGCATCTCAGTGCTTCTCTTAGGGAACCTCTGGGTGACGTCACCACTGCCCCTCTTCTGTTTCCAAAGCAAACTGGAAACATATGCTCTCATTATTGAGAAAGACATGCAGTATGAAAAATAACTGTAGGTTTGTGAATCAGTAGTCTAATGTTTGTGTGGTAAGGCCAATCAAAGTTACTTATTACTGGTGCCTTGGTGTCCTCAGTCTGCAGCATGACTTTAGACGACCTTGTAAAATTGGCACCTTGAGTTATTAAAATAATTCTATTCTTGAAAATCTTCTCACTGTCAGTAAAACAAGTACAATGAACAATGAGTTGCTACTACACTAAAGCACACAGTTTTCAAATATAACTGACACATTTCATTAAGGACCTACTTATTTACAAGATTTTCTGATACACTAAGCTCCCTATTACCATACACATCAAAAAAGTTGATTAAATAGGTAGCTTCTCAATAATTCTAACAGATAGGAAGTCTGACATTTTTATCATCTGATTACAAATGTGGAAACATCGAGTCATATGCAAACACTAGTAGAAACACTGGAACTTTAATCTTTTGATTCTCATTCTGGTATTCTGTTCTTCCATCCTGGTCTATGGTCAGACCACCCAAATGCACCCAACCTTGTCTGTTATTCCATCCTGTTTTCATTGTTAAGAAATTAAATAATTTTTTATCATGTTTGTTTGTTCCACTCATAAATGCATTATCAAATAATACACAAAATGTTCTATTCAACTGTTGACTGCAAATTTATACATTTTTTCACACACACATAAAACACACACTGTGACAGTTAACTTACTATATTAATAATGAACCTAACTAGCATTAGAAATAAAAGACAATCAGATAATTATAAAGAATAGAATTGACCACTCATTCACAATTGCAGTGTAACTGTAATGGCTACCTACATTATTTCCTACAGTGGCTATAACAAAGAACCACACACTTGGTAATTTAAAACAACAGACATTTATTCTCAAGTAGTAATAGAGGCTAAAAAGTCTTCATCAAGGCATCTGTGCTCTAAGGTAAAATCCTATTGCACCTCTTCATAGTGGTATAAATCCAATCTTTGCCTCCATTGTCATACACTCTTCTTCCCTGTGCATTCCTGCCTTGATCTGCCCCTCTTGTGTGTACTCCGATCATAATGCATGTAGGGCCCAAACTTTTCCACTGTGGGCTCATATTTCAACTCCAAAACTCTATGTCCATGTAAGATCACATTCTAAAGTTCTTTGTGAACATAAAATTTTAAGAACACAATTCATTGCAATACACCATCCTTAACAAACACCAATAGAAATTTTTCTCCTCTGTTCCAACTTTGCAGATACTTCCTTTTTTAGGCTACTGAAAATTTTTCAAAATGGCCTTTTTGCTCCTACTTTTCAGTTTAAACTTAACTAAAAGTAACATCCAGTTTCAGTAAAACTAAGCTCATGTAACAGCCAGAACACTGAGTTGCCTGGAAATTTTTCCCACTGATTAATTATCCCCCCACCCTTAATATCAGCCTCCCCAAAAGTCTCAGGACATGAAGCAAGTATAGAAAAACCTTCTGTCAGAACATAATACACATGGTCTTGAGTTCAACTGCCAGTGGAATCTTTGTCTCCAACTGAAACCTGGTTTTTAATTGAACATATCTGTCTGCATTCTGATCTGAGTTATTTCCAGAGTCTTATATTAAGCCTGACTCAGAAATATTCACAGATTTTTCTAGCCTGCATCTCTACACCTTCCAAACTCCTTATATGAACCATTTACAAAGAATTCTGAACCTCATGATTATGTATGACCATAGCAATGACTCCACTTCTCCAGTAGCAAAATCTATCCTAATCACTCTCTCATTCCTGGAACACAATATACAACAACTAAAACAAGGGAAGAGAAGCTATTTTTGGCTTATATTTACAGTCCATCATCAGCTGGCACCAACACACAAATGGTGGAATGGTAAAGCAAAAGAAAGATGGCCAGGAATCAGAAAGGGAAGGGAGAAGACTGAGAGAGAGATGCTCCTCTCCAGGTAATTCTTCCAGTGACCCACCTCTGACCAGCCATAACTCCACTAGCAAGTCAGCTGTGGCACTCCCACAGTCTAATCGCCTTTCGGAAGTCATGCCTTTGAGTACATGAGACTCTGGGGGATATTTAAGATCAACCAATGCATTTATAAGACTACCATGTACTATAGGGTTTAAGATATGATCTCAGGCTAAAGTTTAAAAACATCACTTGGGTTTTCATTGGCTGTTCTATAACAGATGTTAATTTTTAATTGTGATAATAGAAAACAATTAGTAATGTCAGTTCTTCTCTGGGACCCTTGCTGTTGACTATCCCATCCACACTCAACCTGGAGAACCTCTTATTATTTGCATCACATCATGGTCTTGCCTGCCTCTTCTCAAACCTAAAACCTAAGGAGGTGTGTTCTTGGCATCACATGCAGAAACGGTGAGTGCCATTATCCACAAAAATATCTACACAGTTTTGTAATTCAAGAATTTTTACTTTTAGTACAATTTGTGAACAGGCCTCGGTATCACATTCCAAGATACTGTGCCTTTTCAGATTCAGTAATTTATACAGTCCTTTGCAATTACGTATTCTGTGCATCTTCCTGTCCTTTGAAAATATTTCAAGGTGCTATCTGGGACAAAGAGGATTCAAACTAGTTTTTTGTTAAAGAATGACAGGAAAGTTTAAAGTTTCAATTGTACCTTTTTCCAAGTAAAAATGAGTCACACTTAATTTAGTACTTATGCACTGTGGTAGTGATTAGGATTCTTCTGTAACTACTAATTGGTCTCTCAATGACTAGCATGTATGAAGACTGAAATTATTGGCCCCTTGTATGAAGATAAGTCCTTGTAGATCAGTGGTGAACACAAAAGATATGTGATATTTGTGGACTGGAACATTTACTTGTTTACATGACAGTTTAGAGACTTCTCTACCATTGACATAGCCCTGGATCTGGATTAAGGGTAAAGAGCAGAATCTGTTGTCATTCTGCATTGAGTGTTTAGCATGAGTGAGCAAAAACCTGGCTTGTTCATAAGCACAGATTTTAATGATATTTGTTTCAATATGTAATCTATTCTTTTCCAACTGATACATTTTTACTTTATTACTTAACTGTGTCTAACGTCATATAAAAACCTTCTAGATTATATATTCATGAAATTAAATGACAAAATATTACATCACTTTCATTCCCTCACTTGTGCTAATGCTGCATTTATGGTATCTTTAAAATATTACTTAAAATTTCTAATAAAATGAAAATATCTTTCTTCAATTTTGATCTTAGTAAGCACAGCTCTCTCTGCACTATACCTCGTATAGATATTTTACTGTAATTATGACTTTTAAATCAGCCCATTTAATTTGCCACAGGTAACATGATAAAATACATGATTCTACCTTGTAACTTTCAGAGACTTAGAAGGACTTACACTTTGTTTCCACTTTAAGCCACTCAATCATAATTAATTTTGATGATCTTTGGCTAAATTAGAAGCAATGGGTAACTCTGCAGGAAAGGGAAAGGATAAGGGCACCTAACAAAGTTCACTGTAGGTAACCTCAACCTAATTTAAAGCGCATTTGATACGTAGCAATAGAACCCGGGACTGAACAGAATAAAAGTAGCAGCTGAATCCCTGCCCGGACACAGTGAATTTGTATGAACATGTTGCTTTTCATTAGGCAATCAATAAGATATTTTATTGGTTCCAGAACACTGCACAAAACCCACTAGAAATCATCGCACTGCAGTGTTTTGAGTGTGAACACTACAATTAACCAAAGGAAAAAAAAATTAGTTTTTTCTGAAATCTGGAGGTTTTCTAGTTGTAAAAGTCCAATTACAAATTAGCAAGCTGTGAATAATCAGATTATAAAATAGTCAGGTGCAGAGTAGCAAGTGCTTCACGTGCAAAAATCTACAAAGATTTACAAAGTTAAATTTATAAGATGGTGGATAGCAAATAGGAGTGTCAACAATGAAGCACTACTTTTTATCTTCAGTGCCAGTAGTTTTGCTATCTATCTATCTATCTATCTATCTTCTTTATATATTATCTTAAAGAAGTATGGAAACTGAAAAGAATGTATATGTAAAATTGAAATTATTTTCATACAATTGAAATTCAGAATCAAAGATTATAAAGTATTCAAACGCATATAAATACAATTTAAGATATTAAAAATCGAGGTTACACACTGCTCAGATTAGCAAATATTAGAATTTAACATGTTAAAATGAAATTTCCAAAATCAAATTTTTAACATTACACAATACATGAATAGCCATAATATAAAGAAATTCATCCTGGCCAAAAACTGAAAATGTGGACAGAAAACAAACACATGTGTACAAATAAAAAGAAAATCAGAATTTTCATTTTGATATTATAACTGGTGAAAGACAGTTATAAAAATATAAAATAAATATAATGATTTGTAAAGCTAAAAGTAACAGATTCCAGTGATAACCTACTATTAATTTCTATATAAAAATAACATAACAATTCTGAACTAGAAACTACATTTGCAAAAGGAATTTAAACTGAATCAACCAAAAATAGATTTTAACACACTTCCCATGACACAATCCTGAGCAATGAGCAAAATGTTGGAAAGGATATAAAAAATTTAAACAAATAAGGAATAAAGACAATCATAGTTCCAAATGCATCTACATAGTTCAATAAAAAAGAATAAACTTCTTTCCCCCCAGTGTTTAGATAGCGTATTTCAAGCCACAAGAAATTGAGGTAAATCAAATAGCATAATTGTAGTATTCAATTAGTTATAAAGAAAAGTATAATTTCACTGAAATGTATAGTCATGTTTTAAAGAGTCCCCTGGAGCAAGAAAATATTGCCTAAATAAATCTCAGGACAAATGGGCAATACAACATAAAACAAGAGAATTAATTTCCTAGAATGAAAATAAAAACAAGGCAGTACATTTTCCTTTTTTGACATTTGAGCTAATGAGTTACCCTGAATGCAATTATAGAATAAAACTGATGAATTTAAATATCTATATCAAAAATAATTTTTAAAATAGAAAAACATTAATTGACAGAACAATTCTGAAGACTTTAAAAATGTAAAATCCAGTAAATTAAGAGAGAACAAAGGAGTACAAAATTATTAAAATAGAAAATACATCAATAAAACTTGAGATCAATAAATAAACCTCACAAATAGACTGTGTATAAAATTAATAAATTTTAGCAATTAACAAAACAGATATGCATGGTAGAGTACAAATGAGTGAGTGGAAAGGATAAGTGTGCAAATTTCAAAAGGAAGAAGAAAATAAACATCAAAAGAGAGGAGGCAAATAGTTTTGATCACTCTATGCAAAATGCATTTAAAATTCTAAATGAAATGAATGTTTCAGAAAATCACATTTAACAAAATTGAGCCCTGTAGAGAAATAACGTCTACATATACTACCATACAAAAAATAAGTTCTAAAAGTGCCTTCCTGTAAAACATGTATTAGACCCAAAAGATTTTACAATGTTTCTATTCAAACATTTCAGATAAGATAGTGAATTATGCAGGAATTATAGATAATATGTTAGACTTTATAGATCATAGGTATACACAGAAGGATATCTCTCAAAATCATTTTATGATAAAAAAATTTGTCTAAAATATTGATACAAAACATGCAATGTAGAGATGATAGCCCAATTTCCTTTATGAGTATCCACACAGACACTTAAAAAATAGAATCTAAGAATACAGTAATAGCATTTATCCTTATTAGGAAATCTTTTACTATAATCTTTCATACTAATAGAGCAAAAAAGAACAGACATTTTCTTTAACAGAATCCAGCATACATTTGTAAGACTTTACATAAAATAGGAATTGATTGTTAAGCCCTTACATAATAACATGAAGATATTGCAGCCTGATAGCGAACACTTTCCTTAACACAGAAACAAAAGACATTTGCACTAAAATAAGAATACACATACTCATCTGTTATTGTTGTGAATATAGATTAATCCTGCCTGACAGATACTAGCCATCAAAATAAGACAGTAAATAAAAATGAAAGCCTACATTGAGGAAGAATAGTTAGAAACATTTATTTTACCGAAAGAGTATTTAAATTTAATAATTTAAAATCATTTATACTCACACCTCTTTCAACTGTACTTGTTTCCTTCCAATTGTCTTCTCTAGATTTTTTGACTGGAAAGGAAAAAGAAAACTATACCATAGTTACATTTTTATTACAGGCACTAGTGTCTCACAAATGTGGAAATGTAGAAATCACTTATAAATAACAAGAGACTAAGTAATTATTCTGAATGGTATTTATCAGCAGAAATTTTAGTAGAGAGCATGGTAAGTATATTTAAGCATCAACAACAATTTTGAGAAATGAAATTGACCTGATGAGTATTTAAAAGGTGAAATGAATGTATATATTCATCTCGTTTTTCTTGCAAAATGTAATATATTGCCATAAAAACATTTTAAGTTTTTTCTTTCAGATACAAATTTTTTTAAATTTTATTTAAAGGAGAAAAAAACCCAAAACAGTGTAAAGGTACAAGTTAAGTTTTAGAAAATGTTTTAAGAATAAAGACAACATTTAAAGCATTTCTGCTTTTTTCCCCCACTATTAATTCATGAAAATCTACTGCGACAAAAGCCAAACATAAGCCATGTATTGAACTTTCATTTACTTGGATGAAAAACATGACATGAAGATGAAAATCTCCCTATAAATCTTTTCCCTATATGGCCTGCAGTCTGCAGTTGTCAGGTGCTAGTAGACTTTTGCATATGACTCTTCCCTGAGTGTTCTTTAAAAACTGAGAAGTCTTCTATGCAAGAAGTTAGGCACTTTCTACATAGAATCTCTTATGATTTAAATCTGTAATGTCTCTACAATTTATTTAGAAGTCTGATTAGAAGTGGAGATTTGGGGAGCTGAGTAGATCATGGGGGCTTTCAGTTCATCAGTGGATTGATGTAATGATGTCTCCATAGTTAAAGGCATTGTCAGGAGGTGGAGTCCAATCTCATGAGGCAGCTCATTAGGGTATGACCTAGAAAGGTGCAACTCTTCCCTCCTTTCTCTGTTTCCTCCAGGACGTGAGCAACTTCCCTCCACCAGACCCACCAAAGTGCTGTTTTTGCTTTGTTAGGCTGCCAGCATTACAGACTGGAACTCCTGGAACTATGAATCTGAATAATCTTTCTTTTTTTAAATTGCAGCTGCCAGGCATTGTGTCCTGACAATAAGTAAGTGTCTAAATAGAGTATTTTTATATCTTATTTCATATCTGAATCAAAGTAGAAGACTTTGATGGCTTCTCTGGGTACTGTGTTTATGACCATCTTGATGTAAAAAATCACATCAGTCCATAGAGAAACCTGAAACTTCTGATACCCAAAAAGCTAGTGTAATGGACATATGTGCCTTGCCACTCACCTGCTAAACATTCTCCTATGAATGAGTTAGTTAATCTACAATTCTGCTTGGCCACAGATTCAAATTGTTCCCTTCAGTCAGTGTTAGAGAGAGCAAACTTAATAAGCAAAACCTTTAGACAGCTTACTTTACCCTTCATATCCTTAAAGCCAACATCTTGCTTCTTGTACTTATTTTATTTCAGTCCCAAGGTTCAGAAGTTGTAAACCATACCCTTGATTGTATCAAATTCATATATCACCTTTAATACTTGAATAAGCTTTTTATTTAACTTGTTTGTTGTAAGCAACAATTACCATAACAATATTAGTTAACATATAAACTATATTTTTCTATGCAAGTAAAAATAATGAATTATAAAATTATTTACACACATTACTTGAAAAAAATAACAGTTATTGTTTTCTGTACTACTCTGACACTGTTCTGCCCCATTTTCTGTGAATTTGAAGACATTTTTATGTTCTGCTTATATATGAGTGCATATGCATAATGAGATTTCATATGTTACTGATATGTGATATGTGATCATATATCATGTATGTTGATATATATGATGTATATACCATTTATGTTGATATATGATACAATATACCATAAGTTGATACATACAATATGATTATATCATACATGTTGATATATGTGATATATATTATCATATATGTGATGATTTAGTATGTCTACATGTGACAGCTACATGCTAAGCATCTTCATTATTGATTAATAGTCATAATTAGTATCCATGGAAACAAGAAACCACTAAACATTTGTTAAATAACTTACGTTTATGATTTTTTGAAGGGTCAAATCACAACAATATATTAAGACATTTTCTCTAAACTCATTGATATGTAAACCATATGTAAACAATTATTTTATGTACACAATGTTCTTGCACATTGAATGCAAATGCTTGAAGGATTAATTCAAGTGGTTCATTTCTACATTTTGCAACAAACCCCAACACATGGGTTAAGGTACCAGGAAGCTAGCTGAACAAATATCAGTGAATAATAAGCTGATGTTACTAATGCACAGAGTAACCCTAAACACAGACAAAATGTAAATACTACACACCTGATCTGTGTGATAAAGACCTTAAATGGCTTTACTGATCTTTGTAATTTTGAGATACCTTTGAAATAGTATTTCTTTGTAAACAGGCTAATATGCACAAATGAACAGAAAATACCCTATTGGAATTAATGTCTTCTATTAATAAGCATGAAACTATGCCTCACATAGAAATATCTCAGAAGCGTGGTTTTACTTTAGTAACTCCTAAAGAGGAGTCTTGCTTCGATTATGTAAAAATGGATCCATAATGAAAAGGATATTGGCAGATTTCCAGTCATCCCCATACAGCTTTTAACAGTAAGTCAGTAAGGGGAGTATCAAGATCTAGAGTTCAATATTCAGACTATTGATAAACCGAATTTCCCATGCTGTGATTTTTAAACACAAGGTATAATAACAGCTCATAGAGGCAAAAAGACTAACAACTTCCACATTCTGTTTTCTGTGGTGGAATCTTCGCTGAATATCCCCAGGCCACTGTTCTCGTTTATTTCTGCAAAACAAGATTATTTTAGGTTGTGAGAGAAGAATGCTTCATTTAATGAACATAATTTGGAGAATACTGTTGCAAGGTGTTTGATTCCAGTTGATTGTAAATGTTTCAGCGAGGCACCAGAGGCTACAGACTCACACGCAGCCCCACACATGCACATCTAAACTACTGATGAGAACAAATAAAAGAAGCCTATTGTGCTAACCATGCTTAAAGAAGAAAGCCAATTACAGTTAATTCTGCATTGCTCACTGTACAGTTGGTGGAAAATTCAGGCAATTGTTTAAACAATCATAAGCTTGTGAATCCAAATGCTGGGTTTTAATCCAGATGCTATCACTAAAGAACTGTGAGAGCTGAGGGGTTAGTAACTGATGGGAAAGGAGATGGCACAGGTATCTTCTGGATGACAGGGAGATTAAGGAAGGTATTATACACGTGACTGCTTCAATTTTAAACCCATATGAGCTTCAGTTATTGTTACTCATAATACTAGGTTTAGCGTTGTTACAGAACTTGCTGAGATATCACAAACGTAGATTTCAAGGACCTGTAGAAGTAAACAAAAATCATTTGCTCGGGCTGTGAAAACATCAATAGTTTAAACAGCAACAACTAATTTCCTTGCTTCTTGGAGTCTAGAAATCCAAGAACAAGATGCGGAATGTCTGAAGAGTTCTCTCTCCTTAACTCTACACAGCTGCCTTCTCCCTCAGACAGTGTCTCTGGGTGCACCTGTCTGTTTCCCAGTCTCCTCGGGTACTAGTCATCCAGTAATAGTATACACTAACACAACTTTATTTCACTTTAACTACATTTTGAAATGCCTTTTTTCCAGACAGTCACCTCTGAGGTTCAGGGGTTAGGTAGGACTTTAATATATGAACTGAGGGGAGGTGGCACAGCTCACCCAGTCTATAACAAAGACAGTCAAAATTATCAGTAATAAAGAAAAATGGGTAATACTTTTATCTACAATGTAGTCCTGCAACCTAAAACAATTTTGGACTTCAGCTTTGAGGGCAGGAACATTTCCTGAGCAGTTTTGGTACCTCCAGTGTTTAGGGTCTTCTACAGAGCAAACATCTGACTGTCAGTCATTTGTAGGACTAATCTGGAAGGTATTCAAGAAGTTGTGACTTGGTCTCTTGATACATAATAAAATATAGATCAAAGTATCCATATATTTTTCCATATAATAAAGGACATATAGTTAATAAAATAATATGCTAAAATATTCGATGTTAAATAATGACAATATATAATTATATATCGTATAATATTATAATATAGTTTAATAAAACACCACAATCACACATAATACAAAAATCCAGCTGAGAGTAAGATATATATAAAATAATTTAGAGGGTAAGAATACTGCAAAATCTCACTCTATATTAATATATACATAATGTAATATTTGTTAAAATATTTGTAAATACTAATATTTAGAAGTACAAAGACCAATTAAAAGAACTTGTCACTAGAATGAGAGATTATAGGTGAAATAGTATACAGTATTTCAGAAAAACTACATTCAACTAATGTTTAACATATAAAGTCTGCAAAACTTGAGAGTATTTGGAATATTAAAGTTAATAAATGTCGGAATTTGTTCCTACATTTCAGGCATATAAAACCAAATGCACAGATGTGCCATCCTTTAAATGGAGACTGCTGGCCGTAAATAACTTTTATGGAAAACATCTTGAGTTCAATTTTGAATGTGATAATCATGAGACACACTTGCTATTGGCAAGTGGCTATTGCAAGTAAATTGTGGCATGTGTATCACTGAAGTAATGAGTTCCTTTAAGCTAGAGAATTACACTTTGAAAGTTTCTGTAGAGTTAATTTTAGGCTTAGACAACTAGAATAGCTACTTTTCTCAAAAGTAACTAATAACAAAAGGTTAAGCTCTGATGTCAGTGAAGAGATAGGTATTAAGCAAGCAATCATACAGAGAAGGATAAAAGGAGACCCCTGTTCAACACTGGGAGTGTTCATTGGATTTAGTGGGGTCAATATTACTGATAATCATCCTTCCCCCTATGATCATTGAAACTCCCTCTATGATCACCAGTATTTACTAAGTCTCTGACTATAAACCTAAGAAAGAAGGAGTTAAATTTTTCTTCAGGGATTTTGAACTGGCACTAATATACTAGTGAAGTAAAATTTTTAAACACTGACTGATATAAGTTGGGTATCTCCTGAGACAAAAACAAAAATGCAAACCTAAAATATGTTGGAATAACCATGTGGGCCTGAAAAAGTCACTGAAGGAGTAAATGATCAGAATGCAATAAAAATTCTTGGACGAGTTCTTTCATTCTGGGACACATCTGCTACTACAATTCGAGTACGATTTCTGCTTTTAATTTCAGAAATTCTATCATGCATTCTGGTAGAATTATTCATGTACAACCTCTCTTTCACCCCTTACACTCTAAGCTCTTTAAGGACACAGGCTTATGCTTTTCATCTTTATATCTCACATGGGCCTTTCATAATAACTTCACCCAAAATTCACCAACTAAATGTGTGCTGTGCTTAAGAGGCTTCATTGAATTATGAAATGGCTTTGGAACAGGAAGCAGGTGACCACTCCTGCTGTGCACAGTCCCACACCTTCTTAAGGCTTTCTGCTCTATCATGCAAACAGCTACGAGGTACATTAGTTCTAGGAGAAATTCTGCGTCTTTTAGTCTCTCCCCGTCTAACATGGGGCAAAATGATGATCTCTATGTATTTTGAGAAAGTTTATTTCATAAAAACAAAAGTCTTCCTGTGTTCTTCCTCAAGGCCAAAATAGATTTCATGTAACTTTTGTTTTGGAAGAGTCTTCTGGCACTCTTATAGTTATCTTTATGTTGAAAGATACACATGTGTGCAAATATAGTCAGATACACTCCCGTGCTTCCAGTGTATCTATGTGGATTAGAGTTTGATCATTTATCGCAGACATTTTGCTTTTTACTGCTTTCAGTTTTGAAAAGACATTTATGATTTTATCCTGGAGTAGCCCATTTATAGATAAGATTAGACAAAAAAGACTAAGAGAAACTTAAAATAAGTTTCTTAATAAGAAAAAGATTTAATAGATAGGATGTCATCTTCCTATATCATGCATGCCAACAAGCAGAACAGAAATACAATAACACGGAGGCGGCACTGGAAAGTCATTTGTTAGCTATTTTTGGCTTCGGAGGATGGAGCCAAACCTACGAGGTTGGAGTGCATTAAGTAAAGTCCTAAAAGCTCTATCAAGAGTTTTACTTTGACATAAATATTTTGCTCCTTTAATATCCAAACAAAAGATGAAGGATGGCAATCCAATTGGAGAATCATAATGTAGCTTCTCATATTCTCCGTATTTATAATTTACTTTTTAAAAGATCTTCTAGCCATTGATGGAAGAAGAGCCACTAAATAACTTTAGAATCAAACTGAGGGGGGAAAAAGACTAATATCTATCAACCAATTTCTTATTCAAGGCCAGCTCATTTCCTGTGTCTAAAAGGAAAGCAGACAGATAATGCAAATACAAAAATCCTGTCTCTATGGATTTTGCCTTTATTGTTAATCTAATAAACAACTAAACTCTTGCCAAAAGACACAATAGAAGTTCTAAATATGTGATCCTAGAGTCTCTACAGGAAAAAGAAAGGTCAGATTTTGTTGAAAATTCATGAAAATTTCAGGGTGTTGATGCATTTATGTGCAGAGGAATTCCAGATTTCAAAACAAGACCCATGAGACAGAAAATGTAAAAATCACTGCTTTAGGCCACAATTACTTTTAATGCAGACACATATAAATCCATTCAAATTAAAGTCAAATAATAACTCATGGAATGAAAGATAAGAGAGACTTGAGTGGTTGTTGTGCCCAACTTCCTAAAGGATTTCTAAAGGACTGTTGAATTGTAATTCTCTATCATATATCACCTAATTATGAAATACTCTAAGCATTACCATGTTTTTACTTAAAGGACCACTTAGCAAGTACTTAAGAGGTTGTGAAAGAATATAGGCTTTGAGAATTAAAGAATAATCAAGGATATTATATAGATAAATATATAACTACTTAAAACACAGTCATTTAAAATGTAATGACAAGCAGACACTGTGGCTAATTTGGCCTGTGACAGTGATGGAGAAGCTTTTAAAACTTTCTATGATGCAAACACCCCCTGTGTCAGTGTGTCATGGATTTGTCGCCATTGTTACAGACCCCACTCTTGAAGATTATTAAACTCTTATAGTATTAGATGAATTTCAGCTTTCTAATATGAATTGACAGAATTGTTTCAATTTTAAGGGAGGAATCTGTAGATCCTTGATTTACATTTGGTCAAATGTTATGCTCTTTCAAAGACCTTTTCCTATATAATCCCTTTGTGTTGTGCATGTCTTTGCCTGAGATGTCATGAAAGGCAGGTGACATTTATGTAAGCAATGTTTCTCCAGCACCAGTAAATTGTTTTCCATTTACTTCTTTTTATATGAATAAAATAAAATAAAGATGACATTCAAGTCACAGCTGTTAAATATTACAATTTTAGTGTTATTACTAATTTCAATGAAAAGGAATAGTCAGGCAATTTATACACACTTGAGAAGTTTTAGAATGAATCCTGTCACTCTACATGAACAGAAGAGTAAAATGATCTTGTCAATTAATGCAAGAAACAGTCTGTATTGTCAAGATGCAGAACAGCTTCTGGAGCTACATGGCCAGAGTTCAAATTTCATCTCTACTCATGTAGCTGTGTAGCATCACAAAATATTTACAGCCTCTAACTATGTTTCCTTACCTATAAAATACAGGAATAAAAGTAGCACTCATTTTATAAGGTATTGGAATAATTGACAATATAAAACATAAGTAAGGGTATGAATTAGAGAGCCAGGAAAATAATGTGTGTTATTTACATTACTGATTTGATAACTATGTTATCAAAGATTTGTCATGGTGCTGGGCATGGTGGTGCTATACCTATAATCCCAGTAACTCAGGAGGCTGAGTATTGCAAGTCTCAAGCCAAGCTGGACAATTTGTACAACCTGTTGCAACATTTAAAACAAAAAAAGGGCCAGCTAGAGAAGTATCTCAGTGTGAAGGCCTTGGTTCAGTATCCAGGACCAAAAGAAAAAAAAATATTTTCAGCACGATCTTTCTTTTCTACCTAAATTTACAGTTTTAGATTACTATCTAAACTATGCAAGAATTATAGAATAGAATGATTTGAAAACCAATATAGAATTCTAAGTTTGTAATAAGTCTTCTAACAAATATTTCATACATGTGCTGAGAAAAAGCATTTTCATAAACATTGTTGCTTTTATTAAATAAAGGCAACTATGCATATCTGTACAGAATCTAAAATATTCTTCCTATCATTACTGCTTATGCTGATAACTGAACTCCTCCATTCTTCCTTTTCCTGACAATACAGTAAATGAAAAATAAAGAGGTATCCTCTATTCAGAGCAACACAGGGACATTAAAACATAATTTGAAGGTTAGGCAGAATAGATAGATATTTCCAAAGGCACCCCAGCTCTTTCACTCTGGGGAGGAAGTTTTCCCTTCCATGTTTATTTTAAATATCCATAGACTTTCTCCCATAAGACTATGATAGCATTTTGCTTCTGCTATATCTGCTTGCTTATTCTTTTAGAGTAAAAGAATGGAAAGGCTTGATGAGCGTGAGCTCCTTTGTGGCCTCCTGTGCAGAAGGAAAGCTTTGCTTCATCAACTGCAATGCAGTGAATGCCCAGCAGTCAGCGTACCAGGCTGAAGTTGTTGCCAGATGATGTATGCATGTTGAAAGGTACTCCAGTGTAAATCTTGATGGATTATTGCCAAGCCCCTAAGGGAGTACCAAATTTTCACTGCACACCTGACAACCATTAAGCAAGTGGAACTGCCTAGAAATACTTGCTCGATTCCTAAGTTGATGGAATGTCTGTACTTAGTGCAGTTGATGACATTGTGTGTCTAGTCCATTTTTCATCACCATTCGAATGACATATGAGTTTATAATTGGTGCACTATTATTCACTTTCCCTTATGTGACCACGGACTGAAAAAACAATAAAACTGCTAGAAATTGATTTGAAATATAATTTTTGTATCCTAAGAAACAACTTATCTATATGTACCTGCACCCCAAGCATTTCTGAAGTGCTCAACTAGGAAATGTGCCTTAGTGGTGACTCCTGTATAAAAATACACGCACAGGGGAGAGAGTGAGTCCCAATAAACCGGATTAAAGGGTTGAGCAAATGTTAGAAGCTGATATCCATAAGAATAATAAACACATATTTCAGCACCAGTGGAAAACAATCACATAGGCCAAGTTTTCCTTTGAATACATAGATGAAAAATTGAAAGTAAACTTTGCCATCTACACAGTGTCCTGATGTACTGACAACAATGTGGACAACAGACTCAGAGCAATAGAAATAGAGCTCAGTACACACCAGTAAATTTCTTTACTGTGAAGTTTTCAATTGTTTTTTAAATAAACATTGAATCCATTTAACAAAGAAGGAGACAGAATATGGCCAAGATCATTTCTGTCCCTGAGGGTCTAGTGCCTAATAGTGAGTTCAAAGTAGATAATTAACATTTGTATAATGAAAGAATAAAGCTAGACAAGGCAGGCATTAATCCAACAGCCACACACTCAACTCACAATTTCTAAGACTGGAAACCTTATTGGATGAGGTAAGTATATGACTACTTTGAACAACTGCACTTTATGTAGATTGTGGATTGTCAGAAGATTGGTATGTATTTTTAAATTGCAGAGTATACAATCTCGACACATATATTTTAGCTAATGATGCTTTTCACTATGAATTGCATTCCAAACTTTAACACTGGAAGATATTCATTCAACATACGTTGTGCATATGTACACACAAACACACACACACACACACACACACACACACACACACACACATACACACACCATTCATATCATTCATAAAACAAGCTGCTGAAATACACAAATAATTATAGAAATCACAGAGTTTTGGGGGATAGCTAAACTTCAAGGTTTTCTGTTTTAAACTTTTAAATTGCCTTTCTGTAAAAGCAGTTTGGTTCCCCACAGATCTTCTGACTTAGGAAGCTTAATGCTTACTTGTGGATTTTTGAGCAACAAGCACAAAATTATAAAGAATTATTAGGATGATTAAGCAGTTAATATGCAGAAGAAACAGTATAATAGTATATGCCTTTAATCCAAAAATTTAGGTAGGTTGAGGTAGGAAAATCACAAGTTGGAGCTCAGCCTGGGAACTTTAGCAACTTGGCAATGCCTTGTCTCCAAACAAAAAATTAAAATGGTCTGGAGATGTAGGTTGGTGTGAAGGCTCAATTTCAGTTCAGCAAAGTACAGTCACTACTCTACTTGCTACTATTACTGTGACAACGACTACTACTATATATAAAATCAATAAACCAATAATTTATTTGGGGACAAATAGTTAAAATCCTGTTCAACACAATATCATAAGTATGCAGAAATAAGTGGTTCCTCTGGCAGAGCAAAGTCACTTCGGAAGCAGGACAGCATGTCTTGTTCTGCAGATGTGGACCCTGCCTGACAAGTTCGCCAGTGATTTGATCCCAGAGACTGGCAGGAGTGGGCTAATACAAAGTTAAAAGGAACATAGAGTGCTGAGTTCCAAAGTGTGGATTTATTGAATTATAAGTGGAAAGGCATTAAAAGGGACCTGAACAAAGTGCTAATAGGGTATTCAGGCAAAGGAGCCCCACAATTCACAATCAGGCTGTGTTGACCCATTAAGTTTTGAGAGACAAACATTTAAATACTGAAGCACAAGTTAAAGTGCATTACTATGAAATTGCTGTGAACTATCCCTCCCTGGTATTTTCCATGCTCAACTTTTAAAATCTTTTATATATTGATAAATTATAAGCACACATAGGTGTGTGTATATATAAGCAAATCTATGTATACATATGAAATACAGGTGTACGTGCCTACATGCCTGTGTGTGTGTATATATCTCAACCGAGAATAATTTTTACACTGCAATGCATTAAAACTATTTCAAAGCTTATTTACTTATTGTAATATAAAAGGATAAATTAAAGATCTTAGTTATTTTATTTAGAATATTCCTTTTAGACAAAGTCCAAATAATAGATAAAGGAAAAAGTATTCTGTCCTTACTATCATTTTCAACATTCATTATAGTATTTTCCTTCTCAAATCCATTTAACAAACAAGTTTCCAAAATACTCTCTTTTATAGTTCTAAAACTCTTCATTACATGGAGAATAAAGTTGAGTACTATGGGTCACCCTAGTCTGGGAATTTTAGACACAGTAACCAAGAAGAGATGCCTGCTCTGTTGAGTTTCGAGCACATTTCCCTCCCTGCACCAGGTTCATCTCCAGATCACCCCTTCTTTGCCAGCCTCCAAGGCATTAATGCCAGGCACTGTGTACGTCGACCATAAAGATGTCAACATGGCATGGAACACACTACTCACAATGAAAATTCATCTTCAGGAATTTAATCACCTCTGTTCCACTGATCACTACTTTTCTCCACCAGTCAAATTTCCACCAAGATCTACCTCCTGTAAATTTCATGTCTAATGTTCTTCCTCCAATTGAATTAAGTCCTCAATCCTGTATATTTTCTTGCTTCCTTTCCTCGTTCCTTTTTGCCTTCTTACTTTCTTATTTCCTTTCATATGTTTTTGTTTGCTTATTTATGACTTATTTTCAGCCTTTCATCCTTTCCTTTTGTCAAAGACCAAGTCTTTCGTGACTATTACAAATCAGCCTCATTTTCAAGTAAATTTCTTGTCTATGGCAGTAAGTTGTGAAACCCCAGAAAGCAAATTAACTAGAGTCTTGAAGCTCATTAGTGTTTAATGACGCTCTGTTCTATTATGCTGAAGGTCAGCTATGAAAAACAGCAACACCAGAGAAAACCAGCGATTAAAAGAAAGCAGCCTAGAAATGATACAAGGGCTGTGTAAATATCATTGTTGTACTGTGCATACAGAATCCTTACCTAATATAATTCAACTGCATATTATAGTGACATCAGCCTTTATATACCATTCATCTACCTACAAATGTGAGAAAGATTACTTATTCGCTTGATTAACTGGTACAAATATTTCTAGCCCAGGCGGAGACCAGACTCAGTTACGTGGTTTCAGAGATTGGTTGAAAACATAACTCAGTGCGTGCATTAGAAAAGGAGAATCAGGACATTAAACCACTTGTTTTACCATCTCGGATCCCCCTGAGGCTCAGTGACATTTGGTGCATTTATCTTTCTTGTTAAAAGCAGATTCTCTAACTCCCTCTAGCAGGTGGAGAAAAAATGCAGCAGAATGTTTACAATAAGGCATATAAATCTGTTACATGTGTGCGTGTCTGCAGGAAGGGAAGGTCACTGCTTAAATTTCTCTTTACTTCCTCAATTTTCAGTTAAATCTTTCCTCTAGAGCTCTTCAAATTAAATATCTTGGAAAACTCCTTACAAAACAAAGAAAAAACAGAGTCAAGGGTAGGGGAAATGACAAAACGTACTGGAGACCATGGAGAATAAAATCTTTACAAAATAAAGCCAGCATGCCACTGTTTTTTAGGCACTTCATTACCACATTTTCAATTCACACTTCCTTGAGCTTCAGCTTTATAAATTTATCAATTCCGATTGTTGTATTTGCTGGTACTGGGGAAAGTCGATGGTGAGGAAAGCTCTTCCTTTGAAAGGCTGCTCTGAGTTCAGTGAGGGATGTGACTGACAACTTTGACTCTTAATTTAAAAGAGATCTTTAGCTGGGCCATACTTCAACCACCACTAAAAGTTCACAAGCTTGTAAATCTACATTTTCCTTCTCTCTATAAAATACACTCTTCCAGGTGGCTGTCAACTGGCCGTGCTCTCCTCCTCACTTGCATCTCTGTACATAAGTATAATTTTTCATGCTGCAATTCAAGGAACAATCTCTTCCTCTCCTTCTTCCTTCCTCCTCTCTCTTTCTCTCCTTCCCTCCCTCCCTCTTTCTCTGTACTGAGAACAGAAGCTAGTGTCTTCACATGTATCTACATCTCCTGTTCTTAATTTTAAAAATTATTTTGAGATAAAGTTTTGTTAAGTTGCCCAGACTGAGCTCAAACTTGAGATCCTCCTGCCTCAGCTTCCCAGCGCACTGAAATTATAGCCACTCTTGCTCTTTTAATTCAAAATGAAGCTCTTAAAATAATCCTTATGACTTTCTCAAATCTAGTTCTGTGTTCACTCCCATTAATTTGGTTTCTGTCCTCAATTACTTTTGAACATGGATATACTGTCTGCAAGTAATTCTATACTGGACTCTAAGGAAAATCAAATAATCATGGCATAATTCTTGATCACAGTGCAACTTTGTGTATAAAAACAGAGAATTTAAGCAAGATAAAATCATGGAGCCATGGTTCTCCACATTGACAATACATTAGCATCACCTTGGAAGCTTTGAAAAATTCCTACGTACAGGCTAAAATTTAGCCTGAATAATAAAGACGTTCTCAACGGGAATCAAATGTGTGCTTCCAATGTACAAGTACAGCCGAGAATCACTTAAAGGACCACACAGAAAAACACTGTAACTCAACCACAGCAAGTTGGAGAAATGCCACAAAAAATTATGTCTATGAATCTTGGAGAATGAATTAGTAAATTAAAGCTTTGAGCAAAGGGCTTTTAGAATAAAAGCTTTAGCAACTACACATTAGTTTATCACTGCCATGTGCTTTTTGGGAAATAGATATATATCAGTCATATTAGATACATGGAGGAATATGCAGCTGAAGGAGATGACAGGGACTCTTATGAAGAGGAAAAGCAAGATGGGACACTCAGTTACAATCCTGCCTTCCCACAGCTCTACAGTGACAGTTCAACAAAGTCTTCAATATGGTCACTGAAAACAAGTGAGGCAGGAGATTAGGGCGTGAGCAGTCAACTGGGCAGGCGAGCTTGACATGCCACTTGCTGTGATCCAGGACACAGGTGCAGAATAGTTTCCAAGCCTTGCACTTGGAACCAGCCAGGAAGTGCTGTCTTCAGTTCTTCTGGTGTGAGATGAAGCAGGTTTTTGATAACATGGCCTACGTCTGACCAGAGCTGAGGAATGGGGTATACAAAACACGTCACATGTCACCACTAATTCTGCATCCTCCATGCACTCGCTCTCTCTTTCTGTCTCTGTCTCTCTGTCTCTCTGTCTCTCTGTCTCTCTCTGTCTGTGTCTCTCTGTTTCTCTGCCCCCTCCAGGTGGCCCACTCTAACTCTGCAGAGCCTCTTTCTCCTACCTTTAATCTTTTGCAAAGGCTGTGTTCAATTCTTCTTTCAGAACACCAAGAACCGAGAAAGAATCTCTAGCAAGAGCCCACAGTTCCCCGGGAACCCCGGTAACACCCGTGCTCCTGGACATTTTATTACCGACTTTCCACATGCGGCCTTATGCTGTGCTACCATCCCGTGAAATCCGAGCCACAGTATTTGCAAGTCATTCCCAGCATCAGACTCTGCAAATAGGCACAGAACCTCTTCCTCACAACTCCTTTCCTAAAAAATAACGTACATACAGATATGAGCGAGACAACCCTTATTTTTGTTTCCTTATAGTTCATAAAGTTTAATTTTTTTAAGTAAAAAAGCATTTAGAAAGCACAATATAGATGAAGAAACAAAAATTCTTGTATGTGGCAAAATTCCTTTGTGATCAGGAAAGAAAGTTGCTTTACACTTGTTTAATTTTTAATGAGATACAAAATTAAGTAATATATGGACTAAAGATGTTTGGAGCCATGAAGTGTTTGGTTCAGACAATCACAAAATGATCTCTATTTGAATCCTGTTTCTCTTGACTTGAACTGTCAATTATCTCCACAAATCACAGAAAAGATTGCACAGGAGAAAAAACTCTCACTCGCCACATCCTTTTTCTAAGTAGTGTAATGTTATCATATGATTCTATTTTAACACATCATAAAATGGAGTAAGAATGCATTTCAATAAAAGCTAAAAGGTTAATCCAATTTTACAATTGTGTTTCTCAAATTTCTAGCGGTGCTTTTGGTATGAGATTCTTTATGTTAGCTGTCTAATTTCTGCAGTCAAAAGAATGGAATGCTTTGGCGACTGGGTGAGAATAAATATGTTCCAGGAAGAGGGCTTGACTTTGCTGAAGCCATCTTTAGAGTGGGTAAACATAAAAACTTGAAGAACTTGATCACTGATTTTACAAAATCTGTGTCTTGGGAGGAGAATTTACATTTTAAAGGTTTTTGAGTGGTTACTTATTCATTCAACAAGTAGTTATTAATATCTTCTTAATTGTGTCTATCTATGAAGCATTATATTTACAACCAGGTGCAGAATAAGGACAGTGGGTTTTCACAGGATTAATGCTCCACCAATTACTGTTATGTGAGGAGAATCTGTATTTGTTCACTCCTTCAAATTATACATGAATTTCCTACTTTGTGTTACCATATTAGACACGGGGCTACACCAGAAGGCATGGTCCTTACTCTGAAGTCCATGGTCCAATGTAGGGTTTCTAAGACTGAATATCCTGAGAAACTTCTCAGGTAAATTGCCTGTAATCTTCAGGTTCTACACAAGTATTTCTGTTGAAAAGTGAAAAATAGCTTTCTAGATGATTCAACTAAATGTTAGACAGAGACTGTTTCTTATCCCAACAAACAAAAACACTAACGTGGTAAACTTCTATTAACTTGAGCATTTGAGAAACCTATCTCCTAGAGCACTGGGGCCTTTGTATATTTTATTACTTCTGTCAAATGTAGAGTGGTAATTTTTAAATATAAAACACAAAATACAATTCTAAATATAGTATAATAGAAATTTTGTACTATACAAAATCATAGAAATAAATGTGATGAAATATTTTTTAAGTAATTTAAATTTTTAAGGCATTCTAAAAGCGTTTTTGAACATTCCAATAATTTTATAAGTTGAAGGCTATTGATGGCATTTATTAAAGAGACAACCATGGCGATCAACACCAAATTATGAAGTACACGTGAGACTCTAAGCTACTTTGACTCTGACATATACATATGGTGTTATGCTTGTAGAATGTTGAATTATCTTGGCAAGAGTCACTTTTCCATTCTTGGGCAATAACACTGGAAAAACTTCCCAAAACATGAAGCATTTCCCCTGGCATCAAAAACACTATCATTCTGCCCATTTATTCTTAGAGATCCTTCTCTTTTTTTCCCATGGAAATGAGTTGCCAACATGGACTCTCAAAATAAACACTCAACTAAGAAGGCTGGAATCAGATCCTGAAAGTGATATTAATTTGAATGTACCAAGGTGTTAATGTTGCCTGATGTAATTTCATATAACTTTTAAAACATCTGCCATTATAATGCCATAGTAAAACTAATATTTTTTGCCTAAATTTTACTAGTTGAAAAGCATTTGTAACATAGCTTATGTAAAATATTACAACCAAAATAGATCATTGATTTTAGAGTTCAAATGAGTTTGTTTAAAAGATGAAAATTAAAGAATTTAAAATCATTTTTAATGTTTGTTAACTAAAAAAAGTTTATAATAGTGTTAACCCATCTGAAATAGTTTAATCTATGCTCTCCTGAAGAGATAAAACAAAGTGAACTCACTTGATTTTACTCTTATCCTTTGATTGCTGAGTGCTATATTAATAATTTTCACCAGTTCAGCTGTTCTTATATAACAAATTGGTTTTATCTCCATTGGTCAGCTTCTTCCTCTAACGCAGACAACTTAATGGATTTTAGTTCTAAATAGAATATGGTTTGTTTCTGAGTATTAATTTCAACTTTAGTTATTGTGCAGATTATGTTCTCGCTTGAAATTGAACCACATTGACCACTAAAACAGAAGAGTCTAATATATGACCCAAATTAGCAAATTTTGCCCAGACAGCAAACTTTAGTTGGCTTGATTTTCCTTCTTGGAGTGTTATTTTACAAACCCAGTTCTCCATCTAGTGGTTGCTAAATTTACAGTACACAGTACATTGCTCTCTAATTACTACTCGTTTCACTGTGAATTTACATACTCTCTTTGAAAAATTAAAAATAAAATGACACACATGCATTTCAAAACCCATTTGTAGGTCCTTCAACTCATTGAGAGAAGCCATGTTTTGATTGCTTGATGAAACAAAAAAGACTGAGAATATTATATATTAAAGAGATTTTTACAAAGTGTGAAGTGCATAGTATACAAAGGTAACGAGCAATTGTTCTTTATTACAAAACTGCATCATGGAAGGAAATTTTTTTTCCTGGATTATACCAGATATTCTCTCCAATTTCATCCTACTGCTTCTTCTCATTTTCTACTAATTAGCATGTCTTTAGAGCAGCTATCATATCATATAACATGCTACATCTTTATTCATAGGAAAATAAAACACTATCAAAGATTATAAGCATGTTTATATTTTCACAAAAATATGCTACCTATGCTTTTTATACCCTTGCCCCCTTCATTACTTTGTGAAACCTCAGTAAACCACGACTCTTCCAAGACTTGATACCTCCCGTCATGTCCCCAGAGGACAGAGTTTCAGAATCAGAGTAATGGTAACACAGTAAGATGCATATTACCTGATCTTTGGTAGGTGAGAATTGAGAAAAGAATGAAAGGAAATGAGCATTATAAAAGAGTTAAGGAAAATGAAGCAAGATATGTCTACAAAGTATATAGTAGGTAAATGTAAAATCATTGATAATAAGGTAGAATGGAAGACCTATATCTTAAAGCAAATAATAAATCAAAATTTCCCATTTCTAAAGCCTTGATGATCAAATGTAGAATCATGAAGCTCAGCAAAGAATATCACAATTGATAAAATAATAACTTGAGTTCTCTGTAAGTTAAATAATAAGAAAAAATAAATATAACTTAAACAATTAAACATTAATCCTTTGTCAGGAGACTGAAGTCTGACAATTTGAAAAACCATAACTATTATATATATAACAACAATATATATAATTATATATATATATTATATATATAACAACAAAGCTATGGTTGTTATGTGTGATATATTCCACATTTCTCTAGTATATGTGAAAAAATGTGCCAACTTGTCTCTGTTTTCAACACGTTAGATAAGTTTCCATGATAAACAAGCAGTTTCTTCAAGATAAAAAATAAAAATGGTAGTTGAAAATAGCATATATATGACAGTTTGATAGACAATTAAAGAAATACATGGAATTCCTTCCCTTTATGCTAACCAGGTTTTTCTCTTTATTCTGCTGGGTAATTAGTAGTCTCACACTCTTTTTTGGTGAATGACAAACTAGGAGTATGTTCCCATATGTATACATATTTATACATATATAGTACATATATTCAATATATACTATATATGTATATCACTGACATAATATCAGATAATAAAATTCAGCACTAATAAACTGAATTAAAATATTTTAGTAAGACAGAGACATTTAATAGATATGTGTCAAAGTATAAAGGTTTACCCAAATATATTTTTCCACTTTATTTATGTGGAATATCACTGCCCTCCTAATTTTCAAAATCAATAAACACTTCTCTGGATAAAGATATTAACCTTAATATGTAAATATAGATATGTACCCAGAAATAATTATTTAAATTTTATTGCAAAAAGATTTATAAAGATATTTTCTCTTCTTCAATGAATTAAATAATATGCATTTTTTGAAAATGACTTGATCAAAACTTTCATATACTTTACCTTAATGTTTAATGATGTCTAATTTTGTCTTATTTTTTAAGTTCTCTACTATAACTGATGAAATTTCTGACATTCCAAAGCATACTCCTATGTCACTTACTCCTAGCAAAGTATTTAGAACTCCTGTAGTAAGTTTATTTATTTTTAAAGGACTGTAACAAATAGAGATTCTAGATACAAAGTAAACTTCACATAGGACAGAAAAACTTAGACCTGTTGCTAGTAATTTACTTTAAAAAGGCAATCTCGCCACCTAGTGTTGGAAATGCAAATTATGGTACAAAAGATTAAAAATACTATCGATGCCTATTTTAAAACAATTCAAATAATCTACAATTATTTAGTTGTAAATATTTTGAAAAAGTGGCAAAGAATCAGTGAGAAGAGGATAATCTTAACAAATATTATTGGAGCAATTAGACATCCATAGACAGAAACATAATTATCAGCCTAAACCTCACAGGTTATAAATTTAAATGCAAAATTTAGACCATAAAATGTATTATCATAAAGGACAATAATCTCTAAGATTTAGAGGTACCCTAGTCTTGAAATTAAAGCATGATCCATAAGGTATAAAATAGAATTACTAGATCTTACCACAATTTAAAATTTTGCTCTATGAAAGAGGCTGTTTCATCCTATAATATGAAAAGATGCATACATGGTGGGATCAAATTACATATCAGAGACAGGACCGTGATTCACAATATATAACAGAACTCGGAAACCTCAACAGGAAAAAAGCAAACAGTTCAGTGGGATATGGCTAAAAACAGGAACAGACATTTCATCAATAAAGAGAGAGAGATGGCAAATAAATACACGGAAAGGTATCAACATCAGCCTCCAAGGGAATGCAAGTCAAAATCACAAGAACTGATCAAGGAGAAAATCCTGCAGTCCACTACTCTGGAAATCTGAGGCAGGAGGTTCACAGATTTAGTCCAGTCTGGGTAGCTTAACACTGTTGCAAGACCCTAGTCTCAAAATTTAAATAAAATAAAATAAAAAGGAATGAGAGGGAGGATGCCCAAGCCCTGGGTTCAATCTCTACTCCTGCCATAAAAGGGGAGAGGACCACATTCACACTCCTCAGAAAGACTAAAGTACAAAATAAGTACTAGCAATGATGTGGAAAAACCAGATCACACTCATACATTGCTGGTGGGAATGTAAAATATAGTCATTCTGGAATGAAGGTTTAGCAATGTCTCATAAACTTAAGTATGAAATTACCACGTACTCCACAGCAACTACATTCTTGGATGTCTATCATACAATAATGTAAATATTTGTGCACATAAAAAAACCTGTGCAAATGTTCATAACAGCATTCTTGTGATAACCCAAAACTGGGACATCTCAATGGGTGATGGTCACACAAAATGAGATACTTCCATATAACACAACTTAGAAATAAACACAAGTGAACTACTCCTATACAGTATAATGTAAATAAATTTCCAGGAAATGGTGAAAAGTGAAAAGCTTCTTTCAAAGTTTGCATTGTCTCTGATTTGACTTATACAGCATTTTAAAATGAAAAGAATATGGACTAAGAAAAGCGGGCAGCCAGGGGCTGGGATGGTGGAGGTGCTGGAGAGCAGGCTGAGTGAGCTAACACCAGGTCCTGTGACACTGAAGCTACCTTGAATCTGTCTCCTGGTGACTGATGTGCAAATTCACACATGTGATAAAGTTCCATAAAGTTCTGTACACACACAATGAGTATGAATGAAATTGGAAAAGTCTAAATAAGATCAGCAGATTGCATCCCCACAAAGTGTCCAGGTTTGGTATTATACTGTACTGTTACAAAACGTTGCAACTTGAAGAAGCTACATAATGCACAAGATGTTTCTGTGTTATTTCTTACAATTGCGGATGAAACTGCAATTTCTCAAAATAAAGTGTATATATTTTTAAAAGTTGCCACTTGGTTGGGAGAGATTAGGTATACATTTTAAATGATTAAAACAACATATGGCTATTTCCTATTTTAGGGAAATTCAAGTAATCTAACCTATCTGCACATACATTCACCAACCATTGTAATTGTTTCAAACGAATAGTCACAAAGTTCTCAATGGATAAGAAACTGAGTGTCTACTTATCACCTATAGTTACTTTTCTTTTACACAGAGAAGAATTGACTTGAAATAGAAGAAAGAGTCTGAATACCGATGTATTGATCAACTTTTGCAATGCTGGGGCGATATATTGACATATGCAACTTAAAGGAGGAAACCCTTTTTTAGCTCACACTTACAGCACTTTAGTCCATATCAGCTGGTCCCAAGGTAGCAACATGGCAGACAGACATAACAGAACAATGCCGCCCAGGTAATGGTGACCAGAAAGCAGATACTAGGGGAAGAACCCAGAGAAGAAAGGGATGGAGACCAGATATAGTCAAGATCACCCCCCTGAGACCCACCTGTCCAACTTGTTCCCAACTCCTGATAGTCTCTTCAGCTATGAACCAATCAATGGATCAACCCAATGGGTCTGAAATCCAGTCACCTCTCCAGAAGTTCTTAATCCAGTCAAGCTGACAATCAAGATTCACCAGCACATAAAAAATGAGTAAGCATTTCAAGGATCACTCAATCATAAGTAAGATCAGTATTAAAACAAACTCAGTGATTAACAAAAAAACCAATGATGAATGTCAGGAGGGGCAGTTCAAGTTTCTGTAGAGATTAGTAAAATTGTACACTGATGTGTGTTGCCACATCTGTGTGAATCATAGAAATGGAGAAGCACTGATATCCTTTAGTGCATCATTCCATGTTATCTGTATCTTCTCTGTATGCAAGACAGCATCCTCGGATACAGTAGGTGTTTGCGTGCTCCTTGCAGAACAGTGAAGAACAGGGAAAGAGAAGAGAGTGTGGCCTGTTGGAGGTTGTAACTGATTGATGGGTGGGATTTTTTTATATTATGGTTATTCTCATACTTATATCTTTCTCAAATGTTTCACGATGGAGGAGAGCTGGGTACCTTAAAATCCTCAAAGAAAAGGCAGGAAGACTGATGACACAGGAAAGAGAAGATAAAGAAGAAGAATGTACAAAACATGGAGCACAGAATGGTACTCACTGGCTGATGGGTGGCTAAAATACAAGACAGCAGAGCTAGGTACACTTCAAGTTGGCAGACAGAAAGAGGAGGTAGTTTTGGCTGAATCCACGTGTTGATGTGAATATTTACACTGCTATATCTGGGTTGGAACACATTAATTATATAGATCAGAAGACAGAGTCAGACTGCAATTAAAAACTTATGCACAAAGAAATGATGCTACTTGGAAGGAACTGAGGACACAGGATCGGTGGTGTTCTGTTTTATTTTTTGCTTGCCACGGAACACTGCTTCCTTTCAAAGGTAAAATCCTGCACTAATTAAACCTCTAAACAGCAGAAGTGCTTCCTGATACCTTTCAGTTGTATGTCTCCATGCAGCCATTAGGTGGGAGCGTAGCACTACAGAACTTATGCCTACTGCTGCTAATGGTTCAAAAATCCATAGGTTCCTTGGAGCAATTAGTCACAGCTAGGATTCTGAGGTAAACAGCCCCTTGCCATTCACAAGTTCCAGGATAGACAGCATCTTCTTAATGTCTCTGAATCTAACCTGCAGGATGGAACATGTTCTTTCCCTTTCTTAGGGCTCCTTCCATATAGACCATAAAAAGGGAGCTCATTCTGTAAATGTCATCTCTCAGCTCTTCCAAATGCTGCAGGGTCTAGGGCATCCATCTATCTCCTTACCTAATTACATCTAAATCTGGCTTCCGTGTTAGAAGTTTCCCATCTATGCCAAAGCTGTAAGATGAATCTTGCATGAAGGCAGTTCCACAGCAGCCACACTGAGGAGAAGACTAAATCAGCCAGCAGTGTGACATCAGTCAGAGACCTCCTTGTCATGAGTGGGGTCCTAGCCAGCCACATGCCATCAACTACAGCATGCCAGCAAGTGCAGGTAAGACATAAAAGCCATCCAGTGTGGTTCTCCTCTTCCTGTAACACTTTAGCAGGAGCAAAAGCAGGACATGGTTTAATTCCAAGTAGCTTCTCTAAGCGACAGTCTAACATTGGAATATAGCTTCATCCTTTAGAAGTTACATGACTTTGGGCAAGTCATTTAATTTTTAAATTTTGGGTGCCACTTGTGTTACTACTCTAATTTACAAGACTGTGGCATTAATAGAATTGCAGTAACCTGCCTAAAATGATACCATGAGTGGTATCTGCACTGCTGCTTCATTAGGACAGAATAATGCCAACCACAGGTAAGCACTCAGTGAATATTTGCTATTATAATGACAAAGCCAGCTAATATTCTGCCTGAGTCTCCAGTCAAAATTCACACAGACTGAACTTTAGCAGCTTTAGGGTTTCGCTGGCCTGTCAGAAAAAAGAAGACAGAAATTTAAAGTATTTCCTGAATTTAGACCCCTTCACCTGTATTAACTATGCATAATCCCATTGTCATAATTATCTGGATAAAAATAAAAGTCCTCAGAGCCAACAGAGTAAGATGTACAAAGGTTATATTCTAAACATAAGAACCTTCAACACTATACAAGAATATGACGTGTAAAAGTCTCAAGTCTGAAAAACATATCACATACATAGTAATAGAGAAAGTTTTGCACAAATGACCAGTGCAAGAATGGCTGTGATAAGTGCACATGCAATGGTTTGATTTGGGGAAGCTCCTTGGAAACATTTCAGCAGTACTGGTATAGAAACCATCAAATAAGTGAGGGATGGAATTTCCACTTGAAAATGCAAGGCGAGTACTTTCAACACTGAACAGCAGAGGGCATTTCTAGGATCTCAATACACTTGGCAGGAGTACATTTAAAATTTATACAAACTCTTTTTCACAATTTATCTCCCAGTTCACAAAAATTGTATATATGTATGGTACACAGCATTATGTTTTCAGATGTGTAATGTCATGAATAGGGTAACAGTTACATGCTGAGAAATACATCCTTAGGCGATGTCGTTCTTGTGCAGTCACAGAGCGTGTACTTACACAAGCCCAGATGGTACAGCCTACTATGTACATAGTCTATATGATAGGCACAGTAGCATAGGCAGTTTATGACTGGGGGAAATACTGCTGTATTGCACATGACCACCTGTGTACTGAAAAATGAATAAATCAAGCTAATTAACTTAGCAACCATTTCACAAACTTATTCTTTGAGGGCAAGAATATTTAAAATCTCCTCTTTTGGAAATTATCTGGTTTATATAATTATTCAATACATTCACCGTGCCGTACAACAGATCTCCAGAACACAGATCAGAGCCAGAATTTGTGTACGCTCTATTTAGACTGTTGTTTACTCTATACCTGACAGTGTAAAACATAGTTTGACTTTCAGCATGTGACGAAGGCTACCCATAGACCTGTGAAATAGGGTAAGTTCACTAGAAGCCAAACCTGAGGGAGATTCTTAGGCACGGGGTTTCTGATGTACTCAGGAGTTGCTGGTTAGGAAGCAAATGAAGTAGAATGGTGTAGAAAAACAGTAAGCCAAATCCCCTTCCAGCCCATGCTAATAGGTGATTGGGAAGGGAGAGTAATCCACAAATTTTGTCCTCCTGACAGTCACCTCTGCTGTGGGATGCACAGCAACTGTTCTGGCAGGGGATGCACAGAACTTCACCAACTGTAGTCAGCTGGGGAATTCATGCAGAAGGGTGAAGCTGTGGGCCATTAGCTGATGAGGTTCACAACTGCAAGAGGAATCACAAATCTTCACAAGCCTGGGAGAGCTGAACAGGGTGGGGCACCGCTAGCATCCACAGTGGTTATCACACAGCACAGACATGACCAGTTGACATGGAACAAAGTCTCATTGTCAAATTACAGTTCTGTCTGTCTTCACTATGAATACACTGTCTGCTCCCTAATATCATCTTTGTGCTAGGTAGCCTTTAATCCGTATTAAAGTAGTAACTGTTATATTACCTGCTAATAACTTGGTACTTATGAATCTACCCAGTCAGGCCAGCAGATGCTAACCAGCATTGATGCCTTAGGCTCTTCAGAAATGAAGAGGAGTCAGGGAGCCACCTGCATGACTTAGAAGGTGGAGCATTATCTTTTAACAAAGCTGGTAAAACCACCTGCTTTCTAGCTCTTCGACATCTTTTATTTTTATATACTTACTAGCACATGTTTGTAGCACACAGTGAACACGTATGCTGTGGGTAGCTAGAACACGTATGTAATGGCTTAATTATCTTACATTCTCTCCCTCTCCCTCACTCTCCCCTTTAACATCCCTTAGGCCTTTTCCCACTTGCCAAAGATCTATTCTCTATTTTCTGTTATGTATATTTTATTTTGCTCTTGATTTATACTCAGAGCTTCTCATTTAAGATCAACCTTACAATTTTTAAGCCTGTGTGTCTGATTTATTTCAGTTAACATTACAGATTCAAGGTGTATTCATTTTCCTACAGTTGATTCAAATTTATTCTTTTTTATAGTATAATAGCACCCTGTTGTATATAAATACCGTATTTGCCTTATCCATTCATCTGTTATTGAATGTCTAGCTACTTCCACAATTTAGCTATTATGAACTATACTCATACGGGCAAGTATGTATTGCTATAATATGACATCTTTAACTCTTTCAAGAATATATCAAGCAGAGGAATAGCTGGGTAGAATGGAACTTCTTTTTTAAGATTCTTGAGGAATATTCATACTGATTTCCACAGAGGTGGTACTAATTTACAAACTACCAAAATATAGAAGGTGCCTTTTCCCCACAGCCTAGCTGCATTTGTTACTATTTGTCCTATAAATGATTTTATCCTTTCTAGACTACAGTGGAATTTCAGTGTTGTTTTAATTTTCATTTGTCTTATGACTCAATGTTGAAAATAGTTTCAAATATTTATTAGCTTCTTTATACTTCTTCTGAGAAGTGCTAATTCATTTTAATTGCCCTTTTTTGGGATTCTTTATTCTGGGACAGTCTAAGTTTTTTCAGTTCTTTATTCTACAATTTAACCCTGTGAAGTGTAGCTAGCACGCATCTTCCTGTTCTGTAGAGTTATCTCTTCCTTGTGTTGCTTGTTTCCCTTGCTGTGCAGAGCCTTTTTTAGTGATATAATCCCATTTGTTGATTCTTGATGTTATTTATTATGCAATTACGATTCTGTTCAAAAAGTTCTTGTTTATGGCTATAACTTTAAAAGCTGTATTCATTTTATATCCCAGACGGTCACTCATTTCTGTTTTAATATTTAAATCTTTGAACCATTTTGTTTTATTTTACTATATGTGGAATGTTATTATTTACCTTCAATCTTCTATACCTGAATAGCCAATTTCCCTGGAACACTTGCTGAAGGAGCTATCTTTCCCCCAGCTATGTTTCTGTCAACAATCAGGGGGCTGAATGTACCTTGGAGATTTTTCCCATCTTCTGTTCTATTCCATTGGCCCACGTCAGTTTTAGAGCCAATATCAAGCTGTTCTTGTCACTGTCACTTGGTAATATAACTTGAAATCCAAGCTTGTGATATCTCCTGCTTTGCCCTTGATATCCAGGATTGCTTTTGCTATTCTGGGTCTCTTCTGGTTCTCTATGAATTTTACAGTTGTTCTGTGAGGAAGATTGTTAGTATTTTGATTGCATAAATTTATCTATCTCTTTTGAGAGTGTGGTCATTTTGATAATGTTTGCTCTGCTTCTCCAGGAAAAGGAAATGTTTTATTTTCCATGTTCTGATGTCTTCCTCAATCTCCCATTTCACAATCCTTTAGTTTTTGTTTTAGAGATTTTTCACTTCCTTAAATAGGTTAATACCTGAGTATTTTTTCTTCCTGTTATTATGAATGGTGTCATTTTCCTGATTTCTTTCTCAGTGAGTTCATTATTGTTATACACTAATGCTATTGATTTTTCCTGTTGATTTTGTATTCTGATACATTGCTGAATTTAGCTAATAATTCCAGGGGGTTTGGTGGAATTTTTAGGGTCTTTGATAGGGTCCTATCATCTGCAAATAGTGTAATTTAACTCTTTCCTATCCTATATATGTATCTCTAATAACTCTATTGAGTGGTAGCTCCGCCTCATGTTTTGAGTACCATATTGAACAGGAGTGATAGTAACAAACTTCTTTGTCTTGTTCCTTATTTTAGAGGGAAAACTTTTCAAACTTTTCTCATTCAATATTCGTTGCCAATAGGTTTTTCATAAATAGCTCTTATCAGATTGAGTTAGGGTCTTTTGACACCTATTTTCTTCAGGGTTTTTACTATGAACTGATATTGTATTTTTTCAAGATTTTTCCTGCATATATTTAGAAGATCTTGTGATTTTTGTGCTTGTTTCTGTTTATATGTGTTACTTTTATTTATGGTATACATTGAATCATTCTTGATCCTTGGTGTGAAGCCTAGTTTGTCAGGGTGCATGATCTTTTTGAAGAATTGTTGCATTGTTTGCCAGTATCTTCTTGCAGATTTTTGCATGTATATTCATTGTAGAGACTGGCCTGTCATTTTCTTTTTAAATTGGGTACTTGTGTGGGTTTGGAATCAGGGCAATGCCAACATCCAGGAATGAGTCTGCAGTATTTTTTCAATTTCACAGAGTTTGAGGAGTATTGGCATTTTATTGTTCCTGAGGGTCTTGTGGAATTCATCAGGAAATTCACGGGGACCTGGGCAATTTGTTAGTTGGTAGGTTTTTTTTTTTTTTTGTTACAGCCCCAATTCTATTTCTGTCCACTGGATTGGTTCAGTTTTGTAACATTTATCTATCTAAACTTATTCATTCCTTCAAATTCTCCAATTTGCTTTCATATAATTTTTCATGGTAATTTCTAATGATTTTATGGGTTTTGATGGAGTCCAACATGATTTTGTCTTTTTCACTTCTAATTATGTTGATGGGGGTCTGTATTTCCCATTTTCATAAATTTGGTTAAAAGTCTGTTTACTTTTTATTTTGTTTCAAAGAATTTACTTTTGATTTGTTGGTCATGTTGATTTTTTTTATTTTCAAATTCTTTTGATCTTTACCCTTTCCCTCCTTGTAGTAATAGGAAATTCTCATTATTCTGATTTCTTGAGGTGTATTACTAGGTTTACTTGAGTTTGTTTTCTCTTTCTAATATAAGCCTTCATAGCAATAAGTGTCCCTGTTGGGCCTCCTTTTGTTTTATGCCATCTGTTCTGGTCTGTTGTATTGGCATTATCATTTGATTGTAGCATTGTTTAATTTCTTCCTTGATTTTTTTCTGTGAGCCTCTGAGTGTTCAGGAGTCTGTTTTTAATGTCCAGTTGTTAGTGAAATTTCTGTGGTTTCTTTTGCGATTCATTTTTAGTTCCAATATACAATGATATGATAGTACAAGCTTTACAGACTAATACGAAGTCTATTTTGGAGAAAGTTTTAGTGCTTCTGAGAAGAATGTGCATTCTATTGCAGTACTATAGAGCCCTCTGTTTATCTCTGATAAGACCATTTGTTTGAAGATGTCGTTCACACTGACATTTTTGAAATTTTTGTTTAGTTGATCTGTGTCTCTGTGAAAGTGGGATAATAAGATCACTCAGTAGGTTGTGTTGGTGCTTCTTTGATCTTTTATCTTCAGCAGTGTTTGTTTTATAAAGTTAGATACCCCAATATTTGGTGCAAGCATATTTACAATTGTTAACTCTTTCTATTGAATTGTTTCCTTAAATAGTATGAGGTGACCTTCTTTGCTTATTCTGATCAACTTTTGCTTGAAATTCACTTTGAGAATAAAAATATTACACCACTTGCTTTCAGTTTTTGATTTGCATGGAATATTGTTTTCTATCCTTTTTTTTTATCCTATGAATTTTTATGGATTACATGGGTTTCTTGAAGCCAAAGACTGTTAGGTTCTATTCTTTGATCAGTAAATATGCCAATCTATGTTTTTTAATTGGAAAGTTGAGACTATTTACACTGAGAGCTGTTAATAAAAAGTATTGACTTAATTCCTACCATTGTGTTCTTTTTTTGCTGTTGACTCCTTATTTCATTCTTTTTTTCATTTAACGACTTGCCTTATTTGATATGGTGGTTCCATCAGACATTTTGGCTTTGCTGGTTTCACTTTCTGTGTCCAGAATTTTTTTGAGTATGATTTGGAGTGCTTAATTCATGTTCATGTACCTCTTAAGGCATTCTTGGTCATGGAACATCCTTATTTCTCCATCAATTTTTACAGTTATATAAGCCTAGATTGGAAGTTGTTCCTAGGTTTTAAAACATTTCATTTCAAACTCTCTCAGGCTTTCAAATTTGTGTTGAGAAGTCTTCTTCTATTTTAGTGAGCTTACCTTTCTATGTGATATTTTTCCTTGTCTCTGACAACTTTTAAGATTCAGCCTTTATTTTGGACATCTGGGATTTTGACTATGGTTTGTTGCAGGGAGCTTCTTTTCTCAGTGTAACTATGTGATGTTCTTTAATCTTTACTTACCTATTTGTTAGTTTTTTTCCTCATCCATGGAAAATTTCCCACTATGACTACTGTAAACAGGTATTTTATTCCATATGTGTTGTCTTCCAATTTCTTTCTAAACTTAGTGTTAGCTTACTTTTATTGACATCAGCGAGCATCTGTCAGGTGAGATTTTCTTTTATGATTTTTAATACCACTGTGAGTAAACTGCATGGATTTCCATGTCATCCTCGATGTCTGAAACACTTCTTCTTTGTCATTTCCACTGTTTGTGAATTCTATGGAATTCTTTACCTTTGGCACTTTCATGTGTCATCTTTTCATAGAATATACAACTTTGGTAACTTTGTCATTCATGTTTTAATCCATTCTTAATCAGCTCATTAAATTTTTTATTTTCCCCCATATCTACATTGTTTGATTTTTATATTAGTTCTAGGATTTCTCTGGTTATGTCTGATTGTCTTTACTTCCTCTTCAGTCATTTCATACAGTGCAGCAATCTGGTGCTTTCTTTCCTCCCCATCAGTGCTCCAGGGGTCTGCCTTGGTAGAATGGGAAGTTTCAGTGGGTATTTTGTTGCTTTGATTTTCTGTCTGTCTCTCTCTCTCTTTCTCTCTCTCTCTCTCTCTCTCTCTCTCTCTCTCTCTCTGTCTCTCTCTCTCTTTGTCTCTCTCTGTCTCTCTCTCTCTCTCTCTCTCTCTCTCTCTCTCTCTCTCTCTCTCTCTCTCTGTGGTTCTGAGACCTGAAATCAAGTAAAGTCAAGAGATTTTATTGTTGATACAAGGATCTCTTTAGTTAGGTTCTCTTTTCAGATGATATTTTCTTGGCTTTATTTGTCCAGAGATATTGTCTACCCTTTCAATTTATTCAATCTTAATTGGATTGGGCACTGTCAATCTATTATAGAGAGAACTTCTACTGGTTGTAATATTGCACCCAGAGCCATGCATATGTTCATAGTAAACATTAAAATTTTTTGTAATAATTTTATGTTTTTATCAATACCTGTAAAAATGATATTATACTACTACTTGTGACTCATCTGGTATGTAGAAATTCAGGGGAGGTATAAAGAAAGGGTTAAGGGAAGGGTATGTTAATGAGAAGAGAGGAACTTAAGAAAAAATGTAAATATGCTAAAAATAGATAAGTCAAACTCTATTGAAGTTATTTTATAGCTGGTATTAAGGGCTAATGTTGAGGGGATCTGAAAGAGTACTTTTGTAGGCAGGAAGATACATGCAGATGGGTGAAATGTATTTAGAGATTGAGGGAGGCTGTGGGATTTTGTGTGCCTGGTGATATGCTTATAGGCAGTATTGTTCAGATCCTCTAAACTCATTTTTGTTGTGGATTACACTGGCATATCCTCAACACTACTGTTTAAATTATAGCACAGTTGGTTCTTATTCTCTCATGCACTTACATGGTCCCCTGTTATGCTGTTAAATAGATTGAGAGCAAAATGTGGAAAGCAAGGAGGTAAAATAGTAAGAAATAGAGAAGCATAAAGAATCAGGAAGAGAGAGATATGAAAGGAGCAACACTAAAAGAGAAAGCAGGCCAAAAAGGAAAGCTTTGAAATGTAAAGTATAAAAATTGCTGAATACCAATGAAGAAGAGTCAAAAGAAAGAAGACAAAAAATGAAAACAGAAATAAAAACTAGGATGACTCAAATTCAACCAAGCCACAATGTTACAATGAATACAATTACCAACTAACAATAGAAACAAACATAAAAATCTTCACACAGTTAGTATAACATGAACCCAGAGCTTCCTTCCAGCTCCTCATATGATGATATTATGGTCTGGTCTCAGGGCCATGCAGTCTCCACTACAGTCTGACAGTTGTCTGTCTGAAGCCTTGAGTACAGGAGTCCCCTCCCAACACATGGCAAGTCCCTCTTTGGAGCTTCGAGTGCCCCCTGTAGACCGTGTGGATTGGATTTCTGGCCTCAATCTAGGGGAAAAAATATTGCAAGGGGAAAAAAATACAAATAGTCCAGGAAATCTTGGCACCACAAGATAGAATAAGGTAAAACTTCCCTATGCTAAATTTCAGAATCTGTTTGAGGATCCTTATTTCTCAACATATCTACATTAATATGAAGTAATATTTTATTGCCCCAGTATATTGAATTTCTAAGACAATCATTTCAGTGGTAAGCACTATATAATTGCAATTTAATGCACATTGGAGGGACAGATTAGAGTGGCAGTTTCTACTTATATTTTGCTTGTTTTCTTTGTCTCTTGCTGCTAAATTATTATTCACTTTCTATACCTATTAAAGCTGAAAACATTAATATATTTCTGGCAGTTTGACAACTAACAAGGAAAAAATAAATGAAATGACATGATGTCTCTTATGAGATAGATTATGAGACACCTTTTGTGCCTTTAGATAATTTATATGGATTATATATTTTCTAAGATCATGTTTCTCTGAAAGAACAATTTATTTTCCTTATTTATAAGTTGACTGCATGTTTTCTTACATTGATCCACATCTCTGCTGGTATAATTTGAATGTAGTGATGACTGAATTCTCATGCACTGATGCAATTAAATTTGCAAAAAGAAAAATGTCAAATAAATATGGGTACAGAACACAAGGCATCGTCCCTCAAAAGCAATGCTAGCCTGCCTTATATTGGATTAAATGAGGGCATAGCCTCCAGCACCTGCCTGGCTATTCAGTGTTTGTCCTCTTTATCTCAAACAAGTCAAGCCCCCTCCCTAAAATTCAATTTAATTATATAAGCAAGGGTAGTAATAATGTTTTCTTCAGATAGATTTCAGACTTGATACATGTATAGGACACGTATCAAGTCCTTATAAGGAGCAAGTGCTACATGAATGTGAGGTTTTGCCATGAAAATGAGGAGATGCAAGTGGTTCAACTGGCGACTGCCAGGGAAGAACCCGTGTGTTTCTCACAGGGCTCCATTGAGTACTTTACACTTTAGGTGAACTATGTCACATCTCTTGCAAAGCAGGTGCTTAACATTCTTTAAAACTTCATGGTTTGACTGAAGAAAAAACGACTGGAAAACAGACCAATGGAACCTAGTTGAGGGATATGAATGTGGTTTGAATTCAGAAGGAAACACTGAAATCATTTTCTCAAGTCTCCACAGAAAAAGTAAGGATTGTTTTCTTCTAATACCTTAATTGATGTGAGAAGAAAAAGTTAATATTAATTTTTCTAAGATGTGAGGTGGCTATTAAGTATAGAGAAGCTTATTAGAAAAAATTTTAAATAATGAAAGCAATTAACTGAAAGGATACAATTAGATGTCTCTAACACACACCTATAATAAAAACTGTTAATCCTATTTTGATTGATTCTGAGTTCTGTTTATTATTCATCAAAATCTCCCAGAAGGAAGAGAGCTGTGTGAATATTTCTAAAGCTGTATACATAAAGGAGGTGAACATACAGGATAAATGAATATTTTAAATATATATTCATTTGATTTACATAAAAACAATGAGTCTCGTGCCCATATTTGTGAAAGAGCATTCATAAAAGAAGTTAATATTCCAAAGAATAAATGAACAGTGTATAGTTTATTGACATTTGAATTGAGATTATGTATGCATTTTATTCATATATGATACTTATCTTAATTTGGACTGAGAGCTCTTTTTGTGTTAAACAATATCTATGTTATCCTTAAGGACTTGTAATTGTAAAGTCCTGGTAAAAATGCAGGTGCAAGCTATACAGATTTTGCCACATTACTAGTAAACATGAAAGAAAATATATGCACAAATTGAGAAAAAATGAAAAATAATTATACTAAAAATATTGTCTGAAATTTAATATATAATTTTAAGTAGGTATCACTTTAAAATTTATATTAAATATATATGTAGATATATAGTACACCACCCATTGTGTGTGTGTGTGTAAATCCTATCAAACTGTGTTTCCTCATCAGAGGGAATGGTATAGAAAAAATATTGCATATTTTATAAAACCTTTAATTTGTTCATAATCTTTTCTTTATTTGATCGAAAGGCAAGGAAACAAAACCTTAACATAAATTTTCCTTTGGTCTACTAATGCGAGGCATGAGCCCCTTAGATTTTTTTAGTTTTCTGTAATTCCTCAGGTAAAAATATACTTGATTTACAACTCTGCTTTCTTGGGTCTTATAATAGCAAACTTTTATAGGTGATTCTTTTTCTACCCATTGTCCGAGAAAGCCACATTGTTTTCATGCTGCACTGCTGGGCTCCTAGGCACAGTTTTCCAAATGACAAGAAAACTTGATGCCTCAGCTCTGGAGAGCGATCACAGTCTGCACAGCAGCCCTCCCAGGAGCCTCTGTCCTTGACCGCTGTCTGCTGTCACCTGTCTTCACACCTGAGAGTTGGTCAGCTTCCTCTCAGCACTACGGCTTTGAGTTCTGACTTCATTTTTGGCACCGAAGAGTTTTAATTTTATAATTTTGAGAAACTGAGCAATTGTCATATGCTAGTAAAGGCTGTATGAAATCAAACCTGTGTAGGAAAAGAAAACTCTTCAGAATTTGTGCCAGCTATCATTTTGACTAAGTTTTACTTACTTTTTCTGTAGTAGGAAGACATACCTTGATTTTGCAGAATATAAGTGTCTTTGATGCTGTCAAAATTAGCCTATTAAACTATGTAAATTGTTAAAGATATGTGTAAATATTTACAATTTTTGAAACTGAAATCTGTTTTAGATATTTTAGAAGAAGATGAGTTTCCTTTCAAGGATGATTATTTCACTTAGCACCATATACTCTTGTCATAAATGGTTTATTATATTGAGATATATTTCTTCTATATCTGATTCATTCACAGGTATTCTCAGAAGGAGAAATTGGACTCAGGAATACAGTGTTTTACATTTATTGAGATTATCATATAGTTTCTGTCCTTTATTCCTTGCATCATGTTTACTGGATTACATGTTTGAATATCCTCATATCTCTGGGAATGTGCTATTTGATCAATGCAATAATATTTTTAATATGCTGTTGGCTTTGGTTTGCTAGTAATTAATGAGGCCATCTGATAATATTCATCAGGTATATTGCACATTGTACCTTGCTTTTTTGTTGTTGTTGTGTTCTCTGTGGTTTTGATAATCAAATAATACTGAAAACAGAATATTAAGTTTGCTGACATCAGGACAATAAGTCTAAAAAAAAGTTTTCCCTTCTCTCCAACTTTTTAGAATAATTTAAAATAAGTCTCCTCTATTTGCACGGTATAAATCAGCAGTAAAGCCATCTGTTCCTGGGCTTTTCTTTGATGAAAGACTTTTTATTGCTGATTTGATCTCATTATTCTTTATTGGCCAGCTCTGGTTTTCTATTGCTTTATGATTTATGCCTCCGTGTGTTTTATGTGGTGAACTAATAGTCTTTTTAAAAACTCAAAATAGAAGACTTGCTACTTAAAATGAGAACAATAGAATTTGGAAAACTATTGCTTTGGAACAGAATTTTTTTCCTTACATGTAAACTGCCTGCTCTGTACTGACCCAAGGAAAGCCGTGACTACTCACAGATAGCCTCTAGGGGTGACCTACAGAGAAGCAACGCCCTACACAGGATTGATTAGAATTGGGATCTGGAACTGAATGCAAGGCATAGCGTGCCTGAGCAGTGTGGACCCGTGACAGCATGTGTAGTTTTAACTAAATAATTATGACCTCTCAGTGTCATCTGGAGAGAAAGGAGGGCATTTTGGGGAAGGGTGAAGGTGTAAAAAAATGGAAGTAGCTTACAAATAGTTTTCATAATGGAACAAATGAAAGAAATTCTCTAAAGCGAGCAGAAGAGTTCTCTGAACCAGGAAAAAGCTCGGTATAGGACTTACTGTATTGAATTTCAAGATCTAAAACTATTTTGGTATTAAGGTGTTAGTGGTACTTTGTAATACTGAACAAAAGCATAATGTAAAACAAATTGTTACAATTAGAAGGAATGACACACATTGACACAACAATTACAAGAGTAGTCACATTCAACAATGCATGAACTGCCTCTGCAAGGCAATGTTTTTTTTTTTAATCTGTGTGTGTATTCTATCACGACTCTTCCGAGAGAACTAGAGTTTTAACATAATGTAGATGGTCACCTGAATTTTACCTGTCATTCTTGTTTTAAGCAGTCTTATTTTGAATGACTAAAGATAGCACCATTTAATTCTTTTAACACTTGTACACTAAGAAGTCAGAGGTTTTACTTTTGTTGTATAAGTAACTTGATCTTATAAATACAGATGATGAATGAGGGATAAGAAATTACTGCAAAAGTAAAGGAAGTGGAACGAGTTAGATGAGTAGAAGGGTAGACACAGACTGCAGGGGCACTATTTCTTAGTTATGGCTCCCGGGGAACAACTACCCAGAAATTGTTCAAAATTCTAATAAGTCCTTGTATTATTGACTATAAAACAAAGAATAATAAAGATGATAAGCTGAGTAATTTTGTTTTAACACTGCTATAAATATGCATAGTAACTTTGATAACATTTATTTTAAGAAATAACGATCATTTGCTTATCTATTTAAGATATTACCAAAGATTCTATAGGGGAGCCTGAAATAAAATATTCCAAGTGAATAATATATAAGAAACAAAGGAAGAAAAGAAGGGAAAAAAGGAAAGAGAGACAATAGAAGGAAGAAAAGAGGAACCTTAAATATATTAGCAATGAGTATACTCCATTAATACAATGATAGAAAATTCTAAAATATAAAAATTAATATGTATCTGTCACCAAGTATCACTTCTTTTAATTACTTATTAGAATTTGAAAAAGAAAAGAGAAAGCAAAATAAAAAGATTTAAGTTGCAAGATGAACATGGTCTAGTTCTTCATGATGAAATCATTTGTTAGTTATTGAAAATAAATATCAATTAAAAAAAGAAAGAAGAAAGGTAAAAATGTGAATATTACCCAACATATTTCTTCTAATTCAAAGAAGAAACAGTTTATAAAATATTTGAATTTAATGAAAATGAAATGAAAGCATTATCAGTACCAAGGGATGTCATTCGGGTGGGACTTTAAGGCTATTACAACTCACCCAATCTGAAATAGAAGGGATCCTTCAAATGAATAGTAAGCTATGAAAGCTAAATAAGAAATAAATTAGTAAACCCTCAACACTTGTCATCATTTTTCTTGTCTTACAAATAAATAGTTGAAGCACAAAAGTAAATGATGGGCCAAGGATTTAGCTCAGCAACATAAGCACCTGCCTTGCAAGCGTGAGGTCGTGAGTTCGATCTCTAGTACCGATTAAAAAAAGAAAAAAGGTAAATGGCTTCTCTTAGAGAATAATTAGATACATTTGTCATATTTATCAATACAGTAAGCAAAGAAGAATTATGACACAATAATTATAGAACAGAATGTATGAAACATCTATATTGAAAAGAATGATTCTAATTATGCGTAGATTTTAACCAGATAGGAATTTCCAGTTACTTATGTGCCAATGAGTATGGCTTGATTGAGAGAATTCTTTCCACAAAACAAATATGCACCAATTTTAAACAAGAGCAGTCTCACCAACATCAGCGACAATATTTCCATGATGAATGTTGGTTCTACGCTTCTTTTTCTGACCTGAGACCCAAATGACCACTTTGACCTGGTATTGAATACACCTCTTGTGGATGTCGCACTACCTCGTCCTTACACGTCTATTAGGCAAATTGTCAAAGATCGCAAAGGCTCTTCCTTAGCTGCTTTTTGATTTGAAAGACCTAGTTAGAATATACGAACTTTTGTGTTATTATCGTAAAATTGTAGACGAGAAGGAAGCTAGAAATTGTAAAATAAATTTGACATAAAATAATCTGTAACATTTATCCATGTAGATATGTAATGGAAAGACTGAGAAAGAAAAATCTAATTTAAATTCAAATTTAATTGGTAAAATAAGGCATGAAAGTTATTTTTTCCTTTTGCTTCTTAAATCACTCACTAATCTCATTGCATTACCCTGATAACAAGCTGCGGGCTTTTCATAGGGTGAGAAGCACGTTCAACAGGACTCGTCTACCCAGGGGGCCCCTTCCCTTGTAAATCATGCTCCGGGTCCCCAGGAGCTTCCAGTTCCTTTTCCAAATGTATTTAACTTCCTTCCAGGTTTCATAAACCCTTCCGGCTTTTGATCTACACTTGAGAAGACAGAGTTTACCTCTATTATATTCCCCTTAGCTCCATAGGGAGCCAAGTTATCTATGGACAAAACAGAGGCTGTGAATGGAGCCAGGGTGAGCAGGTACATACACAAAAGGGTCTGCTTTTATCTTTGCAAAGGGACGACTGCATCTGATTTTAAGGTCTTCTTAGGGACTAAAAGCTACATACACAACATGTTGATTAACTATAAATTATAACCAATGGACAATTTTCCAAATTTCAACCCTCTTCTCTCTTGCTGACTGATCCTAATATTCTTTATCACATATACTTTTTAATTTAAATAAGTTTATATAAAATGAAACAGTTTCTGCCTGATAAAGATCAAGCAAGTAAGACAATTAACTTTTATCATTACATTAGAGATAGAACCAAAAAGACAAAGATTTTTAAAAAGTAAACTGCCAGAACCCTTCTATTTCAAAAGTGGCAAATAAAAATGGGAAAAAATATGTAGTTTGTAACAAAATTATAAGATCCTTTTTAATGAGAGTTTGTTTCCTTTCACTAAGAATTTCGTTCCTATAGTGGCAAATACTATGACAACTTCCCGTATCTTTTGAAGGGCTGCTATCAATAGCATTTCTATTGCGATGCAGTTTTTCTCACACCATTTGAAAGGATCTCTTAGGAAATCTTTCCCTTGTCCAGTCTTGCTTGCGAAGCTCTGATACAGGAATTTTCGAAAGTGATTTCATGTTAGACATGAATGCCATTCCACCAAGTGATAAATAGTAAAACTATAACATCTCTTCTAGTTGCAGTGGTGAGAATTTCAAGACTGCAGCAAAAATTCCTATGTAAGGGAAAGCAAAATTACAATAGAGGAATTACTAAATTCCACTTTTGTAGATAAAGGAAACATAAAGCATAGAGGCATAGCATTTCAGGGTACTAACGGGAATGCAGTGATAGTGTAAATACTGCATACAACACCGTGATTCTGCCAATTGAGTAGCAAATTTTTGGTGACCTGTGTAACGTGGTAAAAGTGTTTTGTAGGAACGGGATGACTCTTGTCTTCAGCCTCCCACACATAAACACATAAATGTGAGTGAACTACCTGTCAAAGCCTCAAAGCAACCTCCTATTCACACTACTAATCCTAAGTGGTTTTACTTAGGACTTCTATCACTGTAAATCATTTTTAGCATCATATCCCATTATCACTACCCCACTTCCAGTGTTTCCTTTGGGCATTTAAGCGGTAAATTAAGGTGCCCCCCAGAGACATACACCTCCCCTCATGCAGTGTATGTGCAGTGCTTAGGTGTTTATTTTAGGTTAGAAATCCTGTTTCAGTCAGGGTATAAACTGCTGCAACAGAAACTGGCTATTTAAAGTGGAAGAGGGTATTCCTGGAAGGCAGCTCACGGAACAACCTGGAGGTGTCCAGGGAAAGCAGCCCTGGTGTTGCAGGTCTGTAGCTTGCAGAGGACCATGATTGTGTCACAGTTAGCATGGCGCGGGTGAGGTCATCAACCCTGCCACCGATGGGGATGAGAGACCCTGCTGAACCCTTCACTGTGAGACTTCGCCCACCTAAGAGTGGCAACCATCAAAGTAGATGGGAAAATAAAGCTCGGGAACTCAGGTGTCTGTGATGGAAGCTGACTTCCATCCCCTGCAAGACTCACAGGGAAAATTACCCCAGAATAGCAAAGAGGCTCCAAAAAAAATGATCAAAGTGCACTAATCAATGCATGCTGTTTACAGAAATATTATTTATAACAATATTGTGCTTTACTTGTTTTCAGGCATGAGAGTCTTGCCACGTGAGACACTTTTCAGAATATTTAGTTATAAAACGTCTGCTGGCCTCCAAAAATCTTGGTATCCAAGTTCATAATTTAAATGTTTTGTGTTTGATTTAAAGAACTAACATTTGAAGCTCTTGTGTATTAAGAAGATTATCTAAAATGTGTAATAGTCTTCTTTTTGGATAAAGGAAATATTCTTAATCAGGAAAATGATTACTTATACCCCTAGATCTCTCCTCTCGTGTGATAAGATGTTCATATATGTACAAACAGATGGTGGTCAATATAATGGCCAGTTACGATGGTCAGCTCTACACAGCACAGGCCTTATGCTTAGGGTTATTGGTTGTTTTAGAAGCTGCATTAAAAAAAAAAAAAAAGATTTAAGACATTTGGCTGAAGTAAGAACTCGAGCCCAAAGAATTAATTTGCTCTCCTTAGCAATCCTACTGGTATTATTTATTTTTATTTTTACTTTTACTTTATGAAAAATAAAACATTTTCATCAAAAAACAATGTTGAGGTACTTGCTCAAACACTAGTGAAATATGTTACTGGTTATGAAGTTATAGAACACTTAAAATTTTTTAATGCGGAGTTAGAGAGGGTATTGGAAAATGACACAGTTACGTGTCTCAGTGATGTGTAAGATGGTAACATGTATCTGAAGGCAACAGGCAATACATTAAAATCACAGTGCACTGTGAGTTAGCAATGCTACTTCGACAAATTTATTTGAAGGAAATCCATATAACTGAAATAGTGTCCAACAGTTAAAGTTTATATTAGGGGAAACAAAGTGCGAACTAAATATCCACATAAGTGGGGTTCTATCAAAATTATGATATAACTAACTAGACATGAGTGTTCAGATGTTGAAAGCAATGGTTTTCAAGGTTACCTAAATATTTGGCAAAAGCACTGTATAGTAATATGTTTTTAAAAAGGAACGAACTTATCTAACAGATGCTTTTTGAGAACCCACAAAGTGTCCCACAGATGATTCCAGTTACTGAGGATATAGCAGTAAACCGTACCCTTACATAGCCTGTCTCCACAGGGAGAGGGCTGGGAAACAAACTAAAAAAGACTTTCTGTTCATCATATGCTTAATAACTGTCACAGATAAACTCTTAAAGATCTTTAAAATATTAATCTTACCTCTCATTTCTGGGACTCAGTAGAATTAATGTAGGAATACCAACATGCTATTTTCCCCCACAACTTCACAAGTGGAAAAGCGAAATATATCATAGATTCAGAAAAAAAAAAAAAACCAACAATTTTAGTGAATGTCTTCCTAGAAATCAGCTTTTTCTTTCTAAACAGACGTCATTAGCTTAAATCACACTAAATTATGTTTAAGAGTATCACAGCTCACACATAGATATCTTATTCACTGTTTCTTTGAAGACAGTTTTTCAGGATGATTGAAGTCATGAGAGAATTCCAGGTAGCTCTGAAAGGGGCTGCAGTGGGTGCCCTGACATCTTGTAAGGGCTTCTCACGCAGCTAGCCTGTGCCAGCTCATGTTGGCCCCTGGGCATGCACGATTCTGAAAGTCTGCAAGTTATTATCCAGTACGTAGGGTTCTATGTGCATGCTCCATCTTAAAGTAGCTAGTAAAAAATCATTTGAAAAAGATGATTTCATTTTAGTTTAATCATCTCTAGCTTTTATCACGTTTCACATTTTGGCATCATAATCATCGTATTATTGAAATTTGATGGTAGGTATGAAAGCAGTGTACTTTCTTTTATTTATCAGACAGTTTTGGAATGCCTTCCAGACTCTAGAGCTGATGACTGATACGCACTGCACTTTCCCTTTACTAGAGAAATTTTATTTCAAACAGGAGAGAAATACTGAAATGTCTGTACTATGAGAGCAGAGTTTCAATGTCATGGGTAAAACCACAGAAAAGGACTTAAGACTAGAAGAGTCGAAGAGAGCTGAAGAATGGGGAGATATTAGTTGTTATTTTAGGACCCACAAATACACACATAGTACTGAGAAAAACAAAAGACAAAGGTACAGATACAGCTTCTAGAAACTACTGGGACAGCAAGATAATTACTTTATATACCAAGAAAGTTTGACAACTCCTTCCACTGAGCACTGAGAACTGAACACTGAGCACAAAATAGCTCTACAGAGGCTTTGTATATAGTCGTTCGTGTTGTTCTATTTAGGTAAGAGACTATCTCAGGTGTAAGCAAGTACGCCCACCTGTATTCTTCCAATGATGCTAAAGATACCTGACCCTAAAATCAAGGGGATACACACGTAGAGAAAAATTCATATTTTAGCAATGTATTCCAAAGACCAAAACCATTATTTTGTTATTCAAATTATATTTCAACATAATACAGGAAAACAACTAAGAGTCACAGATTCCATTTTAATACTTTGAACAAATGCTACTTAGAATAAATCACTTTTAATCAGATATGGAACATCACGGCAGGTTCAAAAGAGAATTTGGAGGCAGAGTCGGTCTGTGGTTCTGTTCAGCTTCTGCTGACTAAATGAAAGGAAAATCTTGAAACAAATTTCTAAGTGGAAAAATGACCCACACTCTTGACAACATAACCATGAGCATGATACTAAATTGTGTAGAAGGAATAAGTCATATCCAATAGCTTCATTTTTTCTCCTTTACATACAGCAGTCTTAATACTATGCAATAATTTCCTGTCTCCTAGGTAGTTTGCTGTTCACAACCAACTCTCCATTCTTCCCCTTCACGTACACAAGCATTTACATTCGACCTAGATCCTCTCACATGAAAAAGCTTTTGTGGTTTTGTTGTTGTTGTTGTTGTTGTTGTTCCAGATGGTATTAAAACGGAATTTGACATAGACTAGCACCTGTGTGCATAGATTTTTTTAAGTGTTTGTGTGTGTGTGTGTGTGTATGTGTGTGTGTGTGTGTGTGTGTGTGGTTTTTTCACAATGGATTTTAAAATTTTCTCAAAAAAATCTGGCTCAAAAGAGATAGTATTTATAGATAAATGAAAATAATATAAAATTGATGAAATAAAATGCACATCTGGTTTCTCTCAAATATTGTTTGAAAAAAGCAAAAGAAATAAGAAATAAATTATTCAATTACTCTGTTGAAAGAGGATCACATGATAAAAACTGTCTGCACTAATTATGTAATTAGAGAGCATGTCAGTTAATAAGAGTGATATTTGAAATCTTAATATCAGTGATTTTGAAGTTTGAGATCTTTTTTTGCTATGCTACCATATGTACCCTGGCAGCAAAGAGGACATGATTTGGTAAATAAGCACTATTAGGAAAAAGACTTAAAATTTATTGAAAATAGTGGATGAGTTAATTAACATATTACCCAAGAAAATTATCAGGGACTTTGTTTTTTCCCATGTGTCAAATACTGAAATAAGGATTCAATAAATCTCTAAGGAAGAGGAAGGAGAAACGTGTACAACAACATGTTAGCTAAAAAGTTTTGAAGGAAAACCATAAAAAATTACGAGGGCTGTTTTCTATAACAAAAATCAAGAATTTATTTTTAAAAAGGTGATTTTTAGCTGTTTGACAGGAGAGAGAGAGAGAATATGAATGACAATAGACATACGTGACTTCTAAGGAAACAGACTTCTGTAATGGCAAGTTTTTAAACACAAACCTAAGTCCAAAATTCATCTGACTATGATAATTAAAAAGGAAATACTCATCTTCATTATAATTATTAAAAATGAAATTCAATGAGAATATAATGCTTGGCAATAATAATTTGAACCTCCTAAATGTTTGAAGGGTATAGAAAAATCGTAACTAATCAAGTTTCATAGGGAAAAGGAAAATGAATAAATAAACCACATTTTTATCCAGTGATGTTGGAATTATAGTGTCATAGGATGTTGGCGTTTTTCTTTGGTCTCTTATGATTTTGACTCTGAAAATTTACAACAAAGAATTAGAAATCCAATGTCCCAAATTGAATAAGTGGGAGCAAACTATTCACATGTGACTCTACCACTGATGGTCTTCTTAGCCTCTTCCTCATTTCCAGAGAAAGGTCAAGAAGCAGAGGATAAGAATCAGGGTAGAGATCAAGGGACCCCAACTTAGAAGGAATGAAGGAGCATGTGAGAATCTTTTTCTACACTGCTCACCTTAGAAGGGTGTGACGAAGCTTCAAGAAAATCAAACAGAAAAAGTAGAAGTGTGTGCACCAGCAAGGACTGTCTGATGGGCTGCTCCAATCACAGATTTATTTCAAATATCATCTTTCCCCTCCCTGCTCATGGAAAACGGGCATTAGAATCAGATGACAAGGGTCAATAAAGAATCAGAACTCACCAGGGTATTAAATGGAACTATGTCCTCACTGGTAGGCTATTGGAAGATTTCTAAGAATTTATGCATTTTTCATTTAAAATTAATTTAGTTGTAAAACTATGACACTTCTATGTTAAAACTAATCCACTTAAACATTAATATAGAAAAAATTTTTAAATTACTGATCTTTATTTTGCTTCTGATACTGATGATGAAAAATATGGTCTCATACTGAGCTTTATTTCTTACCTTTTTAATTAATTGATTTAATTTTGAGACAAGTTCTCCTCTGGCTGTCCAAGCTGGCCCTGAACCTCTTGTCAGTCTCTTGCCTCCGCTTCTCAAGTAGCTGTAGCTGAGATTACAGGCAAGTGCCATTGTGTCCAGCTGCACATTAGTAACTTTTATTGATCCACATAAACAGAATATCTTCTTGAATATTCATAAAGAACTTACTTTCATTCTTACATTTTCATTTATGATGTATTATTTTTGGATGACATATGTAAATCAGCCTAAAAGGAAAAATCGCCAGCTTAAGGACTATTCAATATAATAGAAAATTTGCATCTTTATTTCTAATAAAATTGTATAAATATTTAATTTCCTAATACTAAAACACTGCAAATACGACAGTATTTTAATCAAAATGGTGAAAAGACAATTCAAGCTTTTGCAGAATCCTATCATGGTGTATTAATCAAAGTCCCAGAGACAGCAAGGACACAGTTACATGTACTACATGGTAAAATACAGACACAGCTCAGGGAACTGACAGTGCAGAACACAAAATGTGTAACCAACGATACATGGAAACAAGTGCATGAACAAAACAACAGCAACAAATCAGTGTGTAACCACACAGATAGTCACTGGACACACGTGTGTAGTATATGCCTGTGTGGCTCAGTTCCTTTTGACCTGGTACCCAGATGACATAGTTTAAACCAAACAATGGTACTGGCTGGAGAGCTGTTTACAACACATTAAGTGAAAAAAATGAATACTTTCTATTTAAATAAAAGTATTGAGACTTACTGGTTTCTACCATGTATATGTTATATATTCTTCATTTTCTTTAATTGATAAGCAACACTAATAACTAATTCAGCTTGGGAAACATTTACTAACATGAGCCACGCTCACCATGTTGTGCAGAGTGATGCGCTGTTCCTATCCTGTAGATGACTCCATGCTTATAATGACATTTATAACACACATGAAAAGATCCAGTTTTTAGAAAAATATAATTTGAGCAAGGAGAACCCCTCAAAGGCTACTGGAAGCAAGGGAAGAAATCCAATGTGAATGGTCAGGAAATGTTATGATTTTGTGATAGGTACTTTATACGTGCCATATCAGTCAATCTCAGCTACATAGGAAGTGTTATCTGAATCATTTTCTATGGAGAGGAAATTACTCAAATGCATTCTCTGATGCATTTTATTAAGATTTAATAATCCCATTTTTCTAGGGCGCCTTCTACTCTGTCTCTCAGTTTCTAAAGGAAAGTGGGTCATTAAGGTAAACCTAGTGGGTTTTCTCTTTTCTTTCACCATCTTCAGTTCTGTTGTCTCTAAAACTGATTTCTCAGATCAGATGGCAGCCCCTTGCAGAGGGAAATAATGTCGGATGAATTCTGTACATGATGAAATACAAATTCTGGTCTAAAGAAAATTAAGAATGATGAACCCAGAAACTATAAATGTGAAGAGGGTAGGAAGAGGTCACAATCATGAAAGATGCCTGAACAGGCATGGTAAGTGAAAGGCTAGAACGGAATGCCAAGATGCATGCAGTAAAACAAAAATAAGATTTTAATCACCTCTTCCTTAGGTCAACTAAGAATAATTACCCTAATCACATGCTTGTTAGTCTTTTACCAATAGAAAAAAGTAATCTGTATTCATACATTTCAATGGCATTGGTTGACAAGAATAAATTTGCTCACTCTTTACAGATGATGTCCTCATATCCTTTCTTTAGTCAAGAGATATCCCTTTAAATACAAATAAAAGGATTAATGCATTATGAGTGGACTTTTCGTGGTCTCCCATTCAGCTCAACAGTGACGGTACATACTAATGAGAAACTGATAAAAGCCATCTGGGTAGCAATATTCAATCCCGACCTTTAACTGTGTCATAGAATAATATAAAAAGAATACAAGGTAAAATTTGCCTCCGCTAATTACTTTTTTTGCTAATTTCATTCATACAGTTAACTCATTAATTTTAACAATAATTTAGAAATGGAATAGACCTTTGAGATAGCTTAAACAAACCTTATCTAAATGGAGGGAACATTTTAAATTATAAATTGATGACCAGTGTAGACATAGGAAAATCAGGGTGATATCATTTTGGAGACTGCTGTAATTAAATGCTAAGCTTTTTGATGCAATACCAGTTGCAAGCTCTGCTGTAGCTTCTGCTAGTCTCCAAAGGAGTGACCTCTGTGACACTGAAAGTGCTTCCATCTGCAGGGAGAATGGAGTGCTTACCAGGCAGACCTCGCCACTGTGCCTTAGGAGACCAATTTAAAGAGTCTCTCTTTGTTTACAGGCTTAGCTCAAATCCTTGGCCTCCAAGACGAAAAGAGTGAGAAGTGCTCATAATGAGCACGTATGTATTCACTTGTGAGCATGTGTGTCTACGTGCGTGTACATGTGAATACAGTACATTGCTTTGTTACTTCCAAAGTAACAAAGAATCAAATCCTTGGGCAAAAGCCTTACATTTTATCCTTTATCTGTGTAAGAGGAAAAAGACTTTGTTGTAAGATATTTGTCTTGCAATTATGCAATTTAAACTACTTTACAGCCTCATTAGATCATGATGGTTAGCAAAACGTCATTTAATAATGTGTCAACAATGGACTAAGATCAGAGGAACTGGAGAGATATGAAAAAATTGTTTTTGTGCCATGTAAAATTATTGTAACAAAGTGATGATGATGGTGGTGGTGATGTACATAAACCATTATTTCCTGGAACAAAGTGTAGAATATATTAATACAAATAAAATAGATTTGAGAGTCTGGGCAAAGTGTTTTGTACAATCATCTGCATATATTTATGCAAATATTTCTTCACTAGATGATAAATGTCTTCATTAGGGAACCATAGTTACTGGGTTTTGCTTATTTTGTACTCTGTATTTCCATGATATATTAAGTAGGATCTTCAAAAAAGTAAATATCCCCTCCAAGAGGAAAACAACTTATATAACTAATAGATATGGGCAATTAACTTTTAAGAATATACACATGAATTTTATAAGAAGTAATTTTGTGGAAATACATGGTTGATATTTAGACTCCTCTTACATAGTTCAATGTGACATAGATGTTTAGTTTTACTCTTAAGTGTACTATCTTACTGCTCCCTTTCAAAATGGGCACACAAAAGATAAATTCTGGTATTTAGATAGTTTGAAAAGATGACAAAAAAAAGGAATAGCAGAAAGGGGAGTAGAATACATGAAAAAGTCAAATAGGTTAGAAAGTAAAAAAGAGAAAGATAAATAAGAAACAGAAGCAGGAGGAATGTAAGTAAAGAAGATAAATAGAAGGAAAGAGGAAATATGGGAGATGGGAGGAGGGAAGACACAGGGAGGCAGAGAAGAGAGGAGGAAGAGAGGCAGAGGTGTGGCGGAACCAGTGGGGGAGACAAGACATGGGAGGAAACCAGAGAAAAAAGATGGGAACGAATGGATGTATACGAAAACATGCCTTAAAACATCACAATCCCAGAAAGTAGAAGGCCTGAAACCTCTGGTCCGGATAACCTTTATCTATTACCTTGAGGGATGTAATACATTCCTGAAACCGTTTCTAAGAAACCTAGACATGACGTTAAAAGTGAATCAGGCTTAGAATCAACTTACACTATTCTTGCAGCATGTAAATTTTGAAATGAACTTATTTTCAGTTGATTTAATTCTCCACAGTGAGGACTGGACCCAGGGCCTTCTCTCTGAACTGTATCCCTAAAACCCTTTTTATTTTTTATTTTGAGAAAAGGTTTCACTAGTTTGCCCAGAGGGAGCTCAAGTTTGCAATCATCCTGTCCCTGCTTCCCAGAGTGCTAGGATCACATGTATGTGACAACATGCCTGATTTAGTTTGGTTTTTATGGATGAATACTTTTCATCCATATGTAATATAAATCACTAATGAAAACTCCATGTCAGAATTGTGAAGTTTCAAAAATTGCATTATTACAATTTATTTATGAGCACCGTTTCTTTCCTTTCAGGATGAAAGACAGAATTTAAGATATGTTATATTTTGTTCTAGGTAGAACCAATTTAATGAATTCCATACGTTTTTAGGGGAGTGTGTGAAAGAATATATCTAGATCGTTGGGGTGTAGGAAGACTGAGGGAAACTGGGGTATCTACTTGAATCTTTAAATTTACTTAATGGTAGGGTGACTAAGTCAGAGGAGTTTGGGACATTAACCTTGAAAGTTCAAAGCCATGAAAACAATTGGAATGAGCAACAACTACACTTCTGAGGAGCAGGGGACTACAATACAGAACAGACCACAGTGAAGAGCAGTGGGATGGGGAGGCCCCTTAACTGATTAGGAAGGGAAACGGAGTTGGAGCACTGTCTCAGCACTCAGGGTCCAGCCCTTCACAGAGGAGTTCAATTTAGCTATAGCTAAAGACAGAATTCCTCCCAAAGAGCACTTGACCTGGATGAAAGTGATTAGCTGAAAGCTGAATTTAAGTAGCTGCCCTAACAGCTATGCAGCAATGGTAGCAGCCTAACTATGCAATAATTCGATACAATCACAACCAATGCACCAACACGAGTCCTTCTGATGAAACATATCAGGACCAACACAGTGCAGAGTACTGAGAACCTTCTTGAGGCTTTTTACTGCAGTCAAGAACTGGGAAACTTCACTCAAAAACACAATGCAAACTACAAGCCCTACAGATTAGCTAGCAGTAGGTCTGTCTGCTTGGGAAGAAAGAAATGAGAAAGTGGAGACAAGTTTTAGGAAGAAAACTGGTTCAGTGAGCACAGAGCAGGATCCAGAGGGCTTGGGGGTGGATGTGAATGGAACTAAAGGAGGGCTGCGTCAATCTGAGAAAGGCAAACAACTCAAGGATAGAGGCTCGGGTGATGGTAGATGACCCAGACGTCTTTGCCATCCGTCCTAGAAGTCAGTGGGCAAGTGGAAGGTTTAGGAAAACTACCCTGGTACAACCAACCTAGGTGTCCTGTAGGTTGTGGATGTGTTTTTCTATTTTATGTACAAGACTAATAAATTCTGTGTTGATCTAACTCATGAGTAGATGAGTTAGATTTCCATGAATGAGCATGAATATAAAGTAGACCTTGGTTTTCATTTTGTTGCCTCAAAGTCTATTTTTTGTATTATTAGCTTTGGAATTATTAGTATTTAATTTCAAGCTATGTTTTACTAATCTTCTGGGTATTTCTTACTTCAGTGAACTTGGCACATCACAATTAATGATCACATAGAAAATAACGCAGAGAAAACATTCCTTAAACATAAATCTCTCCAAAGAATAAATCATAGAGTATTGGATAAAATATAATCCTGGAAACGTCTCATTTTTTATTTCTTTGTGTCTTCCCAGAGGAGCTTTAGAAAAGCGAGGTAATGCTGTTTTTATTATTCCAGTGTTTGACTCTTTTCCTTCTTGTTTTATAAGATGCCTACATCATTCCCAACTGAAAAGAAGAGAAATTATATTCTACTCTTATTCCTGATATGTTGCCAGCAAAACATCATAAGAGCGTTCTATTTTCAAATTTATGTAAGTGCTGTTACTAAAAACAAAATAGATTCCTGTTTCCCCAAACCACCTGAGTCGTGTTGTGTAACACACATACACACGTGCGAAGACAGACACACAGACCCAAACACATCATAACTACAACGGTGACATATCAACCTCTTCTCCACTTCTATTTCCCACATGGCTCATAATCCACTTAGAGGACTCTTGAATCAAAATCTATTTAGAGGAGATCGACAGCCTGTGAGTTTTTTCTGAAAAGTGTCCAATATGTTTCTGATGATCTGCAATGATCTAGGAATCATGGTCCTAGATAACTTATATTACGAATGAATGTGTAAAACTTAGGTGATAATGCCTAGAGATTTCTTATAATGAAAGAGTATGAATAAAATATATTTTGGTAGATTACCATTAAATCAGTGTAGTGTTCAGGCAAAATAACCTCTTTCAAGCATTTGTACAAGTCTTCATTGCAGACACCATAAGGATCATAGTAATCATTCTTGACACTGGAACATATTACCTATATGTAGCACGGGCTTTCTTAAACCTAAGGGGGAGGCAGTTTTATGTTGTATTACTCTCAGATTTTCAGTCAATTAAAGAATTGTCCTCAAATGCCTCATATTATTGCTTAAATAACAACTTGGGGATATTTAAATGAGATTTCCAGGGTTTGGCATATTTTCAGAATTTTTCTTTTCTATAATACAAATACAGTTTCTCTGTATATACCATATATATATATATATATATATATATACATATATACACATATATTTGGCACTACTATGCTATTTAAACTTGTTATAGTAGAGATGATTTCTAGGAAACCACAGGGGATGGAAAAGAATCCTACTTTACAAATTACTTTTGCTTTTGGCAAGATATCATTTCATCAACCAGAATGGAAAATGTGGTTCCTAGACAACAGCACAGTAGTTACTCAAAAATATATTTGCATAATTTTGTTTTGAATTTGCATAAAAACTGAAATGTAGACCACATGAAATTCTCAAAAGACCTCTAATCATTTCCTTGTGCAGAAACTCTTTTGCCAAGAATATTCTCTGTATCCATAGCAAACTTAAAGTGTTGCTAGAATCCTGTTATTTATGTATCCAGTACTGTGGGGGAATTATACACACACTTTGGTATTCATCATTCAGTGACTGGATATAGAGGAAAATGTCAAGTGTAGTTATTTAGGGTTTATATTTGGTTGGATTGTTTAAAACTTTGGAATCTACAAAAATAAAACCAAATTATTTTGTTTCACAGTAGTTATCAGTGAGGAATTTAGCAATCACTAACTCTATGGGATTAGATACAGTTACAATGATTACTGAAACTAATCCAGAGTTCATGGGCAATATGGTTTGTACTATTTTTTTAATGTTAATAAAAGTAAAAATACCACAAAGTAACAAGAGCCACCTGACAAGGCCTCTTTGCAGGATAATTGATGAAATTTTACAAAGTCTTAAAAGAAATTTCAATATTAGGTTCGCCAGTGTTACATTCCAACTTCAGGCACCAGTAGGACAGTGGTGAGTAGAATGCAGACCAGGAAGCTTAACTCACACATGAAGCAACAGTGAGACTCAGTTCAGTGAAATCAGCATTTATGTAGGATGAATAAAATGTCTTCATAAGAGGCACAGGACACCCCAGCTGAACAGACAAAAGGATATTTCTAATCAGAAAGCAGTCGAAAAATGTATTAAGATAAGTGTTCAGCCAGATCCTGATAGTCAGGCATCGTGCCTACAGGTGCTATGCAAGCAGACCACCACTTGAAAGGGAGAAGGAGACAGGTGGGGAGAGGAGAGCAGAGAGAAAGAGGCAGGGAGGCAGAGGGAGAGGGCGAGGAAGAAAGAAGATATCTGTAGCATTTGTTGTGTCTGCTACTGTAGCCAGTGTTACTGATATGAAGTCTCTTAATGTGGTATCTTGCAAAATACTGTAGAGCATGCTCTGTGACCAAGTATATGCCGCCTCCAAGACACTTGTGCAACAGTAAGATACGAATCCACTTTACCCTAACTCTGGGAAGTTCCTTGGCCTCTTACAGTTGCATCTGAATGGAATTCACACCCTGGACAAAACATTAATACTGCTTACAATATGTTTCACTATTGTGTTCAACATTCATGTTACCAAGAAACACTTATCTTTCATGCAGTTATAATCTAAACATTTCAAGGAGTAAATGAGTAAGTGTGAATGTGTGTGTGTATATATGTAAAGTCCAGAATATGGTAAGAAATATTTTCAAATAACTTTGAATCGTAATGTGGGAATAAGCTACAGATAAGCCAGGGGTATACACTAAAACAATACAACACCAGTCTTTGCATACCATTCTCTGTGGTTTTTATTGCCTTCAGAGTTTGTGCAATTTGACAATACCTGCTTAGTGGCGTTGGATCTATCTTTATGGAGCTTTTATTGTGTAACATTATAGTTATTTATTTGTATTGATTCCCAGTAATAGGGCCTGGTATGTACTATCTATACTTATGCTTTGCATGGTGCCTGACAATATTTGTTTAATATTTATTAACATAGACGATTTGACTGAAAGACAGGAAGGTTCTCAGAATTTTCTTCATTTTTCTTCTGAAATTAATCAAATTCTGAAGTATAACTGATTTCAAGCAAGACTCACTATCATTTTTTGAACAGGGTGAGAAACATTTTATACAAATTAGAACTACAATTTTAAAGACGATGGGATTTTATACTGAAATATATTTTAATATATTTCAGCATAAAATATATTTTTAATATATTTAATATATTTTTGTATGCCGTTCTCTATATCCAGTGCTTCTGTTATTACTGCTATTGTCATTTTTGGTGGTGGTTTTCCTTTAACAACTTGTAAAGTTTCAGTTATCACAATCCTCTATAAAAAGCAGTATTCTGTTATGACAACTGTTGGGATAATAAGGCTTTGCTTTTGCTCTTGGATTAAGTTTTTATGTTTCATTGACTCTGGTTCACCCAGATTGACTTTAAATAGTGTTTACTTAAACTAGTGTAGCTGACAATGTGATATAAACAAGAAGGTGTGAGATGCTATATTCATAAGTAAGAAAGTATTCTGTACTCATTAAAACGTTAATAAAAAAGCACTCAGGACAAACCATTGATCACAGACAGCAAAGAACTGTTAGAAGACAGAAACTGTTACTTCAATAGGCTGAAAAGAATAGACAGAGCCCAGTAAAAAAAAAACAGACACTCGGGCTTGCAATTGAGATATGAAAGCGTTTACTGAGTACCCAAAATAGAATGGGCATTCCAAGGGAAGGGAGAGAAGGGATCTGCAGAAAAATGGAAAAACAACAAAAATAATTGCATAAATAGCAGTGGAGAAGAATTTGGATCAATCATCACATAGGAAGCAAGAATTGTGTATTATATCTGTGCCTGAAGGGCATTATCTTAGTGTTCTATTTCTTTTTTAGGTAGTGATTTTTTAAAGAGACTGGTAAAATCAGAACTGTGCATTAGCAAAATCATGGCCCAAATGGGAAAACAAGTTCTGCAAAGTTAGGAAAAGATAAAAGAAAATGAGCCTAAGTTATAATACAGTTGAGACTCTAAGTGACAGAAATAATGATGAGAAGGGGACAAACAAACAGAAACTCTTAAAAATGAGGTTCAATAACTGACTAAAGAGAAAAGGGAGTGGAGGGGGGGAATCAAGGATAATTTTAAAGTCTCTACCAGAAGACAGCAAAGTCAGAAAATAGGAGAATTAGAGGTAGGAGCCATGCCAGGCTGAGAGGCTTGTGAAAATTTCCAAGCCATCATTATCACTGAGCTGTCCGCTAAAGACATGAGACAGAGACTAGAGTTAGAGCTGGCTGGCCTCCTGGACTCTCGGCCGCCTCTGTGCCTCCTTTCACTGTGCTTCCCGGTCTCACCGTCCCTCTGCAGAGCTAAAATTAACCAGCAGTCAAGGTCTGCCTCCAAGGACACTATTTATGATGACAATGATAGTTTACTAAGGTGTAGAATAGAAGGCTGTGTGAATAGAAGAATTATTCCAGGTTTTAAATCCCGTAAGGATGGGAGTCTAGCTCAGCTCCTGCAGCTTGCTAGCTATGTGACATTTGGTAAGGCTCCTATGCTTCCAATTTTCCTTCCACGTTCATCTTCCAGGAAATTTGGGAGGAATAAAGTAGGTAAATATGTGACAGACTCACGGTGTATTGCACTCTTAGAAGAAAAGAGGATTTCTGCAGACTGAGGCCTGTGTACTTTACATTTATTAGCTCGCAAGACCTCCTACCATAGGACACAGAGGACACATGCAAGCTGGGGTTAGTTTTTTTTTTTTTAAATAGTACTTTTAGTTTCTGTTTTTCCTTGAAGGAGAAAAGAAAAGCTGGGTAGATCACTACTTTATTAGAAATTTTGTACCTTCCACAAGAGTCGGGGCCTGGGGGTGTGGCCTGGAAGGCTTTCTCTTCCTTCCCTGCTCCTTCCTTTAGACTCTCTCTGTTTCTTGTCTCCCAGGCCAGGAGCGCCTCTGCTCTTCTGTGCCCCTCTACCATGGCGTCCTGCATTGGAGCCAGAGGACTACGGACTGAAACCACTGCAACCCTTTAAGTGGTGGGTGCTGTGTATTGTGTTCCAGTGAGGACGGACATAATGAAGCTACGGATGGAACCAAAAAACTTGTCTTTTAAAAGTATTTTGTGAGTTTTGTTATTACACTCATACTGTTACATTAGAGCATGCAAAAAGAAAGGAAAATATTCCACACCCCAAGTCCCAAGTCAGTGAGTGCAAATAGTTTCCTTCACAAATTACAAATTTTAAGGAAAATACTAGCACTGTATTTGCCCTTTATACTCTGGCTATAGACTCCCTAAAGGGGAAAAAGGAAAAATAAAACTCTTCAAATACGTCAGTGTAGCCGGTCTCCTGCCTCCTACTAAGTATTCATCTTAGAATATTTGGTACCTAAAATAATGCTTCAATAATATTTATGAATACATACATCAGTAACCAAACATATTGATACAAATAACGTACATTTATAGTCTTTGTTGAAATTCTTCATTAGAAAATAAACAATCATGATGTATACTTCTGAGGCAAAATTTCCATTCCACCAAATAGTTTTAAAAGTCATAATAACATTTACCATAATAAAATCAACACAATAAAAGTTTTCTTACATTGGAATACTTATTAAACCATAACATGTCACAGAATAACGTTTCATCTGTTAGATTCCAGGCTTAAATCAAGTTATAAATAGCATTTTGTAAGTATGGATGGAAATATAACATGAAGGATATTCAACAAATTGTTATTTGTGTTCATTGCTACATAAAACAGAATTATAAGTGATTTCAGTTTTTTCTTCCTTTCTTTCGTTTTCTTTCTTTCTTTCTTTCTTTCTTTCTTTTTTTTTTTAGTGATGTGGGGGATTAAACCCAGGGCCTTGTATACCCAAAGCAAAAGCTCTTCCACTAACCCATAGCCCCTCAGTGTCTTTTATAAAAAGATTATACAATCTTAATGTTTCATGAAAACCAAGCATTCTTACTGTACTTGTTCAACACGTTTGTCAAGTAGCTACAGTAGAATCAGCAACTAAGCATTCATTCCTCAATGAACTCAATAAATTAGATTCCTAATATCATTTCATCCTGGTACATTTACAAATACTTTCTACACACAGGCATACAGTACACACACACCCACAAACACACACCATACCAATCCTGAAAATGTTGGTAGTGAAATGCTAAAAAAAAATTGTTATATAAATGAAAATTGATACTTTTTTTCCTTAGAAAAACTTAAAGCATATATTTGGTAATAAAATATTTATACTTTTAAGCTTATTTATTTAACTTCAAGGTAAAACTTTATAATAGTTTAAGCAAAAGAAAGCCGTGTGCATGAAAATGTTTACTGGGCTTCATAGTAGGAAAATATTGCATTATAAGTAGCAATTTAAATGTAAATATGTAAGATAGAAAAAGAGGAACAGTGTTATCCCTAGTGAAAGCTCCTTACAAACACCTTTGAATTATTAATTCAGGTTACACAGCACAGCACTGCCTATAATTTGAAGATGTAAACACTCCACTTTAACCTCATTTGCAAGAGAATGCTTGATATTTACATAACGAATAATTCTTAAGGTCTTACTTTTGAAAATGTTTTATCTCAGGTCCCTATAGGGCAGAGGAGGTCAGATTGAAGCCCAGACACTGCATCATTTCTCTAACCCAGCCCCTCACCCGCTCCCAAGTGCACGCAGCTCACACTTACTCCCAGACTCTGCCTGCAATCTTTCTCATGGGAAAGTCTCTGGGAGGCCTGGTCCTTTATTTTCCCTTCTCTGTTATCTCAGTAGACTGCCTTGTTGAAATCATTTTCCTCTCTGAGGCACTAACTAAAATGCCAGCTCTTTGCTACGAATTCTGAAAGTGACCTTCGGCTTCTCTTTATGTTTTTTACTTGTACTCACCACATTTCTTTTGTTTTTGTAGTTTGTCCTGTATATTTTTTCCACTCCACTTAGGTCCCAGCCATTTCAATGGAGATTTTGAGATTCAAAGATTGTATTCCCCCAAACACAAACCAAACACAACAGTTTACTCCTCCTGGGAACATGCTACATATTTATTAGTTTAAATTAATTCAATTCAGTATTGGTACATAGCTCTATGAATATCTATCCTAAGAAAATTAAAGAAAGATTTAGCACAGTTATATCTGAGTCCACGTAATCTGAGCTATGTGCCTAAATATTACATCTGAAATTTTATAGATTAAAAATCAATATGATATTTTAAATGAATTGTTACACTTTTCTAACACAAGAATTAATGTTTGTAGAGATACATGAATATAGATTTGTAACTTCAGTCACAGTAGACATTGCTGGAAGTGGGGTGTCCCTGGCTCTGGTTTTTCCTAGCTTCAGTCTCGTAATCATTTACACACCAGTGAATATTTCTTGCTTTGATGGAATTAAATTTCCTATGATGAATTTACTGTTCTTGTGCAGAGGGGCCACACGTTCCAGTACTTCCCACCTGCCTCATGAGAATCTCCTGGCTGCTGTGCGTTGCTTTACATACTTGTTGATTTCCTGTGACTGGGATAAACTACCCAACAGTCACAAGTTAAAGGACGAGAGGTTAATTTGGGTTCACAGTTTCAGTGGGTTCCGTCAATGGCTGGCTGGTTCCAGGGCCCACAGGGAAAGGCAGAGCACGGTGAAGGAAAGCTATTCACCTCACAGGTGCCAGGCAGCAGAAAGTGAGGTGAGGAACTAGATTGATCATAGGCTCCTCCAAATCAGCCTCCAGGGGTTCATTCCAAACCAAGCCCCACCCCTAAAATTGAGTCTGGGGTGCAGTCTAGATCTAAACCATAACAGCTCCCAACAAAGTAACTCCAAGACTCCATTCCCTGGTATACCTTCTATATAGGAGCTTCCATTGCTAGCTGCCATTTATCTGTGCCACCATGGCATCAGCTGATATCACTGAAGTCATGAGACACAGATTAATAGTTCAGAATTGAGTTTTTCCTCAAGGTAGGTCTCAAATTGTTATTCTAAGACATATTATATTGTGTCTCATTCAAAGTCTGTATTTAATTAATAACTTTATCTAATCATGCTCCTGGTAATGTTTTAAAATATTATTATTAATAATTTAAGCTTTTACTTTTACTAGGTAATCATATTAAGGACTGAACCTTTACTTCAAATCCAATATTAAATTTGAAAGGGTTTTGGCCCAGATAAGACACTGTAGCCAGGAAAGCCACAACCGGAAGCAGGAAGCCCCATCTCCCCTGCCCCTAGGAAGTTACCTGTGACGCCATCTTCCCACCCCTGGAAATTTACATATGGCGCCAAACCTAGGACCAATGGGCTACCTGTATATCCCTAATGCCCGCCTTAGGTTCCACCCCAAACCAAGGCTATTTACAGGCCCCCAGGATAGGTGTCCCCCGGAGAGATCGTGGGATGCCAGTGGTGGGGGTGCCGGTCATCTCTTTCCGTGTTCTCAGAATAAAGGCCACTTTTTATTTTATATTTCTCATCTTTTGGAAATATTTTTCATCTTTTGGAAATAATCCTAGCAAAATTAATTAATTATTTTGACTCAACTGTAAGTTTGAAAAAGTAAAGAACTTTTAGGTGTGTGACAAGAATTATTCTTTCACATCTAATTTAGATTGTATTAAATATATTTTTGAATGTTAATCCTATTAGGAATTAAGCACTAATATTGAGTTTTAAAATTCAGTATTTAAAAAAGAAACTGTCATTCATGTCTAGGTCAAGATGACTTACATAAGTTTTAATTTGTTTTCTTGCCCCCAAATCTTTGATGGTACAGAAGAACCAATCCTAGAGAAACTGGAAGAATTCCTTCCAAGGACAAGGAAAATTTCTTAAATACATAAAACAGATGGGATTTAATTGGAAAAGAAACCCCACAGAGGTAAGCAACTGACAACTCACTAGGAACTTATGAATAAAGAGGTTTTCCAAATAGAACACCCAAAACCTCCCAGGATCAGAGAAAGCCTAGCTTGGGAGCCAGGGCAGCCCCTGGGGCAATTGGCAAGGTAATTAATTAAAGTGCTTTAATCCTGCTGTGCAGGGATACAAATCTCAGGAGCCAGCTGAGGAGCTCGAAATTAAATGGGGGACCTGCCTGAGGGAACTCCCAGGGCGAGTTTGGTGCCAGAAAGAAAAGTAGGGCGATGCCCTAGTCAACTTGCAGAGACAAGGCAGACACAAAGTTCCCTCAGAGAGATATCTGAAACAGTAAACAGACTTTACATAAAAAACTAAAATTCAATAGGAGTTATTTGAATATGTTTAGAAACTTGGATGAAAAACTCATCATCCTAATACAAATTCCAAAGTCATAAAGAAAAGGGAAACATATTTGACCATGCTGTATATTTTGCTCTATCTTGTTTTTGATCAAATATAGCACTAAAAAGGTAAAATGCATGGCAAACATATAAATCCCTTTATAATAGAAGAATTGTATCCTTCTTACTATCCAAAAACTGCTCTATATTGACAAGAAAAAATGTTAAAGGAGCAAACAATCTAAAAATATTTCAACTAACAGAGGTTTTCAAAATTTTTCAAGATCAAGTAGAAGTGTTAAAATGATAATGAAAAAATGTAAAATGTATTTATAATACATGCTACTAATTATATTAGAAAAAACACTATTATTAATCTTTACTTGAAAGTAAGTTGATTCAAAGTATTTTGCAGGAAAATTCGGTGGGATTCATGAAAGTATAACATTGTAGTTGTCAAGTTAAAAAACCATGAGAATGAACACTGGATTAACAAAATAGATGTCATTTATAGGAAATATGATAAAAGTAAAATGTTACCAGCATTACAAGGCAAAATTGTGAATAAACCCTTCTAGATTGGTAGTATGTAGAAAATGAAAAGCTGTAATTTGGATATCCTGGGGTGTTGTAACTTTCAATGAAGGAAAACATCTTAATTTTTTCCTAGAATTTGGCTTCTTTTTCTGTATTCTCTATTCTTAACTCTAAAGGCATATGATACTTGATGTAACCTATATTAATCTTACAATCTTGACCACGTAGACAGATCTAGTAAGATCTCTCGGAGTCACTGAAAACTTGCACAAACGATTTGAATTTCTTAATCCTAAATAATATATATGTGTGTGTGTGTGTGTATGTGTGTGTGTGTGTGTGTGTGTGTGTGTGTGTGTGTGGTATATATGGTAACATGTTTAGAATATAAAAACTTTATGTGCATCTAGAAATAGCAAAAGTGAAAAACTTTAATACATTATGGAATATTTTATATTCTAATAGAATTAAATGCTTAAATGCAAAAAAGCTTATGAACAATTGTTCAGTGAAAATAATATCCTGCAAAATAATATGTATTCATTCTTCTATATGTATATGCATGCAGCCTCCTCTAGGATTTGGGTCACTCCATGCACTCACTTGATTGACTACATCTACTACTTACCAATTCTAATCTTTCAGAGGATCTGAAGAGATCACGCTTTTTTTTCTCTTTGTTTCAGGTTTGTATCACTTTTAACAATGTCTTACAATGTTCAGTTTCCCACTGAACACAACCTTTGAGAAATGCTTCTGATATGATGATTCAGAAGATACTGAAAGGACTCACACATGAATTTTACCATACATTCAGGAAAGTTTAATATTTCTTAAATTCTTTCATAAAGTAGAAAAAGGAACACTTCCAAACTCATTTTATAGTCCAGGAATAGAGCTACACAAATAGTCCAATGAGTTTTCTGATATTTTTGAGAAAGGTATGAAAATAAATTCTTTGAATTTATTGCTTTGCATATTTATTGCTTTTTATATGCTTTGAAAAACAATTTGAAAGTTTCTTATAATCCTAAGAATGTAAAGGCCATATAATCCAGCAATTATACAATTGAGTGTTTATTCCTTAAATGAAATCATAAGCACACAAAAAATTGTGCATAAATGATTTAGCAGTTTTACTTGTGGGATTAAAATGCTGAAAATCATCCACATATTCTTCTATGAGTGAGTGATTAAGCATACTTTTAAACAATACACTATCAATAAACTGTCAATTAACACTGTAACCTACATATATCCCATAAGATAACTGTGATCACTCATTATACTATGTCAAATTGACTTTGGTAAGAACTGCCTAGCAGAATAGTGAAATTATGGGTATATCTATGGATGACTGACCTGTGACCCAGAAAACTAAGTGCAGAAACTCACCTCAAATGGGGCTAGCACCACCTAATAATCTTGTAGCCTGGCTGAAATAAAAACTTAATGAAGAAGAAAATGTTCCCTTTTTAGAAGCACTCCAGTCTTCGCCATTGCATTGGAACACTGATCTCCAGTCACTTCAACCTTCCAGCACACTGTCACCAGTGATTATGCAGCGAGTTCCCAGGCTTTCAACCTTTGACTGAACCTGAATCCTCTCACTCTGCAATTTACAAAGGACCATTTTGGATTCTAGGCTTCTGATCCTTCAGACAGCCATTTTGACTCTTCTGCATCAAATCCCATGAACCAATCTAATAAAATCCTTTGTAAAATTCTACATATATTTTATATTTATTCTGTTCCTCTAGGGAACCTTAATTACATACTCTTTAATTCTAGTTATATAACATTTTTAATGATATAATTACAGAGCTCGGGCATAATGGACAGATCTTTATGGAAAATGAAAGGAAAGGATTATGATTATAAAATGGTTGCATGAGAGAGTTGTGATGGAGTAGTTAGGTATGGGGACTGTTGTGGTTGCACACAAATATACATATGAGATAATTTACACAGGCATAAATATATACAAATACATACAAAGAAGTACATGAAAAATTGGTGAAGTTTGAATAATAAGACGCATGAATTATATCAATGTCAGTTTCCCACTGAAAGCATTCAACTACCAACTACAATTGCACAAGATGTTACAATTAGTAGAAATTGGGTGAAGGGCATATGAGATTTCTTTGATATTACATCTAATGTTTGCATATTAATTTACCACTGTATCAAAATAAAAAGTTAAAGCAAAGAAACAAAAAAGGCTGAGACTCCATGACAAAAATGCTAATTTATCTTGTTTGGTAGAGCCTAACTAATCCATTCATGTTTTGTACAATTCTTCAAGCAAATATAAGTGAATCTCAAATTGAGAATTATTGCTAGCTAATGTTCTTATCATTTCGTATGTATCTATTCATGACATTTGCATTAGTTTAATCTGAATTTTCTATCTGAATCCTGTTAATCTAAAAACTGTCTTGGATTGTCTGGCTGTTCTTTGTAAATTGAGCAGTTGTAATGGATTTCTCCCTGTCATAGTTCAGGTTTTGTATCTCAGTTCATGTGATGATCTAACCTTATGTGTCAATTTAATTGACTTGAGACCTGTCTAGAGAATTAGTGCTTTACTAATTCTGAGTGTCTACAGTAAGTCTGAGTGGGTCTTGCAAACTATAGCTAATTCCCAACATTTTCCTTTCTGGTTCTCTTTCTTTCCTCTACTTTACAGCTACTATGAAGGAAGCATCACAGCTCCTTTCATACTGTACACTCCTTATACACTCCTACAAACATCTTCCATGATGTTTCTGCCATGGATCCAGCTACTATGGACTGAATTCCCTGAAACCATAAGCCTAACTAGACCTCTCCTTCTTTAAATGATGGTTATTGGAAATCATGCCCCAGAAAAAGGAAATCTGATAATAGAGTTCACATTATTTAAAGCCTGCTATTGTTTAAGAAACATTATTAGCTTAGTTTAGTATTATTGTCAGTAAAATGTGTTAATATTTTAAGAAATTATATAAAATACAATGATAGATATTATTTAACATAAACTTGAGATCTTTTAAATAAGCTTTAAAATATTTTGATATCAGAATTTCAAATATGTTTACAAAAACTTTAGATTTTGATTTTTCACTGCTTTCATATACTAAACACAACATTAATTTAGCCTCATCATAATGTACTTTAATTTGAAAAGTGGCTAATTTTTTTTTTTATGTTTGCAGCTATTATTCCTCACACAAGTTATCTGGTTACTATAGACACAGCCAAATATTTTGAGCAAATAAAATGGCAAATAAAAATGATAAAAGACAGGTCTCCTTTGTAGTAGGATAAATGAAATGAAAACTTATACAGACACAAAGTTCATGCTGTTTTTCCACTTGTTTCAAACAATTCAAGATTAAGTAAAATTCCACATCAGCAGAGCCCATTGTAATCAAATCAAACTTAAATGAAAATCTATTAGCATTTCACTTCCTCCTGCTGTTGTTCTAGGCATCAGATATTGTGAAGTAAAGACCCTGTCAGAAGAACTGGCAGACAATCATGGAGAATAATTCCAAAACTCACAGGTTCTTTGACACAGTCACTTTAAATTGCAATGTTCATTTAGCTGAGCAACCTAACACAGGATGTACTAATCATTCCCAAAATCATTTTTTGGCATCATGGAATTAAATTTGCTTTCTGAAACTGTAATACTACTATCCTGTTGCCAATTGTTTGTCTTAAAGCACTGGCTTCCAACCAAGCTTGTGATACATTCTATATAAGCCTCACAAAACTGATGTCCTCAGCAGTAATTGATATCCTGGGCCACTTTTTTAAAGCATTGTGATTGCCCTTGCCTGAACACTAGGGAGGCCAAATGGCTAGGTGGGCATAATTACACTGCTATAATTATGAATGCTGAAACTCAGAGATGGAATCAAAGTGCAGAAATGAAAGACATCTGTGCCCACCATGTACCAAGTGATTTTTTTCAAATTTCCGATGTATTGTTATGTATTTAAAGTTTAGTCCTGTACCTTTGTCATTTAATAGAATTGGTAAAAGAATCATTGGATTTATTTAAAGACAAGAGTATTTAAATGGTTGAATGTTACAAGAATAAAAGGTAGTTAAAATACACTTTGCCAATCCCAGACATTCCTAAGATTATAGTTGTTCCTTTACATAAAGAAACATTTTCTCATGATAGTATTAGAATATTTTCTAACTCATCAAGCTCCTATTACAGTTCATTTTTCAAAATACTGGATTATTTCTTGCCAGCTAAAACAGCCCTAGACAACGACTGATCCATTTTCAGACAAAGGAGTTTAAACAAGTTCTCTTAGCATTCTGACCTTTGGTATCTGGTCACTCAAAGTGAACGTATTCTTTTTACACTTCTCTAAGCTGGAAATCAGGAATCTGTTTTTATCTTGCCTCAGTGATTCCTGTAAAACCCCCAATCCTCCCTTTGTGCCTTTGCAGAGAAGAACATGTATCGAATGCTCCATGGAGAAAAGTGGGAATAGCCCCTCTCTTTTTCAGTCTTAGTTGAGATCTACACCCTTGTGAAGAGCCCTTTAGGGATGTAGGAGAATGTTTAAAGTTTTCTGATAATCTCCTTGGATTACTTTGCTCCTTGTGAGACTGAATTTCTAGTGGTAAATCTCTGAAGGTGAAATTTGGTGCTTGAGATCTTTGGGTCTGAGAGGAACTTTGTCTCTCAAATAATAAAAGAAGCAAGGGACATAGTCAAGAAAAAGTAAACCATTTGTCAAGAATAAGGTGGCTGAGTGTGTCTGTAGTTCTGTCTGTGTCTTCTCTTGCATTGACCTTTAGGTCTGTTCTTTTGATTGTTTTGTTTTGTTTTGGTCTGGTTTTTTGCCAGTACCATACTGATTTTATTATAGCAGCTTTGTAATATAATTTCAAATCTGGGATTGTGATACCTCCTGCCTTGCCTTTGTTGCCCAGGATTGTCTTTGCTTTGGGGTATTTTCCAGAAGAATTGAAATTATCATATCACAACTACATATGTGCATTTGTGTTTATAGCAGCACAATTTGTAATAGCTAAATCTTGGAAACAACTCAAATTTCCATTAATTGAGGAATGGAAAAAACGGTGGCATTTTTATATAATGGAATACCACTGAGCCATAAAGAACGATAAACTCAAGGCTTTTATAAGTAAATGAATCCAACTGGAAACAATACTTATAAGTGAAATGTTAGGCTTGCATGTGTGAACACCATTTTGTCTTGTCTAGTATAAAAAACTGGAAGAGTAAATAAGATCCAAAAGCTACAATAGAAAAGAGAGAACTACTCAAAGGAAAATTGTACTGTTTGATCAATCTTGCATGCCAGTATCTGGTAACCAATTACTTTGAGGAGCACGATTCACAGTACAACAACTACTGTTAAATTTCTGTCATCTTGCTTTGAAATCCTGTTAGCACCACTGTTTTTTATTACTGTTCTTGTTGTCATCATTTGGCTTTTGTTGTTGTTTGTTTGCTTCTTGATTTTTCTGTTTTTTGCTCTTTGAAATAAAAAATAAAAAGGAAACTAGAAATCAGAACACTGAAAATGTTAGCCTACACTAGTCCATTTTTCTCCAGTGTCCTAGCACTGACCTGCCTTGCTTTTGTTAATATCTCCCTGTTTTCTCTGATTACACATAAATATACCCTCAAACATTGGTGTCTAAAAATAACCACATGGACTTATTTAGTTTGTCAATTCCTGGGTCTTCTTACATAAATCCCAATTCAGCATGGATAGTATGTATGCCTCCTAATATCAGACAGAGCAAACAATTCTTGCACTGAGGGAGATGTGGTCCATGAAAGAACTGAATGTAATAAACAAGGTCCATGACTTAAGTACCCCATAAAAATACAAAGATTGTCACCAATAACTTAGTAGACATTTCTGAATCTAACTCCTCTCTTATAGAGTAGCATCTTCTCTTTGTCTGTGTCTTTCTGGCCCATCTGTTCCAAAGTCATAGCATCAGAAATCCAAGCTCATTTCTGATTTCCTTTTTACAGACATTTAGGGAAAGAACAAACTTTATCCTTACTGCATCAATTGCCTCAGTTTACTTGCAAAAATATCCTTTTTTCTTCCACTAGGATATAATGGTATGAAAAGCTGGAATTCATTTATTTCTTATGGATATTACGGAATGATTAATTGAAAAAATTTTCCCAAAGAATGATTCAGCTCTTTGAATGAAAATTAAATGATTTTGTAAATGGAACTGCTTTTGAGCTCTTCAGTTCCATCGACTCTTTGTCTCCATGAACTGTTTATCCTTTCTCATGATATACCACACCATAGTGATACTCTAACAGTAGCAATATCTGAAGTTCAGGTGCATAAATTTTCCAATTTTTTTTTAAATTTAGAATTCTAAGACCTTTTATTGTTCCATGTAAGTTTCAGAATCAGGGTTTTTATTTTATTTTTGTTCTTCGTGTTGTTGTCTGGTACTAGGGATTGAACTAACAGCCTCCTGCTTGTCAGGCAGGCACAAATGCCACTGAGCTAAATTCCCAGACCCAGAATCAGTTTTTCAAATTATATAACAAAAGAAGACAAAAATTTGTTGCAATTATAAATGGGAATACATTGTATTTATTAATCTGTTAACAGCATCAGATTTTTATAATCCATAAACTTGTTTTATGATTTTAAATTTCCATTTGTTTATGTATTATGTAAATTATCTGAGCAATGTTTTTAATTGGGTTCATAGTTGTTTAATCTATTTCTGAATATTTATACTGTTTTTGGCTCTTCAATAATTGGAGTTTTTAAATATTTAATTTCTAAGTACTTGCAATTGTAATTGTATGGTATTAAAATGCATTCAGTTTTTTTTTTTTTAAATTAGCTTACATCCTGAGAACTTTTAAAATTCACTCAGTTCAATTAGTTGCTAGGAAGGTTTCTTAGAAGTTTCTGAATACATGATCATACCATGAACAAATATAGAAATGTATTCTTTTCTTTACAATCTATTTATCTTCTTTTTCAAGATTTATTTCTATGACTAGGCTCACCAGTGCAGTGCATAGTAAGGAGGTAAGAATGGACGCTCTTCCCTTAGTTTCATTCCTGGTAAGAAAATACTATTTCATAATTGATTATGAAGTTTACAGTAGGCTATTCATAGATGCCCTTCAGCAGGTATTAAGACCTTTCTCTAGTTGTGTTTTTAAAAATTTTATTATGAATGGATTTATCAAATGTTTTATGATAGCTAGTGAAATGATCATTGATTATTTCTCCTTGATTCTTTTAAAATAGTCCATTAAGCCAGAGTCATAGCTCAGCAACACAGCACCTGCCTGGCAAGCACAAGATCCTCAATACCAAAAAAAAATTTTGATTCCCAATACCAAAAAAAAAAAAAAAAAAAAAAAAAAAGACAGTACATTAAATTGATTCATTTTTAAAAGTTAAGCTAACTTGCATTCCTGGGATAAAGTACAAAAATGTATTTTAAGTATACTTGCATTTATATTTTTTAAAAATAGTTGCTATTTACAAAAAATAATTTTGGGGTACCTGTTATTATAATACTATTACTAGGTATTAATTAAGGTTTATTATCAGGATTGTGTTAGCTTCATAAAAAGAGTCAGAGAGCAAAGGAGGGGCTGGGTGGATCTGGGGCGCCTGCATCGGCCTCTCCCTGTGTCTGGAGGACTGTGGATATCTCTGAAGCAGGGAGGGATCACAAGTTCCTGAGGCACCCCGGCCTGTGGTGAGTGCTCAGCACACTCTGCCCAAATCTCAGACTGTTTCAGACTCTCCAGGCTTCCGGGTGCAGTGAAGTGCAGAAGTGGGTTTGAGGCCTCTACATCCGCCTCCCCATTCCAGCTGCCCTTGGAGAACTGCTGAGCTTCCGACGGGTGGGTGGGCCCACACTATTCCTGGAGCCCAGCCTGTTTCGCTGCCCCGCCTAGCCATCGGTGTGCAGAGGAGGGGCTGGGCGGATCTGGGGTGCCTGCATCGGCCTCTCCGGGTGTCTGGAAGACTGTGGATATCTCTGCAAGCAGGAAGGGATGGCAGGTTCCTGAGGCACCATGGCCTGTGGTGAGTACCCTAACCCGGCTGCAATTGGAGAGCTGTGGAGCTTCCAAGGGGCAGGTGAGCGCACAGTGTCCCTGAGGCCCAGCTTGTCTGGAACTGTGGAGTTCTGAGCAGGCAGAGGAGGGCCATTGGTTCTGCAGGCCCAGTGGCTTGGGGTAGCGTGGTGCGAGAGGCTCAGTAGCTGCAAACATAGAAGGGAATTTTCAACAGATCCTGAGGAAGCTTTCAAATAACACTTGAAACACAGAAATATAGGAAAATGACAAAACGAAAGACCAAATTACAACCTCAAACCTCCAGCCCATCTCAAGAAACACTAGGAGCAATGTATATAGAAGAAAATATATGCCATACACCTCAAATATTGGACACAATAGCTACTGAAATTGACAAGCAACTCCAGGAAGCTTTAAAGAAATTCAAACTCAAAATAATCTCCCAGATAAAAGAAGAAATGATAAAAGAAATGAAAGAGATTCTGAATATATCTAAAGAAAACACAGATAAAAAATTGGAGGAGCTAAACAAAAAGATAGAATCCCTAGATGAGCAATATAAGAAACAAACAGAATACATAATGCAGATGCACCGAGATATACAGGAAATCAAAAACTCCACTGAAAGCTGGAAAAACCACCTTAATGAAAGTGAAGATAGGATTTCAGACCTTGAAGACAGGATTGCAGCTAGTGAACAGGAAAGGAAAGATTTTTTGAAAATAAGAAGGAATCAGGAAACAAAAATTCAACAACTGCAAGACGATGCAAAGAAGAATAACATAAGAATGATAGGGATTAATGAAAAAGAAGGAGACAACATAAAGGATGTCAAGAGGATATTTAGAGAAGTAATAGCTGAAAATTTCCCAAGCATGAGATCAGAAACTGACATCAGGATCAGTGAAGCATATAAAACTCCAAATAGTCATAACCAAAATAAAACTACACCCAGACATATAATAATCACCATCTCAGAAATCCAACACAAGAAAGGATTATTAAAAGCTGTCAGAGAGAAAAGAAAGATCACTTATAAAGGAAAACCTATCAGAATCACAGCAGATTTCTCAGCACAAACAATAAAGTCAAGAAGAGCATGGAGTGAAGTATTCCAGATCCTAAAGCAAAATGATTTCCAACCTAGACTGATATATCCTGCAAAACTATCATTCAAAATTGATGGTGAAATATGATATTCCATGATAAAGAACAGCTGAAGAACTTCATGAACACCAAACCAACCCTGCAAAAAATATTGAAAGACAGTTTAGATACACAAAGGAAAAACCCACTAAGCAAAGCAAATAATTAAACAGAACAAAAAGATAAAGATGCAACAGTAGAGAGATAACATTCCTACAATAAACCAGCATTTAACAGTAATAACCATTAATGTAAATGGTCTCAATGCACCAATCAAAAGAAACAGACTAGCAGAATGGATCAAGAAACAAAATCCAACCATATGCTATTTACAGGAAACCCATCTAACCTAGAAGGATACTCACAGAATGAAAGTCAAAGGATGGAAAACTATTCTTCATGCAGCAGGAATCCAAAAAAAGGCAGGAGTAGCCATTCTGTTTGCAGACAACGTGAACTTTAAACCAACAATGACCATAAAGGACAAAGAAGGTCACTACATACTCATAAGGGGAAAACTCCAAGAGGAAGAGATAACTATCTTAAATATATACACACCAAACTCCAGAGCACCCAGTTATATAAAACAATTATTAATAGAAATGAAAACTCAAATTATCAGTAACACAATTGTAACAGGAGACCTTAATACGCCATTCACACCAAGGGACAGATCAACCAGACAGAAAATGAGCAAAGAAATAACAGAACTGAATCACACCTGTGAACAGATGGGTTTGATAGACATATACAGAATGTTCCACCCAACAACATCAGAATACACATTCTTCTCAGCAATACATGGATCATTCTCTAAAATAGACCATATATTAGCTCACAGAACATATTTAAACAAATGCAAAAGAGTTGAAATCGTACATTGCATGTTAACGGATCAAAGCGCTCTGAAATTAGAAATTAATGATAAAGGATACTGCAAAAATCCCGCAAACACATGGAAACTGAATAACACACTCTTGAGTAATCAGTGGGTCACAGAAGAAATTAAGGAAGAAATTAAACAATACCTAAAAGAAAATGAAAATGCAGATACAACTTACCGGAATCTGTGGCATGCAATGAAAGCCGTCCTGAGAGGAAAATTTATTGCACTGAGTTTCCACATCAGGAAAACAGAACGAATACAAATAAATAACTTGATGCTACACCTCAAAGAACTAGAAAAGCCCAGGCCCAGATGGATTCACTGCAGAATTGTACAAGAAATACAAAGAAGACCTAATGCTGACACTCCTCAAACTCTTCAATGAAATTGAAAGAGAAGCGATCCTTCCTAAGTCATTCCTGGAAGCAAATATTACTCTAGTACCAAAACCTGAGAAAGACCCAACTACAAAAGAGAACTATAGACCGATCTCCCTAATGAACACAGATGCAAAAATCCTCAATAAAATATTGGCAAATAGGATCCAGCAAATCATCAAGAAGATTATACACCATGACCAAGTGGGATTCATCCCAGGAATGCAAGGATGGTTCAACATATGCAAATCAATAAATGTAATCCACCATATCAATAAAGCCAAAAATAAGAATCACATGATCATTTCTATAGATGCAGAAAAAGCCTTCGATAAGGTCCAACATTTATTCATGATAAGAACTTTACAGAAAATTGGAATAGATGGTCTTTACCTCAATATAATAAAGGCCATTTATGACAAATCAACAGCCAGCATCATACTAAATGGCCAAAAATTGAAAGCCTTTACTTTAAAATCAGGCACAACATAAGGATGTCCTTTATCACCACTCCTATTTAATATAGTACTGGAAGTACTAGCCAGAGCAATTGGGCAAGAAAGAGAAATAAAAGGGGTAAAGATAGGAAAAGAAGAAGTTAAATTATCATTGTTTGCAGATGACATGATACTCTACATAGAAGACCCCCTAAACTCATTGAAAGACTCTTAGATACAATAAATAAATTCAGTAATGTGGCTGGATACAAAATCAATACTCAGAAATCAATAGCATTCCCATACATGAACAACAAAATCACAGAGAGGGAAATAAGAGAAACTGGACTATTCACATTAGCAAGCAAAAAAATGAAATATTTAGGAATTACTCTTATGAAAGAAGTGAAAGACTTATACAGTGAAAATTATAATACACTGAAAAGGGAAATTGAGGATGATCTAAGAAAATGGAAAGACATCCCTTGCTCATGGATAGGAAGAACAAACATTGTGAAGATGGCCATTCTCCCAAAACTGTTATACAGATTCAATGCAATCCCAATAGAAATACCATCAACATACCTTATAGATCTAGAGAAATCACTCCTAAATTTCATCTGGAACCAGAAGAGACCTAGAATCGCAAAGGCAATTCTAAGCAGCAAAGACAAAGCAGGAGGCATCACAATCCCTGACTTGAAGTTATATTGCAAAGCAACAGTAGTAAAATCAACATGGTATTGGAATCAAAACAGAGCCAAAGATCAATGGAATAGATTAGAAGATACAACCACAAGTACAACCACACTCAACCACCTCATCTTTGAAAGGAGCCAAGCAGGTTCATTGGAAGAACGACAGTCTCTTTAATAAATGGTGCTGGAAAAACTGGCTCTCCATTTGCTGAAAACTAAAGCTAGACCCATGTCTATCACCATGTACTAAATTAAAATCTAAATGGATCAAAGATCTGAATATTAAAACAGAAACACTAAATCTATTGGCAGACAAATTGGGTAGAAACCTTGGAGACATAGGAGTAGGTAGAGAAGGAAATACTCAAACTGCACAGGAAATACTTCCCAGAATCAATAACTGGGACCACTTCTTATTAAAAAGTTTCTGCATGTCAAAAGAAATCTCCAGTATAGTGAAAAGAAAACTCACAAACTGGGAAAAGATTTTAGTGAACTCTCTCTCAGACAAGGGACTCTTGTCTAAAACATATAAAGAATTAAAAAAACTCAGACCTCCAAAATTCAAAGATCCAATCCAAAAATGGGCATCTGAGATGAATACGCAATTCTCAGATGAAGAAATGCAAATGGCAAATAAATACATGAAAAAATGTTCATCATCATTGGTCATTAAAGAAATGCAAATTAAAACCACACTGAGATACCATCTCACTCCTGAAAGAATGGCTAAGATCAAGAAAACCAACAACAACAAATGCTGGAGAGGCTGTGGGGAAAAAGGAACTCTCCTGCACTGTTGGTGGGAGTGTAGACTGGTACAGCCTTTGTGGAGGTCTGTCTGGAGATTTCTCAAAAAGTTGGGATTGGAAATCCCATTTATTCCAGCTATTCCACTTCTAGGCATATTCCCAGAAGAACTGAAAGCATCATACCACAGTGATATATGTGCACCTATGTTTATAGCAGCACAATTTGTAATTGCCAGATCTTGGAAACAACCCAAGTGTCCATCACCTGAGGAATGGATAAAAAAGTTGTGCTATAAAGAAGGATCACATTGAGATATTTATCAATAAATGGGCGCAGCTTGAGACCATACTCATAAGTGAAATAAATCAATCTCGCATGTGTGAATACCGAATAGTTTCCCTAATGTAAGTAATGATTCAAATATATAAAAATATGTGGTAATCATGATTCCCCATTATGTGGCCTTGAAGCCTTATAAAGTTTTCACTTATTAATTGGAAAGGCTTTATTCTGGGCTTCTTGATATGGAAATATTTGAAGCTAAAGTATATGAAGTTTTATCCAAATATTCCAAGGAAAAAGACAGACACTATGGTAACTACTATTAAGTTGGGTTATTTGGTGGTGAAGCACTAGGTTGCTGAAACAGTCATGCTTTGACCTGTATTGTTATATTGTTATGTCCTGTTTTATCTCAATCTCTCCCTTATTCTTTAAAAAAAAATTATTTAGTTATTTCTTATGTTTGTTTTAATTAAAGGGAAAAATTTTAAAAATTAGCAGGATATATAATAGTAACTCTTTTTGATTTCCTATTAACTTGTTTTGAAGTCCTGTAATATTCCCACGATCTTGTTTTGACTGATTAGACTCTGTTCCATTCTGTATGATAGTATCAAGTTTGAGGGTATAGGCAACTACTTTGAAGGCAATAGGATTCACTAAGATGCCCATTCTGGTTTGACTATTGTCTCCTTTGGAAGTCCTGTAATGTTTACAATGCCTAAGTTTTATCAGTCTTGTTCTCTACTGTTTTGTTCAACTTTATAATATCTAATGAGATAGACAATTCTTTTTAAGGAAACAAGAGACATTGTTGATATCCATTGTTGATAACCTTGTACTCTGTTTTACATCATGTGCTATGTCTATCCTTGGTTTTGACTGACAGCTTTGTTTTGCCATGTTTGACTTTATTCTCTCCCCCCCCAAAAAAAGTAATAAGAACTAAAGAGTAATAAAACCCAAAATGTGTACATTTTGTTGTAAAAAAGAGAGGGAAAAAAAAAAGAGCTCTAAAAGATACAACACCAAGTGTGTTTAGGGGTGTTAAATAGCTGATCATATTAATGTTTTTGTTTGGATCTTTGAACACAACTGTTTGCAGTCTCACTGTTTGAATGTCCACTTTGTATTCTTTGATACTGTGATTTGAGCAACTATTTCTAAGATGATAATATGTAATCTATTAACAGGTGATTTCTTACTGTTTTTTTTTTTGTAGTTCTGTATTACGTGTATCCTTACACCGCTTTGTTTTGTTTTGTGTTTTTCTCTTTTTCCTTTTAAATAAAATTTAAAAAAAAACCCAAAAAAATAAAAAGAGTCAGAGAGATTTCGTCCATCCTCTAATTTTCTGATACTGTTGGAAATCTTTACTTCCTTAAATATTTGATAGGAACCTGCATTATGTCAACTTGATATAGATTTTTCTGGAAAGGTTTCTGATAATATGTTTAATCTCTTTAATACTTATAGTCTCCTCATGTATGACATATGAATAATTAATGACACCTCTTTTGTAAAGTTTTAATAAAAAATAATTTCCTTAATGTTTTAAGGTTCTTCAAGTAGTATGTGGTGAAAAGGAAAGGAGCCAAGAGATATCTGATGGTTTCTGTTAACATGTTTTCCTTCCCATGTTTTGTCCGTGTAAGTAATATTGCTAAGAAAGTGAGAGTAATGCAGATCGATATTTTTTTAAGATATTGTATTTTTTCCTGTCACTAGGCTTTTATAATGTTACATGTAGTTTACCAAAAAGATAACCCCATTATATAATCTCTAGTAGGTGGAACACAATACCATGTCTAATGTCTTTTATCTACAAATTATTGGTATGAAATTCTGGATTTGAGTCTTTGAACATGTTCACACTCTATGCATAAACAGATTGCTTCCCTACTGGACACCCTCATCACCAACTACGTTTAACAGTACACTTGTTTTAACTCTGGATTCTGCTATTCAGTAATTTCAATGGTTGCTTTTTTTCATTGATAAACTGGAACATTACTTGCTATAATTTTTAAATTTTTAAAAGTGAATGTTGCTGAACAATTTTCTTTATTACTTGTGAATTATTTTCTGGTTTAAATTGTCTGTTCCTATATTTTATTTATCAATTTTGTGTGTGTTTTTTTTTACTGTCATGCAAAAATTTCACATTTTTAATTCTTATAAAGCTTAGTTCATCATTTATCTTTGTGTTTTTGATATACCAATGTGAGTCTCTCTCAGGAATATCAAACCATTTCAGGTTTTTAATGATGCTTTAAAATTTTTTCTCTTTGTTTTGAAAAGCTCTGCTTTTTAAAATCTAGTATCTAGTTATATTATCTTTGTTTTCATTGTATATTGACTTCTCATCTTGTAGTTATTTAATTTAAGATATATTTTAATTCATGCTAAAAAGAAAAACTGAGACCCTTTCTTATCTCCACGTAATAAGTGAAGGCAATGATTATCAGAAGGTTTACCTGACTTCGCCAGGCTTACATAGCTATTAAATAACCTCCTCACTCTCCTATGCTTCAACCAATCCTAAGTCTTATGAAAAGCATGTTGCCAAACCACCAATATTTTTTGTTTTACTTTCATGCTCTAAACTTTACTTATCACTGTTCATCAGTCGCCTACATATTTGTGGAACAGGCTGCTCTAAGGTGCACTAATGAGGAGTTTTAAGCCTTCTAGATAAGCTATTAAATGTTGCATGTGAAGTTCATTGTCATAAAGTAGCTGGAATTATAGTAAAATAGCAAAGGTCTATTTTTCCCCCAGAGCTGTTAAAAGTTATTGTTCAGAAACACTTGCTGTACACCCCTCAAATATCTGTAGGATTAAACTCACAGGGTATCGAGATCATAATACTTATCAAACTTAAACTACAGTGTCAAAATTTTCCCCAAATTCTTTGTAGTCCCTCACACTGAAAGATAAAATTTAAACTCCCTGCGCGCAGACTTGTACCCACGTGAACATCGTACTCTGATTTTGTCAAGTGGCACAGCTGAGACTCTGTCACAGCGGGATTCTTGCTGTCTGCAGTGAACTTAAATACACATGGCTGATGAACTGATTGTGCAGTGGTATTTGTGAGAGTTCAAAAATGACAGAAAATTGATATTAAGGTAGAAATGACAAATCTTGAAATATTATGAGGGGGAATTCTACTCATCTCTAAGTATATTCCTTATGGCCAGCTCGGTTCACACTTGGATGATACCTGACTAGCAGTGAGAAGCAATTACTAATACCATGAAAACACATAAGGACAGTAAGAGGATTGAGAGGAAGAGCATTTTACCTTGAAATCTGTTCATGACTTGGGAGTCAGTAGCTGATTGTTCTCACCTTGTAGATTATTTTTGTCCTTGAATAACTACATAACATGTTGCAACTTCATTACTATTCAAAGACATAAAATTTAGTCCCACACAGATTTTCCCCCATTTACTTTTATAAAAAGACAGTACATGAATTTTTAAAAAGACAGGATTATCTTTAGAATGATTAAATGTTAACACACTACCAGAAGAATACAGAAGATGTATGAGAACTGGCCTGTAATAGTGGCTTAACATAACATAAACGTTTTAATAGTAACATATTTCCAAATATTTACTATGGTGGTGTACAAATTAGGGAGAGAGTTGTGGTGTAGAGACCAATGCGTCCCAAACAGAAGGAATACTATTCATTTTTAAAGAATATCCATCACACGACATTGATAGAAAGCAGACAAAGCCTTAGTTGCCTTAAAGTTTTCAAGTTGTTTTTGGGATCTCCTGGAAAATGTATCGCTCTGCTGTTTCTATTGTGACAAAGTGCTTTTTGAAATCACTCCCACTTCCAACACCATAGCATGCTACCATTTACTGCTGTGTTGCTGTTTCAGACAAGGGCATCATTCACACAAAAATCAGCAGTAATAAACAATCCTTTCGAGGAACAGACTTAATGTTGGGTAATTGAAATTTTCTCTTACTATTAGAGAAAAAAATTATGACATTGAATCAGCATAGCAAATATATTGTTAAATTCTTCCAGAACAGTCTTTGACACATAATATTAAAAGCTGGATTTCTAAGAAGAAAATGGAGAGATCCACAGGTATTCAAAGAAAAATATATTTACAGAGAGATTACCGCATTTGTGCATTTGAATTCTCATAAATTAGAGCCCAGGGGTCTGATTATGGATTTCATTGGGTACAAATTAATTTTTAGCTCTCCTAGGATAAAATTTTCTCCTATAATTTCAATTTAATAACATAGATTTTATTATGTCTAACATGAAGGGTCAATGAAGTAAGCTGTATTGAACTAAAAGATTTATCTTTGATATTGCATAACTCAATTTTCAAAAATCTAAGCCTCTGAAACAAATTCATTATCAAATAAGGGAGAATAGTTACAGCCTCATGCAATTTAATGATTGTATTATTAATTTTAGTTAATATTTTAAAGTATTTTTAAAATTCGGACCATTTTAAACCTTTTTTTTTCCGTCTTTTTGAGACAGGGTCTCTCTATGCAGTTCAGGCTGGCCTTGAGCTCACTTTGTAGCCTAGGCTGGTCTTGAATTCACAATGATCCTCCTGCCTCAGCCTCCCAAGTGCTGAGATTACAGGCGGCATAGGCCACCATGCCCGGCTGCCTTTTGTAATTTTCTTTTTAAAAATTGCTATGAACGAGGATGATTTGAAAATTTAAGATTATGATTAAAAATTGACTCACAAAATATTACGAAGTTATGAATCATAGATACTCTGAAAAGATCCGAGAGAGACAGAGACAGAAAGAGACAGAGAGATTTGCACACAAGTGGTCTCAAGAAACAAATGATGTCATAATTTTTATGATTAAAAAATACTCTTAAGTAGTCCATGAGTCACTCAGAATTGGAATCTCAGTATAGAAAAAGGAAGAAAGCTTGGATTATTTGGCATCATACTCTGAAAGTTAAGATTAATTTATTAAAACATACATAATGTAATTAATATATAATACCTAATTACTATTTATCATGTTTCCGATACTAGGCTACACTTTTTCATGGTTTATCTTAGTTAAGTGTTCAGCAACACACTAGAGAAGGAGTAAAATTAAATATGTTCTCTGAAAGTTGTGATTAAAATGCCCAAGATCACACTGGGAGAATATTGATCCCCAGCAACATCACTACCGATTCATTACTCCTCACTACTAGGCTGTATTCTTTTTTTTTTTTTTTTTTTTTTTTTATTTAAAGAAAAGGAAACGAAAAAAAGAAAAAAAAATACATGGAGATTAAAAAAAAAGGGTAGAAATAATACTAAATTACAGACAAACAAAAGGTAAGAAATTGCCGGTTGATAAGTTACAAATTGTCATCTTCGAAATGGCTGTTCAGGTTATAGAATTAAAGTATTTAGAATGACATTCAAAAAAGTGACCCTACAAACCATTCTGCTCTATGGTCGAACAAAAGCTCCGTAATATGATTATCAGTCCCACCTATTTGTTTTACATCTCTAAGAGGGTAAGGTTAACCATATCAAAACAGAACAGAACATTTAAAAAAAAATAAAAAATAAAAAACAATTTAAAGAAATACAGATTTCAAAGCAAGTCCACTGGAGATCTACCTTATCTAACTGTCTCTAACTTCTTACAAATAGTTGTCCCTAACTTCACCCACTTTCTATACTTATTGCATATTATAGAACTAATCAAATCATTACAGGATGATGGAGTCTTTTTAGGTCCTCAAGTTCCAAATTAGGGAAGACAATAGCAACTACCATCGCATCTCTCATTCTCTTTGAGATAGCCGTCCCCATCTCTGCATATGCTGAAGTTGTATTCTTTGTTGTGCACAATTCTCAGCACACTTCAAAGGGGCCCACTTCCTGGAGACTGGGGGATGTTTCCATCTTGCGTGACTGAATGAGAGTTAGATCCTCCAACCTGGCACCACACTTCTTATTAGGAGCGACCCCACAGGGTTTTATACAACATGCAGAAACATAAAAACTGTGTGCTAGATTGTATTCTCCATGCTTTGATGCTGTATCCCAGACTGATACTATGTGCTAGCAGATAGGTAGTGGCAGAGGACATGAAAGCAGAGTCTCTTCTCCTTATTTATAATGGAATCACGTTTGTAGAAGCTTTTTATGTTGGAAGAAAATTTTCCAGAATTTCAAACCTTTATCTCTGCCAAAAGTACCTACCCTAAATTTGATTAGCTCGGGGAAAAATTAAATTTTGATGAAGAATTTTAGCAGGAAGCTACAGGAAGCTGATAAGCACAGAAAAGCTTCCTATATCGTGCTGATTACAAATAGAAATGTTCCTTTTCAACGTCCTCTTCAGGTGCGGGCATAAATTTGCTTTTGTTAAATATCTAGGCCCACACACAGATGTTTATATTGCTCATCATATAAAAAATAACATCACTAGCTTAAATTTAAAAATCTGCTACATTTCTTTGTGAGAGGGAAGTATCACTACTTATCATAAGTTCTTAAAACTTCTCATTTCCTGCTAGATATATTTTTCTTAAAAAAAAATTGGCTGAATGTATATGAACTCTGCCAGGAAAGTGTATATTTGTAATGAAAGGAGACTCTGCATCATTTCATGCTTTCTTTTTTGCCCAGGCACAAATCCATAATTTAAGAAGCCATCAAATGTATTGGATAAGGACTACTTTAAAGAAAATTTGCAATCATTACACATAGGAGTTAAACATATGCGAAGATAGCCTCAACCTTTCAAATAATTAACGTCTCTTATTGATTTAAGAAAATAGATTTTAAAACAACACTATATTTTATTCTACTTTTTATTCTATCTCAATGGATGCTCCTGAGAAAATTTATTACATCCTCTGTGTCTCAATCTTTGAAAAGCTGGCATAATAACTGCTCCAAAATCAGACTGTTATAAAGATTGAGTGAGATCATGTATGGAAAGTTACAGTATGCTAAAAAAATATTAGTTATGACAGTAACAATTCCAATGATTAGTATAATTATTTCTTAATCTAAGACAACATTCTACTGATTGTCATCCCAATTGGCAGCAATTTTGTATGCTACAATTAAAAATAAATCCAATCCAGAAAAATATGAAAAAGTAAAACATTAACCTAAAATTTTACTTAACAGTGTCAAATTTCTACATTAAATAGCTAAGAGGATTCAATCCAATGATTTCCATTTCATGTTGCTTAGGCGGCAGGGATGTGAGTTTAAAAAAAATGTAGGAAAAAAGATCTAAACCAATTCATTCCTCAGCTCCTCTCTGTTCTAACCTCCAACCTCTTTCTCCTCTTGACTCTCTCATATTTTCCCTTTATATCCTTAACAGGTTTCCTATGGAGTTACTCCAGGAATTTAAAATTCTGTCCAGCACAAAAAGATATCCCACAGCAATGCTGCTTTGTCACATGGCCACCTCTGTGTCAGTGCCTGTGTCCAGGAGAGAGGAGGATGGAGCCACTTTGATCGATAGCTCCGCTAGATTTTCCAGATCAGAAGAGACGTTCACATGAAGAAAGGAAATAGTCAAATGTGTGTGTACTTTAAAGTGATATGGGGATGCCATTGCTTAATGAAACAGTGAAAATCAAAGCAGGAATTTTCCTATAGTTGGAGAGAGAAATCAGCTACATCTTGGTATTCTGAGACTTTGCCAAGAAACCTAGATGGGTATCATCAAAACAACACATACATCCCACTATAATACAGTTTGGTATTCTTTGACATTTAGTTCAGTCAGTCTGTTAGGCCTTAAATTGTTTTGCTGCTCCATACATATTGCAACCTCTAATAATCCCCTGCAGGGACATTTCACCCAGGAATGTTACTTTTAATGAACATGCATAGAGTTAAGACCAATGACAAGCACAGCTATGTACAATGTAAAAAATGTTATGTTTACTAAAGCTTAATTACCCTATTAAAAATTTGAAACCCTTGTTATAAACAGTAAAACAAAACCAGAGTCAGAGTAAAATATTGATTAGACAATTTTTACAAAATCTGAAAGTATTTAGAAATTTCCTTGTCATTTGAAAAACTGGTAGTAAATTGTTGGGGGTTGCTCGAGCCGCTCCCCTGAGATGGCGCCCGTTTCCTGCTTCCGGGTCCCTGTTGCCGCGCAAACAACCCTGCCAAAATGAGTGTCTACCTAGCTACCGGTGACTGTGGCCTATCACCATGCGACTTCTGCTTCGTATTGATTGGTTACTCAGATCCTATATAAGTGTGTGTTTCTGCCCCCAAGGAGCAGAAGAGGAAGAAACTTGAGGGTGGCGGATCTTGTCAGATCCAGCTTCGCTGTACACAATAAATATTGAGAGCTGATCCAAACACAGTTACGTCTTTCGTTGCCCACGGCGCCGTATAGTAAATGAGTTAAAAAATATTTTGGACTGTACCATGAACAAGACATCACTAATAAACTGCTTAAAGTATTCTTCTTTTGCCCTTTTCAACAGGCTAGTGAATCATTCAGATAAAAGTTACTTCATTAAATTGAAGATTTGGCACCATTGGTTATGATTGAGTCAGAGCTAAGATAATATAGATTATAGATTTTAATATTAGTAACACATTTATTAAAATACTGGTATTTTATTTACTAGTAGTCTGGTTTAGGGAATAAAATTTTAGCTTTCCAAATATTGTTTAGTCATTTAATGAGATGGAAATAATAAAAGCACATATTACTATGAAGATGAGGTATAATTGCAATTTAAAACATAAAACTACTTTCTTGATTTCCAATTCATGTTGCTTAGGCTGCAGGGATGTGATTTAAAAGGCTAAGATATGGTGCAATTTGAAAAACTAAGAATTAGTAAGATTTTTTCAAAATCCAATTGCTGTCTGCAAATCAATCTACATTTTAAATAATACTTTCTATTTGAACTATGTACTTTATATTTTTCCTTTTCTATTATCTAGACATGTAAAATAATCCAAAATGTTTCCACTGCAACTGTGTTTGAAACAGGTGGTCTGGATTTTACTTCCCACATACTTCTAAATTTAACTAATACTTCTCTATGACCAGCAATAAAATCATACTGTTTTATTATATGTCTTATAAAATTCTGAAAAATGCAACAAACTACTCTGTCTATTCATAGAAAAAAAGAAATCTTAGTATGTCCCTCTTATTAAATTTACCTAGAAGCATTTAAATATAAAGGCATTTATTTTTCTCACATTCTAACTTTACCATATCAAAATAAATAAATCCACTGACAATTTGGTAAATATATCGATGAGGACACTGTGAACTAGACCTGGTATGGTAAGGGAGTTTAATGCTTTGTATCCATTTTTTCTTTATCATAAATGCCACGACTAGTAGCTAGCATTACTAGTTTCCATAACTAAGTCTTGTCTTAAAATCAATTACATGTTCACAGCTAGTTTCAAAAAAACAGGAGCAGACTGCAAAACAAACAGATTTTTTATTAAATCACATAATTTTAAAATTATTAAATAATATTTTTATTTAATATTTTATTAAATAATGTCATTAAATAATGACAAATAATAATGTTTTTATTAAATAACAAAAAGTTAAATGAGGTTCTTCATCTCTGTGAAAAATAAGAGAAAAGGGGAGAGGGACAGTTGTCACAATGTGGAATTCACGTATCTGCAGCCATTGTGGAGTTTTCTGCTGCATATGCAGCTCCTCTATCCTGGTTATCACATCCTTCAGGGAGATACACGTGCAGGGATCTGGGTGAGACAAATGTTCATACTTCCTAAAACATCAACTGAAATCTTGGACCAAAAACTTGATATAATCTCTGGGCAAGTGCAGCTACACCAAAGTGAAAATCAGTGGTGTTTCCTCTCCCAAATGAAGGAACCTCGGCCCCCACGAGCTGCACGGAGTTCTAAAAAAGACAGAATTTTGGAAGAGATATTAGGGTTCGAGAAAAGATTTTAATCACGCTGAATGAGAAATTCAAGTAGATCACCACTGAAGACTACTAACTTTAGAATACTGCTCAATTTGTTAAAACAATTTCGTTATGTAGCATGTGAGACCTTGGACTGAACCTATTTCTAATAACATTTCTCTTTTTGAGAAATGTTAAGAAATTTTGAGCACCTGCTGCTGAAAACTTTGCTCATTTTTCATTAGTCTGCCAAGTAGATGAGCAGGACCACCAGTTCTAAAATAGTTAACCAGAGGAAATGTAACATTTATTATCTCAAAATGTGAAAAAGTTCCTTTAAATCTCTGTGGGAATAAATGAGATTAGAATCCTGATTCCTTAGATATTTCAATGGAATTCTGAAATGTTTTCTCCCGAACATAATAATATAGATTAAGAAAATATTTTGTTTCATTTTATTTTTAATTCTTTAAAATATTATCCTGTATGCTAAGCTAAGAAATCTTATAAAGTGTATGTCAGGCTATATTCACACACACTATATTACAATGAAGAACTTTGTGGATCAGTGTTGCATTGATAGCATGTCCAAGAAAGAAAGATATATTATTCTAATCAAATGATATTTCACAATTGTTACTCTTCATAACCTAGTCCATTCTGATATAAATTACACAAAGCGAAGCTCCACATGTATTACAAGGACAGTGTTTACATCAAGAGCACATGGACTAAAAGTGAACAATAAAGAAAAGTGTAAATAGCCTCTGCACAGGAATGCCCTGCAAATTTGCAAAACATCTCATTTTTAAGGTAGAGATGATCAGTGAGGGAAGGTTCCAAATTAGAAGATAAGGTTGAAGGAAAGATCATATACTTAGAGAAATCTTAAAAACAAGAGACCAACAAAACTATCCAACAACTGCCACATGACTCAAAGAGAACTAAGCTAGATACCATGGAAGTTAAAGAACAACAACAAAAGAGAACAGAAAAATTTCCAGGTTTAGCAGAGGAATTCAGGTTTCAGCTACATGAAGCATATAGAACCCCAAATGAGAACTTCTCGATGACAAAACATTAATAAAATTCCAGATATCCAACACAGGGCAATATTTAAAAAGCTACTGGAGAAAAAGCAACAGATAATATATAAAGGCAAGCCTATCAAAATTATGGCAGATTCCTCAATGTAAATCTTACAGTTCAAGAGACCTTTGAACCCCAGAAGAAAAAACTGTCAACTCAGGTTAATGTATCTTATTATAATCTTAATACAAACCTTCAAATTTGATGGAGAAATAGGACTTTCCATGACAAAGAACATCTTAAGGGATTCATGACCATAAAACCAGTACTACAAAAAGCACTCAAGAAAATTTTAGATACAAACAATGAGGATAAAAATATGAATGAACCTAATGCAATGAAAACGTCATGAATGATGAGCAATTAGACAAAAGAGAAACATAAAGGAACCAGCAAGAGAAAAAGCATGAAAGAAATTAATCAACAGTTTTTAGTAATAACTCTGAAAGAAAATATTCTTAACTCCTCAATCAAAAGACACAGACTGACAAATTGGATCAAAAAAAAAAAAAAAAAACCCAAATGTATCTTTCTTACCTGAGACATATGTAAACCATAAAAAAACTTACAGACTAAAGATCCAAGGTTAGAAAACAATACTCCACATACCAGAATCCTGAAACCAAGCAGGAATGGCCATTTTATCTTCAGATATGATGGACTTCAATTCAAGCTGATTAGAAGAAACAAAAATCACTACATACTGGCAAAAGAAATGATTTAATATGAAGAGACAGTTGTAAATACATGTTTTGAATGCCAACATATCCACTTTCATGAAACAAACACTGCTGGACATAAAAGATCAGATAAACATGAACATAATCATAGTGAGATACTTCATCATCCCACAGTCACAAATAGGTTCAGACAAGAGTCAACAAAATATCAGAAACAGCTCACTTAAGTCACAGCTTTGAACGAATGAATTTAACAGACAACCACTGAGTGTTCCACCCAACAACAGAATGCACATTTGTCTCCGCAGCCATAAACTTTTCTCCAAAGTAGACCTCATATTAGCCCATAAACCTAATTTATGCTTACAGAAACACAAAAGTATCAAAATAATCCCAGAATTATCATCAGTAGAAGTATAATAAAACTTGAAATCAATGGCAAAAAAAAAAAAATCACAGAAATCATGGAAAAAAATGGAGACTAAATAATATACTCTTGGATAGTGAATTGATACAAGAAAGACAATTTAAAAGTTCCTAAAATCAAATTATAATATCAGTAAAATGTATTAGTACCTATGGGACAAACTGAATAGTCCAAAGAGCAATGAATACTCACATCAGAAAAACAGAGCAAGTTCAAATAACGAGCTTCAAAATTCACCTAAAAGCCCTAGAAAAACCAATGCAATTAAAATGCCAAAGCTGGTGAAAAGAAGAAAATTATAAGAATCAGAGAAAAAAATTAATGAAATTGAGTTTCAAAGAACAATGCAAAGAACCAATGGATTTAAGAGTTGCTTTCTTTGAAAAGATAAAAAGACAAACCTTGAGCTAAACATATCATAAGAAAGAATAAAAAGATGCACATCAATGCAATTAAAAATGAAGAAGGTGAAATCACAACAGACATGGCCCAAATCCAGAGAATTATAGGCAATTTACTTTTAAAACCTGTATTCCAACAATTTGGAAAATCTAGAAGAATGAATGGATTCCTAGATACATACAAGCTACTAAAACTGAACCAAGAAGATATAAAAACCCTAAACATTCCAAACACAGGGAATAAAATCATGCCAACCAGGAGAACCCAGATTCTTCAGATTCACTGTCAAGTTTTACAAGAAGATCAAGGAGGAATTAAGGCCAATACTCCTCAAACGCCTATAAAATTGAAAGAGAAGAAGCAATTCCAAACTCATTTCTTAAAGCTAACGTTACCCCAATACTGAAACTGGACAAGGACCAAGCAAACAAAACACTACAGACCAATTCCTTTAAGGAGCACAGATGAAAAATTCTCAAAAAAGTGCTTTCAAGCAGAATAGAACAATTAAAAGGCTCATATGGCAGGGCCAAGGTGGTTTCATCCCAGGTTTACCACACAAACAAATGTAACACACCACATAAACAGAAATAAGGATAAAAATCACGATTACCTCAATATGTACCAAACATAAGCTTCTGTCAAAATCTCATGTCCATTACTGATTTTTAAAATGTTTTGGAAAAACTGGTATAGAAAGACTTTATTTTAAAATGATAAAAGTCATTTATGCTAAACCTACTGCAAACGTCACGCTGAATATGTAAAGCATTCTCATTAAAAGTAAGAACAAGAAAGAGGGTCTGCTCCTAATGCCCTGTTTAACATAGTGCTAAAAATTTTGCCAGTGAGGACAAAGCACACCTTCCTGTGAACCAGTCTCCACCATGTAGATCAGGAAGAGACTTACCAAGAAGACAAACCATGCCTTCCCGTAAGCCCACTGGTGCACAAGCTGGGAAAACAGAAAAGCATTCCTCCTGCCCCTGCTTGGTAAGCAACTGGTTGATTCAAAGGACTCATGGTGAGATCATAGCAACTGAGGTAAAGGGGTTGTATTGTTCTGTTGACTTTGTAGGCCTGGGCTGGTGGTCTGGCATCTACTTGGAGGATAGCAATATACATTGTTGCAACTGTGGTGGATTTCCTCCTGTCTTGTGTTTAAAATCCAATGTTCTGTTCCATTTTACTGTTTTGTTTTATTCCTGTGCTTGATAAGCTAAGCAACTATTTTGAAGATAACAATGTGCAGCATCACAACCTTGTTAAATTCTTATCTCTTTTTTCAAAACCTACACAACTGTTGTTTTGTTGTTTTTGCTGTTGCCATTTGCTTTTTTTTTTTTTTAAGGTTTGTTTGTTTCTTCGTTTGTTTGCTTTTTCTTTTTTCTCTTTAAAATAAAAATAATAGTAATATAAAATAAGACGACAACCTGCTGTTAAAGTTGGCATTTGTCTTTTCTAACTGCCTGATCTTTAATCTTTGCAGCTCTATTTGGTGAACAGTCTTTTTGACCCTACAGATAGAGTCCTCACCCCCTTCAGGTTCCATTTACATTCTGATTACAACTCTTTTTTCTCTCTTTGAAGCTTCAGCAAAGAGCATCTTTAAGAACCTGATCTGTTACTAGCAGCATTATGTAACCCAGTAGTCTCTTCTCCTTATTTTCTGTCAAATATTCAGAGTATTTGAAAATTTATTTTCACATCCTTTTCAGTTATTATAATTAATGGTTAACTAATTGATTTTATAATTTTAAACTTTCACCTAATAAGGATATAAATATTCAAGAACAATTAATATGAATGTAGTTGAAAACATCCTAATCATTTAAATTTCTCATTTAAATAAAATCCTTTTTTATTTAAAACGAAAAAGAGAAAAAACAGAACAAAACAAAACAGTGTAAGGGTACAAGTAATACAGAACTGAAAAAAAAAAACAGTAAGAAATCACCAGTTAATAGATTACACATTACCATTTTAGAGATAGTTGCTCAAGTCACAGGATCAAAGCATACAAAGTGGACATTCAATCAGTGAGACTGCAAACAGTTGTGTTCAGTGATCCAACCAAAAACATTAATATGGCTAGCTATTTAAAACGCTAAAACACACATGCAGTTGTACCTTTTAGAGCACTTTTTTTCCTCTCTTTTTTACAAAAAAATTTACACATTTTGGATTTTATTACTCCCATAATTCTTATTACTTTTTTTGGAAGAGAATAAAGTCAAATATGACAAAACAAAGCTGTCAGTCAAAACCAAGGATAGACATAGCACATGGTGTAAAAACAGAGTACAAGGTTATCTACAAGGTTACCATAATGCCTCTTGCTTCCTTAAGAAGAATTGTCTATCTCATTAGGTATTATAAAGTTGAACAAAACAGTAGAGAACAAGACTAATAAAACCTAAACATTGTAAACATTACAGGATAATAGTCAACCCAGAATGGGCATCATAGTGAATCTTACTGCCTTCAAAGTAGTTGCCTATACCCTCAAACTTGATACTATCATACAGAATGGAACAGAGTCTAATCAGTCAAAACAAGATAGTGAGAGTATTACGGACTTCAAATCAAGTTAATAGGAAATTTTAAAAGTTACTATACTATATCCTGCTAATTTTTTGGATTTTTTACCCTTAATTTAAAAAATCACAAAAAATAACAAATAATTTTTTAATGAATAAGGGAGAGATTGAAATAAAAGAGGACATAACATAACAATACAGTTCAAAGCATGACAGTTTCAGCAACCTAGTGCTTCACCAACAAATAACCTGACTTAATAATAGTTACCATAGTGTCTTTTTCCTTGAAATATTTGAATATAAGTTCATATACTATAGCATCAAACATTTCAAGACAGTGTAAAACCATTCAAGTGGATGAAAGCATTGTAGGGTATTTAGAACCAGCTAACAGAAAATGAACAATGGTTTCTATATTATCTCTTTGCCTATAACAATTTTTGTTTATACTATCACATATAATATAATCCAGCAAGATCCAACATGATAAAACCAATGGAGACAGAAGAGCCATAGTTTGGTGGGGCTTCAAAAAAGATGATATTAAATCAGCACTAGCTATTATGATGACTTGTTCTCTTCAAAATAGCTGATCATTTCATCACAGGCAATAATATCAATCAGCCCAGAATAAAGCCATTCCAATTAATAAGTAAAAACTTTATAAGATTTCAAGACCACATAATGGGGAATCATGATTACCACATACCTTTATATATTTGAATCATTACTTACATTAGGGAAACTATTCGGTATTTAAACATGTGAGTTTGATTTATTTCACTTATGAGTACGGTCTCAAGCTGAACCCATTTATTGATAAATATCTCAATGCGATCCTTCTTTATAGCTGAGTAGTACTCCATTGTATAGAAATACCACAAGTTTTTTATCCATTCCTCAGGTGATGGACACTTGGGTTGTTTCCAAGATCTGGCGATTACAAATTGTGCTGCTATAAACATGGGTGCACATATATCACTGTGGTATGATGCTTTCAGTTCTTCTGGGAATATGCCTAGAAGTGGAATAGCTGGAACAAATGAGACTTCCAATCCCAGCTTTTTGAGAAATCTCCAGACTGACTTCCACAAAGGTTGTACCAGTCTACACTCCCACCAGCAGTGTAGGAGAGTTCCTTTTCCCCACAGCCTTTCCAGCATTTGTTGTTGTTGGCTTTCTTGATCCTGGCCATTCTTTCAGGAGTGAGATGGAATCTCAGTGTGGTTTTAATTTGCATTTCTCTAATGACCAATGATGATGAACATTTTTTTCATGTATTTATTTGCAATTTGCATTTCTTCATCTGAGAAGTGTATATTCATCTCAGATGCCCATTTTTGGATTGGATCTTTGAATTTTGGGGGTCTGAGTTTTTTAAAATTCTTTATATGTTTTAGACAGAAGTCCCTTGTCTGAGGGGGATTTCACTAAGGTCTTTTCCCAGTTTGTGGGTTTTCTTTTGACTGTGCTGGAGATTTCTTTTGACATGCAAAAACTTTTAATAACAGGTGCTCCCAGTTACTGATTCTGGGAAGTATTTCTCGTGTGGTTGGAGCCCTGTTCATCAATTCTCTACCTACCCCTATGTCTTCAAGGTTTCTACCCAATTTGTCTTTCAATAGATTTAGTGTTTCTGTTTTAATATTCAGATCTTTGATCTATTTAGATTTTAATTTAGTACATGGTGATAGGCATGGGTCTAGGTTTAGTTTTTGGCAAGTGGAGAGCCAGTTTTTCCAAAAACATTTATTAAAAAGACTGTCGTTCTTCCAGTGAACCTGCTTGGCTCCTTTATCAAAGATAAGGTGGTTGAGTGTATTTGTAGTTGTGGTTGTATCTTATAATCTATTCCATTGATCTTTGGCTCTGTTTTGATTCTAGTACCATGCTGATTTTACTACTGTTGCTTTGTAGTATAACTTCAAGTCAGGGATTGTGATGCCTCCTGCCTTGCCTTTGCTGCTTAGAATTGCCTTTGCTATTCTAGGTCTCTTCTGGTTCCAGATGAATTTTAGGAGTGATTTCTCTAGATCCCTAAGGTATGTTGACGATATTTTTATTGGGATTGCATTGAATCTGTATAACAGTTTTGGGAGAATGGCCATTTTCACAATGTTTGTTCTATCCATGAGCAAGGGATGCCTTTCTATTTTTGGAGGTCATCTTCAATTTCTTTTTTCAGTGTATTATAATTTTCCCTGTATAGGTCTTTCACTTCTTTTGTAAGAGTAATTCTTAAATCTTTCATTTTTTTGCTTACTAGTGTGAAGAGTGTGGCTTCTCTTATTTCTCTCTCTGTGATTTTGTTGTTCGTGTATAGGAATTCTATTGATTTTTGAGTATTGATTTTATAGCCAGCTACGTTACTGAATTTATTTATTATATCTAAGAGTCTTTCAATGGAGTTTAGGGAGTCTTCTATGTAGAGTATCATGTCATCTGCAAATAATGATAGCTTAACTACTTCTTTTCCTATCTTTACACCTTTTATTTCTCTCTCTTGTCTATTTGCTCTGGCTAGTACTTCCAGTACTGTATTAAATAGGTGTGGTGATAAAGGACATCCTTGCTTTGTACCTGATTTTAAAGTAAAGGCTTTCAATTTTTGGCCATTTAGTATGATACTGGCTGTTGGTTTGCCATAGATGGCCTTTATTATATTGAGGTAAAGACCATATATTCCAATTTTCTGTAAAGTTCTTATCATGAATGAATGTTGGACCTTATCGAAGGCCTTTTCTGCATCTATAGAAATGATCATATGATTCTTACTTTTGGCGTTATTGATATGCTGGATTACATTTGTTGATTTACGTATGTTGAAACATCCCTGCCTGCCTGGGATGAATCCCACTTGGTCATGATGTATAATCTTTCTGATGATTTGCTGCATCCTATTTGCCAATATTTTATTGAGGATTTTTGCATCTGTGTTCATTAGGGAGATTGGTCTATAGTTCTCTTTTTTTGTTGGGTCTTTCTCAGGTTTTGGTTCAAAAGTAATATTTGCTTCCAGTAATGACTTAGAAAGGATTGCTTCCCTTCAATTTCATTAAAGAGTTTGAGGAATGTTGGCATTAGGTCTTCTTTGTATTTATTGTACAATTCTGCAGTGAATCCATCTGGGCCTGGGCTCTTCTTTGTAGGTAAGGACTTAATTACATTTTCAATTTCATTAATAGAGATTGGGTTATTCAGCAGTTTTACATCCTCTTGATCTAGCTTAGGTACTTCATATGCTTCTAGGAATCTGCCTATTTCTTCTTTGTTATCAAACCTTTGAGAGTAGAGGTTTTCCACATAGGTGTTGATGATCTTCTGTATTTCTGTAGAGTCTGTAGTGATTTCACCTTTTTCATTTCTTATTTCATGAATTTGAGCTTTTTCTTCCCTTTTTAATATAAAGTTGGCTAGGGGCTTATCGACTTTATTTATTCTTTCAAAGAACCAACTCTTTGATTCATTGATTCTTTGGATTGTTTTCTTAGTCTCTATTGCATTGATTTCTGCTTTGATTTTTATAATTTGCTCTCTTCTTTTGGCTTTGGGATTAACGTGCTCTTCTTTCTCTAGCTGTTTGAGGTGTAGCATCATGTTATTTATTTGTATTCGTTCTGTTTTCCTGATGTGAGAACTCAGTGCAATAAATTTTCCTCTGAGGACAGCTTTCATTGCACGCCACAGATTCTGGTAAGTTGTATCTGTATTTTCATTTTCTTGTAGGTATTGTTTAATTTCTTCTTTAATTTCCTCTGTGACCCACTGATTACTCAAGAGTGTTTTATTCAGTTTCCATGTGTTTGTGGAATTTTTGCAGTATCTTTTATCATTAATTTCTAATTTTAAAGTGCTGCGATCCGATAACATGCAAGGGATGATTTGAACTCCTTTGCATTTGTTTAAATATGTTCTGTGAGCTAATATATGGTCTATTTTAGAGAATACCCATGTACTGCTGAGAAGAATGTGTATTCTGATGTTGTTGGGTAGAACATTCTGTATATGTCTATCAAGTCCATTTGTTCACATAAGTGTGATTCAGTTCTGTTATTTCTTTGCTCATTTTCTGTCTGGTTGATCTGTCCCTTGGTGTCAATGGTGTGTTGAGATCTCCTGTTACAATTGTGTTGCTGATAATTTGATTTTTCATTTCTGTTAATAGTTTTTTTATATAACTGGGTGTTCTGGAATTTGGTGCATATATATTTAAGATAGTTATCTCTTCCTCTTGGAGTTTTCCCCTAACAAGTATATAGTGACCTTCTTTGTCCTTTCTGATAATTGTTGGTTTAAAGTTCACATTGTCAGCAAACAGAATAGCCACCCCTGCTTTTTTTTTGGATTCCTGTTGAGTGAAGTATTGTTTTCCATCCTTTGACTTTCAGTCTGTGAGTATCCTTCTGGGTTAGATGGGTTTCCTGTAAACAGCATATGGTTGGATTTTGTTTCTTGATCCATTCTGCCAGTCTGTTTCTTTTGATTGATGCATTGAGACCATTTACATTAATGGTTATTACTGTTAAATGCTGGTTTATTGTTGACATATTATCTTTCTGCTGTTGCATCTTTATCTTTCTGTTCTGTTTAATTATCTGCTTTGCTTAGTGGCTTTTCTTTGTGTATCTAAACTGCCTCTCAATATTTTTTGCAGGGTTGGCTTAGTGTTCATGAAGTTCTTCAGCTGTTCTTTGTTATGGAAGTATCATATTCACCATCAATTTTGCAAAGTACATCAGTGTAGGTTGGAAATCATTTTGCTTTAGGATCTGGAATACTTCACTCCATGCTCTTCTTGACCTTATTGTTTGTGCTGAGAAGTCTGCTGTGATTCTGATAGGTTTTCCTTTATAAGTGATCTTTCTTTTCTCTCTGACAGCTTTTAATAATCCATTCTTGTGTTGGATTTCTGGGATGATGATTATTATATGTCTGGGTGTAGTTTTATTTTGGTTATGACTATTTGGAGTTCTATAGGCTTCACTGAACCTGATGTCAGTTTCTGATCTCATATTTGGGAAATTTTCAGCTATTACTTCTCTAAATATCCTCTTGACATCCTTTTTGTTGTCCCTTCTTTTTCATTAATCTGTATCAATCTTACGTTTTTTTTTTCTTTGCATCATCTTGCAGTTGTTGAATTGTTATTTCCTGATTCCTTGTTATTTTTAAAAGATCTTTCCTTTCCTGTTCACTAGCTGCAATCTTGTCTTCAAGTTCTGAAATTCTATCTTCACTTTCAGTGAGGCAGTTTTTCCAACTTTCAGTGGAGTTTTTGATTTCCTGTATATCTCTGTGCATCTGCTTTATGTATTCTGTTTGTTTCTTATATTTCTCATCTAGGGATTCTATCTTTTTGTTTAGTTCCTCCAATTTTTTAACTGTGTTTTCTTTACATATATTCAGAATCTCTTTCATTTCTTTTATCATTTCTTCTTTTACCTGGGAGATTATTTCGAGTTTGAACTCCTTTAAAGCTTCCCAGACTTGCTTGTATATTTCAGTAGCTATTATGTCCAATATTTGAGGTGTATGGCATATATTTTCTTCTATATACATTGCTCCTAGGGTTTCTTGAGATGAACTGGAGGTTTGAGGTTATAATTTGGTCTTTCATTTTGTCATTTTCCTATATTTCTGTGTTTCAAGTGTTATTCAAAAGCTTCCTCAGGGTCTGTTGGAAATCCACTTCTACGTTCACAGTTCATGGGGCTCTGGCACCCAGTTTCCCCAAGCCACTGGGCCTCTGGAACCAGTGGTGCTCTTCTGCCTGCTTAGAACTCCACAGTTCCAGATAGGTTGGGCTCCAGCAACAGTGTGTGCCGCCCTGCTTGCTTGGAACTCCACAGTTCTCAGAGCCCCACCAGAAATGGGGAGGCAGATGTAGGTGCCTCTGACCTGCCTATCTACTTCACTGCACCCAGAAGGCTCGAGGGTCCCGAACAGGGTGGGCTTGGGGGAGACTGTGCTGGGCACTTACTGCAGGCTGCGGGTCCTCTGGAACTGGTGATGCTTGCCTGCTTGCTTAGAAATCCAAGTCCTGGGGTCAAGTAAGTCCAGCAGAGGCGTGGAACTCTTCTTCACCTGGGGGCCAGGCTCTGGCTCTTTGTTGGTCCAGTAAGACCAGCGGAGGCAGGGAACCCCGCCCTAGGCCAGTGAACAGTTTTCTTTGCCTGGGGCCCAGGATCCAGTTTCCTGTTGAAATCGTTGAGTAAGGAGGGGGCAGCCTGGATGACCTCTCTACCTCACTTGGAACAAAACTTGAAGCTCAAAAATATAGGAAAGTGACAAAACGAAAGACCAAAACGCAGTCTCAAACATCCAGCCCATAGCAAGAAAGGAGCCATGTGCATAGAATAAAATATATGCCACATACCTGAAATACCTGAAATAATAGTAACTTAAATAAAGAAGCAACTCTGGGAAGCCTTAAAGGTAATCAAACTAGAAATAATCTCTCAGGTAAATGAAGAAATGAAGGAGATGCTGAACATATCTAAAGAAGACACAGTTAAAAAATTTGAGGAGATAAACAAAAAGATAGAATCCCTGGATGAACAATATAAGAAACAAAAAGCATATATAAAGCAGATGCAAAGAGATATACAGGAAATCAAAAACTCCATCTAAAGTTGGATCAAGAAACAAAATCCAACCATATGCTGTCTACAAGAAACCCACCTAACTCAAAAGGATACTCGTTGTGGAGGTCAGTCTGGAGATTTCTCAGAAAACTAGGACTGGAAGCCCCATATGACCTCGCTATACCACTTCTAGGCATATTCCCAGAAGAACTGAAAGCATCATACCACAGTGATATATGTGCCCCCATGTTTATAGCAGCACAATTTGTAACAGCCAGATCTTGGAAACAACCTAAGTGTCCATCGACTGAAGAATGGATAAAAAAGTTGTGGTATTTTTATACAATGGAGTACTACTCAGCTACAAAGAATGACCGCAATGAGACATTCATAAATAAGTGGATGCAGCTTGAGACCATACTCATAAGTGAAATAAATCAAACTCACATGTATAAATACCGAATAATTTCCCTAGTGTAAGAAATGATAAGAATACATAGAAGTATGTGGTAATCATGATTTCCAATCATATTGGTTTGAAGCCATATAATGTTTTCACTCATTAACCGCAATGGTTTTAAGCTGGGTTGTTTGATTTTAGTACCTATGATAGCACAAATAGCTATTTTGAAGAAAGCAACACAACATAAAAGCTAATGCTGATTTAATATCATCTTATTTTGAAGTCCCATCAAGCTGTAGTACATCTGTTTCCACTGGTTTTAACATGTTGTATCTTACTATATTTCACTATATGCTATAGTATAAACAAAATTCTTTATAGGCAAAGAGATAATATAGAAACCATTGTTCATTTTCTATTAGCAGGTTCTGTACCCTGTAAATTATTGCATTTTCTTGAAAGGTTTCACACTGTCTAGATATGCTTGATATTATAGTATGCAAAGTTAAACTCAAATAATTTAAGGAAAGAGGCACTATGGCGACTACTCTTACGTTAGATTATCTGGTGGTGAAACACAATGATGCTTGAATTGCTCGGTTCTGCCCTCCGCTGTTCTATTACAATGTCCTCTCTTATCGCAATCTCACCCTCTTTTTAAAATTAATCTATTTTCTCTCATTTTTTAATTAAGTGAAAACTAAATTAAAAATAATGGGACATATTATAGTAACTTTTTTGTTGTCCTATTAACCTGACTTGAACCCCAGTATTGCTCTCCCCATCTTGTTCTGTCTGATTATTATATATTCTATTTTGTTTGATAGTATCAAGTTTGAGGGCATAGGCAATCACTTTGAAGGCAATAAGATATACTGTGATGCCCAATATAGATTGACTATTATCCCTTTTTTGAAGTCCTGTAAGGTCGTCAGTTTAGGTTTTATTGGTTTTGTTCTGTACTGTTTTGATCAATTCTATTATACCTGATGATATAGACAACTCAGTTTAAAAATAGCAAGAGGCACAATTGTAACGACTTTTGATCACCTGGTATTCTATTTTTGTATCACGTGCTATGCCCAGCCTTCTGTTCTAATTGACTCTGTTTTGCTTAGTCACATTTGGTTTTATTCTCTTCAAAAAAGTATTAAGAACTGTGAGAGTAATAAAACCCTAGAAGCCTAATTGTTACTGTAAAAAAGAGAGGAAAGTAAGGTGGACTAAGGGATATAACCGCAGGTGTGTTCGAGAGTGTAGGACGGAAAACCATATAACTGAGCTTTTGTTGGATCATTGAACAAACTGGCTCCAATTTCACTGTATGAATGTCCACTTTGTATTTTTTAATTTAGTGATATGGACAACTGTTTCTGGGAAGATAATGTGTAACCTATTAACTGGTGATTTCGTACTGTATATATTTTTTTCTTGAAATACTGTATTATTTGTACCCTTTTACTGCATTGTTTTTTTGTGTCATTTCTTTTTTTTTTTTCCTTCTCTCTTTAAATAAAAAAAAAAAGCAATTATATATATTGCCAGGAATGGAATAAAGCAAACTTTTCTGATTAAAAAAAAAAAAAAGAAAGAAATCCAGTCTTCCAGACACACGGGGAGGTGGATGCAGGTGCCCCAGACCCGCCCAGCCCTTACTCTGCACACAGACGGTGCCAGGGTCCCAAATAGGCTGGGCTCTGGGGATAGTGTGCGTCCGCCTGCTTGCTTGAAACTCCACAGTTCTCGGAGCGCAGCCAGAATGGGGAGGTGGATGTAGGCGCCTCAGACCCACTTAGCCACTTCACTGCACCCAGAAGGTTGGAGGATCCAGAACAGGCTGGGCTTGGGGGAGAGCGTGCTGGGCTCTTACCGCAGGCCAAGGGCCTCTGGACCTGGTGGTGCTCGCCTGCTTGCTTAGAAATCCATAGTGCTCCAGACACACGGGGAGGCGGATGCAAGCGCCACTAAATAAAATCCTTTTAATTACTTAAAAGAAAAAAAGTTGTGCAACAGAAACTAGGTAAGAGAAAGAAATAAAGAGACTTAAACAGGAAAGGAAAATGTGAAAATACTTGATTAGATGTTCTATTTTGTTGCAGATGACATGATTCTTTACATAGAAGACTCAAAAAATTACACTATAAGACTCTTAAAACTAATAAACAAAGTCATCAGTGGCAGAATACAAAATAAACACACAAAAAAATAGCATTCCTACACACCAAAAATGAACCCATTAAGAAAGAAATCAGTACAAACAAGTACCTGCAAAAAATATCTAGCAATGAACCTCTCAAAGTAAAAGATCTCTATAACAAAAACTTGCTCTGAAAAAGAGGTTAAAGAATACACTAGATAAATCAAAGACATCCCCGGTCCTGAATGGGGAGAACTTATAGTGTCAAAATGAACATTTTACCAAAATGAAATATAGATTGAATAAAGTCCCAATAAAAAATATCAACAGCATTCTTCAAACTAGAAAATAATAATTCTAAAATTTACATGGAATTATAAGAGACTGAAAATAATTTAAGTAATCTTGAACAATAAGAGTAAGAGAGGAGGCATTAAAATTTCAGACTTCAAGCTATGTTCAAAATTAAAGAAATAAAAACTTGGTACTTGCACAAAAGCAGACATATCTGCCAATGGAAAAGAATAGAAGATACAAAAACAATGTCACCTTTAACTATCTGACTTTTGCCAAAAGTGTCAACAACACGATGAAGAAAATATAGCCTCTTTAACACATGGTTAACCTGGAAAATGTGGTTATCTACATGCAGAAGAATGTATTTTGAGTTGTATCTCTCACCTGGCAGTCAAATCAAATCAAAATGAAACAAAGACCAATACATTTTTAAAAGACTTCTAAATGTGCTGTAAAAAATGTTACTAAAACTCATGAAAACACAGGAACAGCCACGAGCACAGTGGACTAGTTCTCAGAGTGGTTTGGTTTGGTTTGGTTTTGAAGCTGTTCTGTTTATTCTTGCATGGAATCCCATTTGCACAAGAATTACCACCAAGAATGCATAAATGGGATTATATCAGATTTAAAAACTTCTGCACATCAGAGGAAACAATGAAGTAAAGAGATAATCTACAGTAAGAGAAAAATATTTTGCCACTTACTCTTTAAAGAAAAAACTACTGTTTAGGATATATAAAGAACTCAAAAGGCTAGGCATTTAGCTCAGCAGCACAAGTGCCTGCCTGAAAAGTGCAAGATTGTGAGTTTGATCCCTAGTACTGGAAAAAAAGCAAAAAAAAAAAAAAAAAAAAAAAACAAACCTCAAAAAACAGACCTCCCAAAATAAAATAAAAGTTTCAATTAAAAAATGGGTAGTTGAAATGAATAGACATTTCTCTGAAAAAGAAAGGGAAATGGCCAGTATACATACTAAAACATTGTTTAGTATTTTGTCCTCTAGAGAAATGCAAATTAAAACAACTGAGATTCCACCATATTGTAGTAAGAAAGGCCATTATCAGATATTCAAGGAATAACAAATGCTGGCTAGGATGTAGGAAAAAAGAAACACATCTGCACTGTTGGTGGGAATGTAAACTAATAAAACTACTCCATAAATCTGTACTGAGATTTTCAAAATAGAAATTCCTTTGACCTAGCTCTACCTTTCCTTGGTATCTTCCCAGAAGAGTAAAGTCATCATGCTACAGCGATACATTCCCATGTTTATAGCAGCAAAATCCACAATAGCTAAGTCATAGAAGGGACTATTCACCTATCAGCAGTTGAATCAATAAATCTATAGTGACCAACTAAGTGGCCACAGTGAGAGAGAAACAGAGACAGAGACAGAGATTCCAAAGGTGCATTTGGCAAAGTCAGGTGTCCTAAAACAAGCTAAAAAAAAAAAAAAAGTTAGATACAGATACGGGAGGTCAAACAAAAGGAGAAACTTACCAAAGGTAAATGCAGGGGCTCCCTGACCACAGGGTGTTCAGTAGCATGGTTGGCAAAAGGCTGTGGAGGAAGAAAACAGAAGCAGTTACAGGAGCTGAGGAGCAGGGAGGGATCCAGAAGGCCCTGGCAGAAATCAGGAGAAGCTGCATCCTAAGCTGGTTACACTGCACTGTACTTCCTTGACTTAACTGAGTGGGCTGGGCATTAAGACAGCAGTATAAGCCTACAGGTGGCCACATCCAGAGCAAGGCTGGCAGCAGGGAGGCGGGGTCAGGGCCACCCAGGTAGCACGCCTGTGTCCTCACAGGCAGCAGTGGGCCAGGTCTTAGCGGGTGACCACCTCAGAGACCTGCAGTAACAGACAGCACACTGAGGACTGAGAAGGGTGAGGAGAAGATGCACTTCGTGGTTACAGTGATGCTTAGAGCCAGACGGGAGATCACAGAGAGCCCGGCATCCCCAAAGGTCTCAGCTTCCCCAAGGGGAATGTGGGGAGAGCACACACTAGCTGAGCTCAGGCTGCAATAGGAAATGACAAATGGATATTGTGGCTTTGCAACTGTGTGCCTGCTTTTATAACTGTTGCTGTTGTTGTTTCTTTTTTTTTTTCTCTTTGTTAACTTTTTTGCCTCTCTTCTTTTTCCTTTCTTCTCCTCCTGTCTCTCCCTTTCTTTATTTTCTTTTCATCAGTGCGTAGGAGGAGTCTATGTATGTGCAAAAGAGAATAAGGAATAATCAGCACTTTAAATGGTACCTTCAATGTTACTCATCAAAATTGTGTGTAGAGGCTAAACTTTAGCCAGCTAGCAGCAGATTAAGAGGTTCTGACTTTCCTCAGTCTATATTTACATCCCCCTCTACCTCCTGCTCCCACAGATGCTCTCTCAGCCTCCTCAACATTTCCCTTTACTGCAGCTATAATTCCAACAGACTGAACCTCTTGTCTTCCATCGATTGCTATTTCTCTACTCTTCTGACTTTCTTCCTCCATGTCGTACTTAACTTGTCAGTAGTAATGTGATAGTCTATATGAGACGTTGATAAGAATGTGAACTGCTAAATCATGTTTCAGTGCCCAAGACTGATGTATAGTTGGATCTTTAATGTGGATAAAACTGGCAGGGATTCTCTCCTTGCAACTCAATGTGCAAGTCCAATACTGTTAAACCAAGTGGTTTGAAGGAGATAAATATCAAAATGTAGTCAAAGCCACGATCACGTGATTGGGAAACATACACTAACTAGAGAGAGATCACCATGGTAGCAAGGAAGTATTTCTACTTTATCAATCATCAACACACACACACACATGCTCAAAAGATGAATGGATAAAAAAAATATAGCCATAAATGTATGACGGAGTACCACTCAGCCATAAAGAATAAATTTGAGTTATTTATAGGAAAATGAATGAACCTCAAGACCATAATACTATGTGATGAAAATCAGTCACAGAAGGTTAAATAACATATAGTTGCTCTGTATGAGAGACCCACAACATAAATAATTTAAAGTCCAAAATAAAAAATCCATGTTAAGAAACAGGCAGACTATAGGGATGGGAAGGGGGTATGAAGTTTGGAAAGCTGAAGGGTGCAGGGGAAGTAAAAATTACGAAGATGTGGTACAGATTGGATCAAACCCCAAGCTGAACAGAATCACTAAGTATTACTAACATATACTATTAAAATATTTTTAAATGCTCCAATATGGATTTCATATATTAATACCTCTAAATCCCTTGATCATAGATGCAAAATAAATTCTCACAAAACATAGGGGGAAATCACTGTAAAGCATTTCTTTCTCTGCCAGTCCAACCAACCAAATCTTATTAAGGTTCCCAGTTGGTGAACAGGCTTTTGGTTACCATTTGATCAAGGCATTGTTCTTTATTAAACCTGGACCTGGTATAACCTAAACATATACAAAGTTAATTTACTCAGCTTTCAAGCCTTTGCTGTGTTCTAATTTTCCAAAGTTCCACATAGATAGAAAGAAACAAGAAAATCACAGCACCAGTCCAATAACATTAATTATGGAGAACAAAGCACATTCCAGAATCAGCTGTGATGACTGAAAATCTCAAGCTAAAACTGTGTCTCTACACCATTTATAATTAACATAAATCCTGGCTGTGTCTAGGTCTATCTTAAAATGGTATTGTCTTCAAATAATACATTTCAGCAATTTTTTATTGGTCATCAATTTTTCATTACAAGAAACTGAAGGTATACGTACCTATAGTTTTATTTTATTGGTATCTGTGTTATAATTTCACACAGTTTAGATTCTAATCTAGATCAGCAAGGCCGTTCTGATTATGAGAAAGACAATATTTTATTTTTATGAGGAAACAAATTAAAAAAAAAAAGACCTTTCTTACCTCAGCCCCATTATCTACTAACGACATCAGGTTACCTATCCAAACTTCATTCCTGTTTACAGGGGAGAAATACTATGACTCTAGGATTTCAGTATCGAAGGATATTTTTAGGGTACTGTTATAGATTCTTTCTTATGGAGCAATGCTTACATATCTCAAGCACTTTGCTTTTCTGGCTTCATACACATGCATAATTGTGAGCACGTACATGTGAACTCACACGTGTTCTCTTGGGCAAAAATCCAAAAACCACTGCTTTTCTGAACAGGAAACCAATGGCAACATCAGCTAAGCATGCTGTCAGAGTATCTCAGAGAGATTGCAGATAAAACACGCAATTCTGCACAAGGAATGTAAACACTAAGTTATAAACATGTACAAACAGAAAGGGAGGGGATTGAGAGATGGATAGGAGGAAAGGAAATGAAAAAAATGAATTAAAATGTGTCATGTATATGTACCAGTTCCCTATGAGGAATGGAAACATGATGTACTACAAACATAAACTATTAAAGAGAATGATCTGAATAGTAATTTTTAAAAACTCCATGAATCCCTACATGTAATCCTGCTAGCTATCTCTACTCAATGCTGGTTAAAACCACAGAAAGGTATTCAGAAAAAAGTGAAAGACACAATCAAGTCATTGTCAGTAATCAGTTTTGAGGCATTGACAAGCATCTTATCACCAACCAAAAAGTAGGAACCTTCAACCAGTAAACTGGAGTTTTTCCTATTTCTTGTTGATGTGAATCCAGGGCTAGAACATATAGATATTGTAAACTAAATATTTATTATTCAGTAGACTGTTACATCACTATTATAAAAATTTTCTCTTGTCTATATTTGGTAGTGCACTTAAACATTCTTTTCCCACTAGCTTGAAAGACCTAAACACACTTCTGATTATGCGTTCCAAACAGGGCTTACTATCTCTGAGTCTTGCCCTGATACTCAAGGAATTGAAAGCCAGTGGTTTACTTTGAGCATGTCTATCACGGATGAGAAAAATACTTATTATTAATACTTAAGTCTCCTTGAGTACTTATGATAACTTCTTTTCATTTTTGTCTATCAGAATAGGTAGATGGACAGAAATGAGAGAATTATGAAAAAAAAATGTCAGAATAACACACCGAGAAGATAGAGGTATGTAAAACCGTTAACGTTTTGCCTGTGCTTACTTGGTTTATGCAGATATTTACCGAGAGATTCTTGACATAAGTCTGGTTTATTGGGAGCTAGATTGCCTACGCATGCCTAAATTAGGATATCTCAGAAATGGCAGTTTATAGTTAATTCAAGGAACCATTTATTTAACTGCTGACTATTTCAGAGGAATATTCTAAATTAATTCCCATATAAGAAAAGAGAGAGAGAGAGAGAGAAGGCTCCATAAACATCTCAAAGAATGAATGCATCAATCCCTTTAATGTGTGGCAGGATGAGATGAACGTGACTGGCTTCCCTCCCACACCTCCCCCACATGAGGACACATAAATACTTAGGACGAGTGTTCCCTGCAGATCTAAACGCTGCCAGGAAACACAAAGAGTACAGGGACAGTGGCACCCGACACACACAGCCAGGGGACCCCAGCCCCTCTGCTGCAGTCCCTGTAGAGCTGCATACAAAGGCTGTGTCACTGTTCAGAGAAGTCTCACAAGTAATCCTCTGAGGGTGAACCTAACATTATTTTCTCATAGCAAAATAATAGATTTTTATTCCTCCCTCTACTTGAAGCTGCTTTGCTGTGTCATTTCTAAACTTAGGGACAAGAGATTTTAAATACAACTTTAGCATTGATGCTACTGACACGATCTCAGTTTATAACTGTAACCCTTAATAGCACTCCTGGTAAGAAGATATTAGCATAAAAACCTAAGGATTTTTTTCTTTTAGATAGCACCTATTCAAGGTTTTCTTTCACATAGTTTCACATAGAAAAGAGGTGCTTATTTCTGTATTAGTAATAGGCAATAAATATAAAAATAACTGAAATCCTTTTCCTTTTTGTACTGTGTCTTCAAAATCCAATGTGTTTTTATAATTATAATGCATCTCAATTCAGCATGTACTTAATCATCAGACTTGGCTAGTAGACAGCTGAGCTGCTCTATATAGTTGGAAAAATCTATTAAAAGAATCAGTTCAGAATTGTATAGGATCCAATAGTGTCTTATTAGCTTTATTTGATCCTTTAAAAAGTCATGTTATCACTTAGGCTGTGTTATAATTGAGGAGATTTTCAAAAATTTTTTGTACTTATCTATTAGAATACTTATTGTCACCTAGCTCAGTTAAATTTGGAATAGATTCAGCCATTTTTAGCAATCAGCAGGTAAACTGCCAACTAACAAACGCTTTCCATCATCAGCCTGAATACTGGTACATTGGACACAGTCTCTGTTGTTTCTCACTAAGGTGCTTTCTAATTACATCAGTTTCATAAATTAAGCATTCTATTTCTGGCCTTTCCCCCTTAGAGTCAGTTGCTGTTCCTAAATCAGGATTTGTTCTCAGTAAGCCAAAATTTCTTTCTTTGTATTCCTGAGAAGTAACTGCCGCCATCCCCAAGAGAAATGCTTGATAGAAATGATTATTGGTAAATTTCCCTCTTCAGATCTTACAGCTCATTCATTCCTGTAGAAGCACCCTGAGCAAAGCCATTTTTCCTCAGCAGCACGTTCAGCCTGATCTTGCACCAAGCCAGCAGCTGCTTGCCGTGGAAAATCCAAAAAGGACTCTCTCAGTCCTAACTGGGTTCCTTGGATTTTCTTTAAAGAGTGTTAATTTTTATCATATTTTTATTTCCTTCTAGATGCAGACTTTCCTGAAACGTAGATGAGACATAACTTATTAAAGTGGCTGGCATCCAAATAGTCATAAGCAAATGATGGGAAATGATCGATTTTAGATTTAGAAAGTTGGAAACTTGTACTCTTGACATGCTGCTTTTAAAGAAAGTGACAGACAAGGAGAGAGTACTGGTAACTTGAAAAGAAATGTGATGGGGGGGAGGGGGAGGAATAATCAAGAAATAAAGAGAAAAACACAAAGCACAAGTAAGCCAGAAAGGGCTGGCTTGTCTCATCATTTAACGTGGAATGCTTTTCTCTAGTACACCTGAAATTAGAGATACCTTGAAATATTTAGTTTATTCATCTGTTTTCTCCTATAAACTGGCAAGCTGGATTCTGAGACTCCCAACAGGGAATTTATTAAAGAATTGAATAAGGTAAACTTCACTTTAATATAAAAATGTAAAATAATTAAGTCTGTTTTAACACAGTGTTGTTTTGCTAATTGAGTACCCTAACTACTATACAAAAAATTAGATACTTCTTTCTTTCCTAATTTTCATAGAAAATTTTCTGTGCTTTGTTCTATTATTTTATTTCAATGAGATATAGAATGCCTACTTTTGGAAAGTGTTCAGAGAATCTTTTCTTAAGGTATAATTTTAATGTCTCAGAACCATAATTTGTTCCAGAGAACAGTATTAGGAGTCCGTTGTAGGAATTTAAATAGTACATTCATAATGGTCTCTAAATCCTCATGTGAACTGCATGAGTGTGAAATGTTATTTATTGAATCGAATAGAGCCATGACTCACAAAGGGCAATGCACTACCCCATCTCCACAGAGAACAGGAAAGAGCCTCTATGGTAAAGAACAGAACAGAGCTGGTATTTATGGGTACAGATTTTAAAAACACTGAATGGTTTGACTTTCTTTCCTGCCCCAGCTCACAAAACGGAATCCATAGCAGAATTAGTTACCGATTCCTATTCACAGTAGCCTTTCCAGTGAACACCCCTCTTCAGAAGCTGCACAGCTGCTCAAGCAAATGAATTTTGCTAAGAGGGGGTTTTGAGGAAGATGCAGAGCTGCCACCCAGGCTGCTGTGGGTTTCTTTCATTCTCTCTCCCTCTCTCTCTCCTTTCTATGTTTCTTTTCATGGTGCTGTAGATGGAGTCCAGGCCCTTGCACATCCTAAGCATGTGCCCCAACACTGTACTCCCCCAACATCCTCTCCATCCTTTCCTTTCACCTGCACTAAAGGTGTGACCCGGGTGAGGACGTGTGGGGTCAAGATGATGCACACATGAGCTGAAGACACTGCTCAAAGTGGAGCGTCTTTCTGGGTAAGAATATAGTGGGAATTAATTCTACACCTAAATAAGAGTTGTGCTACAGAGGGAGGAGACCCAGCAACACAAGGTAAAATCTGCACACACACGCACACACACACACACGCACACGCACACACACACACACACACACACTAATAAATAAATAAAAAATATTTAAAATGCTGAATGCAAACTCTAACAGATTCAAACTCTAATTTGGTCACTGAGCTAGAGAAACTAATATTTATTGTTCAAAGCCTGCCTTATGTTTTGATTTACACAATCTGCCCAATAATTTTTGGAGTAACTATTCTTCATTTGAATGATGAGGAAACTGAGGTCCAGAGACAATAGCTCTCTCATAGCTAGGAATTGATAGGGCTGAGCTTAAATGAAGTCAGGACTGCAGAGTCTGGGCTCTTAGCAAACTTGTGGCTTAAACAGCAGAGCCAGCTGATTTTTTAAAATCACGTTTCCCTTCTATCCTTTGTAAAATTAAACTAAATGTAGTACCTATATCAGCATTTTAAGCATGATCCCATTGTAGTAAATCGATCACAATACTTGACACCAAGTAAATACTCAGTGACTGTTAGCTTCATTAAATGCATGTTATTCTTCCTTCTAGTCTCTTGTGAATAACTGATTTCTAAATGTCAATTAGTCAAAATAGAAAACCTGTTTATTAGTCCAGACATTCAGGGCATTTCAACTTCTATAATTGATGTATCTTAAGCAAGTGTCATTTAGTATTCTGACTGTCAACTGCATCTGTGATGGTGAAACTGGCAACAGCCCACGTGATTTGATTAGTAATATGGCAAAGAGTAAATCTCTCAGAAGCATGGAATAGAGCCCTTTTACCAGGTGGGATGATTGCCTAGATTTAATATGGCCTCATCTGAATCTCCCACCAAAGGGCACTCTAAGCAAGTATATCTCATGTCGCATGGAAATCTTAAATTACACTATCCTAGCTCAGCATTCAGAACACGTGAATGCTAGAAAGTGTGATAGGGCTCTACAAGCAGTCATGCATGCCCACTATTTTACTTTTAGCAGACAAGTGATATGAAGTAAGGAAAAGACATTTTGGGGAAAAAAAACTGTACTGGGTGAAGTCATTAATGGACATGAATCCTAAAAATTATTTAGTAAAATACAGTAAGTACCATGAGTTTTATGCTAGGTTTTTCAATTATAAATGATTCTTAAAAATTACTAAGACCTAATACATGTATTTATTGGATCTAATAAATAAGAATATATACAGATAGAGTACTAAAAATACATATGTATATTCATATATTATAGAAATTGTATTCAATCTGTATATGTTTTTAAATACATATATTTAAATGAGCACCCAAAGAACATATGCAGATGAGAGACATGATAACTTTATAAAATAGTCCATTCCCCAAAGTAGATGACCACAAATTTAGTGGTGATATGTGTTTAAGAAACCACTGCAGAACTTTAGGGGGCAGGGTGATAAGGGTCTGAGGGATGCCTACTGGGGATGGCAACCTGCCTCAAGCTTTGGCTCCGCCACTTAGCAGCTGCCCAGTATCAAGCAGGTTTTCTAAATTCTTCTTGCTTTTGGGTTTTCAATAATAAATGACAGTAGTAATAAAATTTTTTCAACTATAGATGCAGATTTTTAAGACAATTCAAGTATTAGTATGTGAAACAGACATCCCAAAATATTTGGAAGAGTTTCTTTCTTCCTATAGACTTCTATTAATAAAAGTCTTGAATATGTCTTTTTTTTTTTTTTTTTGGTCTTTTTCCTTTTTATCGGTACCAGGGATCGAACTCACGACTGCCTGCTTGCAAGGCAGGCGCTTATGCCGCTGAGCTAAATCCCCAGCCCCTTGAATATGTCTTAATAAAATGTTATCTGTGCATAATGAACTCCTTAGAAGTGTATTATTATATTGAGAAAATGTTAACTATATGGTCATCAATGTGTTGTTTACTTTTCAAATGCTATTTCTGATATTTTCTAAAGTGCTTCATCCAAGTTTTTCATATGACAACAGGAAATATTCCAACTGAAACTTAAAGAACATGTAACAGTAATAAGATTTATAAAGACAAAAACAGATGGAATAGTTCATTCTATTCTTTGGCAAATCAAAACAGGATGTTTGGAGAAATTTAATCAAGATAAATGTAAAGTGGTTCTTATAAGTTGTAATGATCTCTAAGGAAGTATACAATTACAAATTAAAGAATTATTGCACAACCATCAGTCCTGAGAAAACAATTTTATATTACTTTGAAGCAAAAGATAAATTGAATTCAGGTTAATAATATACTAAAAAATAGTCAAAGGCAAATTATCATGACAATGAAACAGCATTACCATTCTCTCCTGTTTAAAGCTGATTTTACTCTAAAACACTGCATTTAACAATGTGTAGTTATTTGGAAAGAAAGAATCTTGTATAATATGTGAATTGTAATTTAAAAAACAGTAAAAAGTTAATGGGTTTTATTGTAAAACAATTAAAAAAAAACCTTACCTATAATGAATGGGAAGTGTGCTTATTTTCATTCTAAAAACCACGTACTAATATAGCTAAGACATGACCGTGCGTTCTCACATATTATACAGGCCACAACAGGAAGGAGAGATACTAAGATACACTAATCGCAATAGACCATGAATCCAACTTTGCAATGAATAATTGCCCAGAAACTAGTTTGAAAATTTCCAGAAGCTGCAATTCTGACCAAGTTAGCTTTTTTCATTTGCAGCAGTTTTCATAGAGTACATTTTATGGCTCACTTGAGAAAGTCATGAAATATTTGTATCTTTAATTAAAGAATCTATAATGAAAATATAAAGAAAATACCAAACCATTATTTAATTACAAATTCTTTAGATGAATTCACCAAATAAAATTTTGCATGCTTCCTCAGCACTCGTTCAGCACTAACTCCTTTTCAGGAATATACACGTTTTCTACATCCTACTTTGGTTTTTAATGTATCTATTTAAGATTGTTTGCCAATAATTCCTTCATTTCAGTAACCTCTTTTTATTAGTTACACAGATTAATGAGTTCCTTTTTAGCAGGAACTTGTACACACTGTACTTTGGTCATTTTCACTTGTACATTGCCACACCTTTTTGTCTTGCCTGTTCCCACAATTTCACGATTTTGAGGCAAGGGATTTCAACATGAATAGTGTAATATATTTTGCCCATATATGCACATCCCAACAGCTCTTTTAGTACAGGCAATGAATTGAAATTATGCTAAAATAGATGTGTCCTGAGGAATCGCTTTAATGTCTTACTATAAATATTTGGGGAAATGGGTCTATTGTCCTGGAAGAAGTATGCATAAAAATTCTTTTTCTTGTAGGTGTTGAACAAAAGTGGCTCGTCCTATGTGAATTATGGGCTAAGCAGGTACACTATCAGAGAGATTTAATAAGCCCTGTGCCTTCTAAAATGGGAAGGATCACCTTTTCTAAATGTAAAGACGTGAGTCTTTTTAGAATTTAGGAAGAGCCATTGAAATGATAAACAAGCCCAGGAATGCCAAAATCAGGAGAGGCAGAGATGGCAACAGATAAGTTACTTGCTGCTGTAGTTTGAATCTGATCTATCTACCAAAGATTCACATCTGGGAAACTTGATCCTTAGTGGGTGTATTGAGACAATGGGACAATGGGGTCTTTAGGAGGTGGGAATAATCATTACATATCAATTTCAATGAAATAATCTTAACAGATTAGCAAAGCACAGTCCAGGTGTCTATGGATGACTGAACTATAGACCAACAAACTGTGTGGGAAACACTCACAACAGACATACACCAAATGGGATAAAAAAAACCAAACAGAAAGAAGGAAGTATGCCAATTTCTGAAAATATCCAATCTTCACTATTGTCTTTGTACGTCCGTATCTAGTTACTTCAGCCTTCCGAGGTGGACACACACCCGCAACTCTACAGTAAGCTTCAGGCTTTCAGTCCTGGACTGTTGCTGCACCCTTGATGCCTCTTGTTCTGAAGCTTTCATTTTCTTGGAAAGAGCAGCAACTGAACCGTCTGGTTTTCCAGCACTCTGAGTACTATTGTAGACTATTCATTTTGTGAGCCAGCTGACAGCCATTGTGGATTCTTCCACCTGTAATCCTGAGCATGGCCACTGTGGACTTTTTCACTTCTACTCCTGGAACCTACCTAACAAATCCCCTTGCATTATTAAACATATATAGCTTCTATTAATTCTGTTCTTCTAGAGAACTATATCTAATACAGGTATCATTACCAGAAAAATGGGCTGGTTGCTGTGACTAGACCTCACCACATTATTCATAAATCTTTAGAATTGGCTTGTGGGAGGAATTTGAAAGTTTTGAAGATGTGGGCTAGATGTGTTCGAATGTTATATGCAGAGTAAGTAGAAATTGATGCAAAATCTAGGTGAGAGCTCAGAAAATCAGAATACTGCCAAGCCGAAGAAGCCAGGAGGTTTCAGGTGGGAGTAAGCATTCTTTTGGCAGTTGGATTAGAAGTCATGTGTGTTACATTCTAGAAGACAATATTTCTATATTGGGTTCAGGTCCTGAGACTTTGAGGGACATAAATCTGGTGGAAGAAATTTCTTAGACAGGAATGAATACTAATAGCTGCTTTTAGCTAAAATTATAGTGAGAAGTAGGGCCAAAAGATAAAGAAGAAAAAATGCCAAGAAGGAACGATGTGCAAAATTGGGGTCACAAGTGTTATGTGCTATCTCAAAACAGGTAGCATTAAAAAGAAACTAAGTTCTTTAGATGACTTTAGAGCAACTCAGTAATCAGAAAGAGCCCACCCATTGCAGGTTCAAGGATCAGCCTTTCTTTTTGAGAAGAAAGTTCCTAGTGTCTCTGTTCAAGAAGAGCCTCCTAGAGAATTGTTTTCCCAAAATTCATTTCGCTCTGCTTAAGTAACCAAGTATTAAGGTGTCACTAAAGCAACAGTCCAAGGGGAACTGACTATTACTTCTGCTAAAAGACCTTGTGATGCTAGCTTACTGGGCTTGCAGAATGCAAAACTTGTGGAATCAGTGAAGCTTCTATCCAAATGTCAATGGAAGGCCTAGCATGGCAGAATCATCTGAGAGGGCAGCACATAAAACTCTGAGAGTGAAGCTAAAGCTACACTGGAAACCCTAGAAAGCTGAAGATGCCTAGAATATGGAAGATCTGCTGAATTAAGCTGTGGCCCATGAATTCAGTTGGCACAAGAGAGGCGCCACATGGGTTGCAATGAGAAAAGCCAAAGGAGTAGCACTGCGCTTTGAAACACATTTTGTCACAGTGTGTCCTGGATGCGAGATACAGAGCTACAGAATTTAATATTTGCCCTGCTGAGTCTCAGTCTTGCACTGGTCTGAATTTTTCTCTCTCCCCATTCTTTCCTTTCGAAATGGGACTCTTTTTCTTGTTTCATGATTCTCTGTAGGTAATTTGTTTTTAATGTTATAGAGGTTCACAGCTAAGAGTTCGCACTGAGTCTCAGAAGAGCCTTATGTGTAGACTTCTGGAAAAACGGTAGAATTTTGAGACTTTGAGGAAGAGATGATTGTACTTCCAGTTAGATACAGGGCAGTTGTATCATTAGGAAGAATATGAACTTGCTATTGTCTTGATTTAGAAATTAAGTATGATTTTAAGAGATGTGTTTGTAAAGAAAATTTAAAATGAATGGGATGTGACGATTAGGGTAGAGTGTCAACTTCATTGCCTGTGGGATCCATTCACAAGGGAATGATGCTGGGTGGAAGGGTTGGCCTTGGAATCTACATCAGATCTTTCCCTTCCACTCTTTTGCTTTTTACCTTTCATGCTTCTTTGCCACCATGAACTGAGAAATTTTGCTCTGCCATACACTTCTGCCCTAATGTCTCTTCCTTGAAGACAGCCAATGATCATGGATTGGAACCCTGAGCAAATCTGGTCTCATACCAATTTTTGTGTGGCCTATAAGCTACAAATGATTTTGTATTTTTAAATGGCCACACCTTTAATCTGTAAGGACCTGTATAATATCCTTACATCTGTCTCTTTCCCTCTAATTTTAAAATAACTACTATCTTGTCTTTTGCAGAAAATGTTTCCTATCTAATGATTGGCAGTCACAAAGCAAGAATTATATCTACAAAAGAACCCTATAGTCTGTTTCTTGATTTTAGGTTTTGGTAGCTGTTCACCTATTAAATTTTTCACAGAAAATATTATAAAGATAATTATTATGTGGTTGTTGTTAGAATATAAATCTGTATGACTTTAAATAGGCAATAATTGATACAAATTTAATTCAATATTAGTTACTTCACATATAATTCTTAAGACACAAATTTGTATCTTCCATGTGGTAAAGTAAGAACTAATAGACTAAAGAAATAAATGCTATGTAAATACTAAAATGGATGAATTTATTTTCACCATAAGATTATAGTGAAACAATAATAAATGCCCAATAGATTGTTAGTAAATTAAGTAGTTATAGTCATCTGTGTTAGTTATTTTTCTCATTGCTGAGACAAAATATCCAACATCTTAGGTTAAGGAAGGAAAAGTAGCTCATAGTTTGTACAAGTTTTAGATCATATTGAGTTTCAAGGCAAGGTGACAGGGCAGAGGGGCAACAATCCACGGCAGAGGAAGATATAAAAGCAACAAGAACAGAAAGGAGATAAATAAATAAGGCTCTTTCCCTCCCTTACACTGTGTATAGGTTACCCACCTTGGGGTGGGTGCAGCATTCACACTGCCAATCCCAGCAGTAAACAATAAACCAACCACAAACCCTTGATTCAGCTACGCCAGAAATACCTGCCTCCCACTTCCATGACTGCATGAGGCTTTGGGGGACCCTCCAGACATAACAAACCATAACAATCATAGTAAGTGGTATATGTGAAATTTCAGGATACATAGTAAGATTCGTTTTTCCTTCAGGACCATTTGGAATTTTATGTGAGAAGTGCATCATGTTTTAACTTTCTTTTTCATGTCTGTGGATGGCTTTTGTTAAGGAGCCTATTCTGTTTCTGTAGCTTTTGAGTTTCAAATCTTACTCTAATTCCTTGTCAGTGGAAATAGAATACAGGATGTGAATTTCAGCTCATCAGTTGATGACAATATTGATTCATGCTCAAGACAAGCTGGATCTGAAGATTTTTATTGAGTGATTTGGAAAAATCAATCACATTTTAATCTCTTTCTCAGCAATAGTCCTATGACTTCTTTAGGGAGCTTTGCATTAATTTGTTTTTTCTGAGACAGGGTCTCACTATGTAGTTCAGACTGTCCTTGAACTCAATATATACCCCAGGCTGGCATGGAACATACAGCAATCTTTCTGCCTCCGCCTTTTGAGTGCTGGAATTATAACTGTGTGTCACCACACCTGGCCCAAAAGCTAACACTGGCATTAATTTACTTCTAAATAGAAGTAAAATTCTATTTAGAGTGCTTTTCCATCAAGCTTATGTTTACTATTAGGGTATTTTATTGTTATAGACACTCATTCTTGGACAATATTGCATCCATGTGTATAAGAATGAACAACAAGTTATTTATGGCTCAGAAATACTTCACACTCTGTGAACAACACATAAATATTGTTGATGGATTCTCAGGTAGAAAAATAAAGAAATGACAAGAACACAAATTTACATTATTTTATAGAATTCGAAGGACATTTTCCCTCATATATAAATCATAGCACAAAAAATAAAGTTCTCTATATTCTTACCATGAAGCAGCTGTCAGCAATGTGTTATTTAGAGACCACAACACATGTGATTGACAGTAAAACTGAAAAGAAATAAGCACAATCAGTTCCATAAAACTAAAGTGCAGTTTCTAGCACACCGCTGTACCTAACCCTCTCCTTGTTCTGTTGTTATTTTTTGTTTACTTTCATGTAAATTTTTGTGTTAAAAAAACAAGAAGAATATAATTGGTGATCACAAGATAAGATAATGGAGTGTTATGGTAATTAACTGGCCTAAAACTCTGTAAGTAGACTTTCAGTAGAATTCTAACCTCTGTTAAGCTTATTCATATTAGTACCAATAATGTGTGTTCAAAAACAGAATAGATAGGCTACCTGTGAACTTGACTCACAAAATAAAGTTTTATTGGTGGAACATTCATTAATGGAAAGCGTATTATTTACTGATCATTAGTCTGGTCTTTCTGAGAAATCTCAAAAATAACAGGATCTTCACCTACCCTTAATTGGCCTAGATTCTGATCAAGATGACAAATAATAACTATATAGTAGATTTAAAATGTGAAAAAGACACTCTACTGCGTTATTTAAGACAGTATCCATGGACAAACCTAAACTTAATTAAAATTCTAAACTATATTCTAGGAAAGCTTTAAAATTACTTTTATTTCTATAAGAATCTAGGAAGGAGTATACTTTAATAGACTTTTTTTAATTTTGAAGAGAATAAAAGCCAAATGTGACAAAACAAAATAGAGCCAGTCAAAACAAAAGGATGTACGTAGTACATGACTTAAAAGCAAATACAAGGTGATCAATAATGGTTACCATAATGCCTCTTATCTTCAAAAGAATTGCCCATATCATCAGGTATAATAAAACTGAACAAAACAGCACAGAACAAAACCAATAAAAACAAAACATTGGAGACATTATAGGATTTCAAAGGAAGATAATAGTCAAACCAGAATGTGTATGATAGTGAATCTTATTATCTTCAACGTAGTTACCTATAACCTCAGACTTGATACTATCAAACAAAACAGAATCAAATAAAACCAGTCAAAACAAGACAGTGACAGTAATACAGGGCTTCATATAAAGTTAATAGGAAGTCACAAATTGTTACCATAATATATCCTGCTATCTTTGGAATAGCTATCCATGCCATCAAATCTAATTCAAGCAGACAAACTAGAACAGAATAAAACCAAACTAAACAAAATGATGAAAACAATATGGGTTTCAAGTCATGATATGAGATTTACAATGGCCACTACCTTCCCTTTGTAAACAATTCCTCCCCTTTCATTTTCACAGGGTGCATTTTACATCTTGTATCCCACTATCTCCTTTAGTTTTTAAATTAGGGAGACAACCCACTATTCACCTAAGTGATTCTGAACTTTTTTACCCCTGAGCATGATCTCAAGTTGTATTGTCATGGCTTTCTAACCGATCTGCAGCTGATGGACAAGCTAACCCCAATTTTTTCTGGTTCCCTGTCACATAGAGCCTTGTTTTCTTGTCTTTGACTTTCAGTCTATAAACCCTCTTTCAGGTTAATTTTATTTCTTATATAGAGCATATTGATTAACCTTATCTCCTGATCCACTCTCCTGTGTTTCTTTTTATTGGTGAATCACCATCTATATTAGTGATTATGGCCAACCTTCTCTGCCTCATCTCTGCCATGCTAGTTTTCTGCTTTTGGTTGTTTACTTTTCCCTTCATTCCACTGTCTGCCCTGTTCAGTAAGCCCCCTCTGCTGCTGTTCTTGAAACCATGGTCTTTTTTCTCTTTCTTTAGAATGCCTTTCAGTATTTTTTGTAGGGTTGGTTTGGTGGTCATGAACTCCCCCAATTCCTCTTTGTCATGGAAGCATCTTGTTTCTCCACTAATTTTGAAAGATAGTTTTTCAGGGTACATCAGTCCTGGTTTGTAGGTTATTTTCTTTCAGGACTTGGAATACTTCACTCCAAGCTCTTCTTGATTTGCTGGTTTGTGTTGAGAAGTCTGTCATTATTCTGATGGGTTTTCCTTTATAGGTGATCTGTTTCTTTTCTCAAACAGCTTTTAATAATCTGTTCTTGTGCTTAACTTCCCAGATCTTGATTACTATATGTCTGGGTATAGATCTATTTTGGTTATAACTGGTTGGAGTTCTGATGCCTCGTTTATCTGAATATCATTTACTTTTCCTATGTTTGAGAAGTTTTCTTTAATTATTTATGTAAATTAATTATTTACATAATTATTTAATTATTACATAATTAAATTACATAATTTAAAATTATTATGTGTTTACCCCTGCTTTTCCACTCACGTTTTTTATTCTTAAGTTATAGTTCCTCTTGTCATCTTCTAGCCTTTGTATTGTTACTTCCTGTACTTTCCTTTCATAATCACAAGCTTCAAACCTGTCCTCAAGGTTTAATAGCCTATCTTTAATTTCTCTCAAGCAGTTTTGCCATCTTTCAGTGGAGTTTTTAGTTTCCTAGTATTCTCTTTGAATGTTTCATGTATTCAAAATTTTTTTATATTCTTCATTGAAGGTTTCCCTCCTTTTTCTATGCTCCTCTATTCTTCCTATGTCTTCTTGAGAGGTGCTTAGCAATTCTTTTATTATGTTTCTCATATCTTCTCTTACCTGTGATAGTATTTCTGTTCTAAGTTCTTGTATAGCTTCATGGAATTGTTTCTTTATTTCAGTTGCCGTTGCTTCAAAAACTGCAGTTGTGCAACTCTCAATCGCTTCTGTGTTTACGTCTCCTGGACCAGTACTGCTTGGGTTGGAGGCCAGAGACTGCCTTTTGCTTCTTCCTCCTGGCATGTTTCTGGTTTCTTCTGGACAAGTGGGTAGCAGGGTCCCCGGCACTTCCTATATTGGTTATAATTACTCTGAAGTGTGTTGGCTAGGGATTTCTGCTGTTTGCTGCTTTCCTCAGTCTGCTGGTGGCTACTGGAGTGTAAGCAGGGGCCTGGCAGGCTTGCACCTCCCTTCTGAGCTGGGTTAACCACAAAGAGTCTTCACCATATTAGTGTGGGGCAGGCAGGTGAGGCTGATCAGGGATAGCTTTAAGGAAACCTTGGCAATGGCTATTGGACCACGCACAGGAGTGGGACTCAACCCAAGCAATTTCCACCAGTCTGTTCTGATCTAGGGGTGACTGAATGAAGCCAGTTGCAGTTCTGTCTCCAGGCTTATCCTGCCCGACTCCAAAATGGCACCCAGCCAATCACCTACTCCCACGGGAGGACTTAGTCACCCACACTCACTGCCAGCCAGTGCAGTTCTCTAGTCTGCTGCTCCCCTCCGCCATGTGTCTCCCTGCCAAGGCCTTCACTGTGCCCATGCGTCTCCGGGGGGTTCCAACAGAACTTCTGGCACAGTGGGACCAGCTCTGATGAAAGCACTGCCAGCCACTGCCTTCTGTTTAAGTTTTTCTTTTTCTTTTCTTTTTTTTTAAATTTTATTCTCTCAGTGGGCTTCAGTTCTCACTTTAGCTTCCTGGGTCAAGAGGGCCCACTTCTTTCCTTCTTATCTTCTCCAGAAGGCTGTATTCCAGCATCTGGACTGTTTCTCTGAGAGGCTGTTTACTCGGCTGCTTACTGTTCCACCATCTTCCCAGACTCTCTTTAACAGACTTTTAAGAACAAAAAGTTCAATCCATAAAAAGTACTTCTTCTAGCAAATACTTTCTTTTTCTTAAAACCAATAAGGAGCCATATTTTAGAGATTGTAATTTTATGTACCACCCCAAACATTTATTCAGTTTAAAGCACAGGCTTGTGTGGAGTCCCATACAGCTTCCCAGTCTTAAAATAGGGTCAAAGTCATTTAACAATAAAATATAGAATGTTAAAAAAATATGGGGTATGCCATTGCAATGAGATATATTTATAGGTTATTCATATTCACCAAAGCATGGTTCATAAAAGCAAAAGATTTATCCAACTAAAATATCCAACCCAAAAGGAATTCCTTTAAAGTCTGGCAAATAATGAAGTATATTGGAATTTACCTAAGAATTAAGAAGCTGTTTATGCAAATATGTGGGAAAATTTGCAAGCTATTCAATAGTGGAAAAAATAGCAAGGTATAAAGGAATGGTTATAGTATGTGATGATTTGTTTATGAAACAACAAAATTATTTTAAATATAAATAAAAATCATCTCTGCAAGGGTACAAAGTGAATAATAATACTAGTACCTGTAAACATAAGAAATGGAAAGAGAGAATGTGGGGGAGAGATGAGGGAAAACTTTTCGCCGGATACCTCATCATAATTATTTAAGTTCACAATTTGTGGCTAACTCCCCTCTGTCATGTAGATCTCCTTACCTCAGTGAGGCCCCTAATATTCATTCTTAGGTGCAACTCTTTTCACACATCCTTCTACAAGACTAAACACACACACACACACACACACACACACACACGGAACAGCTCCTACGATAATTAATTACCTAATACTTTTCAAGAAACTGACAAAAAGGGGGCTTTCCTATCCTGCTGCGCGTAGAATGTTTTGTTTCTGTGAAAGTCAATCATCAACCCTAAGTCAATATTCAACTGTTTGAGGACTCAACTAGGACACTGCTTTCAAGGTTGTTATTCCAGTGTCTACGTAGACTATATATCATTTACTAAATGGATTAATGAACAAACATGATGACTTTATGTATGTGAATGATTTGGAAAAAGAAAAAGGTTGTAGATCTTTTAGATAATCAGTTATATTGAACACAAAATCTTATCTAGAAATGTAAAAATTCATAACAGAAGAAAAAGAACCCAGAAGAAAAACAGATGTTAAATGTGTTTCTTTGTAAAACAGATCTGAGAGATTTTTTTTATTGGTACCAGGGATCAAACTGACAACCACACACTTGCAAGGCACATACTTATGCCGCTGAGCTAAATCCCCAGCCTTGATCCGAGAGATTTTTAAAAGAAAACCAATAGCAACATCTGCTCTGCGAGATTTTCACAATGCATTAGTAGAAACTAAGTAGTTTTTTTTTTCAAATCTTCCATGCTGAACAAGTTGAGTACAACCAATTAATTTTCATCCCTACTCACTAGCATATTGTTCTCACCATTACAGTATAAAGCTAAAAAAAAATGCAAAATACAAAATCCTTTATCCTTCAATAGATGGGCACAAACAACTTAACTGCTCCACTTCAGTTTGTGGCATGCTGAAAAGGGAGAGAAAGTTTAAGATTGGATATATAATGGAACATCCTGTTTCTTATAAACTGAATAAGTCCTATGAATGGATACCATGACATTATACCAAGCCACTGGGAAGACATACCTTGTTCCTTCAATCATTGAATAAAGACTTAAATTTCATTCTAACTGGATATGTATGCCTACCTTGAAGTAATCGCTGTATTTGAGGAAATGTCATTCAGTAACTCACTCTGAGTCTGTGTTATATGCATATTTGCACCTTTCTTATTGGAAATACATGTAAAATGATTGATTTAGACTACTTCTAGAGTGGACTAGCTATGTTTGCTGATTGTTGCTCATGGAAAATAGGCTGTTACCTTCCCACAATAATTGGAAGATCCAGATGGAATACTATCTTTCTTGCCACTTAAATTTCTAAGAGATGGCTCCCAAGTCCTCCAGAAAAATACTCGGCTCATAAAGCTGTCAAGGACTGAAGTGAATTGCATGCAAGGAGCAGAAAAGAGAAACTGCTCATAATTGCACATTTTATAAAGGAAATACTCTTAGAAAATATAAATCAGGGATCTAGAGTCACAAAGGAAGGCATACAAAGTTTACTCAAATTGAGATAAATAGAGTATCTTTTTGGAAAGAATACCTTAATCACTATAAAGAGGAAACATTTAAAACAAAAGCATACTTTCTATTTTTTGCTGAGGTTGCCAATAGTCATCATCTAAATTTTCTTACGATTTGATTTTAAGACATCCCATATTGCAATCAAGCTCTGAAGAGAATAACTGTTATGCCCAATTGCCTTACAGACTTTCCCTAACAAGTCTCAATACCTCAAGTTAAATCTGCTGCTCTGTCTGCACAAGTTCTGCATTCACTGTATAACTTCACATCATCCTGTCAGATAAATTCATGTTATTAATAACTAAGATTGTGAATCTAAAATATTTTTACGTAATTCACAGTATAGAATTAGATTCAATTCTTAATAGTGTGGTCCTAACCTATGTTCCCTTTGAGACTGTATTAATTTTTTATTTATTTAAGCATATTGGTGCAATTCATATACACATAATGCTCATATTCATTACAGAGAATTTGTATCTGTACTTGACATTTTTTTTTTTTTTTTTTTTTTTTGGTACCAAGGATCGAGCTCATGACCTCATGTTTGCCAGATAAGCACTTGTGCTGCTGAGCTAAATCTTCAGCCCCTGCCTGTATTTGACCTTGATTTCTGTATTGTTTCCCAATCCCATCCCCCTTCCTTTCAAACTCCCTTTCTCTTCCCATTCACAAATCTATTTTCATTTTCTCCTTCTTTTTCTCTTTCCTCTTTCCCTTCCTTCCTTTCCCCCCTTCCCTCCGTAGTTCCCTTTTCCTTTTGAACAGTTTCTTCCTATTTCACAATATCTGTTGCACATTTTTGTTCTTATTTACATTTTCAGTTTCTCACGCCAAAGAGATAATGTGATATTTACATGTGTGTTAAGTTTATTTCACTTACAATTAATGTCTCAGTTTTATCTTTCTTTATGACTATGTAAAACTCGTTATATTTTAAAAATATTCTTTTCTCCATTCATCAGTTTTTGGGCATTTTAGTTGCTTCGAAGACTTAGCTATTGCAAACCGTGCCTCTAAAAATCTGGGTGCACATGTATCACTGTAGTACGATGCTTTTAATTCCTCCTGGAAGGCACCCAGAAGGAGAATAGCTGGTCAAATGAGACCTCTAATCCTAACCCTTTTTTTTAGTATGCATTTGCGGTACCTACTGGTTACAATTATCACAGGTAGTTGGCACATAATACATCTGATTTCTTCATTTCTCTTTCTTATTTTTCAACCCTATCCCTTCCATTCCTCCAACTCCCTCCAATTTTTGATCTCTTTATTTATAAATGCTGTTTTCATTATTCTTCCTCTTTTTCTATCCTCCCCCTCCATCCTCTTCGCTTCTTCCCCATCCATTTGAAAAAGATCTCTTACTTCCTCTTTAACCATCTTCTACTTTTTTCCACATATGTATGCACATATATATAGAACTTTTTAATATAAGAAAAGTGAAGAGATATTAAAGTTTGTATGTCTGACTTACTTTATACATTGTGATCTAGTTTGCATGCATTTGCCTATGAATATCTCATTTTTATCTTTCTTTATGTCAGAGTAACTCGATCAGATGTCAGTGCCACATTTTCTTTATGAATTTATCTGATGGACATATAGTCCATTTCTATATTAAGCCATTATAAACTGAGCTACTATAGATATGAATATGCATATTTTCCTGTGATATGATGTCTTTAATTCTTTCAGGAAGATACTTAGAAGGAGAATTGTTGGGTCAAACAGAACTTTTAGTTACGATTTTTTGAGGAATCACTACATTCATTTCTATATCAATTATACTAGTTTACATTCCCACCATCAATATAGAAGGGTTCCTTTTACCCACATCTTTCCCAGAGTTTATTATCATTTGATTTCTTAATTATAGCCATTCTTTTAGAGTAAGGTTGATCTAGTTTTGTTTTAATTTTCATTTTTTAATGGTCTACAGGTCTGAACATTTTTAATGTATTTATTTGCAATTTTCATTTCATCTGAGTATTTCAGTTGTTCTTTTTTAAAATTAGGTCTTTTAATGGGGGGATTTAATTTTCTGATTTCTTCATACATTCCATATATTATTCTCTGTGTGAGGAATAGCTAACAATGTTTTCCCATTCTGTACATTGTGTCTTCCTCTGTTAACTGTTTCCTTTGCTGTTGAGAATTTTGTTCAGAAAGGACTTGCCTACATCATTAGGAGTTTTATCTATTTTATTTTTCAGCATGTTGTGTTTCTATTTTAACTTAGGGTCCTTTTGAGTCTTTTAATTTTAGTTTAATATATGATGAGATATATAGGTCTAGCCTCAATCTTCTGTAAGCTCTTTTAATCATATTAACTTTGTAGTATAACTTCTAAGATTTTGAGGCCTCTTGCCTCTTTAATTCCCTAGGATTGCTTTTGCTATTCTGAATCATTTCTGGTTTGGTGTAAATTTTTAAGATTGTTTTCTCTAGATCTGGGAGAAATGCTGTTGCATATCATTATTGAATTTTAGTTTAATGCATAGTGAGATACATAGGTCTAAACTCAGTCTTCTGTATGTAGATTTGCAAGGATGCATACATCTATGTGTTGCACTGAATTTGTTTATGAGTTTGTATTTGAGTTTTAGAAGTATAGTCATTTTGATTATATTGGTTACTTATCTGGTTTGGGGATCAGAGTAATGCTAGCTTCCTAAATTAATTTTGGGAATATACTTTCCCTCTCAGTTTAAGCATCATGAATTAATTCTAGCATCATATCCTTAATCTCATATCACACACTCTAGATCCAGCCATCACTCAAAAATTCCCACCTATGATCACATGAGACTTCAGAGAAACATATGACATAAACTATAACATTGCATTCCTGGTCCCCCAGGAACTGATGAAGACCCTATATGTAAAACACATTTACACATTTAGGCTATTGCTAAGAATTGCCAATGTCCTAACAGTTTTAGCGTTGCTCTGTCCAAAGTCTCTGAGATTTAAGGCAAACTTTTAGCTGTGAGCCCGTGTACAAATGAGAGAAAAGTTGAGCACTATCAATATATGCTGGCATAAGATACATTTTACCATTCCAAAATCTATAAATTCAGGGATAGAAATAAATGACACCAAGGCAAGTCCAGAATCCAGCAGGATAAACATTCATTCCTGTAGTTCTATGTTCACTATCCAAGGCAGGCTGTGGCAAGATATGAACACCAAAGAGATTGGGTGGCTCTGCCTCTTTGGCACTTCTGATAGTTACATTTCTTATTACTTCTTTTCATGGGCTTCATTTGCTCACTCCTTGAAGCTTTCCTCAGATAATCCACATTCTGTGATTCTCTAATTTTCTGTGGTCTCCACTGTACCTTCCACTTCACACTCTGTCCTCTCAGGTGCACATTGCCTAGTCTCCCATGCCATCTTCTGAAATCTAAGAGGAAGCCTTGCCGACCCCAAAACTCTTGCATTCCACATGCACCTAAAACCATCACCTTGGATGACACCAAGGTTTGTTGCCAGCTGACACAAAAACTCTCACCTATGACTACATGAGGTTTTGGAGGGACATCTGCATATAATCCATAACAATGCTATCTTTTAACTTTTCACTAATTCAAGTTACTTTTAGGTTAGTCTTCTTTGTATTGTCTAGCAGATGATGGATTCATTGTTTTCATGATTTCTTGATATTTTTAAGATATCTCACTAACTGAACTAACAATAGCCCATTCATCCAGATCTGACACTGTGATTCTTATATTGGTCACTTTGGAAGTCTGTAATTCCACTTGTCTTTTTAATTTACTAGATTTTTCTTTAGAGCTCTTTTATGGACTCTTATTCTTTTCTGTGCTGGTTTTTGAGGTTTTCAGGTCTCTTTTTTTTTAGCTCCACTGTAAATTTATTAGTGTTTCTCTAGACTCATTGGTCATTTATTTCATTAAAATCATTATTTGTTTAGTTAAATCTTCTCTCAATTCCCAATGAATTTATTGATCTGTTTTGTTACTTCCACTGATATTCTACAAGACATTTCTCCTGTATGGTTTTGATTTCCTTTCCCTCCATTCCCCTGCATTAGCTTTGAAGGGGTGAGAATATATGCAGGCATTTGTTGCCTAGTAGCTTCATATTTCTATTTTTTGTTTTTGTTTGTGTATTTGTTTTGTTTTATTTTCTCTGCTTGGGTTTGCTTTTAGCTTAGTTACAGAGATATCCTCTGTGCATGGCTGACTACTGACCTTTGACTTTGTCCTAGCGGTCAGCTTCATTTGTTTGGAAGCAGAAGTTGTTGTTTATTTGACCTAGCACCCAGTTCTTATGATCCACAGTTTGATGGTTAAATGATTGTGCCAACTTGACTAAGAAACACCCAACTAAATTGAATCATCACAGTTCATGGTGTGACGGAAGGGATTTACTGAAGGTAAAAGACCCACTCTGGGTATAAGTGGCACCAACCAATGAACTTGTCCACTGAATGGAATAAAAGGAAACTAAGGAGGAAGGATGATGTGTGTCTCTTTAGAGAAGTTTCAATCTTCACCTTCACTTGGACATCATCTTGTGACTTCCCCAGCATAGACTCTTCATCCTATTAGCATAGACCCTTCAGCCTTCCATTGCAGTCCCTTCAGCCCCTGATACAGACACAAACAGGATACTACAGTATGCTCCAGATGATCTTCTACTGGATTCTTTAGATCTTCAATGTACAGAGAGCCTTTTTGCACACTTTCAAAACTATATAGACATCCATTATAAGCATGTCTTGTAAATCTTTTTTTATTTTATTTAAAGAAAGACTAAACAAAACAGAAAATAGGTAGGAATAATACATATGTTCAAAGAAAAGAAAACAGTAAGAAATCACTAGTTGATGTTTATATACTGTCCTCTTACAAATAGTTGTTCAAGATACAAAAGTGGAACATATAAAGTGGGAATTCAAACAGTGAGACTTCAAACAGGTCTGTTCAATTATCCAACAAAAACTTAGAAATATAGTTATCAATACTATACACTTAAACATATATGCAGTTACCCATATCTTCATTTATGTTGAGATTGAACAAATCCAAGCAGGCTAATATCACTCTAACAAAGAATAATACTATTGCTGGGTGTTATATTACGACACTCTAGGATCATCATTGGGTACTTTAGTGTCTCTTTTTCTTCAAAGTATTTGTTCATTTCATCAAGTGTCATAAGATCAGTTCTCATAAACTGTTTATAGGTTTTACACATCATGAGCCTTAACATGTATTTCTATCCTTTCTATATTAGAGGGAGAAACAAAACAAAGCAAGACCAAACAAAACATAATCCTATAAGCACATGAAATGAAAAAGACATCTAAGATCATTGTACAAGGAGTTCTACCATAGTTCCTGTGTTGTCTCACGTTATCTTCAATAAAATTTGATATATCATCAGACATAGTATAATTGAATATATCAGTACATAACAGTATTAATAAAAACACAACTTTGTATATAGTATAAAACTTAAAAAACAGGCAGTAATCAAACTAGAATGTAAATCGTAGTGACTCTTGTCATCCTCAGTGTAGGTGCCTATATGCTTAGACTTAATACTATCAATCATATCAGTTTTGAACAAAATCTGTCGATACCAAACAGCAATCAAACAAACAACATTTAACTAAGATCAGTCATGACAAAACAGTATAAGTCATACATGGCTCCAGATTAAGTTAATAGGAAATTAAAGATGATTATTGTGCTATATCCTGATGTTTTGAGGAGAGCTGTCTATGCCCTCAGATCTACTGCAAGTAGACAAACTGGGACAGAATAAAATCTATCTAAGCAGAGTGGTGCAAGTACTGTGGGTTTTAAATCCTTATGCATTATTAACAATATCTTCTGCCATCTTTTTTAAGACTCTCCTTCCCCTTTCACTTCCCCAGGGTACACTGTGCATTTTTGGGTCTTACCAAGACCCTTGGTTTTAAATTGGGGGGTGGCACAACCTGCTATTTACCTAACTGGTTCCAAACCTTCTCTCCCCTGGACTCGATCTCTAATTGCATTTTTTACCTATTAAAGCCTGTCTTTCCAACTTATCCACAAATACTGATCTAGTTGCCCCTATTACTCTCTGGTTCTCTGTCACATAGAGCATTGTTTTCTCATATTAGATTTTCAGTCCATGTATTTTTCATATTAATCATACTTCTTAAAAATAGCATCTCAGTGGACCCTACTTCCTGATCTACTCTACATGTGGTTCTTTTTTTTAAATTTAGTATATCAAGGCCATCTATATTAGAGATTATAACCAACCTTCTCTGCCCCATTTCTGTTATGCTCTTTTTTTGCCATCAGTTGTCTGCTTGTCTTCTTCATTATGTTTTCTGCTCCATTCATGGAGGCCTCTCTGACACTGATCCTGGAATCCTAGTACTTTTCTCTCTCTCTCTAGAATGCCCTGCAGTATTATCTGTAGAGTTGGACTGGTGGTTGCAAATTTTCCAAGTACCTCTTTGTCTTGAAAGCATCTTGTTTCTCCATTAATTTCTAGAGACAGTTTAGCAGGGTATATCAATCTGGGCTGGAGGATATTCTTTTCAGGGCTTGGAATATTTTGCTCCAGGTTCTTCTTGACTTGATGTTTTGTGTCAAGAAGTCTGCCATTATTCTGATGGGCTTTCCTTTATAGGTTATCTGTTTCTTGTCTCTAACAGCTTTTAACACTCTGTTCTTACATTGAATTTGTGGGATCTTGATTATTATATGCCTGGGTGTAGCTGTTTTGCTTGTAGGTGGATGGAGTTCTGTATGTCTCATACATCTTAATATCACTTCTTTTTCTATGTTTGGGAAGTTTTCCTTAATTATTTCTGTGAATAGCCTTTTTAGCTCCTTTTTTTGTGCCCCTGCTTCTTCATTCACATTCTTTGTTCTTGAGTTATAGATTTTCTTGTTGTCTTCTAACATTTGTATTGTTACTGCTTGTTTCCTTGTTATTTTTAAAAAGTTTTTCCTTTCGTAATCCGACATTGCAAACCTGTCCTCCAGTTTGGATAATCTATCCTTAGTTTCTTTCAAGCAATTTTTCCATCTTTCCATAGAGTTTTTAATTTCCTGGTAATCTCTTTGAATCTGCTTCATGTATTCCATATTTTCTTTATATTCTTCATCAAATGGTTCTCTCCTTTGAGTTCCTCCATTTTTCCATCTGTGTCTTATTGAAGGGTGTTTAGCATCTCTTTTATTAATCTTCCTATATCTTGCTTTACTTGGCTAAATATTTTCCTTTTGAACTTGTCTATGAGGTCCCGAAGATATCTCTTTATGCCCACTGGTGCCATGTCTGATATTGCATGTTTGCTGTCTTCATTCTCCTTTGTATTTACCTGTCCTGGATCAATGTTCTCAGGGTTGGGACCTGGGGACTTTTTCTTGTTGCTTCCTCTTCCCATCTTTTTTGTTTCTTCCAGGAGGCCCCAGTTTCCTTCTTTGTTGGTTACAATGCTCTGAAGCATGCTGGCTAGGTGACCCTTCCCATTGCAGTGTGCTAGTGAGTTGAAAACAGGGGCCGCATATGCTGGTCCCTCTCCTCTGGATCAGTCAACCTGCTGAGGCCTTCAGTGTATTAGTGTGTGTCACTTCCCCTCCTGGTCAGTCAACCTGCTGAGGCTTTCACTGCATTACTGTGCGCCACTGCTGTAGGGAATTGATTTTGGATAATTTATTGGGTCTCAGCCAGGTCACTTGACCCAAGCCAAGCTCACTCCATCAATCCTGTTCAAGAAGGGAACAACTGACTGGAATCACTTCTGCCCCTTGCTCTTATCAGTCCTGCCCAGTCCCTGAATGTCGTCTGTTGGAACCCTTTGTTCTGTGGAATGATTTTATTCCCATCACTCACCACAGGTTGATGCAGGTTCCCCACTAGCTCAGCTCTCTGTCCTGCTTGCTGACCCCCAACCTCAGTGTGACTGTGTTTCCAGTGAACTGAAGTGGCAGGATTTTGGATGGCTGGGTAAGTCTCCATGGCATGAGTTCAGACACTGCAGCAGGAGCACTGAACCTTTAGCTGTTCCAATAGTAGCACCAGCCCTGTATGTTTGTTTGGTTCTTCTTACCTTAGTTTCTTCTTGGGATGAGAGAATTCATCTCCCTCTGTTTGGGGCTACCCACACTGTATTATGTTGAATTCTAAATTGACTATCTCAGGGACCCTCTGTAGCCTGCTGCTATCTATATGCCATCTTTTAATCCATCATAAATCTTTATATATTCATATATCTTACATTAAATCTGTTTCTCTAGGAAGGATTGACTGATACACCCAAGAAGTCCAGATATTGGCATACAGAGAAGACCAACTGGCAAGAACAACTATGTCAACTTGGCCATACGAGTAAAGGCAGCAACAAGAATCACATCATCTATAAACTAGATACTGCAAATCCTAAGAACACTTCATAAACTACCCTTCACTAATGTGAAGAGATCTAACATTTTACCATAGACACTTAGGAAACCCAAATAACAACCTACAGTAAACCAGATCTCTGGTCTCCACTTGATGTAGGCAACACTGTAAGTCTCCATCAGAGGTGACTCAATGTCACCAACCTCAGTTCCAGCCCCATCTGAGGGTTCAACCCACCAAACCCAGCCTCTTACCAGAAAATGCAGCCCTCCTGATCTTCCTGGCCTAAGTTCAAGCTTCTCAGAAATCTCCGAAGGGAATCTAGCCCTCATTCTTTCTCAGTCTGTCTCCTATGGCTCTCTCTCTCTCTATTGGTCTCTGGAGTATGCTAACACTTTAGCACTGGAGGGAAACATTCCCCTGGAGTTGTAGCTCCTGGTCTCAGTCAGGTCAGTTGTTTGGCTGTCACCTGTGCCACTTTGTGCTGAGGAGATCCAAGGTGCAGAGCTAGTGGGGAGTCCTTTTCTCCTTCCCATACTATGCTCAGAAGTGATTGCAGACAACCTCAATTTCTAATTGTATTCAACTTGATGACATCAAGTGTATTCTTTAACACTAAAATAGACAAGAAGCATTGATCATGTCATGAAATCATTCCATGGTTTCCATTTTTGTTGAAAACTTTCCATTTTTGTTGAAAATACTCTTTGTTTTCCACACTTTCCATTTTTGTTGAAAGCTGAACTTTCACCTTCACTATCTTCTGAGCCCTAATCATTATTTAATGACTAGTTTAATGCTTATTTTCCTTAGTATGGCAAATGACCCATCTCCTATCTTTCATACAAACAATATACAGTTTGATTCTTTTAATGTCTGTAATTTTACTCATTTAAACACTTTTCTCATTATTAGTCATTCTTTGTCCTAGTTACATAAAGTTAATTGAATACAATTCAATTTGATAGCTCTTCTGAATTGTAAGTTGCTTAAAATGTTGTCGTATTTCTTTGGTCTGTAGTGGTATAGAATAGTATCTGGTATATTTTAAGATCAAATAGTTGAGGAAATCAATGGAGAGTAAGTGTTTACATTATACCTAAATAGATCATTAGTTTTATTGAGTGATAACTTTGTGGTAGAAGATATTCTGTGTGTTTAGCTTATAAATAAATACCAGTGTTTAGCATGTGTTCTGTCAAATAGTAGGCACTAGATTCTTAATACTTGGATAAGTGGAAATGATTATTTAAATCCATACTTCTACAGCCAACCAATTTTCCACAAACATTCACGAAGACACATTGGGGAAAAGACAGTCTTTTCCATAAATCATTCTTCAATTACTGGATGTCAACATACATAAGAATGAAACCAGACTTCTATCTCTAACCAGTAATAAAAGCCAAATAGATTAAAGACAAAAATGTAAGATCTGAAACTATGCAACTATCAAACAACAACAGAGAAAAAAAGTGCTTCATGACGTTGAAATTAGCAATTATTTTTTGGGAAAGATTCCAAAAGCACAACGTTTAAAGATGAGTAATAAACATAAAAAGACATTTCTCAAAATAAAACATACAACTTTCCAGCAGGTATATAAAAGTCATTTACATCATTAATCATCAAGGAAATACAGAACCAGCCTACAATGATGTATCAGCCCCCCCCCCGCCAAGTAAGAATAATACTCTAAGAGTCTGAAGAATAACAAGTACTAGTGAGGATGTGTGAAAAACAGAATTATTACATACCATTGGTGTGAATGTCAATTAGTGCAGATATCATGGAAACATTATAGCTGTTCTTCAGTTAAATATAATCATATGATCCTGTAATCTTTCTTCTGGGAGTATATATAAAAAGAAATGAAATAACGTCAAAGAGACATCTGCATTCTAGTGTTCATTGCAGGACTACTCACAGTAACTAAAAAATAGAAACAATTTATGTAACCAATAGTTGAAGAAACGATTTAAAAAGGTATAGTACACATACGTTCTCTTTTACTTGTGGAAGAGAAGTCTTGTGCACAAATGGAGTAGAACAGTGGCCCCTAGAGATTGAAAAAGCTAAGGGAAGAGTAAATGGAAAATTTTGTAAAGACACAGAGGAATTACATTTGGTTCTTCTTTAGCACAGCAGCATGGTTACAAAGTTAAAACAGTAGATATCTGTGTCCAAGTGCCTAAGAAAGACTGTATGAACTCCCAAAGTATAATATGCTTGCTGTTGGAAGAATAAGAAATACTTGTCACTCTGAGTCGATTATTTAACTGTCTACATGTACTGAATTACTATAATGTGCACCATGAAGATGCACAAATAGTATATTGAAATAAAGACCAAAAGAAAATGTGCACACATGCACAATGAGATGCTATTTATCCAAGAAAATGAAATCTTCTCATTTCATTTGTGAAAACATGAATGGAACTGGTGATAATTATACTGAGTGAAATAACCCAGGTATGAGAAGCCAAGTACCATGTGTTCTGAATCACATGTGCAAGATAACCATTTGATTTCATAGAACTTGAGAGTAAAATGGTGGTAACCAGAGGCTGGGGAAAGGAAAACAAGAAAAGAAAAGTAATAATAAATAAGTGGAGAAAAGTAAACATATTAGAACAGAAAGAAGGCATTCAACAACTTGAGATATTACTATTAGGCCAGTGCAAACCATTTTCCCATGGTGAACATCTTCTTACTCCACTGGTGATCTGTGCTTTTCTAAGCACGAAGGCTAAATATCATTCCTTAAAAAGCTTTTAAAGATGTTTAGCAGAGCTTCACTACTAAATATTCCGATCCAGGTTTTACTCCTTAATTATGCAAAATCACTACATTGGACTGGGAAAGCTAATCACATAATAAGTTTTGAGGTCAAAAGCAATGGAAAAATCCTAATTCAACCTATGAGAATTTCCCAAAGTCTTTGGAACATGGAATTGTATATCTATCCTGTGGTCTTAGATATAAAAATGATTTCTTAACAATTTCCAATAATATATTCAGAATATGTATCATAAACATGAATATGATTTTTTGTTACTTTTGAGGTAATGCTTAGTTAATTTAGATTGTTATTTCAAAGAACCTCAAATAATTGTTAAAGAAAAATATTTCAAATCAAAGCACACAATCAATTCATTGACACATCATTTGAAAAGACAGAGTTGTGGTAGAAACTGTTTTCCTGTTACCTATAATCTATTTCAGGTTAATGCTCAAAATTATGAGCTTACCAAATAAAGGATGAATGACATCTCAGCTTATAAAAAATATTCAGGTTTGGTTCCCAACAATTTTAATTAATGGGCTTAAGGCAATTGTTGTTTATCTCTTTGGGTTTGCATATGGTCCATAAGACTAATTTCTTAAAAGTATATTTGTGTATGATTTTATGGCAATATGCTAAATTTAAAGAAGTTACAGCAGTTGCGATGTGGCAGAAGTATGTTTGTTATTCTGCTTATATTTATAAGTCAGACATTATGGACAGCAGATAGACACTAACGTGAAAGTTAAATCAAGCCTAAGGTTGTTCAGAGTAATCTTTTCTCCCTATAAAATTGTTGGGAAATACAGTTTGGAGGAAGCTTGGAAAGCCATACTTTTTGGCTTCTTTCTCACATACTCTACTAATTTGCTTTTCCTTATCTTCTACATCGTTTGGCAATGAATTTGACATAAGACAATTGTGTTATGTAGTATAAATTAGGTGTGGGGCATCTAAAATGTTCCAGTTTTATTGAAAAGGAAATGAGGAACTTGCAGATATGTTTCATTACATAACAGGCGGTAATTTTCCTGAAATTCCCTAGTAAAAGGAGGAAATTGTATGTACATTTTCCCTTATTAACCACAGCATTTACTTTAAATATTTCAGAAACCAGTTCAAGCAAAATGCTGACAAATTCCCTCTATTTCTATTTATTTAGTATTCAAAGGAAAGGCTATCCATAAATTTATTTGACTAAAAATATCACAGCACCTTAAATTTAGTTTTCTTGTTAAAAGCCATAATAACTGTTTTTGCATCTGCTTTTAGTTATAACTTCTAATTATTCTGAGATAATTTGATATTTATTCTAGAAACCAAAGATAATCCTAGCCTCAACTAGCTTCATACAACTAATGAGAAATATTAGTTTGCATGCAACTACAGATTTTATTCTAATGTTTTTATTACCAATTTCCTTATGTCCACAGAACAGATAAATGCTAAAAGCAAAAGAAAAAAAGTCAGATATCACATTCTTTTTTGATGTTAGAGAAGGTAGCATTAGTTATAAATTTTGGGGGCCAGGGCTATAGCTCAGAGGCACAGCATCGGTCTGGCAGGTGTGAGGTCATGAATTTGATTCCCAGTACAAAAATAAAGTTACAAATCAGACTGTTGCAATCACTGAGTTATTTTTTAGTGACTAAAACACAGTATTTAACATCAATGACAAACACGCTAATATTTCTCTGAGGTATAATCCCCTTGTATAGCAATTTCAAATCATGGTCAAGGTTGTTTCCTTGATCACCCAAGTGACCAGAGACAACTGATACTTATTAGGAAGATATTTTCATAAATATATAAATTGTTTCCACACAATTACCATTCATTAAACATGATAGGATTGTGTATTCTGAGTTGAATGGAACATAAAAATTAGAGAAAAAAAGGCTCATGCAAGCTGAGATTTCAGGTAGATATCAGGTGCTTCGAATTAAATTCTAAGAGAAATAAAATAATGAAAATTTAACAAAATAATAGAGTTTTAGTTAGCTTCCTCTGGGGAAACAGAACAAATAAGACAGATTATTGATAGATGATATTAGATGGATATTTAAATGATTGATAGATGATAAACAAATAAATATTTTTGTATTTAATGAATATAATTATGACCTGAAAACTGGGCTGGAAAACAAGATCCCATATCCAAGGACAGGAGGAGTCAGAAGCCCCAGTTGAAGCCACACACACACACACACACACACACACACACACACACACACACACGGAGGGACAGAGTTGGCAGCTCCTGCTACTTTAATAAATTGACACAATACTGCTCAATTTCCAAAGAAAATGCGATGTCTATGTGATTTCTTTCGGTACTGTTGTACCTTTTGCTTCCACTGGTTACCTGAACACAAGAATTTTCCAGAAATCTATGTGTACACCAAACATCTTTTCTTGTATGTTCTGTGGCAAGAGAATGTACAGAAGCTAATTCAGCAACTTGTGGTTTCCCTGACAGTGGTCTCCAAACTAAGAACAAATAGTGGTATCTGGTCTAATGGAGTTTCACCTGGAGGTCAATGACTATGTGTATAGCAAAGTCCATGATGTTTTGTTGTGCAGGGGAGGAGCTGTCACTTTAATCATAAAAGGAATCTGTTTGGAACTTGAGAGCAGAGAAAGGAAAGTGGGATTCATGCAGGCAGGGGAGAGTTCTGTTCCTTTACATGCGTCCTATCCTCTTCAGCTAGTACCAGCCCTTCTTATTGTGTTCTAGGGACAGAGACCTTCTTAAAACTTCAGGGAAGTGAATGATGTGCATCCTTTAATATAAAGTCATGAGAAGAAGTGATGTTTTAACACACTCTAACAGAAGAGTTTGTCTAAGCAATGGAGACGAGAGAGAGAGAGATTTGATTGATGGTATAATGATTAGAAATTGCCCAAGAATTTCCAAATTTGTAATCATTTAGTCTCTATGTGTAGGAACATATAATGGACTTTGAGATTGCCAATGGCTCTTTGATTGATCTCTGGTGAGAATCACCATTTTTATGTATCAGACTGGCAAAAAATTAAAAAGCTTCCTAATATACCTTACTGGAAAGTTTGTGAAGAATTTCTCGTATATAGAGAGTCATTTGGCAGTACTTAGTAAACATAATGTCTATTTTCTGTTTAATACAACTATCTCACTTTGAGGCATTTATCTCCCGAGTACTCCCCACATGTACAAATACAAGATTGCACTATTATCTGTGATAATACCATGCCAAATGTTTGCAGAACTATCTCTGTAGGATACTGTGTACATCTAAAAAGAAATAAAAATTCTTTCTATACAGTGCTGTCATGGTTTACGTTTGTGTCCCCCAGGCCTCATGAGTTTGCATTGTGTATTTGTGATGGTTCATTGTCTAGTGCTTGGATTGATGGTGTCAGTGCTCCACCCACCTAGGGGTGGAGCCAGGATGTGATGTAATGGCAGGAAGAAGGTGTGTCTTGCTTTTTGCTGGTTCCGATTTTGCTGTTTGTAGCCGCCATGAACTGCAGCCCAGTCATGCCCGCCTGCCTTGGAGCCAACTGAGTGTGGACTGAAACCTCCAAAAACTGTAAGAAATAAACCTTTCCTTTCCCAACTTAGGCTTCAGGTATTTTGTCTCAGCAACAAATAAAAAGTAACTATGACAAGTGCCATGCAAATTTTTCCCAAATATGTTGTAAAATAAAGAGCGAGGTAGAACATGGCCAATAAATATGTTATATCCCTCACTGGAAAGGAGGTGACAGAAAGACATAAAGCATAAAGATATTTGCGTTACTCTAATTTCAGTAGTCTGGTAGGCTGAGGCAGAAATATCTACAAATTCCAGCTCAGCCTAGGCAATTTAGCCACATGGTAAGGTTTTGTCTCAAAATTTTTAAAAGGACTATGAATGTAGCTAAGAGCTGAGGCAGCATCACAAATATTTCCCAGTACCAAAAAAAGTACATGTGCAGAATGACATACCAAGAGGATACAAAAGGAACTAGTGACAATGGTTACCTGCAGGTAAAAGATAAAATGGACAAGGACAAATAAAAATGAAACTTATGAATACATGCTGTCTCTACCTTATTTTTACAGCTTAATCATATGGATGTATTGCTGCTCAAAAAATACAATGATAAGTTAATGTTGCATTTTAATCTACTTCAGTCTTGATCTGGGAAAAATGGCCTCCTCTGATATTTCTTAGAGCACAACTATTTTATCAGACCTGTGAACCTTTGGGTTTTGTAAGGATAAAGATCTATGTACTCAACTCACATTCTTAAGATCCATTTTGACTTTCATATAGGTCATTAGGAATGTTCACAAATACTCTGGTTCTTCTCCTTCAGCATTTGTGATATATTGAATTTTGTTCAATTGAACTATAAATAGGTGAGACTATCTGCTTTTATTTAAATAATGAAATACAAGTGGAGGTGATATGCTACTTCTGTGCAAAAGCATTTAGTTACAAGTGTAGCAATCTTTTATTACCACAGAAATTACTTTGGAAACACATCCTAAAATTAATCTTTCATCATCCTGGCCCTTATATGTCATACAAATGATTCATATTACATGAGCAACATGAAAAAAGTGAAAAAAATAGGGATGAAAGAGCATTTATTTGCAAGAGGCATTTAGCTCTTACCAGAAAAATATTCTTCGATGTGAAGACACAAGGCTTTCCCCTGTAATGGAGAGACACAAGTGTTTCTCATTGGGATTTAATAGCACTAGTCATTTAAATTCAACTCCAAATAAACAAAATTATTGTCTAGGAACATATTCAGACAGAGAAAAACAGGCCGCTGAGTGGACCTGAGGGTCCAATTCTCTTATCAGTAATCTTTCTCTCTTGAAATCCATCATAAAACACTCTTGTAAGACACAGCATTGGTCCATCAGTGCCTGGAAGGCTTGGACCCTTTCAGTGCAAAAGAGATATCAAGATTCTCTGATCTCAAAGTTATTCTGAACTATTTGACCTTGTCTGAGCATAGTCTCAGCATGTAGAAAAGAAAACATTGGTGAATAATACATAAAATATCAAAGATTATGCATCTCAGACATACAAATATAAACTTATATAGTTCTGTTTATAGGATCTATAAGAATTAAAATAGGCTATTTTGAGATCTATGATCAACAAGAGCCAGAACGAAACTTAAAATCATTTAATTGTACTCAGATTGAACATTAGTTAAATTTTAATAGCAGGATTCACTGACCAAGTTGGTCTTTAAAGCTTTATAGGTGAAGAAAAGTTCAGATGTGAAAAGGTTTACAAGTGAAAAGACATTCTATAAAAGCAGCAATCTAATAAAAAGCATACAAAAGTGTGGCTCATTTTGTTCTCACTTTCATATAGTTCAATTATGTTGTCAAAATTAAAACGAGATTTAACAAAAGTCAAATTTCCTCCTTTCAAGGTAGTATTCAAGACTTTCCACTGAATTTTATATGTTGTTGCCAAAGAATAGCATACAGATGAAAAGTGGAATTGAAACACTGAAGGAATCATATATTCATAGAGGTTTAAAATATACTTAGCTATTAATAGTCAAAGATAATTTCACAAAGTTACAAACAAAAATCAGAAATAATAAAACTAAAAATTACACTAACTCAATAGGAGTTACATATGTTCCAATGTTTTCTCGTGTTAGCAATGAGTATCTTCTCCTGCCATCATTTTTATGGTAAGTGAAGCTTCACTTAATATGCCAGACAAACATGGAATTTACATTAGCTTCAAGCCAATCTGTGCAATCACTGTGACCATACTGGAAAGATGCATCTCCATCTGTGACCATGGGACTATGAATACAATTTAGACTTTTTTCACCCTATCATTTTTAAGTTTAGAAATGAGTCTCAGAAAGTAATGGTGAAATTTAAATCATCCTCTGAGACAACCCAACACTCTAGACTGGAGCCATTCCTCAGTGTCATCTGACAATCAAATGTGTTGTCAGATCACTGACAAATTTAAATCCACTCGCTCCACTAATCCTTAGTAAAGCTTACTCGCTCAGCTGGTACTGTACTGATCCAAGTTTGGAATCATGGTCATTTCTGCATGATGAACTGCAGTCCCATCTTATCTCTTTTTTTGGTGTTGATGTTTCTTATTTCTCTATGTCCACTGCACATGGTGTATCAAAAGTACATGAAGAAGCACTTGAGTGAGCTTCATCTGCTCCAGCACCCCATCTTCGCCTCGTCTTCTCGCCCTGTCCTTGTCTACTGCTCCCCTCACATTTGCCCTCACATTTCTTTCCTGGCTCTCCTTTCTCTTCTTTTCCGTCTGCCCCACTTTTTCTCCCTCTCTTTCTCAGCCCTGAGCCAGATATGCAATTATGCTTCAGTGACTCTATCAACAATTAAGGAAAACAACAAAACAGCTGATCTGAGCTCTGGTAAAGAGATCTGCCTGTGAATCAGCATGATTTGTTAACATCTTATTTACAGCTTAGAAAAGCCAGTATGGAGGAATAAATATAGCAAGCAGCCTTTATTTGCATATGTATGAGGGAGTGAATTTGCATAAATGTATCCGTATTTAGAAAGCCTGAAAACCACACAAGAGAATATTAACAGTTTTACATTTATTATCTTCTAGAAGAAGAAGAAAAGCAGATTTCCTGCTCACTGAATGGAGTAAATTGTAATTTTCACACACAAATTTCATAATTTGGGAAAGAGGAAACATAATATCACACACCATACAATTACTATATAATTGTGCATAAACTAAAAGTAATGTCTACTTTTTACTTTTCTGTTGAAGTTGCATTCTCAGAGAAGAGTTGCCAAAGCTGTCAGCAGCTGTATAAACACCCTCCTCATTTTACTTAAGGACAGTTGCACATCAAAAGCCATCTTCCTGAACACCCTGTGGTCTCAGAAGATTGAAAAACACAAGATGCTAACTTCAGGACATGAAATAATATGCTCAGTAACTTAGATTTGTTGTTGATTTATTTTCATGATTTTTGGAAGACACTTTGAGGATGTTCCAAAAAAGCATCAAATTCAAAAACAAAACAAAATATGCAACTACAGCCCTGTATCTAAGGAATCGCTCAGGGATGTGATTTCCTCTGTGTAGTTCAGCTGAGGTTTCCTGGACCAGTGACACTAGCAACTGCTGAGAGCAGTGAAGGGTCTCTAGATCATGAGAAGAAGAACAGAGAGAATAAACAGAAACAAGGAAGCAGTATTTTTGTTGTCTGTAGCTTATAATAAAACAGTATTATTCCTTTAGCTTTCAAAATTTTATAAAGTAAGTAAGAATTGTCAGCTGCCAAAATACCAAGCTTTCCTCCTAATCATGCACAAACAAAATGAACAAAGAAGTCACCTTTGAAAGTTGTTTTTTTAGGAAAGTGCTGAAGCCATTGATTCATTCACATCACGTATCTTCTGTGTAGTAAAGGACACTGGTCATATTAACAGCTGAAGAATTCAGAGACAACAGTAGACCTAGGAGAGGAGATGGATACATACATATATTACTAGGAATTACTAGGTTAGGAAACAGCTGGCCTCACATCTGGCAGGGCACAGGGCCAGAAGATGGACTTGGCAAACTTGGTCTTAAATAGCTATTTCACTGCCTGTGTAATCAGAGTAAAGCTACTCAAACTCATCTATAAGATAATACTCAACTTGAAAGTTTTGAAGGAGCTAACTATCACATTAAGAGCACACCACTTGAAGAATACACAGCATGTACAAAGCCCTTCATCGCTTCGGTCCACAATGAGCATTCAACAGGCGGTAGTTATTAGCTGTGAAATGATGAACTATCAGACACATCTAAAAGTAAAAATTAAAATTGGTAATATTCAATATTATTAATCCCCCCAGACACCAGAATTGCTTTGACTCTTTCAAACTTGTCAGTATCTAGGAGCAGCATATTTAAATTTAGTTAACTTACTTGTAAAGCTTAGAGCTCAAGAGTTCAATACTCAAAATTTGAAAAATTTGCACCTTAGGAAACGTCTTCTGATAACTCAGCTCCTAAAATGGCATTACCAACCTGCAGTCCTGTAGGCTGTCAACTGCATGGCACTACTTGAATAATTGATTTGATAAGGAAGACTTCAGGTGACAGCTTTTTGCCTTTGTAACACAATAAGCCATTTGTAGGAAGTCTGTAATGACAATCACTAGGATTACCATAAACTGCCAGGAGAGGGCCAACCAATATTTCTGACAAGTAGTGAAAGAAAAACTATTGCTTTTTATATTTCATATTTTTATTTTTTAGCACAGGATTATGTAAAATAATCCATAAATTCATATGTGGTATTTGGTATGTCAATATCGACCAACCTTTATTTTATATATATTGGTAAAACAAAAAGTTGTAATGTAAAACACCAGTACACTCTGTCATCCTGAAATGGACGTTGCATGTAATATAAATAGGGATGAGGAGAATCTGGGTGATACAGACAATAGGTGACATAGATGACCTCATATAAAGAAGTTTGTATAAATAATAATGATTGAAACAAACCGCTGGTTTTCTAATTTAATCAACAAAAGAAAGATGCATTTTTTAATCTCTTAGCCTCGTATCTGCCCTTCTAATTTTGATCTCTTATATCATTTTTCTTTTCCAAAATTGAACTTGGACTCCCTTATCCATTATGTATCTCTTACTTTCTTCTCCAAGAGGGATCATTGGAAGGAGGAGTACAGGAGGGAACAGGGTAAAGTGCAGGGCAGGTTCGGATTCAGGCTAGTTCTGCAAAGGTCAGTGAGTGCAGAGCAAAGGTCTGGTGGTCACTAGGCCAAAGGATTATTAGCTTCCTGATTTGAGGATAAAGTATCTTCTTGTCTGCTCTCCGGTTCTTCCAATATCTTTAAAACAAATGCCTGTATCTTTTCCCTTATAAGAATGATTTTTTTTATTGAACCCTAGTGGATAGAGTTGATAAATTTGTATACTTTGATCTACATGTACATTACATTAGAAAATTTGAAAAATTAAGAATGATAACTAGAAGAGAGGACTGTAGGCAAAGTTAGATGCAAACATTATATTATTCATGTCATAGAATCAAATTTCAGAGTTCAGGAAAATTATAAGCTAACTTCAACTTTCTTAGAATGAATACAATAACAGACCATGGGGCTTTTCTCAAGAATGAATTACTCTCCTGATGTGCATCTCAAATACAGCTTCTAACAACGTGACACTCAAATCAAGCACAAAATGTACAGACCTCAAGCTGATGACAGTATCTAAAAATAATATAAAACATTATTAGAGTAACAATAGTAGTGATATTAATTATACCCCTGCCACCCAGAAACCTCAAATGGATGAGAAACAGAGCATTGGTAATCAAGCCAAATAAAACTTTTATTAATTTTTTTTAGGTTTTGGGGTTTTTTTAATGGAGGGCATTTTTTTTCTGTTTGCTTGTTTATTTGTTTGGTTTTTAGCTGGGGGAATAAAATCATTGGGATGGTCACTCCTACTTCCTGTAAAGGAATAGAATTCTATAGATGCCGCCTTCTGGAAATGTGACCAGTTTGTTCTCAGGATAAAGGAGGACTTTTTTACTGAGATCTTTTACATTTTTCAAATTCGGCCACATTCCTTCCTCTATAAAACTCATATATCATAGGAAATATTTAAAGAAGTACCTTTTAATCAGAATTTATACTCGACACTTTAAATTCTGCAGGCCTAATGGAAAGCTCACAAAATGCCTTTTAAAGATCATTAATTGCTTACATTCAGTTTAATTCCTTAGAGACTGGAATCAAAACTAATCTAAGTAAATTCATAGTCGTAGTGCTTATCTCCATTACCACTTCTGAACATAATTAAAAACTTGCTCTACACTTGGGGTTATCTTAAAAACTGCTGAATTTGGCCTTAAGTCATCTTTATACCTCTTTTCTAGGGGAAAAGATAACCAAGGAGAAACAAACTGCATATAAAGGAGGGTAAGCCTTGGTCCTAGTACCAACCCCTGTGTGGCCTCCCTCAGATCTTACATGTAAGACCTGCTGGTCACTTAGTGGCCACGAATGACATGGTATCACAAGTCTCTTATGCCAAAGGAAAACAAAAATCTCGTCTTTCAGCTGGCAATGGTTTAAAACACTTATATTAGTATGAAAACTATTATTAAAATTGAATGTGTATCTTTCATAAATTTTTAAGAACAAGGATGATCTTACTGCATATTGCTTGATTTGTTTGCTTGTTTGTTTGTTTGCTCTTATTTTACTTTAAAAACCATTTGAGTCAATATCCCTAGACTGCCATCAATCTTCAGTCACTCTGTTAAGATACTCCTACAAAAACAAAAGTGTGAAGCTTTAACACTTTCATTGATTATGAATTACTTAAAACTGTGGGTGCTTAAAAGAATATTTTGAGGACTTGGTGGATAGATAACAGCAGCTACGGAAGCTCTCTGAGATACCCCTCTTAGAATCCAGGAATGGCGCAGTACGAGGAGTCCTAAGCAAGGGGAGATATACCCTGCTGACCCAGGAATGAACTAAGGTGAGAGAAATCAACTTGAAATGCAATCCCGGTGCTATAGCAGGAACAGATAAAATCTCAGCACAGAAGCTGAAACCCACGCCCCTGAAAGCCACGATTTGAATTTGCTGCTGCTGCTGCTGCATCCAAATCGGCATGGCAGGGAGAGAGACGTGCAAAAGCTCTAAGAGCAGGAATTGGTGAACGAAGTTCAGAGAGGGACTGGCAGGGAGCCCTGCATCGACCTGTGGTGAGTAAGTGGAACGGGAACCCTTCCATAGAGTAGGAGGCCCCAGCAAAGGACATTCTGGGACCGGGCAGACTAGCCGGAACAGGACGCTGCAGTGACTTTAGTCGCATCTTCCCTTCTCAAGTGGGATTGGTGTGGAGGGCTTGGCCTGGGTGATGCTGCTGACTAAAACCCAGTAGGCTAGCACAAACCAGGTCACAGTGCCTGGCGGTGCACCCTAGCAGTGAAGCCTACGGTAGGTTGACCTGGAGGGGCAGGCCCAGCAGAGGCTGCCCAGGTCTGTGTCTCCCTAGTGCACTGCAGTGGGCGGGAACACCTAGCCGGCACAATTCAAACAAACTGTAACCAACAAAGAAAAAAACTGGGCCTCCTATATACACTTGTATAGAAGGAACAAAAAGTATGGGAAGAGGGAGCAACAAGAAAAAGTCCTCGGTCCCCAATCCTGAGAACACTGATCCAGGAAAGGTAAATGCAAAGGAGGACAGAAAACATGTAGTATCAGACACGGCACCAATAGACATAAAGCGATATATCCGGAGCCTCATAGACAAGTTCAAAAGTGAAGTATTTAATGAAATAAAGCAAGATATAAGTAGAATAGTTAGAGAAATGCTAAGCACTGCTCAAGAAAAAACAGATGGTGGAATGGAAGAACAGAAAAAAGGGGAGAATTGTTTGATGGAGAAAATAGAGAAAACATAGAATACACGAAGCAGGTTCAAAGAGATTACCAGGAAACTAAAAACTCTATTGAAAGCTGGCATAACAGCTTGAAAGAAACTAAGGATAGATCATCTGAACTGGAGGACAGATTTGTAATATGGGAGCATGAAATGAAAAACTTCTTAAAAATAACAAGAAACAAACAACAATAATACAAAGGCTAAAAGATGATAAGAGGATCTATAACTTAAGAATTAAGAACATAAAAGAAGAAGTAGGGACACAAACAAATGGACTACAAAAGCTATTCACAGAAATAATCCAGGAGAATTTCCCTAATTTAGCAAAAGGTAAAGATACTCAGATGTATGAGACATACAGGACCCCAGCCACCTACAACCCAAACAGAGCTACACCCAGGCATAGAATAATCAAAATTCCAGAAATCCAATATAAGAACAGAATATTAAAAGCCATCAGAGACAAGAAACAGATAGCTTACAAGGGAACATGCATCAGAATTACAGCAGACTTCTCGGCACAAACCATCAAATCACGAAGGGCGTGGGGGGAAATAATTCAAGCTTTGACAGATAATAACCTCCAGCCAAGATTGATATGTCCTGCACAACCGTCCCTAGAAATTAATGCAAAAACAAGGTGCTTCCAGGATCAAGAGGAACTAGGGGAATTTGCAACCACCAATTCAACTCTACAGAGAATACTGCAAGATATTCTCAAAAAGAAAAATACCAAGATTCCAGAAACAGTGGCAGAGAGGCCACAATGAATGGAGCAGAAAGCAAAATGAAGAAGACAAACTGACAACTAATGACAGAAAAAGAGCTCAACAGAAATGAGGCAGAGAAGGTTGGATGGTAGGAATAGCTATTTTGGAGAAAACCAGACATCATAATAGCTAGTGCTGATTTAGTATCATCTATTTTTGATGTCCCATCAAGCGTTTATTCTTCTGTCTCCATCGGTCTTAACAGGTTGTATCTTATTGGATTTTATTATATGTGATAATATAAACAAAAACTTTTATAGACAAGGAGATTATACAGAAACCATTGCTCATTTTCTGATAGTTGGTTCTAAATACCCTGTAATACTGTCATTCTCTTGAATGGTTTTACATTGTCTTGATATGTTGTCACTACAGTATATGAAGTTATACTCAAAGACTTCAAGGAAAGAGACAATATGGTAACTACCTTTATGTTGTGTTATCTTGTGGTGAAACACTATTTTGATTAAATGGTTATGTTTTGACCTGCGCTGTTTTGTTGTTATGACCTCTTTTATCTCAATCTCCTTTTTTTATTTACTTTTTTATTTTTATTTTTTTAATTAAGAGAAAAATAAATAAAAAATAGCAGGATATATTATAGTAACCCACTTTGATTTCCTATTAACTTGATTTGAAACCCTGTATTGCCCTCACCATCTTGTTTTGACTGATTTTCCCCTATTCTGCTTTGCTTGATAGTACCAAGTTTGAAATTATAGGCAACAACTCTGAAGACAATAAGATTCATTATGATGCCCATTCTGGTTGACTATTATCTTCTTTTAAAGTCCTGTAATGTCTCAAATGTTTTGGTTTTATTCTTTACTGTTTTGTTCAATTTTATTATAACTGATTATATAGGCAATTCTTTTTAAGATAGCAAGAGGCAGTATGGTAATCATTGTTGATCACCTTGTATTTTGTTTTTACATTATGTATTATGTCCATCCTTTTGATTTGACTGACTCTGTTCTGTTATGTCTCATTTGGTTTACTCTCTTCAAAAAAAAAAAGTAATAATAACTGTGGGAGTAATAAAACCCAAAATGTGTAATTGTCATTATACAAAAGAAGGAAAAGAAAGTGCTCTAAAGGATATAACTACATGTATATTTAAGTGTATAAGATAGATAACCGTATTACTGAGTTTTGTTGGATCATTGAACAGAACTGCTTGCAGTCTCACTGTTTGAAAGTCCACTTTATATGCTTTAATTTTGTAACTTGAACATCTATGTCTAAGATTAAAATATGTAATCTAATAACTAGTGATTTCCTACTGTTTATTTTTTCTGAAATTCTGTATAACTTGTACCCTTTTTCTGTTTTTTTTTCGTTTTCTCCTTAAATAAATTTTTTTTAAAAAGAATATTTCATTTTGTCTAGTACTGCTATCAAAATATTCAGCTCATTTGTTCAGCTCTGACTCAGTTCAGTTTAATTTTTGAGAAATAGGGAAAGATTTATCTTACATATTCACAGAAAAGACAGCTAAAGAGACAGGGAGCCTCACATGGACGTTTATACCCATTTCTAACTGACCACTGGGACCATATATTGCAGTTGAATCTAAACTATTTTGGCCACGCACAAATTTATGATCTTCTTGTTTGTAACGATAGCTGCCAAAAATCTTTTCTGTAGAGGGAATTAAGTTTCCCCCTATAATTTGGCTACGAGGATATAATGAAAGCAAGACTCACAACACATAAAGCAAGCATTCCTTAACAATCAGACTTGAAACAGTTTCCACAGCCTGATCATTATACTCCATGAATCCTGTTAACTGGAGACAACACAGTAATCTTCCCAAAGCTGGATTCTATGACTGTTGGACTCAGAATCAAGCAACAAGAAACTGTTCAGAAACCAACTTATTGTTATAAGGTCCCTGAGGGATACCACCCAGCCTAACCTGACCTTCAGTTTCACCGGTGAGAACTGGAGTAATAATAAACAACTCAGTGCTCAGTGTGCTAATTAGCAAATACCTCTCCAGTTGACAGTGACCCAGAGAACTGAAGTGTTTCTGCCAAATACCTCAGGAAGACAGCTTTTCTGAAACAATGCAAACAGAAAAGCAGGGTGGATTTGCTATCAAAGCAGTCCTTAAGGGCCAGGGATATATCTTGGTGGCACAGCGCCTGCCTGGCTAGCACAAGATCCTGAGTTTGATTCCCAGTACAAAAAAACAGAAAAGAAAGAAAAAAGAGAAACAGTTCCTATAAGTGAAGAGTCAAACAACTTGTCCATTTTACATAAATTTATGTGTTTTTGTTAAAGTTTCAAATAAATTATAGCTATTTTAGTATGTTTGTTTTTCTTTTCACCTCATTTTTTTGAAATATGACCTCTACTTTGCATGTTTTTTTTCAAGTATCTGTGTCTGAAATTATTGACTATTGTGAAAAATTGTATATAGATTAACATGAACACAAGCCCTATTTCCCATGGCTTAATTATTGTTATCATCCAAAGAGAATTTATTCAGTGGTTTAAAGAAAACTTTACCATAGTAACATACAGACTGCCTTTTCAGCCAGTAGAAAAACGGATTTTAATTTTCCTGCTTTATAAATAGGGCATTTCTGGATTTGGCATGGATGCTAATGAGAAGAAATTTTAAAATCTTAAGATGAGCTCTGCTTCACACACAAGCCAATGGTTTTATGCACGTATGAAAGTATTCAACATTTCCAAAGTTTGATTGAGACAGACATGGAATTGAAGTGACTTGGACAGTGTCATGAAAATTTGGCAGTCAGTATTTACCTGGGACATTTTATTTTCTTTTGTTTGCTCATATCTTCAGATTTGTACAAGAACCAATGCAAATTAACTAGAAATCAGAAATCACTGCTCAAAGGGTAGAGTGCTGGCTGTCTTCTGGGAGCTCGTTAGAAAACCATATTCTGTCTGGAGCTTTCCCAGTCTCAGGGTGTCAGAGCTTGAGCAGCCGGCCCAGCCATGTGAGCTTTAACAATCCCTCCTGGTGACTCTGAGCCCATTAAAGTGTGCAAAGCTCTGACCTAAAAGTAGTGCAATTTCTCCACTGCCACTTCTCAATATTCAAATCAAATCTGCTAAAAAGAAAGCTAAACATTTAATAAATTATTTGGTAAATTTCTTCACACCAATTGTATTACAGCACTAAACTGCCAGCTAGAGCCTGTCAAAGAAAGCAATATGACATCAATTGTGTTGCCCACATTGCAGATATAAAAACACAGGACATTCACTAAACAAAGAGAAAGAGGGAAGAATTCTGTTGATTTCAGATATTACCCTGGAAGAGCTTAAACTTTACTGAAAATCATGCTCATGATGTATCTGAGCCCTGTCCATTGTGGAATAACAAGTCTTTGTATCTATAAAATCTTTTACACAAAGAATTTTTCAATATTAACTTTAAAGTTATACCAAACTAGTTAAATTAATTTTAAAGACTTGGGCAGATCTATATTTACATGATCCACACAATCAATGTGGTTTTTAAATGGGTGATGACTTGATCCAAAATGCACAAACTCATTCATGGTTGATTATACTTTCCGGCATTGTTAGGATGATTTGTTTATTTGTTTGTTTATTTTGGTACCAGGAATCAAACTCAGGACCTTGCTCTTGACAGGCAGGTATTGTGCCACTGAGTTATATCCCCAGTCCTATTTGGATAGTTTATTGCATACTCTGCCTTAAGACAGATCACTTAAGTGCTTTGATTGTTAATCAAGATAGCAGAGGAAGCCCTATATTTCGGTAAAAAAAAAAAAAAGAGTCTGGGGGAAAAAAGTCAAGTTGTCTTATCTCTACAGATTCAAAAGTAATTTATAATGACTATCTGATTGGTTTGCTATAAAATGCTATAAAATTTGCCTGTAATTTCTAAAAGCTAAAAGAATTCAGTAATATTGCAAAAATAATGAATACTATAAAGTAGAAATATTAAAATAAAGCCAATCAATAGTTAATAACAGGGCTAGGGATTTAGCTCAGTGGCATAAGCATCTGCCTAGCAAGTGCAAGGTCATGAATTTGACCTGGTACCAAAAAAAAAGAAAAAGAAAGAGAGAAAGAAAGAAAGAAAGAAAGAAAGAAAGAAAGAAAGAAAGAAAGAAAGAAAGAGAAAGAAAAGAAATAAAGAAAGAAAAAGAAAGAAAGAAAGATAGAAAGAAGAGATAATAACAAAGCATGTGAATTTCCCCAATAATTAAGGATATAAATGTCATTAAGAACATTAACTTCATCATATTTTGGGGCCCCAGAGTTCAGATTCTGTTTTCAATATGATTATTAAAGCTAAATTTTAAAGACCAAGAAACCTTGTCTCAAGAATTAACATTCTTAACTTTTTCTCTTCAGAGTAGACAACAAATGTTTGAAAAATTAAATTAAGCTTTTTAAATAATGGCGAGAACATATGTGCTATTTCCTTCTTCTGTAGTTTAAATAATTGCAGAATATTTTTAAGTAGAGAACAAGTATTTAAAACTAGTCACGGCTAACTTGTTGCAAGAAAAGGCCCCCTGCCCACTGGGTCCCTTTCTGTAAGTTAACTCATAGCCATTTCTATGAATTTCAAGCAGGGTGTAAGAGAAGACAAGCATTGCTTCCGGCTTGAGATGCCTGTTGTTATCTTTGCCAAAGCTCGCTGTGACAGGACGTGGCCGCATACAGGAATACCACCACGCTTAGTGTGCCCATCTCTCTCTGTCCTGTCTTTTTTGCAACATGATGCTTTGTTGGTGCCAAATCCTCCTATTATCTTTTCAAAGGACACATGTTCTTTGGTGATTATCTACTTTTCTAATTAGGGCACAATGCATTGTTCACATATGTATGTCTCATGACAATTCTCAGCTCCACGTGGAGACTTAAATGATCAATTTTATATAATGCTTCCATGCAGTGAATTAGTATAAGCCCTAGCTTTGTGAGTTGATGCCAGGTGTGTTATGTGGCACCAAAAGTGGTACATAATATTCCGTATGTCTTCATAGGAGGAGCAGCATGATAGAGGTGCCACGGGTTTTGAAATCAAACAGGACGTGATTCAGATTCCTGATTCAGAACTTGGTTGGTGTTATCCTGAGATCAGTTATTTACGACCTTTAAGATTTTTTATGATATTTAAAAGAATAGCTATGAAGACGCAGTTAGGCAGTTCATATGAATTCTTGGTAAAATATATAACATGCAAAATAGGCTCATTAAATTATACTTATTATGATTATTATTCCTGATTATAAGTAAAATGAGACAATACCCTACAGAGGCAATTTTTGTTGCATTTTTAAAACTTTCTCACCTAATTTAGAATTAATTGTGAATTTTCTAAAGAATTAGAGATGTAACATAACACCATCTTTCAAAAGCCTAATGCATTCCCAACTCGCTCAACATGAATCAGTGATGTAACAGGCAATGGCTTCATTACTCTGAATTATTTAGACAATTAACTTGGCTATTGTATTTCATCAACTTTTATTGCTGTTTGTATCACTTGATGCATACATTTAAGATGCCTCCAAAGAAGTAAAGTTCTTAGGCATGCAATCTGGACTTCCCAACTCTTCATAACCATACAACTATATTATATTTAAAAAGAACATGACTCTATATCTCATTGAAACATGGCTCTATATCTTCATTCAAAAATGGCCTTATAGAAATTAATATTGTGTTCTACTTTTTATTGTCTAGTTGATCAAATCATGCAATCCAGTAAGAACACATGCATAGAAATATATTATCATACATTGTAACTTATTATTTCTGAGTTAGCAGGCAAGAAATAAATATTTAAATTTTAAAACAAACCTATATAATTCCAAAGGAATGAAATCTTTGCAATTTTAAGTATATCAATTGACAACTCCTACTCTTTGTGATTATGTTTAGTATAAGATGTGGTCTCTGTGCAGGGACAATGCCTTGGATAAAAGAAAAACACAAAAGCAAACGCTCATTTTAATTTGCATTAGTAATAAATTTGAAAAAGCATACAATCAAATGAAATTTGGCACAATTTGTTTTTCAAAAGAGTAAGGGAAATTTTTACCCAAAAGAAAGTTCCCACATAGTAATTTATGAGTGATTACACCGTGTGAAAGTACAAACTGTGTCTGTAGCCAGCGAGAGTCTAGGGTTGGGCTTCTTGGATCATCTTTCGCTGTAACATTCCAGATAGGTGTTTTCAGAGCGTTCAGTTCAGCATTCTGGGTCAGGCAGGAACTGGATTTTGTATGAGTGAAGTTTGAAAGCAAGTGTTAAAATAAGTTGGAACTCTGTTCATAGTTTTCTACTAGGTGACTCTCCCATAATCAAGGCTGTCAGGAACTTTCTTTTACCATGGCAGTTGGGAGTAACACACATACCCAGCGAACAGGATATCATGCGACTTCTGTGCAAGATTTGCATGTGAGACTCTGCAATCTCACAAGAAAGGAAGCTTAGAAGTCATTACAAAAATGACAACTACTCACCTTATGATGTCAGGCACTGAGCGGGGAAGGGAAAGAGTGGCTGAAAATACTGTCCAGAGCTGAAGTCAGCAAAAAGGTCATTAAGGTTGGATCCCAAAGAAATCACTTCCGTGTTGCCACTGTCTACATTTTCAAACAGTGCTGAAAGTTACATGCTTGCCTCTTTACTGATAATTACTACTTCACAGCCTTTGGCTTATCGGAGGACTTCTTTAGCTTATGGTGTTGACACATTTAAATGACAGTCTCCTGCATTTCTTTAAATACCATATTTTTGGTAAAAGGCCACCCAAAGACATTTTGGAAAAATCTCCTAACTCAAATTTACTTAACATCCTCAAAACATACTCAGAAAGAAACCCACTGGCTGTTGAAAGGCCAATAGTGATACTTAAAAGTTTTGTTAGCTACCATTATGAACTTTAAAAGGATAGACTGTCACCTGATTTTAGCCTAGATGTGTCTGGGATCTTAAAAAAGAGAGTACATATGATTTCATTGTCTTTTTCAGCTGCAAGTCTATCTCCTATGAAAGGCCAAGGTACAAAGGTTCTCACTACCTAAAAACTAAAGCCCTTTTATTCATTAATTTTTTTCCTATCAACTCTAAATATGAAAGTTTGTCCTTTCCTTGTTTTATAAATCTATACCTAATAAGCACACAATACACACAAATGATAAACATCTCATGAGGTTGCTTGACTGCACAAATTTGATAACACGTCAGACAGAGTTCCCTCATCAAAGAAGGTATAACTAAGGACTGAGCCCACATGGACCTTTGTGACATCCCTTCTCCTCCAGGTTTCCCAACCCTCCGATGCCCAGTCCCTCAGCATTTAGCCACTCATCTTCACTCTTAGGCATGGCTTTGCACTCTCCATTATGAGCATATTTTAAAACGTATCTCTAAACAACTGATGTGCAATTCTGGTGCATGACATATTTTGATTTAATCATGGCCCCAAAACTTGGAGATGAAGGTAAAACTCAGAACAGATCATCATGTGAACTTTTACAAAGAGAAAGAAGTAAGATTCAATTGTAATTAAAGAAGGGGGGCAATTCTGAAACTCCTAGAAGGAAGAAATGATATTTTTCCACAAGTACCCTCCACAGGCAAGTGAAATTATGGTAGATCTTTTTTGGGAACAAAAGTCAGTAAAGGCATCCCCCTACAAAGATGAATGCTGCTTTTTCCAACATTAACATTAATATCAACAACCGTGTGAGAGTTCCATAATTGTTTATTGAGCTATTTGGAATCAACTTAGCAAGATAAGGTACAGGAGATTCCACCCTTCACTTTATTATTCTTCAAAAAGAATCTGACCTTAAATCTCTGATACTTATCTCCCCAGCTCTCCTAGAATGGATCTCTGTTTCCCACTCTTCCCCACCATGCCCAGGGTCCACAGAAGAGAAAGGTGTAAGTGCCCTGCTTCACCTTCTTTTCCCATGAGCCGCTCCCTTATCCTGCTCAATCACAGCAGAGCATGGCACATTCCAAAGCACAGGAACCACTCAGATCTCACCCCAGTCTAAAGAGACCAGGGAGGAAAAATAAACAGAGAAACAGAGGTGTTATTGTCTGCCTTCAGCAAAAGCTTTGCCTACCAGCATAGTGATCGTGCTCTGTCTTTACAGTCCAAGAAGCATGTTGTAATGATTCATAGGTACGATTAGGACACTAAGAGGGGAGGAGTAAAGTTACCTATCTTCATCTATAGTTCACAAAGCAGTGAGAAAAGGTCCCACAAAGTTTTGATGAATTATATTATTTGGCATTATAGTTTTATAACAATTCTTCTAAATAGTTAACGTTCATCAAAGGGCTATTCTAACTACCTGTAAATACGTTGCTCTTTATAGGGTAGACTGTAGAGATACAAAGATACAGAGCACAGTCATATTTTGCAAGTGCTCTATAGTTCACTGACTATAATAATTTTGCAATCTCTGTGGCATGAATTAAAATTATGTTAGAAGAACCCTTAGTGAGTGGTTGTAGTATATCTAATACAATGAGGTTTTGTAGAAGGCTCTGAATGCAGCCAGGAATGTGGTGTTTATCTGTAACAATAGATTTACAGAGACTTTTCCTCACATGTAAACGGATGGAAAATAGCAGTGCCCAGGTTCTGTCTGGAGCCAGACCATCCAGGTGCACATTCCACAGCCCCACCGACTGAGTAAACACCTCAGGCATACACTTAACCACTTAGTGCTTCAGCTCTCTCAACTTCAGAATAAGAATAGTAAGTAATACTTTGTGGGGTTCTTGGAAAGATTAAAAAGGACTTGAAATGGTGTATGGTGTATGGTTGTTACTTCATAAAGGGTAACTACTGTGTTCACTTGTAAGGTTAGGATGAGCGTGCCTCGGTGGTACATGATCTTTTGTGTTCTACTGTATTTTGTTATTAAAATGTTTTGCTGGATCAATCTTGGAAGTACTGGGTTCATGAAGGTTTGGATCTTTTCTTCATGATCATAAGAGTTCACTCCATTGTCCCAGATCGTCTGTGGCTTCAGGACTCCAAGCAGCAACAAAATGTCCTGCTGCTCTGATGCATACATTGTTGATTAACATTGTAATGAAACAACTTTATTTTTTTTTTTTACTTCTCAAATCAAAAAGAAGATATGGAGTGAAAAAGCTGTAAAGTTCTGGTATAAAGCAAAAAGTAAGATAAGAATAAAGGAGAGGACAACTGGCCATCTGGTTTTCTCTGCCCACTTTTAACTTCCAGTTATTAAGAAAACCATTTCCTTGAAATTGATGCAGGACATTAAAAGAAAAATATTGAGTATCTAAAAGTATGTATTAGAATTTTTCATGGCCAGATTTTCCCCCTAGGCACTGAAGAGCACTTATACACTGAGTTTGTATAAAACAGTTAATGAATTCTTATTTAGAAAATCTCTGTCAAATCCATTTAGAATCATCACAACTTTTTGCTGTTACTAAAGATTTCATATAAAGATTTAAGTATAAATGAATTTTTAGTAGTTTAGTTCCAAATGGACCATCTCTGTTAAGGTACAGCCTCTAATATCTTCTCTAGAGTTTTCAATTTTGCAGATCCCCAAACAGTGTTTATAATGATATGTAATAAAGGACTAACAGTCTTCATTGCTTGCCACTTTAAGAATGTTTGTACCATCATGTTAGGAATTATGTCCATTTGGTTTTATGGCTGAGTATAGGCAAGCTTTCAGAGGATTAGCTTTAATTATTCATATGTGTTTATGATACATAATAAATACATTTGTTTTGTGGAATTGGTACTTCTGTATCAACTATATGTTAATGATCTTTGATCCTCTCTCCCCACTCCCTAAATATTATGGGTTCCCTTTTTTGTGATGATTTGTACAAGAATAAAATCAATTTGGAAAAGAAAGAAAAAAGGCATTTTCAGGAAATAATTCAATCTTCACCTCAAGTTGGTATAATTTCTGAGAAATGCATTATTCCAATTACTGTGTTTTCTGAACATGTGACTGATTCACTAAGGGAAATTTCACATTTTTATAGGAGTAGCTTACATTTGTGTGAGCACTTACTATTCACTAGGCACTGTATAAAATGTACTCCTTCATGAATCATAGTGACAACGTAAATAAACATGCACCATTAACAGATTCTCTTTAAAGCTGATGATGCACACCTGTAATCCTAGCACTCAGGAGGCTGAGCAGGAGGATAAAAACTAAAATAAACATTAAAATAAAGCTGATGTAACTGTAGCCCATAGAAGATTAGGCACAGGTTACACAGTCAGTAAATCAGTAAATGACAAAACTGAGCTTTGAACTCCTCCCTTTAGTGGCAGTCCAGCCAGCCTTAATAGCCACTATGACAACATATTTTATTTTATTATCGTTAGAAAAGTCTTCCACGAGTTAATCCAGCTCTGGCTCATAAAAGACGCCTGAGACACACAGAAGAAATTAAGAGTCTGCTGCAGAGAGGTTAAGTGTTCACTGGAGATCACAAGAATTTTAAAGTAGGAGAGCACACACTCCCAATCAGACTTTATGTCTTTTTGTTCCCATTTCCCTAACGCATACACAATTCCCCCTCAGATGACAATAACCAAATGGCTACGTTTCACTGCTCATCCCAGACACTTGTTCTGATAGAGCTGTTAAATTTTGACTTCACATAGTACAGCTGCTGCTTCTCTGGGACCTCACCACACTTTGGATGCCGGCAGTGACACTGACTGCAGGGAAAGTCACCGGGAGAGGTTCATCCATCTGCCCAGAACGTTTCCTCTTCTCCCTGGGCTCTGACTGCACGTCCAACTCCTTCCCCTGACCTCATGCATGTCCTGACCCCTGACAAGTTCTGAGTTTAGAATTTAAATCAGACTCTATGGGTCCTCTGTGTTTTCTCCGTTACATGTTTTAATATTAAAGTATATCATGATTTTATGTTCCTTTCCAGTCTACTGTGGTTGCTTTTTATCTTCATTTATAAGTACTCTTTTCCAAAATGTTCTCCATGTTTTTTAAACACTTGGAATTTACTGATAAGATGCATTTTACTCAAACATCACTCAATAAAATAATTTTCAAATCATATCTAGTTTTAAAATGTATTAATCATGATTTAATGACCCTTGGCTGGTTTATAAGCCCTCCAAATCACCTCAAACACAACTTTCCCATTTCTAGTTTCATCTACTGTAATGAATTCATATATCTTAGCTAAGTATTCAATGTCTTCAAAAACATCAGCTGTAAGGAGAAAGAAAAATACTTCCAATATTCAGCAATTAAACAAGTAAGTCTGTGCCACTGTTAATGTCCAGTATCCTAATGGTTCAATGATATGAATATGTACAAACACTTAATATTTATAAAAAAAGTATGTGTTATCTCATTGTCAAGATTCTACTAGCACATAAATTCCAGAACAGCTGGTGTTGCCCTTCATATTTTAGCCTGGCTTTCATTCCATTCAGGCAAGTAGGTGCTTCAGAAACCATAAGTAATGTTACTTTTCTCCATATTTTAAGTAGTGACAGGTTATGCTGACAGTAGCTACTTCAAAGAGTGAGAGTCTAGACATAGGATTTCATAACACTGATTGAATTATATATATATGTATATTTTGGTGATAAGCAGTTTATGAATGTGAAGGGGATAGGGGGACTGTCTTAAATTTATTTTTACAAACTTTACTGAAAGTATTTAAGATGACTACATTGAAAATAGATGGAGATATTTTTATTCTAAATGTAAATCTGAAAGGGAGCTACATAGTGTTATTGCTTATAAACTGAAAAGGATAGGTATGTCAAAGAGCCATTGAATAATTAGAATCAGGACCTCCCAGGGGTCTGTGCTCCAGCATCAGGAAGCTGGGTCTGTGTAAGGCTCCTAAAGCACCAAAGAATACTTTTGCCTTCCAAGACATCGTCATAACTGGTTTATTACATACATAAAAAAATAAAAAGAGAACCCTGAAATACCTTCAATCCCTTCAGAGATGATCACCATTCTCAGTATTTGGCTGTGTTTTCAAATTTAAAACCATGAATTTAATGAGGTATATCAAATGATATAATCTTATCTAATAATTTTTCAATTAGCACCAATATCTTTCAGAAAATAGGTGCAATCTGATTCAAATATTGTATGTACAGAAATGTATCTTTAAGAAATAATTAGAAAACTCTCAAAAACTTTATGTATATACTTGTGTGTATAGTGATACACATATGCATAATATGCATCTATAATGTGTATAATATATATGCACAACACATTTACATAATAATTTTAACTTAAATATATAAAGCTTTTATCTAAATTTATCATAATTCTGTATCACTTAAATGGTTGCCAAATATCTAATTATATATATACACCACAAATTATATAGTTAACCAGTTTCTTGCCATTGAAATTTCCCTTGTTTCCTTGTTCCTTCATAAATAACACTGTAAAATATTATTCTGATGTATATATCTCTGTGTGTGTTTCTTTACAAAGTCTTCACAAGGAATTGCTACCTATGTTTGTAGGATGAGCTTGTGTTTCCATTTGGTCTATAGAAGAATTTTACTTTACTTGCACTCTTTAAGATAGTATCAGAAAAAGCAAACATTTCCACAGTATATGCTGAAGATAAGTAGCTATGATAGCACATTGCTTAAATCCTATTTCTTTAGGTAAGATCAAATTTGAACTTTTGTCCTATTTATTGGTCAATTTTATGTCTCCCTCTGAATTCTTTATTACATTCATGTAACCAGTCCACTTTTCTAACTTGCTCTTAATTTCAATCTTTAGACTCATGAAAATGGATTATGTATTAATTATTCCAGCACGATTATACTTTTAGCAGTTTAGCACTTACGTTTTTTATTTCTACACATATGTACTTGTTGACAAGCTACAGTCATTGAGAGTGCATTTGAGGAAGCAGAAATTGCAAATTCTAAAATGTTTTTCTATTAACTTCTTTTATTTAATCAAAAAATTAATTTTGCAAAGATGTGAGTATCTGTAGTATAGAAATTGCTTTAATAGGGATGCCTTGGTACTGGTTTCTTTCTTTTCTTGTTTTTCCTTATGCCTTACTTATTCCCATTACTCACAACCAACTCATTTCAGCATGACACGTGTTACTAGAAAATCACTACAAGTGACAGAAATTGGTGACCTAATGCTCTTCTCAGTTTGGATGGAATCCCAGCATCACATAAACTGCTGCCTGTAAACGAGTTACATTTCTCACACTTCAGAGGCTGGAGAGTCTGAGATCAAGGTGTCTGTTGAGAACAAGATTCCTCCTTCTGAGACAGCACAATGAAGGTTTAAATTTATGAGTCTGGGGGGGGGAACATAGTCCCATAGCACATAATTACAACAACTGTATATCTCATTTCTGACCTTCTTAACTTGAGGCTATTTCTGACAAATACAATGTCAGTTAATTTGCATAGTAATAGTTTGGGTGTTTTGTGTAATATATATTATTAATATTGTTGAATTTGTACAATACAGATGGTATCATAAGGCTCCATGTTTAAATTAGAACATTGAATGTTCATAAATATCACTTCCTTTACATTGTGTCAACAGATATTGTAATAATGGAACCAATAAATATTTTGATAAACTACATTAATGTCTGAAAAGTTATTGTCTAAACCTAAAATATCCTTGATAAAATCTCCACCTTCTTAAAATTGTTTGATACTCCATTTCTTCCATTTAAATATCATTCTATTTTTTTCTTCTGATGTTGGTGAGAATTACAATGAAGTCTTCACTGATTAATGATTAATACATTTTAAAACTAGATATGATTTGAAAATTATTTTATTGAGTGATGTTTGAGTAAAATGTGTCCTATCAGTAAATTCCAAGTGTTTATTTGATTTTCACTGGGTGTAGTGATGTACTCCCAATGTACTGACAGAGATCACTGCTTTGCAATTATAGTAGATTATCTAATTTTCTAGTTAGTAAAAACCAAAAATATGATGGGTGATGTAATGCATGATTTCAGGACAGAGACATCCTAGAAATCAAGTTACTCCCCCCACTGATAGGAGACTTGGGTAACAAATCCACTTGTAAACTTGGTGATAGCAAAAACACAAAAGATTTTAACTTTCGAATTACAGCCAGAGTTCAAAATGTCATGCTTGTTTTGACTTGTTTTCAATGCTTCACTATTATTTCCATCATCAAATTTCCCTTTCCCAGGAAAAGAATAAACTTTGATAATACAGACAAATTGTGCTACATGCTTGTAATCTCAGCACTTGCGAGGCTGAGGCAGGAGGATTGCTGCAAGTTCGAGTCCAAACCTAGGATATAAAGTAAGATCAAACCAGTCTGAACCACAGAGTAATACCTTGTCTCAGAAAGACAAAAGGACAGCGCACCTGGGGTTGGAGGTCAGTTGTAAACTACTTGTGATCTCCATTTCCTGTACAACAACAACAACAAAGTTTTAAAGCAGACAGACTCCTTAAAGAATGAAATTTAGGGCCTGGGGATTTAGCTCAGCGGCATAAGAGCCTGCCTTGCAAGCAGGCAGTCATGAGCTCGATCCCTTGTACCGATAAAAAACGAACAAGAAAAAAAAAATTTAAGAATGAAATTTACCAAAGCTGACAGGAGAAAGAATAGTAAGCCTTAGTAATAGATAATTTATAGAGAAATTAATCTATTTTTTAAAAACTCTTCATAAGTTCAGAATACCTTCTATTCTAATATTTGCACAGCTCCCCCAAATTAGATACATGAATTTCATAAACACAGTGCAAAAATAATAAAATATTAACAAATGAAATATTGTAATATATAAAGTGACAATCCACAAGATGAAGTTTACTCTGCATACAGAAAAGTAATTTACTATTTGGAAATAAACCAGTTATTTGCTACAGTTAGTATGCAAAAGATAAATATAGTGCATGCACATCTTTTGAAAAAAGAAAGAGCTATTGATGAAATTTGACATTTATGACTTTCAAAACTTTAGCCAGGTGGAAAGGAGCAGACCTAACTTCAGACAGACTATCTAAAAAGGCACTATCATAAATATAAATCCAATGAGTAAACTGATAAATTTTACTCTGAGATGAGGAAAAAAATAAGAATACCTAATACCATCACTTTTATTTCATGTTACATTGAAAATCACAGTCAGTGGAATAAAGCAAAGAAAAATAAGGGGATAAAGTGAAGAAAGAAAACCCAAATTATCTCTGTCGATGTATGACATAATTACATTCATGGACATTTTGCAGAATCTACATATAAACTATTAGAATTGGTAAACAAATCTATCAAAATCAATACACATATCCAAAACTTAATTGAATTTTTTTTTTTTACTTTTTATATACCAACAACAAAAAGTAGAAAATTTAAAATTGGGTTTTTATTGAAACTTAAATTTTTAAGAAAGATAAAATGTATATAAAAATTTTGAAAGAAAGAAAAGATTTCAAAAAGGAAAGATGTATCTGCACAAGGCTACTGAAGACTCAGTATTATAAAGCTCAGTTAATCTACAGATGAACCGCAATGCAATAAAACTCACAGTATTTGGATTTTGGAATTAGGATCTAGATGGCCCACAAAAAAGATATCATGATCACTTTTAAAGTTAATAGGATTTCTTTTATTGCTTTTTTATTTTTAAAATTATATTATGGTATTCTTACTATAATACACAAGTTCTCCAGTGAGACCTGGGAAATTCAGAATTGGTCCATATATATTCAATCTTTTGACTTGTAAATAGATGCCACTGCCCATTAGGGGAAAAGACAGTCCTTTCAGTACTCAATGCTAACTCAAGAGGAAATAATAAGTGACCCTGGATCCCTGTCCTACATTGTATGCAAAGATCAAGCATAGTGGAATGCAGATTTAAATTTCAAAGGTACAATAATAAAAACTTCAGATCAAAACACAATAGAAAATTCAGAATTTAAGGAAGTATTTGCAATACACATAATTGCCCTCAAAACTACACAGAATGTATAAAATCAAAAACCCTAAAATGAGAAAAAATAATTGAAAATTTGACAAAAGTCTTAAATGAACATTTTGCAACAAATAATGCTCAAATGGTCAAAAATCTATGAAAAAATTGCTCAACTTGATTTAAAAATATACATTAAAGACAATGAAATATTTATTATACACCTTCTATAATAGCTAAAATGAAAGACTATGAACTCCAAATTTTGATATGAATGTGACACATTGCTTGTATAAATATAAAATAATAGCATCACTGTGGGAAATTCTTTGGATGTATCCTTGCTAACTGTATACCTCATGGTCCAGCAAGATCACTCAAAAGCATATATTCAAATGAAAATATATGCATCTTCATAAAGGTCCTGCACTACAAAGTTTATATCAATATGATTCATAGTAAATATAATTTGGAAACAATGAAAATAAAGGATTTATAAACACAAAAAATATGAATGACTATTTAAGTTGAATGAAAGAGACCATATACACAAAACACAAAAGTAAACACTAGTATACAAGGGTAAATGGGGTACACTCACAAATTGAGAGGATTGTTATTTACCTTCCTCATAATAATCTTACTTCTTTCTTATGTCACTTATACTAATTAGTAAAAAAATTTGTTTTGGGAATTGAGTGTGAGAAAGAAATTTTTGCATAAAATAAATACAGTTCAAACTATTTCTTCACAGTATTTTACAATTATCTCTCTACTCACAATTATCCCTATAAATGACTCTAACAATGGAGATAGGAAAGAAACACATGGGGAAAATAAAAGAAATGATTAAATCTTTGCATAGTCATTATTTGACCTTTGGTTCACTAGCACAGATATCTAATTTACTCTACCTTAGTGAGTCACAATTTGATTTTCCAATAAGTTCCATTTTCTATTTGTTATTAGTTTAAACAAGACAAAGAGGCTGTGTTTTGCTTGAGAACAAATCCCAGCAAATAAGCAAACAAATATTGAGTCAAATTTATCAGCATTATATCTTTAAGTCTTCACTGAGCTATGGATACATAATATTTTATGTGCAGGAAACTTCTTGCTGAAGTATAAGTGTAAAAATAAGAAGTTTCTGACTGAAAATGTCGAAGTACCTAAGTGAATTTAAAACATGAGCATATGCCTGATGCCATGTAAGACATTCAATCTGACCCAAAATAAAGAATTCCTTTCCATATGAAGCAATGCAAATAGTTCTGAATTCATAGAATATCAACATACTTGAAAAGTAATTAAATACTGGTCTGGAAAGTATAATGGTTGATACATGGTGTTAAATTGAGTTTAGAAATTTAAGTACATGACTCAACAGGAGATCAGGGTTCTTACTTTGTAAGCATTCTCATCCTGTGCAAAAGGAGAAAACCAGAGATGGAATGAATGCTATACTCACCATAGTGAGTAGTAGCCTGCTTACAATATTAGGGAGGAAAAGAGGATTGCTCTCCCCTGCTTTCTGTTCTTTTCGCTTTTGCTGTCTTCTGCTGCCTTAAATAGTTGCTCCTGTGCCACAAATGCCTGCCTTGGAGTCAGCTGATTACAAAATGAAACCTCCAAAATCTTGAGCTAAATAAACATTTTCTTCCTCAATTTTGGATGTCAAGTATTTTGTTCTGAGCAGTAAGAGAAAATTAGCCAAGATAGAATTTAGTGCCAGAAATGGGGTGGTTGCTGTAACTATATCTGACCACATAGTTCAAGAGCCTTTGGGAATGCCTTGAGGGAAGAATTTGGAAAGTTTCAGAGATTTCACTTGACGGAGTAGAACTAGAAAACCTTAGACTTCTCTGTATGGAAGATTCTGGTCAAAGACCAAAAGATCAGAATGCTGACAGAAATTCTGCTAATAAAGACAAGATTAGGGAAGTTTCTGCTGAGAAAAAGGACTACATTGGTTGTTGGATTCTATACAATGTGTGTTATGTCTTATTAAAAATTTGTCTGCATTGTGCTCCTATCCAGAGACTTTACCTGAGATTGAGATTAAGGAGAATGTACTCATTAATCTGGAAGAAGAAATTTTAAGGCAATTAAATGTTGAGGCTGTGACATGGCTATTGTTGGGGACTTTTATCCAGATCTATGCTGAGAATCAAGATCCAGGAGCAAAGAAGGATGGTTTAAAATGTGAGTTTGGTCAAGAAATAAGCACTGATAAAGCTGTAAACTACAAAAATAGAGCTGATGATATCTCAATTGCTGAGAAGGAACAGGAGAATGTAAAAGATGGTCCCAGGGCATCATAAGAAGCAACAAGTGTCCATGCTTTGCACCCTCAAAACTGCAAAAGTGAAATACTTTGCTTTGAGAAGAAAGCTGTAGAGGACCATGTTCCAGAATAGTGGTGGCTGCACCATGATCTAGAATGGCAGCAGCATAAAAAATTTGTTCCTCAGAATTGGATTCAGAGTGCGCAGTGATCCAGACACTCAACCCCTAAAGTGAAGAGAGGAAAACCTGGCTACTGCTCCAGCTGGCAGCATATCTTGGCATATTTTGGCATCATTCATATGGTGCTGGTTTTAGGTGTATGCAGATTGCAAAAGTTATGTGGTTAAAAAGGCTTCCATCTCTATTTCAGAAGATCTGGGAGCCCAGGCAGTGTACTCCTCAGAAAATAATATGTGAAGCCAACGGTGCAGTGGAGACTCCAGAAGTTTAGAGAAGTTAGGAACATGGATTGTTTAAGAAAAACTTCAAGGAGGAATTAAAGCAGGACTAAGAGAAGACATGGGAGCTACAAGCATCGAAGTACCTTAGGGGCAGAGTCATCAAAGACCTCTGGAGCTCACAATGTGTCACAGATTGCTTCAGATGCTGGACACATAGCTACAGGACTTAATGTTTGCCCTGCTGATATTTGAAATTGTTGTGGTCCCAATCGTTGGCATCCCCCATTTGTACCTTTTGTAATGGAAATGTTTATCTTATGCCATTGAATGTAGGAAGGTTTAACTTTTCATTTATACACTGGCTTACAGTTAAGAGTTTGCCTTACATCTCAAAGGAGGAATTTGTACTTTTCAGTTTTGCTAAAACTTTTGGGACTTTGGCAACTCTTGCAGATGGACTAAATGCCTTTTCCACAAAGGGATGTACATGAGTCTTTGGAGGTTCAGGGGACAAATGCTATGGTTCTAATGTAATATAATGTTGATAGACTTAATAGTGGCTCTTAAGGATTGCTAAAATTGTGTTACAATGTTCACGTTGTGAAATGATATGAATAAGCATGTCTTTGTATCTGGAAATCTGTTTAAAGGTCTGGTTGCCAAGTTGACAAGGAGTGAATTGATGGTTGATATGTTGAATCAACCTGAGAAGTTTAGAATTTTAACTAAGTGACTCAGCAGGGGTCTGGGGGTCTTCACTCTGTAAACATTTTCATTATGTGCTAGAGGTGAAAACCAGAGATGATTTGAGTGCTACACCATGCTAGGGGGTGATAACTTGCTTACAATGTAAGGGAGAAAAAGAGGCTTGCTCTTCCCCTTCTTTTTGCTCTTGCTCTTTTGCTGTCTACTGCTGCCTTGAACTGCTGCCCCTGTTCCACAAAACCCCACCTTAAACCAGCTAATTAGGGACATAAACCTCCACAAACTGTGAGCTAAATAAACCTTATATTCCTTAATTTTGGGCATTGCATATTTTGTCTCAGCAAGGAGAGAAAAGTAACCAAGACAGAAAGTAAATTAAAGAAATTTATAAATCCCCAAATTGGAAATTTTAAAATGTAACATGGAAATAAAAGACCATAAACTACAATTTTTGTACAAGTACTCTTCAGACTATATCTCAACAAAAAGAAAATTGCTTCATGTCCTTTTCAAATTTGGTGTTGTTTGAGAAATGATTTTCAGTAAGTCAAAGGGTATTACTCCAAAACCTCTGTTATTCATTTAGGTTTTAGCATGCTGTGAGTTAAGCGCTTTCTTGTGGACACGAGTATTTAAAGATCATTCAGCTATTGAAAAGCAGTGTATTATTTCAAAACTAATATGCATGTCTTTTCAGAAAGAAATAACATTAGAAATATTTTTAAATGAAAGCAGTATGCTTTAGGGTCTATATTTTAATCCTCTCTTATCTAAACAACTATTAAATACACAGGACTACAGTTTTCACTAAAAAAGATTGTTCAAACAACAGAAAAAGATATTTCCCACCACATTTTATAGAACATGTAAAATGTAAATGTTCAGTACCAAAAAAAGGCAGGAAGCTTTTCTTGAAATCTTCATTTCATTTTACATCTAAACTGAATAATGGTTGTTTGTGGAGTCTACTTTAATTCTGATCTTCATGGACAAACTAAAATAAGCATTGCATGTATACACAGACACACACTATCTTAAAGACTTATCTTAGGACACTGATTATTTAAAAACATAATTGATAGTTTGCACATTTGTATTTGAAATTTCCTGACATCTATAGACACTTTTACCCTCTAATTCTTCTGTAGCTAAGGAAATGAAATTCTGCAGCATTATCTTCTTTATAGTTTCATAGTTTATTTACATTGATAGATCTCTAAACCAGGTACCTCTGTTCTCCCCTATTCCTTTTAATCATTCTCAAAATGAATGATATTTGTACATTCTTAAATAATTCAGCATGTATAGTAAAGGAGTATCACATACTCTCTAGAAAACATCTGGAAAAGATGTATATTGAGTATTGTTAAAATTCTGCAATCTTCCTTTTTATATTGCATTTGCTGCTTAGTTAATCCTATGTAAGTTTTTAAAAGCATCAGGGAACTTGTGTACTAACATCTCAACACATTGATTATGCTTTCCAGTCCCTAGTTTGATATTTTAATACTATAGTATTTGAAGAACTAGGATATGCATTTCCTGCCCTCAGATTAGCGTTTATATTTCTTCAGGAATACATATATAATATAATAATATAATATAATATAATATAATATATATGTAGAAATAATATATATACGTATATATTCTTATAGCTCATTCATAGTAAAATACAACCTAGGAAATGTCACAAAATTACTTAATACATATCATTTTTGTGCTGTCTTTTGCCCAAGGATGAAGACTAGAATAATCAATTCATTATTAAAAATTGTTGAATATATTCAAGAAAAACAAGAATTTGAAATTTTTCACGATGTGCTTTTTTTGTTACTTGTAGCAGTTCATTAAGGTATAGTTAAAATAAAATATAAGCACTGAAACTATAACTGTGTGATTTTTCTATCATATGAATTCAACTGTGAAAACACTACAACAATTAACATAATAAAGATAGTCATCATCTTCAAAAAGTGTCTTTTGTACCTTCTAACATTTTCCATTTGCTCATCTATATTCAGACCTCTTTGATCCCTTTGGAGTTACATTTTTCTGACAACCAAAATTAAGGAAGGAAAGGTTTCTTTAGCTCACTCTATGAAAGTTTCAGTCCATAATCAGCTGGCTCCAAGTTACAGTGACATGGCAGAGACAACAGTTCAAGGCTGTGGAAGCCAGTAAAAGCAGCAAGATCAAAAAGTGGGGGGAAGAAAGTCTTTTTCTCCCTTATATTGTAAGCAACTACTGCCTACCAGGGCAGGTGTCGCACTTACCCTCTGCTTGTAAAGGATGAGTATGCTTACAAAGTGAGGGCCTGGGCTCCTTGCTGAGGCACTTAAACTTCTAAACATCTCAAATTGACACAAGTCATTAGCCATAACAAATTCATGTATTTCACAAAAATAGAAATAAATACAGTGCTACTTTTTATCTGTCTTCTCAAGCTTGAGATGCATCAATATTAAAAATATAACAAAACTCATATCAATTGCTAAGTAATATTCTACTATATAACTACTCGGCTTATTTCCTCTCTTCTCTCTGTGGTAAGTTTTAGTTTGCTTCCACTTTATAGCAGGTACTCATGAACTTTGCAAGCAGAAGTATATAAAAATAAGTTTTTATTTATCTTGTATGTGTATATAACTGACTTTTTAAGAAACCAAAATAAAAAACTATTTTCTAATGTAGTTAGATGATATTCCATTCTTCCAGAAATATATGGAAGTTCCAGTTCCTCCACACCTTTGTCAACCCTTGTATCAGTAATTTTAGGTTTTTTAATAAATCTTATCACTATCTTGTTTAATTCATATTTCCTTAATGACTAATGACTTTGGGTATCTTTTAATGTGCTCATTTGTCATCTTTTTCAAAACGCTCAAACCTTTTGTCTTTTAAAATTTGGGGTTTTTCTCTTTGTTTCTTTTAGCGAAGTTTTTTACATAGAATGGATGGAACGCCTATAGCCAACAGATTCATAGCCAATGTTTTCTCATTGTCTCTGCTTTGTCTTTTCTTTATCTTGAAAGTATAAATGGAAAACTAGAAAGTAGGGTTTTTGTTTTTTTGTTTGTTTTTGTACCAGGGATCAAACTCACTACTGTGTGCTTACCAGGCTAAGCCACTGAGCTAAATATCCAGCCCTAGAAGTTTTTTTTTTTTAATTTTGAAAAATTAAAAGGCAAAAGTTTGCTGTCTTATGAATTCTAGTGTCACATCCTATGTGAGTTTTCTATCTAGCCAAACATCATGGATTTTACTTTAGATTGTCTTTTTAGAGTTTTGTAGCTCTAGATTTTACATTTAGGTTTATGATCCATTGTGAATTAATTTTTTATGATATGAGGTATATGGGTCCATGTTAAATTTCAATAGCTTCTCCATCCATGTTTATAAATCTCCCTTTTCATTACTGACTTGAATCTATCTTGGTCAGAAACTAATTGATTGTTCATGTAAGGGTGATTCTATTCCTGGAATCTCTACTATGGCCACTTATTGATTTATTATTCTTTATCTCAATCTGACCAGCATATTAATACCTGTAGCTTAATAATAAGCCTTGAAACCAGAAACTGCTAATCCTGTAATTTTTAACCTACTTTTCACATTTGGTTAGGTTATAAATATCTTTTTCATTTCTGTATGAATTTTAGTCTTTTTTCTTCAAATAAACACTGGTTGTATTTTCATCAGGACAGCATTTAATCCGTATAAGATATTGTTTTTCATTATCATTTTACTATTGGTGGTGTTGATATTGTTATGAATATTTTGCATGTGACTGTGGTTCAGGTTAATAGTTCCTTAGGTATTACTGGAAAAGCAGGATTATTCTTGTGGGAAGAAAGAGATAGAAATTCAAGATAGATAAGGCTCAATACAAACCTGATAGCCCTAAATTTTAATTGAAGTAGCAGATGCTTCTCAATTTACATTTGGATCATGTCTGAGTAACGTACTGTATGTCAAAATCATCAATGATCAAAATGAATTTAATACACCTTACCTACTAAACATCATAGATTAACAACACAGTACATTGTGGAATACTGGCTTTTCATCTTTTGCTAAAGTGGTTAACTGGAAGCCTCAACTCTCTGCCACTGCATAGCAACACAAAAGATTATCACACTGCCAAAATTTAGGATGTGTTTTCTACTGAAAACTTATCCTTTTTACATCATCATAAATTATCAAACTGTACATTAAGCCATCATATGTCTGAACCCATCCATACATGTGGTTTTGTCCATACATACATATCTATGATAAAGCTCACTATATAAATTAAGAACAATAATACTAACCATAATAATTAATTATAAAATATAATGATTATAGCAATAAACTAATTTCATATGCTTGCTGTATCTCTTTTTCAGCGTAGGTTACAATTCATATTATAAATAGCTTTATCAGGATTTCAAAATATTTTGTTACTATATAAATGGCTCTGTTTCTAGCAAGCAATTGCAAACATATCCTCACCTTTATCTTCAGTGTGGGTCTTTCAACTATTTACACCTGAAGTGGCAGAACATAGAACAACTTTAAAAACCTTAATTACAGAATTTAGTTGAGCATGAAATGATAAATTCTTTGAAATGTTATATTGTCATTCACTTCAGTAGGTTGATGGCTGGAACACTTAGATTTAATCAAATATTCAGGCACATAAAAGGGTTTTCCATTTAAACAGTTCTTAGGATATCAATTTGAATTCAGTTAAAATTTAATTCACTCAGGATAGAACTTATATTAGGATGGCCTAATCAACAAAGATTCTCAAAATCATTTGTATAATAGTTAACTTTAAATGATTAATAGCTAAGTAAGTATAGTTCAGCATACCAAAACATTTGCTTTTATCACTTTTAATTTTTTTCCAATGTCCATTATGTTTTGTGGGAAATGGTCTCAATTTTCAAATGAGAAATTGAAGCTTAGAGTACATAGGTCATAAGAAAATTGTGATATCAGAATTGGAACATAAGTGCAAAAGTCCACAGGACCAGGTCATATGTGAGTAAGAGCATATGCATGTGGCTACACATTTTGTGTTCATGATATGTGAACTTCATATGCCTATAGCTATGATAATGAAATTTATTGTGAATATATGTCTTAGTTATTTTTACTTATTGCTGAGACAAAATATCTGATGCCTAAAGTTGGAAAAGGAAAGGTTTATTTCTTACAGTTTTTTGAGGTTTCAGTTCATACTCAGTTGGCTCCAAGGCAGGCTGGCATGGTGGGGCCACAGTTCATAGTGGCTGCAAACAGCAAGGCAGAAACTGTCAAGAGAGAGCAAGACACAACTTCCTGCCATTACATCACATCCTGGCTCCACCCCTAAGCCAGTATAGCATTCACTCCCCCAATCCAAGTGCTAGACAATGAACCAATCACAAATGCACAATGCAAAGGCATGAGGCTTGAGGGCCACTGACATAAAATATGACAAATATCTATTAAAATGATACTAAGTAATTCAGCCTTTATTTGTAAACATTAGGCAATAAAATGTAATTCATTACCTCAGGAATCATTTTGAATGTTACATTTTCACATCAAAAATGTTGGAAAAAGAACATAAAAGTGTACATATCAGTGATTATAGTGGGATAATGGTATTTTTTGCTCTTATGAATTTAAAAATTTGACTAATGTGTTGCTTTTATAATAAATAAAAATACTAATAAATAAAAAGCATATTTACTATCACAAAACTCAAGTTGTAAATAAAACAATCAAAACTATTCTGTCTTTTATTCAACAGTTTCTGGAAAATATGGCTTGATTTCCATTTCCTGTTTTACAGTTACAAATAAAAATAACTCAAACTTTTTTAGCTTTTCAAAATATTTAACTTTCTAACACAAAGCCAAAATAATAAATAAACTCAAAAATTCCTTAAACACATATTTGTCAGAATTATAAGATATATTCCATAGATACATTAAATTATCCTTCTTCTTAAATAATAAATTGTACATACTTTTTGGAAAAATGTAAAACCCTCATTTATTAAAAAACTTTAAAACTTCGGTATTAGAATTGGCTGCAGTTGCAAGGATATTAAACTAGAGGCTTTCCCACATGTGTATGTATGTGATGTTCAGTGCTTTTAATTTCAAAATTTATGTCAAGCAAAAGAATATAAGTGAACTTTGGTAACGATGGAAACTTCCTATGCCATCTCTGTGGAAGTAGGCATGGGCATATAAATGTATTTGTGAAAGTTGACTGAATTTTAAATATATATAACTTTCACAACTTTGATCTTAAGAAGCATATACCATAAAGAAGTTCCACTCCTAGGTTTTTTGGTGGAACCAAGAGACAAAGCAGGAAAGCAACTATTATTCCATTATGACATGGATCACTCTTTACCATGACACCTGATGAAAAAATTTACTCTTAGTAATGTTTATACTTTTATATACAAGAATTTCAAAATTACAGGATATTTGAATAGAAAAGAATGGGTAGTTACCAAGGGCCAAGGAAGAGGGTGGGGAGATGAGAAGAGCAAATGAGATGCGTGTGGTTCTGTACCTGTGACAGGAGAAATACTTCACCTGCCAGAACTGATCTGTATCTTTAAATAGTGACAGACACACAAATTGTCACATTTGATTCATTTTTTTTCACGTTTGATTTTTTTTAAAGTACTGGGATTAGGCTTCTGAATCTCAAGGAAGAAGCCTTCCCCAGAAATACACTGACCAAAAGCTCAGAAGAACAATTTATGTGTATTAAATAGGTTGAACTGATGACATCTCAGTTAAAAACATGTTGAACATGCAGTTTTTGAAGGATATACCATCTTATATCTGAAAAATTGCTAATGATAATATCCTGTATGTATTGTTTTTCAAAATATATGAGATACTTTTCCACTCATATAATTTTTATCATTTAATCTACCTACAATCTTATGATAGTGATATTATTCTTACTTTATAGGAGAGCAGGGGTTCCCAACTCTATTCTGTGGCCTTTGAAGAACTGGGCCACACAGCAGATGAGTGAGTGAAACTTCATATATGTTTATAGCTGCTTCTCACCCTCAAATGGTTGCCTGAGCTCCGCTTTCTGCTGTTCAAAAATGGCATTAGATTCTCACAGTGATGAACTGTTGATGTGAGAGGATCTAGGTCATGCTCTAATTTTGAGCATCTTACTCTGATGATCTGAGGTGAAGCTGAGGCAGTGACACTAGCACTGGGGTGTGGCTGCAAATACTGGTTGACTTTAGCAGAGAAGTTTAAATACACAGAGACCATAATAAATTGATTTCTTACAGACTTATATTAAAACCCAATCAGTGAGTAGTAAGTGACATCTGGTGTAGTAAGCTGCATCTGGTGCCAGGCTTCATAGTGACAAATAAGTCATACACTTCATCAGACACCTGAATCTGATGTCAGGATTTAAGTCAGAATCTGACATTTATTTTAGTCCATGTGTGGTCTGCCCATTATTTTATTTACCACATTTGTGCATGCCTACCTCTTGCAGTGTGCACTTATATCAGTCACAGTTTTAGTAAGCACACCAGCTATCTCCACCCAAAATGAGTAAAAAGTCATTGGAGAGATTTTTTAAAAAGAGGAAAGACACAATGTAGACACAACAAAAGATTTTAAGACAGCCAAAAATGGAATGATAAGCTCAAAAGGAAATATCTACTAGAATTTTATTTAAATTATATGCTCATTTCAGCAAGTGATTCACATTTACCAAACCTGCTTCATAAAACATGTAGCAAACAGCTAGCCAGCAAAGCCATGAAGCGTTCAGAACTGCTTTGACATAGTGAGACCAAGCAACCTGTATTAAAGGATAAGCATTGGAGTTTTTCAAAAGAAAATAAGGTAAACATGAAGAAAAGAAGCAGTTATTGAAGGTTGCTCCTTCACCAAATGTATCTGTATTAAGTGCATTATGTTGAATCACGTTGTGAAAGCTAAGGAGTCCTTCACTATTGGTGAAGAACTGATCCTTGCTGCTGATAAGGACACTGTTGTGAGCCTTTAGGAGAAGCTACAGTTTGAAAGGTAGGATATATTCCTCTTCCCACTAGCATCATAGCTAAATGAATGGATGAGATGGCAGAGGGTATTGGGGCACAAGTGTTAAAGAGAATCAATGTGTCACTCACTGTAGTATTAAGTTTGCCAATGTGGACAACAGGGCAACAATGCTTGTTTTTTGTGTGATGCAAAAAACTTTTCAGAAAAGATGCAAGAAGATATGTTATGTGCACTTTTGTTGCCAAGCAACACCACAGATGACAACTATTCAAGTCTTGAAATGATTATGTATTTACAAATGAGAAAAACTTGACTGGTGATTTTGTTGGTATATGTGTGGATGGAGTGGCTAGCATGACTGGACAGCTTTCTGGTTTCACTACTTAGGTCAAGAGAAAGTAACTTTGCATGTCAATCTATGCATTGTCCTGTCCATAGAGAAATGCTGATTAATTGAAAAAGTTCACCTGAACTTAGAAGTATTCTGCAGGGTGTCATGAAAATTATCAACTGCAATATAATATACGCCCTTCATTTGTGTCTATTTATGCAGCTCTTTGGGAAATGGATACAGAACACAGTCCTTTCTTATTCACAGAAGTAAGATCGTATGGCTTGCCAAAGGTAGATCATGGACCAAAATTTTTGAGTTAGAAGAAACTGACCAAAAATTTCTTTTAGAAAAGCAATCAAATCTGGCAGCATATTTCATAGACATAGAATGCATTGCAATATTTACCTACATTGTGTGACATAGTCAACCTATTCAATGGACCCAATCTGTGGTAACTTCATTAGAGATTTACAAATCATTACTGAAAATGAAATACATCTGAAATAAATATATGCATATAAAGCTGTACAAAAATTAGCATTCCTTAAATAAAAATAATAAAATTATAATAATATATAAATTATATATAAATATTTATATTTATTTATATATTTATATATATTTATTTATATTTATATTTATTAAATATATATAAATATTTATATTTATTATATATATTTGTATACAATATATAAATATATAAATTATAATAAAATTATCATCCTCATGAATAATTTTTGTAACTCTAGTGAAGCTAGCCTTTACGCCCAGTATTTTGCAGAACACACTGTTGACTTATTCCAATGAATAAATCAAATCAAGAATATTATACACTTATAAGCCCTGCTTGCTCAATATTAAACAATAAAAACTTCTGTGTATATATTTGTCTCTCTCAGGGTGACCCTAAAAAATTAATGTGCAGTTGGTTTCCTTCCAGCCTGTCACTACCACCAAGCACCACTTTTATTTAAACTCTTTAAGCCAATCGTAAGGAAACCAGACAAGCAATAAATATGATTAAAAGTCTGAAGTATTTGGTATACCCAGAGAACAGATGTGGTAAAGTGCGTAAGATATCATAAAATAACCTCTAAATCTATCATAGCACCTGCTCTGTAATTTTATAAGGATCTTTTCTGAAAAATTGTGAAGCATAGTTAGAAAGACTACATGTTGCAAACTGTAGATAACTTATGGGCAAAATCCATCAAATTGGAAAGTGTAATGTTAAAAATGTTCTTTACACAAAGTATTATTTGGCTGGCATAGAATGGAATATAAGTTATTCAGTCTGCACAGGTTAGGTAAATTGTGTGATAAAAAGCACACAATACTCTGAACAGCTTTAACATCGTTTACCTATATGATAAAGTGCAGTGATGGCAAACCTTTTAGCGCTTTTAGCGATAACAAATACCCCACAGTCACACATGTGCCATAGGTTCACCATCCCTGATACAGGGAGTAGTACAGAATTCATAGCTTTTCAAAAAAGCTATGCTCTCAGAAACATCAATGCCACTTTAAAGCTACTTCTTACTCAGCTCTCCACATGGAAAACTTTAATAAGTATTTTTTGACCAAAAAATAGTGTCAGCGTGTCTGTTCAATGGCTCATAAAGACAGGTGTAAAAATTCACTTGTTCTTAAATCTGATGTTATTCCTATTGTGATAAGAAACTAAAACAAAATCTGAAAACACAAATTCTCCTTTAAAATGAGAATTTGAGTTGAATCAAGTGCCAAATATGTTCAAGATTGGCCTAACACACACGCTGCACATACACAGAGGATGAATGATAGATTAGACAGGTAAATAGACCTGTATAGGAGATATATACAAATAAACTACAAATATGTTCATGCATTTAGTAATGTATGCTGGACTGTTCTTCATCCTTCATTCTCTTGTGTGTGCCTCAAAACCCTGCGATGTTACTACTGCCCGACACTTACAAACAGTACTTTTTTTAAAATTTACAAAACTGATGATTGCCATATGTTATGGCTACTTAACCATAGCAGTTGTCACAATTTTCTTGTCTTCCTGCCTTACTACTCCCTCTTTTTTTGATTTCAGGAAAATACCTCTGTTCAATCATTTGAATGTTTTTCCTAAGTCTCTCATGAGATTTCTTTCCCCTTATTATCCTTTATGTGTTGGTATTTCCCAGGGCTCCTCTAGGTCTTTTAGTATTTTTTATCTATTCATTCTCTTGGATAGTCTCATTCTCATCTATGGCTTCAACTATTACACATACACTATTGATGGCAAAATATTTTTCTATTACACATACACTATTGATGGCAAAATATTTTTCTATTACACATACACTATTGATGGCAAAAAATTTTTATTTTTCTTTATGATTGCGTATTCAATCGGTGATCAAACACTCTGTTGTTAATATTTTTGTGGACAACACTCAGCGTGTGCCAAATTAAAATCTTTAGCTCAGCCCATAAACATATTTCTTTATTCTCTTTTTAATTTTAATTTTTATTAGTGTATGTTCCCATTACATAATGATTACCTTCATCATGAGGAGTACATGGCTATAACATCTCTTTCTTTCTACCTTCTATTCTCCAATTGTCTCTCCATCTCTTAATCACTTCTTTTTGCAAACTGTCTAGCTCCAAGTTTCCTATTATCTTTTATTTTGCTCCTTAAGTCGTGCATGCTTTGGGTTTCTGGTATAAGATAAATGTAGTGATATTTAATCTTTGGTGTTTGGTTTATTTCACTTAACATTATCATCTCAACTTGCATCCAGTTTCCTACAAAGAACCCCAGTTTATCTCCATTTGGGGGCACAATGGTATCCACTGTGTATAAATACCACATTTTGTCTCTACCTTCCTCTGTTGGTGGACATAGAGACTGCTTTCAAAATTCAGCTATTACGAGTTTTGCTGCTATAAACGTATATATGCGTGTATCACTCTAATATGATGTATTTAACTCTTTTTGAAAGATACCTAGAAGAAGAATAGTGAATTTGAATGGAGTTTGCATTTTAGTTTCTAGAAATAATCTCCATAATGCTTTTCATAGAGGTTGTACTACCTTTTTTTTCTTTCTTTTTTTCATTTTACTTAAGGAGAAAAAGAAAAAAAATAGAAAAATGGTACAAGTTATACAGAATTTCAGAAAAATAAACAGTAGGAAATCACTAGTTAATACATTACATATTGTCATCTTAGAAATAGTTGTTCAAGTTACAAAATTAAAGCATATAAAGTGGACATTTAAACAACGACACAGCAGTTCTGTTCAATGATCCAACAAAACTCAGTAATATGATTATCTATCTTACACTCTTAAATATACATGCAGTTATATCCTTTAAAGCACTTTCTTTTCCTCTCATTTGCACAATGACAATTACAAATTTTGGGTTTTATTACTCCCACAGTTCTAATTACATTTTTTGAAGAGAGTAAAATCAAATGTAACATAACAGAACAGAGTCAGTCAAATCAAAAGGATGGACATAATACATAATTTAAAAACAAAATACACCCGGTACCAATAAAAATGAAAAAGACAAAAAAAAATACAAGGTGATCAACAATGGTTACCATAATGCCTCTTGCTATTTTAAAAAGAATTGCCTGTATCATCAGTTATAATAAAATTGAACAAAACAGTAAAGAACAAAACCAATAAAGCCAAAACATTGAAGACATTACAGGACTTCAAAAGAAGATAATAGTCAACCAGAATGGTTGATCATAATGAATCTTATTCTCTTCACAGTTGTTGCCTATACTTTCAAACTTGGTACAATCAAGCAAAACAGAATAGAGGAAAATCAGTCAAAACAAGATGGTGAGAGCAATACAGAGTTTCAAATCAAGTTAATAGGAAATCAAAGTGGGTTACTATAATATATGCTGCTTTTTTATTTATTGTTCCCTTAATTAAAAAGATAAAAATAAAAAAAGTAAATAATAAAGAAAAGAGATTGAGATAAAAGAGGGCACAACAACAAAACAGTGCAGGTCAAAACATAACCATTTAAGCAAAGTAGTGTTGCACCACAAGATAACACAACATAAAAGTAGTTACAATATTGTCTCTTTCCTTGAAATCTTTGAGTATAACTTTGTATACTGTAGCATCAAACGTATCAAGACAATGTAAAACGGTTCAAGGGAATGACAATATTACAGGGTATTTAGAATCAACTAACAGAAAATGAATGATGGTTTCTGTATAATCTCCTTGTCTATAAAAGTTTTTGTTTATATTATCACATATAATAAAATCCAATAAGATACAACATGTTAAGACCGATGGAGACAGAAGAACAAAAGCTTGATGGGACTTCAAAACAAGATGATATTAAATCAGCACTAGCTATTATGATGTCTTGTTTTCTCCAAAATAGCTGTTCCTACCATCAAACTTTCTCTGCTTCATTTCTATTGAGCTCTTTTTCTGTCATTAGTTGTCAGTTTGTCTTCTTCATTTTGCTTTCTGCTCCATTCATTGTGGCCTCTCTGCCACTGTTTTGGAATCTTGGTATTTTCCTTTTCTGGAATATCCTGCAATATTCTCTGTAGAGTTGAATTGGTGGTTGCAAATTCCCCTAGTTCCTCTTTAACCTGTAAGCACCTTGTTTTTCCATCAATTTCTAGGGACAGTTGTGCAGGATATATCAATCTTGGCTGGAGGTTATTATCTTTCAAAGCTTGAATTATTCCCCCCCACGTTCTTCGTGATTTGATGGTTTGTGCCAAGAAGTCTGCTGTAATTCTGATGGTTGTTCCCTTGTAAGTGATCTGTTTCTTGTCTCTAATGGCTTTTAATATTCTGTTCTTACATTGGATTTCTGGAACTTTGATTATTATATGCCTGGGTGTAGCTCTCTTTGGGTTGTAGGTGGCTGGGGTTCTGTATGCCTCATGCAGTATCTTTACCTTTTGCTAAATTAGGTAAATTCTCCTGGATTATTTCTGTGAATACCTTTTGTAGTCCATTTGTTTGTGTCCCTACTTCTGCTTTTATGTTCTTAATTCTTAAATTATGGATCCTCTTATCATCTTCTAGCCTTTGTATTATTGCTGTTTGTTTTCTTGTTATTTTTTTTTTAATTTTATTTAAGGAGAAAAGAAAAAAAAAGCAGGGAAAGGGTACAAGTTATACAGATTTACAGAAAAAAATGAACAGTAGGAAATCACTAGTTAATGGATTACATATTGTCATCTTAGAAATAATTGTTCAAGTCACAAAATTAAAGCTTGTAAAGTGGACATTCCATCAATGATACTGCAAACAGTTCTGTTCATTGATCCAATAAAACTCTGTGATATCATTTTCTATCTTATACACTTAAATATACATGCAGTTATATAGTTTGGAGCACTTTCTTTTCCTCTCTTTTGTACCATGACTATTACACATTTTGGGTTTCATTGCTCCCACTGTTCTTATTACTTTTTTGGAAGAGAGTAAAACCAAATGTGACATAACAGAACAGAATTGGTCAAGTCAAAAGGGTGGACATAATAGATAATGTAAAAACATAATACAAGGTGATCAACAATGGTTACTATAATGCCTCCCGCTATCTCTAATAGAATTGCCTATATCGTTAGTTATAATACAATTGAACAAAACAGTAAAGAATAAAACCGACAAAACCAAAACATTGGAGACATTGTAGGTCTTCAAAAGTAGATAAAAGTCAACAAGAATGGGCGTCATAATGAATCTCATTATCTTCACAGCTGATGCCTAAACTTTCGAACCTGATACTATCCAGCAAAACAGAATAGGGGAACATCAGTTAAAAACCAGATGGTGAGAGTAATACAGGGCTTTAAATCAAGGTAATGAAAAGTCAAAGTGGGTTACTATAATATATCCTGCTATTTTTTTCCTTTAATTAAAAGGATAAAGATAAAAAAGTAAATAATGGAGTGGAGATTGAGATAAAAGAGGGCATAACAACGAAACAGTGCAGATCAAAACATAACCATTTAAGCAGAATAGTGTTTCACCATCAGATAATCCTAACCTAAAAGTAGTTACCATATTGTCTCTTTCTTTGAAATCCTTGAGTACAACTTCATATACTGTAGCATTAAGTATATCAAAACAATGTAAAACCATTCAAGAGAATGACAGCATTACAGAGTATTTAGAATCGACTAACAGAAAATGAATAATGGTTTCTGTATAATCTTCTTGTCCTTACAAGGTTTTTGCTTATACTATCGTACATAATAAAATCCAGTAAGATACAACCTATTTAGACCATTAGAGACAGAAGGACAAAAGCTAGATGAGACTTCAAAACAAGATGATACTAAATCAGTATTACCTATTAAGATGTCATTTTCTCCAAAATAGCTGTTCCTATCATCCAATCTTCTCTGCCTCATTTCTGTTGAGCTCTTTTTCTGTCAGTAGCTGTCAGTTTGTCTTCTTCATTTTGTTCTCTGCTCCATTCGTTGTGGCCTCTCTGCCATTATTTCTGGATTCTTTGTATTTTTCTTTTTTTAGAATATCCTGCAATACTCTCTGTAGAGTTGAATTGGTGGTTGCAAATTCCCCCAGTTCCTCTTTACCCTGGAAGCACCGTGTTTTTCCATCAATTTCCAGGGACAGTTGTGCAGGATATCTCAATCTTGGCTGGAGATTATTATCTTTCAAAGCTTGAATTATTTCCCCCCACGCTCTTCGTGATTTGATGGTTTGTGCCGAGAAATCTGCTGTAATTCTGATGGGTGTTCCCTTGTAAGTGGTCTGTTTCTTGTCTCTTACAGCTTTTAATATTCTGTTCTTGTATTGAATTTCTGGAATTTTTATTATTATATGCCTGGGTGTTGCTCTGTTTGGGTTGTAGGTAGCTGGGGTCCTGTATGCCTCATACATCTGAGTATCTTTACCTTTTGCTAAATTAGGAAAATTCTCCTGGATTATTTCTGTGAGTAGCTTTTGTAGTTCACTCGTTTGTGTCCCTACTTCTTCTTTTATGTTCTTAATCCTTAAGTTATGGATCCTCTTATCATCTTCTTGTCTTTGTATTATTGCTGTTTGTTTTTTTGTTATTTTTAAGAAGTTTTTCATTTCATTCTCCCATATTACAAGTCTGCCCTCCAGTTCAGATAGTCTGTCCTTAGTTTCTTTCAAGCTGTTATGCCAGTCTTCTATAGACTTCTTAGTATCTTGGTAGTCCCTTTGAACCTGTTTCACGTATTCTATGCTTTCTCTGTTTTCTCCATCAAACAATTCTCCCCTCTTTTTCTGTTCTTCCATTCCACCGCCTGTTTTTTCTTGGGTGGTACTTAGCATTTCTCTAACTATTCTGCATACTTCTAGCTTCAGGTCGTTGATAACTTCATTCCTGAATTGGTCTATGAGGCTCTCTATATGGTGCCTTATGTATATTGGTGCGGTGTCTGCTATTGCCTGTTTCTCAGAATTGGGGGCCGAGGAGCCTTTCTTGTTGCTGCCTCTTCCCATGCTGCCTCTTCTTCTCTGTTCCTTATATATGCAAGCTTATATAAGAGGCCCAGCTTCTCTCCCAGTCAGCCACAGCCTGATCGAATTGCGCCAGTTAGGTGTTCCCGCTCACCGCTGCGCACCAGGGAGTTACGGACCAGGCAGCCTACGCGTCTCCCCTCCCGGCCACCGTCAGGCTCTGGGATCTGGGTTGGGACAGTCTACCAGGTCCGCCGGCAGCGTCACGCAGGCCAGGCACTTTTCACCAATCCCGCCCGAGAGGGGGATGTGTGGCTGGAGTCGCCACCGCGCCCCGCTCCCGCAGGACTGCTCAGACCCAGAAAGTCCTCCGCTGGAGTCAAACTGTGGTAGAGTGTCAGCTTCTCTCACTCACCTCACCACAAGTCAGTGCACGCCTCCCTGCCGTTCGCAGATTTCTGTTCTCAGAGCTTCTGCGCGTCTCTCTCCTTGCCGAGCCACTGTAGAGGCAGCCAGCCGCCGTGCGGCGGGAAACCCAAATCGCGGCTTACAATGGCGCGGGGTCCAGCCTCCACACTGAGGCTTTTCTGTTCCTGTTTTAGCACCAGGAATGCATTCCAAGTTGGTTTCTCTCAGCCCAGTTCGATCCTGAGTCAGCGGAGCATATCTCCACCTGCTTATGTCTCCTTAGTCCGCACCATTCCTGGCTTCTGAGCCGAGTCTTTCAGAGAGCCTCCGGTAATTGCTGTTATCTGTCCGCCATGTTTTCCCGGAAGTCTCCTTTCTTGTTATTTTTAAGAAGTTTTTCATTTCATGCTCTCACATTACAAATCTGTCCTCCAGTTCAGATGATCTATCCTTAGTTTCTTTCAAGCTGTTATGCCAGCTTTCAATAGAGTTTTTACTTTCCTGGTAATCTCTTTGAACCTGCTTCACATATTCTGTGTTTTCTCTGTTTTCTCCATCAAACACTTCTCCCCTTTTTTGTGTTCTTCCATTCCACCATCTGTTTTTTCTTGGGTGGTGCTTAGCCTTTTTCTAACTATTCTACTTATATCTTGCTTTATTTCATTAAATACTTCACTTTTGAACTCCTCTATGAGGCTCCGGAGATATTGCTTTATGTCTATTGGTGCTGTGTCTGATATTGCATGTTTTCTGTCCTCATTCTCCTTTGCATTTACTTTCCTGGATCAGTGTTCTCAGGATTGGGGACTGAGGACCTTTTCTTGTTGCTCCCTCTTCCCATACTTTTTGTTCCCTACATACAAGCATATATAGGATGCCCTGTTCCTTTCTTTGTTGGTTACAGTTTGTTTGAATCCACTGGCTAGGTGTTCCCACCAACTGCAGTGTACTAGGGAGACACAGACCTGGGCAGCCTCTGCTGGGCCTGCCCTCCAGTAGAACCTACTGAAGACTTCACTGCTAGGGTGCACCACCAGGCGCTGGGACCTGGTTTGGTCTAGCCTACTGGGTATTAATCCGCGGCGTCACCCAGGCCAAGCACTCCTCACCAATTCCGCTTGAGAGGGGAATATGTGACTAAAGTCACTGCAGCGTCCTGTTCCGGCTAGTCTGCCGGGTCCCAGAATGTCCTTTGCTGGGGCCTCCTACTCTATGGAAGGGTCCCCATTCCGCTCACTCACCACAGGTCAATGCAGGGCTCCCCGCCAGTCCCTCTCTCAACTCCGTTCGCCGATTCCCACTATCAGAGCTTTCGCGCGTCTCTCACTCTGCTGTGCTGATTCAGATGCAGCGGTGGTGGCAGGAATTCAAATCACAGCTTCCAGAGGCATGGGTTCCAGCTTCTGCACTGAGATTTTATCTGTTCCGGTTATAGCACCAGGATTGCATTTCTAGTTGGTCTCTCAGCTTAGTTTGTTCCTGGTCAGCAGGGTATATCTCCCCTTGCTTAGGATTCCTCACACTTCACCATAGCTGGATTCTAAGCTGGATATCTCATAGAGCCTCCGTAGTTGCTGTTATCTATCTGCCATGCTCTCCCGGAAGCAAGGTTGTGCTACTTTATATTACTACCACCAATATAGAAGTGTTCCTTTTCCCTCAGAAACTGGTCAGAATATATTATTTGATGTCTTGGTGATAACCACTATTTTCTGGAGTAACATAGCATTTTGATGTTACTTTAATCTACATTGTTCTAATGGTCAGAGCTGTTAGACACTTTTTTGAACAGTTTGTACTTCTTATGAGCAGTGACTGTATTTTGTGCACAGTTTTAAGAGATTAACACTGGTTAACATATTGCCTATGTTGTCATCAAAGTAATTGTTCAGGTTACAAGATATAGGAATGAAAAATGATCAAACAATTGAACAACTAAAGCACAAACTGCTCTTTTTGATGAACTAACAAACATTAGTAGCTTAGTTATCTTCTTGCATACATATATATTTAAATATCATATGTAATGTTTCTTTCACTTTCATAGTATCAATTATACATTTTGAGTGTTATTTACTGTTTCAGGTTTTATACTAGGGAGGCAATATGATATTTACACATGTGAGTCTGATTTATTCCATGTAAGAGTATGGTCTCAAATTGCAGCCATTTACCTATAAATACCTCAAGTTTATCCTTCTTTATAGCTGGGAAATACTCCATTGTATAAAACTACCACATCTTTTTTTATCTATTCTGTAGTTGATTGGCATTTGGGTTGTTTCCAAGATTTAGCTATTACAAATTGTGCTACTATACACATGGGTGCACATATGTGGCATTACATTTTGATTCTTCTGGGGAAATACCCAGAAAAGGAATAGCTGGATTGAATGGGACCTCCAATCCTGTTTGGTTTTTTTTTTTTTTTTTGTTTTTTTTTTTTGAGCAATCTTCATACTGATTTCCACAGTGGTTGTACCAGTCTATAATCCCACCAACAGTGAAGAAGATTTCCTTTCTCTCACAGCCACATGACTTAAAACCAAGGTGATCAACAATTACCATAATGCTTCTTGTTATCTTCAAAAGAATTGCCCATACCATCAGATATAATAAAATTGACCATAACAGTACAGAATAAAAGCAATAAAAGCAAAGCCTTGGAGACATTAGAGGACTTCAAAAGAAGATAATAGTCAAGCCAGAATATGTATCATAGTGAATCTTACTATTTTCAAAGTGGTTGCCTATACCCTCAGACTTGATACTTTCAAACAAAACAGATTTGAATAAAATCAGTTGAAACAAGACAGTGAAAGCAACAGAGGGCTTCAAATTAAGTTAATAGGAAATTAAAATGGTTACCATAGTATATCCTGCTATCTTTGGAATAGCTGTCCATACCATCAAGTAGACAAACTGGAACATAATATAACTAACAAGAGCAATGAAAACAATGTGCATTTCAAATCATGATATAAGATTACCAATGTCCTCTGCCTTCCCTATTTAGACAACCCCTCCCCTTTCACTTTCCCAGGGTGCATTGTACATTTTTGTATCCCACTAATTCCTTTAGTTTTTAGATTAGGGAGGCAATCCATTATTCACCTAAGTGATTCTGAATCTTTTTACCCCTGAATTTGGTCCAAGTTGTATCCATTTACCTACAAGACCTTAAGGTTTCCTTTCTTATAGCTGAATAATTCTCCATTGCATAAAAGTGTTATGTCTTTCCAACCAATCTGCAGCTGATGAGCAAGCTAACCCCACTTTTTTCTGGTTGCCTGTCACACAGAGCGTTATTTTCTCATCTTGACTTTCAGTTTATAAACTCTCTTTCAGGTTAACTATATTTCTTATATAGAGCATCTTGATGGACCCTATCTCCTGATGCACTCTGTCTGTGTTTCTTTTTATTAGTGTATCGAGGCCATCTATATTAGTGATTATAGCCAACCTTCTATGCCTCATTTCTGTCATGCTATTTTCCTGGCATTGTTTGTCTACTTCTCCCCTTCATTCCACTGTCTTTCCCATACAGTGAGCCCCCTCTGCTGCTGTTTCTGAAACCATGGTATTTTTTTCTCTCTCTCTAGAATGTCCTTTAGTATTTTTGTAGGGTTGGATTGGTGGTCATGAACTCCCCTAGTTCCTCTTTGTCATGGAAGCATCTTGTTTCTCCATCAATTTTGAGAGATAGTTTTCCAGGGTACATCAATCTGGGTTGGAGGTTATTTTCTTTCAGGGCTTGGAATACTTCACTCCAAGCTCTTCTTGATTTGATGGTTTTTGTCAATAAGTCTGTCCTGATTCTGACAGATTTTCCTTTATAGGTGATCTGCTCCTTTTCTCTGACAGCTTTTAATATTCTGTTCTTGTGTTTAACTTCTTGGATCTTGATTATTATATGTCTGGGTGTAGATCTACTTATTATAGCTGGCTGGAGTTCGGTATGCCTCATATATCTGAATATCATTTCCTTTTCCAATGCTTGAGAAGTTTTCTTTAATTATTGCTGTAAATAGCCTTTGCATTTCATTTATGTTTACCCCTGCTTTTTCATTCAGGTTTTTTCTTCTTCAGTTATAGATCCTCTTGTCATCTTCTAGCTTTTGTATTGTTACTTCCTGGTTCCTTGTTACTTTTAAGGGATCTTTCCTTTCGTGATCTCAAGTTGCAATACTGTCTTCAAGGCTTGATAGTTTATCTTTAATTTTTTTCAGTTTTGCCAGCTTTCAATGAAGTTTTTCATTTCCTGATTAATCTCTTTGAATCTGTTTCATGTATTCTAAATTTTCTTATATTCTTCATTGGAATTTTTCCTCCTTTTTCTATGGTCCTCTATTCTTCCATCTGTGTCTTCTTGACACTTTTAGCATTTCTTTTATTATTTTTCTTTTATCTTCCTTTACTTGTATTAGGATTTCTGTTTTAAGTTCTTTTATTTTCATTAAGTTGTTTCTTTATGACAGTTGTTGTTGCTTCAGAAACTGCAGGTGTACAATCCCCAATCTCTTCTGTGTTTACCTCTCCTGGGCCAGTACTACGGGCCCTGGATTGTAGGCCAGAGACTGCCTTTTGTTTCTTCGTCTTGTCATGTTCCTGGTTTCTTCTAGACAAGTGGGTAATGGGGTCCCAGCACTTCCTGTATTGGTTATACTTACTTTGGAGCATGCTGGCTAGGGATTTCTGCTATTTGCTGCTTTCCCCAATCTGCTGGTGACTACTGGGGTATAAGCAGGGGTGGGGCAGGCTGGCCTTTCCCTTCTGAGCTGGTTAATCACTCTGAGTCTTGACCATTTTAGTGTGTGTGTCACAGGGGCCAGATTGGTTAGGGATAGCTTTAGGGAAATCTTAGCCTTGGCTATTGGATCACACACAGGGGTGAAATTCAGTCCAAGCAATTTTCACCAATCTGCCTGCATGCACTAGAAGTGGCTGAATGAGGCTGGCTGCAGTTCCGGTTCTGGGCTTATCCTTGCCTACCTCCAAAATTGCACCTGACAAATCACCCACTGCTGTGGGAGGACTGAGTCTCCCACACTCACTGCCAGCCAGTGCAGATCTCTGGTCCGCTGCTGCCCTCTGCCACCACATTTTCCTGCAGAGGCCTTCAGGCTTGCCAGCCCCCAGCTTCACCGTTGCCAGGTGCCGCGGCCAGTGCGGGGAAGGAGTCAGGTGAGAGACTGAAGACACAGGGAGACCAGTTGCTCAGGAGGCAAAAGGCGATTTATTGAAGGACTACAGAGTTTTTATAATGTTTCAAAACAAAGAGCAGTACAAGTCACTTCAGGACACTTTCTTGTGCACACAGCAAAGGTAAACATGCTCCTGGGCCCGTGAGAAACTTCTATGTTGTTCAGCCCAGGAGGTAAACATGTTCTTGGGCCCATGAGAAACTTCTATTGTTTATGTTATGAAGCTTTTCCCAGGTTAATATCAGCGCGATGCTTTGTCTAGAAGGCTGAGGTCACTGCAGGATGAGGAACTGATTGAGGTCCAGCTTCAGTGTGTGGTTGCCCACACCCGTTCACTGCCGGACCCCTGGCTCCTGTTCCCAACATATCCCCCTTATTTCTTAGACAAAGCGTCGCATGGGAATTTCATTAGCAGTTGATTCTAACTTAAAACGTTTTAAGTCCAAACGCACATTTCTCATTTGCCCAACAACAGTTCTCACAAAATATGGAAAAATTGTTATCATGACAATAAATGCCAGAGCTCCAATACCAGCTAGAATGATAAAATGCGAAATGCCCGTGAGGCTTGGGAAATGGCTGGTTAATGCGTTGAATATTTGCTCAGTTTCTTTTGCTATGTCAACTTTTATTGCTGGTGCATTGGTTATATCTTGGATAGTCTTATGCAGCTTAAGCAAATCTAGAGAAGTATTGGAATTATGTCATATTCCTAGCAAATGATTTTTCACCCTATCCCAAGGTACATCACTTTCATTATATCTATGTGAAGTGACACAAATATGTTCATATAAGGCATGACATTTCAAAGATGATTGTACTTGCAAAGCATATAATTGATCTCCTAAGGTTATTACTGTATCTTGTAGAGCATTTAATTTTCGTTCAATCAGACTATCCCAACTTTCCTGTATTTTCAAAACCAAAGAAACATTATGGGATAACTCATTAACATAAGATGCAGTTTGCACACTTTCTGTAAGAGATATTGCGGACATTGCAGTGGAGGCTATCAAAGTAATAAGTGCAGCAATTCCAGTCACTAACATCCCAACAAATCGTTTGGTCCGATTTAAAAGCTTAGTTAATTTTTGCAAAATAATCACAGAAGGATCTTGATACCACTCTGTGGTGATATTAACAGGTAAAAATACAAATGGAGGTTGTTTGACCAGTAATATGGATGAGTGGTTTCGTGAAGCATTAACACAATTGGATAAGATGCAATCTTTACAAGTAATTTCATAAGATTCATTGTTCTTATTTACAGTAAGTTCTCCACTTATAACACCATATGGTTCAGAAATACAAGCTATGATAGTTACATTTTTTACTGTGCCATTAACAGAAATAGCATCCTGTGTCCCTATATGTTGCCATACAACTTTTTCCTTTGCAACAGCAATATAATCAAGTGCCGCAACCAACTTCCACAGCATGGTAAAAAAGGTGATGTTATTCCTTGTCCATATTCCATATAATAAATTTCGGGGCCTGTAGGTTGTTTCTCTGTAATCACTCCAATCACATAGATCTTTGTAACATATAGTATAATTATGATGGCACAAACGCCATGAGGGTCCATATACACTTTTGCTTGGATATTTTTGTCTACATTCTGGAATATGCTCAGGGGGATTGCCTTTTCCCACTCTAGTTTCACTACTGTTGCGAAATACATACATCATCTCTACTCCCCAGTGCATTCCATTAGTAAAGTTTCCATCCCAATCAGAATATCTTTCCATTAATGTACAATTCTTATTTGTTTTAGAAAAACATAGGGGTAATGAAGCAGACATTCCAGTATAATTATATACAATAGAGATAGGTTGTATATGAGTGGAAGAAGGAAAACTTAAGACACGAGTATTATTTACATAAACAGTAACATCATCGTTGTCGCCCCATGACATAGGGTGCAACAAAGGAGGATTAGGTACAAATGCCCAATAATTATCCGCCCACACAGGCATACAAAATGTATGCAAAACCCAAATAATGCTTAACAGTTGAGCCAAAAACAGAAGAGTTTCATCTCTTGTCGCCCGAGGCCTTCTGGTCGTTGTTCTCATCCTCGAGGTCACGGTTAGTCGAAGCATCATCCTGCGCAATTTTTCTATCTTGCTCTTGGGCATGTCGTACACAGCGTTCTGGGATCCACCTGGGTGTATCAGCGTCTGTGGGAAAAACACAAACATACCCTCTTCCCCATATCAATACTGGGTCAGGGCCATGTAATAGATTAGTTAACGGGTCTTTCCAATAAACCATTGGCTTGGAGGGCAAATCAGGAGACCAATGTCTCTCAGCTGCAGATCTATTGGAAGCATCAAAAATTAAAAAATTAAGAACGTAAAGAGCATGGTTAAGAAGGGTTTTGGGAGAATACTTATACCATCTCCCCCTTTTTAATTTCTTTAATGTGTTTTTTAGTGAGAGATTAGCACGTTCAACAATTCCTTGTCCTTGAGGATTATAAGGCAGTCCAGTAACATGTTTAATATGGAAAGTCTGACAGAATTTGGCAAAGGGTTTACTAACATATGCTGGGCCATTATCAGTTTTAATTGATCGAGGAATGCCCAGGATAGAGAAACAATATAGTAGGTGTTGTATTACATGGGCGGCAGTTTCTCCAGTCATAGGTGAAACAAGCATGTAATGAGAAAAGGTGTCTATGGTAACGTGTAGGTATTTTAATGACCCAAAAAAAGGATAATGAGTGACATCCATCTGCCAGATGTCATTTGGACGGAGTCCTCGAGGGTTGACTCCAAAATGTGGTACTGGAAGGAGAGGCGCACATGAAGGACAGTTTTTAACAATTTCTCGTGCCTGCTGCCGTGTTATACCATATTGATAACGTAAAACCTGCTGTTTTCAGTACTATAACCAAGACAAATAAAATTTACATCATCTCGAGCTTTCTATAACTTACAATATACCTCCAAGTTTTATCTTTTTTCATATTCTGGCACAGCCAGACATTTTACTTGAAGACGAATCACTTTCTTTGTCCCTCCTTTTTACTATCACCAGTCAATTACCTTTTCTCTCACTTCTCAGACAACATTAAAACTCACAACAAAACCCTTAAAGTCACCTTCTAGTAGTCTAAATCATATTTAATTATTTTATGTCTTTTTACCATATTAAAATGCTGTTTTGTTTTGTTTTGTTTTGTTTTTAAAAAAAAAAAAACTATGACCTTTTTACTGGCTCAATTACAGCATGACCTGGTTTTCACTTAGTAAAGTTGATATGATTCTTAAAAACCATACATATACACATATATGTGCACATGTTTACATTTTAACTAGAAAGAAAAATACTCTTTTTAAAAGGCATGCCAAGGTTGCAAGCAATCAGTTGAAGACTTACATATTAAACAAGGCACCACAACATTAAAGACACAAACAAACAAAGGTTGTTTCTTGCACAGTTTGGTGAGCTAAAGGAAATAATTTTTCTTATTATGAACCTTGGATCTAATAAGCCATATGGATCCTGCAACAGAAATGGGCAACAAGCCCCTAAGTTAGTAACAAGTTTAAACAGGCAACCAAGGAGAGGGCATTTTTTTTTCTCAGCTGTACCATCATTAATCATGTCCTTTTTAACCTGGAGAGAAAGATTGTGAGCTCACTCTCAAACCTCGGGCCAATGGTCTAAAGTAAGGGAGAGAGGAGATGAAGTTGTCTGTCCCATCTTATCCTGGAGAAAAAGAGAATAATAACAACAAACAGGGAAGACACAGACAAACACAAAAAGTTTACATTTTAGAACACAACTCACAAGCCGGCATCACGCACACACATACCAAAACCACCAGGTGGAAACGAACCAGCGGAGTATTCCACCGCGAACGTAGCCATGCCTGAGATTAAGAGTCCCATGCTTTACCGACTGAGCTAACCGGGCTGCTTGTAACAGGGTGGCTCAGAGAGCGTTGGCAGAGCAGAGGGTGGGGGTGGGGGGTTATAAGGAGGATGCCACATTTTCTGAAGATTTGGTTTTTCTTATAAAACTTTCTTGAGTTCTTTTTTTCCATTTACTAGACTCAGAGTCCCCTTTTAAACAGTCCTTAATTAGAGTCCAAATCGGAAACACATCCACAGGAACCTTCTCAGGACCCCAAGCACAATAATAATCTTTAATCTTTTCTCCTACTGTTTTCCAAGTCTCAACATTAACCGTTCCCTGTTCGGGAAACCAGGGGCAAACCTGATGTACAAAATCAACAAACCGATGAATTTGAAGCTTAGCTACAGGAATGCCCCTACTCTTTAACAAAGAGGAAATAACTTGTTCAAAAAGTTCCCGTTCTGATGACGGGGAGTTACCCATTCTCAATCCCTGTGTATATGCCACTCCCTGCTACTTTTACTTTTTATTTACCCGGGTCCTCTGTAGCAGTGGTCTTCTCGGAACTCCCGATTCTCCTTCCACTGGAAAAACGCTCCGAATGCTTATATTCTAAGCCCCACGTTGGGCGCCAAGTGCCAGGTGCTGCGGCCAGCGCGGGGAAGGAGTCAGGCGAGAGACTGAAGACACAGGGAGACCAGTTGCTCAGGAGGCAAAAGGCGATTTATTGAAGGACTACAGAGTTTTTATAATGTTTCAAAACAAAGAGCAGTACAAGTCACTTCAGGACACTTTCTTGTGCACACAGCAAAGGTAAACATGCTCCTGGGCCCGTGAGAAACTTCTATGTTGTTCAGCCCAGGAGGTAAACATGTTCTTGGGCCCATGAGAAACTTCTATTGTTTATGTTATGAAGCTTTTCCCAGGTTAATATCAGCGCGATGCTTTGTCTAGAAGGCTGAGGTCACTGCAGGATGAGGAACTGATTGAGGTCCAGCTTCAGTGTGTGGTTGCCCACACCCGTTCACTGCTGGACCCCTGGCTCCTGTTCCCAACACACCGTGACTGTGTGTCTCCGGATTCTAGTGGCACTTCTCACACAGTGGGTCCAGTTCCAGTGAAAGCACCTCTGGCTACCACCTTCTATTTTTCTTTTCTTTTCTTTCTTCTTTTTTTTTTTTTTTTTTTTTTTAATTCTCTCTGTGGGCTTCGATTCTCACTTTAGCTTCTTCCTGTGTTGAGGGGACCCATTTCTTTCCTTCTGGTCTCTTCCAGAATGCTATAATTGAGAATCTGGGCTTTTTCTCTCAGAGAGGCTTTTTACTCTGCTGCTTACTGTTCTGCCATCTCCCCAGAATCTCACCTCGGTGTTGTTTTAATTTGCACTTCTCAAATGACCAGTGATGATGAACATTTCTTCATATATTTATTTGTCATTTGTATTTCTTTATCTGCGAAGTGTGTGTTCATCTCAGACGTTCCTTTTTTAATTTGGGGTGCCTGGTTTTTTTCCGCTCTTTATATCATTTGCACGTTTTTTCAATGGGTATTTTACTTGAGATATAATTTTTAAGTCCTTTATATATTCTAGATAGTAATCCCCTGTCTAAGGAATAACTAGCAAATATTTTTCTAACTGTGCAGATTGTCTCTTCACTCTGCTGATTGTTTTCTTTGCCATGCAGAAGCTTTTTATTTTCATATGATCCCATTTGCTCATTTTTAAAGTTCTCTCTGGTGCAATCAGAGTTCTATTCAAAAAGTCCTTGCCTACACCCAGTTCTCCAAGAGTTTTACTTATTTTTATCTTCTAGATGATCAAATGTTTATGTTTTAATATTTAGATCTTTGATCCATTTTAATTTTAGTTCATTGCATCATGATGTGAGTGAAGATTTAATCTTTTGCATGTGGATAGCCAGCAGCATTTGCTAAAAACCCTTTTATTTCCTCCAGCATATATTTTTGATCTCATTTCAAAGATCAAATGTTTAAATATGCCTGAGTTGTTCCTACATCCCCTCTTCTCTTCCACTGATCCATGTGCCTGTTTTTCTACCAGTACAATGCTATGTTTTCACTGTAGGTATGTAATAAAACTTGAAATTTGGAACTGTGTTGCCTCTTGCTTTGGTCTTGTTGCTTAGGCTTATTTTGCTGTTCTGGGTCTTTTCTGATTCCATATGAATTCCAGGATTGTTTTCTTTAATTCTGTGAAGAATGCTATTGATCTTTTGATTGGAATTGCATTATATCTACATATCATTTTCAGAAGTATGACCATTTTGACAAAATCAATTCTCTCTATCAAAAAACATTATTCATTTTATTTTAGTCACTTGATTTTCTTCTCTTGCCTGATTATCCTGGCTAATACTTTGAGCATTACATTAAATGTGAATAGAGACAGTGAATATCTTTGCCTTTGTTCTATTTTGGAGGAAAAATTTAACTTTCTCCACTCAATATAATGTTGGCAGTAGGTCTGATACAGATGACTCTTCCCTCACTCAGATAAGATGCTTCTGTACCTAAAATTTTCAGAGTTTTTGTCATGAAAGGATGATGGATTTTGTCCAAGGATTTTGCTGCATTTACTGAGATGATCATATATTTTTGCCCTTACTTCTTCTCATGTGATGGACAACACATTGATTTGCATATGTAGGTTATCCTTGTATCTTTGGGTTGAGACTTTCTTGATTATGATATATAATCTTTTTGATGATGTGTTGCATTTTGTTTGCCATAATCATCTTAAGGAAGTTTACATCTACATTCATTGGAAAGATTAGCTTGTAGTTCTCTTTTCCAGCTGAATCTTTGTCTGGTTTCCAATTCAGGGTAATGCTACTGTCCCAAAACAACTTCATAGTGATTCTTCCCTTTCAATTTCTTTGAAGAGTTTGAGAACTATTGGCATTAGATCTTCCCTGAAGTTCTCGTAGAATTGAATGCATCTATCAAATTTGAACTTTTCTTAGTTTTCATGGCTCATTTTTTTTGACTCATTCTCATTGCCTGTTATTTGATTATCCAGAATTTTTGTATTTCCTTGGTTTAATTTTGTTAACTCATATATCTAGTAATCTGATCATTTTTTTCCAAATTCCCCAATTTACCAGAGTACAGGTTTTGAAATTAGTGCTAATAACCATCTAAATTTTGGTGGTATTTGTTGTAATTTTGTCTTTTTCATTCTAATTGCATTGATATGGGTCTTTTCTCCTCTCCCCCTTTTTTTTTTGCTAAGATTGGTTATGAGTTTTTTATTTTGTTTAATTTTTTGAAGAACCAGTTCTTGGTTTACTGATTCTTTTGGTTTTTCATTTCAATTTAATCAATCTCTGCTCTGATATTGATAATCTCCTTCCTTGTACTAGTTTTGAACTTGGATTTTTATTTTTCAAGAACGTTCAAATGTATCATTATTTTGTATATCTGGGCTTATATGTTTGGGGCTGTATATTTAAGTGTATATTTGAGCTTCTTTCTCTGATGAGGATACTAACAGCAATCAATTTCTCTCTTAGGATTGTTTGTATTGTGCTTCTGGTATGCTGTACTGGCATTCCAATTGTAGGAACCATATAATAACTTCATTTTTTTTCTTTCTCTGCTCTATTCAATAGTGTAGCATTTAATTTCCATTTGTTTGCATAATTTCTGTGTGGATTTTGCCAAAAATTTCTAGGTTCATGGCACTATCATCTGATAATATACATGAAACAACCTTTAATCAATCTCTGTAATAGATAGTGGATATTGAGTTGTCCCACCATAATTGTGTTGCTATTTATCTTTTATAAATTATGTCTTTTATGTCCCATAGTGTTTGTTATATGAAGTTGGGTGCGTTGGTGTTTGATACATAAAGTAGGTATAACTATAAAATATTATGTACATGTTATCTCTTCCTGTTGAATTTTTTCCTTAACCAATACATAGTAACTTCCTTTGCCTCTTGTACTAGTTTTGATTTGATGTCAACTGTCTGAAAATAAGATAGCTATCTTGCTTGTTTGCAAATTCCTGTTACATAGAATATTATTTTTTATCATTTCATTTTTACCTATGATTTGTTTTATGGATTAAATGTGTTTCTTATATACAGCATATCATTGTGCTTTTTTAATCCAATCTTAATCAGTGTCTGACTGGAGAAATGAGACAGTTCACACTGAGAATTATCACTGAAGGCATTGACAGAGTCCTAACATTGCTTAGTTTTTCTGTCGCTGGTTTCTTTTTATTTTTGCAAGCAAGCTTTTTTTAAAATCTTATTCATGCCATCTTCTGATTTTTCCCTAATTCAAATTAATCATAAATTAATCTTCTTTGTATCATCAAGCAGCTTTGGATCTATTTTTCATGCTCTCTTGTTGTCTGATATCTCAGTATGTGGTCACCTACACCAGCCCGATCTTCTGGTTCTGACACTGAGCCCTCACACTGACCACAAGTTTTGCCCATACTCTCAATAGGGTTTATCTCCTACATTTCTGTTTGGTAACATTTTATGAACTCTAATTCTTTTTAACTAGTCATTTAAGTATTGTATCATTTTGTTTACTTTAACTAACTTTTCAGCAGTGATTTCTGTAAGCTTAATGATTGCTCTGTTCATTAACTCCAGTAATTGTTTAATTATATCATCTTTGAGTTCAAGGACTTTACTTATCTGTTTTGTCTCATCATAAAGATTCCATATAATTCAGATGACTGGCATCTGATTTCTTCACCATAACTACCCATATTTATTTACCCAACATTCACCCTTATAATATTCCAAACTCTTTCAAGGATTAAATTTATCTACATTATCACCAGTAATATATAGGTCCTAGAGCAAGTTTTCTGTATTAACGCATAAATTCAAAAAACTGTTATTTAAAAGATGTAATTTAGAAAGATATTTTGCAAAGGTAAACCTATTCTTATGTTAACAGTTTCGTATAGTGAAGGAACTATTAGAATTCTGAAAATTAAAGATTCCTAAAGTTTGTGAGTGTGTGTCTCTGTGACTTGTGAGTACCCACAGTTTCCTTCTCATATCATGGGGACCCATGAAACTGAAATTATCTTGGAAACAATAATGACCTAAAGTCAAAAAATTAACAGCATAATATAATATCCAAGAAACAAATACTGGAAAGACATCTTGATGACTCATGACATCATTAATAAGAAAGGATTTTACATGGCTGGAACCAAATAAAGGTATCCTCATAGATTGCATTCTGATATCTGCAGAAAGAAAAGATTGATTCTATGTGTGATTTTTTTGAGGAAGACTTAAAAATATAAGGTACAAAGTACTGTACTATACTATTATACTCTGTAGAACTATGATATGTATGTAAGTAGCATAAATCATCAGACAACTCCTTTTGAATATTCAAGAATATTTTATTGAAATACTTCTTGAATACTTGTTTTCTGATTTGTATTGACAGATGTGAACCACACAGTAATTAGCAAGATGTTTCCTTTATAAACATTCTTCTCTTTTATATGGATTAGTATTCATGTAATATTATGACGACTGCAAATATGAACATTTGTCCTTGCAATTTTCCATGAATTGTCTTCCCTGCTCCAAAGAACCAATGCATGAAGCAAAAAGATTGCCACAGTGTTCTTTATTCTCAGTCTTCAAAGAATCAGTTGGTTTCAACTTTATGTTCAAGTTTATACAAAGTGAATGTAATTGCTTGTCATTCACATTAAGAAGTTTCAAATATGGGTTGCTATTTAAAATGATTTCAAGTTCATATTTTTCACATTTTCTTATTCAATTGAATACAAATGTGTTCCAAAGAAGAAGTACTTACTCATAAAACATAATATCTAGCCAAGATTTCAAAAATTTTCTGATAAGCCAAGTTTTCTTTGTTTCACTTTAATAATGACTAATCTCCATACTTGTCAAAAATCTCTCAAGTAGCTTTTAGGTAAATATATGACAGACGAAGGACAAATACATATATTACATTCATTTTGGAGAAATATTTAGATGTAGTTTCTCTTAAGAAATAACTAAATGAATAATTGTGCTAATTCTGATTTTAGATATTTCCTCTACAAGACTATCAAGAATCATCTGACATATCCTGGGACGTGCCTAAGGGCGCCATTAGAGGGTGGCAGTGCAACTGCAGAGCGATAAAGCACAACTGAGGCACCCAGAAACTGCCATGCCTCCATCTTCTACAGCCTCCCTTCCTGGGTATTCTTTGCAGATGATCATTACAACAGTTATAGCTGACTGCACACATATAAAGAATGTACCTTGTATCATATATAGCATATATATGATACATATGATTTATAATATCATCTATTTCAAGTGAATTGCATATATATATGGAATTGATGATAAATTGAAAAATAGTAGTGCAAAGAAGAGACTCTGCACTAATCATTTATATTACTGAAGAACGAGAGCGATAAAGAACAAAATAATTTGAAGTTTTATACAGTTGTTGGGCCCAAATCCAATGATTCATCTTTTTACTGGAATCTATCTTGATCCAATTGGGGTGTGTGTGTGTGTGTGTGGGTGGGTGGGTGGGTGTGTGTATGTGTGTGTGTGTGTGTGTGTGTGTGTGTGTGTGTGTGTGAGAGAGAGAGAGAGAGAGAGAGAGAGAGAGATAGGGTTTCCTAGAGGAATAGATTCAATATAAAATATATCTATGACTATACAAGGGATGTATAAGGTAGGTTTACAGGACAAAAATCAGAAGAGTCTTAATGGTTGTCTACTGGTTCAGAGATAGAAAAATCCAAAATACCTCCTTCATACTGAAGAGCTGGAGAATCCAGTAGTAGTGCAAGAGCAAGACCTGGAAGCTTACTGCAGAGTTACCAGTATGTGTCTGCTGGAAAGCCCAGCAGTCTGCATTGGAAGACTAAAGGGTCTGCACTACAAATTAGAAAGAACCAGAGATCAATGTCAAAAGGTAATGGTGAAGACCAAGCCCCTATAAAGAAAAGAAAATTTCCTTCTTCCCTTTTTATTCTATCAAGGCTAAAAGTGTATTGTTCGGTGCCACCTTACCAGAGTGGGTCTCCATGCCTTCATTTGAGAGCTATTTGTGAATCATTCACAGACCCACCAGCACTTTACTAAGCTGTTAAGTAATTCTTAACATATCACAATTAATGATTCCATCCACTCTTGTCAATTTGTCAACCAGAAAGATTTCTTTAAACCATACCTAATCTCCAAATAAAATAGCAAGTTCATAATTATAAAACGTGATACAGTTATCCTGTGTATAAACAGGAATGCACAAACTAATTCCCTCCCCAAAATAGGATGCGAAGGGTTTTTTTTTTGGATGATGCTTACTCTTCTTCTGACATTCCATTCAATATAGATTCTAGATTAATCCAAATTATAATACAGGCTTTAACAACATTTACTAACATAGTAATTTGGCATTATGCTAACAAAGAAGGAAAGTAAAGATGCCTGCTTAATGTATGTGTACAGGTACACAAGCATATGTACAAAATAAAAAATATTCATCACAACTGCACCTCCTATCTGTAAAGTGGCAACACAGCCTTAACAAGTATGTATAACTACCTTCCTTTTTTACCCATTGTATAATCCCTTTGACTTCAGCAAGCACCTCAGTCAGTCTTGGTTCTTTACTTGCTGGGAGGCATACCTTTATTTCTAAAGATTTTGGCTGATTTGTCATCCTGCCTGGATTGGGTTTTGCAGTTTCCTACTGAATTTAGTAACATGGCATAGTAACTACCAGATGTCTTAAGAGATCTCTCCCACTCCAAATGTATTCCTTCTTGCTTCTCATTGTGGAGAAATAGTCCAATTTCTGCTTGATAGTGTGGATCAACCACCCCTAGCATGCCGTAACTCCCTTTTCAACTTGTTTACTCAGAGGCATGAAGAGCCCAAAAGGACTAGGAGGAAGTGTTAGCTCCAGTTCACCTGAATCATTGTTGTGCTTTGTGATACAACCTTTACCCTCTCTGGAACTAAGGCTTTTAGGCCAGGAGGGAATCAGGTCATGAGAACAAGAAGTGAAAATTTGCTAATGGGTCACAAGGAGTAACGATGAGTGGTATCAGTCCCATTTCCACTCCTTGATTCCTGGACCCATAAATATTTGGCTATTGTAGACTCTGCCATATGGAGAATCTTGCCTTCATTCTGTAGATTTTAGTACTGATGCTCTAATTGCATCTCTAAAGGGCCATTACACCTTCCTATCAATCCATCCAACATTGCAAGACCAGTGACTTCCAGGAGCATGAGCCTATTCCCCTCATTACTTTGGCCACAAAGTGTGCTTCTTGGTGGAATACATGATGGTGGATGAATCATTCTGAAAGCCCATGGATGATACTTTTGGCAGAAGCACTGTGTGTAAGGAAGGCAAGTCTGTACCCAGAATAAATATCTATTCAAGTAAGGAGAAAGTGCTGCTCTTTCTACTATGGAAAGCTGATCATCTCAGGGAACAGTGCCATATAAGGGAACTCATCTTTATCAGCATTGCAGAGATTAGTCTGCCAGGAGTGGGATGCTTTGTTTTGGATTGAGAATGTTTCCCCAAAGCTTTGTGTGTTCAGAGTGAGGCTTTGGAGAGGTGACTGGATTACGGAGGAGCTGTAGCTTACTTTTAGGAGACAGGGTCTGCCTGCAGCAGGGTAGACTGTCCCATGACATCAAAGAGTGCATCTCCTTCCCAGACTCCTCCCCTCTCTTTCTGATTCTGGTGTGATACAAACAGCTTTCCTCCTCTGGGACTTTCAGCTGTAACCTTCTTATCTTGAAGCCAGCAGACTCTGGACTGAAAATGTGAGCCAAAATAAGCCTCCTTTGGGTTGTGGGTTTGGGGCATTGTGTCTCACAATAAGAAAACAACCACGATCGTACACATATATAAGTATGTGTGTATGTGCATATGTGTATACATAAGTACTTACTATGCATATTTATGTATATACAGTACAATATATTTAAAACATATATGTCAAAGGCAGGTGATAAATAAATTGAGAAAACAGTCATCTTCTACACTATAGTCTTATAAATTTTGTTGTGAAGACAAAGAAAAAAAAGTCTTAAAATATCTCCTAAAATATTTTAGGAGACTGTAAAAGGGCCATTGTAATTTTCCTGCTTTCTCAGATTTCTCACCACCTCCTTTGCCCAAGCAGTGCTGCATCTGTACAAGAATTTGGCATTGCCTCTTACTAGCTGTCAAATTGTAGACTCTCAGAAAACCAATTTCTTCAACTATAAAATGAGGGTTATAAGATTTACCTCACAAGGCCTATGAGAATTAAATTAGGTTATGATTATAGAAATAGTCAAATGCAGAGAAAGACACATAATAGAAATTCCACAAGTGCCAATTTCTTTCCAATACACCAATAAGACTTTAATATCTACAGAGGTTAAAAAAAATCTCAGGTTAGAATTACAAAAACAAAGGAATTGTTAGAATGTACATTTTGAGCCTATGTTACCACTTTTACATCATGACTATATTTATATGACTTGCTAAAAACATAAGAAATCCAACCAGTAAAATATCGGGAAGGACAGGGAATACCTCCAGGATTAATGAGAATTACTTTTGACCAAAACAGCACCTCTTTTCTCAGGCTTGTGCTGTGTTTCACCTGGGCCTGTGTCTTTACCATTCTACTATCTCTCTATTCTATTTGACAAATCCAAGTCAAGTAGAATCAGACAGTGTCCCAGATTCCGTTCTCCTCTAGCATAATGATGATTTTTAGCTAATGGGGGCAGGCAATAATGATCATGCAGTGGAGTTATTAAAGAATTTAAGATTACACATAGGCAAACACTTGTCACAAGAGTGTAGCCAGTTATTTGAAAACCTTAATTCCTAAAGTATCTTTAATCCACAGGGCTTATGCAGCTGAATGTTGTGGTGAGGTATTTTTAAGAGTTTTATAAAAGAAATAAATTATTGGCAAGTAGAAATGAAACATGAAACTGCTCCTATTCCTCTACTTTTTCTCTAGTAGCTGTACATTTCCACAGCTGCAGTACACATCTTTAGTACTAGATTTTCTGTGCTTAGGAGGGGGTGGAAGTGATTGAGGAGAGTGGGTTTTAATGCCCATAATCCCAAGCAGCTGAATTCCCCAAATGCTTCAGCTGCCTGAGTTCTTCTATTTGTGGCTATGTGGCAGAGCTGAGGATTTCCTCCATTCCTGTTCTAATCTTTGTCTTCCTAAATTTTCCTCTCCAATAGAGTTAACTTCAAATGAATTCTTAGGAACAGAATGTCCCAAGCAATGCAGTCTGTGTTCTGATTTCTGGGACTACTTACATATGTATAACATCAGTGACCTAAAAATAGTGATCATCTCTTGGACATAAAAACAAAAGTACTTTTTGTACCTTATCTTATTATGTTGCAACTCTTTTGAAATCTCTAAGTCTCTGCATAAAGACGTGAAATATGGGATACAGTGAGTCTTTTAGGAGTCTCTGTCCTCATGCTTTCCAAAAGACCACATGGAAGATGTCCTGTGTGAGCTGGGTCTCATCTTCTCCCACGGCTTAGAATGAGACCTGAATTAGACGTCATGAGATCATGGTTAAAGGACGAGTTCTGCTCCATTGTAATAATCCTCTAGCAGAGATGATGATAGATGGCAATAGAGATTAATTCAAAAGACGTCATCTGAATGTGAATATGTGAAAGGCAATATGTGTATACATACAGTAGAGAGGATGGTCATCTTCCTCACTAATAGTAAACCTCCCTTTAAGTCTCGTAAATTTCCCCATGAGAAGCATCAAAGAAAAAAATCTTTCAATCTCAATAGGAATTGCCGATTGACTGGAAATAGGTTGTGTTTCACGAGGTGAAGAGTAGACTGGGAATTTCTTTTTCTTGTACCTGAGCAATGGGAAAAATAGAATGTTTGAGTCAGTAATGGGAATGGGAAGCCTGGCTGGATCAGGTCTTGGAAGCAAAACAAGGAATTAGGTGTTGAAGTTGTTTAGTTTGAAAGGGCTGTTAAACCCTAGTACTAAAATGTTGAACTAGATATGAAAACCTGAAGTTTGGGGAAAGAAGTCAGGGAACCATATGTATAGAAAATATTTTTTTAAATTGGGAAAAGTATGGACAACTGAAGACATTCATGAGAAGAGAAAAAAAGTCAGTCTGAACTGGGGATATTTCAGTGTTTAAAGCTTAGGGAAATGAGGAACCAGTGAAGGAGATTCATGTGCAGTGGAAATAAATAGACAATGAAAAAGAAAGGGGACCTAGATAAGCTGTAGCCCAGAAGAACAGGCAATAAAAGAACCTAAAGAATGAATGAGCAGGGGCTGGGGATTTAGCTCAGCTGCATAAGCGCCTGCCTTGAAAGCAGGCAGTCGTGAGTTCGATCCCTGGTACTAATAAGAATGAAAAAGCCAAAAAAAAAAAAAAAAAAGAATGAATGAACGATCCATATATGAGTCCCTGTTGATCAGTAGAGCAAGATGTCTTGCTGACCCCTCCATTCCCTGCTTGGAATAAGACTTCTCCCAAGGAAGTACACAAAAATAGCTTTGCCTCGGTCATATATTCTTAGGAAGGGTTATTTAAACTATGATAATTATTTTAAAGGAAAAATAATACATTTTATTTATATCCGCTAAACACAGAAAAATTGGTCTTGTAAAAGAGAAAACTGTACTTTGTAAAACCAAGAGCAAAGATTTTAAAGACTTCCTGTAAACTTGAAATGAGTTAATATAGGCACTCTGTTTTTCTACTTTCACTGAGATACACAACAGCCAGGTGCTTCCTGCCTGGTCTCAAAAAACTGCTGGCCAAACTCTTCCCAAATCTCATACAGCAAATACCTGAAGTCAACTAATGCAAAAGTAAATATTTCCCCTAAGTCATGGGATTTTTTAAAAAAATTTGGTGGCTGAAGACTCACAATGATACTTTAAGTCAGAAAAACATGATCACACTATCGTAATAATCATTGTAATATTGGCATGTATGTTTTGACCGGTCCTGATTGAACTCAAATCACCAACAATAGCAAAATTTCCTAATAATGATGATGCAACATTAAGTAATTTTTAATGAGAAAGTGAAACATTTTCCACTTTCGGTTACCCACTTTATTATCATAGACCATTAGATTAGGAAATGGATATAAGAGCTAAGCTAGCCGGTGTCCTGGAGTGACCTGCTGTATTTTTACAGCACACACCTGGTCTAAAGCAGATCTGGAAGAAGCATCAAGGCCACTGCTGTTCGGCTTGGATTTTGGAGCATAAGCTACAGTTAAATCTATATTCATTTAATTCTAATTTTGTTTTCTCTTTAAATATATTTTGGGCAGTTCTAAAACCAAATAGGCTATAGATTCTCAGTTCCCTACATCCATCACAGAATCTAGGACACACACGGCTAAATTTTTAGGGATTACAACTAATTTCAAGGTCAAGGGGAACAATGTCTACCACAGGTAGTTTATAATAAAATGTCTTGCATAAAATAGGCATCCGCTGAACACCTATGGAATAAATTTTAATATACATGCCCTCATGACTTGTACCATACAGTCTCTATTTAAATTTTACATTTTTAGCCAACACTGGCTATCCCATGTGGAATGTAAATCTCCATTATTTGATTCTTCTTCCCCTGATTTATTTTCCTCCTTATTACTTATAAAATATCTTACAGGTTTTACTGAATATTCTTGTTATCTATCTCAACTTGAATGAAGCTCCATAAGAAGACATTTATGACTCTTTTTTTCTAGTTAGATCCCCAGTAGAGAGAACAATGCCTGGTGCCTGATATTATTCAATAAATTTTTGGAGCACTGAATGAGCCAGTGAAGGCAATGACAAACACTTTCCAGTTGTAATAAATTTTATTCTTGGAAGATCAAGTGTGCACAAGGGCATAGAAGGATGTTGTAATAGAAAAATCAAAGAGAAAAACACAGATGTTTCTTAGCATGAAAAACAAACTATAATGCAAGTCAGCCCCTTTCCTTCTTATGAAATCAGAAAGCTATCACCGAAATGACTCCTTTTGGCTGAGAAGCAGGGGAAGCATAAAAGAGAAATGACTGACTACAGTTAGGAATGCAGAGATTGACCAAGAGAGGTAAGCATGAAAGCATATTTTATTTTCGAATTCTGTGTGTTTAGAAAATATCATGAAAGAAGCAAAAAGAACAAGAAACCACAAAAAAATTGATGAGTTAAAATAAGAAGAGTATTAGCAGGGAAGTTTACACTGATAAAAGGCTACATTAGAAAGAAGAAAGTTTTTTTTTAAGTTTATGCTAAATGATCTTAAAAAAAGAACAAAGTTCAAAGTTAGTAGACACAGAAAATGAACAAATCTAAGGTTTTAAATAAATAAATAAGGGTTGGGGATTTAGCTCAGCAGCATAGTGCCTGCCTGGCAAGCAAGGGGTCATGAGTTCAATCCTTGGTACCAACAAACAAACAAATAAGTAAACAAAATTAAGAAGCCCTTAGTTAAACTAATTAACAGAAAGGAAGAAAGTGCAAAAAAATAACAGAAATATGATAAGCGTAATTACAAATGTTCTAGCAGATAGAGAATCATGAGAGATTATTACAATCAATCATATGCCAACAAATTGAATATGATAGAAGAATGAATAAATTACTAAAAATATATGAACTTCTGAGACAAAAATCATGAAGAAAAAAAAGTCTTAACGCATCCATAAGTGGAAGAGGATTTCAGAAAATGGAAAGACATTGTTCATAGATAGGAAAAGAAAACATTCTGAAAATGACCATTCTCCCAAAATTGTTGTACAGATTTAGTGCAACTCCAATCAAATATCATAGCGTCCCTCACAGATCTTAGGAAATCATTCCTAAAATTCATACAGAACTAGAAGAGACCTCGAGTAGCAAAGGCAATTCTGGGCAACAAAGGCAAGGCAGGAGGCACCACACTCCCTGACTTGAAATTATACTACAAAACTGTGGAATTTGAATTGACAATTGCACTTCTCAAAACACAGAAGATCAGATTGCTTCATTGATAATATTTCACAAATAATTAAAGAAAAATTAATTTCAATGCTTCTCAAATTCTTCAAAATCTTAAAGAGGAAGAAATACTTCCCAATTCAAATTATGTGGCCAGCATTATCCTTATACCAAAATCAGATAAAAGCATCCATGAAAAGAAAATATTAGGACCAATATTTCTGATGAATATAAATGTAAACAGACTCAACAGGTTGAAGGAAACTCCAACCCAATAGCATGGTAAAAAGGTTAAAAATGGGATTTATCCCTGGATGGAAGAAATGGTTCAAAATTTAAAAATCAATAAACATAATATACCACATTAGTAAAATCTAGGATTAAGAATCTCATCATCATCTTAATAGATACAGAAAAAGATCTCAAAATTCAACATAGTTTCATGATAAAACTTCTAAGGAACTAGAAATAGAGGAGAGTATCTGAAGATAGTAACTCATAGATAAAAAGCCCACAGCTAACATCATAATAGTGAAAATTTGAAAGGCTTTGAGTTCAAGAACAAGGCAAGCACTTTAGCATGGCACTGAGAGCCACAGAGAAATTAGATAAGAAGAAATAGTAGAAAACACACAGATCGAAAAGGAAAGAGAGAAATTGTCCTTGTTTGTAAATGATATGATCTTATAACAGGGAACCATAAAGATGTCATTAAAAAACAAAGACTGTGACAATAAATGAATTCAGTATAGTTGCAGGATTCAAAAATACATTTTTAAAATTCTGGTGCATTTCTTACACACAATATGAGAGCTGAAAAGGAAATTGGTAAACAAAATAATTTACAATTCTTAAATAAAAAATTTGACAAATTAAATTTAGCAGAGTATATTAGAACAAAAAGTGGTTCATAAACCCAGCAGCATTCAGAACTGGAAGAGATTATGAAAACTTCACACAGCAGAATGAGCAGCAAGGAATTATATGCTAGACACAGAAGCAGAGTAAAGAATCATGACTGGCTGCAGTTCTGTGCCTACCTTGTTTGGGCATAACTTGATGAGACATTTGCATTGTTTGAGCATGGTGTGATGAGCTGGCCACCTGTGATTTATTGAAATCTAGCTGTTAATGTTTACTGAAAGTTAGCTGCTTGTGATACTATCAACTTAGATTCAGTTTGCTTACATACTAAGGAAGTTTACAGTTCCTTATGTGGGAAATCCAAAAGCCACAGGCTAATGGCCTACAGTTCATTTAATCTGACATAACAAAACCAAAAAATAATCAGAAAAAAATACTTAGGAATAAGTATTTAATAAGTAGGCAAAAGTTACCTGAAAACTACAAAATTGATTAAGGAGTTTAAAGACTCCAACAAGTGGAAAAATATCCTGTACTGATGGACTGGAAGACATAATTTTTATAGGGATAAAAAATTCTACAATCAATATAAAAGAAAATTGATGAAAATCCTAACCTTAACAATTAGACACAAATAAATAGAAGATACCCAGATAGGAAAGAAGGGAGAGAAACTGTACTGAAAGAAAACAATTATAAGAAATTAACAAAGCTTGTACCATCACATTTCCTGATTACAAAAATATAAGACTAAGGTAATAAAATCTGCATGGTAGTCAAGTGTATACAGATGTATAAGTTAAAGAAATGGAATAGATAGACCCTAAATAAATCTACCCAGATGCAGTCAACTTATCTTTCATAAGGGTTCCAGGAACACACAATAAAGAAAAGACAGTATCTTCAATAACTGTTGCTGGAAAACTGAGTATCTGCCTGCAGAAGAACACTGGACCATTGTCTTATATCACACACAAAGATCACAGTAAAGTGGGGATCATGGTTTATGTCTGTGGCCCCCAGGACTCACAAGTTTGAATTGTGCATTTGTTATTCTTTCATTGTCTAGTGGTTGGATTGATGGTGTCAGTGCTCCACCCACATAGGGGTGGAGCCAGGATATGATGTAATGGCAGGAAGAAGGTGTGTCTTGTTCTTTGCTGGTTCCTGCTTGCTGTTTGCAGCCGCCATGGACTGTGGCCTGGCATGCCCATATGCCTTGGAGCCAACTGAGTGTGGACTGAAACCTCCAAAAACTGTAAAAAATAAACCTTTCCTTTCCCAACTTTGGGCTTCAGGTATTTTGTCTCAGCAACGAGTAAAGTAAGTAAGACAGAATTTAGTACCAAGGAGTGGGGTTGTTTGCTATGACTATACCTAACAATGTTTTTCCAGAGGCTTTGGAAATGGGTTGTGGGCAGAGTTTGGAAGGGTTCGGACATGTCTCCTGGATGCAAAGAGCTGGAGCAGCTTAGGCTGTTCTGTAGAGGAGATTCTGGTCAGAGCACAGGAGACCAGAAGGCTGATAGAAAGCCTCATGGTAAAGACCAGGCTTGGGAGGTTTCTGCTGGGAAGAAGGACTGCATTGGTTACTGGACTCCTCATGATGTGTGTTATGGGTTGGCTGAAAGTTAGTTGTTCAAGTTACAAAATTAAAGCATACAAAGTGGACATTTAAACAGTGAGGCTGCAAACAGTTTTGTTCCATGATCCAACAAAAACTTAGTAATATGGTTTTCTATCTTACACACTTAAATATACATGCAGTTATATCCTTTAGAGCACTTTCTTTTCCTCTCTTTTTTACAATAACAATTACACATTTTGGGTTTTATGACTCCCACAGTTCTTATTACTTTTTTTTGAAGAGAATAAAACCAAATGTGACAAAACAAAACAGAGTCAGTCAAATCAAAAGGATGGACACAGTACATGACATAAAAACAGAATACAAGGTGATCAACAATGGTTACTATAATGCCTCTTGCTATCTTAAAAAGAATTGCCTATATCATCAATTATAATAAAATTGAACAAAACAGTATAAAAAAACCCAATAAAACCAAAACATTGGAGACATTACAGTACTTAAAAAGAAGATAATAGTCAAACCAGAATGGGCATCATAGTGAATCTTATTGTCTTCAAAGAAGTTGCCTATACCCTCAAACTTGATACTATCAAGCAAAACAGAATAGAGTAAAATCAGTCAAAACAAGATGGTGAGAGCAATACAGGGCTTCAAATCAAGTTAATAGGAAATCAAAATAGTTACTATAATATATCCTGCTTTTTTATTTATTTTCCCTTAATTACAAAAACAAAATTAAGCCAATAAATTAAAGGAGATTGAGATAAAAGAGAGCATAACAACACAACAGCACAGGTCAGAACAGAACAATTTAAGCAACATAGTGTTTTATCACAAGATAACCCGACATAACAGTAGTTACCATAGTGTCTCTTTCCTTGAAATATATGAGTATAACTTCATATACTATAGTATCAAACATATCAAGACAGTGTAAAACCATTTAAGAGAATGCAAGTATTACAGTATTTAGAAATAACTAACAGAAAATGAACATTTGTTTCTATATTATTTCCTTGTCTATAAAAATTTTTGTTTGTACTAATCACATATAATAAAATCCAATAAGATACAACATGATAAGACCAATGGAGACAAAAGAACAAAAGCTTGATGGGACTTCAAAACAAGATGATATTAAATCATCACTAGTTATTATGAAATCTTGTTTTCTTCAAAATAGTTGTTTATACCATCACAAATAATAGAATCAAACAACTCAGAATAAAACCATTCCAATTAATGAATGAAAACATTATAAGGCTTCAAAGCAATATAATGGGGAATCATGGTTACCACATACTTTTATGTACTTTTTATTCTTTAATTACAATGAGGATTACAATGGTTACAATGAAATTGTTAATTAAGTCACATACATATATAGACACATGTGATTGTATGCACACATATGTAGATACACAAATATATTTTTCATTTTTATAAGTTATTTGTTTATAGTTTCCATTTAGTACCCCTTAATTTCATTTTTTATTTATATTTAGAAGGGAAGTTTTAGCAATCTCAGAGGTCAATGCCTAGAAAGAGAATGCTTTTTCTCATGTTTACTGTGAATATATTGCCAAAAAAATTAAATATTAAACTCTCACATGTTCAAATAAGCACACAGAATATGCCCCACTTGGAGAAAGTCTGCCCTGAAAGGTGTCTCAGGTTGTCATTGCTGAGACGATATGACTGTGTTGACCAATTCACTGTAGTCTGGACCTGCTTGTTAACTTACTAGCTTTGAAGCCTGATTTGGCTCACATAGTCACTCCATTTGGGCATTAGCATGACTACTTTTAAAGCATGAAAGAAACAATGGTCATAGGGGCTAGATCACAACTAATGCATTACCTTTTTACAATCAGGCCTACATCAGAACCAATTCATACTTAAATTCTGTTTGTGGGCCTCATATCAGGAAAAAGGCAATTATAGGAAGGAGATTCTTAGTGACAGAAGGTTAAAGTGGGTCATGCAATTACCTCATGCCCAGAGTGGTACCATAAATGAGACAGAAAGCTAGCAGTAGAATTTCAATGGCTGTCTCTTGGTCAATCTGTGGGTAACCACTCTTTCTATAAACATGTTCCTCTGATTCCATTAACTTTAAAACCTCATTTTTAAATATGTTAATATAATTAATTATATTGTGGCTCAATCTTGCTGGTGTAACCCATTCTATCCCTTTAAATTATTTGTCCCTTTAAATCATCTGTGAATTTTACCCCATATTCGTTAAGATGAGTTTTGTCCCATATTTGTTTTGTTAGGGATTCACTGTGAGCCCCTGTGCTATTTACTGACACATACTGGATTTTAAATGCTTTTACCATAGAAGTAAGAATGTACTCCTGTCATTAATTATATACCATGATCATTGTTTTGTAGTAAACTGAGAATATAAAATGTAGCACACAGGGATGGGGATATAGCTCCGCTGCCCAGTGTCTGCCTACAAGCATGAGTCATCAGTTTGATTCCAGATACAAGAGGAAGAGGAGGAGGAGGAGAAGGAGGATGAGGAGGATGAGGTGGATGAGGAGGACGAGGACGGAGGACAGAGGACCAGCAGAACCAGCACAGAAGTTCCAAACTTTCAGTCTGTGGAATCCAAGATAACTTTCCTGTGTAGCTAATCTGGTTTATTTATTCTCAGAGTTAACAAGTTGATCTGGAGAATGGAATTTCAGACTATGCATCTGCAATATTTTGCTACAAATGGCAAATATCCTTCATGGGTGTGTCATACAACAAAGGAACTACTTCACTCTGTTTAGAAGCAAGCATATTGTCCAAAATCACTTTCCTTTAGAACTTCCTGCTGTCTTTTAATATTCAGAATGGTCCCTATGAAGGAAACTAACACATGCGAAGGAATTTAATAGACTTTTCTTTTGGCTCGAACTTCAAAGTGTTGTGTCCATATTCTGTGCCGTAATGTTTAGTATGCTGAGTGAGCACTTTGAAGATGATACACAGTGTGCCAGCTACTGTCACTCTTCTTTTAGTTACACAATATTATTTTATTTTTTCATAAAATAAAATAGAAAGTTTTACTTATAAGAAATGTAATATTTAAAAGATACAAATAAAAACAGACCTAATTAAAATGAGGGACCCTTAGCCAAAATTAACAGCCTTTTCAAATGAACCCATGACTCTGGTAATAATAAAGCCACTTAGGCTGATTATTTCAGTAGTCTTTTGTAATAATAAAACTATTATCTTTTTGTATTTAAACACTTTATTTAAAAATATACTTTATATTTTTAAAACTCAAAAGTATATATAATGCATATGAGTAGGAAGAACTGGGCACCTGATGGAGAAGACTAAGTGATGAATAAGTTTACTCCGAAAATAACCCTTGAGTTTACAAAAGAATATAATTGTGAGACAAAAAAAAAAGATAAAAGACAAAGACAAAAAGAATATAATTGTGTAATATATAGCATGAATGCATGGGGTAAGTAAAATATCACCCTGCTTTGGTTAAATAATAAAAGTGAACATCTAGCTGTTTAGAGAAGAAAGAAATTCTCTTTTGCCTCCAGAAGACTATTTAGTGGGAATAAAGGATTTGTTTCCAGTGCAAAGATCTGTCATGAGCTGCTCAGTCTACAGGTTCAGGTCTTAAGCTTTTTAATAGATGCAGAAATGCATGTGAAAGAGAACAGGCCAGAAATGTATGTGAAAGAGAAGATGCCCAGAATAAGGCAAGGTTAAATAAGGTTAAATAAAGAAGAAGTCAAACCTTGCAAGTAGATTACACATTGTACCACACTGATTTACCATGCCTTAAAAATAGGCATGTGCAAGTGTACACACTGTAATTTCCAACCAATAAAGAGAAACTCTTGAGTTATACCACCTGGAAATACTTGGATTTTGTCACCCAAATATAATCAAAGCCATCAGAGTTTAGTGGACAGCAGAATCTTTTAAATAGTTTGTAAGACTAATTTTTCAAATGCTATCATGTAAGAAACAGAAAATACTCCTGAATCTTAAAATGAACTTTCAAAAAGGCTAACACAACAATGCACAACTAAAAAATAATAATTATGCACAACTCCTATATCTAAACAGGTTGTTTAATCACCTAGACTCTTACAGGTGATTTAATAACCAAGAAATACATTTTCAACAGTTCATATTGTAAAATAAACCAAAATGTGACTGTATAAGTACTTTTTACATTCCTAATTAACTGCATGAATGAGATGTCATTATATGATTAATACAATTTCATTATAAATTTTAGTACAAGATGCAGGTTATATGTTTTCTCACTAATGTGTTTTTCTATTGTAAAACTACTTGCTTGTTTTCAATTGCATTCCTAAAGACTGGCACTCATAAAAGTATAATGTAAATAGTATAGATATTTTGCATCCATTTAAAAATTATATACATTTGGTTACAGAAACATTAGGAAAATAAAGGAATTAAAGTAAAAATCACCTAAATGTTATCACTGATAGATAAATTATAATACTTTGTCTCTGTTCTCTCATTTCTTCCTTAGCAGACATAATAATTTTCTATATATAGGTATCTCTAACTTGATTCTAAGTTGGAATCAATAGTTAAAAGTCTTACAGATTTTATTTAATCACAATATAGTGCTAGTATTTAACTCATGCAAATAAATGTTCTGTATTATAGAATTTAGATTATATGTATTATATAAATATACCTAAACATTTTTTAACTTTTCCCAATTAATCTTACAAATAGTTCTAAAGCAAATGACCTTCAAGACATTTTCTCATCCCATAACTAATGTAGTGATGTCATGTTTTAGAAAAAGAATTTTGGAGTCCAAGTACAAAGGTATGTTTATGTTCTTTAATATTCTTGTCAATTTTTTCCTGAAAGATTAAGTAAATAATAATTTAAGTAAGAGTGTTTCATGAGATCCTTCTTCTTTGTTATTGTGAACTCCTAAAATCAAAAAAAGAAAGATTTACCAATTTATGGGGATGTTTTTAAAATACACAGATATATATTTCTTAGTATTTGTACAAAATAGAGACATCTTTTATTAATACAAATATAACTACCATTGCTTTTCTTGTGAATTAGATTAACACTTTTTATCACAAAGTATCTTATTTTTCCATATTTGTCAAAGTACATTATTAAAATTTATAATAAAATATGAAAGATATAATATATAAGCAATATACATATAGTTATCTATAGATAGATATAAAGATATAAATATATCTTCTTTGACATCAACTTAAATCATCTCAATGTTTGAGATATGATACATATATGTAGATAGGTAGGTGCATATAGTTTATGTTTCTTTAAGAATACAATTTGTGAATCCAGTAAAAGTAATTACTTACAAGGCTAGAATCCCCCATCAAGAATAAATATCAACAGATAAAGAATAGCTGATACATATATGTGTATTGTTTTAGATATACAGACCTCTCTATAGATGCAGATATAAAAGCTGTTACTTCTCTAATATTCTTTTTCCTTTAACCCCACTGGACTTTTGGAAACAGAGATTTTTATTATTTCCTGTTATCTAACAAACCATTGCTTGCTTAGCGTTGAAACACACCTATGTGCAGACTTCAGTACTGTCACAGCTCTTTGACGACACTGACAGTGAAGGATAATGTCTCTGTGTCCTTGGGGATTGGTGACATCCAGTCCAGAACACCCAAATTTCAAGTGTGCACAAAATGATAAAAGCTATGAAAGGACACTGGAGAAATGCAATTCAAGGCAGACTTTCACCAAGTCTACCTCTTCCTTCCTACTGCAGTTGGAAAGCTATTAGATTCGCAAGTCTGAGTCACAGAACTGTAGCCTTATAAGACTACCCTAAGATGGGCCTCACATTCCAGGGAAGGACCACAAAGAGCAAGGAGTTACACTAACTTGTTCACAGGGCAATTGAATAATGAATCAAGCGCTAACAAACCAACTCCTATCCTAGTTACATTGCCACTAAAATTTGTATGAGTTTCTGCTGCCCTGAAGAATGCCTGTTTCTAATGTTCGTCCACAGAGCTCCCTAACCTGACATCTTTGTTAAGTAGATGTCGTTTCCCAAAAAACCAATAGCATCTTTTACAATGCTAGGACTGTATCCTCTGTGTGTAAGTTCTTCAGATCACAATAAATTTTTCCCCTGTTGCTAAATTTGGTAAGTAGAAATTGGACAGAGCACATCCTGTCATCCCGGATTTGTGGCATGAGTTCAAAGCTGAGGGTAAAAGATGTACATCTAAAGAGAATACCGTATGTTCTATAGAAAGCAACCAACAGTGGGGCCATGCATCTTCCAGACTGTTTGAAAGGGCAGCGGAAATTGCAACACCACCATCCTTTGTAGAAGTGCCTAAGAAAGGATGCTGAAAGTCATACAGATTTTGAGGTAAGATAAGAGGAAAGACCTGAATGCAGCTCTACATGTGAAGTGCAGTGATGTGGTATTGCTTCCCTGCAGGTGTCAAGTTGTCAGTGTGGTCTGAGATAAGCACTTGAAAAGAACTGAAGCAGCAGAAAGAGCAGCCTGTTGTTTTCCCCTAGCCAGTTGCTCCATAACTAACTTCATATGGTTATCACACTGCCGCCAGTAAGAGAGAAGCAAAGGACAGTGGGAGAATTACTGGGGGCCAATCATGCATCCACTTCAGTTTGGTGGTGCATATGAATGGAGGGTAGGTGCAGGACATGCATCTGTAAGTTCCTAGAGACGGAGGGGCTGATCAATAGCTGACACCAGCTGGCAAGGAAGAAATCATACTGAATTAAGCCTCGGAATGAGAAACTGGTGACCCACAGTGTCTACATTAGAAACTCAAAGAAGAAACTCAGCGTCAACATGGATCCATGTGATTATCATCAGAAGAGGGAGAAGTTGAAGAAAAATCTCTTTGTACCATGGAGGGCGATAAGGCAAAAGGACACCGAGCTCCAAAAGAACCATAACCCCCACAGCAGTCCACATTAGGGGAGTGCAGAGCACCACAAATCCACACTGAAGTCAGGAGTAAAAATAAGTCAGCAGCTATGTCCATAATCTTTACCTCTCCAAGTCTCTTCTGCCTCTTCCAAAAATACCAGGAAATAAGAATCAGAGAAAACGAATGGAGAACCAGCAACCAGCAGCCCCTGCCACCTTCAGTTTCTAAATTCCTTAAAAATCCACGTCCAGCCAGCAAAAGACCATTAATTAGATTGAACATTTTGTTGTGGTCTATGGAATAATGAGAAAGGAAAGAGAGATTTAATGCAATTAAAGATAATTGAAATGTACAAGTTTCTTACAAGGGAATAAAATGCTTATGTTCTGTTTTTATGCCAATTGTTAGCATCTACCAGAGAACACTCGACTTATAAAAATATGATGGATTTAGTTGAGTGCATAATTTGTTTATGGAGTTATATAAAATTGTGCAAGTTCCCCACACAAGATAAAAATGGGAAGTTTGTAAGCAAAACTAAGGGTAGCTAAGATAATCTAGAAATGAGTAAATATAGCAGATATTATGTAGATAAACTAAGCTATATAAAAGGAACAGAATAACCCATGGTGTGTAGTATAAATAAGGTCATCTACAAAGGAGAGTTCTTTTGCTAGAAGGCCGGACAACTGTCCCTGCTTTGAGTTTTAAACTTATCTGAATTCAGAGGTTATTTCCTCCTAGGTAAATGGCGTAGGGTATAAGGAATCCTTCTCTTTTGATGACTTCTGGTACTATTCTTGCCTTCAGATTCTTGTGTCCTGCTAGATGTCTCGTAATAAAAGGCGTTCAGGTCAGCACACCAAGACTGCACATCTCTCCCCTGCATCCCTCCACTCTCCATCCCGCTCCGGTGTTTTCTGTGTCAGTAGATAGCAGCACCCAGGTCACACAACTCAGGAACGCAGTCCGTTCTGTTTTTTTCTGTCTCTTGCTCCTGCGCTGCCCCAAACCATCGACTCCTGCCTGCTTTGCCTTCTGAACACTTTCCCCCTCCATGCCTTCCCCCCATATCTCTTTTGCTGCCATCATTGAGATAGTCACTATCACTTCCAGTATTTCTCTTTTTTCTCTGTATTGGCTCATTAAGTTCATTTTCCACAAGCCATTTAGAGAGCTCCCTAGCTAGCCCTGTTTCAATATTTCACTTGATCTCGTTCACTCAAAAAATAAACACCCAGAATGAAAACTAAAAACGAATGGCCAAGATGATCCTTAGGATGGCATCTCTGGGAAAGCACGCTTCTCAGTTCATTTCCCATTAATCCTTTTTTGTATCTTACTCTGGAATTCAGTAGCTTTTGTAATTTGCAAACATCGAGGTGTTACATCGCTTTGCAGTAGCTCAGGTTGTCTCCTCCTAACCGTCTGATGGTATTCTGCTTAGTTTTCATGATTAACTAAGGAGATCTTCCCTGGCTTGCCACTTGGGGTGCATACTCCTCTTTGGGGCTGCCAGGGTACCACTGCATGCCTTTCTCTTTGGCTAATGAACTTGTGGCATAAAAGTTTCTCCCTTTCTACAGTCTAGATGGGCCATATCTTATATCATTTGAATCCAAGTTCCTCATTAAAAAGAAAATAAAATGCTAAACTAAATGAGTTATAGGAAATAAAGGTCAACAACTAGCATGTAAAACCCCTTTCAACATGCCAGTCATTGTGCTAAGAATTTTTTATGTTATGCAATTTAATCTTATACTGTGTCAATAATGTGGCAGTTTCTATGATCCTCACTGAAGAGAAGAGGATTATGGGGTCTACAGGATTAAATAACTGGTCTCAGGCTACACTGGTGCTATGGCAAAAGTGAGGATTTCATGGTTTCTGGCTTAATCATGAAGAGATGACTGGCAAAATTATTTTTTGCGAATGACTGAACTACAAAGTCATGAATCTAAATATCCCCTGACCAAAACAAAGACTGTTTTGGAAAATGTATGAATCAATTGCTGCTTATTACTAGAGAAGAGCTGGTTATCACTAGAGAAGGGTAAGTTTAGCTCCACCATTTAATCATATGCAGTTCAACTGCAATCAAGCTGCTCATTTCCATTACCCCTTTCTGAAATAGTAGACTTGAATGTTAAATCCCTAGTTACACAGAAAGAACTAAACATTGGAAAGGTAAATTGCTAGGATCAAACTCATGAGGTAATTTGATCCTTACCTCAAAAGAATCCCAATTATAAATAGTAAGAAAACCACCAATGGTACCCCTCTTGGCATCTGAAAGCAGTTAAACATAAAAGAGCAGAAGCAAATCTGAACCGAAACAAAATGCAACCTGGAGGGGATTTTTAGGTAGGATGAAAAGCTAGTTTACAAACACAGAGGTTCAGCAACGTCAGGAAAGCCCTGAAAATGAGTTTATCAGAAGTTTCTTTGCTATAATGAAGTACGTAACACTCTTCAAACCCTTTTTTGTAATGATTTTGGGGCTTATTGGAGGACTGAATTTTAAGATTTTAATAATAATTTATATTTTTACTATCGATAAAAGTGAATTAGCGATAAGATTTTAATTTTTTTTTTTTGGTATCAGGGATTGAACTCACAACTTTGTGTTTGCCAAGTAGGCACTTACACTACTGAGCTAAACACCTAGCCCTAAATTTATTTTTCTTGCATGAGATGACAAGGATCAGGCTATGTGGTAGCAAACCAATAGAATCACAACCCAGAAAAAGAGAAATGTTTACAGTAGTGACTAGGGGAAATACTGACTGTATCATCAATAAAAACCAAACTCTAAAAATGAAGTAGATGATGCTTACATTTACAAAGAAAAACTCCCTAGAAGGTCTCAACATTCCTAAAGATCCACTCATTCACTACATTGAAGAGTGCAAATAAAGCTGGATTTTAGACACTAAAGCATTTGTCAGTCCGGACAATGACCTAATAAGATGGGAAGCCTCTACATACCCTACCAGGCAAGCTAATCTACCAGTCATGGAACAGAAAAGCTTGCAGACAAAATTCAAATATTTGAATCACACAGCTTGTTGGGTAAATTCCAAACACATGGCAAAAATCAAGAGGATGAAAATGCAGTAAATTAATGCACTTAAGAGAGAGCAAACACTTCCTGAACTCCATACCATGGTCATTTGTCCTGAGAGCTCTGCGAGTATTCAGTGCCTGACTCCTTCCGTATGAGTTAGCTAGAGGGTCACATGTGGCTTAGCAACAGAAATTTATTATCCCAAAGTTACGGAGGTTACAAGTGTGAAATCCACGTGTTAGCAGGCTTGATTCCTGCTATGAACTATGAAGCAGATTCTATTCCACTTCTCTTAACATCTGGCAGTTTGCTGGCAACCCTTTTGCATTGCTTGGCTTCTGCTACATCTGCTTGATTCCTGTCTTCATGGACATTTGCCATTTTCTATGTGCATATATCTGTGTCCAAGTTTCCTTCCTTCTATGGACACCAAGACAAACTAGATTAGGAGTGCAACTTATTCCAGTGTGACTTCATCATAAAGATTCACATCTGCAGCAACACTTTCCAAATAAAATCATATTCAGCAACACTGGGGGTTAGGACAGCAACATATGAGTCTGAGTGACAAAATTTACCCATAATACCTCTGATTCCTGCTTAGCCACATGTATTTCCTTTAGTTCTGTGAATGTATCCCACAAGCTTGTTATTTCTATGATCCATTTCAACCATCTCCCTTCTTTACTTGTCTTTAAAAGATGAAACAAGATACTCTCAAATAATGCAGGAAACACATCTGTAGGCTCACTATTTTCATCTGTAAAATAAATTCTATAAACCTCACCAACCTACACTGTTTTTAAATTTAATTTTATTGTATTTTATAAAATGTATGAAAATCCTCCCTTTCCATTGCAATTGCTTAGCAAATCTCTTTTTCCAATGTTATCCAGCCTGGCTCTTATATCAAAGGTGACACCACTCACCTTCCCACAAACAGGAATCTAAAAAGAGAACACGTTCACATCCATAAAATCACATAAATTTTGTGAGGCTCAAAAGAAAGGAACAGTATCTATTTTGTAAATGATAAAATGGAAATAAGACTGAAAAGAGAAAAACAGATTTTCAGAAGAAGTTTTTGATCACTCCTTTGCAAAAATTGAAGGATGACATGTTTCCTGCAGTTTTCCAGCTCTGTCATCTATTGTTTTCTGTTTGTTTATTTTGTTAAACTTTATTCTTAATACCATGGAAACTCCCACAAACCACAAAACCTCTGCAGTACTCAGATAATAGCTCTGAAAAAAACCAAAAGATTGTGAGGAATAACTAGACACTATAAATCATAGCATTCTCAAATTCTCTGATACTCAAAATCCATAGCACACGGGCAAAAATGATTTTGATGTTAATTTTCTACATCACAAGGGTGAAGGTCATACACAAAGAGAACTATTAAGGTTATAGTTTGTCCTAGATGAAACATTTTTTAACAACTGTTTTTCTATGCTCTTAGCTACTCCTCTTTCCTCTGTTCCGAAAGTCTACCTGTAAGCCCTGATCCGTGTTTTCTAAGCTCACAGACAGCAGTTAGTAGCTAGCTTGTTATCGCTAAGCATTTAAATCCATTCTCAGTAGGGTGGCATGTTGGAATCATCCACAGAGATTCTAGCGATTTTGATTTAGCACATTTAGAACTATGCTTAATCAAATTTTAAAAGATTTCTGCAAGTGATTTTGATGCTCAATCAGCCTGAGAACATCCCGGTTTCTTTTTTGTGGTAGTTGTGATTAAGCCCAGGGGCTTGACCATGCCAGGCAAGTGCTCTACCATTGAGCTGCCTCAGTTTCATCATGTAGCAATTAATGCAATAACTTATAGTCATATAAAGAAAAAAGTGCTTCCCCAAACCAGCAGCTCAGTTCAGAATTACTACTTTCCAGAGTGGAAGTCTCCAAAATTTTTCTAAATCTGTTATTAAAACATCCAGCAGATAGACCACCAAGATGTGATTTACTTTATCTGTAAATTATGTGCTTATGATCTCATATTAATAACATTTAGCATTGCAAAGCATACACAATAGAGAAATTTTAAAATATGAGACAAAATGAATAAATTTAGCAATGAATGGATCATTTTCAGTGCCTGGAGAAGTGGGTACACTTTACTCCGAAATCATCACCACTAATGTTTATGGAAGGACTTTCCTGCCATTTTCCACAGTGTTTTAATAACGCCATCTCATATTTCACTTGAGGAGCATTTTCATATTGATGGTACTTGGGCTCAAACACCTTATAAGAGAGATTTTGTCAATATTTAGAGTGCCTTATAGATGAGGATACTAAGAATAACCCAGGACACTTGGTCACGTATCTTAAAACTGTAGAACACATACCAAAAGCCAGGTCTTTTACCATAAAATTGACCACTTCATAATCCAGGGCCGCCCTGGGAACACAGTACAATTGTATTTGTCTTTTCTTCTACTGTAAGGCAGAAGAATATCACAGGTTGCTTTTGTATTATACTTATTTTAGAAGTAAATACAGCTGCCTGTTGCAATTATATGTGTCATGGGATGTGGTAAGAATAGAATGTGTTGAGCTAGTTTTTAAAAATCCTCTATGTAATAATAGCTGTGCTGTCTTGAGATGACTGCTTTCCCTGGGGAGCCTTTAGCCATGCCTGAGGACTGTTTGGTGCATTACAATGACAAGACAACTCCCATCATAAAAAATAAACCTGGCCCCTACTGTCAATAGTGGTAAAGGTGAAACACTCCACTGTAATACTTCTAACTCTTTTAGTTATAAATTATGGTAAGTGGCTGATGATATTTATGAGACCACCCCAAACATATGCATATACACACAAAATATTTTACATCCTTTCACAGTGTTGACTAACTTACTAAAGCCTTCCATCTCAGGGTAGGAATCCTAGATCTACAGAGTAAATCAAATGATGAGTTCCAAAGACTTGCATTAAATTGAATTTCTTCTTATAAATCCTCAGAGATGTGAATCACTAAAAGATATGTTCTGGGATTGCCACTATTGAACTAAAAATTCAGAAATTCAAATAGGGCCCATGGGTTTCAATATATCAATGGCTTGTGGGGTATTAAAGTCATTCATAACCTAATAAAGCACTATTTGTACATTTTAATTGAGAAGGCAGTTCATGTAATCTCACTCCACAAGACATTTTTAATTAAAAAAATACCACTTATCTCAAAGTCTACTCTGAGGGTTGTTTCATTTCTTCTAGCCCTTTTGAGAGAGATTAGATGACTTGTTTCATAAAGTATATCAGATAGTGATTAAGAGGGCACCTCATGGGTAATAATATTTTATCTCATAAGGGTGAGAATGATTACTCCATTAAAGTCTTGTTACTTGGCTTTCTGAATTTAAGACTTAGGGGAGAAATTATGAAGTAGGCAATTTGTCTTCTGTCACCTCCAGCATCTCTTTATCCTTTCTTCTGGGTCAAATTTCATCTGCCAATTCTCTCACTCTTTCCTTATCAGAAATGTCAGCTGTGTGTGTAGTACATGAATTCAAATAATGTGAACTTTTTTCAGTTCACATTGCTGAAGGTTAAAAAAAAATTGTGCAAGAAATATTGACTTTATTTTCCAGTTATTCAGTCTTTTAAGCCCTAAGAACAGAATGAGGAAATATTTAGGAACCAAGTAGTCCTTTCTCAGGCTAACCATTCTAATAGGATGCTATCATCATCCTGCCAAAAACAAACTGACTCTGAAAAACTGTTTTTTATATCTCACAATAGCAACATGCAGACTGATCATATTTCATTATAGTTAAAATGAATGGCTTAACTTTTTAACATTTAATCAATATCCCATCTATGAAATTTAGATTTTTTTAAACTGCCCTCATTTTCTCAACAACAGAAATTTAATTTACTGTCTTCTGTGCTACATGGATCCAACATGAAATTTTCTGCAAATTTATTTAAATTTGATGGATATTTGTGAAAATGCATTATCTTTATAATCTTAAAACTTTAACATCTCCCAAATTCTAATCAGGTTCTAAAAGTTGAATAATCCAAAAACAAACAGAAAACATTAAAAGAAAGCAAAAGTTTACTCAAACTATAAACACAATTCTTCAAATAATTCTCAAGTTAAAAAACCATTATCAAGCCTTTTGCATAAGAAAAAGATGGAGAAAGATATGCACAGTGTGCAAGAAGGCCGGGGAGGAGACAAGATGCTCAGTCTCTTCTATTCTCCCAAGACAAAGCAACAAAACTCTTGGGGATGATCAAGTTCTTGTGAGGATTCAAGACCAATCTCTGCTTTTTTGACATGATGAAGAAACCAACACAATTACTTCCATTTTAAGGTGGCCATTGAAATCACTATTTTAATAAAATAAAGCACAACAATGATACTATAAAATAAAAGTACTAGGAGTATTTCAATTTCCCTGGTCTACAAGTCCAATCATGATATAATCCAACCATCAACTGGTTACTCATTTCTGAGATTCTTTGCCATAGCAGATGCCAAGCTTCACCGCAAATGATGATTTAACAAAATTTAAAAACATCACTGGCAAATAATAATAATAATAATAATCCTTTTCAAACACAGACCTTTCACTAACGTTTTTAAATATTCTTCCCCAAGTATCTCTCTTCTTCATGCAATATGCTCTTTGGACATCACGTACTTCCACTCGCTTTTTCCAGTGGTGGCCAGTTACCCATCACACACCAGTCTTCTGCCAGAAGACTCTGTTGCTGACTTTCCACCCTCATTTATCAGTGCCTTTCAAATATGAACCAGATCGGTAAACTTCTAGTACGCAGCTACAGCTATTCTCTCACTTGGCTTTATGCCACTGTTCATTGGTTCCTCCTCCAACTGAATTGTATCTTCTGTGTACCATAATGCTTTTCTATATTTTTAATTCAGCAAAGAAGAATGTATCAAAAGCTGGAACAAACTCTGATCCTCCCTACAGTTACCTACTGAACAAGAAAAAATATTAAATGTAAAGCCACATTTGAACCTTAACACCATGCCTATGGTCACACACAATTTGCAATTCCTAGTACAAAGTAGAAAATCAGAGTTTCTTGTTCAAAAAGCAAGAAAAGTGACCATTAAAGATGCTGGCATAAATATAAACACTTTCTTCTGCCATCTCTCAAACTGCCATGGAATCTTCTATTCATTTGCTGAGAGCATGTAAACTCTCAGAGGAACCCTGGGGCCCCAATCTGCCTTCAGTGTGTTGATTTTCCCCAAGGTTCTCTTTCTCTTGAGTTGTCAGACAAAGCGCTGTGCCCTATCTGGTGATATGGATATCAGTCTCCTTTGCCCCAGTGACTGGCTAACAAATGTGTAGCAGAAAAGTGACCCCATTAAGATATTTGAACTATTGAAAAATAATGACAAAGCAAAGAATCAGAAATCAAATTTAGAATCTGAGTCTCTGAGCTGCATAGTAATAAATAGTTCACTGGGTAGGTTGTTTATTTTAATATTTTAAATTACATAGAAAAAGGTCTGCAATCTAATAAAAGATGCAATAAGTGCATTAACATAGAACATAAAATACAAAATCGTATTTATCATAATTTTCAAATTACTAACTTTTTGCTATCTATGCTAACGGCAGATGCTAGATTGAAAAAGATAAAGATCACTCCAGCCTAGGAAAGTAGTTTGCTTTTTACTTGCATCAATATTTTAGCTCTATGGTTTTAAAATCAAATTAATAATTCACTAGGATGATGCTTTACCACTATTCCAGAAACTGCCCCAGGGGAACCAAGCCCTTTTACCTACCTACTATTTTAAGTACCTTGACTCTTTTAAATTAATTTTTGTTTTAGATCCCTTACTTGTTCATGCCTCTCTCAGCTCCTGGCATTCACACCCACAATTATATTCTGCATGCTGCGTGTAATTATCTTGCTGCTATCAGAGACTGCATGATTTCCCAGACTTCAGATCTGCACAAACATACTTGAGATCATAATTACAGTCTTGTATTTTTGTTCAGCAATTTAAAACATTTCTTAAGGCAATGAATCCTTGGCAAACAGAACTTCTGAAATCTACCCTACATAAATGGCTATTTATTTTTTTCAGATTCTTGTACTTCTATGTGAAAGGAGAGAACAGAGGAAATAAGGAAAGAGAGAACAGAGAGGAGTGGGGAGAGACAAGGAAAGAGAGTGCAGGGGTAAGCAGAAACACTGAAATGACCCCCGGGATTTGGAGGCAGATTTATTTTACCTCAATGGGCACTGAGTGGGATCATTCCCAAAATATCAGGCCTGGAAGCCTCAAGGAGGGAGGATTTTGTGCGGTCTGCAAAGGGGAGGCACGGAAGTAGAGCACTTGGCTGTCTTTGATTGTTTTTACAATACACATCATAGTGACCAGCCTTTTCTAAAAACTGAAGCAACCATAACTTCAACTGGAACTGTCACCTGGGCAACTAGTGGACTGGCTGGGAGCATTTGCTACTACAACAGGGGGAGGGTTTTCATACCAATTTAAAGGACTTACTGGTTTATTGATTCCCCAAGTTTTTCTTTATTTTCCTTGGAAACTACAAGCTACTATAAAACCTATTGCATTAGATGTTTGGGGGCGGGTCAGTCAAGCAAACTTCCATATCTCACATTATGAGAAGTTTCATAAGAATGCAAAGTCTCACTGACAAAACTCGTGTCTGTGTACAGCATCTTTCACTCAGTCTTCTGTATTTTAAGGCCATCAAAATGCTGGAACTTTACAGAAGCGCCCATGCCTCTTCTTGCCTCTGTGCCCTTCCCAATGACCAATGTCTTCTGCCCATTCTACCCCTTACAGCACAGAAATGACTTCCCTATCACCCTTCCCTCCTGCTGGTATCACCCTGCCTCTGCGTGATGCTTTTGTCTTTGTTTTTCTTGACTCAGCAGTAGCTTTATACACGGCTAGAAATCTCCTGACTCCCATAAGTCCCCACTTTATTTGTTGTTTTACCTCAGCTGCCTTCTTTGCTTCCATAAAATTTCATTTTTCTCATCTTGAGCTAAAAGGGGAGCATGTGAGAGCTCCCCTTTTAGCAAATGATCTGCTTATCTTATAAATCCACACTATCCTCCCAGACAATCCATCCTCACGATATCTTCTGTTAAAGTTCATACACTGCTGATATCCATTGTATTATATATTGAATCATGACCTCCTTTAGGCTGCATGCACATAAATCCAAACTCCTCCCTAATAGTTTCCTTTGTAAATTCATTATCAAGTTCAACTGAATAGTCCACTGGTGCTAAATCTAGTCTTTGCTCATTTATCCCAAATCAGTGAGCTGTACTGCACAAAACAGAAACCAAGGAGTTGTTTGTGTGGCCCTGCTGCCTCAGTCAGTTCTGCAGAATGCAGAGGCTAAAGCAGGGAGCATGCATCGCTGCTTTAATAGGGAGAGCAATCATGTGGTGCTGAGGTGGAAGGCGAAGCAAAGGAACTTCAGGTGTTGCACACAAAGTACCATATTATACATCACCTTTTTATTTCTTAGGTAATGTCATTGTCTGGTACCTGGAATCATAACTGAGATTTTAGCAGGCCATACTGAAGGCTATCTGGGTGGTGTGATACACAATAAGATAGAGAATTCTAGAATCATGATCTCATTGTGACATTCCTATTATTTTTAAATGTATCCTTTGCTCGGACACACTATATGGTGCAAATGAATATATCAATAGAATAATAGTGCTGTAAGTTGTTTTTAATATAACTAAGACCAGAGTCTTAGCTATGGAAAGCAGACAATAGTCAGACCATATAGAAAAATCAAGCGCCAACACAAAGATTGAAGGAACCAATCCGCTGAAGTTAAGAGTGACGTGTATTTTTGTGTCAATTAGTCCACAATTTTTGCATCAATGAGTCAAAAATGTTCAAGATTTAATTACTACTGGGTTGCCTAAATTTTACCCTTACTTCCGCCTTAGGGTAAACTGGAGAAATCGAGTATGTTCCACTAACCAATCACATGAGATGCCTATTTCTAGCAATCTTGCTTTCAGCTCCCCATGCCAAAAAACATGAGAGAGAGCACACTGGGGGCCTTCTTTTTTTACACCACCACCCTCTCCACCTTTGTGTGTTGGCCAAATTCAAGTGAAGTAGGCCTACTGCTTTGCAGCAGAAAGCTGTGTAATAACAGCCTTCTGTCTGTATTCTAATCTTTGATCAGAGGATGACTTGGAATCTCCCAAAGAATGGCCTGTCTGTATGGATTTCTCCTGACTTGACTACAACTGCTTCAAGAATATCATCTCATGTTGCTTTTAATCCCTAAATCCATGTTTGGTTTAAAAATAATACATGCAGTCATTGTCTGTTTCACTTTCCAAAGGGAACCAGAAAGTTAACAGAAAAAAAAAAGAGAGAATTGTTAACTTACAGCAGCAAAAATACAGGAGAGAACAAGAAACAAAAATGAAGACTGTTGCACAATAATAAAATTTGTGGATATTTAATAAATAAAATTCTCCAAAATAAATTCAAACTTAAAATGGATTAAGGAAAGCTCCAAGGTGGGAAAGAGCAGGATGATATGAAATTGTGAAAACACTGATGACAAAAGGCAGCACATGCTTCTTTACCACTGAGACTTGTAAGTAGCTCCAAATTTATGAACCAGCACACCTTCAAGGCAGACTACGATTATTCTCAAAAGATTATGGTCTTTAGCGTAAGGTGGAACTGATTTCAGTACTGACACCAAATTTGTTTAACTGAGAATTAAAGAAATACTTTGTCGTTAGTAAATATGGCTCTATAATAGAAGTTACACACTCCAGTAATAGCACTGTAACTCAACACAATGCTTGCTTACTATCTTTAAAAATACTTACAAAAATAACATTTCTCACATCCTCAGAATTTCCATATGAAAAGCACAGATTGGCCTCATAGTATTATTATATGTAAAACAAATATTACATAATAAATATAAAAATCTTTACTTGCTAAGCACTCAATATTGGTAGTTTGTATCTCCTTAAAGACAACAATTAGAGACAGTTCAACATTCCTACCCAAAGATTTTTGGAGATGAGCCCTGCAGTCTTTACATTGGCTCTTAAGTAAGACTGTTGTAAATTTTTTATCATCAAAATAAGTCCTCCTTTTCCAGGTGCAATTACATGAAAATTATCAGAAAAGTAATCATTCTTCCAAGATCACTAATGTGTTTTGAGACCTATCCTTACAGTATATAACATTGGGAAGACAGTATGGTAGTAAATGGAATAAATATACTTTTTAACTGTCACTATTTACCTAACCAGAAATTGTATTTCCTTACATATTTTTTAAGTTGTAATCTTCAGCCTAAAGAAACGCTGACATGTTCATTCTTAACCTCAAAGATTGCAACAGTAATTACTTCTTAGGAGCTCCATAGAATCTGCCCTCAACCCTTTTAGACCTTTGGCATCTCAGGAAGATCGGTTTGCAATTAGAGTATTAGTAATTGGTCATTGGCTAAATAGATAAATAGATAAAGACAGGCATGGCATGCAGGGCTCAGAGCCATTTCTTGCCTTCTTGGTCTAAATCATTACTCCTGTTTGTTAATCCAGTAAGAAATTACTCATCCTGGTTCAATTTTCTCCTGTTTTTCTACTTCTGGTACATCTTCTTTTATTCTACATCTTTTATGCAATAATCCATCTCTTTCTACTACTTTTTCATTTATTCATTTTTTTCAGAAAATATCCATTTAGTGAATAAAATTTAAAAGTGAAATAGCTTTCACTGAGGAGTTTTTAGCTGTGGTATAAACTTACTCTCAAACCTGGAGCAACAGTTTTAGTATGAATGACCTCCTGATTCTTTTCATTTGAAGACTTCATTTATTTATTCTTTGCATTTAATACTAATGACTGTCACGAATTGTTAAGAAGCAAGAGTTACAGCTGCTGACTTTCTGAAGGTTACTCTAACAGGACAATTGAAAATATAATTCTGGAAATCATGGAATTTTACTCTAACAAGCATTTGAAACTATGGAATAGTATTAAATATTCATAAAGAAACTTTGCAGTTCATTTAAATTATATACACTATATAAATCACACACTTGAGCATAGTGTAATGAAATGCTGGGAGTGATACATTTATATTGCCAATTGAATCCATTTTTATTTTAAAAACACAACATAATAAAATTTATTCCACAGTTTTTGGTATAATATTTTACATTATTTTGCAACCATTCATAAAGACAGTATAAGAAGTTTCAAAATGTGTATGTTCACTAAAATTAACTCAGTAATCACTCAGCTATGGCAAACAGGACAATGACCTGGTGAAAAGCAGTCAAGGTCAAGGTACATGATGTCTCAAGAAAGATGTACCAGGCTGGGCATGATGATGCACTGCTGTAATCCCAGAACTCCATACACTGCGGCAGGAGGATCGTCAAAAGTTCGAGGCCAGTCTGGGCTATATAGTGAACTGTAGGCCAGCCTGAACTACACAGTGAGACCATGTCTTGAGAAACAAACAAACAAAAAATAAAAGAAACACGCACCAACTCACATGCTGATAATAACATACAGGAGATAGTTTCAAATCTTTTTTTCAATTTCAATGTTTCTCTAACCTGAATTTTAATAAGATGAACTCAGTTTTTCAAGACAGATCAGAACATTTGATACTTAAAACTGCAACGAAGTACAGATTAATAAAGTAAAAACTAATACTTGAACTTATCCCCAACAAGATCAACTTGACTTCCTTGAGATAGACCAAATTTCTAAATGATAAAAAGTCATGACATAGTTGATACATATTACTTAATTGTTAAGAGACATTTCAAAAATTACATTTGAAAGAATATTTTCCAGGGAGCCATGACAATTTAGAATGAGCAAAAAATGTTAATTAATCACATCTCAATTGAACATGTAATAGATTCATAAGTTAGATCTTGTTACATAATCTTGGTCGAAAATTTCCTGCAACTTCTGAGTGTTTGTTATTAAAGAACATCTTACTGTGCCCTTGCATAGTAGGGTAATTATATTTATCTCTTTTTTTTATTGGGACCGGGGATCGAACTCACAACCACATGCAAGGCAGGCGCTTATGCGGCTGAGCTAAATCCCCAGCCTCTGGGTATTATATTTAATAATGTACTGTATGATTCAATGTTATAAGAAATAATTGCTAACGTGTTCATATAAACAATATGTTTTTAGAAATAAATATGCTTACTCTATTTTAAATACTGTATAACATACATGTATCAAAATTGAACATCAATCTAATGTATATTTGTTTTATTTATCAATTGAAGATGTTTTTAAAAAATGAAAAACATTGAGTTGAGACTTCAAAGCAGACTGTTTATAAACAAGCACAGGAATTAATAAAAACTGATAATTATAACTAATGTGTGAGTCAGGAACTACTCAATACTGTAAAATCATATAACACCACTGCAGCAATCTGGTGCTATGACTGATATGAGTTTACAACTATTTTATCTAATACCTTTTTCAAATTCATATGTTGGTCAAAGTAATTTGGTTGCTGATATTAATAGATTTATGGTAAGCATGCTATTTGAATTAGAACTTAAAATACAGTTTTGGATAAGATTTTATCTGATTTATTTATTGAAGCTCCATATAAACATCTTATCAGAAAAAACTTCCCATCATAAAGGAAAAATGAAATTCTAAATATAAAAGTTGGAGGTAGGCAGGATTAATAATACCATACATTTTACAATCTAAAGTAGCATGGTGAAAAATTGTGGGAAATTTCATAAAGAACACTTTGATCACACTCTCATCTTGAAAGAAGGAGTAAGAAATTAAATATATTTTGGTATACAATGTCCTTGGCTTTCAAAAGTTGTTAGTAGACCTAACTTCACATCCACATGCAAAGAGAGAAATATACACAATTTAAAATAATTAGATTCTATGGTTCTTGACAGTAGTTTTAGGAATAAATCAATGAAAAAACTGACAGAATACAGTAATAACTGGGAAAAATCAGAATATGATGATGAGAATTAGAGAAACCAATAGAAGCTTCTCTACTTAATTGAATTTAATCTGAGATAAATTATGAAAGTGTTTTAGTGTAAGTATGATCCATTAAGTATTTGGGAAGCAATTATAATATATTTGCTGTTTAACTGAAATTAAAGTTTAACTGAGCATCCTGCATTTTATCTTGCATTCCTAGCTGGAAGGTCAAAAGTTCACTTCAGATTTGAGACATATACTTCTTGTTCTAGTAATGAGTTTAAGATTCGTCATGGCTTTCTGACTCTATATGAACAACAGTGTTGTTCTAATAGTGTTGTTCATGATTTCTACTATATTGCTTGCCAGAGAACCCCAATTGTGTCCTTTGATTGGACTTACAGTGGGAATGTACTTCCTAATCTCTCTGTAGTTGCAAGGGAGTTCATTACATGTTCTGAGCATAGAGCTTAATCAAAAAGCATAAGAATATCTAGAAGTGTTTGAATTCATGACTATTGGTCCCTGAACAACTACAGTAAGTAGACAAACCCTGTCCTGCAATTGACATACTGTAGTTATTTAAACCATGAATTTTGGTGGCCATTTAGTTACACAAGATAAACTATCATATTCTAATGCAAAGCCATCAAACTAAAGAACACAATGACGTCCAATCATGCTTATCACAAATACTACACCCAACAGTAAACAAATATATCGCCAAAAGATTCCCCTTGAGACCGTTATGTTAAGTGAAATAAATTAGACAAATGTTTAAACATCACATGATTTCTCTTATACGAGAAACCAAAAATATAAATAAATTACATAGCAAAGTAAAAGGTAATAGGGAGATAGATCTTTTGGGGGAAAAAAGGAGATCAAGAAAGAAAATGGAAGGGGGTAGAAAGGAGATCAGAAAGTAATTTTTTAAAAAAAGAGTAAGATGCATATTGTACACGTTCCATTTCCCTACAATGAGTATAATAATTGTGTATGACAAACATGTACCAATAAAATAAAACAAAAAAAGAAATACAATAGAGGAATGGTTAAGTATATAAACACAAAGTGCATTTAGGGTGTTAATAATATTATTAACCTCATTTGTACTTGGGATAATAAGGCCTTAATTTTGAAAGACACTCAGGGTTTTTGTTATCTGCAGCCAAAAGCAAAGCCCTGAAGATGCACAGCAACTTCAAAGTACAGCAGAAGACAGCTGAAGGACTTTCTTTCTTTTAATGAAGTAACAGTTTCACATCTTTTGGAAGTTTAGTATTCAGAAGAGTAATGACAGCTCTGAAGAGCTACCTTAGGAAAAAGTTTTAAAAGGTCACGACTAGCCGCACAAGTCAGCTAACTGATAATAACAATTCACACACGCTTCCTGTGCGTGCTAACAGTCACACTCCCTGATAACCAGCTATCTCCAAGGGCTGCAACTCACAGGAGACGTGACCTCAGTCATGAATCCCAGTCACCGTTCCCCTGGCCTACTTCTGCTTTTTCTCAGGAAGCAATTTCACAAATCTCCTTAGCAACAGAACAATAATTGGATGTATTTTATTAGAAGGAATATTTTATTTAATAACTTTTTACTGACAAATTCCTCGTGATTGACACTAATTTCATTTTTCCCAGAGAGGGAGCTAAGCTTCAGAGCTCAAGATTAATATTAAAGAAGTCTGCTGCTTTTATTGGCTGATTTGTTACTGGCGTTTTCTTTCTTAATATTATAAAGCCTCCCTTAGCGCTAATACTCATAAACATCTACCATCTCAGTGTACTGCACTGAAATTAGAAGAAGAGAAAATATCATTCCTAAAAGAATTCCAGCATTATTATTTACATACACTGCATAATAGGAAACAAGTCTGGGTAATGGAGACACTCATATTTAGTTGGTTTGCTACTCAATATGTAGACCAATATTAATTTTTGCAGTTGACTATTTTTCAGTGTTAATTCAATAGGTCTGGTTAGACATGAAATAGAATAAGATTATGTTTGCTTTAATAATTTATAGAGGTTAAGACAAAGACTTCACTTGTTTCTTTAAGACAAGTACACACCCAGAAGAATGTTGAACTAATACATAGCTTCATTATAAATAATGTAAATTCCATTGAATTCCATATCAAACTCAGTACTTGTCTCAAATAGTCAATAAAAGTTGAGTTATACTTTATAAAAGTGTTTGTATTGGGCACAGTGGATAAGGAAAATAAAGAATACAATTCTCAAATGAGGAAGATTACAGCCCCATAGGTATGATATGAATATTCATAATAAAAGTATAACATATAATTAACATTATTCAAATTATGCAAATGAAGAACTATAGCTGGGAATTAAAATGATTAGTCTGTTTAACTATAGAGATGACAAATTTGAATTTGAGATAAAGTACATACAAAAAAGATAATTACCGAGAAAAATGCATAAATAATTTATTGTAAGCAAAATAATTATTAATAAGAAACAGAGGCAAACATTGCTACCTACAATATGGATGGAGGCATGTGTCATGTTTGTTACACAATAACTTTAAAATATAGATTATCATTTAGTATATCTAAGGTAAAGATTTATATTTCTAATAGATCCCTTGCATTTCTAATAGTCCCAGCTGAGACTAATCATGCTCATACAGAGAATTAGTGGGACATAAGATAATCAAGATGGCTTTTAAACAGATTTCAGAAAATACAAAACTCATGCTAAGAAATGTCTTCTACCACTGATGTCAAGTGATTTCAACTTAAATTCGAGGGGTAAAAATTTGGAATCTCAACCAGTCTGTATTAAATTTATGTTTTACCTGCTTATATATTGGCTTTATCCATAATCTGTTCATTAATAAAGTGATATTCAAGGAGAGGAAAAGTGTTTTGAAAACATAGACTAAACACCGGAGGAAAGTTTTAGAATTTTCTCTGAGTAGGTAAATGATATATAAGTATTAAGAAAACCAAGAGAACAGGCTAGATAGTTTGGAGTTAATGGTCTGAACTGGTCTGAACAAAGAAAAAATACTTACTGGTCTATTTTTAACAGGAAAATAAATCAAATAAACATACAATATTAATAAAACAATAAATGTGGAAATCAAAAAGATTCAGCCCCAATATAGGTAGATTCCAGGAAAAAAATATATAAACCACTGAACTAGATTGAAGAATAAAGGTTATAAGACAAATTTAGTGTGTGTACTTTGTAGAATTACTGTATTAATAAAGATTTATTTGAAGACCAAGCAAATGGTTTTGGAATCCCTAAACTTTCATTAAGAAATAAAGGTTGAACCAAAAGGAATATTGCTAAAGTAAATGAGATAGCAATAAAAAATGTCCAGACTAACCTGAGAGCAAAGAGAGACTGAACATACAGAAATTAATATGAGAAAGATATTAACATTGTGAGAAAATCTGATCAATGTGCAATTAGAATTCATAAATGAGAATATGTTAAAGCCATACATAAGGAGATCAAGATCAAGATTTTTCATAGCTGTAGAAGACTGTAGGCCGTGAATTCAAATGGAGCCACAAAAGCTCAAACATACTAAGCGCAGAAAAGATCGCATCCATGAACTTCGGAGTAAAATTTCTGAAAACTGTGAACCAGAAAAAAAGAGGATAGTCTGAAAAACAGCTGGACAAAGAACAAGAAAGAAAAGAATATGAATTGCCTGCTATGAAACTGCACTGAGTGACAACTACCTTCACTAAGTATGAAAATCTGAAAATGATGTAATATCTTTAAAATTCTCACAGAAAAATGACTGCCAACTTGTATTTTGTTTCTAGTAAGAATACTAATCAAAATGAAGGTGAATTGTTTCCATTCCTAGTTAGAGTGCAGAAAAATGTGACAGAGATTCACTCGTTTGTATTAAAAGTAAAGAAAAAAGTGTATGATCTATAAATCATGTTTTATTTGGGGCTATCGTAATGGTGGACGCAAGAAGACTTAATGAGCTGAATTTCAAAGCAAAACAAGCCCTGCTAATTAAGCAGGCAAAGAGCGTTCCAATAGTTACATTCAGATGCCTGGTCCTTGTGCAGCACAAAGAAGGAACAAGCCTGCCATTGACCAGGAGGATGTGAACAGATGAGAGGAGATGATGCGACTTTTGATGAAGGTGTAGGCTGGTGACATGTAATCAGCGGGAAGAGCCTTAGATACAAAATGTATCACCCAAGGTCTTCTGGCTCCGTGTAATTACAGAGTTGCTTCTATGAGATGATGATTTATAATAATGGTAATATATTATAACTCCCGAGGAGGGAAATGTCTTAAGGCCTAATACTCCAAAAATAAGCAAATAAATAAATAGAAACTAAAGGTAATTCAAGATTTTCCAAGACTAACAACATGGAAAATCAAAGCTAAAGTCTTTCATTTGACTAATTTTGGAGCATCACATATTAAATTTGCTTCTGCCAAAAGTCAGCAGTTGAAAATAAAATTTAGAAAAATATCCAAAAGAGGGAGATGTGGAAATTGGAGCTTCAGATATGCATGTAAACGCCCCTCTTCTCCTTTTCTGACTTTGAAATGCATTTGAATAGGGGACACTCCAAGGAATCCAGTAGAAAGTCCCCCAGTGGAAAACTCAAAGTGAGCAATCACCCAGGATGCTGCTCCAGCAAGGAAGGTAAAGTTTAGATTTTATGCCACAATAACTTGCCAGGTTCAGTAAATACTTCAGGCTCGCATTGGAATTCCAAAAAAGTCCAAACTTTCAAGCCCGTACTGCTCTGTACCGGCAGTTAGTGTTTTCCTTGTATAAGTGGAAATATTGAAATATGTCCACAGGGATTAGCCAATCACATAAATGATTACTAAAAAACACTGTGAAAAAAACAGAATCCGTGAGATCTAGAAAACATTACGCAGAATGTCAGTCATTCAAAATCATTAGATATGTAAAAACAGCAGAATGTGAAGGATGTTTGAATTTAAAGGCAATCAATAGACACATTCTGAGGAGATTCAGGTGCTACAATAAGCAAATAAACACTTTAGAACAACTATAAAGTGTTCAGAAGTATAAATAACAATATATCCACAAACTCTGCATGGGAGAATTTAATATAGAAATGTAAAATTTAATGAACTAAAATGTAATATTTCAAAATGTAAATTTCACTGGATCCGCTTTGAAAGGACAAAAGCAACAGACAGTGAACTGATGGCAGACCCAAAGAAACAGTCAAAAGGTAATACAGAGAAAGACAATAGAAAATGAATATATAATGCTGGGCAGTATCATGTTAACGTACCTAGAGTTAACATTTGAAAAAAATAGAATAGAGCAGTAAAAATATTTGAAAAATTATTACATAAAAATTTCCAGTTTAATTGGCAAAAAGTAACTCAAAAACTGAGAGATGGTGGGAGCAGTGAAATCCAAGCAGAATAATTAAAGGATGGGCACATCACAAAGTGATTAAAGTTAAAAATGGATTTAAAAAAACTTGAAATAACCAAAGCTTAAAGCACTGAATAGCAACAATAATAACTCTTGAATTCTCTAGAAAAAAATAAAGGCCAGAGAAAAATGCTTCAGATATTTGAAGAAAAAAAAGTAAAATAAAAATTCACAACCTGCCAACCTGGAAGGTGATAAGTGAAAATATCTTTCAAAATGAAGGCCAAGACAATGTGTTTGTAGGTGCATGTATGTGTGTATGTAAATATGTTTTCATTAATATATTTTTAGTATTTATTACATAATTGTTCTCAATTAAATCTGAAGGAAACTTAAATAGAAACTAAAATGAATTTTTGATAAAAAGTAAACAACTGTGCTTTGAGAAAAAGCTCTAAAAAGTTCAAGAGACTATTCTTGTATTCTGGATCAAAATATGCTTATTTTCCAGAAAAAAAAATTCATAAAATTTCAGTCAAGTCATGAACAATGTAGCTATCTGAAAGTAGCTACTTAATTAAATTCATAAATCTGTACTTTGTAGAATGTCATATTTCACATCTTTTAATTCAATTTATTTTCTTATGGAATTTAACTTTTTTGTCTTATTTTAAGGAAGAAGATTAGGGATAAAGCAAACCAGAACCAACCAGGTACAATGTGTCACAAACCATAAAAACTTCTGGTTAACTAGTTAAGCAAGTTATGTCCTACAGAGAGCAAATATGCTCAAAACATAGAATCCAAAATTACTCTAGGCTTAGGGCTGGGGATTTAGCTCAGCGGCATAAGCGCCTGCCTTACAAGCAGGCAGTCATGACTTCAATCCCCAGTACCGATAAAAAAGGAAAAAGACAAAAAAAAAAAAAAAAAAAAATTACTCTAGGCTTAAGGCTGGCTCACAAACTTTGTTCATGGAACCAATCAGAAAAACACTACTCTTAATTCTTCAGTTGAATCTGTCATGTTCACAGGACCAAGCAGAAGACATTATTCTTAATCAAGGTTTTACATGTATGCCCGACCAATCAGAAGGCACCGTTCCTAGTCCTTCGTCTACAAATGGCTACAGACAGACCAACGAAAATGTTTCAATAGGACAATTTACATGTGAAGCAAGGCTAAATGAGTTTTGGATAGGACGGTTGTTCCAGTGCCATATTTATAAGAGGCGGGGCCAATCCAGATTATTTTGGATACTAACTTTGCATTTCTCTTTAGGGCCATGTGATTTTTCTGCACCATCCTGTTCTCACTCCACAGACTGTACTATTTTCTCCACCTTCAAAAAAACCTGTACCAGCACTGCTTTTTTTTATGTGTTTCACCCAGTTTTTTTGTCAATACACCAAGGACTCATAAGCCAATAGGACTCTCTTGGTAACAGCTTTGTTTTGAAGCACCAGCTTTTCTCAATAGCAAGGAGGAGAACCATGATTAGGAGTTCCATCACCACCTCCACCAACCCTGCCCAAAGTTTAAAAATGAGTTTGGCTCACCTCTTGGAGGCAGCCTGGTGTTAACTGTGATGGAAAGTCAAAGGTAAATCATTATTATGATTCAAATTCCAGTTCATTCATTCCTCTTCCCCTCAGCTGTCCTGTTTTCTTACTTCTATTGATATTCAAACTTTTCAATTGATAAGTTTCATTCTATAAGAAAAGTAAGTAATCATTTGTTTTAGTGTATAGGAATTTGAGATATGTCCCACAATTAACTTGTACTGACACAGAATGTAATAAGAACAATGAGATATTGTAATACCTGATGCCATAAAACCAGTAAAACAGATTAAGAGGATGCAAATTTGTCCTTTGTATTTGATGTAAATGTCTAAAGTCCAAAAACAAAAATTTATTTTAATAATGTAATACAGATAACAAAACATCTACATTAGCATTATTCTAAAGATGTACATATTTACTAAAATATGTAAACAAAAAGTTAATTGAATAAAGGTACATATTGGTTTGGTCATTTTCCATCAATACTGTTTTGTTTCATGTAGGTTGCACAGATTTTTTTAAAATATTTGCAAACCAGAAATATATTCGTCCTAGTAAATTTCAAAAGTTATAATCTTGGTACCCAGAGAAAAGTTAATATTTATTGGGTAATTCAAATGACAGAGATATCTTCTAACACAGGCTCTCTGGGAAAACATTAAATCTCATTTATTGTTTTTTCAAAATCTGCTGCTTACTTTGATATATTTATATGACAATATCTTAAGATAGCACGTGTCTCCACATTTATGGGATGGATTGTTACTAGGTAATCACAGATTTATTCTACGAACTGCCCACTCTTCCTCCTGCTTCTCTGACAGGCAAGCTGATTTAGCTGAGATACTGAAGGGCATCTGGCTTAGCCTCTGTTCTCTCTTATGGCAGCTGAAACAATCTATAAAGTGTCATCTCACCTGAAGCCCACATAAAACCCGCTGGTCCCTAGGCTTTGTTTAGTCAGTTCATTTAGCAAGGTTGCAATGTTAAGGAAAGTAAACAAAGTCTTCTGATCCATTTGTTTTTGCTCTGAGTTTTGTCCCAGCCCTACCTTTATGTTCTGAATGTTCAAAACAAAGATAACCACAATTTCTAAACATATGTAAAGAAATGCTATGAGGTGAAGAGCCTCACTGCTTAATGTCTGTATGCTGAGTCAAACATCAAAGGCAACCAAATGGTGAGGATTTTCAGAGCCTTGGCTTGGATTCAGTCCAAGTTTATGATGTTGACAAGATAAGGGTTTAAAGCAGATATGTATGCCCATAACTATAGTTTTCATGAATTCTCTTTTACTGAAGCTATCATTTCATACCAATATAGTGATTACTGTGAAGAATGGCATAATCATTACGGTGGAATAAATTGCTGAAATAAACTGTCAGTCCCAGAATAGAAAATGGTGTTCAGAGTAATTGAAAAAAGAAAAATAGATCCAGCTAAACCACTGTGTTGATACACATAAATTCAATGGACTCTAACCCTGGAATAAGCAATGTCCTTGGTTTTGTTTATTTGCTTGTTTATGTCTTGCAACTATCTTTCTTCTCTACTTTTCACATTGAAGCTCTGAGAAAGAATCCGTGGGCTTCGGTGTCACCCTTAGGTACAATTGTGATTATCAAAATAAACTTCAAGAAATGTTACACATATTTCTGCCACTCTTTGAAGCCATAGATAACCCATAAAGTGTCAAATGCAACATACTGATTTAATGGATAAAACATTATGTGCAAATTAAGAACTCTAAATTCTTTTTCTGATTCCTGAGAACCAAATACTCTCTCAAGAGTACTTGAAGAAATATTTCTAAAGTTATGTAATGACCTACTATTATGTCACTCCAATAGGGAATTTATATAATTATATTCACATGACTACAAATGTAATTTATGTCATGTCCCAGTCAGTAAGATATAAGTAAATACATTTTAGTGCATTATTCCAAAACACTAAAAGTACTTTTTGCCATGCCAATAGTGATCAGCTTAAGAAAATGTCTTTGTCATCTAGAACTGTGTTTCAATCATTGTTTGATTCTTTTTTCTTCTTTTCCCTATAATCAGCAGGCATACTCTTACAATTCTGTAGGAATAATGGAAAGAAATCTAGATCCTTTAAAAATTTTTAAGCGTGGATAAAGTCATTTTTACTCTGCTTTAAATAGTAACACATAGTATTTCTGTATTCTAAATTACAATTTGTATTAATAATAATATTTCTGTGTACTGACAATAGTAAGTGAAAGTTTGATTTCTATACTGTTTTATCTAACAGATCAAAGTATTCTAGCAGGAGGAAAACATTGCAGGACTCTGACCCACTTGGAAAGATCTGTGTTTTTCTAGCTGTACCTTTGTAATAATTATGAACACATTTTTCTTCAGTCTTGTTCCATGGACACTAATGAGAATCCTCATGAAAACAAGATTCATAGGCAAAAACAAAACTGGGAAATGATGTGTTCTTCCCATTGTTAGGAAATTCAGAAATTACAACAATGTAAGAAAATGCCTAAAACATCATAAATTCTGTGTTTCCTGGCTGATAAAATCACAAAAAATTTGTTTGGGAAACATCCAATGATATCTTGCTTAACATGAAATCCAATCTGATACTTGCTGATTGATGCTCTACCACTCACCAAATATGTTCAGTTTCAGCATCAATTTGAACCTCAAATACCTAGCACCTATTGCTAGAGCAGCCTGTTGGTAATACAGCAGGTACTCCATACCTATTAGCAATTTAATAATTAGACTACAAGCTGAGATGTTATCTTTATAGACTCCATGAAAAATAAAGATTTTTTCCTCCCAAGAATTAGTCATACTGGGACCAGGAGGAGCCGACCAAGCCGGCTAGCCAGCCTTTCTGGTAAGCTATGTAAGGCACGTGTAGTCCAGGAAGAGAAAAATCAGATAGCGCTCCCTTGAACCTACCAGTGCCAAGGTTTAAAAATCACCAACAACTCCACCTACCTCCCCCGCCCCAAGCAGCCAGCTGGTGCAGATGACAGGCTGAGTTGATAGCAACTGAGGTACAAAAAGTAACTGAATGTTTGTATTGTTTGGTTGACTTTGTAGGCATGGCTGGAGCCAGGGCTCTGAGCATCTTTAGGGAGGGAGAATAACACTATGCAGTATAGCAAATAAGGGAGATTTCCTTCTATCCTGTCTTTGAATTCCAATATTTTCTCACTGTTTTGTTTTGTTCTAATTAGTTGTTTTGCTTTATTCAATGCTCTGTTTTGATTGGTTTTAGTTTGTTTTGTTTTGGTTTGATTTTGCTATATCTGATGGACTACTATCGTGAAGATAGCAAGATATACTAGGCTAGCCATTGTTGTTTTCCTAGTATCCTGCTTCAAAGTTCTGTACCAATTTCACTGCTTTGTTTTGATTGGATTTGTTCTGTTTGTTGGATTTTAATATCTTTAGAATTAAAAAAAGAAGAATAAAAACTCCTATTACTCAGTAAGTTCTCTTTTAGGTAAAACCACTATCTCACAATGCTTTTATATTTCAAGATATGGGTGTTATCTGAAGAAACTGAACCTCTCAAGTTTCAAGCAATCTGTACACACTAAATACAAGCCATAGACAATAATGGGTGAGAATGAATTGCAAGTATTCCAAATCGTGACAGTTACTTTGAATAAATATTGAATACAGTTAATATCAATGGTTATTACAGTATTCTTTTTTTTTTAAATTGCATAATTTTCTCTTTTGACATGCTCCAAAAAGGTATTTGCTTTTAAGGAAAATGAAAGAGCAAATATATTCATTGTTCTAATCAATATATTTTATTTCTCTTCACATATCCATAGTTTTTTAATAAAGTTATTTGACAAAATGTTGATAGTTTCAATTGCACCTTATTTATTCCTATGAAATATATTCAAATTTTTTATGAAATAATGAGTGTTTCAGTAAATAACATTTTTTTCAGAATGTATGTTTTATAAGTAATATAAAACCTAAGTATGGTTATTCAAGGCTATAATAATTGGATCTGATAAAAATTAGATTGGTAATCTATATAAGCCCCGATACTAGGTCACAGGTATCAGTGAACAGTAAGTTGGGATGCTAACATACAGATGTGCATAGCTTTTGGTTCAAAAAAGCTCTTTCTGACAAAAATTTTAAAAGCTAATTTCAGCAATAGTGAAATCAAAATCTCAAAGGTTATCATGGAATTTTCCAGAATTAACTAATACTTACTTTGCTCTTCATAAGCTATATGATAGAAAATAATTTTAGAGTAATTTTCTTTGGAACAATGTGAATGGATTTGTGTCTATTTTCATTTTTATTTGGGATATATTACTTACCACAATTAATATTAATTAAACCTCAACCCTGGTTGAAATTTGAAAAAATAATTTTATTTTCACAAAGTGTTTGCATCATATCAGTTTCATAGACACAGGGGAGACCATGGTTGTTTTATAAAGAAAATTTCATTAAATTGGAATAAAATTGCTCGAAGATCTGAAAAGACAATCTTGGGAAGCTAGGCAGCCAGTAACAGTTGAACAAAGTAAAAGGAGGCAAAAACATCTAGAAAAAAAGGGGGAGGGAAAGGCAGATATTTATAGAATGTTTACATTTTGTCTGCCACCATTCTGAACACTTTGCAAGTATTGATTCACTTCCATAAAAAGTCTAAAATTTAGGTGTTACAATCCACAGTTTTTGGAGAAAGTCCTTACAGCAGAAAAAAGGCCAAGGTCACGTGACATGAGTGCATTCTCTAGAGAGGAAAGTGAAGAGCCTAGAAACGCTGCGAGAACCCAGGCTTTTGGGGTGAGAGGCTGTGGGAATCGTGCTTTGTTTCCCGGGTTATATATTCATTATACCCTAAAGCTCCACATTTAGGCAGACAGAGCTCTTAATTGCTGCTCTTAACCAATGATTCTGTAGCATTAGAAGCAAGGGGCTGGAGAGGAACAGAAACGGGAAAAAAAAAAAAAAATGAAGTTAGGACCGTGCTGTTGCTTTCATTTTTGTTTTTTAGGACAGGAGCCAGTTTATCTCCATTCAGACGCCCACTCTGTCACATCAGATGATCCTGCCTCGTCTTTCCACGCTTGTCAGTTCTTCTCCATGCAAGTTTTCACCGAGGTGAGAACCAAATATTTTCCAAAAACTAAACCTGGAAACTACCTGGAAATGAGAACAACAGATTAGCATCTTAGAAATTATGAGTGACCTTGCATCTAATGAACCTTGTTTTGTCTGCTCATCCTATGCAAAATGTGCCTCAGACAAATCTCATGACTCTTAAGGTCAGTGAAAATTTTATAGATAATTTCAGGTTGTATTCAAATATACTAAGCTAATGAAGAGCCCAACAGGACTGATATCTTAGTGAGTAATAAGGGACGCACTAAAACCTTATGTATCATTTCACAAAAAATCAGTGCAATAGTTGTTTTATACACACACGCATGCGCGTGCACACACACACACACTTACATAAGCACAGTGGTAATGAAATTAAGAATTTTCAGTGGCAGGGTTATAGGTCAGCGACACAGCACCTGCTTGCTAAGTATGAGGTCTCGAGTTCAATTCCTGATACCAAAAAAGCAGGGGGGGGGGGTTCAGAAAAAAAGTTTTTTGATTTTTGGGCTTTTGTGGGTTTTTTTGGTTGTTCCTTTGTTTTGTTTTGTTTCCGGCTGAAGAGATAATACTTTGGAAAAAACTGAAAGATAACACATAAAAAGCAGCCGGTCATGAGATTCTCTGGCCACCCCCAGTGAGGAGCAGACTTGGTAACAGCGAAGGTGAGGCTGCTTGCCCAGGGCCCTGCGGCTGTTGCACTGGGCTTTCCCGATGGCCAGGCAGGCTTCATCGCTGCTTCTCACTGACCAAAGTGCATCCCGAAGAAATCATGAGCTTCTCTGAAAACTGTCCTAGCTGTGATTGAAACTTCTTTTTTCCAGTATTCTTATTAAAGATTACATATTACCAATTGAAAATTCCTTGGATTTTTACTTTTTTTCTTTTGCCTTTCTTCATCTTTCTGTTTTAATACACACCCTTGATTTCTCACACATTAGACTAGACACACCAAATGGATACACACTGTCAACTTTTTAAATAGGTACTCTAGATGACTCCACTTTATAAGACATAAAATCTGAATACAGAGCACCTCGAAAGACTTACACATAATTTACAAAAGTCCTTTCTAGCCCTCATGCTCAAGTTTAAGTATATGAGTTTATAGATTGCTTTTTTATATTAGATTACTATATTAAATTTAGACATGCTATGCACAGATAGCTATTTTGAATGTCCAATAGCATTTCTATGAAAGTTTCAATATTAAAAATAATATTATGCAGTTTTTGTCCTCAGAATAACTTGCATAAGTCAATTTAGCCTCCAGATGTAAAACAGCATCAGAGGGTACATATATCACATGTAAAACCAACTCTGCTGAAAGGAACTAATCAGACTTCACTTCTCTCAACCATATAATAGACTGAATTTCTATTTGCTGAATCTCCATAAATTTTTGTTTGCTCAATCCCCATGCTTTCTGTATGTTCTTTTCACATAGAATCAATACTGAAGATGCTGTGGGGAACAGATCTATGTCCCTTCTGTCTGCCTGTTGAAATTCTTTTGGAAGATGAAACAAAGAAATAAGGAAACAAATTAGTAAATTACAGAACAATGCAATTACAATGACAAAATACGAATTTAATTCTAATACAAATATGATGATATTGAGTTTTTCTAAACAAGAGTGTTCTACCTTGAATTACTGTATACATGTGTGTGAGAGAGAGACACGAGACAGAGAACAAAGATTTGTTTAAGAATTAGCTCAGGCAGTTAGAGAATGAGAAGTTTCAAGGCATGTCCTCAGTGAACTGAAGAACCAGGAAGCTGACTGTACACTTCAGGCTGAGTCTGAAGACCTGAGGTCCACCAGCGCCAAAGATACTAACACTCAGTTCCTGGCCAAAAGTCCAAGAAACACAAGTTTCCATGTCCAAGGATAGAGGACAACTATCCGAACTCAAAAAAGAGAGAGATGATTCTTTTCTTTCTCTCTTTTCTTTTTTTTCTTGCTCTGTAAGCACTGTAAGCAATTTGGCTAATGTCCACCCATATTGCTGAAAGTGGGTCTCTACTAGGTCTATCATATAGATCTGCATATTATATGCAAATCTCTTCTAGAAATACTGTCACAGATATACTCATAAAGAATGTCTTATCAGAGTTTAGGGTATCACTTAACCCCATCTAGTTGAGGTAAAATTAACCATCACACTGTTTTCAGCATCATAAAAATCTATTTTTAGAAAAGATGAAAAAACAAGCTACAGACTGGGCAAAAATATTTGTAAATTCAAATTCACACGTGTAGATGTAGTTATATTAAAAACAGAAACTTTAAAAATGTGAGGAGAGGAGAAACTGAGAATTTGTGTTTTTGAGGATTAGGCAAGTTTAAATGCTAGAGGAAGACAAACTGAGTTCTCTTTTAGTGAAAATTGACTTGAAATACTAATGAAAAATTCCAATTAAGATTTCAGAAATATTTGAGAAAGAGAATTTAGTTACAAGCTATCTAGATATTTTTATTAAGAATTATCATTTTTACAGAAAAGAAAATGTCACCACCTTGTATAGGCTATAGTTCACTTTTTATATAGTTTCTGATTTTATTAAATACTTTATTACTGATACAGGACATGATTTAAAGAGAAAGCTGTATATTAGTCTTCTTTCAATAAAATGTCTAATTTTATATCATCATTCACTATTTAAAAATCATATTTTCCATTTATCGTTATTCAAACCTTAGTACATTTTCTTATTTCAACTGTTTTCTATCTTCATATCTAAAGCAAACCAAAGAATTTTAATATATGGATATTAACTGTCTATTGCCTATATTCCTATCTAATTCATTTATTCTTAAGATACCCTTGGATTCTGGAAAAATTTCTAATCCAAGTAAACAAACCAAACAGGTGGTCAGAATTAAATCTATTAATATGCCTTTTTTTCTCATTGTACACTAAACTCACTTCACATATACAGGTAAGATATAATTATCATTTAGGAAAATTCTCAGTAAAAGCAATAATCACATAATGTTATTGTGTGTACCAAAATAGTTTCATGGTAGGAGACATTTTCCAGGAAAAGGTTTATGTTGTTTTTGTTTTATTTTATTCACTTGTTTTCTTAAACTAGTATTTACATTTTCTTTCCTAGAGTAAATATGACATTTTACTCCTTTAAATAATAGTAGTTTTAGGAATTGAATAAAAAGTGGAAAAAGGCTTATTTTGCCATGAATGAGAACCAGAAGTTTAGATTCTGAACATAACAGAAAAGAAAATAATCACAAAGAAAGTGATTGAGACTTTTCTGAGTCCTCATAAAGACTGATACTGTTTTCAGCTTACACTTTTTTTTATGTAAAACCACACGACATAATTAAGTCAGCATATCAGAGTAACAGCTGCTTTGCAATAGTTGCATTCTACTCTGTTCTAGTAGATCTCTAGATCCCTAAAAGACTATTTTGCTTTCTGATTGATTAAATCGATATGTACATTGCATTCAATGCTCCTTTTGCTCTGGAGATTTTGAGTAGGTGGTAAAATAACCATGTACTTTATCCTTCAGCCTGAATCCATTTGGAAATTGAAGGAATGCCTTGATAACCACCCAAGGACTTTGGGCATAAACCCAGCTTTCTCAACCAAACTAGGACTTGTAGGAAAATAACTATGTATGTTCTTCTTCATTGTTTTAGAGCCATAAATGTTAAACAGACATCATACTTTAGAGCATTCTGTAAACTTCTCTACGCAAGCAAATATATTAGTTCTGAATAAATATTTCCAAAATTTTCATTATGATAGATCATTAAATCAAAGTTAAAATAGAAGAGAAAGACAGTTGGGTATGCTTGTTTTTCTAAGCAATATTATTTTATTTTCCATATATATATATATATATATATATATATATATAGAGAGAGAGAGAGAGAGAGAGAGAGAGAGGCAGAGAGACAGACAGAGAGCTCAGAGTCACATAGAGAAAAAGAGCTGAGTCAGAAACCCAGTTTTAGTTTCCCCTATGCCAGTTTCATCTGTGAACTTTATTTTTGTACCTATTTCTTCTATTTACATACATAGTGGAAAACATATATACTGTTTCATAGAAATTTTCTGAAGTTGAAATAGTCTTGAGAAAGCAACTTAAATACAATGTAAAACATGTCTACACACACAGTGTATTTATTAGATATTAATTGAAACACTTTGAAGTCACATAGTGTGCATTGTGATTTTTCACTTCACAAATCCCTGAGTTTTATGCCAGGTGAAATCCTGGGAAGCAGCCTCATTTAAATAACAGAAATCTGGGGACAATTTTTTCTTAGTGAGAAATTCCTCAACTGAATATTCCCGATATATAAAAGCATAGGAGAATCCTTCAAAGTGATGTTTCTCTTTTTTTAAGCATTTTTAGGCAAAAGAAGTTTACAAAATATTTTGGTAATAAAATATATAATGTGGTATTTATGATATATTTTATAAAATGTATCAAAAACAGTTTGATGGTCTTATGGGTTTTATCTTCTTATTATCAAGGAGTTAAACAAATTTGATTTAATTCTACATACTTAGGTAATTAACTAATTTTTGCTCCTTTTTCTGTAACACTTATTTGGAATTTCCTCCCACCCCATCCCCGTTTGAGAGAGAGTTTCACTGGCCTTGAACTCACAGCAATTCTCCGGCCTCAGCCTAATGACTGCTAGAATTACAGGTGTGCACCACCATGCTTAGCAGAATTTCCATTTTTAGAACTACTACATTTTGTAAAATCGTTTACCTTTTTTTGTGGGGGGAGAGAGCTGCCCATGGTTTTGGAAAGAAAAATGAAGGTGAAAAAGGAAATTGCCAACTTGTTAAAATTCAAACTCATTAGCAACAAAATGTTGGTATCCAAATACAGCAATATTACATGTACCAAGCATCTCAATAAATAAAATTTTCTCCCAAGTTCTCTGAATGCTATTTTAAAGGGCTATATTGGTCTTTTATCACCATGGTTACTAAAATAATAAAAACTATTAAGTAAATTTCAATTTTTCTCCCATTATAAATTTCTTAATACTAACTACCATTGATTGCATAAGCAGCTACATATTTGGGAGAATCATGTGGCTCTTGAAATGAGGATAAATATAAGTTCCATTGAAACCTTGTTCTGAGCATTTCTTTGTTAGACTTCAGCTTTCCCAATAGCAGATATTCCTAAACTGGGGGGAGTGAAGAACTGAAACAAAAGGCAACGTTATTTGTATAGATTTCAATGTTTTTCTTTTCTTTTGACCTCTAGCATATTCTAAGATTTGTAAATACTGTTAGTTTCTGTTGAGTTTTTCTTTACAAAACATTAAACTTTGAAACTACATATATGGTTTAAGTTAAAAATCAAGTCAGCAAAGTAAAGATCTGTCGCACCAGGCATGGTGGCCCATGGCTGTAATTTCAGCACTTGGAAAGCCAAGGCAGGAGGATCTTTGCAAGTTCAAGACCATCGTGAGCTACAAAATGAGCTCAAGGTTAATCCAAACTGTATAGTGAGACACTGTTCAGAAAAAGACACACACACACACACACACACACACACACACACACATTGTAAAAGAAAAGATCTATCTAGAGATAGACACTATAGGTATGTAGATACAATGTCCATAAATGGACATTGGTATACAAGTGGAGCTCTGTAAAATTATATGCCATCACCCAATCCAAAAGACCCACACATTACGTAAATATCACTAGCCTGAGCCTTTGTTAAAGTGGCAACTGTTTTTCATATCCAAGTATCTTTTATTCAGTACCTCATTAGGCTCCATTAGTCAAAAACTGAGATACATGATCCCTGGATTAAGAAAACTAATATAACTTGCATAAAGGTGAATTTAGGGACTTTTTTTCTAGGCTTTCTCCTGAGACATACCTATCTTTAAAACAGTGCTTTCAACCAAGGACAGATCTAAAGAGATTTTAGCTACCGTCACACGGAATTGAGTACGGGAGGAGTACTTACCACTGGTGGTATGGGAAGACACCACAGAACATCCTACAATAAATACAGTAGGTTTCACAACAAAGAATAAACTGACTTATAAAGTAAGCAGTGTCAATGTTGAAAAATCAGGATTTAGATCAAAGATAACGGATTTCAGTACTAAGTTTGCTGTAATCAGTGGTAGCTGGTTGAAGTGTTTTTCCTCATTTATTTTGTTTCTCCAGAAAAATTTGAGGCTATTTCCAGTCATAAGAGAAATAATGTTGATATTTCCCTGATCTCTGACATAGATGCATAAACACAAGACATTAAATTTTCTATTTGTATTTTAGATTCTGTAACCTTGGAATTCCAAATTGTTTGCCTGGTATATCAGATGGATAATAATGTAAAAATCTTATTTAAAGTTTTTCTTCATTGTCTCTAATTACATTTACTTCTTATTTCTTTTGGCAAAATAGAAGATAACTCAAGACTGGGTCAAGCAAGTATAGAATTCTTTTGAGTTCAAAAGTATTTCCTCTGAGAACCTATAGTAGTACCTATTTCCCCTTCTCAGGTGTCATTGACATGCATTTATGAATACCTAAAATTCTATCTCCTTGTTCACTGATAATGTTAACAACTGAAATTGTATATTTGAATTTTAACAGAAGATTACTAGGATCAATGCTTTGTTTTACATATATGTATTTTTATGTATATACCCATATTCACTTATGACAGAAAACAAGATAAAAATGAACATTAACATAGTCAAGATTAACCATTTCTAAAATATATCTTCTAGATACATGAGTTAAGACATGAAACTATACGCATAATTTCTTTACCAAATCATAGACCAGAAGATATTCAAAACCACTCAAAAAAAAATGTTTGATTGTGATGTCCAAAATCTAATACATTTGCCTTCCTAACGGCAGAAGCAACAAAAACATGTTTTGTAGAGAATGAGGTGGTAATTATCATCAACTTTTATGTTTAACAGTGATAGGATGTTATTACAGCCATCATATCTACTAGTGTCTTATAATCAAATTTAAACATAGTCTTGGAGTAGCAGAGCCCAGCTCTGTGATTTAGTGACAAGAAAAAATAGCACATTTCATGAAAGATTCTAAACATTCCAAAGGAGAAAAACAAAGTCACTTACACAAAGACCCAGTTAACACTTAGTGCCCCACCTTAGATTTTTCTCCCTGTGCTTAATGCTCTCCATCCCAAAAACTGGTTAGTATCTTTCCATGATAAGCATTTTGTTTTTCTCCTCAGAATTTGTCAGTGTTATCTTGTCTCTTGGCTGTCAGACTAATGCAGAAATACCCATGATGGCCAATAAGGCCATGCACAATTCAGCCGTTCACCTGTTCCCTGACTTTACCCATATCTTGCTTCTTCTGTTTTAGCGTCATTGGCCTAAACAGATAAAGTGGCCCTAACACAGGGATTTTTTCAATTAGCTATTTGTTCTGCTTAATAATCTCTTTTGGGGTTGGGGATTTAGCTCAGCGGCATAAGCACCTGCCTTGCAAGCGCGTAGCCATGAATTCGTCCCCGATACCAAAAAAAAGGAAATCTCTTTCACTGCATTTCTGCATAATTTGATCCTTAAATTGTTCACTATCCTTGTGCAAAAAGTCACTTTAGTCATTTAAAGTGCAGCTGTTCTATCCCAGGCTTCACCAGACACTGGCCGTGCCCGGTCCTCCTTTCTAACCTCATTTTTTCTCCAAAAGATTGCTTTGTTGTCACTGTTATTCTTTTTCTTAATTTGTCTGAATAATTTGTCTGAATAAATTGTGCATTAGCTGGAACATTTTTACCTTATATATTTTTAAACTGTTGCATATAATGTACTTAAACACCATATTATCAATGCATGAATGATACAAACTCAAAAGATCTAAAGCTATTAATTATAAATCATGGAAGCTGCCATTTTAATTTTCTTTACTGAGCATAAATTCTCCCAGAAATGCAGACTGCTTTGTGTGTGTGTGTGTGTGTGTGTGTGTGTGTGTGTGTGTCTTTAGTTGAAATATAGAATACAATTCAACCAGTTGCAAAAATCAGATCACAGTAAAACATTAATGACTTTGCTTTTATTAGCTTGCTTCTCCCCTTTGAATTACTTTTAAATTATTAAAGGGACACTATGAGATCACGTACACTCTTAGGGTTCCGCTCCTTGCACAGTACCTGGTTCCTACTGGATTATCAGTAAATGTCAGTTAAATTAAAGAATGACTGATTTAATAACAGTCAGTAGTTAGAATTAGTAACAGAATAGTTTCTAAATTCATCTTTTAAAATATGCACCTTACAGTTTCTTTTGTGTGTGTTTATTCATCAATTTTCCAGTTGCTGAGATGAAACAACTGATACTTGCAACTTAAGAAGCAGAAGTTTCTTTTGGCTCAGGGTTTCAGAGGTTGGAGATTGCCAGCTATCTCCAAAGCAGACGCGTCATGTGATAAGGATATTGTAGAGCAAGCTGCTCACTTCATGGCAGTTGAGAAGCAGAGTACAGGGAAAGAGGGCCAGCAGAGACGTGTCTCCTGTGGTACTGTGCACACCCCCAGGGACTCACTTCTTCCAAGCAGGCTTTGCTTCTTAAATGCACATTCAGCTGTAAACATCAGTGGATTAATTCAGTTATGGCTGTAGCATCTCTATGACCAAATCACCTCTCCAGGAGTCTCTTAACCAGGAAAACTGACAGTTTAGAGTAATTGACCCAGTATCTTTCTATATAGCTCCAAAAATACATAAAAATTTTAAAATAGCTAGTCTCTATAAATAATCTTTCATTTTGAAGGCATACTGATGAGCTCTCTCACATTCCAGTTCAATTCTTACTTTACAGTGATATCCACAGGAAGACAATCTTTCATTTTAACTGTAATTTAAAGCCCATATTAGGAAATCTCTCTTTATCACAAGTATAAAATCTATACAATTTTTAGAATGACATGTGTTTCACTGACAGATTATGCGAGTACATTTCAGGTCTTCTGAATTCAGTCACTCATGTTTTAAATAAAATTCTATGCCAAAAAAAAAAAAAAAAAGAAAAGCCAGACTTTCTCTCAGCCTTAAAATTTTAAAAACACATTCAACAAAGTTTAAATTTGGAATTGTATGCTCTGAGTCGGAGACCAAATTAAGTTTTTACATTTTGCTCTAATCTTCTGTCGTATAAGCTTTATTAGTTTTCCAGGACCGCTATAACAAAGTACCAAAAACCAGGTGGTTTTCAGTGACAGTAACATTCTGCCATGCAGCTACAAATGTCCAAAATCAAACTGTCAGCAATGTCATGTTGCTTCCAAATGTGTGAGGAAGAATCTGTCTTTTCCACTTTCCTGATGGTTTACTGGTCGCTGTAGGCACTCCTTGGCCTGCAGCTGCATCACCCTAGTCTCTACTCTTGGCTGTTTCTTGGCGTTTTCCCATGATTGTCTATGTATTTTTCCCTGAAGATGTTAATCGTATGGGATAACAAACCTCTCCTATTCTAGTGTCACCTCTTCCTAACTAACTGCATATACAATGACCCCATTTATAAAAGTTCACATTCAGAAACACTGGGGATTGAGGCTTCAACACATCCTTTTTGGGGGACAAAATTCTATCTATAATAAAAGCAATTTTACCTTAAGAGGGTAAAAACTGTAACAGCCTCTTGCTTTTCTTGGGAAAAGCAAAATGACATTGTACCCTGGGAAGTAACAGGATGTAGTGACTGAGAGTAAGGACCCTAGTAGAACCACTGCACTGATTCTTAAAAGAGAAAAGTCTGCTAACAAAGGACGAGGAAGATATTCCAATGGTTAAGTCACATAGTTCCAAACTTTATTAAGCCTGAAAAAGAAAATAAAATGGAAATATACAGTAGAGAAAGCTGCCCAGGTCTACTTTATAATCAAACGATCAAGGTGATCATCTGCAGTAATGAGCCACTTTGAGATCACACACTGTGCTTTGATGAGATTAGAGGGATACTTTTCAACCTAAAATCCCACAGCTGCACCCTTATCATGTTAAGGGTGTTCAACAAAATACCTGACCTGCGCTTCTCAAAAATCTCAGTCTTCTGTGGCTGAGATCTGGTCATGTATTGGCAACTAAAGAGGGAAGTCATCAAAATACAGCCTGGTAACCTACTCCAATCCCAAACAGAAAAAGAACATTAATGGAAAATAGACAAAGTCTGAATGAACCCTGAAGATAGGACCAATGTAATTTCTTAAATTTCATGATTATATAAAATGCAAATGTTAGGAGTAGAAGAGTAAAAATGATAAAGGAACTCTTATTTTTATCACTCATCTGAAAATCAAAAAGCATTTCCAAATAAGTATGAAAATAGATGAGGAATGGAGTCACATATTGTTCCCCTTCCCAACTGTCTTAGTTACTTTTTACTCGTCACTGAGACAAAATACCTGAAGCCCAAAGTTGGCGAAGGAAAGGTTTATTTCTTACAGTTTTTGGAGGTTTCAGTCCACACTCAGTTGGCTCCAAGGCAGGTGGGCATGGCTGGGCTGCAGTTCATGGCGGCTGCAAACAGCAAGCAGGAACCAGCAAAGAGCAAGACACACCTTCTTCATGCCATTACATCACATTCTGGCTCCACCTCTATGTGGGTGGAGCACTGACATCATCAATCCAAGCACTAGACAATGAACCAATCACAAATACACAATGCAAACTCATGAGGCCTGGGGGACACAGACATAAACCATGACACCAACCAACTCCACACCACTGGATTCTGCACTCTGAGCAAGCACCCCCCCACCCCCGACTCTGATCTGGCTCTGATCTGACTCTGTGTTTCCTTCCCCTTTGGCCTATAGCTTCTGAGCTGGCTGCTGACCAGCTGACAGGCTGCCTGTAGACAGGCTCAACACCTGGAGACAGAAAGTAAACTAGGAGACTCGGGAGATCTAAGGAAAAATCACAGACCTGGCCAGCAGAACTGGCCACCCAGGAAAACCACAACAGTTGGAAACTACAAAACAGCATGGGGTTTTACTTCAAAAGTGACTTCTTCATGCAGGATAGAGATGGAAGATAAACCCAGCGAGATGCATGCCATATTTTCAGAAAGTGTTGAGTCAGGGGGTCTTTGTTTTGCTTTGTGTTTTTGAGGTAAGTTCTCACTATGCAGCTCAGGCTGGCCCTGAACTCATTTTATAGTCCAGGCTAGCCTCAAATTCACTGTAATCCCCCTGCCTCAGCCTTCTGAGTGCTAGGGTTACAGTTGTGCACCACCATGCCTGGCTTCAGGGGCCATTTTAGGAAGAAGTTATTGTGTAGGACAAAATTACAGAATGAGTTTACTTCAGGATTTCCACTGTTACACTCCCACAGTGACTCAGTGAGACATGGCGAGAAATCATTGCAGAGAGGGTATGGACTACCCACAGACACCCGGAGAAGTTTAAGCTCAAACCAGAAGGGACACACTCATTCTCAGTAATAAGAAAACAGGCCCGGAGAATGTGGCTTTCAGAGGTGGCCAGGCCTGAAAGCACTGGTTAAAGTACAGCAGTTTGCATGAATCCCCACCCCACTGCCCACATGCAGTGGACACCAATGAGTTGCCTGACTTTTTTTCCCAACTGCCACATGTAAGCAAATACACACCTCAGGTGGGATGGTTGCCACAGTTGGGTACAGAGATAACAGGGCATCTGGAACAAATCCACAGGTGCAAAGACAGACAGCAAAAACTGTGATTTGCTGCATTCCGAGACTGCACATCCTGGAGAGAAACCTTTCAATTAAAGATACAGGAAAATGGGGGTGGTGGGAGAATGCAGGAGTTTTCTTTTCCTTCACTAATCATACGGGAAGGTTGGTGTTTTGTTTTGTTTTGTTTTCTCTCCTTTTAATTTTTTTTCTTCTTTTCCTTTACTTTGATCTGTATTTTTTTCTTCTTTGTTTCCTTGTGTTACTCTTATTAATGCTATTAATTTTCTTTTACTACTCAATAAGGTCCTTTATACTACTTCTCATTTTCCCTTAATTTTTCAAATTTAAATTTTTTTTAATTCTTTTATTCCTATACTTTTACTAAAATATCCATTAAGGTTTATGAATATTTACATAGTTAACTGACAAAGAATATTCAATTGTTAGTCAAAGTATAGGTATCACATTTAGTTTATATTTACTATATGCCCGTATTTGCTTTCTCTTAATATTTGTACTATAATTATAAATCTGTTTTCTATACTTAAGGATGGGTACACTACTGCTTCTTAGGGCATTATTGACCTCTAGTTTGCTTTTAATTATCTATTTTTGTTGCTTATTTATTTATTTGTCAAGGCAGCATAGGTTTGCTATTACAATGGTACCTCAGCTTGAAAAATTAATTTTTCCATGAGTCTGATCACAAACCAAATCGGATGAGGACTGAGTCAAATTTCCCCATAAGGTTAATACTGAATCTGGCCACTGACATTGATTTTGTTCTCATCCAATTCAGTTTCCAAGTAGAATAGTGCAGAGAATTAAGTTTGTGAAGTGAGGTACCACTAAAATTGGTTTTTCTTTGTATGCCAAAATATGGGTTGCCTTTGTGTCATTTACAATACTCCAGTCCATTCTGAATATTCTGAGTGCTAGGCAAATAAGCTGTACCATCTCTCCCAAATAAAAGCAGGAGGTCAGACCATGAGACAGAGACAAAGGTCTATAGTTATACACCTCCAGAGGGCTTCACTGAAAAGCACACTAATTAAAGAAGTCTTCATACTAGCAACAAACTCTTCCACAATAATCAACCTGCAAACCTCAGCACAAAAACAGCAACAACAAAAACAGGAGATGACAAGGCAAAAAAATGCCTCTAAAACTCCCAACTCCCCAAAAGCTGATCCAGGGGCATCGAAGGTAAGAAATCAAAAGTCAAAGAACTGAATTCAAAAGTGTATGGAAGAGATTAAACAAGAAAGAGAATCAATAAAAGGCTTGGTTACCTCGAAGAAGATATAAATTAATAGAAAATGTTCCCAATAAAATGATCAGTGAAATGAAAGTAGAAGTCAGTGACAAACTATGAAAATTATGCAAAAGAGTTAAACAGTACAATCTTGAATAATTAATGGGTCACAGAAGAAATAGCCTAATGATGTACCTCAATGCCTTACAAAAACAAGAATAATTCATATATAAATCTAGAACCAGAAAGGGTATTATAAACATCAAAGCAGAAATTAAAATTGAGATTAAACAATACCAAAAATCTCTAAAGTGAAGAGTTGATTCTTTGATTGAATGAAAAATTACACGAACTATGAGCTAATATTAATAAAAAAGGAAACAAAAGACAAAAATCAATGTAATTAGAAATTTTAAAATGTGAAGTCACAATGAATACCACTGAAATTCAGAAGCTCAACAAGTACTTCAAAAATCTGTACTCCAATAAATTGGAGAATTCAGAAGAAGTGGATGGTTTCCTACATACCTATGAATTAGCAAAACTGAACTAAAAAGACATAAAAACCCTGAATATGCCAACAACAGGCAGTGAAGTTGAAGTAACAGTAAAAAATCTACCAATTAAGAAAAGTCCAGGTGCCATGAATTCACTGCTGAATTCTACAAGAACATCAGGGAAAACCTAACAAAGTGCTGGTCAATGAAACTGAAAATGACAGAGTACTCTTAAAGGTACTCCTGGAACACAGAACTACTTTGATTCTAATACTAGACAATGATCCAAAAAAACTAAACACTTTAATGAACCTATAAACAATAATTTTAAACAAGATTCTGGCAACCAGAATGCAACAGATCATCAACAGATCACACACCATAACTAGTAAAGTTCATCCCCAGAATGCAAGGATAGTTCATCATATGCAAATCAATAAATGTAATGTATCATATAAAAAGATACAAGGACAAAACCCACATGATCACCTCAATACACTTAGAAAAAGCCTTTGATAAAATCCACTCATGATATAAACATAATTATTATTAAAGAAAATACATATGAAAGGATCTTATATCAATCTGATAAAAAGTCATTTATAACAAAAGTTCTGCTGACATCCTATCAAAGGAAGAAAAATTGAAATCTTCCCTCTAAAATCAAAAACAAGACAAGGATGTCCACTATAACTATTTCTGCTCAACATAGTACTTAAAAAACTAACCAAATGAATCAGACATAAGTAACAAAAGGAATATAGGTAGCAAAGGAAGAAGCCAAATTATCATTAGTTGCAGGTAACATAATCTGCTACATAGAAGACTCTAAGCATTTTGCCAAAACATTCTTAGAATATCCAGATTCAGCAGTGTACTGGGATAAAAGACTAACACACAAAAAGCAATAGCATTCCTATATACCCATAAAGAACTCATTAAGAAAGAAATTAGAAAAACAATACCATTCACAACAGGAACAAGAAAATTTAAATATTTAGCAAATAACCTGACCAAGGAAGTGAAAGACCTGTACAACAAAAAGTATCCTGAAAAGAAGATATAACATCAGAAAATGGAAAGGTGTCCCTTATTCCTGGATACATGGTGCCAATATTTGAAAATGGCTATACTTCCAAAACAGATATACAGATTTAGTGCAATCCCAAAAAATTGCCAGAGAAAACAATCCTGAAATTCATATGGAACCAAAAGAGACCCAAAAAAGCAATCCTGAGAAATAAGAACAGAGCAGGAAGTATTCATAATCTCACATTTCAGGTTATATTACAAAGCTACCTTAAGAAAAATTGCATAATTTGGCACAAAAACAGATTTGGGAATCAATGAAAAAAATAGAGGACCCAGAAACAATCCCAGCACAATCAGATACCTGATCTTTAAAGGACCCAAAATATATTCAGGAGAAAAGATAACTTCTTAATGAATGAGTGCTGAAAAAGTTGGCTCTCCCTATGCTGAAGATTGAACTACAACCTCTCATCCTACACTAAACTAAAATCAAAATGGATCAAAGATCTAAATGTCAAAACAGAAGCATTTAACCTTCTGGAAGTTAAAATAGATAAAACTCTTAAAGACATAGGCATAGGACGAGAAAATGGCAGCTAACTAGAGGATCGGGCGGAGAGTCTCTCCGGAGAAATCATATTAAAAGCTAGAATATCACAACATGGAGAGGGCCAGACAAATGGATAATGATTCGTATTAACCAAGACAGTGCAGCTGGAGGATTTAAAGTCGTGCTGAGACTGTGAAGGCTGAAAACGGGAAGATGCAAATCCCGCGCCTTTAAATCAACAGTTTAACCCATGGACGCAACAGGAAAAGCTGTGTTGGCTTTTGACTGCCCAGCTACACCAGAGGAGATTGTGAAAGACTCTCGAGCTCCAAAGCCAAACGCTGCTCCGCACTGTGCTGGGAGGGCACGCCGCGCGGGTTTCTGACCCTTCCACACCGTACCGGGAGTGCACGCAGCGCGGATTTTTGACTGCTCCGCGCCGCAAGTGCACGCCGCGCGGGTTTCCGACAGTTCTGCACTGAGCCGGGGCTGCACGCAGCGCGGATTTCTGACCCCTCCACGCCATACAGGGAGTGCACGCAGCGCGGATTTCTGACTGCTCCGCACCGTGCCGCAAGTGCACACCGCGCGGGTTTCCGACGGTTCCGCACTGAGCCGGGAGTGCACGCAGCGCGGATTCCTGACCACTCTGCACTGTACCAGGTGCTGCGCGAATTTCTGACCGTTCTGTGCTGTACCGGGAGTGCACGCTGCGTGGATCTCTGACCGATCCGCGCTCTGCCGGGAATGTGGGAAAGGTGGGCGGCGTGGACCCTGGTGAGTACTGGAGACCCTGCGACTGCCAGGGTTGGCCAGAGAACATCTTGGAACGGGACAGTGCCCGCCACCACGGGAACATCAATAACACAGAGTCTGGTGGCAGCCATTTTACAGTTGGGCAGAACCTACAGCTCAGTGGCGTCACTGAGCCCCCTGTAGGGAGGGCTAGTGGAAGGCATCTTGGAATTGGGCAGAGCCTGAGTACGTGTTGGCTTCAGCCTCATCCAGAGAACTGGTGGGAGACATCTTGAGTTTGGGCAGTTCTGCTGTGCTGGTGCTCCTGACACAGAGAGGTCTGGAAGAGAACAGCTGAGATTTGGGCAGGACCCTGTGCCATAGTGACATTAGTCAGCTGCTTCTGGTACAAAGAGAACTGGCAGGAGATACTGGGGCTAAACCAAGCCTCTGCTTGGGGCCCAATGAGCGGATACAAAATAGTCACAACTCAGTGACAACCAGAAAGCACAGCCTAATTTAGGAACTAACTGGCACAGAGGCTAGAGACTAGCCTGTACCGCCCCTGCATCCCAGTCTACCCCAGATAACAGTAAATTGGGGAGGACAGCAAAAACTCAAGCCAGCACACTTCTGAAAGGCCCTAAGCAATTCGGAGAGGGCCAGAGAACTCCAGGACAGTCTGAAAGAAACCAGAAACATGACAAGAGATAAAAATAAAAAAAAATCTCCAGCTGCCCAACAGGAGAAAATAAGCCCAGGAGAACTAAACACTGAAGAGAACAAGCACAGTAACCATCCACTACTCGACACAGCATCAGCCGAAATTAAAAAGTACCTACATGATCTCATAGAGGAATTTAAAGCTGTACTCCTGATTCAAGTGAGGCACGATATAAAGAGATTAATTAAAGAAATGACAAGCCCCGCCCAAGAGAACACAGATGGAAGAACTGAGGAAATCAGAAAAGAAAGAGAAGCATCTGAAGAAGAATTTAAGCATAACCTAGAATACATGAAACAGATCCAAAGAGAATATCAGGAAACTAAAAACTCCATTGAACATTGGCAAAATGCCTTGACAGAAACTAAAGACAGCCTTCTGAAACTTGAAGAGAGATTTAGGACATATGAACGTGAAAGAAAAAGCCTCTTAAAAATAACAAGGAACCAGAAAGAAGCAATTCTAAAACTGGAAGATGACAAAAAGATACATAACCTAAGAATAAAGAATGTGAGTGAGGAAGCAGGAACATCCAAAAATGAAATACAAAAAATATTCACAGAGATATTAAAGCAAAATTTCCCATATATAGCAAAAAGAAGTGATATCCAGATAAAAGAAGCATACAGAACACCAGCTACCTACAACCAAAACAGATCTACGCCTAGACATATAATAATCGAGATCCCAGAAATCCACCAAAAAAACAGAATATTAAAAGCAGCCAGAGAAAAGATGCAGGTTACCTATAACGGGAAATCTATCAAAATAACAGCAGACTTATCAACACAAACTCTTAAGTCAAGAAGGGAGTGGGGAGAAATATTCCAAGTCCTGAAAGAAAAAAATATGCAACCAAAGTTCATATATCCAGCAAAACTCTCTCTAAAAATTAATGAAGAAATAAGATACTTTCAAGACAAGGAGGAACTGTGGGAGTTCGTGGCCACCAATCCAACCCTACAGAGAGCGCTGAAGGACATTATAGAGAAAGAGAGGAAGAGATACCAGGATTCCAGCAACAGTGGCAGAGAGGCCTCAGTGAACGGGGCAGACAATGGAATGAGGGAATAAGGTGGACAAATTATAGCAGAAAAGTGGAGTAGCAGACATGAGGCAGGGACGGTAAGCTAGTCTTTAGTATAGACAGCTCTGAAACTATATTTAAAAAAAAAAAGCAGAGGTCATTGCTAATGGTGTATAATGATTTAAAAGACACAGTAGCCCTAGTGCCATATTTAGATTGAATTTAATTTGTTCTGGTCTGTCTGCTCATGTCAGATTTGAGGACACAGACATCTTGACCCAAAAATAGCAGGCTATACCATGGTAACTATCCTTACTTTCCTATTAACTTAAACTGAAATCCTATAATACTTACATTGTCATACTATGACTGATCTTAATTGAATCTGAATCGTAAGTCTATGGGTTGGCCATGGCTGATTTTATTTGAAATTGGTATGCTTGTCAGTATCAACCCTAAAAGTAGAGGCAACTACTCTGAGGATGACAAGTTGTAAAGAATATCCATACTGGTATTAATTAGTAACAGCTTCCAAACCCTACAATGCTGCCAAAGTTAAGTTTTTATAAAAATAGGTGATACTATATTTAACTATAATAAGCCAGTGTGGTGGTCAAATCTATTGAAAATAACAAGAGGAAACATAGTAACTATGGAAGATCATCTATATTGTGGTCTTAAATGTTTTATCCATTGCATGTTTTTCTAGGAAATTGTTTTGCTGTCTTGCTATGACTTGGTATTCCCTATAACACAGAGAGGATAGATATATATGTAGAAATTCACACATGGGTTCTTTTTTTTCTTTTTAATTATTTATGGGAACAGATTATATAATGTAAGATGTAATGAACAGATACTCTGAGGAAGAGACACTAAGAAACCCGAGGCTAATTTAGTAGCATTATGATAGAAATTCTAGCAATACTAATGTTTGCTGATTAGAATGACATTGGACTGGTTTCTTGAGTTCAATTTCAGCACATGTAGAGATGGGGACAGCTATCACAAAGAGTAAGAGAGATGAGTTGGTAGTTACTATTGTCTTCCCTAATTTGGTACTTGAGGACCTAAAAAGTCTTCAATGATTTGATTAGTTCTATAGTATACACTAAGTATATAAGGTGGATGAAGATGGAGACAACTATTTGTAAAAAACTAGAGACAGTTAGATAGACAATCAAGATCTCCAGTGGGCTTCCTATGAAATCTGTATTTCTTTAAATTGTTTTTTTAACTGCTATGTTCTGTTTTGATATGTTTAATCTTACCCTCTTTGAGAAGTAAAACAAATGTGTAGGACTGATAACCATATTACTGAGCTCTTGTTTGATCATAGAGCAGAAGGGTTGGTAGTGTCACTTTATGAATGTCATTCTAAATGCTTTAATTCCATAACATGAACAGCTACTTCTAAGATGACAATGTGTAACTTATCAACCAGCAATTTCTTACCGTTTGTTTTTCTGTAAGTTTGTATCATTTCTACCCTTTTTTAAAATCTCCATATATTCTTTTGTTTCCTTTTCTTTAAATAAAAAATTAAAAAAAATAATAATAATTTAAAAAAAAAAAAAGACATAGGCATAGGCAAGGACTTTCTGAACAGAACCCCAACTGTACAAAAAAATAGCATCAAGAATTAACAAATGCAACCATATAAAATTAAAAAGTTCTTCACAGCAAAGAGAGCAACCAATAAAGTAGAGGCAAACTACAGAATGGAAAAACTGTGCCAGCTATTCTTTGGCAGGGGACTAAAATATAGAATATCAAAGAACTAAAAAAAAAAAATTACACTCCAAAATAAAAAATAATTCAAAATTTGGCAACTTAAAGGAATAAACACTTCTGAAAGGAAAAGAAAAAGTGCTCAATAGATACATGAAAATACGTTCAACATTTCTGGCCATTAGAAAAATGCAAGTTAAAACAACATTGATATTTCATCTTATTCCAGAAAGAATGAGTATCACCATGAAAGCAAAAAGCAACACATAACTTCAGGGCCATGAGGAAAAAGGAATGCTTCTATAATGCTAGTGGCCTAAAAACTGGTAGAGCTACTATAGAAATCAGTATGGAGCTTTAAAGAGAAAAAAAAAGGGTAGAAATAATACAGAATTTCAGAAAAATAAGCAGTAAGAAATCACTAGTTGATAAGTTACGTATTGTCATCTTAGAAATAGTAGCTCAAGTTACAAAATTAAAGCATACAAATTGACATTCAAATAATGACACTGCACCAGTTCTGCTCAATGATCCAACAAGAACTTAGGAATATGGTTATCAGTCCTACACAATTGTTTTTTATCTTAAAGAGGGTAAGATTAAACACACCGAAACAGAACAGAACAGTTCATAAGGAAACAATTTAAAGAACACAAATTTCAAAGCAAGTCCACTGGAGATCTTCACTGTCTATCTTATTGTCTCTAGTTTTCTTCCAAATAGTTGTCCCCATCTTCACACACATTGAATATATACTGAACATTATAGAACTAATCAAATCATTACAGGATGATTAAGGCTTTCTAGGTCTTCAAGACCTGACTTTTGGGGAGTCAATAAGGACTACCACAATATCTCTCATTCTCTTCATAGTAGCTGTCTTTGTCTTTACATATGCTGAAATTGAACATGAGACTAGACTAATTATCACTCTGAACAGTGAATAATAGTATTGCTAGATTTTATGTCATAATGCTACAGAATTAGCATTGGGTTTCTTAGCGTCTCTTCTTCAGAGTATCTGCTCATTACATCATGTATTATATAATTGGTTCCCATAAATAGTTTAGAAATTCTTCCCATGTGTGAATCTCTACATGTATATCTATCCTTTCTGTATCTTAGGGCAAAACAGATCAAAGTAAGACAACAAAACAAATTCCTAGAAAAACATGAAATAAAAAATACATATAAAGCCACAATACTAGGTGATCTACAGTATTTACTATGCTTCCTCTTGTTATTTTCAATAGAATTTTCCACATCATCAGGCATTATATAGTTAAGCACAGCATTGCATAGCTATTTTTATAAAAACACAACTTTGAAGACATTGTAGGACTTGAAAGCAGTTAATAATCAAAACCGGAATGGATGTCTTTTACATCTTGTCGTCTTCAGAGAAGTCGCCTCTACTGTCAGACTTGCTACTATCAAGCACATGAAATTCAAATAAAATCAGTCAAGGCAAAAATAGCGGTCTAACAAACCAGCTTCAAATAAGATCAGTCATAGTAAAACAATGTAAGTAATACAGTGTTTTAGTTTAAGTTAACAGGGAATTAAGGATAGTTACCATGGTATGACCTATTTTTGGGTTAGCTGTCTGTGCCCTCAAATCTCATATGAGTAGACAGACCGGAACAAAATATAATCAAATTAAACAGAGTGATAAGACTACTGTGACTTCTAAATCCTGACACACTTTTAACAATATCCTCTGCCTTCCTTTTTTAGGCAGTTCCTCAACTCTCCCCTTCTCAGGATGTTTTGTATATTTTGGGTCCCACTAGCTCCTTTAGTTTTTAGACTAGGGGGTCAACCTGTTATCTATCTGAGTGTTGCTGAACCTTTTTACTCTTGAGCTTGATCTTGAGCTGTATTCTTTTACTTACCAAAGCCACAAGGTTTTCCTTCCTTCCAGCTGTGTAGTTCTACACTGCACAAAAGTGTCATAACTTTCCAACCTATCTGCGGCTGCTGGACAATTTGCCCCTATTTCTCTCTGGTTTCCTGTCACATATAGCATTGTTTTCTCATCTTTGACTCTCAGTTTATTAACCTTCTTTCAGGTTGAGTATATTTCCTATTCAGAGCATCTCGATGGAACCTGCTTCCTATTCTACTCTGTTTCCTTTTTGTTAGTGTATCAAGGCTATCTATTTTAAAGATTATAGCTTACTGTCTGTGCCTCATATCTGCTATTCTATTTTTCTGCTATGATTTGTCCACTTTACTCCTTCATTCCACTGTCTGCCCTGTTCATTGAGGCCTCTCTGCCACTGTTGCTGGAATTGTGGTATTTTAACCTCTCTCTCTCTGGAATGTCCTTCAGTATTTTTTGTAGGGTTGGGTTGGTGGCCATGAACTCCCACAGTTCCTCCTTGTCTTGGAAATATCTTGTTTCTCCATTATTTTTGAGAGAGAGTTTTTCTGGGTACATCAGTCTTGGTTGGAGGTTGTTTTCTTTCGTGGCTTGGAATATTTCCCCCCAGGCTCTTCTTGATTTGAGAGTTTGTGTTGATAAGTCTGTCATTATTTTGATAGTTTTTCTTTTATTGAGGTTTCTTAAATATATAAAATTAGAAATTCTATCTGACTTATCTATTCCCCTTCTTAATATCTTCAAAAGGGTTTAAGATATCATATTCAATGATACATATTTATAGTAGTACAATTCACAAAAGCTTACTCATGGAAGCAGCCTACCTGTCATCCACACTGGACTGGATACTGGATGGATAAAGAAAATGGGGCATTTATACACAATGGAATATTTCTGCCCCATAAAAAAGAGTACACTTCAGGCATTTGTGGGAAATTTAATGCACCTTGTGACCATAAGGTTAAGTGACATAAATCAGACACACAAGCTTAAACACTTTATATAAAAAATGATAAAATATAGATGAGAGGAAATCGGGAGAAAGAGTTTCACCAAATGGGAAGGGGATCAAGAGAGAGAGGAATGGAGGAGGGAGGAGAAGGGAAGGGATGACAAAGAATTAAAGATTTTACATGCATGCATCAACTAACCACAAAGAATGTAAATGCTATGTACTGCAAATATATACTAATAAAAAAAATAAATATTGCATAGAAGAATGGTACCTACCAGAAAAAAAGAGGATGATGGTGGTACACATGGAGTTTACTTTAATGGATACAGTTTCACTTCCTGAAGATGAAAATTTCTTGAAATGAATAGTGACAATGGTTCCACAACAGTACATTTTTGTACCTAATTCCACTGACCTCTACACTTAAAATGAAAAATGATACTTTATTTTACATATATTTTATGAAAGTAAAAATAGAAGGATAAAAATACATAAATAAATAGAAAAATTTTGCTAAATGCTGTAAAAAGAATCTAAGAAACCCCTCCCAAAAAACTGATTAAAAGAGAAGGATGAAGTTTTTTATCTAGTCTTTTTTTTTTTTTTATTGGTACCAGGGATCGAACACGCAACCACCTGCTTGCAAGGCAGGTGCTTATGCCACTGAGCTAAATCCCCAGCCCCAAGGATGAAGTTTTTAAAACAATGCATTTCAATGCCCTAGAGTTGACCAATAGCAAAGCATTTATTGGGAAGTGTGTACACACAGAAAGCTACTAGGTCTCTGCGTAATAACCATGAGACTCTGCAGTCTCATCTTCCCTCTCCTGACACTCCACCCTCAACTCTACCAGCTCAGTTTTACCTGGCAGCACTGGCTAGGAAAACCAGCAGTCTTGCTGGTAAAAAGTAGAATCTGATCTCGGCCACTGAGTGAAGCCAAATGCCCAGGAGTGTTATAAATGGAAGTAATAATTTCCATAGAACACAGCTGTTAAATAAAACCTACAGTTCTGCTACCTGCTATCTTGCCTGAGATAAGCAATGGATTTAACAGAAATTTATCAGAGAAATTCTGTTAATAGAGCCATAGAAAAAGGAGGTAAGCACACATACCTGGGTGATTCAAAAACTATACATATTTGCAGAGCACACACAGAGGCCCAGCAGAAAGTAAAAGTTGAGATAAAAAAAAAACTTGTGCTTGAATTTTGAATGTGCCCTTCTCTGTAATCATAATTATACTGTCAGTGGAGGAAGCCTCTCAGGTTCTAAGTATGTAAACACAATATCAGTTCAAATGGTTGACTTATTAACATACTCTCCAGATGAAGTAAATTTCAGAATGTTAAGCTAAACAGGTCAAACAAATCAGGGCATGGAGAGTAGCTCAGTAGTACAATGCTTGCCTATTGTCCATGAGGTCCTGAGTTTAATCACTGACACCACAAAAAAAAAAATGAAAATATTAGAATGAGGTATCAACATCTGCATGCTATAACAGGATTGATTTCACAATTTCAATACAGGTAGGTCATAAAACAGTCAATCAAAAGTGCTTACTAAATCAAAACCCAGCATTGTGGCAGTACATTACATAAAAATGTCCAACTCAAAACAAAATTTAATGTGCAGTGTTGAACTACATATTTGAAAAATACATAAAATAAGTCCAGTTGTTTTGGTAATTTTCCTTCTTTGGTTGAGACCAAAATATGCAATGCCCAAAGTTAAAAGGAGAAAAGATGTATTTGGCTCAATTTGTAAAGGTTTCAGTCCATATTGGCTGGCTCCAAGGTAGAGTGCCATGGCAGATGGACTTCACAGAGAAGAAACAGTTCATCGTGGGCAGAAAGCAGCAGGGCAAGCAAAGGAAAAGACAAGCCTCTTTCTGTCCCTTATATTGTATCTAGTGGACTGACTGAGTAATCACCCACTTTTAATTCTAAAACCCTTAATTCTAGCATTACACCTTGAATTAATCACAGTCTAGATCCAACCATCTCTGAGAAAAACACACCTATCACTGTATGAAGTTTTGGAAAATATCCAGACACAAGCTATAACACCAGCCAATAGAAACTGACTTCGAATGGACTCCAAATTTAATTTAGTAGACAAAATTGTTACAAAGAAGTTACAATAATTTTTTTAAATTCATCCATATAATAACATGTATTCAAAATTATTCTTTCATCAAGGTGGACAACATTGTTATAGTATCTGTATATACCACATTGTATGATATTTACTCACCTGTGATATGGGCAGAAGAATGACCGACTCCAAAAGTCAAAAAGAAGCACTTTATTAGCTGAGCTCAGCAGTGACACTGTCCAGAAAAGCAGCCAGGAAAGTGTGGGCCCGAGCCAGGGGCGCAGGGAGTTATAAAGTAACAAGCCACAACGAGAGGGGTCAGGGTCTTAGGATCAGTTTGCCCCCATAAAAGGAACCAGGGAGGGGGAACAAGCAGTTACAGGAACCAGGGAGGCAGGGAGGAGGTTGCATGGTGGGTATGTTACAAGGTTGCAACTTAACTGACAATTACACAAGTTTTACAGGGAGAGAAAAAGTTATAAGTACAGCACATTTTGGGTTTTTAGGCTTGTAACATTCCCCACTGCTTGGTCTTTGAAACAAATCTTTGACTCTGTTGCATAATCATATGTAGGTAACTGGTTATATCCTTCTTGCCTGAGTATAAACATTTTAACAGCTTGAAGTTGGTCCTAGATGCGGTTTAGAAGGCACTTTATAATGTATGGCATGATGGTTACATCAAGTAAAAAAGAGAACTATTGGTTCTATTAGAGCAGAGAGCAGGGTGGTCAGCCAGGGGGACAGTGAGAACAGATTCTGAAATCAATTCTGTCAATCTGTCATTGCTGCTCTCGCTCATGGAGTGTCTTTTTTAAGCTTGTTTGTTATCTCATATGATTCCAGAGTGATTGGCGTAGAAACAGCAAGCCTCTCCTAAGGCTACTCATAAACCACCATTTTTTATGAATAATAGGTCTAGGCCCTTATGGTTTTGGAGAACCACTTCTGTTAGAGACCCTAGGGACTCTTCTAATTTGGATACAGAATGTTCTAGTATTGCCAAATCTTTGTCTATTAGGGCACTTAGTTCTCAGTAATTTTAGTCACCAATTATTAAGCTTGTAGCTCCCAATGCTGTGGCTCCAGAGAGACCTAGTCGCATCAAAATTGGTATTAACACAGGGACTGATGTCCTGTAGATGTCAGATTCTAAATTTAAGTATTTTCACTAGTGCCAGAATACCAGTAAACTTGGGGAAAGAAATATACAAGAATACATAGTTTAGTATGCCTAGTAAATATATCAAGCATGACACAAGGAATACAAGCAAACCAAGCAAACCTGAACTACAAACAAACCAAGATTCTGCAGGGGCTTTCAGGTGTTGACTCAGCACGTAAGAGACATTAGTTATTACAATAGAACATAAGTTTGCAGAGGGGCTAGAGTTGAGGTTATAGGCAGCAGATCTGAAACAAGTTCTGGTAAGGATGAATCACGTTCAAGAGACAAAGCAACCATTTCCCAACAAGCAAGAGAAACCATCATTATCAAGAACATTTTGACAGTTTGAGTCTTAGAGGGTGTTCAGTCGGAGTAACAGTTCACTTATCTGTATCCTGGGTGTCTGGAGGGAGGACTTTGATGTGTGAGTGATGTATCCAGGTAGGTTTTTCTGCTACTTTGACAGTCGTAGGGGTGCTGAGGATGACAGTGTACAGTCCAATCCAGTGAGGTTCAAGAGAAGACTTGCAGGAATGATGCGTAAGTAGCACTTGATCTCTCAGATTAGCAACAAGCGGAGTTTCTGGTGTGGGCAGAGATCTGCCTTGGTGGTCTCAGAACAGTTAGTGGATGGAGATCAGCACAGGTTGAAGAGCCTATAGGGACTTCATTAAACTGTGGTTAGCAGTCTGTGTCAAATGAGTATCATTAAGGCGGGGGACAAGAGATGGCGGTCTCTCATAGACAACCTCAAAAAGGGTTATTCCATTTATATATGGAGTACAATGCATGCGCAAGAGGAAGAAAGGAAAGAGACTCACCCAGTTTTCGTCAGACTTCTAAAATCAATTTGCTAAGCATTTCTTTTAGAGTTCTGTTTATCCTTTCAACTTGACCTGAACTTTGGGGATGGTAGGCACAGTGAAATTTCCAATCAATACTGAGCAACTTTGTTAGTGATGGAAGCTATGAAGGCTGGGCCATTGTCAGACCCTATAGATAAGGGAAGGCCAAATCTAGGAATTATTTCATATAAAAGCTTTTAGACAAAAATTGAGGTCGATTTGGTCTTTGTTGGATATCCCTCAGTCCATCCGGTGTTAGTGTCCACCAAAACCAGCAAATATTTATGTCCATGTAGTCTTGGTTTTCCCATGTCTTTGAAGTCAATTTTCCAGTGTTCTCTTGGAAAAGTTCCCCAGTATCAAATTTCCTCTGAGATAGTGGTGACTTTGGTATTTACTTGTAGACATTGCGGGCATCTGTGACTGACTTTCTCTGCTAATTGAGTCAGCTTAGGAATGAAGTACCTATTCCAAAGCAACTCAGCCAGTTCTGAGTCTCCTAGGTGTGAGTGAGGTCTAGTGGATTTGAAGAGTTAAGTCTCTTCCTAAGGCAGCGGGTATCAAAATTCATCTGTCTGGCAATTGAAACCAATAAAAGGAGTGTTCTTAATCTTTGAACCAGTAGAGGTTAAGAGCCCCCTCTCTTGGTAGATTGCCCCATGTACATGAATGGTAGCAAAAGCATAATGGCTATCCCTGTAGATAGTTGCCCTTAGATCCTTAGTCAACTTTAGGGGTTCTGTGAGGGCAATGAGTTCAGCCCTTTGAGCGGAGGTGCCTTGATCCAAGGGTTGGGCAAAATTACTTGTGTTTAGTGGTTACAGTCACCTCTGCCACCCGATTACCTTCAAATAGGAAGCTTCTAGTGAAATATTCAATGAAATATTCAACATCTGGATTCTCTAGTGGAAGATCAGTAAGATCTTGATGAAGACTGGCAGTGATAGAGAGGAAGTCTATGCAATCATGGATGGTCACCTGTGGATGATCATCTGGCAGCAGGATGGCTAAGTTTAAGACAGTAGTCTCCTTGAATTCAATAAGGTCAGAGTGAAGCAAGAGGGCCTGGTATTGTACAGTCCTTGTACTTGAGAGCCATCTGTTGGGTGGGGCCCTGAGGAAGGTTTCAATTGCATGAGGAGCCACAAGTTTGAGTTTCGGTCCAAAAGTTAATTTACTTGCTTCTTTTATTATCAAGGCAGTGGCTGTGATGGCTCAAAGGCAATTCAGCCAGCTCGAAGAGACTGGGTCCAGCCTTTTTGAGAGATAAGCAACTGGGTGGAGCCATGGTCCCAACATCTGAGTCAGTGCTCCCTTTGCTATCCTGTGCTGTTCTACAATGAACAGCAGAAAGGGTTTGGTCAAATCTGGTAGGTCCAATGCAGGAGGTTGGGCTCAGTCCAAACAGGTGGATCAGAAGGGGTTCCCTAGTTGCAGTTGTGTTCAGCAGACAGGTATTGAAAGCAGGGCACTTGGAAAGTAACACCCTTCCTTGCCACATGGGCACCTGCCACAACTTCCATGCAGCTGTTTTTCTGGATATGTGTCCTCACTTCAGGGAAGGTGCAGGACAAAACTCTTGTTCACCAGGAGAATGCACCCCACTCTGTCTCAAGGAATGAAGTGGTGGGGGTGAGGGCAGGGCCAGCACATGGCTTTAGGGCTCCCGCTGGCAACAAGAAGCCAAACCCAGAAGCCAGCATGACCCCGACTGAGGGACAAAAGAAGATGCTCCTAAATATGGGCAGGAACAGCACATATCAAAGGAAGCCAGGGAAGATGCCAATCCTTGTGGCCCTTACCACCTGCCTTTACAGGATGGCCCCAGTCCCTATCCAGCAGGTGGTATAATTTGAGAGACCAGTGTGTTCACATCAGAGAGGTCTCCAATAAAGGCCAACTGAACAGTTGACAGAGAATGCCCCAGTTAGGCTACGGGAAAGGAATCGGGGCTCCAGGCCCGCCATTCCTCCCTGCAGTGCAAAAGTGAAGAGTACAGCACTGAACAAACCTTTAGCATTTTTTTTTTTTAGTGGAAACCAAAAATTGAACTCAGGACCTTGCCCTTGCCAGGTAGGAGCTTTTGCTACTGAGCTCTATCCTCAGCCCCTGAGGCTGCATCTGGAGAGGAGCAAAGCCAAGGTGGCGAGGAGCAAAACTCCATGAAGGTGAACCTGCAACTCTAAAATCAGAGCGGCCTAAGGAACCAGGAATACCCATGAGTCTCCATCCAGACTGCAGCTGAGAGGAGCAGAAAGGGCAACTCACAGAGGGATGTGCTCCCAGGATGGTGAGGCCAGGGAGTCCAGAGCACATGTGTGTGCAAAGCTGGCCTACACTGTCGTGTCGTGGACAACCAAGCCAATGCAGAGTGCTCAGCGCAGAGTAATTCTCTAGTCCCTTCACAGCTTTTAGATGGTGGCAGAATTCACAGGCCCAAGAAAAATGACGCTCACCAACTCAACACCCTGTGTGCAACTTCTTTGCCAAGAGAAGTGGGTCACAGGAGCTGAGCTGTGTCGAGAGCCTGCAAGGCCTCTACAGGCCTTGCCATGTTTGTTGCTGCAGGAGACAGCAACAAACTTGGAAAAGCGGACCTGGTTTCCTGAGAGAAGCTATACTCCTGTGCTGCTGTTCCCCAGTGGCTCGGGAACAGTGCTTCCTCTAACAAGCCTGTGGGACTGTGGCCAGAACACCACCAAGTCAGGATGCATATGCACAGTGACTTTCTGAGAGGTGTCTACCTAGGCAGACACCACGGCTGTGGTTGAGCTCAAGAAGGGCAGCATGGTGCTCCATACATGGATGAGAAGGAGAGCGAGAAGAGAAGATCACTGGATGACTGGAAGAACCCAGGGGAGGCATCCTTAGGCCTTGAGATTGTGCTGTGAAGGGCGCCTGAATGCTGCTATCCCCCTGAGTGACACTCACTGAACACTTCCAGGAAGATGCTATGCATCAATTCTTGACCTAGGTAGTGTCCTCCATTGCAGTAACCACCTGCATGTGATGCATGTGGAAGACTCAAGCAGTTGCAGGAACAGAAGCCAGACAGCCTCAAGGACAGAGTCTCTTTCTCTGGCCCATGGCCCATGGCATGTTTGCATGCTTGGCAGTCAGCAGGGCCAAAGTCCGTGCCTGTATTGTCACACCAAGGAGGTCCCATCAAGGAGACCCTGTGTGCTCGGCTGCCTGGGGCGACTCACACACGAAAGAACCTTATGCGTAGCATGCCATGTAATTTCCATTCACATAGCCCTCTGGATGGCTTATTCTGCACTAGGAGATAGTGGTTACCAAATCCAATGAGCAGAAAGATCCCTAGGAGCAAAAAGCTGCCCTCCAAGGGAAGTCCACATGGTAAAGTGGAAGGGGCTTCACCACCACAACGGTGCTGCAAAGCCACCCGTGGTGAAACTTCAACACAATCCAATAACCGAGGTGCTGGGCACCCTGTTAACATCTCTTCCTATTCTGCAAATTAGGACTACCAATGACCAGTTCTTGGGATGGGAAATACCTCTACAGGCAAGGCGCACAGGAAAAGACCAAGCACTAACACACAACACCCAGCCAAGGCAGAATGACATAGCCCTCTACCCAAGGCTCAGCCTACCCAAGGTAGTTTTCTTCTGAGGGTCAAACCCAGGCTGCAGAACAGCTGCAGGGTCTATGTAGGACAAAAGAAGTCAGAGACAAATGCCAACAGGACCCCGAATGATGTGCAAATGAAGGGTAGGACTTCTAAATAGGGTACTGCCAGCTCAGCGAAGTCTAGTATCAACCATGGGTTGATACTAGTATGGGTTGCCCTCCCCCCAACAGTTAAAGTTTCCCCGGGCTTGGGGGGAATGGACAAACCCTGAAATTGTCAATCTTTTTCCAATAAGACCTGAGGGGTGGTTTCCCTTTTCTCCAATTTGGCCTTTAACTTTGGACAATCCTTTTTCCAATGGCCCAAGTCCTTGCAATATGCACATTGATTCTTGTCTAGAAGGGCCTTTATAGTTGGTCTTTTCCCTTTTTTGCCTTGAGTATGTCCTTTTAATAGTACAGCAAAGATTTTGGTGAATTTTTTTGTCTTGTGGGTCTTCCCTGTTGTAAAAACCTTTTGGGCTATCTAACATCATCCCTTCAAAACCCTCTAATTTTTGCAACTTTCATTTAATATCAGGGGTTGACTGAGAGAGGAGTGCTATATTAATAGCTCCTCTATTCTCTGGTGCCTCCAGGTCTAGAGGTGTATATATACGATAGGGCTCTAGGAGGCGCTCAAGGAAAGCCAACGGAGACTCAGAAGACAACTGTCTTACCTCAGTTACTTTCGGTAAGTTGGTCGGCTTTTGGGCAGCACTTCGGAGTGCCACAAGAAGAGTCTGACGGTACCAATCGAGAGCCTCCTCACCTCCATCTGTGCTGTGGTCCCAGTTGGGGCGGGTCAAAAAGGAAAACAGCATCGAGACTCATTAGATCCAAAGTGGGCTCCCTGTTGGTGTCGAGGACAGATCAATCGGCGCACCAAAGTGTGGATTCGCTAGCGCCCCTCAGATGTGAAGAGAGTCTGCAAAAACTCCTGGCAGTCATTCCAGGTCAGCTGATGGGTGAGAGCGCGGAATCCTAACCATTAGACCACTTGATCAGGGTGCATGGCTGGCTTGTAAGGGAATCCGAAAATGACTTGACAGACCTGTTGAGAGACTTGTAAGTTAAAAGTTCCCTGTGAAGGCCACCTGACACCGAAAGAAGGCCATTCAAGTTCACAGAAAGTTCTCAGCCTTTTAGGGTAGACAGGATCTCCATATCTGGCAGCTTGATCCCTAAAATCCTTAAAATGATTAAGAACGAGTTGCAAGGGTGACAAAGGGGAGGAAGCTGTCTGGCCCATAATAGTAGACACTCGAGACAAGGGGTGCAGAGAAGCAAACAAAGACAAGATGGCAGAGGCCTGCCACACAGACAAAGACAAGATGGCAGAAGCCTGCCACACAAAGAATCACCCAAAGGGCTATGGAGACTGGGGCAGGTCCTCGATTTTGCAATCAGGAGCTGGTTAAGATTGTTAGGCGGCCACTCTCTTGTTTGTTGATTGTAGACCTGCCCCAGGGATTTTAAAATAACCAATTTTTGCTAGATGCAGTCTAGCCTAGGTAAGAGCATGCTTTTCAATTGAGTAACCAAGTAGCCTCACAAAAAAATCATCTAATTTAGTTAACTCGAGTTAATCAGCTGATATAAAAAATTCTCTAAAAAATTGGCTTACATATTAGGTCTGGCTTAAATTGCAAGGATTCTCAGTAATGGACAAATCAGGGACAGAACAAGGAGATGAAGGTATAGGAGATCTAAGACAAAGTTTTGGTGACATCTCACCTCAAATGGGAACCTGGAAACTTGACTCCCCAAATGTGGTGCACCCATCAGAGATCAATTCCTCCCTCAAACAGCAGTAACTCATCCTAATTTGGTGACATCTCACCTCAAATGGAAGTAAGCCTGAAAACTTGACTCCAAGTCATAGTAAAGAGAAAGATTGTGGTGCAAAATGAAAGTAAGAAATACTTGCAGGTAGAAGAAGCCACATTCAAAAAGATCCTGATGTCATCCGAACAGTAGGAGCCCAGGGTGGGTAAACCCCCTAAATGGCAGGATCTCAGATGGAGAAGCCTCAAATGATATGAGCAGAAGAATGATGGACTCCAAAAATCAAAAAGAAGCGCTTTATTAGATGAGCTCAGCAGTGGTACTGTCCCAGAAAAGCCCGAGCCAGGGGCAGCAGGGAGTTATAAAGTAGCAAGCCACAAGGAGAGGGGTCAGGGTCTTAGGATCAGTTTGTCCCCATAAAAGGAACCAGGGAGGGGAACAAGCAGTTACAGGAACCAGGGAGGCAGGGAGGAGGTTGCATGGTGGGTATGTTACAAGGTTGCAACTTAACTGACAATTACACAAGTTTTGTTTTGTTTTGTTTTGTTTTGCCTTTTTCCTTTTACAGGGAGAGAACAAGTTATAATAAGTGCAGCACATTTTGGGTTTTTTAGCTTATAACAACCTATAAGTAGGGAATAACACTTGGGTCATTCCCACATTGTAGAGAACACAATTAATGCTTTTATGAGCACTGCTACATATGCATCTCCTTAAAATCCTGCTGTTCTTCTGTATATTTTTCTAAAAGTTAAATTGTTGGATCCTATAATTCTATTTAACTTTTTGAAGCAAATTGTTTTCTACAGGAGCTCCATGTTATGCTCCTACCAGCAATACAAAAGAATTGTACTTTTTCTAATCCTCACCAACACTTTTTATTTTTCTATTTTGAAGACAACAGTTATCTCCCTTGATGTTAACTGTTATCTGGTTTTGGTATTTATTTTCATTCTTTCAAAAATGAGTGAAGTTGAGCATCTGTTTATGTGCTTGTTTGGCAACTGTAGATCTTTTTTGGAGGAAGGTCTGTCAAAATCCTTTGCTCATTTTTAATTATTTTTTTAAACTGAGGCTCAAAATATTTGTAATTTGCCCAAAATTACCAAATGTGTAAGGCAGAGAAAGCACGCAAATCCATGGCAGAGTCTCCTGGGACCTAGTTCTCTCTGACACTACACAAGTATTACTCGTAAACCAATGACTGCTTAAAACAAAGGTAATTCTCTTGATGCTGTGGACTCAAATCAAGAGCTTATAAGTTAAAACACCTGCTGCTTCCACTATCACTATCTCTCAAGTAACAAACACTGGCATTGCTGTCATAAAAATGATAAGCACCTTTCCAGATACTGGTCCAATTTTATGGCTTTTATTGAGAAATAAAAGCCCTTCAAAGGTTAGTACTTTATTTAGGTTACTTTTTATTTCCACTAAAGTTTCAGCTGCCCTGAATGTTTTCAGATGATTTCCTAAACACAGCTGAGTACTAAAGCTGAAGTACAGTGTTCAGAAAACATGCTATTGAGAAGCATGACTGCAGAAAGCCCTGTTATGAAGCAAATAATATGAATTTCAGCTTTATTTGTTTCTCTGGGTTTTCTGTGTGGAGGGAAGAAAGGAATATGCAATCAAGCATTATATTTAAGAAAGCTATTTGCAGTCAGGATTTTTTGTCTCTAGTCAAGAAAAATATCGATCAGTGCAATAGAGATGTAAATGATTGATAGATTTGTTCTAAAACATCTTTGGGGAATTAAGCTCATCTTTTTATATGGAAATAAACATTTTCTAGGGAAAGAAAGCCAGCTTGCCTCTTGCTATGGAAACGTTAGCTGAGAAGACTTTGATCCTCATGCCCGCGGAGGGGAAGAATTATGGTGAATCACAGAAAGACCTGCTCAGACTTTAAAGAAGGAGGCCAGAGAGTTTCATGATTGCTGCTGAGGGTGTCTGAGGAGGCAGCCTCTTCTCCGTTCCACAGCAGGTGGCAAAAAGATTTCACTTCATCTATCTGCAAATTAACAGGGCCACAGCCTAGTCTGTCTGACATCTCCTACCCATTTCCCATGAAAAAAGAGACTATTGTAGAGTAACAAAGAAAGAGGGTCACTGGGAGGGTAATTACAAACAGAGTCACAAACAGCAAAGCCACATAGTAAAACTAAGTAACCAAATAAGACATTGTTGTGTGTTTTCAAGAGTGTTTCTTAACAGTTCAGGCTATTTTTAAACCTGTGTTTCTTTTCTTTTTTTTTTTTTTTCCAACTGTAGCTCTAGTTTAAGAATTAAATACAATCCCAGACACTTGGGAAAACTGCATTTTAAAAAGCATTCCTGCCTTCATTGTCTACAGATTGAAACAGTTCAAATCCAGCATGAAGGTAGCCAAGAGACAATGTATCATTAAGAACAACCTGCTGTAACTAAGAGAGGGGGGAATCCTAACAGCTTTCCAGCAGATTGTGCTATAAAGATCCCAAACAATTGGCCTATCTATCGATGCTGAGTTAGTTTTGATGCAATATTCCTCCCAGCCTCTCTGGACTGATGTTTACTTTTCTTTTTCATCCTACTCCCACTCAGCACTGTGCCTTTGGTAAGGCAGCTCCAAATCTGTGGGTTTCAAAGACTTCAGAGCTTCTGTGTTTGTATATATGGTAACATCCACTTCTTGCCCTTTCTGGTACAGGTTTAAAAACTTATAATCAAAGAAAATAAACATGTGAGTGAATCAGCAGACACTGATTTTCCAGTCATACTTCCGTTATCAATGCAAAAAAATAGTAGCAAAATAAAATTGTGTTAAAATCTGAAATCACTCTGGGTATCTATGAGAGTCAGTATGTGAAACCCTTGGCACAGTGGCTGGCACTATAAGTTGCTGCCATAACCTCAAATATTAAAATTGTTCTCAGAACTATTTATGAGTCACTCACAAAATCAGTCTCAGCAGTTTAATTAACCAGTCTTAATCAACCATTCTATTCATCCTGGTTGGCTCCAAATACCTATTTTCTCAAATTGAATTCTTGTTCAATGTATGAAGATTTTTCAGTTACTGACTCACTGTTGATATATTTGTAAATGCTTCTGGCAAATTCCATAGGAATAACTCAAAAATAATTGACAATTAAGATACCATAAATATCTATTTCCCCCAAAGGGCTTACTTTGAAAGTTACCTCACTTTTGGGATATGTTTTCCTATATTACTTAGAACGTAATATCAAGGATTTTCTAGACACACTTTTATGTTAATAATGAGCACAGTTTCTCTGACAGATGCAGATGGTAAAAGATGGGAAGGATGTCTCCAGAGCCCCTGGGCCTGCACAGCAATGCCTAGCCCTGGCTGAGCCCACTGCTGGCCCTCGGGCAGGGTCAGTCCCCACCTCAGGGTGGCCTAGAGTAGAACTGAAGAATCCAAAGACCCCTTTTGTTCTTTCTCCATATTGCTTGGTGGGAGGCATTATGCCCCCAAAGACATAATGACAAATACACTAAATCCATCCTCAAGGATGAGGATGGATTCATTGAAGAAGAGCAATATTCTCTTGTGATGCTGACAATGGAGCAGAAAGACTTCCTGCCCATCAGACTGTGCTGGCTCCTGCAGTGACTGCTTCTGTGCCATGATCACTAGTGAGTTTTCAGTGCAGGAGAAACCTTATTTGATATCCAACGTTTAAGTGGAAATCCTACTGGACATTGTGTACACAGAAACAGTACCTGTGACGGTGGAGAGTGTACAAGAACTGCTCCCGCAGCTTGTTGGCTTCAGCTGAATGGTGTGAAGCCAGCCTGCTGTGAGTTCTTAGAAAGCCAGCTGGACCCTTCTAATTGCCTGGGTATCAGACATTTTCCTGAAACTCAGAGCTGTGTTGATTTGATGCAAAAGGCTGAGGTTTCTAGTCAGAAGTATCTTCCTGAAGTGGTACAGCATGAAGAATTCATTCTTCTAAATCAAAGAGAGGGGGCTGGAGATTTAGCTCAGCAGCATAAGCACCTGCCATGCAAGCAGGCGGTCGTGAGTTCAATCCCTGGTACCGATAAAAAGTTAAAAAAAAAAAGTAAGTCAAAGAGAGGGGGACAAGCTAATCAAGTGTGATGAAATTCAGGTGGATTGTGAAAAGCCAGTCTACAAGGCTGTCATCAACAGGGCAAAGCATGCCAAGGAGCACAGAATCCTTGCCTGGCTTGTATAGTTCTAACCACTAACTGGTAGAAATCTCTTCTTTCTTCAAAAAATATATGATCTCATTTTAAATTAGAAAGAATAAAACTAAAATATAAAGGGTTTGTGTGTGACTATGTGTAGTTAAAAGTCTGAAAACTAAAACATGAAAGATCCTTTGTTCTAAGTGTGTTTGCACTACAGTATGTGGGGATGCCCTGCTGACCCCCAGGAACACTACAGATGTGACAGATACCGATCCTTTCATCCAGCGTAGTTTACACTGCAGGAATCTGGTTAATGAAGCCAAGAAGTTTCATGTGAGACCTTAACTTCAGAATCAGATATAGGACCCACGGACCAGGGCTCATGCAGGAGCCAATGAAGCATACCTGGTGGTTGGGGCCTTTGGAAGCCAGAAGTTTCCCGTCAATGTGGTTGAGAAATAGGACCCCAAAACTCAACAGTGGAGCTTTGCCAAGCATCACTCGCAAGACATGTTACATGGCCTCAGTGTCCCTACATGACTGGATCTCTGTAATTGGTAGTTATAGTGGCCATTCTGAAGTCAGTTCGGTGGAAAGGCTGGACCACACAGCAAAATGAGGATGGGGTCTGGTATTTTATGGCTCTGATGAACATCTGCTGTGGCCTTGCTGAAGCTGCTACCCTGGGAGATATGATCTATGTCTCTAGAAGCTTTGATAGAAGCAGGCGCCAGTATGGAATGATATGACTCAAAACACTGATCAATAGAGTATGTTGGGAAATATGCAGACAGCCCGAGATGGTGCTGGCCTAGTAGTGGCCAACATAGTGATCTATTGCCTAGGAGAATATGATGGCTTGAATATCTTAAACTCAGTTGAAAAAATATGATCCCCACATAAGACACTGAACTAGTATTACACCAATGGCCACCAAGCATTCTGGTGCTGGAGTGGCCCTACTGAGTGACCATATCTATGTGGTTGGAGGATTTGACAGAACAGCTCACCTTTTCTTCTGCTGAGATGTGCAACATTCATATTGATTCCTGGTCAACTGTTACTAGTATGGCCACTCCATGGTGCTATGTATGTGTCATGGTGCTTCATGGGAGACTGTGCGCAGTTGCAGAATAGATGGCAATTCCCCTATCAGTGACAGCTGGGAAGTGGTGACATCTATGGGAACCAGCGCTGTGACGCTGGTGTGTGTTCTCCAAGAGAAGTGGCCATTTTTGGAGCACCATCCAGAGCAAGTGACCAGTTCAAGGGACAGTTTGTGGGAGAATCAAGGATCCTGTCCAGAATGTCTTATTTCGCACTATGTACACAGGGTGATTCCGGGCATCAGTGCAGTGCTGATTGTACTCATTTGACACATATTCCTTCTCTTGGTGGTTAAGTCCCTCAGCAGGGTGGATAGCAGATACTTACCAGAAGAGAATGCACACTGAATGGGTGTAAGAGTCTGGGTCCTTCTCCATCTGCTCTGGAGAGTACTCTCTTTTTGTTTATAACTTCCCACATGCTTGGGAGAATATGTATAAGTTGTGCCTCACATACTGCAGAGAATGATGTGGACAGCATCCAGTCTGGAAAATTGGAAGGACACCAGCTTGAGTAAGGCTGTACAATCCAAGTTTTGTTTTACAAGGAACAAGTATCTCTTCTAATGTTCAGGTAGCTAGGAACACTAAAGTTTCATTCTGAAGGAAGAGGAGGGAGACCTCTATCATAATTTGGGCGCCAGGAGAAGAGATTCATGTGATAGTCCTTTGATGATGGGGGACAGGGCTATCATATCAGAACTGAGGTTAGAATAAATATTGTGGGCTGAATTTGATGGAATGTGAATGAACCTGGAACACCACTGAAGTGTAGTCTTGGAGCCTGAAGAAGATATATTATTGCAGGGATCTCTTTACTTCCCTCAGATCTTTCTAGAGTGTTGTACAGCTTGGCACTGAAAACTATGAGAGAATAGCAGAGTGAACAAATATCAGAATGAGAGAGAATGGCATACGCATAGGAGCTGGGGATTAACTAGAAGTACCTATGACTTTACCATTGTCTTATTCCCTGCTAGGGCTCCTGTAGCCATGTCAGTGTTTGTCTTGCATGGGTGAAAGACTATCTGTCTTTGCTGAACAAGTGCTACTACTATGTAAATACATAGGGATGGGGTGGGAATGGCAGCAGCTCCTTACATTTTTTCCAGGGCACAGTTCTGCTACAGTTGTTTTTACTGCTATGTTTGGTGCATTTAGTTTCTTTCCAGTTAGTTCTAGCACCTCTGCTGTTGCACACTGGCTCTCCTGTGTCACGCAGTGAAGTTCTTGCTTTCTGGGAACTGCAAGTGTGAGAATATAACAACCTAAACAAGGATGCACTTTCCCTTCATTCCAAAACTCTATTTTTCCCCATTTCTCTAAGTTGTATTAACTGACAGAGTTCGTTTCCTTAGTATTTTTTAAAAAATACTAAAATTTTCCCAAATGCCTTTAAAAAATAAATGGTAAATGTTTAGTCAAGGAAAAGCTACTTGCCATTTTATTAATCAAATCTAGTTTGGAATATATAGAATAACACATTCTCATGAATTTTAGAATATACATTCTCAGCTAATAGTAATGAGAATTTTTTTCAATGCTGTACACAGTCCAGTTACTTTTTGCTGGATACTGGCTTACTGTGAATAATACATATTATTTGTCCAACATATTTGTTTTTCATAAATATTATCCCTGAGTTATAGATGAGAAGAAAAAAATTATAACTTAACAGAGACATGCAGTAACTTGCACAGAGTCAGTAAGATGTTTAAATACAAGTAATCAGACTCTATAACTCATTCTCTTAATCATAATGACATATTTCCTTTTAAATATTCTAGGTAGTATAAAGTGGCCATAAATAGAGAAGACAAGACAATTTAATTTATTCCTGTATTCCTTATTTCTTTCCTATAATCTTAACTAATTTTGATCTTAATATATGCTTTTGCTCTTTTAAGATTTTTGGATGCAAACCAATGACTGAATAAATCATTATTTTAAATTTTTTAAAAAGCCTAAAGTATATAATATTTCTTTGGATAGTATGCTTTGTCAGCCTGTCTTCTCCCATTTACAGTTTTACTGGCTTGAAAACTTCAAACATCAATTTTTTTCTAGCTTTTCTACTTAGAATACACTGCACAAATGACCACTGATTAAGATTTAAAATTAAAGAAGTAATGCATCACTCTAAAATATTTTTTTCACCTTCTGCATAAAACAAAAACAAAATCGGTAAAAACAAGCAGATTTTTATGCACTAAATTCCACATCTTGGAAAGTAAAACAATTGAGGAAACAAAACATGTACAGATTTCATATCTGACAACCCCAAGTTCAAGTTTAAATTCTTCTAATTTAACAGTGAGAGTATTTGAACAAACTCTTTGTTTCTACTTTTTCTTGAGTCTAATGCCACTATCTTTTAGTTATGCTGTGAGAAGCAAACGAGACTCATACAAATTGAAAGTGTCATGTTACTTCATTACTAATTAATAATGCTATCATACTTAATGGTAAAAATTGAAAGCTTTAACTTTAAAAATCAGGAACAAGACAAGGATATCCATTGTTACCACTTCTACTCAATACAGTTCCAAAAATATTAATCAGAGAAGTTAGACAAGAGAAAGAAATAACATGACAAAAGAGAGGAAAGGAAGAAGTTATCATTATTTGCAGATGATCTGATACTCTAGAGAAGACTCCAAAAACTCCACCAAAATGTTTCTACATTTAATAATTAAATTCAGCAATGTATCTGGATACAGTTAACACTCAAAAATCAATAGCATTCCTGTACACAAATAAGAAGCTCACTGAGAGGAATTATGGAATAAGACCTTTCACAGTAGCATTCAAAACAATGAAGTACTTAGGAACCAATCTAACAAACAATGTAAAAGATCTGTATATTGAAAACTATAGTACTCTGAAAAAGGACTGTGACAAGGATATCAGAAAATGGACAGATATCCCTTGTTCATGGATAGCAAGAACCAACATGGTTCTTCCCCAAATGGCCATTCTCCCAAAATTGCTATACAGATGAAAATGCAATCCAATCAAAATTCCATTACCATGCCTCATGGAACAAAAGAAAACATTCTCCAAATTCATTTGTAACCAGAGAGACCTACAATAGCATAAGTAATTGTGAGCAACAAATGCAAGTCAAGGGGCATCACAATCCCTGATATGAAATTATACTGTAAAGTAAAGAAGATAAAATAAACATGGTATTGGAGAAAAAAAAAACAGACTTGAGGACCAGTGGAACAGAATAGAAGATGCACATGCAACTCCAAACACAATCAGCTACCTTATCTTTGACAAAAAGTCCAAACATATTCACTGGTAGAACAATAGTCTGTTTAATAAATGGTGCTAGAAAACCTGGTTTTCCATACGCCAAAGACTAAAACTAAACCCATGGCTATCTCCATATGCCTCAGTCAAAATGAATCAAGGATCTAAATATTCAAACAGAAACACTAAATTTACTGAATGAGAAGATTGGCAGAAGTCTTGAAGACATATGTGTAGATAGAGACTTCATGAACAAAACCCAGATCCCACAGGAAATACTACCAAGAATCAACGAACAGGATCTTACCTTACTACAAATCTTTTGCACAACAAAAGAAATCAACAACAGAGTGAAAAGACAACCCACGGAATGGGAAGAATTTATAGCTAGCTGTCCCTCAGACAATGGGCTTATATGTAAAATATGAAAAGAATTTTTAAAAAAATAGCCCCCCCCCCATTCAAAGGCCCAATCCAAAATGGGAATCTGAGATGAATACACACTTCTCAGATGAAGAAATACAAATGGCAAATAAATATACGAAAAAATGTTCAGCATCACTGGTCATTCAAGAGAAAAATGAAAACAACATTGGTATTTTAGCTCACTCCAGAAATAATGGCTATCATTAAAAAGTCAACCAACAACAAATGCTGGAGGGGCTTTGGGGAAAAAGGAACCCTTCTCACTGTTGATGAGTGTAGACTGGTGCAACTACTGTGGAAATCAGTATGGAGATTCCTCAACAAACTAAGATTAGAGGTCCCATTTGACCCAGCTATCCCCTTTCTGAGTACCTTCCCAGAAAAATTAAAAACGTCATCCTGTGGTAATGTATGTGCACTCATGTTTTTAGTAGCACAATTTGTAATAGCTAAATCATGGAAACAACCAAAATGCCCATCAACTAATGAAGGGATAAAAATGATGTGAGTTTCTTAATATAGTAGACTACACTCAGCCATAAAGAATAAACTTTAGACTTTTACAGGTAAATGGATGCAACTCAAGACCATACTCATAAGTTAAATAAATCAGACCCACATGTGTAAACATTGTATAGTTTCAGTGTGAGAAGATGAACAAGTAAATAAGACCCAAAATGTACAATGGATATTGTGAATTGGGAAGAAACTGTTCAAAAGAAAAGAGAACCTGTGAGGAAAGGAAGAGAGCTTCTCTCCTTATATATAAAGAAGGTAGCTTAAATAGATACACTGTTAGTTTCTCTTAGTTCATTAAAAAGAAAGGTTTGGGCGAATATGGTTTGGATGATATCTCATGCTTATATCTGGTACTCTCAGTAACCACTCTGCAGATAACAATGTGCAATGTATTAATTATTGTTACTCTCCTATTATCTGGTTTTTGGAAATTCTGCTTTTCTTTCTTCTCTTTATAATAATTTTTAAATAATTAATAATGCTAAATGCTGGGCTCTTAGGAATGGGATAGGAAAGGAGTGTCCGCTTTCTTTTTCTAGTAAAAAGAACTGAGTTGGTGATGATCATCCAAGGAAACTATGCTATCTTTCCTTTTATGCCGTCTGTACTGTGCTTTTCATATGCCTTTGTAGTCTACAGTATCTCTTGAGAGATTAGTTCAGTGCACTTTTAAACAGCTCTTCTATATCAATAGCAAAATCATTAAACACAACAAGATTTAATAGCATCACCCAAAATGTTCTGGCATCCATAGTAAATAGCTCTCTTGGTTCAACTTCTATTCCTTAACACAAAATATTTCTGCTAAAATCTTAAATTGTAGAGATTAAAAAGGTCATCCAAAGGATTCAGAAGTGAAAGACCAAAGAAAGAATTACAGAGCAGAATGTTGGAACTGGCCGCAGGAGATTCAGCTTTCAAACCTGTCCCGGGGTTATCACTGTTTCACAGAGGTCTAGGAGAGACATGCCTACAACGTAGAACAATTCTTGTCTCACACAACAAACTGAACAGGAAATGACATCACAAGCTAAGGATTTAAAATTGCTCTCGTCAGTAACAATGTATTTCAAGTTTACAGTGGATTTGTGTTAATTACTTATAATTATTAAACCCATTTATCTTTGCATAATCAAGTTTAGCAGCATTTGGAAGACATTTTGACTCAGGGCACAAAATAAAAATAAAAAGAAGAAAAAAAAAAAAAAGAACTGATTTCTCATTCCAAGGGAAACAAAAATGAAGCTTTAGAAACATTTCAATTTCTAGGGAGCAAAAGCAAGCAACATAATAAAGAAAAAAAAACCAGTAAACATACGAGTCATGACTTACACTTGCTCAACTTTAAAGAGGTGATATTTTTACATTATATAAATTTTCACATTAGCATTCCATTAGCTCTGAGTTAAAATTCAGAACTGTAATCAGTTGTAAAAATGAACTACAGAGTGGTCAGCGCTAACAGAAATGTAGATTTTCTTCTCAAACCTTACAGTTAATATAACAGTGTGTTAGCTAAATTTAAAATATTTATTTAATTTCATAATCTTAATTCTAAATTAGAATGACGCTACTTTTACAAACTCTCTTAAAATACTCTGGAAATTCCAGCTCTTTCAACTTCTCATTCAGCGGATTCCAGTGTGAATACTCATTAAGTCCTGGGTTATTATGCCAACAAAGAATCCACTAGGAAGATAGTTAAGAAAACAGAGGACACATATTCTGTTTTCTGGTATTCATGTGAAGATATATAAGAATTATTACTGGTCACAAAAGATATACTTCCATGTATCATATGAGAGTAAGATAAAAAAAATGGTACCTTGTTAGGAAATCATAGATGTTAACAAATAAGTTACACATCTGTTTCTGTCCACATAATATTGGGATATATATAGTATATGTCAATAGGAATGTTCAATATTTATTCTATATTTTTATCTTTTGATATCACCTTATTTTTAAATTTTTCCTTGATGTTGGTATGGAACTACTTTTGTTTTAACCTGATTTACAAAGGGAAACCACGTTCTTTAACCTTATGTAAACAAAAGTAGACTACTATGCTTTTCTACTATGACTGGTTTTATTTAAAAGCAATAATCAAATTAAGCCAATTAGCAAAGATTTCCAAAGAAAGTTCTCACTAAACTCATAATAATAAGTAAATGGTTATTTATCTTGGTTGCAAGAGAGAGTAGTTGAGTGTGGGCAGTGATTCAGTACTTGGTCCATTTTCTACCTCAAACTTTCTTCATAAACAGGAAATCTACAATTATTTGGTCACACACTGATACTAAAAATTAACAACATAATTTTACACATATGATGTACATTTATGGGTGTAGCAATATGTTATGTAAAATTATATAATTAACATTTATAAAAATATATTCTTTATTCTGGGAATGTGTTCAGTTTTACACATATTCTATTTAAATCTGTCAACAGTTATAACATAGATAGCAACCATTATCGATTTTTATCAGATTAGGAAATTTAGAATGAGAAGTTATTTTTCTTGTTGAACATCACACAAGTGGCAGAGCCAGTTTTAGGATTAATGCTACCTGGAATCTGTTGCCTGATTACTTAGCTGGAACAATATTATAAAGCTTAATTCTATTCACAAAGAAACCATAGAGATGAATATACAGCTGTTAGCTACAAGAAATTTGACTCCCAGTAGCATGGTCAAGTTCATAGTGTTTTCAAATTGAGCCATGTCTGAATGTTAAATTGAATATTTGGCTATGTTTTAGTGATAAAATACTATGTTGGGTCTCATGTGATACCCAAGATTTAATACTGCTATCAAAGTTCTTTATAGTGGTGACTTTAATATTGAGATCTCTCACCCATTTGTGTGGGGTTAAATAAGAATCCTGTGATCTATACTTGCCATTAACACTGGCTATCATAACAATTTACAGTTGCAGGGAAAGTTATTATAACTGAAATAATATCATTAAAACAATAATTGTCAAAGGTGAACAGCAAGTATATAACCCAGGGAGATATTAATAATTTGTAGATACTTTGTATAGCTGTTTAGCTGCTTTTATGGATGATGACACAGACTGTTTAAGGTATTTTTTCACAATCTGTTGTGTCAAAGACCTCCTTTCAGAGGTTAATTGAATACTGTTTGTGATCTTGTGACCATCTGACATAGAGAATTTCAACCACACTGGTAAATAAGGATGTACGCATAAAGGAGGAAATAAAATGATTACTTTGGTTCTTTTCCCAAAACCTCTTGGCAAACACACTTTCACACCCCAAAACTCCACATCTGCAATTGCAAAATAATTAATTTGTTGCCAAGCTATTGTGCTGATTCCAGGACACTGGCCAAGATTTAATACTGGCATCATTACGTTGAAAATATCACAACATTAAATACTGTATTTCCCTGCTTCATTTTGCCAATCACTGATGTCAGTGGTATCCTGTTCTTTAGGAAATTTAAATTCTTTCATTCAGATAATCAACATTTGTGCTTCCAACTACTCTTTAAATAGAGTCATTCTTTGTCTGGCAGCTGTGAGAACTTTTTACCCTATCCCCTCACAGTAACTAATAGAAAGAAAAAAAAGTTCATTTAACATTTACATAAAGAAATGCTGTTTGAGATACTATTCACAAGCATGATGCAGTCTAAACAGTAATGCTTAATCCTCAGATTTATTCAAAGCAAGTTGGTATCTCAGGCAATAAATGGTGGTCAAAATATTTTATTTATTTATTTGGTACCGGAAATTGAACTCAGGACCTTGCACTTGCCAAGCAGGTGCTGTGCTGCTGAGCTATATCCCTGGCCCTGTTCAAAATAAATAAATGATCTCGACCACATAAAAATGACATTCTTCCACATGGAAAATACAGAGATTTTAATGAATCAGCTCTAAAATTGGAAAATATGTAAAATCAAAGTGACACAAACATACATTTTAGATTACTGTTAGTAGGGAAAAAAAGAACTTTTCTCAGTACTGGATATTGAACTCAGCTTCTTTACATTGAACTACATCCTCAGTGAATTTTTTTTTCCAAAACAGAATTCACTAAGTTACTAAATTGTCCAGGTTGAGCTTGTGTGCTGGGATTACAGGTATACACCATCACATCTAGCTAAAGGGAAAAATTTTTAACTACAGACATACCCCCACACTAATCAGAACTAAATATTTAACTTTACAGTAATTTTTAAAAGCAAATCAGAATATAAGTGCTGTTCAATCCAATAGTAAACATAAATTTATCCATAAAATAATTCCCTTTCTCCATTTGCCTTTCTCCCTCCTTTTTTCTCCTTCTGATCTTTTTCATATGCTCACATGCACACAGAAATACACACAAATTCATGCACATGTTCTTTTTCAATTGTTTTTTTTAAATCCAATTGCCTGTACCAATCCTAGGCAGAGTATACTTTTTTTCCTACTCATGCTAAGCATCTGTAATATCAATTGTGCCTTCAAACACTTGAAATGTCATTTAGAATTTTCAAAAAGGTATTTGTACATTTTAAATGTTGAAGGGAATATTGTTCTTTGATCTTAGTGTACCTGTGGAAATTTGGAATACACACACACACACACACACACACATATATATATATATATATATATATATATATATATATATATATTAGGATGTAACTTAAAACCACATATATTGTTATAATACTTCTATATGGACCAGCCCTAACAAACAAAATCCAGACACTAGAAAAATGCATTTACAAAATTTGTTTTCACCAGGGGCTGGGATTTAGCTCAGTGGCATAAGCACCTGCCTTGCAAGCAGGCGGTCTTGAGTTCGATCCCCGGTACCAATTAAAAAAAAAATTTGTTTTCACCACCTATTTAATCTATCACCAGGTTACATGTGCCCAGATCAAGTGGCAAAATCAAACACTATTTGCCATATATGTCTTTTACATTTCAGATAGTATAATGAATTTACATTGTGTACAGATTAAAAATACTATGTAATTGACTAGTAAATTAAACATATTTAAACAGCAATATTAGAAAACTCATGCTCATCAAATATCTTTTATTTAGATGGAAATATTTTATTGCATGCTGACAGCTCAAATTAACAGCAACTTTCAACTTTTTGCTTTATATGCACATAAATATTTTTTACTCTGATTTGGCGGGTGGAAATCTCTTCCACGGGTGACCTGGACTCCATCTGAACCCAGTTGTGTTTAATTTCTCTTTGTTGACCTTCCCAAGCCAAGTAACAGCCTAGCACCTGTCTCACAATCTTTAAAAAATACTTTGGTTTGACGTTTACTAAGAAGACAAGAAGCTATGCTTCTGAATATAAAAAATCAACAAAATAACCATGGCGTGTTTGCATCAATTATATCTGCTTGGTGTCAAAGTAGAACACGTGAGGCAGTGAAGTCAGAGGTGTATGACTTACTAAATATAAAATTCCATGCTGGTTTAGTGTTCAGCACACGTATTTCTTTGGATCAGATGCAAAAAGGCATGTTCTGAAAGAACAAGCCTACTGTGAATGAATAGAATATTTTGCTCAAGCCATAGAGCCAACGGTGTTTTTGTTTCTTAATAGATCTTCTACTTTTCCACTAAAAATATGCTGTGCAGTGTTCTTTCTCCGTTACATGCAAATGGAAAACAGTTTTTCTGTTCAGTTGCTAGAAATGCAGTATTTCTCTGCTCTGCGAAGTTTTATCCTGTCCATGTGTTTCTAAGATCACATCCAAAGCCATGTGTGACAGGCATATGAACCAAGTTTGTGATTCTAATGCCTTTCCTAGCATAAATATCTAAGTCACTAAAAATATGTATTTTTACCATACCTTAGAAATCTTAAGGATGCTTCCAACTTACTGAGGATTTTTCCAGCCCACACACATGAATTTCAAAAGGAACAGATTGTGTGCATTGTACAAGGCACATAATACTCTTTACTATGAATGGACAGGCATATGTGAGTGGTTAGCCACAGCGAGCCAGAGAGGTCACTTTCTCACAATGATGACTTCAGAAGGCGAAGGCGTCCCATCTGTATGAGACCGTGATAAGTTTTTCTGTGTCAAGCTTCACAATTTATCACATTGTCAACACCTCATATATAAGTCAAGATTCAGTAGGATCTTTTTAATCACAATAAATATCTTTGTTTCCTTTAGTTCTCACCAATCACCAAAAGGTGATGTCTTCTGAAAAATTAATAGTGAATAAAGGAAAGTAAACTGTAGATATTGCTTTAGAGCTGGGCTTATTTGAAGTTTATTCTCAGCTTTTAAAGAGGGAAAATATGGCTAAAGATAGAAGAGAGAACAGACTCTACTGGGAAACTTACATTTCTGACCCCTAGACCAAAACATTGGACCACTGAAAGAAAATCTTACTGGAAATTGAAAATCACACACTGACTCCATGCATTTCTGTTGTCATCTTAGTTTGGAAATATACTTACTTCAATTAAGAAATGTTATTTTTCATTCCTCACACTGGCAAATCAGCTTAAAACAGTAATACCTGGACAATGCAAACTCACACATATTTGGGTAGAGAGCAAACTGGCACAATCATTTTGGATCTCACCTAGGTTATGGCTCTATCGCTGACACATACATACCCATGGTAGAATAATGTATTTTCCTGATTCCTTCCCTTCTGTCTGTATTCACAGGCTTCTTTTCTAACTTTTTATTTTCTGACACAAAAAAAGCTGAATAAAATTTCCTACTTCCTGACTTTGGGGTTGGCCCTGTGACTTGGGACAATATTAGACAAGAAATGTGTTTGGGAAGTAAAATCCTCCCTCTTATACCCCTGCTGTCACTATAGGAAGATGGATGAGTCCCAGAAGGGGTATATATAGAGAAGATGAGAACCTGCACTTTCCATAGTGAAAGCAAAGTCCAGAATCACCTCTAGGGTAAATCGCCTGGCTGACAGCAGCCTGCGTGAGCCAATCTTGAATCAATTTGCAGACATGGGAAAAATGAGATCTTACTGTTGTATTCCGCTGAGATTCTGTGGTCATTTCTTACTGAGTGATGACTAATGGAATGCTGATGACTCCCAAAAATATTCCTCTATGCCTGATTTCTCTGAACTATAACTCTCTATCTGATATTTCTAACAGAGCATACTTATGATATCCAACACTGAAGTCCTGGAATTCTTTCTCAGATCTGCTCCTTGGGTCTCATCTAGATAAAGCAGCTATAAGCATATAGTTTCATGATATAAAAAAAAATTGGAATTATCTTTGCTTATGTTTTTCTTTGACTTTCTACTTCCAATCTTTCAGTAAATTCCAACAACATTTTCTTCAAGTTTACAATAATTTTCATCGTTTTCAAAAAGCTACTTCTTACATCACCTGAATTTCTTTCCATGTATTACAGTAATCACCTAACTGGACTCCTTCTACTCTTACCCAAAATAATTCTAGTCTTAATGCAGGAATCAGCATGGTAAATCCAATCACAGCGCCCTCCTCCCTAAACTTCTCAAGGGCAGTGGATCTGAATACAGTCCCGGCACCTCTCACAATGACCCATCACGAGTCTCTGTATCCTCTACCCCGACTCCTTTTCTTCCTATTCTGGTACTTTCTCCTCTTCCGCTTGGCCTTAACCATTTTATCCTCTTCCCAGTTCCTTTCTGGAACAAGGTGAGTTCTTGGCTGAGGCACTTGGAACTTGCTGGTCACTATGACTGGCAAGCATTTCCACTTTGGTTTATAGCCAAAATATCCTCTTCTTCAAATGAGAGGACAGCTTGCCCTTACTGATTTATTTAGAACTAAAAAGTCTGTTCTCCTGTCTTCCATATTCTTTGTACTCACCTCTCTGCTTCAATTACTGAAGTTGTTGTGTATTGTATTTTTTCTATCTGGTTTAGTATCCAGAGTCCATAGCCTTTGATCCTAATATGCCGTAGATCCTCAAAAACAACAACAAAAAATTTCTAATTAATGGACACATGGCCATATTTGTGGGAAAATATGAATTCTTTTTGATCAAATAATTCTATTTTCAAAAATTGCCCCTTCAAACAATGAAATGATATGCAAATGCTTATTTGTAAGTATGTTTATTACAGATTCATTTATAAAAGCAAAATAGTGATAATTATCTAAATACATAATATAAAGGGTTTATAAAAATTTGGCACATCCATGTAATGAAATAATATATCTGGGAAAAATGAATGGATAAACATCATGTGGACTAATATCTAATCATGTGGTATAGAAATGTCTGAATGGAAAGAAATCATGTTGTCAAACAAGTTTTGTATTAAGATCCTAATTTTTTGAAGTATTATTAGATACCTGGTGATGAATTATAAATATACATCTAAGTTCACAGTAATTATCTCTACATAGTAAGAAGATAAAGAATTTTGATTTTGTTCGTTTGTTGTTGTGGGGGAAGTTTTCAAAGTTTTAGTGAAAGGAGTTGCTCACATAATGAGAATAAGGAAAGTGTCTGCAACCCATACTCATTTCTAAGAAGACCTTGCTTTCTTCCTCCAAACCACACCTTTTGAAAAGCACAGTGGAAGGTTAGGCGTTAAGATTGCTTTCATATTGCATTGTTCCTATCTCAGGCCTCCCTGAGCAAGAGCAAGACTGCGAAAGAAGTTTGGAACCTAATGAAGAATTTTTAAAACTATGGCTGCACAGGGAGCTATCATATCAGTTGTGATGTCTACGCTTTTAAAAAAAATCAACTGAAATTAGTCAAATATGTCCCCCTTCCCCCACCAGGCCCTAATCCCTAAGAGGTTCCAGAGTTTGTATTAAGCCTAGAAAAGACCAGATGTGTTTGCTTCTGACTCAGGTCCCCAGTGGCCGAGCTGAAACACGCTGCCTGCTACACTTATCTGTGGATAGCACAGACTTCTGAATTGTTTCTAGTCTAAGTCATATATTGCTAAAGTTTACCCAAGTTAGATCATTGATTACAGGCACAAAAATGGTAATAATGAAGAGCAAATGAATAAGAAAGATAAGGTTAACCCTTTCGCAAATTTGTCTCTTGATCCTTTTTACCAAATTTGTAATGGGCTTCATCACATTAATTTTCTTAATTATCTTATTTCTTCTAAGTTATGTCTTGTACTTCAAAAACAATTTAAAAATAGCAAAGCATAGTACATTAGTTTTAGTTTTTCATTTTTTGTAAGATAGTCTATTCTCAGACTGTGTTCAAAAGAGCCTTGAATAATTTCTTTTTTCTTTTCATTTAAAAATAAAATAAAGAAATTATAAGAAATAATTAATGTAGTAAGGGAAAATGCAAGAATTACAAACAATAGCTCACTAAATCAAGTTCAGTATACTTTTCCATATCCTAACGTTTCAGTTCAGTTTGCATTTTGTTGTTGTTGTTGTTGTTTGTTTGTTTTGTCTTTTTCATTTTTATCGGTACCAGGGATTGAACTCATGACTGCTTGCTTGCAAGGCAGGTGCTTATGCCACTGAGCTAAATCCCCAGCCCCTCAGTTTGCATTTTAATAGACAATCAATCCTTAATTTGAGCAGAACAAGCGATCTTTAATTTTCTAATAAATCATGATAATTAAGAAAAAGATTGCATGTATAGAATGCATTTCGTAAGAGCTCTAAAAATAAACACACCTGATATTTGGTAATACAGAAGTAATTTCTTACATGCTACAAGTTACCTTTTTATTATTCAGAAACTAAAGTCAAAAGACTTTAAGCAGGAATTACAGCTGTAAAATCCTCCTCTGCAAGGAAGACAATGAACTTTTGAAAAACAGAAGGAACAAAACCCTGCTGGAGGAGCTCCTGACACAGCAAGGAGGCTGGTTTTTTTTTAAGGTCTTTCTGGCTGTGCAGAGAAGGAGGAAAAATCAAAGACAGTCAATGCCCTGAGAATTACTTGGTCCACCTAGCACCACAGGAATTCATGAGGTGGGGGTGGGGAGAACAAGCAAGAGAGTTCATTTATTTTTAGTAAATTAATTATCTTTCCAAACATGGGGATAATAGAACACCAAGGAGCCAGTAGTTTCATTTTGGGTGACAAATATGATCTTGGACAGTTTCACCCGTTAGCTCTGTTCCTTTACCTGACAACTAATTTAAGGCAGGTGGCTGTCTGTGTATTTGTCTTATAGCTAAAAATGAGGGTGCCGAGATTTGCCTTTGCCCGTAGGACTTTTTCAAAGTACCAAAAGAAAATAAACATAGTATTTAACTTGGTGTTCCCACTCCTCCTCTAAAACTTAAAGCAAACAGGCTGGAACCCACAGCTGTGGGTGACTCAGACCAACAAAGGAGAAAGCTTCAAAAGCAGCTTCTCTTTCTCCTTTTCAGCTCCATCCGCAAATTGATGAGACTGCTTTCCCATTACCCAAAGCTTCTGCACTCTAAAGCCCTGACATAACCTTTGTGTGCTGAGGCCCCCACACAAAGAGGAGAAAAAGGTCACCCCGCACTGACAATCAAGAAAGCATCCAGAGGGGGGGACCCCATATAAATTAACCTAGGTACTTTCCACAACTATTACTGACTTATTTTTATCATTCCAGAACTTCAAATTGTGTCCTTTAATATGTTGATATTTATCAAGATGTATTATGTAATAAGATAGTATAGTAATATCTTAACTATATATTTGCAGCATCAGAGAGAAAAACCAATTACCAAAGCAGATTCTAAGATATTTCAATTATACAAAGTTACAAAATTCAGTGAGAAACAGCACAGAAGTGGAAATTCAAAGACTGAGTGATGCAGTTTAGCAATGCTCTGCTAATCAGTGCTGTCAAAGAAAGCATCACTTACAATACAATCATTTTCTCTCCTTAAATCTTAATGTAAAATTCCTGACATATTCTTAGCAAAATGATGATATCTAAATCTTAACTGAGTTAGATGGTTTCTTTCAAATTTCTCTAGGTGAATGCTTGTATAGTGACAACTACTGAATTTTTAAAAGTTACGTAAGCCTTAGCATGCTAAGAGATAAATGTATTGTAGCAAACATAAAATAGGTAAATTATCTTTCTTCTTTAGGGAGCAAAAATCTCTGATCATGGCAAGCAATCCATGAACTGGAAACCCTTTCTCAGTTCTGTTGCTGTGATTTTGAAATGTCGTATGAATCCTAAAGGACAGATAAAGTTCTAGTTTCTTTTGAACTGAGCTATAAAACCCATTCTTCTCAGGAAGACCTAACACTGTCTCTAAGAACAGGCTACCCAGGAAGTAGAATTTTCAAATGTTCCAGGAATTGAAATTTAATGAAAAAAAAGAAAGAAAAGAGTTATCATGTATGTCCTATTTTTTAAACATAAATATTTCAAACATAGGATAAAATGAATTCTAACCCATGCATATGTGAGACTACAGGTTTACCACCAGATGTGACTCTGGATTCTAAATGCAGTAACTGAACAGGGCTGCCATTGTATCGGACATAAAATGCAGATTGTCTTCTGATTTTGTTACCACTTTTCTTCTCTTCTAGTCATCAGTTTTCCATTACCTGCTGGACTATTGTGTTACTATTAATAACACACAGTTCTTTGTACAGAAAGATCATCCGCAAAACAAGCAGCCTTTCATCCAGCCATCACGAAATCTGTCTGTCGAATTAAATACATTCCTTCCTGAAATGCGAGAGTTTTATCATATTGGAAAAAGAGATAAAATATGGGTGAAGAAAAGGATAGTCATGATTTGAGGATTCCTTGAATATCAGCAGTATTTATTTCCCTCAGAGCCACTCAGGTTTGTTTTTTTCCTTTTATCATTTTAAATTCTGAAAATTATGAGCAATGACTGAGGAAAATTGGGGAGCAGAAGATAAAGAATTTGTCATTTTATTCTCAGATTTCAGGTAAAAAATATGAAGTGACCCATTATGTCCTTCTATAAGGATATTTGATATTTCCATAATCCGTAAAATTGAATTAAGTAAAATTAATTTATAATATTAGACCTCTGCGGTAGCAGAAACATATTAATCTTTACTTATTGAAAACATAATAAGCTATTGGCTTTCTATGTGGTGAGGCAAAAATACATTTTTTAATACATTCTTCAGGATAGCTCCTTGAGACTACTCAGGTCTGTAATCAGCTTTTCTTGCAGCAATATAAGGCATTATTTTCTGCTAAAGTGTTATTTGATTCCTAATTGTGGGTGTTTCTGTTGTTTTTCCCTAACTGGAAGGATGATCTTTTCAGAAACAAATTTTAAAACAAATACATACTGTAAAAGGAACTAATAATCATGTGATGAAGATAGCTAGTAGCTGTTGTTCAGGAAATTAAAATTTAGAATGCAAATAATTGCCTTTTGCAAACAGCAACTAAAATTTTAAACCACAAAAAAAGTATATTTGGTGACATGGGCCTTCAAATTTGTATTCATTTTAGAAATGAATATAATACTTTAATATACAATTTTTAAAAGCAGATCTCAATGACAAGGATAAAGTTCAGATTAAATATTATCTCCTTCAATTGCATTGTTCAATGCTATATTGGTAAATAATATTGAGGACCATTTCCACTTAGCATATTATTCAAGTGTGGTCTAGGAAACTCGAGGAGTCAGAGTTCCTGAAACAATTTTGAGGGAATGTATGAGGTCAAAACTATTTCAAATAATACTGACTTTTTTCTATTTTATTGTTGTTTTTATTGTTGTTCATGAATGCACAGTGAAATATTCGAGACTATATGACATAAGACTGAAGTTTATGAAGTGCTAAAGTAGATAAGAGAACCCAGTTGTCTTTTCTAAACTAGGCATGGCACTTCTAAGATTTGCAAAAAATGTTAATTAAGATGGCTGTGCCAGTTAATCTTAACTGTCAACTTGACTGAATTGAGAGTCCTGGGATAGGTGGCCAGATTGTAGAGGTGCTGTGCTCACCAGTGGATGAGTCCCCTGACTTTCATACCTAAATGGCTTTTAGGAGTGGAGCCCACTTGGAGGAGACGGGTCACTGTGGGTTTTTCCTTGTACTCTGCTTCTCGGCCTCCAGGAATGAACACCTTTGATCCACCATGATGATTTTGCCTTGGAATCAGCCCTCCATGGACTAAAATTCTGAAACTCAGAACAAAACTCAACCCTTCCTTCTTTTAAATTGTGTACATGTTTGATTTCAGCAAGGAAATCCTGACTAATACAGCCATTTTCCCATTAAATTTTGATAGAGAAAATATTATTGGCCTAAAATGTACTATTTATGCTAACATATAATAGGTTTATTTTTTTGTTATGATAAACTAAAAGAAATATTTGAGTGTTTGTCTCTGATTTATAATTTATTTGGTTGTCATGATACATCTCTGTAAACTTTAGAAACTGAAAAAGATTTCAAAGGTAGTTGTCAATCCTGTTTCCTTGGTACTTTTACCTAGAGTACCAGAGTGCAAGAGCTCAGTAAATACCTACTAATTGATCAATAAACAATGTTTCACTTGTTGAAGAAAGAGAAAAACAACATCGGCCTATGTGAGCTTGGCAATCATGGATACCTCCTTCGCTATCAATGTCATTACATCATATCAATTTCCCTCCCATCAGATATTTTCCTGTTAGTTTGGCAAACTATTTAGAAAAACGATACACTAAGCACTCCTGAAGATAATGATCTAAAAGTCATCATAGATAATATCTGGGTGTAAACTTGCATTTTTGTTTAATGAGTTTTCTCTGCTTTCTTCTAGGTTGTCACAGTGTAGTTAGTACAAACTTGCCTTGGCGATGGTAAATATCATTCCACCCAGTGTATTAAGATCAGCCTTGTTCCCACAAAAGAGGCCAGAAATCAGAACTGCTTTACAGCACTCCTACATACACCTGAGTCATTCTTCTCTTATACTGGATCTGACACATTCTCATTTGAATTAAACACATAAATTAAGATTTCTCGGTAGATCTAACATTTTCTTCAGCCAAACAGTGGATTTGTTCTCACAGCTTTCTTATGGATTTCTTCCTTTTTTGTAGTTACTAGTAGAAAGGTGATGAAATTTGACCATCAAGTTCCTCTGCAGCACAGACTTTGTCTCAAAAAATTAAATCGGATGAGGCATTCTGTCCTTGAATGCTGATTGGTAAGTAAAAGTAACAAAAAAATTTCCCATATTTGGACTGGTTAGTAATTACTCCATTCCATCTATTGTTTTTCTAAAAGGGAAAATTTTTACAGTTAGCTGAGTCTACAAAGTATGGCAAGTCAGAGTAGATGTTTTCGTGAGTTCATTCAATTCATCACAGCATGGGATGGCATTCACTCAGCTGAACCCAAAGCCAGCTGGAATACCCAAGCTGAGTTTTACCAAGTCCTGGGTGGTATGATAAATAGAAATAGCCTGAGCGTTAAGAAAGAAAAGTCTGTGTCTAATAATTGTCGATAAATGAGTTATTAGATGATATAATTTCAAATCCTATTGGGCACTGCAATAACACATGAAAATCTAATAAAAAGTAGACAAGTATTTTAACTAGTGCAGTGGTGCAACCCAATGATAACTTTAGTAATTTTAGATTAGGGCCAGTATTATCAAATCATTTTCCCTGGGCATAATGTGAGATGACTTTTTAAGAATACAGCAAAAAAAGAATCTGTCTGCCCAGTCAATGGAATTGTTAGCAGGAAGTGATGATAGACATTTGGCATAGCTTGCATTAAAAATATCTCCCAAAAGGATCATATGTTCAGATTTAGAACATTTAGAAGGTGATTAGATCATGGGAACACTAATCTCATCAATGGGTTAATCCATTAGTGAGTCCACAGTTTACTGTGCTGTTAGAACATGGGGGTGGCCTGAGGACACAGTCACGGGAGACGTAATTTGGAAGGGTATACTCCCGTCCTGAGATTCTTTCCTCCATCTTGAGCATTTTCATTTCTCTCTACTTCCTGGCTGCACGAGTTGAACAGTATTCTGCCATGTCCTTTTGCCATGATGTTTATGCCTTGGAGAAAAATAAACCTCTTTTTCTTAGAGTTATAGTTGACAGGCACTTTCTTCCAGCAGTGGAAAATTAATACACCACCAAAATTGTCAAAGCACTACTTAAGCTATTGTGATTCTTTGTGGTATTTATATGACCATTCAAATGAAAGTTACTAAGAGCATGGAAATTATTCTGCAATAATTATCTTTAATAATGTAATATTTATAAAGTCAAATCTCTTACATAGCATATTAAAATCGATTTATTAGCACTTCTAAACTACATCTAGATCTTTATCTATAGCTACCTCTAGAGATTAACTCTCAGTTCTAGAATTTATTCTTCCTCATACTAATGATCATTACTGTAAAATATTGGAACAGTTATCAGGACAGGCTACTGAATCAGAATGTTCAAGTAGTGTTAGCTCATTGTGTGAGCCCAGACTTTCTAGCACCTGCTGGAAGTATTTCCAAAGTATTGATTCCCCTGCACCCTAAGACAAGATGGTCCTCTTCATTGAGACTTGTATCCTAGCTACCCCAGCTAAAACCATCAAAGTTCACTTTTACATGTGTGGCATTGGACCTTGTCACCACATATTAAATGAGTAATGCAAGTCTTTTTCAGAGTAATCTATATATTATTGGCAAAGCTGCTTTTTATATATCCCTGTTCAGATTGTTTTAAAATTTGATTTTTATTGTAGGTCTAGAAGCAATGAATGATGGTTTTGATGGGTCTTGTAAATAGGAAATCATGTGAAGTATCTCTTTCAGAAAAGTACTATTGTGGAAAGCATCTGTTTCAGAAGGAATTGCAGAATCTACCTGCTGCTGTGGGGAAAGGATTTCTTTTGCGCACAACCTGGAAGGTTCTAAAAGAATGGTGAAGAATCTGAGATTTTCAAGCAAAATATCACTATCCATGACTCAGAATTTCCAGCCCTTCTCCATTAGGATTTTGTCTTTGACAGAATATATTTGAGAATGAGAATTTTATCTCCCTTAAGGATATATCTAAACTTTAAGCCTCATGCTCAGCAAGTCTGCTGTGTGGCCATATGAAATAAAAATTTCTTTTATAATGGCCATCTAGGGCCCTGGCCTCAGGACATAATTTGAAATTTGCACTTACCTGCTCCAAACATACTGCCTTCCTTTCAATAATGCCATTTTTAATGCCATTAAAAGCAATCAATCTACTTTATTCTTAAAATTGCCACTATCCTAGTTACTTTATTCCTACATGTTTTTTCCCTGGACTTTCATATCTTCCCAAATAACCATAGTAAAATTTTGAGGAAATTATGTCATTGTATGTCAGAAATCAAAATTGTACCACTATCACCAGGCTCCTTTTTTCTTTTAGATGAATAAGCAATCTATCTACAGATTTCTTACTAAGGACATACATTCCAGAATCATTCTATTTTTCTAAAATAGAATGCTTGAGGCAAGGTTCGAGAGCCAGTAACTTATGTGGAGGTGAAAGCCCATGAAAATAAAAAATAGGGACATGGGAAATCAAACAACGGGACATGTGTATGCCCCGGTTCCTGTTTTATGACACCTTGTCAGAGTCACCTGCTGAGTGACATGAACAATCTGTAGAAAGGAAGAGCAGTGGAATTATGCCATGGAAAGTTCCATCCATTGGAGAATGTGAAGGATACTTTATCTGCCAGTTTCCTCTCATCTCCTGTCTTTCACTAGTGAGCATTTTCCCAGCTGAATATTGCTCCATCACATATTTGAGTATCATTTGGCTTTTTTGGACCATCACCTAGAAGATAAATTCATGTCTGTCGCTGGGTGTATTACCCATGTCCAGAAGTGATGAGAACTACCACATACTCAACATTCCATTGGTCTCAGATGGCGACCTTTAGCCAGTAAGAAATTGGTGACCTCTAGTATGGTAACTGCAAAAGGGAAGACAGTATGTCACCGGAGGCTCCCAGAGACAGTTGAGCCAAGAAAAATTTAAAAGTAGATCATATGCACATATGCTTTTGAAATTTATAAGAGCAATGAGTTCAATACCAGAAAACTATAGCTCTGAGAGAAAGCTATGCTTGCTCCATATATGAGACCATTAATAAACCGAAGGTGAACCACGATTGATGACAATAATCAAATGCTCCATGAACCACCTGGAAAAGCTAAGCAGCAAAGGTCACGTTGTTTTACTTCCTGACCACTTTCATGGATTGTTGGAAAAGAGATATTTGCCCATCACTTGATGATAAAGACTGTATCATAAAGCAGTGAAGAAAGCACCGCATCAGGAAATACAGATAAAACCTCTTGGTTGGAATGAAGTTATTCAACATTTCTCCGTTTACCTCCAGATACCTTCCATATTTCAATCACTAAAGGGTAGATAGGAGAAAAAAGGTCTTCCTCAGGGACCACAAGAGTAGAAAACAGAGCTCAAAAATAATAAAAGCTGCTGGAAAATTTATGTTCAAAGATCATAGTAGTGTTTCTTACTGTTTATAAGTGTACAGAAAATCTAAAAATCTTAACAAAATATGGACTCTGGATTTGTGGTTGATGGTGTCTCATTGTAACAAGCCCTTGGGTGTTGTCAATAGAGCTGGTCTGCAGTTCATATGTTGTGATGTTACAAAATATCACATAGTGCTAATTACTAACAATGGTATCCTAAATTACAGGGGAAACCTGAAAGAGCTTTCATTACTTCCAGAACACAGAAGTGCTAATCGGTGGTGAGATAGCATCGCAAAATCTGATACTAGGATATGAATGAAGGTCAGAGGCAAATAGATTGTCAGAAGATGGAAAAACTGTCAGTGTTATTAAAAATAAAGTGAAAAAAGAATCAAGGTGAGGTTAAAAAAATAGTAAAAGCACTTGAGAAACAAGCCAAATCTTGGCACCAACATAATAAGCTTACCCCATAATAGGCCAACAAGTTCATAAAAAGTGCTCAGTATCATTAAATATCAGAAAAGTTCAGATAAAAGCCTCAGTGAGACACCATCTCATTAGGATATTAAGATGGCTATTGTTTTTAAAAGATAAGTGCTGTTGATGCTATGGAAGAATCAGCACCCTTGTACATTGTCGGGAGAAGTTAAAATTGTTTAGTCATTATGGAAAACTGTGTAATGGGTTCTCAAAATGTAAAAGCAGAAATACCGTAAGACTCTCCAGTGCTTTCTGTGTACATTTGTGTCTATTTCCAAAAGAATTCAGTCTCTCAAAGGGGCAGCTGCACACTCATGTTTATTGCATTAATTACAATAGCCAAACTAAATGTCAAATAATGCATGAATAGATTTCTTAATGTGGTAAATACATCCCTTGAGACATTACTTGGCCTTTAACAAGAGGGATCTGACAACACAGATTATCCTGAAGGACACCAGTCAGGCAAAGTATGCATGATTCCATTTATAGGAGACATTTAAAATAGTCACAGTCACAGAAATAGGGAGTAAAACAGTAGTTTTCAGGAACTAGAAGAGAGAAATACAGACTGGACTTTGACTTTTCAGCAGTGTTAGAGCCATTAAAACTTTGATAATTCTGACAGATAGACTAAGTACATTTTGTATGAGATAGACATGAGTTTTTGGGGGTTGAGGAATTGAAAGCTATTGTTTAGATGTAAAATACCCCTCAAACGTCTCACACATTTTGGGGTGCTACACACATCAGTGGATTTGCCCAGTCATCGAACGTGCTGTTTGGAAGGAGGGCCCTGGTTGGATGGGGTCACTGAGGGACTGACTTGTCCCTCCCCTCTCATTTTGTTTCCTGGATGCCAACAGATGAACACATCTTTCCCTGCCATGCCCCAAATGCCAACCTGTTTCTACCTTGGAGCCTGATGGCTCTGTAATGAACCTATGAGCCAAATTAAACCTTCTTTTGTTTAAGTTTTGAGCATCAGTGACAGAAAAGAGCCTAAGACAGCCACAAAATGCTATAACTTTCTCTAGTATCATTTTGTAGTCTCAGTTTATTACCATCTCTCTTACACGCGCGTGCACACACACACACACACACCAAGGTTTCTCTAGAAATGGGTTAATCTGCGTGACTTGTGATCTTCAGAGGACTCTCCGCAAAGAACATTCTCAGTGTGATCTATGGATGCATTGGAAATGTGGATTCTTGGAACACTAAACACAGTTGAACTAATGGGGTAAATGGGAGGTTTCTACTTACCATTCTCAAAATCCACCGTGTGTGCCCTTGTTAACTAAAGGCAACACAGTTCTTAAAATCAACTTAGAGATTTTTAAAAAACGAGCAATTTTGAGTCCTAACTATGGTTGCTTGTAGTATTTATATGGCAGAAGAGAGAAGAAGTGAAGATTAATAGTATAAAGGGGATGCAGTAGAGATGGAGTCATTCATTCCTTTGAAGTATGGACATGATTATACCTTTCTTTTTCAGAATTAAGAAACAGCTTGGTTTTAAGAAAGATTTCATTTCAGTCTCTTTTCTTCCAATCATTCTGAAAATAAAAATGAAAGAAGTATAGGCAATGTGCCCACAGAATTCCACACCTGTCACTCAGTCTCTAAAGAATGACAACATTTTTGCCAAATCAGTCTTCTTGATTTATAAAAGCAAGAAATCTAGTTCATATGAGCTTGTGCTTAAATTACCTTAGAATATTCAAGTTTTTACAGTTAAACATAAACTTTGATAGCAACACCCTCCCTCAGAGTAAAACTAATAGTTTCTGGTTTTGCTCAAATTACAAACAGTAAAACCCATCACATAGCAAAGAAATGAAAGAAGGGAGAATTAAAAACAAGAAAGTGTTGTTTAAATAAAGAGAACTAGCACTACTGTTGGCCCAGTAGTTAAAATCTGAGCCTAGTGGGTGGCATGACTTGGTCCATAGAATTGTAGCTCTCAGAATTTACTAGATTACACAGGTTTCAACAAGTACATTAGAGATTTGCAATATGGTGAGACACTTTTTGCTCACCATTTTCTAGAGTAAAATAGTGTAAGTGAGTGAACTACAGACCGAAATGAGGGATTTCCAAGTTTAATTCCACAACTTCCACAAGGTTGTTTTGTGATCTCAGCACACCTAACAAACACCTATAAAACTTCCTGGTTTCTGCCTCTTCACAGATGCAAGCACTGAGCTCACAAGCAAGGGGCATGCTAGTGGGCATTTCATAAACACTTGTCCAGATGACAATGGCTGTTATGAAAGACAGCTCATGGTTAAAAGGAAGGCAACTTATGAAGTGACTTGTAAGTTTTCAACACTATAGGAGGGTTACTTAGGAAAAGGAAGTAAATACCGCACTTTATAATAGGTCTTCAAGTATTCCATCATACTATATAGAATCACGTTATCTAGTATGTTACCAACCAAAAAAATGAACAAATTTTTCTGAATATCAGTTATATGACCTCCATTTATCCAGACCTTAACTTTTTAATTCACGTGATAATCAAGCAGATTTTATATTTAGAATGTTTTATAAATGTAATTACATTTTACATATCATCATAAATAATAGTAGTGGAAACAGTAATTACTGTTATGTATTGAATAAGCAGGGTACAGTTAAATGCAACTAAAGTTGGTCAGAAGACATCTTTACTTGAGTCTTTATATAATGAGCTGCAACCTAATTTTAATTGAAATTAACTGAAACCTGGCCTAGGAATTTGCTCTTTTAACAAACAGCAGAGTCTCAGTCCATTCCAACAGCTGAGTATCAGCCAGGTGCTAGTGGTCAACTGCTTCAAATCAGTCAAAAAAGTTATAAGCAATTATTTTGTCTCTGTCATTTACTTTCAGCTTCTGATCAAATGCCGCTTCACTATGATAAGAGCCAGAGCTCTAAGCATGCTCTCTGCCAAATTGAAGAATTGTTCCTGGCTCCATTAAACTGTGTTAGATTTAACTTGTCAGAGATTAGGCCTTTTAAGAGAAAAAAAAAAAAAAAAAAAAGACAAATGAACCAAACTAAGAAAATGGGAAAATAAAGTAAATTTTAAACAGATCTACACCATTGCCTTCATGAACCACTTTTTCTTTAAACAGCTTTATTAGGAAATGACTAATATACCATAGAATTTAATTTTTTTGGTTTTTTGTTGTCTGTTTGTTGGTACCAGGAATTGAACTCAGGACCTTGCACTTTCCACACAGGTACTCTGCCACTGAGCTATATCCCAGCCCAATTTACCCATTTAGAGTAGAGAAAAACAATACAGGCTCTGCAGAAAAGACATATAAGTAGTCCATGGCTCTCTAAGAGAGACACTTGATCTGCTACTAGTCTCCTTTCTCAGAACAAATTAAGTGCTCTACTAAGGGTAAGAATTAACTAGTGCTTATCTATTAGTATCTGTTCCTTTTCAGGAATTCTATTTCAAGGAAATAAATATGAAGTTTATTTTCACTCTCAATAGTAATGTTACCCAAATCGTTTTAACTTTTTGCTTTTAGAGGTTTTCATTTAGCCCCGTAATTAACAGCTGGAAGGCTGAGCATGTTTTAAGCCTTTAAGCAGTCGGGACATTAGAGAATCTCATGCGGAACTTTGGGGAAAGTAAAAATTCTGTTTCTGCTCCATTCTTTGTCTGGAAGAACAGTCAATACTAATGAAATTATTCTTTAGATTAACTTGATCACAGAAAGAGTTAAAAAGATTATCTTTTTTGTTGTTTTGATCAGAAACAGGTTAAATATCACTTGGTTTCTCTTATATGAGAAATGTAAAGTATAAATAATTTAAAGGGCAAATTAAAAGGTAATATGAAATGGCTTTGAGGAGATAGGAAGGGAATTTTGGGAGAAAGGGCAGACAAGAAGGGAAGAACAAAGGGGAAAGAGAAGCAAAAAAGATCAAGAGTATATAAATATGCATAAAACTCAGTCCCCCATTGTGAATGTATTCACTACATATCACAAACACATGCTAATAAAATTTTTGAAAAATATACCTCTTCTCTGGTGGAAACTCTTCCTGGAACTAGCATTACCTTTTTTTCCATAAGCAAAGACCAAACTAAAAAACAAAACGAATGGCCAGTGTCTAGAATGAACATAGATACAAAAGTCCTGAACAAATAGAATGCAACAAATCACTAAAAATATCATACACTCTTTTGCTGAAAAGCAGGTTTAGTGTTATTATTTGTTTCCTTTTTGATCTTATTAGTTTATGTTTTCTACTCTGAATAACTACTTTCAAGATAATGGTGCATAGTGTATTTACTATTTTCTATTCTCATTATTTTGATATGAGATCTTATTTTCTTTTATATTTTGAAGAGAATAAAACCAAAGGAAAGTAAATAAAATGAGGTCAGTCAAAACAAAAGGATGGACATAGTACATGACTTTAAATCAAAATACAAGGTGCTCAACAATAGTTACCATAATGTCTCTTGTTATCTTCAATAGAATTGCCCATATCATCAGGCATGATGAAACTAACATAAAAGTACAGAACAAAAGCCATGAAAATAAAACACTGGAGACATTATAGGCCTTAAAAGAAGATAAAAGTCAAACCACACTGTGTATCATAGTGAATTTATTGTCTTCAAAGTAGTTGCCTATGCCCTCAGACTTAATACTACCAAATAAAACAGATTCAGATAAAATCAGCCAAAACAAGACAGTGATCAAACAAAACAGATTAAAGTATAATCAGTTGAAATAAGACAGTGAAAGCAATAGAGGGCTTCAAATTAAGTTAATAGGAAATAAAAAATGGTTATAGTAGTATATCCTGCTATCTTTGGAATAGCTGTCCATGCCATCCAATCTAGTACAAATAGACAAACTGGAACAGAATATAACCAAACTAAACAGAACAATGAAAACCATGTGAGTTTCAAATCATGATACAAGATTAACAATGTTCACTGCCTTCCCTTTTTAGACAATTCTTCCCCTTTCACTTTCCCAGGGTGCATTGTATATTTTGTATCCCACTAAATCCTTTAGTTTTTAGATTAGGAAGGCAATCTGATATTTACCTAAGTGATTCTGAACCTTTTTACCCCTGAGAATGATCTCAAGTTGTATTCATTTACCTACAAAAGCCTCAAGATTTTCCTTCCTTATAGCTGAGTAGTCCTCCATTGCATAAAAATGTTATATCTTTCCAACCAATCTGCAGCTGAGGGGTGAGCTACCCCCACTTATTTCTGGTTTCCTGTCTCATAGAACATTATTTTCTCATCTTTGACTTTCAGTCTACAAATCCTTTTTCAGGTTAATAATATTTCTTATATAGAGCATCTTGATGGACTCTATCTCCTGATCCACTTTGGCTCTGTTTCTTTTAATTAGTGTATTGATACCATATATGTCATGGCCAATCTCTGTCTCATCTCTGTAATGCTATTTTTCTGCCATTGGTTGCCTACTTGCCCTTCATTCTACCATCTGCCCTATTCAATAAGCCCCCTCTGCCACTGTTCCTGAAACCATGATCTTTTTTCTCTGTGTCTCCAGAATGTCCTTCAATATTTTTTGTAGGGTTGGATTGGTGGTCATGAACTCCGCCTGTTCCTTTTTGTCACGGAAGCATCTTGTTTCTCCATTAATTTTGAGAGATAGTTTTATAGGGTACATCAATCTGGGTTGGAGGTTATTTTCTTTCAGGACTTGGAATACTTCACTCCAAGCTCTTCTTGATTTGTTGATTTGTGTCGAGAAGTCTGCCATGATTCTGATGGGTTTTCCTTTATAGGTGATCTGTTTCTTTTCTCTAATAGCTTTTAATATTCTGTTCTTGTGTTGAATTTCTGAGATATTGATTATTATATGTCTGAGTGTAGATCTGTTTGGTTTGTAGCTGGCTGGAGTTCTGTATGCCTTATCTATCTAAATATCATCTTCTTTTACTATGCTTGGGAAGTTTTCTTTAATTTTTTCTGTAAATAGCCTTTGTATTTCATTTGTGTTTACTCCTGCTTCTTCACTCACATTTTTATTCTAAGTTATTGATCCTCTTGTCATCTTCTAGCTTTTGTATTGTTACTTCCTCGTTCCTTGTTATTTTTTAAGAGATTTTTCTTTTCATGATCGCAAGTTGCAAACCCGCCGTCAAGGTTTGATAGTCTTATCTTTAGTTTCTTTCAAGCAGTTTTGCCAGCTTTCAATGGAGTTTTTAATTTCCTGATAATCTCTTTGAATCTGTTTCAGGTATTCTAAACTTTTTTATATTCTTTATCAAAGGTTTCCCTCCTTTTTCTATGCTCTTCTATTTTTCCATCTGTGTCTTCTTGAAAGGTGCTTAGCATTTCTTTTATTATTTTTCTTATATCTTCCTTTACTTGTATTAATATTTGTTTTAAGTCCTTTTATAGTTTCACGAAGTTGTTTCTTTATGTCAGCTCCTGTTGCTTCAAAAACTGCAGGTGTGCAACTCTCAATCTCTTTTGTGTTTACCTCTTCTGGGCAGTACTGCTTGGGTTGGAGGCCAGAAACTGCCTTTTGTTTCTTCCTCTTGTCCTGTTCCTGGTTTCTTCCAGACAAGTGGGTAGTGGGTTCCCAGCACTTCCTGTATTGGTTATAATTACTCTGAAGCATGCTGGCTAGGGCTTGCTGCCCTCCCCAGTCTGCTGGTAACTACTGGAGTACATGCAAGGGTGGGGCAGGTTGGCCCTCCCTGCTGAGCTGGTTAACCACTGGGAGTCTTCATCACATTAATGTGTGCCATGCAGGTGGGATTGGTTAGGGATAGCTTTAGGGAAACCTTGGCCTTGGTTATTGGATTGCGCGTGGGGGTGGGACTCAGTCCAAGCAATTTTCACCAATCTTCTCTGGTTTAGGAGTTGCTGAATGAAGCTGGCTGCAGTCCTTGTTCTGGGCTTATCCTGCCCAACTGCAAAATGGTGCCTGGCCAATGCCCACTCCCACAGGAGGATTGAGTCCCCCATACTCACCATGAGTCAATGCAGCTCTCCAGTCTGCTGCTTCCCTCTGCCATCACATCTTCCTGCTGAAGCCTGTGGGCTTCCCGACCCCCAGCTTCACTATGACACTGCATCTCCAATTCCAGTGGTGCCTCTCGCGTAGTGGGACCCACTCTGGTGAAAGTGCCTCTGGCTACCGCCTTCTGTTTTTTCCTTTTCTCTTTTCTTTTCTTTCTTTTTTTTTTCACTTTAGTTTCTTCCTGGGTTGAGGGGGTCTATTTCTTTCCTTCTGTTCTTCTATATTCCAGCATCTGGGCTATTTCTCTCAAAGAGGTTTTTTACTTTGTTGCTTACTGTTCTGCCATCTTCCCAGAATCAAGATTTTATTTTCTTTTTTCATAAAATAAAATATACATCAATATACATAATGACTGATTAATCATCATCCTAAGAATACAAGGATGGTTCACCATATGCAAATAAATAAATGCAATACATCACATAAACAAAAACTACAATCTCATAATCGTCTCAATAGGTACAGACAAATCCAACCCTATTTATGATATTTTAAAAAATCTTGAAGAGAATGGATATAATAGAAGGTCTTAACCTCACTTTCATAAAAAGCCATTTATTTACAAACCTACTGGTAACATCATATTATATGGAGAAAAGCCAAAAGCTTCCCCTATAGAATCAGGAATAAAACAAGGATTTCCATTATCAGTACTTCTGTTCATTGACATTAGCCAGAGCAGTCAGACAAGAGAAAGAAATAAAATAGAGGTATAAGATGTCATACTATCCTTATTCACAGATGACAAGATTCTTTACACAGAAGACACAAACATTCCACCAAATACTCTTAGAACTAATAATCAAATTCAAAATTGAAGAAGCATATAAATTCAACACAAAAAAATCAATAGCATTCCTGTACCCAATAATAAATGCACCAAGAAAGAAATTAAGAAAACAATACATTAACCTCAGGAAAATTAAATTCTTAGGAATTACCTAACAAAGGAAGCAAGAGATGTTCATAATGAAAAATACAGTACTCTTAAGAAGAGGTCAAAGAGACATTAGTAAATAAAAAGGTGTCTCCTGTTAAACAGAATAAATACTGTCCAAATGGTCATCCTATGAAAAATAATATATAAATTTAATGTAATTCCAATCATAATACCAACACCATTCTTCACAGAACTTTAAAAATCCTAAAGCTTATATGGAACCAGAAGAGACTTGAAACAGTCAAAGTAATCATGGGCAACAAGAGTAAAGCAGGAGACCCCACAATCCTAAGTTTCAAACACCATGGTTCTGGCACAATAAAAGATGCAGGAACAACCTAGGCAACCTTAGCCTTCTGATCTTTGAAAATGGCCCAAAATCATACACTGGAGGATACTCTTTAACAAATGGTGCTGAGAAAAGTGATTACACAGGTACAGAAGATTGACTCTAGACCCATACCTATCCCCACATGTACTAACACAAAATCACACCAAATCAAAGATGTAATTATTAAAACAGAATCATTTAACTTACCAAAAAGTAAAGTAAATAAAACTCTTGAAGTCATAAGCATAAGTAAAGACATTCTAAACAGAACCTAAATTGAACAAGAAATAACATCAAGGATCACCAACCAGATTATATAAAAATAAAAGGTTTTGCATAACAAAGGAAACAATCACAAGACAATTTATAGGATGGGAAATAATTTTTGTCAAGGATTGTTTCAAAAAAAGACTAATATCTAGAATACACATAAAGAGCTCAAAAATCATACTTTCAAAAATAAAAGAATCAATAAATGGACAACCAAAATGAACAGATACTTTTCTGAAGAAGTACAATAAGTACATGGAGCAAAATATTCTATAACTCTATCCTTTAGAGAAATACAAATTAAAACAACATTGAAATTCCATCTTACTCCAGCAAAAAATAGGTATCATCAAGAAATTAAATAATAACGAATGTTAGGGAATTTGGTGGGGAGAAGGATGACTTGCTGCAGTTTTGAGAAAGTAACCCTTATGGAAATCGGCAGGGAGATATCTCAAGACTAAAATTATAAATTTAATTCAACCCACTACTCCCCTTTTAGGTGTCTTCCTGAAAGCATTAAAAACATCATATTAGAGTGTTACATGCATGAGCATGTTTTAGCAGCACAGTTCATAATAACTAAATCTTGGAAGTGACCTGTATATCCATTAACAGATGAATGGACAAAGAAAATCTGATGTTTCCACATCAGAACCACTCTGCCACAATATGAAAGACGTTGAGTCATTTGGAAAAAAAAATGAGGATGTACCTTGAAACCCTAAATGCTAAATTAAATGCATAATATACTCAAGCTTAAACATTACATGGCTTTTCTTATATGAGAAACCCAAAGCACAAATAATTTAAAAGCAAAATAAGGATAACAACTAGGAAGAAGATCTAGAGCTACAGTAGGGGGGAAGAAATGGGCAGAAAAAAGCAAATGAAAAGAATTAAGATGCATTATATATAGCTGCCAACCCTCACAATGAATGTGATTATTATATTAAAGAAAAATATTAAAATAAACTATCATAATTAAAGATACATATGTAGGAAGTAGTTTTAGCAAGTTTTGAAGATTAGAGGTAAGGATTGAGAGAAAGGCTGTATTTTAGAATGACTCACTCAACTGACTGTTTTTATCTTCCACAACTGAGTGGCTGTACACATGCAAAAGATTTCATCTAGATCCACATTTATCATGTACCAAAATAAAATCACAATTAATTTCTTAGGAATTCACCTAGCCAAGAAAACAAAAGGTATCTTTAATGAAAAATACAAGGTCCTCAAGAACAAAGTTAAAGAGGACATCAGAAAATACAAATCCAGTGATACATAAATACGGGGTGTAGAGGAGAGTTGTAGAAGGAAATGAAAGACCAGCTAGCTGCAAACCTGAATTTGAATTGTTTATGGAACATTTAGGCAGAGACACATGGAACGGGTTGGCTGATCTCTCTCAGGAGAGATCTTGATGACAGCTGTAAGTTTGCAATCAAAGGCTGAGCTGCAGTAATGGAAACTATGGGTATGAATGACAGCACCCAGAGACAAAATAAGCACAAGGTTTTGTAGGAGCAAGTACAACATCACAAGACTGTGATAACATAGAAGATGAAATGTTTTACTACTGTGAACAGGTAACTATGGTTGAAATTGGAAGCTTTGGAACCTGAGCTTTAGGCTCCATAGCTAACTTCCACTTTGTGCACTTGAGCCAAAAAATTAATCATATTTTCTTTCAGTTTTTGTTCAGGTTTACTTACTCATTATTCCATGAATAAATAGAAGACGATAAAAATCAAAGTTAACATTAGAAGAAACAGCACTAAACAAGTAGAGAAGTAAAATTTCCATGATAGTTCTAGAAGAAGATGGTAAATGTACAGATAAATTTATCTGGAAGTTTCTACCTTCTCTGTGAAATAAGCACTAAAGTAAATTAAAATAAAGAACAGGCCCAAAGAATATTGAGCAAACAAATCCACTTTGGCTTCCTAAGTGGCCTAAACATGGGGGGATTTGCAAAGATAAGTGGAGTTTAACTGGAGCTTTTCTCCTAAATGCCCATATTATTTAAAAAAAAAAAAGACTATAAGCTCTACCAATCAAAAGCAGCCAAAACACTTATAATTATGTAACTAGACATCCCCCAGAACATACGAGGGAGAGGAACTGTGTGACTGTAATGAAGCAAGCATTCTTTGCGCTTTACTGGTGTGTTCCTTACATAATGCCTTTCTTTGCATTCCCACTTCTGGTTTGGGACTGCCCAGTGAATGAATCACTGTTTGCTCAAACAAACTCTTTAAAAATGTATTGTGCCTCCAATTTACCTTTTTAATAAAAGCATAATTGTGCGATTTGACAATAAAGGAAACAGGGGATAGAGTTTGAAGAAAGTAGAGTTTGATTAAGTTGCTTCAAACAACTGCAGAGCCAATCAACCAGGAAACACTGGACGTAATTTGAGAGCCCAGTTGAATTTGGAGAACACACCTTATCATTCATCTTCTCTGAAGAATAAGTGCTCACTCCACTTTGAAACAGGCAGTCAGTGTTAACTTGCAAGAGCGGTTGCAGGACAGTGTGGGGACTGGCAACTATGGTAGAAAGTGCGAGCTTCAGAACCTGAGCTTTGGGCTCCACAGCTAACTTTCAGTTGTGTGACATTCAGCATAAAATGTAACCATATTTTCTTTTGGTTTGTGTTCATGTGTATAATGGAGGCAACACAAAACCCACCTTACAGAGTTGTGAGGAATAAACTGAACACAACATGCAGAGTGACTTAGAACAGTATAGACACGTGTCAAGTGCTCTAACCTGTTAACTCTATTAGATAGAGCATTAGGCTTCATATTATTTTTAGTATGAAGTTATTAACACTATTTAGAAAGAAACAGCAAAAGAAAAAGGAGAGAGGGAGGGAGAGAGGGAGAGAGATTAAATTAAATGCAAATAATGCCTGAATCGCTAAGTTTGACAGAAAGATTGGAACTTATGGTCAGAACCTCAGATGATGAGATCGATTTTACCAAAAGTAAAGGCTTTCCAGATGTTGGTGAACTCCAAGGTGTGGCCATGGGAGAAGGTTGCTGAAAAGACAAATGGAAAGATCTATTGAAAACACAGTAATAAGTATTGTAATAAGTATTGGGTGACACACCTACCCAAGATTCTGCAGTGATTGAAGGAAGTATTTGCAGCTGTGCACACTTAGCTAAAGAGAACCACAAACATGCTGTTTAGAAAAAGGCAAATTGGGTGTTTTATTTAATACTTACAATATCAATGCTAAAATTTATTGTGATTTTAATAATTCATACAACCATACACTCGGGATAATGTGTTTTACCACAGAAGTACTTCATGTATATTGTAAACATTCTAAATTTTTAATTAATCTATTCTTCTATTTGGCCAATTAAGAATGCTTTTAAATCCTTGAGAGCTGCATCTCCAGTTTTGCCTAATAATTTATTTCCATGCTTTGCTTTTATGGTCAGGAATTTCTTCTGTATACTTTATTAGTCACACCAGTTTCCTGACTGTTCATTACAGGCCAGCATTATTCCACATGCCAGATACACAGTACAGAGCAGAACAAATCAGAGTGTTGTTCTTTAGAATTTGGGTTCTAGTAGGAGAAACAGACATAATCATGGTCACAAAAATGTATAGAACAGTTTAGAAGGTAATAAATGCTAGAAAAAAGGGAGTACGGAGTGGAGGAAGAACACAGGCAAAGGGGGGTAGATAAATATAGTTTTGTTTGGTTTTTTTATGTATTGAGGATCGAACTCACGATCTCGTGTTTGCCAGGTAGACACAGATGCCACTGAGCTAAATCCCCAGCCTGATAAATAGAGTTTTAAAGTGGCATGGTATTTAAGAAGGTGCCGTTTCACAGCTTGAGTCTTGTAATATTCTGATAAAGACTCTAATTTGATGTTCTTGCACGTCACTGGTAAAATTTTATTAGCATATCACATTATCAATTTCTGCTTGGGGAATGATATCTGCATTTATAAAAATCCTCATTTTTATTTTTGGCATATTTATTATTTCTTACATTCATTATTTTACTTTGGGTAGTCTTGTTATAGCAAGTACATGGAAATAAAGAATGCTGATTCAATTACCTTGATCAGCTAGGAGTACCTTATACACACCCCTTTATATGTGGGATAACTCAAACTTCGTTTTTTTTCATTTGCTAATTTATTGAAATCCCTTAAAAAATGATCCTTAAATTTTCAAGATAAATAGTATCCTGAATCACTTGACGTAAACTTCAACTAAAACCGCATTATTTAAAAGATACAGACTCTCAACTTTGCTGATGGTAGAACTGATAATTTTATGCAATTTCCAGTAACTGTCGACATATATATGAAATATTCAGTACAAATCAAACATCATCTTGCTTAATTTTGCTTGTTTTTCTGCTTTCATTTTGTTTTCTCAATCACAAGTTAACCAGACTTTTTTAGAAATTGAAAGTTATTATGTTGTACAGTAAAAAAAGTTATAGAATTTTTAACCAAAAGAAAATAATGTGGTTTTAACAATTCAAATGTTGACACAAAACATATGTATATGTTTATTAGTTTAAATAATTGTCATAAAATGTTAACTGCATACTTCCCAGATATAAATCTAATTTTTAGCTAATTTAGAAAATCATCAGAAATAAATAGTCTTCCTAATATCATTATTTTATTCTGCTTTTCTTTTTAATCATAGTTCTTTTGTTTTGGTCCCTGTGAGTTCAAATATGCAAGAATTCTTTTTTCTTTAAAAAAAGAAAAGACCACGGCACCCACAATGCTCTGCTGCATGTTCTCTTCACTTCCATTTCAAACATCCTACGTTTACTTGTGTAATAAATACCTTAACACAGAATATGTATACTGTAAAAAATCACACTGGGCAATTTAATGCACAATAAACTGGTAACTGTTCCACTTCACAAACCCAAATTCTATCCAAAGCAAAAGCACACTTAAAAATTTCATTAACATATCAAGTTGAAATTGAATACTTCAGAAGATAGACGTGACTTTTATTTTCTAAAGTTGAAAGTGCATCATACTCTTTTGCATTTTAGCTTCCTACATACATCCCTTACTCAGTTGTAAAAAGAAATGCATTTTAACATCCCTTGAAATATAGAAATAACAATGATTACCCACAAAATGCTATTTAAATTGTGATACAGCTATAAATGAAAAAAATACAGTTTTTGAAGTAGAGAAGATATTTTTGTGCATTTTAAAGTTTTCTGTGACATAATCAAAATCTCTTCAGCAACATTTGATGTCACTTATTTTTACTATGGTTTTGTTTTTGAATTCAAAAACTTAGAAAGAATACGACCTTTATTCTCCCAAAAAACTAGGATTTGTCCCTGTAGGTGTTACCCTGAATATTTGAAGTCAAGTTTAATTTAAGATGAAATTGGATCTCTTGTCTACTATTATACTTTGTTCCACTTTTCTGACTGTTCCTGAAAAACATGGATAATTATATTGAGCACTTAAACTTTTCCAAATGCACTTGTAAATAATTAAGCAAATTCCTATTAAAATGCTAGCTTTTTTAATTTAGTTTTTAATTTAATTTTTTAATTTAATTTATGAATTAATTTGGAGGGATTTGACATGCACTATTTCAGTGAATGTACAATATCCTTCCTAAAATGTGCCTGTCAATATTGTGTATCAGGTCTTACAATATCCTTCCTAAAATGTGCTAGTATATGATATTAGGTAAGACAAATTCAAATTTTCATGAGCATATTATTATTAAACAAGAACTAATATTTAACATGCTTATTTTAGAACACAAATGAACAGAGAGGCTCAAAATAAATAAATAGCAAAAGCAGATATTTTTTATTAACGATGATTAGCACATTTAAATTTTTTATTAGATTTTTTTCTTCTACATCTTTGGATCATGACAAGCTTACAGGTGATTAAAAATTTGAGGATATTTTTGCATATGAACTTTTACCAGCTTGGATTTCCCTTTCTTGACATGTATGATTGACTTTGACTGTTGAAATACAGGCTTCTATAATTACTCATGCTAAGTTACACATTATTGTGTGTATAAGGTTTTCTTTCTTGCCAAGATATAGTCAATCATCCAACAATTATGTTGTCAGTCGGAATCCTACCTTTGTCCTTTTTGAAATTATGTGCTGGATGTTAAGAATATACACATCTGGAAATATTTGGAACCCACATCTCAGCAGAGATGAGAACAGCGCATGAAATGTATGGCCTTTTCTTTTGATTATTATAGTACATGGCTCATTTGCATTTTATGAAATAGCTACCTAGTTAAGAAGGACAAACAAATGAATTGCCAGACAATTATTTAAGAAAAACACAGGAAAGAACAATGGAGTTAACCATGATTCTGAAATGACAGACTTTATAACAGTCTTCAGGATCTAAGAGCCATAACTTCTAAGAATAAAAGGGATCAAGATGTAATAGGTATGTCCAATTCCCTGGGATAAATATATTCATTGTGTATTACAAACCTATACTAATGTACTTTGAGAGAGAGAGAGAGAGACAGACAGACAGACAGACAGACAGTTGCAATTTAAATGCCCACTTTGTGGGGGCAAAGACAGCACTGTTCTCCACCAGCCACTGTGACATGTTACAAACTGACACTTAGTAAGGCTGAGCTGCAGTTGTGGTCTCCCAGGTAAACAGCAGAACCTTAGGGAGGTCAGAGGCGATCAGTTGTTTCAATCCAAGCCTGACTGTGACCACAAATTGCTCTTCTTGAAGCAAGCACTTTGCTCTTGGCCATCACACGATGGAAATTAGATAATTAAAGATGCAGGTTGCTCAAATAATAAAAATAGCATTCTAAATCAGATTTATATTCAGCTCAATTAAATAAAAAGCAGGCATTTATGTCACCCAAAGCTTCGTCCTAGAAATACTGCTGCAATTTTCCATGTTGCAGGTCTAACACGAGCATTCCAACATCTTAATAAACTTATAACTAGACACTCTCATGGTCTCTCCTATAAATGTGATTTAAAATGTTTATAAAAGAATTTTAAAGAAGACTCATACTGGCTATTGCTGCTTAGCATAAGCACTAATGAACAACAATGGCAATTCAAGCCAAAAGATCAAAAACTAATTGCATGGCACTGTCATGCTGCAGGAAGATGCTAAAGATGCTACAAAATATGACTATCGAAGCCAGCAGCAATTGTTTGGGTGGATTTTAAGCTAATAAGCCAAACCATTACTCAGCTTCATTAATTCCAGTCATTAATTTAAATTTGCTATTCTTTTGTGTCTTGCTTAGATTTTTTACAGAACTTCTCTTTGAAAATAGATTAGACCCAGCCTAATAAATTGTGAAAGAGAAAAGAATCCATAACCCACAGCATAAGCACTATCTATAAAATTAACTCAGTTTTTAGGAATGAGATAAATATCAAGAGATTAATCAGCTTAAAGTTAATATAAAACTAATTAAAAAGAAGTTTCATAAAACTTACTTTGATTGACAGAAACCAAAATATATATCATTCTTTATAAGTTTTCACTAAGGAATGCTTCACAAGATAAAAATGTAGTAAATTTTCATTAATTCTTCTTAAATAGCACTTCCTAAAATAGTACCTAGGAAAGTTTTCAAAATATTCTATGAATATTTTATCACTTTTATGGTACCATTTTCCAATGTCAAATGTGAATTTCAGAAATAATGATTATTAAATTTGATTTTTATATACAATACAAAACTAGCAAACAAAAAATGCCTCAATTTGATTTTATCATGCAGCAATTAAACACAATGATTCAGAGTTCATACTTCTAAACTGTACATCTTTTTTATCATTTTCAAAAGAATTGCACATGTATTTAATTTTTTTTTAAATGCCCAATGCACATTAAGCCACTTGGGGTTATAATTTCCAAAATTTTGACTCTCAAGCATGTTCAACCAATGACCTGCAGCCCTACATAGCCAGCAATATGGCTCCACAAGATGGTAAATTTTTGACATTTTTTTGTGATTTGTAGCCATATTTACACAACTTCACTGCACAGTGCTCCAACCTGGACTGCTTGGCGACAATGGACTGCAGTATGGGGAGGTTGTGATGCAGTACTAAGTCCAACTCCTATGCCTGCCACACACAAGGTAGCCAAGTAGAACCCTCCCTCCTCCATGTATTACACTTTACATGTGCATTAGTCAGCTTTCCTGTGGCTGAGGCACACTACATGACACTCACAGCTTAAAGAAGAAGAGGCTTAATTTGGCTCACAGTTTTAGGAGAGTCAGTCCAATGTTGGCTGATTGGCTCCTATAGAAGAAGTATCATGGTGGAAGGGCATGGCGAAGCAAAGATGTACAGTTCATGATGGCCAAGAAGCAGAGCAGGGGAGCAGTGTAAGACAAGAAACGACCAAGGACCATACATAGTATACAACATTACACCTTCTACTACCCGGACACCCTCAGGAGTGCCCTTCACGAATCCCTACGTGGCTTACAAACCAGCTAAACTGGCAATTAATCTTAGTTGTCACGTGCTTTGTGCTACTTGGCAAGTAACATGAAGCAATTATGGAAATAGTATCTCAAACTAAGCACACATGAGTAGGTATATTTTCAAATCAATTTCCAGTTGACATAAATATATTCCCTAAAATTTTTCAAATAAAATATATACAGTTGCAATCAGACATTCATACTTAAAGAAAATGTGGATCATGTCTCTCTGCTACACTTTTGTAAGACCTATTGCCCCCCAAAATTTTAAGAAAACAGATGCATCTTGAGGCCATAATATTAAATGAAATAAATCAGGTACACACCTTAAATACCACATGGTTTCTCTTATATGGTAAGCCCAAATTATAAATAAGTTATAGAGCAAAATAAAAGATAGATAACAGGAAATATAGAGATAGATCTTTTGCAAAAGGAAAGAAGAACAAGGGATGAAAGGAGGTAGGGAGAGGGGAGGGGATGAAAAAATAATCCAAACTCCCCGGCAATAGAGGTAATCATTACATAGTGAAAACGTATAGTAATAAAAAAATTTAAATGAAAAAATTCCTAACTTCACAATCATGCATTATTCATGGCATCACATTTCAGGAGTGTATGCATTTGTGACAACTATTTTCAAGGATAAAGCGCATGAAGAGTAAAACTCAATGAAAAATTCTTGATAAACACCACAAGAACTAAGAATGGCAACTACTTCTCTGAAACCAGACATTGATGCATAGTTTTACAAAAACAAAGTCAATATCTAGTATTTATGTTCCCTCTTTTTCAAATGTTACAATGAGATTATTAAAAACAAAGGAAGCTTTGTTATTTTCATATATTAACTATTGTATTTGCTACTTTTCTCTCATTGCTGGAACAAAATACCCAATCCCCCAAATTAAGGAAGGAAAGATTTATTTAGCTCACAGTTTGTGGAGGTTTCAGTCCATAATCAACTGAATCCAAGGCAGGGTGGCATGACAAAAAGACCACAGCTCATGGCAGCAGAATACAGCAAAAACAACAAGAGCAAAAAAGGAGGAGCTGTAGAGAAGACTTTTTTTTTAATCAATAAGCAATTTTTAATTGAAAGCCTGTAAGAATTAAACAAAAGGCATGATAGTAAAATTTTTCAGAGCACAGTAAGCTTTGTAAATGTATAGAACCCAGACTTCGTTTTTGTTGTGAAACATGTCTGCCAAACAAATAGAAAATCTTTACTTTTCATCTTCTGTTTGATCTTTCTGTATACCATCTCCCAAAACTGGCCAGAATCTTGTTCTCTATCCTTTGTCTCTCTTCTTGGTTAAAGAATGCAATCACCCTCTTCCCACCTGCACTACAGATCTGGTTCTCTTTTCTCAGCAGCACAGCCTGCTACCACTCATTATGTGACCGAAATACTCAAATGCTGAAATTTCTTCTTTAAAATCCTAACTTGTCAGCCAAGTTCCACCTCTTTGTGGGATACATTTTCCAGCTTTTAGTTATTCAGCTCTAGCTGTACCTTCACCAGGTCTTGTGTATGGCTATAGTTTAAAGGTTTATCATCTTGAGAGGCAAGTGTTTCTGGAGCCTCTGGGCCAATGAATTCTGAGGGTTCTTCAGGCTTTTATGAATCCTTCCTGAGAGCCTCCACAAATTCTTGGGAATCTTTAGAACTTGAGTCACCGGACTCTTTTCTGCTCTTCTTAGATTTCTTTTTCTTACATTTCTTCAATCTGTGATTCTTTTCCTTTTTTTAGCTTTCTTTGCTCTCCTTTTTTATCTTCATCACTGGAATCTGTTTCAGAATCAGAGTCACTGTCACTATCTTCATTATATTTCTTGGTCTTTTCTTTTAGATGATTTCTTCTTTCTCCTTTTCTTGAACCTTTCTTTTGAATGAGAAGACCTTTTCATTTTTTTCATTTGCTGAGGTAGTGCTTTTCTTTGGCTCTTCATCCTCTTCTGCTGTATGCTCCTCAGTCTGGTTCAGGATTCTTTGCGGAAAGTCCCCATACTTCAGGAGCACCCAATTCACCAATCCTTCTCTCTCACTTAATCTCTTCTGCCTCAGGCTCTCCTTCCTTTCCTTGTCCAGGAGGTTAGGGCCAAGTAGGTGCCATAATAGGTGGAGAAAGAGGCTGAAGCAAAGAGGGAGCAGAGGGTCACTCTTGATAGTGTGACTTAAACAACTGGTTCCAAAGCTTTGGCTAAGGCCACCCAGCTAATGGCTGAGGCTATTACAGTCACCAGAATGAGAACAGGAACAAGGATTTTCTAGGCTTGAGACTCTTGGACAAATTGCTAAGGTTTTCCCCTTCAGCTGGAGACCTCATCCTCAGAGCTGCGAGACCACCTGAACCATCACTACAGCAGAGGTCTCTAACCACCCTAGGAAAAAAAGACTTTTTCTGTTCAATATGTTGTAGATAGGCCACACCTACTTGAATGTAGCCCTCACACCCATAATCCCAGCATTGGACCATGGATCAATCACAAATTCTAGAAGCCTGCTCCCAGGATTACATGAGGCTTTGAGGGGACATCTTAAACACAAACCATAACAACTATAGTACATAGTTTTTGTGTGTGTCCTGAAACAGTTCCTCGTTACTCAGTCTGACCTAGTTACTCAAGACAGTAAGAGATGACAAAATGTAATAAACCTAATTTCCTTAGCAATAACAATTGAAATTGCAAAGGAGAATGAGAACCAGACAGACAGACAGAAGTTTCCACTGGGGGGGGGGGGGGAAACCTGTATCTTCAGTTTGCTTTTGCTATAGGAAAAAGTGTGACAAGATTTGCCAAGAAAGGTACCCAATTACTGAAGGCTCAACAATTAGAAACCATGAAATGACAGAGAGATCTTAGGAGATGCTAATAGGAGGTATAATAAGGCAAGGAGGTATAATAAGAGGTATAATAAGACAATCAATAGTGGAAGTTGTTTTGATTGATGGACTCTGTATACAAAGGTTGTCTGACAGTCGAGTCGATGAAATTTACTTTTACATTGATGTAAACATAAAACTACAATTACAGCAATGAAAATTTCTGTCTATGTATGAAATGTTTTCTGAATTATTATATAATTTCATCAACCAAACCTGCAAAGTTTCTAAAAGTTTGAATAGTTAACCTTTAACTCTAAAGATTCTGCTTTAATGGTCTGGTTTAAGGTCCATCGATTTATATTTATAGGTTGCTTAGATACTATGAATGTCTAATTATACTTTAGAATTGACAACTTGCTCAGCAAAACACTTATCAACTAGAAGTTAGTCACAGAAAGCTTCAGACTATATGTTTGTAATCTGCATGTTTCATCCTGATAACACAACTCATTAGATTATAAACACCAGTAGATCAGGGGTGATATCCAATCTGACTCATTGACTTTCCTTGAAGACCTAGCATTAGTACATCCTAGGTAACAAGTATTTGATGAATAAATGAATTATTGAATTAGGAAAAAATAATTCTAAATAGCCTTACTATGCTGCAAAAAGCTAAGTCAAAAAAATGCTTTTTTAAAAATTCATTCTTCCATCAGTCTCTCCCAAAATTAATATGAATTGACAGCTGATCAGATGGTAGACATGTGCTTCAATAACAATACATTGTATACCCTACTGTTTAACCTAAACAGGGCTTATATCTAATAAAAACAGAAAGCCTTTAAATTTTCAAATGAGAGGCATTCTTCTAGCACCTGAAGGCCTCTGACTTCTGCAAAAGTGATTGTTAGGCAGATGTGAGTCACAACAATAAATCCCAAACAATATTTCATGTTCTCTTTGACTGTTATAGCTGAGGTTTGGAGTCTGGTTCATTTTCTCAATGATCTATGCGAGGTTAAACGCCCATTTTCTTAGAAAAGTAAAAACATTTCAGTGAAACTTCCCTGAAATCAAATTTTTCACAATCATGACCTCTCTACCAAAAAACAACTCTATTAGCTTTTTGATTTGTTTAACAAAGGATTTTTAAAAGCACCACACAACACAGTATACTCACGCACAAATATTTTCCTGAACCTTCGTGTGGAATCTATCACATCAAGACTCAAAAAGATACCCAGAGACAGCTGACAGGTAAACAGAGTAACTATGGAATTATAAATGACAGAAGTAGTCAGGTCAGATCAGAAAAAAAAGCTTCAGTCTAGTTCCTGTCTCTGCAATATTATCATGGAGAGTGTCAGAAATAGACCCGGTATCTTATTCCTTAGGAGGAAGATGAACCATTTCTCTCACTGTTCTCATAGAAAATCCCATTTAAAACAGCTGCATAAAATTTCAGCGTTTTCTCCACAACTCTAAGCCATTTTTATACCAAGCCATGTTCTTCAAGACTGTTCCATTTAGCATTGTGGGAAAGTGAATTGTATGCTCTTGCTCAGAGAAGCGAGATCTTAAATGTATCTGAATTTTTAAATATTCAAAGGATAAGCATAGGAAACAATGGTGATGGCCATAGGGAATAATGATGTGGAAAAGCAAAACCAAGCTATTTGCTTTTGATATTAATATTCTTATAAATATAAAAAGAATTTTTTATATTAAGCTGAACATTTTCACTTTCCTTTAATTATAGCAAAAGCAGAAAATATATTGCACTTATTTCACAGCCTATGGAATCATAGTCTGTTTTAGTTTATTGAGGAGGTGGATCCCTGTTGGGGTCTGTTCCGAAATCCTCCAACTCCCAAACGGGTGCACAGTGAAGGCTCAAAGGAATGAGACACACAGCCTGGTTTTAGGGCTGCAGGAGAATAAGATCCTTGGCAGAGCTTGTAACTCTGCTAGCCGGCCAGCCCACTGACACTAGGCAGCCCGTACTTACTCAGAACAAGCAAGGAGTTGAGTGGACAATGCAGGAAACCTGAACAGGATCCTGGGAGGGGTTCAAGGACCCCTCAGAGCAACAAACGATGCTAATTAAGGAAAGCTATCCAGAAAGTCTCCAGGTGGCCTCACATGTGATTTATCTTGCCCCGTAAGGTGTCTTTTCCTTCTCAGTTCAATCATGCCCGAGCCACACCACAGCCCTGCAATGTATTCAGCTTCAGAGCTCTCCAACAGAACCCAGAAAAGTGCATGATAATAAAATTTCTTTTGACTATTTTTTAGAAAAAAAGGAATTTTTGCACCAAATCAAATCCCTAATAAGTCATTAAAATAGGAAACATAGGAGACATTAAAATAGGAAATTATTCCTGAATTTATCCCTGAATTACTTAAATTAAATCTTTAATTTTCTTTAGGGTTTTCAGAACTCAGTTAACAAACATTTCCCATAATTTAAAAAAAATATACTGAGTGGATACCAATTTAATTTGATTGATTATCTTAAGCAATTGTGCATTATGTGATAATTTGATGTAATTTGACCCAAGGAACTGACAAAACAAATCACAATTCCTCCCTCTGTCTCTGATTTTACTTACTTAACTTTTGTATTAAAGTATTAGAATTAAATTTTTTTTTAAATTTCAAAATTCTTAAACAAAAATTTCTGGAAGATCAAAGGAAATTGTGACTCATTACCAGGTGTGCTGGACTCATTGTTTTATGAGTGGAGTATTGTGCAAGTTTTTAACAAAGATATGAGAACAGTGAACCAGTATGCAGCCTCTCCTGAATGGCATAACAACATACTCTGAAAACTACTAACCTTATTAAAAAGTGATGAACAGATGCACCATTTTATAAATGTCATACTCATTTTAATTCCCCATGCCCAGAATATTTTAAGCAGGGAAACCCACAATCTGGATTCTAAAGTAATGATCACTTCATAAATTACTTGCAAAATCTGAGCTAAATTTAGACAGACTTCTAAACAATTTATGAGAGTAACATAAAAGGAAGGATGTCTCATAATTTTTGAAACCACCAGGATAAAATAAAGCCCTGCCTTAGATTTTCTAGAATGTATTATTTTAATGCACAGTAGTAAAATATGATTTGGACTAATATATGGCATGTATTTTTTTATACAATGAGTGTTAGATCTAAAACAATCTTTAAGTCTATGAGTGGATCCAAAGAAAAATAAGAAATCTATGAAAGAGTTCTCTTCTTCTATATTCTACCTTCACCTTATTAGGAAAAACAAATAGAGTCAGAATCCAATTAAACAGGGCCTGCATTTGGGAGCACAGCATCCATGACAGAGATGACTCCTTGGCTGCTTCACTGCACTCTAATCCAGGAAGCTCCCCCAAAGTAAAGCTCTCTCCCAGGGCACAATGAGAAGAAAGAATCTCAGAGACCTTCGCAGATATCCTTGAGTGGAAATAAGCATTATTCCATTGAAATCTGAAAAGCCTCTTTTGGAGAATTCAAAGAGAATGTTTAAAAAGCTATTTTGTCTAACTAAAAATGTTTTTAATGAAAGGCAATAAGCCCATCCCTACTCCAGATGACTTGAGGCTCTGCAGTCAGCAGAGAAATGACAAGGGTCCACTTAACATCTAAGTCATGTCATACAACCTCTCTGCTCCAAATTATCCACCAGCTTCTCTTCTTACTCAGTAGTCACAAGATTTTCCTGAAGGTCCACTCGTGCTACCAGACCTTCCGCTCATCCCAGCATCACTGAGCTCACTGCCTCCTCTGCTCCAACTTCCTGCCTCCTCCCAGGCCAGCCTGCTGGCTCATTCTTGACAATGGGGAGCAAGATCAAGACCTTTGGTTTCCCACCACCTCTGCTCTGCCTCCAGATTTCAGCGTGGCTCGCATCCATCCTTCTCAAGCTCTCTGCACCTACTCCACTGGAAAAGGCAACCCCCACGGGCCTCTGCACTTCGAATTCATACTTTCTTGTCTGCCTGTACTTTCTCTCCAGCTTTTCTCTTCCTTCAACATGATTTGGCATTTATTTTACTTTCATCAGCTAGAATGTCAAGGGTTTATTCTGATGGGTCAGTGCCAAATCTTCAGTACATAGAATTCCTGGCATACTATAAATGCTTCACTTATGTTGGGGGTCAATACATTAACAGGAGCCACAAATCCCAAATATTCTGAGAATATTAGCACATCAACTATGTTTTGGCAGTTCCCAAATATCTACTTTTTTATAAGCATTTGCACTTACCACTGTATCCTAACACCACATAACAGGAAATCTGGTGTGTATCTCTACATTTTATCTTAATTCAGGTTAGTGCCTTCTCCTCCAACTCCATTTATCTAAATCCTTACTTTCTTCTCTGCTAAAGATACACCTCCTCTTGGAAATACAACATCCATATTAAAAACATATATCAACTATATACATACATATATATTAGATGTTCTTCCAGGTAAAACACTGGATGCAGATATTTAAGAGACCATATTTTTTAGGGGGGCAATTTAAAAACTATAAATATCAAGCATAGGTGCACACCCAAGCACTTCTAATGAACTTATGTAGTGATTATTACCCATATTAACAATTTACCTCTTGTGTACATATAAATATATATAAATAATTCTTTTTATTCATTTCCTATATATTTATAGAGTCCCTGCTATATGCCTGGCTCTGTTTTGTCTGCTGAGGAGATAGCCAGGAACAAAATAGTCAAGGTTCTTTCCTCAAAAAACAGAGGGTGAGGCATAGATAAATACATCACATGTGTACAATGTATAAGTTGGAGTTAAGTGCTCTGGGTAAAATAAAGTGAAAGCAGCAAGGTGTTCAGGGATATTTTCTAGTAGGGAGTTAAAATTGCCCCTGGTACTTTTCTAACACTTGGTCAAATCTCTGAGAGAAGGGAGGGATGAGCAATGGTGAGGAATTTAGAGACGTGACGTTGGCAATAAAAACACAAATGCCACATGGAGATAAACAAATAAATGGCCCAAGGTACATGTGCTTGCTAACTGCAAGGTACTAGTGTTGGGGAGGATGAAGGAGATGAAGAGGGCATTGAATAGTGGGAGGCACATTTGTGAAAGGTCTTAAGAATGTTACCAAGGCTTTCCTCCTGCCTTCCCTACATGCAAATAAAGCTCTTTGAGTAGAGAGGTGACTTACACATATTTTAAGTCTTGTATGGATTGTGCTAGGAGCCCTGCAGAGTTCACCTGCAATGACATTCTAGCTGTAACTAGAAACTGCCATTCTATGTGGCTAAATTAGCTGAACTACCTTGATATTCCTCAGATGAGCACAATTTATCCATAGAAACATGAAATTTCAAACTTACTGTATTACTGTGTTGCAAATTAATAACTTCATGTGAAAATAAAGACTATACTAAAATTTATGGACTTTTTCTCTTCTTCTGTTACATTTCCCAAGAAATACTTGTGTTGTAGTCAGGAGTTACAAGGTGAACAATTACATACAGGACACGAATTTATAATATTATTTTATGATGGTCACTCAGAGTTGAATACAAGAAAGTGCAAGAAATCTATCCACGACACTAAAGACCTAAAAATCCAGCCAAGGGCCTCTATCCCACAGCAATTTCCTTTATGAGCCCAGCTGAAAAGCTAGAGCCCATGACAATGACTCATGCAAGTCTGTTTTACAGGTCTGCCCTGGGAAGGCCCACAGGTGGAAGCTAGAAACTCTGTATCAGCAGCGTGAAGGGTCTGTGCTGGAAAAGCCTAGTGCCTTAGGTTGAGGATTCTACCCTAGAGCAAGAAGTCACACCCAAAATAAGGACTCCTGAGCTACCCTGAAAAGTACAACCATCCTCAGCAACAATGAAGTCCCAAGCTCCTCCAATGATGAGAACAGTCAAGTATATGCCAGAAATCCAGCATGACAAGCTTTTCCTAGAGATTAAACAGCACACATCTTCCCCTCTGGAGTCAGGAAGCAATACACAATGTAAAGACCAGAGCTCCCCCAAAGTGAACCACATACCAATACCAACCTCACCCACGAGGTCCCGAGCTCCTCTGATGATAATGGCTAAATTCATATGAGGGAAGCCAGCATGACAAGCTCCTCCAGGAGAACCAATGGCTCCAAACAACACTTAGGAGAACCCACAATGCCCCACTCTTCCTCCACGTCTCCTTTTATGCTGGCAACTTTTCTAGGTGGGCCATCTATACTCAACACCATGCTGATTTAATTTAGCTAGTGTTAAATTGACTACCAGTTTTTAATCCATAATAGCCTGTTTCATTTTAAATTGTTTCTCTTTTATAATTAAACCTATATTTCTAAAATTTCTCACATCATCCTTACGATTTCAGGAATTTTTATCAATAAAAATATTATACCTGGTGGCTTCCAACATTTTTCCTTTCTCAGCCACAGGATTTGTATCCTGTTGTAAAAATATGAATGCACAGTCATCAACTAAAAGACCTGGATGTTGATGCAAAGACAAGATTGTAGCAATCAAGATTCAAAGAAATGAATATCAGAGATCCAGCCTGATCTGGGGTCCCTTTACTAGCTGGGAGGCCACATTTATAAAAGAATGATGAGAATAATAATAAACTCATAGAACATTTGCAAAGATTGAGAGAATTCCTGTAAAATGCTTATCAGAGGCTTGTCAGTAGCAAAAGCTCAGTAAATGTTAAACATATATTATGTAATATATATTAAATATTATTCATATAAGTATAAATATGACATGCAACTGAACACATTTTACCTTCTTTCTATTCCTACTCGCTGTTGAGTTTTGCTTCCATAAAATCAGTAACTCCAGAACAGGGTGCCACTGTGATACTGTGTCTGTCTGATATCCCCCATTATTTCTACCATTATCCTAGTATCTGTAAATCCCCACATGGCTCAGAACTAGCTTTCTAAATGAGGTATTTGCCTCAAACTTTCTCCCTTGCATTATGTACACTATATCACTTACCATTAACATTAGTAGCTGTTATTATTATCTGCTGCGTGAATGAATTAATGAATAAAGGAAACAAGGCAATGTGATATACTGGAAATTCAGTCTGGCATGTGAGTTGAGTTCTTGATTATTAAACAGTGTGCTTTTCTTAACCTGGTTTATCTGAGAGGAAATTATTGGAACAAACTGCTCTTAGACCCACCCACCACCAGCTGACCTGGAGCAAAAGGGATTAGCTGTCTCAGGCAGATCATACAACCAAAGCTATCCCTGAGGTCAATCTGAACCTATCTTTCCTTGGATTATTATGGGAAGGTTTTCTCTATTCTCTCCTGTAAGCACTTTTGCTATCCTTTATTGCTTGTATCTGAAACCAGCACTGAACATTTATTTAGGAATTTTATAAACATTAGACTTTATCAGACTATGATTTGTAAAGCTAAAATGTCCTTGTTTCTTATTTAGACAGTTCTTTTAGAATTCTCAAATAACAAGTATAATGCTATAGGATTTTAAAATTTTTGAAGTCACAACTTCCTGAAGTACTGATATATAACTCTCAAATTTAAACACTGTCCTTATTAGGTCAAATATTCTGGTCTTTCTTACCTATTAGTGAATGAAAATAAAACCTCCGGGACCTATGACATCTCTGCATTACAATAATACAAATTAATTTATTTAAAATCTTTATTTGTTTTTGTTTTCAGTTTACTTACAATAGCAGCTAATATGAAAACAACTGAAAAGACTTTTGAAAACTACACAGTCTCAAAATAATTTTTTAGCCATTTAAACAATTGACATCAATTTAATAAAGTTGCTAAGTCAACGGATTGTCCAGTTGTGCTTCTGTGGGTTTGAAAATCGTGAACAATGTGGATATGGCCTTATCGCCATAGTTTCTTCACAAGCATATATGTGATGAAATCTAGTTTTCCTTTTAGGAATGAATGACTAAAACTGCCTACTTCCACAAACCTTTATTTTAGCTGGTAAATGACAGGATACCATGTGTCAAAGCTGTATTAATAGGCTCCTGATGCTTACTCCAAGAACTGCTCCTCCTCTACTGTCCCTTAGCCATGACTCTTTGTATGATTTCTCCTTACAGTGTCTGTCTGATTCTCTGTTACACTTCAGGGAGTATGAAACTTGAAATCCGGCAGCTTTTTTTTTTATTAGGAAACAATTATCTTCTATAAGTAGCTTAAAAGGAAGATGTTGGTCCTAAGGAAATTCTCTAGAATGAGAGATAATAATCATTTTCCAATCTTTCTTATAATTCAAAATATTTCTTGCCAATTCTATGAGTACTAAAAATTTCTTCTCTTGGAAAAGCACTTGATTTTCACCATTAGCAAAGCAGCAAAGATTTTTGAGATTAAATATTTCTTCACAGATTTTTTTTCTATTAAATATGTTCTTAGGTTTTAATTTGATGCTATTCTCAAAACATAAGGCGGGATCCCCTCTTGGTGCCTTTCGCCCCCCGTAATTTCCTCCCTTCTCCAGCCACAGGAAATGTCCAGAAATGCAGAACAAATGTTACAAGCAGAGGTACGATTTTCTCTAAGCTCACAGAAACAAGAAATGGGCTACATCAATTCTTTTCCAAATGTTCTGCCACAGCAGAGAGTTTTAAAGTTATGTGAAGATTAAATGCATCAGAGGGCATTCACCTGTGCATCTGGAAGTAAACTGAAATAGAACATAATTTTTTTTTATTTTGTGGATTTCAAGTATATGTGGATTTTACATTCTACATTCTGCACCAAAGTTTGTATAAATGTAGGCATATGACCTGGCTCACATAACTGTTTGGTTTTCAACTTTTCTTTACAATGGCCTTTGGAAAGCTATACTATGTTTCATATGATGATTTGACTTCTTTTTCCCTTATATATTGACTTTTCACTAAAACCCAGTAAACACACAGTAAAAGTGCTACATTTACAACCTTGCTTCGGGCATGCATACTCAGTTTACTTGTCACTATAGATTCTAGCCAGAGGCTATCATAAGAAAGAAATATGAAATATTCTTCATTTTTGAGCGATCCAAAATTACTTATCTATGAGCAAATACACACAAACAAAACTTCAGAATTTGAGCTTATGTCCACAGGTTTTGTTTGTTTGGGGATAGTCATCATTTTAGCCTTTGTTTTGGTCAACAGGTTTTTTTTTTTTTCTGTTAAGTTGCTATAGGGGAATGAAACTCCCAACCTACTATGTCCACAAGTTGGTGTTCTCTAAAACTAAAGAATGAATTTTAGGAACAGTAGAGGGGAAGAGTGGGATATATTTATTGAGAGAAAGAAAGCTTCTGTCTGAAGAGAGACAGAAGTGGGTCCCCAACAGAGTGTGTTGCCACAAGACTCTGTCTTTTCCAAGGACTTTTATAGAGTAAAACCATGGGTTCAAGGTAGGGGAAAGACTGGGAACTCACAAAGCAGATGGGCATAAGGTGGGACATAGCTATAGTTAGCCAATAAGATCAATAGTTTAGGTAAAATTGATTACATTAGGGACAAATGGGAAAGCAAGTCACATAGGACGTGGACATTCTTGGAGCTGTGACCTTTCCCCTAGGGGGATGGGATACTGATTCCAGGGTGATAGGGAACTAATTAGAATATCAGTCTTTAGGATATAGATACATTTGTTTGATCCTTTGTCTTGAGGCCTGGCCCACAGCAAGAGATGTCTGTTTCTCCCACAGCTGCCAGGTATCTGCACTGGCTCCTTTGAGGACCTTACCCTGTCTCACTTCCTATAATATTTTTAACTAACTCAGCTGCCTGCAACAAAATGACTTCATTTTAAATAGTTTATCTGTGAAATAACCTTGCACTTCAATAAGTTCAAAATTTATTTAGATTTGTGGAGTTGAAAAAATGTACCTTCCAAAGGGTGAGTGTTAACCACTACTGCCAATTTTATTAGGCAAAAAAGTGCTATTTACTTACAAAAATCTATTTATTTTAAAAATGCTACTTATAACTAATATAAACTTTCTCAATAGTATCCTCTAGCTGTGAAAACTATTGGGTATTCATACTAGGATGTACCATAATTTTCCCCATAAAATTAATGCATTTTTTGGTCCTTTAATGGCATGATGCTTCATAGCATGATTTTCAGAAATAAATTAAAGTTGCAAAGCAGAGTAATAATATGTATGTGTAATTGTTGACATCTTAAATTACTTGCAATCAAGTAAAGTTGACCTGTCAAAAGGACACCTTTCTTTGGCAACTCAACCACTTCTAGCAGACCTGTAAGTGTGTTAATTGGATAAGAATAAGGTTAGACCTATAGAATAGACTATCAGTTTTATCAGTCTAGAATTTCTCTCTCCTTTTACCTGATGTACACATAGAAAAAGTTCAATATGGATATGAATCAATTATTCTACCTTCTTTTGTGGGGAACTTATAGAAGATGCTCTTTGAAATTATGGAGGAACCTCTCTAACAGCTTCATCTACATGCAATATCTGGGGCTACCACAATCCAAGAAAAAACATGAATTTAAGTGGAAATAACTGAAAATTGTGTGATTGAATGTTAAAATTTAATTTTACCCCCAATTGATCATCTTTGCAAATGTTTCTTACTGGGGTATAGGAAACTCCTACATGAAACACAGTCTAAGGAATTAGAGCATCTCTATTTTAGCTAAGCTCAATTTGATCAAAACACTGTTCAAGAAAAAAAAATGTGTTTGGCTCTGCTTTCACAAGGATCCTTGTGTAGAGGCAGAATGATTGTCATTCTTCTCTATGCTTTTGTTACGTCAGTGAAACCTGCTGTGATAGTATCCATCAGGCACCCCACCTGGTCACAGAATCAGTGCTCTACCCGCCTGGGTCCTCCTCCAGACAGCTGGGCTGCTTAAGGTTTGGTAGATTGTGTCTGTTTTCTACTTTATTCCCATCTCTCATATCTTTGTAAAGGATATAAACCTTTTCTTACGCTATTTATGATTCTTATTTTTATTGCATACTTCTTGCAAATTGGGAGAGATGATCTTTAAAAAAATGTTGAAAAAATATATCACTTTATTTTTCTAAAATACTTAAATTTAGAGGAATCCTATGTTTTCTCTCTTTATTCTTGACTTCTCACTTTTCAGTATCATTTGATCGTTTAGAAGAATTTTTCACTTCTCATTTCACTCACAATATCTAAGAATATCTTTCATAGAGACTATTCACTGGGCCATGAATAAATAAATACATTCATAATGCAACCACTGTTCTTGTTCTCTTATTATTTCACTGTGTTGATCATACCAGCTATTTATTTTCAACTCTCCACCTTTGGATTCAACCTTGATGATGCCCTCAAATGTCTCATTTGATGCCTGTTGCTTACTAATCTTTTTTCATGAGATTCTTTTCATTGGAGTTAGGGTTGTACACTAACAAACAAAAAGAGCTTCATTATATTTGTATTATACCAAAATACCTGTAATGCGGCCTACTGTTCTATATGCATGTTTCTTTTCCTCTGGGTGACCTAACTGACATGTTAATCAATGCTCTCCTCTGTAAAGAATTGTAAAACCTAACCTAATTGATATGTTAACCATTGTTGCCCTCTACAAATAACAGATGTGGTGCTAAAATAAGCTAACAGGGGTTGTTAATTACTGCTAGACTGCTCTGTCCTCTCCTAAGGAAAACAAAGGTCTTCCTCACTAACAGATTTCCTGATCCATGCCCATGACCCCCTTACTTTGTAAATTGTGATATGTACTTAAAGGTGACAAGTATAGAGGACACATGCATAGCCTTTGCAATCTCCAACTACACTGTGTCACTGGGCCCAGGATAAAATAAATCACTGCTGCTTTTTAAAATATGTTTTTGCCTCATTTTTTGAACTCGAGTTTGGGGGCTCATTTGTGGATTACAAGATTTGGAGGCTCGTCCGGGATTAATGGGGGGATCCCCCAAAATTATTTTTTCACTGATCGTTTGGCTAAACATCTGTAAGTATTTGGGATTTTTTGCCTGTTTTTAATCTGAGTGCACACATTTGTAACTGAAGATAAAATGAGACAACTTCAGGGGGCCTTTTCCCCTCTTTTGTATTTTAGGACTTTTGGGGCCCATTTGTAACTTTGTTTGGGCTTCGGCCCATGTGTGTGGCTTTGGTCTGTTTGACGCTTTGGCCCATGTGTGTAGTTTTGGCCCATTTGGGGCTTCAGCCTGTCCATAACTTTGGGGCCTTTTGCCCGTGTGTATTTATGTTCAGTGTTTTTGTACTTTGGAATTGTCTGCCTGTTTGAATTTGTTACTAACTTAGGGGCTGTTTGCCCATTTCTGTTGCAGGATCCATGTGGCTCGTTGGACTCAAGGTTCATAATGAAAATTATTTCCTTTAGCTCACCAAACTGTGTACAAAACAACCTTTGTTTGTGTCTTTAATGTTTGTCTTGTCTTTTGTGGCACCTTGTTTAATGTTTCAGTCCTCAATTGATTACTTGCAACCTCGGCATGCCTTTTAAAAGTATTTTTTTCTTTCTGGTTAAAATATAAATATATGTACACATATATATGTATATTTATGGTTTTTAAAAATCATATCAGCTTTACCAAGTAAAAACCAGGTCATACTGTAATTGAGCCAGTTAAAAAAAGTTACAGTCTTTTAAAATGTAGCATTTTAATGTGAAAAAGACATAATGTGTAAAAAGACATAAAATGATTAAATATGTTTTAGACTACTAAAAAGGTCACTTTCAAAGATTTTATTAAAGGTTTTAATGTTTTCTAAAAAGCAAGAAAAAAACGTAATTGACTGGTAATAAATAAAAAAGGTGGTTTTGTCTTAAAGTAAAAATGTAAAAGAGAAAATGCTTTCTTTCTGTGGCATGGCTATCAAGAGCAAAGAGTCAACAGGATAATTTACAATACTGTGAGTTTGGGGGAGGGGAATTTCCAGGAATGCTATAGATTGTAAAGACACAGTTGAGATTTTGATTGCTGGAAAAAAAAAAAAAAAAAAAAAAACAGAGAAAAAGGAACAATTCATCTTGTACTGTAAAAAGCTGATCTAAATTAAAAAAAAATAACTATTATACCTAATGTGATTGGTGATTATAGAGATAAAATACAAGTTCTTACATGTGCTGTGGACATCTAGGAGATTATGCGGCACAATTAATTTTGTTACCTATGAAAAAGCCCTTTTTTGCTAAGTATATAATTCCAGTAAAACAATGGCCTGCTACATGGCACCCTGGGACCCAAAAAAAAGTGGCGTGTCATCCAGATGAAGCCTGACCTCTGATCCGGAATGCCAGAACTATGTTTTCCTTTTTTCACCCCATTGGACAACCAGAGATAAGGAGGTTCCCGATCAGTATCACCAGTTGTTCTCAGTAGCCATTAGGGCACCCCAGAAAACCCACCAATTTGCCCAAGATAGCAGAGATGAGACAATTGGCTAATAAGTCTCCCTTGGCCTCTCACATTTATACACCGGTAGCACCTAAAAATGCAAGGGCTATTAATATTGCCTTTGTAACTCAGTCAGCCCCAGACGTTAGACAAAAATTACAAAAGTTTGAGAGACTGGAAAAAAATACCCTTCAGTCAGTTATTAGAGGTTGCTTAAAAGAGATTTGACAACTGAGAGGACCCTAAAGACCAGGTTTAACAGATTCCTGCTGGGCAAAAAAAATACATTGGTTGTTGGACTCTCCATAAAGAAAAATAAGACCATTTCCTTCCAGCAGACACAAGCCACCCAACAGATTCCAGTCCCTGTGACTAAAAAGCAAATGCAAAACTTTCTAGGAGCTATAGGACTGACCCAGAGTTTGGGACCCTGGCAGAGGCCTGTTGCCTATCTTTCCAAGCGACTTGATTATGTGGCAGCCAGATGGCCACCTTGTCTGCGGGTGATTTCCTTGGTGGCCTTCCTGGTAAAAGAGGCTTTAAAAATTGACTTAATTGTCCCCTCCTATTTGCTGGAGACTCTCATCAAGGCTCCGCCAGACCAATGGCTGCCCAACTCCCAAGTCATGCATTATCAGGCATTACTTCTAGATCTGACCACCATCAGTTTCAAGAGAACAGCAGCTTCAAACTCTGTTACTCTGCTGCCTGATGATGCCCCTCTTTGCCCCTCCATGACTGTATTGGGGACCAGACTTTACAGATGAGCCACTATTCAGAGTTCCTTTGTATTTCTCTAATGGGAGCAGTTACCTCTATCAAGGTAAGCGGGTCTTGGGAGCTGCCGTTATCACAGACTCTCAGATTCTATGGGAACCAACACTGGAGCCAGAAACATTGGCCCAACAGGCTGAACTCATTGCCCTCACTGAGGCCTCAAGTTGTCAAAGTAAGCATTGTTACTGCCCATGTTCATGGGTGCTTATTGACTTCTGGGGTCAAAAAATTAAAAATGCTCCCCAAATTTTAAACTTGTTGGCTGCCATCTGGATGCCAAAGAAAGTGGCTATTATCAGCTGAAGAGCCCATTGGGCAGGAGATGGCCTTGTTATACAAAAAATAATTTGGCAGACACCACTGTCCAAAAGGCAGCCACAAAATCAATGGGGATTGAGATAGCCCTGACATTACTGCTGATCCCACCTACTTTGTCAGAGCCTATTTGCACTTGAAAAGACTTGCATCTGGCAGCTCAACTTCAGAGCAATTCCTGGGGGCTAATTTCAAAGCTAGCCCAGTCTGTGAGCTTCAGATGCCCTCAGTGCCAATTGGTGAACCCAAAACAACTGCAACAAATAGAAACCGCCCGCTACATGGGAATATGCCTAAAAAAGCAAAAAAAAACAAAACAAACAAAAAAAAAAAAAACACTAAAAATATAGACTACAAAAATGGGAAAGCCTGGACTTCAAAAAAAAAATAAGTACTTATTAAAAATGATGGATGGGTTAAAGCGTTGCCTACTAAGTCTGAGTCAGCCCTGATAGCAGTTTCCCTGATCCCCCCCCTTATCCATGGGGTCCGACAATGGCCCAGCTTTTATAGCCTAGATAACTCAAAAATTAACCTAAGCTTTATAGATCAATTGGAAACTCTATTGTGCTTACCAGCCTCAAGGTTCAGGACAAAAAAAAAAAAAAAAAAAAAAGTCAGATTTTAAAGACAATAATTACTAATAGCCTTAAAAAAATGGCAAAAACTGGGTGAGTCTCCTTCATTTTGCCCTTTTGCGTGTGTGATGTACCCCCTATGTTGCAGGTGTTTCCCCTTTCGAGGCTTCATATGGGAGACCTCCTCCTCTTATCCCTAAGATTTCTGAAGAAAAATAGCTGATTTAGCTAATCAAGATCTTATTAAGCCCCCCCCCCCCAGGCTTTTCAGCCAGTTCTGACTTCCATCCACTGGTTATTTTGACGAGGACAAATGCCCTACTGTAGAGCCTGAGACACCACTGGTCCTTATCAAGCAACATCACCGTGAATTTCTCAAGCCACTATGGTAGCCAGAAAGCCTGCCTGTATTCATCATTCCCACAATCCCCAGATTCCAAAGGCAATAAACCTATGGATAAGTGGACTGTCATTCCCTCCAAGGACTCTTTAAAGCTTAAGATTGCCAAATCTAACTGATAATTTTGTATTCTGCCTTATAGAGACCCCAAGAGGCCTCTGTCTATCAGAATAAATTTAAATGTTGGTTTTCTTTCTCCTTTTGGTTAACAGCTTTAATAATGACAGCTGCAAGATGTTTGTTAATCCTCCTATTGGGCCTTGTATTATAAACAAGTTGATAAACTAAAAGATATTAAAGCTTATGATTTTAAAGACACAAGGTTATAAACAGAAACCTCACAAGCCAATGATTTAGCTTACAGACCAAAATCAGTGGGGAATGCTGCACACTAGCAAAAAGAGCTTTGTTATATTTGTATTATACCAAAATACCTGTAATGTGGCCTACTGTTCTATATGCATGTTTCTTTTCCTCTGGGTGACCTAACTGACATGTTAATCAATGCTCTCCTCTGTAAAGAATTGTAAAACCTAACCTAATTGATATGTTAACCATTGTTCCCCCCAAAAATAATAGATGTGGTGCTAAAATAAGCTAACAAGGGGTTGTTAATTACTGCCAGAGTGCTCTGTCCTCTCCTAAGGAAAACAAAGGTCTTCCTCATTAACAGGTTTCCTGATCCATGCCCATGACCCCCTTACTTTGTAAATTGTGATATGTACTTAAAGGTGACACACACACATAGCCTTTGCAATCTCCAACTACACTGTGTCACTGGCCCCAGAACAAAATAAATCAGTGCTGCTTTTTAAAATACGGTTTTGCCTTCTTTGAACTCAAGTTTGGGGGCTTGTTTGTGGATTACAAGAGATAGTAATGGTGCATGTTAGAAAAACTGTTAAAGCAACACAGACTATTTATACATCATTTTATACTCTACATAATGTCTTCAGTTTGGTAACTACTCTTGAAAACTATCAGCTTCTCAACATTTCCTGATTCAGGTTATACTTGACATCTGTCATAGTTTATGTCAATGGCCCCCAAGCCTCATGCATTTATGGATGCAACTAAATCTAGTGTTTGTGATTGGTTCATTGTCTAGCACTTGGATTGATGGTGTGACTGTTTCACCTGCCCAGGGGTGAAGCCAGGATACGATGTATCCATGGGTAGAAGGTGTGTGTGTGTGTGTGTGTGTGTGTGTGTGTGTGTGTGTGTCTTGCAGTTAGTGCTTTTGCTGTTTTGCAGTGGCCATGGATGGCTGCCCATCATGCCATGCTGCCATGCAGTCAGCTGAGTATGGACTGAAACCTCCAATACGTAAGAAATAAATCCTCTCCTTCCTTCATTTTGGGTGTCAGGTATTTTGTCCCAGCAAGAGTAAAAAGTAACTAAGACAACGTCATACAGATGCACACATGTGAGGCTCCTCCACCTATCGTTTTCAAAGTTTTTTTCCTAAAATAAAGTGACACTCATCCCTGCCATCACTCTTTATCTTTTTTACAACCCGGTGACAATTTTATGCCCTACAAAATGTGTATTACGCTGTTTGAAGAGAAATCTTATTGATCTGAGGTCATGTGAGTAATATTTAATAATAGTAAACATTATGTGCTGATTTACATAAACCACAGAATAATCCTCCAAGGTAAGCACCACCACAAATATCATTTCCCAGATCAGGAAAGAGTTAACAGAAGTTAAGAGCATGCCTTAAGTGACTAAGATGCTGGTCTACTGCATTTGTAAGTCTGTATTCTTAAGAATTACACTATCAGACTCTTCGATAGTTACAAAAAAAGCCTATGGTAGATCCCTTTCTGTCATTGGCTTAGAACATGAAGTGAATTACAAAGTAGCTTAAGGACTGTGGATGAAACTGGGCATAGTCACCCAGTGTTCAGGGCACCCTGGGCTAAATCTCCAGCACCACAAAAGAAACACAATTATTCTCTAATTTCTATGCCAGAGTTTATCCTATTTCACTGGGCTATTTCCAATTCAGCAAACAGACAGGCTAGCCAGTGACATAAAGGATAGATGGTCAACAAGTTAAAAAAAAACATATAAATTAAAGCAAGTCTAATACATCAAACCAAAATAAATAAATTTAGAAAGTCCAGGTCTCTGCAAACATGTAGAAACAACCCTAGCATAGCTCAGCAGGAACTCCATCCTCCCGAGATTCTCATGCCATCTGAGATGCGGGTGAGCAAAAGACACATTTAGAGACCTAAAATGAACTGACCATGTTGTGTACAGAGCGTAGCTTGCGAAAAATGAATTAAAGTGTTGGGTGAAATGGTGACAAGTGCATTCCTCCAAGGAAGCCTCCCGTGAATCATTTTTCGGGGATGCCTCTGTCCCTTCACAGGAGCCTAGAGCATATTTTCCCCATGGACTTTATGGCATTTGGTATAATGAATGAATGTGCCTCACCCAGTTATGCCTAAAACATTCCCACTCCCAGAGAGCACTCCATATATTGAGGGATCTATAGAAGATTCCCTGCTGCTTATGGTCATCCCAAATGGGCTGCTGACATCTGAGATTAGAAATAAACAATCTGGAGCACTTCAAAGGAACTAGATTCCACTGATATTCTTATTTCCCCACAGAAAAAGAAATAGTATTTCAGTAAGTCAGCTGCTCCGGATTCCAAAGTGGCCCACATGTCTTGTGACAGCTGCTGACATGGGCAATTCCCTAGATTAAATCTCCTTAGGATATTTCACATAGGACAGCAGCCTTTGTCTGTAGATTGAATTTTGACTTAAAGTACGGTCCCAGTCTGTTCTCTCAGTGTATGTATGAAACAATGAAATATAAACGACAACAACAAATCCCACTCACATTGTTGTGCTAGTTAGAAAATATGAGTAAAGTACTCAAGAAAAAGAAGTATTGACAAAAATTTTAATGATTTTGTTGTTGTTGTCAGCATGGAATAATTTGTATCCTTAATAGCTACATAAAATTCTACTTCTGTGAATCTCAGCTTGACATGTACGGCAGTGCAAGACATATAAATCCCCTCCTCTCATCCAGCCCTCTCTGTGCATAAGTCATTTGGCCAAGCACAAAACTAGACAAAATGTGGAATTTCTGAAAGAGGATTAAACTTTTTTTAAAGGCACTGACTAGTCCTTTATTTCATGTAAATATGAGATATGATTTTAGGAGACTCCTTCTGTTATAGCAGATTAAAACACAAGCAGAAAAAATACACAAACATACAATCAAACAACTAATGGGATAAAATAACACCATCCACAGAAGAAAAAGACACATGCTCAGAGGGAATGGAGGCATGTTTGCCAAAACTGTGAGGCTCTTCCTGGAAGACAACAGAAGCTCTCTGTGAGAAAAGCGTCCTTCCCTCCCAACAAAGCCAGGTGACTCCCTCTGTAGGAGTTGGTCCATCCCTCTGCAATGCCCGGGGTGGTCACAGCTCCCCGTGGGAGGCAGGAGACCAAGATGGCATCACTGTCTTCCTTGGTCCTTTCAGAAACTAGTCCACTTTGGTTAGTGACACCACAGAGACGTGATTTCAGTCAGTGCTAAACCTGTCTTAATGCCCATTTTTGTATTATTGAGTAGGCTTCCCAGATGCATCCAAACTGCCCATGTTTTACAACAAGTTCAGTGTGAACACTATTCCGAGGTGCTTGAATTACAATAAACTTCAACCTCCACTTTTATTCCAGAGAGAAAAATATTCCCACTTGGCAGAGTTATTGAATACTTACTGAAACCAAAAATGAAGTACCTTTTCTTCTTTAATACATAAAAAGGAGCAATATATAAAAAAAAAAAAACCTGGCTTTAACCCATGTTACTAAATTTTATGTAGATTTCCGTCAAGTCTTGCTCTTGTGTTTCACATACTTACTTGTTACAAATAATTGTGCTCATAACTGTCTCCTAATTAGCATTAGTCAATTTTGGATAAAGGAGAACAATAAAATGAAATCATTTCATAATAATCAAACTAAGATGAGAATTCTGTAGTGCCAAAGTCTGTTTGCTAAAATATCTATTGTTCATACCCTATAGATGGTTTAATAGAATCTGGTTCATATTTTTAAATTCAGTGGGAAATATCAAGATACAGAAACCCAGATTCATGTCATGTGAAAATTATAGGGCTGAGAGAATTTTTTTGAAGACCATTGATTCTACTATAAGTCTATGAAGTGAACATATTAAATATTTCTCCCCTAGTGTTTCCTAGTATATACCTGAATATACCTATAACAGTACTTTTTAGTTGCAAGTAATACAAATCTAATTTCAACTAACTTAATTCATAAAGGTAGTTCATTGGTTCACATAACTAAAGTTCAGGTGTAGGTTAGATTTCAAGGAAGTCTTAATTCAAGGGCAAAATAATAAACCATGGTGGTACTTTCTATCCAGGTCTCCCCTTGGCCTGTGGCTGTGTAAAATTCTCCTGAAGTAGCCTGCATCATGGCTCCTAGAGAGCCCAGCCCCCAGCTGCACCTTCCTCACCTGCAGGAAGAGCTCTCCTGACAACTCAAGCAAAGCCTTGGGCTTGCTAGGAAATGTGCTACAAGTCACACTCGGGGGCCAATTTCTGGGGCCAAGCACATCCTGCTTGGCTTACTCTTGATCACGTGTTCTACTCTCAGAGCCAAGACTGAAGTCAGCTTTTCCAGAACTCTGTGGATCTTCAGTGATAAACCAAGACAAAAAAAAAAATGGGTCCAGGGCATTCAGTGTGTCCTGTGATAGTGATCTTATTTTTATCTGATTTTTTTCTTTCCACATGAGAATATATTTGGTAGCCTTAAAACACAGCTATTCTGTGCTGTGTATTTTATACAATTATGATTAACTCTATTATTCACCTGTGAAGTTTATATGCAAAGTTTTATATAATACATAAAAGTCTATCTAATAATTTTGTCTACCTTTGATCATGTGCAAAGTATTAAAATAATTACAACTATTTTAAATTTTTAATACCCTCTCCCTCCCCCAAAAATAATTAAGGGAAAATGTGGTTATGTTATCTGCAATTACTGCTCTGTGTTTATCAAAAGACAACACTCAAAACACAAGGAATCTGATGGGTAAGTGTGGATACATGGGACACAAGAGATACATCTCCTGTGACTCATCTCTGAGCTATTAGCGAAGCTGTAGCTGACAACTGTAATTTGCAAGCTAACAGACAGGTCTTCAAAACAGGACACGCTCTGCTAACATACAGAGAATGCCACATGTGCGTGTATGTGTAATGTTATTCCCACATGCCAAATGTGAGTCATCATTTACAAATTCTTCTTTTACTTATTATTGTATTGTTACCAAAAATGCTGCCTCGACAGTCATGGATTTCTCTTCTTTTCTAGGCTATCTCACACATAGTCTGCAGGGGAAAAAACCAGGATGACTATTCTCTTGCTTCTCTGTCTCCCTTGGCCTTTAGATGTTTCAGACAAAATTTTCTGCTGGATTTACTCATCCGTGACTTTGAACTGAAGCTTAACTTTTTCCTGCTACACTTTCTTGTTTAATCATCTTTCACAGACATATTGTCTAAGTGCCAGGCAAAATGTCATTGATGGGGAGGAAAACAAGAAAAGCTAAAATATTATCCTTCAAACTACTCACTAAATTTTTTAGAGACATGCCTTAATATACAATTGTATTTGAAAACATCAAAATAGCTTGTCAATATCTGAAGACAGAGAACATTTCTTATTTTTATTATATCCAAGGTCTTCCCTCAGTGTTGGTTTAAAGTAGAACTTAATGTATGTTGGATTCAAAAACATTGACAATCATTTGTTATATTTGAACTTCATTGAAGTTTCAAGATGAAAATAATAATAAAGCAATGTTGGGAGCCGCGGCTGAGCCCGGTCGCCTTACTTGGCAGACGTGAGGCCTGTAGGAAGGAGCAAAGCCTGAGCTAGATTACCCCTCCCATCGAGTGTGCTAAGATGGCGCTTGTCTCCTGCTTCCTGCTTGGTAAACAACCCGCTCTGTAAGATAGTCTGCCTAGCAACAACTGATGTTAGCCAATCAGCCTGCATCGCGCGCTGTGAACTGATTGGCCACTGTAACCTTATAAAAGTGAGTGCCTCTCCCGCCAGAGGGAGAAGCACGGAAGGAGCCGCGGAGAGCGGACCGGTAGAGGCTTCGGGGCAGACTGTATAAGGAGAGAATAAAGAAAAGCCTGACCACCGCCAGATATTGTTGCGTGTTCTTCCTGCCGGCCGGGAGCGACACCGACAACTGGTGGCCCGTACGGGGATTGATCAACCCCGAGACGCGGCGGTGGACTGCATTCTCCAATACAGTGCTGCAGGACAGGTGAGTAGAGGATAAGCCTGGGCCCTGGGTGGCGTGCACCTACGGGGTTTTTAGACTCCTCTCAACCTCACGCGTAAGTGGCGGGTTTCTTGGGCCTCACGCGGTGAGTATGAAACATAACACCAGAACTTAAGGTAATAAAAGAGTGTAAAACATAAACATAGAAGTAAAAATAACAGAAGATATATTAAAAATGGGAAACATGCCAAGTAAAGATACCACAAAATAATAGTTATGACGTCAACGTCGGGGTACTGACAGCCGACTGTGACCCCTTACATAATATAAGTGAAGCCTCATTGCCGCTATGTGCGCCCACTGACAGAGTATTCGTTTGTGGTAATGGTCTTGCTTATACCAGCCTGCCCAGTAATTGGACTGGCCAGTGCGGCCTGGCTTATTTGTTACCAGACATAGGTGTTATCTCTGGGGACCAGCCTATGCCCATCCCGGCTGTGGACATCTTTATAAAAAGACATAAAAGAGATGCAGTGATTATGCCTCTCTTGGTTGGCCTGGGGGTCTCGGGAGCCCTAGCGGCTGGGACTGCAGGTGTGGGAGTTTCACTAACTAAATATACCCAATTATCTCAGCAATTGGTGAAAGACATGTCTCTTGTCGGGGCCACCCTTCAAGAGATACAAGATCAAATTGATTCCCTTGCAGAGGTTGTTCTGCAGAATAGAAGGGGCCTAGACCTACTCACCATAGAGAAGGGGGGTATCTGTGTCGCTTTGCAGGAGAGATGCTGCTTTTAATTACAAGAAGACCTAGAAAAGAGAAGAAAAGAACTACAAGATAACCCCTTTTGGGGGGCCTGGAATGGCTTGCTCCCTTATCTGCTTCCATTATTGGGCCCCCTGTGCTCCCTGCTTCTGCTTTTACTTATAGGACCATTCTTGCTCCGATGGGTCACATCGTTCATTAGTGGACGCCTTGCGGCGGCACGTCATCAGATCCGCATGGTTGCCCATGCTGCTCTGGCAGCGGTCCAGAACGGGCAAAACGACCCCCAGGCATACGCATGGCTCGCTCGCATGGCCTACGACCGCGTTTAAAAGTGACAGGCTTCCCACATTCTCCTCCCTAGACAACAACATGTAGCAGGGTGGGTGAGTCAATGACGGGTAAGAGCGTGCCTCCCCAGCACGACTCAACCTAAGCCAGGCCCTACCCCATGGCGCACAAAAGCCGCTGGATCGCTAGATTCCGCCCCGAATCTAGATGCCTCTCCAAAGGGGATCATAAGGAGAGACGTGAGCGTATGCCTATGTGCACCCAGGTTCCGTCTGACCTATCCCTGGCCCTGGAAAAAAGGACGAGGGCCTCAAGGCCTTGGTGGACCCTGGGACGGCCGCCCGGGTTCCAACCCAAAGGCCTGCGGTGGGCCTCAGATACAGGGCGTAGGCCGCTACGCTCGATCCAGGACAGGCTGCGATGCGCTCGTTCTTGTAAAATAAAATAGGGGGAGGTGTTGGGAGCCACGGCCGAGCCCGGTCGCCTTACTTGGCAGACATGAGGCCTGTAGGAAGGAGCAAAGCCTGAACTAGATTACCCCTCCCATCGAGTGTGCTAAGATGGCGCTTGTCTCCTGCTTCCTGCTTGGTAAACAACCCGCTCTGTAAGATAGTCTGCCTAGCAACAACTGATGTTAGCCAATCAGCCCGCATCGCGCGCTGTGAACTGATTGGCCACTGTAACCTTATAAAAGTGAGTGCCTCTCCCGCCAGAGGGAGAAGCACGGAAGGAGCCGCGGAGAGCGGACCGGTAGAGGCTTCGGGGCAGACTGTATAAGGAGAGAATAAAGAAAAGCCTGACCACCACCAGATATTGTTGCGTGTTCTTCCTGCCGGCCGGGAGCGACACCGACAAAGCAATTTAAAGTTACTTTTGCTTTCTTAGTTCAAATGCCTACTGAATGAAACTTCTGCCCTAGTCAATTATTTTGTGCTATTGTAAATATCTTAGTTAAGGACTGGTCAGTGGAGCTTGAGGAATGACAATTCAGCTGCTCTTTGGGGGAAATTAAATAGAATTAAATGGTCTCTTTAGCAATATAAGCTCTGGCTTTCCCAGGCTTTGCCCATACATACGCCATGATGGTGCCTTTGCATAGCAGCATCTGACAATTTTTATCATCTACTTCAGATTCTCTATATTCTACAACATGTGAAAGAAATAAGACTTTATTTGGAACAGGAAAGATAGTCAAAGATAAATTAGATTATACAAGTGTTTTCCTCTGTATCTTACATTAGGCAATTAATCATTTTGTGTGTTTTATCTACCGTGCTAACAACTACTGATTGAGTACAATGGTAAACAGGGTTTTTAAGTGAAATAAAAATCAACCTTTGCTGCCCATATTTACCTCTAGATTAAATACATGAATGTCAACATACTCACTTGCTAATATGTTGGATCTGTGTTACCGTAAAAGCTAGTGCTTTTGTACCAGCCCACCTCCAACGGAACCTTATGGAATTGTACAATGATTGTAGAATGTGTCATTATTGAAGATTGCCAACTAAAAATTCATCCAGTACTTAAAATTCACAACAATGACATTTTATTTTATTTTATTTTTGATGGAGGAAAGATAGAAGAGTCTAAATTAGATGAACTAAGCAAATTCATACAAATTTAGAAAAAAAGTTTCTCACAGGTAACCTTTGCTAGGTGGCCTTATCTTCTGTAGGAGTTCTGAAGTTTGAAGATCCTAATCTAATCCTATCAGTTAATATTGCCAGCGAGCTCATTCTCATGCCTTTACACATTTGAAAATTCGTAACTTGTTTAGGCTAATAAATTTAGTTGGTACTTGAAGTCCTACCATTAATCCTATTACATAAAAACAAGTTTGTCTAGCTGCTAAACAGTGTAAGCGTGAGACAAAATCTCTGTAGTTGGTGCACAACTGTGAAGCTGTATTGCTCAGAAAGTACACTTAACAGAGATATTTCTTGTTTAAGTACAGTTTTTCACAGAGGACTTTATATTTAGTCAACTTGACACTGCCACATGCGTGAAACATGTAGATGAATACATACAGAAGGTGATGGGATAGCTGTGAGACGAGATAAGCTGAATTAATGTGGACTGAATCAGGCCCTCTGGAAATACTCACGTGATACTCCAAAATGTAATACAAATTCACAGGAGGTAATTTCAGGTTCTGAGCTGTTTTTTTCTTAGATGCAAAGAATGTTTTGTAGTCTGTCCCCTTGTAAATCACTACCAATGCATAATGGCTTACTGACAGCCACTATGACTACAGGAGACTAGGTTCCCTTCTAGTTCATTAACATTTTCACATACACACACACACACACATACACACACACTCACACACACAACTTATCTGATTTTTTTCACTTCTACAGAAAACATTTTGATGTGTTAACATCAACTTCTAAATCAGCATTGTTAACGGTTGCAAAGTACCTTATTAAGTGGCTCAAGTTACTTCTGGAGCTTTTCTACAGGAAAAAGAGTTCACATGCACTTTTTTCTAATTTTAAGTTACTCCTCTTAACATAAGTGTTTAAAAGTGCTGTTTTAGGAGAAAGACTACTTAGCAATTGTGTGTACCCTGAAAGTTAAAACCATGATTTTTCTGAAAGGGCTGAATCAATTTTCAGTCTTGTAATATGGGATGGTTCATTCTCACAATACTTCACCAGGGGAATGACATTTTCCCTAGATATGTTCTTAATTACACTTAAGTACATATTTAGTACTGTACTTATAATATCAGGCATTTCAACAAGAATTAGATGGAAAATCTAATTTAATCCTAGAACAGCTATATAAAGACATGCAATTGCTTCACGTTTTCCATTAAACATTTCATGAAGTATTTTTGTTTAATTACATAGTTTGTTTTCTCTCAGTGAATATTTTAAATCCAGATATACTGCTTTTTATTCTAGCATTTTAGATAAAATTTTACATAGTGATCATATAATCTGTAATAACTTATAAGCTATTCTAATTATTTTCAAAATGCCTCTTGCATATTTTTTGCAATATGAGTACAACAATAAAAATAGAGACATCTGGACAAATTTTAAACCAATAAAGGTATGAATTTGTCTAAAATTTTTACAAGAATGAAAATACTCATGGGACCATTATAAGAAAGCAAAAATTCTGACAACAAAGCACGTGTCCATGGACAAGGAAAATTAATAATCACATTTTAATTACAGCTTTTAATATCACAGAAAAAAATCTTATAAAATATTTTAAAAGCAAATAGCAGTATAACCCATCTTACCATGTTATATGTTATAAAAATTATAGAACTGGAAAAACATTGACAAAATTATTAAGAAAAATAAATTGCACTAAGAAATAATTAATGAATTAAAATAGTTCTAAATTTTAAACATCTGTGTATGTATTAAAAAGACAAAAAGACTAAAATTATTTCAACTGGTGAAAGGTTATTACGAGTTCTTAAATTTGAAATAATTCCTAAAAATTATAGTTGGTAAATGAATAGAGACATTTATAGAAATTTATGAAATTATTTGAGGGAAAGTTTCACAGATGCTTTTTTTAGAATTTACCACTTTTGGATTTTAACTTTCCCAATGCTATTTGTTACCTCAGTAGAATTTAAAAGCCAAACTAAAAAGAACCACATTGGGAATGAATACTTATAATTTTTACATTATCTTACTTATGTGGTTTCAGATTTTATCCACCCATTAAGAAGAAAAGTCTGCAAATACTAGCTTACTTTTGCCACTAATCCAGAGGGTAGACAGACCTATCATTTTGCAAAATACTATGTTTACTTTTGCTCCATTCCTCTTGGGAAGGGAAAATATTCTTGTGAGAGAGAATGACCACTGGAAGCACATGATACATAAGAGAAACTCTTTCCATAGTTAGATCTTTAAATTGGATTATCAAAAAAACCCTCAGGATGGTGTTCTTCTTCACCAACTCACAGATTATTCTAAGAGAAAATCATTGCCCTGCACTTGGAAGGGGAAATTAAATTATGATAATTGTGAAGAATGAACCTCCAATTTTTATGTCAGAATACTAAACTCCCCAGAAAACACTTTAGCCATAATTAAAAAGAAAAAAGCAATTATGGAATGCTCAATGAATTAAATAAGTTCTTAAAATAGAAGCAAAAAGTAAAGTTAACCACAATTAAGCACATTTGATTTCTCTAAAGTCACTGCATGTTTTGTAAGTGGATGCACCATTGTATAAAACTACATTATGGTTAGGGGTGAAAGACGGGCCCAGAGGAAGTAGACCAAGTTCACCAGCACCAAGTCTGGGTGGATTAATTAAGTTCACAAGGATGAAAGGTATAATCAAAAGCCAGTAGATGAATCCCGGAAACATTTCTGGGAAGAAGAAGCATGAATTTTGTTTTAAATATCAGTGTAACTATTTTCTTTCACTGATATGATTCAGGTGAGAAAATAGCACTTGGAATAAAATAGAAAAGATTCTGGAAATTTAGTGCTATGAGTAAGCAAACCTATCAGAATAGACAAGCAAAAGCTGGAATCAGAGAATCCATCATAGATTAGATTTTAAAACACCTAAAGGAAAGGAAGCAATCATTATTAGAGAAATCCTTCCTTAAGAAGCAGAGATTATGAGCACTAGGCTTGATAAGCAAGAAATCATTTTTCCTCATTATCATATTGAAGAAAATTTATAACACTGAAAAGAAATTTATCAGAAAGCATATAGTGAAAGACAATTGGAACACTAGAATCCAGATTTTGGCACTCACATCCATAATCCCAGCACTGTGCCATGAATCATTCACAAACTCTAGAAGCCTGCCTCCAAGACTATATGAGGCTTTGAGGGGACATCCAGACCAATCCATAATAATAATGTTGCTTCATACCTAGATACATACAACTCTAGATCTATATAATTCTAAAACAAAATACTTAAGCATGCCTACAATTCTATGTCTCACAAAAATGATAAGTGAATGAAATCTAAGGGAACTCATTTCTGGGAATATCCAAGAGGGGAAACAAAGATCTTGGAACTACCCAGAGAGCAGCCATTTCTGACTTCTATGTGTGCTGTACTTATATACTTAATTGTCTTTATTCCAAGTCTAACTCTCAATTCAAGGTCCAAATTAATTGTTACTTGAGCCAGATCAACATGGAAAAGCAAAAAAAGTCCAGATGAGATAATCAAAATAAGTTACTATTAAAACAGAATCATGTCTGTTTGGAATTTATATAGATGTTAGCTACTTGCCAACAACTGTCATCTCCTAATTCATTTATCTTTTGTCTATTCTTTAAAGTAGGGAAGACAGGTATCATTATTTCCATTTTAAAGGTAAATACAACAGAATCTTCATTAAGTGACTTGCCCAAGGAAAAGATGTGGACCAGAACATGACTATTTTTTCTAAAACCTCAGTAGATTTTTGACATGATACTGGCAGAGAAGCATACAAGTGGATCAGTGGAACACAACAAATATATGGAAACATCTCCAGACCCATTTGGCTATTCAATCTTTAACAAAGGGATAAAAAACATATATTAGAGGAAAGACAGCCTACTCAACAGATGGCACTGAGAAAATTTGACATCTATTAGCAGAATAATGAAACTGGACCCATATCTGTCACCATGTCCTAAACTAAAATCAAAATGAATCAAAGATCTACACAAAACAGGAACATTTAACCTATTGGAAGATAAATAAAACTCTTTAAGTCATAGATATACGTTATGACTGTCTGAACAGAAAATAACAGCACAAGAAATAACAGCAAGAATCAACAAATGGGATTACATGGAGTGAAAATGCTTCTATACAGCAAAAGAATCAATTAGTAGATTAAAAAGACAACCTGCAGAATGAGAAAATACTTTGCCAGATGTGCCTCAGAGGACTAACACCTAGAATGTTTGCAGAACTCAGAAAAAGTAGACCACCTAACTAGATCCAATTAAGAAACAGGCAAGTGAAATGAATATTCTTCTACTTCTCAGAAAAAAAACCCAACCTCATTGAGAAATATAAATTAAAACCACTAAGATTTCATCTTATACCAGAAGCAATGGCAATAATCAAGAAGTCAAAGAACAAAAAGTACCAGCATGGCTGTGGTGACCTACACTGTTGTCAGAATGTAAATTCATACGACGACTATGGAAATTAGTGTGGCAATTTCTCAAAAATCCAAAATTAGAAATTTCATATGACTCATCTATTCCCCTCGCAGGTATCTTCTCAAAACAGCTACAGGATCATATTACTGTGATATACATATACCAATGTTTATATCAGTACAGTTCATGATAGCCAAATTTTGAAAGCAGCCTGTATGTCAATGAATAGACAAATAGAAAAAGAAAGTACAATATCTATACATCGTGTAATACTGGTCAGCTACAAAGAAAGATAAATTTGAGACATTTATAGGAAAGTGGATGCACCTGGAAAATATAACGTTGCATAAAATAAGACACCACATTTAAATACCGTATGGTGTCTCCAATTTGAATAAGGCAAAGAACCAAAAAAAAGCTTAATAAAAAATGGATAGAAGGAGGCAAGGGGATAAACCTCTTGCAAATGGGGAGCATTCCAGGAGACCGAGGGCAAGAATTAAAATATGCCATGAATAGGTACCAAATACACACAGTGGATGTAAACATTATGTTACAAGCAGGAGCAAAGAATAACAATAACAAGGGGAATGAACCGGGAAAGGAGATTTAGAGACAGAGGGAGGCAGGTGGGAAACGGGGGGAATGAAAAAATGAAACAGGCTACAGCCAATGTATTGTGTACTTGTACCTACTCCTTAAGCTGAACGTAAACATCACGTACTATAAACACGTACAAATAAAATTCATAAAAGGAAAAAATTCAGTGGGATTTTTTTTAAAACTAAGTGTTTTTTATATGATGACTAAAAATCTATTTAAGGCTTCCCTAAAGCATGAAGTAAGAAATTACCCACTTAAAAGCCACATTCCTTTCTAAATTCACTAAAAATTCTACATTGTTTTATTTAAGAAGTAATTAACTTCAAAGTATTTAAAATCACTAAGAATAACAGTGTGGGTTAAAAAAAACTGTGTTTGTAAACAAATGTTCATTACTGGGTATCACTCTGAATGTTTTAAAAGGAAAGAATATTTTGTGTTTTCTTTGTGCTTAATGAAATTCAATCTAGTACATTATATGGGGCAGAGAAATAGAAAGACTTGAAACCTGACCAATAATTGTCATTGTATTATAAAAACCCAAGAGAACAAGAGACTAAAACTTGCATTAAATCTGTATCTTGCATCAGAGCAGATAAGAAGTCAGATCTTGATTGTGATATTTATAGTCATATTTTCTACAATCATAAAGTAGCCTGGGAAGCAAGCACACTATAATAACAACCAGGAAAACGGTGATCTAGGTCTTTCTATCTCGATGTTATCAGTTTCCAGAATACCTCTATCTTTGTAAAAGAGGATAGAGATACCAAAACTTTGGGGGATTGTACATGAGCAGGTGACTCTTATTTTCTGAGTGCTGTTATACGAGCCCATAAGTATAAAAGAAAACCTCTTGGAGTCATCCACGGATATTTTAAGTCAGATTCACACAGGAAGAGCTGTACAGGCTTGTCAAGCTCCTGGCTGGGTTTCCATGTGTCCTTCATTAAGTACACGGCTCAGCCTGAAGGGAAGGCAGCACTGCTTGTGCAATTCACTCTGTTTATGGGCTTTCTGTCTGACAAAGGGGTTGTTTGTTGTCGAACTCTACCTGTTCCCACAAGTAAAGGGCAAAATGAGTCCAGGACAAATTGAGCCCTTTCAAATTCATGCACTTAGCAGAAAATGAACCGGGAATGTTCCAATGTAGAATCAGGCTTCCTATCTTGCCGCTTGCTCTCAGATAACTCCAGGATATTTTTTAATTTAAAAAGAATCATAAAGATGATTATAAAGATGCACTTTCATAAAATTATCAAAGTCTTGGAACAATATTGGTAATTTATCAGTCATATTTATGTTATGCTGCAAAACTTGCAAAATATTTAAAATATTACATTAGTACTCTCTGCCCAAGAAACTGTAGAAAAGCTAAACATACACGACCATACTGACATTTTAGCACTTCTTCCTTTCTGATTCTTTTTCTGGATCTTTCATCATTTTCCTCATATTGTGACATCTTTTTCAGTATTTTTATCTTACAGACCTTTGCTCCTCTTTCAATACGTATTAATTTGTTTCCTCTTATTGTAATCAAAAACATATGCTGGGAACAGAACACAGCGTAGCTACTGACGCTCTAACAAGGGAAGATACACTTCCCATGCACTTAGAGAACACACCGGCGGAAGGCAGAGACTTGTGAACTAGAAAGTGCTTTGGCATTTGATAAAGACTAGAACGGGAAATTATATTATAGGAACACATCGACAAAGCTCAAGCTTCCTACAGAGGAAAATACATGTGAAGGGCCAGAAAGAAGAGAGGAGATGACATTAGGAAACTGAAAATAAATTCAGGGAGAGTACACCATAGAGTTGCTGGGGAAACACAGGCAGCAGAAATGTCTAGAAAAGTAAGTTCATTGCTATACTCATGCAGCAAATAGTACTGAGAATCTACTTTGGCACCTTTAAACTAATGAGCACAGTTCCTGCCCTCATCAGTCCAAGGCACTCAGAAAGTAATGGGAAAGAAAATAGTGTTATCCAAGTATTCACAATGAGCTGGATCTAGTTTAAGAGGTGAGCAGATATCTCTCAGAAACACAGGCATGTGCTTTAGAGCTTCAACAGTGAACCAGACTTCTCCAGATAATCGAAGAGTAAGAAATGAAAAATTAGAAAGAGAAAGAAATGTTGACAGCCTCTGAAGCCATATTAGAGTTTCATTTTTATCATAAGATTTCAAGGAATGTAAATAAAGGAGTCACATCTCTGAATTTTCATTTGGAAAAGGACCATAATGAAGAGACTGAATCAGAGGAGCAAGACCATGGGCAGGGAAATAAGAGGTGAAATGATATTAGTACTTATTTTATTAAATACACTGGCTTGGGCCAATGCTGGGCCTTTCCAGAAGAAAAAAACAAAGTGACGAACTGATTTGGAGGAGAAGAAGGTGAGATCAGCAGGAAACATGTTTGTGGAGTGAATTTTGAAACACTCAGATGAAGCTTCTCAGTGCATTGCTATAATTTGGAAGGTTTCATTTTAGCTTTTTAATTGCTTGTTTGTTTTTATTTGTTTTGCTTTTTGAATCAGGGAATCACTAGGTAGGCCAAGCTATTAAACTCATTATGTACACCAGGCTGGTAGGCTGGTCTAGAATTTGCAATCCTTCTGTCCTAGGCCCTCAGACGCTAGGATTACAGGCTTCTGTTATGACACCCAGTGAACTGATTTAAAATAGCTATGATATAGGAAACCTTAATACTTAGTTCTATTGCATTTCTATGCAGGAAAATAAAGAGCTGTGCTTCTTTTCCTTTAACCTGGGGAAGATTTTGGCCAAGCAAGGTTATACCCTTTGCATACTATTCTTGGATTTTCCTAAAGAGCTAGGACCCCCAAGATCATTGGAAAAAGGCATATTTAACTCCCTAAGTGGGGCCAAAATGGGCTTGAGACAAACTCTTTAGCTCACACAAAGGGAAAGATGCTTCTCTCCAGTCTGCACCTAGATTGTAGAGCAATCAAGTATGGTTTGGACACAGTCTCCTTTACCCAGCTTCCCTACTTCACACTAAGGCCTCTGGGAAGGAAGGAGCTGTGGATTAGTCTTTCCTGGCTCTGGTGGGGTCTATAAATGTGTGTGTAATCCAAGAACCTCAATGTATTGCATTGACCTTTCAGGGTTAATTTCATTACTACACATTAAACTGCAGTGAATGGTATACGTGCATGTGCAGGTTAGAAGCTCAGGAGTGAGGGATTCTATACTACAGCATCCATTTTACTCAAATATAAATGTGATTCGTGTATTTCATTTTAAAAATGTGAACCGCAAGATCATTCCATATCTTATCCTTTTGCCTATTGTAAAATACCCATTGAGTACACAACATGATTATCTGAAAATTTAATTTATAGTTTTTAAATGCTCTTTTTGACTATTGAATTCTTCAGGTAAAAGGTGGCTGATGATAAAACGATTAGTAAATCACCTAATATTTTGCCATAAAAAATGATACACATTACACTTGCTTATACTTATATTATCTGTAGAGGAGAATATACAGTTCAAAATTAAGTATCCCAAACCAATGTGGAGATGTCGACAATCTTCTTATTCTCTAATGCAACATAGCAGTAATTTGAAAATCAAATCTAAATATTCAGAGATAAAAGAAATATTTCCTTTAAGATTAAGATAACTCAAAGATTAGGTGTTCTCCATAATGTAGTGAAAGCTTAATAAAAATTAATGTGCTATTTAAAAATGCCTTATTCATCATATCAAAGTACAAAGCTTTTAATTTAAAATACAGAATGTATGTATATATATATATAAAATGCATCTTCTTTTAAAACAATCCTTTGTATATTTTTTTCTATCTGATATGTCTGAGAAAAGCAAATATATGTTCATGTTTGCTTGCTGTCAGCTTACAAGGAATTGACATAAATTACTAGGTGACTATTGTGGGGATTTTGTTTCCTGGTGCTGAGAGTTGAACCCAGCGCCCTGCACTCTACCACTGGGCTATGACCCTGGCCATGATGGTTGTCTGGTAAGCAGAATTTGTTCTCTTTTTTCTAAACAATGGCTAAATTGATCATGATTAATGCTATCAATTTTTTAAAAACTACATGAGAAGAGACTAAGTGTTTGAAAGTCTAGAAACAACTTACGGAAGATGGGAACAAGATATTCAGTACCAATACAAACAACTAAAAAGCGAAGGGTGGGGGCAAAAAACAACATTTCTAGAATAAACGTACTAAATTTCCTTCCAGGTCCCTTGCGCTACAAGAACTTCACTTTTTGCTTTTTACAAAGCATTTTTGCACATACTGTCACATAAAACATTTGCATGTATAAAATATAAGTTACATGAATATGTGCAACATAATCATTTAAACAAACACACTCCAGACAAACTAGGAGAGATATCAGAAAGACAAACGGAAACCTAAGACAGGCTGAGAGCAGACAGTCGTTCAGCAAGGGCAGGTTCCCCTTCCTAGTTTCTATCCCAGGCAGAAATGGTGGTGATGACCTTGGTGATGTTCTCCCCAGGGCACAGAGCTGCGTTCAGTTGGACAGCCTCATAGGGAGCACCTCTCCGGCTTGCTGTTGTGAAGAACTGAACCACAGCCTGAGAAAGCCTGCCAGCATACGATGGTCTTTTCTTGTACTGATGGGACAATTCCTTTCTCAATCAAACCTTGCAGATAAAATTTATCAGCCCAGCAACATCTGAACATCCTGTCCCACTCCACTTGGTTTATACCGTGCTGACATGAAACCATGCAGTTATGAAAGAAACACTAGGTCACACATTCAAGCCCAATTTTCATGGAACCCTTTTATCTAGACAGAAAGACTTATTACGGGTTGAACATCCTTAATCTGAACAGTCTCTAAATCTGAAATTTTTTGAGTGCTAACATGATGTTCAAAAAATTCTGGAGCATTTCAGATTTCCAAGTAAATGAAACTTCAGATTTTTTAAATTAGGCACGCGCAGCTGGTAAAGTCTATGTAAATGTTATAAAATGCAGAAATTCCACAATCTAAAACAATTCTGGTCTCAAGTGCAAAAACATTAAATATTTTGTTACTTTATATAATACGTAAATCTATTATAAAAGAATCACAAAAGTCTAACAAAATAGGAAAATCACTTTTACTACTTGTAAAATCTGTATCTCTCTTTAGTTTGTCCTATCTTATATGATCTCTGAGGCTCTGCCATTTTATAAATTTGAACTACAATTAGGATTTATTTAATATAATAAGCTAGCTTCCAGTGAACAATGTTAACATGAACCATATTTAATTATGCTCCTACAAAGTACTTCTAATTTTAAAAGCAATTAATCAATGCTTGCAATATACCAAAATGTGTATTTTAAAAGTGCGAGGCCCCCCTCCACTATGTATTCATTCATTTGCTAAAACAATGAAATGCTACCAAGTATTTGAAAGTGTATGGTCATACTGTACACACATTCTTTGAATTTAAGCTTTGTAAATGAAGATCTCTGTCCCCACCAACCTATGTATGCAACTTAAGAAAATCATCCTCCACATTGGACCACTTTACAAGGGAGACTATTTTATAGTAAAAATCCTGGCCAGAATTTGTTTTCAGTGAAAGCATATAAGTTCATACTGTCAACAAAGTAAAATATTTTTAAAACTCTAATTCATCACATATCTTGAAAAATGTATTGCTGAGGATCAGCATATCATGAAAATTTCATAAACTTCTATGTTTTATGTTCTAGTTTTTCAGAACCTGAAAGTATTTTTTAACCAAAGAAAAGTCAAAACAACAACCAAAACACCTTGACTTGAGAGCTAATAGTATTTGGTTCACCTGGATACTTACTGTGCTGTTTCACACAATCTCTCTCTCTCTCTCTCTCTCTCTCTCTCTCTCTCTCTCTCTCTCTTTCTCTCTCTCTCTCCCTCTCTTTCTCTCTCTCTCTCTTTCTCTCTCTCTCTCTTTCTCTCTCTCTTTCTCTCTCTCTCTCTTTCTCTCTCTCTCTCTTTCTCTCTCTCTCAAATACTAATAATTATATACCTTTATATAGTTTTATACATAAGTTTTCACTTTCCTATAACAAGTTTTAAACTTTCTTCATCATAGTAGGTGCTTGTCATTTCTTAGTGATAAAAATAATCTTGAATAAAGAAACTGTTGGAATTAGTGCAATGCAGACTTAAAAATATCTATTTTCAATTTGCTCTCCTGTAGAGATCTAATGTGGCATTTAATACACTAGGTTTTCATCAAAATAACCTTAAACATAATCTCTCACGATCTTTTCCTATACATTTTTGTGCTTCAATTGTGCTCACCTTCCTTTTAATTCTGACCATGTTTGTTGACCACTGAAGATTTTCCCTCGAGTCAGTAGCAGCAGGATAAATGAGACATAAGGAAACTTAGAGTAGTCTTATTTTACAGACAAGAAAAGTAACATTTAGAGTATTTTAATTACTTCCTCTAGGAAACCCAACCAAAACGCTCTTCTTATCTCTCTGCATCCAATCCCTGTTCTGTTACACTATGCTCTTTATTTTTAAATGTGGCATGTTTTACCAACATCACTTTATTCTTAAGAATATATAAAGCTCAACAGCCAGTTCCCAAAAATCTTTGTTCTTTGTTTTTCTTCTTCTTAAAGTCACATGCAATCATAAACAAGTCATTACCAATTTTTCATTCAACAAAATTGGTTCATTGATCCTGTTCCATTTCCTTATTGTTTCCTCATGATCAAGTTACCTACAGAAGTCATCACCAGAATCATGACTCTATTTTTTAAAGTATAAGAAAAAAATCGAAACCATATGTTAAGTTTTATGCCCTTCTATCTAAACTGTATAAATTCAAGGATTATGAGGTTGTCTTAAAGCACACAAACTAGAATATATTATGCATAAACATATTTCTATTCAAGAAATTTTGCACATGGGCAATAAACATACTTTGCTGAAGATTTCTTGAAAGACACTGAAAACTGTATTCATCACATTGACCTCTAATATATTCTTTTTATAACCACAAAGCAGCTGAGTCACAGCATCATTTTCTTGATGTGAGTTATTAAAGTCTTTGATGCTAGACTAAAGCTGAGTCTGGTGAAGTAAATCCACTCTCCCTCACGTTTGGGAGAAATTCTGTTAAAAAAACAACAAAGCATTTTTATATTACTCCATCTGTGTGCTACTTTTTCCGTCTCCTTTCCTAATGAAGAAAGAAAAAGGCTTAGGACATCAAATAGGAATGGTGATTAAATAAAAATATATATGAAGAAGGATTTAAAATTGAATTTTTACGAAAATATCAAAGGTAGTAAATCTAGTGATCATCACTATACAGAAGAAAAACGAAGGTGTCTGTGCTCCTCAGTATTCAGTCTTCTTCTCGTGTCTATCACCACAAGAATCACAAATGATTAACTTTTCTCCAAAAGATAAATGAATGTTATCTCCTGACATAGTGAATATTTCAAGGCTGCATTCTTTAGTGAGCATCAGGTAGCATGTGCACAGGCAGAGCTGGAAATTAACACAAATCAAAGAAAACAACGAGGACACATTTAAAAATAAGAAAGAAAGAGAGGAGAGGATGACTGCAACCAGCTTGGTAACAAAAACATCAAAGACATCAGGTATGACAAATTCATGGAAACAAAGCTTGGCAAATTTTGTTCTCAAGTCCTCAAACTGATGCTTATAAAAGCTGATTCTTTCTAGATCAGACAGTTTTTATTTCATTTTAAGAAAGCACTTTCAAAGGTCCTCATTGGGCCAAAGACAATTATCTGACTAATCTTTTTGCCTGTTTTATTTCTAACCCAAACCCCTAATAGAAGCCAGTGGGTTAGAAGTTTTTCAAAAATCAAATCTTCAATTCAAAATAATAGGTATTTGAAATAACTTTGAAGCTACTGGCAGATTTTGTTTAACAGATATATTTATAGTGTTATCAGAAGCCTGTAAGAGAGTACATTATGAGATAATGTGTTTGAATGAGTCTCTCACTTTAGCTAATCTCGCTAGATTTTTATAGCTGTCTCTTAGCTGGGAATCAACAACTAAGCTCATGGAAATTTAGTAGAGTATTAGTCAGCACAAAGAAACTTCAAAAAGCAGACATGCAGAAAAATCATTTAGACTAAGAAATGCATTCTACAGTAAGTTTGAGAGGCAAGAATTCCAGCTGAGAAATACTTGAGACCACACTCTTAAGTAAAATGAATCGGAACAGGTGTTTAAATATAACGTTGTTTCTTTTGTGTGAGAAACTCAAAGTGTACATAAGGACCAAAATGGACGACAATTATTGGAAAGTAGGAAGAAAATGTTCAAAGGAAAAGGGGAACAATGGATGGAGCCAGGGAGCAGAGAATAGGAGTAAAAAATTAAAATAATGAAAGAAAGAAAAGCAACAGACATGAAGTTTTGTAGAGAGAGGAAGAAGGATTGAAGGAAGGGAAGAAAGGTGAAAAAGAATTTAGATAGAATACATACAAGTACAAGTTCTCTAACGTATACAATTATGGTTTCCTATAATGAACGAATGTGTTTATTATGTATGTCAAAAGCGTACCAACAAAGTAAAAAAAAAATTTTTAAAGGGTAGAAATTGAATGTTCATAGTTGGATACAAAAGAATCAAGACACAAAAAAGAGCAGCGAGGCTGTCTTATATTTCTGTTGCCTGCCACAAAAATTCCTAATTTTTTTCACTGGCTCAAACTGACAAACCATACTTCTTTTTTTTTTTTTTTTAATTCAAAGAGAAAAAAAAAAACAGAAAAAAAGGGTAGAAATAATACAGAATTACAGAAAAATAAACAGTAAGAAATAACTAGTTGATAAGTTATATATTGTCATCTTAGAAATAGTTTTTCAAGTTACAAAATTAAAGCATACAAAGTGACATTCAAATAGTGACACTGTCAACAGTTCTGCTCAATGACCCAACAAAAACTTAGTAATATGGTTATCAGTCCTACACACTTGTTTTTATCTTAAAGAGGGTAAGATTAAACATACCAAAATAGAACAAAACAGTTCATAAAGAAACAATTTAAAGAGATGCAGATTTCAAAGCAAGTCCACTGCAGATCTTCACTGTCTATATTATTGTCTCTAGTTTTCTTCCAAATAGTTGTCCCCATCTTCACACACATTGAGTACGTATTGCATATTATAGAACTAATCAAATCATTACAAGATGATGAAGGCTTTTTAGGTCTTCAAGACCTGACATTGGGGAAGTCAATAATGACTACCATAATGTCTCTCATTCTCTTTGCATAGCTGTCCTTATCTTTACATATGCTGAAATTGAACTTAAGAGACTAGACTAATATCACTCTGAACAGTGAATAATAGCATTGCTAGATTTTATATCATAATGTTACAGAATTAGCTTTGGGTTTCTTAGTGTCTCTTCTTCATTACATCTTGCATTATATAATCTGTTCCCATAAATAGTCTAAAAAATTCTTCCCATGTGTGAATTTCTACATGTATATCTATCCTCTCTATTTATAGGGAAAAACAGATTATAACAAGACAACAAAACAAATTCCTAGAAAAACATGCAATGAAAAAGACATATAAGACCACAATGTTAGGAGATCTACCATAGTTACTGTGCTTTCTCTTGTTATTTTCAATAGACTTGTCCATATCATCAGGCTTAATATAGTTAAGCATAGTATTGCATAGCTATTTTTATAAAAACACAACTTTGAAGACGTGTAGGACTTTAAAGTGGTTAATAATCAAAACCAGTATGGATATCTTTTACATCTTGTCATCTTCAGAGTAGTTGCCTCTACTCTTAGACTTGATACTGTCAAGCATACCAAATTCGAATAAAATTAGCCAAGGCAAAACTGCGGTCTAACAAACCAGCTTCAAATAAGATCAGTCATAGTAAGGCAATGTAAGTAATACAGGGTTTCAGTTTAAGTTAATAGGAAATTAAGGATAGTACCACGGTACAACCTGCTATTTTTGGGTTAGATGTCTGGGCCCTCAAATCTGATATGAGTAGACAGACTGGAACAAAATAAAATCAAACTAAACAGAGTGATAAGACTACTGTGACTTTTAAACCCAGATACACTATTAACAATGACCTCTGCCTTCCTTTTTTGGGCTATTTTTCACCTTTCTCCTTATCAGGATGCTTTGTATGTTTTGGGTCCCACTAGCTCCTTTAGTTTTTACATTAGGGGGTCATCCTGTTATGTGAGTGTTGCTGAACCTTTTTACCCCTGAGCTTGATCTTGAGCTGTACTCCTTTACTTACTAAAGTCATAGGGTTTTCCTTCCTTCCAGCTGTGTAGTTCTATACTTCCCAAAAGTATCATAGCTTTCCAATCTATCTGCAGCTGCTGGATGAGTTGTCTATATTTCTCTCTGATTTCCTGTCACATATAGTATTGCTTTCTCATCTTTGACTTTCAGTTTATTAACCCTCTTTTGGGTTGAGTGTATTTCCTATTCAGAGCATCTAGATGGAACCTGCCCTCTAATATTCTCTGCCTGTCTCTTTTCTTTTTTTTTTATTTCAGTGTATCAAGCCATCTATATTAAAGATTATAGCTTACCGTCTCTGCCTCATGTCTGCTATTCTATTTTTCTGCTATAATTTGTCCACTTTACTCCTTCATTCCACTGTCTGCCCCATTCATTGAGGCCTCTCTGGCACTGTTGCTGGAATCCTGGTATTTTTTCCTCTCTCTCTCTGGAATGTCCTTCAGTATTTTTTGTAGGGTTGGGTTGGTGGCCATGAACTTCCACAGTTCCTCCTTGCTTAGAAACATCTTATTTCTACATTAATTTTGAGAGAGAGTTTTTCTGCATACATCAGTCTTTGTTGCAAATTATTTTCTTTCAGGGCTTGGACTATTTCCCCCCAGGCTCTTCTCGATTTGAGAGTTTGTGTTGATAAGTCTGTTGTTATTTTGATAATTTTTCCATTGTAGATAATCTGCTTCTTTTCCCTGCTTCTTTTAATATTCTGTTCTTTTGGTGGATTTCTGGAATCTTGGTTATTATATGTCTGGGTGTAGATCAGTTTTGGTTGCAGTTGGCTGGAGTTCTGTATGCCTCATTTATCTGGATATCATTTCTTTTTCCTATGCTTGGGAAGTTTTCCTTAACTATATCTGTGAATATTCTTTGTAGTTCATTTTTGGTTACTCCTGCTTCTTTGCTCACATGCTTTATTCTTAAGTTATATATCCTTTTGTTGTCTTCTAGCCTTTAAATTGCTTCTTTCTGGTTCCTCGTTATTTTTAAGAGATCTTTTCTTTTGCGATCATATATCATAAATCTCTTCAAGTTTCAAAAGGCTAACCTAGCTTCTGCCAAGGCATTTGCCAGTTTTCAATGGAGTTTTTAGTTTCCTGGTAATCTCTTTGGATCTGTTTCATGTATTCTAGATTATGTTTAAATTCTTCATCAAAGGTTTCTGTTTTTTTCTGATTTCCTCCATTTTTCTGTGTTCTCTTGGGAGGGGCTTATCATTTCTTTAATTAATCTTTTTATATCTTGCCTCACTTGGATCAGAAGTACAGTTTTAAATTCATCTATGAGGTCATGAAAATATTTCTTTATTTGCACTGATGCTGCGTCTAGTATTGGTTGTTTACTGTACTGGTGCTCTTCTGTATTTACTTCTCCTGGGCTTATTTTCCCAGGTTCAGCAGCTGGAGGTTTTTTTGTTTGTTTGTTTTTGGTTTTTTTTTTTTTTTTTTTTAATTTCTATCTCTTGTCATGTTTCTGGTTTCTTTCAGACCGGTGTGTCCTCGTGGTCTCTGGCCATCTCTGTATTGCTTAGGGTCTTTCTGAAGCATGCTGACTGGGGTTTTGCTGCCCTCCCTAATTTGCTGTTATCTAAGGTACATGCAGGGATGCAGGAACAGTACAGGCTAGCCTCGAGCCTCTGAGCCAATTAATTCGCAAGTTAGGCTGTACTTTGTGGATGTCACAGAGTGGCGACAATTTTGTACCTGCTTATTGGGTCCCAACCAGAGGTTTAGCTCAGTCCCAGAAGATCCTGCCAGTTCTCTCTGCACCAGGGGCAGCTGACTGACTTCACTGTGGCTCCAGGCTCTGCCCAACTCCAAGATGTCCTCCACCAGTCCTCTCTGTGTCAGGAGTGGCCAACTGACGCCACCTTAGTGCCAGGCTCTGCCCAACTCCAAGATGTCCTCCAGACAGCGACAGCAGCTGCAGGACCCAATCCCTAGCACTCACCGGGAATCACTGCAGTTCTTCCTCTTGGGTCCACTCTACACTGCACCGTGTGTCTTCATTGTGCTCCCAGCACAGTGGGGATTGGTCAGAAAACTGCGTGGTGCCCAGCTGTGGCACCTAGGTGTATAGTCCTCTCATGGTCTCCTCCGGTGCAGCCAGGTGGTTCTGGCTGCTTCACAGGGCCCGGGACCTAATTTCCAGCACTCACTGAGAGCCAATAAAGCTCTTCCCCTTGGATCCACTGGTCACTGTGTCACACCCTCCCGTTAAGGACCCAGGATTCGCCGACTCCTGTTATTGGCAGCTGCGGTCTCAGCGTGACTTTGGATCGTCTGGGTGCACCTAGTACAGCGTGGAATGGGTCTCAGTGAGCCTGTTGGGTTTCAGTTCTCCACCTATGCTTTTCCTTCCTCTTCCTAGTTTTATTTTTCCCTTCAGTTACTGCCTTGGTTAACAAGAATCATTATCCAATCATCTGGCCCTCTCCATGTTGTCAAATTCTAACATCTGATCTGATTTCTCTGCAGAAGCTCTCTATCCAGCTTCCTAGAGAGCAATGATTTTTTCTCCATTCTCCCCAAACCATACTTCTTAAAGACTTCCTTGGCTACATTCTCCTCTCTCCTCCCAAATTCATTTCTTTCCCTTTGAAAAACAAGAGAAATTTTCTCTAGCTTCATTATGCATTTTGAAGTATTTGTCTCCCTCCAAAAGTTATCGTCTCCTGGATGACCTATTCCATAACTGTGAAATATTTTAACTCCTGATGTAAAACAAAACATTGTCTGTACAGAGTATGTACCTAAACTCATCCCCATTATCACCCCCTACAAAGGCAGTCAACAGACTCAATATGCATTGTTCATTTCTTTATCTTCCAAATGTCTTCACAACACTCCTGAAAGAAGTATTCTTGTTGCATCAGTGTGTTTAACTTTCAGAAAATTACTTGCTCGTTTGCTGATCATGTAAAGGCACAGAATGAGACCTGGGGGAATGGAGAGGAAAATGTGGGGTGAGGAATCAGTAGTGTTGTGAGAAGGAGGCGGGGACCTGCTCCCTGTGGGCAAAAGACCATGCCTGTCACTGAACTTGACAAGTCACACACAGAACCTCTGCTCAAGACAAATTAAGATTTAAAAATTTCTCTTTTGAGCAGCAAATGCTCTTTCGTTTATCAGTCACCACAGCTGAAGTCATTTTGGACCTGAATTCGAGCAGGAAGACCAGCTCGAATAAGACATCCTGGCAGACAGAGAGCCAAGAGAAATTCAAGAGAACTGGCTTCACCCACTTGGCAGTTATACTTGCTGCTGGAATTCACCAGTCCTTATGTCATCATAAGTGGTCATAACACAAAGGACACTGGACACCTCTCAGAGAAGATACAGAAGGCAATGTTACTAATGATAACGGTAGCCAACCAACAAAATTAGCCCGCATGCATGGAATGTTTCTCCCAGCCCAGGCACTAGCTCTGTGCTTACTGAGTGGTTGTAGTTACTTAACTTCTGTACAGCTTTAAAACCATGCCACCCATCCTTCTTTCTGAGAAATGCTTCTCCAACTGTGTGATTTGGGAAGGACACTGCAGAAACACTTGATCATGGAACCACTTGTTGGATCAAGCTTGGTAATCCATGCTCCATACACACACAAACACATGTGTGCGCAATTCAGAAGCTGGCAACAACAACAACAACAACAACAACAACAACAACAACAAAAAAGACAGAGAAACAGAGAAAGAAAGACAGAGAAAAAAAGAAAAGAAAAGAAAGTGGTGGCACATGTCAGTAGTCTCACTTCTCTGGGAGGCTGAGACAAGAATATCACAAGTCAGACCTCAACCTAGGCAACTTGAGCAACCAAGCATGACCCTATTTCAAAGAAAATAAAAAGTGTTGGACTTATAGTTCACTGTAAAAGCCTGGGATTCAACCCCCAATGGCCAAAAAAATTTTTAAAAATGGCCAAGAACCCAGGCAATTGGAATGCTTTGTAGTATTTTTTTCAGTCTGGAGAGGAAAGGAGATATTTCTCTAATATTAAATCTATAGAACTATTAGCCTAGGGACACAAACAGCTAGAACCTTCATCTCATGAGCATATGCACAAAGACAGAACTGGGGAGGAGAGACGGACAGAGAGTCTGGCAGGTTAGGCATGTCTGAGCAGCTCTTTATGTTAGTGCTCCCTAAGCCAGCTCAACACTGTCCTCCACACGGCTGGTTATGCACCATTAACCCCATTTTTCTCCCCTTGAGTGCAGCAAGTATTTTCTTCATTTACAAATATACATAGATCTTCTCATACACTCTTCATAGCCTTACGCTTCAGTTCATCAGAAGAGAAAAAAGCAATTTTAAAAGATGAAAGAGTTCAGGGCTTTCCTCGAGGTCATGAAGCTATGAAGTTGCAGCCCGGGTCCAACCTGCTGGCCCTACAATCTTAACTTGGAATGTGTCCGCTAGGATTCTGACCCAGCTTACTCTTGCTCTCCAAAATCTCTTTCATTGTTCTTTATTTGTAACCTTGGAAGAGTTCAATGAGTTAATGTAAGGAAAATCGCCTTGGCTACTGCCATAGCAAACTCATTTTTCCACTGGTCCCAGGGTCCAGTGCCTGTCGAGGCATGTGACAGGCCTATGCTTGTCAGATGGTTTTTTAAAATGGCCATTTTACCTCATCTGTCTTTCTTGTCTAGTCTGAGTCTTATTTTCTTTTTGCCTTACAATAAAAAACTTAAAGATGACAAATGATTGCAACAGAAATTTCAACTTTGAAACAGAAAGGGTGCAGCTGTAAGTCAGGTCATGCACCATTTAAACCTTTGTATTCAACAGGAAAAGATGTGAACAGCAGGGAGGGCTTTAGAATTAATACCCAAAATAATAAGTGACAGCCCCATAATTCTCAGAGAATAAAGAATGCAGCATCACTGCAAGAAGATCTTTTAAATGTCTTACATACTACTGTGATAGAGACTTATAAAAATAAAGATGACACATCTGAATAAATGTTGAAACCATGAAACAAAAATACTATCTCATTTATTAAACCCAATACTACTTGTCAAAAGCATTAATTGTTCACTGGAGACACAGTGATTATTTTAGACCACTAATTATCTTTTTGTTACATCTGGCTAAATACAGTGTAGTTATCTTAGGTGCAAGTCACAAATTACATACAAATTGCCTGAATCCTGTGTTAATTGAAGTCATGCTATGTGACCATTTAATTATATTCACTTGCAAATAAAGAGAAATATTCAAAAGCAGTAGTCAGACAAAATCACAGCTAAATTTTGTGAGAGATTTTAGGATATTTTAATCCAAATGATACATAGTGATAGTGAGCAAAATCTTGGCACGCTAGACATCAAGCTGAGTCCAAGTGGCAATGATATTACCCCCCAAATATAACAGAAAATGTAAATCTCTAGGCTTCTAGTTGTTTCTTGCCTACATAATCCAGGAGGGTGCAATGCAATCTTCTTGTTCTCTCTCAGCAAGGAACATGTTAAAGTCAACCTCAGCCAGAACATGGCTTCCAGAGCGGAGAAATTCAACACCCTTGACTCTTCCAACGCCCTGATAACTTTGCAATGCAGACAGCAGGGAACCTGGCCCAGCTGCTTTCTCTTTGGGTTTCATACAGTGATGCTGCCAGGTTGGCTGGGAAAGTAGGGCAGTACTCTCTACTATGAGTTTGCTAACAGAGGAAAACATCACTGTATGCAAATTCCACAAAAATGTATCAGTAGGAAAAGAACTGAACAAATAATCAGTAATGCAAAGGCAAATGTGAGGTTGCCCATGTTATCAATGGCTACGATTAGTCTTAAAAAAAATAAATGTTCCAGATGTAAAAGCTTCTTTTCCTCTTTCAAATAATTTAGGTGTTCTTTCTTCTTCATTTTGGTATCTCACCTGCTCATTGATTTTAATAAAAGTTGAAAGTAAGACAAATGTCTTTATTTCCATGGCATCCCCAGCTGAGAAGAGTGGCGTGCTACTCAGCTCACAGTAGGAAACCCCAGAGGCCACAGTGACTTGTGGAAAGATGCTCTCCACCAGGCAAGCATACAGAGCAGGCTGTCCAGTACACAGAGCCAGCTTTCCCACCTGTTCACCTGACAGCCATGGCACATAGATCACCTCTTTGTCAACAGCGAACACCTGAGCTTCATAAATTGTTTCCTTTTGACAGATCCATCGACTCTCAGCTGCTCTGAAGGTCTCAATTAAGAAAAAATACTCAAGAAAGATTAAGGCATAAGATATTCAAATACTTCTCAACACCAGGAGTCTTACATTTTAGTGAGCAAAATGCACACACACACACAAGTTAAATTACTAGGGGTCCCATTAAAATATGCAAATATTTGTTTGTGAGATCACTGTTCCATTTGCCCCCATCAAATTCTAGGGGAGAGCACAGACATTTCTTAGGACCGCTCATGTGAAGTCTGTGGGTTTAGCGCTGATAAGAATCACCTTTTGAGAAGCCTCTCTAATACCTTACTTAAACTTTATTCTTTTCAAACCATGTCACCAGAGAATTTACATATAAGCTTAATACTACAATGTCTCACAGAAGTAATTTGTGATTTGTGTTAAAGGTTATTACATGAAGTGACAGTGTGAGGATCTTCTTGATTTCTGTAATATTTGCATTAATATTGTCCCTTTTTTAATATCTTTGTGTTAATGGGCAACATATAGCACTCAGTGTGAGAAAAAAATGTTTTCTAAATAAATTTTATAATTTCACGTATTAATATTTGTCTAACTACCTGAAAACACAGAAAGAAATCTTGTTCTGAATCAAAGTAACTTTAATTGACCTTTCGCTCTGACTTTAATGTTTTTGTCTTTAATCACAAACATACCAAATTAATTTGGAGACAATTAGATTAGTGATAACAAGTAAAATGGTGCAGGCGGATGTCATTTTACAATGGGTGTCTGTGCTCTAGGGCTAGGAGAGATGGTTCCAAGAAAATTTGATGACACATTTTATGTATAAGTATTCAATAGTTATGCAAGCACAGTCATAACAGCTCACTGATTTTATTACTGTTATTTAGTGTATTCACCCTTCTAGTAGGATTTACTCTGATAATAGTCAAAGTACAGTCCCATTCAAACGTAGGAATGATATATTACTCATTTTGCTAAAAGATACCATTCAGATCTCTCCATGTAATTTGTATTTAAGCCCTATTTTTACCTTCTTCTATTTCAACCAAGAGGAGTAAGTAAGTCGGTCATTTTACCTTGACTGTGTCAGCCTTGAGACACATCTTTTCGTGCCAAAATCTTTAACACACCACTGACAGATTCATTCACATTAGTCTGGAGACTAATTCCAAAAAAATTCAATTTTTTTAACCGAGGCCCTCTATGATCTTGATGCAGCTCATCCTACAAAGTCAATTTTCTACTATGTCTCCCGTAAGCATTCTACCCCAGCCAAACTCATTTTTTACTGTGTTCCCTTTTGCTTCCTTGCTTCCACTTACTTGGTCTTTAAGAACTTAAATTGCATCTACTCTTAACACCATCAAAAAAACCTTGCCAATAAAAGTAATTTATTTTCCTTCCATAACTCTCATAACACCTTTTATAGTCTTTCTTACCACGTATACCTTTTACTATAAGTACTGGGGAATAGGTTCTATTTCTCCTGCAAGACTGAAAGCAGAACCTGTTATTTCCTGAAACATTCTGGCATACTGTGCATCCCATAGTGGGAAGCCACTCAACCATTTGGAGAATGAATTGAACAAATTGCCTCATTTTCGAGAAACTGTGCAGCATTCGTATTTACTTTAGCAACATTATATACTTCAAAGATGCAAAGCAACCTGAATATAGTTTTTCAAGCAAGAAAATCAGTCAAACAAGGCTTATATTTGACTTGGCAAAGCAGCATTTCTGGGAAATCACATTGATTCAGGATCAGCAGCAGATAAGCCTGGTGTTTTTTTTACCAGAAAATTCTTGAGCAACGCACAAACATATCACATGGCCACACATCTGGCTCTGGAGGACAGACACCCCCAGATGAATAACGCTGAGGGACTAACAACTATGTGACGTGGCAGAATCTTATTTTCAGCCTTCCTCTGCTTATGTGGGCTAAGTATTAGGCTTTCTTTAATCAGATGTCTAAGCCTGTAAATTGAAGCTGCAAGATATGAGAATCTGACTGAAGGATTCATTATTGTATCAGGATTCCTGGTCAGGGAAGTGATTGTGTCTGCCCTGACATGTCAGGGATGCTGTGGTTCAAGCTTAGCAGTTGACAAATACCAGAAGCATGAAACTATAACTGATTTTCATCGTGCTTCACAAGAGGCATTCCTTTTTTTCTAAGAGAGCAGTTTACTAGATATTAGTCTTGAACAAACTTCCCTTTTACATATTCATAGTTCTAAATAACTTTAATATTTCTATTGCATAAACTTAAGGCATTAGGGGATGGGTCCAAGGAGGTACAATGCAGGTCACTCCTAGAACCTGCTCTGTGAGTTTTGTGTGTGTGTGTGTCTTCCTTAGGAGCCAGAAAAACCAGTATCTTTTCTGCGTTCTTATAATATGGGAAAATATTAATATTTATGCCCTATCGAACAAGAGAACATGTAAGTCCAAAGAGTTCTGCTTTATCGCTACTTCAAAATACAGAGAACAAAGATTCCATCTGTTCTTAAACTTAATGAGCTAAAGATCAAAGAGAAAACTATCTGAACCAGCCACATATCTAACTTCTGGCCCTATAAAAATGTGGGGGATGTGGATTATTAACTAAAGTGTTCCAGAGAAGGGCAGTAGTGCTCAGAAATATGATCCAAATTCATTCCATATAAAATTCTTTCTTTCGAAACCCAGAATGAAACCAAGGAAGACAAAAAGGATATTTGCTCTTCCAGTTAATAGCTAGGAGGTGGGATTCAGGACAACACTTTCTTCAAAACTCTCAGGGACAGTAAAGTTTGTATGTCTCACTTGGTTCATTTAAAGTGTGTTGCTGAAAAATGAATGTAAACTTCGTCTACTGCAAACATGTACTAATAAAATAAAAATAAAATCAGTTAGTGGCAAGATCAAAAGGAGACAGGGAAATTCTGATTAACTTCAGCTTGAAATAGTGTAAGAATGGCCAGCACAAGTCTCAGTTTAGACATACAGAAAAAGGCAAAAGCTTTATCCAACTTCCCAGTACACAGAATCCTCAACCTGATGAAGTGGAAGACACAAAAAAGGATGAATAAGAGATAAACCCAGAAGTCCAAGCTGTCTTGCAATTGCATGGGAAAAAGATAAAGAGAGGGTCTTGGTCACTTTCCTCATAGCTAAAGCACAATATTTGATACATACAACTGAAAGGAGAAGAGAAATTTTGTTCACAGTTTTAGTTCATGGTTGCTGAACTCTAAGGAAGAAACAGGATGGTGGAAAGGCACTATGGAAGGAAAAGTTCTCAACCCATGGCAGGCAGGAGAGACAAAGGAAGGATAGGGGATAAAAATAAACTTTTTCAGGTCATAACCACTGTTGGGAGCCACCACATTGCCGAGCCGCCGCATATAGCGATCATGCGGCCTGTGGTAAAGAGTAAAGCCTGAGTTAGATTACCCCTCCCATCGAGCACGTTAGTTTCCTGCTTACCGCGTAAACAACCCGCTCAATAATATGTTAGCCAATCAGCTTGCCTTGCTTACTTTAACATGATTGGACACTGTATCCGTATATATACTGGTGCCACCCCTGGGGGGAAGTAGAAGCCCGGAAGGAGCCGCGGAGAGCGGACCGGTAGAGGCTTCGGAGCGAAGCCCGGAAGGAGCCGCGGAGAGCGGACCGGTAGAGGCTTCGGAGCGAAGCACGGAAGGAGCCGCGGGGAGCGGACCAGAGGAGGCTTCGGCTGGGAGCGATCCCAGGGCAGGCTGTATGGAGAGAAAATAAAAGAAAAGGTTGTCCACTGCCAGACTTTGTCGTGTGTCCTTCCTGCCGGCCAGGAGCGACATCGACAAACCACAGTGAGCCTCCTCCAACAGGACCCACATCTTTGAATAGCATGATCAGCTATTGAACTCAACAATGGGTGAACCTGCTGCTGAGTACAGCACCACCATGCCCCAATCATCCTCCAAACCACATTCCATCCCTAGACTCAAGTTCATATCATCTTGTGGAATGCATTAAGTACATCTCTAAAAATAACCAAAGTCAATAGTTCCAGCACTGCTGAAATGTCAAAGCCCACAGTCTTCTGAGACTCAAGCAAATTCTTAGTGATGAGCCCCTTTAAATCAAAAAGAAAGTTAAATATAACCAACACACAATGGCAGAAGGTCAATATTCTAATGCTACGAGGGAGAAATAGGATGATTAAAAGGAATGAGAACAAAGCAAGAGCAAAATTTTTCAGGGCAAACAAATTCTGTAGCTCCATGCACAGCACCTGGAGTAAGCTGTGAGCTCCTTGGGGCTCAGACTACAGCATGTTGGTTGCAGCCCACACAACTTCTCTCTTGGTGTGGTTTTGTTCACTGCCATCAACTTTCCTTGGCAGATGTTCCATATTCCTGGCATCTCCAGTTGCCCGGGGTCTGTACTGCACTTTTAGTTTCATTCTCAAAAGCTTCACATACTGCCAGCTCAGGGGCACATAGCTTGACCTCCCATGCCTTCTTCTGAAAATCCGGGTGGAAACATCTTTGACCCCATAACTCTTGCATTCTGTATGCTTATAAAATAAGCATCACATGCATCACACTAAGGTCTGACCCTGTCTCAAGCAGAAGCCAGGCTACAGAGACTCCCCAAGTGCTATGATGGAGGAGCCTGTGAAATAAACCCCAAGGAAACAATTTCCTAAGCACTTCTTCTGCAGCAGAGCTCCCAGAGTCTCTGTTTTCAGATGAAAACTTTAAATTTTGCACTTTTGAGCTGGTGAAGTGGGGTCTTACTGAGGTATGAGATGCCTTTAAGTCATCTTTCCTGTTGTCCTGATGCAAACTATTTGGCTTCTTTATAATGCTGATCTTGTCAGCAATCATGTTCTTCTTTACCCTAACTTTACAGACACATCTAGAAAAAAAAAATTGCAAACTTTTCATTCACTGTCATTCACTCCTGGTTTTCTCTGTAGATATGGCTAAAAGCAGACTGAAATATGTATATACACTGGGCTACTTTGAAATTTGCTCCTCAGATTTATTAATTCATTGCCATTAAACTCAGTCTCCCACAAAGCCTCAGAACATGAGCAAAATGTAGACAAAATTTTGTCTTAGTGTAGCACGCAGGGCCTCAAGTCTAATTATCAGTGGAACCCTTGTTCCCAACTGAAACCTCCTGCATTTAGTTTTTACTATTCACACCTCTATCAGCATTCTTGTCTTCTGAAATCTAACCAGAATCTCCCATCAAACTTGGCTTATAATGTTTTAGGGTCTCTCTGGCTGGACTCTCCAAACTTTCCCAACTCCTCCTAGGAACCACTTCTAAAGGCTTCTGAACCACAAAATCGGGTGTAGCCACAACAACAACAAACCTTTCTTAGTATCAGTATTCTTTCTTAGTCAATCTCTTCATTCCTGTGACACAAGACCCAACCCTCACAATTTTTTAAAAATGAAGATTTCTTTTGGCTCATCATTATAGTCCATGGTTACCAGATTCCAATTCCAGGAAAGCAGAGGTGTATAACAGAAGAAAGGGTATTCAACCCATGCCAAGCAAAAAGCAGAGAAGAAAAGTTGTACATAGGAACAAGAATGCAATGTTTTGGGTCACTCCCCCAGTGACCCACCTCCAACCAAGCCCTACCTCCAACAGCATATTCAGCTACTGAACTCACTGAAAGATGAACCCACTGATGAGTGTATCCCTGCCATGACCCAATCACCACCCAAACACATAAAGCTGAGGGGTCACATTTTGCTCCCTAAGAGTCAAAACAGGACAAGGTAGAGCTCATACATGTATCCCAGAAACAAGGATGATGGGCTAAAGTATGTGATCACAGGGAAAGTAAACCCAGTTCATAAAAAGGATGCTCCTGAGCAGGACCAATGTAGTGGTTAAATTTGGTTTGCCAATTGGATTCACTTGGGATTAGTGTAGTATTAACAGTGCACACTTCTGGATATCTCTGGGTAGGTCATGGAGGGGTGACCTTAGGGTCTACATCTGGTCTTTCACCCATTCCTGTCATTGTTTCCGCACTCTGCTTCTAAGCCACTGGGAGCCAAATAGCTTTGCCCCACCATGTCTTTCCACAATGATGCTTCTACCCTAGGCCCATCTAACCATAGACTGAATTGCCTTAGAAGATGAGCCAAATTAAACCTTTTCTCCTTGTGAGTGTTGGGTATTGTGTCCAGCACCTGGGAAGATGACTAATTTAGCCAGTGTCCTCTAATGACTGCTGGTTCCTCAATGAAAGCTTGTTGTGTTTAGCTGCTCAGTAGACCCCACCACACACTTCCACCTCAAGGCCTGTGGTGTCTCAGACTTAAAGTAACCAGGCTAAAACAAGGCACCGGAACTGTGAGCCACAATAAATTTTTTAGCCTTTGAATTTTATTTTCTCAGGTATTTTGTTACAACAAAGTAAAGTAGCGTGGCATTTCATTCATTTATTTACCAAAAATATGAAAAAACAGCATTTACTGAGATACTCTAAAAGGAGTATAAGGCAGGAGTTGAACTCTCCACTGTCAGAACTGCAAAGCAAAAGCTTTCTTAAGTACTTAAATTAACAAACAGAATATTGTCAGTTACACCAAACTCCAAATATGCAGGTTGTTTCCAGAAGCACTGGAACAACTTCAACAAATATTTTCTTTGCTTTCACAAAGATAATACTTCATGAAAAAATAACCACAGAAAGAAAAATCAGACTCTATTTAGTGTTTCCTTTAGAAAATGTAAATGAATCCATTGGTGTAACAATTTGTAAAAACTGAGCTGAGATTTAATATTATGCTTCTATCCCATCTCATTATTTATGTATATATTTGTTTGTTTGTTTGTTTTGGATTGAAGATCAGACTCATGACTTTGTATTTAGCAGGCAGGCATTGTGCTGCTGTGTTGCCAACCTATATTCCCTGCTATTTTAACATTGTGTAGTGGCACCAACAAATAAGATTGAGCATAAATAGAAACAAGGAAAGAAAGGATGAGAGAAATAAATAAGAAAGAACTAAAGATGGAGTGGAGGAAGGGAGAAAGGGAAGAACAGAGGCACAGAAGGAAGGAGCAAGGGAAGGAAAAAGGCCACCGAGAGCTCTGGGCTGGTGTGACCCAGGAGCAGGAGCGCATGGCTGCCTGTCAGCACTGAGCTCTTCTCTCTCTTTTGAGTATTCTTCACACTGGGAGTCCCAGCTCCCCAAAGTAAAAAATAAATACAGAACCTCCGGTGTCTCTGCCCAAGCATTTTTTATCAGCTCCACCAAAAGGCTACAGGCCCAAGGGTGTTTATATGGAGGAAAGATCTTCGGCTGAGAACCCTCCTGGCTGCCTATCTCCTCACTGGTTCTTCCTAACATCTTATCTTGGTCCCCTGTACAAAAAGAACTATGATAAATTCCTGTGTGTTTTCTTTTGTTTATCCTTTTCCTGTGCCATTGCATTGAGGCTAGAGGAGCACACACTGTTACCTAACTCCTTCCTGCTGTGTAGGATTTCTTGAAAAATATCATAGACTTAGAATGCATGCTCTCCAGCCTCCTGCAATTTGAACACAATATTTCAGTATTTGTCCTAGTACTACATGCTGCAATGAGTACTCAATAAGCTAAGGTCAACAAAAAATAGATAATAAATCTATTTGTTACATGACATCAGATGGGTTATTTAAAGTTTGAAACACTATCCCTTCTCAGTGTTCTGTTCTGCTCCTCTCTACTTAGACTCAACCAAATAGAAATAATATAATAATTTACAATAGACGTATCTCATATAAGTGTATATACATGGATATATATATATATATGCATATATGTTACATGCATGTACATATTAAATAACATATATATCTTTGCCAATGTTTTCAGCAAACATTTGAGCAGTTTGGACGATTCAAGGGAATTCAAGCCATCAAAGTGGAAAGAAGTCCCTTTTACTTTCATGATCCTCAATTAAGGGGATCAATAAAATAGCTGTCACATTATGGAAGACCATTAAAATCTGCTAATTAGTCCAAAGTAAAGCTCTTCAAAGCTTGGGGTATATTTATTGTACTTCATTTTCTACCATTAGCAGTTAGGAAACTGAAAAGCTTTCATTTTTAATTATACTCATGTCTAATTAATGCAATACTGCCCGCGCCTTGTTTTTATCATAAAGCAGTTACACATAACACCCGCAATCACCAACAGTGGGAAGGCACCAGCATCAAGCCCTCCAGACTAAATTAGGACTCATCTCACTGAATTTGGAGCCATTATGTATCCTTGACCTCAGATGTTCTGAACTGTAGACAGTGTGGGTTAATTAGCAGTTTATAAAAACTCTGAAAAGAGAATTCTGCTATGCATGAGATAGTGAATATAAAGTATCAGTCAGCTAGGAAAATGGTTTCAGAGTCCAAAGGTTTTGCAGCAATCCTGTATTGAGGACTGCTGCTAATCCCCATACTTTACTGTGATTACATTCAAAGCTATTCTTTCATTTATATTATCTTTAGTGCTTCTCAAAAAAAAAAAAAAGAATATAATCTACATAACCCTTGAATTTTCAAATGTCTGAATGGAAAAACAAAAAAACTTTAAAAATACTTGTTGACCTTTTTCTTTCAGTAATACTATGAGCTCTAATTCAGAATTAATTTTTGAGTGTTGCCTCCCCTTTTATGCCATTTATCATAAAACACACACCACTATGCATTTAATTAACACAATCTGAAGTGCAAACTAGGGCCAAAGTGACTAGAAATACAATACTTAAGGGACATTGCCAAGTAACTCAGAAAACAAGCAAGAAAACCAACACAAGCAAAAATGAAGTATTCAAACTATAAAATGGCAATAAGAGAAAATTACCCCCTCCCTGAGTTGTCAAAGAGACTCTCACAGAGTTGTGAGAGAAGGTATCTCTAAGGTCTTTGATGAAGTCCTTGAAGATTTAGAAAGGAAAGGAGACCACAGGGACAATGATCAAAAATTACTAAGATTTTATATATATATATTCAGCTTCCAAAATGAATGTAAGTATTATATATCATAAATATATATCAATAAAAAACAAATTTAAAAAAATAAATGAACCAGCAATAAGCCAGAGTGAGGATGTATGGGTAGATGGTAGTCACAAAGACAAGGGGTTGTAAAACCCATCACATTTCTGCATATCACCATGCCACCTTTGTTATGGTCATTCTGGGAGACTGAACTCATCAAAACTCCACCTTTATCAAATCACAAAAGTTTGTCCTGAAAGTTTCACACTCAAATGTCTGAATTGTTTTTCTAACTCGTAAAAATACAAGAATCTGTGGATACATGGATTAGTTCATTTCCGCATTGCTGATACAAAATACCTGACACCAGCAACTCAAAGGGGAAGGGATATAATTAGGCTCTAGATTCAAGGGCTTCATTCCATCGTCAGCTGGGTCCCAGACAGGAACATCATGGTGGAAGGATGTGGTAGATCAAAACTACTCATTCAGTGAGGGTCAGGAAACAGAGCAAGCAACTCGATACAGAATCCAAAGCCACATTTGCATGGCCCATCCAAACACACTTGAAATTGTCCTTTACTAATCTATGCAGAGCCCAACCCAATCAAGTTGACAGCTAAGCTTACCCACCATACCTTGTCATATAATGAGGATGTGATACTTAAACTTGGAGACAGAATGCCAGCGTGAGTCCTTTGGAAGAAAACAATAATGAATTGAGCAGAGGAATGGTAATATTAGTACAGTTGCCTTATTCACCACCATGGATTATTGAATGACAAAAACAGAATAACAAAGCATTCATTATGGGAAGGAAACTGTGAGATATGTCTTTCACTACTATTACGTGTCCATTATGGGTTTCTGTACAAATTTTAACAATTTTTCTTCCTGAGGACTATGATCTTGCCTTGAGTCAGACAAGATGAGGCAGAAGTAAGGAAAAGGATCTTGCCAGCAACACAAGCCAAAGAAAAATATGTAAAAGACAGGAAGTGTAGGAGAGAAGAAATAATAAACTTTAGGGAAAAAAATGCCAAGAAAAGGTTTTTTTTTCTTCAATCTACAGACTAAACTCATAAAGTATGGTTATGTATTTAGTACTGTCCATATCAGAGGAAAACTTAAAAATGAAATCTATGAACACTAAACTAGTAATACAAGTTGTCAAAAAATTTCTAGGGACAGCTGAGTGTGTAATTCCAGCATTCCAGAGGCTGAGACAAGAGAATTGCCACAAGGTCAAGTCTAGCCTGAGCTACATAGTGAGTTAAATGCCAGCCTGAACAACGTAGCAGACTCTGTCTCAAAAAAGGAAACTTCTGGGAAATACTGGCAACTTAGATACTTTTAATTTTATATCCCCTTCAAGGACTTTTCATCTAATTATGTCACTTTCAGTTTACTATTTTAAAGCACAATATACAGTTAAAATAATTTTTCTTTTCCACTGAACCATATTTTTCGTGATACAAAATGGTACCTACCTTGTCCTTTATTTTGTGAGTTTTGTACTTTTTGATCCCATGAAAGTGTTTGTAAACACTATGCCTGTTACTCTATGGTTGCCATTGTCCAAATGTCATTTTAGTCATAATTGAAACGTTAAAAAAAAAGCAAACTTGGAGAAGCCAGATGTCACCCTGCCTTTCCTATGAGCCAGCAAACAGCCATGGACAGAGAAGAGAAGCAGGAATCAGCCTGCCCCTGCAAGCCACCAGCATGCGGGCTGGGAGGCAAGCAAAGCCCCACCCACCCCACCCTATGTACGCAATCGGCTGATTTGGAGGAATGCAGACTGGGATGCTAGCAACTGAGGCGCAAAAACAACTTAATGCTTGTACTGATTGATTTTGCAGGCCTGGGGCTGGTAGTGTGAGCATCTGTTTAGTGGTTAATGATATACAATATAGCAGCTATGGGGGATTTCCTTCTGCTGTGTTTTTGAACTCCAATATTATTCTCACTTTTGTTTTGTTCTATTTTATTGTTTTGTTTTATTTCCTTCAAAATAATAAAAAAAGAAAATAAAACCAAAACTGAGGTTAGATTAGCAAGTGCATAGCAGATCTTTCCTATTTCTGATTCAGAAATGTTATTGATACTTACCTATTATTTTATTATCCAGGAAGCTTTCTTGTAACTTTCATTTCCATGTGATTTTAATAGATAACTTTTAAAATAAATTCTGAATCAATGTAGAATATAATAATCTATGATTCAAAAGTTGAATTATGCTTAGAATGGGCTTGCCGGGCAGCATTTTGTACTATGAATTTTAATATTCACCTTAATTCAATAAGTAAATTAGCAAAAGTATATAAAAAGCAATTTTTAAAAGTAGCACATCTTTACCTAAATAAAGAAAATCAGTTGTCATTTCTATGTATCAAAGGAGCTGAAATGTAGATGCAGGTGTGTACTTACGTGTGTAAATGACAGTACTAGCATTTGTAAACATGGCTTTTGTTAAAAAAATAAGGCAATGTCTTATGACAGTTTTTCTGGAAGCAAGCAGACATTACTAAATACATATATACATATAATTTAATCTTAAAAGTTTTTTAGATTGATAGTGAAATTACACATATTTTAAAAATGACAAAGTCTGATCTGTGTGATTATATTACAAGACAGTGGTAGATTAGATACATCCTTGTGCTGTGTCAAAATATGGACACTAATCTGTTTCTTTTTTAAAAATTTTTTAATAAGTGTGTTTCAGTCTTTTAATACAGACTCAGTTTTAAGTATCTGGACTTCTGAGAAAGAGGTATTAGTATGCATAAACAGATTTTTCTTTGAAAAACAGATGATTGGATACATTAATTTTATTTTATTTTATTTTTTCAGTACCAGGGATCGAACTCATGACTGCGTGCTTGCAAGGCGGGCACTTATGCTGCTGAGCTAAATCCCCAGCCCCTAATTTTATTTTTAAAACTGTTTTGATGGTGAACAAAGCTGAACCTTTTCTTTTTCATAGATTTCATTGTTTGGCTATAGTTCTGCCAAGAAATTTTCCGATAATATGAAGAATGTTGAAATTTCTGCTCCAAGATTTTAAAACAGTTCAAGAGCCCAAATTTGTATCTTTAAATTATATTAGCATCATTTCATTGTTTGAGAACTCCATGGCACCGTCAGAGGGCTTAATGTCTTCTTATCAAGAAGCCAATAATGTTAAATAACATAAAAGCCCGAGTGACACACAAAAACGTGAACAAAATAAGCATCAATTTTGTGCAGATTTTAGTAAAAACTAAGAAACACAGTCTCAAGGGCCGAGAGCTATCAAAATATTTTCCTGGCTGAGCATGTACTGCGAGAGCTAGATTAAGGCTGAACAGACTGTGGAATATTTTAGGAAATGAAGTCCTTCTGGCTACAGCACATTGAGTGGGAGAGACAGAAAGAGATGAAGGCTAAGATATCATCTGTAGAGAGACGATGCTCTTTACCTTAGGAGCAAATGGAATCTGTTGAAGAGTTGTGGGCTGGTATGTTCAGATCAATCTGCCTAACATGAGAAGATTTGAACAACAGGGGAAAAATGGATGAGGAAACCAGACAGGAAGCTAGTGGTCTAAGAGATGAATGGAAATAGCGTGGAGCAGATTGGACATCAAAGAGGAGAGAGACCAACTCAGAAACTCTGGCTCGCCCTCCACAGAAAATGTTACCTTCGGGATGTCCATGCTTTCCATAGCAGATCAATCTTATGAGTATGCCATCGACCTTGGAATTTTTATTTATATCTTTCTAATCTTCCAACTACTACAGTTATGCCCAAGTCTGCCTTAGGTGCAGTAATGACCAGGTTTCTACGTGATCGTTTTCAAGGCTCTATCACAAGAGACTTCATCAACATATTCTGATCCTATCACTGCCTGTTTAGAAAACTTTCCAACAGGACTCTATGAGACATAAGGATTCTAATTACTTTGTGCTGTATGTTTTAAAACTTGTAACCCTCAACTTCATGTTACATCTGCGTTGAACTGTCCTAAAACCCTCTCCTCACACATTGGACAGTGTTCCTATTCGATCCCCCGCCTCGGGGTACACTATTCCCTCTGCCTGGATCACTCAATCCTTCACATGCCAGCTTCACGTGCAGGCTAAATGACTCCTACGAAACCTGCACTTCTCAGTGTCAGTGTCACTTTTGTCCTTGGGAATCCTTCATCTCTGGCCTCTATGAGTCACCTGTGCTTTGTTCTTCGTAAAACTCTGTGACTGCCACAAGATTTACCATCCTAAGTGACACTGCTCGTTTATAGTCCTAGCTTCTTGAAGGTGGAAAATGTATTTACTCATGCTTTTATGTTCTGTAGTTTGGCACATAGTAAACCAGTCAGAATATCTTGTGATGAAACACTATTTTGCTTAAATGGTTATGTTTTGACCTGCGCTGTTTTGATGTTATGCCCTCTTTTATCTCAATCTCCTTTTTAAAATTATTTACTTTTTTATTTTTATCTTTTTGATTAAGGGAAAAATAAAAAATAGCAAGATACATTATAGTAACCTACTTTGATTTCCTTTTAACATGATTTGAAACCCTGTATTGCCCTCACCATCTTGTTTTGACTGATTTTCCCCTATTCTGCTTAGCTTGATAGTACCAAGTTCGAAAGTATAGGCAACAACTGTAAAGACAATAAGATTCATTATGACACCCATTCTGGTTGACTATTATCTTCTTTTAAAGTCCTGTAATGTCTCCAATGTTTTGGTTTTATTCTTTACTGTTTTGTTCAATTTTATTATAACTGATGATATAGGCAATTCTTCTTAAGATAGCAAGAGGCAGTATGGTAATCATTGTTGATCACCTTGTATTTTGTTTTTACATTATGTATTATGTCCATCCTTTTGATTTGACTGACTCTGTTCTGATATGCTGCATTTGGTTTTACTCTCTTCAAAAAAAGTAATAAGAACTGTGGGAGTAATAAAACCCAAAATGTGTAATTGTCATTGTACAAAAGAAAAGAAAGTGCTCTAAAGGTTATAACTGCATATATGTTTAAGTGTATAAGATTGATAACCATATTACTGAGTTTTGTTGGATCATTGAGCAGAACTGTTTGCAGTCTCACTGTTTGAAAGTCCACTTTATATGCTTTAATTTTGTAACTTGAACATCTAGGTCTAAGATGAAAATATGTAATCTAATAACTAGTGATTTCTTACTGTTTATTTTTTAAATTTTGTATTACTTGTACACTTTTTCTGTTTTTTTTTCTTTTTCTCCTTAAATAAAATTTTAAAAAAAGAAAAACTTGATAAATGATGAAATACATGAATAATACCATGAAAACTAAATTTAATTGCAGATTTACTTCTTAACAGCTACACTGTCTTAGTCAACTCACCAACCAGCCTTGTAAACTTTAATTTCTGTACCCTTAAAAGTGAGATAATAAATTGGGCATGGTGGCATATGCCTATAACCCCATCACACAGCAGGCAGAGGCAGGAGAATCACTATAAGTTCCAAATTAACCTGGACCATGTAGTGAGACCTTGCCTCAAAATAAAAAATAAAAAAGAGACAAAAACACTTAAATCTGACTCAAAATTGTAGAACTGTCAATTGAAAATAAAGCAGTGAACACAATTTTGAAACTTTAAATGAATTAATATATAAGATGCACTATATTTACCTTCTTGATTACCTAGTTTCCTTTTCTGTAAAATAAGGATAATTTCAGAGATACTAGAATTTAATAGGTGCTAATAAATGGGTGAATGAGTGATACAATGAATGCCAAATAAATCTCTCTAAATTGTTTTCCTTCAGCAGTGAAACTTTGAAAGTATCTTGCTTGAGAACTTTTAAAACTTCACTACTAAAATCTTTATTACTCCATACTCTGCAAATCCTGATTGTTATCAGTATTACTCATTACACTGTAATTTATTCAACCTCAAGAACAGAAAAAGAAAACACTCTCATCTCTCCCTATTTGAAAATGAACTGCTTCTCACAAGTAAAAGCTAATGGCAAAAATACAATGCACCGTTCCTTTCCTGTGTTTTTTGTCCATTCTCTCCATCTAAACACCCTCTGTGCCTTACTTCTCTCATGCTTTCAAATATTCAACTTCTTGAAATATAACATACACCGCATAAAATATATTTGGCTAATTAACTAGCACAGCAAATATAAGAAAACAGCAGACAAAAATCATGTTCCACACAAGACACTGGCCAAATGCACAATCTAGAAAACAGTCTAAGGACAGAGGGTTGAGCTGCTCCTGCTCTGTTTGTCTGTAAAGCCAGCTTAGACATGAATTCAGCGGCATGTGTAAGGCCAGCAAGGGACTTCGACCCTGTGCTGGTGCCAGGCCTCTCCCATCAGCCACCCTCTGGTCCACCCAGTGACAGAGATGTGCTCAGTAAAGGAAGGCAGGGTGAGACACATTTCACGTGCTCCTGTCATCTCTGTTCACTCTGTGAGTGGAACTTCTTAGAAAGCTTGTAAAGACGAAAACCAACTTGCCAGTTTCCCTTTCCTTTCAGAGAAATGCCTTAGAGCACTCAGTGTTAACCACAATATTCATCACGATGCCAATTTACACATCACACTCTGTATTTCAAATTCTTAACCCAATTTTATACCTGTTTCCCACGAAACATGATTGATGTTGATTCTGTGTATAAACTACATCTTTGAATTCTCACCAGTTTCAAGAAACAATGAAAAAAATGTAAAAGAGAGAGAAAAGATGATCATCAGAGATAAAAGACTCCAAATGAACAATTTTTTAAAATGATATTTGCCATCATTATGCATCATCATGATGCATCTTTTAAAATACAGGTTCATTAAGACTCTCAAAATCCTGTAGGAGAGAAATTGTGTAAATATCTCTGTTTAGAAAAAGTCTAGATTAGCGGACTGAGATACAGGGAAAAAGAGATCCAAGAATTCCCCCTGCTTTCCCCAGGCTAGCTCCAAAGTCCACAAATGGACCCTCAGTTATTCACAAAATGCAGTTTTGTGCATTATCAGGCCTCATATGGGTTACACACAAGCTATCTTGGGAGGTGAGCTAACCTCTGTGTAAAATACCCATATATGTGTGTCTAGCTTTGTAAGACATGCATCTTTTAAATACTTATTTAATTCTGATAAAACTCGACTCACCTGGTTCAGACAGAGTAATAAATATATCAAAGGCCCAAGGATAACACCCATATTAATTTCAATATAACCTAATTAATTTAGCACATTTCTTGAATGCCACAAATTGACAATATTCCCTCAGAGAGATGGTTGAATATTCCCTTATTTTTCCCCCACTCACTTATGTTCACTCACAAAAATTGCCTCAGTACCAAATCTGCACTCCCTAAAGCGTACTCCTCTCCACCCACTAGACTGCTAACACTTACTTGTTCAACTCCTCCTCTGTGTTCTATAAAATAGCAACTTCTGTCTGAGTCTTTCATCCTCCTCTTGCTGCCCACCTGGCCTTGGCACTCTCTCCCTGGTTTCTGATTCATCATTACAAAACCAGAAAAGCCTGTCTAGCAAGCCAAGATGTTCTTTGGAAAATAAAGAAAAAAAGATTATCTTCTTTAAAGACCTGAAAGAAAAGACAGAAAAAAAACTCTGCTATGCAAATTCTTTTCTCCCAAGGAAATTCTTAAATTTTTCACCATGCAATAAGGGCAACCTTCAGTGGTGTTTGTGGTTGTAAATAAAGCTGTTTGATTTTAGGTTTTATGAGATAATTTGTATCTAGATAGAAAGTAAAACTGAAAGTGAGTAAAAGAACATTTAAAAAGTATTACACACAAAAAACAGTATGTTCTAAAAATAAATATAAAGGATGGGAAAGAAAATGAGTATTATATAAATTAGTATTAAAGACATTGAAAACTGAGAATAAGATGAAAAATTCTGGCTTCAGCTCTTCAGACACTTGCACTGAGAAGAAATAGGATACAATATCTTTGGCTTCAAGAGAAAGTGGCTGGAAACATTAGGGAAGTCAATAAATTCGGATATTAAAAGAAACATCACAATATAGTACTCTGAAACACAAGTTTTCTATTGGAAGTCGGTGACTTTTCCAACAAAGAAATAATTACAGGAATTGGAACCACTTGAAAAAGAGTATTACATACTTCACCCATGTGTGATTCTTAGTGATATAAACTGTATTTAGTATTCTTGATTTGATTTTGTTATATTATTCTTTGATTTTCCCCAAATCTTTTCCCCAGACTCAATTTCCAGAAAACCTAGATAGATTTCATGTTAATCACGTTTTGGGGGTGTTTAAATCTTCAGGCTGACATATAAGCCTTATAGGCAGATTTTATGTATATTTTATAATGAAAGTTTTGCATACAGAAACCAACACTATAGCGTTTACTTAAAGATTCTTCTTTTATTCCTGCCATATCATTGTAGTAAAAATAATTATGCAAGCACTCAGTAAAAGGAAGGACCATGAGGAGTGGGCACAAAGATGTTCGACCTCAAGAAAGACAATGCAATGAATTCATGGAACAATAAAACAGAGATCAAACTGCATGGGATCCCAGGCTCTTCCAACTGTGAACACTCAAGAGCTGGAAAAAATGAGTTACCTTATCTACAAAACAGGGAAGCTGAATTGCAAGCCACTAATCCATTTCTAGGGTGACCAGTTGGCCCCAATTTGTCTAGGACCATCCCATCTTTAACATGGAAAGTTCAGTAGCCCAAGAATCCCCTCAGGGCCAGGCAAATTGGGATGATTAACAAACAAGTACAAGGTTACACTTCTCAAAGCCACATATAAAAGCATAAACCACATTTGGATATTAAAAAAAAAATACAGGGATTTTTTTGCTTTTGGCACTGAAAAGATAAATTATTAATATTTTAAATTTATTTGTTCTTTATATTTCAATACCAAATAGCACAAAGCAACATAGAGTTCTTAGAAGGCATGCAAAGACAAAGAATATGTTGTCTTATGTGTATAACTGATAAGAATTGTTGGAAGAAGCCAAACTTTATGTATGGAACTAAAGGCTGCTTCATTATGCAATTTTATGTGTAATAATCTTTTATGAACATATAGTTGACTTAAATTTGATGATTATTAAAGGGATATAGAAAACCCTACCCACCTTGTTAAATGAACAAGTAGGAGCAACAGAAGAGGAGTGGAGGAGGAGACAGAGGAGAAGGATGGGCTGAGGGAAACAGAAATGAGAAGCATTATGGAAGTTATCAAGTACTCTTTGAACATGAGAAGTAAAATAATTCACTAATTCTTTGCTGCCTCTAATGTCTCAACTTAATTTTTTAATCTTAATTTTTTAGATAAAAAATAGTTACATACCAATAAAAGTAACTATGACTGTATAATTTTAAAAGTTTGTGATAAATTATTCAGACTATGTGAGTTAATTATTCTAACCTGTTTACATGTTTTAGCCTCACATAATTAATGAAAAGAATGTTATTTTTAGACTAATTCCTTAGAGATTAAAAAAGATCAAGGAATTTTCTAAAAACATTTACTACTTCAAATATTATTCACATGGTAATCAATGGCAAATTGTTTTTAACCTTAAGAATATTTAATAATCTTGATTATCTCGATAATACAGTGTGCTGTAGTTTGGGTAAAATTAACTTTGCATATTTATTTATTGGGGGACAGTACCTCATACATCCCAGGCAAGTGTTCTGCCTCTGAGCTATCTCCTCAACTCCTTAAAAGTTGAACAAAATCTTTTGCAATTGTCAATTCAATTCATTAAATATGAATCTTAAAAAATGTAGTAGTGTAATTTGGAAGAATTTCTCATGCATTCTTTCTTAAAAATTACAATTTTCATCTTGCACACACTGAACCACTGAATATTCACATAGTAGGCTAAAAATACATATTTTTTATCACACTAAAATGCAAGATGCTGTATGATCTATGGCTTAGATCATTAAATATGAAGCAGTTTCTTGCTTTAGATTGTTGCAATCACATATCTATTCAAATCTTTACCTGTGTCTTAATTTGTTTTCATAAATATTTGCACTGATATCCTATTATTTCTCGTGCCTGAGAATTTTCCATATTAAGTTCCCCATCTTGTCTAATATTCCACACCAAAACTAATCAAACTTGTTACCTCTTTTCTATAGGTAACAATAAAAAAGTGTTTTTTTCTTACTCCTTATCTTAAAAACCTTAGAAAATATAGTAACTCTAAGTTCTTAAAAAATATGGAAAGGACATTTATAATTCTTAAAACTAAAACAAGTTAAGCAAATGACCACCAAAAACCCCGTTCTTATTTCACAGAAGTAGTGAGATTAACAATTAATCCAATGCTACAACACCTCTTTTGCAACCATAAAAGGGAATTTGAATATATTCACTATTAGGAAACTCCATCGGCTTCATTTTATAACTGGGATAAATAAACAAGCCACAGTTGTCTGAGAAGTGACTCAGGTCCACAGTGCATGGCAATCTATTGACTACAGACTGTGGTCCCCCCCCCCCCCCCGTCCAAGTGCCATTTTTCCCTTTCCCAGAGCACATTTTCTCAAGGTTACCAATCCACTTAGCTTTTTTCCCCCCTCTAAAGACTGAATGGAAGAGTCTATTTCAAGGCTTTTAAAAACAAGTAGGTCATAGAACCAAAGCAAGACTCCAACTATGTCTGAAGGAAGATTGGAAAACAAAACTAAGGAAATTAAAAGTTTATCGGGATGGTATCTTCATTCTTCTCTTTCTGCATAGATGGGATTTCCCAGCTTCTTTCTCTTCATTGTGGGTATAGCTAACCACACTCCCAACTTTATGCGCTACAATCATGTGGCCCCACTTTGTTATCTCTCAATGGTACCTCCAATTCCTGCGAAGTAAACCTGGTTGGTTTTTTAGTTAAATTTTTCACTTTTTATTCAATTCAGTATTGCTACAGGAGGGAAAGAAAGTTGAAAGTAAAAATATTAGAGAATAAAATAGGTAAATAAAGGAGGCTCAAAGCCATGTAATTCTTACACGCTCAATATTATGATTATCTATGTGGGAGAATACGAAAAAGTTTTCCATTCTTGGCTACATTATAAACTCAACAAAGACAAATATATCTGAAATAATTAGAAAAAGCACTATGTAATTTGCAGTTGAATCATGGCATATAAATATTGTTTATGTGTTGTAAGACTAGGTATGAGGATAGATCATTTAGGATAAATCTTAATAAACAGAAAATAACTACTTAGGAATAATTCTGTTTTACTATCTACATGATGGTAAAAGAATACCAAATAATACACAACACACAGAACTAAACTTCAATAAAATAAATGATGTTATTTACTTACAGTAAGTAGCAACTGGATTTGTAAATCTATTAAATATCCATTAATATACTTCCTAACAATTCATAGCAAATTTGTACTCATCTGAAGTTACTTTGATCAGACCTGTTGATTCTTTCACCATTTAGAGTTTGTCATCTTCAGCAGATGGTAACTTTGCTCCCAGCATGCATCTGGTCCTGATTGTGCTAACATAAGGGATATGCTTTCACAGCTTTTTATTAGTGTAAGGCTCTGGGAGGATAATGATCTTTCCACTCCTAAAATAATCAACTAGATCATGAAGCATGGATCACAACAGGGAAAAGGACAGCTACATATCCCATGTTTAATTTAGTGCAATTAATTAAATAAATCTTAAAGGTTTTAAATGGCTAGGAAACACAGTATACTTGGCTCATGCTATAATGAGAACTTGTTTTTTCTGTTAGGCTGAGGAATATAACTTCATACTCAAAAAATATTTCATAGTGGTATTTTTTTTAAATCTCTGTATATATTCAACACTCCTTGATTACAAGAAATACCACTCTTCCTTTTTGAAAGGAAACACATTTTGTGTTTGTTTGGTTCATTGGTTGGCTTTTGTTTGTTTACTGTGTTTTTCTGGGTAATAGAAATTGAACTCAGGACCTCACACCTACCAGGCACTGCACAACATGTTCTGATTATATCAAAGAAAATACATTTGTTTTAAAATTGCTATTTAAGTGCTCTAGAAGCCAAGCTTGAATTTGTACATTCAAAAAATTGTATCAATTTATCAAATTATTAATCAGATTGAAGATATGATATATTCTGAATTGTAATACCAAGTGGGGTATGTCTTCTAGAACACATCAAAATGATTCTCTTGGTAGTAGTTTAATCTTCAATTTTCACACAACAATACAAAATTATTAATCAAGCTACTTCTCTAAAATGTTATACCAATTGTCCTTAAATACAGAAAGATGGTCATTGTTTTTCTTTTTATTCTGATCATATCTACTACATTTATTCCAATTTCAGTAATATAGATATAACTATTTTCTATTTTAAATGCACAATTTTAATTCTCAGACATGGTCTTTTCCTGTCACTTTTTTAGCTAATTTGTAAATTTGTATCCAATACAGTTACTAAAAATATTTTTTAAAAAATTAAAACTTAGATATTGATTCTGAACATCCAATTTCTTAATCACTGAGATGGAAAAAAGTATCAAAGAATTTTATAAATTGTTATTTTAACTTAACTTTGAGGTCATTATTTCCTGGGTAGTAAATGAATAATGGACAATTTTTACCATGAAAAAGCATTTATTTCATAGGGTATATTTCCTTGTAAGAATGCTTCTGAGTTAAGATAATCATTGAATGATTACTCTTTACTAATTTTCCTACTTATTATTACAAGTACAGCATTTTCAGTTCTTGGCAGTGGATTTCCTCTTAACGGATGAGAATCCTTTCATGAATACAATTCTTTGAATTTTCTATAGAGTACCTGAGACCCAGGCTGAGCCCCTGGTCACCTGCCAAGAGTTAAGGCACGGGAATGAAACAGACAGAGACCGAAATAACCATGCAATATGGGGTACTGGGATGGTCAAAGTCCGATGAGGACAGAGACCAAGAGGCTCTCGGTGCTGGTGCCAACTACCCTTACTGGAATTTCAACAGAAGTCATGAGCTTGGGTGGGAGGAAGGGAAATGCAGGCGCAGGCAGGGCTTGTGCAGTGGGCACAGCATTCTAGCATGTCTTCCAGGGCAGCAGCTCAAAGTTAGTAAGTAACCTGCTTAGCAGTTACTAAGGCTGTTGGTCTGGGAAAATAGTTCAGACGAGAACTGTACCTTCCTCAGCTGCAGTGTGTATCCAGGTTTGAGGCCCCAGGCATTAGAGGCTGTTTGCTGGCCTCTGTCCTGGCAAAGAGCATGGAGTGGGTTTCACCCAAGACACCAAAAGGAGCCTCTCCTGACCACCTAAGCCTTGGACTTTCTCTCTCATAGTAATATTTGCCAATTATAAAGCAATCACAGCCTTTCCTGATCAGCTTTGAGGTGGTCTCCTACAATACAGGAAAATTTTTAAAGAGATTAGCAAATTAGATAAAATTTATATGACTTCAGGTTTTCCTTTAACCACTTCACACTCTACTAAAAGTCTCCGTTACATGAGTAATGGCTACATTCGGACTCCGCTTACTTTGTAGAAGCCTGAGCGAGCCATTCAGCAAACAAGAAAATTTTTCCTTTGCTGCTTTCAAGTCTTTGTTCGGATCTGAATCTATTAGAATTCATACTTTGGTCATACTGCTGCTTTTTCTTCCAAGTTAGATCAGGTAGGCACTCCGATTATACAACTCAGAGGAGAGTTAAGGCAGGAAAATAACACACAGGATCATTTACCCGAAGTCCATCCATGTCTCTCTCCACTGATGCATGCAGCTAGCATTACCAGTGCCTGCTATGTGGCTTGCTGTGTGCTTGACCCTAAAACTGCAAAGAGAACAATTCAAGACATAATTCTGAAGCCAAGTAGAGTCAGCACTGAGGGCTACGTAGTAGGGCATAGAACACAGGCTAACCCAGGAGTGTTAAAGAAGGAGCATATAACCTAAAATCTGAAGCTTCAAACAAAACGAGCTGAAAAAAGAGTTAATATTAAAATAGAGGTCCAGGAAAGAATTAGTATGTAAGGTTGGCAGGGGAAACAGGAAAGAGGTGTAGACAGTCACGAATCAAGAGAAAACAGCGTAGTTCCTAGGGACAAATAGAAGTCCATTTGCCCTTAAGTTTGGAATTCAGGCAGGAAGTGGTCAGAGATAATGCTGGAGAAGTAAGCAGGCTGCAGATCATTCTGGGTGGTATTTGTCGTAGGAAGTAATTTGGTGGGGTTTTTCCCATTCATAACAAATCCACCCTGGGTTTACCTCAGTTTATTATATAGTTCATCACCTTAAACTCGATGTATTTTACCTAGAAACGCACGAGATCCTGCTGGAATGCTAAAAATTGCACTAAGAAATATTAAACCAGTATAAACTGCTCACCAGCCAGACTAAGCTGATTTTATATAGTAGACAATGTGTCCAGGGGTGGGTTAGTGCTGAAATTCCTTAAATCCAGAAGACTAAAGTTAGTGTGTACAGAGAATAATTATGATACAAAAAGGTCACCCAAAAGTCAGATGGGACAAGAGCATGGTAAAAGATACTTGGAAATTAAATATTAGTCAGTTCCCCCCCCCCAACAAAGAAAGATCTAGGTGTTAGAGTAGAAAAGTAAAATATATCCAAAAAATTTAGTAAAGGAGTACCTGTCTCTTAACCAGAGTTCTCCTAAAAGCATTGTTTGAGACAACTGTTTCTTGTAGATAAAAAAATTTTGGGAAATATCACTGCAGGGCCAGAAGAGCAGTAAAGGCAAAGTAAAATAGGAAAAGATGAAAAGTCCATAGAAGGATATGTTACCTAGTTGACCTCAGCTATATTTAACTGGTGATTAAGCTTGGAGAGTGGGGTGCTGCTAAGGAGAATTAGTAAAGGTATCCAGAACAGTCGGTCAAGGAGCCAAAAAGGAACCATTTATCCACTGGGTCTCTAATTAGTCAGCAATAGCTCCCTGGATATGAACTCCCTTACACATTAGACCCCCCATACAAGGGTTCCGAAAGAATCCCCAAGATTGTCAAGCACTGCTGAGTCAGAGAAGTGCCTGGGCAGAAGTGAAAGGCAGGTGTATGCATGATGCCAAAGTGCATCTCCCCAGAGCTGGGCGAAGCCTGGATAAAATTGTCTAACAAAAGTGATGCTAACATTCTGAGGTTAGACAAAGGGATTTGATATAACCAGAAATATTGACAGCCAATACAGGTGGGGAGCTTCATCCAAGAGGTACCAGTGATTGAACACAGCCATTGGCTTGGACCAGGCAGATGATTAGTGTGGGGTTCATACCAAGGAAGGGCTTGCAAGTTTATGAAATGGGGACATATGTTCTCTGGGGAGTTTGCTGTAAAAGATGCATTAAAATAAGCCCAGGAGTACATTTGCATTTAGGTGGAATTTGAAAAAATCTGATGCAAACAAGTGTAAAAAAATATGTTCAAATAGAGAAATATGTGCAGTAAGCCCGATAAGGAATAGCAAAGCACTGGCTTGATACAGCCCTTTGTGGTACCCCGGAAATAGCAGACAGCAGAGGGCACCACAGGAAGTAAACAGAGGGCTGAAGGGCAGTGTAGAGAAGATACCAGTGGGGAAAACAGTGGGGCAAACTGTTTGCTTCAAACCACTGCTTCAGCCCTAGACTGAGTGCACTGACGACGTAAGTGAACTTTGACATTATGACGCACTTCCTGACATTGCCTGGGATTTACTTGTCAGGAATTGAAGGAAGATTTGAATATCTGAAAGCATTTACTGCCCACATTAGCCAATGCCACCGATAAGATGGTTTTCTTTTCTTGTCCTTTCAATCAAAACATAAGCCATCTGAAGTAACAGGAGAGGGGGGCCTGGGAGAGGCTTTTGACAACCTGGGAACTCCTACTGTATTCATCTGTGCCTGCCGAACTGAGGCTTGCTCGGCTGTGCTTGCCCTCAGAGAAAGGCCTGTTAAACTAGAGCAGAGGGCTGGCAGACCTCACACATCACCGTCATGGCCTACTTTTGCTGCTGTGCTTGCTTGCCTGCTTGGCCTGCATGTGCTCAGGCCTCATGTCTGAATGTCACATCCTCACGGGGCCCTCATGCTGGGTATGAGTGCCAAGCCCTGCCTCATCCCCTGCTCTTGGGTTCTGTTGCAGACCAAGCCAGCTTCCCAGCTTCTCTCTGCCAAACTGAGAGAGGCCCTGCCTGTAAACCCTAGCTACACCTTCGTTTGTGCTGTTTGCTTGGGCTGCTGGTCTGGAACTTTATGTCATTGGCTGTGTTGGTAAATGTTTTATGTTCTGTGGGGCTTTTTAAGAATTAAAAGACTGTTTTATATGATGAAAAGGCGAGAAAATCACCAAATCAAACAATGAATTGGAGCATTTACCTTTCTGTGAGAAAGTCTCCGTAGTATTTGCATAGCCACAAAGAGATGCTTTACAATTAGATACAGGGAAAATAATCTGAAGTATATTTAAGAACATCTTGTAGGGCCAGGGATTTAGCTCAGCAGCACAAGCGCTTGCTTGGCAAGCGCAAGGTCATGTGTTCAATCCCTGGTACAAAAAAAAAAAAAAAAAAAGAACATCTTGAATTTTGTTGAAATTTGAGCTATTTTGAACTCTGAGTGAGAATTGAAGGGTCAGTTCAGTTTATTTGTCAACATAGCATTTAAATTGACAATTCTCTTCTTAACTTCCTCTTATAACTAATCCTCCCATTTAGAACATTGTGACATACAAGGTATCCGCTTATCAGCTAGGGCACGTGTCCTTTCTTCTGTATGTATTTTGGCCATCCCTTCCTATAAAAACTACTAGAATTAACCTACTTATCAAGGCTTCCAAATTTTTAGTTGCATCGTCTTTTTATTATACAGTTGTGATTATTATTTTAGATAAAAGTCTCATTAAATTTATGAGTTCCAAGAACTTGTCCAATGTTATGGGTTGACATTTCATGTTATTCATAGCATCTCTCAAAGAATAAATGTTTTAAATTTTTATATTGCTCTTTTGTTAAATTTATCTTTTTTGTTGTTTTTGCTTATGGTGTTATTTCTGAGAAACTATGGAACAATCCATGGTCACAAAACCTATAGATTATCATCTTTTCTTTTCTTTTTCAGTTTTAGCTAGACTACTTTTTGATTTGATATTTGTATCTGCTATGAAACTACCATTCAGTTGTATCACTTTATATATGAGTACTGAATTGTTTCAACAACACCTCTTGAACAGCCTCTGTTTCAATGAGCCACAGAGGTAATTCTAATAATGTATGTCATGTTTGGGGAACACCAAAAAGCTCCATGGTAAATATTCTCTTCAGTTACAGAAAGACCAAAGTACAGCAATGGGATGCTCCATTACAGAAAATTATTAGTGCCCTCTCAAAAATCATGAAGATCTGTCGGGGATTTAGCTCAGCAGCATAAGCACCTGCCCGGAAAGTTTGAAGTCATGAGTTTGATCTCCAGTACCAAAAAAACAAAATAAAACAAAAAAAAAAAATCATGAAGATCACTTAAGCACATATTGTATGTAACTCTACATTCATAGGCAGCAAAAGAATCAAAATAATTTTTTCATATATTCTTTCTGTATCCTTGCAAAGACAAATTAGTCTTATTTTGCAGTTCCTTATGTATGCAGCTGTTTTATTTAAGAGATAAATTTAATACTGTGAGTCAGCAAAATTCTTATGAAACCACTGGAAGACTGTTTATGCAAAAACAACAAATGTTGGGCATGTGAAAAAATACAATTTCTTCTCATTCTATTTCTTTTCGTCATTTTCAAAGAATAATGAGGGTATATTTTATAATTGAAGAAGTTGTGATGATGTGATGTCCCCCACAGCTCTATTATTATATTTTCAATCTGCCAGATTGAAAATGGATTATTTAAACTTAAATATAGTGATTGCCAAAGCCATCTGTTAAGCAACTGTGACGTTCATTAAAACAATTTTAAAATTTCTTACAATGTTTAGCATGTTGGACAGCTTCATTTAGCACCACATCACTGAAAAAAAAATAGCTTAGCCCATGTATTTCAATACTGGTACCATCAAGTGAATCTACTATATTGAAACTTAATTTTTCAATCTAATACAGTCTTAGGCAAATTTCTCAGTCAAAACTATTAGATAGACACAATGGCTTTTGCCACAAGTTCTCCCGTGATGAAAAAGGAATCTCAAAAACTGTAATTTATCCAAGGTCACAGAGCTAGAACTTGGTAACAAATTGGTCTTCAGAATCCAGAAGCCTGCTGCTTTTCACTGAGCTGGACAGTTTTGCCAAAGTGTGTTGTATTTATTTGTAATAAATCTATAAAAGTATCAAAGCAGGAAAATAGGCCCCACATAGAAATATAGGACAACTTTCTACATTCATAAATTACTTGACATAATATGCTCTACAAATCCAGTTTGCATTTTACATACACAGTTAATTGATATATATAGCAGTAACCATTTATTCCCTGAGCCAAAAATTCTAATGCAAGAAAAGGAATTCAGAGCGACAGAATAAGAGAAATGCCAGTCTCCATCTGGGCACAAAGGGAACATATTTCTCATTTATTTATCTAGGACAATCTTAATTTGCTTCTGTTGTCCAGCAAAATCACTAGCAATTTGTTCTTTACCCTGGAGACTGCACTGGGGTATCTAATGGTGCAGTGAGGTTGTCACCTCATCTGAACACAGGTAAGAGATGCACATCCTCCTCCAGGAAAGGGGTGACTACTTGGAACAGAAAGGCAGTGGGTCATGAGTGGGTGCTTGCCTGAGTCCTTTCCTGTCACTAGCTTCCTACAGGATGAAAAATATACCAGTCAAATTATTTGGGGGGATTAAGACATTGTGTCTCCTCATGACCAGAACTGGCAACAGCTTGGAATAAAATCCATTGTCAGGCATTGTTCTATGGACAGGTTGTGTATCCAAATATGATAAAATAATTACAGGCAGTCTGCAGGATAGTGAGAGTGCCTGAAAGGGCGTGAGCCATAGGTGTCGCCCTGAAGGAGCAAAGGGCATTTCATTGAGGCTCCTAATTAGTTTGAAATTAGCTGATGCAAACCTTCATTCTTCAACAAAGAATGACAAATTGGAGGACAGAGGAAAAGAAAGGTCTCAGTTTAGAATAATGGATGTTGATGACCATAGTGCTTCAAAATGCACTTGTGAGTTGCAAGAGGTGGTGCAAAACCTATAATCCTAGCAATTAGGAGGCTGAGACAGGTGGAGCCAGTCTGAGCTACACAGCAAAATCCTGGAGACAGACAGAGAGAGAGAGAGAGAGAGAGAGAGAGAGAGAGAGAGAGAGAACAAAAGCATTAATTGTGGAATCAGTACTACCTCTGCAATAGCATAGTTTAGATGGTAAACTAATCAGTGGATGACACTGCTTTCTTCAAAAGTCCTAACTAGAATACAATTAATTTCCTTTTAGAAAACTGGTAACTTCTATTAGGACATACTAATTAACTTGTTTCCCCATCTCTGAGTCTGACTTTACCCCAATAGCTCACTTAGAAAGCCAGCTTTTTTTTTCAGAAGACTAGGTTCCTAATGTTCCTAGAGAAGTAATTAGATGTTCTTCACTATGGCTACAGGCTGTTGAGGCTGAGCTGACTCAGAGGAGGCTAGTATTTACGGCTTGTAATTAGGCACACAATACAAGAAAATCAGAGTGATGAATCTACTTGTGGTGGCCAAAAGACATAAAGATGATCTATCTCGACTGAGCCTCAAAAAAAAAGCACAGCTAGCTTATTATTCATTCACTTGTTAAAAATGAGAACAAGTTATCGGGTTCCTCCTTCTAAAAACGCCAATTTTTTTCCTCTAAAGCAGCCAAGTCACAATTCCCCAAGGGAAGTTATAGCATTTGGGCTTGGTTTTCTGTAAGGCAAGTTAGGGCAGATACCAGAAGATTCCAGAAAACTGTCCTGGGACCACTCTCCCCTCCACTCCCTGTTGCTGTCTGTAGGAATCCTCCACCAGAGGAAAGCTGAATGCTTTGCTATTTCCTCTTCTCCTGCCTTCTCAGAAAGACTTAAAAAGCAGAAAGGAAAGTGGATACTTGCAGGTCTGTAGCCGCCTCCTTCAGCCCACTTTCTGTCACTCTTTTAAATTCACCAAATCTTTATCTTCTTTCCAAAGGTCACATGAATTTCCTCCCCTGCATCGTAGCTCTTTGTAAAGCTCTTTTCCTACTCGGTGCTTTGCTGTTTAAATGTACTTCTTATGCCCCAGTACTAAAATCTATACTAGCCCTCACTCCTGACACCTCTTAGAGATTGTGTGATCCAAATGGGGTGTGGTGCACCTCGGTAATGCCGGCGTTCTCAGAGGGCTGAGGCAAGAGAATCATGAGGTCATGCCCAGCTTGGACAACTGACCCTGCCTCAAAATAAAAAATAAAAGGGGCTAAGGGTGTTACTAAATGTGAGGGTCCAGGATACAGTCCTCAATACCACACACACACACACACACACACACACACACACACACACACACACCTAATGACCTCTTTGCAACAATAACGTGTTTTGTGGCATCTTTTCCCTTCACATAGTTGTCTGAAGAAATCACGATGATCTTTGCCCAGCTGAGGTCAGTACTAACATTCAATTATAAAAACAGCCAATGATGTAACACTGTGAGCCATATAATATTCTGACAGCTTTGAGTAGATTAGTACAGTCAGTCTTGTATCAGCCCTGCGTAAGGAGCTATTGATATCATTCCAATATGACAGGTATATTTGAGACAAAGAAAGGCTGTTTATGGTCCAACATGTCACAGACAGTAATAGTGTACAGTAGCCTCAATCTTCAGTGTGTGCTCTGGAGAGCAGGCTGCCCGTACTATGTCAGAAGAATATAATTTAAGTGATATATAAGCTTGCCATGCTAGAAGTCATGGCACTGTGATGCCTTTGCAATATATACATGTATTTAGATACATATCATCTACAGTGTCTCATGACTTTCCTCTTTTAACTGGCTAATAAAAAGAACAAAAAGTTCACAACATTATCCAACAAATTATGGTAGCAATGACAGACAAGAGATGGAATCTGTCTGGATCCTAAGAATAAATCTTTTTAATCTTTAAGTACTAATAAAATAGTAATAGAACTCTTTCATAGACATTTTATGTGGGCAACTCAGGAAAGTAAGAAATTATGTAAAAACAATGAAAATCTTTTCAAATTTAAATCTCCCATCAAGTCTTTCTCCTGACACATTCTAAGAGAATAACCTTATATTCTTTTTGCTCCCTTAGCCAATCTACTCAAGGCTCAAAAATGAAACAGTTAGTTTTTAAAAGGCACACTTGTATAGAAAAATGTATCAAATCTTCTGTATCACCATTTTAAAAAGTTTCATAAGGATATGTTACTTTTCAAAATTTCAAGGACTTGTTTAGCTACTACAATGACCAATATATGGAAAATTACTTATATGGTTTCAGAAAAACATATTTTTTCCTGAATGTCTTCCTTTTGGTCAAACTGTAAAAAGTGAAGATTATAAATTACGGCGATAATTATATAAAGACAAAAAAATTTCAAGTTAAACTTAGTTTTACTATGTCATGCTTGATCTCCTCCCTAAATTGTCTCATCTTCTAATTCTATATTCTTTGGGAAGAAATTTATTTAGTACACAGTGGCATTTATTTGTAAGTAGAAATGACCACATTCAATCTTAACATTAGCAAACTCACATATATTTATGGCATATCATACATCAGTTTGTACTTTTGACATTTTCATAAAGCAAAAAGCATTGAGATAAAAATATTTTTTCTCGGTTTTCCACCCACAGACTTATCTGCATGTGTTTCATAGGTATTTCCTAAATTAGCGAAATAATAGCACTGTCATTGGGCCAGATGGCCTTATTATTCTTTCTAAAATTTTATTTCTTATGTAATTTTTAACTGCATAGTTTGCCAATTTTGTAAGCCAGATTTTTATGAGCTGGGAAATAGAATCAATGTGAAATTTACTGAGTGGAGAAAAAATAGGGTTTCAGCAGAAGTTCACGATTGCTGTCGCTTGTCCAGAAGATGCCAAACATGTAACTACCGGGGACTTCTCAAAAAGCAGCCGCCTTTCTGCCAGAAGTCCAAGTCTTCTAGCAACCTACATTTTCATCCAGAGTCAAACACCTTTCAGTATTTCCTTCCTAAAAGGACAAGAAATGCAGCAAAATGAGATTTTAGAAGCGGAGTCAAAGCCAAAAACATTCAGAACACTGCAGCATCAGTCTGAGACATCCATTGACTAATGTCACATGCCCTCATCCAGCAGAAACCAAGCCATTCTGCCCACAAAAGATGAAAGCCTTTTGTGCCTGGGATGCTCATTGACTTTTTCACTCTTAAGACTATCACCAGCTCTGGTGTCTTGACTGAACATCCTCTAATAGCCTTCGAGGGTATCTATGACTTTCTCTGCTCAAAATCTCACAGATTCACTGTCTGCTGTGCCATGATGATGAGTTCAGTCTTCCATTTGGGGAGAAGTTACAGGGTGGCTGAATAGAGGAGGCCACACGTGGCCCTGCTTATCAAGAAGAACCAAAGCAACAAAGGAAAAATTCTATTTTGAGAAAAGTGATTGAGGACAAACTCTGGAAATTGAGGAGGAAGTAACAGGAAATCCTAACCAGCATGGAAAGTCAGAAAGGCAGCCAAGAGTAAAGAAAGGGTAAATAGCAACCCCAGCTTTCCGGTTGTGGGATAACTCAGCACCACCAGGAAAAGGTGGGCAGGAAAGAATCCCAGCCCCACCATGGCAGCAGACCGGCAGCCTTAACTGCACTGGAAACACATGGTCCACATAGCACTTAAGACCAACCTGGGAACGTTGGCTGGGCTGACAGTGACCACTCTGCTCCAAACAAGGAACTCATCTCGAACCTTCCCCAAGTTCCAAAACCCAAGATGTTACAACAGCCACTGCTACATGACATCCTCCTGTAGGGTCCGGCAGCCAGCCCCATGATGCCACCAGAAAACTTGGGACTTTGTGTGCCCAACTGGGTGTAGAAGGGCTCCATAGCATCCAGCAACTTCAGGATCAGTGGCAGTCATCACCATCACTCAAGTCGCACCCATATGTGCCCCACAGGAAATGGTACACAGCCTACAGCTGCAGACACAAAGTCCAGACTTCACCCACGCCTGTACCTAGGGAGCTCTGGAAGATCCTAGTTGTTTCCTGAAGCTCCTGGAAATCTGAGCGCATTACACTCACCCAGTCACCACTTGCACTCACTTACTAGGAAATAGGGAAAGTCTCTTTCAAAACTCATGGCCTTGGGAATGTGCCTCCTTGTTCCCAAGGCCATGCATCACCCACAGCTCTTCCTTGGCATCTGAGGTAGGTCCAGGCCACATCCCACAGCTCCAGAAACATAGCTACTAGTGCTCTAAACCTATGCCACCTGAACTTGCCCAGCAGGAGCCAGGAAGGTCCCCTCACAGCCTTAGGATTGCAGCAACTGTGCAAAATGTCTCAACATTAACCACACATGTCCTACAGCTCCTGGATAGGGGTAACTGACCCCCCAAATCTGGCACCACCTTCACCCACTCCATAAGCACCAGGGACAGAAGGTGTCATCTCCAGATCACAACCTTGGGACTGCAGCTCCAGGTAGAAATAAAAAAACTTCAACATCACCCATGCTTTTTCTTCAAGACCAGTTCCAACACTGTAGCTATCAATGTCACAAGCCTCAGCATTGTCAGTGTTTACCTCAAGTGACCTGGGGATGTTCTTTTCCACTGCCCACATTGCTGTACTACACACATCACAGCCACAAGACCCAGTACCATCTGCTCCCCACCATGGGGACTTAGGAAAGATCTCCACACCCTACATCTCCAGAAGCATGAATATCAGTGGCACAAGCCCAACCACTGCCAGCACGTGCCCCAGAATACCCAGAGACGCGCTCCTTCACAGCCCACAGATTTGAAGCTGCTGCTACAAAAAGACCAGCAACATAGCTCTTCTCCCTTGGGATCTGGGAAAGGTACCTCACGGAAAGAGAAAATCATGCTACACAACCCTGTAACACTTGCAGCTAAACCTTGGGACCTTGGAAAGGACTCCTTTGCCTCACACATTCTTGAGTCTGCAGTTATTGGTGCCACCGATCCCAGCATCGCACCTATTTATCCTGAGTGACCTGTAGAAGGTCCCATCCCATCTTGTGATTCTACAGCTATGACTTCTAGTGCCACAGCATTAGGAATTTCCTAAATTCATCTTGAGGAACATGGAAAAGCTCTCCTTTGTGTCATGTGTTTTAGGGACCATGGATGTTGGAATCACAATATTTGGTAGCATCTGCACTTGCCCTAAAGGACCTGGACAATCCTGTCTACATTGCACACAACCAAAGCAATGGGGGTTGCCACTCAAGCTGCAGTGCCTGAGGTACATGCATCTAGAAGCCTATGTCCATTGCCAACTTGTTCAGTGGCCTTCATGAATTCTTGAAGTCTAAAACTATTGAAGCACTCAGAGCCACTGGTGATATCAACCAAAATCAGATAAGGAACAACTGGAAAACTTAAGAAAATCAAAAATTTTTGAAACAAATGAAAATGACAACATAACATATTAAAATCTATTGGATACAACAAAAACAGGCCTGAGATAAAAGATGATTGCAATAAACGCACACATCAGATACACAGAAAGATCTCAAATGAGTTAAAAGTGCAACTCAAGAACTTAGAAAATTAAGAATAAACCAAACTCAAATTTCGTAAATAGAAACATGATGGGACACCATTTAAGGAAAAAATATTTGCATTATGGGAATTCCAGAATGAGAAGAGGAGAGGCATGGGGAAACTTTCATGACACAATAGACAGAAAATCCCAAGTTTTCAAAGAGATGACACCAAGATAGCAGAAACACAAAACACCCAAAAAAACTCAATCATGGAAATAGTAAAGTGCATAAATAAATGACTTAAAACTAGTAAGATAAATTAGAGTCATCATTCAAAAAGCCAGAGAAATAAAGATGCTCCAAACAAGTTAGATGTGTTTTTGAATGGTCACCTGGTGTAGACCCATTCAAAGAGGAAATACAGTGTTCACATGGGACTTTAGTGTCCTTAATATCACATGCACTTAGGCAAACATTTGCATTCCAAGTGGATGATTCCTTGCACAAGGAAAATACATCTTGGGAATCTTATTCTCCATTTTCCAGGCCAGAAATGTCCAGGTTTGGACATAACATTTTGCAATCAGAAGGCAGTAATCTAAAGGGAAACCTATCAACCAACAGCTGTTGACCAGTGGTTAACACCATGTCTACACTTAGAAGGAAAGAGGCAAAAGCATACTGTCCTGTCTTTCCCTGCCTTTCAGAGGACCAGGCTCTGTTAAGTGAGGCTGAATGACACCTGTGGACTGTGATGCATCCCTAGGCAGGCAGGAGGAGGACTCCTAAAAATACCTGTTTCTTCTTAGGAAGATCCAGAATTAATTGTCTACTGAGTTAGATATATGGATTGTCCCCCATGTATGTTAGTATGATTGAACCCTGAACTCATATTTCAGTGATTTTCTTAAACAGTTACAAGTTCCTAATTTTAAGAATCATTTAAATCTTCTTAAAACTGTTAGTGATTTTGTGTACTTGGTCTCCAGTAGCTTGAAGATTTTCAAACTGGATATGACTATAATTTTTCATTAAGATAACCATTGTTTTAATCATATGTGGGTGTTCTAAAACTTCTTCTGGAAATAATTAATCACTCTTAGATTTTTACTGTTAAGTACTATAAAAATTTTCCCCCACACTTAAAATAAATATATATGGCTGACATTTCTGTTTCCTTTGGTCATTATTATATTTTACTCTGTTACTTTGTAAAATAGATCATATAATAAATGTGCCTTTGAACTTGTAAAGTAAAAGTAGTTATTTTTAATCAAGGTAATACATTTACATAGTTTAGAAATAAAACATGACCAAAAAAAGTAGTCTACTGCCCCAACCCCTATTCCTAATTCCTTATCATAACTTTCAATTCTTTGAGGTTTTGTGGGTTTTTTTTTTTTTTGGTGTTTATATAAACACCAAAATGTATATACATTTTCTAAATAATTGCTCTTATTTCCTGGTTTTTGAATTTTGAGCATTATTTACTTATTTTATTCTATTCTACCTCTCTTAACATACACCCTCTCATACCACAAAAGATACATGTTTCTCGCTCCTCTAGCTTTCTAATACAATTAATTATAGCATATGTTTAAGTTAAATCCATAATCAAATTTACATTTTATGAATCTATATTTTATTAACAACTGTTGTGGAGTATAATAAAGCCACATTTGTTGTACAACTTTATTTCTGAAAAATTTATACTTTTCTCCTCTTCACCTATCCTCTATACACGTCATCAATGCACGCTAGTTGAGAAACACTCAAGGTCATATATCAAGTTAATTTGTTTCTGGGACACTTCTCGCAGGGCTCCTCTGCCCTATTACGATCTGGCCTAACTCTATCCTAAGTTACTGATTATCTACCACTGTGGGATCCACTGGCCCTCACCCTAGAAGTTCCTTTGCCTCTCTTTTGTCAGATTCCTTGTCTTTTTGTCCAAGGTTCTATGCTTTCCTCTTATTTAATGTCTTTTGTGTGAACTAATTCCAATTCTTTTAAAACTATGCCCAAAAGAAATGTAAATGAAAGGAATTTGATAAAAGTGTTTTGCAAAGTCATCACCACCCTTATAAAAACAAAGAGAGCAAGAATAACAGCGACAACAAAGAAGCACGACAAATTATCCGATGTAGAGCTTGTGGTCCTGTGGGAAAGGCTTTGGAGCAGATGCAAACGAGCCCATGAAGGATGGTGAAGGAGCCATTTCACTGACTCTACTGAGAGCCTGCTGGGCTCGCCCTCGTTTTCCTGGTTACCACAGACAGCACCAGTCTCCAGTGGAGCATGGTTTACACTTATTTTATTTTTTACTGGTACAGGTCAATATTACACAGTGGTGGGACTTGTTGTGGAATGATGGTCCATGCGTGTAGCATATCTTAATGAATTTCAAGCCAATTATACATCTCTTTCCTTCCCCTCCTGACACAGTAATCCCATTCCATCTCCAAAAGTCTATTTTGTGATTTCCTGTCATCTCTTATATATGTATTTGTTTGTTTGACTGGTTGGTTTCTCATATAAATCTTGTGATACTTGACATTTTGGTTTTGGCTAATTTTATTTAGTGTAATGGTATCTAATTTCATTCATTTTCCTATAAATATCTATGCTTCTTCATGGCTAAGCAATATTCTATTGTGTATATATTCCATATTTTTGTCCACTTATCTGTTGATGGGCTGTCTCCATAGCTTAGCTATTGTAATTTGCTCTGTGATAAATGTAATTATAGCATGCAGTCCTTCAGGAATATGCTCAGGACTGATTATATAGGTCAAAGGGCATTACTATATTTACTCTGTTGAAGAATCTCTGTGCAGATTTCTGTACTGATTGTACCAATGTACATTCCTACTAACAATGTAAGAGTTCCTTTCCCATTCATCTTCACCAGGATTCTTTGTTTTTTGTGTTTTTGATGATAGCCATACTGACCATGGTGAGATGGAATTTCAATATGGTTTTGTGTTTTGCTGGTGGTCAGAGATGTTAAACATTGTTTCATATACCTTTTGAGCTTCACAACTTCTTTTGAGAAATGTTTGTTCAGTTCATTTGCCAACCATTTTCTGGATTTACTGTTTTAGGGGTGTCAATTTTTGTTAGTTCTTTGTGTATTTTGAGGTATTAAATCTCTCAGAATTATCAAAAAAAATAGCTAGCAAAGATTTTTCTCCCATCAAGTGTTTCATTTGCCATGCAAAAGCTTTTTAATTTGATGTAGTCCATTTTTGATTTTTGATATTATTTCCTGTGCTTTTAAAGTCTTGCTCAAGAAGTCTTTGCCTGTGCATGTGGCTTCAAGTGATATCTTTCAGAAGTTTCAATGTTTCTGGTTTTACATATTTGACCCACTTTTATTTTAGTATGAGGAGAGATAGTAACATAATTTCAATTTCCTGCCTACTGATATCCAGTTTTTCCAACACCATTTCTTAAAGAGACAATATTTTATTCAGCATATATTTTGTCCCCTTTATCAAAAATTAGATGAGTGGCAGCCCATGGATTGGGTTCTGCATCTTCTGTCCAATTCCACTAGTCTACATTTCTGTTTTCATGGCAGTATCACGTATTATGTTGGTTCCTACCCTGGCATTATAGCTTGAAGTCATAACGCAGCCCAGCATTGCTCTTCTTGGTCAGTGTTGATTTGGCTATTTTGTGTCTTTTCTGATTCCATTTAAAATTCAGTATTATTTTTCCTAATTCTGTGAAGAATGTACTTTGATATATTTTATAAGGACTACATTGAATCTGCAGGTAGTTTTTAGCAACATGGCCATTTTCAGAGTATCAGTTTTTCCAATCCATAAACAAGGGACACTTTTCCATTTTCTAAAACACTGGTGCTATCCTTGAATTATATGGTATTACAAACTCATTTGTTCAACTCTTTGCAGAAAATAATATCCTCTGAGTTTAATTGTAATAACGTTTAAAAAGATATGCTTGCTACTGAATTTCTTTGGTGATATTCCTGATACGCTGCAAGAAGCCTGTGTAAGAGCTTGTATTATATAATATCTTTTAGGATGTGGAATGAGAAAGAAATTCTTTCAAAAGTGGAGATTCTCTTATTTGAAAATTAATTATAAAATCTATTTATGTCTCCTTTTTTGTTTTGGTTAATATGAAACACATCTGTTTTCGTTTCCCCCAGTAATCAGACGTATTAATTTCACCTTCAACAAAGTACAGATACAACTTGCTTTTCCTTTTTATATTTGACTAGCTTATGTAATAAATGTCTTTTCCAGTAAATTAACTCATACCCACTTTGGAAGTAGCTAATGATGAAAGAAATTACCTCATCTTCACACTGAGAATTCCTAAAACTATTTTTAAGATCCTAAACAAAACACCATATGTTTCCATAGCTGAAAAATTACATCAAAAGCCCAATGCTCATGTTATACTGTAGTAACATTTATTATCTACACAAGAGTAATCTGCTCTAAGTTTGTTTACCACTCAAATAATAAGAATTTATTTAGTTTTACCTACTTCTAGAGCATCTTAAAAATTACAGATACTCCACAAATGTGTTTTTCTAAGGACACACTGAATACTACCAATACAAACATGTAACATGCTTCCTGCATCTCCTGTCAGTCAAAAAGCTACTGTTGTAGACTATGTGTTTTCTTTTTTAATTTCCAAAAGCAAAATAGTAAAAAAGAGAACATTACAGGGTTTCACAAAAAGGAAATTAACACAAGTTAATATATTGCATATTGTTGTCTTAGAAGTATTTTTTCAGATTACAAGATTTAGGCATAAAAAGTGATCCGACAGTGAAAGCACGAACCGTTCCTTTTGATGAACTAATCGAGATTAGTGGTATAGTCATCTATTTTATATATATATATATATACATACACACATATTGTATTCCTACATATATATAATCATTTCCCTTCTTGCTTTTCTGCTTTACCCTACTCCAGTTGTTCTTTTGAGCACTTTCTTTCTCTTTCATTATCACAGCATTAGTTGTTTACAATAGGATAATCTGAAGCTATTATAGAAATGAGACAATGTTTACAACTTGTCATGAACCATTCTAGAAAAAAATACTTTTAAGACAAACACTTCAAAATTGTGTCACTTGTTTAACTTTTGCTAAGAGGACTTGGTATGAGCAGTTTGTAAACAGGTAAACTGTGCATTTTACATATTTAGCCCAGAAAGCTACAAGCAGTGTCACATAACCAGTCAGTGTCAGGCAGGTATTGCCTGTTATGTGGTGACTATCTCCCAGGTGGGTTAGCACCCACACTGAGGTTAGGCTGTAGGTACTAGTTGGGCAGGATCATTCAGCCACATCTTAGTAACAACCCTGAAGAGTTTCGTTTGCCCTGTTCATAATTTTACAGCTGAGTAAATGATCCCCATGATACACTGCACATTGCTTGATTCTTCCCAAGCTGCTTTAATTTAAAATGTATCAATCTCTCCTTCCTGCTTAATATTTGTTTTCCTGAAATTAATCTACTGCCCCAGTGGTGAGTACACTGAGTATGCTCAAGAGATGTGCTAACCCTTCAGTGGCCTGTGACTTACTGACCTGTTTATCCTTATACGACTTCCCCTTCAGGGAAGCTGGCTTGGTCGTTGCTCTTGTCCCTATGTGAAAACGCTGTTATAAAAGTTAAATATGGGAAAACATGGATGATTTTTCTTCAAAGAATAAACAGCAGCCTCCTTCACCAAGTTTTAGATTTCCTGAGAAAGTAAGCACCCAGTCTCCATATGCTTCTTTGAGGCTACCTGTGTTATTTCACTTACTCAGTCTTAGACCAAAAAAAATTTCCTGGCAGGAGAAATACCAGGTAAATCTTTCTTTTATTATTTTTTTATCCCCTCACATTTGCTGCTAAGTTTTTCACTCTATATAGGAATTGATTAAGTATTTAAAATGAAATTAATCGGACCATTTATAAATGGTGAAAATTTCAAATAGGGCAAAGAAAGAAATGCTGACCCTCTAAGGACTCAAGAAAACATAACACCGCTGCCCTTATTAGTGGGAGGGTGTTTATAAAGGAAAGAAAAACATTTCAACCTATTAAGAGGTGAGCTATCAGCGGAAAGGGTAAGAAACAAGCCACAGGAACTGACTGCTACTGTGGTAGGGAAACATGGGGTTGGAATTCGTAAGCTTGTCAGGAAACATGAAAATCCAAAGTCCTTTGAAACGCTGCCTTTTAAAAAGTACGTGAAATTCATGAGCACTGAATGAAATGTAAGCATTAAGAAACAGACTCTAAGTGAAGCATGTAAGAGCACTTTTCCTCCAATTCACTATTTTTAGTAAGGACGTTGAGATTAATTTGAGCTAAATAGATCTAAATTAAACTATGCCACAGAAAAGAAAGAGTCGTAAATGTGATTGGGAAGTATAACCACTTATCAGTTGTTGAGAGGATGATTTGAATCTAGCTTTTGAAAGTGTGAAATTATTTATTTTATCGGTACATTAAGATACACAGAGTAACATTCATCATACATCTTGCTTCTTTTTTTCCCATTCAACCTCTCTTCCTCTCTTTATTTACAAATCTTTATTTCCGTTTTTTCTTTTTCATTTATTTATGGAAAAAAAGACACAGAAAAGAAAACAAAAAGCAAAAGAGACAAATGACAACAACAAAACCAAGACAATAGCAGTATAGGTTTTCAAAACAAGATGGTAGGAATTTGACGATGGCGGTAATATTGCATATTGTTACCTCCAAAAGGATTGCTTAGAGTAACAAATATAGACATGCAAAATTGATCTGATCACACGAGTATTAATTTTTCTTTTCCAAGAATTAGTATAATTAGTATAGTCCTCCTAGCTATCTTATGTGTATATAAATATCAATGTACAATGTATATCTTTTTCCTTCTCCCCTCCTTCTTTCCTCATCCCTCCCCCCCAGTTACTTTTCCTCTTTGAGCAGTTTCCCCTTACACAATATTTATTGCAAATTGTGGATTGTATTTGCGCTTTCAGTTTCTTACAGGAAGACAATATGGTATGTATACGTGTGAGTTTGATTTATTTCACTTACAAGTATGGTCTCAAGTTGCTTCCATTTACTTATAAAAGCCTGGATGCACTCTTTCTTTATCGCTGAGTAGCACTCCACTGTATAATAATAATACCACGTGTTTTTTATCCATTCCTTAATTGATGGTTGTTTCTAAGACTTGGCTATTACAAACTGTACTGCTATAAACATGGGTACACATGTATCACTGTGGCATGATGCTTTCAATTCTTCTGGAAAAATACCCAGAAACAGGACAGCTAAATCAAATGGATCTATAATCCTAGATTTTTGAGTAATCTCCACACTGATTTCCACAGTGGCTACACTCACAGTCACAGTGGAGAAGAGTTTCTTTTCCCTCACAGCCCCTCCAACATTTATTATTGGTTGATTTCTTGATCTTAGCCATTCTTTCTGGAGTGAGGTGGAATCCTAATGTTGTTTTAATTTGCATTTTTCAAATGGCCAATGGTGCTGAACATGTTTCATATATTTATTTGCTATTTGTATTTCTTCAGCTGAGAAGTATGTATTCATCTCAGATGCCCATTTCTGGATTAGATCTTTGAATTTAGGGGGCATGATTTTATTTAATTCTTTATATGTTCTAGATAGCAGTCCTTTGTCTGAAGGATAGTTGGCTAAGATATTTTTGGCAATTCATGGGTTTTCTTTTCACTCTGTTGGAGATTTCTTTTCACATGTGGAAACTTTTTAATAAGATGATATCCCAGTTGTTGATTCTGGGAAGTATTTTCCTTTTTTTTTCCTTGTCCCTTATTGCCTTTCCCCCTTCTCCTTCTCTTTATTTCTCTTCTCATTTGAGCATTTTCTTTCCATTTCCCAATATCTACTACACATTTTGATCCTCATTTATACTTCTGATTTTTCACGTCAGAGAAACCATGTGGTATCTGAACATCTGTGCCTGATGTATTTCACTGAAGAGTTTGGTCTCAAAATTCATCCATTCAGCTAGAAATGACTCAAGTTTATTCTTGTTTGTGGTAGAGTAGAACTACTTTGTATTTTTTTAAAAACCCACATCTTCTTTATCCATTCCTCAGTTGATGGGCATTGGGACTATTTCCAACATTTAGCTATTATAAGCTGTGCTGCTATAAACATGAATGTGCATGTATAGCTGTGGTACAGTGCTATTAATTTTTAGAAGATATCAAGAAGAGGAATAGATACATAAATGGAATCTCTAGTCCTGGTTTTTAAAGGAATCTCCATACTGATTTCCACAATGTCATACCAGTCTGTACTCCCACCAACAATGAAAAAAAAGTTCCTTTACCCCCACCAGCATCTCTTATTGGTTGTTCTTGATAATAAATACTATTTCTGGAATGAGCTAGAATCTCAGAATTGTTTTAACTTGCATCTTTTAAATAATCAGTGATGTCATGCATTTTTCATATAGTCATCTGACATTTCCACTTCTTTATCTGAGAATTGTCTATTCATTTCAGATGGCCATTTTTTGATTGAGTCTTTAACTTTGGGAGTTCAAATGTTTTTGAACTCTTTATCTAATATCCTAGATATTAGTTCTTTGAGGAATAGCTGACAAAATTTTTTCCCTCATTGTAGATTGTCTTTTCACTCTGTTGGTGGTTTCTTCTGCTGTGCAAAAACTTATTAATAACATGAGATCCCAGTTGTTGATTATTTGTGGTATTTCCTGTGCAATCAGAGTTCTGTTAATAAAGTCACTGCCTACACCAATATCTTTAAGAGTTTTACCTAGTCTGTCTTCCAGCAGATTTAATGTTTTTGGTTTTAATATTTAGATGTTTGATCCATATTGAATTTATTTTAGTGCAGGGTGAAAACAATGGGTCTAATTTTAATCTTCAACATGTGAAAAGCCAGTTTTTCCAGCACAACTTACTAAAGGCTTCTTTCTTACAGTAAAGGTGTTTGGCTCCTTTGCCAAGGATAAGGTGGCCTTGTACATTTGGAGTTATTTCTGCATCTTCTAATCTGTTCTTTTCATTATGAATCTGGTTTTGTTTTTGTTTGAGGTTTTTGTTGTTATTGTTTTTCTGTTACTAATTGTGCTTTGTTTGTCGCAGCAGCTTTGTAGTGTAATCTCAAGTCAGGGATTGTGATACCTCCTGCCTTGCCTTTGTTGCCTACAATTGCTTTTGCTATTCTAAGTTTCTTCTGGTTCCAAATGAATTTTAGGTTGTTTTCTCTAGTTCTGCGATACATGCTAGTGGAATTTTGATCAGAATTGCATTAAATCTGTGTAGCAATTTTGAAAATATGTCTATTTTCACTGTATTTGTTCTTAATACCCAAGAACAAGGGATATCTTTCCATCTTCTGATATCCTCTTCAATTTCCTTTTTCAGAGTACTGTAGTCTTCAGTATAAAGATATTTTACTTCATTAGATTGATTCCCAGATATTTCATATTATTTGCATGCTATTGTGAAAGGTATTATTTCCTCCAATTTCTGTCTCAGTGAGTTTGTTATTTGTGTATGGGAACCCATTAATTTTTGAATGTTGACTGTATCCAGCTAACTGTCCTGCATTTGGTTATTAAATCTAGAAGTCTTTCAGTTGAGATTTTAGGGTCTTCTATGTTGAAATTATTTTAAAAGATACACTTGATATTTCTTGTCTGTAAAAGCCAGTAATGAAACAAAAAAAGCTTCAGTTAGAATAAGATGCAATATTTCTTCCAATTACTAATTTCAGTGTTCTGGAAAATATGCAATAGTTCAACTTGAAGTCATTCTTGTACATAGCTAACAGTCAGCTAAAAGAAGTTCAACATTTTTTAACTTTGAAGAATTTGTTCTACTTAAGGAGAAAAGACATGCTAAATGATAATCACATTTTTTTTAAAAAAAATTCAGTAGAAACAATGAAATTCTTCACGTGATGCCACTGAGACTACTGAAATCTGGCCCTTTTTTACACAAATCCAAAAATGGCTTGGTCTCACAGCACCTCCAAGGTCAACCAACCTTAAAGACTGCATTTCAAAACCCAGGGAGCTGAGCGATCCTGACAGGTTCACATATATTCTCTTGGATAACCCATTAACATTCCTACAAGAAGGACCTTATGATTTGGCCCAGGTTCAGGTAAGAAAGTGGAGCCTGCTGCAGGTTAAGGTCACATAGTATGAAACTGGCAAGACGAAGGAGGAGAACGAGACAAAGAAGCAGAGGAAGAGAAGAATAGAAAGAACAGTGGGGACGAGGGGGAGAGGAAAAGGGAGAAGGATGAGGAGCTGTCCAACTGAAAAGCCTCCGTACTTTCCAGTGTATGTTCTAGAATTTATCTCAGAATCCTACAGAACCAAGACAGAAATAACTAGAACTGGCAGAACTTTGGGGAGCCTGTTTATGAGGCCACTCATTATGGAGACTGAAATAATTCATTATATACCGATTTTAAAAATAGGGAAAGTTACATGCTATTGAGTCATTTTGTTTCACAGGGCGAGGCATGCCTGCCATATATAAATATCAGTGTATCATCTGTGTTTCCTTTTGTTTTTTTCTCGCATATTTGACTGATTGCTCACAGGCCAAAATAGCAGCATTAATCTGTTATTTTAAATTGAGCATTTATAAGTAGTAACAAAGTATCATCATTGAAAATTTGGGGATCTCTTGGGATATTTTAAAATGTCTTGAAAGACAGCTCAGGTGTTTTGCTCATCTAGCTTTCTTTCATGTTCTAAACACAAGAGTCAATCTTCTGCAAGCAGATTCTTGAAATAAAAGCATAGGTCACAAAAAGTGTACAAAGAAGTGACTTTTCTTTTGCTTGTACTACATAGACTTTGAAGAGTTCATTGATGTCAGTTCTTCAAATTCTCCATTAGTCAGGGGAAAAATTAATAAAACCATTGATGGGAGGGTGAAGACATTGTTTCAAAATGGAACATCACATCTTTGGGATATCTTCTTCTGCATGGAGAAAAGGAGATGCAACTGTACCCTTGAGGACAGGAACTTCGGTGTTTGTAATGGTTAATTTTCTCTCATTGAGACAAAATACCTATGCCCAAAATGAAGGGTAAAAAAGGTTCATTTAGTTTACAGTTTTTGGAGATTTCAGTCCATACTCAGCTATCTCCATGGCAAGGTGGTATGACTAAGGGGCAGTTCGTTCATGGAGGCCACAAGCAACATAAACAAGAAGGGCTAAAAGGGGAAAAGCATGCCTCTTTCCTTCCCTTATATTGTATTTTGGCTCTGCCCCTGGGGGAGGTGCAGCACTCATCCCACCAATCCCAGTGCTAGACAATGAACCAATCGCAAGCACTAGATTCAGCCACCTCCATAATTGCATGATGCTTAGGGGCCATCCAAACACAAACCTTAACAATGTTGAAGTTAAATGCAAAGAAGAGTCATCAGTGCCAGGCTCCGTGCTGGACACTACTGGAATTCAAAGAGGAATAAGATCTAAATTGCGTATGGAAAAACTCCTTACTTAAAAGGGACAGAAATTCAGATGATGATGATGATGATGATGATGATGATGATGATGATGATGATACCTGATTTGTTTAATTTTGAATTTATGACAATTTTGGGGAATTACAATACTGCAAAAAAATTTTGCCTACAGATATTGGTTAAATTACACAATTGAAATATGCTGTACAGTAGTATAGTATTATGCAATAAAATACACTGTACAAAAAAATCTGTAAGAAAAGAAACAGAAAATGTGAAAGTGCCAAGTTGAAATGACAATACATACTGAGGGTGATAACTTCAGCAAGCTTGGGAGAGGAGCAAGACGTGATAATGAAAGAAACTGAGACAGGTCAGTCCCGCAAAATCATCTAAATCCCACAACTGGCCTTAGGCATGTTTTGGCAGCTCTGAAGCCACATTCCAGGACAGTGGATCTCACATTAAAAATTCATGAGGATCATGAGTATGAAATAAATTGGAAGATTAAATAATATAGATTTTAAGTGAAACATTCTTACTTTCATATGTGTACACAAAACTTATTTTTAGTGTGTTTGGGGGAAAAAAGTTCTTTCTTTTTATCAGAGACCTTAACCAGAGGGTCTGAGGTGAGGCATCTGCCTTCCAGATACCACAGAGGTGAAGATGGTGCTGGATGACTGCGGAAGACACTTGGGTACACATCACCCCACCGCTTGCAAGTGAGATAACTTCTCCTGAGCTTCCGTAGCTCTAGTGTGACTTCCTGGAGGGAACTAAGAAAATAATACGGTTCCCAACACTCCTGGAAATGAATGTCAGCACTGTCTACAGGGACTGGGTGCAAGGGCTTTGGAAACAATCCCAAGGCTTGGAAAATATTTCTGCCATGTTTGGAATAGTAGTTCTCAAAATTTCTTACACATAAGAATCACTTAGGAAGACCTGCTTAGAAACACAGAAAGTTCCCCACTTGCTGATATTCAGAATCAGCCAGGCTCTATAAAGTCATAGGCTCTGCAAGTTTAATGTCACACATCAGTGATTCTCTCAAACACTAGAAAACATTTCTTTAATGACATCCTTACAAGCATTCTATACTATTAATATTCCTACCATTGTCTTGTTAGATATCATATCTGATTTATAGTAGGTCTGCCCTAAGTTACTTTAAGCTTCAATTGTACAGCCAGACACATTAAAATTCACAGGTAACACAAATAATGGATAAGTTAATCTAATTTGGTATTTTTTGCCTTCATATGCTGATCATTTGATATACAAATACTTTGCTTCTTCAGCATTATAATTATCTATCTAAAGAGTCATTTTCTTGATCACTGCCCTATAAGATTTTCAGGTAATTAGTGTGGGAAACATTTTCATTTATCACATTTGCTTCTCAGGGAGTCATGATCTCTAGCCAATTGGGGATTTGTTTCATTTGGGTGAAGGGGTGTCAATTAAGCAACCCAAGCCAATATTTAGGATCAGAATCTCAATTAGGAGCTATAAAACAAAACACAAAATGCAATGCACAGTGTCATAACTCACTTGTAAAGAAGCTTACAACATAATTAGATTGCTGTCTGCTCTACAGTGACTGTTTGTAAAGGTTGTAACTGTTACTAGAAAAATTTGAGTTTACCATTACTGTGCTAAATGAGAAGCCAGTGTCAAAGTATAATTTATTGAAAATAGATTATGAGCTCAAAAATTTATTCCATAAGCGACCTAGACTAAGAACCTAAATTGTGCACACACTACAGATGTGGTCTTTTGGGGCAGGCACAATGGCAGTAGGGCAGTGAGAACCCGTGTTCTTTCACCTGCCACAGTCTCCAGTTATCGCATAAAGAATTTATGCCAGCTGGGCAGAACCACGAAAGCAATAATCCTATCTGTCTTGTTCACGCCTCTGCTCAGTACCTAATATTGAGTCTGACATATATTAAGTATGTAATAAAACATTTGTCAAATCGTCCCCCAAAGACTTCAGAGAAGCAAAATGAGCATCATTTAGCCTCCCAGAGAGTGTCCCTGAGGGAGGAGGAGCTTATTCTCTTCTAAGAGTGAGTCTGATCTATTGGGGGGGGGGGGTCAAAACACTGTTCAGAGAAAAAGGCATCAAAATATTAGCCATCATACAGATTATTCCCTGGCATACAGCCTGGGGAAAAAAAGATTTCATTTACAGTGAATTTCACTCCAATTAATTTTATGGCAATTATGACTTTAAAAGTTTATCTTACAAACTTTACTTATAAAGTGATTTTTTTTACCAATACCATATCATTTTCCTCCACTCACTTTCAAAAAACAATACTTTGTATTTAATGCCTCATAAAAATGAATTCTTAGAATAATAATGTGATAACTTTATGGTAACTTATGTAGATTCTAAACTCTAAGTCTTTTTTCCTGTGTCACAGGGAATATATTTTATAGTAATTTATAAACCTTGATTATGTAAAGCGATCATATTTCTATTTATGAAAGCCAGAAAACTTAGACAACAGATATAATAACCTTTAAATTGAATAAAAATAATATTTGAGTAGTTGTCTTTGTTCAAGCTGCTATAGCAAAATACTGTAACTTGGGTAATTTGTAAATGACAGAAATTTATATCTCACAGTTGAGGATCCTGGGATGTCCAAGGGCTCTTGCTCGCCGTGTGTGTGTGTGTGTGTGTGTGTGTGTGTGTGTGTGTGTGTGTGTGAAAGAGAGAAAGAGAGAGACTCCAAGGTGATGTCTTCTGGCTGCATCCTCACAGAGTCCAGCAGTGAGCAAGTTCCCCTGGGGCTTGGTATCAGGGCATCAATCTTTCTGCCCTCAGGGTCTAATCTTTCCCGAAGACTCTGCCTCCTACGAGTCCCATTTTGGGAGTTAGGATATGAATTTTGGAGGGACACAGACATTGAAAGTATAGCAAAAGTGAAAAATAATAGTAATAGTATCTTTTCAAAAGCAAGCAAGCAAAACTTAATAATTAAGATAGTAGTGTAGGTCAATGATTAGGAATGTGCTTAACAGACATGAAATCCTGAGCTTAACCCACAGGACCAAAAATGTCTAGATATTGGTTCTCACAGAAAGTTAATTCAATAAAATTATAAGCTGAAATACTGGGCATTTATTTCTAGAGAGTGCGTTTTAGTATATATGAGATGAAAATTATATATTATTCCTGTTTTATGTGTCTATTGTTTTCAGCTACTTTTCTTTAAGATTTTAAAAGGATATTAGAATTTCCCTGATTTTGTTCCAAACTTGAGTTCTTCAATGGCTCTTTAAAATCAGGCAAAAATGGCTATTATCCAAGGCCTGTTACCTTAAAATTATAAACTTCCGGGCTGGCTGTCTCCTCCTGACCAAATGAGTCTCTTACATTGAGAACTGCTCTGCCAAGCACACCAGGGTAAGAAATTAATTTTTATAATTTTTGCAGAGTATAATAATAATATAACAAGAGAACAAAAAGGCATATTAATTTTGCCATTCATATTGCATATAGAAAAAATAAATGAATAGATCTAGATAATAGAAGTTGAATTTCTGAGTAGGTATAATTTAATGATAGAAATATCTGTACAACCTCTACAACCCTGATTGAGATTGAGTTCATAAGAAAATCGTCAAGATTTCTAAGAGTACTGACTCACTAAGATTTTTTCCATGCTTTACATGGCTTTAATAATTAAGACAACCTGTGGTATTTTTTCACAAATATAGAGTCAGTCTCCTTTGGAGACTTTTTAAAAAAGCAAGAATGAGCTTAATGAGTCATTGTATCCCAAGAAATTGATGCTATGTTTTAATCTTTCAAACCAGAACATTAGAAAAGACAGTACAAGGCTTGCTTTAAAACATAATCATTTACAAAATACTTATCAAAGCATTCAGAATTCTAATATCAATGACTTTGTGGAGGAAAGTGCAATACTACCTGTTATACTCTTAAAATACATTTCTCTTTGACTTTTGAAAGAGATAAGATGGACCAGTCAGATCTGCTGTGATTCTTACCTAAAAGACATGCACTGAAAATAACACTTGAGAGGCGGGGGATGTAGCTCAGCTGCATAGCAGCTGCCACACAAACACGAGGTTGTGAGTTCGATTCCTAGTACCAAAGAAAGAAAGAACAAATAAATTTGTAGCATAATTAACTAACATATTATTGTCCAAAGATTTTTGTAGATCATTATACCATGGGCTCTTAAAAAAAAAGTTTGTGAGTTAGAAGAATATGATACCCTTTGGGGGAATGTGGCAAGTAAAGATAAGAAATAACATCTTGTTCAAAAAAAGCAGGAGGGTTGGGGTGTTAGCTTGGTGGCCTGGAGAGCGCAAACTTGTGAGTTAGATCACTGGTACCAAAAAACAAAACAAAATAAAAAAGGAGCAGCTTGTTAAAGCAAATCTCAATCACTATGTTCTAACCTTTTAAAGTTACATATTAACTACTTACTCTATTCACAGCATTGAGTAACATCTATAAAAATCAAAGAAATAAATAAGCAAATAATCTTGGCTTTTCATATACCCTTATTAATTTTCACTTGATTTTATTCTTTCTTCTCTTCCATGTGGCTTCCCAACAATGAAAACACAATAGCTGTAAAAGTGAAGGACTGGATAACTTTGACAAAATATTAATTATTATTTGATTTTTAATAATGTCATATCAGTGATACTTCAAGTTTCATTTAGGAAAAAAAACATTTTAAACCAATAGATCCTAAACACTAGGACAAGAGTAGAACTCTTCCAGGTGTGCAATTAAGGAACACGTTCATTGGGATCATCAGGAAAACTGGACCTTAAGAAATAAGAACCAATAGATCTGCGACTGAAAAAAAAAGAAATATAAACCATATGATTGTGTCCTATATATAAATAATGTCCTACCATATAATTAAAAGTTCTACTGTTTAACACGGGACATTCACATTCAAAGATGATACCTAGTAAATCACTAAGGAACATCATCTGGAAAACTGTAATTGCCCTTTGTTTTAATTTAGTGTGCTAAGAAACAGCTCTACATGTTACTTCATTCCTACAAGCAATGCTACTTAGAATTGCTTGTAATTTCCCTCACAAATTCTACAAATGGAACTGTAGCCTGTTCCATAGTCATTTGAGTAGACATAAAATTCAAACTCTTGCAAAGCATAGCACATTTCTTCTTCAGTGAACTATGCTGGTTTTCCTAACAGAACAGTGATCAAGTGCTCCCCAGGAACTAAGCTTATTTCTTAAGAATAAAATCCTCATCTTGAGGCTTGTATAGGTAAATGGAGACAACCTGAGACTCTCTTCATAAGTGAAATAAATCAGACTCACATTTGTAAATATCGTATTGTCTCTCTAGTATAAAAAAATAATAAACTGAAAGAGTAATAAGATCCAAAGTGTATAATAGATACTGAGATAATGAAAGGGAAAGAAAGTGCTCTAACGGGTATACCTGTGTGTATGGTAAGTGTTCAAGGCAGGTAACCACACTATTTTTTGTTAGTTCATCAAACAGAATGGTTTATACTGTCATTGTTTGTCCACTTTTTATGCTTTGATCTTGTGAATTGAGCAATTACTTCTAAAATAACACGTAATTTATCAACTAGTGATTTCTTAGTGTTATTTTTTTGAATTTCTGTTTTATTTGTACTCTTTTTCTCTAAATAGAATCCTATTTATCTTCAAAAAAAGAAATAGAACATCTCCCTGTATATGTTTTCCACTCAAAAATTTTATCAATGTTGTTATGATTTAACAAATAAAAAATTTATTTAAATTTTTTAAAAAGGAATAAAATCTTCTGTCCAGAAAGCAAATTAACTATTTTCTCTGAAATGTTCATTCAGCAAATGACACCTCCACTGACAGTTTCTCCAAGTACACAAGAGTCCAGTTCTCCCAGGTACGTAGTACATGTGTACATCAAACAGGGAAAAAGGGCTCTGCTCATCACAGACTCTGCAGCCTGTTCGTTATTCCCAAGACACCTAAGAATATGCTGGGATGGAAACAAAATAGTAGAACCAAAAAAAAAAAAACAAGAAAAGAAGCAAAACTGTGTTTGGCAAAAACACTTCTAAAAATACAACTTCTGAAAGTTGTTGATATTTTACATCTCACTCAAATTTGAGAGGGAGAAACCTAGCTTTATATTCGATGTACTTTTTTATTTTAAAGAGGATAAAACCAAGGAAAATAAAACAGAATAAAACCAATCAAAAATAAACCAGTATAAGTGATTCAGGACTTCAAAACCTTACGAAACAGACAATACTTACCATGATGCCTTTTGTTGTCTTTAAAATAGCTACAAATGTTTTCAGACATAGTAAAAATCAAACAGAATGGAAACAATAAACTCAATGACTGCAATAAAGGACTTCAAAGCAGACCACTAGTAAATCCAAAGTAACTACCATAATATGTCTTGCTATCTTTCAAACAGCTGCTCTTGCCATCAGATTTAAGATAATTAAATAAAGCAAAAGAGAATAAAACTCAACCCAACAAAACAATGACATTGATACGGTTTCCCGGCCAGGGTCGCTTCCCGGGGAGGCCTGGACACCCCACCCTACCCCACAGGCCTGCCATGGCGCTGCCTCCCTGGGAGAGGCTTGGGTGTGCCCTCTCCAGCAGCAGCCAGGGCACGGCACTGCTTTCCAGCGGGGATCCCCTCCTGGTGGCCCCTGGTTCTCCCCCTAACCTCAGTCCCCGAACGGTGCAGTATTCAATGCACCCTGATAAAAGTATCCAACACTTAGGAGAGTGAATTGATATTGTTATTAGGAAAAATAAAGAGGGCATCATTTGCTATATTTTTGACTACCTACTAAGTAGCTAAGAACAGAAACTACTGACCGTGGTTTCTTTTTTTAATTTGTAGTAAATGGCCTGTTGTATGAGCACTGCAGGGTACTGTAAAATCTAGAAAGGTAATGTTTTAGTTCTTTTCATCTGAAACTTCTACTCCCAGTGTGTTTATTGGAAGCTTACTTCTCCCTTGATAATTTATTTTGGAAATTTAGCTTACAAATTTCTGGAGGTTAATATTCTGTGGATGGATTTTTTGGTTCTGCAAAGTCTATGTGTTGCCCTGCTTCCCATGACAATGACAAGTGAGATAAAAAGCTTTCTTTTGGCTCATGGTTTTCTGCTTTGTTCCTTGATCAGTTGACCCTGTTGCTCTGGGCCTAGGTCACACATCAGGGAGGAGAGGGAGGTTGAGAGGAAATAAAACTGCTCACCTGATCACCAGGAAGCGAAGGAGAGGAGGAGGAGCTGGGACCTCAGTGTCCCTCAGGGGCACCCCGCAGTGGTCTACACATCTCCCAGGAGGCCCCGCACCTTAGTGCTCCACCGCCTCCCAGTCACGCCCAGTTGGGCACTGAGTCTTCAACTCATGGGGCACGTGGTCCTCCATGCCCACACCACAGCTGTCAGGTGTAGCCAGAACGAGGAGCAGTTCCCTAGCTCCCGCAGCCCCTCAGCTAGCTCATTCTTGGATGGAGAAGTAACCGACAATTCCAAGACTCAGTCTCATCTAACGTCCAGAGCGGCAAGTGGGCTTCGCCTCTTTTGAGCACTCCACCTGACGGGCACTGGCTGCCCAGAGAGCCATGTTAGAGCTCCTGGGGACCTCATAAAGCCTCAGCTGCATGGGCAGACTTTTCCAGCAGTTTCACCTATCAGGTGGGAAGCATCAGGTCCTTGTCTAATACATAAAGAACTTGCTTCGAGCAGTGTGAATTTATTCCTTGCACTGAACAAACTCACTGCAAAACACAAAATCCTGTTTTTATAATCTGGTGAATACTTTAAAAGTTTGTATCCCTCAGATAGTGTTTCTCTGTAATTTGCAACTTACTATTTGAATAACAAAAAATAAGAGATAAAGCAGTAATTGATATATTTAAAATGTATAGAAATAAATCAATCAGATACTTAAATTTTAAGGATATGTAGAGATGGGCATGGTGGTATATGCCTGTAATCCCAACACTCAAGAGGCTGTGGCAGGAGAATCCCTGTGAGTTTGAGGCAAGCCTGAGCTACATAGTGAGTTCAAGGTCAGCCTGAACTACATGGCAAGATCTGTCTCAAAAAACAAAGAAACAAACAAGGTTAAGTATACAAAAAGTAAATTTATTGATATCAAACTATAGACAGGTTGTTAGTTTTCTATAATCTAATAAGGCTTAGGTGATCAATTAAAAACATTAATTCTGGAATTTACTTTCACTAAGTGGAAATCATTCAATCTTCTCTGTTAAAATACGATTTTTAAACTTTCAAATAAGTGAAATAATATATTTAAATTTTTTAAACTTAGGTAATAAACATGCAAACCAGTGTTTCTAAACCGGAGGTCATGCTTTTATTTATTTAACTTTACAGTGTTTCAGATAAAATATGGCTATGGCATTATGTAACTGCAATATTGTTATTGAAATTAACTATATAAGTACTACATACAAGAGAGGTAAAGAGATTAGAAAATTGTACAGAAAGTTTTGCTGTATTTTTCCTTAGTAAAAGCGGCGTTGAAAAATGTAATTTCAACTGTATAAATTGTAAATCCAGAAAATTGTCCTGATCTCATTTAAAGTAGAAATGTGACAGAAAACAAATCGCCATTTTTTTAATGAATGGAGGCTACACTCAGCTAATTAATAATCTCACTTCCATTAAAGTAGGTTAAGTGTGCTATTACAGTGATCATGAGTTACCATTTCTTTTGTTTAAGGGTTCCAATGGTGCAAATCCTAACTACCTGTCACTAAAAAGAGATTCAGAAATAAAAGGGATAGAAAAGGCAATAATCCAAAAACAGATGTGTCACATACTGGAGTGCCTATAAAGCTTAGTTCTGGGGTATTCATAAGAACGGTAAGAATGTTTACTAACTCGTGTCCTTACAAGGCATCCTGGTAGACATTTCCATGCAGGTTTACCTTAGTTCTCATGCAACAGCACAGCATGAGGTTCACAGGTAGGCATACTACAACATCCTATTCTCAAGATCACTCTGCCCAGCTGCTCCCCAATCAGCAATCATCATGAGGCCACCTCTCCCTGAAAACTAAATCCATAGGTACCAGTGCCAGGTCTACAGGCAAATCTGCCACAGAACCTTTAGAAACTTACTCAAGACTTTGTGATGCCCTAAGAATCCTCTCAGTAATTCTCCATGCCCATATTTCTCAATCATAATCTACTCTTCCTCAGTACAAGTGCTGTCAGCACTGACCTGCTAAGTGGAAAATCAAGTGCAAATCCAAACTTGAACAATAACAACAGAAGCAACTGATGCTCAGATTTGACATCAAAGGGGTCCTAACTGTGTGGACTCCCAGTTGCAGGATGAAAGTGGTTGGAGAGACACAGCCTAGAAATGGGAAGAAATGACTCAGTAAAACACGACCCTTGAGAAGATAATTCATTTGATCAAAGCATGGACTCTTGTTGAACCCCCAAAAAGCCTTATTCTCTAATGGACTTTATTAATTGACTGTAGGGTATGTTGGAGGTATTGCAGTAAAAATCTAAATTAAAATATAAAATTGGAAAAAATAGTCTCTTGTCAGCAGCATAAAAATACGAAAAGTAAATGAGATGATTACATAAAAGAGAAGTATAGAAACACCTTCAGATTGTTCGTGAATAAAAAGGTGTTCATTGTTATTCTTAGGAATAAACAGCCTGGAAAAACAGAACTCAACTATACAATAAAAACATAATTATGAGGCAAATAAATATGTGTCACCCCAGAAATACTGATAACCTATGGTATCAACAAAAACAATGCAGTTGAGTAGATGTGTTCAGCATTCTCCTCGTTGCTAAGGAAGAAACAAGTACGTAGCATGTAAATGCATTTTAAAATCTGTATGAGAAAATATTCTCTTGAAAGCTTACAGTGGGATAAGTATTGTTGATCTTAAAAAAAACCATAGAAGCTCCCCTTAAAGAAAATTAATTCATTAATAATTACTTATAGTCAAATACCAGACATTAGTAGAAAGAGATGGGAGTGCCACATGAATATCATATTTCCAAGATGTTTTAAAATTCTATTCATTGACATCCACATTTGTTACATTGTGCAAAATCTTAAGTTTAGTCCTGCGCACATTGTAACATGATCTAAAATCCTAGCCCACTCACATATATTAATAACTGCACTCCTCAAATTCTCTCTCTGTGATGCAGGGTATTAGCCCGATAATGGCTAAATATGGATAAACTTCTATACCAAAGCACTTCTTATGCAAGCAAACATTTTTAATTATAACATTTGTCTCCTGCATGCAAACTATGAATCTTGAAATAATAACAAAATCATTTTTCTCCCTTAAAATTTTCCTTCATGCTGTTTGTTTCTTGTTAGATTCACCAACTAAATTAGTAGCTCCCAAAGTTAAAGCCAAGACCAATTTTCCTTTTAAAGGGGATAGATTCTGTGCCATTATTTTACCATGGACAAAAACTTAATGCTTTTAACATCTGGTCATCCTCCTAAAAGATGTCGGAAGGAGGCTCAAGGAAAAAAATCATAAATCAGAGACTGTCACCCTGACCAATGCAACAACCCAAGAAGTCCCCTTCACCCAGTTACACTGGCTGTGTACAGTGCTGTCCTCTTTTATCCCTCCTTTCCTTCATTCTTCCCCTTTTCATTCATGTCTTTCTTTTGTATAGGTTTATATTCTGCTAGCGCTTTAAATATTAGAACAGGCTGCTTTATTACAACTTTATGGTATATCAAGGATGATATTCAGAATTTCAAGCTTGGTTCTAATTCATCAATCAAATATATAAATCATGAATTTTAGAATGTAATTGTTTTGTGTTGCTTTTAGAATACATACTTCAAGATCCAGAAAAATATCCCAGGATGCCAAAGAAACTGAAGGTGTAAGCTCCCAACCTATTGACTAGTGCCACGATTCTCTTCAAGGGTGGAAGCCTATATTCTTTATTTTATACTCTGTGTGAAAGATAAAAGACAATAAAATATTAGATGCTTGACAGGAAAGAAAAACCCCAGGAACATCAAATGTTGAAAAGAAATAGAGGCTGTCCCCCAAGAAACTCACCTACAGAGGGGTCACAGGAAACGTTCACACTCTCTGAACAATAATGTCTTTTTCTTTTCATTGTTTGTATAAGTGTTTCCCATTTAAATTGAGAAATGCTCCGTTGTCTTCTGGGAACCATGGCAGGGGCCCATTCTGTGTGCATCTCAGTGTCGCTGAACTTTGAAGGCGGCCATTGTGATCCAATATAAGGACATGGCTCACGTTCACCTCTGCTACTAAATTGCGTGATTTTGGGGAAAGAGCTGCTCCTGTGAACTCATTTCTTCAACATGAGAGAATGGTGATAACATTTTTGGAATTGCTGCAAGAGTAATTGAGAAAATGTGTAAATGTGCTCAACACACTTTCTGGCTCATAGCATGAAATTAATGTGTTTTTTTTTAATACTCTGCATTCAAGCACCATACAAGCCTTCCCCAAGTCTCTTCCCAAGCAATGTTTCCTCTCTGGAAATCATATGCTCAGTCTTGTTAAATAGTAAGATTTGCTCTAAGAAAGTTAACAGGTCCATGAATAATAATCAAAAATAAAGGGAGAATGGAATTTGTCTTCATCAAAAGTGTTTTATTGTTGACTAGTATAGAGTTGAAAAACCCATGTATATTAATTGAAAGGGTTAATAAAAATAATGGGAATTAGAACTCTTACAAGCTAAAGACATGTGACCTTTTCATATATATTTAGTAAGATTTAATTTCTATGACAATTGGAATGAAATTCAAAACATGCATATAATAGCAGTTGAATCCCTCATTCTGAAGGGCAGGTCCATGAACCCGTTTGTCTGCAGAACACCCAGAGGGACCTTTGTTCTAAGAAAAGATTTAACCATTGGATATGACAATGACATAAGGGAAGACCAAACTGTTATGAAGTAGCAAAGGTGGAATTTGTAATGTATATGAGTGGTCCACAAAAGATGGTAAGTCTTGCAGTACAGAATGATAAGAGACAAAGAAGCTAGACGATCAGCAAAGAAGCAACCAATGGGAAAAGAGAAGGAAACCAAGGGGCTGAGGATTTAGCTCAGTGGCATAAGTACCTGCCTTGCAAATAGGTGCTCGTGAGTTCAATCCCTGGTACCAATAAAAAGTTTTTAGAGAAGATAAACACTGCAGAAGTGGGTTTTCAGAGAATTTTTAATAATGAACCTTAACATGTTTAATTCATCTTTAAGTAAACAATCTCTTTATATATTTGGAAAATCAGAACAATCTAAAACAACTATATCTAATCAGACCCTTATCTGCTCCATGGACAGGTCTAACCCTCTCCAAGCAGTAACCTATAATCTAGGTTTTTAAGACTTTTTCTAGAGATAATTTAAACAAATATGAATACAGTCATTTTCTCTTTTATACCAGAGGTAACATATTATGAGGACCATGCTGAATCTTGATTTTTATTTCAGACATGCTTTACAGAACTTTTCATGTCAGTAGGTACTAAAGTCTTCCTTTTTTGTTTTCATAGCTGCACATTATTCTACCTTATGGAAGTGACATGATTTATTTTTCTTTTCATTGTTTAACTTGTTAAATAACAAGTTTTCAATGCATTGAAATGTGTCCAGAAAAAAAAAGAAAGAATTGTGTACAATCTTTTACAATTTCACATAACGCCGCAATGAATGCATTTGTACAAGTGACACATTTGCCAATATTTCTACAGGATAAACTCCTCAAACTGTAACTGGTCAACTGAAGTGTGTGTATCTTTACAGTTTTGATGTTTCTCGTTTTCCATTTCATAGTTACTTACGAGCTCCATCTGCTTTCTATTACTGTGAGCCTTTGGAAAAACTCTAGAATGCATGGTTGGGTTAACTCTTTTATGGGAAATTAAGTAATGGGTCAAGCAAAAGAACCGGTGTTTTCATCTTTCCTGATTGAATCTAAAATGTCAGTAACTCATGAAGTGAAGCACAAAATGCAACCCAGCTTCTAGGTGGCAGCGGGCAGTGAAGCCTTCAGGGGGGCCAGAGCAGCAGAGAAGCAGCTGCACCATCAGCTGAGGTGGGGAGAGCTGTGAAAAACATGTCCTAATCTACAAATATTCCGGAAGAGGAAGACCCTTGAAAGAGCACACAGGCTTTCTGTTTAAAGAGTACCATTAAAATAATCTCCAGATATGAGTTTATCGACATTCAATCCTTGGTTCTACACTTCTATTAATACAAATTTAAGAATCCCTTACTGCATGGAAACCTCCAGGCAGAAGGACTTTTGCCTACAAACCTTCATAGAAACATAATTCACCCTCCAGGAAATATATTCCAGAACATGATGTAAATGGCAGCAAACATGTATTTTTATGTGTGACAGATATGAAGCCTTGGGTTGCCATAATCACTAAAATGACTACAGTGTGGGTGTTTTCTTAGTAGGATGATGGCTTTATGAACATTTTAAAAAGTCAAAATCGTTAAGGGGACAGTAATGAACACCTATACAGAAAATCCTAATGCATTTTCTTGGAAAAAAGAAGATGCAGAAAAGGTAATATTAGTCAAGTAATTTGAAGTAAAATGCCTACTTCCCTGCACTCCATGCAATCAAACTAAATAAAGAGATTTAGGAAAGGTGTTGCCGAGAAGGCTTTAGAAATCTTTCCTTCCACCAGGCATGGTGGGACACACCTGTAATCCAAGCACTTGGGAGGCGGGGGCAGAAGGATCACAAGTCTGAGGCCAGCCTAAGCTATGTGACAAGTCAGGGCCACACAGGACTACGTAGTAAGACCTTGTTTCAAAAAAAAAAAATCTATTTTTCACTTTGGTATATTTAAAGCTAAGAGTTCCACAAAAGTGCTTCAAGGTTTCTATTACTGTTTGATTCAGTTTTCTTTTGTAAAAACATTTATATATTTGAGCTGCAATAAAAAGTCTTTCATAGCTAGTGTATACTAGAAGTCTTTAGTTACCAGAATTCATTAACTTATGATAGCAGGCCGATTATTTTTTTATTTTAAAGAGAAAAAAATGAAGAATAAAAATGATACAGAATTTCAAGACAAGATAATAGGAAATTAATAATGGTTAATATATTGAGTATAAAGTACTCAATATAACAATGGTTAATATATTGAGTTCAAAGTAGTTGCTCAGATTACAAGATACAGGCATATATGACTGATCAAACAATATAAATGCAAACGGTCTTGTTAATGAAATAAAAGAAATTAGTAGTATAACTATCTTAGCTATTTTTGTATATGGATATATTTTTTCTTTCCCCTTCTTTCTTTCTTCCTTTCACCCATCCCTTTTTCTTTCCTGTTAGCAGGAAATATCCATTGTAGATTTTGGATCTTACTTACTTTCTCAGTTTCTTACACAAGGGAGACAGTATGATGTTAGTACATTCGAGTTTGATTTATTTCACTTATTATGACTACTATCTCTAGTTGTAATCCATTTACTTATAAAAAGCTTCAAATTTATCCTTCTTTATAGCAGAATAGTACTCCATTATATGAAAACACCACATTTTTTTATCCATTCCTTAGTTGATGGGCATTTGTGTTGTTTCCAAGACTTAGCTATTACAAATTGTGCTGCTATAAACTGGATACACCTATATCGCTGTGGTATGATGTTTTTAATTCTTCTGGGAAAATACCCAGAAGAGGAATAGCTGGGTGGAATGGTGACTCTAACCCTAGTGTTTTGAGGAATCTCCACACTGATTTGCACAATGATCGTACCAGCCTACACTCCCACCAATAGCAGAGAGGGATTCTCTCTCTTTATCCCCAGAGCTCTAACAGCATTTGTTATTGGCTGATTTCTTCATGGCAGCCATTCTTTCTGGAGTGAGATGGAATCTCAATGCTGTTTTAATTTGCATTTCTCAAATGACCAAAGATGTTGAATATTTTTTCATATGTTTATTTGCCAGGCTATTTATTTTGTGATAAAGTTTATTTTGAATAAAGTTTATAATAAATAATTTGCCATTTCTCCACTTCTATGTGAAGTCTTATAAATATGTATCATTCAGTGGAATTGTTGTCAGTCTACAGCAGCTTTGTCTTCCGAATTCAGGCTTGAGCTTGCACTCTGAAAAAGACAAAATTGAGCACACCAAAACTCATACAATGTTTAGCTGAATACCAGGTATGGCTCCCATAAAACTGTTCATATGTTCAACCGTGGACTAATGTTCCACATAAAAGAGAAGCATATGTCTCATTCTGCTGAGTGAATTCTATTATGTGAATGATTTTAACACTTAACTGAGGTATTTCTCAAATGCTTTTTATGACTTTTTAATATTTTCTTCAGTGAAATGTTTCTTCAAACTAAAAGTCTACCACTCACTTGTTACTATGGTTACATAGACGTTATGTGTTATGGAGAAAAGCCTGAATTCCGGAGAAACTTTCAAAAATGCTGGTAATGGCCTGCGAACATAGAGCAGTGCAACAGCACTTGGAATCCGTGAAGTCCCAGGTTCTGTTCTCAGAGTTACAAAAAATATAGAACACCATTGATAGTAATATGTTTGTAGCATTTCCATTTAAGTCATAAAATGTGGGCTTTTCTGAGATAGTGATGTGTAAGAATTTCCAAGATTCACTTTACCAATCTAAAAGTCAGTGGTTATCTGTAACGAAAAGCTAGTCCAGATATATCAAATGGAATAAGATATCACTAGTGCTGTCTATCAAAAATCACACTGAATAAACACTATCATTATAGCATAGCTGCATTGTCTTCACTAACTGGCTAATAATTTTAATAATATGCCTACAATGTCTTATATAAATAAACTATGTTACAATGATTTTTGACTTTGGTTTTCAAAAAATAAGAAAATAAAAACAAACTTCTGGATTAAGTATGCAACGCAAAACAATCTCCTTCATTTCAAATTCTCTTAGAGACATGTCCTGAGATAATCTAAAACTTTTTAAATGATACACATAACACCACAAAAGGGTTTGTAAAATAATTTTAACCAAACAAAGATTTACAATGGATGAGAAATATATTCATGAACATTTAATAATTAATTCTAGCAGCTGTTAGATATTCTAACAGAGTCAACTTTGAAACTAACATATTTTATTAGTCTTTAAAATTCATGATTAGTATTATTTACAGATAAGCTGTCATAGAGAAACAATATATTAAAGTAAATAAAACCAAGCCAAAAAATTTTGTTTGTCTTGGATATCAGGTCGCCTGCATTATCTGTCTGGCTTGCTGTCTGTGTGGATAGTTAATCTCAAAGTTCTCTAAGGAAATCCACTCAAAGACCCACATTACTAAGCCATCAGCTTTACCAGTGCTGGAATGGAATGGAGGAAGTGTCACCACACCCAGCTCCAGAGAGTCTATTTTCACTAGAAAATTGTGTTCCCTCCTAAATTAACCTGGTGCTTAGCCAGGAAAGAGCCTCCTCTTCTTCTTTCAGTTCCCCGAGGATATCCACGCTTATGTGTTTCTTCTTCTGAAGGGCTAAGCCACACATTTTATTGCTCAGAGTTAGTCCCAGCCTGTTCTTGAGGTAGAGGCAACGACTCAGTTATGACTTGGGCATGGCGATCAGCTTCTATCTGAGAGCAAATTTGCAAAAAATACTTCTATAAACATATCAGGAGCTCTGCTGCCAGGATGAAGACTTTCTAGCTGCTATGCAAATAAAGCATGCAAGGTAAACTGGACAATGGGCTCCCTACAAGTGTAACTGTGAGTACCTTCACTTATTATCACAATACATAGAAATATCAAACTTTCCACTTTGATAAGCACCTATGCATAAGATCCCTTATTTATCCTTTTGTTAACTGATCTTCTCCCTATGTTTTCATTAAAAAATGAATGAGAAGAAAGCTGATAAAATAATAATGCAGATAAAATATCAAACCACCAAAAAATTGTTTTAAAAAGCCAAGAATTTAGCTCAGTAACACAAGTGCCTGCCTGGCAAGCACAAGGTCATGAGTTTGATCCCCGGTACCAAAAAAAATTTTTTAAATATCAAATCTCTCTGGTTGTATTCCAGGTTCTCATCTGATTAAATAGAAAATCAAAACCCAAAGCAGTAAAATATTTTCTCAAATCTCATAGATTTTAAAAGTATGAGTATTGTTAAAATATTTTTAGATGTTAGTCCAGATACCTTGTAATTATATAAATGCGTCACTAAAATGGTACACACAGCTAAGAAGAAATCACTCTTCTCTCCTCTTGAGTATTCAACTGAGAATTGAGCAGCAAATATGTGGAAAAAACTAAGGCTGGGGACTGAGAGAATAAATCACTCAAAAGAGTCCAATTCTCTTCCTACCTGTCAGAATGAAAAATACCTCAACATCCACAAAACCTCAGGTAAAAAGATAGAAGAGCTGTTACAGATTAATCCACTTATTGCTTCATGCTTTGAAGGCGTGAAGTGGTGATTTCCACTGAGAGGTGAAGGAAATTTAGAGGCAGAGCCGAGCTGCAGGGTCAGAGGATTCCATCTTGTCCCTTGGCTCCCTCTCTAATGAATCTATGTCTCTCTGTCTGTTTCTGTGTCTGTCCCTGTCTCTGTCTCTCCCCTCCCCATTCCCTTCCTCCCTCCTGCCTTCTCCCCTCTCCCTCTCCATGAGATGAGCAGCTGTGCTCCACCCTGCCCTCCTCCCAAGATGTTCCACCTCAGCACAAGTCTAGAAATAATGCAGCCAGGTGATCATGGGCTGAAACCTCTGAAATTGTAAGCCAAAATAAATATTTCCTCCTTTAAATTTATTTTCTCAAGTATTTGGTTGAGGCAATGAAAAGCTGTTTAGCAAAAGCACCTTAATCTTGGCTCGGTAGTAGACAAAATAGCCCAAGAATCAGCCATTACCGTTATCTTAGCTAACAAGTCTTAAAGTAAGACCCAAAAGAATCAGCTCACTTCTAACCAACCCAGAGCAAAGCTCAAAAGCATTTACAGAAAAAAATCATTTAGCACCTAAGGCATAAAATTCATACTGTCTGGATTCCAAATTTTTAGATTTTCAAAAGAAGCAGGAAAAGTAAATAAGTCATCAGTACTGATGAAAACACATGGATGTTAGTGTTAGCAGGAAAAGGGATTTTAAGAGATTATAACTGTTTTTAATATGTTCCAAAATTTAAGAGATATCTTGAAGATATTAAAAAGACACAAATTAAAATTATAGAAATAAGACCAACAGCGTGTATAACTCTCATACATTTTTGATATAGGATTTCTTCTTTGGAAAACAGCTTAGTGGGGTTTTTGTTTGTTCTAATTATTTGTTTTGCTTCAGTTTGCTGCTGTACTGGAGATTAAGCCAGCGCCTTCACACTGAGTTACAACCGCAGTTCTTTGTATTTTTTTTTTTTTTTTTTTTAATTTTGAGACACGGTCTTGTTAAATTCAACTTGTCTCAATTTGAACTTTTCTTCCTCCTGCCTCAGCCTGTTTCAGTGCTGGGATTACTGGCATGCAGCACCCAGCCAGGAAGTCTAGTGTGGCTGTGGGTACAAAATGTATCATAAAACTAAAACATTCCTCATCCTGTCATTCCGCTCCATTTGCCCAAGAGAAATAAAAGCCTGTCTCAGCATAAAGGCTTGAACATAAATGTTTGTAGCAACTTATTTCATTGTAGCCCAAAGACAGAAGCAACCTAAACATCTGGGAAATATTTAGTAAAACCTGAATGGTTTTACTGTAACTATACTATATCGATACAATGCAGCAGTACTCAGCAATAAGATGAACAACTGATTCACGATATAATGAAGAACCTCACATAACTGGGATGAGAAAAGACAAAAACTGAGAACGTAATATCTGATTCTGTATATATGAAAAACTACTGTGTAGTCACAGTAGAATCGTGGTTGGCTGGGAGGGAGATGTTGGTACGGAAGGCTACAGTGTGGGTTTCTGAAGGACAGGACAGGGAACTTCTGTGTGACTAGGATATGTTCATTAATCTGACTGAGATATTTTCAACAGGGTACACTGATGTCAAAACATGTCAACTTGCATATTTAAAAGACACGTATTACCTTGTATAACAATCATGCCTTTGCCAAATGATTAAAATATTCTAAATGAATATAATACGCTACTAATAATCAACAAATTTGTCCTGGAAGGCATTTCTAATTAAACATGGAGCAAAAATACTAGTTAAGACACTTGCTAAAGCTAAAATTGTGCACACAAAACAAAGTACACTCCACATGATGACATCTATTGCTCAAATTCTTACTTGTAACAGATTGAGGAATTTAAACATACATTTTATAGCAATATCAGATGCTAAAAGATCACCCTTAAAGATTATATTGTCATCCATGTGACACTTTGTTCTTTAAATGTTGCTTATACAATCTTGATACCTTTCATCCTATAGCACACAATTATCTAACATTGTATTTATTACTTTTCTTTTTTTTTTTTATTACTTTTCTAAGGAAAATTGTTTTATTTCAAGGAATGTTGATAGTAGTTATTGCAACATGGGTGGTTGTTATGATATCAGTTAAATTACAAGTAAAACTTACGCCAGTATTTCTGGGTAACCCTGACTATACTGTAAGACACCATGCTGTAATTTAAGACACTCTTATCTCAATCAGGAAGTTATATTGATTGTCATGAATCTTACCACATTATTTCTTTCTACATGTGTGAGATTTTGGTAAGTTTGCATATAATTCAACAAAAGAATGCAAAAGACTTAGTTTTTGAATCGCAAATAAATGAATAATTGTTTAACATTAGAAAAATGAAGAAAATGTTTTTTTTAATTCTAGTGTGAAAGCAAGTTATAATTCGATTTATGAGTCTGAAAATGAGTAACAATGATTAATAATAATTTATATATTTTCTTATTCAGCCTTCCAAACTTGTGTAGCAAAGGATTTTACAATTGATAAAAGTCAACATGATTTCATAACTCCTTCTGAAGTTTAAAAATGGCTACTTAAGGCCCTAAATTTATTATACTCTAGTGGCTCAGACCTTCATAAAATAGCTTAGATAAATTCGCTCACTTTTGTTGTTTTACTCAATCTCTGGGTCTGTCTCCTTGGATATAGACGGAGAGTCCTGAAATTGAAAGAAATTTTTTCACTACTTCATATATTTCACGATGACATACATTCTTACTCTTCATTTATGCCTCAGGTCATTTTTATTAAATTCATAATAATAACATTGATACATACATGGAAACATTCTCTAACATTATTTCATCACGATGTTTATTGTGAAACTGAAATCTGGACAAAGTCAGTTCATTCGTATGCCAAAAGGACTTGAACTTCTGTCTCTGTTGCACTCAACAGCACTTTCACGGAACACAAAACAATTATTTCATATTTTAGTCCTCATGAAAACCATGAAAGTGGTGGTATTATCCACTGCTGCCAAGAGATGAGAATGTGGAGGCTCTGAGATTCACTTGAATGACACAATTAAACAGCAAGCGCTAAAATAAGTGAGAACACAGCCGTCTTTCCTCCAATCCAACGCCGTGTTTCCTGCCATCTGCACTTACAGAAAGTTAAGCCTAAATTCAAATAAATTGCCTTCAAGGTTTTTAACTTTTTTTCCTCATCAACATCATAAAACTTACTAATATTAATATCTATTAGAAAGTCTGAAGGGCCCAGAATTTGGAAAACACACACAAAAAATCTGTGCTGCTCACACAAGTTCCTATCATTAAAATACACTTGGTTCTGCAGTATCTCTATTTCGATGAATTTCAATAAATATTTAAGTGGTGATAAAATGTTTTCAGTACAGATAATATAAAACGGTCCTTAGAACATAAGTAGAAATTATTACTCATTTTTCATTTGTTGACTAAAATTATATGTGTGGAATGTAACCCATTTCAATTTCATTCTCCTAAGGGTCACCTGGCATAATTTTTTGGAAAACAGTTTTCACTAAAGCCTTAAAATTGATCATATTAGTATTTAATAAATCCATTGCCTTACAATAAATTCATTTTCAAATGTATAATCATCATTATGTAATTTATAACATGTTTAAAGCATTTTGTTTAGTTTCTAAAATGGTGTTTCATATAAACATTTTAAAGAATTCTATTAAATAATGAATTATTGAAAAATTATTAAGAATGGGAAAATATTTCATTATTAAAGGGTCAGTTCCATCCCAGATGATTTGCTGTCTCCAATTGTACACATTCTTCTGAGGTCAATGATACTGGCATAATTCCTATTATGATAAGTACTCATCAATTTTTCTGTCTTTACTGCTTCAATAAAAATGATGGCACACTCTTAATGTGATTTAAGATTTCCTATGTATTTCATTCTTATCTGATAATCATTACTATATTGAAGATTGTGAGTCCACCATTGCTGGTTCTATCCTATTATTTTAGCTTTGCACCCTATCTTTTCACACATGGATACTTTGTACTCTAGACAGATTTTCATCTGTATTGTCTTAAACACCACATTCCGCCATTCAGGCTGCTCATCAACCATCTCTTGAGTACTGAAATCTTGTTCTGACACTTCCCGGCCTTGCTTCCTGCAACACTCTGCTAGGGAAGAAAAAAATGAAAGAAACGAACATCTGTTAATAAGAAATGTATTCTGAGCTAAGCGGTTACGTATATGAACTCAGCTAACAAAATTATATATCAGCATAGTTTCCCATTTCTACTGTGTACTTTAGTATTTTATATCAGTTTGTTAGATTGTTCTTTATAAACTGAGTTCTTGGTGCTACCACCATTATCAATTAACTCAGTTGTTCCTGTACTTTGCAATCTTTCCCAAACTCCAAAGTGGTTCTCACTCCCCTCCTTTGCAGTCATATAATCCTATTAGAAATATAAGTTCTAACACACCTACAGTAGCTTCTATTACTTGAGCAGTGTAAGTACGAATTGTGCTGAGAGCTAAACTGTCATTAGCCTAACAAAGATCTTATGGGACAGACATTACCATCATCCTCATATCACATCTGAACTATCTATGGCTGCAACAATTAAACAATTCCTCTAAGGTCACTCAGCTAGAAAACCCATGTTTATGTGACTCCAAATCATGTACTCTAGGCAAATGTGTGTTTAGAGCCCCAGATTTGCAAAGATCACCATGGCTATCCAGGAAACAACAGACTCAATGTCTACCAGTGCATGATACAGATTTCTGTAGCCTCCAAAATCTCTGAGGTGCCTGGAAGGCCACTCCCCACTGATGCCAGGGGTGAGTACAAATAAGCCAACTGCCTCTCGTATTCAACTTATACTTTGTGAGAGATTAAATTGACTTGGGGTACTTTTATCATTTATTATATTGACTCAACCTAAGTACAAAAAAGTGAATCCTAAGTCAGTGCCTCCCAAGAATTGGCCATGGTGAGACTAGGAGGAACCCACCAAGAAGCCAACTGGACAGCCTTTCTGGTAGGCTGTGCAAGCCATGCAGGGCCCAGGAAGAGAGAAGTCAGATAGCACCTCCCATGAGCTTTCTGGAAAGCTCATCAAGAACTCCCCTTGCCCTCATCCACCACCCAAGCAACCGGCTGGTTCAGAGGAGCGGCTGAAATACAAGAAGCAACTGAACACTTGTGCTGTTTGGTTGACTTTGCAGGTCTGGGCCAGCAGTCTGGGTATCTTTTGGGAGGATGGCAGTATGCAGTACAGCAAGTATGGGAGTTTCCTCCTATCTTGTTTTTGAAATCCAACACTGTGCTCACTGTTTAATTTTGTTCCAATTAAGTGTTTTTGCTTTATTCAGTGTTTTGCTTTGATTGGTTTTATTGTTTTGTTTTGGTTTTATTTTGCTATATCTGATGGAATGAACAACTATTGTGAAGATAACATGATATACTATGTACCACTGTTGTTTTCCTATTATCCTGCTTCAAAGTTCTGTGCCAGTTTCACTGCTTTGTTTTGGTTAGATTTGTTCTATTTTGTTTTCTTGGGTTTTATTATCTATAAAACAAAAAAGTGAGTCATAAAATAAAACATCCAAAGAGAAAAACAAATGTGCCTCATAAGTTAGAATTTATCTATTCATTAAAAATATTAATAAATTTACAAAGAATAAAAATACGGCTGTGTTTTACAAAGAATTTCAATATCTTTGAACAAAAGCCTCAAGCACAAACTTTCTTACTAAGAACACAATATTTTCCTTATCCTTTAATACAGAAATCCTATTGGGCTAAGGAAATTAGAATATAAAGATAACAGCTCAGCCCTCATTCCCAATTATGCCAGACTGCACATACAACATAGTTATGGAAACAGTAGACTACATATTTCAGAGTTATCTGAAGATCCTAAGACATTGACCAGGAATTCTAGGGAGTGTCTCAAAATAGGGAATCCATTTATTGCTTCTGGGAGAGAAAGAATAAATGGCAAAAGCTGAGTGTTTTAAATGAAAAGTTCTAGATCTGTGAGTACAGTTGTAAACTTTCTCCCCACGTCTCATCCATCAGAGTTTGCACATGTTGATCATCACTTTGTTTGCCTTCAAGTGCAGGCTAGTGACTTTTACCATGTTGGTTAGTAAAGCAACTCTAAATATACTCTATTTCACCCCAGACAAAATGGTTAATTCTTGCTACCCAGAGTACAAAAGCTAACCTGAATCCCATTACAGTTTCAGGGGTTGAAAGTGTAGAACCAACACTTCTCAAACCCACCAGAGCGTTGGAGAAGGAGTCAAACACCTAGGATGGGCCGTAAAGAAAGGCTAAAACTACAGCAACCAGGCCATGGAGCAATCCACAATTATGGTCAAGGCTCACCACTGAAAATCTTGTTCGTTGTTCAACTTTATGTTTATAAAGTTGTAACTTTATATTGCAAATAATGTGATCCCATGGACCTCATTGACTTTAATTCTTGGAAACCAGGAGAATTTGTCACATGACTATGAATAAGTATATGTTGCCAGATTTCTGGGCATGTTTCAGATATTGAGTTGTGATTCAAATATAGATGAATGTTTACATTTTTAGAAATTTGTCACAGTGTAAGATATGTTGCCATTAATTCTCCTCAACAGGTTCACCCTCACTTCAAACACATGTATGCTGTCATCCGTATTACTTGCTGAAACCAGTTTAAAGCCCTTTTCTGTGAGTTTCTTTTGGAGGTACCACAAAAATACAATGACTGCTGCTTCCAGGTGCCAGCCAACAGAACAGCAAGCTCTGAAACCAGGACAGTGTGTCCTCATCCACTTGACTCATCCAACTGCCATTGTGCAATTCCTGGCTCTGCCCCAAAGTCAAAACTACCACGTAAGTTAAATTCTTTGAATTGACTCAAGACATTGAGATATCCATGACAATACAACTAGTCACTCACACACACAAAAAAAAAAACTTCCAGAACTGCTCCAGAAAAGTGCAAGAATGGCAAGAAAAGTGAGATTTAAGAGAAGTCTGATGGGGAGGAGTATTTAGTAACAGTGTGCCTTTTACTGTGATAATTTTTGTTAAAGTCAAGAAGAGCATGGAGTGAAGTATTTCAGATCCTAAAGGAAAATGATTTCCAACCTAGACTGATGTAGCCTGAAAAACTGTCCTTCAAAATTGATGGAGAAATAAGATACTTCCATGACAAAGAACAGCTGGAGAACTTCATGATCACCATGCAAGCCGTGCAAAGAATACTGAAAGAGAGTTTAGATACACTTAGGAAAAAAACACTGAGCAAAGCAAACAATTAAACAGAACAGAAAGATAAAGATGCAACAGCATAATGATAACATGCTAACAATAAACCAATATATAACAGTTATAACCATTTGTGTAAATGGTCTCAATGCACCAAATAAAAGAAACAGACTGGCAGAATGGATGAAGAAACAACATCCAACCATATGCTGTTAACAAGAAACCCATCTAACCCAGACTGAAAGTCAAAGGATGGAAAACAATGCTTCATGCAACAGGAACCCCAAGAAAGGGGGGGGGTAGCTATTATGTTTGCAGACAATGTGAACTTCAAACCAAGAATGATCAGAAGAGATAAAGAAGGTCATTACATACTGGTTAGGGGAAAACTTCAAGAGGAAGAAATAACAATCTTAAACATATATGCACCAAGTTCCAGAGCACCCATTTATATAAAGCAACTATTAATGGAAATGAAAAACCAAATTAGCAACAGCACAGTTATAACAGGAGACCTTAACACACCATTGACACCAAGGGACGGATCAACCAGACAGAACATCAGCAAAGAAATAACAGAACAGAATCACACCTGTGAACAAATGGACTTGATAGACATATACAGAGTATTCCACCCAACAACATCAGAATACACATTCTTCTCAGCAGTACATGGGACATTCTCTAAAATAGACCATATACTAGTCAACAGAACATATTTAAATAAATGCAAAAGAATTGAAATTATCCCATGAATGTTATCAGATCATAGCACAATGAAACTAGAAATTAATGATACAAGATACTGCAAAATCCCCACAAACACGTGGAAACTGAATAACACACTCTTGAATAATCAGTGGGTCACAGGGGAAATTAAAGAAGAAATTAAACAAAACCTAAAAGCAAACGAAAATACAAATACAACTTACCAAAATCTGTGGAATGCAATGAAAGCTGTCCTCAAAGGAAAATTTATTGCACTGAATTCCCACATCAGGAAAACGGAACAAATACAAACAAATAACCTGATGCTATACCTCAAACACCTAGAAAAGAAGAGCAAGTCAAACCCAAAGCCAAAAGAAGGGAGGAAATTATAAAAATCAGAGCAGAAATTAATGCAATAGAGATTAAGAAAACAATCCAAAGAATCAATGAATCAAAGTGTTGGTTCTTTTAAAGAATAAATAAAATTGATAAGTCCCTAGTGGGCCTTATTTTAAAAAGGGAAGAAAAAGTTCAAATTCATGCCAAAAAGGAATGAAAAAGGTGAAATCACTACAGACTCTGTAGAAATACAGAAGATCATCAACACCTATCTTAAAAATATCTACTCTCATAGGTTTGATAATATGGAAGAGATTGACAGATTCCTAGAAACATATGAAGTAACAATGCTATGAAGTCAAGAAGATGTTAAACTGCTAAATAACCCAATTTCTATTAATGAAATTGAAAATGTAATTAAGTCCTTGCCTACAAAGAAGAGCCCAGCCCCAGATGGATTCATTGCAGAATTCTACAAGAAATACAAAGAAGACTTAATGCAAACATTCCTCAAACTCTTCAATGAAATTGAAAGGGAGGCAATCCTTCCTAAGTCATTCCTGGAAGCAAATATTACTCTAGCACCAAAACCTGAGAAAGACCCAACTAAAAAACAGAACTACAGGCCAATCTCCCTAATGAAAACAGATGCAAAAATCCTCAATAAAATATTGGCAAATAGGATGCAGCAAATCATCAAGAAGATTATACACCATGGCCAAGTGGGATTCATCCCAGGTATGCAGGGACAGTTCAACATAGGTAAATCAATAAATGTAATCCACCATATCAATAAAGCCAAAAGTAAGAATCACATGATCATTTCTATAGATGCAGAAAAAACTTTTGACAAGGTCCAACATTCATTCATAAGAACCTTACAGAAAATTGGAATAGATGGTCTTTACCTCAAGATGATAAAGGCCATCTATGACAAACCAACAGCCAGTATCATGCTAAATGGCCAAAAACTGAAGGCCTTTACCTTGAAATCAGGCACAAGACAAGGATGTCACCTATCACCACTCCTGTTTAATATAGTACTGGAAGTACTAGCCAGAGAAATTAGACAAGAGAGAAAAATAAAAGGGGTAAAGATAGGAAAAGAAGAAGTTAAATTATCATTATTTGTGGGTGACATGATACTCTACATGGAAGACACCCTAAACTCCATTGAAAGACTCCTAGATATAATAAATAAATTCAGCAATATATCTGGCTACAAAATCAATACTTAAAAATCAATAGCATTTCTATACACTAACAACAAAATCACAGAGAGAAATAAGAGAAGCCACACCCTTAACACTAGCAACCAAAAAAATTAAATATTTAGGAATTATTCTCAGAAAAGAAGTAAGAGATCTATATAGGGAAAATTATGATGCACTGAAAAAAGAAATTCAAGAGGATCTCAGAAGGTGAAAAGACATTGCTTGCTCATGGATAGGAAGAATAAATATTGTGAAAATGGCCATTCTTCCAAAATTGTTATACAGATTCAATGCAATCCAAGTAAAAATACCATCAACATACCTCTTAGATCTAGAGAAATCACTCCTAAAATTCATCTGGAACCAGAAGAGACCTAGAATAGCAAAGACAATTCTAAGCAGCAAAGGCAAGGCAGGAGACATCACAATCCCTGACTTGAAGTTATACTACAAAGCAACTTTAGTAAAATCAACATGGTACTGAAATAAAACCAGAGCCAAAGATCAATGGAATAGATTAGAAGATACAACCCCAACTACAAACAATATCTTTGATAAAGGGGCCAAACATGTTCACCTGGAGAACAATGGTCTCTTTAATAAATGGTGTTGGAAAAACTGGCTCTCAATATGCCGAAAACTAAGACTAGACCCATGCCTATCACCATGTACTAAATTAAAATCTAAATGGATCAAAGATCTAAATATTAAAACAGAAACACTAAATCTATTGGAAAACAAGTTGGGTAAAACCCTTGGGGACTAAGGGGTGGAGAGTTCATGAACAGGAATCAAACTGCATGGGAAATACTTCCCAGAATCAACTGGGATCATGTCTTATTAAAAAGTTTCTGCTATCAGAAGAAATCTCTAGCATAGTGGAAAGAAAACCTACAAACTGGGAAACAATCTTAGTGAACTATCCCTCAGACAAAGGTCTTCTGTCTAAAACATATAAGTAATTTAAAAAAAATCAGACCCCCAAAATTTAAGAATCCAATCCAAAAATGAGCATCTGAGATGAATACACAATTCTCAAATGAAGAAATACAAATGGCAAATAAATACATGAAAAATGTTCATCATCATTACTCATTAGAGAAATGCAAATTAAAACCACAGTAAGATTCCCTCTCACTCCAGAAAGAATATCCAGGATCAACAAAACTACCAACAACAAATGCTGGAGAGGCTATGGGGAAAAAGGAACTCTCCTGCACTGTTGGTGGGAGTGTAGTCTGGTGCAACCATTGTGGAGATCAGTCTGGAGATTTCTCAGAAAGCTGGGATTGGAGGTCCCATTTTTTCCAGCTATTCCACTTCTAGGCATATTCCCAGAAGAACTGAAAACATCATACCACAGTGATGTATGTGCACCCATATTTATAGCAGCACAATTTGTAATAACCAGATTTTGGAAACAACCTAAGTGTCCATCAACTGAGGAATAGATAAAAAGTTGTGGTATTTTTATACAATAGAGTATTACTTAGCTATAAAGAATGATCACATTGAGATATTTATAAATAAATGGGTGCAACTTGAGACCATACTCATAAGCGAAATAAATCAAACTCACATGTATAAATACTGAATAGTTTCCCTAGTGTAATAAATGGTAAGAATACATAAAAGTATGTGGTAATAATTCCCCATTATATTTCTTTGAAGCCTTATAATGTTTTCATTCATTAATTGGAATGATTTTATTCTGGGTTGCTTAATTTTATTGTCTGTGTTGGTATGAACAGCTATTTTGAGGCAAACAAGACATTATAATAGCTAGTGATGATTTAATATCATCTTGTTTTGAAGTCCCACCAAGCTTTTGTTCTTCTGTCTCCACCAATTTTATCACATTGCATCTTATTGGATTTCATTATATGTGATAGTATAAACAAAATATTTTATAGACAAGGAGATAATATAATAACCTTTGTTCATTTTCTGTTAGTTGATTCCGAATACCCTGTAATACTTTCTCTTGAATGATTTTACACTGTCTTTTTATGTTTGATACTATAGTATATGAAGGTATACTCAATTATTTCAAGGAAAGAGACACTATGATAGTTACTGTTATGTCAAATTGTCTTGTGGTAAAACACTATGTTTCTTAAACTGTTCTGTTCTGACTTGTTTTGTTATGTCCTCTTTTACCTTAATCTTTTTTTTTTAAAGAAAAAAAAAAAAAAACACCTCAGCTTCCCATGACACACTGTCCCCCTGCCCCAGCAGGGCAGACCCTAACATCCACACACTCAAGGCCACTGTCAGGGTGCTGGAATTCCCAGATAATTTGCTGGCAGCTGGTACACCACATGGACACTGCCTGGTGCCAAACTACCCAGGTTCTGTCCCACAGATGAGCCAGTTCTCAGGACTGCACCACAAGACAGAACAACTAAGGGAGGGAGGAGTTTGCTGTGACCTCTCTGCCCCTCCAGTGCCCACTTCAGCAGCATCATGGGAGGTTAGAGAAATTCAGGCTTCCTCATGGTTTTCACCTCTCCATGTGAGACTTCCCTTTCTCCAGTAAAACTCATCCATTAACCCACAGCATGATACAATAGGAAATTGTTTCCCAACTCGTGTGGCATGGCAGATAGAAATAGAGCACAAAAGTATGGGTTTTTCATGCCAGCCACTATTATTTACTCACTACATGTCACTTCGATTAACATTTATTAAACATTTACTAAATGCAAAGCTCTGGCTAAACAGCAATAGTACATACGAAGATAAATAATTTACTTTGATAAGTCAAAATCAGATTGTGCAGACTGAAAATCAGTGTTTTTAAAATTTTAGTAGTACATGTTTGCAGTAAATGAAGTATACATTCATCTTAGAAAGTAGGTACATGTATGTAACATAGTTTCCTTTTTCAAAAATCAGTATTTAATTAGCCATAAGAAAGCTCCTATTGAAAGGGGGAAAAGAGTGGGAGCTGCTGAGTCTAAATATCTAAAGGAAAATCTTGGAAAGCTTTGCCAAGGAAATTGATTTGAATTAAACATTGAAAAATAAAAAGAGAATAACATCATATAAGAGCATTGAAGAGTTATAAACTATCTCTGAACAGAAACACAAGACAGTTTATAGATAGATAGATGATAGATAAATGGGTAGAGGAGAAAATACATATTTCTAGAATAATGTCAGGATGTGGAAATCATGGATTGGTTGTATTTGTATATACACAGTCATATATTTCTAATAAGTGAAATACTTTTGAAAATGTGTCTCTAGGTGATTTTATCATTGTGCAAACATCACAGAGTATGCTCATACAAACCTAAAAACAGTATAGATCAGTAACTGATGGGGCCATAGTAAACACAAGATATATGAAGTTACTATAGCATAACACAAAGGCTTTCTTATATACAGCATAAATACATTCTAAACTAATGATAAAACAATTGGTGTAGTAAATATATAAACCAATAAAAATTGCTTATTACCAAGTTTACTGTACTATGAATAATTATATTATATTTTTATACAGTGGAAGCACAGTAAGTTTGTTTACATAAGCACTGCTACAAATATGTGAGTTATATTTGTATTAATGTATTTGTTCTACATTTGAATTCAATGTTACCCTGGTTATATTTCTAGGTGATAGGAATTTTTTATTCCATTGTGATCTTTTTTATTTTGAAGATAATAAAACCAAACAAAATAAAACAATATTGTCCATCAAAACAAAACACTGAAGATGATACAGGGCTTCAAAACAAGATAATAAGAAATCAATAATGGCTACCATAATATATTTTGTTATCTTTGAAATAGCTGCCCATGCCATCAAATGTAATAAAAGCAAATAAAACAAAACAGAATAAAACCAAACAATGAAAATAACACAGGGCTTCAAAACAAGATAATAGATTAACAATGGCACTGTTTTCCCTTTTCAGACATTTCCTTCCCTTTCACTTTCAAAATATCTATTGTATATTTTGGATCCCACAAACTCCTTTTGTTTTTTACACTAGGGAGACAACACAATGTTCACCCATGTGACTCTGAACCATTTAACCCAAGAGCATGATCTCAAGTTGTATCCATTTACCTACAAGAGCCTCAAAGTTATTTCTTTATAGCTGAATATCTTCCCATTATACAAAAATCCCATATTTTTCTTATCCATTCTGCAGTCAATGGGCAAGCTATCCCTACTGTTTTCTGGTTCCCTGTCACATAGAGTATTACTTTCTCTCTTTGACTTTCAGTCTACGTATTTCCTGTTGAGTTAAAAGTGTTTCTTGTATAAAGCATGTTGATGGATCATGTCTCCTGATCGACTCTGCCTGTGTTTCTTTTTATTGATGAATTGGGGCCACCTACCTTAATGACTATGGCCAACATGCACTGGCTCATCTCTGCCGTAATATTTTCCTGCTGTTAGCTCCCTACTTTTCTCCTCCATTCAATTGCTTGCACCACTTAGTGATCCCTCTCTGCCACTGTCCCTGGAAACATGGTCATTTTTTATCTCTCCAGAATGTCCTTCGGTATTTTTAGTAGGGTTGGTATGGTGATCATGAATTCCTTCAGTTATTCTGTCATGGAAGTATCTTGTTCTCCATTAATTTTGAAAGACAGTGTTTCTGGGTACATCAGTTACTGGGTAGACCAGTCTGGGTTGGAAGTTGTCTTCTTTCAGGGCTTGAAATAATTTACTCCAAGCTCTTTTTGACTTGATGGTTTGTGTTGAGAAGTCTGTCATGATTCTGATGAGTTTCCCTTTATAGGTGATCTGTTTATTTTCTATAACAGCTGTTGTGTGCTGAATATCTGAGCTCTTCACTATTAAATGTGTAGGTATAGATTTATTTTGGTTATGACTATCTGGAATTCTATATGCCTTGCTTATCTGAATAGCACATTCTTTTCCCCCATAAATAAATTTTTTATGTCATTTGTTGACCTCTGTTTTTTTTCTGCTGACATCTATCACTCTTAAATCATTTTTCTTTGTGTCATCTTGCAGTCATTGAATTGTTATTTCCTGGTTCCTTGTTATTTTTAAGAGATCTTCCCTTTCATGGTTACTATTAATTCTTTTACTATGTTTTATTGTGTTTTTCATTTCTTCTTTTACCTGAGATAGTATTTCTGTTTAATTTCTTGACTTCAGTTCCCATCATTTCAGAAACCGCAGGTGTGTAATTCCCAATGTCTTCTGTGTTTACATCTCATAGGCTTGCTTTGCATGGGTTGGAGGCCAGAAACTGCCTTTTATGTCTTAATCTTGACATTTCCCTGGGTTCTTCTGGACAAGCAGGTAGTGGAGGAATTGTAGCCAACTCTGGAAGTGTCTGGGACCCCACTCCCCACTTGGGGGCTGGTTCTCTTGCCAGTGCTGGCTACAGGTATCTGATGGTAGCCATTGGGTGAGCTGGTACAGGTCTGGCTGCTGCTTTTCCCAGCCAATGCTGGCTACCAGTAGGAAGTATCCCAGATGGTAGCAGGGCTGGCCACTACTTCCCAGGACTGAGCTGGTTACCCATTCCATTGTAATCTTACACTGGACCACTGTCATTTACGTTGTTCATCACAGACCAAAATGCTGTCCTCTTGACTTTTCAGGTCATTTATATTTCATACAAAATTTAATATTTTTTGCATTTTTTAGGCAATACAGAAACAAAAATAAATCCCTTCTTGCATAATACACTCTGAAAGAGGTTGCCATGTTTAGATTAATGTAACAATAATCATGATTAATATCACATGAACTATTTTTGGTTTAGGTCTAAATGTCCCCTAAAAGTCTCATTTGTTTGGAGGTAAGGCCTGGTCAGAAGAAGAAGGTGCTTAGGGATGTGACCTGAAAGGGTGTATTCTTGTTTCTAGTCCCTCCCTTCTCTCTTTGCTTCTTAGTTCCATGGGTTGAGCACCATTGCTCCACCGTGCTCCTCTGCCATCCCACTGCTGTCCTGGAGCTGCCCAAACATGCACTGAATCCACTGAAATGGTAAGAAAAAATAGACCTCTCCTCCTTCACACTGTGGGTTTCAGGTATTTTGTCCCAGTGATAGGACAGTATCTGTGTTAGTCACTTTTCTCTCATTGCTGAGACAAACTACACAACATCCAAAATTTAAGGGAGGAAAAGTTCATTTAGTTCACAGTTAGTAGAGGTTTCAGTCCAGAATCGTCTGGCTCCAAGACAGGGTGGCACATGGCAGATGGGCCATCATTCATGGTGGTAGAAGATACCAAAAGCAGCAAAGGAGGAGAAAGGAGAGTTAAGCCTCTTTCTGTCCTTTATACTGTATGCAAGGCACCCACCCTAGGGCAGTAGGTGTAGTATTCACACCCATAATCCCATCATTGGACCATGAAATCAGTCACAAACTCTAGATTCAACCACTTATGAAAAGCCTGGCCCTGTGATTGTATAAACCTTTGGAGGAAAATTTAGACACAAACCGTAATAGTATCTAATATAAATCATTAAAAACTGTTCCACTGAATCCAAGAAAAACCTTTTCCTTGAAAAACCAAATGCCAACATACAGTATCAAATAATTTTACCTCTTAAAAGTAACTGTAATCTATAACAGTTAAAATTAATATAAAATTTCTAAAGAGCAGCTTAGCATGCATCTACAAGCATAAACTGTTCATCAGTCTGATCTAGTAGCTCCAAACCAGAATTTTATCCTAAAAACATAATTAGAAGAATGCATTGAAATTTAACTATAAGCATAGTTGTCCATACCTAACTATAATAGCAGAACACAATTAAATATTCAATATTAGAACATGGTTAAGAATAACAACATATCCATACAACTGAGAACTATGCCTCTACTTTTTAAAATTAGATGTCTGAAGACTACTTAATGACATGTATAAATATACATCATATGGACAGGGATTCAATCTTGAACATATATGATTAACCTGATCATAAAATAGAAGAAAAGAAAAGGGAAAATGGTAAGAAAAAGAAAAGGAAACCAAAAATAAACATACATATGAAAAATATAAATAAAATACACAAAAGTTTGGTATTATCTTTGAGCTTTTGATTGCACAGGATTTTAAATTTTTGTCTATGTTGTGTAAGGAAAATTGCCTGTTGAAGTTTCTTTATACAGGATGAGTAGAATACTTTATCAAGGGAAGAGGTACACTGTTTAACAATACAAAACACTTAGAATATAAATTGACATTCCGTCTAGGAAGATGAGACTCCTCAAGGTACAGGAAGTCCCTGATTTAGGAATGAGTTCCGTAAGACAGATTCACTGGTAAACTGACAAAGTGAGGCTCACACAGTACACTTGCAGAAGTTCACAGCTCAAATGTTGTAAGTCAGGGACATCAAAATAAAAGGTATCAAAAATGGAGTAAGAGGAGAAGGGAAAGAAATAGATCAGAAATAAGGAAAGTAACAAGGCCCTGAGGAAGACGGTCTGGTATTTCCCAATGATGGAGCTGCCTGCAGAACTTTCTAAAGTTAACATACATTATTTGTACTCATTGCTCCTTGTGCTCTAGAGTGAAATCTTTGTTCTTTTATTCTGTTAAAATGTTAATAAAAGGCAGAGCAGCCTTGTCTGGGGAGAGACGGGATTAAGGATAATGAAATAAGCATGAAAGTATTCTATAAAAGGATTTCCAAGGAATCTTAGGACTCTATAAATATTAACTGTCTTTGAAAAATTTTCCCAGATCATAATGACACTCTTTCTCTGAGACATCATAAATGCACCTCTGCTGACATATACTGTATATGCACATCAGAGTTTGATTGTAAGGAAAGGCTTCTATGTTCTATGTCATAGTTAAGAGTCTATCAGTAGATTCCATAGTAAAGAAGCTTCAGGTTTTAGACTTACATTTAGAATTAGACCAAGATGCTAGTCAACCTCTCATCACTCAAAAGGAAGAAATAAGGTAGCTGGAATATGGAATTACATAAACACAGAAAGAACAAAAGAGTGTGAGCAAATATGGGGAGATTATAAAAAGTAACACACAGAAGTGGGTCAGGTTTCTGTTCTTAGTTTATACTTCTTTATAAAATGAAGTTTTCTTTGGACTCTTGAGACTGTTATATTTTTCCATGTATTCTAATGTTGCTTAACTATCTTTTGAACATTTTGTTTTGCATGTAAAATCAATTTAAGATAATACTTTTTATTTTCATGTTTTCAGAGAATTTCCATTCTTTTTATAATTAAACTATTTAAAATCTAGTTTTGGAGGCTTATAATTCATTGGATGAATTAAATCCTATGATGAATCAGACTATTTCTTACCTATCTCTGTGACTTAGCCTTAATACTGAAGTCTGAAGAATTTAGTAATAAATAGACCTGAATTATTCACCTGCCATTGAAGTAATAGTTGTTCTAAGAATCTTGTAATCAAGGACAGGTGATATAATCTAGTAAATGTCAGTTTTCTTATTAGTAAAATGGAAATACAAATGATAACTTAGGGGGAGTTAAATAAGAATAGAAAATAAAATCTTATGCAGAAAAACCTCTCCAAATATAGCTGCTACATCAGTTGTAACCATTATATTCAAATGTCCTATAAGAGACTGAATAATGGCTTCCTGAAGAGATTCACATTCTAAACCCCAGAGCCTGCAAACATGATTTTACATGGCAAAAGAAAATTGTATAGATATTGAGGAAGAAAAATACCCCTGGATTATCCAAGTGGCCCAATGTAGCCACGAGGGTCTTCCTAACAGGGAAAGTAGTAGAAAGAGATGTGGCAAAGGAAGCAATGTGAGTGATGCAGAACTCAGCCACACTCAGGGCATTCTGGTGTGCTTCAGAAGCTGGAAAAGGAAAGGAAACGAACTTTGCCTCAGATTCATAAGGAGGAAGCAACCCCGCACACAACTTGATCTTAACATTGACCTCAGACTTCCTAACATCTAAAGTATAAGATAAAAACCCAGGTTACTTTAAAGCATTAAGGTTTTTCTAATTACAGCAAAAGTCATAGAAAATTAGTATCTCCCTACCTCATCACCATAGCACACATTGTATCTTACTCTGAATGGGCTCTTAATAAACGTTTGTCAGAGATGAATCAGACACCGAGTCAGTACTATTGAAGCAAACTAAGCATTCAGGTATCTAAAAGGTAATCTAAGCATTAGCACTTTCTGTGGAACAGGTGGTCATTTTCACACTCTTGAAAATGGATATGAAAATGCTTTTCTATATATCAGATAGGGATGAGGGGAAGGTGGTAATTAACGCCTTTAAAGTATTTAGGATACCCAGTATTTTTTAGTGATGTCAGAAATCATCTCTTTTCACTTGTAATTTTATTGTGTATCACCTCTTCACATAATTATTTCTTGGGGAGTTGAATGCCCTAAGAAATTAGAGGAAGCATGGATTGTTTCGAGAAAATAGATAATATCATGAACAATATTTGTAAAGATATCAGAAAAAGTCAAAATTATTTGGCTTAAAAATCTTCCATGATCCAACATACAGAAGTACATATGTTTCATACATTTTCATGTATTCCTTAAACAATGACTAACAGTGCTTTAAAAAAAGAAAAACATGCCCTCTTAACCACCTTCTCAAAGCTTTCTAGATCTGTTTATAAGAAAAACTAACCTAGACCTTCATCCATGGCTTCTCCCTTCATATACTTCTGTATATTTTGTACCTCTTTGCTTTATTCTGTAATAGATACCACCTAATCATAATACATTAGGCTGCAATACTTTATTTTTCTCTCATATAGCAACTCTAAAATTTGCCACTTCCCTTCTAATCTCTCCTTTGCTAAGAATGATGCAGAACAATAATATGCTGATAATATACACATTCATTCAGTCACCAAAAATGTAAGTACTCAGCATTTACCAGGGACTATAGTACATACCTTATGAATTTAGTATTTAATCATATAAATAACATAAACTCATTATAAATCAAGTGAACAGTATGTTAGTACAAAAAGTCTAAATTCAGGGGATCAAAATGGCAAACTAGCAATCAGCAACAAAAGTCAGCCTGAAACTCAGAATCCAGACAACTAGGAAAAAACACGTTGGTGAAGAGAAAAAAAAGAATTAGATCTCTGGGAATATGGGAAGGAACTTCAGGAAAAGAAACTACAGAGAAGTTGGAGAAACAGATCACAATGCAAAGAAAAGAACAAAGCAGTCTGGAAGCTCATCCCAGCTCCCAAGGAGGGGAACCTGTTCCAACAGAAAACAAGATACATCCTCAGAGTTGGGTGCCCCAGAAAGAAACAGTGGACTAGGACAATAGCCCTACCCTAAGAAAAGCCTCCAGCTAGTGTTAAGTGCAAAAACAACATGGGATTTTACTCCAAAGTGAGGTTTTCTACACTGTTGGAAAGAGCTGGAGAAGGAATCCAGTGCAGTGCCTGCCATCATGCCAGACAGTGTTAAATCAGGCTGCATTACAAGCAGAGGTTGACTATTTAAAAGACTCAGACACAGAACAACTAAAAAACCTACTTCAAATTGGGGTTACCAGTGTAACAGTGCTGCAATGACTAGGTGAGAGACAGGCACAGCAGACAATCACAGAAATGATGCAGGCTCGGCTTAGACCAGCTGAGAAGTTTAAAGTCAGACCAGGAAGGACATAGTGCCACCCTTGGTGGTGAGAACCCAAGCCCAACTTGAGTGGCTCTGGAAGTGTCTGGATTTAAAAGTACTGGCATGAAATGCAGCAGTTTGCTTGAACACTTGTCTGGAGTCTCCATCACGCACAGATCAGAGGCCTGATTGCTTTCACCATCTACCATTGTAAGCAAGGACATGTGTCAGAGGTTGCTACAGCTGGGGTGAATGAACGTAGGGGCCTCCGGACCACAGGGGCGACCCAAAAACCCACAGGCCCTGTTTCAGTCAGAGGTTGTAGGAGAACAATTAGAATCATGTCACAGACTTTACATGATTATTTTATGATGGTCAAGCAGAGTTAAACACAAGAAAACGCAAGAAATCTGTCCACCACACTGAAGAGACAGAATATTCAGCCAAGGGCCTGGATCCCACAGCAATGTCCTTGAAAGAGTTCAGATGAAGACCACAGCCCATGACAGTGCCTCCCATGAGTCCAGCTGGAGGTCTACGCCAACAAAAAGGATTCCACCAGTCTGTTTTACACATCTGGGCTGGGAAGGCCCAAAGGTCAGCAGTGGAAGCTAGAAAGTCTATGCCAGTGGGGCGAAGGAGTTGAACTGGCAGGTTGAGGGTTCTCACGGGAGCCAAGAAGTCATGCTCATAATAAACACCAGGGCTGTCCTGAAAAGTGCACAGCCATCTTCAGCAACACAGAGGTCCTGAGCTCCTCCGATGGTAAGAACAGTTGAGTGCATGCCAGAAAGCCAGAAAGCCAGCATGACAAGCTTCTCCCGGAGATTAAACACATCTTCCCCTTTGGAGCCAGGAAGTGATGCTCGATGCAAGGACCAGAGCTGCCCCAAAGTGAACCATAGTCACTCTCAACAAGGTCCTGAGCTCCTCTGATGATAATGGTTGAACTCATATTGGAGAAACTAGTCATGATGAGCTCCTCCAGGAGAACCAAGGGCTCAAACAGCAACGCTTAGAGAACCCATAACCCTTAGCTCTTCTCCTCCACAACTCTATTGATACTGGCAACTTTCCCTAGGTGGGTCATCTATACTCAGCACCAATTTAATTCAGCTGGTGTTAAGCTGACCACCAGTTTTTAATCCATAACAGGCCCCAAGATGAGGCTGAGGAAACAGTGATTTGCTAGAGTCCAGAAGCATGGATCTCCATAACTTTTTCTCTATACCTATAAGTTATTTATCCAGAAGTAAGTTTTCATAAGTCATTAACACCTACCAACTTCTTTCAAATAGCCATTATATCCATACCAAATATGCACTTAATGTGTACATTTATATATTAATATAATGTTTGCTATACTGGATATTTGGTATTGTGTTACACATATTACAGAATACATTATATTTAATGATATTTTTAATAGAATATACTATACCATATAGAAGCAAAGCTGTAGGAAGTGGACAGAGATTTAAAATGTCTGTAGACTGAGTAAGCAATAGATTTAATCTAAGTCATCAACCCATTAACAAGATGTTGCTGATGTGTCCAAAATGGGTGATGTTTATGGAAGTCTTGTTTCCCAAGAAATTGCTCATTCCATTTACTTGGCTATTTTTATCTAGATAATAGACAATTACTTACTAAAGAGATTAGAAGTCATCTGTATATTATGAATCATTTATATATTAAAGCTACTCTAATGGAGTATATCATCAATCAGCAAGAGTATTAGGGTCAAACATCTATACTAATTTTGTGTAATACTGTAAGGAAAGAACTTCTTGATTCTAGTAAATCCTTTTCAGGATGACTTTTTTTTTAACTCTCAGACCTCTTCTGTAACAAAGGTCTGCAACACATATGTGAATGTTCAGACAGTATTCAGGCACTTTCAGATAGTGGGTGATATTTATCTCCACTAAATTAAAGGACTGTACAGAGAGATATCTTGTCCAGCATGCCACTATCAAATCTCAAAGAAAAAAGTAGGTGGAGAAGAGAGCACTCCATCCTAGGGGTTCCCTGAAGCAGACCTGATGTGTTAGGTCATCTTATTATTTCCTTTCTAAATCCTCAATGACATCTCAGAAGATTTTGAGAAAGCATGTTAGCATAAACAAAAGCATCCTTTAATCAATAAAGCATTTTTTCTCCTTCAGTATTTTCATTCACTTTTGCAGAAGCTCCTGCAGTGTAGCTGGAAAATAAGGTGAGTTTTGGTGAATATAACTGTGGTTCTGGTACTGGCGTCACTGGTGCTTCACTGATCAGTGGGACTATCAACTCTGGGAGTATTACCAAATTTATTGATTTGGAAGACATTTCTGTGAAAGGATTTGAAACAGAAAATCCTACGAGAGCTTTGTAGCCTGTAAAGTTGGTACTATTAGCAAAAGAAGCCATAATTCTACAGTACTTTTACAATTATTGTGCTTGTTACCAGGCATTCTTAATTACATTTGCATACCAAAAATAGCCCTGTAAAAATTAATTAAAAGAGCATACTCATTAAAATGCTTATAGAAAATATCCCAATACCTAATGTTAGTACTGCAAATATATATAAATAAAACCTAACAAAACATATATTACATACAAAGAACTTTTCCACACAGATGTTATTACACAGTGAAATTCTTTATTAAAATTCTTTATTAAAATTGTATATATCACACATGACTCAACTAGCTATAGAACTATTCCTTTACCTATACAATACCCTCAATCATTGTATATTAACAAATATAGAATTTTTACATATTCTGTTTTTAAAAACTATGAAAGTTTGATTTCCGTGAGGCACAAATTTTCTATTTTGTCATGAGTTTGTCATCATTCTAAAAGTAAATTAGTAATGTTCTTTTCAAAGACTGTTTTGGTGATTAAGTGAGATTAAGTTTCATCTGAAAGGACATGAGCAATATTGAAAAATGTTATTTTGAAGAGAACACCTGATTAAAGATGACTCTGCACTTACCTCACATGTAAAACAGAAGAGTAACGTTTCGTGATATATAACTTCCTGACATTCGAGGCTTTATGCAAATCCTTCATCTTGGGCTCTTCCGTGTGCATCCCACACACTGCGTGGCTGACATTTACAGTCTGTGCAAGCTCACGTGCTGCTTTAGGCCTGGCTGCCATTGCTCTGAAGGCTCTGCAGATTTTCCTCAGAAATGAAACCCACTGACCCGACTAACACCACCAAAAGACTATGAACTCATTATGTCTAAGGAGACCTAATAAACCAAATCAGTAATCCCTTAAACTATTTTTCTTCTCAGAAACTTTTGTTCCTAATGATTTAGCTTTGATGAAAGGTCATCCAGAATTATTTTCAACTGGGCTCTTTCAAACAAACCTAGTCTAAATGAAAGGTTTCTAAACCAGTGTTCAACTCCTCTTTCTTTGAAATTGGGTAATTTTTAAGTCTTTTTCCTAAAAGTGCTCTAAAGGATACAACTGCAAGTGTGTTTAGGGGTGTTAAATAGCTGACCATATTAATGTTTTTGGTTGGATCATTGAACACAACTGTTTGCAGTCTCTATGTTTGAATGTTCACTTTGTATGCTTGATACTGTGACTTGAGCAACTATCTCTAAGATGATAATGTGCAATCTATTAACTGGTGATTTCTTACTGGTTTTGTTTTTGTTTTTGTTTTTTTGTGGTTCAGTATTACTTGTACCCTTACACCGCTTTGTTTTGTTTTGTTTTTTGTCTTTTTCCTTTTAAATAAAATTTTTTTAAAAAGTCTTTTTTCCTGTGATTACTGAAGAAAATACTAAGGATGATCTTAACTTTCAAAATTCCCCTTTATTTTCTTACAAGTTATCCACTCCACGTTGGAAAATAACTCCACGTTATTTTCTGGACTGGACTGTTTTTCCATTTCTAATGGTCTCAGTTGTACCCCAGGTAATACATGCACTTCTGCTTTGTTTTCCTTTTCTTACTTAATGCACATTTTGCTTTGTTTCCTGTTTATTTAAAGCATGTCTTTTAAAATTCTACTTCCTGTTAGATCCTCAGATTCCAGGGATCCACATTCAGGTTTTCCTAACCCGTGGTCATCCTCGAATTAAGCATCACAAAATCTTTATCAACCTGGTCAGGAAGTGATGCGTAATAAAAATAATAGTAATTAATATATACTAGATGTTAATTTGTGTGAAATTCTCTAATAAGTGGTTTTCATTCGACTTCTAAGCTAGGTAAATTACTAGACAGGTGCTTGCTGTTAAGTATCAAAGAGATGAACAGATTAATGAGTAGATTATAGATACCATAAAATTTTCAGGATTTTCTCATTAGTATGTTTCAAAACCAGCAATCACTTCTCACTTACATTTGCTGAAGTTTTGTTACTATTCCATAAATCTGAACCAAATTTCCTGTCATGCAAACTTTCTATATCTAACTCTTAGAAAACAGTTGTGATACACATGTGAATTTTGAGAACTTGCTGGTAAAACGTAGCACTATTTGAAAGGGAAGAAGTTTCTGCCACTTTATTTTCAAAACCTCCTACCTACGGTGTGTGTATACACACACACTCTTAAATCCTACCCAGGAAGCAGGACCCTGGTACCCTAGACCTGAACAATTCTCCTGTCCCAGTAACCCGGGGGCTCTGAGGAAATAAACAGAGCTGCAATAACTGGAAATACATTACACATTGTTCTAGTTTTTGAAGCATAGGACTAGAGTCTCTAAAATAAGTCACTTACTGCTGGATCTAAATAGATACCCACCTTCTCCATAATTTAATTTCTCTACTTTAAGTGGCTGTAAAAATATCACTCCCAGCTCCCTTCTTATTTAATGTCACAGCTGCATGAAGTAACTGAGTTACTAACTCCTGATGCCCAAATCAGTTTGTCAGCCATTGTCCTGTATCTTCCAAAAGCAAACATGAAAAATGAGCTACTCAAGTAACAACATCAATATTTGTATTACTCTATTTCTCAAGTCTTTTTCCTATATGTATGGACTAAAGTTACATTTTCCAAAGCCTTCCTCATTTTATTTCCTCCCCAAAGTGGTAAAAGATGAGTTAAGCTGATAAATAAAAATTTCAAGAATATGACAAGTCAATGATGCTGCAGAATGGGCATATTAAAACTGAATTTTTAAAACCAACTTGTCATTCAACAACTCATGATTTTATGTCATCAATAATCTGCACATCTGACATTTGGAATCTTCCCTGCTTTTGAGCAATGACTCTTAAGTGACAGATGATTTTGTATCTCTGGAGACATTTGGCAATATCCAAAGATATTTTTGGTTGCTCTACATTGAAACCTTTAGTGGGCAGAGGACAAGAGAACAAGAAAGCTATTAACTATCCTACAAAGCACAATGCAGTCCTCAGTTACTAAGAATTGTCTGGCCTCAGTATATCAATGGTAACAAAGTTGATAAAGTCTGTGATTGGGGGAAGCTGGTGGCCCATGTTCAGTTAGATCCTATTGTTAGAAAACATGCAGGGAACTTAGTGAGTAGGTAGTGAGTAGATAGATAATGTCTTTCTACTTTTGCCTTAAAAGAAAGTAAAGAAGGAAGCGATGATCTGGGAGAAGATAAAATGGAGAAAATCTTGCTATATACACGTTTATCTAATTAAATCCACATGAGCACCCAAAGAAAAGGGGGTAAGATTGTGAAGTGATGGTTTAGAGCACTGGCTTCGTAGGCAGCCTCCTGTGCTCATAATCCAGCTGTTCACTCTCTGAAAGTATGACATCTGTCAGTTTAGCCTTTGTGCACCTCGGGTCCTCATCTGCCTGACAGAAATGATAATGGCATGTACCTCGTAGGATGTTGGTGCAGTTAAAACAAGTTAATTTAAGTGAAGCATCTTACAAGTGTTTGCTTTACGAATATTGTTCTCATTATTATTGTCATCACCATTATTTCATAGATCGGACTAAAAGGACTCAGAAAGATACAGCAAATAAATTATAGGGACAAATAAATTATAGGGACAGGGGTCTATGCGACCATCTGACTGCAGGCTATGAAACAGACTGATGCTAGCTTTTAAGTGGTTTTTACCTTATAAGCACTTTTAAATGTTTACTATAAGGACTATATAGTCTAATAAGTATAATTACATATCAGTAAAGGCAAAATTATAAAATTAAAATCATTCTGAACCCTATCATGATGGAAAGCAATTACCTTTGTAGAATACGTTTGTCCAGACATTATTACCATGAAAATGTTTGTTCATCAATAATTAAAGATTTAAAGTTATGATGACTACATAATATACTATTATGTAGTTATACTATAATTCAGTGTTTTATGAGGTTCGAGTCCACTTTTAAAATGTGACAAATATCCTTATATGAACACCTGTGTGTACCTTATCTGTAGGATAAATTTATCATAGAATTGCTAGGTTGATGACTGGGCACAATTACTGACTATTTTTGACATATATTATATGTTGGTTTTTAAATGAACCATATTCATTATCTTAGTCTAGAGGTGAGCTTTTAGATTTATACCATACTACGAAGTATTGTGTTTTTACAATTTTGTGATTTGAAGAAAAATTTTAGTGCAGATATTAGTTTAGTAAGTATAAAAGTTTAGTAAAGAATTACTCTGTGGTGAGTAGCTGATAAGATGTTCTAAGTAAATGAATTAGTGACTATGTTTGCTCAGTTATTCAGGAATGCAGTGTGCAATCAGTCAACATGATACCACCTACTGTATACTCTGTAGTATCAATGTATCCACATATCTCTCACATTTTTTGTGAAACAATTCATTGTATTGTTTGGAGCAATGATGCTCAGACCAAACAGAGTATGAAATTGGTCATAAAGAAACCTTAAGGAAATACAGAGGACTGGGCACAGATTTTTTAAAAGCTCCCTGGATGATGTTACCATGCAGCCCGGTTCTCGTACTCTCACCCAGGCTTTGCACCAGCCTAGACCATTAATTAGCACCTCCAAAGATAAGCATAAGCAACAGCATTTCCTAAAGTTTCACAGGAGAATACCATGTGCAGACCAGATTAAGAATCACCAAAAGAGATTTGAAATCATTTCTCTAGTCGTAAGTAATGCCCAGTCGCTCAATAGTCTTGTTCACAATTAAATAATCAATTGCACTCTGTCGGGAGCTCTACATTTACCATAGGGATGCGAAATCCAAAAAGAAACATCTTAAAAACACAAAGACATATTTCTGACTAACAAAATAAATGAAAATAGGGTATCTGTGTCTTCTAGAATAGTTAACCAATTGTATATCTATTTATTGCTTCCATGCTCTGATCGGATTATTTATTGAGTCCTCTTGGCCTGCCTCGAACCTTAGATGATTATGAAAGGCCTTTGAATTAAATCTGGGGAAGCCTTCAGACTATGAATGTTATACCCTTAAGTGGTCCTAGGCCCCAGTTATTGGTCCATTAGTATCTTACTGGCTAGATGTTAGCAGAACGAAAACAAGAGGAAAAGAGAAGATATATCTTTAGAGGACTGACTGTTCCGTGCTGAGTTTCCTGTGTGGAAAAAAATCAAAGGACTTGCAACTAATTGTGTGCAAGAGTCTTTGGCAGTGATGCCAACAAAAGCACTGGATAGTGTGTCTGCTCAAAGCAAAATACATCGAATTATGTATTCAGCAAATCCCTATTATCAGAACCTTAGTCACATGAGTTATTTCCTTTTAGTTATGCTTCAGAGGGCCCTTCCTGTGAACATAATGTCTGGCCTGTTAAACACAGAGCTGCCAAGACAGAGCCACAGGTGGCCAGGACTTGGCAAGTGATGAAACACCAGCTACACTCAACACAGCTAAAAAATGGACAGGATTTTCCATCTGGTTTTCTATACATATAGCAACCACAAAATTTTTTTCTTAGGGAAAATAGATTTACAATTAAAGGTAAGCCCAAAACATTCCCCGGTACTACCAAGCTCATACTTAAGATCTGGGAAATTTTTAAAGCAAAGTAACTGATTTAAACATCTATTTAAAGCCACTATTTTTGCTGAATAACGGGTGGCTACATTCCTTTTCCTTTTACGCTGCTAAGGATTCATCACTGATGTTTATACTCTAACTTTAGGCAAATGACATATAGAATGTGTGTAGTAGGAATTTTTCAAGTATATGGGTAAACTTTTCCTTCTGTTACACTCTAAGTCAAAATATGCAACTAATAAAATACAAAATGTTATCAATCTAGCAATACCAATTTTGCACTCATTCTCTCTTAAGAGTGTGTTCTTGGATTTCTTCATCAATCAATCTGATTCTCTCTGAGCTCCTAGGAGCCTCAAGTAAACCCAAAACTTACTGCAGTTACCTCTTTCTAATTTTATGCATACATATCAACACTATATTTCATGTCCTATAAATCATCCAAATGGATACACAAACACATATGTATGAATTATTACCACCTGTATCTGGAAGCTTATTTGCTACCTCATTTCCATGGGATTATAAATTCAGCTCCCAAGATGCAATATTTGAGAACTCAAGCCAAAGTGAGGGAAGCTGATATTATATAAACTAACCCAATGGAAAAATTTCAGAGCTCTTATTTTCTTCAACTATAAAAAAGAAATAAAATTTTATAGCCTATTGTCTCGAACTGCTAAGATCAAGTGAGCTAATTAATATACAGGCATTTTTAAAGGTGCACGATTGATATTTTGTGTCATAAAAAGAATTACTATATTTTAAAAATAAATGACTTCATAGCCAGGTGTGGAGGTGCATGCCTACACTGAGGCAGACAGAAAGATGAGGCAGGAGGATTGCCATGAGTTCAAGGCAGGCCTGGACAACATAGTGAGCTCAATGCCATCCTGAACCTCATAGCAAGGATTCTATCTCAGATTCTCCAAAAGAAATCCCCCAAAATTACCTTACAATTTAAAGAAGTCAATATAAGTTTGTCTAATGTACACTAAATTTAAAAATCAATTCTTATTCTCAGACCAATAGTCATTCGTTTTTTTTAAACACATTTATGTCTGAAAGCAACACATTCCAATCTTAGTGTGCATTTAAGATGTAAAAGTAATGCACTATCTCTGACTTAGTGCATAAGTTGACAAAATTTTGCAACAAAGATATACAGGAAGTAAACTGTTTCCTTGTTTTGGCTTTCCATTAACAAAAAAGCCTGCTTCATTATGTTCAAGGCTCGTATATAAAAACAACAATAACAGAAACTAGTACAAGACAGACCATATTTTCTGTTCTAAAACTTGACTCTGTACTCTGGGATATTAGAGGGTCCAGCTGGAGATGGTTTCTTTATTCAGCAAATCTAGATTTAACTAAAGAATGGTTAGGAAGAAAACTGACAAGACTATTAGGAGATCTTAGTGACTTTCTCGTTTCTGGGACAAACTACCCGAGACTCACAAGTTAAAGAAACAAGGTTTATTTTATCTCACAGTTTGTATAACTTCCAGACTGCAGGCAGCTGATTCCAAGACAGGGCGGCATGGCAGCAGAGAAACAGCTCATGGCGTGGCAGGCAGGAAGCAGGAAGACTTCCTTCTTATTTCCCTTTTTCTTCCATCTAGGCTGCAAACCTGTGATACCCACACCCAGGTGGGTCTTTCTTCTTCAACAAATCGTCATCCACACTCAGATCTATACTAAACCAATGATAGATAAATCTAATATCACACACCCATGACCCAGTATCATACACCATGATCCAGTCACTACCAAATACCCCTCCCATAAGCACATGAAGGTTTTGGGGTCATCTGTAGCAGAGGTTATTAGAGACAGAGGCCAAAAAGAAATTTTAACTGATTATGACTATTGAAGATTATGGTCAATTGCATATAAAATTGTGTTTAATATACTAATCATCCAAGATTTTTTGGATATTGCATATTAAGGTATAATTTATATATTAAGAAACACACAACGGAAATGTTACAAGAAAATAGCTGATAATACAAAACAATAATGTAGAACAACTTTAAGTCCTATTATAGTGAGTAAGAGTGACAGTGCAGATGACCATTTTAAGTAGTTGTTTGGCATTATCTGTTAAAACTAAAAATACTATGACCTAACAAGTCTAGTTACTCACGAACGATGAACTCGTTTTCCTTCAAAAGGTATGTGCAGCCGGGCGTGGTGGCCCACACCTGTAATCCCAACACTCAGGAGGCTGAGGTGGGAGGATCGTTGTGAGTTCGAGACCAGCCTGGGCTACAAAGCGAGCTCAAGGCCAGCCTGAACTGCATAGTGAGATCCCACCTCAAAAAAAAAAGGTATGTGCAGAGATGTAGACAGATTTATTTATAATGTTCAAAACTGTGTTTAACTCAAGTGTCCATCAACTGTAGAATGATAAATTGTTGAACAGTTATGCTACTCAGCAGTGAAGAACTTTAACCAAATCTCACAGATCCAGTGTTCATTGTGAGGGGAAATAGCCTCAAAAGAGTAAATAGTATATAAACCCTTTACATGAATTTCAGATATAGGGAAACTTAAGTCCTTGTGGTAGGGGTCACAGTATAAAGTTCACCTTTGGTGGGGGTAAGGGGTTGACATGGAGGGTACAGGTTTAACGGGGCCATCTAAGCTGCTGGAGATACTTTGTACTGGTATCAACACAGAAACATGGATCATATGATGGCTACACATGTCTATATTTTTAAAAATTAATTAACTTGTATATTTTTAGTTTTGTGCAGTGGCAGTATTGTGGCCAATGAGATGTATCCAAGGCTTGATTATTGCTTATTATGTATGTTTTTAATTGTACACAGAAAATAAAACTACCAATAGAACCATATAGCTTTAAAATAGAATATTCTGAAATATAACTCATCTAGTTAGGAAGAGATGCCAAGAATTTAAATTGAATTAATTACTGCATTTGCAGAAGAGATGTTCTATAAGTATGTGCCTTGGCAAAAGGAAAGTATCCTTAGCCTTTCTAAATGTCCCATGTTGCTTAATATAAGAGCCCATGAAAATGAGTTGGAATGATTCTAACTGATGGAAGTACTCTTCAAAAATAAACATATTTTCATAGCAATTACTTTATTTACTACCAAGTCATATTAGGTATAACCTGGGCCAGCAAACAAATTTAACTGAGAAGGAGCTGCCTTTCCAATTTGTGAAATTCTCAGACAAGTTTTATTTAAAGTATGTTATACCCCACAAGTGCTTGAAAGATGGACTTTCATAAAGAAAGCAACTGCTCAGAAAAGCACTTTAAGAGAACATGCCTGAGTAGCATGACTTCAGGAGCCTGAATCTCCAAGTCATGGGAATGGGACATGTTCTTGAGAGTCTTACTAATTCCCTGAGACAGATCCTTTTATTTGGGGGGATATAGGGAGCCTACCTACCAACTCACCTCTCTGCAAACTTAGAACTGCCCTGCCTGGGGCAGGGAGAGCCAAGCAGTACCACGATTGCTCTCACCCTTTCATTTACTGAAACAGTCCTGACAGCCTCTGCCTCCTTTAGAAGCAAGTACGAAAAACAAACTTTTCTGTTGTCAATCAGATAAGAACCAAAGAAAAATAAAGAAAACTACTGAGAACATCTGGGATGTTAAAATTCATGGAAGAAGCAAAGTAGAGAAAGACCGGAACACTCTGATCCCTTCCATGAGATGTCTTTCAATTAACAAAAAGAAAAGGCGATTGAGGAAAAGACAAAGAAAGGATTCTGCACAGAATCAGATGCTTCCACTTTTTATTATGACACCTTGACATTGGCTGATAGAGCATATGAGAAAAAAGAGGGCATTTCTGAGCAAGTTACAGAGCCAGCTCCATGGGAGAGGAGTTAAGTGACGAGGTGAGCAAGCTCAGCCTCCACCAGGAAGCAGGCTTTGTGTGTCTCCATTCAGCCTGTGACACTGCCAGCCTCGCAAAGCCCGTGCCTGCCTCTACCCCCCGCTGCAATCTCTGCTCCCCACGCCACCGTGGCCAAATGCTTGGGCTGGTTTTGGTTTTTAACAGAAAAGTAGATCCCCAGTCATTCTGTGAGGGAGGAGGGAGATGATGTTTTGGGCATGGTTCATGTACACAATAAATACATGATATTTATATAATGTAATAATATATATATTATATATATATGTAATATTTATATAATGTAATAATATTCGTATTATTACATTATAACACGTAGTGAAATAACTATGCTATTCACCATACTGCAGAACTGGCGGTAACCCTGAGCTTCTTTTCCTGCAACTAGACAGCCCCATCAGAGAGTGAGAGGAAACAGACACGCAGAGTATGTGGCTTGTGTTCAGTCTACCCTAGAGTCTCATTTTGATTGCCTGGCTCCCGACAAATCACAAGCCAGTGCCAGTCTGTGTCCTGGGATCTGGGGACCCTTGGCCTAAAGATACAGGGAAAGTGCTCTTCATGCAGAGTTTAGTCTAAATCTTTTTTTATTCAATCAACGTTCATTAATACTTAGTCTTCTATATGCAAAATAGTATATACTATTTAATACTATATTATTTAATAATACTATAATAGATCTAGGAAAAATACTATAAAGGGAAATAAAAGATCCTTTGAAAGAAAAGTAATGGAGGAAACATGAAAGGAATTTTTGAGTGATTATAGAATGATTAATTTTATATGGCAATTTGACAAAATTTATTGTACTTCACAGTTGTAAAGCTTTCAGTCCATAGTCTGCTGGCTCCATGGCAGGGCTGTGTGGCAGAGGGACAAGGCCGAGAATTACTCAGGCATGGGAGACAGGAAGTAGAGAGATCAAGGGAGAAGGAGGGAGACACGCTCTTCCAGGCCACGCACACAATGGCCCACCCATTCCCAATGGCTTCACCTTCCAGCATCGCACGGAACTGTAGACTTGTGAGTAGGCTAATCTGCTGACGAAGTCACACTATCCCCCAGATCCAGTCACCTTTCCAAAGCCCCTACTATGAGTGCGTGAGGTTTTACAGGGACCTCCATATATGCCATAAAAGTCCTTCACATAGATTATTTCATTTAGTTCTTAAAACAATTCTGTGCACTAGGTATTATTCTAAGCAGTATGCTGCATGTACAGAAACAGTATGGTGAAACAAAGTGTCTAAGCTCATTCATCTTACATAGAGCGGAGCTGGATTCAAACTCAGTGCTCCTGGTCACTTGCTGCTCAGATGAATGAGTTTACATGCAGAGTTAAGACTTCCTTTAAAAAAAAATGTGTTGTTTAACAATACCGTCTTTCACTCTGAAATAAGGATTAGATAGATCACTGAAAGCATAGTCCTAGCATGAAACTTTAGCATGATAAATTCATAACCTTTCAAATGTATGAACCAAAATTCACTTCCTGATTGACTGATTTATTGAACTATAGAAGTTCTCTTCTAATAAATTATTAGTAAACTATCAGAAACACTTTGTTGGCACTGTCTCAGCCACTACAAATGACACTCCTTAGATAAATTTACTATGTATATACACATGCTTCTGATTTATGTGTCATAGTCCTACTCCAATGTGCAGTATTTAACACAAGCATGCTTTCAATTTATCATCTTCAGACATCGTCCAGATAGGCTGTGCCACGGATATTTTGTTTTGTTAATAAAGAAAAAGTTCATCAGTATTAGATAATTTTGAACACTTAGCATGTGCTACATCAGGCACACTGCTGAAAATAACTCATGCATATTGACAATGGATTTATGAGGTATTGTGAAAGTTGCTGTCCTGCAGATAAAATCAATAAAGCAGTAGTAAACATTAAGGTCACAGAGCTAGAAAGCAACAGTGACAGATGTAGAATCTAGACTCCAGAGATACCTTTTAGCTGCTGCATGACACAGACCTTCACTTCCAGGGCCTTCAGCTTGCATCACTCATCCTTCCACTGGTACAATTAGTGGTAATTTTTCTCAGAATATATTGGAATGCAGCAATGGAATTTCTCCAAGACACAGAATAAGAGGTGGGAGTGGGCTAGAATTCTAAGTCACTGTCTATGCAGTACAAACATGGAGAAACCATGTCCCATGGATCGTTTTTTCTCCACCATATAAATCCAAAAATTGAACCCTTGGGTGACTCCATGTTCTGCCCTGCTACTCAATAGTTATAACTGAAATTCCGCACTGTGACATATAGAATAGTACAAGAGCTGACAAAACTGAGCATGGCTGTGGCTGGGAAGAGAATGGTAACAAGGATGAACATTCCCTTCTCAAGAATCGCTCCCTCTCACTTATCCAGTTGCACAACCATTAGTAATAACTCACTATTTACTACAAGATGGAGGTAGGATGGGCTAGAGAAAAGAGCAAAAGTATTGGGCTTAGACAAGCATGGGACACAGACAGGGCCCTGCCATTTACTTAATGACCACAATAAAGTGTTCCCAACTGTCTTAGTTACTTTTTACTCATCCCTGAGACAAAATACCTGAAGCCCAAAGTTGGGAAAGGAAAGGTTTATTTCTTACAGTTTTTGGAGGTTTCAGTCCACACTCAGTTGGCTCTAAGACAGGGGGGCATGGCTGGGCCGCAGGTCATGGCAGCTGCAAACAGCAAACAAGAACCAGCAAAAAGCAAGACACAACTTCTTCCTGCCATTACATCACATCCTGGCTCAACCCCTTTGTGGGTGGAGCACTGACACCATCAATCCAAGCACTAGACAATGAACCATCACAAATGCACAGTGCAAACTCATGAGGCCTGGGGGCCATGAGACACAAACCATGGCATTCCACCCCTGGCCCCCAGGACTCATGTACATCCTTTATACAAAAGACATTTAGTCCACCTCCAAGAGTTGCCAAAGTCCCAACAGTTTTAGCATTGCTGAATAATCCAAATCCCAAGTCTCCTCTAAAATATGGCAAACTCTTAAGTGTAACTCCCTGTACAAATGAAACAAGGTTAAACATTTCTGAAATGCAAAGGCACAAGATAAACATTACCATTCCAAAAGTTACAAACAGGGGAATAGAAAGCATTGGAAACAAAGCAAGTCCAACATCCAGCAGGGCAAACATTAAGTCCTAGAGTTCCATGCTCAGCATCTGAAGCAAACTGGTTGTAAGCTCCAAAAGGCTTGGATGTTCCAATACCCATGGCACTTCCAGGGATTTCAGCTCTCAAAAGCTTTTCTCTTAAATCCTCTCTGCTGGCTTTTTGCAGCTTTCCTTGGATGCGCGTTCCTGGATTTTCCAAACTTCTGGGGTCTCCACTGCACTTTTGGCTTCACCCTTATATCTTCACAAATTGCCCTCTCAGGGGCACACTGCTTGGCCTCCCAGACCCTTTGCAATCTAGGTGGAAGCCATCTTACCCTTGAACTCATGCATTTTCTTTGCACCTAAAATCAGCACCTTGTGGATGCCGCTAAGGTTTGCTGCTAGCTGGAGCAGGAGCCAGGCTTTTCTCTCTCTTGGCTGTAAGGTTCAGTTGTCTGGATCACAGGGCTCTGTTTACCTGATTGTGAGGAAAAGCTTCTCTATGTTGCTGCCATTCTAGAACCTCATGTGGCCTCTGTCACCATTCTGGAACCTGGTGCTCTGCAGCTTTCTCCTCTAGCAAATTTTTTTACCTTTGCAGTGAGGCTGCAAAGGGTAGGAACCCGATTCCTGGGATGCCCCGGGGCCACCTTTCTTATCTCTCTGTTTCCCCTCAACAATCAAAATCTCAACTCTGTCTTCACAATCCACAGCCTTCCTGGAATTTTCCTTCTGGCCAAACTCACAGCATTGTAAATTATCCTGCTGGACTCTTTGCTCTTGATTTACAATGTAAAGCTAGCTAAAAGCCTCCAACAATAGCCATGCCATAGCCTCAAGTTTCAATTGCTTTTTAATTTGTTTTTCAAGATAAATCAGTCCATTGCCCTTTATCTCAGTCTCAGGCAAAGTCTCTGGGGAGGAGCAAAATGCAGACAAACTTTCTGCTAAGCCATAACACACATCATGGGGAGTCCACCAACCAGTGCAGTCCTTCTTCCCAGCAGAAACCTCCCAAGCCTGGTCTTTACCATGAGGCTTTCTGTCAGCCTTCTGGTCTCCTACCTCTGACCAGAATCTCCTCTACAGAACAGCCTAAGCTGCTCCAGCTCGATGCATCCAGACAACATGTCCAAACCTTTCCAATCTCTGCCCACAAGCCATTTCCAAAGCTTCTCGAAAAACATGGTCAGGTATAATCACAGCAAACGACCTCACTCCTCGGTACCAAATTCTGTCTTAGTTACTTTTTACTCGTCACTGAGACAAAATGCCTGAAGCCCAAAGTTGGGAAAGGAAAGGTTTATTTCTTACAGTTTTTGGAGGTTTCAGTCCACACTCAGGTGGCTCCAAGGCAGGCAGGCATGGCTGGGTTGCAGTTCATGGTGGCTGCAAACAGCAAGCAGGAACCAGCAAAAAGCAAGACACACCTTCTTGCTGCCATTACATCACATCCTGACTCCACCCCTATGTGGGTGGAGCACTGACACCATCAATCCAAACACTAGACAATGAGCCATCACAAATGCGCAATGCAAACACATGAGGCCTGGAGGCCATACACATAAACCATGACACCAACCTTCCAGAATCTCTCTTTTCCCATTTACAAAGGAAAGATAAAAGCTAGTTTTAATTTTTTTAAGAAATTAACTGAAAGAACTGTGTAAACTTTAAAAGAACCACTCTAACATAAGATATTTTCATTATGGCCAAGCAACCAGATTTTCCTACCTTAAGTTGCTATACAAATGAATATAATATTTCACGTATTGATTATTGGAACATTTTTCTGTATAACATAAGTTATATTTCCTTGATATTTTTATTGGTAACATTATATCTTTATCTCTATATATCAATACCTAGAGCTATATTTTATCCCCCTAATAAATATTTCTTTATATTTTTATTTCCAAAATATATTTGGATTATTTAAGTTCTTTATGCTATTTATCTCTATTAGACTCAGTATTTTGACCCTAGCATCAGCATTATCTATGATATCTTTTTCTGGAAAATGTGAAAAATGTTGGGATACTAAATAAGATTGAGTGGATTAAGAACTGGTAGTCAGCTTTAACACCAGCTGAATTAAATCACCATGGTGCTGAGTGTAGATATACCCCCTGAAGAAAGTTGCCAGCATAAATAGAGACATGGAGAAGGAGAAGCTATGCGTTGGTGCATTGAGGCTTTAAGGTGTTGAAGCATTATAGGTTCTCCTACAAGTTGCTGTTTGAGCTGTTGGTTCTCCTGGTGAAGCTCTGGTCCTCACATCGAGCATTGCTTCCTGGCTCTAGCGGGGAAGACATGCTGCTTGCTCTCCAGGATGAACTCATCACACTGACTTTCTGGGATGTACTCAACTGCTTGTTGTTGGAGGAGCTCAGGGCCTCCTTGTTGCTGAGGATGGCTGTGGTGCTTTCAAGACAGCCAGCCCTGGTCTTTGTTGCGGGTATGAATTCTTGACTCCAGTGTAGAACCCTCACCCTACCAGCACAACTCCTTCACCCTGCTGGCACAGATTTCTTAGCTTCCAACATATAAGAGACTGGCGTGAGTCCTTGTTGTGGGCTCTGGATCTCCAGTTGGACTCACGGGAGGCACTGTCATTAGCTCTGGTCTTCATCTGGACTTATGTGGGACTTGCTGTGGGATTCAAGCCCTTGGCTAAATATTCTACGTCTTTGGTGCTGTGGATAGATTTCCTGCATTTTCTTGTGTTACTTCTGGGTGACCATTATAAAAATAATATTATAAACTCCATGTCCTGATTCTAATTGCTCTCCTGATAACCCCTGATTACAACAAGAGATTTTGGTGAAAATCCCTCACAAATGGAGCATTTGAATAATTTTTTCCCTAGACATTCATTATTGGGGACTTTGTACAGGTGTGTATGTCCTGGAAAACACAATGACAGCTTTGTGAAAACACAAAGCCTCTCTCCTGACTTTGTAAAATGATAATTACAGAAGCAAATAATAATGAATCAAAGAGTATTTATAAAATATTTTTTCAAGAGTCATTTATTTTTCCAAAAAATAGTTTTCTACAGACTTTACACTATAGACACTGAGTTTATAATTTAGTAACTTTTAGTTTTGTGTAAGGAAAAAAAATCATTATAGAGGTTTGAGAATTCTACTTCTTAAAAGAATAATTTTTAATGTCAATGGCTCAACAGACTGAAAATGATTTATTGTTTTAGAGAAAAATACTTTCCAGGTAAAATTTAAATGCAAGTAATAACCCCAGTGAAAAATTACTACAAGCTGACCTCCTTTTAAGAGCTTTGGGGATGCCAAATATAGGCTCTGACTATAGACTGAGGAGGCCTGGAAAGAAACACAGTGAATCAAGGTAACAGTCATCTTGGGAAGAGGGCAAGAAGATAATAAGCCCAGGGACTGTGACTAAGCTTTATCTGCAATAAAGAGATTCATTATTTTAATGCAGGGACATCTTAAGCATAACGATAAAGTTTTACCTTCATTAATTAGATAACTCATAACTTCAATTTTCCTTCTATATTGCCCTTAGTATTTTTGAAAACCACTCAGCTATAAATTCTATGTAAAAAAAGATAATGTTAGTGCATAACTACATTTTTAATATTAACAACAAAGCAAATATATAATTTTTACTTCCTTTTCATTCAACTGTGAAATACAGGCTTTGCAGTATTTTACATTGTGACCTATTTCTCACGTACTCTCTAAGTGAGGCCCACATGAAAATATTTTCAATATAGCAATACTTCTGGGATATAATATCAGTTTTAAAAAAACATGACACAAATCACTTTTGCATAATTTTTGTGTCTCTTGTTTGAGAGACACTAATTTTTCTTTAAATTTTCAAATAGAACACTTGACATCACAAAACAACATACCACCACATTTTTTATTGCAATAGTACCTCAAAAACCAAGTTTAAAACAGCACTTTTCACTACTGCTGGAGCTGAGAAGAACAACAACAAAAAGCACTTGATCTAAAGCACAATAGTCTCTAGTTTAGCTACCTGAGTACCATGATTGTTCAATAGCAGGAGCTTTCAAGATGATCAAACACTTCCATGACATCCGCGGGTAACTGTCCAAGTCCTGAAGCTTATTAGTGACTACACTGACCCTGTGGCAAAAGTACTATTTGCTATTCCTCTCTTGCTCTGCAGATTTTCTTGAGTGTGAAACTTAGATCAAACACTAATAGCTGGTAAATTTGGAGATCAGACTGTAGGAATACTTTGAAATAATAAAGTCCATGGGCATTTTAAAAAATTCAATTCATAGAAAGTTCCCTGGAATTATTTTTTACATGTTAGAAGCCTATTTTTTGCATGCGGTGTATTTTTAAAATTCCCTAGCTACTGTATTTTATATAGATGTGATTATTTATTAATCAATTTCAAGAAATTTAGTACTACTTCCAAATACCATTAAAAATACACCTGTCATATGTAAGTTAAAATCAATTTCTGGATCTAACAGAAAGTTATGATTAAGTATAGAGGAAAATAATGTCTAAGATACAAGAGTTTGTTTACTAGGAAACCATAGTTCATTTTAACTACCACTTTGGTGACTTTTAAAGGTAGCCCCTAGTGGACAAGATTAAATATCTATGAAGTAATTGCAGGACACTGTAAATGTTACAAATACTAAACAATAACATTGCTTATATCAAATTAATAAGATGCAATTAACACACCAATTTAAAACTTCCTCATGCAGAAATGTTTTTCATACATGTATATAGGTTGCACGTTCCTATGTAGTAATGACATGACTATTGCAAATAACAAAAACTTAGTCCCAAGCAAACCTCACATGTTTACATAAAATTACCATTTACCCTTTAGAGAATCATATCTTATCCTTAGCAAAATAAAAAATCACTTTAAATATCAAGTTCTAAACACTTTGCATAAATATCTTTATTCTCAAGTAACAATTACTTGAGAATCAGATAAAATCCTGGTGACTTTTTTTTAAGGAAATAATTTTTTTAAGGAAATAAAACAGAACAATAAAATGAAACAAAACAAAACAGTGATAAGACTGTGAATGAACAACACTGAGAGATTTCAAGATGATCAAATGTTACCAGGGAAATTCACAATAGTTACTACATTGTATGTTATTGTCCTCTACAGAGTTGCTCAGACTACTGGCTCTGGGCTTGCAAAGTCAACCAAACAGTACAAGTGTAAAGTTGTTTCTTTACTTCAGTTGTCATCATCTCAGCCTGTGTTCCTCTGAATCAGCCAGTTGCTCATGGTGGGGGGAGGTCCTTCTCCCCCAGCCTTCACTCTGCCTGGATGGTCTCCTTCCCGGTTACCCCAACAGGGAGAGCTGGTGGCTTTTAAATACAATTTGTGGCAATCCCAGGGTGTTTGATGGATAAATGTTTGCTTACTCAAACCATCTGTAACATTAAACAAAAAATTATAACAAGTGGAAGTTTTTATTTCAAAACATAGTATCTAAATGGGACAGAGTTTTCTGGAGAACAGTACAGTACAAATAGTTCAGAATTAGGAACTCTCTTTGATGACATATTTTTATACCAAAGTAGAAAAAAAAGGAAAATACAGTAAATAAAATAATAAAAAATTTTAAAAAGCATTAGAACTGAATGGATAGGATTTCAATTGACAATTACAACCAATTTAGCTTTACTTGTCATTTTCTGTATATTAATTTCAAATAATAATTTGCACTGAAATTAAGGATTACTCAACTTTTTAGTACCTATTTTTCTACAAATGTACAACTTATAAGACATTTCTGGGTATTTTTTGACTTCTATAAATTAAGATGAAATTACCTGGAAAGAAAGTCAAATGATAAATGATCAACAGGTGCTCAATAATGCAATAAATCCACCACTTTTTAGCAAGGCAAGAAATCAAGAATGTTTAATAACAGGGATCTTTCCCTATAAGGCCTATGGTTTTTAAGTCCTCAGGAAAGGTATATGTGATTTTATGGAAAGCTTTTCCTCTGTTACTTATTAAAAAGAGCATATTTAGGATATATACATATTTCATATAGCCACTATGCTTTCTGTTCTTCTATCATAGAAAATCACCTTGAAGTTATTTACCTGTAGTTGTGTGGTGTGCTACACAGTGCCCTGAGCCTTGACAGTACATTCAGTTCCTAGCAAAATGCATCTGGACATAGAAAAATAGTCTTCAAACAAAACTCCGACGTGGAAAAATCATGTTATCCAAATTCTTCTTTGCCTTGGACTTCAAAGGACTCCTAGATGGCATAAGCTTTTTGGAACACTAAAGGAAGAAAAGGCTTTGGCCAAGCATACAGGACAGGATCAAAGCACAATGCTACAAGGGGGCAGCAAAACGTGTTGTGCAGTCCAAGCTGGAGGCTTGAGCTCTCAGGGCGAATCACCCCACCCAGGCCTGGGCACCAAGCAAAGACTCAAGCAATGCTAACAGCGGCGGAGTGCAACCAATTCACTTAGTTAAGCATGAAGACAAACGTTTCTGTTCATTCAAAGTCAAGTAAACTGATAGATATTTTTTAATATTGTAGTGTTTTTCACCAGTAATTTTGAATGTTGGACTAATCATTCAGGTATGCCTGAGGCAAAAAAAAATCAACATAAACTTGTTTAGCTTTCAAAAATAAACTGATATTATACATATAAGATATGCCGGTCAAGTATAATTCACTGTGCTTATTTTACTTCAATATGCTATATATTTATTATTTTCATAATGGTACTATTGTTGAAATTAGTTTTGAATTCTCTTAATGAAATTTTAGACCCCTAAAGAAAAGTAGTACCATCTTTTAATACTTTCATCCTTTTAAATGAAAATATTTTTTTCACTATAAGCTAGTATCTTGCTTTTGCAAGATGTTTAAAAGAAAAAAATGTGGAAATAAAATGAAAACATCCATAATTTCTTTACTACATTAAATTTTTAACATATATTATGCCAGAATTTAGCTATAAATTTGTAATGTGAAAATAATATTTTACAAAATTATTTGATTCTATATATCTTTAATTTTACTTAATATATAATGCATGTTATATATTATACATGTACACATGGGTAATGTAGGCATAAGATACTTTTATAGTTACTTTATGATTATGTATATTGCTTTCTGTGATAATGAATATGCTTGTTAATTCTTTGTTAATATAAGTGTTTTGTTGAATGCATCTAACACAAATTACTTAATACTGGTTTTCAAATTATTTTCTGGAAAAGTCTTCTAGCATGTTCTAAATTTTGAGCATGGTAGGACTTTGGTACAGTGAAGTTAAAGCAATTATAAAGCATCTTAATTACAGGGCATTTGAGACTGTTTATATGTAATCCAAAATTGTGAATTTTCAAAAGCATAGCATATTATAACATTTCTGTACAACAAAATAAGCCATGGGAGTTTTTACATGGTAAAATTCTATGAATGTTTTAAATAACTCAAATTCTAGGATGTGTACTTCATCTAGTCACCTTCCTACTAATGGTTTTTTACACTTAATTTTATTGACCAATATTAATAATTATATGATAAACATTTTCAGATAATCATCTTTGGATGTTTATTTGATTATTTCTTGGAAATAAATTTTGAAACTCAGAATTACCTAGCTTATTTATACATTTAAGGATTTGATACATATCATCAAAGTGTCCCTAAATTTTTTATGAATTTACATTCCTCTAGCACTATTGGAAACTTTTCCCATAAGTCAACCAGCATCACTTATTTTAATTCCCTAAATTAACTTTTCTCCACTTCCTAATTAATACCATCCCTTGTGCACATAGTTAGGATACAGATGAGACGCAAGGAAGAAGTGAATCAACAGGCTCCCAAGAACTATCGTTCTCTTCTTCCCTGTTTCATTCCACGTCCCCCACACTGGTGGGCCCCATTTTGTCAATTTAATTTCTATAACACAGCTGCAAAGCCACAAGGAAGTCACACATGTCCAGCTTAAATGGCAAGATGGTCAAGTTGCAAAATAAATTAATAACAATAATTAAAATATATGCATATAATAGCGCAAGATTTTTCACTCTTTCAACCACTAAATTGAAATTGTATCATCTCTACCAATAATGCTGGGAGGAGCCCATATTTTAACAAGGAGTCTAAAGAAAGAGGGTCATGCCTCAACCATGAATTCAGGGAAAACCAGTACTATGAAAAACAGGTAATAAACTGCAGAGTGAAAAATTTTGTCTGATGAAACACAGGTAGTATATTTTAGAATACTTATTAAAGCATAAAAAGAAGAAACACTGAAAATAAACAAAACTAACTATGATATTTCCAACAAACTATAGAATAGGCACATCTGGAAAGATTAACATAGCAAATAAAACATTTAAAGATACAGAAAAAGAGCAAAACTTAAAATGCCATAAGAGGATAATATAAACAAACTCATACCAATAAAATTAAATAAAAGAAGGTTTTAGGAGACTATGAAGTAAAATTAGCTCAAGAGTTAAAAAAGAAAAACTGATAATATAGAGTCACTCTAGAAATTGAATCAGCAGGTTAATAGGTATGCGTTACATATGTACCATTGCAACATAGTTTTATTCTCGTTTCATCAAATTTATAGGAAGCAAGTTAATCCCTGCCTTAACCAATTGATCCAAATTATATCAAACAGAAAAAGATATCCAAACTGTCCTTTTTTAGCCTTTCTTGACACTAAAATCCAAATCAGACATGGACTGAACAAGAAAAGATTATTAGGAACACAGACTCAAAAATCCTGAAAAATATATGAGCAAATTATATATGACTGCATGAAAACAATTTAATATAATATGACTACAGTTTATTCAAAGAACATAAAGGTAGTTTTTGCATAGGAGAACATTACCATAATTCACTGCATTAAAATTTTAAAGGAGAAATTATTTTGATCATCAAAGTTAACACAGAATAAAATATTCAATAAGCTTTAGTATTCATTAATGCAAAACAAAAAAAACTTTTAGCAAGCCAGGGATAATAGGGAGTACATAACAGTGTGTAGCAAAAACAATTTGTGTAACATGAGAATCAAAACAAATTTGTTACTGCTAACAAATTCTTTAAATGCTAAAAATACTCTAGAGTGCGGGGAACCTGTCATTCTCACACACGTTCTTTGTGATAAAGGAACCTGGAAAATCTTCAGTATCTGCTAACCTAAGTGCATCCAATGTATGATTTGGCAATTTTCTATTTACATACAGAATGATACTGGCACACAAGATCAAAGGGGCATATACAGAGGTAGAAACTCCAACATCATTACATAATGGTTAAGAATTAGAAACAACCCAAAAATCTATAAACAGAGCACTTGCTAAATAAACAAGTATATTACTAACATATTCAATATCTCCACACATTTGGGGAGAAAATTAAAAACAAATTCTTGAGAAGTATTTGTACCATGCTATAATTTAAACTTTAAAAAGACAGTATCATGTATTTTATGATATAAATGTGCATGGAAATAGCCTACATGTGATTCTGAAAGAATCCTCACCAAACTGGTACAGCTGTCATTTCTGAAGATGGTTATGGGAGTCATGGTGAGTTTAAGCATCATCTGTAACAATTAGATGAGCCTATGTTTATATATTACATATTATTCATATATAAACACATTTTTAGTTTTTATAAGTTAATTGATGATATTTCCCAAGACTGATAAAATACTATTTGCTACATGAGTTTTTAAGGGAACATTTCCACTATGACAAGTGTTTCCTCATTTCTTAGAGAAATACTAGAGACCAAGTGATGAGACCACGCTAGCCTTATAGTAGAAGGTTAGTTACTAGAGAGATGTGTCAAAATGAGAATTAACCTTAAAATAAAGTAAACTCTGAGGAAATCTGCTGTGCCTCAGGTTTTCCTTAAACAGAGCTTTTTAATTCTAAAGGAGTGAAGATTATAATTTTCAGCTTCTTCTGTGGTTAGCATATGCAGCTACTGTATGTTCCTCAAATCTTCCTGGGGGAAAAACTCAGGATTTTCATTGTTGTAGTCCCCAGAGAGAAGCAGGGCACTCTAAGAAGATACAGGACTGGAGGCCAGCATGAAAAAAGTCCCTGCAGAGGAGAAAACCCAGAATCCTGCCATTCCAGTTCAGTGTTAGGGCTGCAAGGTTTGTCAAACCCTGATTTGCTCTGTAACTTGGTCAGGTCTTGGAGGTTCTTTCTTATTATCTGGAAAATAAGGGAGCTGGATTTATGAGCTCCTTTCCAGTGCCATAGTTTATTGACTTTACTATTAACTTTTAGCATGCATCTAGAAATACCATTATTTCTTCAAGATCTCATGGCAATAGATGCGTTGTCATGTTGGTGCACACACCTTAATCACTAACATAATTGCTAAATGTAAGTGTGTGGTTGAAAAAAACTACTTTTTGCAAAGCCACCTACAATTAGAAAATAATGTGAATGATGTACTTTCTGACAAATTTTCAACCACAAGCAGCAGGAGTATTATGCTTACATGCATTTTGATAGTTCTTCCTTTGTAAAGACTCATTTAAATAAGAGAAAATGTTTTTCAACCACTTTGTTTAAAAGCCTTTAACTGGAAATCTAAGAAAGGATTTTTGAACAAGGGTGTGGGTTACTTCACTCTCAGCATATCTGCCTTTATGTATTGTCAAAGAGAGCAGTGGTTTCATGAAGGGCAGGAACTTACCTGTCCTAAAATATTTCTTCCAAGGGCTTGTCGTGGCACTACCCTCCCCTCTTCCCTGGCTCCAAATCACCTCTGCGAATTCGGTTCATTACCAAGAAAATCAGTGTGAGTAACTGGGAAGCAAGCACAGTGAAATGAGTTGACACACGGAGCAGTGCTGAGGAAATTCTTGGGCTCTCAGAGGACAACGTGAAGTCCTGAACAGGAACACAGGGATCCCCAGGGAGTAGCACGCAGCCAACCTAGGGAACATGGGGCACAACCGAGGAAGGCAGGTGGAGCACAATGGAGAGCTTGTAAACCCTTGGCAAACTGCTTTGAGCTGAAGGAGAGACCAAGCAAGCCTCCTTGGCTCAGGTCTACACTTTGCCAGAGGTTGTAATTAATTTTAATCATTTCAAAAGCCATTTTTCTAATTTTTTTCTGCTTCACTACTTCTCATAAGCATTATTGATTCATCAAGATTAATTCCACCCCTGGTGTTTTCTGAGTTCTTTTTCTTAAATGAACAAGTTAACATCCTACAAAAGGACTTAATATTTGAAATAATCCCCATGTTATAAAGAGTGAACAAGCTTGCCAAAGTCCATACTAACCAACATGATCGCATCCTACCCACTAGGATATTAAGCGTAATCAACAGCCCAACCCCACCCTGCCTCTGTGATTGCCAAGGAAAATAAATTACAGCAAAATTACTCCCAGTAGTTACAATGCATGTAAAAGCAAGATGAAAATCTCATGACTAATCCCTAAAATAAAAGGAATTTGATGACTAGATAGACAGACATATAGAAAGGTGGTAGGGGGGCTCATATTTATTGAATTTTTGGACTGAAACTTTCTGTTGGTTGCCATAGGTAACTGAAAAAATATGCAGCTTAGAATCCAGTGTTACTCAAGTGAAGGCAAAGTTAATCTATGATGGATTGTTGTTGCTGACTTAATATCTTTGTAGTCCCAAGATAGCTGTCCAGAATCCATACAATCACACTTGAATACATAATACTGCATAAATGCTACTGACGGTGAAGATAAAAATTGATGCATTCAAACATAAAATCATTTACATTGAATTGCACCACAAAAAATTATCTCCTGAAGTCATTTTAAATGGTCTGGCCCTCAATTTGTATAGACCACCTTTATCTTATATATGTTAAACTGTATTTAGTATGTTTATTTCAATCATTAATTTTTGCATCATACAAATGTCATCATCCTCTTTCTTTAAAATTTGACAACTAAAGTTTGATCAGTTTTCAGAGTCAACTGTGTTCAAAACTGAAGGAGAAATTAAAGTGCAGTTAATAAATATATATGTCCCTTAAAAATATTTATGCTCTTTTTCTGTGACTACAAAGTTGGACATTTTGCAGTCTCCATATGTAAATGGATTAATTCTTTTTATCTGAACTTAAGAGTTTGAATCATAAATCCAGGGAAGAAAATAAAGGTAAGAAGAACTAACAAAATATATCTTACAAAAGTGGTTAAAATTACACTTATTTTTTGTTTTATTCTTGTGTCATTTCTAGTATTTTATTATTATTATTATCAATCAACTGGAGAAGCTTTCTGAATCTTGAGGTAAAATAAATCTGTTCTAAACACTTCAACAAAGAAGTGACTTTGAAATATGTATCAGAAAAAGGAATAAGATCTGTTTGGCATTACAATGTAATGAATAAATATGTTACAACCTGTTATCCAAATCATTTTTTAAATGAATGAACTTGATACATTAAAGACACATAAAGCCTTCATTTTTTTTCCAGTAGACCTTATCTGACTTCTCCTCTGTCAACACAGTTTTACAGAGAGAATGAAAACCTCAGAAGAAGGCTTTTTCCTTGTTCAGCATTCATTTATACATGTGAAAATTACACAAATACACCTATGCAAGTCAGACCTGGTGGCACATGCCTGCAATCCTAGAACTTGGGAGCCCAAGGGAAGAGGATTGCTGCAAGTTCGAGGTCTGAGTGGTCTCCAAAGTGAGTTCAAAGCCAGCCTGAACTGCATCGTGAGACTCTGCCTCAAAAATAAATAAATAAAATGACAAATATACCTATCCAGAAAGAAACTGGACAGCATCTTTCAGAAAATAACTAACTCAGTGTAGATCACAGACTTAAATGCAAGAACTAAAACTATAAATAAAAAACATATGGCATAAAGAAGTACAAAAATTTTTCATGTTTAAAAAAATTTTAGTGCATAATATATATGTGAAGAAAGAGAAAAACAATACACAGAATAGGAAAAACATTGTAAATCATATATCATACTCAAAAAAATGAAGGAGTCTTACAATTTAGTAATACAAAGACAACATCCAAACTAAAACTCACAAATACTAATTTAGTAGATATTTCTCATTAAAAGTTATAAAAAAAATCTAAGAACATGAAAATGATGTTCAACATTATTAATCATAGAGACCCATCTCACAACCATTAGGATGCTTATAATTTAACAGAAGCAGACAGTAGATTCTCGTGAGGATGTAGAGAAATCAGAACCGCAAACATGGTGAGGTTGTAAAATACTACAGCCACTTTGGAATGTAGCACGCTGATTCCTGAAAACATTAAATGTGGAGATACTACATGACAAAAAAATTGAAGTAACAAAAAGGGATCTGGGGATAGTGGGAGCTGAGGAGAGGAAGGGACGGGGAAGTAAAAAAGGACCAAAAAATACGCATATGGACCACTACCAGGCAATGAATGTGTTCATTGTGTATCACTTATACTACAGTGTAATATATCAAAATGTTGGTATTAATTACCTATGGCTATTAAGATTATGGCTAGCTTTTGCCTACTTTTTTATACAATTGTTACAAAGATCATGGACATTAAGAATGGTTACAATCAGAACAAAGGAAATTAAAATGTGTTTTCACATAGACACACACAAACATCCTCTGTACCTTTATTCACAAAAGTCAAAATTTGAAATAGTCCAACTGTCTAAAAGCTGGTGAGTGAATAAAATGTAGTTTATTCATATCTGTATAAAGAAATATTATTTTACCATAAAAAGGAATGGAATATTGATACATACTCTCATATGAATCAATCCAAAACACATTATGTTAACTGAGAAATCACAAATGACCGTGTATTGGCTGATTTATGAACTGCTCCATCTATGTGAGCAGTCCAGGCTGAGAAGGCCACTGAGACAAGAAGTTCATTAAATTATCTGCTGCTGGGGACAAGGCTGAATGCTAAAGGGCGCTGGGAATTTGGGGAATGATGAAAATGCTCTAAGATTTTAATATGATTGTGGTCATACAGTTCTGAGGCTACATTAGAATCACTAAATTCTATGTTTTGAATCATGAAGTATATGTCTGTAAATTTTCTCAATAAGTTATTTGCTTTTTTAAAAAAGCATACATTTAAAAGTACAGAAAAAATTATCCCATCATATTCTGCCTCTAAACATTACATTCTGACATGGTATTCTCAATTACACAATGTTATAAACATAGGCTCGTATTCTATTATGTGTCTGGTAACCCTAAAACTTTATTACTCCATAATGTATAAATTATTCTGCTATTCACTGTTAAGCAGGGCTAAAGACATTTGCTGTGGTATTGAAAATAAAAGACATATTTATTCCCTAATTATTGCTGGAGAAAATGGTTGAAGGAAATAAAAGAAAATTGATGTTATGGTTTGAGGAGGTATTACATTGGAGCTAGTACAGAGGTCTTTTTTTTAAATCCCCGAGTGGCATCCTACAGAGACTGGCACTAACTATCTTGCTTGCTTGCTTGCTTTTTTGTACCAGGAATCAAACTCAAGACCTCATGCTTACCAGGCAGGCACCTGCAGCCCAGAGCTAAACCCCTGGCCCTGGCACTAACTTAGCGGAGGGCACTTCTGAATGTATGCAGGCAGAAATTCACGAGCAGCTCCTTTAATTATGTTTGTATCTGTCAGCATCTCCACAAGATGCAGATTCATCCTGGCCCTGCTGGCGGGTCACTGCTTTGACCCTACAGGGAAGTGAGTTCATGGAAGAAATCTGAAAGCACAGGCCAGGAACCAAGAGTCAGGGAAGCAAGTGGACCAAAGTGCACCCTGAGTATACCCCCTTGCTTCTTTACCACCTGGTCACAGCTCCCAACGATTTGTGGCTGACATCTTTGACAGAGGAGACTGCAAGAGCTAGAGAAAACAAGCAGATCTGCCCACCAAGTATGGAATAATAAATGCTTTGGTCTTATGTCTTTATTTTACTCATCTGTGTATTTCTACCACCAAAATAAAGTGCAGAACAATGTATGTAGCAGGCCACTACATTTCTAAGAAACAAAATAAATATGTATATGAATTTGCCTAATATGCACAGAATAACTACAATCCATAAGAACTGGCTGTAGGTTGACTTCCATAAGGGGACTTAGATGACTGTGACACAGGTGAGAGGGTTGCTTTGTTTTGTTTTGCACTTTTCAGGTTATGTACTTTTAAGTAGTTGAACTATCTGACTATAATACTTGTTCAAACATAAGTTAAAAAGTTCTAGGGTGTTGCTTAGTGGTAAGAACACTAGTCCAACTTGTGCAAGTCCTTGAGTTCAATCCCCAACATGAAGAAAAACAGTTAAAATTTAAAAGGTTTACATAATACAGATGCACATATTTATACACATGTATACTTGTGTGTATGTGCATGTGTGAACATATCTGTGAAATTATGGTTTTTTTGAGTGAGAGTCATTGAGAGGAGCCAACTGTATACAATTATGACACGAGGACTTTCATGTTATCTTTCTACAGGGCCTCTCAATTGCCAGAGCCACTGTATGATGAAACATATGTGTTTGATAAAAATTTTGCCTTGAAGACAATGCAACAAATATCAAGACAGTGGAAATTAGGATAGTGGAAGTCTTGGTCATGTTGTAGATCACAAGGTGTAGATCACAATCACTTCCCAAAAATTTTCATTATCACATATATCCCTGAAACAACTCTATTTTCTTTCTGAACACAAAGCATCCACCTGAAACATTGTGAGATCCATAAGAGAATTTATGAATGTGGCTACTTATGAACTAACACAGATCAATAGCTTTCCTATATTTTAAAAGTATATAATGTAAAGAATAAACAATATGCTTCACAAAAGCAATATAACCATAAAGTAATACAGTAAATCCCTGATTTATGAACATTTGAGTTTTAAACTTTTGCAGATATGAACAGACATTACATATGGCTTTTTTATGCTTTACACTGCATATTTGTGGACTCACTTTTTCAGACCTTCAAATGAATCTGGATTATGAACTTTCTCCCAGAACGGAACTCATTTGTAAATCAGGGACTTATTCTAGAATAGGAAAGTGAACGAAAGAAAATGTTCTGAAAATGGGATTGAAGCAAAGAAAATGTTCTGAAATGGGACTGAGGTAAACAAAAGCTCAAAATTCTAACAAGGAATGCATAAATAGTAGTGAATCTTGTTCGTGAGTATAAAGATACAATGCTGTGGTGATGACAGATCCCTGTGAGTTAATACAGCACGTCAGTATGAGCACCAATAAAAATGCTAGTGAAATTTTGCATCTTTGGACTTGATAAGAACTCCATGTGGGAAGCAGAAAACAAAGAAATGGCAATACATATAGGTATGCTAAAATGGCCATGAAAAAAGCAGACTACTTTTTATCTTTTACTAAAGAAAAAATGTTGACAATACACAGTATCAGCAAAAATCTAGGAAAAAATAGGCACTGTCCCCACTGCTGGTCTGAAAAAGAATAGTGCAGCTTCTTCAGAGAGTTCTTCAACAATTCCAAAAAACCACAAATATTAATTATATTAGTCACTTTTCCACTAGTGGGACAAAATACTGACACACAAAATTTAAAGAAAAAAAGGATTATTTGCCTCAGGATACCAGAGGACTCCAAGATAGAAATGATACAGTGAAACAGGCGTGGCAAAGAAAAGCTGTTCCATGCATGGTAACCAGGAAACAGAGAGAGAAAGCTGGAGCCAGAGACGAGAATCCTTCCAGGTCACTGTCCAGGGACTCATCTCATCCAAATAGACCATCTACCCTAACAGCACATTTAGCTGTAAACTCATCAATGATCAGTACAATACCCACGATTCAATCACATCTCAAAACACATGGAAGTGAAGGGGGTGGGGCATTTTACTTCTCACCCATAACATTCTGCTCCTGGCACCCAAAGGCTCATATCCAACTCATTACCCAAAATGTATGTCTCTTATGATTGCCAAAGACTTTACATTCAATATTTCTGAAAAGCTCAAATTCAAAGTCTCAAGGCAGTCTCTTAGCTGTGAGCACCATTAAAAATCAAAAGGAAGATTCAGTATTTCCAACATGCACATTACAATGGCACGTTACAAAAGGGAGGAATATAGGGATACAAAAGAATTAGATCAAAGTAAAATAGAAACTATCAGGACAAATTTTAAATCCTGTGGTTTTAAAATCTAGGGCAGATTTTGATAAGATGTGAGCTCCAACGGGCTTAAGAAGTTGCTCTCATATGGCCTTGCCAATTGCAGCCTACATGACTGCTCTTGCATGGTGGCTCTGTTCACTGTCTGAAACTTTTACTCAGCAAATGCTTCAAATTCCTGGCATTTCCAGCTTTCTGGGAAGTTTATGGTATGTTCATCTCCCTATAACACCTTTATGTATTGCCCTCTCAGGAAAACATTGCCTGGCATCCCAGCTCATTTAAAATCTGGATGGTACCATCCATGTCCCAAAATTCTTGTTTTTCTATGTCTGAAAAAACAGTACTTTGTAAATCATGCCAAGCTCTGCCACCAGCTTGAGCAGTAGCTGAGCCCTCTTAGACCATGGCTGCAGCAGCCTCTGAGTTCGTGAATAGTTGAACTCCTGAGATACACTTCCCCAGGTGGCCCTGAATGACCATGGCACCCTAGAGCTCTGTCCTCAAAGCAGAATCTTTCCAAAGAGTTTACCTCTTTACACTCAATTCTGTGAAAGGTGGGGTCTGGCCAATTTCCATGATATCGTCCAAAATGATTTAGTATAAATTGTTTGGCTTTGTTTTAATGACATCACCTATTTTAGAAATCATGTTCTCCTTGTCACCAACTTTACTTGCACCACCTTTCTGGCAAAACTGCAACTGTTTACATCTTTCAGCTCTGCTTTGTCTACTAATGCTCTCTACAAATCTGATTGCAAGCAGCCAGCAGTACTCAAGTCACAGCCTGAACACTGGTTGTCTTAAAATTTTATCCATAAGAGCAGTCCGCCATCCCTAAACTCAGCTTCATATAAAGTCTTGGACATGGGCAAAATGAAGACAAGTTCATCACAAAATATAATAGGTATGACCTTCAGTCCATTTCCCAAGAGTCCCTGCTTCCATTTGAAATTTAGCAAGCATTGCCTTGACTATCCATCCTTCTGTCAGTATTCTGATCTTCTGAACTCGGACTAGAGTCAAACATGATTACTCTACTTACAACATTCTAAGACTTCTGCTGCTGACTTCTCCAAACCCTTTCAAATGCCTCTCACAAACCGTTACCAGTGATTTTGAAAGCATGTGGAATGGGATAGTCACACAGTCATCCCACTTCTTTCATACTCAACTTTTTTAGTCACTTTCCTATCACCAAGCCAAAATACTGACACCCACAATTTAGAAAGGTTTATTTGGCTCATGGTTTCAAAAGATTCAGTCCAAGTCTGAATCAGTGTAATAGAAGGGCGTAGTAGAGGAAGCTGCTCAATTCATGCCAGTCAAAGCAAGCTGGAAATAAGCACATGCCCCTCCAGGTCATGCCTCCATTTACCCACTCTTCTGACCAGACTCCACCTCTAAGAGCCCATTCATCTAGGAACTTATCAGTAGGTTAATCCAATGATAAGTATAACACCCCATGATTCAGTGACCTTTCCAGGTCTTCACCTCTGAATACATGAAATTTATGAGGAGCATTTTAGACCTAAACCATAACATCAACCAAAAACAGAAATAGAAGATACTCATCTCAGAATCTACTACACCAAATATTAGATAAAATGTGGGTGCCCAAAACATAAAATTGTTCAAGTAAGTAAATAATACACCACTGCTAAAAATAGATTCAAGAGTATATGGAAAAAATTCTCCAGACTAAATGTCAAATAAAAGTAGCAATACACAGAACACTGTGTATAACTCATTTTGGTTGATATAAAATTACCATTTATACATTTTTACAAGTGTTTCATTTATTTATACTAAGTAAATTGAAAGTTCTGGGAGAATGTTCAAGAAGCCACTAGCGATGGTTGCTTCTGGAACTGAGGTAGTTTTGGAAAGGCAGTGGTGGAGGGTGAATAGGAAATTGCCTTTTTGTTGTAGACACTTGTACCACTCAAATGCTTTTATCAACTGCATGTGCTTTTTAAATTAAAAATAACTATTTAAAAATACAGTGGTACTTCAGCTCACAAACTTGATTTATTCCACAATTCTGGGGAACACGTCTGCATTCATGTTCATGCAGGGAAAACAGCCACAGTCATACTGATCACTAGATCTGCAGTTCACAAATGGTAGTAAAATTTTGCCAAATGCTTCTGTCTGCAAACCAAATTGTTCAAAAGGGTTTGTGAACTGAAGTATGACTGAAAAGTATTTAACATTTGATAACCTAATAATATTAAGTTTTAGGCTACAATTTGTCATATGTTGTATTTCTGGTCACATATCTGCTTCTACCAAAGATGACTTAAAAGGTATTTTCAAGCAAGAAACACACCTGATCTTTCATGTGCCATTTCTATCACTTCAAAAGTCAAACTGAAAGGATGATGCCACTAAGCATGCCACTCAGCAGCTAATTTATGGACACTGGCTGAAATAGTCTCTTGGGTCTCTGATTGTTTAAAAAAAGTATGACTTGAGAATAGCTAATTCTGCAGAATGACTAAAGAAGAACAATTCAAAACTTCAAGTCATTGTTGTTACTCATATTTAACTGGGAAAGAGCAAGACCCACAAAAACATAATGTCCCTCCGCCTCTACTTATCCTGCAATCGTATGTACATAGAGAGTTAAAATGTGTTCAGAGTTATGCTTGTAAAGCAATAATCAAACATTAAGATCCAAATTAAGATGATAAATTGGTTAGTCCTGCTAACAAACCAAGCTTAATCCAAGCTTAAAGTTCAGGTCCATCTCCACAAAGAAAAGAAATTACTCTGCTTTTCCTATGGTTGTTTTATAAGAGCGGCACCATAGAAATCATTCTGATATAGAGACTTCTGGAACAAACTATTTGATTCTACTGCCTTAGGATTTCTGGAGTGGTCATGCCATAGATTTCAAACCTCATGAGGAATCTTCCAATAGTTAGATCCCTACTCACCTATAACACCAAAAAAAGTCTTAGCGAAGGGTATTCTAATAAAAAAAGATTATGTTTAACATAAAAAAGAAAAACAATAATAATATCCAAAAAGTAAACCACAATAAGGCGTTTATATGGTAGCAAGATAATTTATTTTATGATATTCATTTTTATTCTCTATAAATTATTTAGTATGTATATATGTTCATTTTTAGAAAAAAAATAGTGAGCTTTCAAACATTATGAGATGAAATTATGTGATGGTTTACCAAAAAGTACCATAATAGCAAGGCAGTCACCCTGGGTTCAGTGCTTAGCACTAAAGAAGAAAAAGTATCGTACTACATTTCTTCTGCTACTTTTTGATGATTCCACTTCTACATTGGTGATTCCATCTCTACATTATTTAGTTGTGAGCTGTAGTGATTTCCAAGAAGGTTAGCTCAGACCTCTTCTTTTGTACTTTCTTACACAGCACATTATGGGTGATTTATTGTGGTATCTCTCACTTCCTTCACACCGTAGGTTCCCATTTACCTGTTTTACATGTTAGAGCAATAAATAATTGAGTCCTCTCAATACTGATCCACAAAGAACCCTATAGTTAATATTCACCTATATAAAAGAACTATCAAAAAGTTACTGCATCTAATCATTATCACTATTTTAAAAGAAAACCTGATTTACTACTTGCTTACAATTTTAATTGAGTAAATGCTAGAATGTTTTACATCAAACATCCCTTTGGATGTCTACTAATATCTACGAATCCTCACCCTAGGGACAAGGGGAATGTATAAGAAATGTATTTACACATAATAGAGTAAATTCGTGTATATTGAGTAAATTGATACATTCATGTGATACGTCATGTGTTCCCATGAAGCACCTTGATCCTAGTAAAACCCATATTAAGACCACCTATTTGAACTACATGTCTGTTGACCAACAAATGTCTACTTCAACCTAAAGTTCTTATTAAAGGCTCAAAACACTTCTAAACATCTGCATATAACATAACCACAATATGTATACATAAAAGAAGATTGAAATGAAGAATCAATGAGCAAATAGATCCTCCCCAGAAAATGGAAGTTTTTTCATAAAATAGGTTTGGGAAATGGATATTTAGTAAAAGAAACAGTGATGTATTATTCTCTTTTATCATGCTGTCTTATAAAACAAACATTTCTGAAAAGTCATGCAAAAACTAATCTTTGCTCTTTGGATTATCTTATTTCACTTGGCATATACTAGGAAAGTTAGTCCTTTTCTGTGTTCTTGTATATGCTCTGACCATACTTACTTGCCTGGCAAAAACAAACTCTAGGGAATGAAGGCATACGGTGTATCCATTACTACATTTGTTCTATATTTGATTAATACAGTGTCAATCAAAAGAGAAACAACTGAAATATTGTCTCTTCTCTGTAAAACATGTACTGGTTCAAGTATATTATATTAACTGAAAAGATTGCCAGAGAAGAATAATGCATCTCCTGAAACGACTGAGATTAAATGAAAAATATAAGATAGAAAGATACTCAAAATAGAATAAAATTTTAAGCCCTGGGGAAATTACAAGTTGATATTTTTAACATAGCCTTGCCACATTCATCCATCTGTTGTTAAAGGAGAAAGAAAAACACCTAGAGGGTTTTTTTTTTTTTTAAATTCTGTTTGGCTCAATAAGTTTCTTCTTTTAAAAACTAAATTCTGTCTGGCTGCTTGGTTTTTAAGTTTGGGCCTAATAAGAAACTCAGCTGCTGAGCATCACTGCCTAACCCACACGTGGCCTTACTTCAACACCACCATCATTTAGTTCCCAAATGTTGTAGTCAGTCGAGAACAGAATAATCAGAGTCAGGACACAGAATTTATAATATTATTTTATGATGGTCACCCAGAGTTAATACAAGAAAGTGCAGGAAATCTGTCTACAACATTAAAGACATAGAATATTCAGCCAAGGGCCCAAATCCCACAGCAATGTCCTACATGAGTCCAAATGAAGACCAAGAGCCCATGATAATGCCTCCCACGAGTCCAACTAGAGGTTTAAAGCCCACGAGAAGAACTCAGGCCAATCTCTTTTATGGATCTGTGCTGGGAAGGTGCAAAGGTCAGTGGTGGAAGCTAGAAAGTCTATGCCAGCCGGGTGAAGGAGCTGTGCTGGTAGGTTGAGGGTTTTACACTGTAACCGAGAAGTCACAATCATAATAAAGACCAGGGCTGTCCTGAAAAGCACCACAGACATCCTCAGCGACACAGAGGTCCCGCGCTCCTCCAATAATAAGAACAGTCAAGTACATGACAGCCAGCACAAAGAGTTTCTGCTCGAGAGTAAACGGCACATGTCTTCTCCTCTGGAGCCAGGATGCAATGCTCGATATAAGGACCAGAGCTTCTCCAGGAGAATCAACGGCTCAAACAATAACACTTAGAGAAACTCACAATGCCTCACTTCTCCTTCTCCACATCTCTATTTATGCTGGCAGCTTTCCTCAAGTGGAATATCTATGCTCAGCATCATGGTGATTTAATTCAGCTGGTATTAACACCAATTTTTAATCCAACAACAAATATTCATTCAGTTTCCTTTTATATCTATGTCTAATCTCTTATCAAATCTCTCCAAACCAAACTGGAAAAGACCAGATACAACAGGAAGAAATGTATATTGATTTTCAATAATCCATAATGGGACTTTTCCAATATTCACTGTAAGGAATTTTAGGGAACTTTATATTCAGGCATGGCACTGAAATCAGCGAGCTCAAAGGTGAAATTTATGACAGATAAAGGGCACCATTGTAAAGAAAGATCCAAACATATTTCTATAAATGTCTTTCGGTCACTACATACATCTGTGTCCTTCCTGTGGACTTATCTTTCTGTTCTGTCTTTGGGTTTTTGCTTTACAAGTAACTGATGAAGCATTAAGCAAGACCATGGGGGAGGTTTAAATAATAACAGTTATTCAGGCACACTTCAAGTCAAAACATGTCCTACAAAACAGAACTATAAGCTTTAGAAGCCTGACATACTAACCTTCTGAACTTACATTACAGGACTTAGTCCTCTTCTCCAATTGCACTCAGTTTACATGGTGTATAAGTCAGGACTCCAGCAGGAAACAGATGGCACACTCAAATTAGGATACTTTGAGGAGGGTTTATTTACAAAAGGCTATTTACAGAGGATTGGGTGTAGGAGAATCACAATGGGTACTGCAAGAATGCTGAGCTGGTAGTCCATTCACACCCTTAGTTCCAAAAGGAGAAGGGAAGTGGTTATTGGAACCCAAAGGAGAGATTTCTCCCTGAGGAGTTTGCTTTGAAAGAAGTGACCCTTCAAGCACAGCATAAGAGCCCTAGGGGATCTGACAAACAAGTCACTCTCTTTCCTCCCCCTATTTTGCAAACCAAGAAGAAGCACAAAGGCATGGTGGTCTTGATCTCCCCCATCAACAGGGCAACATTGGGCCACCTCCCAAAAAACAAATATGTCTCCACCTCCTGCAGGGGTCCCCGCATGGCTAACCCTAAGAGTGAAAGGATAAGTTTGTAAAAGAGTCAGCTTTCTGGGGCAAAGATAAAGACAGAAAAATGAAAGTTCCATCAGAAGATACCAAACATACACGATTAAGTATAGGTGCCTACACTTGCTCTTTAATACAAAAATGTATTTGCATATATAAACTTGAATAGATTTTGCAAAAGAATTTGCTCTAGAAAATCCATACTTCCTTGATGTCTTTCATGCTCAAAATTTCCACCACCTCATTCTTAAGAGATTTAAAACTGCTGACAATCTTGACATGTTGGGCAGTATGGTAGTCAATTGAAAATAAGAAAAGGAAACTAACATTTTTCACAGTCTTTCACTTAATCTTAAAAAGGACCCTATGACTTACAATTACTATCCATGCTTTACAGATAATTTTAAATGAAAATAGTTCATATAAAGTGTTCAAGGCCACATGGAAAATACAAGGTAATCACTGAATATTTGATTCTGAAGTTGATTCATTTTTTCTGTTAGCACAGTCCTGACTGTTAACCTCCTGAAATTTAGTACTTTAAGCAAAAAAGGTTTGACCTTTTTCCAATATGAGATAGAGCAGGTAAGATTAACTAAAGATATATAATAGGAAAAAATAAATTTTCCAGGGTCTACTGTGTATCTGCTAGAATATTAAAAGGAGAATCCTGGGAGTAAAAGACATGGAGGAGTTAAGAAAGATTTGATGTCTAGGAAGAAAAGAAAACAAAACAAAACAAAACAAAAGAAAAAGAGCTCAGACACGGGGCATTTTTCCACCACCAACACCCCCATCCTGTTGAGCCAGCCCAGCCACTTCTCAGTGTCTACGGACTTTGCCCCTGAGGTTTACACGCTCCGCAATGTCTACAGTGATGCAATGCCTTAACCCTAATAATCATTTCACCTGCCTTCAATCATGCCCTCCCCCTACCTGCTGTGAGGCTGCAGCATGCAATGGGCCACTTGACTGTAGCTCATGAATGATTACCCTGAGGGCCAGTGACTCTCCTGCTGGCACCTGCCTTTTTCCACGTGTGCTGTCATAATAAAATTAAAGCACACCTACTAAGATAGGGAGGATGTTGTTCTCAAAGAGGTTACATCTTGATACTGAGAAATGAGACAGTGACTCAAGGCGGGCATAATGATTTCATAAGAAATTATAAGAAGAATGTGCTCCCCAGCTAGGGCGCTCACTTTGCATCGAGAACAAACACAGGAACCAAGTATAAGTGAGTCCTTGCTTTAAGAAGTCTGTCATCAACCACCCATACTACAAACAACACAATCCATGCCCACATCCCTTTTCCCGGAGGCAAAATGGCTGACCGGAAATGACCAGTGAGAAAGATCATAGAGATATTTTGCTCGTTTCCTTTTTTAAAGATCACACAGTGTCCTACAGTAGGCATTCAATGCTTTTTTTTTTTTTTTTTTTTTAAATTTTAAGAACAGAGCTAGAAATCTCTAAAAACAGAACACAAAGAAATAACTTCAGGGTTGGGCAGGCACTCCCTAAATTAAAAGGGAATCACCAGCCATGTTTTTATTTCTGACTCAAATTCCACAGTTGTCACAAGGCCAAACGTTCTCACAGCTTCCTCAATTTCCACACTGGATTCTGTATCACTTACTTGTGAATGTTCTTTTAACACAGCTAGCCTTCCTGCCTGAGCCATGAAATCGTTTGAGACAGCTAACTGGATAAGAAGCTTAAAATAGGATGGCCTCCATTCTTTATCAACTAAAAACTGCCAACCAGTCGCCAACTTGGGCTTCGGATATATGCAGAATCTCTCTCAAGCTATTTATATCTTCCCTACCATCCGCAGAATGATTTAACACAAAACTGACTTAAAGATATTGTAACATATCTAGTATTTTTTAGATCAATATCTAGTGTGTCTAGGCCCTCATTAAATTATTCAGATGATTCAGAAATTATGATTTTGTAAAGTGCTTGGGAAAAATTCAAAATATTATGTTTCCATAAAATTCATATATAATCATAATATACAATATTATGCAATATTTATATTAGGACCAATAGGTAGACATCTGAGTCCATGGGTCTTGAAGAAAGAGGCCCTGGTCTGAGACAGAAACACAGGTGATGTCTCTACTAGAAATTACCTGGAAATTTTTAGTAATGTCACTGAAACTCTCATGCCTCAGATACTTTCACTGTAAAAATAAAAATGTTGAACTAATCAATGTTCGAATCACATTCTGAAATGTATTCAGCTTTCTGAAAAGGTGACTCAGTGACTATTAGCAGAGGTGGCAGTTGAGTCTCCATCAAACCCATCACCATCAGAGCAGATCCATATTTTCAGATTTTGTATAAGATTTTGGTTTAAGACCCCTTCAAACTCTTGAGAAGTATTGACTACAGTGCATCTTGGATCAAATTCATTAAGTCTGAATCTTTATTTCCACCGACATATGAATGTGTCTCTGTAAAGCAAATATTACTTCTTCTGGTATATTGAGGAGTTTTTAAAAGGCAGTGTTCCCAGGAAAGTACACAGAACCATGATTATCTCATTTTGTCCTCTGAAGATGAGACAACTTATATATTTGAATAAAATTCTATAATCTTCCTTAGCTCGATGCTCTGTTACTTATATTTGAACTGTTTTAAGAGTCAGACTGTATGTTCATGTTTGTTGGGAACTAACAGTAACTGACAAACTGACATGTCTCTTTGAAATGACTGAACTCTTCCCTCAAAACACATAAAAGACACATATACACCCCCAACTTGTCTCAGTAGAAACATGGCAGCATTCAGACCACAAAACTCGATCGTAATCAAGAAGAATAAAGCGAGGTGGTAGAAACAGAGGAAAGGATTAGGAACAGAGGCTGATTTTTCTGATTCATCTCTCTCAATCAGGAGTAAAAATGGAGGAACCTGGTCCTCACTCAGTTACAGCTGCTTTGGAGGCAGCACCCGGATATGTGTGTGCAGGTAGATGGGGACAGAGCAGGGAGGAGGCACAGGAGCCCAAGGAAGAGCCCAAAAGGAGCATTTTTGCCATTAGTCCAAGAACAACGGCTGCAATTAGAAGGCCAAAAGAACTTAGGAGCCACTTGTCCCATCCTCACATCAAAGAGAGCACTGCGAGCAGATACAAGGTCAAGCCAGAATGCAAAAGAACTGAGGCACAAGAGGGTTGAAGATTTGCTGAACAGGAATTTCTTGGCCAGCTATGGTGGTGCATGCCTGTGATTCCAGCACTCGAAGCTGAGGCATGAAGACAGCAAGTTTGAGCCCAGGCTGGCTTAGTGAGACCTGGTATCACACACGTAATTTAGAAAGGGCTAGAGATTAGTTCAGTGTAAGGGTTATTTCACGTGACATAATTTTCTGGTCTGCTACACTGTTGCTGGACTGGAGTCCACAAACTAGCACGGATCCCATGGGAGATATGATCTCGTGGGTGTGGCTGTGGCTGTGTGCGTGTATACAAAAGAAGAAAGTGCAAAAGTGAACTTTTTCTCTACCATTTAAGATTCTACACCCAAATCCAAGCATACCTTTTGTTCTCCTCACTCACCACTATATGATTTCAGTTACTCTGACAATTTAATGCTTCAGTTATTAGTAGTAATTACGTATTTCAATCATTGCATGACATTTCTTTGGATAACAGAAGATGCCCTCCTGTCACATGAAACTTAAGAAAAATGCACTTTTTAAGTCATCTTCTAGAATCTTAGTCTAATTCTATCTCCTCTTAGTATATATTTTATGTTGTTTAAACTATGTCTTTCCAATTTAAATATTCCACAAAAATGCTAGCAGTGAATGGTTGATAAAATAATGCCAGTTTTTCATTAAAAAAACACAAGAACTAGAAAAGTGTTCTACTACTTCCTTAAAAAATATTTTTAAGATAAGAAAAATGTGGTCTCAGCCAAGTTCTGACTGGCACTTACATTTAAATAAGTGCATTAGCTTCTCCTCCTCTTGCAAAACAGTTTGAGAGAATATTTGCCTTCAGATGTGGGTTACATAAGCCTTTATTTATGGCCTCTAATCAGTCCTAAAAGTAAAAAGAGCTCAGACTTACCTTAGATCTCAACTGACACGCATCCAAGGGGTCAGTTATTAAGACTTTCACAAATTAAAATAAGATACGATTGGTTTTGGCAATTCATACAATTCATATATTTCCTAAAAGGAAATGTCATTATTCTCAGTATTAGTAACAGGTCTTAAGGAAAAAGCCAAAAATCACTTCAATGTAAGAAAATTAGCAGGAAACTGCCAAGCAGCTGAGTGATCTGTACCATAATGGGAGAGTGCTTAGCACTGTCTATACATATTTTCTTAGCTTGTGAACCAGAAACAAACCGGATTTTATCTACAAAGCCACAGGAATGTTATTCTTACATGATTTCTCGTATTCAAATGTAGAAGAGGTTGTAGTTTTTTTAAATCATGTAACTCCTCACAAAGATGTTGACTACCTGACAACCCGAAGCCTCAGTGGGACATCACTATGGAAGCATTCTTATCTCTATTTTTGGTAGAAATGAAAACTGAAATACTGTGCAACAGTCTGCGTCAAATTACACTCTTGCCAGTATCGCAGTGTCTAAATTAGAACTTCTAAATGGATTCCTTCAGAAACTACTCAGATCACACCATGAAAATTCAGCAATAGGACATTTGTACAATTTCAGTAGTCATTGGTGGTTCCATGACTCATTCGTGCATTTATACCTTAAATTATGCATGTTAAACATCAATGATTTTGTAACTAGATTTCAGATTTGCAATTTTATAATTGTTGATCATGAATGGATCAGAGTGTTTTATTGTTAAAGACCAGATAAAGGTCAAAAGCTCAAATTTGTGAATTTAAATAACCCATATTTCAAAGTAAAAATATTGAGCATGCATGAATATTTTAGATCAGGGTTGTCAGGAAAATGACTAAGGCACTGAAATTCATGTGTGGTATCTTTTTAGAAATTCTCTCAGGATGAACATCCATTAGAGAATGAAAGAAGAAGGATTGAGCAGAAGTTAACTTCAGAGCAGTAGCAATGTAAGTGTCCCAAGACCCAAAGGGAACTGGGGATCTAGCATGGCCTTCCAGGTAGCACCCAGCATCCACTATCATAATGAAATTTTTACAAAGTCTGTGACTGTTGAAAAAGGCATTTATGTTTAGTTTGGATAAAACAGCTTAAATTTTAGCAACTCTGGGAAAACAACATCACTGTCAGGCTCATAAATGGACATGAATGAAATAAAACCCAGGAAAAACTGAATGCAACCACTGTTGTTAAAAAGTAATGTATGAGAATCTACATCTTTAGGTCAGCACCAGTCAGGAGCCATAAGGAGGAGAACAAGAAGCCTGCCACTTCCTGTGAGAACCATGCATGAGCTACGGGAAGGACAATCAGGCTGAGAGACAAGAAAAGCCAAGATTCCTCCTGCCAACCTCCTCTGTGAACCACCAGATGAACCAGAGAGACAGGCTGAGATGATAGCTGTTGAAGTAAAATACAACATAATGCTTGTAGTGTTTAGTGTTTCACTGACTTTGCAGACCTAAAGCTGATAATTTGATCATCTATTAGAGGATAAAAATGTACGGTACAGCATCGATGGGGGATCTCCGTCAGAGGTGGTAGCCACTGTAATATCCTATTACCTTGTTTTAAAGTCCTGTACCATTTTCCTTGTTTCATTTTTATTGGCTCTATTCTGTTCTGTTTTGATTTTCCTATATCTGACAGTATGGGCAGCTATTTTGAAGACAACATAAGGCATTATAGTAACCATTGTTGATTTTCTTTTATCTTGTTTTGAAATCCTGTTCACTCGCATTGTTTTGATTTGTTTGCCTTTATTATGTTTTATTTTGCTTGGTTTTATTTCTTTTTTTAATGTGATTTTAATTTGGTTTTATTTTCTTTAAAATAAAAAATAAATTTTAAATGATGAACCAAGAAAAAAAAAAGAATCTAATCATCTTTAGTGCCATAAAAGACCCACCTAGCCATATCTTTGGACTTTGGTGTTGTAAAATCAAACTTAGGAACTTATCTGTGAGTCACCTAAGGACAAGAGCAATAAAAAGTAATCTTTGCTCCCTAAGGCTTTTTCACTTTAACCCAGTTCCTAATCTAATTCTGGAGCATAGTGTGTTCCACAGTATATAGGAGACTGCATGGATGGGAGCAGGTGGGAAGAATAGATGGAGCACACTGTATATACATTGTGATTCGACAGTGAAGACATGAAGTTCTCAGGGTCCTGGACAATCTCCTTTAACACTTGTGAGATAGAGTAACAGTTGTGTTACTTTTGAGCTCTTTTATTTTATTCTCTCTTAAAGTTGTATGTGTTAGCTAGCTCCAGAAAGACGGTGTTTAGGTGATGTCCTTTATCTTACAACAAACTAAACTCAGTAAATGAACTTTAAGAATAAGTAAGAACAAATATAAGCCATTTTCTAAAACTCATACTAGGAGTTCACAATTTGGCTTTGAAACAAAACATGTTGCTTTTGAAAAGGAAATTCACTTATCTTAAGATTACATTTATAATTTCTTGAAATATTTTCCTAATCTGAGAGGGGAAAAGTCATTTGCTGTGATGTACTAAAACAACACCTCTCAATGGAAGAATCCTTACACACCACACACACCAAACAAAAAAACAGAAACTTAACAGAACACTTGGCTCCAACATTCTAGAAAATAACAACAGGGCTGGAGATATAGCTCAGCAATACAAGTGCCTGCTGGGCAAACACAAAGTCATGAGTTCAATCCCTGGCACCCAAAAAAGAAAAATAAACATAGCAACAAAAACAATAATTGACTTTCACAAATTTTTAAGTCACAAATTGAGTCATGAATTAATTTCTCTGGCAGAAAAGTCTCTCAATTTCCACCAAGAAGTAGAGGAAGACTCTAACAGAAATTGCAGTGGTGTCAAGGAGCTTTTTTTATTGGGATGGGACATTTTTCACATTTATAAAGTAAGCTACATGTACAAATGACTTCTCAATAAAATTGTGTTAGCCCTGGTCAGACAGATGGTCCAAAATCTGCCCATCAGTAGCCTTTCCAGGTTAAAAAATTGATTTTCTGTCCCAGTGTCTCTTATCCTCAAGAACACAGATTCACACTAACAAAGATCACAGAGTACTAAGTATTTAGCATACATGCATGTGAGCCAGCAAGGTAAGATATCTCATCTTGATAGGCCAGTCAAATGTTCAGGCAGTGGCTGGACAAACATGGAATATGATTCATGCATAATCAGTGAAATCCAATTCACTGTAACAGACATAGGCTTCAATCTACACCACTGATATTTCTGAAAAATAAGCAGGAAATTTACAAGCTGGGCAGGGAAGCATCTCCCCTTAATAGAAAGTTCTTTGATGGAATTTTGGCAATAATTGTGCAATTATCCATTTTCTAGGATTTCATGACAGGTCCAGTTTGGTTAGTACAGCAGTTTACAACATAAGAGTCCTTCTTAAAAAATTATATATATATATATATATATATATATATATATATATATATATAGAGAGAGAGAGAGAGAGAGAGACAGAGAGACAGAGAGAGAGAGAGAGAGAGATAGTATAAAAATGACTATTTAGGATGACTAAAGAAACCACATGTACAAATTTTAAAAGTTGGCATATATAAAAATCACAAAATCTGCAGACACCATATCCTTGTCTGACTTTGATATTATCTGCCTAATTCGTTATTATATATTTTGATCATTTTTGCACGTGATAACCGTAAGATATTTCCACAGATGGATATTTGTCTTTCATCTAACAACACTATTATTTATCGTTACAGAGGTTTAGAAAGGGTCTCTCACATTGTTTTTGTAATGACCCACCTGTGTCTTCCTCCCGTCTCTTATTTGGTGGTAAGGAATGAAGGACTGACATCCCTGGAGAAGTTCAGCTCCTTGCTGTCACTTGCAGGAAGCCTGAGCAGCCCCACTGTCCCACCTCCCTCCTCGCCTGGGCTCCTGCAGTCCTGCAGGGAGGCCATAGAAAAGATCACCACAATCCTGGGGCCTAGCAGCCTCCCAGCTGTGACTCAGCCTCCGTCCCAATCTTTTCTTAGAGTCAGTTTTAACACCAGCACACTGTCCAGGGCCAGGATGTTGGGTGCTGGTAGCTGCGGCCCCACCTTCTGCTCCAGCACTAAACCACTGAACCCGCCCCAGTTAGAAGAGACCCGCTGCCCCTGCTCTGACAACACAGCTTTGGGGTGGGGCCGAAGCTTCTCCAGCATCTGGAAATCCTGCCCTCCTTCACTCAAGCTGCAAACACATCAGAGGGAATCAGTCCTCTTCCACAGGAGCTACCTGGGTAATGTATTAAACACAGGACTCCAGGCCTCTCCCTGAGGAGTCTGGGTCAAGGCCAAGATTGTATTTTTAATGAATGTCTCGGGGGATTCTTAAGGCTCTCTCACATTTTGGAAACAGTTTTAAGGCAACATGGCATCTCAACTTTGATGTATTGAGCACTGATTAAATACTTTAAATCAGAATAGACAATCTTATTCCCCTCACGTCAGAGTTCCTAAGGTGCAAATATGTGAGGCAGTGCATACAATGGTGGTGAAATGAATGTGTGTAAATTCATTCAAAGCAGAGTGCGGTCTGTGAAATGTGAGTGGTGTGTGGGGAGAGATTAAACGTGTTGTGTCAATGTGTATGGTGACTTTGGTGTGTATGTGTGTAGTATGTGTATGTGGTGTATGTGTGTGTGTGTGTGTGTGTGTGTGTGTGTGTGTGATCCTGCTGTGGAGTGCGTGAGTGTGGGTATGTGTGGACTGTGGCGTGTGTGCATATGTATGTGTCATGTATGAGCTATGTATGTGTGCTATATAGTTTGTGCCCATGTGGAGTGCTACAATGTACATGCATACCATGTGGGGTGAGTGTTTGTGTGTGTGTACTGTGACTATGTATGTGTGTGGAGTGATTTAGTTTAAGGTCCAAGGGAGAACAGTAAAATTTCACTAGTACATAAGAAATAAGTCCTTTGGGGGTGGGCATTTGGTGAAGGGTCGGGGGATGTTTTTTGCTCTTTTGTTTTTGTGTTTTTGTTTTTGCTTTGTTTGGGCAGTACTGGGGATTGAACCCAGGCCTTGAGCATGCCAGGAAAGCAAATACTCTACACAAGCTATATTTTCATTTTCATTTTGAGACAGGATTTCACTAAATTGCTGAGGCTTCCCTCCACTTTGTTATGATCCTACCTCAGCCTTGAAAGTAGCTAGGATTAAAGGCATGTGCCACTGAGTCCAAATACAGTATCTTAAAAAATATTCTCATTTTTACTGGAAATATATATCTCTCTTCTGAGAGAAACAATGAGATTTGAACTATACTTTCTTTATAAAGCTCTTTTTTTACATTGATAGTTTTCTCTTCTTCTCTGCATTTCTACTTATTACCAGGTTTCTGTGACTAATTGCTATTAATCTCATAATTAGGTTGAAAAAATACTAATATTGATCAAAAGAAAACTACTTAGAATAAAATTAGGAGGACACTATCCATAAACACCAATTTATTTTTTGCAGATACACTTTGATCTGATAAGCTGCAGAGCTAAACTGAAATCTTAAAAATCATAATGTAGCAATCTGCCTTTATGTTTCACTTAAAAAGCTTGACTCTTACAAATATTTGCTTGTGGCACTTCTAAAGAAACTACAAGTGTCTGTCCTTTTGCCCATTAATGATGCCCATTAATGATGAAAATGCCCATTAATGATGAAAAGTAAACCTATGAAATCATAGGTTTAAATTTTAGTTGCAATGCAATACACATTAACATATGTATGTAAATGTTTTAAAATTTATGCATACAACACTTGAAGTTATTACCTTCCATGTCACAGGAATACAAGCACATACTTCAGTAATCATTAGCCAAAACTGACTAAGTCTCTGGATTTGTCCATGAAAAGCATCTTGCACCTTCTGCTAATGACCTGTGCTCACAACAGTCTGCCATACATCTCCCTTGGCCCCAAATCTCTTTGAAGGTCCAGAGTTGAGCCATTACATAAATTCCAAGAAATTGTCAAAGCTTCCACATAGATAACAGTGCTTTCCAAGTAACCCAACCTGGTTCTGATGTGCAGTAAACATTATCTGAAGATAGCTTAGCTGCCTGGTTTATCTATGTGCAACACACAAGTCTCCCTATAGCAAATTCATGGTCACAGGCACCTGCAGTTCCAGAATGACAAATACCAAGTTCACTACATGTTAGCAGAAAGCACAATTTTTTTATGAGCCAGAAACAGCAATGCAGGGAAAGAGAAACAAGAAGCCAATTTACCCCTCCTGTGAGTCAGCGGGTACTGGGCTGGGAGACAAGAAGACATCCCCACCATCTCCCCTCCCCACCCCACTGTAAGCAACTGGCTGATTCAGAAGATCATAGGCTGAGTTGATAGCAACTGAGGTACAAAAACAACTCAATTCTTGTATTGTTTGATTGACTTTTCAGGCCTAAAGCTAGTAGTCTGAGCATCTATTTAGAGGATAACAATAAGCAATACAGTGACTATGGGGAATTTCCTTCTGTCTTGTTTTTGAAATCCAATATTCGTCTCACTGTTTTGTTTTGTTCTGTTTTATTGTTTTGTTTTCTTCAATGTTCTATTTTGATTTGGTTTTATTCTGGTCTGTTTTGTTTGATTTTACTATGTATGGGAGCAATCTTGGAGATAACAAGAGGCATTAACCATTGTTGATTTCCTATTATCCGGTTTTGAAGTCCCGTACCATTTTAACTGGTTTTGATTGGTTTTATTCTGTTTCATTTTGTTTGGTTTCATTCTCTTTAAAATAAAAATTTTTTTTTTAAAAAGTACAACTAAAATGCAAGAGGTTTCTTTTCAAGGTTTAATATGGAACATAATTTCTAGGCACTTACAAACAAATCAATCTGCTGGTTACCTTGAAGGTTAATCTGAGAGGTAAATACAGTAATTTTAATGCATTACACAAATAATTCTTACTTTGTGTTTGAAGTTGAGTGACAAGACACACATCAGGTTTGCACCAAAAGATCTACCAAAGCAGAAAATCCTTTAGATGGGAAGGATAGAAATATATATGGTTTTGTTAATAGGGCCATTGGTTTTGAACACCTGGTATTCTCTGAAAATAGCCAGACACTGGGGCATAAGTTCTGGGGAGTGGATTATGAGGGGAAAATTAGCTAGAAGATGACATTAAAGAAGTTACTGATGCTTTCAGGTAGTCATGTGATGACTATAATCACTATCAGCTAAAGTCTACAGGATATGGGAATCCCAAAATTCCTCTGGAAAATGAATTAATGGCTCAAATTAAACACATGAAACTCTAATCATTTCAAAATTAAAATTTTTCATCAATATGAAACATAATTTCATGTTTAGATATTAAAAGAATCTCATTTTGAGAAATAAAGCAAGATATAAGAACCATAAAAACTAGACTCCAGGAATTTCTTGGGACATGCCTGTGACTCCTTCTTAATCAATTTCTAAACTGTGACATTTTAATTGAGGAAGAGAAATCGATTCCATTTGTCACATTGAAACTCAAGACTGTGCTGGAAAATCTGCCAGCATGGACTTTTCAAGCCAATTCCAATTTGGCTCAAGAAAAGGCAAGCATTTAGAAATTCTAACCAAAAACATCAGGAAGAGTAGGAAAACTGTTCGTCATGTCAGCATACTCTGTGTGACAGGAACCAACATTATTATCCTTCCTTTCAAAAGAATTCCATATGCATAAAAATAAAATTTAAACACAGCTGTACCCTTTTCATTATGACAGATGTGTTTCTGAAATGTTAATCAAATATTTTAATAATTATATTTTACATGCACTAGAGCTGTAGTTTCCTGCTTTTTGTACCCTAATGACAAGTATTTATTTAAAAATTCTCTTTAAAAGAACTAAATTGGAATTTTAAAAAATAAAACAAAAATAAAAGATTTTAAATTGTATAAAATCTCTAAGATCTCTATCAGTTGATCTCTGTCGTATACTTTTTTTGGAATTGTATTATTTGACAGAGGTAATAATTATGTTTTTAAACTATTGAATCACCAAACTTTGCATATGTATTTCAATATTTTTAATTAACTTCTAAGAATTCTAATTAACTTCATATACTTGAAATATGCTGCATGTCTAATATTCTTAACTTTTTATTTTAAAATAATTAGAAACTCACAGGAGTTTGCAAAAAACAATGTACAGCAAGATCATGTGCACCCAAAGGAGACCCAACGTTAATATTTTACACCACCTTCTTACAAAATAAAAGCCAGGTAAATGTATCTTGCTACAACCATTAAGTATCTCACATTTTACAAGTTATCCATATACTTATGTGTGTGCTTAGTTCTACACAATTTCAGCATATGTGGATTCATGCAGCTACTGCTACAGTCAAGACATAAAACAGTTTATTCACTGTAAACCTTCCTGCATTAGTTCTTTATACCTATATCCACCTCTCCCGTCTCTAACCCCTAACAATCTCCACCCTTATCACTCATTATAGTTGCCTAGCAATTGTTATTAAATAGTATTTAGCAGATTACAACCTTTTGAGATTGACTTTTTCCATTCAATATCATTTCCTTATGGTTCACACAATTTCTTGAATGCATCTATAGTCCATTTTCTTTTATTGCTGATTAAAAACCTATGGGTTGGATATGCTACAATTGGTTTAACCATTTACTCACTGAAAAATACTTGGGTATTTTCCAGTAGTTAGAAATTACAAATAGAGGACTTCCGGAAGAACAAGGTGGATAGACAGCAGTAGCTACAGAGGCTGAGATACCCCACTTAAAATCCAGAAATGGTATGGTACAAGTAGTCCTAAGCAAGGGGAGATATACCCTGCCGACCCAGAAATGAACTAAGCTAAGAGAAACCAACTGGAAATCCAATCCTTTTGCTATAACAGGAACAGATTAAATCTCAGCGCCGAAGCTAGAACCTGCACCACTGGAAGCCTCAATTTGAATTTCCTGCTGCTGCTGCTGTGTCCAAATCTGCAGGGCAGGGAGAGAGACGCGCAAAAGCTCTGAGAGTGGGAATCTGCAAATGAAGTTGAGAGCGGGACTAGCAGGGAGCCCTACATCGACTTGCAGTGAGTGAGGGGAACAGGGACCCTTTCATAGATTAGGAAGCTCCAGCAAAGGACATATTGGGACCGGGCAGACTTGTAGGAACAGGGCGCTGCAGTAACTTTAGTTGCATATTCCCCTCTCAAGCAGGATTGGTGGGGAGTGCCTGGCCTGGGTGATGCCACTGAGACCCAGGCCAGGTCCCAGAGCCTGGAGGTGCATCCTAGCAGTGAAGCCTTTGGTAGGTTGACCTGGAGGGTGGGCCCAGCAGAGGCTGCCCAGGTCTGTGTCTCCCTAGTACACTGCAGTGGGCGGGAACACCTAGCAGGCGCAATTCAAACAAACTGTAACCGAAAAAAAGGAAAAAATTGGGCCTCCTACATTCGCTTGTATGGAAGGAACAAAAAGTATGGGAAGAGGAAGCAACAAGAAAGGGTCCTCAGTCCCCAATCATGAGAACACTGACCCAGGAAAGGGAAACGCAAAGGAAGACAGAAAACATGCAATATCAGACACGGCACCAATAGACATAAAGTGATATCTCCAGAGCCTCATAGACAAGTTTAAAAATGAAGTACTTAACGAAATAAAGCAAGATATAAGTAGAATAGTTGGAGAAATGCTAAGCACCGCCCAAGAAAAAACAGACAGTGGAATGGAAGAACAGGAAAAAAGGGGAGAATTGTTTGATGGAGAAAATAGAGAAAACATAGAATACATGAGGCAGGTTCAAAGAGATTACCAGGAAACTAAAAACTCTATTGAAAGCTGGCATAACAGCTTGAAAGAAACTAAGGATAGATTATCTGAATTGGAGGGCAGATTTGTAATATGGGAGCATGAAATGAAAAACTTCTCAAAAATAACAAGAAAACAAACAGCAGTAATACAAAGGCTAGAAGATGATAAGAGGATCTATAACTTAAGAATTAAAAACATAAAAGAAGAGGTAGGGACACAAACAAATGGACTACAAAAGCTATTCACAGAAATAATCCAAGAGAATTTCCCTAATTTAGCAAAAGGTAAAGATACTCAGATGTATGAGGCCTATAGGACCCCAGCCACCTACAACCCAAACAGAGCTACACCCAGGCATATAATAATCAAAATTCCAGAAATCCAATATAAGAACAATATTAAAAAACATCTGAGACAAGAAACAGATCACTTACAAGGGAACACCCATCAGAATTACAGCAGACTTCTCGGCACAAACCATCAAATCACAAAGAGCATGGGGGGAAATAATTCAAGCTTTGAAAGATAACAACCTCCAGCCAAGATTGATATATCCTGCACAACTGTCCCTAGAAATTGATGGAAAAACAAGGTGCTTCCAGGATAAAGAGGAACTAGGGGAATTTGCAACCACCAATTCAACTCTACAGAGAATACTGCAGGATATTCTAAAAAAGGAAAATACCAAGACTTCAGAAACAGTGACAGAGATGCGACAATGAATGGAGTAGAAAGCGAAATGAAGAAGACAAACTGACAACAAACGAGAGAAAGAGAGCTCAACAGAAATGAGGCAGAGAAGGTTGGATGGTAAGAACAGCTATTTTGGAGAAAACAAGACATCATAATAGCTAGTGCTGCTCATCTTGCTTTGAAGTCCCATCAAGCTTTTATTCTTCTGTCTCCATTGATCTTAACAGGTTGTATCTTATTGGATTTTATTATATGTGATAATATAAGCAAAAACTTTTATAGACAAGGAGATTATACAGAAACCATTGTTCATTTTCTGATAGTTGGTTCTAAATACCCTGTAATACTGTCATTCTCTTGAATGATTTTACATTGTCTTGATATGTTTGGTGCTACAGTATACAAAGTTATACTCAAAGATTTCAAGGAAAGAGACACTATGGTAACTACTTTTATGTCAAGATATCTTGTGGTGAAATACTATTTTGCTTAAATGGTTATGCTTTGACCTGCGCTGTTTTGTTGTTATGCCCTCTTTTATCTCAATCTCCTTTTTTTTTTTTCATTATTTACTTTTTTTATCTTTTTAATTAAGGGAAAAAATAGCAGGATACATTATAGTAACCCACGTTGATTTCCTATTAACTTGATTTTAAACCCTGTATAGCCCTCACCATCTTGCTTTGACTGATTTTCCCCTATTCTGCTTTGCTTGATAGTACCAAGTTCGAAAGTATAAGCAAAACTGTGAAGACAATAAGATTCATTATGACACCCATTTTGGCTGACTATTATCTTCTTTTAAAGTCCTGTAATGTCTCCAATGTTTTGGTTTTATTCTTTACTGTTTTGTTCAATTTTATTATAACTGATAATATAAGCAATTCTTTTTAAGATAGCAAGAGACAGTACAGTAACCATTGTTGATCACCTAGTATTTTGTTTTTACATTATCTATTATGTCCATCCTTTTGATTTGACTGACTCTGTTCTGTTATGTCACATTTGGTTTTACTCTCTTCAAAAAAAAGTAATAAGAACTGTGGGAGTAATAAAACCCAAAATGTGTAATTGTCATTGTACAAAAGAAAGGAAAAGAAAGTGCTCTAAAGAATATAACTGCATATATATTTAAGTGTATAAGATAGATAACCATATTACTGAATTTTGCCGGATCATTGAATAAAACTGTTTCCAGTCTCACTGTTTGAAAATCCACTTTATATGCTTTAATTTTGTAACTTGAACAACTATTTCTAAGATAACAATATGTAATCTATTAACTCATTAATTTCCTACTGTTGATTTTTTCTGAAATTTTGTATAACTTGTACCCTTTTTCTGTTTTTTCTTCTTTTTCTCCTTAAATTAAAAAAAAGAAATTATAAATAAAGCTGTGTAGACATTCATGTGCAAGGAACTTGATGAATATAAGTTTTCATTTCTTCAATTTTCATTGCACTATAAGGGTACAATGGCTGAACCACACAGTAAGTCCACTTTTACTTGACTAAGGACTTGCCAAACTATTTTTCACAGTGGTTTTGCTATTGTATACATTCACCAGTGATTCATGAATGAACAGTCACTCCATGATCTCACCAGCATTTGATGTGGCCATTTTTTTTTATAAATTTTCATCATTCTGAAAGGTGTATGCTGAGATCCTATCATGTGTGTTGATGTCTAACAGCCAATGATAACTGTCTTTTCAGGTGCATATTTGCCTCTCTGTATTTTATACCTATGTTTTGTCCATATTCTAAATGGCTCACAGGTTTTTAATAATGTTAAATTTTGAAAGTCATTTTAAAGTTGGGTGTTCTAGGGATAAGTCCTATTCAAATATGCATTTCATCTCAATATGTGACAGCTTTTCACTACCTTAATGGAAACTTTCACAGAGCAAAAAAGCTTTTAATTTTGGTACTATCCAATTTCTCTAATGTGATTCTTAGGAAATTTTTCATTTTCCACATAATATATGATATTAACTTCAGGTTTATATGTGAAATATTTTTATACAACAAATCCCACAAACTTTGAATTCAATGCTTAACTTTTGATATCTTGCAAATATAATCCCTGTGGATCTTTATATATCACACAATCTAAGGAGCATTTTTATTTATTATTATTATTTATTATTTTAATGAATCTGAACTGATTTATGAACTTGTTCCCCCATTTTTTTTCCATTTACTGTACTAATAAAATCTTGGAGCTGTGTGTACTAACTTGGGTTCTCTACAGGATTAGAAACAATGGAACATTTTAACAATGGAAATTTATGCAATTTTAAGAGAGGATTTATTAAACTGGCTTATACAACCAGAAGCCAATGGTCCCACTGCGGCTGTTTGCTGGAGAACTAGAGAAAATGTAGTTTGTTCAAGAAGCTGAAACTCTTCAGCATAAAGAATAACCAGTAATGTAGCTCTAGGCTGTGGCTGATGGCCTGGGAGCCCCAGGAGACTCACTAGCCTGAGTCTGCGAAGAGACTGGAGTGTGAGGTCCACAGGCCACAGCAGTGGCCATGGCAAAGACACACCTCTACTGGAGAAGAATCAGCTTACACACACCTGTAAGCTTGTCCCTCCGAGTTTTTGTTGCATCCGGACTTCCCAGCTTATTAGCAAATGCTGCTCACATTCAGGGTGGAGCTTTCCCCCCCTTATTCACTAACCTCAAGCCCATCATCTCTGAAAGCGCCCTCAGAGAAACACCCAAACGTGATTTACCAATTTCCTAGGCACCTGTCACTCCAGTCAAGTTGACAACCAAGCTTAACCATCAAAGCGTGCAAAGAGGCAGGTGCTGAGACCATCCCTGGGCAGCTACCACATTAGAGGATGAATGTCACTGGCTGATGTGAAGGTGGAAATTAAAACCAAACCTATGGCATGAAGTTACAGAGACAATCTTTAATCAGAAGATAAGAGAAAATTGAGGGATGGGGCTGGGCACAGTTCTGACAAAGACCAAGCTGGTCCCCCAAAAGAAATGAAAAGAGCACAGAAAAAGGGCTTCAGCTTGAGAAACTGAAGGGAGCATAGATTTGAAGAGATGAGCTGGCTACTAACAAGGGGCCATGGTGCCAGTGACCGGGATCCAGCTGATCATCACCTCAGCCCCAGCTTCATAGACCCAGAAGAATTTCACGATTTGAGCCACAATGTCAATTGCATCAGGCTCGCTCTGCTGGAATTTAAAGTTTCTGGCAATGGAGGCTTCTGAGTTTTGGGTGGTTTTGGTGTTTGTTTGTTTGTTTGTTTTTGGTACTGGGCATTGAACTCAGGACCTTGCACTTGCCAGATAGGCGCTAATGGAGATTTCCGAGCATAGATTAATGTCACTCTAACCTCAGTCTTGAAGGGGGATGAAATAAACTAAGTAAATTTAGAACAAATAACACTTGTTTTGGCAATTTTTCCTAAATGATTAACATCTAGTTTATGTTTTAAGGTAATATAGGATTCAAAAAAAAAGGTCAAGCTTTGGTCTACTCTTAGTTACCTACTGAGCATAGGTACACCCAAGTGAAGTCATAGTTTTTAGAAAAAGCTGCTCTTTCTGGCCGAGTGCCTCAGAAGAAACATGAATCATGCTTTTAACAAGTAACAGGTTCAGGAGGGGTTTTTATCCTTTGTCCCTGTCCCTGGTCTCTGTCTCACTGAAGCAGATTCAGGAAAGGAAGCCCAGCTTAACTCAGATGACAACATTCCCAAGATGATTCTAAAACTTGGGGGGCAAAGGGGTAATTGGGTAAAATGAGGGCAGAAATCATCTGTCAAGTGTGAAATAGGAGACTGCCCCTCTGATACATCACCTGTAAAGCAGAATGTCTTACAAGCTAAGAGAATCTGCCACAGAATGCAGTCTCTCTAAACAGGCAAAAGGTTACCTCCCGTCACACTGGGGGAAAGCACTACAGGGACCAACTGATGTTTAACAGTGAGAGACCTGAGCATAACTGCTGAGGAGAACTGTGGACTGACAGATCAGGGTTAAATTAAAACCTGTTCTGTAGTTGTTTGTGTATGGGTTAGGACTAGAACCAAAGAATCCATTTGTCTCTTGTATGAACTTTGAGAAAGCAACATTTCAAAACTAGATCCTCAGCCCCTATCACATACCCACTGAATCAAAATCTCTGATAGCATCAGGAATGGTCAGTGATTTCATTGCTCTCCCAAAGTCCGGTCATTTCTTGATTAATATAAAGTGATTTGAATCAGATTTGAGATTGTGGGTTTGTTTGTTTGTTTTTTTCGATATTAGGGGTTGAACCCAGGGCCTTTGCACTGAGCTTCTTTTCTTTTCTTTTTTCTTTTCTGTCTCTTTCTCTCTGTTTGTGTCTCTATCTGTCTGTCTGTCTGTCTCTCTCTCTCTTTCTTTCTCTTCCTTTAGACAGGATCTTACTAAGTTGCCCAGGCTAGGTTCAAACTTGCTATCCTCCTGCCTCAGCCTCCCAGAGTGCAGGAATTGCAGGTATCCACCAACACATCAGGTGGACCTGTCACATTTTTGAAACTATTAAAAACATTCTGATGTGAAGTAATCCAAAGTAAGCAAACTTCTGGAAAGGAGGCTACAATCTCTACAGACTCTTTTAGAATTAAAGGCACCAAGAGAATTAATTGGAATGATTATCCTGATTTCTTCAAATACATGGCACTCTGCTTTTATCTCTAGTTTTTTCTGTTTCCTCTATGAGGGACCGGGATGTGGGAGTGGGAAGAGGTCTTCTCAGTAATGTTTTTGTTTGTTTGTTTGTTTTTAAAGGCACCAAGAGAATTAGTTGGAATGATTATCCTGATTTCTTCAAATACATGGCACTCTGCTTTTATCTCTAGTTTTTTCTGTTTCCTCTATGAGGGACCGGGATCTGGGAGTGGGAAGAGGTCTTCTCAGTAATGTTTTTGTTTGTTTGTTTGTTTTTTGTTTTTATGGTCTGCCACCTGTATGAATGGAATTTTGACCTCTCATTGATCCTTTAGATGGAAGACATTACCACATCACACACTTAGTCACATACTTGAAAGTCAAGGTTCTTTTCATTATTACAGAATCAGTCTCTGAAAGACAGCAATTCAACTTAGTTCCTGCACCTTTTCCTAGACCACCAGAACACACTACCCTGCCCCCTGAGACACTTGGCCCTATCAGAAGTGCATATCTGAGCTCAGATTGAATTTGCCCTATTTTCAGTCATCTAAACTCCCTAACTGCTCACTTATATTTGACCTGGAAAACTTTGAACCTGGTTACTGTAAAAAAAAAAAAAAAAACCAAACTCAGTGATACATGTGTTAAATTTCAAATACAGACAGTTTTATAAAGATAAACAAGAGAAATCTGTTTTATGACTTCTAATAAATCCTTTCCTCAGTGGCAAGCACTTTTAAGTGGTTTTGGCATTTCTTTTGGATGCCTTCATATTTGCTTTTAAAAATATATGATTACTATTCTAGTCGTCTAGAGCTGCTGCAACAAATTACCACAAATGTCAAGGCTTAAAACAGCAGAAATTCACTTTCTCATAACTCTGTAGAAGATAAGTCTGAAAGGAAGATGTTGGAAGGAGTAACATGCTCTAGTCCAGGCTCCACAAAAAAGTCTTTCTCGCCTCTTGTAACGTAGCTAATTCATCTCCCTTATTTCTCCCCCCACCTCCCGCGGACGGCTTCCCTCTGTGTGTGTCTTCTCTGTGTCTGTGTTTTCTCTTCATAGAGAAATCACTTATTGGATTTAGGAAGTAATCTAATGCAATATAACCTCATTTAGCTTAACTAATGACATCTGCAAAGACACTGCTTTCAAATAAGGTCACACTCTGAGGTTCTTGGCTGCACATGAATTTTGGAGGACACTGTTTAACCCCGTTTCCTTCCATCACTTCTTCTTGGCTTTAGAAGTTGAGACATTTTCCACCAATCGCTGTAATAGCTGGGGATGACGTCACATAAACATCTGCCCCTGCCTATCTCCTTTCCACACACCGTGTGGAGCATCATTCTTGCTGCCTCCAAGGGTGACCTCAGCAACTTAAAACAACTGCACCTCTTGCCTCCATCTGCACTCAACTATTTCTGTGTGTCAACCTATGTCCTCGCTGCATTTCTTTCACAGTGATGACTCCTAACATTTATTCACTAAGTTTGAACATACGGGGTTCCATTATTATAGCCTCTCACATCATAGCAATGTGCTAGGTCTAAATGCCGTCATTCAGTAGAGAATGCACTTACATTAAATTCTGTTGGATGTCTTTTAATATCTATTAATTACATTTGGCACAACTCTTTTTTTTTTTTTTTTTTTTTTTGGTCTTTTTCCTTTTTATCGGGACCAGGGATCGAACTCACGACTGCCTGCTTACAAGGCAGGCATTTATGCCGCTGAGCTAAACCTCCAGCCAATTGGCACAACTCTTAAGGTTTACCAAGCACTCAATCGTAGTTTTTTTTTTAGTTATTATACTTTTCTTTTTCTAAGAAAGTTGTTCAAGGCTACATCTCTGCTCCAAAATGGACTAATTGTTTGCCAAATTTTTATAATTACCACCCTGATACTTCCCTTTACTGTTTGAAAGAAGACACTCCTTCCTGAATCTCATGTTTCCCTGTTTGTTTGGGTTTCTTTTGTTAAGTCAACTATACCGAGACATAATTTATACACAACATTGCACGCATTTTAATACAGTACAATAAGTTTGAGCAAAGATGCCTTTTTGAGACAAGATCTCACTCTGCAGTTCAGGCTGGCCTTGAGCTTTGTAGCCCAGGGTGGTCTCAAACTTGCAACAATCCTCCTGCCCAGCCTCTTGATTACAGGAGTGTGCTACCACATCCAGCTCAGGTTGAGCAAACATGTAAAACTGGAAAATGTATACAATGAGCAGCATCAAGATTTCCACTGCACAAAAACATTCTTTCATGATCTTAGCATTCAGCTCCTTGCACTTTCAGTCAGGTGAAACTATTTTATTTTACTACAGATTAAAGCTTTTATTCTATGAATTCACACAAGCAAAAGTATATGGTGCACATATCTGGTTTCTTTCTTTCACTCTAATAATTTTAAGATTCAATCACGTTTTTACCATATCCGTAGCTTTCTCAATTATATGCCTATGTCCAATCCAAAATACAGTCATGCCTTGGTTCACAAATGCTTCTGTTCACAAACAATTAGATAATCAAGCTGAAACATTTGGCAAAATGTTGTTTCTGTTTGAGAACGCCACAATGGGTGATGAACGTGACAGCAGCCATGTTCCCCAGAATTACAAAAAGAATTAAGTTAAAGAACTGAGGACCACTGTAATTGTGTCGCTTAACATCCAGTTAGAAATTGGCAGATTCTATTTACTTTACTGTGTTGCCACTCTCTTAATATTAACCATTCTATCTGATTACTGGCTGTCAGCCATTATGACTCTATTTTGCATTTCTCTAAAGATGAATGATGTTTACAGCCCTTTACATATATGCATTGGTCAGTTTGAATACATTTTGTCATTTTTAAAGGCAGAAGATTTATACAATCTAAAGAAAAACCAGAGTATTGCTCATTTTTAATTAGGTAGGTTGTCTTCTTGAGTTGTAACAATTCTTCAAATCTTTTAACGTTTCAAAGATACAGTATTCCCTCACATGGCTAGCCTTCCTCAGATGTTTCATTTCCCTCATTGCTGGAGTATATTTTATTGATACTTCCCAATAAAGAGAAAATGTTGGGGGAGCGAGAGAACATGGCAGACAGACAACAGCAACTACCGGAGGCTCTCTGAAAGGCTCGGCTCAGAGACCAGGAATGATGCGGACTAAGGAGACACGAACCGGTAGAGATATGCTCTGCTGACTCAGGAACAAACTGGGCTGAGAGAAACCAACTTAGAATACAGTCCTGGCGCTAAAATAGGAACAGAAAAGACTCGGTGTGGAGGCTCGACCCCGCGCCATTGGAAACTGCGATTTGGGTTTCCCGCCGCCCGGCGGCTGGCTGGCTCCACAGCGGCTCGGCAAGGAGAGACGCGCAGAAGCTCGGGAACGGGAGTCTGCGAACGGAGTCGGAAACAGGACGGACAAGGAGGCGTACACGAAAACTGACTGGTGGCGAGGTGAGTGAGAAACTGACCCCCTACCACAGTTTGACTCCAGCGGAGGACTTTCTGGGCTCGGGCAGTCCTGTAAGAGCAGGGCGCGGTGGCGACTCCAGCCACACATTCCCCTCTCGGACGGGATTGGTGAAAAGTGCCTGGCCTGTGTGACACTGCTGCCGGACTCCCTAGGCTGGCCTAACCCAGATCCCAGAGCCTGACGGTGGCCCGGAGGAGCGACTGACTCCCGCGTAGGCTGCCTCCTCCGCAACTCCCTGGTGTGCAGCGGTGGGCGGGAACAACTAGCCAGCGCAATTTGATCAGGCTGTGGCTGACAGGCAGGGAAGCCCGGCCTCCTATGTAAGCTTGCATTTTATAAGGAACAGATAATATGGGGAAGGGAAGTAACAAGAAAGGCTCCTCGGCCCCCAATTCTGAGAAACAGGCAATAGTGGACACAGCACCAATATACATTAAGCGCCATATAGAGAGCCTCATAGACCAATTCAGGAATGAAGTTATCAACGACCTGAAGCTAGAAGTATGCAGAATAGTTAGAGAAATGCTAAGCACCACCCAGGAAAAAACAGATGGTGGAATGGAAGAACAGAAAAAGAGGGGAGAATTGCTTGATGGAGAAAACAGAGAAAGCATTGAGTATGTGAAGCAGGTTCAAAGGGACTATCAAGAAATTAAGAAGTCTATCCAAGACTGGCATAACAGCTTGAAAGAAACTAAGGACAGACTATCTGAACTGGAGGGCAGACTTGTAATATGGGAGAATGAAATGAAAAACTTCTTAAAAATAACAAAGAAACAAACAGCAATAATACAAAAACAAGAAGATGATAAGAGGAGCCATAACTTAAGGATTAAGAACATAAAAGAAGAAGTAGGGACACAAACAAGTGAACTACAAAAGCTACTCACAGAAATAATCCAGGAGAATTTTCCTAATTTAGCAAAAGGTAAAGATACTCAGATGTATGAGGCATACAGGACCCCAGCTACCTACAACCCTAACAGAGAAACACCCAGGCATATAATAATAAAAATTCCAGAAATTCAATACAAGAACAGAATATTAAAAGCTGTAAGAGACAAGAAACAGACTACTTACAAGGGAACACCCATCAGAATTACAGCAGATTTCTCTTCACAAACCATCAAATCACGAAGAGCATGGGGGGAAATAATTCAAGCTTTGAAAGATAATAATCTCCAGCCAAGACTGAGATATCCTGCACAACTGTCCCTGGAAATTGATGGAAAAATGAGGTGCTTCCAGGATAAAGAGGAACTGGGGGAATTTGCAACCACCAATTCAACCCTACAGAGAGTATTGCAGGATATTCTAAAAAAAGAAAAATACAAAGAACCCAGAAATAGTGGCAGGGAGGCCACAACAAATGGAGCAGAGAACAAAATGAAGAAGACAAACTGACAGCTACTGACAGAAAAAGAGCTCAACAGAAATGAGACAGAGAAGATTGGATGATAGGAACAGCTATTTTGGAGAAAATGACATCTTAATAGGTAATACATATTTAGTACCATCTTGTTTTGAAGTCTCATCTAGCTTTTGTTCTTCTGTCTCTAATGGTCTAAACAGGTTGTATCTTATAGGATTTTATTATGTACGATAGTATAAGCAAAAACCTTTTAAAGACAAGGAGATTATACAGAAACCATTGTTCATTTTCTGTTAGTCGATTCTAAATACTCTATAATGCTGTCATTCTCTTAAATGGTTTTACATTGTTTTGATATACTTAATGCTACAGTATACGAAGTTGTACTCAAGGACTTCAAGGAAAGAGTCAATATGGTAACTACTTTTGGATCGGAAATATCTGGTGGTGAAACACTATTCTGCTTAAATGGTTATGTTTTGATCTGCCCTGTTTCGCTGTTATGCCCTCTTTTTTCTCAATCTCCACTCCATTATTTAATTTTTTATTTTTATCCGTTTAATTAAAGGGAAAAAAATAGCAGGATATAATATAGTAACCCACTTTGACTTTCTATTATCTCGATTTGAAGCCCTGTATTACTCTCACCATCTTGTTTTTGACTGAGGTTCCTCTATTCTGTTTTGCTGGATAGTATCAGGTTCGAAAGTTTAGGCATCAGCTGAGAAGATAATGAGATTCATTATAATGCCCATTCTCATTGACTTTTATCTACTTTTGAAGACCTACAATGTCTCCAATGTTTTGGTTTTGTCGGTTTTATTCTTTACTGTTTTGTTCAATTGTATTACAACTAATGATATAGGCAATTCTATTAGAGATAGCGGGAGGCATTATGGTAACCATTGTTGATCACCTTGTATTATGTTTTTATATTATCTATTATGTCCACCCTTTTGACTTGACCGATTCTGTTCTGTTATGTCACATTTGGTTTTACTCTCTTCCAAAAAAGCAATAAGAACCGTGGGAGCAATGAAACCCAAAATGTGTAATAGTCATTGTACAAAAGAGAGGAAAAGAAAGTGCTCTAAACTATATAACTGCATGTATATTTAAGTGTATAAGATAGAAAATGATATCACAGAGTTTTATTGGATCATTGAACAGAACTGTTTGCAGTATCATTGTTGGAATGTCCACTTTACAAGCTTTAATTTTGTGACTTGAACAATTATTTCTAAGATGGCAATATGTAATCCATTAACTAGTGATTTCCTACTGCGCATTTTTTTCTCCTGTAAATCTGTATAACTTGTACCCCTTCACTGTTTTTTTTTTCTTTTCTTTTCTCCTTAAATTAAAAAAAAAAAGAGAGAGAGAAAATGTTACAGTCCATGGAGGCCTAGAAACATCTTTATTTTCCCCTGCTCCTATTGTTGTTATGGCTTGTACCTAGATGTCCCTCCTGCCACGAATAGGGTCACAGTTGGGGCTTTTCAGAGGTGGCTGGATCTAGAGTATGTGATGCTAGGATTAAAGTTGTGTTGCTGGGATTGACTCATGGTGTGATGCTCCGATTAAGGGTGCCCAGCCGAGGTGTGAGTGCAACCTCTCCTCAGGTGGCTGTCCTGGATAGGGAATAAGGGACAGAAAAGGCACTGCTGTTGCTGCTGCTGCTGCTGCTGCTGCTGCTTGCTGCTGCTTTTGCTGCCTTCCGCCTGCCATGAAGTGTTTCTCCTCTGTGATGCTCCTCTGTCTGCCTCAGAGCTGGCCAACAATGAAATGAAGCCTCTACAAACTGTGAGCTACAATAAATCTTTCCTCCTTTATTGTCAGGTATTTTGTCTCAGCAACAAGAAGAGTAAGACATATGAAATTTTGATTGATTGTAGACTTCTAAGTGGAGCACTATTTTTTCAGGAGAACCTTGACTATATAATTAGTGCTGAAAACTATAATACCTGTCTGATTATTTTCCCATTTTTAGATGATACTTCTTAGTGATTTTTCCCTTCTTAAATACTTTCAGGTTTATGATGTTTCCTTGATGTTATGAGATTTTACTAATTATCTGTCCTGCTGGACTTTTCAACTACTAAACTAGACATTTAGTGGGTTCTGTCAATTTAAAGACTAATGTTCTTTGTCAATGTTTAAAAGTACTGACTATGTCTTACTATTACATTAGCTTTAGGCTACTAGGAATGGTTTATAACTTATCTGATGTGAAGATTTAATCAATAACAATTACATAAAATAAAAGAGCAATATGTTGTATCTATTATCATTTTCTGCAATTTGGTATTATTGGTAATATTATTAACATTAATACTAATCCAGTACTTTGTTTTTGATAGCATTCTCCCATGCATTTTTCTCTTTCTGGAATACCAGTTATTAATATGATGGATCTCTGGTATTTATTTTTTAGATAATTTGATCAGTTTTATCTTTAGAGATTAACATTAATGAATTAATACAATCGTGATGTGTTTTTAAAACTTTATCTGTCTGAGAGTATAGACAACTACACTGAAGATGACAAGACTCACTACAATACACATTCTGGTTTGATTACTGCCTGTTTTTGCAGTTTTATACTATATACAAAGTTGTGTTTTTATTAATACTGTTTTGTACTGATATATTCAATTATACTATGTCTGATGATATAGCCAATTCTATTGAAAATAGCAACAGACAACACAGGAACAATGGTAGAACACCTTGTACAATGGTCTTATATGTCTTTTCCATTTCATGTGTTTATAGGAATATGTTTTGTTTTGTCTTGCTTTGTTTTGTTTCTCCCTCTAATATAGAAAAGATAGAAAAGATAGAAATACGTGTTAAGACTCATGCATGTGTAGAACCTATAAACAGTTTATGAGAACTGATCTTAAGATACATGATGAAATGAACAAATACTTTGAAGAAAAAGAGACACTAAAGTACCCAGTGCTGATCCTGGAGTGTCATAATGTGACACCCAGCAATAGTATTATTCTTTGTTCAGAGTGATATTAGCCTGCTTGGGTTTATTCAATCTCAACATAATTGAAGATATGGATAACTGCATGTATGTTTAAGTGTATAGGATTGATAACCATATTACTAAGTTTTTGTTGGATAGTTGAACAGAACTGTTTGCAGTCTCACTGTTTGAAGTCCCACTTTATATGTTTCACTTTTATATCTTGAACAACTATTTGTAAGATGACAGTATGTAAACATCAACTAGTGATTTCTTACTGTTTATTTTTTCTTTGAATGTATGTATTATTTCTGCCCATTTTCTGTTTCATTTAGTATTTCTTTAAGTAAAATTTTAAAAATAAAAAAAACTTTAACTGGACTCAGTTTTCTGATTGCTCCTTTTTATTGCTCTTTATATTTGACTTGTAGGTACAATTTTCCCATAATCTAAGAATATATATTTAAGTTTTAGGGTTTGTACTTTCCTTCTTTTAAAAAAAATATCATTTAATAAATTTTCCCTTTCCTCCAAAGTAATTTTTAAAATTTGGGGGCTTTTTTGTGAGGTGGAGTTTTTTTATTGAGTGATCATGCATCAAATATATAGTAATGTTTTAGTTCTTATTTACACTTACTAAAACCCTAGAACTACTGATGGAGAGTTCTGGGTCTATCAGTAGAACTTGCTTATCAGTGCATTTGTTTAGCAAGGAGAGACGGACTGTCATGCTAGAAGACCTCAAATGCCTGAACAGGGCTTCATTCTGTAACACTGACATTAACTAATTGCACATATTTTTTTCTATTTCCTTTAAGGTAATCCCCTAATATTTTCCCCTGTGAATAAATGTTGGGTGGTGGCAGAGGTGGAGGGTATAAGAAAGATTCTTATTCTGTGCCCAGGTTGTATAACTCAAGGTAGCTTTAGATTTGCCAGCTTCCTGCCTCAGGCTCCCAACAGCTGGGATTGTAGGTCTACGCCAGCATATCCAACTCCGAGATAATTTTTCGGTGGGCAGTGTAACTATTTAGAGTTCCACTTCCTCCTCCTACCTTCCATGGTAACTGCTATTACATCCACGGTATTTTAAACAGATGAGCTCTCCACTAACTTGTAGCTCTTTTTTGCGCAGTGTGTGTGACATACTCCTCTACTCTTCAGCAAGTACCTCTTTTCCATACTCTGCCTGATTCTAGAAACTAGTAATATGCCCATGTTTTCCTCACAGTCACTTTATATTTAGCACAATAATGGTCACACGGCCACCTGGTATTACTGTGTGAGCTCACTACACTATCTGTTCTAACACCTGGGCTTTGATGCTTGTTTGCTTGCTTCTGGGTAATGTCATTTATTTACTTTTAATTTACTTCAAAACGCTGAGACTCAGTAAAAGTTGAAAGAGGAGTGCCAAAAACATTGTCACAACCCTTCCATTTCCTGCAATACATGCACATAAATGTGTCTTTTGCCAAACTTTTTGGGATTAGGCAGCACACATCCGTACACGGCTCTAAACTCTTCAAAATGAATCCTGTCCAAATGAAGATGTTATTCTATGTCGTGACATTACCATCTCCACTCTTAAGACCTCACCATTAACACACACATTATCCAACATTCCAAACCATTACTATAGTCCCCGCAATTATCAGAAAAATACCCACAATTATTGTAATCAAATTAGGTAAATATCTACTGTGCTTCCACAGAATCCTTCACCTAGAACACGCCCATTGTTCCTAATGAAACCGCATGCTTGGGAGAATTAAGGTTCTTCTTTAAAAATGTCTTTTTCTGTGTGTCTGCTTCTCTTCTAGAAGTAAGAACGTGTAGCAGTTTACTAATCTCCATCCTGAAACTTCCAAAGGCCTTTTTCTAAAAGTAAGCTCCTCCAACTATTTTCCTTCTAGATTCTCAGAGTAGTTGCCTGATCTTAATGAATCACAACCTTTCTTTAGGATCCTCGTTGTTTTAAGCATCATTAAGCCATTCTTGACTTAACATTCCTTGTAAATACGCCTAACCAAAGTCTCATTATCGATCTGCCTCTGACACCAAGACCTCCTTAGTTTACAGCTCACACACGTGCTAAAGCCCCACATTATCTTCCTCACATGCCAACAGTCTGCTGAGATCACCCCTTTTGTGACTGATCCCTGTATTTTGGCCATAGTCTTTCAAAATTATCACAGGGAGTCCACTTCACTCAGAAAATCTCACTGAACTCTTCTTTGAACAATCACGAATGGATTAGAGTTCTGGTACTTCATGAGAATTTGCAATAATTCAAAAGTTACTAATCAATCTAGTTGGTTTTGTTGTTGTTTGTTTGGTTGGTTGGTTGGTTTTATAGCACTGCAGAGAGTGAAGTCAGTAACCACATGTCTGTATTTAAAATACCTTTGAACCAATCACTGAACCATACTATGCCCTTATCCTCAAAACTAAATCTTAATGTTGGATGTAGATGGATGATTGCTTCATTTCTTGCCTAGCTCATTTCCCACTCTTACTCTGGGAATAATGTCAAGCCATATGCTCGAGAAGTAAATAATACGTTAGAAAACAAGTATCTCTATTATGACAAAACAGCAGCCACTAATGTTAATGAGATGACAGTTCCATACCCAGAAGAAAGAGAGAGAGTGATCTGGTCCCTGAGGTAAAGCTAAAAGCTTTAAGGAATTCCTTCTTCTGTCACCACGGAGAATACTTTTGACCATGGAATGAGCGGCAGTAAAATAATTTGGCACAATGAAGCCTCCCTGCATATGGTGTTTACTCAGAAGGGTGAGATGCCAAAGAGACCGTCAGCCTCAGCAAGTTGAACTGTCTCTGGCACAGGATCATGTAAAGAGCCGCCCCTGACAAAGCCCTAGTCTTTTGCGCCCATTAGACTCGGTGTGAAAGGTCTCCCTTCACTTGCCAGCTGGCAGTGGCCCTGTGTTATCCAAAAATGTGAACACCACAGCGCTGGCCTCGCGTTGCAACTGGAAACCAAAGCGGTGATTAATTATGGATGGAATGTGGCCAGGCGAGGCTGCAATTGTAATCAAAAGAGACCATGCTGAGGCAAAATAACATTTTCTCCTGCACTAGGTACCTCACAGATAGATTTATGACTACACTGCTGGTTGGAGATAAAGTAAAAATCAATCATATTATTCATAGGAGTAACATAAGCAAGTACTGGCGAAACATAAAATACACTTCCTACGATTGTGTTGTGGATACTTCATTTATACTCAGCTTTACTCGGCAGAATCACAGGTCTACAACTTTTTTTTATTTTTTTTAATGAAAGCTGAGAAATACACTATCAGCTGGCACTCTAATGGAGAGATCTGGAAACTTTTTACATTCAAAGGCTGGCTTGCAAAAATATATTACAATATTTCCTCCTTTATTGCCTTGTGCATATGTTATTGTGATAACTCGGTTGCATATCGAAATGTGGAGCCTGGAAGCAGCAGAATATCCAGAGACAACAAATAGAACAGCTTGCTAATTATGTCCATGAATAATCAAAAAGATAAAAACAATGCTATGCAGCTAAAAGCTAGAGAACATGTTTCTTTGGAAGCATGACTTAAATCTCAATCTAATTTTCTAGAGCAAGAAGCACGGTTAGCTCGACATTTCCTCAGAGAACTGGTCATTGATTGGAGGGTTAATTTGCCAGCTAAACAGAGATACTGCTACAATAAACCATAGGTAAATCAAGGAAATGTCTCATGGACCAGAACCAGTTACAATTTATCAAGTTATCTCTTGTTAAGAAAGAAAAATAAAATAGCCAAGCATAGCACATTCCTGTAATTCCACCACTCTAGGAGACTGAGGCCGGAGGATGCCAAGTTCAGGCCAAACCTGGGCAATTTAGAATTTAACAAGACCCTGTTTGCAAACAAAAACAAGCAAAAATCAAAAAGGGTTGGGGATGCAAAGGTGCTGTGTTTAATCTCCAGTACCACCCCAAACAAAAAGTTATCTCATGCACTTATGGTATACAGTTAGATATCAGAAGCAGAAATACCATGCTGTTTTTTAAAAATCTATACAGCATTTAGCACTTTAATTTCAATAATTAAAATCAAAGATGTATACCTATTTAACCCAAAACCTATGAAGTATCTAGAGAACTAGTTTCTTCATAGATTGGAGATACTTCATAGAAACTGGAGTCTGCCAGATCTTTAATTCCTCTTCCGTTTAATTCCTCTGCCCAAGTATCTATTCAATAAGAGTGTCCTGGAGGAGAGCCAGGAGATTCCAGCAAAAGAGCAAGGCTGAAAGGCACTATAGCAGAACATCGTCGCCGTCGCTGGACCAGCTACTCTACCACACTGCTCAGTCTCTGCCTCGCTTCCCCTCCCAGCCGACAGCAGTAAACACCAGACTATTCAGGTGACCAAACTCACTCTGGAGTCACAGTGTTTGCACTGAGCTCAACATTAGTGACGACAATGAGGAAAGGCACAGGCAGATGACTTAAATTAAAAAAGAAAAGCCTAAACACAAGAGCAAGGCAATTGCATTTGTGGTTGTCTACTTCCTGCTCTGGAAAAAGCTGCAGTTTGGGGTGTTGCTTCTAATTAAAGCTAAACAATAAATATTGACATAACAACAATGGCTTCTTGCAAAGGGATCTTTCAGTGTTGAGTTGCACAATCACTTTTTCTTTTCTTGGTTGTGTTGCTCCCAAAAGGAAGCAATTAGACGTTTGTTTACTTTTTAAATGCAATGTTTTACATTGGTCTATTTGAATTCAAGATTGGTTAACAAGGACACCACAAAGAGTTCCAGAAAAAAGATGCTTTAACTGTGCGTGAGAAACTCAAAACCTCACATTCAATTCCCAGTGCCAAAGAAAGAAAAATAATTAAAAATATAAATTTTAAAGGTGAATGAAGAGAAGCATCCTCACAACAGATCTTTCAAATGTGACTGTGAAAGTACCTCCTGGCAATCGTCTATAGAATTCCTTTGCTTGTGCAGAGGGAGCCACATGAAGGTGAGCACTTGTGCAAAAGTGACTAAAGTTTCCATTTCTTTCCCTGCGAGCTGATTCATTCCTTGTAATAGAATGACAGCACATCAGGATCCATTTATTGTGCATTTTCTCCTGATGTAAAAAGAATTCTCCAATATTGCAGAGTGTGTGTTTGTGTGTGTGTGTGTGTGTGTGTGTGTAAAAGTAAGCTATGTGGAAAAAAAAACACTGATACAAAAACACAGCCCCAATACTTGTCATAATGGAACACGTTATCATGATTTTGTATAAGAATGACCCTCAGATCGACAAGAACTGGCTTTACGTTACCTGGGTTCAGGCTCCTTTTGTTTTGTTGTTTTGTTTTCTAACCTTTACACTAACCTTAACCACTAACCCCAACCTTAATCCCCAACCCTAACCACTAACTCTAACTCTAATCCCTAATTAGACCATAACCCCCAAACTCTAATCTAACCCTAACCCAGATCCTGTCACCTCCTTAGGGAGCCACTAACTTTCTCTTGCTCTGAACATAAACAAAGGTCTCACCTGTGTCTCTGCACTGAAACTTAGTTTGCGTTCATGACATTGAATACTGAGTTATTTCTATGCATAGTGCCCGCCTCGCTGACCTACTGACCTACCACCCTCTACACAAATTTACTCAAAAGCGAGAGGTGACTCTTACCTGCTTTGGGGTGAATGCAGCCTGAAACCTAATAATAGGTCCCTAATTTGACAACCAATTTGTCAAATTGGTTAAACTTAAGATTTAAAATACATCTGAAGAAAAATCTCTGTGTATACATGACCAGTTCACATTGTCCTGTCATAAAAAATATATCTCGGAACACATTTGAATCTACCTAATTTTATTATCCTTTCAACATACCACTAGAAATAGCTATCAGGTTCCTGAAAAGACTAAAATTTATAGATTTATATTGTATATATATCCAATAACCTAGAAATATTGCATAGATATTCTAGTCTCTGTCCTCCGCTTGGATCTTCTGTTTTTTCTAACTTGTGTTCCTTTTCATTCATTCCTGAGCGATCTGTGCAATAGGTCAGGTCACTAGAGGAGTTTCAGGATATCCCAGACAGAAGAAGAAGGTGATATAATCTTCTAACTGCTGTATTGTACAAACGGCATTGATTCAGAGCTCACTATATGTTATTTTAGTTAATCTGAAAGCGTAAGTATTAATATCTGTTTCTACCTATAAGGAGACTGAGTCTCAGGAATTTTCAGTCACACTGAGAACTAAGCAGAAAAGTCACAAGTCAAACAATTCTTTTTTTCTGATTTTAAGCACTAAGGGATTCCTTTTCTTATGACCTTATACAGCAACTAAACTGTCTTTACTTAGGATTTTTATGGCATTTTTAATTAGATGAAAAATATTTCTTCTTTCATCAAGTACTTAGTGAGTGCCCAAATGACGGGCAGACACTGGCTTGGTACATATTGTATTAATAAGTCTTTCAAAATTGCTAGAAGGCAGAATTTTAAATGTTCTCACTACAAAGAAATGATAAATGTATACAATGATGGATGTGCCACGATTTGAGAGCACAATGTATATACATGTATCCAAACACCATGTGGGACTGGGTGTGATAATACATGCATATAATCCCAGCACTCTGGGAGGCTGACACAAAAGAAATTCAAATTCAAGTCCAACCTGGGCAATTCACCAACTTAGTGAGAACTGGTCTCAAAAGAAAAAATAAGAAGGGACTTGTATTCTAATAAGATGGAAAACACAGAAGAAATGGACAGACATATACAAATTAGGAAAACTGAATCAAGAAGTTATTAAATTTTTAAATAACCCAGTATCAGCCAGTAAAACTGAAAATGTAATTAAAAACTTATCAACAAAGAAAATCCCAGGTCCTGATGGTTTGCTGTTGAATTCCACAAGAAGTTTAGAGAAGAACTAATGCCACTGATGCTGAAACTCTTTAAGGAAATGGAATGGGAAGCAGCACTTCCAAAATCATTCCTGGAAGCAAGTATCACCCTTACTCTAAAATCAGAGAGCTCAACCAAAACTGAAAACTATAGGCCAGGGCCAGGGATGCAGCTCAGTGGCACAGTGCCTGCCTGGCAAGTGCAAGGTCCTGAGTTCGATTCCTGATTTTTTAAAAATAAAAGGGAAAAAAGGAAGAACAGAAACTACAGGCCAATAATGGACATGGATGCAAAAATCCTCAATAAGAATTCAGCAAATAATCAAATCCTCAATTAAGAGTGCAACAAATAATCAAAAAGATTATATACCATGACCAAGTAGGATCCATCCCATGGATGCAGGGATGTTTTAACATATACAAATCAATAAATGTATTATGTATTATACCACATCAACAGAGCCAAAGACAAACATCACATGATCATTTCAATAGATGCAGAAAAAGCATTTGACAAAATCCAGCACCCATTCATAATAAAAACCATACAGAAAATTGTAATAGCTGGTCTTTACCTCAATCTGATAAAAGCCATCTATGATTAACCGATAGCTAACATCAAACTAAATGGTCAAAACTGCAAGTTTTCACTTTAAAATCAGGAACAAGACAAAGATGTCCACTATCACCACTCATATTCAATATAGTTCTGGACACATTAGCTGGACCAATTAGACAAAAGAAAGAAATAAAAGGAATGAGAACAGGAAAGGAAGAAGTTAAATTATCATTATTTGTAGGTGACATGATGCTCTACATAGAAGCTCCAAAAACTCCACTAAAAGACTTCTAGATGTAAAAACAAAATTCAGTAGCATAGATGAATACAAAGTCAGCACTCAAAAATCAATAGCATTCCTATACACAATCAACAAACTCACAGAGAGAAAACTTAGGAAAACCACATGCTTCAAAATAGGATCTAAAAAATGAATACTTAGGAATTGACCTAAAAAAGGACATAAACAATCTATACATTAAAAATTACAGTACTTTGACAAAGAAAATCAAAGAAGATATCAGAATATGGAAAGATATCCTTTACTCATGGATAGGACAAACCAACATAGTGGAAATGGCTGTACTTCCAAAATTGTTAGACAGATTTAATGCAATCCCAATCAGAATACCATTAGCAAATCTCACAAAACTAAAGAAAACATTCCTAAAATTCATTTGAAAACAGAAAAGACCTAGAATAGCAAAAGCAGTTCTGGGCAACAAAGGAAAGTCAGGGGATATCACAATCCCTGACTTAAAATTATACCACAAAGCTACTGTAATAAAATCAGCATGGTATTGAACAAGAAACAGACCTGAGGATCAGAGAAGCAGAAGATGCAGACACAACTCCAAACACACTCATCTACCTTATCTTGATGTTCACTGGATGGAAAATAGCGTCTTTAATAAATGAGTGCTAGAAAAACTGACCTTCCGCATGCTGAGACTATAATAAGACACAACTATCACCATGCATTAAACTAAAATCAAAATAGATCAAAGATAAAAATATTAAAAACAGAAATGCTAAACCTACTAAAAGAGAAAGTAGATGTAAATCTTTAAGACACAGGAATAAGCAGAGACTTCATGAAGAAAACCCAGACCACATGGGAAATACTATGAAAAATCAACAACTAGATCTCATCTTATTAAACAGGTTTTTCACAATAAAAGAAATCACCAACAGAGTGAAAAGACAACCCACCCACAAAGTGGGAAAAACTGTCGCTAAGACAAAAGACTTAAGGAATTGAAAAAAAATCAGACCCCCAAAATTCAAAGACCCAATCCAAAACTGGGCCACTGAGGTGAATACACACTTCCCAGATGAAGAAATACAAATATCAAATAAATATATGAAAAAATGTTCAACATCATTGGTCATTTGAAAGATGCAAATTAAAACAACATTCCAGAAAGAATGGCTATCATCAAGAAATCAACCAATGACAAACACTGACAGGGTTGCGGAGAAAAATGAATACTTCTCCACTATTTGTGGAGCCACTGTGGAAATCAGTGAGATTTCTTTAAAAACTAGGATTAGAGGTCCCATTCAATGCAGCTACTCCCCTTCTAGAAATCTTCCCAGAGAATTAAAAGCATCGCATCACAGCAATGCATGTGCACCTGCAGTTATAGCTTCACAATTTGTGATAGCTAAATCTTGGAAATAACCCAAATGTCCATTAACTAAGGAGTGAATTTTTTAAAATGTAATCTTTTTATACAATAAAGTACCACGCAACCATAAAAAGGATAAACTTGAGATGTTTATTGCAAATGGATACTACAAGTCAAGACCATACATTTATGGCAAATGGATACAACTAGAGACCATACTCATAAGTGAAATAAATCAGACTCACATGTGTGAATATCATATTGTTTCCATAAATAAGATCCACTGTGTTTTTCACAATTGATATTGCAAAGTGGGAAGGAACTGTTCAAAAGGAAAGAGAAACTGGGGAGGGGAAAGGATAAAGGAAGGGAAAAAAGAAAAACCAAGTATGTACCTGATAGTTACACCGCTAGTTTCTCTTAGTCCATTTGAAAAGAAAGCTTTGTGCTCATATGTGTACAATTTTTCATGTCCATAGCTTGCAGTCTGAGCAAGTTCTCTGAAGATAATATGCAATGAATTAACCATCACTACTCTCCTGATATTTTGGCTTCAAATTTTTTTTTCTATATAAAATTTAAAAAAGGAAATATAATAGAGGGTAGACTTGAGGATAGAGCTCATTGAAAAAGCCCTGGGTTTAATTCCCAGAACCATGAAAAAATAAATAAAAATTCAAAAATCACACTATTCTGCATACATGGGCACAAGAGTATGTGTCACTTTTTTAAAAGTTAGGTAAAATAAAATTTGCACTGTGACCTAATCTCCAGAAACATAACTACCAAAAAAAAAAAAAAAAAAAAAAAAAAAAAAAAAAAAAAAAGCAGCAGGAGCCTGCGGTTTTGTGATTGTTTACTAAAAAAGTTATTTCTGAGTAAAACTACCAAGATCACAGAACAATTTCTTATAAACATACATCTAGGACCTTAGCCGTGACTTGATTCTTGGTTTAGTAACATAACACGAAGAATGATTTGGATCCGTTTTAGTCTATTTTAAACCATCCTCGTTTTGAAAGTTGGCACGACACTGTTTTCAGCTTGAGATCCTAAAACAACATGTATGTGTTCTCACTAGTCTATAATCATAGAAAACATTCGCAGGAAGAAAATGTTCATGCATTCCGTTTGAATAACGAAGCCCATTAGAAGCAAGGCGCGCGCCTCCACCGCAGCTGCCAGTCAACTGAAGGAATCTGAGACCTCTCCCGGCCTCGATTTTTGAACCTAGAAAACCGAACCACGAAACTTGTTCTCTCTCTCACACTCCTGCTTCCTACTCTGTACACAATGTTTATCTTGCCTCGAATCCTCTCTCCTCTGCCTTTATGCTATTATTTGGCTATTTACTTCCCACTAGTTTTTTTCTTCGGTGTGTTTAGCACAAACTTTCCCCTACGGATTCTTAACCCAGGGCCTAAGTTTAAGATATACAGATGCTTAAAACCACTGCAGATAGAATTTTTTCATTATACTTAGTAATACTGCTCCTCTTATTTGAGTCTCATACAATAGAAGAAGCTGGGGGAGTCCCTCCTTGGGAGTCCCTATAAGATCCTGGTCCACTTTAGATTGTAACACTCCACTTTGGGGGGGGGGGGCCTCCAATGTGCAAGTGCCTCCAAACAAGGACACAGTCTTCACGCTGTGTCCCTCCACCCATCTGCTACTTGCACACAGAAAGGGCACAAGATATTTGAGGAGCGGATGGGTATAGGACAGGAGGGATGAATCACATCCTTTCAGAGTGGTAACCTTAGCTATTCTGTGCTGTTCGGTAGCTCCATTCGATAGCTATAAAGGAGTAAAACTGGTGGCATAAATTATGATTAAACACCCTCTGCTTGGGAGAAATACCAAATATTAGATCTGATAAAAATAGACTATGATATGATGAACAGATTAGAGCCCCTGAGGATGGTCTGCCAGACTATTACTGCATCTCTAACCCTAATCCCAAATCGTAGCTCCTCCCCCACTGTCGCGGGGGATCACTTTTCATCACAGAGATATGATAGCTGACTCTTGCAGCTTAAAGGAAGAAGAGGTATATTTTGGCTTACAGTCTGTAAAAGTTTCAGTTCACAGTCTGTTGGCTCTAAGATGGGACAGCATGGCAAAGGAGCAGCTGCCCACTGAATGGAATGGGAGATAAACCTATTCAAATCATTCCCCCCAGACACCCACTTCCTCATAGCAAGTCAGCTATAAACCTGCATAATCCAATCAACCCTCAAAATCCGCACCTGTGAGCACATGACATCCTTGGGGGACATCTAGTTATAAACCATGACACCCACTTCACCCCAACCTGGTCCTGGAGAGGACAAATGTTCAGAGCCAAACTTGTGGAGTTCACTTCTTGGTGACCACTGTTTCCTAGAGACTGATTAGGTGTCCTTGTGACCCAGAGCAAGGCCTGGCCCCTAAACTTGACCACTGCACCTGGATTTGTTTTCTTGGTATCAATTTTTATTTCTAACAAATTTTACAATGGAAATAAAGGATCACAGGTCAAAGGACAGAAACTAATGTCTATTATATGTGTTGTATCTCCAGATGTTGCATTGCATGCTAATGAAGAGATTTTTTGTAGAATTATTTTAAAAGTTATGCAAGTTGTCCAACATTTTATAGCTATCAGATAGAAGAGTCTGGACTTGAACTCAGATCTGATGCTCTAAAAGCTAGTCTTTCCTTCTTGCAAAGGGATTTTATCTTCTGGCAGAATAGAATTCATCAAAACTGGCAGCCATAAAGCAATCTTGATGTCAATCAGTTCAGTGATTCCCCACACAACAGTATGCGTGACTGTAAGTTTTTCCTGAGTCTGTTGTCCGCTGCTCAGATAGGTCATTAAAGAATAAGAGAGTTCAGTGAGAGACACATGGTAGAAGCTTTATTCCTGCCTAGAGTACAATTTGCCTTAACTTCCAGAAGATATGTGTAGGATATCTTCAAAACAATAGGACCATCTTCCCAACACTTTCCCATTACAGTAAGTCTCTGACTTATGAACGAGTTCAGTTCCAGGAAAATGTTTCTAAGTTGGATTCATTCGTAAGACAGAGAAAGTGAGTCTTATATGCATTTGGCACAAATATACAGTGCAAAGCATAAACACACACACACACACAACACTATAGGTAAACCATTTTTACTTTTACAGTTAACTTAAAATGATGGTCCTGAGAAGTCCACAAATGGCTTTTAAAGAATTGCATGAATTAAACGACAGGAGGAAAGTCTCTTCACTTTTGTCTCCATGGTTTGCATGTCTAGCAGTCTCACCCGCATCACCACTGCTTTTCCTCTTGCTTTTGGACATCCTGGGCTCTGGCTGAGCCCCCAGGTTACTGTACACTCACACTGTACATAAGCACACAGCAGCACAACTGTGACAATGTCCAGCAGACACCTGAGCTACTTCCACGATTCGTTAACATCTACAAATGTTCGTAATGTGAAGCTCATATCTGTGAAAATTCACAGCTCAAATGCTCGTAATTCAAGGATTTAACCATAGCAGTTTATTGTTCTCAAGCAGTTTTTGTTCTCACTCTTCAAATTCTTAATTTCATTAACTCTAATTCACCATGAACCATTCAGTACCTCCCACTCAGAGTACAAATAATCCCCGTTTAATGACTGACCTCTTTAAGGACTATTCAGATTTATGGTCCATCTTTTTTGCACAGTTTTATATATCTTGTTGTTAATGTCTTTTTTGTACAGTATACCTTGTTCATATAGTACTGTAATTTTTTCTGACTATACAGTAGCACAGGTAATGTTGCTTTATGTTCTGTTACACGTTATAGTACTGCATATAAGAGTTAGGCAAAAAAGCAAAGTCATCAAGTTGGAACATCCTTTGACCATTTCTTTGTTCTGAATATTGTAATGTACATATTACATACAATGCCTCATTTACCATCCAGTTCGTTTAGCCACCTGGTCTCTGGCACGGAGCTTGGCTGTTAAATGAGGAGTGTCTGTACAACAATCCTGCTTCAAACATGTAAATATATGAGAAATGTGCTTCTTGGAATGACTCCACTATTGTGTCTACCGCACTAATCTACAATATTGTGCCTGTGACCATAATCTGCTGTTTGTCACCATTTGGAGCCTGGCATTGTTCTAATGCATGCTGGCCAGGCCCACCCTGGTAATGGTGGTACCTCCAGCAATCCTGCCTCCCGGCTGCTGGGAAAAGCATCTTAGTAACCCAAACATAGTCTTAGAAGAGGACTGTGGGTGACAGCTGTTAATGGCAAAACTGTCAACAAATAAGTAGAGGACTGGGAGCTTAGACCCAGAAAAGGATACTCATGGTTTTCTGGGGGAAGCAGCAATAGAACCAACATTGGGCATATTTGTTGCATAACTAACACAGGAAGGATAGGATTTCAATTTTTCCCATCATTACATTTCATATATCTAAGGTTATCTCAAGTATGTCTTGATCCTAAACTAAGATCATTTCATGAATAATCAGATAATTATTAACAACTTATAGTTGCTCTTAATATCAATTCTGTTTTACAGCAGTGTTTACAAATTAACTTCACTTTTTCAGGTTCATAGTTAATGTACGTCTTATTGAACAGTATGTAGCTTTTAGGGTATTTTCAGGATAATCTCTTTGCTTGTTTTCTGGTAGCTTCATATATAATAAGTTGCCTTGCTTCCTACAAAGTAGCTATACAACTTCTATCACTGCTGAAATCAGAGTAGTCATTAAACTCCTGAGACTCTGCTATGAATGTTTTTTTAACTTGAAGGATGTTGAAATGATCTATTTCTGTTCATCACGAAGGGGTGTGTGGGATTTGGCATCAGGGCCTAAAGATTTATTAAAGACTCTTTGCTGCAGTGGTATTCTGTGGTATGCCTGTAATTCCCTAGCCTGAAGGCAAGGTGTAACAAGGCTAAAACCAGGCAAATGTCTGGTTCCAAAGACAGTTCAACAGGATCTGAGAGGCAAAGATAATCAAATGGCAAATCCAAGGTCAATTACAGAGGCAGGCTAGAAGACACCAACTAATAAAGGAAGAGAATTAATAAAAACTGGATAAAAACCATGATTAAATGACGGAGCAGGAAATGGAGCTATAGAAAGACACTCCACCTTAACTCTGGCAGAGCAATTTGAAGGTTTAAGGTTCCTTTAAGATGTAAAAAGACACTTCCTCAGTTACCCAAGGCAGGGAGAGAATTTAAAAGCCACTGTCTAGGTGTGGATATGGCAACCTTTGCACTGTGAAGTTCTCGTTTCTTTATCTATAAAACACCATGATTCAGGGTCCTATTGGCACAATTGCAGGGAAACGCAGTCTATCTGGCAAGCAGGCGCTCCAGACAATGTCCCTGAGGAATGCCCAGTTAAAGAACAGGGCCCTAGCCAAACACTGACTTCTTGTCATTTTTCTTTAGCTTGATATCATTATTAAACATCATCTATTTAATAGCCCAGGAAAGACTTTTCAAAAAGTGTTGAGAATGTAGGTCGCCGTCTGTCCCTGCAGTCTCTCAGTGACTCAATTATCTGACATTCACTTGGTGCCCTTTGAATGACAACGATCATGGCAGCTGCTGGCTGAAGGGGAATTTTCCAGCCACACTTAAATAGACTGTTTATCTTCATTAGCTCTTTGTTAGGATTCACTCTGGACAATTGTAGAGGCTGTCATTCACCCAGTTCTTGAGTAGTCTTATTCCTGTTTTGTGTGGTTTTAAGGTCTGCCTAGCTATATCTTTGTTTTATTTCTTTGATGTTTAAATTTTCCTTTATATGATCGGTGTATTTTAATCCAAGTCTTTCTCTTTCATACTTTTATACCTTTAATTATAATCTATAACTACCACCTTTTACTCTGCATTCTCATTTAAGTAAGCAGCACATGTGTTTCTTAACTAGGATTCATATCACATCTGAATACCTTTGTTGGTGTGTTATAGAAGTTCTTTCTTTCCTTTGCATACAGCACAGTAAACTCTCAGGCAGAATGCTGGAACACTAAATCAGGGTAGTTAATTAACAATTTCCTCATGTAACATTTACCATTTGTAATTTGTTTGGGGCAGTGTTGAAGATAAAATCCAGGTTCATGTGCGTGCTACACCAGAGATCTACACCAAGCTATATCACCTGTAATTTTTTAAATGCCTAACAGTCTATTTTGAGTGATCTTTTTTGATCATTTAAATGATAAATCTCCTATCACGGCACAGGAAAAATGAAGAACTAACTAATAATAGAGATTTCTACTAAAAGCATGAAGGCTAACAGTTTTCTATATATGGCTGTATGGATTTCAGACTTAGAAAAGGTACTTAACAGCCTCCCATCTTTGAAATTTCATGTTGTAAGGTTGAATCAGATTCAAAAACAAAAAAAAATTTTTTTTTTAGTTGGAAAAGAAGCAAAGAAAAACATGCGGAGAACAGTATTCATAAGAATATGGGGATTCCCTATGAGAATTCCTGACACATAAACATTCGCACTGCTTTACAAAACTCATCACATCCCACCCCTTCTCCACTTAATTTTTTTCATTCTTAAATATTAAGATATATCTGTAAGTGGCTCTCTATATATGGAGGTGTATGTCCCACTTGTCCCTTCCCCATGGTATTAAGGACTAAACCCAAGGATCTAAATGCCACTTTAAATGCCCACCTTCTCTAAATGCCCATCTTATCTTATCTTATCTTATCTTATCTTATCTTATCATGAGTCTGGACTTTGTTAAATTGTCCTGCCCCACCTAGCCTTGAACATGCAATCCTCCTGCTTCAACTTCCCAAGTAGCTGGAGGTACAGATATGTGGCACCACACCCAGCTGAAAACAGCAATTTTACATACTATTCTGACTACTATATGAAAAGAAGTACTTTGTTAAGCTAGTTTTCTTTGACAGTATTGTTTCTAAACATAGCATTTATCATTTTTTGGTGCTTAGTATACATGAGGAACTGCTAAGTGCGAACCATCTTACAAAATGTGTTCCCACGTCAGAGTCTTTGTACTTGTTCTCTTGGTCTAGGATTCTCTTCCTCAGCTCTGAATAGCCATCTCTGACTCCCTTACAAATTTTAGTCTCTCCCTGGAACATATCAAAAGCAGAACTCTCAACCTATCTATAATTGTCACACTGATCTATTTGTTTATTTCAAAACATTCTTCCAAATCTATAAGTCAGCTATTCATTTAGTGATTAGCTGATATATATATATATATATATATATATATATATGCCTAACTTCCCATTCATGCAATAGAACTTCTATGAGAACTGGAACCTTGCTTTATACACCTGTGAATCCCTTACTCTGGTACATAATAAATGCTCCAAAAATATAGGTATGAAAATGTATGAATGTCTTATAAATGTTGTCTCATTTGATCCTCTAACCAATCTCATGAAAACCTACTAAGGAACCGAAACTCAAAGTGAAGAATCTGGCCTGAGGTTACATGAGCAGCCAAGCAGGACAGAATAAACCCATATCCTTCATCTTTAGGGGGTTTCCTGCCTCTTGTACTCTGAGATAGTCAGCTTGTGTCTCTGTGCCATGTACCTGAGATAAACAGAAGGGATAGGGTCTGTTCTGGCTCTGAGTCAGTACACAAACAGTGGCCTTGTTGCTCTGAACCTGTGGTAGCTCGGTGCATCATGGCAGATGCCTGTGGAAAAGATCTGTTGACTTCATGGCAGCGGGAAAGCAAAGAGGAAGACGAAGGGGAAGGCACTTGGGTCCCAATACCCCCTTCAGGGCCATGTCCCCAAAGGTCTAGCTTCCTTCCACTAGGCACCAGCTCCTGAAGGTTCCACTCTATCCCAATCATGGCACCACAAGCTGGGGATCAAACCTTTAGCACATGTAGTGAATTACCTATGGGCAACTTGGACCACTCAGCTGAACTGAGTTAGCATTGTTTTGGGTATGGAACCCACATGAGGATTGTTGCCAACAGCATAAAAGGAGAACTGGACAGGAAGGGGTGTGTTGTTGCTGGAGAAGCTTGTCATGGTGGTTTCCTGATAGGAACTCAGCCATTATCAGTGTTGGCGGACCTTGGATCCCACTGTTGCTGAGGATGGCTGCTGTTCTCTTCCAGGGAGTTCTGGTCTTTACTTTGAGTGTTGCTTCCTGGTTCCAGTGCACATCCCTCAGCCTGCCGGCACAGATCCTTCATCCCACTGGTACAGACTTTCAAGCCATCACCACTAACCTTTGGGCCTTCCCAGTGCAAATCCTTGATAGAAACTTGCGTGAGACATTGTTGTGGACTCTAGGCTCCAGATGGACTCATGCAGAAAACTGCCATAGATCCAGGCCCTCAGCGGGATTCTTATGGTCTCTAGTACATGGACAGATCTCATGCATTCCTCTGTGTTTGACTTTTGGGTGAATATTATAAAAGAATTCTATTTATTATGTGTCCTATATTAAATCTATTCCTTTGCAAACCCTGACAACAACAGCATGTGAGACACTCGATATTTCCAAGCCAAAGTACACTAATTTCACTTCACAATGCTATCATTTTTCCAGTACCTGAACTAGAAATCTGAAATCCACTGTAGGCCTTCTTTTCCATTAACATACCCACACAAATGTTACCGCCTGGCTGGTGGGTTCTTCTCCCATGCCAGAAAGAATTACAAGCTGGGAGTCAAAAGAGAGCTGAGCAAAAGTATTTGTTGTAGAGCAAAAGCTGAAAGCAGCATTAATTATAACATGAAAGTAAAAGGCTCCTAGTTATTGAACCCAGGAAGGGACCCAAGAGGGTTACCACTGGGATATAGATATGTAGATAGATAGATAGATAGATAGATAGATAGATAGATAGATAGATACATACATACATACATAGATACATAGATAGATAGATAGATAGATAGATAGATAGATAGATAGATAGATAGATATACTTGCATCTCAGCCAGGCTAAGATCAACCTATGGAGTTGCAAGCAGGAAAGTCTGACTTACCAGTTGGGCCTATAAGAATTGGGCAAGTGTACTTTTGCAAGCACTGGGAATTGTAACTTTTCTAAAATTAGCAGAACAAAGACATTCTTTAGAGAAATATGAATATCTTTATTTCTGGGAAAGAAAATCCCACCAATCTAACGAGGTTTTATTGCCTCAGGAGCCCTGGCCTTGGCTACTGTATTCTTCCCTGAATCTTCCCTGGCTGTCTGTCCATCTGAGGAGCTCTCTTTGCCCAAACATCCCCCACACTCGCCTCTCTTCCTGGGCCAGTCAGTGTCACTGAGAAATCTCACTTTCTCACAGGGTCCTGCTCATTCCAATATACATCAGGTTTTACATCACGTTAGGTTAGGAAAATGCTACCCAAAGCTTAGAAAAGGGACTCTGAGCTTGATCACACCTGTGGAGGGCTTCTGATTCATTCTTCCCCAAGTCTTTTTAGCTTCCTACTTCATTCCCCCTTGATTACATTGTCCATCTGCTGGTGGAGGAGAGATGTGGGGGTTTTGCTGCCTCCCTGTTTCACAAACAATTGGTTCCCAAGACCTCTGGTCCTCCAGACCTGGTTTCTTCTCCATGTTTGTCTGCACAGCCATACATTTGGCTCTTACCGTTTCTTATCACTTCGGCCCCTTTTGTCTCCCAGCTGGTCTTCTCACTGTTAGTGACTTCCTCCCTGTTCTATTCTTGCACAAGATGACCAGACAGATGTAACATTTCATTCTTCTGCAGGAATCACCTAAGGCTTCCCCACCTTCAGATAGAATTCACACTCCTGAGCTTTGCATAAAGCTACTTAAAGACTTAATTTCTGCTTTCCTTGGGCTCACTTCTGTGGCTGCCTATGCTAGGACCCCTGCTCAGTGCTTGAAACCTTAGCTTCCTCCATCTCCCTGTGATTTCAGACATGTTTGTTCTGAGACTTGAAGGATGTAAGATGTAGCAGACACATTTTGAAAGCCTTTAACTGATCTAACCCACAAGTGGCGGTTGCCACTAAGTCACATGGCCCTGCTCTGTACTCCCATAAAATCCAGAACGAGCCTGTGCAGTAACTCATATTTTGTTGTTTGTCTTTTGTTCTGTTTTAAACTGGCTTTCTTTTACAACCTCTCTCAGAGTATGTGCTGAACAGTATCTGGAATATTATACAGGAGTTGTTTGCTGGAACAGTGCTTCAAAAAGCAAATGTATTTCTGATCATGACTGCAATCAAATTCAATAAAGAAAATAAAGTGAGATGCGAATTGTAGGCATCTGTTTATTAAAATGCCAGTAGGTGTGTCTAGGAAGCAGAACAGATTCTGACACTGAAGAACTCTCCGGGGAGTGATGGTTCCTCTTCATTGCATGACGCAGCCCCCAAAGAGCTCCAAATACTGCGCTCACTGCCATGAAAGCCACAAGGATAAATAAGACATCCTGCTTCATAAGGGCTTTGCAAACCAATGGAGAGATATCATTTTCTAAAGAATTCATATGAACCGTGACTTCTTTTAACTCAAGAAATATGACTCATAAATTTACCTGAACTCATTTGACCTCATCTTTATTTTCAGCTAGAAATTGTCTTGAAATACAAATTGCCTGCAACAATTGATTCTCTTTATTTGTCATAAAATTTCTTCTTTAAAATGTATTTAAAGGATTTTTATTGATGAGAAATTTCATGCTTATAAATTCAGTGGCTACTTAAAGGTATGCTTTAATTTTTAAATAGTATTGGATTTTTTTTCTAATTCTCTGGGTTTGAACTTTCTGCAGAAAAACCTCTTAGTCATATTCATAAAATCCTATTTTGCAAATTTCTGATATTCATAATGCTGTATATACATTTTAAAGAGGGGTCCTAGTGAGCCAGGGTAGCACCAACCAGCTGAACTACTCAGGGGACACCACACTACAAATAAAAAGCAAAGTGGATTTTTTTTTCTTTCTGGTGGGCCTGAAATTGCTTTGCTTTGCCTTTGTCCGAGTTTCCATGGAAACTTCTCTCCTGGAAATGAGCAGGTCTTCAGAGCCCTTGTCCTGAATGTAAGCAAAAAACAGACCTGATTCCCTAATCCATTTCAGTGCTGCCATGGGGTGCAGAAATCAAAAAATAATTGTTATATTTCTTAGGAGGTCAGTCAACATGAAAATAAGAACAATGGGAAAATCATGGTTTGGATGATATCTTTAATCTTCCCTGTGCTTTTGAGTAAATATGATGTAGAGATATACAGACTTCTCACTCCCTACATGAAATAATGAACAGTGGAATAGCAGTGAGATTCAAAGACACCAGCAAGCAGTCCAAATCTTTGTTTTAAGTGAAAGTAAATAATATAAGCAGATGCAGAAATCACTTTGTCGTCTATAAGAAACAACTCAGGAGAAAAATCCTATTTTAAACAGAGATTTAAATAGTAAGGATTATGTTTTTAGTTCAGAAGCAGTATGATATTAAAGAAGTAAGCTCATGCTGTACATGAGTAGGACTTGCAAAGCAGGACTTCCCAAGTGGGAAATGTTACGAGAGTACAGTGCCATAACCATACCGTGTGAAGGACGCACAGATGTTCCTAAAATTTATGGAGAAACAAAACAAGGGAAAGGAAAATGCCAGGTTCCAGATAGAAGACAGTGTAGTATGTCACGGGCTGGGCTGCTTTCCACCTGTCAGCATTATTCAAGGATGTGCTGGGTACAGATGGAGGGAAAGAGGACAACACCGTCATAAACAGCAGAGTTCTTGGCTCAGGAAACTGATCTCCCTACAGTAGTGTAGCTCAGTGGTACAGCATGTGTTTAATAACATGTATGAGGGCTTGAGTTCAATCATCAACACCCAAAAACAAACAAAAAAATGCACGTTATCAATTAATATTGAATATGTTTTCCAGGCATCTTACTTCTGTGAGAAGTTTTTAGTTACTATTGTGATGACTTTACTCTGAGGTCTGATTTGAAAGGATTCAAACTTCCTTCTGCATGAAAGACTTGAGGAAGGGATGCAGTTTCAGCCACTCGGATACGACCTCTAATTTTCCCATCTCTCTAGAAATAAAATCTTTCACAAGTTCCAGCGATTGGGCAAGTTTTCTCGGCATTTCCCAGAACTGTAGGCTTTGTAACCTTAGAGGCGGCCTTTCCCCGTTGGTCTCACTGAATGCAATAATGAACAGCCGTGGACATGGTCTCTAAAATATGCTGCATTCTCCACTCTAATGAGACATGGTGCAAAGACCTTGTGCAATGTGAGGAGTATGGCCATTACCCCCGATTACCCCCAAAGCAGGTAGAAGCGCTATCATAGCCCTCCTGTTTTAGAAAAACAAGCACTAAAATAACATAAGCTGAATCCCTTCTTTAAAACCTCTTAGTGTAACTGATTTCCAACCTTTCCGTAGCACCTACATATGGCCCAAGCAGTGCCTATGTGCACTGAATCAAGGCACCCATTCTGCCTTTCAGCGGCCACAGATAACCTCTGTTAGTTGCAGAAGAACAGCTTCCTCCTCTGTGCCTCTGGCCCACAAGGCCCCTTCCCCACCCACTCCACCCTCAAAAACACAGAAAACTGCTCTTTTCCCCGAGACTTCAGTTAGGAGAAGAGTACAGTAAGCTTAACAATGTAAACACTGGCGACCAACTACCTCGAACACACGACCTTCCCCAATCCATCTGTATTTTCTGAATACATCCCACGGTCTCCAGACTTATCTGCCCCAACCGTGGACCATGGGATAACACGTTTTCTTGACCCTTAATCTCTCACCTCTAGAGATGAGCACTAAGAATACAATGAGAATCCTCTAATTCTTTTAAACTCTCCTTATAAAATCCTAGAAACCACAGAAGAACACAACCTTTTTCCCTAACATTGCCAAAATCCATCTTTCTTTCTACCTCTATTGATTTTCAGGTTCCTTTGTATATGAACATTTCCTAATGCATACTCTGCAGAGGAGTATCAGGTTCACAGCATTACCAGCCCTGTTCTGATGATTTTTCCCTTTCTAGTAACTGATCTTTAGTGACATTTTTTTCGCTGAGGTCCAGCCTCATGCTCTGCATCCAGGTATTGGGTTTCCATGTTCTCCCAACCTAACTGAGTATCTCCTTTGGCTTTCTGTCCAATTCTCTCGTACCAGGACCTCCAGGGAATTGGAATCAGGTCTCTGCGAGCAGTGCTCACAGTTGAGTCCTTGACATCTGCTATCAGTGAATATCATCAGCCTCCACGGCTCAAATTTATTTTTTTGAGACTTTCTATGATTCATCATGAGACTGTACAGGTCTCATTCTTGGATCTCAGCCATTTCAGTTTTCATCTGTCCTACACCAACCAAGCCCTAGTTGTAGAAATTCTCTAGTCCCTTAATTCCTAGAACAGCACAGTCCTGTTCGGTTTTTCCTTCTTCCTCTATGAAGGCCCCTTTCCCCTTTCCTTTATGGGCTTTATTTTTAGCTCTAGTTGCTTAAACAAAGCATACATTCAGGCATAGTCCCAGGCCCTGGGCATTTGTTTTCTTCACTTTCTCACTGGCAGCTCATTTACTGACAACACTTCAGCTACAGTAAAAAATATAACTCAGTGTTAATATGTTAATATTAACATGTTAATATTAATATGTTAATATGACATAGCGTTTACAAATATGCGAAGACCAAATGTAAACACTGTGAGTGAATATTCCTAAAGAGTATAGGAGATACATAAGCAACTTCAGTACAGGAATATACATTTGGAAAACAGAGGTTAATGATTATAAATAATATTGCAAGTGATTATTAAAATTTAAAGCATTCTCTATTTTCCATAAATATTTTGAAATATTTGTATCTAACATCTTTCCTCCAGAATGTGCAAAGTTTTGATTTCTGTCGTGTCTATCAAAATGTAGTAAAACTCACCTCGAAAGGTATTAAAATAAACACTCCAAGGGCTTGGAAGTGTAGCTCCGTGATAAGGTGTTGTCTAGCACACACAAAGTCCTGGGTCATTCACAATACCCTCATACACATCAAAAAATACTCCAAACAATATTGTGTAACATACAAAGATTGCCAAAAAACGTGTACACACTTTAGGAAAAAAAAAATAGTATGATGTTTTCTCCACAGATGGCTACCAGTTTGAGCATCTCTTATAACTGTAGAGACGGAACATAACTTGTTTCACTCTCATGATGTCTCAATAAATTTAGTATTAAAGTATTTACACAAGTTTTTTTGTGTGTACACTTTTTTGGTGGACCTATGTCTAAAGAAAATCAGGAGTTAAATGGCTTTCTTATGTAAAAGTGATGATTCACTAATTCGCTGTTAGAACAACTTGTTCTCCTTTGTAGTTGTATTGATGAGGTGTTTACAATGATCATTTATGATATGTTGTACTTTTCAAGTACTTCTAGGCTGTCTACCCTCACTAGAATCTAGTGAGAAATGAGTAGTACAAATTGAAATCTCTATTTTATAGCTTGGATATTCCATCACTAACAGTTTAAGTAACGTAAGTAATTTGTTTAAGATGACGCAATTATACTCCGTCAGAATCCAAACTATCCGAGAAAAACACTAACCACTACACATGAATTTTAAATGGTGCCCCATTTTACTGGTTAAGAAAAGTGAAACTCAGAAGTACAACTTGACCAGTTTCAGAGAGAAATAAAAATCACTGCACAACCAAGGTCACAGAGACATTAAAGCCAAAGCACAAAAAACTTAAATTCTGACACTTTTTTTGTATAGTGTCTTCAGTGGTTGCTGAGTGAATTTTCTGGTTTATTTTTCATTTCTAATGTTGAAGCTGAAAACGATTTGCAAAGCTAATTTCTAGAAGGAGCAAAATGATGTGAAGTGAGTTATTTATTGAGGTCAATCTTTTAATTTCATGTACTATTTAGAGGTAACTGGGCTAATAATGACTTTTTAAAATTTGTCCTTCATAAGCTTCATTTGCCCTTCCATGAAGCTATTATTGGTAACACAGTAGCAGTGATATTTGAAGTGAATATAAGCTCATAACGGATAAATTATGACAAACCAAAGATCATCTGATGTTCCCCTTAAAAATAACATGTTATGCTTTTAAAAGTGATAATGTTTTAAAACAGTCACAACCTATACTAGTGAAGAGTTCCATGGAGTTTATAAGAAATATACCTATAAATTTTTTCCTGTATCCATTACATTAGTTGATGTTCAGCTCAACCCTTATTCAGTGTGTATTAAAATTTATTACTTTAAGTTAAACAATCTAGCTTCTAACTTCATTAACAGTTGACCGAATTATAACATAGATACAACTATGTAAGAAAAAATCTCAAGTAATTGCAGTAATTAGAGACTGTTAAACATATGCTGACTCTGTCTCACAAATAGCAACAATATAAATATAGAAATGAGATAGTGATTAACCAATTTTCAATTTATATTTTCACATCTGAGTGAATATATTGGGTTTCAATGAATGTTTATTCTGCAGATCACTAAAAAACAGAAATGCAAAAACGGGTGTGACTTAAAGTATTAAAAAGAATAGAGTCAGATCTGAATTCTCATCTTGTTTCCATAACCTGGCTAAGGTTAGCCTCAAGGTCTTCATCTATAAACATGGCAAATGTCAAGTCCACCTGGAAGGCTTCCACAGGATTCAATATGTTAACAAACTGTAAACATTTCTTACCTTAAAATATAGGTAATGGTAGATACTTTGCATGTCATTTCTTACCTGTTTTTGCTTCTGTATTTCTCTCATAGGACCATATGTATTCTTAGGTATCTTAAATTTCACATATATGTAAATAAATTCTATTTTGAGTGTAAATGTATATATAAGGATGCTGTATTCACAGCTCCAACTTCAAGCATAAAGAGTATATTTTTAATTTGTTGTGGTGGCTCCTGGTAGTGTCGGTAATACAAAAATAATTTAAAATTTTTATTGCCTTTGCGAAGTTTATATTTTTATGTTCATAATTTTAACCACATCTTCAACTAAAACAGAGAATCTTTTGTTCTTAACTTTATGACCATATTACCCTATTGAAGTATTCATCCTATATAGTACATTTCAAAACTCAACTTGCCACCAATGTTTCTTCCAGTAATCCCTTTTATAAAAAATTTACAATACAAAATAGATCATAAGCGTCTATGGTCTGGAAAAAATAAGGTGTCTACCTGAATTCAATTTAAAACTATATAAGTGACTTCCTGAGAACATGGCGGACAGACAGCAGCAGCTACTGAAGGCTCTCTAAAGGCTCGGCTCAGAGGCCAGGAATGATGCGGACTAAGGAGATACGAACCAGTAGAGATATGCTCTGCTGACTCAGGAATGAACTGGGCTGAGAGAATCTAACTTATAATACAGTCCTGGCGCTAAAATAGGAACAGAAAAATCTCGGTGTGGAGGCTCGACCCCGCGCCATTGGAAACCGAGGTTTGGATTTCCCGCCGCCCAGCGGCTGGCTGCCTCCACAGCGGCTTGGCAAGGAGAGACGCGCCCACCGAGCTCTGGGAACGGGAGTCTGCGAACGGAGTCCCCGCGCCATTGGAAACCTTGGTTTGGATTTCCCGCCGCCCAGCGGCTGGCTGCCTCCACAGCGGCTCGGCAAGGAGAGACGCACCGAGCTCTGGGAACGGGAGTCTGCGAACGGAGTCCCCGCACCATTGGAAACCTTGGTTTGGATTTCCCGCCGCCCAGCGGCTGGCTGCCTCCACAGCGGCTCGGCAAGGAGAGACGCGCCGAGCTCTGGGAACGGGAGTCTGCGAACGGAGTCCCCGCACCATTGGAAACCTTGGTTTGGATTTCCCGCCGCCCAGCGGCTGGCTGCCTCCACAGCGGCTCGGCAAGGAGAGACGCGCCGAGCTCTGGGAACGGGAGTCTGCGAACGGAGTCGGAAACAGGATGGACAAGGAGGAAAACTGACTGGTGGCGAGGTGAGCAAGAAACTGATCCCCTACCACAGTTTGACTCCAGCGGAGGTTTTTCTGGGCTCGGGCAGTCCTGTAAGAGCAGGGCGCGGTGACAACTCCAGCCGCACATTCCCCTCTCGGACGGGATTGGTGAAAGGTGCCTGGCCTGAGTGACGCTGCTGGCGGACTCCCTAGGCTGGCCTAACCCAGATCCCAGAGCCTGACGGTGGCCCGGAGGAGCGACTGACTCCCGCGTAGGCTGCCTCCTCCGCAACTCCCTGGGGCGCAGCGGTGGGCGGGAACAACTAGCCAGCGCAATTTGATCAGGCTGTGGCTGACAGGCAGGGAAGCCCGGCCTCCTATGTAAGATTGCATTTTATAAGGAACAGAAAATATGGGGAAGGGAAGCAACAAAAAAGGCTCCTCGGCCCCCAATCCTGAGAAACAGGCAATAATGGACACAGCACCAATATACATTAAGCGCCATCTAGAGAGCCTCATAGACCAATTCAGGAATGAAGTTATCAATGACCTGAAGCTAGAAGTATGCAGAATAGTTAGAGAAATGCTAAGCACCACCCAGGAAAAAGCAGATGGTGGAATGGAAGAACAGAAAAAGAGGGGAGAATTGCTTGATGGAGAAAACAGAGAAAGCATTGAGTATGTGAAGCAGGTTCAAAGAGACTATCAAGAAATTAAGAAGTCTATCCAAGACTGGCATAACAGCTTGAAAGAAACTAAGGACAGACTATCTGAGCTGGAGGGCAGACTTAAAACATGGGAGAATGAAATGAAAAACTTCTTAAAAATAACAAAGAAACACACAGCAATAATACAAAGACAAGAAGATGATAAGAGGAGCCATAACTTAAGGATTAAGAACATAAAAGAAGAAGTAGGGACACAAACAAGTGAACTACAAAAGCTACTCACAGAAATAATCCAGGAGAATTTTCCTAATTTAGCAAAAGGTAAAGATACTCAGATGTATGAGGCATACAGGACCCCAGCTACCTACAACCCTAACAGAGAAACACCCAGGCATATAATAATAAAAATTCCAGAAATTCAATACAAGAACAGAATATTAAAAGCTGTAAGAGACAAGAAACAGACTACTTACAAGGGAACACCCATCAGAATTACAGCAGATTTCTCTTCACAAACCATCAAATCACGAAGAGCATGGGGGGAAATAATTCAAGCTTTGAAAGATAATAATCTCCAGCCAAGATTGAGATATCCTGCACAACTGTCCCTGGAAATTGATGGAAAAACGAGGTGCTTCCAGGATAAAGAGGAACTAGGGGAATTTGCAACCACCAATTCAACCCTACAGAAAGTATTGCAGGATATTCTAAAAAAAGAAAAATACAAAGAACCCAGAAATAGTGGCGGGGAGGCCACAACGAATGGAGCAGAGAACAAAATGAAGAAGACAAACTGACAGCTACTGACAGAAAAAGAGCTCAACAGAAATGAGACAGAGAAGATTGGATGATAGGAACAGCTTTTTTTGGAGAAAATGACATCTTAATAGGTGATGCTGATTTAGTACCATCTTGTTTTGAAGTCTCATCTAGCTTTTGTTCTTCTGTCTCCAATGGTCTAAACAGGTTGTATCTTATTGGATTTTGTTATGTACGATAGTATAAGCAAAAACCTTTTAAGGACAAGGAGATTATACAGAGACCATTGTTCATTTTCTGTTAGTCGATTCTAAATACTCTATAATGCTGTCATTCTCTTAAATGGTTTTACATTGTTTTGATATACTTAATGCTACAGTATATGAAGTTGTACTCAAAGACTTCAGGGAGGGAGTCAATATGGTAACTATTTTTGGGTCAGGATTATCTGGTGGTGAAACACTATTCTGCTTAAATGGTTATGTTTTGATCTGCCCTGTGTCGCTGTTATGCCCTCTTTTTTCTCAATCTCCACTCCATTATTTACTTTTTTATTTTTATCCATTTAATTAAAGGGAAAAATATAGCAGGATATAATATAGTAACCCACTTTGACTTTCTATTATCTCGATTTGAAGCCCTGTATTACTCTCACCATCTTGTTTTTGACTGAGGTTCCTCTATTCTGTTTTGCTGGATAGTATCAGGTTCGAAAGTTTAGGTATCAGCTGAGAAGATAATGAGATTCATTATAACGCCCATTCTCGTTGACTTTTATCTACTTTTGAAGACCTACAATATCTCCAATGTTTTGGTTTTGTCGGTTTTATTCTTTACGGTTTTGTTCAATTGTATAACAACTAATGATATAGGCAATTCTATTAGAAATAGCGGGAGGCATTATGGTAACAATTGTTGATCACCTTGTATTATGTTTTTATATTATCTATTATGTCCACCCTTTTGACTTGACCGATTCTGTTCTGTTATGTCACATTTGGTTTTACTCTCTTCCAAAAAAGCAATAAGAACCGTGGGAGCAATGAAACCCAAAATGTGTAATAGTCATTGTACAAAAGAGAGGAAAAGAAAGTGCTCTAAACTATATAACTGCATGTATATTTAAATGTATAAGATAGAAAATGATATCACAGAGTTTTATTGGATCATTGAACAGAACTGTTTGCAGTATCATAGTTGGAATGTCCACTCTACAAGCTTTAATTCTGTGACTTGAACAATTATTTCTAAGATGGCAATAAGTAATCCATTAACTAGTGATTGCCTACTGTGCATTTTTTTCTCCTGTAAATCTGTATAACTTGTACCCCTTCACTGTTTTTTTTTCTTTCTTTTCTTTTCTCCTTAAATAAAATAAAAAATAAAATAAAAAAATAAAAAAAAAATTCACTGGATAATAATTCCTATATCCATGCCAGAGGTGGCAAACTTATGGCATGCATGTGTTACTGTTTTAAGCTCTTGTTTTAATACTCTAATCACAGAACATTTTAGTTTGCATTTAATTATTATTAAACTTTCTTTTTTCTGGTACTGGGAATTAAACTCAGGACCTTGTGTTTGCCAGGGAAGTGCTGTGCCGCTGAGCTATATCCCTGGCCCTAATCTGCATATAAGTTGTTTGCATGCATTTATGGTCAGAGTATTTCATCTATTGCTTACATTAGAAACTCAAAACTGACAAACCTCTGCAGCTACTTCCCAGTCTGGTCGGCCATCGCTGTCCTTCAGTTCCACATACGGCTTCTCATGGACTCGGTTGAGATCTTCATGAAGACCATCCAAGAGGAAAGCTAGAAGTTCTTGGGAGTCTTGCTGCTGGAAGCCATTAAATCTGGGAGCATATTTTGCGATGGTCCACTATAAATATAAGGAGTAACAGCCATTATTTCCTACCTTGTAAAATTTGGAATATGACCCTTAATTCAACCAGAGACATCATAAGTAAATAATAGCTTTTGTATAGCATAAGTAAATCCGCTTTTGTTTCAGCAAAAAAATAAAAAAAAAATAAAACTATATAAGTAAAAGGAAGCCATTGTTCTATTTCCTCTCCTAGTAATAAACAACTTTGTTGTTTGAAATTCTTGCCTTGAGCTAAAGCTATTAGAACAAATAATAACAAATAATACTCCACCTAGAACTTAGCACGCAAAGGCTTAGATTTGTAATGAGCCACGCCATCTCTTTAGGGACCACAAATCTACAAAACTTTGCTGTGGGTCTTTTCTGGTTTCCTGGAAATGAAAGTGATTCAACCAAATCATGAAACATAACCTCTTCCACTTATATTGCAGTCCTTGTTCAACATTAGTTTGGTTAATTTTCACAATCTGGTTTCCTATTTTTCAGATTTACAAGTTATAATATAAATGTAACTCATGGAAACTGTCACAGGACCAGGTCCATCTACTCCCTGATGGAAAGCCAATGGCCAGGAGATGAGAGAGGGAGAAGAAAACCAAACTTCTTATGAAAGGGTTGGCACTCTGAGATTGAAAAGATGGGGAAACCTTCATCCTGTCCACTTTGAGTGCTTGAAAGGGCTTCTATATGGAGAGAAAGGACATGAGAGGGTGACAAGCAAGAAGACTATGTGCCCCATGGGGTCTTCATTATCCAGGATGCTTCACCCCATCACTGGGCTGGAACATTGCAATCAACCTTGACCTCTTGGGGCAAGTTCTTATAATTCTTTAAACAAACATATTACTTTCCTGAAATTTAAACATCACAACAAGTGATTTGCTTTGTGCTGGTTGACACACAGAATTAAAAGATAAGGGGGACATTACAAATTCTGATGTTATCTGAAGGTCACCAGATGTTCTAGGGTCTGTAAATCTAACAGACTAATCCACAGTTAACATCTTAATCTTAGTTATAGCTTTTCTTTATGATTTAGAATGCTGGGCAAAGGAAGACTAAGTCAAAAGATGACTCCCAACAGAGCAGCTACTTTTATAAAATCAAATTAGTGTTCAACAAATAGCATTTACAAAGTAAAGGAAAATAGAATGATGTAGCATTAAATGAACGTAAAGTAAAATACAAGATTGCCAAGTGCACCGCATACAAAGGAACAAACATTTAAAATTTTATTTTGTGAATCGCTTGTTTTTATTTAGGGTGATGCATGATTATGTGTGTGTGTGTGTGTGTGTGTGTGTGTGTGTTTGCATGTGTGTATGTTTGTGCAACAAACAAAATAGGCAGACATAAAGATTGATGGTCCATTATTTCTTCTACTAGCTCTAGTTTCATTCATCCTACACTAGCAACTTCTTGGCTGGTTTTGCTATTCTTTGTCTTACAAATATGCCTACATCAAAGCAGTAGATGAGGGTTGGTTATTATTACTAGTGAATTATTCAAGCTATTTACAGTTAGCACTGACTAAAGGGGACTGTTGCAAACACTGTTTAATAATTGGGCTATGTTTTGAGAAAATCACATAAAATTCTCCGAAAAAGTGAAACACTTATACAAAGTGAATTATTTAAGCTGCGTGCATGCCTGTAATACCATCACTGGGAAGGCTGAGGCAAGAGGATCAAGTATTTGAGACCAACCTGAGCTACATGGTGAGTTCAAAGTCAGCCTGAATTATGTAGGGAAACCCTTTCTTGATAGACAAACAGACAAACAGACAGATAGATAGATAGGTAGGTACATAGACAGACAGATAATAAAATGAAATATTAGAGGTTTTTTCTACTAAATAAATACTGACAACAGAGCCTAGCTAACTCAATAATTTTGACTCGTGTTGTTGGATCAGTTTTAAAAAATGAATTCCTTGATATCAATTTATTTATTTTAAAATTAAAATTTTTTATTCTGCTGGTCCACAGTCTCTTTCTAACATCTTCATCCAACTCTGAAGTTTTATTTCCTCCTTGAAATGTATTTCAAATATGTTTCCTTTAAGTAGGAACCAATGATGATATGATACATAGATCAAATGTTAAATGAAAACATTTTTAAGAAAAAACAAAGAATTTATTAAGCAGAAAAATTCTCAAGTAAAGGCATTAATAAAGTTCATGTAACTTGTTAAAAACACATTTCAGTTGAAAATGATATAAAGTCCAGCAAAGAAATTTTATATGCTCACATTTCTTTCCATTTTATTTCCAAGGAAAAATTGATCATCATTTACTCTAGCCTTTCTTTTTGTTAAGTAAATATAAAGAAGATTTGATAAGTAGCAGCGAAACTTGTGCTTTCAATAAAATGAGGTTTATTTTCTTCCATTCTTGGAATACACAGTCCTCAGAGAGGAGATGGAACATCAGGTGGATTTGAATAAGAAAACAGGGCACAAGCTTTGACCTAAGCCCTCAGCCACCGTGTGAATGAATTAGAGGAAACAGCTGCAGTCTCGGATCTCTCAATGAAGGGATGCAGGGATTCTGTGTAACCTGGCTTTCACATGTCTCCGATGGTCAGCCAGATTTCTTTGTTTTTCATGCATTTTCCGTGCTGGGAATGTTCCCCTGGCTTTTCATCCCTCTTCCAGACTTGTCACTCCATTTTGGGAGTACAGCAACTCTACTTGCCTGAGATAGTGACCCCAAAACAAGGTCTCCTGTCTGCCTTTTCTTTCACACTATAAACAGAGCTTCTACCTACAATCAAGCGGGTGAAGTGGCCCAGAGACAGACTGTTGGTTTAAGGAAAGTCTTTCCAGGATTTACTTGCAAATGGGAGCTGTGGTCTACACAGCCTCTAGGAGGTAAATTCTTGGAAACTCAGATCTTCTGCATCTGCATTTAATAAGAATTAGAAAGATGTGAGAATTCTGGCATGATTTGATGAAGCAGTAATCTTACTCCTCACGTGACCTTGTTACAGATGAAAGATAAGGAGTAATATCCCTTCTGTTCAAGACCAGACCTCTAATCCAGACACAAAACTTCAGGCTTTTCTCTTAGAGCCTCTTCTTTTATCACAAGACCTTTCTCTGTTCTCCGGGACTCGGTCCCAACAAAGCAATTGGAGGACTGGAGATCGAGATCCATTCTACACTGAGAATGAAAGCACAGGGATGCTTTCGAGGCTGTCAAGTTACTCTGCTGATAGACAACTCGGTGAATTTGAAGGATGGTAAATGGTTGCTGCTACTTCTTCCAAAGTACAAAGTTCCGGCCACTCCACATGCCAACAGGCAGACACCAAAAACTCTCACATGGTGTACGTCTTGGTACTCAGAAAGCACACAAAGAATGAGACTAGGTCGAAAACAACTCAGCCAACCACACAATCTGAGAGAAGGACACTTCCTGAATGAAAGGTGAAACCTTCACATGTCGGCACCTAGAAAAGGCAGCATTACAGACTCAGATAACCTCCTAAATCAATATTTTCTCCCATAATTTAGTTTGGAGACAGTGCAGAATCGATGCTGGTGTAGAATTATTATTCTAGCTTTTGGTAACATTTATGTTCTTTTCTATGTGATTTCTGGACATCATCCTTCCAAGTCTTCCTGCAGGCCTAAGTGGTTTCCAAACAGTTTAAATTATCCATTTCTGAGAGAGAGAGAGAGAGAGACAGACAGAGACAGAGACAGAGACAGAGACAGAGACAGACAGACAGACAGACAGACAGAGAAAGAGAGATAGAGGCTTAATCCTTCTCTAATTCTATGACCTGAATCTGCACTGTCAAAGTTAAATGGTGCTAATTAGTAGGACAGATTGGGAATATAAGGAGCAGGAAAAAAGAGCTTTATGCTTTATGCTTTAACTCCCTGCCCTCCTCCAACTTGTCTCTTTTCTGTTAGTAGTTTGTCTCTGAAAAGGGACTTTCAGTGTTTGTGAATTTTTCACTTTTACACTTTTCTAAATTGTAAACATAATCCAGGTTGAACTATTCTCATTCTCCATAATGCTAAAGAAAACAATTAAGCATTCTTAATATTACAGCAGCTTCTTTATATACATACTGAAATGTTATTTAGCTTAGGATAAATACCATGAAAAGATGTGCTTGTTTTCAGCTACTGCATAACAAATTACTCCAAATATAATAGCTAAAACAATGAACATTATTACTTCACCCACTTTCTGAGGATCAGGAACCTAGAAATGCTGCATCAGACTGACCTGGCTCAGGGTCCCTCACAAGATTGTAATCTGTAAACCAAGTTTTATTCTCAAAGTCTCCTACGGCTACAGGCTTCATTTCCAAGTGGGTCATACAGCTGTTAGCAGATCTCAGCTCCTCACTTAGGGGCACCTCCACAGGGCTGCGTGATTGTCAGGAAGACAGGAAGCCACACTCTTAGAGTGACAGTGCAAGAGAGAGGGGGCCGAGGCTGTTCCTGTCTCATCCTGAAAGTCCCACACCATCATTTCTGGCACATTCTCCTTGTTAGAAGCAAATCAACTAGTTCAACTCACAGTCAGGGGTGAATCCTTAAGCTTTACCTTTTGAATTTATGGACATATTCTAAAACAATCTCAGAGTGCAATTCAGTGTGCAGATTGCCTATACACTGCAAGTGTAACTCAGTGACAGAAAACAAGCCTGGAAAGCTCGAGGCCTGAGTTCAAGGGCCTAGCACTGCCAAAATAAAAAATACCCAACTCTCATCATAGTAGAAGACTTGTTTCATTGTTCTGAAACTAGAAATCCTGCCATATTCAACAACGTGGACAAACCTTGAGGCCGTAATGCTAAGTGACATTAGGTACAGAAGGACGCACTAGATGATTCCACTAAAAATTTCTGAAGAAATCAAGCTCACTGTTTGGAGCTTGATGCAGGAAATAAAATAAGAGGCTGGGAAGAGAGAAAATGAGGAGTTGTGGGTCACTGAGTTTAATGCATCTATTATCTAACAATTATGTATTACGAATAACTTCTAGAGATCTGTTGTACAACATCATGCTTAGTTAATGACACTGTACTGTACACTTAAAAGTTTGTCAAGAGAGTAGCCCTCAAATTATGTGTTCTTACTACAAAAAAATTTAACTTAATTATGTGTTTCCCAGTAAGAAGTACATGATACATACTTTGGTTTGCATATCATTTGCCCCTTAAAGTTTCGCATGGAGGAGGTTTAGTCACCACTGCAGCAATGTGAGAGGTGATAAAATCTTTAAGAAATGAGACTTTCTGAGAGATTGTTAAGTCACCGAGTGTGCTATCCATGAACAAGATTAAGGTCGTTTCTCTAGGACCATGAGTGAGGCCTCACAAGAGTGGGTTGCTATAAGAGCAAATGTGAATCCTGAGTGCTCTCTGGCTTCTGGTCTCGAGAGCATGATCTCTACCCCCACCACTGTAGTACTGCCCACCATCTGGTCTGTTATAGTTTAGATCTAGATTGTTCCCCAAAAGGCTCATGTATTCAGAGGTTGGGTTTGGGGAAGATAATTGGATCATGGAAGCACTGAGATAATTCATGCACTGATCATGAATTAATTCATGAGAAGTTTAGAGCTGAATTCTGGTGAGAAGAGCTGGGTCACCAGGGGGGAAACCTGGAAGGGGCCACCTCCCTCCCTGCCTCCTCCCATCTCTCTCTGCTTCCTGGCCACCATGATGTGAGCAGCTTTCCTCCACCAGACCCTTCTACCATACTGTTTCTGACTTTGAGCCAGCTGACTATGGAATGAATCCCTCAAAAACTGTGAACCCGAATAACCCTGTCCTTCTTTTAAGTTTAAGGGGTCAGATATTTTGTCCCCTTGATGAAAATAATTAACCCTAGGTCCTTACTGGAGCTGAACTAATGATGGTGTTATGCCCTCGAGCCTACAACACCATGAACTATATTGATTACTTTACTATATAAACTTACCAGGCCTCATATATTTCATTATAGTAATAAAAAAGACTAATACAATTCACAATAAGAAGTTACTCAAGATGATTTTTCTAATATAGCTATAGGATATATGTTACATATGTTACAACTACCAGATTATCAACTATTTTGAAAATTATTAACTGGATCTAACAGTTAAGAACTTGGCAAAAATATTTTCTCATGAAAATTCTTTTGTGAAGGAAAATTGAATAAACAATATCATAATTCTATGGCAGTGATAGCAAACCTATTAGAGCTTTCAGTGATACAAACAGTGTGCTGTAGCATAAGTACCATAGGTTCACCACTACTGGCCTATGGTATACCATCTTTTGAGAGAGATTCCTACCAATTTCATACATTAAAAGTAACAAAATCACAGTGCTAATAGACTCATTTGTTCATTCAACACTCAGTAAGTGTTAAATATGTACCAAGTGCTATCTTTGTAAGCTGTGAAGTAGATAAATTAAGTCTCACTCTTACCTAATAAATAAGTCACAAGATGTGACAGTGACAAGTAATAACTCAAAACTCATATAATTTCAGCAAGGTATAAGGAAGCATAAAGTTGTAGAAGAAAAACCTCTCAATGGGATAATATTAGAGTCAATCTGAAACAGACTGCGATGATTTAAATATGAAGTGTCACTCAAAGATCAGCGTATTTAGGGTACTAAGTTCATTAGTGGCTTAATCTGCTGTTGAAGTCATGACTAGATGGCCTATCAGGATGTGTGGCCCAGCTGGAGAAAGCAGGACACTGACAGCACACCTTAGAAAGGTGTGTATCCTGTCCCCAGCCCCTTCCTCTCTCTGCCTCTCTTCGTGCCCTCTGCTCCTTGACTGTCCTCTGTCATGCCCCCCACCATGACATTTATGTCTTGGAGCCAGCAGATATTCAGGTGAAGTCCCTGAAACTGTGACCCAAAATAAATATTTTTTTCCTTTAAATTGTGTACGCTAGATATTTTGTCCCAGCAACAAGAAAGCTGGCCAATATAAAAAACTGGGACCAAGAAGTGGGATCAAGGCTCTGTGATTACTGATCATGTGGTGCTGAAGCCTTTGAAATTTGTTTATAGGAGGAGCTTAGAGATGTGGACAAGGGAAGTCTGAGAATGCTGTAAATGGAGGTTTGTGGGATTCTGGTGTGAGTTCAAAAGACCAGAATGCTGGTAGGAATGTAAACAATATGCTCCTGAATTGTCCTAAAGAAAGAGAACTCTAGTGAGAATTATACTAGAGGCATTTTGTTCATGTCCTCAGACTTCGTGTGAGGCTGAATTTTAAAGTGGTAGGCTATTTAATGAGACAGAGGAAATTTCAAAGTTCAGACTCAGTCATCGGTCCTGCTGGCTACTTCTGGCCAGATTCAGGAGAAGCAGAAACAAACAACAGAGTTGAAAGATCTAAAAAATGTGGCCCAGAAAAGAACCTCATATGAAGTTGCGACTAAACTGAAGAAATCAGCGCTATTGAAAAGGACCAAGCCTGGTGTGGTGGTGCATGCCTGTGATCCCAGCAGTCTGCTAGATCAGGCAGGAGGATTGCCAAGTTCTAGCGAACTCCGGGAAATTTAGCAACTTACCAAAATCCCGCCTCAAAATTTTAAAGGTGAGTGGAGGGTATAGCTCAGTGCAAGGACCTTGCATATATTCCCCAGTATTTCAAAAAAGAAAAAAAAAAGTCAAGGAAAAAGATGCCTTGAGGACATCTGGAGAACTGGCCAGAACATACACATTATAGGGTCAAGAATATAAAAGTGCAAATAAACTGCTAAAATGACTTGTTTTGAAAAAAGAGCCCCAGAGTGTTTTGGTCACTAAGGGTTCAACCTTACAGGCAATTAAAAACTGCTGCAGCTATGGTCCAAGGGGGCTTGCCTCCTGCTCAAGCTGGCATCAAATCTTGGTATCATGCATGTGGTACAGGTTTTCCAAGAGTGCAGAATACAAGGGTTATAAGATCAGAAAGATCTGCATCTAGATTTTAGCAGAAGACTGGGAAACCAGGCAACACATGGTCCCTGCTGAAAGACCTGGAGAGAGCAATGCTTAAAGCTATGACAGTAAAGCCAAATTTGAAGTGGAGACCCCAAAAAGTTATACATGGCAGGAACATGGAACTTCTGCTAAGGAAGGCTTTGTGCAGCAAGTAAAGCCAGCCCACAAGGGCTCTAATCAGCAAGCCCATGGGGACAAGGATTCCAAGCCTTCTGAAGCATCTCACCACTGTGTGCCCTAGATAACACAAAGGGAGGTACAGGACCTGAAGTGTACCCCCTGCTGGGTTTTGGTCTTGTTTGGGTCTGATTCTTTCTATTCCCTAGTGGCTTTTTAGGAATGGAAATACTTATTCTAAGTCATTTTATGTTGAGATTATATTCACTGTTTTTGTTCTAGTTTGGTTGGTTGGTTGGTTTTGTCTATTTTCTGAGGTTCACAGCTAAGAGTTTCCTTCAATCTCAGAGGAGATTTTGGTTTTGGACTACTGCATAACGCTGGAATTGCTAAGACTTTGGGGACTCTTAGAAAGGAACTAAATTCATTTTGCATTATGAAATGGACATGAAATTTTGGGGACTAAGGCAGAATATTCTAATTTAAACATAAAATATTCTCCAAAAACTCATGCATTGAAGGGAGTAACCTCATCAGTGGATTAACCCATTAATGAATTCATGACCAAATGGGCTACCAGGAGGTGGATGCAGCTGGAGGAAGTAGATCACCAATATGTGCCTTTGAAGAGTATATGCTGCCTCAGTCCCTTTTCCTCTCTCTCTGACTCTTCCCACCTTTACTGTGTCCTGGATGTTACAAGGTACACAGCTTTCCTCCGCCCACACCTTCACCCTGAGGTTTCTGTCTTGGAACCAGCTGACCATGCACTGAAACCATAAGCTAAGGTAAATCTTTTGTCTTTTAAACTGTGAGTGTCAGATAGTTTGTCCCAGCAACACATTAATACCGATATAAATGAGATAGCCATGAAAAGGTTTTGGTAAAAAGTCGCAGGCAGTGGGAAAAGCATTATAAGGATTCAGAGGCAGGCAAATTTTGACCTGCTTAGTGGAGCAACAAACCCATTGTGAGCCAAAATGCGTTGGTGGTGTAGTGGTGAGCACAGCTGTCCTCCACTGTGAGTCAAAGCCAAGTCAGCCACAGCAAGGAGTAGGACACTGGGCAAGGATTTGTCCACGGATGGTTTCCAGATCACTGAAAATAGTTTGGCCTTTATTTTGAATATGGTGTGACGTCCTTGAAAAAAAAACTATGAAATTAAAATAGCTAACTTACAGTTTAAATAAATAGAAATCTTACATGAAGGATATACAGTAGGTAGGTCAATATAAAGACAAGATGACCAGGTAGGAAACTTTTGTGACAGTCCAGACCAAAAAGAGCAGTTGCTGGGATGACATGCTTGTCATGAAAGGTATGAAAAGTAGTTCAATTCAGAACATGACTCAAAGTAGGGCCAAAACACTAGCTGGTGGCTTGGATTAGACCAGTGAGGGGTAAACCTTTTAGAGCTTTCAACGATGCAAACATCCCACTGTGGCAACATGCCACAGGTGTTCAGCACCCCTGGACTAGACTATGAGAGAAAGAAAAAGGTAAAGCTAACACCTGGATTTTTGCCCTACGAATTTGAATGAACATAAGTACTATTTTTTTCATTAATGAGAAGAGTGACTTTTGAAGAAGGTGACATTCTAAAGTCGTATTTTACATATGTTAATTTCAAAATGCTAATTAGATCTCAAAATAGGAAGATGGGGTAAACAAACATACATAAGACTGTAGAACTCAAATGAAAGGTCAGTGAAGAAGATTTAAACATAAGACTCATCAGCTTTAAATGTTATTTAAAACCTTGAGACTAGATGAAGTCGCCTAGAAAGTATAGTTAAGACAAAGAAAATCTTTCCAGTATTTAGAAGGTGAGGAAAACAAGACTGACAGTAAATAAGGCCACAGAAGCTGCTCAGCATACTGGCCCCAGCCTATCAATCCTAGCTACTGTAAGACAAACAGGAGGTTCACAAATTCAAGGGTAAACAGATATTTACTGAGGCCTTATCTCAAAATAAAAAAGTAAAAGGCATGGGGATGCAGCTCAGTGACAGAGTGCTTGTTGGTCAATCCAAAAAAATAAAAATTCATGAAGGAACAAGCAGTGTATTAGAAGGAAAATGGTGAGAGCCTTGTACACCAGCAGGAGGCAAGTACAGAGAATTTGAGTAAGCACAAAGCAGATTTAGAGGAGTTGGTATCAGGGATTGGGAGAGACTGGGTCATAGAAGGATGGTATCAGGGACTTACACAGCAAGGACCTCTGGTGGAAACCAAGATAGACCAGACTGCTGTTTTGTTGATGGTATATCATAATTTGTTAAAGGCATAGAGCAATAATGTTCTTTTTCTAAATAAAATTGAGTTATGCTTAAGGTAATGATTGATTTTTACCATTAAAAAAACCCAATTTGTGAAAAACTTACAAATGGCACCCTTTTAGTTAACTAAATGCATTAACTAAACTTGGTTTAGTTAGTTAACCAAACCAACCAGGGTTTTAACATTCAAATTTTTCTCAAATATTGGTATTCAGTGTGCCACCATGTATATAATTGAACATAGGCCAATACTGTTTCTAACTCTTCTCATCTTGAATAACTAAAGACAACAATTGCATTGGGGACCACACTCACATTTGGATAACAAGGAAGAGGAGATTAAAATGAGGTCTAAACAGTCTTTGGATGGGAGGAAACAATTCAAATAAATATTAGGATAAGTTCTGGTGCCTAGAAAAGGAAAGAGAATTCCAATGTGACCCCTTTGGTCAGCACAGTAAGTGGCTGACCAACTGCTCCATGCACTAGCTGGCACTGCTCACTCTGATCAGATGACTTGGGAAAGGTCCAGGTGCCAAACACAACCACAGCCCTAAGGCCCTGCGGATTCAATGTGAAGTGACCAAAAGGTGACAGGAGGGCTTTTATCCTCTACCCCTCCTTTTGGGTACTTCTTATTAGGAGCTTACTTAGCTATCTTTTCCTATTTTATAAACATACACAAATAAACAAAATGTTAAAAGAACATAGGGAATACCTATCTGTTTTAAAAATATTTTTTCAGTTATGCCTACAGCACAACTAAACAATTTACACAAGGTGAGTTACTATTTAAAATTATTACAGAATGGTAGATATCATTGCATTAAATAAGAAATATAGTTATTCCTCATATAAACTGGGTTATAAATATAATAATAACCTAAAATGTTATTCTATCAGCATATGAAAAACATAGTCTTTTCATAGCCTATGAATTTGGGTTCTCTAAAATTTCACAACTTATATGTAGTAGCATAATTCATAAGTAATGGTCAATAGGTATCATCTAAAAATGACTTAAGATGTTCTCTTTTATATACAGTCTTTCAGCGATGGAACTAACATATCTTACTTACTAGATATTGCCAAATATGGCTTTATTTACTGAAGAAATATATTTTCTATACCCTGGAAAACAGTCAAGAAACAATTTATGCCACAGAACTTCTGTATTCTTCCTCAAAGTATTTTTGGTTAATCATGTTGATATTCCCTGGATATTAAAAATATCTTAACTGTATTTATTTTTGCCCTAATAAATTAGAGATCATAAAGGTTGACTGAATTAGTCATAGCAAAAACAAAAACGTGAATGATTTCCAGTTTTCGTTGTTCAGTATTATAGAAATCTCTATCATTGTGCTCTACCATGTTCCCCTTGGACCCAGCATCACCCTCCACTTCCACAAACACACTCTGACAATTCACCAATTCCTTCAAAATGAGCAGAAGGGCCAGAGATCTGTGAATGATAAAAGCTCAGTAAGGAATTACGATTCTGCATGTATTTTTGAAGGTATATTAAGTTTATTTTGTGCCCTATAAATCTAACTTCCATAAGCTTTTCTGGGAGAACTGCAGTATATTTTTCACATACCTTTAAAAGGTGTGTTAAAGACCTTTAAAAGGTCGTTAAAAGACCTGTTTTATCCACTTTTACTATGTCACTGAAGCACTTATTTTATCTGTCACTATTTGATTTACTAAAAATAGTAACGCCTTTTCCCTATTTTTTCCAAGTACATCCTGTGGTCCTACTAAATCCTACTAACTTAAACAATGTCTACATTCAACAATATCTCCTGGAAAAGTAGTTGATGGTATTTTTGTTTCTTACATTTTTGTTCACTGGGGCAGATACAAGGGAATATCTTTTTGTTTTCATGGTTGATTTAAAGCCTGACCATCCTCTTATGTTGGTAGTTAACAAAACTCTGTGTGTGTGTGTGTGTGTGTGTATGTGTGTGTGTGTGTGTGTGAGTGTGTGTTTACAAGTGTACCAAACACAGAAGGAAAAAAGACGTTATCTCTTCAGACTTGCTGTAGAGATAATTTGATCTAACTCCAAAATCACCCAGGAATTAAGAAGCAAAAAGGATTTTTACAGTCAAGAAGAGGAGAAAGGAAGTATACATTGCAGAAATAAACAAAGATATTTTTTTCCTGAATATGATTTCAAAGAACTCAAAAAAAAAAAATCTGTACTGTTCAGGCTTCTGGGCAACTTCATGTAAGAGAAGCACAACGACAGTGACTTGAGTAAATGAAGGTTTTCGTGTACTAGAACACTCCAAAGAGGGCAATCCAGGGCTGATGCATCAGCTTAAAGGTTTTATCAAGAAGCCAGACTTGGTGCCAGGGGTATATGACAGTGGTGGATACTTCCCTGTCATGGGTAAGGCCCTGGGTTCAATCCTCAGAATGCCAGGCTCCAACTCTGATGCCTGACCATTTTAATAAGTGCCTCTCAAACCGATGATGGCAAGATGGCTTCACCCTCTGTGTGTTTGGACCATAAATAGGTAAGAAATAGGTAAGAAAGTACAACGCAAAAACGAAAGTCAATCCTTTGATTTCTAATTATATTTCAGCCACAGGAATGTGCTCTCCACCCTGACTAGCTGGGGCTAATTTAGATTGAGTAAGATGGATCCACTCTCCAAAATAGATCTGGTAGTGAGTACAAGGGGTAAGCCTGCCAGGGAAAATATAGGGCATCTAGTTAACTTTGAATTTCAGATAAATATAAAAAAATGTAATATAAAGAAGCCTCACAAAACATACACAGTATTAGTTACATGGAAAAAATATTGTTTATCTGCAGCTAAATAAAATTAAAATCAAATTTAATTGTTTTGTCATTATTTGCTAAATCTGGCAACTCAAGGAGCTAATAATAATAAACGGGGAGCTAATATCGTCTGCTGCAGAACCCATGCAGCATCTCTCCATGTTGATCCTTTTCCTCTCCAAAAAATTTAACCTGAATGCTCACTTTGGCATTAAAATTAGAAAATTAACCTGAATATCTAACTTCAGAGACTAAGCAGTTGGTTTTATAATTGCCAACTGTGATGCTTAATTTCATGTGTCAACTTGGCTAAGCCATGGTATTTGGTTGAACAGTCTGGAAGTTGCTGTCAAGGGCTTCACTTTTTTGTTCTGGCTTGTTGTTTAGATAAGAGCAGCATATACATCGATAGACTTTGAGTAATGCAGATCACCTTCCAAAACATAGATGGGCTTTGTCCAATGAGGCAAAGGTCTTATGGGAAAATAAACTGAGGTCCTGAAAAGGAACAGTTAACTACCTCAACTGCATCTTTGGCCTTAAACTGTAGCATTAGCTCTTCCCTAGGTCTCCAGCTTGCACACAGACAGGGACCCACCAAGGCCATGAGCTTTCCTGAAAAACAGCTCCTTAAAGTACCAGCCTCTCATCCTTGCTTCACACTACACAGCCTTTGGCTCTGTTTCTCTGGAACCCTCATGTACTACCTGAGTCAAACACCAGTGAACTATTTCATTAAAGTGAAGAGGGCATGAGATATAACTCAGGGACATAGTGTCTGCCCCGGAAGCATGAGGTCGTGAGTTCAAACCCAGTACCAAAAGCAAAAAAAGAGCACTGTTCAGGTGAAGAATCTAAGCAGGCCTATAAACTGCCTGGGAAATACGGGAGCTGCTTTCCTGGACACTTTTCCATTGTGTGTGTGTGTGTGTGTGTGTGTGTGTGTGTGTGTGTGTGTTGAATTTAGACCCAGGGCTTCCTCTGTACATTTTACCAATCAGCTATACCCATGCTCCCTTTTTTCCCTAGAATAAAAATAATATTTATTTACTAGCCAGTTATTAATGTTTTTTCCACTAAATTCAAAACTTCCCTTTGAAACTTGCCTTGAAATGGCAGTTGGAAGTGAATTTAAAGACAGATTTCTTTTAAATCTGCACTCGTTTCACTTAGTCATAGATCTTTCAAAAACACTCGACTTTGAATAATCACACACATTCTAATAGCCTTTTTACTGCACCAAAATGAGGTTTACAAACTTCTCCACACAATTTCTCTGCTTCTAGGAATTAAAATATCTCAGAAGAATTCGCTGAAGAGTAAAGTTAGATGCTAAAGTGTTAGTGGTAATTGTTTAAAGCTTATAACAACGCATTCATGTGCACATATCTTCTAACAGTTTGCTAGACCTTGTGCTCAAAGAAAATATCTCTTTTCTGTAAAATAAAAGTTTCTGCCACAACACTTAAGTAATGTTTTGCTTTCCTTTAGCCCAAGAATGTGTCTGCAGTGACAGCTTTACCAACACTTTTAAGAAACTCCTCGGGTGTGGCAGGTGAGCGTGTCATCCGTAGAGGAAAAACTAAACGTTCTAAGGGTTACAAAGTACTCATTTTTTTCATTTATTACATTATGCTTTTAAAAAAAAATCTCTAGGATTTGACATAATTTTTCTTAAAATAGAAAATCAGAATTACCAATATTTCAATCAGACTATTCAGAATGCAGTCAATGATACTACAAAAAAACAGAAAATACAAAATAGGGGGGGAAAGATAAGAAAAACTGTGAAGACCAAGATTTCTCAAGTATTGTATTTCCCTTAGAAACCTTAGCATAAGAAGGAAGAGTGCTCCCTTTTGTTCTTGGAGGCCAAGTCGCCCTGGCCTGCATACAGTCAAAAGTTTCAGCCCTGTGCTGTGGTTTCCTCCCCTTGGGTCTCCCTCCTGCTGTTTACTACCAGAGACAGCATGTGCCCAGCCTGACATTCTCCCTCCGTGCCTGACTCAGGACTCAAGTTCCTGTGTAATGAATAACCTGGCCCTGGGCCACTGGAGCACAGGCTATGCCTAGCAGCGGGGAGGCTGAGGCAGGAGGATCATACATTAAATCCCAGCCCAGGAAATCTAGAGGGGCTTTTAAAATTTAAAAAATAGCAAAGAGCTAAAGATGTAGGTCAGTATGAGGACCCCGGATTCAGGGGTTCAACCCCTAGGAAGGGGTACAGGGGCTGCAATGGGCATTATGTACAAGGAACAGGACACCGCTGGGCAGAGCGCAGGACACCCACCCAATACAGCGGGCTGCACGGCCCCTCCAAACCAGTCTGCCAGGGCACCTGTTGTGGCTTTAAACGCAAAAGCCAGGAGGGTCACCTTGCTGTGAAAACTAAGGTCAACAGTGACACAAAACATGAAAAGAAAAATGTAGGAGGGACAGAAGAGTGAGCCAGACCAGCCCGGGAGCCTGGGAGTCAGGGCGCTCCCCCAACCCCAAGCACTGGCTTCCACCTCCCTCACCTCCCTGGGAGGGCTCTGAGCCTCCCTGCCAGACTCTCCCCAGGAAAAACCTTGGCACTTTTTATTTTATTGACTATCTGACAAGGTATGACAGTAGATTTGCGGCACACCGAGTGACACAAACCCATTATCTTCATACTTACAAGTTGTTCTTTCTTTTTAAGTGGTCCATTTTCTCCTTCCATCAATTAACCTCAGGGCCCTCGAAGCCGAGCCTCTGGAGAGCCCGTGCTGCTCTCTGCGTCTGAGTTCACCTGGTTTAGCATCCACTCATCAGTAAGAACTGGAGGCAGCTGTCTGTGCCTGGCTTCCTTCCCTCAGCACCGCATCCTGAAGGTTTATCCATGTTGTTGCAAACTGAAGGCTAAACAGAATTCTTTATGTATCTGTACATTTTCTCTTTTTCCTCATCCACTGGTGGATACTTTAGCTGATTCTCGGACATCGCTAAAATCTATCCCAGCTCAGACGGATGAGGTCTGGTTTCCCTGTTCTTCGGTGTTTTGGTAGCAATGGGTTAAAGAAAAATTACAGAAACAAGTAAGATGCAGTGGAAAGAGAACCGTCCTAGAGAACATAACAGGTGCATAGGCATTCTAGACATGGCAATTAGAAGCCATAGAAATTTAAGTATATAACTTTTGCTTTATTATAGTTTAGAGTAAAAAAAGAAAAAATGATGTTTAATGGGAGTGACCAGGTCTTATCTGTACGTCAGTTCATTCTTCTGTAAAATGTGATTTTCAAAAAATTTCTCACTTGGGGTAAGGATGGCTGGCTGTTGGAGGTGGTGTTCCCAGATGAAATGTCCCGTGGAAGGGTCCAGCACAACTGGGAAGCTAGAGTTTGGTAAATGGGTGGCTTCTTCCTTTTTCCTTTCTGAGAGGTTTTCTCCAGGTGTTGGAGGATGCAATAACTCATAAACTGAGTCTACACCCTCATGGGTTGTACATTCTAGAAACTGTAGATATTTGAGGAATAACGGAAATAACACATCAGAATAGTGGGTTAACCAAAGTGCTTTACATGGGCTGTTTTTTAAATTAAAATGTTTTCTCAAAAATTTATCTTTAGGCACGTGCATTTATCAGATGCCAGTCCTCTTCATGTTTGCTAATTCTATCCAAAGAAAAATACAAACCTGCTGAGAGACAATAAGACCTCAGAAATCCAGATATAGAAGGCAACAATTTTTTAATGTAATAAAATACCGATCCCCACACTAATTGTTTGAGACGAGTAATTTAGTCTTTAGACTATCATCCCAAGTCTACTGGCAAGTCTCTTGGAAATAACCAAAGAAAAACAATCAAAAAGAAAGCATCTATTTTTAGCTTTCAGTAAGCTATTTCTTGCTCTGCTGTGGCAGTTATTCCAAAATTGGTCTCAGTTTTATTTGAACTGCTCTAAGGGAAAAAAATAATAAACTTGTGAGATGTAATTTTAAATACACAGTACCAAATTCAATTGATTTTTAATATGAGTATAAGTAGGACAAACCAGGTCCAATATTTATTACCGATCACTATATTTGCAAAACAATCTGTCTAGCCCATCCTGGCCTCAACCTGCTGCTGACCCCACTTAGGCAGCCCGACACCCCCAGAAGGCAGGATGGGCTTCCTCCCCAACGCTCCCAGCCATGCTAGCCAGAGAACTGTCTGCCTAATGGAACCCTGGAACCCAGCCAGAGCGGCCGCCTGCCTGTGGTTTGGTGTTTTGTGTTTGTTTTAAGTGATCACACACATTTTGTGATTACGTGCACACACACACACACACACACACACACACACACACACGCAGAAGACAGAAGATAGCGTGGGGGTTGGGGAAGACTTACTTTATTTAGAAAAAGAAACCCAGAAAAGTCAGTTAGAGATGAAATTTTCAAATGTCACATGAGATTAACTAGATAAATTATTAAAAAGCATAAAATCACGGCAAAGAGAGAAAAAAAAGGAGAGTCAAGTATGTCAAATTTTACTGTAAGAAATTGTCAGAAATATCACCAGAAAATGTGTAAATTTAGGAATAGACACATATTTGAATTTTTTAAAGAATGTTTTCTTCCTAAAAATTGCAGAGAAATAAAAATGATTTCCTCAGAATAAATGTACAAATGCTTCAAGTTATGGTTTAAAAATGAAATCCAAAATCTATAAAGTGTATGATTTTGTTGACCGTCATATTTCTAGGCTTTTTAAAGTTTTATGAAGTTACTCTTTACACATACAGTGCATTCATGTGCACAAAATTTAATCACGTCAAAGAACTCACAGTTGCAAGCTCTGAAGCTGCCTCAAAAACATGATGTCAGTGAGCAAAGAAACCCTGCGTTCAGAGCTACTTGTTTTTAGTAAACCACAAAAAAAAAGGACTTCAGAAAAGCATAAGGCTGGCTGTCAGGAAATGAGCTTAAACAAAGGAAATGGGAGATGTCTGTTTCAGAGGATTTGAGAAAGGCTTTTACCAATGAGTGCTTTTGTTTTGCTTTTCAAGCTGTCAAGATACACGCCTTGTCTTTCACATGTACAAAGAAAGAAATACCACGTTGATAAGATAACATCTGGGACAGTACAAGAGCCATGGAGAGCTGCTCACTTGGGGTCCAGCGCTAGTCATGCTTGATCTGGGCTGAAACATTACGCTGGAAGAGAGGCGTGAACAGGCTGGGCGCTGATGTTTTTCATGATATGAAAATGGAAGCTAGGGCAACTAATCTCTAGCTAGGATTTGGCATTGGACTTTGAAAGGTCACACTGAGTCATCTGCCAGGATTCTCACACACAGACCAAATGTGCAGAGATATGAGAGCGTGCTCAAACAGGGAGCTAAAGCTGATGTTGGTAGATGGCCAGTTACAATGTTTGCTCACAGCCTCTGTCAAGTCCCATCACATTCCTGCCCCAGTTACCATACGTTGCTTTCCCTAAATCTTTCCTATATAGAAATTCTAAATTATTCATAGGAAATTAGTCTCCAGATATCAAAGAGCATAGCAGACACCCATAAAGAATCTGGGACAAGAGCTCACGTGGCTGTAGAAGGAATCAGTTCCCAACAAATGTTCAGTATGCACAAGACCAGCTAGTGCTCAGCACTTTTCTTTGTAAAAGTCAACAAGGTTCTTGTAAGAAAATTCCTAAACCACTCTTGCAAGCTTTTAGCTTGCAGTCTAATAATTTCTCACCACAATATGGTCTTGGGCATTGATAGGTTTTCCTTGGTGCAGGAGAGAAACAAAGGAAGGGGAAAAAAAAAAGAAAACCCTTTATTGCAGGCATAGGAGGACTGCAGAAGAGTGAAAGATTCTTCTGAGCCAGAGAAGTGGTGAGCTTTCATCTGGTTTGATGGGTTGGGGTTTGAAGGGGCCGGCAGAATGATGCACTGACAGCTGACTAGGGAATGCTGTCGTGTGCATGAAAAGCACGAAATTCAATTTTGGGCCTGAAAGAAAAACATAGAAGTCAACACTGGAGGGACAGGCTGTCACCCTAGGGCCCCGTATCATGTTGGGCAGGTACCACACTGAGGTTCATAGGCACAGAACCTATCATTCCCATCTTTTGGTTGTGAGGGGGCAATGACTCCTTTAGACTATTTTCTGCTGACAAGAGGCATCACGAGGGCTGTTGTAGTCACCAGGGTGATGGGTTGGGCCCATGCAGAAGCTGGTGCCAGGGACCTCAGCCAGGACAATTAGTTGTCTGGTAGTGAAAATCTACAACCTGGATTAAAGAAATCTTGAAAAAAGCTTAACTAGACAAAGAGCTATAAGCAAAACATAGCAAGTAATATGAAGGGGTCCACCTGGAGGAGCTGATAAGGGGGCCCAGCCTTAGGGAAGACCAGATGGAAAAAAAATCTTAGTGAGAGGCCTCCCTGGCTTTACAGGCAATATATTTGTCACCTATTCATCATAATACGTGACTGATTAACAAAGTAACAGTATTTTTTTCCTAGCATGGTAAAACTACCCCCTTTATATCTAACTTATGACATTATTAATATGATTATAACTTTTCTGCTGGATGTTTAAGACCAAGTTAAATTGAAACCTGTACTAATTAAAATTAACCTCTCACTGTCTGTTAAGGTTAGTTAAGTCTCCTCAGGATTCATCTTAGAACCATGCACAGAGTCTCTCGGTTCTTGACAGGGTCAGCCTTCTGGATGAGTCACGGCCACTGCTTGACCAAGTTAATTTTTGTGAAAGCTTGGGAGATTCTTTCTCTTGATGACTCTCCCTAAGCATACTATATATTATAGATCACTTTTCTCTGTGATCCTACAGTCTCCTAGATCAGAAGCCAGACACTATCAGAGTTATGGGATGTCTTTCCAGAGGTTCTCTTATATACTGGGTTTTCACTGACTTTGGAGAGCTGGAGTCAAAATATTATCTGGTCTCCTAACCTATCTATTCTTTTAGTTTTTGGTCTCCAAACCTCAGCTGCTGAGCAGTCATAAGAGAAGACTGATAACATTACAGTGTAATAAGGCAGTAAGCTTAACATTACTGCATTATCTGAATATCAGTCTCCTTAGAACATACAACAGAACCATTATTTTTTATCGACTATGGATGTCCTAGTATTTGAATTCCTGTATAATGTTAACAGTTACATATTTTATACAGAAAATTTGAAATCAAAACCATACATAATATTGTAGCATGACAATTATGACATTTTGTAACATTCTGAATTTCCATTTTGACATGAATTACCTCTTTTAGTCAATTATCCTATCTAATATATAAAAGCTTTTATCTAACTTGTTGACCTTTGGTGGGATGTACATCACATAAGTTTTTGTTAGAGGCAATGGTCAGAATCTGAAAAAAAATCTATCACCATAAATAATTCTGGTTTTACATTTTGAAAGACCTATAAATCTAGAGGCAGGAATACATTTAATCACAGCCATATGAAAATCCTGATTTTTTAAATTTGATTTTGTACCAAGAGCACCTTTTATGAAAAAAATCTTATTGTATTGCTTTTATAAAACTTAACCTTTTGATAATGACCAACGTAAAACCCAATTACAACATTTAACATAGAACGAGACTCTCCAGTCATAATACATAAACAATAATATACATTAAATTTACACAACCAATTGTATTATGATTTTGACCAGCTGGTAACTCAGTTGGAAGCATGTTTTTAGACCTACAACCCATATTAAATTTTGAATAAATGATCCAAAATGGAAAAGAAAAAAGAAAAAAAATTGCAGAGCTCAAATAAAAAACAGCTTTTTGTAGGTATGACAAAGAAACACATATAGACAATCTGTATAGATTGGACAGACAGAAAAACATACACAGACAAACACCTTACAAAATCAGTTCACTCAAATATATTTGATTATAATAACTCTTTTATTTCTGCATTTTATTTTGAGTCCCAAGTGCCATGGACAAAAATTGGCAGTTAAGTTTAGCTTGGAGTTTAGCTTTTTCTAGATCATTTTGTTTTTATTGTTCCTCTCTATTACTGAAAATACAAAAAGCCATGTCCAGGAGATCTCCTTATCGAGACTGACATCCAAGATCTGACTTCTAAAATCTGGTTCTGATGTTGGGTACCACTTGAGAGATAAAATAGGAATTAATAAGGATTACTCCTTCAGGTGACTGGGGATTTACACCAGTAAATTTGGTGATGGTCTCAGTGAGATGATTTTAAAATTCAGCAGGAATTTTATCAGCTTATTGAGACTGTTCCTGAAGTTTCTGATAATTAGTCTGTTTACCTGAAACTTTTTGGAAACCTGTTAGAATACAGTCAATCATTTGGAACATGCATCGTGAGCCATCAGCAGCGGGCGGCTCATCTCACTGGGGATCATCATTTAGAACTGCAGCTGGCACCCTCGGTTATGCAGCATCGATGTGATGTTTTTGGTCCACGACTGCTGGGGCTGGCTGACAGAACTCCAGTTTATGTTGTGGGAAAAGGGTAGAATGAGAATAACAGAGATCTTTGTGGGTCAAGTCATAGGATTGAATAGCAAAGCAAAGTTCTTTGATATAACTGTGGGGACCAGTAGCAAAGGATCCCATATGGTGAGAAATGTGAGAAATCAGAAAGGGAAAAAGGGACATGGACTCGGACCGTGGCCTGAGGACTGGCCACTTTGCAGGATAATCGAGGATGGGGCGAGTACCACTCTAAAGGTGGTTGGAGCTGAAACAGGGCAGCAGTGCAGGGCTGGAAGGCAGATGCAAGTGGGAAGAGGCACAGGATGGTAGAAGCTGGGCGGGGTCAGAGGATGATGGAGATGGGGTGGAACAAGACTGGGTAGGATGGACAGGCAAGGGCAAGGTGCAGGAGGCGCAGGATGGGGAAGGGGTGATGGAGAGGGGAAAAGAAGATGGTGATGGATGCAAATGGAGGTTGCACGGAGATACGGAGGAGGGTGATGCAGGCAGAAGGGACCTCATCTATAGGGTCAGTGGGGTCATCAGATGGAGGATTTGGTGGTGTGGAGTGGGCCAAAAGAGCTTGAGCCACCCCCATGGCTAAAGAGGGAGGGACATACCTGGACATAAGAAATCTCCATCCATTTGCCATTACGATAGCAGAAATTGTCTAGATTGCAGAGGGCGGCGCAATGGAAGGTATCCCCCTCTGGCCAGCAGTGGGCATTATCAAGCTTGTATTGTGGCCAAGCCATCAGGTAGTAAAGAGTCAGCTTTTTAGATTTGATAGTTTTTTTGGAAACTGAGTTTTCATGTGTCTTAACAGGCACCTGAGTGGTGTCTTTTGGGGGACAGAAAGGAGTGATTCCCATTGTGGCCAAATTAAAGGTGATCTGGAGGCTACAAAAGCCAAGTCACAATCCCTCAGAGAGTTATCATCCTTCTTAGGATTGTGTGAGATCCCTAACACTCGCCAGTCATCACTGAGGGAACAAGGGGGAGTCCTGAAGGATGTGGTCCCAAAGGATGGGGGGAAATCCTGTCATGAGCTCAAAGACAGGAACCCTGAAGCAAGAGGTGGCTCACCTGCGAGAACTGAGGTGGTTTGGTATTGGATGGAGACTAACAAGGGCAGCAGCAGAGATGAGACAAGAAGAAAAACAGGGCAAGAGAAAGCAGAGAGGCAGCTCATTGGTGGGGGCCGCTCAAACTGAAGGTTGCTCCCGGGAGACACTCACCCCATTGATCCAAAGTAACAGCACCAAAATGATAGGTTTCTCTGCACACAGTAGAGAAGCAAAGGCAAAAAAGAAAGAAAGAAAAGGCCTACATTACAGACACGAGAAGTCTCCAAAAGAGGGCAAGATTCTTCCGAGGCAGACAAAGAAGCTGCAGGCTTTTATTGGTTTTACAGGGGGTGGAGTTTGAAAGGGCGGACAGATGATGATTGACAGCTGACTGGGGGAATGCTGGTGTGCATGCAAAAAGTGGACAGTTCAATTTTGGGCTTGGAAGAAGAAGACAGAAGTCAGTATTAAAGGGACATGCTGTCATCCTAGGGCCCAGCACCATGTTGAGCAGGCACCATCTTGAGTTTCATATGGGTGGAACCCATCAGGTACAAGCCTGGTGGTCAAGCACTTGCCTAGCATGTGCAACGCCCTGAATTCTACCATTAGTGCTTAAGGAAGGTTAAAAAAAAATTTTATATATATATAAAATTTGGAAAGAATGATACGAATTATAAAAGCATGCTCAAGTGGAAACATTCATTCGATGGGAAACAGGAAGTTGGGGACATAATATCACTTTTCCAGAGTTCAGTGATTGCCCTTAGCAAAACTGGGAAGCACTTTATCTCCAAGACTAAGAGTTATGTTCCTGTGTGTCAGTTACCTCGGGCAGTGCCAGTTATTACAAGAGAATAATTAACATTTGTCCTGGAACTGTTCTCCCCAGGGTTCTACTCCAAAATGGAATTTCATGAACACCTTCATGCCAACCTTCACCCGTTTTCAGCCGCCCACTCACTCTCTCCTACATTATCTGCATTAAAAATGATATTCACTCATAAACACTAACGGTGGTGGAAGGAAAGCTAGTGACTAAAATGCTTCATGTGAGCTAAATAGTGGCAAGAAGCGTTAACCTTCCCAGGAAAATTAAATGGCTTGAAGTGATTTGTGAAGACAAAGGAGGGAATGTCTAATAATAGGGTTTCTGAGGAGGAAGTTTTGGCTGAAGACTTTCTTCATTTTATACTCTGTACAACCTGACTCTTCGTATGAACAAAGCCAGTTCTGAATAGACTTAACACTTCATGGAAGCACTACTTTGATGACACAGTACCTACAAGGAAGGTCACCTCCAAGAAAGGCCTAAAGAAGTGCAGAGTGATGGAGAAGCCTGAGCAGAGAAGAGGCTGTTGAGGCTGTCTGGTCGGTGTGGGGAGGGGCAGCTGTAACAGATGACAAATAGTGAAAGGGCCATTTGTGAGATCAGCCATTTGCAGAGGGAGCTGTCTTTCTCTCCACCTACCGAAGATAAGCAGTGAGGTAGCTTGCGAGGAGAACAGTATTCCAACCCGTAGAAAAGTCTGGGTCTGAACACCAGAGCCCACAATTTACTGTACAGGGAAATCTGGGAACATTACTTAATTACATTGATATGCAGTTTCCTCATTTTAAAAATATATAATTAGGGGATTAGAGATAGCTTCTAGTATATATTAGAGATTCAAAAATGGTAATATGTAAAATCATTATTTACATACATATACATTCTGTGAAAAGAGCTAACAGAGAGAGGCCTAGAGGGACCCAGAGAGGGATAAATGGTACTGGAGCCACAGGAACTGAGATTTATAACACTGTAGAGGGCTCAGTTTTTCTTTTCTTAACATTTTCTACCTAGCAACTATTTAGAAGTCCCACCATGATTATATTCCTCACCAAACTATACTTCTGACCTTCCACACAGCAATTCTCTAACTGAAGTGCACGTAGAAACTGGCTGCTCATGACCACCACCCTCAGTAATGAAACTTGGGTACTGAGATGGGCAGCCCACTGTAGGCCAGAGTTGAAGGTATGTAACTAGGAGGGTAAGTTCCAACGAGCTCCTCTCCTATCCATTCCAGGAGCATTGAGAAGCCAAGAATTGTTATGGCTTATGTCTAGCTGTCCCCCCAAAGCCTCATGCAATCATAAGTGGGGCTTTTTCAGAGGCGGCTAGATCCAGAGTGTATGGAGCTGGAACTGATTCATGGCAGATGGCTAGGTGTAAGGACACTCAGATTAAGGGTGTGAGTGCTGCCTTCCTTGAGTAGCCTGGATAAGATATAAGTGATAGAAAAAACTGTGGTCATCCCTCGCTTGCTTTACCACTTTTGCTTACCACGAATTGTTTCTCCTCTGCAATGTTTGTCTGCCATGCCACCCTGCCCTGGAGCCAGCCAACTATGAACTGAAACCTCTACAAACTGTGAGCTAAGTAAACCTTTCCTTCCTTAACTTCAGTTGTTAGGTATTTTGTCTCAGCAATGAGAAAGTAACTAAGACATTAGTGAAAAGCGGACCACACAAAATGATAAAGGCTTGGCTACATATAACCTGACAATATGCTGCAAACCAGGAAGAAAATTTCAACCAGTTTTGAACACCAGAAGTTATAGCCCATACTTGATGTACAGTTGGTAGCAGGTGTGGTAGTCCACACCTATAATACCAGCATTCTAGCTGGGTAAGGGAGGAGGATCATCAGTTTAAATCCAGACTGGGTGATGTAACAATTTAGTGAGACCTTGTCTCAAAATAAAAAATAAAGTTAGGCTGTAGTTCAGTGCAAAGGCCCTGGGGTTCAATTCAATCCCCAGTAGGGGTGGGAAGAAGAGAGGAAGTAGAAGGATATGCTAAAGATTCTCTTCATAATAAAATATAACTCAAATTTATCTGATATCTTAGAATGTATAATGTCTGTGAATTTATTTTTATTTTTCAATGAAAATTTTACAGAGAGATAAATTTCCGAGAGAAGTCTCTATTTTTAAGACATTGTTCTTCTCTTTTTTAAATATTACTATACTTCTAATAACCGAAATGAAATCAAAAATTTAAATGACATATACACAAGAGAAATGGGAAATGATCAATATTTTGATTGTCAATGACAATCAGTATCTTCGATAAGCCAGGCATTGAGGGATGCAGTTGCGAAGATAAAGACATACATCTCCCAGAATCAAAGAGAATAGAAACAATGGTCAAAGACTGAAATTACAACTTAAGTCAATGGTATAAAAATGAAAAACTGAATCAAAAAGGAGGAGCTCACTTTCAAGAAGTTTTTTTCCCCTAAAACTTATGGAATTTTTTTTTAAAAAGCCCTAAACAGATTCTTAAGCAGGGCTCATGGACTAGGAGTGGGGGTTAATGTGCCACCAGACAGGAAAGGACTTTAAGTGGCCATTAAGTGGGTACAAAAGAGAGGATTGTGCAGTCAAGCAATGAAAGAAACACGGAATAACTGGAGGATCCCATCAACAGGCAAAGAAGCAAAGGAGACAGAGGAAGTTCACAGACCATGAAGGGCCATGAAAGCCATATTTTACAGACATCAAAAGCCACAAAAAGTTTTTAGTAGAAATAGGACTTTTTAAAGATCACTCCTTTCAGGATGACTGAGGAGCTGAATGAGGGTGAGCATAACAATTTCTTGTGTGCTTGCTTCTCAGGTGACCTGCAAACTACAGAAGAATAAGCCTGCATTGCCTTGGGTCACTCTTCATGAAACTCTTCAAAGTAGGCGCTCTCTTATCTTCTTCCCATAGAAAAGGGAACCGAGGCTAACCCAAGACCAGCGCAGATTTTGAACACCAGAAGTTAGAGCCCATATCTGATGTACAGTGGGTAGCAGAAGAGCAGTTAGAAGCCTAACGCAGAAATCACTGTAGGTTAGCCGATACCATACAGGGTGTGATTAGAGAAATGGGAAAAGTCAAGAGAAACAACATGAATTCTGGTGAGTAGAAGTGAAGAGGAAGGAGACGGCTGACTCTGGGCTTGACAACTTGGATAAGCAAAGTTGCTTTAAAGTAAAAAAAAAAACGCACAGCAGAATACAAAAAGTTTGCTGTCGAACATGCCTGGGGAACTTCTGAAGGGGAAGGTCAAAGAGGAGTCCAAGAGGGAGGTCTGGAATGGAGACTGAATTTTAAACCGGTAGCAAATGGATAGTATTTGAAAGCACAGAAAGAGACAAAACGTCTAAGGTCATAGTTTTCAAATGCAGTGTGTCCAAGATTCACATGAAGAACTTCCGGTAAATGAAAACCTACGTGCCCATCTCCCTTGAAACGTCACTATTCATATCTTTCCTATCTCTAGCAAGGGGAAGGCAGTTGGCCCATTGAGCTTTGAGTTACTCTAAGATAAAGAGACAATAATAAGCATGAGTGTTATCTTAGTGAGAGCGCTTGTCCAGCATGCATGAGGCTCCAGGTTGATCCTGAGCAACACACGCGTACGTGTACACACACACATAGATGCACGCATGCACAAACACACACACATTCACGCACATACACACATACACACACACACAAGAGAATGAAGAGGCATCAAGAAAGGGCTTGATGAATTCTAACATCTTCTAAGTATATGAGGAACACGTACAAAATACACTGAAGATAAACAGCCAGGATGATAGGAGATGCCAAGAACTGTATCAGTATCCAATAACGTCAAACACTGACATCTTAGCACCTCTGTGGGCCAACTCTGTGCCTGCCTGAGGATCCCAAAGGGAACACAATACACATACAGTTATTCAGGACATCCAACTGTATTTATCAAACGAGGCATGAATTTTTGCTATATTTATTTCACTCTGCCTACAATGTATATAGATTTACATTCACTTAAACTTATAGTATAGCAAGTAATATCTGTATTAATTACAGATTTTAAAAATGATGTTTATTGGGATTCATGCATATTTCCAGACTTACGTTCAGACTACTGATAATTCAAACCCAGGCCTGTCTGATTCCAGTGGCACTCAGTAGCCTTTTAGGTACAGAATACTACTCTGTCTTTTAGTGTTGCATCATAGCCAGGAACTAGATGTTTAGGAAACTAAAAACAAAGCAGGGACACATTACTCAGAAAGGTGGAGACAGACATGTCAAGGAAGGTTATATAGGAGCTCGGCCTTGACCAAGAAGGAAATGGCCAATCACACAAGGCCAGGGTGTGTATCTCCAGCAAAACAAGTCTGTGCAGTAATAAAAAGAGAGAATGTGTGGACTCCAAGAAACTTTTGAAGCATGGGTTCATTTCTAAGAAGGAAGGAGGAAGAGCCAGAAGGAATTTCATGCCGAAGAGGATCCACTTAAATGGTGCCCATCGGGGCAGATTTGTGTAGAAACTGTGGCATTGGTGTGAAGGATGAATCAGAGGAAGGAAAGGAGGATCATGGCAGGCGGAGCAAGTGAGAGGGCATACTGTGGACTAATGGATAACAGAAAGAAGAGGGTGTGTCAGAGAGACCAGAAAGATACCATAGTGACAGCAGGTGGGAAGATCAAGAACGGGAATGTGGTGACAGAGAGAGACAGAGCAAAGGGGATGAACACCAGCTTCTGAACTGGACAACAGGACAGCGGATGGGAAATAAATGGGAGGAAAGGAGACCTACAGAGGAAGACCGAGAGTTAAATTCTGGCATTTGAATTGCCTGTGGCATTTCTAGGAAGTCCTGCTACCAAGGTGGCTAGAGACATGAGACGGGCCCTGGAACAAAGTTGTGGAACACGGCTGAGATCACACAGCACGTGAACACCAGGAGCCATGCAGGGAAGAATTTGTAACTGTCTTCTCCGACAGAATGCTGAAGCTGTATCATCCCCATTGTTTTCAATAATGGAATAACTACTAAAGAAAATAAAGAAAGTGGAGTAGGAGCTTCTATTGGAAACTCACAAGTGATTTTTATTATTCTGCCAGAGATTTTTATCAGTTTGGTGAGAAAAACCATTCGTAAGCATAAATTTCATCTACCACAAAAAAAATTATCTTATTTTTTATTCTCCAGTTTTTGTGTTTGTATCTGCCATAGCCAGTGACTTATTTTTCTCACTTTTGATGTGCAATTTGGGTTAAAGGGGGAAAGGTGAGGAAATTACATTCAAAACATATTTAATATTGTGACACTTTGAATGAGCAAAACGGTGTCTCTATCTTGTGAAGAATTCTGCTGTCAAACACAAGTTGACCCAGATGAATGGCAAGGACACCGGACTGCATGAAACAACAGGCTACCGAAACGCTGCTTTCACTTCTCTCTGGCAACAGTGCCACAGAAAAAGTCTCACATCATTTCTTCTTGGCGTGACACAAGTATATATTAAAAGATTCAGGGAGTAACATTACACAATTTTCTTACTGCTTCTAAAAGGGAATTTCCTTAACAATTATGTAATTACATGGAAACAGCCACATTGCTAGACAGGAAGGCCCATCCCAGGAAAAAGAAAAAAAATAATAATCAGTAGATTTCCGTTTGAAAATTACTACTAAGAGACTGTACTGGTAAGAAAAAGATGAATTATTCTAGCTCATGAAGACTAGCCTCTCTCCTTTCCTAGCATAAATGCTGGTCATTTTGAAGGGTTGGTTGTGGCATATAAACCAGCTGTCTATCAAGAACTGTCTTGGCCAAAAAAAGGTAAATCTTAATCATTGTTCAGCCCGTCATTGAATTATCAATGTTAAGGTTTTTAAAATTTTCTCTCACTGGATTTCTTCTCTTTTTGAGAACTATACTGTGTCACAATTATTACTGAGGACTGCAATTCCAGAGGTTATTATTTTAAGACTCTGATCAGATTCAAAGCTATTTAGTCCCCACAGTGTATTTGATTACCCCCAAAAGGCACACTTGGCAATGGTACGTTGTCTAAACTAGGCCTGCACATTCAAGGGAGAAATAAACTTGTTAAGCTGATCTTAGAGAAAGGTCTTATGTCAAGAAGGGTCAGGAAATCAAATACAAGTCCAAATTCTTTTTACTGAATAAGAAACAAAGACGAAATGATAGACCAGAAAAGAATATCTGTACTACAACCATGACCGACAGAAAACTGGATCCTTTCTATCCATATGCAAGTTAAGGGGATCGTGACTATCACACTTTTGAAAACTCAGCTTCCCAAGTACTGGGATTATAAGTGTGTACTACCACGCCCAGCTAAGAGAAGCAGTTTTGAGAGAAAATTAAAAGTCATTTTTTGTTCCTGTGATAATCACTTTAATCGTACATACAAAGGAAGAGGTGGATTAGATAATATGAATCGAAGGAGATGTCAGGCCTAAAGATAAAAGTTTCAGACTCATCAACATGGAAATGGTTTTTTAATTCCGAGTTAAGGTCAGCAAGGAATAGAGAATGGAGGGAGAAAAAGACCAAATCTAAGGTGCTGCAACATTTACCATTAAGTAGAAAGGGGAAATCTAGCAAAAGAGAACAAGGAGGAACAGAAAATGAAGAGGGAGGAAAAATCAGACAACTGTGTGGTCCCAAAAGCCATGAGAATAGTGTTTCTGGAAAAAGTAATCAAATCAGCTCACTTCTGCCAAATGAGTGGATTAATTAAATTAGATAGCATATCTTTGGATTTGACTAGGAAAAATCCTGAGATGTTGTAAATTTAATTACAAAGGGCCAGGGAATAGAGGAAAGAAAGGTGGGAGGAGGCTAATCAGTGAGGACCTACAGGTCAAAAACAACAACAGACCGCTTTACATTCTTGACTATATGTTAACTCAAACCCTGTTCTGACCCCATTAGGTGCCACAGCATCCTGTTTGCAGCCTCAGCTAATCCGGAGATAGTGATTGCTTCTCCTCCTTTAAACTGCCCACCTATCCCAGCAAGCCTCGCTCTTAGGGCGCTACCAGCCCTCTTATCAATAGCCAATACAAGTTCAAGGTCACACACTATGACTTCCTTCCCCAGATTTTCATTATGGCGGACTGTACTGAGAACATGTTCCACCTGCTACCTAACCCTTTTGCCATGACTGAGAGAACTTGTCTAGCACCAGGCCTTTCTTTTTGGCTAGCATGCATTATGGCTCAACAAATTTTAAACAAACATCTTTTAGGTTTTCTAATGAACAAAACTGGTGCAGGGTATAGGTCAGTGGCACAGCATGTGCTTAGCATGCAAAAGGCCATAGGTTCAATCCCAGCACCAAAAAAAAACAGAGGGACAGGAGTAGGTTGTTTTACACATGTTATGACTGAAATTGATCAAAGTGTAAGATTCTAAAAAAATAACATAATGAGTGTTTTCTGAGATTCATTCTGTAGAAGGGCTAGGATATAGTTTAGTTTGTTGGATGATCATAAACATCCATGCTAGGGAAGCACTGTATCATAAAAAAGGAGATTTCAGTAAATTCGGCTTGGCTACAGTGAAAATGATATTCAAAATTGTTCTAGGTAGTAAAGCTGTAATTAAACTATTAATAGTGACTCTGCCAAGGATGTAGGGGAGAGAGCTGGTTGGGCTACAGTACTAAAATGCTCAGGTACGCAGTAACATCTAATGACACCCCGTATTCTCACCTAAACAAAAACAGTGTACTTTCTAAGTCAGTACTTCAGAGCCAGTCTTCTGGGCCTCTGCTCTGTAATGAACACACTGAGTTTGAATCTTGGTGAGCACAATAGGCACAATCAGGAGGAAGGGCTAGAGAGGTTTATTGCTTGCAGCAGGTCAGGAAAGCACTGTAGATAATTGTCAAAGCAAGGTTTTCTCTTCAAAGGAAGCAAAGGTTTCGCTGAGAAAATATACACACGTGTACATATTTTTACACAGAAAACTCATCATCATATGCAGAGGTGAATCCATCCCTGAGTGCATTCAGTTTGAGGTCATAACCACATATTCAATAGGAAAGATGCCAGGCATATTATTAGCATAGGATTCACCATTATAATGAATAAACTTTTCTCCAGGTCCCCAGCAAAAAACGAGCCACAGTGACTTGGTGATTTAGGCCGGTTCTTGTAAATTTCTGTGAGGAGCTTTAGATAAAATAAAAATAACTCTGAAGGCACGATGCCAGTCTTTCAAAGGAGCAATAGCTTTTGCCCCTTGTACATATAGCAGTGTGTCCCCAAAAGTGCCTACCTCACCTAGTGGCTGAAAGTTTGGCCAGACTGGACCCCAAGCCCTCCTCTTATGCCAAGGCTAGTGTAATCAATGGACCAAATTCTTTTTAATAGTTAAGATCTCCAGCTCTGGAGATGACCAGATCTCATTAGAAGCTCATTATTAACTTGGCAACTTTCTATAGATTTAACACTTCTATGCTTCTCTTCCTTCACTGGTGAAAACTTTGTTCCACTAAAGTTACACAGAATAAAATGAGAAAGTAAACATGGTATTTAGCATAATGTATACAGTCATCACTCAGCAAAAGTAACTATTTTATTATTATTTGGGTTTATATTTCATAAGATCCATATAGGGTCATGACATAAAGACCATCATAAGGACAAAGGACAAACCCCTCGGCAAAAGCATAATTTGTGTTTTCTTCTGAGGCACTCAGAGACTTATAGTTCATTTTGGCTAAAAATTATGACTCATGAGGGTCTACAAATAGCAGGTAACTAAAAGTAGAACAGAGTTTGCTCATCATTCTATAAAACTCTGGGTCAAATCCTTCCAGCCCTGTGCAAAGGTATATTAGTCCTTTAGGCATTATCTTTCTAAACACTGGGAAAAAAAATCAATTAGCTTAAAATTCACCTAACCTGTCTCATTATGCTTCCAAACTGAGGACTCTAAGACAAGAGATTTACAGGGACATTAAGTTATACCTAGGGTCGCGTTGGATTCCAGCATAGCCTCATATGACTGAGATACCTCGAAAGTCATGACAGTTCCTCTCATGGGAAGCAAACTGTCCCCCAAGTCATGAGGATTCAACCTGAGCTACTCAACCAGGACTGAGATAATGATGGACCAGACCTAGTCCACCACAGGACCCTATGAAACTGGTCCCCATCCTTTTTCAAACAGATCCTCTCCATCAGAATGCATCTGTCTTCGTTACTTTTTACTCATTGTTGAGACAAAACACCTGGTACCCAAAATTAGGGAAGGAAAGGTTTATTTCTAACAGTTCTTGAAAGTTTCAGTTCACATTCTGTTGGCTCCACGGGATGGTGGCATGGCAGGGCCACCATTCACGGCCGATACAAACAGCAAGGCACAAAGTGGTAAGAGAGAGAAACAGACACACCTTCTTCCAGCCACATTGTATGTTGGCTCCACCCCTAGGCAGGTGAAACACTCACACCACCAATCCAAGCACTAGACAACAAACCAATCACAAATGCTAGATTTGGTAGAGTCTGTAATTGCATAAGGCTTGGGGGCCACTGACATAAACCATGACAGCTGGAGTCCTATTCCTGTATTTCTCACTTTTTCTTAGTCTAATATTTGTCAGCCAGCTCCTTGAGCTAAAGTTCTTTACCATTTTCTCTTACGTTCCAATTAAAGTCTTTTCCTATAAATCTGTGGTTTCATTTTAATGATCACTAAAAACAAGGGCCCAAACTCACCGACAGCCCTGTAACAGAGTTTAAGGAGAACAGGAATAAGATTAACATCTCCATGGAGATGCTTGTCCCGGACCCAGAAACAAGAGACTCAAGTTACTAGTGGTAGCTCAGTCTCAAAGTTCAGTTCTCCTACCACATCACTTCTCCTACAACTGCCTCTGGAGGTCATTGGTCATTTCCTGCCCTGAAATATATTGCTACAAGTGACTACGTATTATTAAAAAATAAGATTAGTGGGGTTTTTTCTAAATCTAACTAGTATTATTCCAGTTTTTCTATCAGTGAGCATGCATTTATTGATTTATGTTTGTATGTGTGTGTATATAATAAATAGATTGGGGGCCTTTTTACATACAGTGTTAGTCTGTTGTCCAAAACCTCACTAGCACCACGGTGAGCCTTTGAGCTACCAGTTGTAAAACTGCCTTACAGCACAGGGACACTCTGTCCACCCAGAACTTTACATCACAATAGACAAACTGCAGAGAGGCAGCTTTTGAAATTCCAAGGCTATGGTCAAAGTGTAGATCTCCTGAAAGGACAAAGTGTTCTGTTTCCGTAGCACAAGGGTGTGGCTTTTGTAGCTAGTAAAATAATCTGAACACAAAGACCTCCAGATCCTGCAGAGTAGTCTGCAGTGAACTGACTCAGCGGAAAGCGGTGGGAAAGGAAGCTAGCTCTTAGATTTCAGACCCTGCGCCTGCCCTGCTTAGTTCTGTGCCAGGCAACAGGAAGGAGCTTTTATCAGCTAACTCTCTCTCTCTCTCTCTCTCTCTCTCTCTCTGTCACACACACACACACACACACACACACACACACACACACACACACTACACAGAGCAGAAGACAGGACGAACAAGGGCTGGGGGAATTCCAATGGAGCCCGTGCCTGCTCCTTGCCTCCTCCACCAGCCTCAGCCCCTTCATCGCAGCAAAACCTTCCTCTGATGAGGGCCAGCCACCTTTAGCAAGCCTCTCTGAAAGAGACTGCAAAATGAAGCATCCCCAGTTAATGTCAGGTGGGCTTCTGAATATTGTGAAATAGTAATCACAGATGCTTTGACTGCCAGAGCCCACAGGAAAGCCAGGGATTGGGAAGCAAAATATTGATATATATGCAAATTAACTGGAGATTTTAAATCAATGAAAGGAGTCAATTGTGTACTTTTTTAGGTTATATAATTCTACACACACACACACACACACACACACACACACATCCTCACTATCACCAATAATTTAGGTTTCATGTACAGTGAATCTTAGAAGCTGTTATGTGATTCAAATCTTAGGATTCCTGGCAATTAATACTACAGATCTGGATGTTTCCTAATCAGTCCATGTTGACTAGAATTTTCCTCAGAATTGCTCAATGTTAATTTCACTCAAATCATTTTGCCTACAGACAACTTAGACAACGTTGTCCAAAGAGGTGGAAGCTTCTTATGCAAAAAAAAAATTATAGAGGTTCATTTCTATCACAGATCAAGGACCTATAAAATTCAAATGCCAAGAAAACATATTTAGAAAACATTTTACTAGGATGAACAGGAAACACTATATTGATTTACCTTTCCTTGAAATATCAGAAAGCTCAGTAAGAAATCAAAAGCAAATTTTTTTAAAAAATAAGAAGTTTGCCCAAAAAACCCAAATATATATATAATAAATACATATAGTAAACCTTAGGACAAACTAGTAAATAGTCTCCTATTACTTAAAATTTGATAAATTCCTTTTTGGCATTATTTAAATTTTATTTTAAAGAGGATAAAGCCAAGGAAAATAAAACAGAATAAAACCAATCAAGATAAACTAGTATAAGTGACACAGGACTCCAAAACTGTATGAAATCAGCAATAGTTACCATAATGCCTCTTGTTGCCTTCAAAATAGCTGGAGATACCTTTGGACACAGTAAAAATCGAACAGAACAGAATAGAGCAGAAACAGTAAAAACGAAACAATGAATGCAATAAAGGACTTCAAAATGAGCTAACAGTAAATCCAAAATGACTACCATGATATGTCTTGCTATCTTTTAAACAGCTGCTCATGCCATCAGATTTAACATTATCAAACAAAACAAAACAGAATAAAACCCAACCCAAGAAAACAATGAAAATGACATGGTTTCTCCTGGGGAGACCTGGTCCTCCCCCACCCCCTTCCCAGTCTGCGAAAGGTGCCGACTCATGCAGAGAGACTCTGGTGTGTCTGTCCCCCACTCCAGCAGTGGGCTGCTCCTGGAGCTGGTTTCCAGGTGGGGATCACCTCCTTGTGAGGCCCGGTTCTCCCCCACCCCCACAATCTGAGAATAAAATTTGCTAAGTTCTTGATGTTTTTAATGAAATTTTGAAAAGACACATATCTCCAAAAGACATGATGTCCTATCCCTGTGCCCAGATAACCAATTGGTTCTTTTTTAATTTCAGTTTCATTTACTGACAATGAAAATTTCAGTTTTGCTTTCTCTCACTGGATTATATGACTGTTTTAATTACATGAAAACGAAACTGCAGGAAAGGTGAGATTTCTTACAAAACCCAAGCAGCTGGAGAACATTTCCAATTGCAGTGTACTCTCCCTGAGGGTGAACACTTGTCTTTGGAAGACGGTGCTCACTCACTGAGAGGCTCTGGATATCTAGAGTGTACCCAAGGCAGTGCTCTGGGAAGACAGTGGGGAACCAGACAGACAGCCTGCTCTTGTAGGCCCTGCAGTCCAGGGGAGCTGGGCAGGCAGGCATTAAAAACATAAACAACTAAACAAACAAGCAAGTATCAAAGCGCAAGGAGACAATACAACAGAAAATGATACAAAGTGAGGTTGCTAGACATAGAAAATAAAAATATAGGCAGCAAAATTAAATTTAAATTTTAGATAAACAATGAATAATTTTAGTATAAATATTTCTCCTGAGATATTTGGGATATATATTTTTTAGAAGTTATTCATTATTCATATATATTTTTTTAAAAAATTATTCATTACCTGAAATTCAAACTAACTCGGCCTCAATACTTTCTCTGAAAACCTTTCCTGAGAGTCTTGTTAAATCAGAAGGCTGTGGAAGACCATATGAAAATATGATGTTGACAGAATGCTAGAAATCAGCGATATCAAAAGGCCTCAAACAGACAAGTGAGTGTGCCTGCTTTATAAATAACAGGTACAGAAATCACACCGAGATTTTAGGACAGTAGGAGCTGGAGTATTTTCCACCCAGCACCCAAACTGGAGCTGAGAAAAATGTACTGGAAAGAATGGGGTAATGGACCATGGAGGACCCTAGATCCTCTAATAACTCAGACTAGTTCCCCAGCAAGGTTTGCAGCTTCCTGTAAGTTCCTCATAGGAAAGGTTAAGGAGGAGGCTCTGTGAAACAAATGTGTAAACAGTGTGGGCTTCTTGGGAAGATTTTTAGGTCGTAGTTGATTTGGGTCTCTCAGGAAAGGTCCAAGGGACATAAATTTAAGTGGATCCCTTTCAAAATATAATCTCTTTTTAAAATTGCCTGAATTATTTAAAAAGGTAGGTTTTAGAGGAAGAAATGGAGCACATACTGAGCCAAATACAGAAATTTCAAAATGAGGAAAAGGACAGTTACAGAGAGGAAGTCTGGGTGATCCATCCATCCCATGCTTCAGAGCCCCCGTGGCACCAGGTGGGAGACCCCTGACAGAGCAGGGAGCCTCAGGACAGGCACAGCATGTGTGTGCTGCCCATGACACGCAAAATGCTGGGGTGAGATGGGGCTCCCAAGTATAGGCTCTAAGTTCTTGACCAAAATTTCATAAAACTACGCATCAGAATACAGTCTTTTAAAGTAGGAGACTAAAATGGTAACTGCTCTCTGTCTTACAGAAAGAATGATTCAGACACTTGAGATATAATTAATATAATTTATAAATAAACAAATTCAAATGGAATTGTTTATAACAGAAAACAACGTAAGTGACTCGTAATTGAGGTATTACTCTCTTACAGATGATTACACATCCATTAAAACTATGAGGTAGATGCATATAAACTGACTTAAGAGTTCTGGGTAGTCCACTTGTGGGTTTGTCTGGAGTTAGGGGTGAGGGTAAAGCACTTCTCAAAATCTTCAGTGCCAGAGATTCCCAGACCAGCCTGGGCCAGCTGGTAACTCCAGAAAGATCTCTAAGCTTGTCATGTGATGAAAGCAACTTTGCATATGTAATTTAAAAACAACTACGTATGCTTAGATGTATATGTATGTGCGTTCAAAGAACTGGAATTAGGGAAAAATGAGGACCATTGATGTTTCTTATTTGTGCCATCTTTATATTTTAAAAGAGTATGTCTTGCTTTCCATAGGGCAAGGAAGAAAAAGGAAAGGAACGTTTTCATACCTGTGGTCATCCCTCTCTGTTCCCCATGGCTGAAGATTGAACCCAGGGCTTCATACAGCCTAAGCAAAGGATTCATTTTGAGACAGGGTCTCACAGTTTCCCGAGTTAGCCTGAAACCTGTGATCCTCCCAATTCAGCTCTGAAGAAGACAGGATTACAGTACAGTGTCATCATGTCAGGCAGCTGGTGTATTTTCAAAGTAATTTTTAGAGTGGGTTTTTAGATTTACCACTATTCAGGCCTTCTTCAAATTAATGTTATTATCTTAGGATGTTAGCTGTTGGGAAAATATTGGACTGTACTTGGTTATATAATATATACAATGCAGTTGTATATGCAAATTGTATTTATATTTTTATATTTAATTATGAGATGACCAAAAATATGCCTTCGTATATATTTATAAAATGTACAAACATTATATATCAAGGTCCAGGACCCTCTGACAACACCCTTAACCCTTATATCACCTTCATACATATTTTTTTGCTATTAGTGAGGAGTGAATTTTCCAGGCCTTTTTCTATGTCTCCACAAGTGTGTCTGTGTGTGTATGTGTGTATGTACACGAGTGTGAGTGGCTGGGTATGTAACAGATGATAGATAAATAAATATGTAGAATTCAGAGCATAATACTCTGCAGGCTGTTCTCTTTAGGAAGTTTTCTTCACCTTTCCCTGACGCAGGTCACAAGACATTCGTGAGAAGAGTATTTCCTTATACTTGAAGGAAAGGAGCATCCCTCTTTCCGAAGACACAAGCCCCAGACAGGAGTCTGAATGAACAAGCCTTCCTAAGTGTCCCTGTTCATTATATCCAGCTCATCTCCCTCCGTCTTGTCACAGTTCTCTGTGACTTACTATTCTCCATCGATCCTACTATAAACACCAAAGTTTACCTGTATCTTTTTGGGGTCTTCATTTCCTTTTGATGACTCTGGTATCATATAAAACTTACACTAAATAAATTTGTCTACTTTTCTCTTGTTAATCTTTTTATTTTTACTGCTTTAGTGGTGCTGTGGCTGACACCCAGGGTTTCCAGTTCCTGTGATGATTAGTTTTGGTTGTCAACTTGTTGGGGTTGAGAGCCGACTAGAGAACTGGTGTGTCTGTGAGGGTGTTTCCAGAGAAGGGTGGAGGCCAGAGAACTCAACAGGGAAAACCCTACCTGATGAGAGCAGCACCATCGGACAGGCTGGATGCCAGGTGGAATGAGAAAGTTGAAAAAGAGGAAGCTTCTGGCTTGCACCTGCTCTCCCTTCTGAGCGGGTTTGGATTTTTGGCTGCTGACCCCCATGAACATCAAAGTTCAAACACAGACTCGCACTGGCGGACTTTCTGGCTGGCTTCTGCTCTTTGGCCTTAGACTAGGAGTGCATGCTGGGGATTTTCTCTTCTTGGACTGAACACAGGTTCTCCTGACTCTGCTTTTTAGTCTCTGATCATGTAACCCAATCAGATAGACAGACAGAGAGACAGATACCTATGGTTAAAAAAAGCATATGTATCTCCTAATGGCTTTATTTTTTCCAGAGAACCTTAACTTATGTTCCAAAATGTGCTACCATGACACAAAATGTTTTCAAATTTTTAATGAAACATGGCAAAAATCTGCCATATATTACACTAAGTCCTACTACTAAATTTGGGCTCAATTCCTTAGTAAACAAAGCAATAACATATTTTTTGTACAAGATCACCATGAAAAAATTACTGAGACATTAGTAAGTGTCATGAGCCATGCCTATTTGAGAATCTTTTTGAGAGGGATATCCTTAAACATAGGTTATGTGTATACAACATAAAAGTCTTTTGGTTTTGTGTTATAATTACATTTAAAACATTTTTTTAAATCCGTATTTTTGTTATGGTTGGGATCAAATCCATTGCTAATCTACTAATGTAAATAAATACAGACTATTTCAGACATTTCTTGATCATGTATTACAAAAGTTCAAATGAGCTGATTTACCAACAACCCATAATTTTATTTCTGGTATGTAGTATCCATGCCAGTAAACTTTAGCAATGATGAACATCATTTCAATGGGTTTATGCAACTGCTGGATTTCAAAAGTCTATCACTGGCATTTCATTTCACCTCTACAGAGGCAAGACACATGAGCCATGCCAGGAAGATGAGAAGCTCCTGGGAGGTTACTATAAAGTGTTCAAAAGAAAAGTTACCGTGTCTTCCGCCACACTTTAGAAACCTAACTATATATTTCCTAACATTTTAAAACCAACAATTCAATTATTTCCCAAGTCATTATCAAATGCCATTTGCTAATAAATCTGAGGGCAAAGGGCTCCCTAAATCATGTCACAAGATGTTTCTCCACAGGTTTCGACAGTTTGTTAATTACATGCATTACACAAGAGTCGTGTACATTACAGAAGGGAGGCCATCCTGCTAAGGTTCATTATTGCTATCATTACTGCTGCTGCTTTCTCAAAGACTTTCAGGAAAGGCTTGTCAAATGACTAGCTTGGCTGGAATTCAGTCATTACTTTAAAGGCACTTATTACAATCAGCCTTAATGGTTTCTATCACTAAATATAAAATAGGACTTATTAGCTATTTCCTGAGACTCTGCATGATAAGGTTAGTATTCCAGGTGGGTAAGTACTATGCTTGAGGAAATGATTCTGAAAATATTTTATCAAATACTAAAGTAATCCACCGAGAAATCTCAGAAGAGTATGTTTCATTAACAGTCTACAGAACTTATTTACTCATGTGGCATTTATCTTTTAAACCAAAGTTATGAATGAAACAAAAGGGAACAGTTGAAGACCCTAAAAAATGATTCTGATCCACTTGGTGACTCTAGTTTTAAACAGAAACAATGGGGAAACCACCTGGACCCCAAGCAAGTGCTGAGACACAACTGTACCCATATTAACGATTCAAAGGGACAGCTGGACAGAGTTTCAAGACAGTAAGAATGAATAGAAAACTGAGACCTAGGTACCCCTATGATGCAAATAGTTTTTTACAAGGCTACTTAACCATTTGAGTTTCTATAAATTGCCTATGAATTCTGTGAACTTGTAAGCCACAAAGAAAGTGTCACTGTGTTATGTCCAAAATAGAATAATAATAGGCATTTCATAAGTGCTCCACTGCAAATTGCAACCAGCTTTGAACAGGTCTGACATCCCTGGAGATGTAGGCCAGTATCCGTACCCCTTATCAAAATACCTGGGTGAGGTAGGTGTGGTGGCGCATACCTATAATTCCAATACCCTGGGACGTTGAGGCAGGAATGCATTCCAAGTATAAACCTAGCCCGGGCAATTTATCAAGACCCTGCCTTGAAATTTAAAAAAAAAAAAAAAATTAAAAAGACAGAGTGGAAATGCCCTGGGTTCAATTTGCAGAACAGGGAAAAACAAAAGAGTACATTAATGATTTCAATGGTATCTTCACAATGTAAAATACACAACTGAAAGAGAATGCTTTAATATTTAAAGTATTATCAATTTCTATAATGCAGAGATTTCATAGAATTTGTAATATTATATTACCTTTTTATCACCTCAAAGTAGATATAGATGTAATTTATTCATAGTAAATTTATTTTCTTTGAAAATTGAGTGGGTCAGTGCTGAGAAAACACAACGGCTTTCTGAGCTGGAATGTGAGACTCCTTTATTAGATCAGGGAGCATATTTCTCTCTCAGATAATTTGAACCCAGAACGACACAGAGGTTCATTCACCTGAACGTGTATATTCTAACTGCACCATGGAGTAACAGATCAGTTTCTCCAAGAGTCCTCATTTCCCCCACTGGAAGCCAAGGAAATAATGACTTTTCACTGAAGAGTGACAAACCAACCCACATTTCTGCATTGTTGAGATGCTTAACTGATAAGCATGCATAAGAGATACTTTCTGAATGGAGAATCCAATTGGAGAAAAACAGGGAAGAGAGAATAAGGGGTTCTCCTATGACGTCCCTTAACTATACCTGACATAACTGATTTTAAAAATTCCATAATCCTGACATTACTTGATAAGCAATTTTATAAAAGTAGTTTTTAAAAATCACTGAAATATATACACTAAAAAAGTTAATGGTATAAAATATGATAAAATTTAGATCCACTGAAAAGCCAGAAGCCACACTTAAAATGTGCCAAATGGCCCAAACTGGGGGCTTACAAGACACAGGCGAAGGAAGCCTGTAAGGGCAGTCAGGTGTCCACTTGCTCAGCAAGTGTCCTGACATGAAGAGAGACTTTTCCTTTGACCAGCCTGGTCGGCCCTCCTGTAGAGCCCGGAGAGAAGAAAGAAGGTTAAGAAAAAGTCCGAATTTGCAAAGTCAACTAGAAATTAAGTTTTAGGGAAATAGTTCTGTTAATGAAGATTATCCAGCTGCCTATGTCAAAATGTATTGATTCACCCCTTCCCTCCTGAAATGCTTTGTATTCTTCTCCTATAACTGTTATAGGAATTTTCTATACTGTTACAGCAATTGTTAACATGTCTGCTTGCCTATCCTATGCTGAGCTTGTAGTAGACTGACTCATTCATCTCTGTATGCCTAAAGCCTGTTACATGAAATGTTGTGAGTAAATACAGACAAAATATTAGACTATAGGCCAGGCGTGGGGGTACATGCCTATAATCTCAGCAATCAGGAAGATGAAGCAGGAGAATTATCTTGAGTTCAAGGCCAGCCTCAAGTACATAGTAAGACTCTGTCTCAAAAAAAAAAAAAAAATAGAATATAGATTCTAGATATAAAAAAGTTAAGAATAACATAGTTCATGAATCCTCAAAGATACAAACCAAATAAGTCTAATACTAAGCAATATGGAAGGAATGAAAGATATTAGAAAATCAGCAGTTTGCATCCAATGTAATAATCAGACAAGAAATGGTACTGGATGCTAAAACTAATGGGCAAAACTAGGCTGAAGAGAAGAATTTTACAGGCTCAAAATTTCCCCTCACAAAATAATTACTAACTCCAAAATATTTTTAAATGTATGGCTGGGGATGTGGCTCAGTGGTAGACTTTTTGTCTTGCATCCACAAGGCCATGGCTTCAATCCCTAGTCCACATACACTTGCTTGCAGACATACACACTCACACACACACACACACACACACACTCACAATAATAATAGTAAAATAAACATCTTTACAACAGAGAAATCTTACAGATACTAACAAGTAAAATAAACATCACCAGTAACAGGGAAAAAACTGTTACCATGTATCATACAACAGGATGTAAGGAAAATATGTAAAATTTTGTTTATAAAATGTATTGTCCAGATAAAATTATAAGGAAATATTAGATAAACCCAGAGTCATGGGTAGTTTCCAAACAGTGACCAGTAATCTTCATAAACAACCTAAGCATAAAAGTCAAGGAAGGAGGAAATTTTCCAGAATAAGTGAGATGACTAGGTACCACACAGATCCTGGATCACAACCTTGTGTCATAAAAGATGTTAGTGAGACAATTGTGCCTAACACAAGAAGCTTTTTTGGACTCTTCTTGCAATTATTCTGGAAGTGTGAAATTGATCTGAATCTAAAAGGAAAAAAACTTAAAGCACGAGTCCTTGACTATGAGTCCAGTGATCAAATGTCTTAATGGTCAAATTCATGTAAGAAATAATCTGATACATGTGTTATCATACAGTAAACACACAATAAATGAAGACTCACTAAATGCGTCACAGTGAATTATCAGGATTGTCATCATTAGTATTTAACATTCAGGTAGTGCCCACACTGCTGTACATAATATAACAAATGTAACAGCTCTTCACAGGAACTACTCTTCTAAAAAAACAAAAATTAGTATAAACATCTCCCAAATGCCATACTTATAAAGAACCAAGGTTTAGACCTCACAAAGGCAAAACTAGACACAGACTATTACATTCCCTTGTATTTCAGGGTAAAGGAGGCACAAATCCAGGTGTCTTTGTACTACCAAATTACTGCCCTGTAGTTTGAAAGGACTGACAGTGACATCCCATTTATGGTCATGGCCAATTTAGTGGTACAGAAGAGGTGTGAAATCCCATGCCATCAACATTTCATCAAAGTCGTGATGCTTATTTCTTAGGAATATTGACAACTTCCTGCACAAGCACTCTGCTCACCTGAATTTCAGTACAGCAGGGCTCAGTGGTATCAGCAAAGGCACCTGAACATACCTCTGGCTGGGGACTGCTCCAACCTTCAAAACAGGGCACCCTGACACCCCCCTCTACAGCCAAGAAGTCAAATTTCATCGCTCTTCAAAAACTCCCTTTAATCCTCTCATGTTCATTTATGCCAAAATCTACCCTTCCCTCATGCACTACTATTTTAACAAATGTTTGCTTATTAGCTTCTATCTATCAATTATTATTCAGACCACCAGATTTCAACCTACAGAACTGGTACAGATCAAACAACAGCATACAAGAGAGCTCATGCAAATTTTGAACTATTTCTGAAAATAACATTAGTTGGCAGAATGGCAGAAACTGGAGATAATCATTTATGCAAATATCACCATATCTGAGGCACTTCAGATAAAATAGGATCCCAAATGTACAATAGATACTGTGAATAGGGAAGAAACTATTCAAAAGAAAAGAGAAACTGTGATGGGGGAAAGGGGAAGGAAGGAAGGGATACGAAAAGAAATTTTATATATATATATATATATATATATATATATATATATATATGATAGCTAAGATGTTTATACTGCTAATTTCTCTTACTTAGTTCATTGAAAAAATTTGTACTAACATTGTTTGGACAATATCTCATGCTATGTTTTGTACGCTGATTAACTACTCTGAAGAAAACAATGTGCAATGTATTATAATTGTTACTGCCCTGTTATCTTGATTTGAAATTGTTTAAATTTCTTTGTTTTTAAAGTGAAAAAATATTTTTAAAATTTTATTGGTAAGTGAATAATAATAACAATAATATATTGAATGCTTACTAAGGGCAGGACAAGATTCTAAATATTTAAAATCCATTGTTTCTTGTAATAACTCCAAAATAATATATTATTTTTAATACTGTTTTACAGTGGGAATAATGTCGTCCATAGAGGTTACATAACCATTTCAAAGCTATGCTAATAAATTACAAGAAATTCGCATTTTTCCCCAGAAAGTCTGGTTTTTAGGACCCATGCTTTATAATAGGATACTTCTCTTTCTTAGTGAGCTTTTTTTTTTTCAGTGTGGTCTCTACTGCTCTGCCAGGGATCGAACTCACGACCACCTGCTTGCAAGGCAGGTGCTTATGCCACTGAGCTAAATCCCCAGCCCCTCTTAGTGAGCTTTTACAAAACATTGTTTCCACTTTCAGTGAGCTTTTTCTGTTCTAACAGGTCTGAAATTTTAACACTTCAAGTATACAAAACTCAAGATACTACAGGATATACAGAAAATTCATTCACTTAAAAAATGTATTAAGTAGGTTCAAATCACTTCAAGAATACAATATGTATTTGAAATGGAAACATAATCTGATAAGCATCAATGACACATATTGGGATTTAGATTAATGAGTAAAACATCAATAGCAATTTTATTTATAAAAAGAAGTGAAAAGCTTCACTTGCCCACATTCCCAATTCTTGCCCATGGTTACAGGATTATACCTGTCCCAATCTCTGGAGAAATATGTTGTCTTGGTTACTTTTCTCTGGTTGCTGAGAGAAAATACCTGACACCCAAAATGAAGGGAAGGAAAAGTTTGTTTAGCTTACAGGGTTTTTTGGCAGTTTCATTCCATAATCAGCTGGTTCCAAGGCTGGGTGGCGTGGCTGAGGGAAAGCCATTCACCATGGCTGCTGCAAATTCCAAAACCAGAGCAGAAGGGGAAAAAACAAAAAAGTGGCTGGAGAGCAGACCTCTTTCCTCTCTTATATTCTATGCGGGTCACCTGGCCCTGGGCGGTGCAGCACTCACACGGCCAATCCCAGCGCAAGACAAGGAACCAATCACAAACGCTAGAATCAGCCACCTTCAAAAGGTCCCACCCCTTTGCCCCCACTATGATCACTGACGTTTTGGGGGGACATGTAAATACAAACCATGACATATAACACATGTGTTTCTGAAAATATCCCCAAATGGCAAATTTACAAATATCAAAGATAGAAGCTGTAAACTTAGGACACACACACACACACACACACACACACACACACACACACGACAACTCTTTCTCTCTGAGATTTAAAACAAAAAAACTTTTGGTGCTAGAGTGTACATGCTTCACATGTGCAAGGCCCTGCGTTCAATCTTCAGTGCCAAAAAACTTAATTTTTTATAAGCATACCTATTAAATAATAAAAAAATTACAAACCATTTGATTATTATATCCTTTTTTTAAACTTCTAGTATGTTTATGTATATGAAATAAATTTAAACATTTTTGGTAAGCAGAATTCATATTCTCTGAAAGGAGATAAAAACAAACTTGAACAAACTTCAAAAATGAACTTAGTAACAAAGTGGCTCAGCTGTACTTTACTTCATGTTCCTTGTTTGGAAAAAGTCAGCTCTTTCTAAAATCTTAGCTGTGCACTGAGCCATGCTGGGGCTTTTCTTGGCTGAGTCTCTTGCTTTGTATTATCTTTTAGGAAACCACATCTGGAAAGATTGTTTTTCACTCAACATGATAACTTTTTCTGTATTCTTCTCACGCTTAACTGTCCTACAGAGAGGATTCATGGTATTAATATATGGACGAAAGAATGAATATACATTTATTCATGCTATGTTGGCTGAATATAGACTTGCTTGTCCATACTCAGGACTTTCTGATTGCATGATTTTAAAATCCTGAGTGCCTAGTTAAAAAATAAATAAATGTTCACAAAGCAAGTCTTTCCTGTGTGGCCACATTCTCAGTGTGGTCTCTACTGCTCTGCCAGCCCAGTCACTTAACTGGAAAGCTCCTTCTTTGATGATATTTAGCTCGTGACTTTGACATCAATGAGCATGAGCAACAAAAGTTTTAAACTTTTAATTACTACTTAAATCTTAATTGAATATGTGTTGCTAAGTTATGACATTCAGTAGAATAAGTACATCAAGTGTGTTTTTAACCTGTAACATTTCCAAGTTTTAATCGGGTATCAGAAGGTAACCCTAGTATTACATCAATAAACATTTGTACATAGCTATAATATAAAATAAGTGATCTAGCTTCTCAAATTAAAAAGGCCTAGATTCAACATGCCACTGTAATCGTGAGCAAATTATCACCTTAAGCTGATCTGCTTTTCTATAAAATTAACTACTAATATTACTGAAAGGACTGCATAATCATCTTTAATTTCTAAATCCAGACATAAAAGAATTAACACTGGTATGTTACAACAGCTTTCAGAAGAAAGTGAGATTTAAAAAGAATAATTCAGGCTAGTGATGAGACAGAGTTTATATCAGAATGGTAACAGCACAAATGTAGATGAAAGGAAACTTCAGATTTTTTTAGGGATAAGATGATAAAACAAGTAATTTAAGATCACTTTAAAATGGGAATTGGATTATGCTAGCACTTTTCTTAAAATTTTTTCACATTTTTATATTGTACTTAGAATAAAATTTATTTTTTATTCTGTTTCATACCAGTTTTCTAGGTGAGAGAAAATGGAAAATCTATACAATTTCTGTTCTTAAAACTGCTTGAAGCCATCAGAGAGCTACAAAGACAATGTAGATTTTGGGGGAAAGATCAAAAGAAGCTCAGAGAAATTAACCTAATCTTTGTAGCCAGCTGCAAAACTAAATTCTCTCAGGAGAAAGGTGACATTTGACAGAGTCATAAATCATTACTAAAAAAATTTTATTTACAATGTAGGAAGACAATTTGATAAAAACTAGAAAAACAAAGAGGCAAAGTTTGATTTCAAAAATAGAAGACAAAAAGGTCCACAGATATCCAGGTGATATCACCTGACAGGGGCTTCAAGCCACATATTTAAGATCTGCACATTCCTCACAAAAGAAAACACACATACACACACACACACACACACACACACACACACACACATACGGCAAAGCTAATGGAAGTTCTTCAGGCACAAGGAAACTAACCCTCGATGGCACCTTAAGATATTCAAGGAAAAGAGCAAAATAAATGTTAGATAATAGGAAGCAGGGACACGGGTCTTGGGGATCAAGAGATGGTGGGGAGGGCAAGGCAGAAGAGGAAGAAAGGATCTGAGATGGGTCATGTGCATGTGCCAGCTCCCCACGAGGAATGTGATCATCACATAACACAAACACGTAGTAGTAAAGATGCAAACTGAAAAATATTTACAAAAGAGATTCAAGACAAAACAGTACAGAAAAGATAAATATGCAAATAATAGTCATATTTTACAGGATCTTAAATGTGTAAATGTAAAAATTTAACCACAAAAGCTCGTATCACAAGGGAGGAAAAATGGGTTTAAAATGTTTTATATCTTTCTATTTTCCAGAAAGTATAACTGGTAGAAGTGGTAGTGTACATGCATGTTGTAAACATGATAACAAAATGAACAGCGAAAGAACTGATAACACTAAAGGGGAAAAGATTAAAGCAGTAACTCTAGCTGGAGATTTAGTGCAGTGGCATAAGCACCTCCCTGGCAAGTGCAAGTTGTGAGTTCAAGCCCAGGTACCGAATAATAATAATAATAATGTTTAAAAGAAAAAATATAAAATGGCCATGCCAATGGGAAAATATGATAAATTTAAACACAAATGGTAACTTTTAGTTAACTATGTAAAGACTAAATGAAACACATTCTCATTTAAGACACTATAAATAAATAGTCAATTCCTTATTTGGGTCTTTCAGCTTCATATTCTGTCATTTTCTCCCTTGGGTGCCACACCAATCTACCCACTTCTCTACTCCTTTAAGTGATTTTCCATCTCAGAGCCTCCAAACACAAACTTCTCTCTTCCTGAATCGCCCCTTCCTCTGTTTCTTTCCCAGGTCTTTATCAAAAGAAGTCAGTCCCACTGTTTTCTCCTCCTCAGCCTTTCGTTTCTCCCATAGCACTTTCCATCTAATTTGTTTTACTAACTTTTGTCTGAACGTCCTTCTAGAACTGAGCTCCACTCACTCATCATAGGACTGAGTTTGTTGTGCTCATCCGTGTAACCTTTAAAGCCAGGGGTATGACAACAATAAGCTCCCTGTCCTTGTGGCCCCACTTTCCAATGTAGGACAGACACAGCACTCATCTTTTTTGCTTACAGCTGAATCCCACACACTTGGAAGCATGAGACAGCCATTCAAATACTTCTGGAGTGAATGTTTACTCTATTTGCCAGAAACCACACCAGGTGACTTACAAAGCTGCTTGCATAACACATCCCTGTAAGAGGTAGTGTTGCCATTTCAAGGTGAGAAGATTGCCCAGTCTATTGGTTTAGGCCATTTGGCTCTGTCCATTATCTTCAAATATCACTACTACCATATGTCTTTGGACTTTCCCTTACCGTATCTGCTAGTTCCCAAAACCACTATGATTAAGATCACTGAAATCTGTAACCCTCAAAAGTTTCCAACAGGTGGTAGAAAAGCAGTACTGTAAGTCACTAGCTGGTACTTCATCTAAATCCGCGATGCTTCTCTACCTTTGGTGCAATGAGCAGAATCCATGTAAATTTCTAAGACATCACATACCTCTGAAGCATAAAGTACAGAACACAGAAAGTCAGAGGGGAAATGTCTATTCATATGGCTTTTTTTGCACTCATTGCAGATTTCCTTTGAGCCAGCTACTCTGGGACACGCACAGATCTGACAACCCAGGTCGGTCATAAATGTTAAGCCAATGCAAAACATTCCACTATGTAGAAGCAAAGGTATCTAAAATAGCCAGGGAAATTTTCAGTAGGATAGTTTATGATGTCACTACTCTTGCCACTTAAAAGTCTCATCTTCCTGGCATCCTTAGCCCCAAAAGTTTAAGTTCCAAAGAAAAGTTTTCTAAATCTGGCTGATTTAGACATGTTAAAAATCTTAGGAAGTGTTACAATATAAATTACTGGCCCTTTCCCACAGAGACTTGATTCCAAATGTGTGAAGCAAAGTCTAAGGATTTTTAAAATCTCTTGAAGCCATCCTGAAGTATAACAAATTTTGAAAAATGTCCCATAGAATACCGGTTTTTCAGTGACTCATGTATCTCGATTCATGATGGACTAAGGGAAATAAAACTAGTTTAACATCTAATACTTTTACTGAGTGGATGCCCATAATTTCTAATCACATGCTGTTTATTATTTCTGCATTAAAAAATACTGTAACAGGAAAAAATATTCATATTCTCTTTGCATGCGAAGTTGAAATGGGAAGAGTTCGTCCTCAAATATACTACTCTATATCAAACATCTTCTACACAAACTAGTTGAACCTAGATTTTCATACATTTCCACTGCTCAGTATAGTCTCACAGTGTTATTCAGCAAACATGCTCGTGAAAAAACTTTTACGAGTGTGAATTTCTGTAGTATTGGAATTATTTTAAAGTTTATTCTATTTTTTAAATTTTCAGGATTTCTTGTATGCATCCTAAAGATTTAACCAAGTGCCTCAAGCATGTATTCTACAACTGAACTGTAACCGCCATTCTATCTTAAAATTTTAGCAGTTGACTGAATTGTTAATCTGTAATTAACTTTAATAAATCTGGAGATCTTGTAAGACCACAGATTGGTAGGTTCAGCTCCAAAGTTTCACATTTCCAGGTCTGGAGGGGAGCCTGAGATTTTGCATTTCTAGAATGTTCTTAGATAACATTGATATTTCTGGTTCAGGGAAAACACTCTTGAGAACCACTGTGTTAACTCATTCCAATTCCGTCTAAAACAGGTCATACAATACATACCTGCACCAAAAGTGGACTACTACTCCAGGTAACACTTCTGGTTTAACACTGCTTTAGTTTCTTATTATAGAATCAGGGTAGAGACAGTTCAAGAAAAAAAGTAGGTTTTATGTTTCCCAAGGGTTTTCTACTCAATGTGCTTATATTCAATCCTGCCAGAATGGATAATCTCATCTATAAAACACAAGCAGAAGACATAAAAGTAAGTCCAAAAACTGGAAGTAACTGACTAGAAAATAACAGCACATATAGCTTCCTGCACACACAAATATGCACCATCATCCACAGATGTGCCCACAAATTCTGGCAACTTTCCATAAAAACATCAGCATACAGATTCTTGTTTACCATTAAATCATGAGTTACTGATAAAAATTTTGAGGCACTTTTCAAGTTCCAAATTTTTTTAATTCTACAAAATGAGATATTCTAATTTATATCTGTGCCCCCAATCCTATGATTTAAAATAGTTAGGGAAAGTATGATTATACTATGCCAAAATGGACTGACCCTTTAGAAAGGTAAGGAAATGACCTAGGTTTCAAGAGAATTCAGTATGTTTAGACTTTCTCAAGTTTGCTAAGCTCGTATTTTGTACTGTGGTAAACAATAAGAAAACAAATAAGAGCTTGTTCTATCATACCCCTATTCCAAAGGAATTTCTTCAGATATCTTTCAGAAAATATTCTAGCTATTAATAATGATCCACTAAATGTTATATCTCAGGTGTTTTGCTAAGTTTCATTTAATTCTTTGAATCTCCAATAGTAAGTATAATCTTCAGTTTTCAAATGAAGAAATTAAGGCTGAAAGCATATTAAATTCCCCAATATAAAAGTAGTTAAAGGTTGATTCAGTACTCAAATGTGAACTTTTATGGCAATTATCAATGATACCACAGGCTTCACAATATAGCTAATTCCTACTGACTAGTAAAAGGTACCATTTATTGGTTTTATGAATTGTGATTGTAGTTTGTACACATTATGTCACTCAATCCTTCCAAAGTTGTGGCAGTTTTCATTTTACCAGTAGAGCATTCCTACGTTTCCTTACTTGCTAAAAAGTCACCAAAATAACTGAGTCAGGAACGAGCTTCCTTCAAAGCTCACACTGCTGTTGACCAGTATTATTAGTTCCTCCTCCACCAGCCCTCTACTGGGTATTACTTTCCACTTGTACACATAGAATTAGATAAATAGTCTCGCTATGGTTTGTTGACACTATTATATTTGACTTTCAAATACCTTAACTTCTAATTTGTAGTTCGGCATTTTGTATTGGTTCACACGAAGGCTTTATTTAAACACCACACTATCCCACAACTCCACTATCCATATCCAGAATGTTCTGAATTTAAAACTCAAACCTCTAAAGGCCTCCATCTGTGCCTCCACAGTGATAACATATACAAGATTCTAGATGTACCAGCTAAATACTGATTTTTGTATTATTGAATTTGAGTATACTTTTTGGCATCTTTGATTTCCACTGATAAAATTAGTTTGCATAAATGATGAAACTACCAAGTAGACCCTTCAAACACTACCATGGACTCCATTCAAGGTCATTATGAATAAGTAAAACTCTTTTCCATTGTCAGACACCTCGTATAACATTTGAAGTCTATGCTTTGTTCTCTGCTCATAAGCCACTATCTACAGACTAGTCATTTTTCATTTACATATATTTATATGATTAACTACACTATTTGACTTCCAATAAGGATTTAATTCATTTTATAATGATTATTACTGAGCCTATGACATTTAAAAGTATACAACTGTTAGGCCATTTTAGAACAACTCTTGAGCATTTAAATCTCCTAAGGTGTCTGTGTTCTGTGTAATTTGGAGTTGTCTCATCCTAAGTAATTGCAAATGTAAGATTTTAGTAATTATCTTAGGTGCTGGGAATTCTAGATACCTATAGGTCTAAATATAAGCTCCAAAACAGACACACACACACACTCACATACACATACAAAGAGACAGAGAAAGAGACAAACAGAGAGATGGAGACTGGGCGGGTAGAGAGAGAGGGGGGCTGAGTTGGAGATGTGTACCTTTAAAAATCAGAAATATATATAGTATATATAAAAGTACTGCCTAAACAACTCCTCTGGGTATATTTTGAGATCCTTTATTATTAGCCTATGGTATCGGTAGCTAGAATAGGTGAAGAATGTGACACCAATTTTAAAAATCTTGTAAGTTTTATAAACTTTCATAAATAAAAACTTATGCAATGTTCATGCCATTTTTCTTTTTTCACTAAATATTAAAAATTCATGGGTTTGCTTATCAAATTACTAGGCTAGAAAGTAAAGGTCAATACAAATTTTCCAAACAGTCAATGCTGGGCTGGGGATTTAGCTCGGCAGCCTAACGGTCTGCCTGGCAAGCTCCAGGTCCTGAGTTCAACCCCAAGTACCAAAAAAAAAAAAAAAAAAAGTCAACGTAAAACTAGTTTACGTAGCAAGTAAAAAATTTAGGAAGGCAATAGTCTTTGATGTCTGATGTCTGTATCATCTGAGAAAATATGAACTATTATAAAACTAGCCCACATGATCAAAGTTGTTTTTACACAATTAAATGCATCAGCAAAAGCAGAAATATATACACACTCAAAATCAAACACTGTTACCCTAATTCCTCAAGTAGTTTATTGGTAGTTATTATCTACATTTCTATAAATATAAACATTCTAAATAATCATTACTAGTGCAAGTACATTTATATGAGAGCTCCACAGGAAGCTACTTTATTTTGTGTATAACAAGAACCAAGTTTCCAAAATTTCAAGTTGTGCCACTGGAAAACCAATAAAGCAGACAAAACTTAAACCCAAAATAAAAACCCAAAACCTGCTAACAAAGTGCATTTCTCTTGATGACTTCAGGATAAATAGCTGTTGGCTTTACAAACAGGAAATAAATACACTTACTTGCCAATATATGACTACTAGAATTAAGTTTCTCCCTACAAGAATTAAACAAAGATCTTCCCTTCTTATAAAATTTTGTTTTTATTACAATACAAACAGCACCAGTGAATCTTCGTAAAACAGCTTTGCTACTATTCTTATCTGCAGTACTGTGCCAATTCTTCCCATAATCAGGACTGCACAGGCCTAGCAATACTGTTCAGCTGGTAAACAAAAAATTAAAGCTCAGAACGCATATATGTATCTTACACTTTTTCATTCCACAGCATATCGGGTGTTGTTCTATAAAGATTTTGCTCTTCCCAAAATACTACAAAAATATATGAAAAAACACGTTTTCAGCCAGCAAATATTAACAAATGTCTTTTAGCTAGAGACTATTCATTTACTGTAATTATATCTTCTTGAGTGAATTCAATAATTGTTTTCTTTGTAAGTCCATATATGTATCTAAGCATATGTATTTATAATTAATCTATGTGCCCATATTTACTATATAAGAATCAAGCAGACTTTAGGTTATTCATATGAAAGTGCTTCTGACAACCAAACATTTCTCTATTAGCACCAAATCCCAAGAACGTTGTTTTAAAATTGTATAGGAAGATGCATAGCTATTTCTATAAAGTAAACTACACACCAAAACATGCTTTGTCAAAACTAGTCCATGCACTTGAAGATACCTCAAACATCTTATTTTTATTAAAATTAGATCAACATTTTTTTTTTTGGCTTTTTGAGACAAGGTCTCACTGTGCAGTTCAGGTGGTCTTGAGCTCACTTTGTAACCCAGGATGGTCTCAAACTTGCAAGGATCCTCCTGCCTCAGCCTCCGGAGTGCTGAAATTATGGGCATGTGCCACCATGCCCAGCTTAGACGAAGTTTTTAAAAAACTGTCTAAAGTTATAACATTAAATTATTTGATTCCAGAAAATGCTAACAACTATCCAGCCAAAACTTAAAAAAGCAAACACTTCCTCCTGTCCCAGCACAATCAATATAGATTAGCATAACTGTGTGTGTGCATATTAATCTACCTTAACATTTCCACTCACCAGCATTTTATTTTAACATACAAAGCCTTGTAGGCAATTTCTCTGCAAAGACTTCCTCCTAAAAGATACAAACACAAAAAACACTAAGACACACTCTTCAAAGTTTTATTTCATTAACTTCAGATCAAATTTCCACAACTATTTTCTGGTCAATTTACTATCTTGCTTGCCTTCCCAAAATGGTAGTACCAGAACACATGGGGTAGGAAGAAGAGACCTCTTTAAGAAGCACTGCATTTGCTCATCTTCCACAAGGAAACAGAGTTGGGCATCTGACTGTTCAACAAAACAAAGCTTTAATAGCATCCAGGAGGGCAAACAGGCAAACCAGGCTGTAGACACGCTTCCATTCGCCAAATTCAGACCAGAGAAAACCTACTTCACACAGATATAAAAGGTATCGAATTCATCTCTTCTTTTTCTGTTGCCGCAACATTTTTCTTCTTTTAATTATCATATCATGCAGTTTCTCAAGTCCTTCTTTGAGTCCATCACCTATGATTGCACAGGTGGGCTGCAAGTGCCAAGGAGTTGATGAGCTCAGTTCACCCATTGCTAACAATTTCTCGATTTCTGTGAGAGACAGTGAGTTCCTCAGATCTTGTTTATTAGCAATTATAAGAACGGGGACTCCTTGATTTTCAGATATCCTAGTTATTTTATGGAGTTCAGTTTTGGCTTCTTCCATCCTTTCAACATCAACCGAGTCCACAACAAACACTATGCCATCTGTGCATCTGGTGTACGACTTCCACAGGGGTCTTAATTTCTCTTGACCACCTACATCCCAGAAGTGAAAAGTGACTGTTTTAGAATTTCCCAAAGTTACCTTGATTTTCTCGGTGTTAAATCCTTTGGTTGGTACAGTATTTACAAATTCATTGAACTGCAACCTGTATAAGACTGTTGTTTTTCCAGCACAGTCCAAACCCAGAATAACAATGTGATAGGACTGAAAGGAAGGAAGGCTGGACAGGATAGACGTCTGGTCTGACAGTCCATTCCCCATTTCCAGGGGCAGTTTGAGGGTCCCAAACTGAAATACTTTCTTCCTACTGCTTTGGAATTTCTTTTCCTTGGTGATCCAGCTACCAGACTGCTGGGGAAGAAATGGACACGTTATTCTTGGGGAAGTAATATGCTAAAACAAGTCTTCTCTATTTTTCCTAAAAGAGCAATGAAAGGCGCCTGATAAAACTTGCTTCAGTAAACAAACCACCTGAGACAAAAACGTAAGCAGTACAAGGCAAACGCTGGAATAACTGTAACCCAAATTCTCAGATTCACTCAAATCGGTATAGGGTGTACTTTTGTATACTGCCCTCGGTCCCCAACCCTCAACGGACCTCATTCTGAAGACAACCCAGTCACCAGAATCTGGTCGAAGTCGCCGTAACCACGGAAGTCCAACCTTCCCGCAGCCTCCCTTTTTATTTTTTTCTTTTTTTTTATTTTTGGCAGAAAACTCATAAAGGTAATCTCACCTTAGAAAATCTAATACCACATGTTTAACAGCAGACTCAAGACCACTATTACACGCCCCATCCCATTTCAAAAAAAACGCTCTCACCTCCAAAAGCGGAGTCTGCGTCCCAACCAGAAAGCATTGGCAGCGTTTGCAGTGCGAGGGCAGCGCCCCACGTCCGCTCAGCTCAGACCTCCAAGCAGCTCTGGCAGTTACTGCGTTGGAAACCTTGGACTCACACTCCGGCCACGCCCACCTCTTCCGGCCCACCCATAATCTGCGATCCCATTGGTCATCCGCGCAAAAGCAGCCACGCCACCCCGCCCCCGTGGCCCCATTGGCCAGGGCAGCTGCCGCTCTCAGCTGGGCTGCACAGGGCTCTGGGCCGGTCCACAGACACCACCTGTTGCCCTTGAGTCAGGAAACCCGGCGGCCTCGGAGGGAGCGATAGGCGGCCTTGAGGTGGCGGCTGCCGAGGCTGTCAGGTCGCCCTGCGCACCTGCAGCGTGCCCCGCGGGCTTCGCGCCGCAGCCCTCACATCCGGGGCCCGCAGTGCCGCCGGCGCCGTCATTAACCCTTCGTCCGCCGGCTCGCGGGGCCGCGCCCGCCGCTCAGGCGCAAACCACCCACGCCGCGGCCGCGCCAAAAACCGCTGCCCCGCAGCAGGCTCCGCTCTGTCCATTCTCGCCGTACCTCGCTGGCCCGCGACCTCGCCCGGGCGTGACCGTCCCGTCCCCACCGCTCACCTGGGCGCTCGCCTCGTTGCCCGGTCGCGCGTCTCCCACAGCTGCTGGGACACCGGTGAGGCCCGGGCGGCGACAAGGCACAAAGCCGGCGGGCGCCGGCACCAGGCCGCGCCAACGGTGCTGCTTTCTTCCCGCCCGCCGCGGCCCCGCCCTCCCCGCGTGTGGGGCTGTGGCCGGCCAGTGGGGGGCGCGCGGGCGCCGCGTCGCCTAGCAACGACAAACAAGGTCACGTTCGAACCGCGCGGACGGCATGGAGCTGGGCGCTGCCGCCCCCCTCCCCCCTCCCCCCCCTCCCCCCTCTGCCGCCACGCGTAGCAAAATCGGTCGGCCTAGGCCGAGGGCGTCCTTGGGGGCGAAGGGCGCGTGACGTGGGGGCAGGGACTCCCGTCAGCACCGGACAGCGAGCTCCTTACATAAGAGGGTGACGTGGAGGTAGTTAAGAGCTGTCCCCAGCGGCCTGGTGCCTGGACGCGCAAACACCTGCAAACACAAGTTCATTTGCAGAAGCAAATGAACGTATCCTTACACGTGATTCTAGCTCCTTGGCCACGAGGTAGTGAGGTAAAAATATTTCACACATGACAGGAGGTTAAATGGATGTTTCTAATGATCCCAGAAAATAAGTGGTGGTGCTTGAATTGATAACCTGTCTACTAGTCATTAAATGCATAACACTTTCTATTGGATGATTCTCAATGTAATTGTGTCCTCTATCCATAAATTCACAAATATTGATTGAATAGGAGGCACAGTTCTGGGTGCTTGGAAATAGGATGGTTACCAAACAGACTGCTTTTATGAAATAGCAGTGTCTTTCTGAGCGACCAATAAGCCAAACTGTCTCATAAATTTACTTAGAAAATGTGACTGACTCTTGATAATTTCAAAGTGCTCATGAAAATACAGAGAGGTACTGATTTAAATTCTGGGGAAACATCAATGGAAAAAAAACAAGATTTTTTTTTATAATGAATGCCATATGAGATTGTAATTTGAAAGAATTTATATAGTGTACTTTTAACTAACGTATATTTTAATATGAATTGGAATTTCCCAGAGGAATTTCCGGTTTTCTCAAGATCTCTATTACAAGTGATAGTTACTGCCTTTAAGAGCAGTAGAAGAACGTGCAGACTCACCCCAATGCATAGTTTCAAAAGGATTAGTGAAATTTTGGAAATAAGAGCTAGAAATCTTACATTGCATACTTTATCAAATATTTATTGACTCTAGTATAAGCTTAAGATTGCCTTTTTAGTTATAATTCTGGAAACTCAGCCATTTACAGGAATTAGCAAAAAGATTATGAAGGACTTTTAGGGTTTATAGTAGCTTTGAAATCAGGCGGACCCTGCCAGTATTCCTTGCAAAAGTATTATTTTTTAAATCCTTTCCTGGGCTAGAAAGATAGGAAAACACTGAGAGGTTTCATCCTTGTCAAATCACTCTTACTGAATTGCACCTTAACGTTAAGCTATAAGCGTTTATCTAGAAACCCTGCGGGTCACACTCAGGAGATAATGATTTACATGTTTGAAGGGCAGAGGGAAGGAGGGAGAGAGAAGAAGGAGAGGAAGGGAAAGAAGGAGAGAGGAAGAAAAATAGACTATAAAGATCATCTATTGAGAAAAAGCTTCAAACATTTGGTCTCTCCCTTTTTACAGAGAAAATGTTCAGTGTGTCTGCCTATTGCATAAGCAGTAATAAATACATGAAAACAAGCGCCTAATGCATTGTGTAAAAAGTGATTAAGTTTATGGAACCCACTTCACTTTGCTGCATAAGCTCCCTATCAAAAGCCCTTTGAGATATTTTATTTAGATATTATGCCAGGAAAACGTTCCCTTTAGGATGCAGCTCAGAACCAGTGCAATGCTATATCCTGGGGTCCCTCAGGAAATTTCTAGGGATTCTGTGCAATAGTTTAATTTTTGTGAGGGAAACACAGTGACATCTATTGGACCATGTTAGAAACTACAACTGTTTGTACATTATCTACTTAATAAAGGAAACTGTAGGCTATGCCTTTTAGCTTGAGATGCTGTGAAAAAGTTTCATAGACACTGGGAGTTCTGTGAACCTGTATCTTTAATAATCATTTTCCAAATAATGAGGTTTTACTTGGAAGCTCTTGTAAATATGTAGGTTTCCGGGTTCCACATCAGACCTCCCAAATCACGATCATCAAAAGGGCCAGTAATTGCATTTCAAACAAATATTACAGGTAATTAATGATTAGACATTTTGAGCAAATACTATCTTTAAGAAACACATAAGACTTCTCCCTTTAAGCACCTAATTGACTTTGTTTTTATTTTTAATTAAATGTCAAACCCAGATCAAATCTAATGTCTGTAATATTCTTCCATAAGCCAGTTTTCTGCTATAATATTGAACATAAACATAGAAACTGGTATGTCCTCCTTTTGCCTCTCTCTGTTGAGTTTTTCTTTTCAAACATACTTCACTTTACTTGTTTCAAAGAATACATATTGGAATTTCCCAAACTGAAAATAGAGTAAGTAGAATGGTCTCTACCTGAAGCAAGCAGTCCAGCAGAGCTGTTAACACACACGTGTACATAATTGCTATAATGTGCAGTGGGGTTTATGAATTATAATTAGTATCAAGCCTATCTTTCATCAAACTTTACCTGACAATGGACAGGGTAGTTTAACAGACAAGTGTCATTTTTTTGTTGTTATTTAAAGAGAAGAAACAAAAACAGCAGTAAAAGGGTACAAGTAGTACAGAATTTCAAGAAAAAAAATATACAGTAAGAAATCACTAGTTAATAGATTACATATTGTCATCTTAGAAACAGTTGTCCAAATTACAAAATTAAAGCATACAAAGTGGACATTCATACAAAGAGATTGCAGACAGTTCTGTTCAATGATCCAACAAAAACTCAGTAATATGTTTATCCTACACACTTAAATATATATGCAGTTATACCCTTTAGGCAACTTTCTTTTCCTCTCTTTTTTACAATAACAATTACACTTTTTGGGTTTTATTACTCCTATAGTTCTTATTACTTTTTTTGAAGAGAATAAAACCAAATGTGACAAAACAAAACAGAGTCAGTTAGAAGGATGGACATAGTATATGATGCAAAAATAGAATAGCAGGTGATCAAAAATTATTACCATTATGCCTCTTGCTATACAAGTGTCATTTTTAAGGTTGGGATTAAGAGAACATCATCAGACAAGGTGAGAGGTCAGAATTGAAGGTAGAGGCATGAGCTGGCAAAGCACAGAGGCACAGTTTTCTGAGATGTTCAAGCAAATTCGAAAGACATTATGATTTCCCATGGGAAAAAAGAATGTGCAGAAATGGAGAATCTCAATACAGTACAAAAATGAATGCATCTTATGTCTGAAGGAATGTGTCAATATCATTCAGAAAGTTTTGTTGAAGTCCTATTCCTAATTGTCTCTTGAACAGTCCTCCTAAATGACCAAGTTGTTTCAAACTTATTTATTACGAATATATTTATCCCTTTGGCTCTGCCACAACTAAATATGATAAATGAGTAGTTTATAAACAACTAGGGGCTGAGGATTTAGCTCAGCGGCATAAGCGCCTGCCTTGCAAGCAGGCAGTCGTGAGTTCAATCCCTGGTACCAATAAAAACGAAAAAGACAATAAATAAATAAATAAACAACCAAAACATATTTCTAAGCATATTAAAGGTTGGGCACAGATCAAGGCACAGACAGATTCAGTGTCTAGTGAGGATCTCACAGTCAACACACTACTTATATAGTGGAAGGGGAATATACTTTGGGCATTAGGACTTTAACAGAAGAACCTCAGAACATTCAATCCATTACATGATACCATTATCAGCCCTGCTAAAACATGATGTAGGAGTTAAGTTTCATTGTATTAACTTGATTGGTCTGGGAGCCACCTGAGAAATTGGTGAGGCACATTTCTCTATGTGTCTGGGTAGTTCATGAAAGCACAGCCTTGGATACTGTGTCTGATCCCTGGCCTCTTCCTGGCCAAGGATCTGCTTCTCAGCAGCCATGAACTAAGCATCTTCGCTGTGCCATGCACTTCTACCATCAGTCAACCATGGGCTGAATCCCTGGGAAATGTGAGCTAAATTTAGCCTCATCTTTAAATTGTGGGTAATTGAGTGTTGTACCTCTACAAGGGGAAAACTAACATACTGTATAAGGTTACTCTCAGTCCCTATTTTGGTTGAAGCTAATTTAGTCATCCTAAATAGAAATCTCACAGCCAGTTAAAAATTTCTCTTATGCACACTAATAATTAGCCATCAATCTCCTTTTAATCCACTTTTCTCTTTTCATTCTCATTTTCACTATATATAATCTGTTTGTTTTAATCTCTCACTTCAACTAGTTAATTTTCCTGCTAAGTGACCTTTTAGCTAGTAAGCAAGAGACCAGAGATTTGTCCCGTTTGTGTGGTTCCAGAGTGTTTTATCCAACTGAACTCCAGGAGTTGATCCATCACAGTACAAAGCCAGGGTACAATTTTTGACAAAACTTTAGAAGGAGAATGTTAGAAGGAAAGCACAATCCAAAATTCCCTTAGAATTACTCCTAGATAGATCCCCTACCCGTGAGTCCAAGGACACTCTATGAACTCCTTTTATGGGCAGATCCAAGGACTATCTCCACTGGCTTCCAAGCCGCAGGACAATGTCTTTTCCTCCAGGAGGGCCTTCATGTGCCTCTCCGTGCCTGAGTCCAGCTGCACTTTTCAAAAGGCCCAGTGAGAGAACAGCTTCATGCCACACATACACAGTATACTTTCTATGTTCCTGTGTCTTGGCTTTATATCTGTCTCCTGGGATGGTTAACAATGAGAAAATCCAGGCTAACAGGGCCTCAGCAGGGCTGCACATCAGAACAGATGAGCCTTGATTCTTTCCAGTTTTAACCAAAAATTGTGGGTTATATTTTATTTCAGCATTCTCCTCTGCCCAGGCCTTTTGACATTTCTGTCTTCTTTCATGAACATTTTAATCCTTTCTGTCACAAGTTTTCGTGTCATCTTGGTGGTATGCTCTAAAGCTTAGTGCTTAGGTCTCCACCTCTACTTTTCCCTGTAGGTAATTTCATCCACTGCCTGAGGTTTAAGTCCAGGGATTTAGACCACCTATATTAAATTTGTCTCCAGTCTGGACTTCATGCCCAAGTTCTACAACTGTCTGGCAAATAAGCATCTCAGCTGCTAAGCCTACTGCTCAGGCTCCTCGCTAGTTCCCATCACTTTTACTGGCAGCCTAGCTTACCCATTTCTTAGAGCAGTAGCCTAGGCTTAAACTCATACATCACAATAATCCATCAGCAAAGCCAATCAAACACGTAAGTTCAAACTGACCGCCTCACCCTACCATACTGCCGTCCCTCTAGTTCACGCCCATCGTGGGCTTCGTCACCCATGTACTCTCTCTGCCTCTTGCCCAGGTATAAATGCCATGCCTCAGAGAGGCCTTCCCCTAATACCTTATTCAAAATGTCTATCTGCCTTCTGCACCATCACCATTTCTTACTGGTTTTTTCCCCCCTAAGCTTTTTGTTTTGGCTTTTTGTTTTTGTTTCTAGCACTTTCACTAGCTGGCATGACTTGTATTTGTTTATTGTGTGCCCTCACAAGCTCTTCTTTGCTACTGGTGAGTCTCAGAAAGTAGAGTAGCATCAATCTTGTGTGTTACTCTATCCTTAGTGCATACAGCAGTGCCTGCCCCATAGTATAAGCTTGGTGAATTATTCAGGGAATGTTTGATATCCTAAGAATACCATTCAAACAAACTAGAGATCTCCACAAAAACATGTAATAGTTTTAAAGGTACAATTCCATATAGCAAAAATGAAAAACAAGTTATTGTATCTCTTTATTCTTAAACAGGCAACAGTTCTGTAAAGAAGGCTTTAAATCCGCCATTATTACAAAATAGAATAAACTTGTCCATGTAAAACATCTGCATTAAGTTTAAGAATTATTTCACTACTCCAAGAATAATCTTCAGGTGCTTGCAGTGTTTTTATAACTGATGGGTCATTCAAGTTGTCTTCTTAATCTGAAGATCAGGAGGCCCCCCAAACCGGACCACACCTTGATTATTCCTGAGGCAGAAACTAATTATAATTTTGAGAAACATAATTTTCATCTACCTTCAAACCATTAGGGTTTCAAATCTTTTAACTCAAGTTATACTCACATTTTTCCATTTGGACATTTCTTATTTTGGCTCAGGATTGATTGATTGATTGATTGAAGGTGGTCATTCCGTAGTGAGAAGGGCAGGGCAACTATTAGATTGTATATAATTAACATTATCATATTGTAACCCTTGAACCATAAATGAAAAAGAAAATTACCATGAATGGAGAATAGATAGAAATCTCCTTTTTAAAGTCCACTGAAGGTATCCTTTGTATATTTATCTGTCTAAATAAAGCAAGATGACTTGTAGTTAATGTTACAGGTTCATGTGTGCATGATATAAAATATGCAGCAATCCTTCTTTAAATGATTGTTTAGAATAACCACATTTCTAATGAATTTTTTTAAAGGCTGCTGAGCATTAGTGGTACATGCTGGTAATTCCAGCTACTGGAGAGGCTAAGGCAGAAGAGCCTGGCCATTTTGCTGGTACCCTGTCTCAAAAACTAAAACAGGATGGGATGTAACTCAGTGCAAAAGCCTTAGGTTCAATCTCCAGTACAAAAAAAAAAAAATTAAGATCATGCAAATGAGTAACGATGGGTTGGGCCTGCACTAACTTTTAGATGTACTAGTCATTTGCCAATAGTTATTATGATGACTTCCCAAGGAACATCAGAAGGAAATTACTCAATTAAATGTTAATGAAAGGAAACCCACAAACTGGGAAAAAAATCTTAGTGAAATGTCCCTCAGACAAAGGACTTCTGTCTAAAACATATAAAGAATTTTTTAAAAAATCAGACCCCCAAAATTCAAAGATCCAATCCAAAAATGGACATCTGAGATGAATACACACTTCTCAGATGAAGAAATACAAATGGCAAATAAATACATGAAAATATGTTTATCCTCATTACTCATTAGAGAAATGCAAATTAAAACCACACTGAGATTCCATCTCACTCCTGAAAGAATGGCCAGGATCAAGAAAACTACTAGCAACAAATGCTGAAGAGGCTGTGGGGAAAAAGGAACTCTCCTGCAATGTTGGTGGGAGTGTAGACTGTACAACCATTGTGGAGGTCAGACTGGAGATTTCTCAGAAAGCTGTGATTGGAAGTCCCATTTGTTCCAGCTATTCCACTTCTAGGCATATTCCCAGAAGGACTAAAAACATCATACCACAGTGATAAATGTGCACCCATGTTTATAGCAGCACAATTTGTAATAGCGAGATCTTGGAAACAACCTAAGTGTCCATCAACTGAGGAATGGATAAAAAAGCTGTGGTACTTTTGTACAATGGAGTACTACTCAGCTATAAAGAGTGACCACATTGAGATATTTATAAATAAATGGATGCAACTTGAGACCATACTCATAAGCGAAATAAATCAAACTCACATGTATAAATACTGAATAGTTTCCCTAGTGTAAGAAATGGTAAGAATACATAAAAGTATGTGGTAATCATGATTCCCCATTATATTGCTTTGAAGACTTATAATGTTTTCATTCATTAGTTGGAATGGTTTTATTCTGGGTTGATTTTATTGTCTGTGATAGTATGAACAGCTATTTTGAAGAAAACAAGACATTATAATAGTTAGTGCTAATTTAATATCATCTTATTTTGAAGTCCCACCAGGCTTTTGTTCTTCTGTCTCCATCTGTTTTATCACGTTGTATCTTTTTGGATTTTATTATATGTGATAGTATAAACAAAAATTTTTATAGACAAGGAGGTAATATAGAAACCATTGTTCATTTTCTGTTAGTTGGTTCTGAATACCCCGTAATACTTTCATCCTCTTGAATGGTTTCACACTGTCTTGTTATGTTTGATACTATAGTATATGAAGGTATATTCAAATATTTCAAAGAAAGAGACACTATGGTAGCTACTATTGTGTTGTGTTGTCTTGTGGTGAAACACTGCTATTTAAATTGTTCTGTTCTGACCTGTGTTGTTATGTCCTCTTTTATCTTAATCTTTTTTAAATAAAAAAATGTTAATGAAAGGAATGTAGTTCTTACTAACAGTAACAGATCAATTTTTGGTGATGTTTTAAAAACTAGTGACCATCTTTTCTTCTGTGTCTTGGTTACCTTTCTCTCAGTGCTGGGGCAAACACCAGACACCCAAAATGAAGGAAGGAAAGAGATTGAGTAGAAATGTTGTACTCAATCTAGAGCAGTGTAGGATATCAAAAGAGAGGAAGCGACTAGATAAGAGTTTAATGTGGGCACGGAGAGAGTCACCACAAAGAAGGCTGTGGTGGCTCTCAGCAGATGAAGGGTGGGTGCTGCCTTAGATAGGTTTTGACAGGGTAAGGGCTTTGGGGACTGATGTATGCTAATTTATTTTGTGAGAGTGAAGGGGATTGGGTAAATCTTTACAAGCATGAGCTTTGGCGAAGACTTTTGGGAGGAAAAAGCCACAAGGGCTTCTGGGAAGAAGGACCTAAGCACCACGAGGATTCAGCATTGCACTGCTGTCATGATGACTAGGCAAATCCCAGGCAGGGCACTATCAGAAAGGTTTATTTAGCTCACTGTTTGTAGAGATTTCAGTCCATAGTCAGCTAGCTCCAAGGCAGGGAAGCATGGCACAGAGGCAGCACTTCAAGCAGCAGCCAGAGCAAAAGGTGGGGAAAACAAGCCTCTTTTTCTCCCTTATATTATACACAGGCCACCCACACATCCTAGTGTAGCACTCCCAAAATCTCTGTGCCCTCCTCTTGCACAGGATGAGGATATTTACAAAGACTCTGGCTCCCTGCTGTGTCTCAGTTAAAACTTCTAAACTTCTTAAGTTGACACAATGTATCAATTATAACACTATCTTTTCATCATAAGTGGGGTTAATATTTTAACAAAGTGCACCATGTTTATTATGGATTTATATACTCATGAAATATTTCTGTGTCTCCTTGAAGTTGTAATATCCCTTTGATAACTGTTTCTTGGCTTGTTGTTCAACCTGACTTGTATCTGTCATGGTTTGTGTCTGTATATCCCTCCAAAGCCTAATGCAGTCATGATAGTAGGGCTTGTTGGAGGCAGCTGAATCTAGTTTGTGACTGATTCATGATCCAATGCTGGGATTAAGGGTGTGAGGGCTACACTGCCCTAGTGTGGGTAGCCTGCGTGCAATGTAACAGACAAAAGGGTTTCTCTCTCTCTCTCTCTCTTTCTCTCTCTCTCTCTCTCTCTCTCCCCCCCCCAATCCCTTACTGCTTTTGCTGTCCTCTGCTGCTATGAATGGTCACTCCTTGCCATGTGCCACCCTGCCTTGGACCAAGCCAGTAATGAACTGAACTCCAGAAACTGTGAGCTAAATAAACCTTTCCTCCTTTAACTTTGGGTGGGGTGTCAGGTATTTTGTCTCAGCAATGAGAGAAAAGTAAGACGGCATCATTCCCTCTTTCCTAGCTGCCCATCCTTATTCCTGTGTGCTTTCCACATGGGGCAAGCACAGCATGCTACCTTATATCACTGTGCTTTTTTATTATATGTCCAGAGTGTTCCATATTAACCCCCTCTTTAGTTCTAAACCTCATCCAGCTGGAGCTCCATTATCACTGAATGTAAGCCTGTACTTTGGTGAGGCTTTTTTAACTTTTCTAACCAGAATAAATTAATTCTTTGTGCCACTTTTATTTAATGGTATCACCCCTCCTATAAGCACTCTGAAATTCATAATTGTCATTGATTGTTCCTTCTAGTGCAAGAGACAAGGAAAGGAGAAAGAAAGAAAAAGAGGCCTTTATTGCAGGCACAGGAGGGCTTCTGAAGAGGGATAAGCACCCTGTGTGGGAGACAAAACCAGGTTTCTATTTGGTATTGATGGGGTGGGGTCAAAGGAGCAGGCAGAATGACTTAATGATAGCTGATTAGGGAGTGCTGGCACGGGCATGAAAACTGGGAAGTTCAACTCTCTGGGTTTGCAAGAAGAACATGGAAGTCAGTGTTGAAGGTGTTGTCCAGTGCCATGTTGACTTGGAGCAGTGCACATGGGAAGTCATATCTAATTTGGCCACTAGACCATACGATCTGTCTTGCCTTAGAAAGACATGTACTCTAGAGCTAGTAAACCACCTGGAAAATAGGTTTTTTTAAAAACCTTTATGTATTGGAAATTTTCTTCTAGACAGAGTTGATCTCAGGGAAGATTTGAGGCAGAAAATGCTCCCAGTAGGAATTTTCCGTAAGAGAAGAGGGGTCTGGGTTGGTGACCTGGTCTTAGTTTGGAAAGAGATGGGAGAAAATCCTAGTTCTAGTACCGTTGGTAGGCAAATGCAAAAGTCCTTCGTCCGCTGTCACTCTGTCATGACGGATTTTCTGTGAATGTGGACTCACTTGTTCCTTGTGTTAGAATTGCTGCAGTCTCTGCAGAAGTCTTTACATGCAGTACTGCAGTGAGACATGCTTGGAAGGTTAGGTGCTGTGGCACAGCCCAAAACAGTGGATAGGAGAGATGTTGCCGCAAGACTGGTCATATTGTCTATACTTCTATCAAAATGAAGCATTTGGAAGCAGGAAATTAATTTTCCATAGGTGAGAAATAAGAGACCCCCAAAAGAAAAACACTGATCTGCCTGATAGCCTAGCATCTTAGTTACTTTTCCTGTTGCTGAGACAAAATTCCTGATACCCAAGGTTAAAGGAGGAAAGGTTTATTTAGCTCACAGTCTGTAGAGGTTTCAGTCCTTTTATGGTTGATATATTGTGTCAACCTGAGAAGTTTAGAAATTTAACTAAGATACTGAGCAGGGAGCCAGGAACCTTACTTTGTAAATATCCTCAGGCTGTGTCTGAGAAGGGGCAGAGTACTACACCTGCCCTGGAGGGGAGGATAGTCCACTTACATATAAGGGAGGGAAAGAGGCTTGTTCTCCCCTCTTTTGCTGGCTGCTACCTTGAAGTGTTGCCCCGGTGCCATGCCACCCTGCCTTGGAGCCAGCTGAACCTCCACAGTAAAATAAATAAACCTTTTCCTATTTCATTTTGGGTGTCAGGTATTTTGTCCCAGCAACAAAAGTAACCAAGACAAGTCCATAATCAGCTGGCTGTAAGGCAGAGTGGCATGGCAAAGGGGCAACCATTCATGGCAGCAGAAGATACAAAACACAACAGAAGAGAGAACCAGCCTCTTTCAGTCCATTATGTTGTTGGCAGGATACCAGCCCTTGGGTGGATGTAACATTCACACCTCTTAATCCCGGCTTAGATCATTAATCAGTCAGAAACTTTAGATACAGCCACCTCCTCAAAGCCCTCCCCCTATGACCATATGAGGCCTTGGGGGGTACATTTACACAAAAACTAATATTCTACTCTGGCCCCCCAAAGATAGATAGATAGATAGATAGATAGATAGATAGATAGATAGATGATAGATAGATGTGGCATGGCAGAGGGGCTACTATTCACAGCAGCAAGAGATACCAGAAACAACGAGAGGAGGATCTTTCTATCCCTTATACTGTATGCAGGTTACTCTCCCACCACCATGGTGGGTGTAACATCCTTAATCCCCACACTGAACCAAGAATCAATCACAAACTCTCACCCACCCCTGAAAAGCACCACCCACCATGGCCATATGAGGCTTTGGAGAGATATCCAGACACAAGCCATAATACTTGTAGTTAGTATTTAATGAGGTGACTAATTCAGAAAAAATAGGGGTTAGGATCTTCTTGTACTCCAAGCTCATGAGATGGGTCACACCAGTCACAGCATGGACAGTCATCAAAGATTTTTCTTCTTTATGAAGACTGCCAACCTCAGATCTGTGCTTGTAAAATGGGGAGATGGTAAAAATGGAAAGACTGGTTAGGACACTTGGTAAGACTTCTGGTTAGAGGTTATAGAAGCTCTAAATGACCATAAGTTAGAAAAAATACATTGACAAGGAAACAGAATAAATAGGAGAGGAGATTGATAGGACCTAGAAAGTTATTAGCTGTCTGATGCAAGAAAACAATCATCAGTTAGTTATTACTCAGAGTAACTATAAAGATGTTGGAATTTAAAAACTTCATTCAAATACTTCGAAGCTTTGTTAACGAAAAAAAAGGAATAACAAAAGGCACAATCAATCTGGTAGAGACACGACTCTAGAGTAGAGTATAGGTTTGAGATAGAATTGATATGGAAGTGCACATATAAACCCTTCTGACCTGCTGTTAGGTCATCTGGGTAGGTCAGTTTTTTAGTGCAGTCATTTCTATTAAAGCAGAAATTTTCACATTACAAGTTAGATATACTATTGTTGCTTAACCAAGAAATAAAATTTTAATAACTGTAAATTGTGATTGATTATAGTGCTATTGAATATGAAGTAGCAGGGAAAAATGATTAAAGATTAGAGCATCCAAAAGACATTTCCTCGGGAAACATATCTGTTTTGGGCTTCCTATGTTGATAATTCATAAATGTGACAAATTTCATATATGAATTCCAAAGATAGTTTCTTATAATAAAGGGAGAAAAGAGGGAAAATAATACATAGACCTGAGCCTGGGTCATGGGACAGTGACACAACTCCTGCCTGGCAAGCGCAAGGTCATGAGTTCAATTCCCAGTACCAAAAATATTAATAATAATAATAATAAATAGACCTATATGACATGAAAACTGGGTTTGCTTGGGTTTGTATCTATTTTATTCCACACTCACTGTTATTTCTATTAAGTCCAGGACAAACTAATGTATTTTTCTAGGTAACAGAAACTTTATAGCTTCCAATTCTTTTTAATTTTTCATTGAAATATTTGTTATAAGCACCCCCTGCAAGGGCCAGGAGGGGAATCGGAGCTCCTGAGGCTGGCCATGGTGGGACTCAGGCAGCTTATTCACCGCCCTCTTGCTAAGTGCCCCAGGGAGGGCCAGGAAGAGAACCATTGGCTCCTGTGAGCCTACCTGCCCGAGGGCTGAAAATCAAACACCCTTCCCCATCCCGCCGCACCACCTCCCCCACCCCCCCCACCCCCCACCAGCTACTGGGGATAGATGTCTCAGCATCTCTTGGGAGGATGACCATGTGCAGTATAGCAAATATGGGGCATCTATCTTCTGTTTGAAGGCAAAGTTGTTTTCACTGTTTTGTTATGTTTCTTTTGCTCTATTCAATACTCTCAATTGGTTTTATAATGTTTTGTTTTTAGTTTGATTTTGCTATACCGAATTGACTGTGAAGATAACGAGATATACCATAGTACCTTATTATTACCATCCCAGTATCCTACTGTGAAATTCTGTACCAATTTCACTGCATTGTCTCAATTGGCTTTGTTCTACCTTGTGCTGTTGAATTTTTATTACTTTCAAAATACAATTTTAAAAATATTTGTTTTAATATGTTACTCTGAAAATTCGAATTTCTTAGATTACAACTCTTAAAGTGATTGTCAAGGGAGTTTAGAGTTTTCTCACCCAAACTTAATTAGACCACCAAAGCTATAATAAAAATAAATGGAACAAGAAGTAACTGTAAATCATTGAAATTGAGAAGAAAAGTAGATGCAACATGAATTTCCACAGTTGCTGCTGATATAGGCAGAAAAATGACGGACTCCTAAAATTTAAAAAGAAGCGCTTTATTAGCTGAACTCAGCAGTGACACTGTCCCAGAAAAGCAGCCGGAGAAGTGTGCGCCAGAGCCAGGGGTGCAGGGAGTTATAAAGTAGCAAGCCACAAGGAGAGGGGTCAGGGTCCTAGAATCCGTTTGCCCCCATAAAAGGAACCAGGGAGGGGGAACAAGCAGTTACAGGAACCAGGGAGGCAGGGAGGGGTTGCATGGTGGGTATGTTACAAGGTTGCAACTTAACTGACAATTACACAAGTTGTATAAGAAGAGAACAAATTATAATAATTGCAGCACATTTTGGGTTTTTTAGCTTGTAACAGCTGGCATAGAGGGTGGATGATACTACTGATCAATAAGGGAGACAGAAATTTAGAGGAAAATCTATAGTTTAATGTTCATAGAATGCTTTCAAACCCCATTGCCTTGTATAGTTCTTTGATTCACCTATAGGGATTATAGGTCAGCCCTGGCACAGAAAGCTGCACTGTGGAAGTAGAATAAGCTTCTAGGAGCTTCTAGACCGGCGTGGCAAGTGTGCTTTCTCTAGGTTGTATAAGATCAAAGGAAGAACTTGAGTTCCCACAGTTCCTATGACTAGTTTCAAACCTGACAACTTATAGACTCAGAAATATTTGTAGGGTGAGTAAACACATTAAGTTTGCCTTAAAGTCTTTATGCCTCATTGGATGGTTTGAGGCCCTGAATGAAGTTACTATGAATAACTCTAACAACTGCTTGATAAAATAGTACTCTATGGATACATGATCATTTTTTCAACTTCCTGAAGATCATATAACTTAACAGCATTTTAATCATTGCAAATGAGAATTACAACTGTACTCTAAACTGCTGAATTTTTAAAGTTTTAAACAGGTAAACTAAGGTAAGACATGGCATAATTTCTGACCTTCTAGTGAACAGAAGAATAATATTTCTGGCTATTTGTAAGTAATTTAATGAAAAAATGAGACCTAAATTTGATATAGGTAAGTAAGTGCCATTTCTGTGAAAATCTATATATGTAAATGAATAAAGAGCTGTTAGGTTGCAAGATTATTTAAAAAGAAGTTGTTTTTCATATTTTATCAATTATCCTTAAAACTGTCCTATGAGGAAAGCAAATTTCTGTGATTTATTCCTATGTCAAAACGCAGAAATTGAGGCTCAATGAGGTTAAGTAATTTATTTGCTCATAGTCACTAAACTAGTAATTTTTGGAACTGTGACTTGGATGACTCTGGGCAGAGGGCTGTCCAAGAGCACGCACTGACTTGCTTTGGGACCTGGGGTACAGAGGGAAACGTGGAAAACACAACAGGGGAGGGGAGAAAACTCAGAGTCTCAACTCTAACAGATGAGGACAGTGACAAAAATGTGAAAGCATGGGCTTGTTTTGAAAGTACATTTCCTGTTTTTGAGACCTTAATCCCTCAATAGGCTTCATTTATGTTGCGGATATAATATATCAGTCTGGAATCTATTGAGAGTTGGCAGAAAGTTTATGACATTCTTCCTCTAAAAGATGCTGTGGTCTTCAGGCATCCAGATGTAGTTTCAAAATAGGGAATGAAATTAACGCCATTTAAAGTCTGACACTCATAACAGGAACACCTGATGTCCAGAGCTGTCCTGCTATATTCTGTTTAAAGGCATCACTGCCTATGAATCAGAAACGGTGATTATGTCAGGATCTCACTGGTCATTAAACCCATGGACCCTTGTATTTTCTTTAGAATAGCAACTCTCTGTGATAGAAATTGAAAACTATAACTGGTGGTTTAATGAACAGAATCAATACTGTTTTTTTGGAGCTTAAAAATTAAGTCAACCTAATAGACTGAGAAATCACTTCTGTTATAAATCATTAGAAATGTACAAGCCAGGCATGGTGGTGCACACCTGTAATCCCAGCACTCTGTAAATTTAGGCAGAAGGATCACTGTGAGTTCAAGACCAGCCTGGGCTACAAAGTGAATTTGAGGCCAACCTGAACTACATAGCAAAATCCTGTCTCAAGAAGACAAAAAAAGAAAGAAATGTTGTACAAAGCCAGGTTCTTAAACATTTAATTCTGCCGCTATTTTTTCTACAAGTATACTACATAGTAAGCACAATAAGGTAAAAATGTGTTTCAAGAAATAAAAGTAGGAGCCATAAGCTTGTTGCATGTATTATTTGTGTGTTGAAAGATTATAAGGATGACCAATATTCAGTTTGAAATCCTTCTATTATAACATCGCTTGTGATATACACCACCAAATAGGACTCAATCCTACTTTAGTTGTCTTACCTTAGAAAAAATTTCATTTCATTCTAACATAAAGATATAAATTGCAATAAACCACCAAAATATCTCCCAATGAATATGGATCTCAGTATGTGTAAATGTATTAAAATCTGACCATAACAATAGCAGGCAAACTATTAGTATTAGCAGATCAATTTAAAATGTAGTATTTTGTATAAGAAAAAATTATAATTATCTATTAGTTTTATTTATTTTTATATAGGTAGTAAGCATATCTGGAAAATGTTAAGAATTTTATATATTTAATTAAAATGGAAATTATCAGTGACAGTCATTGTTAATATGTTCTGCCTCCCGTAACTCAGTGGACTTCCCATTAATTACCGGGAGGTAATAGGAAGCAGATTAACCTGTAACACAGGGATGAATGGTTCACTTCAATTGTATCTTTTGATAACCATATGCAAGTTGTAAATTTATACAATATGTGTATTAAAACAATTTCTCTTTATGAAAAATAGATATTAAAATCAAGCTTATAAAAAATAATTACTGTTAAAAAACAAATTACTATTTAAATTTTTGAATTCTAAACTATTTTTCCTAACAGTTAACAAATTCCATTTGTTTATATTTTATTCAAATATTAAGGGATATTATTAAACACACATTCAGTTAAGATTATAAAATTATTTTGAAATTTAAAAGTCATATGCTACAGCTAATGAGACTGGAAAGCGGTGTAGTCACTGTAGAAGACTGGCACTTCTTCAAAAGTTTAAACATAGATTTACCATATAACTCAGCAATTTGACTCTGAGTACATACTCAAGAGAAATAAAAACATGTCCATTCAAAAATTTGCATATGAGTGCTGATAGCACATTTATTTATACTATCCAAAGCACAGGAAAGAAACAGACTATCTAAAAACTGATGAATGAATGAACAAAATGTGAATACCCATTTAAGAGGTATTATTTGATAATACAATCAGTTGAATTAGTGGTGCCTGCTATAACATGAATGAATGCTGAAAATCACAAAGGATCAAATATCACATAAATCCATTTCTATGAAGTGTTCAATATGAGAAAATCCACAGAGACCCTGGGTTGTATGCATGCAAGGCAAGCACTCTCCCACTGACCTAAATACCTGGCTTGAGACACAAAATATGGTCATGTCTACATAGTGGCAGGAGAGAAGAGAGGAGGGATGAGTGTTCTCAGAGTGTTAGACTAAAGTAGGTGGGCATGGTGGTGCACACCTGTAATCCTGGCCACTACAGAAGATGAGGCAGAAAGATTGCTGTTGGAAGCCAGCCTGTCTCAAAATATAATTTAAAAAAATGTTGGATCCCCCAAGAGCCAAGGACAGCCACCATGTGGAGCATGAAGAGAATCAAGAAGCCAAACCACTCCTTCTGTGAGCCAGCCAGTGCACAGCCTGGGTGACAAGAGCAAAACCACCACCACCACCACCATCGCTCACCTTCCATAAGCAACAGGCTGATTCGGAGGAAGTCAGGCTGAGATGACAGCAACTGAAGTAAAGAAAAATAACTTAATGCTTGTATTGTTTGATTGACTTTGCAGGCCTAAAGCTGGTAGTCTGAGCATCTATTTGGAGGATAACAATATGCATTATAGCAACTATAGGGGATTTCCTTGTCTTGTTTTTGAAATACAATGCTTTGTTCCATTTTACTGTTTTGTCTCATTCCTGTATCTGATAAGCTAAGCAACTATTTTGAAGATAACAATATGCAGTATCACAATCATTGTTAAATTCCTATCATCTTGTTATGAAAACCTATATAACTATTGTTGTTCTTTATTGTTATTGTTGTTGTTGTCATTTTGCTTTTGTTGTTGCTGTTTTATTTGTCTGCTTCTTGACTAAAAGCCAATGAACTATTTTTTAAAGACAATAAGAGGCTGGAAATATAGCTCGGTGGCACAAGTGCCTGCCTGGCAAGCACAAGGTCTTCATGTATGACTTCACACAATAACAAAATGCCTTTAACAGGTTCTGTTTAGCAGCATAAGAACCATGTGTTTTCATCTGAGTTCAATTTTTGGTACTTCAAAAAAAAAAGGTAATAGGAATCTCAAAACAAATGAACATATGCTTGTAGTCCATATTTCTTTTCATAAGATTTGCACATATAAAAGGATGTTTAAATCTAGCACATTTCTAGAAATAAAAATAATTTTTGCAGTACTCTAATTCTTTAGAATACATGTGCAGACTACTATTCATGTTGTGCCTAGAAGAACTGAAATTTTCACTGACTGCATGGGTTTTTTACTTCTAAGGGAAATGATCTTCAGGCTTTAAGCAATCTTACTGAGTTTTTGGATACAGTATCTGGTCATCTGAAGATTAATATGCTGTCAAGAAAATAATTAGCACATACTAGCTGTCTCGAGTTACATACATATGACTTCACACAATAACAAAATGCCTTTAACAGGTTCTGTTTAGCAGCATAAGAACCATGTGTTTTCATCTGGCAGACAATTAATTCCAAATAAAGTTTGAAATCACACCATTCCATCAAAGAAGGGGGCTGAAAAGGACTAAGGGATGATACTTGGCAATCCATTGTGTCAAAAGATAGCTGAGCTGTGTGCAGGAGTACGGGCAGAATATGTCACTGATGCTTCTAGTAGAGAACACAGTGATGCATCCTGATGGAACTTGGCTTAGAAATTCTTGTCTAGTGATTTTCATATTCTGCCAAAAGCTGGTACCTTGGTGATTTCTCAGGCCTGATTTTTTATTCTCAGCGCATAATTCTGTAGTTCTTTGCTAATCAATTCTCTTATGACATGTACAGATGATTTAACAAAGAAACCTTCACTCTTGACTGGACCTGAGGGACAAAATCTAGATAAATTATTTATGAATTAATGCTTTCTGAAAATTAAATAAAAACCCAGTTTCACACTGAAAGTTATAATTCAGGATATTTATATTTGCTGACTTCATTCTAAGTGTGACAGCCATACAGGAATAGGCTTTGAGGGAAATGTCCTATCTTTAAATATTTTCAAATTGTGAGTTTTCACTGTTACAAATAATGCAAAACACTGAGAGGTAACATCATCTGTGTGAAGCATATAAATTTTCAGCGAGCTCAGAAATTGTGGAAAAAAAGAATTTCAAGGCATAATGAAATAAATAATGGTTTAAACATCATAGTGAAATGACATTTAAACCATTATTTAAGCATCACTAAGGCACGTTGATTATCTGTTATGTTTAAGAAAATTTCCTAGGTTTTGCTAGCAAGTCGTTGCTCCCAAGTAGAGTATTTCTTAAGAAATGAGTTTGTGCATTCCATTATGTCAAAAGACTTTCCTCCCAAAAATAATAAAGGTAGAAGCTTTCTGACTTCCATAAAGCTAATACATTCTATTTAATATTTCTGTTTCATGTATCAGAAATTTAGGGAATAGTAAAAATGTCTGGAAAATTAAATTACTTTGTAAATGGTAGTTGCCAAACAGTAAGATAAATATTTTTTTTTAAAAAAAGGCAGGGAAGGAAGGGGGATGAAAGCATGGAAGGAGAAAAGGAGGAAAAGCAATTCATAAAGCTCTAAATGATGCTGAACTAGTTTGACTGCACTTCAGTCTCGTTCTTAGAAACTTTCAAGGACCTTTTTCATACTGAACTGATATAAAATCTCAGACTTACTGCCTGTGAGAGATTAAAACATAGAGAGTCCATTGTGGATGCGCTCAAGATTTTTCAAGGTATCTAAACAGCTCTCCTCCTCAATGACCAAGAGAGAGACCCTGAAACAGGCTCAGTCCTGGCAGATTGAAACTATCATGGTATAAGAGCACATTTTCATCCCTCTGCTCCTACCTGGAACCGCACTCTGTGTGTTCACCCTAAAGAAGCTGCATCAAAGCCTCGTGCAGGTCTGAGTAGAACGGATTAAGGTTATGAAGGAGAAGCAATATTATACATTCAGAGATACTGGGATTACCACAAGTGTGCAGAGTCGGGGGGAGCAGGCTCCAGAGTGAAAATCAGCCAGTTTTTACGAGTCTGTGAGCTGGACTACATTGAGGAACGTAATGTGCGAAGATTAATGTATCCATCTCTGCTTGTACTGCATGCACAGTTATATGGGGAACTTGAGTCAGTGTTAGTGTGTACCTTAGTTTCTTATTTTACTTTATACTAATACTGTTTGGAACTCTGTATGCAAGGAAATACACATTTACAAAATTATCTTTGAGTGTAATTTTTATTAAGATGTACATATCTGGCTCGGGTTTGTCCTAAAAAAGACTCGTGTGCTGGTTATTTGGTCTCCGTGTGGTGGTGGTGAGGTCAGGAAGCTTGAAAAGATGGGGCCTAGGATAGGGAATGAGGTCACGGAAGAACTGCCCTTCCTTGAAAAGGATTTGTGCTCCTATCACAGAGTAGGTTACTTCTCGTGAGAGTGGACTGTTGTAAAGAGTGTACATAGCCCCTCCTCGAGCTTTTGAGTCTTGTCTCTTCCACATCGTGGCTTCCCATTCCCACACACGTTCACCCCACTGTGATGTTATCTGCCCTGAGGCCCTCACACAGCCGAGCACATACTGCTCCAGAACTGTGAACTGCAAACAAATAAACCTCTTTAGATACTGGCGTAAGCAGATTTTACAAACAAAATTCCAATCACACAGGAGGAACTATCACAAAACTCAACAACTGGAATCTCATCTTACTAAAATGCTTTTTCACAGCAAAAGAAACCACCAACAGAGTAAAGAGACAACACAGAGTGTGTGTGTGTGGGGGGGGGGATTCTGTCAGCTCTACCTTATACAAAGGACTAATATCTAGATATATAAAGACTCATTAACTCATCAATATAAAAAATCAGACCCTCCAAATTTAATGACCCAATCCAAAAATGGGCATCTGAGATGAACATGTACTTCTCAGATGAAGAAATACAATTAGCAAATAATTATATGAAAGAATGTTCAACATCATTTGTCACTCAAGAGGTAAAAATTAAAGCAGCACTGAGATTTCATCGCACTCCAGAAGAATGGCTATCATCAAGAAATCAACCAATAACAAATGCTGGAAGGGCTGTGGGGAAAAGAAGCCCTTCTCCACTGATGTGGAAGTGTAGGCTGGTGCTAATACTGTGCAAATCAGTGTGAAGATTTCTTTAAAAACTAGGATTAGACATCCCATCTGACCCAGTTATTCTTCTGGATGCCCTCCCAAAGAATTAAAAATACCACATCACAACAATATATGTGCACCCATGTTTATAGCAGTATAATTTGTAATTGCTAAAACTTGAAAACAATCCAAATAGCCATCAACTGAGGAATGGATAAAAAAGGATGTGGCATTCTTTTATATAATAGCATACTACTCAGCCATAAAGAAGGATAAACTTGAGACTTTTATAGGTAAATCAATGCAATTGGAGACCACACTCATAAGTGAAATAAATCAGACCCACATATGTAAACCTCATGCTCACATCACTAGAGTAAGAATCTGAAAGAATAAACAAGATCCAACATATACAGTAGCTATTGTGAACAGGGACAAACTGTTCAAGAGAAAAGAAAAACTGTAATGAGAAAAGGGGAAAGGAAAAATATATATATATATATATACACACATGACAGATAGTTATACAGCTGACTTCTCAACTTACTGAGGGTAAAGTTTTGTGCTAGAAATTTTCTGGACAATGTTTCATGCCTATATCTTATACTCTGGATAACTGCTGTGAATATAAAAGTATGCAGTGTGTTGATTAATTGTTACTCTCCTACTGACCTATTTTGAAACTGTTTTATTGTCATTTTCTTCTTTTTTGTGTTTAAAATATAAATAAATAAACATAATTTCCTTAAGATGGACCATCATGTTAACCAAATTTTAAAAACCATTTTTGATAGGTAGTAGAAAACATGACTATTGATTCTTACTCCTGCACTAAGGGAAAAATATATTAAAAACCATTCTAAAGATATAGAGACCTGATAAAATACGTGAAAATATGGTAAATTATATACTGACAATGCAATGTCAATAAGGGACTCGTGTTAAAAAGGTGGTTGATTTTCACATCAATATAAAATATAAAAACATAAAACAAGTTGCAAACCATGACGGGAAATAACAACTCTGATTTGTTTTCCATTGATTGTATTACACAAGGAAATTGTTAATGAGTGTCTTTCTTTGCCAAATACCAAAAAGTCACTTAAATTTTTATATTATATCATTTAGTGCACAGATTAGTGTGTATTCTAGAGAGGGGAAGTTTTGATCATAGAATACACAGATGTTTGTTTTAATAGAAACTGACAAATTTCAAAGCCATTTTAACAGTTTATACTTTCACCAGCAGTGGTTGAGCCTCCGACAGCACAGCCTCCTCTCAGGCATTTTCACGTGCTATTGTCAAGTACAATCCTTGATTTTAGTCATTCTTTAGTAAACATAAAAGTCAAGCCACCTCTTACAGGCTTAATGACTACTTTTATATCATTCTTTGTGAGTTACATTTAAAAGCTGTATTTTTCTCTTGGTTTTTGTCTTACCCGGGGACAAGAACAATTTGGATTAAATGATCACTCTATACATGCATACATAGGCTTTTAAATTCAAGCCTGGTTCAAGTGAACGAAGTTTAAAGTACATATTCAGGGATCTTTCTGTGAATACAAAGTAAGTCTCTTTTGCTTTGTGCCATATCATTTACCCCTGGTCAACTATGGCCCCAAAATATTAAGTGAAAATTCCAGAGATAAATAACTCATAAGTTTTAAATGGTACATAGCTGTGAATAGTGGGACAAAATTTCACACTGTCGCGCAGGACAACTCCTCACTTTCTTCAGGTTACCCACACTATATACACTGTTCCTTAGTCTCTTAGTGACTATCTTGCTTATCAAGCTGGCTGTTGTGGTTTTGTGACGCTTGTGTTCAAATGATCCTTAACTTACCAAAGCCATGCAGCCTCCAAAGTGTAGTAATAGCACCTCAGTGAAGCACAAGGGTCTGAGCCACTGCAGGACAAATTAACCCTGGTGCTATGTGGCAGTGCTGCAGGACACATGGGAAAAATATACCTGCAACATACAGGACCGCATACTTCACCAATTTCCAGCAAATATCAGGAGTCTGGCACTGTAATCCCCAGGGACAAGGAAGATCATCATATGTTCGCAGTGTGCGGCTGTGGAGCATGACTCATACGAGAACCCCTGCAGTGACTCAGGGATGAGCTTAATGATTTAATTTCTACTAAGCGTCATCCATCACTGGGGCCAAAGCTTTACTCAAAACATAAAAATGAGGTGAGTCCCTTTAAAACACCTGTTACAAATAAAAGTTGGGAAAACTATTTGATGCACTACTGGAGGCAGGAAATGAGCATCCTAAAGGTTGTGCTTGAGTAAATACAATTTATCTGTGAACAGTTCTGCAAGGCAGGCGTAACTGCAAGACTTCCTTTGATGGGGTATGTGCTTTTGGAATCAGAGAGGAGGGGTGAAGCTGGCCTCTGCTGACAACAGACTTCCTGGGTCTTTCTGCACGTCCTTTCCTTTGATTATGTACTATGTGAATATGCCAACTAGCGTTTTGAAATATTAGCTTCTCTTGTATTACTAAATTTTCATTAGATCATTGAACAGAATGGTTTGCCCTGTGAATTTTCAGTGTCTGTCCACCTTTGATGCTTTAATTTTGTAACTTGAACAACTGTTTCTAAGAGGACAATATATAACTCATCAACTAGTAATTTCTTAATGTTAATATTTTTCTTCAAAACTAGGTATTACCTCTACCCTTTTTTCTGTTTTGTCTTATTTTCTTTCTTTAAAAAGAAAAATATTACCTTCCATGGGAACTTCATCCACTCTCTATATTGCATAAGTATTCAGTGACTATCTTTGATTTTAGATTAATACATATGTTTGACAAATATACATCTACATGTGTGTTTAACAGAAATAGGACTGTGCTTCAGATAAAAATGTTTGACCATTGTGCACACTCATTAACAGTGACTAACCTTGTGTCCCTGTACTTTGGTGACTACTGACATGATAGTATTTTGACATTTGCTGATCTGGTCATAGATGAAAATAGGATTCTTCCATTTTATTATGAATTTATTTAATAAGCATCTTAGAGAATCTTTTTGTTATCTATTGGTCACTTTTATTCTTTGCTGTGAACTGCCTGTGATAAATCAATTATTTGGGAAAAGAAATATGGGGAAGCACAGAGACCATTTCTCTGGCAAAGCTGAAATCTTGCTGGGCAGAAATTCCAAAGTCTCTCTCTCCAGCAGTGGGGTAAATTACTGGATGAACTTGGCTCTGTTCCTTAGGAATATGCCCCGCGCCTTGTCTTTCTGAGTCCATGGCTTTGCCCTGTGGGAAATTTTGCCCTGTCCACAATTCCCTGGGGCACATCCCTAGTGCATGTAGGAGGTATAATGTCTTCTGCACTTTAAATGTGGTAGCAGGCAAGGAAGCCGATGCTTAGAGTGAGCATGACACAAGTTTCTCAGCTTTCCTGATCCAGGATTAAGGTCTCAGAGGTGCTTTCTATGATGAATCACAAGCCTTTGTAAACTAGGTTTTCAAATGCTTTGACAATATTAAAGAAATGACAATCAAAGGGTTTATCTGGCTCAACCCTGGATATGCTACCAGGCCTCTCTCTTCTGAATAAATATCAACTGCACTGGGTGTGAAAAGAACGTCTTTAATCTAATTTTGTCTCTAGATTGGCCCCATTTGTGGTTGAGAACACTTAAAGAAAGGCCCTTGACCAAGGTCCAGAGTGACAACTTTACTATTACTTTGTTTGCAGAAACAAATGACTTTCCCAAGTTACTAATCCCTCTGTCAGTTTACATTGCACGGCACTTGCTGAGAACACGGCAGAACAGTATTTCTTTCATCTCAGCATTTAACTCATTAATTCTCCCCAGACTTCATCCGTATCTTAGAGCACACTGCTGAAGGCAGGAAGAAATAGCCAATGTGCGTTAGAATCCTGAATTCCCCTGACGCTTTTCCACAGTCTCAGTAGGTGCATAATCTGCCTTCTTAGTTACTGCTGATCTAATACAACTGGTAAAAATTTTATTTAAGGTTTTTATCATGAAAAGGATTGCTGGCCCCAGCCTCCAAGGTTTATTTACAGACTTTCACCACGCCTAATGTTAAAGCAGGGTGAAAATATCTTCAGAGTAAAACTCCAAATTTGATTCCAGTTTTTATATTAAGTTATAGGCTGATTTGCTCTTTTAAAAAGCTTTAAAATACAGTGGTTCATAGAATGTTCCTTCTTTCTACCTAGCAACCTTAAAATGATAAAATCAAGTTATAAAAGCCAAGAAAGCTCTAGCATCTGCTAAATGTGGCTTCTGTCTCTGAGCTCAAGGTGATTATTTAAGCTCTCATGACTTCTCAGCTAGTTGGAAAAAAAATAGACACTCCTTGTTTAACAACCGAGTTCCGGTTCAGTCCTGCAAGTAGGTCATTGGGTGAATCAGTTGCTAAGAGAGGAACTGTATATGTACATACACTATAAGGTTAGAACAAAGAAATGATAAAAGGAAACTCCACCTTGATGACTTTGCTTTTATTTGCATAACTCTTACGTGCAGTGCTGTAATCCATAACAGAACATAAAATATAATACTATACTATACCATACAATCAGCAAAACTTATAGTACTGTATAAATAAGGTATACTATACAAAAAAAGTGAAATTCTAGCAACAATTCTATGCAAAACAAAAAGGACAAGTTACAAGTCCAAGTTGTGAGTTGTAAGTCCAAACAGTGTGCTCAGAAGTCCAAACTGTCATTTACAGGTATGTCATAAAATAAGGAATAGCTGAACTAGGACTGCGGACAGGAAACAACTTTTTTTTTGTGCATGTCATAGTGGGGATCAAATCCCAAACCAAACACATCTTAATCAAGTACTCTACCCCATTGAGCTGCCAACACTTTTTCATTTTTTATTTTGAGACAAGGACTCAAAAATTTTCCCAAGCTAGCCTTGAACTCAATATCCTCCTGCTTCAGCCTCCTAAAGTAGTTGGGGTTACAGATTGTGTGCTACATGCTGTTTGTTATGGATATAGCAAATCTGCTCAGCAGCGAAAGACTGGGCTGAACAGGGAGACATAAAGCATGCTTAGCCACTAGATAAACTGAAGTTCAAAATCAGTTACACGATTTGATGAGTACATTCCACCCAATTAATTATGTTAAGCCCAAGGTTTTTTCCCATGGCCTTTGAATTAAAGGACCTATCAAGGACACTGCATATGCTATGTGTTATTGCTACTGGAACCAACTATACTGCTTTCAGACAAAACAGATGAAGTCCAGTAGCATCAGGAACCTGTCTGTTATGTTTCACTATTCAGTTTCATTGAGTAGGAATGCTCAAGAGAAGATCTGATTAGGCCAAGACTTACTTGAATAATTTATTCTTCTGGGGAAAAGAAATTATGTTTGTATAATTCAATGAAATGACACCCTTTTCCTTTTGGTATTACTTACTAATCATCTTAAAAGCCAGTAATTAGCACAAAACGCATTAAGAGAAAACAAAGAAGAAACTCATGAAGCTGAAAATTTTAGAAACAGAAATTTTTTTATAAACAATAAAATGCCCATAATGCTCTTTTGAAAATGGGACATAATTTCTATGTTTTCTTATTAACTTTCTCTGATTAAAAATTGGGAAACTCTTATTCTGTGGTCATTTTGCCCACATATTTTCTGAGCTTATGGTAGTTTTGGTGCTGGAGTGTACAATGATTTGTTCTTGTATCATTTATGAAGTTCATTTGAGAAGTATTTACAGTCGTATTTGGCAGTGATCTCTTTTCCTCACAAGCATTGTCATGGAATTAGAAGGAGGTCATGTGGATTCTACAGGGTCAGCTGGGCATAATATGAGTGGCCGATGACCTCCTGGTGCCTAACACAAAGGAAAGAATCAAATGCAGCCTCAGATGAGTAGCTGCTTCAAGGCTTATATAAGAAGATATCCTCAGAAAAAGTTGTCCTCAGAAAAAGTTCATGTAAAATAATGGTTAACCTTCTAAAGCATGACCTTTTCAGAAGCACTTTTACATTCAGATGCTGAAAATCTCAGCATAATGATTTGTCTTGTTCAAACCAGGCTTACATATTATGCAGCATCAGAAGACTGTTGGCTGACCCTCGCTGATAGCCTGCTGAAAATATTATCATTCTAGCAATGTTCTCACTGGCTCTTCAAACGCATGAAATCAAAAGACAGTCTATGCTGAAGAATAGAAAATATCACTCAAAAAAAAAAAAAAACGCACAAGGCTCAAAGTTATCTTTTACATTAGATTGTTAGTTGTTGAAAATATTTTGAGTCTGATTAAATGGAACTGAAACCCCCTCCCATCTCCCCATTCCCTGACCTCCACAGTTGGCTCACACTCGCTTTTGATTTTCCAGTAGCTCCTGTAACTGTGCAGACAGCCACAGCTTTTCCTAAGCCCAGGATGAGGGATTTCTTTTTACCTGAGTTTATAAAACTGTCAGCTTAAAACAAGAACAGCAATTTTATAAGGACAAGGGAAGAGATAAAAAGTTGTCTATATTCTGCCCCAGCCACAGTGTACTTTCCATTTTAGAAATGGCTATTTTAGGCTAAAAGTAGAATTAGTAGAAGAAAGTAGGAAAATGTATATATCTGCTTTTCGAGATCCTGGCTTTTTACTCAATATTCCAACTGTCTAGAGTATAGCTTTACCACATGCCTCTCTTCCCAGGGGGGATAACAGCTCTCCTAAATGTCCCCATACTGTGCCAAAGATGTCTGGATTCTGTGAATGTTTCCTGGCAAAGAAGACTTTTCAGATGGGATTAAACTAAGAACCTTGAGATGACGGTGAATGATAAATCTTGATTGTCATCTCCATTGGTTTGCGAGACACCTAGCAGGTTAGTAGAGCACACTTCTGGGTGTGTCGGTCTAAATTATGGAAATTAGACTTTGAAGACTACGCCAGGCCCTGAGGCTTCCTCTGTGGCCCTATCTTGCACCCTGCTTCCTGGAGACCATGAGCTGAGCAGCTTTCCTCAGCTGTGCCCATCTGCCAGGATGTTTCTGCCTTGGAACAAACCAAGCAGGAGCGAAATCTTCTAAAGTCATGAGCCAGAATAAACATTTTTGCCCTTCAATTGTGCATGTCGGCTGTTTTGGCCCAGCAATGAAAAAGCCAATCAATACAAGGGAAGTATTCTAGGTTATCCCCATAACCCAATAATCCTTTAGGCTCAGCGTCAGAAAAAAGGTCCGTACAGTGAAAGAAGAAAGCAGGGGAAATGCAGTCAAAGGAAGAGATGTGACTGAGGGAAGAAAACTCAGCCTTGGTTTAAAGCTACTGCTTTAGGTTATCCATAATTTGGTGATAAATGTCTGCTAAGCATCTACTACCACATATCATGGTGTTTTATAGGAAATTATCAGAACAGTGTACAGGACTGTTTTCTTAAAATTCGTACTCATTAGTGAAGGAGGTTGACAATCTCAGGAAAGCAACCTCTCCTGGACTCTTGCTTCTCTTGTTTCCCTGGGTTCTCCTCCTCTCTGCTGACTCCTCCTCATCTCCCACATGTTAAAAACAACTGAATTAATTATACAGAATCCTCTTTATTCTGGCAGATTTATACATGAATATAATACACTTTGATCGTCACCCATTATACATCCTCCCCTGACACCCCGCTTCTGATTCTGGTCCACATCTCTAAGTGTCTTCCTTCTACGTTCATCTCTCTTTTTAAAATATTTTTATTTTTTCTTGATTCCTCATATGAGAGAAATCATGTGAGTTCTGATTTTTTCTGAGTCTGGCTTATTTCCTTTAACATGATGGTCTCCAGGTCTAACCATTTTCTTGGAAATAACATGATCTCCTTCTTCTTTATGGCCAAATAATCTCTCATTGTATCTATACACGTTTTTTATCCATTCACTTGCTGTGAGGCACCTACACTGTTTTTCTGTCTTTCATATACTTATTACATATATTTCATATACTTATTAGCCATTTGTACTTCTTTTGGGAATGTCTGTTCAATTTGTTTATTCATTTATTAAGAGGGTTGTTAAATTTTTCATGTATTATGGATATTAACTTTGTATCAGAAGAGAGGCCAGCAAAGATTTACTCCTAATCTGTAGGCTGTCTCTTCACTTTGCCAATTGTTTCCCTGGTTATGTAGAAGCGTTTTAATATAATATAGCCATTTAGTGATTCTTGCTATGTTTCCCGTGTTGCTGGAATCCCATTCCACCCCTATCATTTCAAGTGTTTTCCTATGTTTTCTTTCAGCAGTGAGTTCCAGGTCTTATACCCAAATCTTTAATCCATTTTGAATTGACTTTATACAAGATGAGATATAGGAATCCAGTTTCAATCTACTACATATGATATTTCACTTTTCCTAATACCATTTGTTAAAGAGACTTTTTTTTCTGTAAAAATTTTTGGCCTTTTTGTCAAGAGTCGGATGGTCGTGGGTTTCTTTCTTTGTAGTCTATTCTATTCCACTGCTGTTTGTATTTTTTTGTGCCAGTACCATGTGGTTTTATTAATATGCTTTTGTAGTATAATTTGAAATCAGGTTTTGTGATAACTTCAGTGCTAGTCTTTTTGCTCAGAATTGCTTCAGTTATCTGGGGTCTTTTGGCTTTCATATGAATTTTAGAATTATATTTGCTAGTTCTGTAAAGACTGTCATTGGAACAGTATTTTGATGGGGATTGCATTTAACTGTAGATTACTTTTGGAACATGGCCATTTTAACAATATTTAATTCTGCCAATCCATAAGCATAAGAATCTTTCCATCTTTTGCTGCTTCTTCAATTTCTTCCTTCAGTGTTCTGTAAGTTTCATAAAAGTTTTTCACCTTTTTGGTTAAGCTAAAAAATGTATTCCTAAATTTTTTGGTGCTATTGTAAATGGAAATATTTTCCTGATTTCTTTCTCAGTGGATTCATTACTGGTGTACAGAAGTGCAATTGACGTTTGTGTGGTGGTTTTTTATCATGACACTTTGCTGAATTTGTTTATCAGGTCTCTAAGTCTTCTGGTGGAATTTTTAACAATCTTGTAGGTAAAAAGATCATAGTGCCACCTGTTATGGTTCTGCCTATGTTGCCCCCGCCCACCAGCCTCAAGCTGTCTTGGAGGTGGCTAAATCTAGCATTTGTGATTGGTTTGTTGTCTAGCGCTGGGATTGGCAATGTGAGTACTGCACCCGCCCAGGGGCGGAGCCAAAGCACAATGTAAGGGTGGGAAGCGGTTGTCCTTTGGGGCCATCATGAAGGGCTGCCCCTCAGCCACACCATCCTGCCTTGGCGCCAGCTGAATACTCCAAAACTGTAAGAAATAAACCTTTTTTTGTCTCATGTTAGGTTTCAGGTATTTTGTCTCAACAACGAGAGAAAAGTAACCAAGAATCTGCAAATAGAGATAATTTTTCTTCATCTTTTCCTGTTCGTGTCCCTTTATTTCTTTCTCTTGCCTCATCACTCCAGCTAAAACTTCAAGTGTTATATGGAACAGAAGTGGTGAAAGTGGACACCCTTTCCTCATTCCTGATTTTAGAGGAAATATTTTCATATTTTTCCCAATATCCTCATTTTTTTCCCATTCCATATAATGTTGGCTATGAGTTTGTTGTATATAGCCTTAAATTATATTGAAGTAAGAGCCTTCTCCACCTAATATTGCCCAAGGTTTTATCATGAAGGACATCAGATTTTGTCAAAGGTTTTTTATGCATCTATTTAGATGTTCTTGAGTTTTTTTCTGTGATGTGGATTGATTTCTGCATGTGGAATCGTCATTGTACCCCTTCGTGTCCCACATTTCTAAATGACACAACATCCCAGGACTTGGCTATCTCTCAGACTCCTCTGTCTACACTCGCAGCCCCCAGGTAATCACAACCACTTCTGCGGAATGTCCCTGTGCATTGAGTGACCCTAAGTGTACATGTATGCCAGTGAACTGTCTGTTTATCTTGAGCAACCTGCCACAGCTTTGCCGAACAGGATGAGCAGCTCAAAATTAGCGTACCCCGCTTCTGTTTTCCTGAGTCAAACCTTCACCCAGTATTTGCCTGCTCTATAAAAGGCAACTCCTCCAATAACCGATTTTTCTTCTGTCTTGCTTAGATCTGTGTCCTCCTCTTAGACTTTGTACTCTGAGCAAATCCTTCTCAACACCATCCATCTGTCCAGCCTGGATCGTACCCCAGACATCCTAACTGGCCTCCCCTTCCAGGATGTCCTCCTGCAGTCTCCTCTGTGAGGAACCAAAGCGACTCTTTAAAACATGATCCCAATGACTTCACTCCACAATCTCTGAGAAAATGAGTTGTACCAGCTCTGCATGGCCTGGGCTTCCACCACCTCTCTGGTTTTATCACCATCCCTCTCCTCCCTCTCAATCCCCCCAGCCACTCTGGCTTCCTCAGAATTCCTTGTAAAAGCCAACAGGCTTCTCCCAGGACCTCCCTCTGCAGGGCTCCTTCTTTCCCTCTCTTCGGGGCTCTGTCCAAACACCACTTTTTTGGAGAGTCTTGCCTGATCTACTCTATCCGAAATAGTATCCCTCTGCTCACAACCCACATCCCCTTCTGCTGTCCTAATTCTTCACACACAGCACTTACTGTTGTCTGACATGATACATATTTGAATATTTGCTCATTTTCTGTCTCCACCCACTAAATTACAGCTCCAGGAGGGCAGCGCATATTAATCTATCTGCTCTCAGCTGAGATCCCAGGAGAGGACAGCCTGACACGTAGCAAATACATAATCAATCTTTTATTGCACTCTACTGAATATCAACATGAGAAAGCAGCGTGAAATTCTTCTAGATTAAGAACAAGGCCCCGTTTTACCTGCTCAGAAGCACTACTGTTTTTTGACCCATGTGATTATAATCTTTGTAATCTTTTAGTGTTTTCAAAATGCAGTGAAGTATTTTTAATGCAAACAGCGCCCTCTACCGTGCTTGCTGTTCGGATGTACACATTGCTGCAGGAACAGGGCAGAGGGAATCAAAAATGATCAAGATGGTACCAATTCCCCCCCAAAAAGTGTAATTATTATGCATCAGAAGGATAATAAAAAAACAGGTGGTGTATTTAAACAAAAAATATAGTACAGTAAAAGACAGATGGTCATTAATTCCCCTGAAAATACCCTTCCTCAAACACATATCCCGTTGTTTCTGTCAGTTTCTCAAAGGCGAAGTCCTCTTTCCTTAGTTCCTTTCTTCAGCTGCCTCAATGTGCTGAGCAAACTCAAACTGTTTACCGTAATTTCTGTCAAACAAAAGCTTTATGGTGTTTCCTGCCCCACCCTATGTACTGGATCTGGCGCTGTGTGGCTTCTAGCTCTTCCCCAAAGTCAAAATGACCGTGGAAAGTAAATGTTTTGAATCCATTCAGGACTCGAGACAGCCATAAAGCATGACTAAAGACACAAAGCCAAGATAAATGAACTTGAAGTGGAGGAATACACTGAGGGGGATTAACAGCAGTACAAATTTTCCAGTAATCCATTTTTAAACATTTTAAATATTCACTATATTTTTATCACAACTTCTGTTAGCTTTCTGTCATTAGGACAAAATATCTGAGCTAATTGGATTACAAAACAGAAAAGTCTATCGTAGCTCATGGTTTTAGCTCAGGGTTTCAAAGGTTTCAGCCCGTGGCTGTTTGCTCCACTGTTTTGAGTCTGTGGTGAAACCAAGCATCATGGTGGAGAGTGCACAGTGGGACAGAGCCTCTCCCTTCGTGGCACCCAGGAAGCAAAGAGATAAATGGGTGATCCAAGCCCCAGTACATCCTCTTCGAGGACACATCACCGCTGGCCTCACTTCCATTCATCTCACCTCCAGAAGGTTCCCTCCTTCGCCACCCAGTAGGGACCAAACCTTCCATACATGAGCCTCGGAAGGGCATGAAAGACCCAAACCATACCAAGATAGTTACAGTCTTTTGGTTATTCTAAGCTTATGGAAATGTGTAAGACTGCTCCCTGGCAGCAAGGCGAGAACAGGAGCTGTGTCTGACTTGTAAAGGCTCTAGCCACAAACCTGACTTATAACAAACACCTGTGACCACTAAAGACCCCAGATGGCTTTACCAAGATTATTTACTTCCCTTCCCAACTTTGGACCTTTCAGATTGTTTTTCTTGCCTTATTGAAGTAGGTTACCAGGGGAGACAGTTTGGCTCTCTTTCCCTTTCAAAGCCAAGTGAAAACATCCAGAGACACTTGATTGTCACAGCTGGGGGCAGGTAGGGTGAAGCAGTACCACTCAGAACTAGTAAACAGGGGCCAGAAATACTACTGGACAGTCTATAACATACAGGACGGCCTGCCTGAAAAAGCAAGAACTGTCCAAATACTGTATCATTCTCGGAAGGCTGGAAAACTTTATAGATCAGCTGGGCGCTCCAGCAGAATTATGGAATAGAAAGGAAAAAACAAACACCCATATCTTAGCTCAGACCATAGCGAGAAATGTTCGGCTTTCTGCTCTTAAGCAGGCTGCAAGCTGTTTGCTTGTGTAGACAGCCCTTGGAAGTGAAGTTCGAGTCCTAGTTTGGTGAATTCTTTATTACTGTAAATGGTGGTTGAATTTTATCAAATGTTTTTCTGCATCATTTCAGATACTTTTCTTTCTTCTTTAGCTTATTAATATGGAAAATTACCAATTAATTTTAAAGGTTAAAATGAATTCCTGGGATGATTGATACATTGCTAGACTCAGTTTGATAAAATTTTTAGGGTTTTTACATCTATGTTGAGAAACACTAGTTTTGCACTTTTCTTATATTTATTAGTGTCTGTTTACAGTAACTAGCGATTGTGGGGAGTTGATACATGTACATAACACATCTCAATTCTTTCTATTTGCCCCACCCCACATTGTTAAATAGAAGTCACCAGTGAAGCTCAGCTTGGCCTAGATTTTTTCCTATCAAATGATGCTTATGAATTAAATTTCTCTGGTGTGTCTTCCAAAGAATTTCTCATTTCATCAATGTCAATTTGTTGGCACAAAATATATTTGTTTCTTACTTATCTATTTTGGGCGCTGGGGATTGAACCTAGTGCCTCTCATTTGTGTTAATATCCATAAAATATGCAGTGATACCCTTTAATCCTTGATAGTAATAATTTTTCCTCCCTTCTTTCTGTATTAATTGGCTTTTTATATTTCATTAATTTTCTCTATTCTATCATTCCCTTCTTTCTACTTATTTTGGATTTAATTTGTTCATCTTTTAATTTCTTAAGAGAGAAGCTTAGGTCATTGATTTGAGTCCTATTTATCTAATGTAAGCATTTGATAATATAAATTTCCTTTTGAGCACTAAGTTGGCTGTATCCTATATACTTTGATGGGCTATGTTTTAATTTTCATTCATATGAAAATGTTTTTCACTACTCTTGTGATTTTTCCTTTTACCCAAATATTTGGGGATTTGTCATATTATGTCTTTGCTATAGATTTCTCCATTAAGTCCGTTGTGATCAGAGACAACAGTTTATGCGGTTTTATGCTTTAAATTTGTTGGCAGTTGCTGTTTAGCCAAGAATGCTTTGTCTTGATGAATAAAGGACTCTTACTGGTGAAATGTTCAGTAACTATCAATTAGGTTAAATTGGTTGAGAGTATTAGTCAAGTTTTCTGGATCTTTACTGATTTTCTGATTCCATCAGTCACTGGGAAATCGTTTTCTGATTCCAAAGTAATTCCATTTTTTCTTCCATAATTATCATGGTTTCATTTTCACGTTTACATTTTTGAACCATGTGAGATGTCTTAGGAACACACAACTAGATGTGGATGCAAGTTCTTGTTTTTCTTCTTTCAGCATCAGTGTATTTCATCAATGTATTTCAGATAGCATAATAAAGATGGCTTGTATTTAAAACAAAATTATTTTAGGATATGGTTGGCACATAACAAACTTTTAAAATATCTAACATGTGTCCAAAACTAAAAAAAGAAGTCATAGGGGAGAAAAATAAAAAGATAGAGCAAGTGGGAAAAGCTTATTAAATTATGCATATCAGTCCTGTATATAACAGTGGTTATTAAATACTTAATAATAACTATTACTAACACTGTATTCTCTTCTTTTTTGACAAGAATTCCATCCCTATGAATAACCAGTTCAATATAGAAATATTCTTGAGGATAATTAGTTGCTCATTTTGCAAAATAAAACAAACAATAGGTAACACCAAAAAAAATACTGGTTTACTTTACCTAAGTACCCTGTTTCCAGGTGTTTTGCTCAAAGTTATGCCATAATCCTATGACATATTTGAGATTCCTGGTACGTTCTATTTATCACTAAACTATTTATTTGTTAATACTGGACTTTTCTGAATTTACTGAAGTATAAATGTGTGTGCTCTAGTCACAAATTTTACCCCAAACTGAGTACTCTGTATTGTTTGTGACAGGGAAAAGTCTGTAAGGCACTAGTATCTGTGCACAAACTTTTGGTTTTCTCTGCCCCCAAATCTGAGGAAAAACAAAGAGAAAAAAGAAATCTAATGTTTCATATTTAAAATTAAATACTAGCCCAAAGAACAATTCAAAAGTAATCAAGCAACTTACATTTATCAATTGAACTGTATAAAACTCCATTTCAAATCCCAAAGACACCTATAAGAGCCTCAAGATTATCCATCTTTATAGCTGAGTAGCTTTCCACTGTATTCATTCTGCGGTTGATGGACAAGCTACCCTGCTTTTTTCTGGGTCTCCCTCACATGGAGCATTGTCTTGTCTCCTCCAACATTCAGTCCATGAATTTTCTTTCCAGTCAAATGTGTATCTGGTATATAGCATATTGATGGATCCTGTCTGTGGACCTACACTGCCAGTATTTCTTTTTATTGGTGAATTGAGGCCACCTGCATTAACGGTTATGACCGTCACGCAGTGGCTCACCTGTGCCATGCTGTCCTCCAGCTGTTGGTCCCCATCTTCCCCCACCACCCGATCAGCTGTCTGCCCTGTTTAGCAAACCCCATCTGAAACAATCTTCTTTTTAGAAGATATGTTCCCCTTCCTGCTAATTTTACATATGGTTTGATTTTTTTTTTTTTTGAGCCATATCTACATTGGGTATATTGTAGTCAGGGGTTGTTAGGAAAGCAATTAGAATCAGGACACAGAATTTATATTATTATTTTATGATGGTCACCCAGAGTGAAACACAAAGTGCAGGGAATCTGTCCACAACACTAAAGACCCAGAATACTCAGCCAAGGGCCTGGATCCCACAGCAATGTCCTGCATGAGTCCAGATGAAAACCTAAAGCCCATGACAGTGCTTCCCACGAATCCAACTGGAGTTCTAGAGCCCACAAGAAGGACTCACGCCAGTCTGTTTTACTGATCTGCACTGGGAAGGCCCAAAGGTCAGTGGTGGAAGCTAGAAAGTCTATGCCAGCGCTGTGAAGGAGCTGTGCGGGTAGGGTGAGTGTTATACTGCAGCAAAGAAGTCACATTCAAAATAAAGACCAGGGCTGTCCTGAAAAGCACCAGAGCCATCCTCAGCAACACAGAGGTCCCGAGCTCCTCCAAGGATAGGAACAGTCTCATACATGCCGGAAAGCCAGAATGACAAGTTTCTCCTGGAAATTAAACAGTACACACCTTCCCCTCTGAAGGCAGGAAGCGATGCTCAATGTAAGGACAAGAGCTCCCCAAAGTGAACCACAGCTACCCTCACCAACAAGGTTCTGAGCTCCTCTGATGACAACAGTCGAACTCACACTGGGGAAGCTAGTCATGAGGAGCTCCTCCAGGCTCAAACAGCAACACTTAGAGAAACCTACAATACTGTGCTCTTTATACTGTTGCCAGTATGAATACTGTGTATTTACGCTGGCAGCTTTCCTCAGGTGGGCCATTTACAGGCAGCACCATGCTGATTTAATTCAGCTGGTGTTAAGCTGACCACTGATTTTTAATCCATAACAGGGTGTAAAATCAAAACAACCCCTTAGTAGCCCTTTAGAAGTACTTTTATAAATCCTATGCATCCCTGCTCGCCAGCAGCAGCTTTCAGTTTATTACTAAGCTGTCCATAGATCTTCTTTTCACAGGGCTTGTGCTACTGCTGCTGCTGCTGCTGCTGTCCCTTCTGTCATCATAGCCCTGCCCCGAGTCCCCAGCTTTTAGCTTTGGGAAAGCAGTTGTCACACAGCTAAGATTTAACAGAGCAGTTGTGCTTGAGGTGAAATTGCCTCTGGTCCCATAGTGACGGTAGGAGAGACCCCTCTAGGGTTCCCTTGTTTCCCTATCCTTGAGCTCATCTGTACTTGGTCCTCTTCTCCTGGGCAATACCATGAGGTTCACCCCTAACCTCTGCTGGTTTATTTTTACACAGCCCCTGCTCAGCCAGGTCTCCCCCGTCACCCTATTGAATCCGCACACTATTCCCCTTTTCACCTAGCAGGCTCTCACCTTCTTCCCTGTATTTTACCCTCCATAGCACTTACCTTCCAATTATTTTATATTTACTTACAGATTTTGTTTCTGTTGATCTCTTCCCTGTCATGTAAACTTCACGCAAGTTGGAGTTTTTGTCTGGATCCAAAGAACCAATAGTGCTTGGCACCGAGTGGTAAACTTTTATGCAATGAACAGTGCCCCAAGTGCAGCTTCACCAGCCTGTGACTTCATGAGACCATTTACCATTAAGGCCAAGATGGAACTGGTCCCTCTTCCCCAGGCCAGAGCCAATATGAATCACAAATGTCCCTCACTTTCCCAGAGAGAAGGCAAGACTTCCCCAGATCACTTCCCCGTTCTGTTCCCCTTTCCATGGAAGTGCAGCTTCTCCTCAGCCAGATCCCCCAACCCATGACCAAAGTTGGTTTCGCTTGGAGCTCTGGATTCCATCCCAGCCTTCTGCTGCCTGGAGCCCATGTCCCACGTGTACTATGTGATATTTAGAATCCATGATAATTGCCTAGCCATAGAAAAGTTATGCAATTTTAACTACTTAATAAGTTAAGAAATACTAGATCCACATCTTTTATGCATAAAAGCATCTAACCATTGCATTAACCAGATTTCCCATCACTGGGACAAAACTGACACTCACAACTTAAAGGAGAAAAGACTTAATTTGGCTCAGAGTTTTGGGCTTTCCATTCACAGCCAATGGACTCTGAGGCAGAAGTGGCATGGCAGAAGGGCATGACTAAGGAAAACTGTTCATCTCATGACATCCAGGGACCAGAGAGAGAATCGAGGAGCTAGGGAAAGTGATCCTGTTACCCTCCAAAGGCAGGCTCCTGGTGCCACTCCTCCAAATATGTCCACTTCCTAACAGAACAGTTACAGACTCATCAATGAATCAGTCCATCAATGGTCAGTGTATCAATGGATCAGTGCGTCAATGGATCAAGTCCACAATGGATCAGTCAGTCAATGGATCAGTGCATCAATTCCATGAATGGATCAGTGCATCAATGGCTCAGTCCATCAATGGATCAGTCCACAGTGTCCCCATGACCCAATCACCTTCCAGAAACACCACCTATGAACACCTGAGGGTTTTGCAGGATATTCTAGACCTAAGTCATAACAACCATACAATTAATAGTGTAATCAACACATAGCAAACTCAAATAAAATGTTATAACACAAAATGTTTCCAGAAAGATATATTTTAATGATAATTGAGCAATAGTAAAGTTTTCTGTGCATGTCTGTTGTAATAGTAAACATGTACTGTGGAATACATACAGCTAAACTGATAACCCAATTTGTTTTATCATGAAAAGACTGACTTCAAAAGCTATTAAAGAGACAAGAAAAAGAAAAATAAGAAAGTTTCTCTTGGAAAAGGACACTTAGCAGTTAATGGTAACAAAGTCACATTGACTAGAGAAGGCAAATAACACATTTTTAAAGCCATCTTGACATAAACCTTATTGCAAATATAAAATGCTTTTGAAGACAACACATAAAAAAGACAAAAACTTCAAAGGCACAATGGCATATTAAACAACAAGTTTGGCTAATGTTTATTAAATTATGAAGTCTTACTTGACAAATTCCCCAGAAAGTACAAAGCATTTTGTTTTCCAAAAGGTCATACATATAAAAAGGCATAAACTTGTTTCCAGAACAGCTAATATTGGCCCATAGCAAAAACTTACTTTAGGCTATTTCAACATATCAGCAGGACAGAAATTCCCTTTAAAAAGAATTTAAGCCAATACTAAGCATAAAAACAGCCGTTTACCTGAGGTTAATTTTCCGAAGCCAAACAAACCAAAAGCACAACCCTCCCCCCGCCCTGGCAATGGCACAACTGCCCTTCGTGTGCCTCCACTGCTTGTTTTTTTCCAAAAATCAGTTCACCACCTACTGTAATCCCAGCCCAGGAACCAGCCTGTGAAGGTGGGCGGCTCGTGGCCCTGTTTTATGATGACAACTGGAGTCCTCTTGTCTCTTCCAGAAGGATCCGTCTCAAGGTACATTTTGGCTAAAAAGAGTTCCAAGCATAGAAATTTGGTTAGTTTTTGTTAAACTAAAATAACAATGCAATAAAACTTTTCTAAGAAAGCTAATGAATCAAATTTTCATTGCCCCCAAATAGCCAAATATAAAAATTTCTTATTGATTTAGCACCATCATAAAGCCTCATTATTGCTTGAAAACTTTTCAAGTTTTATGAAATTATTCTTAAGGAATCATGATTGTTATACTTTTCAGTAAAAAGAACAGAGTATCTAAAAGAACAGTGTTACTTTAAAGGAAGATTCAAAATATCTAGGACATCATAGCCACCAAGGGTTCACCATCTTCATAACAAAATAGGGTTTGAGTGAATTGAAAATTTTTTAGAAATTATATGCTAAATTAGGTTTTTAAAAGATGTTTCTTGTGCTCATGGTTGAAATCCTTCAGTTTTAAAATATTTCATTACTTTAAGTCTGAAGATGATAGGTAAGCTACTTCTTGGTTTTGATGTGTATTTCAGGAAGAAAGGTTGAAAAAAACAAAACAAAACAGGTTATTGCCACAACCACCCACAGGACCTAGCTTACCAGACTTCAGTGATTCTGTTTTCTCAACTTCGTTGGCATCTTTGCCAATCCAAATAAATATCTGAAAAACAAAATAATAAGCACATGTGCTACTGTGGGAGCGTTTCCTTGCCAGGCCCTAGGCCAAGAGCTTTGCACGCACGGCTCATTTCATCTTTGCAACAGCCCCAGAAGTGAGGGGGTTCGCAGTGGGACCCACAGCAGGTCCTTCTCCTTCCAAGCGTTCATGCCCATTGGAGACACCTAAATTTATACCCAGCAATCTGACAATGATTTCATGCTCACATTTTATGTGTGCACAGTATTTTCTGCTTTATGATGTTTCACAAAAACGACAGGTTGGCAGTTTTGGTGCATCCGACCCTGGAGCGGTAAAGCAGACATCATTGCATTTCCAAGACGGAGGTCTAGGCTGGGAGGACATCTAGACTCTGGACTTCTTGCAGGAATCTCTGACCTAAGGCAGTGCTTTTCTCCGGCAGTGTTATACCCTATATAACTTTGATAAAGTGCTATGCTGTTTAGCATTTCAATAGCAAAGTTTTAAACTAATTTAAAAATTTGCATATATGTAATCTAGCTATATATTCTATATTCTTTTTTTTGTTGTTAAATCTGTGGGTTTAATTTTTTTCAGTACTATGGACTGAACCAGGTCTTCTGCACTGAGCAATATACCCAGTCCTTTTTTGGTTTTTTTATTTTGAAGCAGGGTCTTGCTAAGTTGTTAAACTGCCCAGACTGGACTTGAACTTGTGATCCTCCTGCATCAGCCACCCAGAGTGCTGGAATTACAGGTATTTGCCACATTCCCAGAGCAGGCTGAATATTTTTAAAACTGAAAAGTTCTCTTGAGTTATTTTAAACTTAAGTCATTTTAAAAACCACTCATTGGCTAAACGATTCTAGTCATACTAAGTTCCTGTTGTACTGTAATTTATATTAGAACTATTAGAATTCTTGTGTGTGGGACACAAAATTCACATGACTATATAATATCAATTAAAAGTATGACTTAAAAGATGTTAAATGGCAGAAGCTGGGACTAGATCCCCAATTCAGATATGATCATTGTAGACCAAAAGGCTAATGTATAATTTAACTAAATGATTTAGCCATTAGAAACAGACCTAAAACCAGCAGTCTGTGTGCTGATTCTAAGGCCCAGGCCTAATTCTACATTCTTGTTCTATATTATTTGATCCCTCACATATTTATTTTTCTCTTTTGCTGTTGTTAGTTTAGGAAGATTCTTTTTAGAAGTGACCAGATGTGTTATGTCAAATAACCACTGATGTTACCTAAATTAAGACCCATAAAACAGTAGCATACTTAACTTTAGATTCAAACCTACTGTGTATCTGCTTCTTCCCCAGGGAAGTCCTGATGACCTCTTGTCAAACACCAGAGGGAGTTTGCAATAATTTAGTCTCTCTCATAAAATTGTACCTTTTAATGTACACATTAATAAAATGAATGTATGAGAAAATCAGGTATATTTTACAAATAATTCATAATCAGAACTTTTTGTCTAAAATGATAAAGCCAAAGATAATAGCTGTGGAATTATTTCTGTAGCAAAAAACCCACTTGCCCTGAAATGTTTCTTTTCAAACATTAAATCCTGAGGCCCATTTATTACCAGATTTGTCATAGCTCAGAGCAGTCAGTTCCCATGCCATATACACATTCTCTCATTATAAAGATAATGTGGTTTCTACCTGTTCCCAAGCATCTAGCAGCATGACATCATCCTCCGCTAAGTCTTCCTGGGTAAACTCTCCTGGAACCTCTTCAATCTGAAATAAATTAAAAACTTCGTTACCAAACAGTACAGCACAATTTTTCCAATGTACAGAATATAAATGCATTGTACTACTGGAGGGCAGTGAAGAGCTTTGGTAGCCAATTTTTTTCTTCTTTTGGGGTAACAAGTGTTTAATTAAGTGTCACAAAAGATGGTGTAGTCTTCTCCATGCAGCATGCAACATAAACACTATTTCTGATTGCCTCTAGGAAAGGTTTGTACCGTCAGCACAATCCTCCTCCCCCAGTTCTTCATGGCAAGTGACTTCACAGATCTCGTCACCTGCCTAGTCTCTAAGATGCTTGACTTTATGGTCCACGTATTTAATTCTTTCATTGTGTAGGTCAAGATCATTTTAAAACAAGTCAACATATCTGGACATCTTAGTACATCAACAATTTCCAGTAAGGTGCCATTATTAAACAGGATTTTGCATGCAAATTTGCTTTTATTTTTGATGGATTAAACTATGTTCTCTGTAATTACCAGTAAATAATGGGTTGGTTTAACCCACGCAACATCAATAAGCATGTGTTAAAGTTCAACAGTACTACAGAAAATTCAGCAAGATGTCACCCCCCTGATTCTTAGGAAGGTTCTCAGTTCTTCCCTCCCCAGCCCCTGCTGCCAGGCAACTCTGCCATACAGTCAGACAACTACTGCTGGCCATGGCCTCGGCTCTGCCATGTTAAGGGGTATAACTAAGCAAGGGCCTTCTGGTGTTACAAGGTTTTGTCACTGACAAACTGACGTAAGCCCAGCCTGCAGCTCACAGGAGAAGCAGGCAGAGCCCAGGCTAGATTAACCTCATCCCAGGGAGCCACCAGATTTCTACGTGTAATTTGTGTTTACTGTACCCTTACAGGACCTGAAATCCTTATACAAAAGGCAGGGGGCGGGGAGGATTGAATATCCACAAAGAACAAGGAAACTATTTACGTTATCTTTTTACAAAATATTCACCATCACATCAAGGAAAAGGTTAGATAATTTCTAGAATCAAACAATAACTTTAGTAAACATATCAATCTATGGACATATGAATGCAGTCCTAAAAGGGAAATTTAACGCTGTGAATGCCCACATCAGAAAAACAGAACAAGTTCAAATAAATAACCTATTGAGGCGCCTCAAGGTCCTGGAAAAACAAGATGAATCCAAGTCTAATACTAGAACAAGAAGGAAATTATAAAAGTCAGAGCATATATTAATGAAATTGAGACTAAAGAAAACAGAATCAAAGAGCTGCGTCTTCAAAAGAATAAACAAAACAGACTCTTAGCTTAATCTTACCCAAAAAGGGAAAGAAAAGACCCAAATCAATGCAATTAGAAATGAGAAAAAGAGAAATCACAACAGACAACTCTGAAGTCCAGATTGTTAGAAACTACTTCAAAAACCTGAACTCCAAAAATTGAAGAATTCAGAAGAAATGGATAGATTCTTATGAATTACCAAAACTGACCCAAAATGGTGTAAAAACAAAACAAAACTTTGACTAAGCCAGTAACAGTAATGAAATTGAACCAGTGATTTGGGGGGAAAAAACACCAACTAAGAAAAATCTAGGACCCAATGGATTCACACTTGATTCCATGAGAACTGCAGGGAAGATATAACATTAATATTCCTCAAATTCTTTCATGAAATTGAGACGGAAAATATATTCCCAAAGTCATTCCTATAAGCTAGCATTACCCTGATTCCAAAACCAGACAAGAACCCAATCAAAAAAGAAAACTACTGACTAATCTCCTTAATGAACATAGATGCAAAAGTCCTTCTTAACAAGGTACTAGCAAACAGAATGTAAAAAAAATCATCAAAAACTTTACACATTATGATCAAATAGGCTTCATTCCTGGAATTCAAGGATGGTTCAAAATATGCGAATCAATAAATGTAATATATAACACAAACAGAATCAAGGACAAAAAAATCACATGATCATCTCAATAGATGCAGAATAGTTGACAAAACCCAACATTCATTCATCATTAAAAATCCTGAAGAAAATAGATATAGAAAGAAGACCTTATCTCAATCTTGTAAAAGTTATTTATGACAGTGATACTGCCAACATCCTAGTAAATAGGGGGAAATCTCTAAATTCAGGAAGAAGACCAGTCATATAGTATTATCACTCTTCTTTAATATGGTACTTGAAACATTAGCTAGAGCAGTTAGGAGAGAGAAATAAAAGAAGTATGTATAGGAAATGAAGACATCAGGTTATTTTTATCTGCAGATGACATGATCCTCTATATACCAGACCCAAAAAATTCTACTGCATACTTGTAGAACTAATAATCAGATTAATTAATGTAGCAGGATACAAACACACAAAAATCCATAGCATTTCTATACTCCAATAGTGAACTCACTTGACAACTAGTAAAATAATATCATTCACAATTGCATTAAAAAAATTAAACACATAGGAATTAACCTAACCAAGCAAATGAAAGACCTACAATGAAGGATACTGTACTTTGAAAAAGGAGATTGAAGAAGACATCAGAAAATGGAAAGACATCTATTATTCCTGAAAAGGCAGAACCAATATTGTCAGAATGGCTATTCCTGAAAAACTAATATACAGATTTAATGCAATCCCAATCAAAATACCCACAGCACTCCTCACAGAACTGGAGAAAACAATCTTAAATTTCATATGGGACCAGAAGAAGATCAAGGGATGAAGGGAGAGGAGAGGAAGGGGAAGAGAAGAGGATAAGAAAAAGAATTCCCATATGTCAGCTCTGGAAGGAAGGAAGGTAATCACTATGTGCTGCAAAAAAATACTAATAAAAATTGAAAAAGAAATTACCATTAAAAAAATTTACCAGGGGTTGGGGATTTAGCTCAGCGGCATAAGCACCTGCCTTGCTAGCAGGCGGTCAGGAGTTCGATCCCTGGAACCAATAAAAATGAAAAAGACAAAAAAAAAATTTACCAGTCATATAAGGGTTTTTAAAATCAAAAACCTTAAATATCACTGACCTGACGTCAAGCACTATTCCAGATTTTCTGTGCAATAATTAGTATTCACAACACCCATATTAGTGACTATAATTTACCTCAGTTTATAGACCAGAAAACTACAGCACGGAGACCATAAGGAACCATCCAAAGGTCACAGAGCCAATAAGTAATAGCACCAGGTGAGTGGAATCTCACAGTAGACTGGTTCTAAAAGCTGTGCTTATAAACAGTAGCTCTGCTGCCTTGTAGGGCTCTACCTGTCTGAAACCTATTTTCTCACGGTGATCATAAAATCAGACTCTTGTCACTAACAACCTTTTCCCTTAAGCTGTGAAGGAGAATGAAATGATTCCAAATATCGATCAAGAAAATAAGTACAAAGGAAATGTGCATTTCTTGTAAAGGCTAACACATTTGTGACAAAGACACCCACACACACAAATTGACTCAGATTTTTTTTTAAACCTCACTGAGAACAAAACCTAGATGCTTATTTTTAAAACTTCATCTTCCCTGAAAACAAACATTAATGTACAGCAATATTAGCAGATAATACTGATTAAAAAATTATGGACACATATACCAAAAATGAAGTTGTTTAGCTGCAAGACACAATTAATACTCAAAATGATAAAATAGTAGTTTTTCTTGTAACAGCTTTATAAAATGTAGCAAGTACAGGGATTTCCTACAAAGTAGGCAACAAACTACGATGCTCAACAATACAGTATCATGTCCACTACTAAGTATTTAATTTTTATACCAAACTACTTATAGGTTTTAAGTGTGATTTGTACATGGACAGTTCTCCAAATTTTATTTACTTATTTATTATTTCTAGCATTAAATGTGTCTGGGAATCACATACTATTTTTCGTTCCCTCAACATGGAGAAAGTTTTATTCCCCTGGGAAAGCAAAGTGTGAAACTTACAGTTGGATGAGAAGCGACTGCTGCTTAACAGAAAGTATCTAATTATTAAACTAGCAAATCCAATCACCTATAATTCATACTGCAGCTGCTGAATGCTAACACTGATGGACAGTAGCCACTGGAAGACCTCCTTGACTTATATACTGTTTTTCAATATTTTGAATGCTTTCACATGCACTGCGCCATTGACCCCTAGGCCACGCTACAGGGAGTAAAGATTATAGCACCATGGTTTGCAGGGGTCAGCGGAACCTGATGACCCCAGCTGCCCATGGCTGTGAAGGGTCAGAGCTGACATGAAATGCCTCTTTCTGTTGCTAGATTCCATCTCACAGCTTCGTTTTTCAGTTTTGGTTTTTATTAGCGCGTGTTACGACCACATTCATCATGGGGAGCTGGAATACGGACATAACACATCTTGACTCTTTCTTCATCTGCTTCCCTTCTTGTCGCCCTCTCTACCCCACCTCTTGGTCCCTTTTGCACTCACAAGGAATCTTCCAGTTTTGTTGGAGCAGCCATAAAGCCGGGGCGGATGGTCTTCGGCCTGCGTTTCCATCAGTGGTGAGGTCTGGTAGTCTTTTTTCCCTCCGAGGGAGGCCCAAAACTCCTCTGTGGAAAGCAGAATTATTCAGTGCACCCTCAGGAGCAGATGGTTGGTATTGTTTTATATTGACAATAATATTACCTGTCCTTAGCTTCCATGACAAGTTACTCAAATGTGCTAGATATCACCACTCGCTCTTGCCACCACTGGAGGGATTCACAACCCTCTTTAACCATCCAGAAATACTCCTTCCTTATTAAGAAAGGCAAGCAGCAAACACAGCCAGGTCAGTTCTGACCCCAGAGCACACACCTGGCTCCTCGCCTTCCTGAATCCTCGTGGTGCTGCACCCCAGGACGCTTGCCACATATTCTGCTCCCTTCTCCTCCTCCAGGCTGGCGCCTTTTCCTACCCAGATGTAGCCACCGTTGTGAGGCAGCTTCAGGACAAAAGCATCATTGGAATTCAATGAATTTGCATCAACATCAACCTAGAAAAAAAAAATAAGACGATGACTGAAGTTCACTGCTGCTCCTTCCAAGACGCTGTGACTGGAACAAACATGCATAGCTTCCGGCCTGCCCCAGGGAACTCAGCCAGGGCTGCACTGGGGCAGCATTAAAGCACCTAAAATGATGGAAGATGAGCACCTTGGTCACTGTCACTTGACCACCCAGCTCCCCTCAGACAGCAGCACACTTCAGTGATGAGAGGCACAGCTGCTGGCATTCTCAAGACATGGCCAGGGGTTGGTGACACTCGGGGAAGTGATGCTAAGTCCTCTCCCAGCAAGAATGAAGCCTTCTGGACCACACTTACAGGAACCCGTGAGATGTGACAATGGAGAATTACAGGAACCAGGTCTGGCTTTCAGAAGTCCTGATTTCTAACCCATGTGTCCCCTCATTGGTACAGAGGAAAATGCCCATGTGATGACAAAAAGCAGAGAGATCAGTGTTCAGACTGATGTGGCCCAGAGATGAAGCTCGGAAGCCTCATAAACAGAGAGCAAAATAAAAGACAGCTCACAGGAAGTAGGGAAATCTTTTTCCATTAGGAAGGGGACCAAGGGATGAGGGCATCAAGGAGATGGAGCTTGATGGGAAGGGGACCACGGGAGGGACCCCACAGGGAAGAACGGAGGATGAACACAGAACTAAGGTGTGTTACGTCTGTGCACCAACTCCCCATGATAAATGTAATCATTATGTACTACAACCACGGAGTAATAAAACTTTTTTTTAACTTTTAAAAAAATTTTAAAAAGAAAGCATTAGCCTGCCAGGAGAGGAAAACAGGAAGCTGTGTAAAGGACCCTGGCTAGTGCATTGTGCAGAAGGCTAGGAAATAGGGTGACTTTGTATGTGACTGATAGTGGTGCTGCAGAATGGCAGCTGGGGAAGAGACCAGGGGGATCTCAGTGCAATGTGTGGTGGCATCTTTCATCTGAAATCATCTGCGAGGGTCCACAGATGATAGTTTTACTATTAATTTCAATTTTTTTAATTCCTCACAGTTGTACAAACAAGAAGCTGATCTTCTCTTACGGATGAGATCAGTACCCGCGCCAGCACTTTAGACCAGGGACTGAAGGAGATCGCTGTGCAAGGGACCAAGACGGAAGCTCGGGAGCTCAGCTGCTCAGAGGCCAAGCAGAGGGAAACCAGCAAAACAGCTCCCAGCAGGAAGGTGGCAAGTCTGGGGAAATCACGGGGAGTGTACGCTGTCAACACCCACGGGGAAAGGGCGGTCAAGGGTGAAGGTGGACGGCAGCAGATGCCAGCAGGGAGTGACGAGACCTTTGTGAGCCAGGGCTGGGCACTGGCACACCAGATAAAGCCAGGCCCGGGGCGAGTGCTCCGGAGAGAGCCGGTGGGCAGCACCACATCTGCGTCGGGCAGGGGTGATGTCCACATTTCCGAGGATTCTTGGTCTTATGAAGGATGGAGAAATGATGACTTTCCTAAGACATCTATGGATTTCAAAGTACATGACTGAGGATATGAGAGTAAATCAGTGATACAGAAGAGAGAGAAGACTGTTGCCTGCAATCAGGGTGAATGCAGAGAGAACAACTTATAAAAGTATGTGGGAAAGCAGGAAAGCAGAGAAACCTGGACAGAGGTAGGTGTGGGAGGAAGTGGGCCTCAGCCAGGAGCCATATTTTATTCTATGTACTAATCATTTACTCAATTATATATTGACATGCCATTTTATAAAAATATATTATTTATTGCTAACGTATAGGTAATGTTTTGACATTAATAAAATAATTGATTATATGTAAATTGCTAAACATTAGTTACTAATTTTTTTAAATAGAAATAAAACTTTACATTTCATTAAATGGAAGGGGAAGAAATCACAGACCAGAGGGTGGAATTTCAGGGGAAGAGAGAAGGTGATCACACGCGTCTTCACAGCTAACGCCCAATCAGAATTACTCATAGGAAGGGGCCAGTGAGAGACCGGAGGACAGAGATGTGCTCGGAGGGTGTGAAGGATGGAGAGGGCTCGCGGATGTGGCCTCGGGCCTGCAGCATGGCCACAGTGCGCCCCTTGGAGTAAAGAAGCCAAAGAATGGGAGATGGTTGTCAGAGACCGAATGACTAAACCCATTTCTGAGGAGCCGCAGTTATTTCTCACCGATGGCAGGATTTATTAAACGGCCCTGCGAGGGTGAGATGAAACAGGGTCAAAGAGAAGATTACAGGGAGAAAGGCCAGAGGAAGCGACAGGGAGACCATGGCTGAAATCACCAAAACAGAAAAGAGAGAGGACTGGCAGCTCCACAGACGATGGCACAAGAGGGCTGCAGGGCAGGGAGAGTCAGACAAAAAGGACAGATGCCAAAGAGGCCGGGGTGAGCGCAGACAGTGCCCTGTCCAGCCCCATTCAGGTCCCTGGGAAGCGGGCACCGGGGGTTCCACTGGAGAGGGCCTTCAGGAAGGGACGTCCTCAGAGGACACACTCGGAGCAAGAAGGCAAGGGGGCGGGAGGCTTGGAGACACCGGGATGGAGGGCACAGGCTGGCCGCATGCTCAAGGATCCTCTGAAGAATCTGCTGTTCACAGGTCCAGTCTAGAGATGGGCAGGGAGGCCTGGGGGTGATTTGGGAGATGCAGGTTTCGACAGTGACACGGGTGATAAGATGTGCGATGTCCAGCATGGCCAACTCTGCTGCCCACACCTGTCACACTTGTGCACACAGGGCCTCCCTCTCCGATTCCCTGGATGCTCAGTCACCCGCACACCACCACAGGCCTTTATCCCAGGCTTCTCAAGACAGAAGGTCACCGTGTGCCTGACCTGAGAGAATGATCTGTTACAGGGGCCTTAAAATTCATGGGCTTGGCTTCAGAGATGGTAAGAAGCCAGTACCCGGAGTTTAACTTTTAATCAAACTCCCCTGGCTTTCAAGTTTGTCTCTTGATGTCCAAGTGGATTCATTATAGGAAGGCAGGGAGTCTGCCTGTGCGTAGTGTAAGGCCAGCGTTTGCTGGTGGCTGAGGAGCATTAACCAGGGCATGTTCCGAGACGTTACCTCCACAATTCTGGTGACAGATGCCAGGTTTCTCCGGACCTGAAAGAGGCGCACAGGCGGAGCCGGGGCCTGCCCTTCTCTCTTTGATGTCCCATTCTTGTAAATAATGAGTGGTTTGTCTTTGAACAAACTCAGCAGGTGAGCAGGCTCTTTGCCTTGGGAGACTCGGATCTGGGGGAGTGAGTAGGAGAATAAAAGAGGTGTCATAAGGCGTGCAGGGAAAGGGGGCTGCATTTCTAAATATGATCATAGTTTCATTTTTTTGCAAACAAAAAGTATACCAAAAGTCAGAAGCAGAAGAGATGATGATTAACAAAAACATAGGTTAGTGATAATTCACGGTCACCTAGAAATCTTTCATCACTTCGGTCACACTGTGCCTGCAACTGTTTCTGCCTTCAAGGAATGTGAAGATGTAAGCTTACCCATCTGCATCTCCAAAGGGGGAAAAAAAGATTGAGTCTGCAACCTTCTATAAAAGCTATGCTCCTTTCAAGAGCACTGGTATTTTATAGATATTTATGGATATAGTAAATCGTTATGTGTGTTGGAGCTGGTTCTGCAGGTTAAAAGATGTGCGTTCAAATGCTTCAAAAATAAGGTGACACACTACTGCATTATTATTGCTTTATGCCCACGTACGTGAGATGAAACATTAAAAATTGGCAAAAATAAACTGAATATTTGGCCTTCTCACATACTTACAGTAATCACTAAGTGTAAGATGTGTTTAAGCAGCCTAGCTTTACATGACACAAGGACTTTTCAAAGATGAGGAAACCAAAGAAAATAACTAGCAAGTTACTTGCTCGATTCCACCTACTGACACCCAATATTGAATTATATTTTCCAATTCTCACATAAACTATTGGTGCATTTTTTTTTTTAACATAAAGAGTTTAAACACTAGCTTTTCCTAGTTTCCCCTGCTTTTCGTAGTTGCTCTGCCGGGAGCTGAAGTGAACCGTCTCACCCATCCTGGCTGGGCCATTCCACATGCTGGCTACTGGGGTCCTGACACACTCACCATTCTAGGGAGACCCGGGCAGCGAAATAACTGAGCTCATAACTATGTTTCAGCCAGCAGGCATTCAATAAGTGAGAGACTAATCGTGAAAATATGTCCTCAGAGTCCCAGCACTGTGGACGAAGTTAGTGAGGAATATTTAAGAAAGACTGCTTTGTGTTTCACACAACCTTGAGGAAACTTCAACTGCCAGCACAAGGAATTGGGGCACTGACCAAGGCCCACGCTTTCTTGTGAAGAACAGAAAGAGAGTGACAGGCCGATTAAAACAGATTCAACACAATTTGAAACAGCAACACTTTCAGTTTTTTTGAACAGTATGTAAAATACTGCCATCTAGTGACTAACCTGAAAATTACCATTTCATTGTTAATTTAGGATGCAACAATTCACTGAAATTAACAAAATATAGGCCACATATTCTCCTATAAACTATGCAGTATGTAAGGCACAGTGAGTGTCTTCCCCTTTTTTAATAACTTAGTAAGGAGTAATTTTTTGGTGCCGGGAACTGAACTCAGAACCTCGCACTTGCCAGGTAGGTGCCATGCCGCTGAGATGTATCCCTGGCCCCTGGTAAGGAATACTTTAAAGACCAACTAAATAGCAAAGATAATGTCACTTCTTAGCTAGACGCATTCTATTAAAGAAATTAATGCAATCAACCAGAAGCAGAGTTGAGTGCATGTCAATAACTCAGTCTTTTTAACTTGCTAATTAATAAGCTAGCTAGCTAACTTCTTAAAAACAGTTTAATGTGTTTTTATACTTAGATCTACCTTGATAATACTTGTAAGTACCAAGATGGAAAGAAACTAGACAGAAGACCAAATTCAGTCTCCACATCTTATATTCTATGCTCTGAACTACCTGACTTACCTTAAATTTAATTATTACACCTGAAGTGTAATAATACATTTTAGAGATTTGAAAACAAGACAAAACAAAAACCTTGTATACAGCATTGAATTTTGGCTCACTCAACACCAGGCATAAGGAAGTTAACGGGACACACTCCTGCGGAGTGAACAGAAGCCTCACACAGCTCTCCCTGGGCTCACTTCCCTGGCCAAATCAGCACTGCTCTGTTCAAAGCCCAGTAGAGAAGGCATGTTTCCCAGCAGATATGAGCAGACACTGTCCCAAAAACTGGCCAGAGAAAACATAGTGCAGACAGAAAATGCCCAAGCAGCACTGTACGCAACTCAAGCTGTAGAGAAAAGGAATAAAAGAGAAAGACAGAGACAGAGATCTTAGACTAGCTATAGCAACAGGGAACAAGCATGTGTCACTCCTGGTTCCTGAGAGGAGACACACACACTGGAGTGTATTAGAGTAAACAGGGTCTCTTTGAACTTGGCATTTCATTTTTTATTAGATAAGGAAAATAACCAGCACAGACCAATGAATTCCCGTGCCTACTAATATAAGGATCCTGAAACAAACAGCAGATACTCCACCATACACGTAAGAAGAGGACCATTTGAACTTAAGATGAAACGTTGAGCCAGGCTGCAAAAAGCCTCATCAGTGAGGCAGTCAAAACGGACACTGGTATCATCTGATACTTGTACAATCAGTCAAGACACTATCTCTTTCTACTGTTTTCTGTTTGTATCAGTCTGTCTTTATGTACACATATATGTGTATATGCTGTAAACGTGTGTATACACATGCACACACAGAACTGGATTCATTTATTTTTATCTTTAATTGCTATTTTGAATTTGGGTTCAGTCATGATCAACAAGTTATTTAACAGAGAAAGAGCCCATTCTTCTCCTTCACTCCAACCTCTGCTTTCCCAGTTCCTCTCTCTCTCTTCTCCCTTTTCCCTTTATTTCTTCCCCGGAGTCTCCCCCACCCTTCTTCTCTGCCTGTCTACCTTACCTTCCCTCTCTTCTCACTTTTTCCCCTCTCCCTTCTCCTCCCATTTCTGTCCTTTTCCTCCTCTTCTCTCCCACCATCCTTTCACTTTTAGGTGTTGGACTTTGTTGCAGCCAAGATTCTGATATACGAAAAGGAAAAATAAGAAACAATGTTCTCTTTCAAGGTTAATCCCACTCTACCTGTGCAAAGCATAACTCAGATATTTTTTATACTTTAAGAGTATTTGTCAGGCATGATGATGCATTCCGGTAATAACAGCATTCAGAAGGCAGAAGCAGGAGGATCACTGAGAGCTCAAGGCCGGCCTGAACTTCATAGTGAGACCTTGACTCAAAAAAACCACCAAAACCAGAATATCTACAATGTCACTCTACTATTTATCTGTTAATTAGAATTACTCAGCTGAGTTTATTCTACACTGTTGTGGGGTTTTGTTGTTGTTGTTGCTGAATTATCATGCACATACTTATTATCTTATAATTCTGGAGGTCAGAACCCAAAATGAGCTATAGGCTAATTTATTCCCTGGGCTAAAATCTGGGGCAATTTTGTCAGACTACCCAATCAAGCTACAGTCTAACACAGAGTTATACTCCTCTCTTGAATAGGGACGAATTTTTCTCCTTGCCTTTTCTACTTTCTAGAGGTTTCCTGTGTTCCTCCTCTGGGACCCCTTCTCTGGTCAAAGCTGGCACCACCAGGTGTGTCATTCCCACACCGCATCCCTCTAACTCTGCCAGCCACTCTGCCTGACCCCTAAGGACTCTGGGTAATCCAGATCATCTCCCTACCTCGAGGTGCACTAATAGGGAAACCATAATCCTATCTCCAACCTTAACTCTCCTTTGCCTTTTAAGACAACACATTCTCAGGTTTCCCACAGACCATGTGCCCACTTGGGGGCACTGTTCTGTCTACAGCCACTTAATAGTAGGAAGTGATAACACAGGTAGAACCAAGGTTCAGTGTCAGATTACTGTCCTTGATATAAGACTCTTTGGGGCTCCTAAATCAGTTCTCAGTTAGTTGTTGCTTTTATTTGCTCCTCTCTTTCTAGGACTGAGAGAACTAGCATGGTACAAAACCAGGAATATTTGAATTTCAAAATGAAAAGAAGGTAATTTAAAGAAAATGTCTATTTCCCATACCAACATGGGTGGGAAGCTCTAGTTTGTAACTAAGCTAGCGAGCGATACTTGGACTTATGATGTTAAAAGCATCACAACCTGCACGGCCTCCCCTCCAAGGGACCGATCCAACTGGACAGTCAGGAACGCAGACATGGTCAGCTCATCTCGTGTGGCACTAGCTCCTTGCCTAGAGGAATGAAAGTAAAATACATTAGCTTGTATTTAAGTTTTAAGACTTTCTCATGCAGGCATTTAAAAAAAAAGACTTTGGTTATTATGGAAGATTAAGAAGAAACTAACCATTTTGAATATGATACAATGCTCTGTCAAAACTCTAGTTGGTTTCAAACCACTATGAGTGAGCCCTGAATTATCCAATGTGCTTTCTAGAACTGGACATGGCAGCCATTTTTATCCCCATTTTAACAAAATTAGGCCTTAGCTGCTTACATAACTTAGTCAAGCAACCTTCAAGTTGGACTCCCAAGTTGCTGCTTTCTCTCTCCGTAGAGAAAATAATCTGTCTGAGTGTAACCCCACAAGGCTGTTATTAGAGTCTTTTATTTTCCATGAGTAGTTAAGGAGCACAGAACCAAATGTCTGGAATGCAGAAAAATCAAGAAAATAATTACCAGAACTAAGCACCAGAGAAGCTCTCTTTTGCCTTACTGAAAATTCTATAGAGACTTATTAATGAAGGCTAAACTGTCAAGAGCCAGAAAGGGATCAATAAATCAATCCATCCAGTTCGTTTGCAACTGTTCTTTACAGGGTGGCTTGTGGCTGCAACCCTGCATCACCTTCAACCTTTGAGAGGCCTGCCTATTGGAAGGCAAAAAACAAAATAAAATCAAACACCCCAAAGCGTTTATTGGACATTGCTTTTAGCCAGGTCTGTCCTCTCTGACTAGAAGTTAGTAGAAAGAATATTAAACTTTTCACTAAAAATCATGACATAATACATTTTGAATCCTGTGTTTAGGAAAAAGCAATCCTCTGTGACATGATGTCTTCTTTATAGATCTGCGGTGCTTGGTGTTCATTCAAACTAAATGCTGGGTTAAAATGGAATGTACTACTCGACTCTTCTGTTGTCATTTTCCAATGTTTGTTCCATTTCAATTGCCTAATATTTCAGAGGAAAGATCACTGAGGAAATTATTTTCCTGCTATCCTTTCATAACTGACAAAGACACATTTGTGAACTCAGAACTTGATTTAATTCTAGACTTGCATCTCTAACGCTGCTTCCTGGACCTCATGTACTTCATCCCTATATCCAAATTAGCACATAAGCTGGAAATTTGTTTAATTTGAATGGCAGTCTTCAAAAGAACTACTTATTTTCTTCTTTTTTATTTTAAAAAGGATATAGCCAAGGAAAATAAAACAACAGAAAACCAAGCAAAACAAACCAGTATAAGTGATACAGGATTAGAATCAATATGAAATCAGCAATAGTTCCCATTCTTTTTTTTTTTTTTTTCTTTTTCTTATTTTCTAAATGTCTCTTTACTACCTTTATGGAAACTTTTGAAATTCCACAAACCACCCAACATGAATAAGTGTATACGTTTATATTTAATATTTGTGATTTTAAGTGGCAAAGACCTGAAACTCTCAAGTTCTTCTAATTCTCAACACTTCAAATTGGAAAGAAAGCTAAATGAGCCCCCTGCCTTCCAGAGCCGAGGCCAAGACAGAAACTGTTAACATTCTCATTGTCTTCCTTTCTGTTTGCAGAGCGGGCCAAGCTTGTCTTCCCAAGTTCCTTCCATGCACTCTCCTTATTTATGTTCAAACAAAAAGCCTGGGCATCACCCTTAACTTTGTCAAAGTCTCAGCTCCTCATAAGTAGTTTCTCTGATGCAGACTCCTGAACATAAAGTTTGCAAATCTGCCTCCCTCTCGTATCCCTGCTGCCATTGGGTACAGTGAATACGGGCCCCATTATCATTCAGCGGGATTTCTGCAACAAATCCCATCAGCTTAAAGTCCTGCCAGCCAATCCATTCCTGCCACGTCAAGAATAATTTCTCTAAAAGGAAAACTAATTATGTCACTCCTTTGTATAAACTCTAAGAGCTCCCAATTCCCTGAAACAAACTTCGCCCTTCCCAGCATGACTTAGCAAGCCATTCACAATCGGGCACCATCTAATTGCTCCCACCCTCCGTCTTTGCTAGGAGAGGGGAGCACACGTTTACCTGCACTGCTTGGAACTGTTCTGCTCCTTGCTGGTCTGACTACAGCAGCTCCCCTTCGCTCCGACACACAGGCCACTTCTAGGAGCCTTCACCAATAGCCTCGGAGTGCATGGAGTGTCTGCAGTTCCCGGCAGCTCACCTCACTTGCTCACATAGATGTGCCCTAGAAACGCCCTCTTGACTCACTTAGTCCTCTTCTGCTTGACCTAAGTGCTACTAGCAATTATATTTTGCACATTCAAAACAGAATTAAAACAAAGACTATGAAGCCAAATGAACAAAAAAGTTGCGTGGGAACAGCTAATTCATCCCTATAAATACTGTGCTCTGCACAAACACTTTTCTAATTAAAAATTTGTAAAATATACAGCTCCAGGCCCGAAATGCTGCTCCACCAGACACAAGAGTTGTAGCACTGGATTAAATTACTTTCCTATGATCCTCCTCACTATTTTTTATGTAAGAGCAATAATATATCAAATAACTAGCACTTTGCCGGCACCAGCATGTCACTCAAAAAAAGGGGGTGGAGTTCCCTAGACAACTTGACCATTGAATGAACAACCAAATGCATTTATCTTGGAAAAAATATGGGGGGCGGGGGTCAGTGGAGTCAGCAATGTCTCTGAGTATGGGTTCTCATTTAAGGAGTGTGTATCAGAAGCTCAGGAATCCCATCACCAGAGTCTGGTTTACTGAGCGCTCTTCCAATAGTCTAAAAGCAACACCTCAGGCAGTGCCTGTCAATCACTATAGTATCTACAAGTCCAGCAATGATCCTGTACCATCTTCCTTAGTAAGTCGAAGGTAGGGCCTGAAAGCCTAAATTTGCCACAGACCCACCCCCCCCCAATGCTTCTGGCTGCCAGACCACTCTGACTATCTCCCACGTATCTCCTGCACCTAACTGAACCTGAGGCACTGGGAGGCTCAAACAGTGTGACTGGGAACAGTGTGAGACTCACTGGAAGAAACATCACCATCTCCACAGAGTCCTGCTGAGTTTATTCCACCTTGCTATTGTCCCATAGGCAAAGGGAGAACCCTGCCCTGACCTTGTATTTTCTACCCACGCTTCTCAGGTGTAAGATCTTTTTTAAGTATAATTTCCTGCTTTCTAGTCTTCTCAGTAATATTCTATTTCACCTCATTTCACTTAATACAAACTTAGAGAATTGCACATTAGTATAGGATTTGTTTCACGGTCCCTATGTTTGAAATAGCCCAGTGGTGGGGGAGGAGGCATGTCCATTACTGGATTGAATGTCTGGTTCTTCATCTGGGTGCAGGGGCTCTGACCGAGTAAACCTAGCCTTCGAGCTACAATTGTGATGGAAAACCTTGTAGCAGGACACACTGGCATATTTTCCCCATCCCTGCTATCAATTTTATGGGAATGAAGACTAAAGATGCGTTAATCTGAGGCCTCTGGAGTATGCATCGATGAAATCACCAGTTATATCTCCTACTGAGTTTGCCTTACCACCACTTCATAGCTTCAATCCCGGTGGCCTACGTGAGTTTTCACAATAGAAAGTCAGCACCCAGTGCTGGCCACTAGAGTGTTTGCCTGCATAGGAAATGAAATATCAGACCACAGATCCAGCAGGAGAACACTACTATTTGGGATGTGAAAACCTGTTATGGCTTGGTTTGTGTCTTGATGTCCCCCCAAAGCCTCACGCAGTCATGGGTGGGACTTTTTCAGAGGTGGCAGGATCTAGAGTGTGTGACACCAGGATTGATTCACGGTGCAACGCTAGCCTCAAGGGCACTAGAATTAAGAGTGTGAGTGCCTGAACAAAATATAAAGGTTAGAAAGAGCTGTGGTCTCCCTTGTTGCCTTTGCTGTCCTCTGTTCACCATGAACTGTTCTCTGTGATGCCCCTCTGCCAAGCCACCTGCCTTGGACATGGCTATTACGGAGGACTGAAATCTCTACACACTGTGAGCAAAAAACCTTTCTCCCTTTAACTTTGGATGTCAGGTATTTTGTCTCAGCTACGAGAGAAAAGTAACTAAGACAAAACCTTCTTCCTAGAACAGAGAGGATTATTATCTCACTACTCTTGTCTGCAGACAGCAGCCATGAAGCAGTCAAAATCATGTTTAAAAGAAAACACTACGTGTATGTCATCCAAATCCCACAGGATTATGCTCCCCCATCCTGCAGAGAACTTAATACTCAACCATAATCTGGCCCCTGCAGAAACTGAGTTCTTGGGCTGGGGATTTAGCTCAGTGGCTTAAACGCCTGCCTGGAAAGCATGAGGTCATGAGTTTGATCTCTGGTACAAAAAAAGGAGCTCTTGTAGAATAAGTAGACTTACCATGTGTAGATAATCTTTCCTCTGGGATAAGTGTAGAGAATAATGTAGCAGTCACCACCATAGAATTCACCATAAGACTTTGGGTCAATCTCAACTCTACCATTGCTCTCTACCCGCCAAATCTAAGGGAAACATAATAGGTACACAATATTGAACATCTTCAATCTAATATTTCTTATAGGCTTTAAATAATTTTTATTTTATATTTATTATTAAACAACTTTTAAATTATTTTCTAGCCAGTTTACAAATCAAGCGAAGACCAGGCATGATGGCACATGCCTGTAATCCCAGAACTCTGGAAGGCTGAGGCAGGAGGATCACAAATACAAGCCCATCCTCAGAAATTTAGCAACTTAGCAGGATTCTGTCTCCAAATAAAATTTAAAAAATTTTAAAAGGGCTGGGGAGTAGCTCAATTCTGGATTTAATCCCCAGTATTTAAAAGAAGAAGAAGAAGAGAAAGAAATTTGATCAAACTGGCAATTGATTTGTTTTTCATGACTTACATTTCTTTTGCTTCTTCTACAATATTCAGCCCAGTTCTAATCCTGTTAATTATTAAATCTACTATTCAATCAATTAGTGAAAATAACGACACTCTGGTGCAATAAAAGACTAAATTATTCAACTCAGAAATATACCCATCTTTTAGAGAGTAAAACTTTTTCACTGATTATGAAATAACTTTTTTTCTTCTTCCTTTGGTTTAAGACATGAGACTATTACTTTCTGAGGCAAGAGCTGGTAGACTGTGACCAAATGTGAACCTTGCTTCAGTGGACTGAGTATCTGTGTCCCCCTACACCACTCAGTCTGAAAACTAAACCCCAAAGTGACTGGGAGGTGGGACTTTGGAGAAACAACTAGTCATGAAGGTGGGTTTGTTGGGAATTTGAGGGGCAAGGGAAAGATATAGAGAATGCCATGCTTAAGTCATACAGTAAAAGGTATACTGTCAAGAATATAAGTATGTTCACAGCAAGAAGGAAGAATTTCCAATCGGTTTAATGGCCATATGCCTTTTACTGTAACAAATTTTTGAATTTCAATATCCACCGTAGGTGATACCTTGGTTTATGAACTTAATCTGTTCTATGACTTGGGAAAGATGGCCGTGGCCACGTCTGTCACCCAGTGCAGTCTGTAAATAGAAGCAAAATTTTGCTTCTGAGGTGTGAGCGTGTTTTATGATTACCCACACTGTGTCCACCACCCACAGCAATTTCTGTCAAATAAAACATGACGTGTCCTCATCCACTTTATCTAGCAGATTCAGCATTATGTGACTTCTGGTTCTTCTCCAAAGTCAAAGGGACCATGAAAGATAAATGCTTTAAATCTATCAGGACATAGAGGCAGTTACAACAGTACAACTAAAGACCCTACCAAAAGGACTTCCAGAATTGCTCAAGAAAGTGTCAAGAATAATAAGACTGTCTGAACTGAATGCAAATATTTTGAGGGCCAGTTCATGGCAATGTGTGTTTTCCTGTGATAATTAAGAAAGAAAAAACTTTCTATGCATTTTCAATCACAAGGCATTTTCTAAAAGGGACCCTGAGAGTCCTCCAGCAACTTCTCCATCTTGTAAGGACACAGCAGAAAGATGGCTGTCTATGAGCCAGGAGACAGACCAGGACCCAACACCGAATCCATCCAAGTCTTAGCTTTGACTTCTCAGCCCTCAGAGCTGTGAGGGGTCAGTGTTTACTGTGTAAGCTGCCAGCCTGTGGTATTTTTGTTACAGCATCCCAGATGATGCCAACAACACGAATTCTATTTCTAAAAAGCACTAGCTAGGCATAAACCTGGAAGTGCTTTTATTCTGCTTTTATTCCTCATCTTCACTGCAAATCAAAGACACCCCGAGATGCAAGGATGAAAAGTGGAGAAACAGCAGAGTAACCCGTGAGGAAGGGGCTGCAGGCTCCATGTGTGCCTGGTCCTGAGGAAGAGCAGGGCGGCGCTTGGCTTTGAAATGCAGAAGTGAGGTGGAGAGGAGTGGTTCTGGGGCTCAGAGAGAAGCCCCCACGTGCCACCCAGTGAGCAGAGACACAGCATGGCCTTGCTAACCCAGAAGCCTAATACAGTCCCGGCTTTCAGCCGTAACAGGAGGCCACCTCACAGGGGCTGTGGCCTGAAATGGGGATCACTGCGGGATCCAGCCAGTGCAGAGAAGCCAAGGCGACCCCAAGGCCCTGTGGTACTGGTGCCTGTGTTGAGTTCCTAAAAGGACAGCCAAGCAGGAGACCCACCCAGGCCCAGAAGCTAAGAGCCCTTTGCTGGCAGCCCTGAGGGACATTTGTGACCTTGTCCCTTGCCATTTCCCACTCCATAAGCCCTGTGCAGCTTACATTCGCACATTGTAGCTTTGAAAGGGAATGTCTTTAATAATACAGTTTGGCCTAAGCACTGCGGTAAACCCTGGGAATGAAGCGATAAAATATTTTAATTCCTACCCTCAGGGAACTAGTGAGAGGCCTCGAAGAAATGCCCGGGTAAATGAACAATTCTATGGTAGTTACATGATAAATCCGTGGAAAATATCACTTATAAGTTGAACATCAAGAAGGCCTAGAAACGGCTTCTCACAGAAGTACAGATTATGATTGTCTGAGCTGCCACAGAGAGCAACAGCGTTAGTCAGACGGCAGAGGGAGAAATAGGAAAACCAGCCTGATGGTGAGGAAAGAGTCAGCCCTCAGGTGGGGGGCCAGCGAAATGAGGGGACCACGTCAAATCACCAAGGCCTCAAAGGCCTCGCTGACGGTAGGTGCTTTCAGGAGCCTCAGAAAAATTATAAACACTTTTTATAGACTGGGAAGTAATCTTACCCAGTTCTCATTAAATTAGCCAACTAAAGAGTGTATCGAAAGTGAAGAGATTTGAGTTAATGAGAATGATGAGGGAATTGTTAGCAATTTTAAAAAATCTAAAATGGAATAATCAACAAACTTAATTTGAATGCTCTGAAAAATCTGGTTTTAATAACACACATGCTCAATTTGCTTTCATGAATGCCTCCAACTCGTAAGGCAAGGAGAGGGAGTTTCTTCAGAACAACGGCCTCCCTGGACAACCCTCCCTCGGGCTCTCTGCCAGAAAAATTCTGGACCTAACACAAGATGGCCTCCTAAGGTCTCCTAAGGTGGTAGGTAGGCAACCTTGAATAAACTGCCTATCTTCTTAGCATTGCAACATACAAATCTGTGAAGTGGGCAGAGAAGATCGGACAGCAGGCCTCTCTTTGAGGCCTCAACTTCTATAATGTGGTATACAGTCCTGGACCACCTTTATTCCATTCTTCATCACTACATAAAATTTACATTTCAAAATGTCTGCAGTTTCCCGAAATTATATTAGCAAACACACTGGCATAAACAGGAAAACAAACAAAAGCAGGTATATGTATATATAAATACCTCCACTTTGCCAGAGCCATCATCCACCATATTGTGCTGGGCTGCCATCTGCGGAGAACTGTGTAACTTGGAGGCATCAAACGGAATTTGTTTTATCTGAGCCACTTTCTCTGTGACATAAACCTTTCCGAAGCCATCACTTTGATCTTTATCTTTCCAGTCCTTAAAAAACTGTTTAAAGATTGGTGTCTCACCTCCTTCTGGAAGAACCTGAATCTAAAATGTAAAAAAAAATAGTAACAAGCAAGAAAGTAAGAGATTGAGCAAAAATATTACTCTAGTAATGGAGAAAGAACTAAAGAAACAAAAATACTGTGCGGCTTCTGTGATTACAGATATTCATTTAGAACCCTGTGACACTAAAATAGTCCAACCCTGCTTTTCCTCAAAACTAAAGTAATTGCACTAGGTCTGAATGCTTAAGATAAGAATGAACTACTTCTGTGTGTTTGTCTTCCAATGTTAGGCTCATCAGAGATTTGTGACCTGGAAGAAATTATCTCACAGTGCTACCTGAGCCATGATACAAAGAAGAAAGGCACAGATGAGGCTGAGAAATCCAGACAGGAGAAGAGTAACTGACCAATGTCTAAAGTGATCTCAAGGAAGACGAATATTACCTTGGTACCAGCCCAAGTCTAAGATGTGTGCTCCAAGTTCAGTCAACCGCGGTAGATTATCGTGAGTTAAAGGTGTGGAGGAAGTGAGCAGGCTTTTTCTCATGATGCAACCCTAACAAAGTCTGATCTCAACTTTCTGCAAAATTGTACCCCTCACGGAGAACCAGGGACACAACACAAGACTGCACACACTGAAGTGGCGCTGACCCCCACACATGCATTTCTCCCTCACGGATTTTACAGGAATGTCACCACTGCCGTGCTTTTCACTTTCTTTCTGGCCAGTTCATTTTCCCACGTACCTGAGTATTGGCAGAGTAATTCATTTGCTGTAGAAATTGTTCCGCTGTTTTCATTGCGGCCTTCCTCTCCTCGGGATTAGCATCTTTACCTAAAGTAAAAAGTAAATTAAAGACAGACGAGGTGTCAGAGAGGAAAGGAATTTTATGATTAAAAATATTTGCATACCAAAAAATAAGCATAATTGAATTTAAATAAACCAATGTGAAAATGGCAAGTATTTTTAGAACATTTAAAATATTTCATCACAGTAATAAAGAGTATTTATGAAAAGATGCTTCTTCCATTGCCAAAATATTTTCTTTAAAACTCTCTCATCCCAGCCAAGTGACATGAGCAAGGGGAAGTATTTCAGGTGAGATTTTTATGGATTATATCTCCAAAGAGGTTTAATGTTTTCTTTACCCTCCCAAGAAATTTTACCTTTCCATATGAAAATTTTTTTTGCAGCACCATGGTCCAAAATAAAGCATTCTTCAGAAAGCAGCATTGCCATTGAGAAGGGATTTTCTTCTGCCACCAGAGTCACTTTCATGGAGCCACTTGCATCTGACACCTAACATAAAAACAAGAGCAGCACGGTTTCATTCTGGGAGGACACACGTCTTCCAAAATTACACTACAAGGATGGCCACGCAACCTCTAAGTGTACTAAGATTGACCTGCACCCTGGAAGAGCGTGAACTCTATGGCACGTGTTCGTCATCACCCGGGCACCGGTGAACCCCAGGCCCCTCCCTAGATCCGCAGTGACCTTTCAGCAGCAATCTGAATTGTGTGTTTTTAGAAAGTTAACACGAGGGATTCTGCTTTCACGTGTTTTTCTGGAACCCCAAATTATTTTCACTTATTTTATATGTTCCCTGTCCACGAGAGGGCGCCATGCCTCAGGATTAACATTTTCCATTGAAAAATAGTATTTTTTAGTCCTTAACCATGTCGATGAGGGAGAATAGCTTTGAATGGTAATGCGAATTAAATGATATTCATTAACAATAGGTTTTAGAGAAAGTAATGAAACCACAAAGTGCTCAGATAAGAATTTTTGTCTGAAAATATCAGACAAATATATAGCCATTTAGGAAGAATCCACTTCTTCATTATAAAAAGGAATGTATGTTACCCAAGTTAGCAACTCAATATTCATTTAAAACTGTATGTTTCTGAGCTAGAAAATCCTTGAAAGTGCAGTAACTACGGCTCCTTCCTGGTCCAGATGAGAAAAGTGCCACATTCTGCAGGGAACTTACTGCCTATTACACATCTCTTGCTTGGAAAGGGAAGGAACACATGAAGAATCCCAGTTTACCCATCTCTTTAACTGGGATGTCTTGTGGCGTTTGTTACCCTAACCAGCAATAAAAGCATAAAATTATACATGATTGGAAGGAAACTAAGTAATCATCTAGTGTTCTGTCTGTCTCTCTGCAAGCCCAAACTCCACTCTCTTCAGATAAACAAATCAAGGCTACGTCCTGCCCAAGGTCACAGAGCCAGTCATTCCCCAGACAGGTGCCATGGCACTAGGTCTGCCAGGACCCGGTGCAGGGCTGGTTTATCCTGCCTCCTTGCAGCTGACTGATCGAGGAGATTTTAACCCTCCTGTAACAAAGAAAGCCTTTATTATACCTACAGAAGATATTTTAAGCAAGGCAAAGATGTTGTAATCTTATCAAGACTTTAGAAGAAAAAGCTAACGAAATGTTTTATCTGATGGGCACATTTTATTAATTGAAATATATCAAAATCTTTTGGCTGCAAACTAATAGTAACATGATTTTTTCTGTAAGTTACAGCAAACATTTATTTATCATTTTCAATAAAAATAAAGTGATAAAAATAATTTTGACAAGTTTTCAGGAGAAAAGAACAGATCTTCCTATACATTTCTCTGTGACAGTAACAAGGAGTTATCAAGGACAGCAAAGAGAATCGCTCCCGTGCAGGCGTCCCCCACCACACCCCGTCCTGCAGAAAAGAGCCCGGGCCTGGCGAGCTCACCATGTACAGCTTCGCCATCTTCCTGTTACTGATGTCTGCTACAGCATCATCGTCATTGTCGCCATCCGGAAGCTCTGGCTTTTTCCCTAAAACCTAGAAAAAGTGAACAACAGATAAAAGATAAGTCTCATATTTAAAGGATGCAGAGGGGTTTTTTTTTTTTGTTTGTTTGTTTCAGATTTATTAAAACATCAGGACACACTGACAATTAAAACCACCAGCCTCATACATTTCTCATCAATTCATACAACATACACTGTTTCCTAGGGCCAAACCAGCCAATGACATTAAGCAAACAGTGAGTTCACTAGCAGTATGAATTTCCCAGAAGGCCAATCCCAAATTTGGAACCTCAGGTGTCTGGTTTTTGAAATCTTTTAGGAAATGAGTTATTCAAAAAATAGTAAGGTTTGGTTTTTTTTTTTTTTTGGTCTTTTTCCTTTTTATCGGAGTAAGTTCTTAAATTCAGTTCTGCAACAGAATTTATTCTGTGACTTCTGCTTCCAGAAATAATCTACAGTTTTTATTAATTTGTTGAACGAAGGCATCTGCCAAATGAATAAGCAAATGTATTTGTCTATTGTTCACGTGTGTGATACAATCCAAAAGCGTCAGTAAAGTATCAGGTAGAAAATACACGTTAATCTGCTGTTTAAAATATTAAACTCACCAAAAAATGTGTCTACAGACATTGTAATTATTCCATTAAATTAACTGACTCAAATACAATATGCAGATGTTAAAGATAAAAATAAAATATACTTCTTCCAAATAATGTGATTTTTATAAATATCAAGGTTCAGAAAAGAAAAAGAAGATATTTATTTAAATGCAACAGATATATAATAATTAATTTCTTATACAATGCTTTTATTCAGTATCCCTTATACTATATTACATGAAAATATACTCTGCTGAATAGCTATCAACTATTATAATGCCTACAACTAGCATTGCATAAATAAAGGTACAATCTGGAGTTAACTGTACCAGAACTCGCCCTCTGGGAGCATGACATCATTTTGTTTAGACAGTGACCAATAAAGAGTTTTAATTATCCACACCTGCTAACTCATAGAGTTTTTCTTTTTGGCTAAACGTAGGCTCATACCCAAAATTAAAGCATTTGCAAGCAAAGCTTTTTTTTAACATCTGTAGTTTGATAGAAGTACACATAACTTCTTCCTATTTCACAGTATCTATTGTACATTTCTGTTCTTACATGTTCAGTGTTTTACACCAGAGACAGAATGTGATATTTACACATGTGGCCGATTTATTTCATTTACAAGAATGGTCTGATGGCCCATCCGTTTAGTTATGCTGTTCAAAGGAAAAGGGAAAAAAAGGAGAGGAAAGAAAAAACAAGAAAAGAAGGATAAAATGAATACTGAGTTCTGCAAAAGGAGAGAAAGGGGCTTGAAAAGAGGGGATGGGAGTGGAGGAAAAAGAGGAATCAAGAGACAGCATGTACAGACACAAATTCCCTATGGTGAACGTGGTCACTCGGTATACCTAAATTGTACTGATAGCGTAAAACAAACAAACAAATAAATATTGGAGAAGAAAAAAAAAGTACACATAGACACACAGCTCATAAGAACCATCAAAAGTCTCCTCATGTACCCTTTCGGAATTCTGCTCCAACAAAGACAGTTGTTTGGAGTAAAGAATTGAAATTAAGAGTATATCTGATACTGAGTGGTCTCCCAGTGGGCCCACTGAGCTTGGATTTGGAGCATACTCTTAACTTAGTTTAGACAATTCCCATATCACCCAAATATCTTAGCCTCTCAAAGGACTATGACATAGCTAGGAATCGAACCAAAGGCACTCACTGTAAACAGGCCTAACTCCAGGGTAGAGGGTCAGGTATGTTGTCGGGTGCCCTACGGATCATTTTAAAACCCAGTTCAACAATTAAGTACTCACGCAGCATCTCACTGGGGAGTATAAATGAGTTGCCAAGCACCTTGCCCAACCTTGCCCAACCTTAAGGATTTTACAACCAGCCCAGAGAAAACACTTTCACTTTATTATAACTATGCCACATATTTTGATCTTCAAAATAAACTATCAGTCAAGTTCTTCCTTTGCTGCTAAGATCATGCCTAAATTTAAAGCACTTTCACTTTAGGTTAAGCGTATGATTGGCATTTAATTCATGCAACCTTCTGGATGTAAAATGATACCTATTATGACAAAACAAAGGGGTAAGAAAAGTCTTTTTAGAGAATCCTCCATAAAATAAAAATGTCATCAATTGCCCCAGCCAAGAACTACCTTTCGCCTCTTCCAATGCTTTCCTGTAAATTTTCGTTTAAAGTACCACGGTCTCATGAGTTTCAAACAGAACTTATTTCCCACAACACGGATCATTCTCAGTTCTCCAGCTGTGTTACCACAGCAATTCCCTTCTTACCCCTGACTTATGATCAGCTTGAACACTTCCTGTCCTCCACTCTGAATCTCCTGAATCTCCTATGCCTGGTCTCTCCACCCTTCGGCTCTAGCACTGTTCCCAAGCTCTGCTCTGAACTAAGCAGCTTCTCCAGGTCATTTCTGCTCTGCAGACACCAATCATGGTCTGAAACTGAGCTCATGACACTTCCCTGCTTTAAGTTGTGTGTGTTGAGTATCAGGTCACCTGGGAGAAAGCTGACTAATACAGGAACTCAGAGACTGGAAATACAATGGTGCATTCCAGGAACTGGCAGAAATCAGGAGGTAACAAGTCTCAGCTATATCATAGATAAGTTCAAAGATTTAATATCCAGCACAGTGATTATAACTAGTAGTAATTTACTGGGCACTTAAAATTTTCCAAGAGAATAGATCCCAATTCTCATCTCTCTCACACATACACAAACAGTAACTATGTGTGGTGGTGGGTGTGTTAATGAGCTGGATTGAAATAATCATTGCACAATGATATGTATATAAAAGCACCACTTTGCATAACTTAAACATATTTAATCTTTGTCAATAGCACTTCAGCAAGCTTCAAAATTTAATCAGAAAATGAAGCCTTTTATCTTACATCTGTCATAGTCATTCTCAAACTTCAGTGTGCTCAAGCAAAGTCTAGGCAAGTTGATAAAATACAGATTCACAATCACCAGCTCTAGGCCAACGGATTTAGGGTGAGGCCCTGGTACAGGCTCCCCACATGATTCTGAACCGGGTGTTTATCGTACAGAGCCAAAGCTCCCTGTCTGGATCCCAAGGCTCCCTTTCCCTTCTGCTAGTCAGGTGGATGCTTTCAGAGTCTCGTGGGCGAACTGTGCCCTTTTTCCTTCCCCCTGGGCTTTAGCTAATGCTGGCTTTAACTTCTACCTAACTTGGCAGGGTATGGCAGAAGCAAAACTGAGCAATTACTCTTTGGTTGGTTCAGTTAATTAAGACCATAATAGTTTCTGCTTGTTGAACATCTATGAGTCACACACTATATTAGGAGCTTTGGACACGATTTCATCCCAACAGGAGCTCCCGTGACCTAGACACAGCCAGCGTAATCTTACAGAAAAAAGGCACAGTTGTTTCTAGAGGTGAAATGGTAAGAGCTGGTGAGTGCTGAGGCTCTATAATGCCATTCCAATGACTCAAAATCACTGGTGGCACAGTCCCCTGAATCAAAGAAAACTGGGAAAATGTTTAAATGGTCAAAAGATTCTTTCCATCTAGGGGATCCAACTAGTGATCTAATAACATAAGGGTCTGTGTCTCTCCTCTGACCTGTTTCCTAGTTCAGTATAAGATGGGTAAGATCAAATAATTTTCAGTTCTAGAAATGCATATGAATTTTTTCTGGTGTAGATAAAAATAATTTTTGCCCTGAACAAGAGGTCAACTTTTCTATTAGGAAGTTTATTTCAACACTATTGCCCATCCATTTCTTTAAACTAGCTATAATAGTTTACTGGTTTCTTTATTAATCAAAGGATTAATACAAACTTTGACACTAGCCATTATATATTTGTATAAGATTCATTACTTTACTTCTTTGAAAACTATCCATGAGTATCTAGTACTCCTCTTGTCTCAACCACATGTACTGTAGTCTGTTTACATATTTATTACCTTTAGTTAGGTATTACATGTATTCAGTTAATTTTTTAACTGTGAACCCTAAGGTTTTATTTTTGTCAATTTTGAAGAGAATAAAACCAAATAAATCAAAACAGAAGAGTCAATCAAAACAAAAGGATGAGCATGGTACATGACTTAAAAACAAACAAACAAAAAAAAAAGATCAACAATGACTACTATAATGCCTCTTATTATCTGCAAAAGAATTACCCATACCATCAGGCATGATAGAATCAAACAAAATAGTACAGAATAAAAACAATAAAAACACAACAATGGAAATAGTATAGGACTTCAAAAGAAAGTAATAGTAAAAACCACAATGGGTATCAAAATGTATCTTACTGTCTTCCAAGTAATTGCCTATACCATCAGACATCATACTATCAAACAAAACACAATGGAATAAAATCAGTCAAAACAAAACAATGAAAGCAATACAGGGCTTCAATTCAAGCTAATAAGAAATCAAAAATGGTTACCATAATATATTTTGTAATCTTTGAAATAGCTACCCTTGCCATCAAATATAATACGACTACACAAACTGAAACAGAATAAAACCAAACAAAACAATGAAAACAATATGGGTTTCAAATCACAATAATAGATTAACAATGGCTACTGCCTTCCCTTCTTAGACAATTCCTCCCCTTTCACTTTCACAGGACATACTGTACATTTTGGATCCCACTAACTCCTTTAGTTTTTATACTAGGGAGGCAGCACACTATTCACCTATGTGACTGAATCTTTTTATCCCTGCAAATGATCTCAAGTTGCATCCATTTACTTACAAGAGCCTCAAGATTATCTTTCTTTATAGCTGAGTAGTTTTCCATTGTATAAAAGTGTCATGGCTTTGTAACCAATCTGCAGCTGATGGGCAAGCTACCCCTACCTTTATCTGGTTCCCTGTCACATAGAGCACTGTTTTCTCACCTTTGACGTTCAGTCTATAAACTCCCTTTTGGGTTAAACATGTTTCTTGTATAAAGCATACTAAGGAACCCTATCTCCTGATGCACTCTCCTGTGTTTCTTTTTATTGGTGAATTGAGGCCATCCATGTTAGTGATTATGGCCAACCCTCTCTGCCTCATCTCTGCCATGCTATTTTCCTGCCGTTGGCCGCCTACTTTTCCCCTTCATTCCATTGTCTACCCCACTCTGTGAGCCCCCTCTGCTACTGTTCCTGAAACCATGGTCTTATTTTTCTCTCTCTAGAATGTCCTTCAGTATTTTTTGTAGGGTTGGTTTGGTGGTCATGAATTCCTTCAGTTTTCTTTGTCATGGAAGTATCTTGTTTCTCCATTAATTTTGAGAGATAGTTTTTCAGCGTACATCAATCTGGGATGGAAGTTATTTTCTTTCAGGACTTGAAATACTTCATTCCAAGTCTTGATTTGGTGGTTTATGTCGAGAAGTCTGTCGTGATTCTGATGAGTCTTCCTTTATAGGTGATCTGTTTCTTTTCTCTAACAGCTTTTAATATTCTCTTCTTGTGTTGAATTTCTGGGATCTTGATTATTATATGTCTGGATGTAGATTTATTTTGGTTATGGCCACTGGAGTTCTATATGCCTCACTCATCTGAATATCACTTCCTTTTCCTATGCTTGAGAAGTTTTCTATAATTATTTCTGTAAATAGTCTTTGTATTTTACTTGTGTTGATTCCTTCTTTTTCACTCACATTTATTATTCTTAAATTATGCTTCTTCATGTCACCGGTGTAGCCTTTGAATTGATACTTTCTGGATCCTTGTTATTTCTAAGAGATCTTTCCTTTCATGATTACAAGCTGCAAACCTGTTTTCAAGGTTTGAAAGTCTATCTTTAGTTTCCTTCTAGCATTTTTGCCAGCTTCCAATGGAGTTTCCAATTTCCTGATAATCTCTTTGAATCTGTTTCATGTATTCTAAGTCTTTTTTATATTCTTCATTCAAGGTTTCCCTCATTTTCCTATGCTCCTCTATTCTTTCATCTATGTCCTCTTTAGAGGTGCCTAGCAATTTTTTATTATGTTTCTCATTTCTTTTATCTGAGATAGTCAGATAGATTTCTATTCTAATTTCTTTTATAGACTCATGAAGTTGTTTCTTTATTTCAGTCACCATTACTTCATAAACTTCAGATGTGTGGGCTGGGGATTTAGCTCAGTGGCATGAGCACCTGCCTGACAAGAGCAAGGTCGTGAGTTCAATCTTCCAGTACCGCAAACAAACAAACAAAGACAAGGTAGAAACTTCAGATGTGTGACTCTTGATTTCTTCCATGTTTACCTCTCCTGGACCAGAACTGCTTGGCTGGAGGCCAGAGACTGCCGTTTGCTTCTTCCTCTTGTTATATTACTGGTTTCTTCCAGACAAGGAGGTAGTGGGGTCCCCAGCACTTCCTGTGCTGGCTACAATTTCTCTGAAGCAAGACTGTTTGATTTTTCTAGCCAGTTCTGGCTCGGGATATCTAATGGTGACCATTGGGTGTGCTGGTGTAGGGCTGTATGCAGCTTTTCTCAGCCTGCTTTGGCTCACCAGTGACTGGTGGAGTGCAAGTAGGGGCAGGGCAGGCTGACACTTCCCTCCCAAGCTGGTTAACAGCAAGGAGCCCCCTCCACATAGAGTACATGCAGGGGGCACACCTGGTTGGGGATAGATTTCAAAAAAACCTCAGCAATGGCTGTTGGAACACACAGGGGCAGGACTCAGTCCAAGCAATTTCCACCAGTCTGTTCCCAGCTAGATGCTGCTGGAGGAAGCTGGCTGCAGTTCTGGTTCTGGGCTTATCCTGCCAGACTCCACAATGGCTCCCGGCCAATGGCCCTCTCCTGTGGGAGGACTGAGTCCTCTACACTCACTGCCAGCCAATACAGTTCACCAAGTCTGCTGCTCCCCTCCGCCACCATGTCTCTTTGCAGAGGCCTTCAAGCTTGCAAGCCACTACAATGAACATGCTGTGAACATGCATCCACAGATTTCAACAGCTCTTCTCACAAGGTGGGTCTGGCTCTAGGGGAAGGCACTGCCAGCTACCACCTTCTTTTTAATTTAAGTTTTTCTTTCTTCACTCTTTCTGTGGACTTCAATTCTCACTTTAGGTGCTTCCTGAGTCAAGGGGACCCACTTCTTTCTTTCTTGACTTCCCCATGATGCTATATTCCAGCATCTGGACTGTTGCTCTCAGAGAGGCTGTTTTCTCTGCTGCTTACTGTTCCACCACCTTCCTAGAAGTCTCCAGTCAATTTATATTAAGTCATTTCATTTTTTTATTAGTTAGCTTTCCCTATATTGAGACACAATACCAGTTCTCACAATTTAAAGGAGGAAAGACTTCACTTATGGTTTCAGGAGATTCAACACATGTGTGGCTGCATCCAAGGCAGAAACATCATGACAGAAGAGCAACCAAGAAGCAGAGCAGGGAAATAGTTCAAAGTGGAAGGAGTGAGAGACCAAACATAAACCCCTAAGGACGTACATCTACAACCCACCCAGACATACCAGAAGTGTGTTCCACCAAGCCCTAGGGCAGATCTGAAAGCCAACTGAGCTGAAACTCCACCGTAACTACCATATCTCACCCTTTTTCAAACTGGTACCCAAACACATCTCCTTAAACTATACTTAATCTCCCAGTGAAGACAATCACAAGTTCACAATTATGCCTAACATAATATAACAACCCCATGTACAATCATAAAAACAACAATCCCTTCTAAATTGCAATAGTTCCAGCATTTTTTAAAAATCTAAGTATGACTCAAACTCTTACTCATGCGCCTCGGTAAAAATCAAAAACAATTTATATAATCCCAAGTTAAAACAGGACAGGGTAGGGATGGAGCAAAGATGGCAGATAGATAACAGCAGGCTACAGAGGCTCCCTGAGATAGTCAACTTAGAATTCAACATAATACAGTGTGGGGAGCCCCAAACAGAGGGAGATGAATTCTCTCATCCCAAGAAGAAATTAAGGTAAGAAGAACCAACGAAACATACAGTCCCAGTGCGATTATTGGAACAGCTAAAGGTTCAGTGCTCCTGCTGCAGCAAGTGTCTTGCCGAGCCGACCAATGTCCCCCCACAACTTGCTGAGCCTGTCCCCCCACAACTTGCTGAGCCTGTCCCCCCACAACTTGCTGAGCCATCTGAGATCCCACTGCAACTTGCCTAGCCATCCGAGGTCCCTCTGTGACTTGCCTAACCATCTGAGGTCCCACTGCTTCGACTCACTGGAGGCGTGGTTACACTGAGACCAGGGGTCCGCAAGCGGAAGAGCAAGCTGAGTTGGCGGGATGCCTGCATCGACCTGTGGTGAGTGATGGGAGTGGATCTATTCCACAGAAAGGGGGGCTCCAGTGGACAACATTCTGGGACCAGGCAATGCTGGCAAGTACAAGGGGCAGCAGTGACTTCAGTCCGTTTTTCCCTTTCCAAAGGGGATTGGTGGAGTGAGGTAGGCCTGAGACCCACATGACCTGGCTGAGACCCAATAGGTTATCCAAAATCAAGTCCCTACCACGGTGGCGCACACTAACCACACTAACGCAGTGAAGCCTTAGAAGTTTGACTGATTTGGAGGGGAGGCGGTGCATAGTAATACAGTGCAGGCCACAGCAGCTTGACTGATCCAGAGGGGAGGCGGCACAAAGTAATACAGTACAGACCTCAACAGCTTGACTGATCCGGAGGGGAGGGGCCAGCATTTGCTGTCCCTGTATGCAACTCACTAGACATAGCAGTGGGAAGGGTCATCTAGCCAGAGCACTTCAGAAGAATTGTAACCAACAAAGAAAGAACCTGGGGCCTCTTGGAAGAAGCAAAAACAATGGGAAGAGGAAGCAACAACAAAAAGTCCCCAGGTCACATCCCTGAGAACATTGACCTAGGACAGCTAAATACAAAGGAGAATGAGAACAGCAAACGTGCAATATCAGACACAGCATCAGTGGACATAAAGCGATATCTTCGGGACCTCATAGACAAGTTCAAAAATGAAATATTTAGCCAAGTAAAGCAAGATATAAGAAGATTAATAAAAAAGATACTAAGCACCCCTCAAGCAGATACAGACAGAAGAAGGGAGGAACTCAAACAAAGGAGAGAACCATTTGATGAAGAATATAAAAAAATATAGAATACATGAAGCAAATTCAAAGAGATTACCAGGATATTTAAAACTCTATGGAAAGATGGCAAATCTGCTTGAAAGAAACTAAGGATAGACTATCCAAACTAGAGGACAATTTTACAGTGTGGGAGTATGAAAGGGAAAATTTTTTAAAAATAACAAGCAGTAACAATACAAAGGCTAGAAGATGATAAGAGGATCTATAACGAGAATAAAGAACTTGAATGAAGAAGCAGGGGTACATACAAAGGAATTACAAAGGTTATTCACAGAAATAATTAGGGAAAACTTCCCAAACATAGGAAAAGGAAATGATATTCTGATATATGAGGCATACAGAACTCCAGCCACCTACAACCAAAATAGAGCTATACCCAGGCATATAATAATCAAGATCCCAGAAATTCAATATAAAAACAGAATATTAAAAGCTGTTAGAGACAAGAAACAGATAACCTATAAAGGAAGGCCCATCAGAATAACGGCAGACTTCATGACACAAACTATCAAGTCAAGAAAAGCCTATAGCGAAATGTTCCAAGCCCTGAAAGAAAATAACCTCCAGCACAGATTGATCCTGCTAAACTGTCTCTAGAAATTAATGGAGAAACAAGATGCTTCCAAGACAAAGAGGAACTTGGGTTTATTCGCAACCACCAATCCAACTCTACAGAGAATACTGCAGGGCATTCTAGAGAGAGAGAGAAAAGTACTATGATTCCAGGAACAGTGACAGAGAGGCCTCAATGAATGGAGCAGAAAACAGAATGCAATAGATAAGCAGACAACTGATGGCAAAAAAAGAGCATAACAGAAATGAGGCACAGAAAATTTTATTCAAAACTGATATGATTGATAGTATCAAGTCTGAGAGTATAGGCAACTACACTGAAGATGACAAGACCCTACGATACAAATTCTGGTTTGATAACTGCCTGTTTTGGAAGTTCTAAACTATACACAAAGTTGAGTTTTTATTAATACTTTTTTGTGTACTGATATATTCAATTATACTATGCCTGATGATACAGCCAATTCTATTGAAGATAACAAGAGACAACACAGGAACCATGGTAGAACTCTTTGTGCAATGGTCTTATATGTTTTTTTCATTTCATGTGTTTATAGGAATATGTTTTGTTTTGTCTTGCTTTGTTTTGTTTCTCCCTCTAATATAGAAAGGATAGAAATACACGTTAAGACTCATACATGTGTAGAATCTATAAGCAGTTTATGAGAACTGATCTTATGACACATGATGAAATGAACAGATACTTTGAGGAAAAAGAGTCACTAAAGAACCCAGTGCTGATTCTGGTGTGTCATAATGTGAAACCCAGCAATAGCATTATTCTTTGTTCAGAGTGATAATTAGCCTGCTTGGGTTTGTTCAGTCTCAACATAATTGAAGATATGGATAACTGCATGTATGTTTAAGTGTATAGGATTGATAACCATATTTCTAAGTTTTTGTTCGATAGTGGAATAGAACTGGTTGTAATCTTACTGTTTGAATCCCCACTTTATATGCTCCACTTTACTATCTTGAATAACTATTTGTAAGAAGACAATCTGTAATCATCAACTAATGATTTCTTACTGTTTATTTTTTTTCTTTGACCCATTTTCTGTTTTGTTTAGTCTTTCTTTAAATTAAATTTTTAAAAAACACACTACATTACCCAGTGCTGATCATGGAGTGTCATGATGTGAAATCCAGCAACACTATTATTCTTTGTTCAGAATGATTTTAACCTGCTTTAGTTAATCTAAACATAAATGAAGATATGGATAACTGCATGTATGTTTAAGTGTATAGCATTGACAACCATGTTACTAAGTTTTTGTTGGACAGTTGAACAGAACTGTTTGGAGTCTTGCTATTTGAATTCCCACTTTATATGTTCCACTTTTGTATCTTGAACAACCATTTGTAAAACATCAACTAATGATTTCTTACTGTTTATTTTTTTCTCTGAATGTATGTATTATTTCTAAGTATTTTCTGTTTTGTTTAGTCTTTCTTTAAATAAAATTTTTTTAAAAGGGACAGGGTAAGCATTCCTGTTCAAAAAGAAAGGAACTATTGTTCAGAGGTAGCTGGATCTAGACTCTGTCATGCTGGGTTTAAGTGTGTGCTGCTGGAATCAAGGGTGTGTGATTACTAAATTAGCCCACTGATAGCCTGGTAGCCTGGATGAGATATTGCTATGCAAATAGGAACACTGAAACAACAGCCATAATTTGGAGGTAGACTTATTTTACATCAATGAGCACTGATCGAGGTCATTCCCAAAACATCAGGCCCTGATCCTTGGTAGCGTGGGGCTTAGAAGTAAGAAGTACAGAATCCAAGTATTTGACAGTTATCGATTGGTTCTTACAATATGCATCATTGTGACTAGTGGTGCATCACTGCCAGCATTTTGGTCTTCTGAGATTTGACCAAAATCACCTAAAAGCATTGAAAAGCTTATTTGGCCACACCTCCAAACCTTTCCAAACTCCTCCTGCAAACCAGTTCCAAAGTTCTATGTCATATTCATAGCAATGTATATTAAGAGCCATGACCCCCATTTTTCTGGTGTCAGTTTTCTATATTAGCTAGCTTTTCCATTGCTGAAACACAATACCTACAGTTTAAAGGAGGAAAGGTTTAAGTTAGCTCATGGATTCGGGAGCCTCAGTCCATGGCTGGTTGGCTCCAACACAGAAGCATCATGGCTAAAGGGCACATCAGAGCAAAGCTGCATAGTTGATTGAGAAGCAGAGCTAGGGAACAGTGTCAGAGGAGGAGGGGTGAGGGACAAGATATAGATCCAAGGCCATACCATTATGACACACCCAGCAATGTGCTTTATCAATCCCCAGGTCAAATCCCAAAGCCAATCAGTCCTAACCATCATATCTTCATGACACTAAAATTGGCACTGTTGCTATCCCAGGCACACATGATGCAGCAAGGCAAGTCATCTGCCCGTGATTACCCAGCTTGTGACAAAGTCAGAATGTGACTTCTGACTCCAGAGTATATGTCCATCAATATGCTGTACTTTAGTATCTCACTAGTGTGAGAAGCTGAAAATAACAATATATGTATATGTATACAAAAAATAGTTAAGATAGTTATATACTGATTTCTCTGAATTCAGTGAAGAGAAAGATTTGTGTTGGTATTGTTCAGATAATTGTAAGCAGATGTCTTGTGCTCTAGGTAAATGATCTCAGGATGACAACGTGCAGTGTATGTACCACTGTTGACCCTGGTAGACGTGTTTTGAAATTTTGTTTTAGTTTTTTTTCCCTTCTTCTTTTTGTTCCTTGAAATAAAATGGATTCAGAAAAAATATACTGTGTTTTCTCTAGCAATTGTTTTGACAATCTTCTCTGAAATTATGTAGGACTTATCTCTGGAAATAAAGCAAAAGTTGTTTCACGTTAGAAATTATACTGGAGCATTTTTAGTTCTCTCTTTCATATGAGACCACCACTAACAATCACACTGCACAGCACACAATCTACTCAAAATGCTTTCTTCTCCATATAGCTTTGTTTTTACTTTTCTCCAATTCCTATTCCTCCCTTCTCCCTTTCCTTCTAGATTCTGTCTACACTGTGACCACTGAAGGCTGAGATAGAGAAGCGCTTCCATCATATCAGAGTACTACATGGACAAGTAACCCCCAGAAGAACATGAAACAATGGTCAACAAACATAAGAGAACCACCAAAGAATGCAAAATACAGTAATATTTACCCATAATACTGTTAGAGATTAAAAGAAATCTGATAATACACAGTGTGGGCAAAGATTCAGTAATCTAACAAGCACTCTCCCATGAGAAGGAAAATACTGGCTGACTGGGGAAGATGGCGGATTGATAAGTAACAGGGTAGAGAGCCTCTCTAAGAAAAACAACACAGATGCTAGAATTTAACACCACGATTTGTTTTGTATGTTTAATTTTGCCCTCTTTAAAATGAAAAAAATTGAAAAGAGAAGAAAATACTAGAAAATGAGTTAGCACTAGCTAACAAAAACCTCAAAAGCATGCCAACTACTTAACCCAATAATTCTATTCTTGCAATTTATTCTAAGGAAATAATTTAAACATATTCAAAAAGTAACCTGATGAATGTTCACTACAAAACTTTACATTAAAAAATGTAAACCATCTAAGTCCCCAACATACAAGGGGCTGATTAAATAAATTATGCTATATTTATTATGACAATAATAACACAGACACTGAAATAGAAAAATGATACACTGAAACAGAAAAACTGCAATATTATGCAATGTTATTTCAAATAAAAATCAGACTGCAAAACATTTAACATGAACTCTTTCTCATAAAAACAGCGATATGTATATGAAAATACCATAGAATTTTTCCCCCAGAGTTGTGGCACAACTCAGAATCCCAGGACTCCAGAGGCTGAAGCAGAATCACCTCAAATTTGAGGGTAGGCAGGATTACATAGTGAATTTAAGGATAACCCAAACTGCTTAGTAAGACTCTGTCTCAAAAAAAAAGTAGAATTGTTTTTTTCCTCAGAAGTAAGAGGTGAAATGATTTCTTTATGGTTATCTATATTTCATTTCATAGAATTTCAGCAAAATATAAGGTTTTTTTAATAAATAGTCATAAAAATTTTATTAAAAATTACTTTTCATTTTTGTCATTTTCTCTTTCTCTTAGTAGACTTAAAAAAGGAGGTATTTCCTTACTTCAAAGGGAGCAATTATCACTTCATTTTAACTTACAATCTACCTTACACTTCCCAGATTATTCAATTCACATCAGGATAATAACTATTTTTAATGGATTCTTAACTATTCTAGGCATTTTAATCAAAGAAGCATTTGTAAATATCTGGATAGAAGTGACAATCAGTCTTCAGGGTAAACTTAAGTGATTTTTTTAAGACCCCAGTTGTTATGTTATTATAGGCATTATATAAATGGAAAAAATGAATAGGAATATATTTTTCATTTCTTCTGTTTCATAAAATAATGGAAATGTTTATCAACATAAGACATTATTATTACATTAAACACTGGAATCTGTAGAACTGTAATTTTGCTTTATAACTAAATCAGCTTTTTTTGCCTTCAGTAAGAACTCAGTCAAAATAATAAAATAAAATAAATGTTAGAAGAGATTCTTGTTACATACTTAACACTAAATAAGCCAGGTTGGCTAAAGATGGCAGATGGATAAGCAGCAGGATACAGTGCCTCACTAAGAGAGACAATTGAGATGCCAGAATAAAACGTCCTGAAGAGGTCCAGACAGAGGGAGATGAATCTTCTCAACTCAGGTGCAAACTAAAGGGAAAAGAGCTGGTCAAAGATGTAGACCTGGGGCTACCATTGGAGCAGCTAAAAATAGTGGCCATGGCACTCTCACTGGAGCCACCCAAACTTGCACCACCATGACTCACTGGAGCTGCAGTCATGCTGAAGTCAGAGGTCAGTGAGCCCAATGGAGAACAGAGCTGGTAAGGGACTTGCATTAACCTGTGGTGAGTGAATACGAATATAATCCTCCCAGGGGAAAGGGGCGACAAACTGGACAACATGTTGTAATCTGGCAGGACGGGCAGGAACAAGAAACAGCAATAACTTCCCTTGGATGCTCCCTTCCCAGAGCAGATTGGTGGGATCTAGTTGGCCTGGCTCACACCTTTGGCCAGGACCCAATAAGTCGTCCCAAACTGATTCCGTATGTGCAGCACACACTAACGTGGTGAAGGGCCCTGAAGATTGACTGGACCAGAGGGGAGGGGCCAGCATATACCACCCCTGATTGCACATCAATGATCAACAGCAAACTGGAGAGGGCAGAAATCCCTAGCCAGCACACTCAGAAGAACCATAACCAACAAGGAAAGGGGCTGGGACCTCTACTACACACCTGTGTGGAAGTCATCAAAAACATGACAAGAGAAAGAAATTTTAAAAAGCCCCCAGCCCCCAACCCTGAGAATATTGATCCAGGAAAGGTAAATACAAAAGAGACTGAGGGCAGCAAACATTCAATATCAGACACAGTATCAGCAGACATAAAGAAATATCTTTGGGACCTCACAGATGAGCTCAAAACTGAAATATTAATTCAAGTAAAGGAAGATATAAGTAGATTAATAAAAGAAATGCTAAACACATCTCAAGAAGACACAGGTGGAAGAAAGGAGGAACACAAAAAAAGGAAACAAACATTCAATGAAGAATATAAAGAAAACCCAGAATATATGAAGCAGATTCAAAGAGATTATCAGGAAATTAAAAACTCCATTGAAAGCTGGCACAACTGCTTTGAAGAAACTAAGGATAGACTATCAAAACTTGAAGACAGGTTTGTGATGTGTGGTCATGAAAGGTAAGATCTCTTAAAAATAACAAGGAAACAGGAAGTAACAATACAAAGGCTAGAAGATGGCAAGAGAATTTATAACTTAAGAATAAAAAACGTGAATGAAGAAACAGGAGTAAAAACAAAAGAAATAGAAAGGCTATTCACAGAAATAATTAAGGAAAACTTCCCAATCATAGGAAAAGGAAATGACATTCAGATGTATGAGGCATACAGAACACCAGCCACCTACAACCAAAACAGAGCTACAGAAATTCAATATAAGAACAGACTATTAAAAGCCATTAGAGCAAAGAAACAGATCACCTATAAAGGAAAACCCATCAAAATCACAACAGTCTTCTGGACACAAACCATCAAATCAAGAAGAGCTTGGAGTAAAGTATTCTAAGCACTGAAAGAAAATAACCTCCAGCCCAGATTGATGCACCCTGAAAAACTGTCTCTAAAAATTAATGGAGAAACAAGATGCTTCTGTGACAAAGAGGAACTGGGGGAATTCGTGACCACCAATCCAACCCTACAAAAAATACTGAAGGACATTTGAGAGAGAGAGAGAAAAAAAATACCAGGATTTCAGGGACAGTGGCAGAGAGGCCTCAATGAGTGGGGCAAATAATGGAATAAAGGAGAAAAGTAGACAACCACTGGCAGAAAAATAGCCTGGCAGAAATGAGGCAGAGAAGGTTGGCTATAATCTCTAACATAGATGGCCTTGATACACTAAAAAACAAACAAAAAAAGAAACAGGCAGAGTAGATCAGGAAGTACGGCCCACCAAGATGTTCTGTATAGGAAATATAACTAACCTGAAAAAGGGTTTATGGACTGAAAATCAAATATGAGAAAACAATGCTGTATGTAACAGGGAACCAAGAGAGGAATAGAGGCAACTCGACCAGCACCTGCAGATAGGTTGGAAAGACAAGATACTTATGTGTAGTAGTGCTCATCTGCAATGAGGGAAAACCTTGAGGCTTTTGTAGGTAAAGGAATACAACTTGAGATCAAGTCTAGGAGTGAGAAGGTTCAAAGCCACTTAGGTAAATAGCAGGTTGCTCCCCTCCAATCTAAAAACTGAGGGAGTTGGTGGGACCCAAAATACATAGCACCCTGTGGGAGTAAAGCAAGGAATAGTCTTAAAAAAGAAGGCAAAGGATATTGTCAACAGTGTATCAGGATTTAAAACCCACATTACTCATTCCACTCTGTTTAGATGGATTATATTCTGTTCCAGTTTGTCTATTTATACTAGACTTGAGGGCACTGAGAGCTATCCTGAAAATAACAGGATATAGTATGGTAATCATCTTTAATTTCCTGAAGCCCTGTATAACTTACAGCTTTATCATGACTGATCTTAGTTGAATCTGGTTTGTTACATTACTGTTTTGTATTGGAAGATTTTATTCAAATCTGTTATGATTGATAGTATCAAGTCTGAGAGTATAGGCAACTACACTGAAGATGACAAGATTCACTAGGATACCTGCTGTGGTTTAATTATTACCTGCTTTTGAAATTTTACACTGTCTATCATGTTTTGTTTTTATTAATACTGTTATGTACTACTATATTCACAATTATACTATGCCTGATGATATAGACAATTCTATTGAAGATAACAAGAGACAACACATTAACCATGGTAGATCACCTTATAATGTGGTTTTACATGACTTTTTCATTTCATGTTTTTATAAAACTTTGTTTTGTTTTGTCTTGCTATGCTTTGTTTTTCCTTCTAATACAGAAAGGATAGAAAAATCATGTAGAGACTCATGCATGCGTAGAACCTATAAACAATTTATGAGAACTAATCATATAACACATGATGAAATGAACAATTACTTTGAAGAAAAAGAGACACTAAGGTACCCAGTGCTGATTCCATAGCATCATCAGGTGAAATACAGCAATACTATTATTCTTTGTTCAGAATGATTTTAGCCTGTTTGGCTTTGTTTAATTTCAATATACATAAAGATATGGACAGCTATTTTGAAGAGAATGAGAGACGCTACAACAGCCATTGATGACTTCCCTATTGTCTGGTCTTGATGACCTAAAATACCTTCCTCATCCTGTTCAGATCAGTTCTATACTATATTGTTTCATGTCAATTCTCTGTATGTGAAGATATGGACAACTATTTGGAAGAAAACAAGAGACAATTATGATAGATAGTGAAGATCTCTGATTGTTTTGCTTTGAAATTTATGTCTCTTACATTGCTTTCTTATGTGATGCTTTATTCTGTTTTGTTGTGTAACTTTACCCTCTTTAAAATAAAAGAAGACTAAATAAGCCATCCTAGCTTCAGCAGTGCAATTCTCTGCCTCAGAATTTCTTTGTTTCTGTGACTTGTGTCAGGACCACTCTCAGGTTCTGGTTTGGTTTGGTTTGGTTTGGTTTGGTTTTCTCCCTACATCACCCAGGATATTTTTTTAAACCCAAGTCTTGTGTAAAAGTTTGCTTTTTCACAAAGAATAACCAGGCAGTTAAGAAGTAGTTCACAGTATTCTCTTAGTTCCTGGTTTTCACCACCTATTTGAATGTGAAATTCTCCCATTCACAATCCTGGTTCATTCTCAGAATGAGCTTTCCCTCACCTAACATTATACCTGTAAATCAAGGCATTTGTCCGTTTGACAGGAAGTACTTGAAATTCATCTTCAGAAAAGAGACCTACTAGATGACCTGGAGGAAGGATAGTGTATAAATCAGAACTGCAGACCATTCTGGATAAAAACATTTCACATTGGTTCCCAGCCCCCAGGTGTTAGCACAGAGGGTTCTAGCTGTGTCTCAGAAGCCTCTGAGAGACAAGCAGGACCTGTAAGTCACACACTGACTGCAGCTTGATAGATAAGGAGAATGAGGCCGAGGCAGATGGGTGCCTCAAATGCACCTCTCACAAACCCTACAGCCAAGGAGAAGACGCCAAGCCAACTCCAGCTGAGGCCGCCTTATTCAGAAAATATGTGTCCTGTTCTTATCTTAACCATCTCACTGTGAATAGCTCTGTTTTTACTAGAAGCAGCGTAAGTACTCAGGTTCCGAGAGCAAACAATTTTAAGTACTCGGTCATTTTTAAACAATCAGTAGGCTGCAAGCATATGGAACACAAAAATAAATTGTAAAGGAGAAGTAAGTCCTGTTAAGTATATTTACTTGTTGAAAAGCATTTTATGCTTAGATAAGACAAGTATTTGTTAAAAGGGATGATCCACAGAGATGTAAACCATGGGATTTCTGAGGAAGGACTGCACCCTCTTCAGCCAGTCCCACCCCATCGGGACACAAAACATGGACTCTGCACTTTCAGGGCGTGCGTGCTTCTCCACATCCAGGCTCTTTTATCCTTTTAATGATAGGCCAACTAAAGGGGGATGCTGCTATAGAAAATTTAGAGGAAAGAAAGCAAGGGACACACATGTCAGAATAAGAGGTCAAAGCTATGGCTGCATGTCAGAAAACAGAACTTTAAGTACAAGCTCTAGAGATTCTGATTTACGGACTGCACTGAAGATCCAGCACTGATATCCTGAGTCTCCTGGCCTGGTTTGGTGATAGGATGCAAGTGATCCACCGAACTGGCTTTGCTAGGTGATTCTTTCGTCTCTTCCATCAGAGCAACTCAGCCAAGCTTTTCTGATGCTCACTTTCACCTCCACTGTACATCCTGCCTGGATAAGCTATCACAGTCTGGAGGCCAGGAAGATGGCTCACAGCAAGTCTTGGGTCATCTGCCTTTGCCAGGGATTACTAAGCCTTTTTCTATAACATCTCAAACCCACACTGGACATTTTTATCTGATCAGTCCTTGAATGGACACTTCCAATATTTGCCTTTGGGTTTCCGAATGTCTACGTGCCCCTCCCTCGTGTTTGTGACACATCCTTCCCTTGGTGGGACCCAGCAGCCTAAGCTACAAGGAGCAGAGCTATGAGGCTCTGCGACTTTTGTTTCCACAGTGCAAGTGGTACAATGACTAATACCAGTGAATTACTGTACCCTAAATCCTTGGTTGTAAAATTAATTTTCTGATCCCACGTGTTTGACCCTTATCCTTTCCCCAATTCCTCCCAACAGCAGTAGAAAGGCTGAATGGTGACAACTGAGATGTAAAACAAAGGACAAGCCAGCCCGCGGCCGTTGTGCTACCAAAGCTATTAATTATGATATAGAATATATAAAATAAGGTAAATTTATCATAACTTTATAGGAAACAATTTGAAGTTATCAAATACCTTCACAGCAGATGGGATCTGCAATGCTCTGCACATCTAAGAATCTATGCTCTGGAATGAAGCCTGCCTGGTCTGAGTCATTGATCTTTTATTGGTATTCTTTTATTCTTATTCTTATTGTCATTCCCATTTGGGCAAGGTATGCAGCCTCTCTAGAAGTCACTTTTTTGTACACAGTTTGGATACAGAACGAGCTATTGGTGCTCTGAACATACCACCCTTGTCCTACCATAGAAGTCATCTGCAGATTGGTTCTTAAAGGTGAAAACCTTCTCCTGCCAGACAGCATTGCCCAGCATGGGCATGCGTGTGTCTGTGCGGGAGGTTCTTGGGAAGCAAAGGGAGTGACCTGCTTCGGCCTTCTATGAGCCACCTCTCAAATTTGCAGCTCGCAGTTTCCCTGAGGGTGCCTCTGGGACTGACCCAGGTGCCTGCAGCACTTACACAGCGTTGTCTCACTGTACTGCCAAGAGCGTGTGGCAGGTTCCAACTTACCCCTAAGTTCTTGTCCCAGAGTCATCTTTGGGAGTGATCCAACCTAAGACAGGCCATATTAAATGTACCCACCTCATAGGGCTACTGTAAAAATTAAATTAGCTCATCCAGTAAAGCCTATAAAAGAGTGTCGGTCTTACGGTAAGCACAGAATATCTGTCACAGTCTGTTGTTACTTCCTTTGCAGCAAATAAAAACCATTTCTTAGCACTTGCACAACATTAAGAAAAATACACTCAGAAAAATATGAGGTTGAGAACAGAAAATTCAGCCTACTGAGGAGCCATTTGTCATTAACCGTGTAGAATACGAGAAAATTTATGCCATCACCTAGCCAAGAGTCTCCATGACCAGGAATATCACAATCTAAATCCTAACACATTTGCTGCCTAATTCAAAAGTTTCTAGTCTACACATTCATCTCGTCCACACACACTCTATCAGAATTTATTACAGTTCACTTTCAAAAGTGACTTGCTTTTTAGTTTATTCACTGCACTAAAACATTGATATTTACTTTGTTAGTTATGTATGGCATAGGACTTCAACTAACAATGAATTTGCATGAATTTTGCTTTTTAGATATAGATACTAACATTTTTTTCTTGGTATGTTAGCATCTCTTTCATAATTAATAGAAAACATAAAATATCCAAAACAGGATTTCCTGTTGATTTTCCAGGGAACAAAATGCTGTATTTACATGAACAAAGCATGTACCCCTTATAAAGTCACTTTTGCATCCTTTCTATAATTATATAACTATTTTTTAAAACAATGCAACTATAACTGTTATAGACTAGATATCTTTGCAACCAGAATAGCAATCCTAGTAGCAAATAACACTGATTTGAACAAGTATTGTCAATATAATCCAACTCCAACACACTGCAACGCTTGACTCAGGAAACACTCCTTAGAAGCATGATTCAGATGCTCTCCATTTCAAGGGAGTTCTTTGCAATACGCTTATATACTTCTTCATGATATTACACGAATATTAATCATAAACTAAATACTAAGAAAATATGAATTACTACATCTTGAAGACTCATCCTTTTAATGTCTGTGGTTGGCTAATTTCTAGCACAAGATGTTTACAGGTAACTAATAGAAACAATATTATTTTTTATAACTATGCACTTAAAAACAAGTTTGTAAAATGAATGCAAGGCATTGTGAATTACTGAATAAATGATTTGTCCCACTGATACCCAAGCTTGGCTGATTCTTAGTGCTATGGTTTACATCTGGATGTCCCATACAAAACATCATAAGCTCAAAAGTGAAGTTTGGGGTGATTAAATTATGGGGCCTTATAATAGCTGAGTTGCTGTCAGGCCTGCTCAGATGAGACGGGTCACTGAGGATAGACCCACAAAGTCATATCTCCCTTCCTGCCTCCTCCCATGTCTCTCACTCTGCCTCCTGTCCACCATGCTGTGAGCAGCTCACTTCCGCTATGTCCTCTACCATACTGTCTTGCCTTGGAGCCAGCCAACTGTGGACTAAAACATGAGCCAAAATAAGTCTCTCCACCTGCAAGGTGCTGGTTTTGAGTACTGTGTCTCAATGATAAGAAAGTGACTCAGATATTTAGCATAAGATACAGGATGTTGACCTAAAATTATGAAAAAAATTACAGTAGCATTATTAGCTTTTATTACATGCTATCACTACAATTATACGAAGAGGAACACAAACAAAAGACAGTAGAAACATACAATTCCAGTTTAATGTTTGTATTAGCTTATCTAGATTAATATTTGTATTAGTTTATCAATTCAAATGTAGATACTGCTAAGCAAAGCTTAATTTAGCTGTCCTATTCATTAATAGATGTATTCTACCTGTCTTGGAAATGAATTGTCATATTTATAGGTTTCTCTGCTATTCTTCCCCTTCTGCTGAAAACTAAAGAAAAGATACTCATTGAGGAAGTATTGCCAAATTATATTAATTTGAGCTGATTGTATAAAGGCAGGAGCTTATCAGTAAGGTCATGAATTTTAATGCTGAACTTTGGTGTGACAAAGAAAAGGTTGTTTGAAAAGTTATCACTTGAATGAAGCATATGGTTGATTATGTCATGACTATACTTATTTCTTATCTTTGTTCAAAATATTTCAACTTCCTCCACGGGACACACTGTTGTGTAACAAAATGGTTATCTGACTTAAATGCTAGAAATCCAAATAACCAATTCGAAAATGAATTGTGCCTTGAACAGTGCTTGGCAATAAAAGAAGATAGAGGAAATAATTTAATTGTAACATAACAAAAGAAGAAAAGGACAAATTCCTATTTGCTGATGTCTCTGATATTTCATCTATTCTATACTCGTAACTCAGAGAGAAGGTGACAAATATTTTGGATCTCTTTCACTTACAAAGTTTGCAGTGGTTTATCTCTAAATGGGTCTCCTCTTCCTTCTGGTACTTGTAATAATGGAATTTCTATCAAATGACAAAGTCTGATAGAGCTAGGTACCGAGCACCATGCTACATAAATATTTGAGACACTGTTCAATTTCTCAAGAATTTTGAAAAGGTTCTAATAGCGAAAGAATAAACAAGGAATCTGATACTGCTTGAAAAGCACAAAGATAATATACTTTGTTTGACAGAAACTTTTTTGTTGGTTCTTAATGTTTAAGTGTTTACTGTGTCTATTTACCAAATTAATATCTCAGGCAACTCAAATTTCTATCCTTACAAAATAAGAATTCCGACGAACAATTGAAAAAAGGACAGGACAACAGAAAATAGTGACTAATTTGAATAGGTCAACCCACAAAACTGCCCTAGAACTTATGTTTAAGGTGCTCCAAAGATCCATGCTTGCTCTCCAGTGAAAGGCATAATTTTTATTCTGATTCATCTTGTTGTTCTACAAAGCTTTAGATCCCTTATGAATACTACACAGTAATCCAAGCATGATGGTGCAGGCCTATAATCTCTGAACTCCAGAAGGCTGAGGCAGATCAATAATTCAAGTCAACCTGGGCAATTTAGTGACTTAGTGAGGGCTTATATCAAAAAATAAAGGGCTGGAGGATTAGCTCAGCAGGCGTAAGTGCCTGCTTGGCAAATGCGAAGTCTTGAGTTCAGTCCCCAGTACCAAAAATTAAAATAAAAATAAAAATAAAAAGGCTGACATGTATTTCAGTGCAAGGATGTTTTACTTGGTATTTTTATAAGAGCTCTTCATTTTTATCATTGCTATCTTGGTTGACTTAGTATTATTCTACAAAGATAAATAGAGAATGATTTATCTAATCAAAATAATGATTCCTTACCTCTGTAGTACTATTTTTAAACAATCATGTTTGATTTCATGTACAACTATATTTTAGTAAAAAAAAAAAAATTAAAAGGTAATTCCATACAAGTCCTAGTAAATCCAGGAAAAAACCAATAGGTTAAGGGAAATTTTAAAGAATGTTGACCAAATTCTAAATTTCCTAATTCTAATCTGATTTTGTTTTTAATATTTTACTTTACATGATGAAATGTATGACTGTTCCAGTGCTTAGGTTACTGAAAATCAAGAACACTACTTTTTCTGTAAATGAATATTGCACAAGATCTTTAATAAGTAGCAGAAAGGTGCGCTGCCTTGCTGTTAAGTTTGAAAGAAGAGTAAGACTCACCCATATATCCGTTGATTTGAAAAATAAAGCTCCACATCCTTGCATGGTAGGAGATTAGGGTGACAAACTGGCTGAGCAAGTGGCCATGTCTGGCTAATCATGGAGACCCAGAAGACACATGCAAATTTGCACATTTGGACCAATCAGAAAGTGCTATCTTCTACTCTTCATTTACATCTAGTATAAAACTAAGGAAACCCTTGATAGGACAGTCTAGTTCTAACGTCAAGCCAAGTGAGCTTATGGTAGGATAACCATTCCCAAAGGCCTTGTTGGCTAACAGGACAAAAGCAATCTAGGAATGGGAGGGATGAAAGGCTCCTACCTCACATCTCATGGCCTCAAGTGAGCTTTCCTTAAGGCAGGCTTTCACACTGCAGAGCATATTTCTTTTTGGCCACTGTGAACTCTCTCACTGGCCTGCTCTCTCTCTGTAGAGTGTACTGCTTTTCTCATCTTTAATAAATATTAACCTTTTGTGCATGTCTTGTCCAGTTCTTTGTTCAGGACACCAAGAACCTAGAGTCTGCAGGACCCACAAACCCCCATAACATTTGGAGTTCACCGAGCAGCTCCAGTTGCCCCCTGAGCAGTGTGCAGTGACGGCCAGCAAGTCCCAAGGGTGGCACTCGGTCTTTTGGTCATAGCCAAGCAAAGTGGTCGCGGCCACTGGCAGCAGTGTTGCTGTGTGCCAGAGAATGAGAGAAGGACTCCACCTTCTCCCTTCCCTCTCCCTGCCCCTCTCCTTCACCCCTAGACTCTACTTCTTTGAGTGCTTTAAATTTCTGCCTAATAAATTCATTTGTCTCTTACTAACAAGGTCTGAAAATTCTTTTGTTGGGGGCAGAAGTCAGTGAACTTGCAAACATGTTCTAAGAGGTGGGTCAGGTTCCTTATCTCTGCCTTAGGAATCTTCTAGAACTCTGTCCAGTGATAGAGAGGTGAACTGACCTGTGAAAGGAGTTTACAGACGGAGACAGTCAACTAATATGCCTAAGTATATGCATTTTTATTCACCAAATAAAACCTACTAGTTCCCAGCTGCATATTTATTAGATCCCTAAAGTGTGGGAAAGTATTTCAGTAACAATCCATAGACTCAAAAGTTGGTTGCTACTTTCTAAGAAGCTATTGGTAACCACCTAGCTAAACAGAAAAGACTAGCAAAATATATGAATTATTCTTGCCTAAATATTAAATGTTCCTATGTAGGTAGAATTGGTCTTAAAGCTTATGTTAACCTATAGTATGGTTTTGTTTACACTCTCATTATCACTATCATCTAAAACACAGAGAAAGTTTTAAAGCAAAATAGCCTTCTTAAAATCAAAAACAGACTAGGTTTCTGGTACCACGTATTTCATGATTAATGGTCTTAATTATCCAAATAGTAATGAGCAATGTGTTAGAGCTATGAGGATTACACAAATATAAAGGAAGTGTCAGCTTCCAAGGAACTTGGCGTAGCACTGATTAAATGTTATTTTTATTTGGTAGACTACCTTAGAGGTAAGAGACTAAAATTTGACCCTTTGTCTAAATTAGCTTTGTATATACAGCTTGGAGGATAATTTAACTGAATTATTCAACTCCAGTTTTTACTTATAACATAGCCAGATCTGCACATTTTAAATATCCAACCAACTTGCCAAAAGAATAACTGAATAAATTATTTAAAATTGTCGCACCCCAATGCCTGTATTGAGAAATGCCGTGGAGGTTCACCTGGACCACACACTAATACTGAAAAACCTAAAATATGAGGTCTATCATGACAAGGCTTCTAACAAACTTGGCAACATCCCTCCTCTGGTGATGGAGTTTGAGCTTGAGGTAGAATGGAAGAAACAAAGTTAAGTAGAAAGGAGACAAGAAAAATCATAATTTTAAGGAAACCACAGCTTCAGAACACAAAAGGTGCTCAAAATTACAATGCTACTTTCCCTTCGAGGCAGCTCACTCAACAAAAAAAAGAAAGAAAGAAATTCTAAGCGAAACAATGTGCCTGTAGGTGAGGCCACGCTTTTCACCTCTCGCAGACCTCCATTCTCAGGGATAGCTCTCAATTTCGAACACACCTATGCAGTTTGCATCCTAACCTGACCCAACCCATGGGAGGCCTGATGGGCAGAAAGCACACATCTCCTAGATCGCCCATCCTAGGAAAACCCCCAAAACCACATTAAAACCCCAATCCCAGACTACAGTGTGTCCCTCCTGAGAGCCACTGGCCCAAGCGCAGTGCCTTACAAACCTTGTCCCTCACTGATGTGCTTACAAACTCTTCTATAACAGAATCAATTGCCCCACTGCACCCTCTCCCACAGCTGGGTAAACTGAAGTCCCCATGTCCTCTTTGAGGGACACCGTCAGACTCCACCCAGTGATATTGATGATGACATGGAGGCAGGGTGTGGCCCAGCTGGCTGGAGAAATGGAAGGGACTGATCACTTGCAAGATCCCAGGACAGCACCCATGACGCCCAGGACCCCTTACACAGAACTTCTCCCGGGCTCCCTCGGGATGTGGACGGCATCCCGGAGGCCACAGGCCACCAGGAGCCTCCTTTTGTGACTCCTCACGGAAACTCATGCTGTGTCTCCTTTTATTTTTGCTCTTTTTCCCTTTTCCTCTTTCTTTTGGCCCAAGTTCGCTCTGCAGAGCTAGTTTTTCTCTTACTTCTTCGGCCTTCATTTTTCAAATAAACTTTTGGCTCCATTTTTGACTTGTCTCTTCTAATTGTTTCTTCCAAGCAAGAAGGGCTTGGAATACTTTTCAGTAGCGAGCGATTCTTCAAGGCTACCTGACCACAGGACCTCGCCATCTGTCCCCACTTCTTGTGCACTCTTAGCTCTTACATCAGAAAATAAAATGAGCAGACTCCCAACTTCATTGGGATGTAAGCCAGTGCTCCATGAACACCAACTCAGACACAGGCCGGTGCTCTGACTTCCTTCCACTCTGTTTTCATGGAGCCTCTGAAACAATGATTTCACACATAATAACTCTTCAGGGACACTTACAGACATCTTCCCAACAGCAAGAAACCTAATGACTCAGCAACGCGACATCTGCTCACCACCCTCCCTGGGGACTTTTCAGTGCCAGGACCTGTCATCGCCTTCTTCAATGATTCTAGCCTTAGCACGCTCATTTTGTTTTTTAAAGTCTTTCTGGATTAGAAAAATCAAGTATTTCATCACAGTTTCAAACAATGTGCCCCATCTTTGTTCTCTTATATACAGCAGATGCTATCTTTTAAAAAATGAAAGTCTATAATAAGACAAATTCTCTTTTCCTTAGGGATCTTTTAGCTTCCCTATCAATGTTTAAAGAATAAAGTTTGAGACCTTAGGACTAATGAGATATTTAACTTTCCTTTACATTCATTGACGGGTTGGAATATGAAAAGAAAGACTCTAAAAGGGTTTTGCATAATTCATATGCAAACTTTCATGGTGAATGTTTCTAGCAAAGAGAAAATGACACAGTACTATGTGACTTTTAAGGCTCCAGTTCAACACCTCCCACATGATCATTTTCACAGCTTGCGAAAGTGCTAAAGATGCAGATCAGAGTGGGCAGCATCCTGTTTACCTAGATGGCCTTTTAGTATCCGTTCTTTCTGAGTCCTAGCTCATTCACGTTGATTTCACTCTATATAGCAGTTTGGTTTAAAGGATAAATTCATAGAAAACTCAGAGGTAAGGCACACTAAGATCATATGAAAATAACAATATGATCAATAGACCGCTGAAATGACTCCAACTAAAGGTAAGTTTTTCAAAAATCTCTCAGAAAACTTATTTTTCAGTGCTCAATACTTTTCAGTATTTTCAGTATTCAAAATATACAAGCACGTTAATGGGTTAGAAAGACATATTCAAACATTCACCACTGAACACACAGCGATGACGACTGGATCATTTAGTTGATTGAGAAGTCCTTGAGGCTGGGCATGGCAGTGTCTACCTGTGATCTCAACACTGTGGAGGCTGAGGCAGAAGAAACAGAGTTTGAGGTCAGACTGGGCCACATAGTGAGTTCAAGGCAACCTTGAACTGTATAGAGAGGACTTGTCTCAGGAAAGAAGGAAGGGAGGAAGGAAGGAAGGAAATCCTTGATTTCAAGCCATTACTAATATATGTGGGCTTTTAGGGATTTTTTTTAAATACTTTTAAAAGATCTTTATTACTAATAAATCACTTTAAAGGTCAAATTTTAAAAATATTTTGAAAGATGGTTAGATTTTTAGACTCTTCCATCACCAGTTACCTTAGTCTCAGAAAAATAACTGACATTTCATTATTTTCAACAAGGACACATGTGCAGTGTACATGTACCCACTGTGGACCACTTGTGAAGCCTACTGGGACTTTTTTTTTGGTACTGGGGATCCAACTCATGACCTCACGTTTACAGGGCAGGCGCCTCTGAGCTAAACCCCCGACCCCCTACTAGGACTTTCTTAAGAAAAGTATCTTTAAATGCACAAAAGAAAATACAAACTAATTCAAGAAAACTGATTATACTGCAGTAGCAAGTATCCAAACACATTTTATGAAACTTGATAAAGTAGCATGAGTTTTTCAATTAACCTGTCAAATGTTACTGAATAATAGACTTACTATTGTGATAATAATTGTGATAAATTACCAAGTAGCAATCACGTAAATATTTTGAGGTTATCTGCAGGAACTAGATTGTGTCCCCAAAAAAAATCACTAACTCGTGATCTAAAAAGGCTGGGGTTTTTATTATTGTTATTGCATTTAAAATTGGAGGAAATGCCACCTTTTTTACTTAAAAACCATTTAAAATAAAGTTGTAATTTTCCTACTTGGGGACATTTGTTAATTCTACCCTTATCTTATGCTCATAGCACTATGAAAATGTAGAAGTCAGTCTAGTTGACATAGGCTAATTCATCAAATAACCTCATACCTCTGTAATCAGAATACTAAACAACAGCAAAAGTCTTAGGGGTGTTTCTTTCTTTTATTTACAGAAGGCACTGAAAACTTTAGATCATTGTGTGAGCAAGAAATGCCATATATAAGGCAATCTGAAGTATATTACGTGCAGACACTAAATGTATTAAATAAAATGCAAACACTGACTGCATTAAATGTAAACACAGTAGATGTTTTGTAAGATATTTTAAAACCCAAAACAATAAGTCCCCGCTACATAGGACACTGGAGGCTTAGGTCCCTTCCTTACTATCTCTAATATTTTGAAAGTTGCATTTTTACACATTTTTCTTTATGCTCTCACTCGTTACATTTTTTAAACATTCTCATTGGTCCATGTTTGCAGGGCAGAATCATTATGTTCACCATGGGGGGACTGGTCCATGGACATAGCACGTCTTAATTCCTTTTATTTCCCCTCTCCCTCTCTCCAACTCTTGGTCCTCTTTTTTAATTTTAATTTAAAATACGGTACAATGTGTTGGTTGCCTTTTCAATTCTGTTTTTCAGGTCTCTGAATGAGATCCATAAGGATGTCACCCAGGGTGCGCACACACAGCTAAGCCCCTCAGCCCAAGCGGCCACGCTTTGGGAAACAGACGTGGCAAGAGATGTGTCAAGAGATGTAGAAATAAACACGACTCCGCGCAAGGGTTGATTAGGCTCCCAGATCACTAGAGTCAAAGGACCACCGCGGAGGCCACTGTGTCTAAACTTCCCCTTGCAGGTGGGGAACCAGAGACAAGGAGCAGTCTGGGAATTCGCCCTGGGCCCATGAACCTCAGAACAGTGTGGCTGAGGCCTGAGGTCCTCCAGGCCCTCGCTGCCCCTCCACAGGGCGAGTCCCTCTCCTGGCTCTGCCTCCACCAGAGCACAGCAGCCCCCTCCCCATAGTCTCCCTTTCTGTGGTTTCAGTTATCTGAGGGCCATCACAGTCCAAAAAACATTAATTGGAAAATTCCAGGCTTTCAGAGAGACCACAGTCAACCGTGCTGTGTATTATAGCTGTGTCTGCTGTATTACAGCAGACGATTATCTTTGTCCTCTTTTTATTGTCATTAATTCGTTAAGTAATTTGCAAACTGAACTCAACCGTGGGTGTGTATATGTCAGAAAGAAACATGATATATGTGCGATTAGCTCATTCCTGGTTTCAGATTTCCAGAGTGGATGCTGGGAAGCACCCCCCAGAGATACCGGGACCTCTGCTGGGCTCTAGAAACAGGGGGTTCCCAGCCATTATAAACACGCATCGTTGCGGTGGGGTGGCAACCACAGTTACTTGGGAGACCAAGGCAGGAGGATTACAAGTTCAAGATCAGCCTAACTAATTCAGAGAGATGTTTTTTCAAAATAATAAACTAAAATAAAGAGCTGGAGATGTAGCTCAGCATTGCTTGCGTTTAATCTCTAGTACCACAAAACAAGATAAAGAGGGAGAGAGGGAGAGAGAAGGGAGAGGGAAGCAGGAGAAAAAAATGCACCTTGCTTCCAAATATGTTGGAAGCCATTGAAGCTGGAAACTGACCACACATGCAAGGCTGAGGCATGGCCAGCCCAAGAACAAAGAGCACCCAGGTCAAACCCCAGGATGAAGGTGCTTCACCTAGCCCCAAGATAATCTGAACAGTGGGTTGCTAGGACAATGGGGTGTCACATGACATTAAGTTACTAAAATGTGTAAATAAATGCCCTTCAGTGAGGGGGCAGTTCCTTTCCTCCCATCAGGAAGGAAAAGCTGACCCCAGCTTTGTCTCTTCTTTATTTTCTCCTCTCATGATCCTTCACCCCAAGAACCTCAAGTGGGTCATGGTACACATGCAGGTTAGGAGACATAAATGTTTTTCACATGTAAGTGACTCCAAAGAATATTAAAGAATCAAGAATTTGTTTCGAAGAACTTTCAAAGTCTCATTGATTAACAGTATTGTTCCAACTACTGAAAAGCCAATAAACTATCTTTAATTTGATTTTATTGGATTTTTTCTGATCATGAAAGGACTAATATATGTTCATTACAATACACTTTGAAAATACAAGAACAAAAGAGGAAGAAAATGAAAAGTGGTTACATCTCAAATCAAAGATAATGTGGTACTGGGCGTGGTGGAGCACTCCTGTAATCCCAGGACTCAGGAAGCTGATGCAGGAGGCTAATTGTGAGTTCAAGGCCAGCCTGAACTGCAGAATAAAACCCTGACCCCTATCTCAAAAAAATATATAATAATAATATTGGTAATATTTCAACCTGTTTCCATACATTTAGGTCCAGTATATCTGAACAGACAACTACATACATATAAACATATATTAAGATAATAATGTGTGTAAAATATTGCAAACTATTTTTAGCATTATATCAACAGCATTTTTTTCCACTGAATTAAAATTATTTCTAAAACATCATTAACATAAAAGCCTATGGCTGAAGGTTATTAAATAAAGTTTAAAGATGCTACAATTACATGAAATTATCTCATAATTTTTGATCACTGAATCACTGTAACTTATCTAAACTTTATATCCTGTTTACAGGTACATCATGCAGCCAATGCAATTATGGCATTAAATGTAACTAAAGCATTAAATTGCTCTAAGTCAGAAACCTAAAACTATACTTAGAATCATTAGAAAAATTTAATGGTAACAGCTAAATATCATTGGGAGGAAATTCGTATCCTAGGAAATTAGAGAAATGAAATTCACAGCAGAACCACCTACACTGTTAAACGCTTAACATTAAAAAGGAATTACAATAATACATCCTGACAAAGCTCTAGAACATCAGAATGGAACACAATGCTTGTGCAAGGAACTAATATTTGGTACAAATATTTCGTGCCTGTTGCACCACAGGAGTTCAACAAATATCTGTCGTAATCTGTCAACCTACACCAAGACCTCTGAGTACGATTATACCCTTTGATAATCTTACTTCAAGGAATCTATATAGTATAGACATTAAGATCATCATTGCAGTTTCCTTCAAAGAGAAAGACTGGTCACAACTAATTGTCCAAGATTAGTAAATGATGTAAGTCTGTAGAACTATAGAAAGCTAATTTTCACATCAATTTAAGAACTATAGTAAAAGTATAATTGCCTTGTCTGTAGGACAAGCTACTTGTATTCATTGAAATATTTAAAATAGTGATGCATTTAATATCTTGGTGTAAGATTTTACTTCATACCTTTAACAAAATAGTTGTTAATCTTTAAATTGAAGAAAATGAATGAATGAAACATTTTCTTCCTTCCAAAACACATGTTAGGGTCAATCAAAAATGTTACCCATGTATTTGTTCTCAGTCCCAGCAGAAAATCAAAGTTTCTTAGTAATCATACAGATGGTGAGAGACAACCACCATGGCTTTCCACTTCCTCAGAAACATGACTTAAATAATCCTGACGGCTGTAATCCCAGCAGTCAGAACGCTGAGGCAGGCTGAGGCAACAGGATCACTGCAAATTTGAGCCCAGCCCAGGGTACAAAGTAAGCTCAAAGACCATCCTGAAACACACAGTGAGACCCTGTCTCAACATGCAAAAAAAAAAAAAAAAAAAAAAAAAAAATCTGACATAATCCTAGCATAGGCTCAGTATTAGAAAAATATATTCTTCTCTCTCTCTCTCTCTCTCTCTCTCTCCCTCCCCCCCCCACACACAAGGAGTTGTGGTTTAACAAGCAGCACAAGTCTCAGTACCTTAATAAGCCCTGATGGTTCACTTCCTTCTTCCACCACAATGAGCTGAGATCTTCCTTTCCTCTCGTTGTCTCGAATGCCAATGGCAACCTGGTTTGCTTTTAGACGCTCATATTTGTTGCAGGAGGAACCACACCACTGGTAAATTTCCTAAAAAAAAAAAAGAGAGAGACAGATCTTTGGATCTCAAGACCACATGGAGGCTATTCCTTCTTAGTATATTGCTCACTGTGATTAACTAGGAAAAAACAAAAAGGTAACAAGAAGAAAATCAAAATTAACTATTGTTGTGGTATGTATAATGGTATATGTTTAGATTACATCTCATTCTGTATCCTATTAATTTGTTAGCATTACAAAGAAAGTATTTTAATGGAAAATATAAAAGACAAAGATGTATTTCCTTGTTCCCTGAGTGTCTAGCCTACTAATTAAAATTTATGAAAGCAAACACATGGATTTTTTAATTTAAAATATATCTACCATATTTCAAAAAGATAGTCAAAAATCTGTTAAGGCAAAATACTCTCTTTTGTCTGTACGTTTTTTTCAGGTACAGGGAATCTAACTCCGAACCTTGTGATTGCCAGACAGGTGTTTAAGCCACTGAGTTAGATCCCACACCAGCAAAATACTCTTGATGGCCATAAAAATTTTTGTAAACCTATTTATCTGTCTATTTACACAAATATGATTCATTCACTCAAATGACAAATATTGTATATTCCATCACACAGAACAAGGAAATTTGAAATGTGCACACGTTATCGAATGTTTAAATCCAGCTAACTAACATATGCAAACAATTTAACAATTCTTATCACACAAAGAATTAGAACCTTTGACCCAGTAATAAAACTATATAAAACTTATTTTAATAAATTATTCATAACACCTATACAAGATTTTCTACTGCTTTATGATTACATTAGTGAGGCAGTACAGACATTCAAAGTTCATACAAATGCTATATAAATTTATAATACATAGAAAAAGTTTGACATTTAACCATTAAAATTACTTCTTAACATAGAAATGTACACAAATAGGAATCCAGGCATGGTGGTGCATGCCTGTAATGCCCACACTCGGAGGCTGAGGCAGGAAGATTGCTGTGAGTTGGAGACCAGCCTGGGCTACAGAGTGAGTTCAAGGCCGGCCTGCACTACATAGTAAGACCCAGTCTTAAAAAAACAAAATATATATATATAATATATATTATACATATGTTTGATATATTTTAAAGATTATATTAACTGCCATTTAGATTGAAATATTATATGTTTTAGATTTGAGTCCAGTGTTCAGAAGCTACACAGATATAAATATAAAATCAGAATAAATCCCTCATTTTACCCATAAAATACAATATAACAAAAGAAATAAAATGCTGAAAGGTACCCCAGCCTCGCGGGGCTGTGGGAACAGGCATGATCACACACAATTTGAGTGGTATAAATCTACATAAGATTTTCTGGAAGGCAATCTGCTATCAGATCAAGCAATGGAATGTGCTTTTAGCATAAAGAATTTCCACAAATTTATACTAAAGAAAGATTCAAATACAGTCTATACAACCAAGAAACTAAAGAAATGCCCATCAACAGATGGATACTTCTAGACTCCTCCTCAGGGAAAAACTTTAGAAAATCACTTGAGATATATCATTAAGACTAAAATAAAGCCACAGAATAACATGACTATGTTTAAATAAAAATAAAACACGCCTGTGTTTGTAGAAAGCGATCAAAGGGGGTACGAATATTCAGAAAGCCTCTAATGTGTCACATTCACTTATTAGGTCCCTATCATGAGGTAAATAATAAAGCAGCAACTTTGCTAAGGACACATGTGCACCCTCTTGGTGTTCATTTTCCACACTGTCTCACTGAATCAAGCACCAACAGGTGGTTTGCACTGTGGTTAGGTGTGAGGATGATGGGTCGGGACTGCCACTCTCTGGGTATGTGACAGCGTGTTTGCAATCTTTACAAAGAACATTCATAGCATCATAATGATACATAGTGCTGATAACTAATAATACACAGCTACTGCCATAGTAAAATCAAAGAGCATCTGTGCAATGAGAGAGATTCTTCTGGTCACATTTTCAATACGAACTCATTTCTTCATTCAAAAACAGTTGACTGTGTGCCTGAAATGGGCCAGGTTCTCCAGGACTGTTGGGGCATAGCTTGGCTTGTGACAAGCTCTCTGACCAACTACTTCACTATGGTCTTAATTGACCTAAGCTACCATCCTCTGTAAAAATAAAAACAAGATCTGAGGAATTCAAGTGTTTGTAATAAGAGGTGAAGAGTCTATACCTTGTAATCCCTTTAATTCTAGAATGTGATTTAATTATTGCATACAGTCAATGTGCGTTTCTTTTGTATTTCTAGCACAACACTGCACTCCTGTGATTGCCTGTCACCTCTCTTCTCCATGTGGGCATTGGAATAGAAGACTCGCCCATGAGGGCCATTTAAATACTATGCCAAAGTTAGCAGCACAAAGGGTAAAGCAAACAGCTTCCAGAGATTATTCAATGCTTAGTCACTAAGCATTAAAACCAATGCAGTAGGAAGGTAATTTTGTAAAATACAGAAACACACACCCTATCCTTAGGTACTCCTGCTGTGCTCTGGGAAAGTGCTCATTGAAGGTTTCCTGGGGGACTGTAGCATGCAACTGAGCTAGACCCATTGCTAATCAACGCGGGGACACAATCACCCTGGTGCACACAGCAAGGAATCTGTAATCTGTCATGATCCAAGAGCACCCGGCAGGACACACTACAGCCCAGGTCTCAGCTCAGATTCTTTTCTCTCCCTTGTTGGGTGATGTTTTGCAAATAATTCTTTCCTCTGCAGTCTGAGAAAGCAAGTGTCTAAGAGTCAGGTACTGTGTTACAGTGAAATACAGAAAATAGATCACAAGTTAGCTCCCTCTGGGTCTCAGCCATTGGCGGCTTCATAACTGACTTGCCCTGCATTTTATAATCATCTAACGGATGCTTATGTTCTCTTTAATTTAGTGGTGTAAACAACCTCTCATCTACTTCAAAGAGATGATATATAATCACATTGGATTTTATTAGCATCCGTAAAGCACATAGAAACTTGGCAAAATGTATTTAAGATGTTTAGTAAATACAATTATTTGATATAAAATTCATAAAAGTCTATGGATTCCAAAATAGTCCCTATAATATTACTTCAAGTAAGAAGCTTTTATGTGCATATTTATTCACAGGTAAATTTAGGTGTAGAAAATGTTCCTCACTGTTGTTTATGACCACAGTTTCTACATTTAAGACAGTAAAATTGGGGCTGGGGATTTAGCTCAGCGGCATAAGCACCTGCCTTGCAAGCAGGCAGTCGTGAGTTCAATCCCTGGTACTGATAAAAACGAAAAAGACAAAAAAAAAAAAAAAAGACAGTAAAATTACATGAATACAGTATTCATAAAAACAGTAAAACTTTTACAAGTGAAGTTTTCCTTTTAACTCGAAGATGACTAAATCAATAAAGCATAATAGAAAGTCATTCAGCACAAAATGAGTTATTTTTATTTTGCTCACTATTCTACTTATATCTTATTTTGTGTTACCATTTACATATGAGCGATAGATTTCTTCTTAGATTTACTTTGCCATGGCTGACACAAGAAAAGCACTAAATAATGATCTTAACTGTAAATTGGCAAAAGTCAGAATTAAGGGGCACATTCATTAATCACTGACTTCCTTTAATTAACTTTCTATGCAAATATAGCTTGTTTAATGGTGGGGGCAGCACATTAAAATTTGCTTGAATAAGTTTAAACAGAATTTTAGCGATTCATTAAATGTGAGCACTTACATTCCATCTTGTGTAGTGGATGTGTTTCACCAAAGCTCTGCTGTGTGTAGTACTATTAATAAACTGCTCTGCCCAACACACACCCTATTCAGAGGTTGTTGGTTAAGACTACTCACCGCTTGGTACACAGAAAAACTTTGTATCCCCTTGGCACCATGCTTGAAAAAACTCTCCTATAATTCAGCTTATCCTGTTTTTTAGAGGGAGCAGGCTTTAAAAAAAAAACTCTGCATAAAAACTTTTTCAAAGTCTGAATTGATGTGATGGTTTAGTATGTATTATTACAACACAAATTTTCACTATGATTTAAATTACTTTATTTATGATACTTTCACGGGATTTGGCTGAAAAACCTTTCAACAAAGTGAGTGTACCAGACACAAAATATTTTTAAAATGTGGCTTCAGAGGCGGCTATTTTACCTTCTAAGATCCTAGGACATTTTAAACTAATGTCAGATTTCTTTGAGGAAGGGGTGTAACAACTCAATTTGGACTGAAGCTTGCTTAAATTTTAGCAGGCAATCAATATGCATGTTGTCCATGCACACCCTCAGTAGAAGTCTGTGGAACTATAATTAACTCTTACTATTCTTGCTGGTAAAAGAAAACAACCTGTTACAGGAAATTAGTCTGGTTCACCAGAAACTAGAAATAAATGCAAGCAAGTGACAATAATAGAAGCAACCCCGTCTAAAAAGGGGAGACCTGTTTAGTGGTCTTCAATACGAGAGATTTCTATAATATCCTTCAAACCATGTGGTGTAAGTTAGCAAGTAAGACATCAAACAGCAGTCAAACATCACCAAGAGGTAAAATAAAAGCAAAAATAAGACAGTGCTTAATGATGGCACTGAAGGGAAGCGAGGTGTCGGAAGCCTTGTTTAAAGGGGAACTCAAAACAACACCAGCGATGTTGACTCACGACCCATGTGAAGAACACAGCGTGGTTGTGCTACTTTTTTGTCCTTTTTTAGAGTCATTTATTACCTAAATGCATCTAAACTGTCACAAAAGGAGAAGGGGCGCCCAGACTTCTTTCTCTTTCTCTTCCTCATGCCGACTGTCTTGATCGTGTTCAGCATTTCCTTAGATCTAGCTAACCAGACATACAAAGTCATTAAGGTACTGCTTTCGCCTGGAGTTTCTCTAAGCTTAAAAACAACGACTTAGGAGATAACTCCAGAGATCAACTTCTTTTCATTTTAGTAGTTTAAATTATGACTTCTTTAGTTTTGGGATAAGCAAATGTTTATTGAAAACCTGTTTGGTTCCTCAAAGCCAACCTGACATACCATCCCTCCATGGCCTGCGCACCTACTTTTGAACAAACCCCTCTAAATGAAGGGTGGACAATGAATGGAGTGACAGTGGGGCCGCGGAAGGCTTGGTGACCAGAAAGGAAGCAATTGTAGCCGAAAATCGCATGGCAGGGATGACAGAGAGAATAAGCAAGAGATAATCAGGAAGATCAAGCCTTGAGGGTTGGTCAGTGATGCCACTTGGCCACCGAGTGGAGGAGCAGGGACAGTGAAGTGGACCTGGACAGTTTCAGCTCAGCTGCTGCCCGCAGGGCCACACACCAGCCTCTTGGAAGGGTTCTTCTCACAGACCAGTGACAGAAGGCCAAACTACCTCCTCTCTACTCAAGGGCTTTGCAAACCAAACTAGGTTTACAGGCAGACTTGACCGGAAACCATTTCTGTGAGCTACATATGCTATGATTCAACTACTCAAATAAGTTATTGATTCTTCCCATATATGACCCTGAGTCGTGCAGCCCATCAGCCACTTCCTATACTGCAGTGGTGCTCAACAGTCACTGTCCCTTAGAGGCAGGGCTTACAAATTACCCACAGCAAAGTCCCACTGCCAAACTGAAATCAGAATCTTTGGAATCAAATTAGAAGAGTCAGCACTTGTGAAACTTCTTCCAAATGGTCCCAATATGAAGCCCTGGCTGAGAATTAAGGTGCAGATCTTCATATCCTAAATGTCATCCTCGCTGGCGCCTGGATCCCTTCACTGTCACACCACGTGTACTTCTCCTCCAGGACTTTCTCCTTCTGCCTCGTCACACTCTTGCTCATGCGTCTGTCTGTACTCTCTAGAGGACAAAGGCCAAAGACAATCTGCTGTTTGCTCCACTCCACTCACCAGTGCACCTCAGTCACACACTAAATGACATTTGTGCCTACTTTATTGCAGGACACCGTGGAGACACTAAGATTAGATTCCTCTCATTGCTTCAAGTTTCTCCTCTTATAAATGGAGTAAGGGCAAATTTATCCAGAGCAAAGATAAATTGTTCATTTGGTATTTAATTTTAAACTAAGCATGTTCAGTCATAGCAAGACAAAAGTCCAAACCCCAATATAGTTTTAATTTTTTTAAAAAAACTCAATTTTGCTAGAAAAGAACTTGAAGATAGGTAGAGTATAGGGATGCTGCCTAGAATATGGGTTTTGTATGTTAATATCAGAAGGTTGGCATTAGGTGCCAGGGTGTATAACAGGAACTGTCTACTAGACAAAAGAGTAAAATAATACAAGTTGAGCAGTCTGTACCAAAAAGAAAAAGCAGATTAAGAGAACCTGCAAAGCTGAGCAGAGGCAATGAACCCCTGAGAAGATTTCTGTGCACTTCTTCCCCCGCAGCCCAATGTACTAAAAGGCTTGGCCCCCAGCCTGTGGCACTATTTAGAGGTGGCAGAAATTTGAAGAGATGAAGCCTCATTGGAATCTTGTGGTCACATGGGGGTCATGCCCTTGCAGACATTGGGACCCCAGTCCTCGTCTGTCTCTCTCTTTTGCTTCACAGATCCCAAGAGGCAGGCAGCTTCTGCTCCCAGAGCAAGTGGGTCCAAATCAACCATGGCCTGAAACTGACCGTTTCAGGTGACTTGTGGCAGTAACACAAAGCCGACTGACACAGTCGTATGTTAAAGTGAAAGCAGCCGCCAGCAGCTGTTCAGACAGCTGGGCCAATGGGCACTGGTACGATGTGGACAGAGTGTCCCGTCTTTCCAGGGTGGCATGGGAAAAGCAAAACAGAGCTTCTGAGAGGAACAGAATAGTGGCCAGAAGAACCAGAAAAGGCCTTGCCGTTGATATGAAGGCACAATGTCAGGAAACCACAATAAGCTCAAGAATATCCTCTAGCAAATGCCTTGGGAAAAGAGGCCAGAGGCCAAAGCTCAAGAATGAGTCAAACAGCTATGACGGTTACAGGTTACAGGTGAGTAAGGATTAGCCAGACTGTCACTTCCAGCCTCCCCGCACCCCATGACTCCATGACCCAGCTGCAAGATCACATTTGCATCCTCAGCAACTAAAGGATAGGAAGAGAGGAAGGGGGATAAGCCTGAGTTACTTTACGGGTTAACAAAATTCATCTTAATAAGGAAAAAAATTACTTTTATTTTTAAGCTTCCTGTGGAAACAGGAAGTTAAGAAAACAGGTTAAATTTTAACTGGAAAAAGAAGATCACATCTCAGGACAAATGACTCCATGAGATGATATGCCTTACCCTGGAAAAATAGACATTTGTTCAATGATTGTATGCTCTGGGTCTGATAGTAGGAACCAAGTGGGTGAGGGGGACCAGGAAATGAATGGGCAACAAAGCTAAGAAAGGACCTGACTCCACAGCACAGGACACAGCAGGAGAAGAGGAGAAGCTCAGGGAACAGACTGTGAAGAAGCAACATGTGAGCTGAGTGTTTTAGCATGAGATGACACTGGACACGTTCAGGAGAAAAGTCACAAAGAGGAGTGGATTCCAGGCAAAGGAAAATATCCAGAAAGGTGAAAGCATGTGATGAGAAGAACATGCCCCATTGATTACTGAGACAGTGACAGTGGTGGGGTGGGGGAGGCCTGGGGACACTTTGGAGGCGGAACAGAATAGGACAATGACTAACTGAATGGGAGCTTTGGGAGGTTATCAGGATGACTCCCAGATTTGGAGTTGGAGAGCCCTAGTGAGTGATAATTCTATTAATAAAGTAAAGTCTGTGGGAGGAGAAGTGGCTTTAAAATGAGAGAGTCAATGGTGAGCTCTGTTTCCTGGACTTGGTGAGTTTGAAGATCTCCTGATACAGTTCAGCTGAAATATGTGGGAGGGAGGCAGTCTGAGCCTGACCTTGAGCCTGGCAGGAGGGCTAAGCTAGGCTGTAAAATGAGCTCTGCCCACAGATAGGAGGGTAAGACGTGGGGTTGAGTGTGTTTGCTCAGAAGAAAGGATGAGGAAGAGATAACCAATGTGGATCCTTCCCTAAAGACACTACTGAAGAGGTGGGCAGACTGTAAAGAGGAAAGAAGAAAAATAGCCTGAAGGGGAAGAAGATGAGAAAGGGAAAGAGTGAACACAAGGCACAGTGACACTGCAGCCCAGACATGGAGGGTAATGACAGAGGTGTCCTCTGGATTCAGCAGGGGTCACGGATGCCTGTGAGACAAGATGGCGGAAGGGAAAGTTAGACACCTCCAGTTGAGGACTGGAGAATGAGGGAGTGAACACTGCTTTTTCGGAATGACAGATCTAAACAATGGGGTACAGCCAGGAGAGCAGGGCACAGAGGGACAAGTGACCAAACGCATTCACAAAGAAACAGAACATGCCTGAGTCAGGATTTAGCAACTCACCACAGGAATTGCTACCCTCTGAGGCCTACTTCTCCACTAGGAACTGACTAACATGCATTTCTAAGAGTAAACCCAGACCTCAGACCTTCACAATGAGGGCTTCTCTCTTTTTTCCCATTTCTGTATTAAACATATATATTTTATAATGCACAATTTATTGACTTAAGTGTACGGTACAATGGCCTTACTTATATTCATAATGAATGCAAACATCACTACTGTGTTTCCACAACCTTTACAGCATCTCAAACAGATACCATATTGCATGCCCATTAAGAATAACTTTATTCTCCTCAGCCCCTGGTAACTTGTTTCTCTATGAACTTGAGGATTTTAAGTCTTTCTTTATAAGTGAGATCGTATTATGTATTTCCTTTTGTATCTGGCTCTTTTACTCAACATGATGTTTTTAAAGTTCATGTCTGTAAGTATCACGCATCAGAATTGCAGCCCTTTCTCATGGATGAATAATATACCGTGTGTGTTTATCTATTTATGTGTTAATAAACACTTGACCTGCTTCCACATTTCAGCTATCATGAATGGTGCTGCTGTGAACGCTGGTGTATGAGTATCTGTTTTCAGTTTTGGGGAGGGTATGTATCTAGAGTAGAATTGCTAAGCCATTTTTCCAGGTAATCTAACTTTCTAAGGAACTTCCAAAGGACCTTCATAGCAACTATATCATTTTTACATTCCTGTCAGCAAGGCACAGGGTCCCAGTTTTTCAGTGTCTTGACCAACACTTGCTATTTTCTGCTTTTTGATTATAGTGCTCTCTTATAGATAGATATAAACTGGTATCTCATTTTGATTTGGTTTTGTATAATGACCAATGATGTAAAAAATATGGGCTTTTCCACTGTCATTTACATCTTGCAGTTGCCAGCACTTCACTGTAATATCTTCAGATTTTATTAGTTACTTTCTCGTTTCTTTAAAATTAACGGTTAAACAATAATAAGTTTATCAAGATTAAAATGCATAGTTTGAAAGCACTTTCAGTAAAGTATGAATGGCTAAGATCTAGCCTTCTTCCAAACTGTTTTCCTGAAAATGCACTTACATAACATACAAATAATTTTCATACCTGTTTAACACCTGCTCAGATTCAGGACCAAAGAGCACTGTTTGAATTTAAAATCCACTGCTTGAACTTATGATCTGTGTTTCCTATTTTGCACATTCTGTACATTTTGTTGATAAAGACTCGGTGTCTTTTTCTGTATAGTACATCTTGTTCATGCAGTACTAGAGTTTTTTCTGACCGTACTGTACAGTACAATAATGTAGTTTTGTGTTCTGTTACATGTCACAATACTGCATGTGAGAGTTACGCACATAAAAGCAAAATCATCAAGTTGGAGCTCCTTTGACCATTTCTTTGCTCTGGATCTTATAATGCATGTACTTACATACAGTTCCTCATTTAGTGACCAGTTCATTTAGCAACCTAGTCACAGGAACTGACTTAATCATTAAATGAGAATGTCTGCATACATATTATTCTATAAAATATTCATGATTTCCTTAATCTTTATACTGGCTAACCTTATCATTATTTTGTAATCTGCAGCCTTGGGTTGGGGAGGTTACACTGTCAAATCTAGGGAATCTACTGTAGCCTAAAACCCCATAAAACAGTAAATGTTTCCAATGCATGTGCATATCATATTAATCAAAGTAAGTATCACAAAAGCTGACATCCCCTAAGCATTACTATACCCATAACATTAGTTTCGGCCAGCTGACTATAGCTGGATGGCAGCTTTAGAGATTTAACCTACATTTTTTTATACCTGGTTAATAAAACAAACTTAAACTGCTTTGGTTTCATTTTGTGTCATCTAACACAGAAAGGTGGTTTTTAAATAATTAACTCAATAACTGCTATTAAGATATGATGAGTCAGAAAGTTCTTGTTTATTGTGCCATACCCCCAAAATAAAGTTATAAGGATAATCTCAAGATCTTATCATCATTTAGAAATTTCTGGCAATGTATCAATTGATTAAAGGTTAGTAATACAAATGCAAATATTGTGGGTGCTTGTACAGTGCACAGAAGAATCCACACATTGATTCCATCAGACTGTCCCTTTAGAGGGTGAGAAACTTCTACAATATATGAGATCACTAAACACAAGGAACTGTGCAACAAAACCATTCCATATATCTCTCCTACGAGGCCTGTGAGCAGGAGGACACGTGTTATTACACATAATTAACTATATAAAATAAAGATGAATTACTCTTAAATAGTTGAATGCTCTGGAACTCATGTAGAGATTCTGTGCCTTTATCTGAGTCTGGATTGTGGGTCATTTTCCCAGTGTAACACCCCTACGGCGAGAGAGCATGCCTACCACAACATCCAATTATTTATGTAGCCCCTGTGGAAACTTAACACTCATTCTACAAAATAATAAGCGTTTTCCAGGAGAATTTTATCCAGATTAGACGTCAACAGGTCTGAAATGCCTACAAGACATTTTGCTTCCTCATATCACATATTATATACAAGTTAGCTTTGTATAGCAAGAAGACCTGGTGTCTCCCTGGTCACCACACAACTATTGTGAATGACAGTAATTTGCCTGCACCTTATCACTTTTTGATAACTGGAAAGATAACTGCCATGTCCCAGATGTGCCCGTGTGAATCACAGCTGGCTAAAGCCAAAAGTGGCACTGGAGACCAGTCCAGATGTAAAAAATAAGGAAACTAAAGGTCCAGAGGTTAATGATTTGCCCCATATCTCAGAATAGATAGTTAGAAAGCTGAATTGAAGTTATTCATGATAATTAAATGGATTATTGCATGTATATGGCAATTGCATGAAACAATAAATGTTTTAGGCAAGAAATAATTCCAAGTAGTGGCAGGTATGAGTTACATTACCACTAGCCAGTGTTCCTGTCACTTAGAAGCCCTAGAGATCCCTTAATCAAAACCTACATTTATAGATGAAAACCTAAAGTTACAGTAACTGGAATAAGTACTGAGCTCTCCTTTTTCTTTGGGAAAAAAAGGCATTTCATGTTTTTAAACCCTTTATCAATTATAAACGACTTCAAAATGAAATTGGTAGAAGTGAAAGTTGAGGTCAGCAATTACCGTGCAGTGGCTTTGAGGGGCTGCTGTCATTGTTTTATTTTTTTAATTTTTATTTTTATTAGTCGATGTTTACAGCACATAATGACTACAGTCACCATGGGCAGTTGGTGTGTGTGGACACAACACATCTTAATTCTGTTTATGTCCACGTCCCCTTCCCTTGATCACCCTCCTTCCACCACTGAGAACCATGTGGCTTAATGATTTTTGTGGGCATTTTGATTTATGTTTGGCGTAGCATAATGAAAGAATGGAAAAGTGGCTGTTTCGTGCCTAAAACTAAAGGTCAGGACTCAAATCCAGTGAAAAGACGTGGTAAGCTTCTGCCATTGAAAAGGACTTTTTCAAGAAATACACTGTGAGATGCAGGGTGAAGGTACTGCCATTCTGGGTGCAGGTGTCTCAGGATAGTACTGAGCATTGCACTTTGACAGCTAACGTAATTATGACCTGAACTGCTCATACAAGCTGGCATGATCCAAAACAGTAAGATTATACATCAGCAAAGTAAAACTACAAATGTCCCCTAACTTACCGAAACTGATGACCTTTATGCCTTGAGGTATTTTTCCAGACTAACTTTACTATATTTAAGGTCTGGGTTGTTGTCAGATCAATACTGGTTAAATAGAACTTTCATAATGTAGTCTCTATTTTCAGAATCCTTCATATCCTTCCCCTGTGTATGGAATAAACTTTTTTGGCTTTTTCTTGCTGCATTATCTCAAAATTCTATACTGCTAATACATTTCCTTGCAGTAAGTCTTCTCTGTCAAGATGCTAGTGATTAATAAGCTTATCTGACATTAGAGGAGCTTCACTTCTCAGAAAGAACATGGTCAGACATAATACACCATTTACTACCCTATTAAGATCATAGTGGATATCTGTACTTGTCTTTTCTTCTAAAACCCTAAGATTACTGAAAACTGCAAAATAATAATATATATATGTTTGTGTATGTGTTTAAATTTTTCCCCAAACTTCTTTAACAGGCTATTTTAGACTCACCCAATCCCCACATTAAATTCTAGAACCACTGACAGCTGAGGGAATCAATTTCCCCACACACAATTAAGGACAAAAATAATTAGAGGAAGCTCTGTTCAGAAAGAAGGGGAAATATATTGAAAATTACTGTTTCTGTTCTATGCTAGGAAGAACTAAATCACAACTGTATTCTACACCTACCAAAGAACATAAAAATTTGAATCCCCACTTTGTCCTCAAAAGCGTGCCAGTTACTCGTACAATACAATCGCCACTTGTGTAAACAATACGGGCTTCCAAGGGTGTGTGTGGGAGGAGTCACCATCACCAACGAGCCGAGCCGTGCACCTAGTTGGACCTGACAGCAGTTTACTTTGGAGTCCAAGTGTATGTGTGTGGATGAAACTTACGTGTCCAAGGTCCACGATGAAGCAGTCACCCTTGTTGAAACTGTCCCAGCTGAGGGAAACTTCCGTGGCCCTGACCACTCTGCGTCCCTTCACATGCAGGAGCCTCTGGGCGGACAGGTCATTGGTGAGAACATGGTTGAGTCCCGATGCCACACCTCCAGCCTGACCAGGGCAGGAAGACAGAACAGAGAGCACAACCATGAGGTTGTTTCCATGTCAGGAAACAGCTGTCCATGCCACAGCTGTGCACCACCATAAAACATCCAGCATAAAACAGCCACCCATGTGCACATGACAACTTAAAACATCACGAGAGAATTCCTTGGTAGATCAACAGGGTTGTTTCTGTGTTCTTTATTTGGTCTCTTTCTTTTAGCATTTCAATTTCAAACAGTGAGGACTTTCAACAAAGAAAACCCTGATGTAGCAACAGAAGAGAAAAGCCCATAGTTCTGGCCTTGTGGGAACTGGTGATTCACAAAAATTGAATCAGTGAGAAGGCAGACAAGAATTCCAGGGAAGAAGAGGTTGGGAGGCTAGAAAATCAGAGGTAACAAGCACAGATGTCAGCAGCACAGGACAGGGCACCCCGCATTCCCAGTGTCACACTTAGGACAGAGAAGGTGCCGTGGAGATCCAAAGATTGCTCTTATGTATGGTCTTTGGTTTTGCATGTATCAACTACATCTGCTTGCATCATCTGCAAACATATTTTGCCTTTTCATTTGTTTCTAACTAAATTTTAGGAACTATATCTTTACTTGCATAATTAATTATAGGGTACTTTGCATAATTAAGAGGCCGTATAAACAAAACCCTGTTATTCATAGACCAAAGACCTTCTACAATAATGGTAAGAGAAATTAATGATATTCAGTAATCTATAAAATAGTTTGACTTTCAAGCTTATTCAAAATAGGTACAGTGAATCCAAAATAATGGTTTAAACTACATGTGTAAACGTGAACACATTTTTCAATTTTACCTTGTCTGAATTTCTATGTTATCCAGGAAAAGATATCCACAAATAGAATGAATTAAATATTGATACAGGACAGTTCTAACTTCAATTTTCAAGAAATACAGACACTTGTCATTTAAGGTCCTAGTTACATTCTTGCAACTGGGTCACTAAATCAGTTGGTCACCAAATGAGGAACTGTAGATAGTATGTTCAGGACAAGATTCAGAACAAAGCAATGGTCAAAGGTAACTCCAACTTGATGACTTGGCTCTTATTTGTGTAACTCTCACATGCAGTACTATAATGTATAAAGAACATAAAAGTATAATACTATACTTGTGCTGTATAGTACAATCAGCAAAAATCACAGTACTGTATAAACAAGGTGCACTGCACCAAAAGAAAAAAAAAAGATATTGAGGCTTTATAACCAAGACATACAGAACTGTACAAAGCAAAGATGGGCGTAAGTCCAAATAGTGCTTCATAAGTCCTTAACAGCAAACCTTTGTTGTAAGTCATTAAGTGAGAGATATCTGTATATATATAATTTCCCAGACCATGGTTTTGCAAAGATTACCACACTTCTTTATTCTTTGCAAGAGCAGTGGTTAAACAGATAGATCATGAAGTGAGGCATGTCTGTACATAACTTCCCAGGTCATAGTTTTGCAAAGATTACCACTTTATTCTTTGAATAAAGTATTATTTATTCTTTGAATAAAGTAAGTATTATGCAATAAAATAAATGTAAGTTTTCATCTATACACTACTGTTTGGGGCCATTTTATTTTTAAATTAACAGAAATACATATTGTGATCTGATTTTTAAAAAACAGTAAATAGTGTCATATGAAAGGTTATAAAATACAGAGTACACTTAACTTTTCAGTTAGTCACATACATATAACCAGAGTGATACATAGTCTGAAAAATTAACATTATTGTAAAAGTAATCTTGTCTCTAATACTTAATGCCAAAATACACAAAGGAAAAACTACCTATTCCATAAATGTCGGCATCAGACAAGAAATATTTGTTCCATAAATATTCTGTGAATTAACACTAGAAATGTCCAGCCTTTCTCTGCTTTCACAAGGCAAAATCACAGCAAAGTGGATCACCTTGGAAACCATAAATAAGGTTTGCCAGCTCATGCTCACTGTCTACAATGCTAATTAAAGGCAAGATCTCATTGAGCTTGAGAAGAGTGTATCAGAAAGAAAGTTAAGGGAGGGTATATGGTTCAGCGGCACAGCACTTGCCTGGCAAGTGCAAGGTCCTGAGTTTGATTCCTGGAATCAAAAAAATTTAACGTAAGAGAGCAGGGTAAGTAGCAGTCCACTATAACCACACCCCAAGCTCCCAAAGATCTCAGAGAGAAATGGCAGACAACCAACCAAAATGAGGCAGGAAGATGATCTTAGTATTTCCTGTCTGAATCTTAGCATTCGGCAACTCATAATGATTTTCACAAACGTGCTAGTGACAGATTTTGTCAAATTTTGTCCATTCCAAATAAACTGATACAGAGAGTAAAGTTAAAACTAAAATCTTGTCCTGACATATGAATCATTATTAATATTAAGAGCACCACAGAATAATGATTACCAATGTAGGCCCTGGAGCAGATGGTCTCTGGGTCACACACTAGCCCTAAGCCCTGGTAAGTTACAGTAAGTGGCCTCTCCAAGCCTTATTTATCTTAAAAGAGTGGTAATGATGCTAACTGAACCATATGAATGTTTACATTAAGTGAGATAATATAATGATGTCATTAACATATTCCCATAAGCTTGAAGCTAATACACGTATTGGGATGAATGCAGTATAATATTTGCATCTTTCCTATATTGGGTAGAAAATTATCTCTGCCACCACATTTTCTCTTAAGTAATGCTGCAACCACACTGGCATCTGTTTTGTGTCACTAGCGATAAGACAGCCAAGTGATTATCTTGCTATAAATTTAATCTCCGTTGCCAAATATCCTCTTTCAGAAAAATGTTGATTTGCGGTGATCTTAATGTCAGTAATTAGGATATAATCCTCCAAAAACTGTGAAATTACTACTTCTCGTGTCTGGTCTTTAATATGCATGCAGAAGTTTGATTTCAAAGGTCCTGTTAATAGCCAGCAGGATTAACAATATGCCCTTGGGGGCTGGGGAGTTAGCTCAGTGGCATAAGAGCCTGCCTTGCAAGCAGGCAGTTCTGAGTTTGATCCCCGGTACCGATGAAAAGGAAAAAGACAAAAAAAAAAAATATATATATATATATATATATATATATATATATATATGCCCTTATTGATTCTGTACTGTATATATCTTTTGGTATTTAATTTGATCTTTAATCCTTATAATAGCTGTTAATCTTACCCATTATACACTTGAGGAAATCAAGACAGAAAGAATCTGCCTTAAGGCAAAGAAGTCAGATACAGAAAAAAGGGACCCTAAGTAGGACTAAGTAGTTGCCACAGCAACTACTCTCAAGTAACAATCTGTCCTTTCATGTTTAAAATGTTAGATTCATTCACATGAAGGGAGTTTTTGGATCATTTCTCATAAACCAGAGGGACTCATGTGAATGGAATAAGAGGACAGGGAATAGTCCCATGTTTATATCCTGGTATGAGATAAGGATTTCCAGAGAGGAAACAGAACTTACAGCTGTTTTGCCCTGATCTCAAAGGAACTGCAAAGTAGTCAACCAAGGATCCGACAGATAAAAGTACAAACGAACCAGGCCTATTAGTAGGCAAGTGAGTAAGCCGTGGGAATCCAGTTTAGCTGTGAGGTTCCGGGTGCTGGCGGGGTGGGAAGTGGGGTGTGCACAGCACCTGTTGAGCAGGCTGGGGTCTGGAGAGCTGCCGGGAGGGTATTCCTCAAGCTCACACCAACACCTGAACCAGCAGGGGAGGCCCTAGGGGAGGGCAGCCAGTCTGTGATGCTTGAAGAGGACTCCGGAAAACCAATTCTCCTTTACTTAAAGGGATAGAACCATCTAGTCATTAATGTTTGTTGTGTGTGTGTGTATTGGGGTCTGTGCGGTTGAACCCCACATATGTTCAGCTCAGTGGTTTCCTTTGTGTCTGTGTTACACTGCCGGGTAATATGCGTATAGTTCTTTGTAGGACCTGAAATTATAGTTGCCATAAATGCTGTGCTAAGGTACCCCAGAGAGGCTGAGATTCTGAAAGCTTGGCTTACTGGCAGCAAATTCAGAGATTCACTAGAATAGCAAAAATGAAAACGCTAAGAATTCAGTAAACAATGTTAATCGTTATTTAATAATCTAATTGTAATCTAAAGAGCAAAAATAAAAGGAAACAGGGAGATAGATAGAACTTTTCCAAATGGGAGGAGATCAAGGATGGAGAGAAGGAGAAGAAAGGGAAGAGCACAGAAAAAAACCCTAATCTGTGTCACATCCATGTACCAGCTCCCCAAGACTAATGTAACCATTATGTACTACAAACTGGCTAGCAAAAAGCTTGAAATTTCTAAAGTATTTAAAAAATGCTAACCACTAAAATAAGCTTACAATATATTAAAGGGTTTTCTCGTGAAGACAAACCAAGCACTAGTTTATCAAAATAAATTAAGCCTGCATGGTTCACACACACCATGGACTCCAAACACTTACTGAGCACCTACTGCGTCTCCAACAGACAGTGGGGATGGAGCAGCGAACAAAGCAGATCCAAAAAGACAGGAACAGCAAAAAGAAGCCCCCAAGACCCCCTCACTGAACTTGCATTCTCTGAAGACACCACGAGGGTAGGCTGGGAGAAACTGACACTGTCACAAGGAGAGTCCGAGAACAGTGCTCACCTTGTACTTCAGGCCTCCTTTGAAGTATCCCACAAAATCAGTGGACTCGAAGCCCTGGAGCTCCCTGCTCTGCACCGGCTTGCCCCCCAGGAAGTCATCCATCTGGACGGTGAAGATGGCAGCCGCTGTGCTCTCATCCTGGGAACACTCTTTTCCTACCGGGAGCAAATGACAGCACTTCAGTTAGCAGGCAAGCAACAGTATTAAGACAGAATTCTTGACATTAAGGAAATCAGAAACAGTCTCTTCGACTGTGTATCACTACAACAAACAGTCCTCTGTAAAATCTCTTCCAAAAGAAACAGCATAAAACATAAAATATTATTTGACAAATAACTAAACCCTTGGTGTTATTCCTGCATTTTCCAATTCCTTTAAAAAATTTTTTTACAGAAACTCTGCTGTCTGATTACGCTTGAGAAGATACAATAATATACTAAGATTTAGGAAAGTATCACTTGGTAGAGTCAATAACCTGGATAGGAAAATATTTTGGAATTGTCTTAGCCATTATTATCATTAAACACTAGGCTTCTTCTAATAATTCATTGTGTTAGTATGGGTCATAATCAAAAACCAGAAAATTAAGTGGTTTTTAAAATAGGAAATGAACTTTTTAATTTATACTCATTTTTTAGTCTGTTCCCATTTTACTGTCTTATTACTTTCGTTTGATCAGAAGGAAACAGGAGTGGAGGAGATAGTACAACATATAACGAATGTTAATGTACCTGTTACTGTCCCGGGAACTTAGCACATTAATATACACTTGATTTTCACTATTCTGAAACACATCCTACCCAGGCAACCTCACTGAGTGGAATAAGATGTTCTAGGAATCAATGTCTGTGGCATACAGGCGGGGGCAAGACAATCCCAAGAACCAGATTTTATCCAGTTTCATTTGAAAACCTTCATAAGCCAGGCATGGCAGGGAACACCTCTAATTCTAGCAGTCAAGAGGATCGCTATGAGTTCAAGGTCAGCCTGGAATACACAGCAAGACCCTATCTCAAAAAGAAAACAAAAAACCAAAAAATGCTTCAAAACCTTCGCTATCTCCAAACTGCACAAAAGCCACAAAGCATTCATTGTTTAATAGCTCAATGTCCTGTTAGTGCCTGGTCATGGGCACACGCCGTGCTAGTGTCTCACACTAGTGGTTTGCAAGCAACCTCATGCAGCAGAACCTGTTTTCTACCATAGTACATGGCTTAGAAGAGCTGAGTCATTTTTCTGAGACTCCAAGGTGACCTGTGGCAGAAAAGGACCAGGACGCAGGCTTGTGTGAAGGTAAAGAGCTGGCTCTTAAGGAGGCACATTAGTAGATTAATTTTTTAAACTACAACTCTCATTAGTAGTAAAGTTGTGTGGTAACCAGGATATATTCATTAACACAGAATAACTGATGCATAAACATTTAGACACTGTAATGATAAAATAGTTCACCTAAACAACTCCAAGGAAGTATTCCCCCAAACTTAAAAATCAGTGAGCTACAGTAAAGAAAGACTTCTGTTTCTTCACAATTCGCCTCTCACACTCAAAGGTGACTTGTGCAGCAAAGATCTCAAGCAACATTTCAGCAAAGAATACTAAACATGAGAACAATTTTGTCAGTTTCTTGATCAAAGCTAACACCAAAAATACATAATTTTGGACAGAAATGCTTTGACAGGACTTTAAATCAAGGCTATTAACAAAGGTGTTGAGGATAACATATTTGCTTTAAATATCATCACCTGACTGACTACAAGTTGGGCCACTGAGTGTATCTCCAGCCCTGAAACCCAAATTCTTTTATGTAGATGAAAATAGATCAGCATAAAGTTAATGAATGAACTGGAAATAAATTCAGTTATACTCCCATTTGCTGATGTTTATATATTTTGTTAGCCCAGTATGGATAAGCCACAGTTCTTGCCCAAGAGGAGTTGAAAGACCTTAATGAAGCCAAAGTCAGTCTTTGGATGTGAAAATTATCATCAAATTCTGCTGCATCATGATGAAACTCTACCAATTCTTCAGAAACATACGAACTCTGTATGAATTCTGCTTATGACTTTCTGTGGTTTTTCCCCTGTGAATTCTACTTACGACTTCATTTGTTGTTTTCCTAAGCTGATTTTACTGGCTACACTGTGTTATGTTGTATTATTTTATATCTGGCTATGTTGTTACACTTGTACATATACCCTAAACCTCATAAAATTGTTTGGGGCATGTGATAGCTTTGTATACAAAGCACAGATGAAAAAAGAGCTTTAAAACTAAGTCACTCCAGGATAATCAACACTTTAGGAATAAGAGAACATTTCCAACTTCGTAAGTAGCATCTACAAAGAATACAGAGCTAATATAACACTTACATATCTTTCTCACAAGATCAAGAACAGTAGGAAGCATGTCCACACTCACCATTCTTACTGAGCTAGTACAGGAAATTCTAACCACCACAGTAAGGTAAGAAAAGAAACAAAAAGCATGCAGGTTGGAAATGAAGAAATAAAAAACTGTCTCAATTTAGTGATCACAGGTTTATTCGCAAAGTAAACTTTAAGGAACCTACAAAAAAACCCTCCTGGAATTAACAAGTACATTCAGCAAGGATACAAGATAGAACAATAATAAAAATTGGTCACACGTCTATATAGAAACGATGAAGATACAGAAACTAAAATTTAAAATGCTATTTTTAATCGCTCTAAAGAAAATGAATTACTCGCTGGGCATGGTGGCTCACGCCTGTAAGCCCAGCACTCAGGAGGCTGAGGCAGGAGGATCATTGTGAGTTCGAGGCCAGCCTGGGCTACAAAGTGAACTCGAGGCCAGCCTGAACTGCATAGTGAGACCCTGTCTCAAAAAGACAAAAAAAAGAAAAGAAAATGAATTACTCAGGCATATATTCACCAAAACATACATAGGACCCATTGCTGAAAATTTCAAACTGGTGATGGAAAGAATCAGAGAAAGACCTACATAAATGTAAAGCACAATGTCCCTGTATTGGAAGAAATTCAACCTAAGAATGAGGTCAGTTCTTACCAATTGATCTATAGTCTTAATGCTATTCTTATTTAAATCATAAGAAGCCTTACCATACACATATGTAAGACATATACGTATAATTATGAAATATAGATGAAAAGGCACAGGCCCTGGTATGGTAAAATAGTCTGGACACAGAACCCTTGGGAAAGGAAACTCTCTCTACCTAGAATGAAGGTTTCCTATTGGTAAACAGACATACAGGTCAACACTCTCACGTCCCCTTATAATGGCATCTTATAAAACTGTGGTCTGATTTAGTATTCTAAGGTATACTAAGTTAGAAGTGCACATGTATACTTTCGCATAGAATCTCACAGTGAGGATATTCACGTTGATAAAATCCAGGTCTCTTGTTCACAGTTCTCTTTTACATGTACTCACTGATGTTTTTGTGTGCATTTTATTGTGCAAAATCTTACCTCCTGTACAAATGCATGACTCTGCCTTAGATGAAGTCAGGATACTGTCAAGTTCCATCACCCAAAAGATTGCTCACGTTCTCCCTTTAACGCTCCACCTGCCTCCTAATTGTGCCTCCTATTCGCCCTATCTCTAACCTCTGGCAACAAATCTGAAGTTTTCTCATTTCAAAACTATTGTAGAGATGGAATCCTATAACACACAACCTTTTAGCCCTTTTCCAAAGCCTAGCATAATTCTCTGGAGATTCATCCTAAATGGAACCCAGTAGCTTGATCCTCTTTATTGCTGGGTAATATTTCCTGGAAGAGATAGATCACAAGTTGTCAAACCAGTCACCAGTTGAAAGAGTATTCGATTCTAGTTTTTGGCTACTCAAATAAACTCACTATGCACAATTATGCATAGATTTTTTGCATGGAATGAATTATCATGAATGCAATTTATGGGTCACATGGCAGTTGCATGTTGAATTTTGTCTTTTTTGTTGTTGTTTTTGAGACAGGGTCTAACTATGAGGTTTAAACTGGTCTTGAACTCACTATGGCCTCAAATCCATGGTGCTTCTCCTGCCTCACCCTCCCTCGTGTTAGAATTACAGGAGTGTGGCTCCACGCCTGACCACATGCTTACTTTTGGAGGAACTGCCAAACCCTTTTCCAGGTGCTCTGCCAGGTTACCTCCACCTCAGCCCCTCAGCCCAGCAATGCTAGCTACCCAGTTTCTCAGGAGCCTTCCCGAGTTCCTTGTGTTGTTTACCATAATCAATTCCCAGCACCTTGCTCAGGCTTAACCAGGCTAGTCCTAATACATGTGCATGTTGCTTTAAAAACCGTATTTATATAAAGTGTAAAACTGGTGAGGAGAAGGACCGGGGAGGTGTTTGCAGCACAGACCAGGGACGTGGCAGGGACCCACTTCTGACTATTTCCCCTCACAAAATGGAAGGAACCAGAAGCAGAAGGTGAATGCATTTAAATTCCTAGGTACCAAGCTGAGCTCCTTTTTTTAAGGGTTGATGCAAAAACTTTTGCATTATACACAACAAATTCTTACTTTCCGTGCACTGAAACATGCAATGTCAACGCAAGGTGGTGTGTGGAAAGATCTGAGGTAGGCAATGAGGTCACAGACACGGGAGAGAGACCCAGAAAGGTGCCCCCCCCCCCGTTCTCTCTCACTTTGGGGCCCACTTCCTGTTCCCCTTTTTGTCTCCTCTTTTGCCTGTTTCCTCACTTCTGTGCTGTGTGTTTGCCTTTTCCACTTGACTCCAGCTTTACTGCTCCTCCTTTGATTGATTTCCAGATTTCTTTTCATCAAATGCGTCCTCCCCCTGAACTTTCAGTTCTCTCCCCTGGAATGTGTCGCCAGCCCTCTCTCTCATTAATCCTCATGAATTTATCTAAATTCTTAGAGGAGACTCTTAGACGGCATGTTGCTTAGGGAACGGAAGCAGGCAGTGCTGGACGACTCTCTCTTCCGATCCTGCAGGCTGTGCAGGTGATTTTCTCTTGCCCACAGGGGCCTTGTCCCCATTTCCATCCAGGCTCCTCATTCTCTCGCATGTTTTTCACACGCTCCTGGCATTCTCCAGGGTTCCCTCGCACCAGTATCTCCTGGCACCACTCAGATGGTGAATTCTCAGGAACGTCCCATCAAATATTCATCTCCCAAAATGCCTCCCACAGCACTATTTTGTTTTGAAATAGGTGAGTACTGAACGAGAGTTCGAGTGATTCTGCAAACCCCACCAAGCATGGTGGGCACTCACGTGTGTAAGAAAAATTCTACCCACTCGTAGAATTACAGATGTGTGCTCAAAGCCTTTTTCCAGTCTCCCGACAAAGTCAAAGTTAATTGCTGTGTACATATGTCTTTCACATTTTAATTCCCCCCAATGGCAAACAATGGCCCTTCCGGGACTTCTGCACCTCCAGACCCGCTTTCGGGATGGAGACCGAGGCTGCCTCAGGCATTCAAGCACACAGAACGCACACTGAGATTCTGCCTTTCTTTGGACCGCTGTGCACTGGAATGCACTAGCACAGAGACACCGCAGCGGGAAACCAGACTGTTTCACAATCAGCCGCAGCCTGCTGCTCATCACCTCCCGCAAGCATCACACTGAACACTGCGGTTCAAACTGCTATCTTCCTGTGATTCTTTCTCACGGGCGCCCGCCGGCTCCGGGGTGTTTGCAAAGGCTCAGAAAGTGGCTTCTCAGTGTTCTCCACTTGTTGACTATCTTCAATAAAAACGTCAGTTTTCAGACACGAACTCTGGCTGCCCGTGGTTGCGCGTGCTTTCCTCTGAACCCAAGAATAAAACTACAGAAACCCAAGCAGAAAAGAGGCCAGCCAGATGCAGAAGAAGGCACTCTGGCGCGGATAATCGGCGGGCTGTCAGCGGTGCGCGCCCACTGGCACCAGACGCACGGGAGGGCAGGGTGGACGCAGGGTGTTTACCAGAAGAGCGCGAGGCGGAGCAGCGGGACACACAGGCCCACTGTCCACCCAGCCTGGCGCGAAGGCAGCCGGTGTTAATTACCACCGTCCACACCAGGTCCCTGGTAAAACAGACTAATAAGTTAATGTAAACAGCGGCCTGTCTAAATAGCTCACCCACAGAAAGTTATTCATGTAACTAAAATCTCCTTTGCGCCCTGCTCAGCCAGGACTGTTATGCAGGAAGAAACTGGATTTTAAACAACCCGGACAACTGACCCCCGAAATTTAGAGAAATACAAGCACACACGGGACAGCCGGACGCCCGACAGCTGAGGCAGATGCGCGCAGATTTGTCCTACTCCCCTCCGCCCTAGCGAACCAGGACTGAACCTGCCCGCAGGGGAGCGAGCTGGGCCAGCAGGAGGAGGGGTCCCGAGGCGGCGCCCCGGGAATGAGAGGGGTTCGAAGGCGGGGAGGTGGCCAGGGCAAAAAGCCCTTGGAACCCACGCGAAAGCCTTGACCCAGGGCGAAGCCAGCAGGCAGGGGCCTCTCCACACCCGCCTGCCGCGGGTCCGCGGCCAGCAAAGGGAGCTGCTGCGATCTGAGGGTCTGCACGCCCCTCCGGCGCAGAGCCTGCAAATCCCTGCAATCCCGGCCGCCGGGCGCCGCTTACCCAGCCAGAAGTGCAGGCGGTAGACGAAGCCCCGGCTGGCGCGCGCGGTGTGCAGCACCAGGTAGGCGTCTCCCACGAAGAAGTCGCCGTGCGCGCCCTCGGGCACCGGGACCAGCTCCAGCTTCTCGATCCTCCAGACCTGCAGCCCCGGCTGCTGGCCCGCGCGGGCGAACTCGGGGTGGTACAGCTCTTGGGCCATGCTCCCGCTGCGGCGCCCGATGCCCAGACCTCCACGCCCCAAGCCCGGCGGAATCCAGACGGGCTGGAGGGAGCCGGTGCGCGGCGGTTTTATAGGGCTCCACTCGGGGAGGCGGGGCTCGGAGCGGAGGGGCCGGTGCCCGGACAGGCGTAGCCGGAGGAGTCGGCGGTTCAACCTGGAGCACAGCGCTGCGCGAAGCTCCACGCCCTCACGCCCTCGCGGGCAGAAGAGGAACTGGCGCCCGGAATCTGGGGCTCTGGAGGGGGTGCAAGGAAACGCCTGGAAAAGACCTTTTTCTATCGCGGTTCAATGCACACATCAGCCGCTCCCGCTAATCTAGTGACCTCTGGGTCTCCGAGGCACAGGGTACCCCCGAGTGGTGAGGGAAGAGCACCCCGGCTCCGCAGCGTGGACCCAGCGCTGCGCCTGGAGGAGCGAATGCAGAAAGGATCAAGGCCGGTAGCAACCCCTGCTTTTAGGACGCGAAGCCACTGAGTCTCTTTGATGTGCGTCGTTTTAAAATTCCCAGTCATCAAGGTCGCTGTTTCACTGGTCAGTCTCATCTCCTGATGACCCGAAGTTCTACAGCTTGAGCTTCTCATTTTGAAAATAGCAAGCCCATCAGCAGGGCAGAAGCCTGGGCACGGTGGCGCACGCTTGTAACCCCAGCTCTTGGGAGGCTGAGGAAGGCGGATCATTAGATCACACATTCGAGACTGACCTAGGCAATTTAGCGACATCCTGTCTCAAAATAAAAACTAAAAAGGGTGGTGATGTAGCTGTTGCAAAGACCCCGAGTTCAATCCCCAGTCCGGAGAAAAACAAAAACAAAAGGCATATCAGGTTTCTTGGAAAGGATAAAACCTGAAAAAACTACCCTACCCCTGGGGACACAGCCCTGCAAATTGCCCTGGAGTTCAGGAGCTAGGGTTAAGTTCCATGCCACCTGCCTCCTTTGGCCAAGAAAGTTTCTGGAAAAAAACAGCAGCCACCCTCCTGGGAGCTGTCAGGCAGGCTGTTTCCAGCTGAGCCTGCGTGTGTGGCTGTCTTCTCTGAATCACCTGGTTCAAGGCACTAATTTTCTCATTGTCTTACCTACAATTTTTCTTTTGCAGTATGGGCAAAACACTTTAGAATGCAGATGGAAAGTTACTCTTCGTTTTGCATTCATTTGACAGAAATTGGTACAGGACTCTCTGGTCAGTGAAAACAATAAATCACAGAGAAAGTGAAGAAAGCTGATTGTAATGCATATAAAATTTCTTGCACTCTGTTTCCCAAATTGCAAGAATCCTGAGAGGGTCACTAATAAGGTCACAAACAGATTTATTCCTTAATTATCTTTTAAAATAGGTCATATATGACCATATTAAAAATGCAATATTACAAAAATGTGTGCAACAATAATGTATCTGCATTTCACACTGCCACCAGGTCCCCTCCCTGAAGGCACCTAGGTCACCAGTGTCTTGTGCATTTTTCCAGATATTCTTTCATGAACAAGAATATAAGTAATATAGTGATTTTTAACAGACATGTTAAGCTACACTCTTGAGTGTGTGTGAGTTAGCTAAGATCCCCATAAGCTTGTGGCTTCAAACTTTAGCTCAAGAGAATATAACATACTCTTAGGGTGCTGATAACGTCTTGGGCCCATGTAGAGTTCAAACCATTGGTGAGGAGTTAGAGAAACCACAAGGTTGCAAAACAAACTAAATAGAGAAACCTATCTCAGGAGTAAACAGGGACCTACTGCTCCCTGTTGTAGATAAACACAGCCCATTTGATTTGTGCAAAAACAATAGTCAGAGATGACTATAGGGATAGAAAAAGAGATAGAACCCTAGGCCCTAACCTGCTGTCCATTAAAAACAAGATTTGTGTTTTTTCTTGGACAGAGACTTAAAAACCATTTTTGCTATGAACCGTAACTCTTCACTTGAGCCTACAGATGCCCAATAAGTAACTAAAAGCAAAATCAAATTTTATTTTCATGTTGTACCTTTCATGGCTGTAAAATTTGGGTCAAATCTCTTCTCAGTTCAACATACATGTATGTTAATCATTTAGGGAGCCTTGGTCTAAAATTGGCAAACCCAGATTGACTAGCATAATTTACATAATCTCACCCACCTCGAGGTTGAAGACATCAGGATGGACGGTTTCCAAGGGTATCCAACAAAGCTTGAGAAGTCATCAATCACAGCCCTGAATATGCCTTTCCTCAACCTGTGATCACCTGGGAACAAAAACAACCTCCAGCCACAAAGATTCCAGAACCATGACATCAGGATTGAGATGATAGTGATCAACTGGACCCCTCTTACCAGGTAATCCTTCAGAGTTGGTCTCTCTCTTTTTTGGATGGACCAGTCTGAACCCCTGAATCGGAGTGTGCCCCCTCTGGCTACCTAAGCTGGAATATTTCCTATCTTCCCTCTAACTTTCTTGTTACAGGTTGTTTCCCCATAGCTTTATGCTTTAGTTTTAATTTCTATCATTACTAAAAGCAAGGACCCACGCTGGCCAGTGACAATAGCTATCTAACTGTACCTGCGTATGTCAAGTTCAGCATGTCCACAACAAAGGCATCATTTCCTCCAAATGTGCTTCTCACACTTTTTTCTAATTTCCTTAGACACATTTCATTTTGACTTAGCAGTCGCACTTTGTCTTCACCTCCAATCAACAGAGCTGAATTTACCCCAACAGCTTTGATCTACAGTTCAATTCTTGATCTTTTCTTCTCCAGATGATTGAGCTGGGACAAGTCATTTAACATGACTGCATCTCTGCTTCCTTATCTGTAGAATGGTAATACTAATAGAAATTACCTGGTAGGTTTGTCAAAAAGAATTAAATGGATAAATACACATAAATTTGGAAGAGTACCTGACACATAAGAAGGGACAGTGAACTCAGCTGAAGTTGATGACTAAGTCACTTCTAATCAGATGCTATAGGAATAATGTTTCCAGGGTCTAATTTGAATAAGGCTACTCAGTTCTCACACAAAATAGTTTCTGAAATCTAATGTTGGTTTCCTTTCTAGCCCTTTATCGTTCCTTCCCAGTTTACTGAATGTTAATAATTTTCTCTACTTCCTGTTACGATCCTTCTCCCGTATCTGTCGATCAAAGCTTTGCTAATTCTTTGTAGCCTAATGAATGAGTCACATCTTCATCATTATTTTCTCCCAGAGTCCAGTAAATTCTCTCCTCGCCTTTCTCCCAATGTTCTCGATCTTCTTTTATAGTAAAGCAATTGCACACCCTGAAGTGTGTTTTCCTCACTAATTCCTAGGCTCACTTACAGACTTAAGTCTTACTATTTTATTCCCTGAGTCTACAGTAACACATGTCAAACATGAATAACTGAGTTGTTGATTTGAGATTATTACATTTTTTTGGACACATTATCAACCCTCTCAGCCCAGGAGATGACAATGAGTAGGTCAAAATACCAAGAGTCTGGGGGTTTGAAGTGTGAGACTTTTGGTGAATTCAAGGTAGGCATCCTAGTGTTAAAGTCCAAGGCAAGTATTGCACAATTTAATCCCTGAAATTATAATGATGTCAAATAATATAATTGATTCATTCTGCAATTCATCAGAACAGGTTGGTAAGAATGGGGTGAACTCAGCTGACCTGCACTCCTGAAGTCTTAGAGTTTCAAAATTGAGACAGGCACAGAAGCACATGCTAAAATCCTCAGCTTTGAGGCAGGAGGATTTCGATCAGAAGCCTGGCCTGGGAAATTTAGTAACATACCAAGCCCCTGTCTCAAAATAAAAAATATTTCTAAATGGGCTGGGGATGGATGTAGCTCAGGGGCATAACATCCCTGGATTCAATTCCCAGTACTGAAAAAAAAAGTTAAGAGACATCTTATTTTATTTCTATCACTACAGGATGGCTGCAGGATTACTGAAAATATGTATCAGAGTCAAGATGTGCAGTTCTTTTTTTTTTAAACTGGTGACAGAAATGTTTCAAGATTATGGATACTAAAAAAAATATATTTAAAATGCTATTATTTTACCAGTAGTCCTGCTAAACTGTAATAACTTCTTTAGATTTACCAAATGATTGGCTGGTATAAGTACATGTTATGGTTGATACACTGTGTCAGCTTGAGAAGTTCAGTAGTTTAACTAAGAGACTCAGCAGGGATCCAGGATCTTTAGCCTTATTCTGTGCAAAAGGAGGGCACAGAGATTTTGTGAGAGCTACATCTGGCCTGGCGGGGGATGGCCTGCATACAATATAAGGGAGGAGAAGAGACTTGCTCCCTACCGTATAACCAGTTTTGCTTTGACTGCCTTTGCTGGCTGCTGCCTTGAAGTGTTGCCCCTGTACCATGCCACCCTGCCTTGGAGCCAGCTGATTATGGACTGAAACCTCCACAAACTGTGAGCCAAATAAACCTTTCCTGCCTTCATTGTGGGTGTTGGGTATTTTGTCCCAGCAATGAGAGAAAAGTAACTAAGACAGTACAGATGTCAAAATCAGAAGACTTGGGTGTTATAAGGATTAAGAGATGATGTATGTCAGAGCCCTAAGCACACAATCAATAAACATGGTTAATAATCAACTATGCCCACAGCCCAGCACCTACCAAAGCTTCATAACTGCCATGGAAATGCATTCTAGGAAAGTGTGTTTACATCCTCTATCCCAGGGCACACAAGCTAAACTTTTTTTGTAAATCTCTCCCTATTTTTTTAAAAAGCATAAATCAAAATCTTGAACAATGACCTTTATGAGTGTGTTGTTTCAAGGTTACACATAATAGTGTAACCACAAAGGCATAATCATGGTTCAGTACTTAGATGAAAGTTTTACCCATCTTAAGTGTCCCGGCTATGATCATTATTTTTATTTTTTCTTACTTTATTTTTCTTTTCGGGTACTGGAAATCTGAAATTCTGAGACCACTAAGCAATACCCTCAGACATTTTTATTTTATGTTGAGACAGAGTCTCAGTAAATCACCCAGGCTGGCCTTGAGCTTACTGTACTCCTGCCTCCACCCCTAGTAGTTAGCATTACAAGTGTGAGCCACCTCATCTGGGTAATAATTCACTTTTTTGTAGACCTATTTATCATAGCAATTAGTTTATTTGGCACTTATCATTGTTATTATTATTATTATTATTATTCATTATATAGATTTGTTGATTACTTTCCTCTTGTTGTTAAATCAAAATATTTGACACTCAAAATGAAAGAAGGAAAGGTTTTCTTGGCTCACAGTTCATGGAGGTGTCAGTCCATGATCAGCTGGCTCCAAGGCAAGGTGGCTCATGGTAGAGGGCAACAGTTCATGGCAGTAGGTGACAGCAAAAGCAGCAAGAGCCAAAAGGGAGGCACACGGGAGAAGACTCTTTCTGTCCCTTATGTTGTATGTAGGCTGCCCATACGAGGGTGGGTGTAGCCTCACACAAATAATCCCAGCACGGGACCAGGCATCAGTCACACATTCTAGAAGCAACCTGCTCACATGACTGTATGAGGCTTTGGGTGGACATTCAGACACAAACCATAACAACAGGTGATTGCTAACTTCTATGAATATTACTGAGAGAAGATGTCATCATGCTTTGCAAGTATAGAATATTAAGCCACAATAAAAGTTGAGAACCATGGTGGTATGGAGATTTGTGGCTGAAAATGATAATTTTTCCTTAAACTACAATTTTGGCAAATGGAAATCAGGTGGTTTAAAAAGTTCAGACTCAGACTATGATAGCATCCCAATTTTTCCTTTTTTGCTTGATATTTCTATCTGTATCTATGTATTAATAATCACACCCTTTTATTCAGTTTTGTTTGTTGGTTGCCCTGGCTTTAGAAGAACAGAAGATATAACTTCAGATTTTTGAGGAGTATGTGAACAATATTTGAATGTCAGAAATGTGGAACTGGAGAAAATGCTACAAGTCAGACACAACCCGATTGTCATTTAATAAAAGGAAGTTTGTGGTAGCGCATGCCTGTAACCCCAGCATTTGGGGGGCTGAGGTAGGAGGATCATTGTGAGTTTTAGACCAGCCTGGGCCACAAAATTATCTCAAGTCCATCCTGACTGCATAGTGAAAGCCTGTCTCAGAAAGACCACAAAAAAAGGGAAGTTTGTTTTAAAAGTTGAGTCTGAAGATTACCTTCTACCAGACTGCCTTGCTCAGCATTCTTAGAAAACCACATAAAAGAGAACTTTTTTTTTTTTTTTGAGATAGTATTTTGCTACGTTGCCCAGGCTGGCCTCAACCTCCTGATCTTCCTGCCTCAGCATCCTGAGGAGCTGGGGTTTTGGGCATGTGCTACTGTTCCCCACGGATGGGGACTTTCTCAATAACGAACTGCAGCAAAAACATTAAATTGGAAAACTTTAGAAAGATTTCATTTAAGGTTGATTTAAAAAGCAAAAGGAAAAAAGTAATAGAAAAATCCACAGTCTCACTATTTCTCAACAAAAATCTCAGACAATGCAAAGTCCACAAAAAGAAATTAGGAATTTTAGGAAGAGTCAAAATTCAATATTTGTAGGCTATAATTACCATGTAAAATAGGTCAGAGAGAAGCTGTTGACATATGAAAGAGCTCCTGAGACAGTTCAACAAGCTGATCAAATGCGTAGAATAGTACAATGTAAAATTAGATATAAATTCAAAAAGATCTTGTGTATAAAATGTAATGCCTTTGTGAATTCAGAGGTCAGAAATTTCTTAAAACCAAAAAAGGAGAAGAAAAGTGTGAAGCGTAGGAAAAAACTGAGAGCTTTGAAAGCCTGACACTAAAGATGGATTTTCAAAAGAGGACTATAAAGTTCAAAGATGATTGGTGAGCGGTATAAATAGTACAAATCTGTTCAATTTTGTAAATAATCAAATGTATCAAGAAATCTTAGAGAAAAGTAATTACAGGTGTGGAGAATCCTGAATGTCCCTAAGTGCATGGAAGGTCCTGGGTGACCGGAAGCTCTCTGCTACTCGAGCAGCTAGAAGACAGCATCCGAGCTCCTGCTGTGGACAGGCGTCATTCTAAGTTTGTTTCAAATATAGTTGGCCTGACCCTTATAGCAACTCTGGGAGCTATGCATCATCTTGTTTTACAGACTAGGAAACAGGAACAGAAAGCTGTATAAGCAGTGGTGGCGGGGCTGGGGATTTAGCTCAGCAGCTCAAGTGCTTGCCTGGTAAGCGTGAGGTCATGAGCTCAATCCCTGGTACCAAAAACAAAAGATATTCGTGGTACTGAGAATATAGGCAGGGGTGCTTTGAGTCTAGGCACATAACTACCAAACTGCTGTGGCTCTACACCTTGGCTATCCTGGGCTTTGTGTTTTGTTTTGTTTCCTGAGACAAGGTAACACTACACTGTTCAGGCCGGCCTTACTTCATCATGTAGCCCAGGCTGGCTTGGATTCACAGCAATCCTTCTGCCTATACCACCAGACTCGGTATTTGTTATACCATTTTACAGCTATTGATTTGTTACAAACTATAGATTAGGCAGTTCTGTAGCATTAGAGGCTAATGATTAAGATATAAGGAAATGAAAAACCTCTTGTTTTTTGACAGGCATTTGTACCGTGCGGTAGTCACTTGGAAAATAATGTGGCAACGTTTAATGGAAACCGTAGGTGAATACTTTGCCCCCTCCCCCTAAATTCACTTTTCTGTGTGCTATTCACCGATTCGCACAGACTTATGTACAGTGCTGTCCACCAGGGCATATGGTGGTGGGAAGAAAGGCCGACAACCTGGGAGACCAAGAACAGGTAAATGTCTGACTAAGACGTGGGCACGAATATGCACGAGAGGAATAACATTCAGTGTCAGAGACAGCAAACCACACTGAAGGAATAGCAGTGTAGACAAATTTTAAAACTATACAGTTGAGTAAAATAGAAACAGAATGCAATAGCACATTTGCACTTAGACGCATACTCACAGAGAAACCAGAGTTCATGGATGTCCAGATTTAGGGTTGAAAGTAACTTTGAAGAAAAGTTCAGGGCTGGGGGTTTACTCAGAGGTGTAAGTGCCTGCTTGGCAAGCATGAGGTTGTGAGTTTGATTCCCAGTACCAAAACAAACAAAAAAATAAAGAGAAGAAAAGTGTAGCAAGGGTACCAGGGCTAGACAGGGGTTGATGATAGAGAAGTAAATGAGAATGATCAGGAAATAAACCGGAAGCGAGGGAGAGAGGTGCGCTGGTTGATAGTAAATGTCAGGCACGAACTAAAGAGTACCTCGATTCCAGTCTGTATCCTGAGATCCAATGTCCCAATGCAGAACAAAATGCAAATAGCAACAAACCTTTAAGAGCACTTTCTCCTTTATTTAAGTGATAGGTGTTTAAACATTAGTGTACCAATCAGTGAGTCATTAAAATTAGAAAAAATATTTAGGTCTTACAAAAATCTTCAAGACCTAAAGCATAGAACCAAGGGTTATAAGAGATCAATATACAGTAACTGTTCTAATTCCATTTTTCTGCACATTTACCTTACATGACAAAAAGAAGAATCTTTAATTCAGGAAGTTTTTCTCAGGTTGCTTGTAAACTGTTTTATTACTGTGTGGTTTACAAATGTGTAGGGGAAAAAAAATGTGTTCCTATGATCTGAAACCTTATAGTCTTATAAATAAAGTTTAAAAAAAGATTCCAATGAATGTTAAGGGTAATATGTTGCATTTATTTTGGCCTTTCTCCTTACCTAATGCCAAAGCTTATAGTAACTCATGAAGCATGTTTACTTATTGAACCCAGGAAACAGGAAGGCTGGGCATGAAGGCACACACCTGCAATCCCAGCATTTCAGGAGACTGAGGCAGGAAGATTACAAACTCAAGCCCAGTCTGGGAAGCTCTGTGACTCAGTCAGACCCTGGGTCAAAATTTAAAAAAAAAAAAAAAAAAAGGAAGAGGGCCTGGGGATGTAGCTCTGTGCAGAGCCTCAGTACCAAAAAAAATGGGGGCAGAGGATCCACAAGTAGGAATCTGCTTAGTAAGCATTCAGAGAAAGAGAAAGCAGACCAGGCCAAATGCTTCTTTCCTTTCCATTATGTTTTGTTTAAGGATCTTGTGAGCCATCTTCTTGCACTGGTGGCTTTTACTGAGTGGTGGTACTATTTATTTAAACAATAACAATGAAAAATTGTAACACAATTACTCCTTAAAAATAAGAAGCAAAGGACAACAGATCTCATTCTCCTGTAGATACTGTAAAATAACTCTGAGTAGAATAAGGCCTGAGACTTACTGTGCAGTACTCTGGGAATAAAGTTGAGGGGCGCAAGCTGCTCCACTGATAATAACTGTCATGTTGAGAGATTAGCATATGGTGATTCAGGATTCTCTTAGGTTAACTTTTGTGCAGGTTTAAAATTCTGTATTCTAAAAAAAATTTCTCTAGGCTAAAGAGATTTTATTTAAAATGGAATAAAGTGGGGCGTTAAAAATCATGGAGCTACAACTGTTTACAGAATACTCATGAAGTGCATAGAGCTCTTACAGTTGTGTGGCTGGATACATTTGCACTATGATGACACCCGACCACTAGGTCAGCCCTGCTTGGACCAGTGTTCGTAGGCTTTTTTCCCAAACCAACTGGCAGGTGCAGACGGCTTTCCCCTGGGTGAGTGCATATTGACAGCTTTTCTCCGGCTTTAGTCTGTGCAGAGGAGCTCCACAAATGTTGCTTTCCCTTCCCTCAAGCAATGCCAAGAGTAAACTGCCAAGCAGAGGTATTGTTCTGACCCAGGAATCAATGAAGAGAGAGGTTTTTTCTTTTTTGCATTTTTTTCAAAGATAACACAGAGAACAATTGTCTAAAAGGAGTTACATGAAATTGATTAACATCAAGATGCTTAAACTAACTAGTCTGGGGGAGAATTTTCCATATTAAAACATTAGTTGAATACTAACATTTGTGGTAATGATTGTGTACTAATGTAAATAAAAGGTTTTAAAACAGAATGTGAGAAGGTTCACCTTTAGGTCATTGTTCTTGAACAACAAACGTAGACCATTGTCCTTACTGCTTTAAATTTACAATAATTAATATTTTCACCAAACCCAGAATTAAATCAGCACTACCATGACTTTGATATTAAAAAAAAAACCCTGTGCCTATCACTTCCTCCAGAAGTTCATTTATTATCTAATGGATTATCTACTAGCACTTGCATTCATTGACCCTCCTTTGGATTCCATAGAGCTGTAATTAAGAATAGAAGTCAAGGGGCTGGGGATTTAGCTCAGCAGCATAAGCGCCTGTCTTGCAAGCAGGCAGTCGTGAGTTCAATCCCTGGTACCGATAAAAAGACCAAAAAAAAAAAGAATAGAAGTTAGCTACCAGCTAGTGGAGAAGAAAAGGCATCTGGTTGTTAATTAAAAGGCCAGAATAACCCCCAGCACGCTCAGGGATGGTTCAGAGGAGGACCCTGGGACCTGCAGAGCCCTCACATGTCCGCCTCCAGGCTGAACCTCCTGCAAGCCCCTTCAGCAGAAGGGTGAAGAGCTGCAGATTCTAGAGATCAGTTGCAGGAAACCACTTCCATCCACCACAACACCTGGATACATTGTGCTCCTTTTGGGGAAATAGTAACCTCTAGCCCATGGGGAGGCCTGATTCTAAAGATTCCTGGAGTCCATTCATGTACATTACAAAGCATAGGGCCTAGCACAAGTTAGGGACCCAGTAAATATTAGCTCTTCTTGTAGACACACAGCCCAGACATGTGTGCTGATATACGTGATATTCATTGACACATAGGCACACATGAATACACACATACATGTATGTGTGTGCATACATATATGCATCAAAATGGCATCTCTGTAGGATTTATCTTGCGATCTTTCCTTCCATGGGCTATTTTTTCAGATTAAAATACTTGTAATTATTTTTTTGAAACTTGCTTTCTAGTCCATTATACAAATGTACCAATTTTAAAAATGATTGTGATTGCTGTCCTTTTAAGTTTCCTTTCCAGGTATTTTTACTTCCCAAATAGACACATGTACAAATTTCCATACATCAGTTTTCATATGAGCTCTATTCTTTTTTTTTTTCTTTCAGTACTAGGTACTGAATCCAGAATTTTCATACTGAACTATCTGCCTACCTCTTTTTTTTATTTCTTATTTTTAGAGGAGGTCTCATTAAATCTCTGAGTTGCCCAGGTGAGGCTTAAATCTGTGGTCCTCCTGCCTCATCCTCCCAGAATGCTAAAATGATGGACCAGCATCACCACGCCCAGCAGAGTACCATTCCTCTTAAAGGATGAGAAATTGACAGCCCAGTTTATATTCATGTTTTAATAGATATTTCCAAAATATGTCATATTATTTTATGCTCCTAAAAGCTGTATATGAGACTATTTTATTGGGCCCTAGCAAGAACTTAACACTCACCATTTAACTGTTTCAAGCCTAATGTTTAAAATTGTATCTGTTTTCAACCCTTTGTCAAGTACCAGATGACTGAGGACACTTTCTAAAATCTTAACCTGAGGTGAAAGGAATATGCTAAATTTTCTAAAAATTCAAGATATAAGCAATTTTTTCCTTTGAAAAGACAAGTAGTTTGAAAGAAACAAAGAATTATCACACTAGGAAAGCAGGACATGCTATTGTACTATCTGTACTTCAGAGAGGACCCAAGGTGGCTGATGAGAGGGTGTGACACACAGAAGATACTCAAAGAAGAGTCACTGAAAATGCAGGTACTCTGAAATGAGGGAAGCAGTCAAACCCAGAAGCAGAAAATCAATCTGAAAAGTGACCCATGTGGATCAAATCAAGGGTTCAGATTGTTAGAAAAGGGAAGAGATAATGCCATGGCTGGTCTGCATCCCCCACATGGTCCAGGGAGCAGCCATTTTGAGAGGAACTCCAACAGCCTGAGGGGAGGAGGTGCAGATGCCCTGGGACAGACTCTTGCTAAACCAACCCCTCTCTCTCATCATTTCAGTAAACACCAGAGATTGCTACATCCTGGGGGCATCCTCTCCAGGACTCACTGCAGTCAAGACAGTCCCCCCGACTCTGGGCTGAGAGAGACTAAACATGGCAGATGGTGGGATGGCACCAAGTCCACCAGTAGGGACCTGAGGGTCACATCCCTAGAGACGGGGCAGACAGAGGGAAACTGAACAGTTGATCCAGAACTCTCTCTTGTCTGTCATTTCCACCAAGATCAGGAAAATGTGAGGTAGCAGGAAATTGTAACCAGGGAGTCCTTAAACCAGGCCAAGGACTGAGATTCTGCAAGCTGGAAAAGCAGGGTCAGTTTAGAGTCTGCGTGCAAAGGAAAAAGACAGGACAGCCTGAAGCAGGGGTCTTCTGATGACCTACTAGGTGAAAAATCTCTGAAACAGGAACACAGATTCCTTCGTTCAGTACCAGCCAAAGAAAGTAGGCATCGTAGGACACTAGCAGAAGGGGAAGGAGAGCTCCATGTCAGAAGTGTTTCACAGTCTCCTCTTCTCAAATTAATTGAGGTACGTGGATGATGAGACAGGAACAAAAGGGTGCAGTTAACCATGCTCAAGAAACTGACACCCCCTACCATCCCCACAAATAGCTTAGCACAACCAGGCTGGAAACTGGTGTGTCTGCCTGCAAACACATGGGCGCTAAAGCAGGGCACTGAGTGGACACTCGGGCTTTGTTGTACGTCCTCCTGCTGGAGTCCTGTGTTCCTGCTAGATCTTGTTTTTCCGGCGGTGGCGGTAGTGATGGTGATGGTTTTTGTTTCTGCTCACTTTCATTCTTTTTTCTGCTCATTCTCGCTTCTCTTTCCCCTTACAAACCTTCTGTCCTCCCAAGTCTGCTCTTCTTGCTCTTATTTTACCTGTCCCCCGTCACCCCTCACCTCTTCTGTGACTTTCCTGTGACATACACCTAACAGATGCCTGTACAGTATTTCAAAAAAAGTGAAGAGGAGCAGATCAGCGCTCTAACTTGAATGGTGCTATTCATGGCAATCTCACAGTGATTCCTCCCAGAACTGGAATTAGTGGATCCAAAGAAAATTAACCACAAATAAAGCTACAGGAAAATTTAAAACTACAGCCTGGTAGAACAGACATGTGGATCAGTGGGACAGAAAGGAGGGTGTGGAATCAACTGACGTCTTCAGCCACCTGATCTTCAACGAAGGGCCAAATCAAAAACCTTAAAAAGCAGAAACACTAACCTGCTGAAAGATAAAGCAAGAAAAACTCTCAAAGTCGCAAGTGTGGACGAGGACTTTCTGAACAGAACTTCAACTCTGTAAGAAATAACAGCAGAGTCAACAAATGTGATTATAACAAATTTAAAAACTCCTTCACAGCAAAGGAAACAACCAACATATTGAAGAAACAACCTACACAATGGGGAAAAGTTTTGGTAGCCACACCTCAGACAGAGGACTAATATCTAGCATATACAAAGAACTCAAAAAAATGAGATCCTGCAAAATAAAAACTGAATTGAAAATGTATTTATGTAGAAGAAACACAAATGACCAATAAGAACATGAACAAATGTTCAGCATCACTGGCCATTAGAGAAATGCAAATTAAAACAACACTGAGATTTCATCTTACTCTAGAAAGAATGGCTATCATCAAAAAATCAAATAAATGCTGATGAGGTTGTGGTGGAAAAGGAACTGTCATCCTACATTGCTGGTGGGAATATAAACCAGGATGTCCATTTTGAGAGCAATACGGAGATCCCTCAAAAAACTATAAGTATAAATTCCATTCAACCCAGCTCTTCTCCTAATAGGCATCTTCCTGAAAGAGTTAAAGACATCACGTTCTAGTGACACATGTATACTCACATTTACAGCAGCAAAATTTATAATAGCTAAGCAGCCTATGTGTCCATCAACAGGAAATGGACAGCAGATGTGGTATGTGTACACAATGGAACTCAACCCAGCTATAAAGGAAGATAAATTTGAGTCATGTAGGGAAGGGATGCACTTTGAAAACATAGTAAGTGCAATAAATTAGATGCATAAGCTTAAATACCACATGGTTTCTCTTGTATGAAAAATCCAAAGTATAAAAAAGAACAAAATAAAAGCTAGATAAAAGCAAATAGGAAGACAGATCCTTTGCAAATTGGAAGGGGACCAAAACCAGGAGGTATGGGAGGGCAGGGAAGATGTGTAAAAGAATTAAGATGTCAGGTATGTGGGGCCAGGGATATAGCTCAGTGGCAAAACACCTGCTTGGCAAGTGCAAGGTCATGAGTTCAATCCCCAGTACCAAAAAAAAAAAAAAAGTCAGGCACATACATTGACTGCCCACAATGAAGGAAATCATTACATGCCACGAACATTAACTACCAAAAAAATGAAAACAGAGGAAGGGAATCTAGAGACTGAGGGAGGGAAAGAGAATAGAAAGGCTCAAGATATGTTAAGTCCGTGTACCTACTCCCTAAAATGGGTATAAACATTATGTATTACAATACGTAATACACACGAACTAATAAAAATTTTTACATAAAGAAAAACACTTTTGAAATAACTAAGTACTGTTTTCTGAAACACTTTCAAACAAAAGAACATATACTTCTCATTCTTGGGTGTATATCACAGATATTCTAATACACTAGACTGTCAAAAAATTGACAACAAAATAAAACCTGATGGAATTAATAAAAGATGAAAAACAACATGAATGGAATCACAACTACTAAATATATTGAATTACTAATTGAACAATTTGTCTTTTAGAAAGTATTAGACAAGGAAAATTTCATAGCTAATTCCTACCCTAAATTCAAGAGATGTTAATCCCTACTGTAAAGGAATTGAACCAAAAATTGCAAAAAGAGGGGGACATGCCAGTGTATTGTAACAAGGCTACTTTCTGACTGCATTTCTTTGTGAAGATTTCTGCCTTTTAAGACAATTAAGTGAAGAAACTTTCCTAGCTTCATTTCAATTTTCTACTTCCTTTTCAACTCAAAAGGCCTTCAAAATTGTATTTTTTATCACTAGAATCAGAACTGCTCCTTTCTGCTTTCTATCGGTCAGATAAGACCAGTACAAAAGCCAGACCCACGAAGTCTTACTGGGAGAGGACACGAGTGGACTTTTATTGCACAAAAAAAAAAAAAAAATAGCATCCACACTCCTCCCCCATGGTAATGTTTTAACTTTTGATGAAGTAGTGTGTTCTTGTATTTACTTGTAAGATTTTTAGATGTATGTCCTTCCTGTCCCCTCTAGAAAACATAAACAAACATGCCCAGTGTAAATAAAAAGTATAAATATATTTGTTCACATGATGCATCTTCCCTTTTAATTTGCATAGTAAATGTTTAGTTATTTAATGCATTATGGGTTCAAAGAATTCACTCTTATGTTCTCTCTGCATATGGCATCGCTGTTAATAGCTCAAATTTTGCAGTAAAGAAGCATGGATTTTTGCTTTAGTCCTTTGGCAAGTTATGGAAACATTTTTACCTTTTTCTCTCTAACACAGAAAAGTTATCTTATAAAACTTTTGTGAAAATTAAATTAAATAGTAAATATAAAAAGGCTTAGAGTATTGACATAATAATTCTGTTATGTGTTAGTTATTATCTGTGCTATGATGCATGTTGCTAGAATAAGTCAATTATATAAGTTAAAAATTTAGCTTAAAAAAACACTAAATTCACTAGAAGAGAAAACATATAAAAATTTCAAAGACATAGGTATAGGCAGAGTTCATGAACAAAACCCAGACTGCAAAGGAAATATTACAAAGAATCAACAAGTGGGATCTCACTTTATTAAAAACATTTTGTAAAAAAAAAAAAAAAAAAAAAGTTTTGCACAACAAAAGAAATCATCAACAAAGTGAAAGGGAAACACACACAGTGGAAAAAAATTAAAGCCAGGAGTGCCTCAGAAAAAGGACTTCTGTCTAGAACAGAGAACTAAAAACAATCAGGTCCCCAAAATTCAAAGCCCCAATCCAAAAACGGGCATCTAAGCACTTCTCAGATGAAGAAATACAAATGAGCAGTGTATCAACCATTGTAACTGTCCTATTAACCTGTTTTGAAACTGTTTCATTGTTTATCTTTTCTCTCTTTAAAAACAGAAATACAAATGGTAAATAAATACATGAAAAATGCTCAACAGCACCGGTCATTTGAGAGACGCAAATTAGAACAACACTGAGAGTCCTTCTTACCCCCAGGAAGACTGGCTATTATCAGGCTATCACACTATCAAAACGTGCTCGAGGAGCTGTGAGGGAAAGGGACCCCTTCTCCACCGCTGGTTGAAATGCAGACTGGTACTACCAATGTGGAAATCAGTACGGAGATACCTCAAAAAGCTGGATTAGAGGTCCCATTCAACTCAGCTATTTCCCTTCTGGTTATCTTTCCAGAAGAATTAAAAATACCATACCACAGTAATATATGTGCACCCATGTTTATAGCAGCACAATTTGTATTAGCTAGATCTTGACATGCCCATTAATCAAGGAATGGATAAAAAATGTGATTCTTTTTATATAATGGAGTACAACTCAGTCGCGAAGGATAAATTGGAGACTTTTAGAGGTAAACAGATGCAACTTGAGACCATACTCATAAGTGAAATAAATCAGACCCATATGAACAAACACTGTATTACCTCGCTAGTGTGAGAGACTGAAAGAGTAAATAAGATTCAAAACGTACAACAGATATTGTGAATTGAGAAGAAACTGTTTAAAAGAAAAGACAAACTCGTTCATTGAAAAGAAAGGCTTGGAGACATGAAAATGGCAGCTTGCTAGGGGATCGGGCGGAGAGTCTCTCCGGAGAAATCATATTAGAAGCTAGAATATGACAACATGGAGAGGGCCAGACAAATGGATAATGATTCTTATTAACCAAGACAGTGCAGCTGGAGGATTTAAAGTCGTGCTGAGACTGTGAAGGCTGATAACGGGAGGCTGCAAATCCCACACCTTTAAATCAACAAACTGACCTGTGGACCCAACAGGAAAAGCTGTGTTGGCTTTTGGTGACTGCTGGAAACTGAGACCTGAGATCCCGAGAAGCAGCCAGGACTGCCCCGCTGCACCAGAGGAGATCGTGAAAGGCTCTGGAGCTCCAAAGCCAAACGCAGAGCACATTTCTGACCGTTCCACGCTGTGCCGGGAGTGCACGCTGCACGGATTTCTGACCGTTTCGCGCCGTACCAGGAATGCACGCTGCGTGGATTTCTCACCCTTCCGTGCTCTGCCGGGAGCACAGGAAAGGTGGGTAGCATGGACCCTGGTGAGTACTGGGGACCCCATGGCTGCTGGGGTTGGCCAGAGAACATCTTGGAACTGGGCAGTGCCCGCCACCATGGGGACATCAATAACACAGAGTCTGGTGGCAGACATCTTACAGTCGGGCAGAACCTACAGCTCGGTGGCATCACTGAGTCCCCCTGTAGGGAGGGCTGGTGGAAGGCATCTTGAAATTGGGCAGAGCCTGAGTACGCGCTGGCTTCAGCGTCATACAGAGAACTAGTGGGAGACATCTTGGATTTGGGCAGATCTGCTGTTCTGGTGCTCCTGTCACAGAGAGGTCTGGAAGAGAACAGCTGGGATTTGGGCAGGACCCTGTGCCATAGTGACATTAGTCAGCTGCTTCTGGTACAAAGAGAAACCACAGGAGCTACTGGGGCTAAACCAAGCCTCTGCTTGGGGCCCAATAAGCAGATACAAAATAGTCACAACTCAGTGACATCCAGAAAGTACAGCCTAATTTACAGATTGACTGGCGCAGAGGCTGGAGACTAGCCTGTACCGCCCCTGCATCCCAGCCTACCCCAGATAACAGCAAATTGGGGAGGACAGCAAAAACTCAAGTCAGCACGCTGCTGAAAGGCCCTAAGCAATTCGGAGAGGGCCAGAGAACCCCAGGACAGTCTGAAAGAAACCAGAAACATGACAAGAGATAAAAATTTTTAAAAATCTCCAGCTGCCCAACATGAGAAAATAAGCCCAGGAGAAGTAAACACCGAAGATAACAAGCACAGTAACCACCCATTGCTTGACACAGCATCAGCCGAAATTAAAAAGTACCTTCATGATCTCATAGAAGAATTTAAAGCTGTACTCCTGATTCAAGTGAGGCAAGATATAAAGAGATTAATTAAAGAAATGACAAGCCCCACCCAAGAGAACACAGATGGAAGAACTGAGGAAATCAGAAAAGAAAGAGAAACTTCTGAAGAAGAATTTAAACATAACTTAGAATGCATGAAACAGATCCAAAGAGAATACCAGGAAACTAAAAACTCCCTTGAACACTGGCAAAATGCCTTGACAGAAACTAAAGACAGCCTTCTGAAACTTGAAGAGAGATTTATGGCATATGATCGTGAAAGAAAAAGCCTCTTAAAAATAACAAGGAACCAGAAAGAAGCAATTCAAAAGCTGGAGGATGACAAAAAGATACATAACCTAAGAATAAAGAATGTGAGTGAGGAAGCAGGAGCAACCAAAAATGAAATACAAAGAATATTCACAGATATATTAAAGCAAAATTTCCCATATATAGCAAAAAGAAATGATATCCAGATAAAAGAGGCATACAGAACACCAGCTACCTACAACCAAAACAGATCTACGCCTAGACATATAATAAAGATTCCAGAAATCCACCAAAAGAACAGAATATTAAAAGCAGCCAGAGAAAAGATGCAGATCACCTACAACGGAAAAACTATCAAAATAGCAGCAGACTTATCAACACAAACTCTTAAGTCAAGAAGGGAGTGGGGAGAAATATTCCAAGTCCTGAAAGAAAATAATATGCAACCAAAGCTCATAGACCCGTCAAAACTCTCTCTCAAAATTAACGGAGAAATAAGATATTTTCAAGACAAGGAGGTACTGTGGGAATTCATGGCCACCAATCCAACCCTACAGAGAGTGCTGAAGGACATTACAGAGAAAGAGAGGAAGAGATACCAGGATTCCAGCAACAGTGGCAGAGAGGCCTCAGTGAATGGGGCAGACAGTGGAATGAGGGAATAAGGTGGACAAATTATAGCAGAAAAGTGGAGTAGCAGACATGAGGCAGAGACGGTAAGCTTTAGTCTTTAGTATAGACAGCTCTGAAACTCTATAAAAAAAAAAAAGAAGGGGCTGGGGATTTAGCTCAGCGGCATAAGCACCTGCCTTGCAAGCAGGCAGTCGTGAGTTTGATCCCTGGTACTGATAAAAATGAAAAAGACAAAAAAAAAAAAAAAAAGAAGAAAAAGGCAGAGGTCATTGTTAATGGTGTATAAGGATTTAAAAGACATAGTAGTCTTATTGACATATTTAGTTTGAATTTAATTTATACTGGGCTGTCCACTCATGTCAGATTTGAGGGCACAGACATCTTGACCCCAAAACAGCATGTTATACCATGGTAACTATCCTTACTTTCCTATTAACTTAAACTGAAATCCTACAATACTTACATTGTCTTACTATGACTGATCTTAACTGAATCTGAATCGTAAGACTATGGGTTGGCCTTGGCTGATTTTATTTGAAATTGGTATGCTTGTTAGTATCAACCCTAAAAGTAGAAGCAACTACTCTGAGGATGACAAGATGTAAAGGATATCCATACGGGTATTAATTAGTAACAGCTCTCAAATCCTACAATGCTGTCAAAGTTAAGTTTTTATAAAAATAGGTGATACTATGTTTAACTATAATAAGCCAGTGTTGTGGTCAAATCTATTGAAAATAACAAGAGAAAACATAGTAATTATGGAAGATCATCTATATTGTGGTCTTATATGTCTTATCCATTGCATGTTTTTCTAGGAAATTGTTTTGCTGTCTTGCTATGACTTGGTATTCCCTATAATACAGAGAGGATAGATATATATGTAGAAATTCACGCATGGGTTTTTTTTTCTTTTTAATTATTTACGGGAACAGATTATATAATGCAAGATGTAATGAACAGATACTCTGAGGAAGAGACGCTAAGAAACCTGAGGCTAATTTTGTAGCATTATGATAGAAATTCTAGCAATACTATTGTTCGCTGATTAGAATGACATTGGACTGGTTTCTTGAGTTCAATTTCAGCATATGTAGAGAGGGGGACAGCTATCACAAAGAGAATGAGAGATGCGATGGTATATACTATTGTCTTCCCTAATTTGGAACTTGAGGACCTAAAAAGCCTCCAATGATTTGATTAGTTCTATAATATGCAATAAGTATATAAAGTGGGTGAAGATGGGGACAACTATTTGTAAGAAACTAGAGACAATTACATAGACAATGAAGATCTCCAGTGGGCTTGCTGCAAAATCTGTATTTCTTTAAATTGTTTTTTTAACTGCTTTGTTCTGTTTTGATATGTTTAATCTTACCCTCTGTGAGGTGTAAAACAAATGTGTAGGACTGATAACCATATTACTGAGCTTTTGTTCAATCATAGAGCAGAACGGTTTGTAGTGTCACTTTATGAATGTCATTCTAAATACTTTAATTCTATAACATAAACAGCTATTTCTAAGATGACAATGTGTAACTTATCAACCAGCAATTTCTTACCGTTTGTTTTTCTGTAAGTTTGTATTATTTCTACCCTTTTTTTTAATCTCCATGTATTCTTTTGTTTCCTTTTCTTTAAATAAAAAAAAAAAGAAAAGAAAAGAAAAGAAAGGTTTGTGCTACACTGTTTTACCATATATGGTTATTCAGCATTTGAGCAGCTGGAATTCAAATGTGGTGTAAACCTAAAATGAGCAGGAGATTTGGGAGACAGAAACGAATCAAGAATGTAAAGTATCTCACAATTTGTTTCATTACATATTAAAATAATATTCTTGATGTATTGGGTTACATTAAGTTTATTGTTAAAAGTATTTTTTGTTTCCAAATCTATTTTATTTTATTTCAGGAGAAAAAATAAAATAAAATTTCAAAACATGTCAAGCGGGGGCAATCATAGTATATACATTGCACATTGTCATCCCCAAATCATTCTATTTTTCTCTTTTTTAATGTGCCTAACATTAAATAGTAACAATTTTTAAATTACCTATGTGGCCTAAATTATACTTTTGTCAGATGGAGCTGGGTTAGAGGAATGTAGCCTTGTATGACTCAGTTTACGAATGAGGCCTTGACTCTGAAGGTGCACCCTATGTGGCAGAGTTAATTCCCACACGTACCCACATGATTTCTCTCAGGGAGAAAACATAACCCTACAGGCTGTTATTCTATTGTCCTGAAGATTAAACGTTTTTGTAAATAACCTCGGACACTGAGATACTTTTCAAACATGTGTTTAAATACACGGAACTCAAATGATCTTTTAACCATCTTAGCCATTATCTGATTTCCTTATTCAAGAATTAGAAAATCTTCCCCATGGATTCACCCAGTGCTTTAATAAATGTAATTTAGAAGAGTTCATTTTCAACTGATACGCTTGAAAGTCTTTTTTTTTTTTTTACTTTCTGAAAGTTATACTTTAAGGGAGCAGAATCCTTACTATACGGTAAACGTCTATGAATTATCTTGGCTTTTACTGTTCATCTGTACACAAATGTAAGATATTTTTCCTAAAATTCAACAATGTCATAATTGAATATTTTTCTCAAAGTTATTTTGTAATTCACAATGCATAAACAATACATACAGAGAAATATAACCAAACATTTATTGCATGACCACTCTAAACAGTCTGCAAGGATATGGACACAGAAGTCCAGTTTTATGCTAATGTGGACCATTACGCTGCTTTGAGCAGTTAATCATTAATGTCTTCAGTGACCTGAAGGTTGTGTTCATATGCGTGTGGCTCTCTCTGAAAGAGCTGAACTTACCAATTTTAAATGCAAGCATTTTCCCAAAAAGTTTGACTTCTTACTTCATAGGCTGGCATTTCCATGGTAAGAGCAATGAACAACAAAATATTTTTTTTTGCTAAATGAAGTACACTTGTAGAAAGTTACTAATTTCTATTTTTAATATCTTACGATCCACAAAACATCCATGACAGGTGCACAGCAATGGAAGAGGATTCTACTGCAAAGAAATATTAACTTAGAAACCCAAGTTATTTCTTACCTAGATCACAATTAGTTCTCATTAACCTTAGAGGTCAGGGTTAGTTCCCATCAACTGCTAGTGGGTGACTTGGATCTTTGGGCACCTAGGCATGGGAACAAGCGCCTGGGTCGATGCGGTTTATGCAGTGTTCCAGCTTCCAGGGAAGCCATCCACTGAATATTTCTTATGCATCAGTATTACTTAGTACCATAGCACACGATAAAACCCCTGCATTGATGAAGTCTCTCTGTTAGTAAGAGGACACTAGTGATCGGAGAAAAATAAATGAGTGTGCTTATACTTCAGCAGAGAGAAATAACCCCCAGCAGATAACAAAGACCGTGTAGGTGTTCATTGTCTCTCTTCCTGCACCATTTTCTCTTATGCTTGATTTAATCTGCTCACCCTGGACCTAAGAGCAGAAGGCTATACACCAGGCAGCCTAGGTGTGTGGAAGGCTACACCATCCAGATCTGTGCAAGTGTATGGTATAGAATCCACACACGACTACCGAATCATCCAACAATACATTTCTCAGAATGTCACACTCTTGTAAGGGACACCAACCATATTATCATTAATCAGTGGTTGAATCAAGGAGCTACGAAGGTCTGTTCCAGTAGTGCATAGATGTCATCTCCCGTAATTACCCAAAATCTAAGAAAACAGTCTCAGAAAAGGTAAGCAAACCATCTAGGATCACACAATTACAGGTGAATTATTTAGAATTTGAAGCCAAGTGGCCAAACTGGAACCCTAACTCTACCTGCCAATCCCGAGCCCTCCCTTCCTCAGAGGTGACCAGGAGACGCTGTGAAGCTCCCCGGGACTGCCTCCCTGTGTGTAAGGACAGCCCACATCATCAGCACAGAGAGCATCACAGGGCAAGGCCCGGAGCAAAGGCCAGCTCTACGCCTTCCAGCACTCTGCAGTGTCTCCTGGTGTCATGGCTTAGGCTCCCTGGAAGGGGAAAAGGGACAAAAATTCTAATGAAACTAGCAATGATTCTCAGTAGTAAACAAAGTGAGAATGTTTGGAGGCACAAGAAACAGGAAAGCTAGAGAACCCAATAAAGTGCAGTGTCTACTGAGGCGAAAGGAGTTTAATCACCTGCACAGCCCTGGGGGAGGAGGGAACAATGACCTCAGTAAGGGCTCAGGGCTGTGGCCCAGACTTGTGACTGTGGTGGGCGGGTGCTCTTGCTACAGAAAGCCCTGGGGCAGCCTGGCTGCAGGAAGTCGGGGGAGAACCCTCTGTGCTAATAAATACTGTGGGGCTGTGGGCCACCGCAGTTTCTGAGAAACCCAGCATTACTGCACGGCTCAGTGCTGGTAGTTTTCCAGAATTCGTTCAAAGTTAGGATCTGGGTTCCTTGAGTCTTTGCTTAAAACAGTTTGAGCACTCTGCCTATACTTTAAAGTTCCTATCACATTAGAGCTGTGATAGGATAATGTAGGTTTTAAAGTTGGTTTCATTGTAACTGAATAGTAATTCTAAAGAGTTAATAGAGATATTCAGCAACAAATACTAAGTTTTTGGCTCTCTGACCGATGTAACTCTGGGTACAGTTTCTCCCCTGCATCACACGCCACCCACCTCGCCTGTCCCTGAAGGGACAGGACACAAAGGGAGTCAGCAAAAGCAAACAGATTACCCTCCATTGCTGATTTTCAAATGCCAATTTAATCATATTTGCTTAAAAGCTTATCTGCAGGCCGAATCTACAGCCTGGTTCTGCTTAGACATCAGAACTCACAGAGTTCACAGTATTTGTCTAGTGTGGACTTTGAGCCAGGATAAGCATAAATTCTTATTTTTTTTTATGACTGTATCAGTCTTGCTGTCAGCCTGTCTTACCTAAGTGCAATTCACCAGACTGCCTGTGAGCTCCCATGTGGGGGAGGGAGCTGGAGGAAAACATTCTCTGAGTAGTCCTGCTCAATCTACCATACCAAACTACCTTTATGTTATGAAAACTCTAGATAATCCACTGTTTGCACTTCAAGAGAAACCGGGGAGGTCTGCACAGCTTACTTTTAAAGCTAGGCCCCCCTTTCACTGTCCCTGTGACCATTCATTTAAGACTCCTCTTCCAAGTGTGCTGGGTGTCACAGCGCTGGAGACGTTTGCCAGCAGCTGGGTACGCAGCGGGGTTAATGGGCCACACGGATTCTGGTACAATTAGGTTGAGTCCAGCTACGGTCACTAGGCCTACAGGTGATGGACCTTGCTGTACTGTTCTCCGATGCATCGCCTATCAGTAACTGGCACCCACATGGTAGCTATACTAAGACAAGAAATTTAACGATGCCAGTTTCTGTTTGTGCATCTCTCAGATAGGTATCGTGGTCGGTGCCAGGATCCAGGGGTGGACAGTGCCGGGCAGTTTATAAATACAAATATAGATAAAACTTTACTTTCCCTTTCTGCCAGTTCTGCCACAATTAATGTTGTCCTGCTTCAAACCCCAATTCCAACGCCATCTTTTCCTTCTTCAGTAGCTCATTCTAAAGCATCACCTTCTCAGTAGGATTTTGTGATTTGGATGGCATATTTCATGTTCTGTCTTGTGTTTTATTTAGAAGATTCTTGAAGTCGGGGGCTGAGCGCTGTAAGGGACCCTGGCACTGGCTTCCACAAGGGTGGCTGAGATGCTCCATGTTAATTACACAACCAGGTAAGACTTTGTAAAAATAACCCATGCTAACTATATGCAGTCTTTGGGAATTTTCTTACTTTTATAATCACACAACTGTTTCTCATCTTGAAAAGAAGGAAATGAAATTTAATCATTGTCTTACCATAAACAGACAACCACTGGTAAGGTCTTCTGTGGCCTAGATATTAGACGAGAGTCTTCTCGAAAGGTGGGTGGCATCCTGGTAGTGTGGTCTCAGGCTATGAGGTGGCACAGTTAAGAGGTAGGGCCTAGGGACAAGTCATTGGGTCACTGATGCATCCGCCTGAGGGTTTATAGCAGTCCTCTCTGGACTCCTGTTGTTCCCACAAGAGCTGTTAAAAAAAAAAAAGAGTGAGTTGTTACACCACAGCAAGCCTAACCCCTGAAGTTTTCTGGCTTCCTCTCTTTCTTCCACATGGGCTTTTAGGATGAGTCCAACTACCATGTGGTGATTTAGCCACTGAGGCTCTCTCCAGAGCTCAAGATGATGGAGCCACCTGAACTTGGACTCAGCTTCTGAAACTGTAGGCTAAGTAGACCTCTTTTCTTCAGTAAGTTCCCAGCCTCGGGCACCTTCTTATAACAACAGAAAATACAAATATAACATCTTCCTGTTTGTTTTAACTGAGATATAATTACAATTTATAAATTTAGCATACATATATTATTTACTCTTGTCTAAATAAGCAATTCTGAATGATACAAATTAACCCTAGAAAACACTACCGTAGTAACAAAAATGGCACAGTTGTGCATATGAGTTTGTATGGTTTTATAATGTGCTTTTCATATGAGATTAGATTTATGGTTTACAATAATTTTATGATGTAGGTTAATTATCACCATCTCCATTTGGAATGGAGAAACCAAGAGATAGATAGTTCAGATAACTTAAGGCAATGAAGCTAAGATCCAGGGCGATACGGCTCTTATTTGTTCTCTATGCAGGACACACTGAATTATAAACCAAACTTTCAACAATTTGTTAGAAGTTGTAGGTAGCAAAATAAATTAAGTCACCATCCAATTAATTGACATTTTAACAATTTTACCACTATTAAAGGTGACAATTTTTAAAATCCCATGTTTTTAGTTATAGTCCTTTGCAAATATTGCTATTTATTTATATCATTTTTTAAAAAGCCTTTTTTTTACAATATTTATAACTTTCTGATAGCCTATACTTATAAGTTGTGCCCTAATTTTAATCTAAAAGAGTATGCCTCATAAATTGTTTGGTAAATCAAATTGATGCTACATATAAAAGATTACACTTTTACCAATAAATATTGCTCCTTATTTCAGCTGAAATTTGATTTTTCCCAGTTTTGAACATTTCCTGACAAAGTGCAATTTTGAGGATTTTGTTTTATCACTCAGAACATGTCTAATAAAAACATGTAAAGTATAATCTAAGACTCAAATGCCATAGACAATTCATTCCCTGCGAAAAAAGAAAAATTCAGTTTCCCTTGTGTGAATATCAGAAACACTCTTTTGTACAGTACAAAATTAAGAAACCTGTTTACATTTTGGCAACTTGATCTTAATCATAAATAAAGCTGCATTTTTTTTCTGAAATTAAATTATTTCAGGAATATGGCACAAAATAGTGCGCAAATCTAAATAATTTGTAAATCCAAAGATAGAGTAACTACTGACTATTTTTTTTAAGTTATAAATGTTGCAAGGAAATAGCCTGCCATAGTGCAGCTCTTACCTCTCACAATAGAAGCCAATATGGGCAAAAAACAAAACAAACAAACAGTTGTAAAGCAAAGTAGAATTTTGTGGGGATGGTTTAAATGGGCCAAATTGAAGAAATAAAATACCACAAATGTCTGAAATGCAACCATGCAGAGGCTGTATGAAGTTATCTTGGTAATGAGTTAATCCTTGTTGAGATTCAATTTGTGACAATACTGCCCTCTTGTGGTTGTAAGTGTATAATACTCTGTTTTGCAATTGACTCAACTATAGAAACATTAATTCCACCGAAATAACAATGTCTGCCGTTCCTCGACTTTAATTTCCCTCAATTGTATTCTAGTCATAACAACAAGACCCCAATAAACTAATAACATTTCAATATTTAGTTGACATCTCATCTCTTTAAAAAAAAAAAAAAACATGAACAGAAGTGTTGAGGTGCCCAGAACAAGTTAAAAAAAAAAAAAAAATTGACTGTCTTCCTGGTTTAGTCTGGTTTAGTAGTACAAGTTTCTCAACTTGTATCTTAATAAGCTAGATCTGGTTGTAGCTAATTTGCATACACTGTCTCCTTTATCACTTAGAATGCCTATGTAAAATGTAGCATTATTATCACATGGTATAAATGAGAGGCGGGTCCTAGAAACTTATGCAAAGTAATTAGAAAATAAAAGAATAGGGATAATCTAATCTTAGAAGTCATGCTTTTACCTGATTTTCCATATTTTCTTACTAGAATAAATTATTTTTTTTACTTCTTTGCATTATAAATCCTAGTGTTATTTCTCCCTTTGCCTAGCAAGAGCCCTGTACATGTATGCGTTAAGTCCAGACCCTAAGAGTCATATTCTAGTAGAACTATGTTTTCATCTCAGTTGCATCTTAAAAGTCCCTGCCAGCCTTGTAAATTATAAATCTAACTCTTGTCTGTGTATTATCTAAATTATTATCATCAGAAAGACCCATTAAAGTAATAGAACATTCCCTTTTTGGCAATTTTCACTGGTTCATATGTTTGTTCCATGAATATATTTTATTACTATCGCCTTATAAACTCCTAGCAACTAAGGTTTTTTTTCAATCACATCTAAATTCAAAGGGCTGTCTTAAAAGCTAAGAAATGGACAAACCACTGCCAAATAAAACCCCGTCAGAAACAATAACCATGATCTTACCTCTCTGAAACCTGCCTTTTATCCTGAATCTCAATTTTATTGTTCCATAAAAATAGACCAAAAGAGAGTTTAAAACAAAGATTTGGCCTGAGAGACAAAGAGGAACACAGTATAATGATAAGGTTACTTCCTCAGGAATACAGTAATGTGTACCTAAAATAGACTCCCCAAATATACAAAGCAAAAACAGAAAGAATTGAGGGGAGATGCATAGACAGTTCAATGACAGTCTGGTACCACTTTACAAACAAGGACAGAACAGAGAGACAGGAGATCAGTGAGGGACTAGAGGAGTGAACAGCTCTACAGATGACTAAACCAGGAAATGGCAGAATGCACATCCTTCTCAATTCGCATAAAACAGTCTGCAAGCCAGATCTTACTCTAAGATCATCAGGCTGTAAGCTGACATCATAGAAAGTATCTTTTTGTCTGTAGTGGAATGAAGTTAGAAGTCAATCGTGCAAGGAAATTTGGAGCAAATACATGCACAACATGGTAAGAAAACGAAATACGTTTCTCTCATGGGAAGAAAAAACAGCAAAAGGACAGCCAGCCCAGAAGAGGGACTAGGAAGGGACTAGGGTGGGGACTGGGAAGAGAGAAAAGAGGGAAACCCTCACAACACATGTGTGTGGAGAAAGAGCTCGGCCCGGTGATTGATTTGCATATTTAAATATGTTAATTTTAGCGTGTTGAATATGCTAATTTTTAAAAGGTCCCCCTCAAAGCAGACCGTGTGTAGTAGGGATGGGAAGAGCGCGGGTGGTGGAGGGAGGCTGGGAAGAAGGGTGACCAGGAGGAGCCGGCATGCAGGTGTGGAAATATCACGGTGACTCCCATCACGAGGTGCAAAGTCATATGTGGTAACAAAGGTAGATGGAAAACACTTAGCAAGGACAGGCCGGTTGTGGACAGGGTGACAGGGCTGAGGCGTGGGAGGTTAAGCTGCGAGAGGTAAGAGTGTCACCTACCATTCTGTGAAGTCCGGGCGGAAGAAGGGCAAGTCAAAAGGATCCGGCCCTGGGCTCGGTGGTGCACACCTGTCATCTCAGCACTCGGGAGGCTAAAGGAGGTGGTATGAGTTCAAGGCCCCCCGCGGTGTTGCCGTCAGGGGCTGTGAGGGGGAACAATGAGAGTCAGGACACAGGATTTATAATATTATTGAAGACGGTCACCCAGAGTTAACACAGAAAGTGCAGGAAATCTGTCCACAACACTAAAGACCCAGATTATTCAATCCAGGGCCTGGATCCCACAGCAATGTCCTGCATGAGTACAGATGAAACCTAGAGCCCATGACAGTGCCTCCTACAAGTCCAGCTAGAGGTCTAGAGCCCACGAGAAGGCCTCACACCAGTCTATTTTACGGATCCATGCTGGGAAGGCCCAAAGGTCAGCAGTGGAAGCCAGAAAGTCTATGCCAGCAGGGTGAAGGAGCTGTGCTAGTGGGATGAGGGTTTTACACTATAGCCAAGAAGTCACGCTCAAAATAAGAACCAGGGATGTCCTGAAAAGTACCACAGCCATCTCAGTGACATGGAGGTCCTGAGCTCCTCCAATGATAAGAAACAGTGCCAGAAAGCCAGCATGATGAGTTTGCCCTGGAGATTAAAGGGCACATATCTTCCCCTGTGGAGCTAGGAAGCAATGCTCGATGTAAGGACCAGAGCTCCCCCAGAACGAACCACAGCCACTCTCAGCAACAAGGTCCTGAGCTCCTCCGATGATAACGGGAGAACTCACCTTGGGGAAGCCAGCATGACAGGCTCCTCCAGGGGAACCAACAGCTCAAAACAGCCACACTTAGAGAAACCCACAATGCCTTGCTAGTCTTCTCCACGTCTCTATTTATTCTGGCAACTTTCCTCAGTTGGAACATCTATGCTCAGCACCATGCTGATTTAATTCAGCTGGTGTTAAGTTGACCATCAGTTTTTAATTCGTATCACAGGGCCACATAGAGAGTTCAAAGTCATCCTGAACTGCAACTTGACAGCCTACTTCAAAAAAACAAAAAATAGTGGCTCCAGAGAGAAATGGAAGAAAGGTTTAATAGGAGAGTCCTAAATGAGTGCCAATCGGTTAAAAAAAAGAGTCAATGGGAAGAAACATGGTCTCAAGTGGCTTGCAGAAGACCAAAACTAGACCCATGTCTATCACCACGCACTAAGCTACAGTCAGAATGGATCAAAGGGCAGTGGAACTTAGGCAGCTGAGCAAGAAAGCAATTTGTCTCGCTTCCTGGTGAGCACCCCTGGCATGAGCCAGGAGGAGAACCAAGCAGAGACTCCCAGCATGTGGGCTGAGACTCAAACATCCCGTCCTTCCTCCGCCCTCCCTCCCTCCCATTAGCACCTGGGGGCAGAGGTCTGAGCATCTCTTGGGAGGATGACCATATGCAATATTGCAAACATGGGGGATTTCCTTCTATCTTCTGTTTGAAGGCAAATATTGTTTGCACTGTTTTGCTTTGTTCTGGTTAATTGTTTTGCTCTACTCAATATTCTCTTAAGATTGGTTTTATAATGTTCTGTTTTGGGTTTGAGTTCACTATACCTAATTAACTGGACAACTATTGTAAAGATAATGAGATATGCTATGGTACCCATTACTGTTATCCCGGTATCCTGCTGTGACGTTCTGTACCAATTTCACTGCATTGTTCTGGCTTTGTTCTATCTTGTTCTGTTGTATTTACTACCTTCAAAATAAAATTTAAAAAATATAAAATATTGATCAAAGATCTGAATATTAAAACAGAAACATTAAATCTACTGGAAGACAGGGTAGGTAGAAATCTTCAAGACATAGGGATAGGCAGAGAGTTCATGAACAAAACCCAAACCAAACAGGAAGTACTTCAAAGAATCAACAGCCGGGACCTCATCTTATTAAAAAGCTTTTGCACATCAAAAGAAATCAACAGAGTGAAAAAGACAACCTACACAGTGGGAAAAAAAAAGTAGAGCCAATTGTCCCTCAGACAGAAGACTTCTATCTAGAACATATAAAGAATTGAAAAAAAATCACAGCCCCTCAAATTCAAAGACCCAATCCAAAAGTGGATATTGGAGATGAATATCCACTTCTCACAGGAAGAAATACAAATGGTCAGTGTAATGGTCAGTGTATTAACTAGTTTAACTGTCTACTAACCTGTTTTGAAAGTGTTTCATTTCTTTTTTTCTCTTTAAAAAAGAACTACAAATGGCAAATAAATATATGAAAAAATTCTCAACATCATTGGTCATTTGACAGATGCAAATTAAAACAATACTGAAATCATCTCAACCCAGAAAGAACGGCAATCATCAAAAAAATCAACCAATAACAAATGCTGGAGGGGCTGTGAGAATAAAGGGACCCTTCTCCACTGTTGATGGAGATGCAGACTGGTGCAGACACTGTGGAAATCAGTCTGGAGATGCCTCAGAAAGTTAGGATTGGAGGTCCCATTCAACTTAGCTATTCCCCTTCTGGATATCTTCCCAGAAGAACTGAAAACATCATGCCACAGTGAGACTCGGGCACCCATGTTTGTAGCAGCACAATTTGTAAAATGGGAAGAAATTGTTCAAAGGAAAAAAGGAACTAGGATGAGAGAAAAGGAAAAGAAAAAATACAAGATGGTTACATTACTAGTTTCTCCTAGTCTTTTGAAAAAGGTTTGTGCTAATATCCTTTGGAGAATTTTTTACCTCACATTTTGTACTCTGGGTAACTACTTTAAAGATAGCAGTATGCAATATATTAACTGTTGTTAGTTAATTACATTATTACATTACATTATTATGAAATTTTTTCCCTTTTTCTTCCACAAAATTAAAAAAGTCTCCAGTGGCTAAAAGAGAGTCCTGGCTGAGAATGGGACTTTGGAGTCCCTGGTAAAGAGCAGGCCTGAGCAGCCAGTGCACCTTGATCTGAGTTTTGAGCAAAAGCTAAACGCAGGGCTGAGAGTACAGGCAGAGAGAAAAGGAGGGTGCAGGGGGATGTGCCTTGTGGCTTAGTCTCCCTGAAGGACGAGTGACCCAGTGCCTCAGTTTACCTGGCTTTCCAAGGACAGTGGTCAGTATACCACCTGCCCTCCCTCCTCTGGCCCTTTCCAACCTCCATCCTCTGGGCTGCAAAACTGCCTGCACCTCATTATTTCTTAGTTTTGCCACCGTGTGGCAGACTTGGGTCCCTACTCAGGAGGAAAGCTCTTCTGCGTGGTGTCTGGTAAATTCCTGTTGCTTGGTGGGAAGATGCTCCCCAGTAAAGGCCAGAAAGTAGGGTTACCTCAGGCAGCCCCTCCTAAAAGTGGGATCAGTGAGCCCCCTTCCAGATCAGAAAACTACCCATCCTCAGTAATGCAGAAGAATCCTTTTCCTTGGCCTCAAACCCTGCTCTCCTTTCCTTTCTCTACAAATAAGAAAAATAATGTCCACTCTCATTCGTTCGGGTGCTCAGGCATCATCCTGCTCAGTCTTCACACAATCTTACTTCCATTTCACAGATGAAGCAATCAAAGCATGAAAGACGGTGTCCTGGCTAAGGTCACCCCGGGTGAGAGCCACAGAGCCAGACCCAAACACCGGCCCTTCCGTTCCACGGTCTTCTCCCTGTCTGCATGACCTCTGGCCCGGTGACCGCTATTCCAGACACGGCTCCTGGCCATCACATATGCCGCATCACCGAGCTTTATTCCTTGATCTTTCTTCCCACTGACCTCTTTCCTCTGAAACAGCCAGCTGTCACCAGGTGTCCCTCCTACCCTATTACTGAGCGCCACTGCAGTCCAAGTGCAAATCAAAGGCAATGCAGGCGGCCTGCCCTCACTTCCTGGCTTCATTTAATAAACAGTTCACACTGTTGAGTGGTGTACTATCCCCCAAGATGCTCAGATAAGAAACTTGTTCAAAAGGCACAAGTACCCAATCACAAGGCAAAACCTGGGAGGTTCCTATGAAGTTTCAGGCTCAAAGGAAGAGTAGATTGCATTGATTTGATAGGAAACAATGACAAAAACCCTTTTGTAACATCTACAAATAATATAGAAAGAACCTGGGTTTTCTACCAGCTGTACTCAATTGTGATTTTTTTTTAAAGAGGCCTTCAGTTGTACACCAAAGACTGCCAATGTTTATTTCATCACTTTCTTTCTGAGTTATAAGAAATGGTTTCTGAACCCGTAACTGGATGAATAGTAATTCAGGAATTGAACCCAGCTCAATATTAAGTAAGTTTGCTAGAGCTGAAAAGGATGCACAGTAGAATTCTAATTTAGTTTGTTTCCAGTAATATTACAAATCACTTTAGGGTATGAAAAAGCAGATCTATTTAGTGTTTGAGAAGCATAATAAACTATTAACTGCTTTCTTAATTGTTCGATCTGCTCCATTTGCTCATCAGACAATAAATGTTCTGTGGCAGTGGCACTCTGCTTCCAGAAAGAATATTCCTAGTGGAATAAGCTTGGCACAATCTGTTTCCTTGAGGATTCATGCATGAATAATGAATCATCTTTCAAAACTGAAAAAGAGGACTTGAGAGTCACAGAACTCAAGAACTAAAGAAAAATTAGGATCAGGCCTTCCTCCTGCTAACTCCATTCTGTGTGCCTCGCTGGCCATTCATTCTGCATCTGTCACCAACTATTTCACGTCTTCCACCATCTGTGAAGACCTCAAATACCAGAGGGTCACAGGCGGGCTCTGTGAGCTTTCTCTGTTCCTCTTCTCCTTCACACACACCCTGCTCTGGTGGCCCCAAAGCAAATGTCTGCAGGAAAGGTCCTACGTATTGTACTGGCAATGTCAACCATGAAGGGAATAGAAATAAAAACTAAAAGTTTCCTTCTGGCCCATTATGTGGTTTCTTATAGATCCAGGGTTTTTTTGTTTGTCAGTTTTGGTTTTTTGTTTGTTTGTTCTTCCGGGGTGAAGGAAATTTAGGGGAAACACAAGTTTTGCTACACTGAGTCTTTTGCAAACAGAAAGCCAAACTAAACGTGAGACAGGCCGCGTCCTCTCCACCATTTTAAAGGCTGCCCGGGTTGCACCGAGGTGGAGCCGCCCTTGCTTCAGTGTTCTGTCCTCCACTGCTGAGATGTGAATTCGTCTCGTACTGTATGACTGTTACTGCTTTCATTTGACCTACTGGTGAATATTCTGAGGCTGATGATATTTTTATCCTACTCATGCTAAGAGTAGAATTGTTGGAAAGTCTAACCTGTTACATAAGATGAGGGACATTGGACCACAGGTTCTCAGTCTTCAGGGAGCATCTTCTCCTACTCAAGGACCTACAAAATGTCTTCTCATGAAGACCTAGGCAATGAGAGGCCTCCACTCAAAACCAAGGCTTGGCTTCCTGTGTAACTGGTGTGGGCAGGTGATCCTAATGTACACCCACCCTGCATGGCCCTGAATGCCCCTGCCTTGCCCCTGTCAACCTTCTGGGCTCCCCTCTGGCCGCTTGTCAGCCCCCTCCCCACCACAGAGCCAGGGCCAGCATCCAACTCTGCTGTCAGAAGAGCCCCCGCCACCCTGCAAAAATACCTGGCGTGAGCTGGTGCATCAGCCAGGGCCCACACAGGAGCTCGGGACACAGGGAAAGTCCAAGATGGGGACAGAAGATGACAGGAAGAGGGGTGAAGAAGGAAGTTGTGTGCTCTTCTGAAGACATCTGAGAGTCTGGATGAGAGATCATTAATGTTCCTACATCACTCCCACCATTAGCATACAATTCAAGTTCATTTACCTTTTCAGTGACTGTGAACAGCAGAATGAAGACTTTCTATCGATTTCCATATTTTTGCCCTCTTTTATTACAGAGAAATAGCCTGAAAGTCAGAAGCCGAGGATTGTGTTCAAGGCCAAACATGTAGAACCACAATCTGGATCCATATCCACTACAAATCCATTTTCTGTCCAGCCACCCGAACAGCACCAGAACCCTGACGGCTGCCTCTGTGTGTGTGTGTGTGTGTGTGTGTGTGTGTGTGTGTGTATCCCCAACCCCTTTTCATTTTTTATTCTGAGGTAAGATCTCACTAACTTTTCCATGCTGGCCTCAGACTTGAAACCGTCCTGCCTCGGCCTCCAAATAGATAAGAGGGATGTGTCACTACCCACGTCTGACTCACGGAAGCTTTCTAAAGAATGAATTCCCTATCCTACCCCATGCCTGCCCATCAGGAGCCCTGAGTCCAAGAATGAGGGATTTGTGAAGCCTCCCACGCGATGCTGAGTTGGATGTTTGAGAAGCTGCTCTCTCTGGATCACAGTTATGGCACGTTACTGGGTTCTTACTCCAGCCTCCCTGCACAACGAGGACCCTCTGGAGCTGCCCACTGTCTCTGCATCCTGTGTTGCCCCAACAATAGGGTATCTTGGTGCGGCCCCCACTCCCCGGCACAGCACACCACCTTAACCCTTTGTGAACTAGAATGAAGTTTGCTCTGAATTGCTTTTCAAAAATTTTCCCATCCCTATAAAAAGTAGAATTACATTTTCAGCAATGTTCTCCCTATGGGGGAAAAATGTATACTAAGAATCCTTTACCAAGTAAAAATAGTCCAGAAGATACCAAGCACAACATTTTTATTTTTTTGGGGGTTGCCTTTTTTGGTTTTGCTTGTTTGTTTTCTGTTTTTTGTTTGGTTTTGTGTGTGTGGATAAACTTGCTGACTGAGGAAACATTACAATTCTAAGGCTCTTTCTGGTTTTCTCAGCTCCTTTTGGACCAACCCATTTCCAGAGAGGATAAATGATCAGCTTTTGCAGATGATATATTTCTTTTGCTCATCCTTCTCTACTGAATATAAATAGAGCCATTATTTTAAACTGCAATAAAATTACTTTATACACCTCAACTCAAGGGGATTTTTTTTCCCATAAAAATTTTTCTGCTAAGCAATAAAATGTAATAACACGATAGTCTGTGCAATAAATTCCAAGACAGTGCAATCCAAATGACACACTCACCAAAATTCTTCCTCTTTCCACAAGCTGTTGGTAGCAAAAATAATACAAGTGTTTTGTGCTCTTTTTAAACCTCCTGGTTTGCTTGGCAGTTGCCCAAGACACTGAAGCCTGGTGTCCTCTGATGGAGTCCTGGCCAGATGACCCTGGTCTGTCACCAGGGACAAGTTCCCTGTACTGCTGAAGGTGCAGCCCAGACTTTCTAGGAAGATGGGGCCTCCTGGTTCCCCCATAGCCCCGGATGTCACAACCAAGAGTGGTGGGTACGACTAGGCCAGGCTCACTACAGAGAGTCACCCAGGGAAACAATCTGTAAGAGGCCTTTGGACTTTGGGTCAGGTGTTTGTAACCCTTCCCACATGCCTGGCAACATCAAGAGCAATATGCAGGAAAAATGCAGCATGAGAATAACGTGTCTTTCTTAGCCTCCTTTGAACAAATACGAAGTCCAAAAATGTTGCAAAGCTTTCTTTTCCGATCAGGACAAGTCAGGTCGGTATGGTAGAGCCCCTTCGGTTTTGTTTCTCTTCCCTTGCCTGTAATGGAGGGGCTCCCTCCTCCTGCTGCATCCTGAAGTCTAATCATTTCTCAGTCCAGGGAAAAGAGGTTCCCCACTCCATCTCAAGAAGGAAAATGTGGGTCTCTGCAGCTCTTGAGGTTCTTGGGGTGAAGGACCACAAGGGGATGAGAAAATAAATGAGATAAAAGCTGAGGTCAGGTGAGCCCTTACTCTCCTGATGGGAGAGAATGAACTGCACAACCGCCATGACATGTTTATTTATACACTCAAGAGGAAGATGTCAACTTCAGTCCCTCTGCCTAGCAACTTGTTTGCCTGGCTGGCCTGGGCCCCCTGCCTTCTTGGAGCTGTTTAGGTAGCTTGTTTTCAGGGATGGCCTTGCTTTAGCCCCACACATGTGATCAATCTTAAACCCTCCTGCTCGTATGATCACTTCTTGCAACATGAGTTACTCTGCTGAAGTACCCTCATTCCTCCAGCCTGGCTCAGAGGAGAGGACAGCAGTGGTCCTGATCATAAACAGCACCACAGAAGCAATATTGGCCCTGCGTCCTCAGAGGAAGGCTGAGCTGCAGCAGTTTATTTCCATTATGCCACATGTACTACCTTTAGCAATAAAAATTATAGTAACCCTGCATTTTATTGTTTCTAATGCTGTTATTATTTCTTTTTGGTATTGTTTTCTTATCATACCATTTCTTTTAAGCCTTACAATACTACAAAATTGATTTTATAATCACCCAATTTTAGCTTTCCCAAAGTCACAGTAAGTAATCACACGAGGATTTGAACCAGGAAGTTGGATTCCCACACATGTTCTTAGCCTCTGCATTTGATTTCTACAAAACTGCGGGTACTCATCTAATACTTGTAAATATGCTCAGTGGAAAATGTTAACTTGTGAGCCCAAAAGCCAGGAGCTAACGTAGAATTTCCCAAGCTGTGCAGGTCTGAGGGGTCACTATCCCTCCGGCTGGGCAATGCAGGCCAAAATGAACAGAAGGAGTCACAAAGAACAGACTGAAGGACTTCCCCACTACACTTCGTGCTGTTAGAGTCACAAATCCTTCATAATGAATCATTTATTATTCAGCATTTATTCCTCAGCATTAAATATGTACACTGCATAAGTTGAGAAGGGAAAAAAGTGTCATAAGAGCAAACAGAAAGAAGTAGAAATTTTTAGAGTTGTTACATCAAATCCCTGGTAGCACCTGAGACAATTTTACAGCCCTGAAAATAAATACTTTATCAACAGATCAATAAGAATTTTTCAGTGAACACAAATTTCAGATTTTAAAAATGTTCTGCCTTGCTATCTAGTCTAAGAAAAAAAGCATGCAGTACAGATGTTTGAGTGGGAAAATAGGTACATACCATATTTTGTGTTTACTCCAGATCAATGAAAAGGATACTAAGGGAACATTTCCTTCATGAGAAAGTAAGGTTTATCTAATGCCATATGGGTCTTCTTCCTCCACACTTACAGGTGAGCTCCCCTAAAGAGGCGTGATTTGCACAAGCAGAGGCTCAATAAACGTTGGCTGAATTAATTCAGCTTTTCTGTTGATCCCTGGCCTGCCCGGTAGCCCTAACAAGCACCTATGTTTCCACCAGCAATCACTTCACAGCCGCAACTTGCAATGAAGCCCACCCGACTTGCTATGAAGGCTTTCACAGGAACCTGCAAAGGTGTGGGAGGTACCGTGGACCTCCTTGGCACAGCGAACTCTAGACCGAGCTCTTTTGAAAGAGACGTTGTATGTGACAGGACCCGCTTGCTTTCTGCTGGTTCACCCCCATGCTAGGCACCCCCCAACCCCATGCAAGCTGAAGTACCCTACCAGAAAATGAGGCTAAGTTCGCCCCTTTCCAGCTGCTGGCTCCAACCCTGCTTGCCTTGGAGCTGCTCACAGCCCTGACCCAGACTTGGTTTTGCTGATGAGATCATCCACTGCCTGGCGAAGTGCACTTTCTCGGTCCTTAACCCTGTGCTCTCCCAGGAAAGTAAAAAGCTCCAGATTTAGCAGCTTCAGTTCTGCTCAGAGTCCAGCTGGTTGAGTCGCTTGACGATCATACTGTTGATTTTCTTCAGGTCATCTATGTCCTTTCCCTCCGCTGCTAATCGCCGCGACACATCCTCCATCTTGTTTCCAGTCTGAACTTCAAAATGGAAAAGAGACCGTGTTACACTAGTGTGCAGGGTGCCCTGCTGAGCTCCTACCAGAAAATGAGCATTGGCTCTAGCTGAGTACTCAGAGGCACCATTAGCAGGTATCCCAGAGGCCCGAGAGAGAAACCTGTGAAGATTAATTATTTTATAACCTCCAGATGCCAGCCTAGACCACCTTTGGCAGCTCCAGACAGATTTTGGCTAAGAAAGACATGTCTTCTGATTTGGCTGAGAAAGACAAGGTTTCTTTTATTTCCCCAGAAGAGATTGTCATATCATCTTATCTTAGTCCCAGTGACAGAAAAGGACCTCAGGTCATCATTTGAAAATGACATTCTTTGGACTCTGGCCTATTTTGATGTGTCTGCTGGCTCTGAATTGCTGGCCCAGGATGAATGTGTGACTGTAATTCTCACACCTCTCCTGAGAATAGAACCCAATATTTGTTTTTCCAATTAAACAGAACCCTTGGAGTATGGCAATTAGGGAATGGAAGTCTTGCAGGTCTGGTTATCAGAGCTGAAATTTCCAAGAAACGCAGTCTCAAACCAGTGCCTTATATTTGAGCTGCTTTATCATTTCCACTTCAGGCAAGTTTTCTATAAGGTTATCTTTCAGGAGCTGATGGTGTTGGCAACATGCTACTGGGCTTAGCTGTTAAACTAACACAGGAAAGTAAACCAGATGTTAGAGGTTCACCTCCCGGCCTTGACAAATAGGACCAGCCTTTGCTTTTCCCTCACGTGTGAAAAATCCTGCTGGATGAGACATGGTCCAGGATATGGGAGAAAGAACTTTATTAAAGTTTGTTGCTCAGGTAGGGAGTGATAGATACCACTTCTTTCTCTCTCTCTTTTTTTTTTCTTTTTCATTTTTATCGGTACCAGGGATCGAACTCACGACCGCCTGCTTGTAAGGCAGGCGTTTATGCCACTGAGCTAAATCCCCAGCCCCACCACTTCCTTCTCTTAAAAAGTGTGAACCCATGCCATGGGAAATCATTTCCCCTCTTGGGACTCACTAGTACATTGATCAAGCCCAGAAGGAAATAGCAATCATGTTTACCTAAGTCTACTCCATAATACACTAATCCTAAAACAAATTCTATGAAAAGAATGTGTACAATGCACAAAAATGTTAGAGTAGGGCCAGGGATTTAGCTCAGTGGCTCAAGTGCTTGCCTGGTAAGCGCAAGGTCATGAAATTGATCCCCGGTACAAAAAAAAAAAAATGTTAGAGCAAAATTACATATCCACCTGGCCCTGAAGAGTCATATGAAGTAAAGAAATACACTGAGATTAGCAGGCCAGCGCACTCATGCTACAGAACTGGTATCCTAAGGAACACACAGCTTGGTCACTCTGCTGCCCAGGGCAGACAGGCAGCCACAGTGATCTGTTCTTACTGTCCATTATTCTTCGTTAGCACACAGATTATGACAAAATATAAGACCTGGCAGTTTGATAAAAATGTGATCAGTACAAACATTCTTGTTTCTCTTGTGTATAAATGTCAGAGTTTATAGGTTTGTGGACTTCAGTACAATGTTGGCACTGAAGCCCACTCTACCAACTTGGCTCCTAGGCAAGATTAAGGTTTATCTGAAAACCACAAGTAGATTTTGTTCTTAGTTCAACCCAGGCAGAGGAGCAGATTGGAGCTCTGGAGCTGGGCTGGCCGTGCTTTGAGTCCCAGGTCTGCACCCAGGAATGTAGAGGAAAAAACTCTTAGGGCACAGTCTTTCATGAGTATAATAAAAATATCAGACACCATTTCAAGGAGTGGAATTAGGAATTAATGAGTCTGGCACAAGGCACTCGTGTTTAATACAAAGACATTCCTTATGCACATCATCTTTCTTGTCACCCAGGGCAAATTTGAAATAAATCCTCTTCAAACAAGAGGAACGGAATGATGTTGAGAAAGTATGTGCTGTTTGAGGTCAGCCAGCATATTTGAGGCTGGATTTGGCTATGTGATTGTGAGCATGCGGGGCTTCCATTTCGGCATTGTTAATCCAGGACGATGATAATAGATCTGGTTAGATAATGAACACAGCCAACCTGAATTTAGGGTTCCAGGTGAGACCCCTGGAGTCACACCAAAGGAGAGTTCAAGTCAAGTTTATTGAGCTGGGTCTTTGATGGGTAGGGTTGTGGGGGGTGAGATTGGGGGAAGGAGGATGGCTGTGCAGGTGGCCATAGCAACAGCTAATGTTCTGTCACAGGTGTGCCATGAGGCAGCAGGTGGAGCAGGAGTACGTGCTGTGGCCCAGGCTCAGGTCATTCCAGGGACTCGAGCAGCTGTGGTATGGGACAGATGGGGTTGAACCTATCAGACCCTACACTACACAGTTGTCACGAAGTTTTTAACAAATGAACAAGTGAACATTTGCTAGTTGTTGTTATCATTTCACTTCATCTTGTCACCTCTCCCATTGAAGGCAGACTTTGCTTTGGGTTACCTTGGTATCTATTGACATATCTAGAATTTCCTACTAGTGACCTGGCTCTCCAGTCTTAGGCTTGCATGGCAGGGTGACAGGCACAGCATGAGTGTTCATTGGAACATTTCAGAAGACTGACCCATGTGCTCTTCCTGGCCCTGCGGCCTCAGTAACCAACCCTCCAACACCACTGACAGCTAATGCAAGCTCTGTTCTTATAAGGACAGTTCGCATGTTAGCTTCTCTGTGCCAAAGGGCTTCAAAGATTAGAGACAAGCAATTAAATGTCACCCTTTCCCACCAACCACCAAGTCTGAGGTAATGGAGGTTAGACCAAGGACCAAGCAGTCTGTCCGCATCTCTCCTCTTGTGACCATCACCACCTCCACCTCATCTGCTCTGGAATGAGCCAAAATGAGGCCTATTCCCAGGTTTCAGGACTCTGATGTGCACTCTGATGTGCATTTAGGTAAGCGGGAAAGGGTAGAAGAAATGACACATGAAAGATCACCAGGGTCACAAAAGGATATTGCTATGGTTTGGATCAGTGACACCCCACAAAGGGCACATGTGTTCCAGGTGGGGCTTTTAGAAGATGTTAGCTCACGGGGGCACTAATTTCATTAGAGGACTAGTCTATTGAAGAGCTCATAGCTGAATGTGCGGTTAGCAGGCATCTCCTCATTGGAGGAAGCAGATCACTGGGAAGGATGTATCTGTCCCCAGTCTCTGTGACTCTGTCTCTGTCTCCCCCACCCCTGTCTTCACTCTCTGGCTCTCTTTGCTTTTCTGCTTCCAGCCACCTAGAAAGAGCTCAACACCTTTCCAACATGGGGCCAGCCAAGCATGGATTGAATCTGTGAGATAAAACCAACTTCTCTTCCTTTAAGTAACAGGTATCAGATATTATATCCAAGCATCAGAACACTGATTAGTGCAGATTTCAAAGATGACTCCTGGCCCTAAGGTTCCTTGTATTTCTAAGTGATTTGGGAGAGAATGGAAATTGTAGATTATAATACACAGGGGAGCTGATAGAGAAACATATGGGCTCTGTAGGGCCACATGCAAGTGAGGACAGCACCACAGAGTGACCACACCCCTCCCCTTATCCAAGGCAGAGAGGAGATGGTGCTGACAGTCCAGGGGATCTCTAGGCTGAGGTGCTGATGTGGGAATGGCCAGGTCACAATCCACAGGTTAGACACTCTGCCAAGAGGTGACACGTCAGGTTATATCAGAAGCAGGACACCAGCCTGGACCGTGTCATGCAAGCGAGTGCCACCACTGTCACATACCCAGCGTCATTTTCTTCTAGTGTTTTTCATAAGCCTTCAGGTGCTTCAAACTGATTTCTGGGATAATATGAAGTATGAAAAACTGAGGAGGGAATTGGTGACCATATGAATGCAATAGAAAAATCTGTGTTCTGGTTAAAGAAAATCCAGAAATCACTAGAATATGTTGTCTGTCCTGTAGCAGCTAAGTGCTTCAAGGAAGAAATAAAGTATTGTATAAATACTTAACATCCGTGCTCGTGACCTTCTGGCACTATAGCTATATGCAGTCAGCTTGGGCTCCAGGGACCCCATCCTCCAGCAAAGGGGTTCACTCAAACCTTCACTCATCCCTCTTTGAGAAGCTTTGATGGCCAGAAAGCAGACTCCAGAAGCAAAGTGAAACCATCTATGCAAACCAGCTAGGAGTAACTCCATTCAAGTAGGTGAGTACTTACTTATCAGGAATATCACGAAGAAAACCAGTGTCAGGCTGACAATCAGCACAATTAGCAGCCCCATGAAAAACAGACTCCGGCTTCCGTTTCCTGAATTAGTGCCAAGGCCTGGGGCCTTCTCCTCTAGAGCTAACAGGAGATAAACAACAAGAAAAACGACAGCATTAGCATGCAGCAAAAGCAGGCAGCATCCCATTGTGAGAGATATGAGTCATGAATACATGCAGTTTCTGCCTGGCAACGTGGAAAGTGGCTTATGCTTTAGGAATGCCTTTGGACAAGAAAACATTTTGGAACTGTTTATCGTCTTCCATATTGGTATTCAAAGAGTGAGCAGGGTTAAGCCACCTCCTTAGACCTCTTCAGAACGTGTTTTGAAGACTGTGTTATTACTCAAGAAGCAAAACATGCTTTGTTCTTGGGGAGGGAATAAGAAGTGAAAACAGTGATAGAATCTCTGTGGTGTTTTGTTTTGTTTTGTTTTGTTTTGTTTTGTTTTGTTTTGTTTTGTTTTGTTCCTGAAGAAACTCAGGAGCAAAACAGAGCGGGGTGAGGGCCACCTTCCCTAGGTAAGGACTGAGTACTTGGAAGTATCACCAGAATCTCTTTTTATTACAGAAATTCTCAAAGTACAGTTACATACATAAAAACAAGAGGCTCTGCTGTACTTTGGTATCATAAGCTTATTTTCCAGAAGGAAATGCTCTGGAAGCAAGGTTCTCTTCTTTGTTCGTCAAACTGAATTGTCTGCATCAAGTCCCTGTTTTGTGACGCCTACATGCCTAATTACTGTCAGATTGGGCAACAAAGGTCAATGAATTACTTGTTTGAATACCCTAATCACACAGATTGATTATGGATTGATGAGTGGCTTATGTCCCATGCCTACTCAGTACATCCCCCGTCCACACTCTCAACAGCTTACTTCCTAAGCACAGAAATAGTATCTAAACACTTTTATTGAGTATGACTGCAATAAAAACAGGTGAAGATCTGAACTCATTAAAATGACAAGAAAAACATGAATTCAGAAGGTGAATGACAGGGACAATGAGTTTGAGTGCATCTGAAATAAGTGGCAAGTAGACAAGCTACATCCAAGTGCCAGGGCTTGACTAGAGGAGATGGAGATCAGCAAGATCTGACAGAACTTATTTATAGTATTTAGGGAGCAAGATACATATTTAGTATTTAATAGATCTGTGCTATACACACACACACACGTTTTCTACACTTTGGATTGGGAAATTTGTAAGTGGAAAATGAAGGGGTTTTCTCCAGTAGAATTTTAATATTTAAAAAAATGTGGTGAGCATGTTGAGAATTTTCTCATCAATCCACGATGGAACAAGACCCCTGGAGGAAAGTGGGCACTGGTGGGGACCTAGCTGTGGTCCCAACAGGCACAGGCACAGCCAAGAGGGCCAAGCCAGCCTCCGAGTCCAGCTCTGCAAGCTCCACACCTTCCTGGGGACGGAGAGCCCATGGGACTCTCAGAATTTCTGAAGACAAGCACTCAAAACTTGCTTAGGAGCCAAGAAAGACCCTAATCCTATGAAGTGCTCAGAGGACAAAAGCCATTGCCTAATGACAAATGCCATTTCCAGTGCCACACTATTGCTAGTGGCAGTGAGCCCTGCTCCCACCACACCCACAGAGCCAAGCTGGCTTGTGCTATTTTTAGGCAGCTGAGAGGTCAGGAAGGGGTGACAAGCTAATGGGGACACACATACGAAACAGATGCTGCGATCCGGCAGGGCAGAGGTTGAATTTGTTTAAGTCGTTTATGGAATCCACGACATACAGCTTTCCATCTTCGTGTATGCCACAAGAGCCAGTGTCCTGGAAAGAATGATTCATTGTTCCTGGAAGAAAATACTGACGATAAATAAGTGCCTGGGCTGTGGAGCTCAACAGTCAGGGCCAACAGGAAGCCAAAGGCAATTTCAACAAACATTACTTCCTTGGGTCAACAACTTTGTAATTATTCTTTTTATTTTGCTAGTGACAAAACTCAAGAGTCTAATGTGTGGCTCAGTTTTAAGAACCACAGCCCTTTACAACCTGCTTATTTGCATATTCTCTTTTCTCCTCAGATTTCTTCTTTTTGGGGGATCAAACTCACAACCTCAAGCTTGCCAGGCAGGCACTCATGCCGCTAAGCTAAATCCCTGGCCTCCCCTCAGACCTCCTAATTCTACTCTGTTTTCTCCGAGTCTACTCGTCATTACATAATTGATTTAATTTTTTGCCACTTGGATCACACTTTTCACATAATGGCAGACACCTCAAATTCTCTGTGCAAGAAGACTGGGTAAAAATATAAGGACAAAACTAAGGCAGTCAGCCTGTGGCCCTAAAGATTCAAAGAGAAGGAAATATTGTTGTGAACCATTATAATTGCATGAGGTTTTAACATTGTTATTTCATAATCTCCTTCAATATGGCACGTGACCTTATCCTCAAATGATTTTTTTAGCCATGAGAGGTTGGCTGGGATTGAAGCAAACTTGAAGGTCACAGAGAGGCATCCTGCCTGCACCTGGACCCTACCTGGCTCCTTAAGGCTGTGGTCATTTATGTAATAAGTATTTTATGTTGAGGTTTGCATATATGTTGATGACAGCAAAACATCAACACTGAGAAGCCTGAATACATTTAAAAAGAAAAAAAGGCCTTTAGTGAGATGTCCCTGTAGCATACTAGAGAACTTGTGGTCATTAAATTATATAAAAAACAGGTTCTAGGGCTGGGGATTTAGCTCAGTGGCATAAGCACCTGCCTGGCAAATGTAAAGTCATGAGTTCAATCCCTGGTACCAAATAAATAAATAAATAAATAAAATTAAAATTAAAATTAAAAAGCAGGTTCTAGAAAGAAAAATTTCATGGTTAAAAACAGTTCTTTTTCACGGTCATCTCTTTTCATAAGGAGGCTACAGATGATTTGAGAGTTGTTGCTGCTGCTGTTCTGTAAAGATTTTAGCGATTGTGATTTATATCTAAAATTTCCCTCCAAATTCTCATGTGTGGAAAGTGATTGAATCCTGGATGCTGTACTCCTCAGCAGATTCAGTCATTGATAGCTCAGAGCTGAATGTAGGTGGAGTCTGGTGGGGGCAGTTGTGGCCCGAAGGGATGCATCTTGTCCCCAGCTCTTCTGGTCTGGCTGCTATGGGTTAAGTACCTTTTCTTCTGCTGTGCCCCTCTACATCCTGCATCTGATCTGTCTTGGAAACAGTAGACCATGGACTGAAACTAAGAGCCAAAATAAACCTCTTTCAAGTTGTAGATGTCAGGTATGTTGTCCCAGCAAGGAGAAAGTGACTAAATCAGCCTGACTTGAGGGCCATCCTTTCCAATAATGAACATTTGTCTTGGTTACTTTTCTCTTGCTGCTGGGCCAAAATACCTAACACACAAAATGAAGGAAGGAAAGGTTTATTTGGCTCACTGTTTGTGGAGGTTTCAGTCCTCCATAATCAGCTGGCTGCAAGGCAGGGTGGCATGGCACCTGGGCAACTCTTCAAGGCAGCAGCCAGCAAAAGCAACTAAAACAAAAAGGGGTGAAGAGCAAGCCTCTCCTCCATTATATTGTATGCAGGGCACCCCCACACTCCCTAGGCAGAGGCATAAAATCTCTGTGCCCTCCTCTTACACAGGATAAGGATATTTACAAAGTAAGGATCTTGGCTCCCTGCTGAGCCTCTTAAAACTTCTAAACATCTCAAGTTGATGCAATGTTTTAAGCATAACAACACTGAAGGCTAATATCCAAAATCATGCTGTTAGCCAGTGGTAAAGTTGGAACTGGGCCTTGTTAAGTTCTTGTTTATCATGTCTTCCCTTGTGTTAACTTTCTTTCTCATACCCTCCCTAAGCCTCTCTCAAGACTCAATACAAACATCATTTTCTTGAGACCCAACCTCTTTCCTTTGTGTCTTGCTGGATACTATTTGTATTATTCTACCCAAACATTTATGACATTTGTTTATGTCTTTGACTTCCTCAGTAGGCTGAAAACTTTTAAGGTAGGGACTGATTCAATATCCCTTACCAGGTTTAGAAGTCAGGGACTTGTGTTACTAAGTTGGAACTTCTAGAATATTCATTGAGGATTTAATTCTATTTTTAAAAGAATTTGAGGTACTTCAAATATATATATATATATATATACACACACACACACACACACACACACACACACACACACACAGAAGATTGAGGGTAAAAACTCCCAAGGAGGTGACATCTACTTGAACTCCTGTACAGTCAATGCAATAAATATTGTACCTGGCTGAAATGGCACACAATTTTTACTTCCTGTTAGCATTTTTAAAAAGGCTAATAGTAGCTATGGAGGAAAGAGGATTATAATTAAGAGTTAGGAGAAACAGTTGGGGGTAATACATCTACAGATCTGAAAAAAAGTATCAGTCATTTACTAAGCCCTCTGAAACCCTCCTATAAAATATCAAACCTAACAATTTCCTAGTAAAACCACCTACTGGTACTCGTGGAAAATGTGCTTCCTGAAACCCTAGCTAAGAAACACAACTGAGCTCAAAAATTATGGGCTAAATTTTTTTTTTACAGTTAAAACAGAAAAGTGTGTTTTGTTTACTGTGAAACTTTAATAACAAGAATACAATTCTCTGAATATTTTAAGATATGAATGGATCATTTCAGATACTGGCATTACTGAATTCCAAAATATACTTCACAGAGCATTCCTAACAAGCAACTTGAAATAATAAAATTAAAAAACAAAAGCAAAGCAACAGAACAAGCCACAGAGCAAAAGCACTGGAGAGAGAAATTCTTACTCCTTTGCAGAAGAAAAACAGGTGCTAGCATTTACCGAAGCATGATCAGATTCCTAAACCATTCTTCTAGGAGTGTTTTATAGTTTATTGTTTCTTTATGCATTGTTATCCCAACCACTAAAGTTTGACCAGGAAAAGAGGCTGTATGGATCACATCACAGGATCCCCATTCTCAACAAGACTTCTGTTTCCGGCTGAGTGACTGATCTGTGGTTCATTTTCGTATCTCTGACTTAATATCTTTGAGCTTTAGTTAGCTTCCCTGTCAGGAATGTAACTGCTATTGCTTATATTTCATACCGAGACTTAATCAGTTAGGCTTACTGGTTATATAAATTATAGCTGAAAAACATGGAAAGGAGTACCTGGAAAAAAAAAAGACCTCCAAATTACTGGCCTCCTCAACTTAGTTGAAAGGTGGTTCCAAAACTAATTCAAAAACCTAGAGTAGGCTTTGAAGTGCTCTGAAAGAAAATTTCTTCTTTAGGGTAAAGTCACAAGTAGTAAATGCTACTTCCATATATTTTGTGAAATGAACTGCAACATGCAAACAGAAAATCAAGAATTAGCAGGGAACACTGAGGCTGGCCAGTGGCTAGGAGGAGGCTGCAAATGACTTGCAAGTGACTCTGCCAGTTAAGACAAGGTCACATGGCTGGGCAGCTGACACCCAGCTGACACCCAGTGGTTGCTATCTTTGGCATCTCCAAATGAGGACATCTGGGAACAACCAACAAGCTGGAGAAACCAGTGTGACCAGCAATTCTGTATCACACTAACTGGACTCTCTTTCTTAACTCTACTGTGCAAATCCGCTTATTCACCAAGATTGGCCAAAACAGTATCCCCCTAACAGAACACTTTCTACTGCCTTCAGTGGAAACACGTAACTAATTTCATTTTCCCCTGGCTTAAGTCACCACTAACGGCAGATGCTTTTCGTCACTTATGAATTATTTGACTACCTGCAAATAAATATTCTAACTGCAGTGGTCTACGAATAACACTTCGTACTTTTTCTCCCTGCAGGTGCCTAGTATCAAATCACAAAAATAACTCACATCAACAATACTTGCCACAAATCAGAATTGTTACAATGGGCTTAATTCAAAACTAATAAGGTTTATTGAATCATGGTAATTTGCTCTGCAATTCCATTTCAGAGTCACTGCCTCTCCACATTCAGGAAGTAGTTTTTAAAATAAAGCTTAAATTATTTCTAGCAAAAGTTAAAAGCAAGAAGCACATGCAATAAAGACTTCCCAGATTTGAAAATCAGGATTTAGTCTCAGTAAAGCAATAGCATGCAAATTACTTACAAAAATCTGAGCTTTGACTACTCCATTACCAGGAAAAAGCAACTAGTTACACAGGAGCAACAATGAAACTCTACAACTTCTGCAGTTCGTTGCCTCCCTTCAGCCGCAGAAGTGCTCTCACAGAAACACTAGCACAAAACAGTGCTCTTATGTTTAGTGTTAATTTAGCCAAGCGATGTAAGATTCAAAATACTGGCTTTTCCCACGTCTAAGGTTTTTAGTAAATACATTACTGAAACTATGCCTTAAAAAAAGGAACCCTGCTGCAGCTGGTAGCTGATGGTGACTGACAAGATTCTGACTGGACTGAAGGGTCTTATTTAGCTAAGAGCCTGTAAAGTGACACCGCATTTCCAACTCCTATGCCTCAGTATGCGTCAGAATATAAATATCCTGCACAGGCAGGAGCTGCCACTGTGACCACTAACCCGACAAGGGCTCTGATCCGACCTGAGAACTGCAATACGGGGAAGCACAGCTGTGACACTGTAACTAGCATGATGGCAGGCGTGTTCCTTTCTCATTACTATCACAAAACACCTGAACCAAGTCAATTTCAAAGCCGGAGAAAGGTTTATTTTGGCACAGCTTCAGAGGTCTCACTCCGTGGTCACTAGGTGCTGTGCCTTCAGGCCTGTGGCAGAGGGGACTATCAAGGCATGTGGCTGAGGATGTGGTGTGTTGTGGAGAGGGGTCCCCACATGCCTTTCAAGGGCATGCTGACAATGTCCCAGCTCCCTTCCACCAGGCCTCACCTCCTAACAGGTGTACCCACCTCCACCTCCACGGGCTGCTAAGCCTTTAGCACGCACAGTGGTTCTCAGTCCCTTTGGCTCAAGAGGGAAGGATGGTGCCCACCTTGGTGAGACTCTCACTGGTGAGGGAGGCTAACAACCCTGCAGAATTCAGGCAGGCTTAGCACCCAGAGGCAAAACCACAGAGCTAAACACCAGCAGGTAATGTTTTCCAAAAATAAAATGCAAAACAAAGAATGAAAAATTGTGCTAAAGAAATGCCCCAGAAAAAAAACATCAGTAAAGGCCCGAGGCTCAATTCCAAGCTCCAGTATATCACACAGCTCCACATAAAGAAGACGCCAGTGGGGAGAGGAAAGGTAAAAATTTGACAACTGGAAATTTTTTCTCAGATTGCCAAGCCCACCAAAGCACAGTATCATGCAATTTTTACAATACTGATGGCAGATTTTTAAGAGCAAAAGTGAGCTAAGATGGGACATAAAAACTACCAAATCTCACACTGTGCCAGTTTGAATACAGAACAGCAATGCTTTCCAAGTTCTACATGTGAATAGTCTAAATCCTGAATTTGATTTTCTACCTAGACCTGCATATACCAAGCATGCTATCTTTAAGAAATACGAAACCATAAGCCAATACACTAGCTGTGCGGTCCATTCCCAAGAAACTCCTGAAGGAAGCACTCTAACGAGCAGACATAGGATAAATGAGACATGGGGTCCAGAAAATGTGGGGCCAACTGGAGAGGAAAACACCCTAGCATAATAGCAAGTGATGCTTCAGGAAGAGTCGGACACTCAGATGAAGCACCAGTGTACACTGAAACAGTTCTCCAAATTTACATAGTACTGTGTGGGAAGAACTGATGATGAACATATTTTTAAAAGAAGACAATTATTAACTCCAGAACACAATGTTCTAAGAATAAAAGTGTTAAGTATAATAAACTAGCTCAGAAGTGAAAAATGTTAAGTCTGGTTTAAATTATGCAAGTGATAATGCTGATTTAACACGAACTAATGAAATACAAAAGGGGGAAATAGACAATCTTCACTTGTCACAGCAGGACACAAATATATAAAAACAATAAACTAAGACAGCTATACAGCTGGGGATATAGCTCAGTGGCATAAGCACCTACCTGCCTGGCAAGTACAAGGCTCTGAGGTCAGTTCCCAGTACAAAATAAAAGAAATAGCTGTACATTACTTAAAACATGAAACTGGGGTGTCAGAAAAAAGAGGCTGCTGAATGTCTCCTGGAATGGGAAAGGATTGATCGGAAGGCTTTTCCCTTATAAGCCTGCAAATACTATTAAATTGTAACTTTAGTAAAAATCCATTCTTATTGAAAACCTAGGGGGAGAAAAACCACTATTATTCAATCTCTTCATGGACTGAGCCTAGCTAGGATATAAAAAGTGACAACACATAAATTCAAGGTCTAGATTTCATCTCATCTCCCACTGTCCTAGAACAAGGGACAGAAAACTTCAGTGCCATGACAGGCCAGTGGTCTGCACCCAGTGGCTGGTCAGCCCTCCAGGAACTGCAGGGGGAAGAGGAAATCCAGTGCAGTAAAAATACCAGAAGCGATTTTGGTATTTTTGGTACGTGCTTCCCATGTCATGTCATTCTCCAAGCAAGAAAATCAAAAAACAAGTCTATGGAGTCCAAACTGCACACATTAAACAATATAACTTACACTTGGGCTTAATAATTTTAATACACTGCCAAAAGCTTATAACTTTTCATTAAAAAAAAAAAAAGACAAACAGTCAAGAAAACCACCAAACAGAAATAAAAGTCAGTAGCTAGATGCCAATTTTATATTGCTATATTTATTTTATTTGTTTTCAAACATACAACATTCCTACTTGGCTTGAGTATTTCGAGCTCTATACCTCTAAGTTATAAAAATGTTTTTTCTGAAAGAAAGCAAGCACTTTCAGTGTGAAATGATCTTTATTTCCAAGTGATAAGAATGTCTCACTCTGCAGATAACACGAGCGTGACTGCTGACAGGATCAGAGGAGCGACCCTTCCGGCTCAGGCTGCATGTTGCCAATCCCAGCAGCTGAAATGCATCAATGGCCCTTCAGGACAGCGCTTGCAAACTTCAGTGTGTAATGCCTTTGTTCACTCTACTGACAAAACTGAAATGGTCGCAGTCCATTTAAAATTTAAAACACAGCAGCTTTTCCTGAGGAACCAGCTTCTAAAACTTATATCCAAACCCAAATTTATTATCTTGTATGTGTGCCATTAAAATCGCCAACACTTTGACAATGACGACTACAGAAGAAATCAAACCCTTTTCAACATGAAATCAAGTGAAACACCATCTTTTTGCTCTTTTCTTAAATAGAACACGACCAAACAATTTTACCTTATTCATGTTTACTGATTATATTTAGAGAATATTTGATAATCAGAACTCATCATTTACAATACTGTACATTAAGTCAGAAGGAATATATAACCCACCCCCACTACAAACATGAGATAACTTGACTCAAGATAAAAACTGTCTAAGGCTTATATACATTAAAAATAGGAAAAGAAATTTAAAAAAAGTTATCAAGTGCTAAAAATCTAGAAGAATTCTCCAACATCTGCTCTCTTATCCCGACATTTGCTTCGAGCTTTTGTTCGTGCTTTGAAAGCCGCAGAGTTATATAAATGCTGCAATCAAGAAGAGGAAAATACACATGAATCAGTAGACAAGATGTTCTTGGAAAATAAAAAGATAAAATCACGAAAGAAATGAACTAATATGACTCTACCAGTATTTTAAATATTTGTAAGATACAAAGAATGAGGCAGAAAATTATCAGCACAGTTAGTGGCTACTCTATATTAAGAAATTTATGAACCAAATACATAAACAGTAAGTAAATGCCAAGGAAGGCAAAAATGATCAGTTAATCTGAAAACAAATGATTAATGTGGAAAAAAAATCCTGCTCAACCATCAATTAAAAAAATAAAAAGTGATAAGAGCCATTTTAATACCAATTACATTAACTTTTTTTTAAGATAAGAGTTCACTTTGTAATCCAAGCCCGTTTTTGAATTCACTGCCTAGCCTAGGTTGACCCCTAAACTCACAATCCTCCTGCTTTAGTCTCCAGAGTGCTAGGATTACAGGCATGTGGGATCATACCCAGCAGTTAACAGTCTCTTATAATTAGAAAACCTATCACTGTTTAAATCTCTGTATACAGCAACATGCCTTCATTCACTGCCAGAGACAATTAACAATGATAGAGCATCTTCAAAGTATTTAGCAAAAACCCATCAAATGTCTTCATCTGATGCTTTATTTCAGGAAGAATTATTCCAAAAGAAAAAATATGTAATTTTATCAGAAAGTCTTAAGTACTTCTCAATTATGTGACCACATCAGTAACTAAATATAAAAGCCCAAGTGTGATAGCACATGCCTATAATCCCAGCACTTAGGAGGTTGAGGCAGGAGGATCACTGTGAATTCAAGGCCAGCCTAGATTACACAGCAAAACCCTATCTCAAAAACAAACAAAAAAAAGTTCTAGGAGCCAGGGATTTAGCTCAGCGGCATAAACGCCTGCCTGGCAAGCACAAGGTTGAGAGTTTGAACTTCGGTACCAAAAAAAAAAAAAAAAAAAAGTTCTATGAAAGTATAATTAAGCACATCACACCCAGTAAGGTGGCTATAATTAGAAATTTAAACAGAGCAACAAATGTTGATGAGGCCTGGAGACTGGAATCCTTAAGTACTGCTAGTACTGATGCAAAATAGTACAGCAGCTACAGATAAATTTAGTGGCTCCTCAAAAAGTTCCATCTAAAATTACCAAAAGACCAAGCAATTCTACGCACAGCCATGTACCTCTCCAACACTGAAAGTTTTCATATGAAAATCTGTTTCAGTGTTCACAGTAGAAAGTCACAATGGCCAAATCAATTTAGACGAATCATGGTCTATCCATACAATGTAGTGTCACCCAGCACCACAAAGGAAAGACGTGCCAACAGAGCTGGCACAGAGGAGCCTGGACAACTCTGTGCTAAGTGGAAAACGACAAATGCAGAAGCTAACGTGTTGTGGAACTTCATTTACATGAAATACCCAGAACTGGTAAAACCACAGACAAGAGTACACAGTAGTGCTCGCCAGTGGCTGGAGGGACAGACGAGGGTGCTGCTTTTGGATAAAAAGACTTTCTTTTGAGGTGAGGAAAATGTTTTGGAAGAGGACAGAGGTCAGTGGTTGTAAAACACCAGGAATGTAACAAATGCAACTTAGCATTTCAAAGTAAAGTCTCCCTGTGTAACTCTTACCTCAATAACAAAAATTTAAAAATTAAGGATATTGGAAATGTTCACCTGAAACTCACAGTGTGTTAACGTGACTAAGTACAGTATCTCACACAAAAGGAACAAGACTCACAAATAATTTCCGTACTGAAATAGTATGGTCTCGGGTTAGTGCAATGAAGCTTCTATACCTTCAGTACAGCTAGTCTGTGTGACACACTGTGAGAAACTGAAATTACATGTTCTGGGTGACACAGCTAAGTTCCCATCACCAGGCAGAATCCAAGCTTTGCCTCCATTTTCATTCTGAACATTTAATTCCATTATGAACAAAAACAAAAACCTACCCTTTCAAAACGAGAAATCTTCATTGTCTTAAGCATTGAAGCATCAAGCATCACTGGGGGCCCAAGTTCAAACACATTGCGAAGGAATTCATTTGTCTGATGTGAGAGAAAAAAAATAAGGCTTCATACTAAATATCACAGGTTTTTTTCACTACATAGAATGAATCTGATTAACAAAAATTATGTACAACCAGTAAGTATGAACCAGTAAGAATGACTATTAGTGTTTCGCAGTATTAAAGTGAACTTGAATCCCAGAAAGCCACTGAAGCTATTTGCTTCCATCAAAAGTATCGGTAACATTCGAGTGAACTTATACCACCCAAAATGAAGTTTTATTTACTCAATTTCACATTCAACAGCAAATATACTTAAGACAGTTCCTTAAGCAAAGGTATAGAAACATCACTCACCTGCAAATGGTACTGCATCCCTGACCCAAGAATCTCTTTAAAGGTGTCGTAAGTGTGTTTTTTGACCCAGGTATCAATATACATGCGTTCGGGACCAAATTTAACAGTTTCTGTTGGAAAATCCCGTTCCTAGACAATGAAAGGGACAAAATCATCACAGGTATGAAATAGCCTGGCAAGATTTCACGGGAACACTTTTTCTAAATAAACAGATAAATGAGATGAATATTTTAACCCAGTACTTCCACAGTTGAGATGTGAAAAGATGCAGAATTTTTGTCCTACATGTGAGGCTGCAGAATCTGAATTTGGGTAAGTATGAAAGACAAAATCATGCTGCTGTGGACATTTTAAAATTTCAGAAGCACTCAAGAAACTTGAAAAAGGTGTTTATACTGATGTGGGATGGGGAAGGGAACAGTGAGAGACAAAACTGCGCAAGGCGAGAGAGAGGCTGGACAGTAAGGACCCAGGGAAGGAAGAGAGGCAGGGCCAACAGGGAGCCCCGAGCCCAGGAGAGAGCCGGCCAGCAGGAGGCCTCAGGGGTTAGGGGTGAAGAGAGAGCAGTCTGCGAAGCACAATGCAACCACCCGCCTGGTGTTTAACAGCTCAACTCTGGTCCAGCAACAATCCCGAATCTCGACCTCGACTTCACGAAGCGCCGCCACACCTGGAAGAACTCCGTTCCCAGCACCACCTGCACCCCCACCTGAGTGTGACAGACCCTGGACTCCCTAACCCAGGTGAGTCCCATCTCCCACCCATCATTTTCAAAGGCTCCTGTTCACTGGTTCCCCTTCCCGTGAAACTGTCTAAAACAAAGCACAAAGCAATCCCCCCTACGATCCAGCACTATGTGCTGGCCAGATTCTCTGTCCTTCATGATGCAACTGAGCTTTTTAACAGAGCTGAGGATACATCCAGTCCACGTCCTCACTTTCCAGCTCCACAGACGCTGCTCTAGAAAGGTCACCAATGACCTAAGCGCAGCTCCACTGAGGACTTCACTTCCTTTCCCTCCGCCTGTCTGCGTGTGGCGCCGGCCTCTGTGGACAGGCACAGCCCTGAGGATCACGTTTCAGTTCTGCCACCCACTGTTTCGGTTCCTGAATGACTGCTGCTCTTTTGTGTTTGTACTGGGATTGAACCCAGGGCTTTCACACTAAAGCTACATCCTCAACCTTTTATTTTGTGACACAGGGTCTTGCTGAACCACTAAATTGCACAGGCTGGGCTCGAAACCGTGATCCTCCTGCTTAAACTTCCCAGAGTGCTGGGATTAGAGTGACTCTGGCATCTACCTTTCCTGAGTAAGGAGGATCCTACTGCCTGAAAGTTGCCGTGGAAGTGAAACAAGGAAACCATATGGCGAAGCATCTAGTATACTAAATGTCAGTGGACTTACAGACTGTGAGCTTTGAGGAAAGGTCTGGGGCAACAGAAATTATGTGGCAGCCACTATGACACCTAAAATGTGTAATTCTCTCTGGCAGCTGGGCAACTTTGCTTAAAAGTCCCACCAAGGAAGCAGGATCCTCCCCAGACAGCTGGGTTCCTGTCATTGTCACAAGAACTCCTCATGTGGCAGAGAGGCCCTTCTTGAGTAGTACACGGAAGTAGAGGCTGCAGAAGAGGGAGCCAAACAGTAGGGCAGGGGAGGCACCGTCACCCCGGCCAAGGGCGAGAGGACAGGCAGACTGCCATGGCAGGGGGGTGGGGGAGCGGCCTCCGGGTAAGGGCACCTGACAACTCCAGGGCCAGGGCCGGCCAGAGCTGTGTGCGCCAGACTGGCCTTTTCTCCCTCAGGATTCTCAGTGCTGAGAGGCGCACAGCTGGCGTGGTGGACGGTGGAGGCTGACCATCGGGGTCGTGCTGACCACTTACCATCTATCTACCCCCCAGCAAGACACAGAGTCTGAAGTCAGGTCTAACCCAGGAAACCTAGGCCACGTCACCATCTTATCTCTGGAGACTACACTGTCCAAAAACAACAGGAAAAAGGTTTATAGGAGCTGGGCATGTTTACCCCTGTACTCTGGCTGCAGCGGGAGGAATGCCAAGTCTGGGTGAGCCAGTCAGGGTAACTCAGTGAGACCCTATCTTAAAAAAATGAAATAAAGGGGCTGGGGATTTAGCTCAGTGGCTTAAGTGCCTGTCTGGCAAGGGCGAGGTCATGAGTTCAATCCCTTGCACAAAAAAAAAAAAAAAAAAAACAAAGGAAATAGTTTAGTTATTTATTCCAGGAGAACGGCTTGCATACCTTAGGAATTCTGCCACCCTAACCATAAAACCATTTCATCACATGACTTGAGTGGCTTGGCAGATGACATATTTGCTTTTTGTTTTGTTTTGTTTTGATTTCTTAGCACCTATCCTTCCTAGAAAGATCACAAAGGTCTTTGAAAAACCTTCTTCACTTGTTAAAAATCTGCCTGGAGCCAGGTGTAATGGCACATGTCTGTAACCCCAGCACTTCAGGAAGCTGAGACAGGAGGTTTACAAGTTCAGATCCCACCTGAGCAGCTTAGCAAGACAGTGTCTCCACAAACTAAAAAGGGCCAGGATGTAGCTCTGCACGAAGGCCCTGGTTCAATACCCAGTACCACTTGATCGTGAAGAAATTCAATCCACCGAGTGACCCCACTGTCAAGTTCAGCCTAAAACAATTACAGAAAATAAGCAGCTGTTACAGCATTTACGAGGCCTACCTCAACCGCCCTCAGGACATCTCTGAACACGGAGCGCTGCTTTCTCTTGTCCACTTTGGCCCGGTGTTTATTTCCATCTGTAGCCAAAGCCCTCAGCATCTGGGTCAAAGATTCTATGTCTTCATAAAAAAAGTCCTGGGCACAAAAAGGAAGCAAGTTTGTTTTACTGGTTACTGGCTTCTCCCTTTTACAACCTCAAGTCAACAGAGTGCTAAGGCAAAAGGATCCAAAGCAAAGCTCAGCCTGGAGCATCTTCGCAAGAGCTGACCTACCAGACAGGTTAAAGGGTGCTGGGGTCCTGGCTCAGAGTGAAGACCTGAGTTCAAGCACCAGCACCCTGGGATCACCACCAAAAAACAAAACAAAACCAAACCACAAGAGGATTCACTTACTTAGCAACCTAAACTAGAGCAAATATTTCTTTTTTCTTTTTTTTTTTAAAAAGAGTAAGATAAAAGAGGACATAACACATGTCAGAACAGAACAATTCAAGCAACATAGTGTTTCACAAGACAACCTGACATAACAGTAGCTACCACAGTGTCTCTTTCCTTGAAATATTTGAGTATACCTTCATATACTATGGTATCAAACATAAAAAGACAGTGTAAAACCATTCAAGAGAATGAAAGTATTACAGGGTATTCAGAACCAACTAACAGAAAATGAACAATGGTTTCTATATTATCTCCTTGTCTATAAAAAATTTTATGCCATCACATATGATAAAATCCAATAAGATACAATATGATAAAACCGATGGAGACAGAAGAACAAAAGCTTGGTGGTACTTCAAAACAAGATGATATTAAATCATCACTAGCTATTATGTCTTGTTTTCTTCAAAATAGCTGTTCATACCATCACAGACAATAAAATCAAACAACCCAGAATAAAACCATTCCAATTAATGAATGAAAACATAAGGCTTCAAAGCAATATAATGGGGAATCATGATTACCACATACTTTTATGTATTCTTACCATTTCTTACACTAGGGAAACTATTCAGTATTTATACATGTGAGTTTGATTTATTTATAAATATCTCAATGTGATCATTCTTTACAGCTCAGTAGTACTCCATTGTATAAAAATACCATAACTTTTTTTATCCATTCCTCAGCTGATGGACACTTAGGTTGTTTCCAAGATCTGGCTATTACAAATTGTGCTGCTATAAACATGGGTGCACATACATCACTGTAGTATGATGTTTTCAGTTCTTCTGGGAATATACCTAGAAGTGGAATAGCTGGAACAAATGGGATTTCCAATCCCAGCTTTCTGAAAAATCTCCAGACTGACCTTCCCAATGGTTGCACCAGTCTACACTCCCACCAACAGTACAGGAGAGTTCCTTTTTCCCCATAGCCTCTCCAGCATTTGTTGTTGGTAGATTTCTTGATCCTGGCCATTCTTTCTGGAGTGAGATGGAATCTCAGTGTGGTTTTAATTTGCATTTCTCTAATGAGTAATGATGATGAACATTTTTCATGTATTTATTTGCCATTGTATTTCTTCATCTGAGAACTGTGTATTCATCTCAGATGCCCATTTTTGGATTGGATCTTTGAATTCTTTATGTTTTAGACAGAAGTCCTTTGTCTGAGGGACAGTTCACTAAAATTGTTTCCCAGTTTGTAGGTTTTCTTTTCACTATGAAGAGCAAATATTTCTAAGAAACTAAAAGTGAGCAATCTCTAGTTCTAGTTGTTTATATTTGACATTTGTTTGCAGCAGATGTAATAATCATTTAATTTACTCTAGTAAAATAAGTGGTTCTTATTCCTCATATTCTTTCAATTGTACACATAATTACATAATCTCAAAATTCAAAACTTGTGGAAAGTAAGCTTGAAATTAGTGGGACAGCTTTTGTTTCAAAATATAAAGACTTTGTCTACTATTCCAACAAACGTTTTCCTCAAATGTGTCAAATTTAACCTATGTCTGAGCTAGAAAAACAGTTACTTAAAAATCTATCATAAAGATAAATAAACCAGAATTCTAATGTTATCTTAACTGGTTTTAAGAACTGTGAACCACTGCCAGAGTTTTAACAGGGGAAGATCGTACCTCCCAGGGGACACTTGGAGACATTTTCGGTGGTGTTAACAGGGGAAAGGGGTGCTACTCACATCCAGGGGGTAGAGACACCAGGATGCTGCTGAATCCTTCAATGCAAGACAGCCCTCGGCAGCTTGACCGCAAAAACTTCTCCAACCCAAAATATCAGAGTGCTAAGGCTGAGAGATTCCAGTACGATCTTAGCCATGGAAAACACTCAATCCAGTTTACAGCAATAAAGTACTAAAACTTGGAAAAAGAAATGTCTACCATTTTAGGGAAAAGACTGCATAAGCCACCTGGGCATATATTATTTTAAAAAAAAGAAAAACAGAAAATGTAACACAACAAAAATAGCACTCAATAGTTCAGGATAATTATACAGTAAAACTATGCTCTGGAACAAAGCATAATGAAAAGAAAATAGCATAGTCATTCTTATACAAGAGGATCAAAGTCCTGGATTAGAATTTCAATTAATGGGAATGTTTTATCATCTTAAAAAGAGAATATCCACCTTCCTGTGTAATGTTTGAGGTATTAAATAATAAACTGCCCCAAAACATGAGCTGTTGTGTCAATATTCCAGATTTAGAGGATTTTATATAGAACTTTAAAAAAAACCTAGCAACTTACACCTAGAAGTTTAACGTCATATAAAACATGGATGTTTGCAATGAAAACATCTAAGTTTGTATCACAAGCATCCAACCACTTAGGTATGTACAAGTTTGGGTGTAATTACAATAGCAATTTGTGCCTCAGGTTCATCTTTTAAAAAATGAAAACAATACCAGGGGCATCTCACAGGTTTTTTTTTTATAAAGATATAAGTGAAATATATAAAATAGTATACCCATTAATGCATGGCATCCATTAATGAATGACAGCTCTTACTGTTCTGATAACTTCTCAAATTAACATAATATAAACTTGACAAACTGGCCCACTAACGACAGTAATTTCATACCAAAATAATGACTACACTAAATTAATGTTTTCCAAAGTTCAGCGAAGTTACGATGAAATGAAACCACAGAAAACTTCTGAAAGGGCTTGGTAGAGCACTGCAGCTACTCAGGAGGCTGAGCATGCAGGACCTCGAGTTCAGGGCCAGCTTGGGCAGCATGGAGAGACCCTATCTCAAAAACAACTTTTAGCAGAGTTTGCAGGTAAAATTCTTAAAATCAACCAAGTCGCTCCCCAAACTAGTATTTCTATATAGAACTCACTGCAGCACTAACTAAACACAATGATATAAGCTGCTCTTGAATAGCTAACGGTTATGAATACAAAAATCATGGCCCAGGATTGCAGCTCAGTGGAGGAACAATGTCTAACATTTGTGAGGCCCTGTGTTTGAACCCCAGCACTGAAAAGAAAAAAAGCAACATAAATCTTATGGAAGTCTAGCATCAGAATAGAATTTGATCCCTCCCCAATTCACTGCAAAGTACCACACATCTCTAAATGGTTTTATCTGAATCTACAAGCACAGACTCGTTTTTCCAATTCTTGTTATCATGGTAGAATACCTTTGTTAAGGGACGGAGGTATTTTTACACAGGGTCAGCTATCCTATAAACAGAAGTAAGAAGAAAATGCTGGCGTTGCTCCTTCTGAGGTATTGTATCTGTGGGGCAGCAGGCTTAGTACGGAGTATGTTGTGAATCTGAGTTTTTCTCTTTCCACATCACGGGATTTCCCATCAGGCCGATGGGGGACGAGACTGGAGAACTGGGGAATCCTTCCCTTCTGTATACTTTTCTGAGTTAGTCTTGCAACAGCAGCACATCACCCACCTCGTGACCTATAATTGTACCCACCTTGTAGCCTCTCTTGAGTTTCCCTAGAGTTGCTCTTAAGGCCACTAGTGGACTCCTGCTGGGAGACGAAGGCAACTCACTTCCGCCCAGCATGACAGTAATGGCTTCGCTGCACCCTTGTGTTCTCAACGACCGTCTGCGGAGCTGTTGTTTTCTCCACTTTAAAACCAAGGAGTGGGGCACAGGGAAGTTGCTGAACATCATCCCACTGGTAGAGGTACCAGAGACCTAAGAACCTAAACCGCAGGGCTCCAACCTCACTTCCCAGCACGCACACTGGAAGCTAGGACACTCTCAAAAGCGAGCCACACCACCTAACTTCACCCATTTCACGCTTAGAAAGAAACCCACCAAAATCTGCTCTTCAGAACCTTTTTCTAAGTCTCCTAGGCAGAGTTCTTCACAGTGCCAGAGGTACAAGTTACTAACATCTCAAAATCAGGTCAGCAAAAGGCTCTGAGTAAACACAACACTACTCATTTGCTACAAGAACTCCACATCCTGCGCATTTCATCAGCCTCCTGGTTTAAAATGTTGGTCCCTTTTTGTGGAGCTGGGGATCAGCCCAGGGCCGGTTGCATATTAGGCAAGCATTCTACCGCAGGGCTCCGCTCCAGACCGCCCTGGTCCAATTAAGTTTGAACAGCCGTAACTGCCCACACTCTGTAACTACCCCAACTACTCACAAGCAAAAAGTTTACTTAAATAAAAAGAGCAGAAGAGGTACTATTTGTAAAGCAGTTCATTTCTGTCCACGGACAAGGACTGAGTCATATTAAACATGTTTGGATGAGTTCTCCTGATTCTCCTTTACAATTTATTAAGTCAGAAAACAAAGATATGCAGTTAATGTGCTAAGGTTACATACATTTAAACAAATTTGAGGTGTAATTCAAACTGCATTATTACTTTTAGAATGAAATTTGTAAGAAAAAAAAAATTTAGTTTCTAGATATTAGAGAAATGTAAGATTAAAAACTGGGACACCTGGTTTCTGGGCCTTTTGGTTAAGGAGTCATAAACTATTAACTAACTCAGAATAATTAATTACTAAATTTGATTTCAATTTTCACGTAAGGAAAATCATTGGCTACTACATTAACTTACTTTCTGCTCCTGTGACCCTTCCAAAAGGACAGCAGGGAGCTTATGCAGATACTTCACACATACAAATTTAGAGCCTAAACATTTTAAGATACATATCTAGAATAGAAAGTAAATGATTAAACACCGCAGGTAACCCAGAACACTATTAATTCTACTCCAAAATATTCAATTCCTTAGCTTCATTTGCAGAAAACGTTCCATCCTGTAAATACTTTCTTCTTAGATTAAAAAGTACCTTAGTAAGTAACTCAGGGTAAAACAAATAGCTCTTACTTGCCTATTGCCCATGTATTTGGGTTTTTACTGGATCCCTCTACTTGTCCTCTTGACAGGTAAACAATGATACAGTCAATGTCTTAGACAAAGGATTTCCTGAACACAATACTTTCAGTGCTAAAACTGAAACAGTACCGAGGAAACTGGCTACAACTAGCACGAACTCAAACACAGCCAAGAACCAAGCCGAACTCAAACACAGCCAAGAACCAAGCCGAACTCAAACACAGCCAAGAACCAAGCCACGGTAACTAACATCTGTGAGTGGACAGTGGACTGCAAAGCACATGTACAACTCGAAAGGGCAGTCTGCAAGGAGGATTCAACCCAGCTCACCCCAAACCTACGCTAACCCAGTATTCCATCCATTTGTCTGGTTTTCATTACAAAACATCACATGCCTGAACTGCCTTAATGTGATGGGTATCCAAGAAACCTAAGCAGTTCTGAACGGATTATACCATGCACAACTTCAGTTCCAAAGACAGTCAAAGTTCAGTGGAACTATGCTCAGATTCTGTTCTACCAATTCCTATCAGTGTATGCCCTCTCAGCAGTGTATGCTTCAGTGCCAAGAAGCAGGACAGTCAGTCTGTCACCAGGTTCATCACTGGCCATCCTCCAAACCTACTCTCCAATTCTTAACTGTGGTCATACAATGGAATAATGACCTTTGAGGCACAAGCGTTTTCCTCTGCCCATCAGATACTTACATTCTCCATCTCTCTGGCCAGTTCAAACAGAAGTGCCAAAGATTCACCAGCAGCTATTCTCATGTTTACATCATCACAAGAAAGCAGGCTTGGAAGCTTATGGAAATGCCTAGAAAACAGTTAGTCGTTACTGTGTGAATGTGACCAGTTATGCCAACCAAATGCGCTTCTAAATATGAAACTAAAAGAACGCATACATCTCCAGCCTTTTCTTCACTTCACTGATTGGGCATATGGTCAGCAATAACGTCCACGAGAGAAGCGCGCTGATGTGCAGCACCGTGCAAGCGGTACTGCAAATACCATTGGTGTCTTTGTCTTTGAGATAGGACTTGGTAAAGATACTTTCCAAACAGTCCAGAGTTGAATACAGCTCCTGCCAGAAAGAAAATGCAGTAAGACAACCCCCTTAAATTAGAAATCACGGCACATAACTGGACCAAAGGTTTCTACTTACAGTAATGTCATCTGTGGCAATAAAAGAGCAAACACCAAAGCAAGTCGCACACTAAAAAAAAAAAATTATAAAATAAACGATATTAATGTTGGTAATTTTTTTTTAAAAGTCTACATCTGTTCTTGTAATTCAAAGAGAAAATTTGCTTCACTACTTGATTATATTAGTTTCCAATTACACTATACAGAAAGGAGAAAAAAATATTGGATCAAGAGTTAAGAGAAGTGGGATTTCAGCCCAAATTCTACCACCTAACTCACAATAATGTTTTAGGAAAATGACTCTTCTTCTTGAGTCTTCTTTTTATTAGTTCATAAAATAGGAGGGGATAGTACGTGCAAATGAATGTTATAATTTCTAAATGCACTCCAGCTCCATAGTCTATTATTTATTATTTTTCTTACTCTCCCTTTAATAAAGCATTTTGAATGTCACCTCACTGTTGACTTCCTATATGCAGCACCAATGCCTCGATCATTTGAAACTTCAATCCTAATTCAAAAATGGAGATATAAGCATCAACATTTACAATAAAGCAGCCCGCACTCCCTATTAAAAACATTAAACTACATTAAGATGGCCACCGTTTTCAAGGTTTCAAAACACCTCTGGGATTGGTGGTGTTTTACAGTTGTAATTCCAGCATATGGAAGGCTGAGGCAGCAGCATTTGCAAGTTTTAGAGCAGCTCAGAAAACTTGGCAACCTTGTAGGTCTCTCTTAAAAGAAAAGGGGTGGGGCTGGGGAAACAGATCAGGGCAAAGGACCAGGGTCTGATCCCAGTCTGCAAAAAAAAAAAAAAGTAACTAAATAAACAGAAAAGGAAACTGTTACATTTGTTGAGTTTTATGAAGACTCCAAACAGCTTCCAAGAAATAAGCACACAGAAGCAGGAAGCTCATAAAACTTTGGTAGTTATTTAACTACCAAACTACAAAGTATCAATTAAAGAATAAATAAGTGCTTTCTGAAATCTCTAAAGAGAAGTATATCAGAGTCCACAGTTTTAGAGATGCATAGGACAACCCAAATAACTTAGCTTTTTTATAAGGACTTATGTAGGACACAGTAGCCAAGAAAAAGAAAACAATTGCATTTTATGTAAGGATTTTTAAAAAAAAACAGCTATCAATTAACTTTAAATGTCTAGACCCGTCATTTTTTTCAGACCATTTCTTTAACTTCCAAATCAAAATTATTCTGCAATCATCCTGAATTACATGACCTTCAATTTCAAAGACACACAAACTTACTCCATATAGGAGTTGGGAGCAAGAAAATTTACTCGTTGGAGTAAGAAAATTTAAGAAGCCTGTCATATTACATCTAAACTAAGACAAATATGAATAAACTATTAACAAAAACCTATCTATGACTGAGTATGTCTTGCTTAGACAGATGTAACAAACTTAGAAGTCCTATACTTACCGTTTGCCTGGCCTGGATGCTAGCTGTTCCATCACAGATTATTTTCTTTAGGACCGGCCCGAGAGTTTTTAAAATCTCTTCGCTTTCAATGCCAGGGCCCAGCTGAATGCAGAGAACGGAGGCCAACACTGCGGCTGCGCGCTGCTCCTCGTTCTTCCCTAGGAAAGAGGCCAAGGCGCCACCGTGGCGAGTTACTGTCAGCTCAGACTTCCTCTTCCATAAAACGGAGGTTAATTATCCTCCTCAAAACAGGGAGCTTTGCACTGGCTCAACAAACGTGTCTCATGTTGCTTTCTGCTCTATGGTACTCACTATGGGTGTTCAAGTAGCCCCTGAATTAGTCTCCTAAGCATTTCAGATGTGCACAGCCCATAGAGTAATTTTCTGGGTTTTCTTCCGAAACTTTAACAAAATAAAGCATTAAACAGCAGATTCTTTAAGACCACAGAAAATGTATCCACATAAAGGTAAATTAGTTGTTTTGACAACTGTATGCACTAAGGAGTTTGGGCAAATACTAAACCTAAATTATCTTATAAATTAAAAATGCATGAATAAACAGATTGAAATGGAGTCTTTTAAAGTCATGTAGCCCAGCTAGATGGGAGAGTTTTGATCTGAAATACCTTTTAAAAAGCCATTGTGCTACCTCCAAAAAGCTGGCTCTGTATCAACTGTACCACATTACATAAGCGCGCAGCCAACTCACTCTCCCTGCACCTCTCCTCATTCTGTGAAATGTGGGGGTGGACCTCACCAGCAAGGCTTTCATTCATGACAGCTTTCACGCTGAGGCAAGATGAGAAAATAGAGACATGGCAAAGGTCTCGCAATCTGAGGAAAACTAAGCTCCCTATTTTTTGCAGTTAAATTTTGTTAATAAAGTGATAATGACAGACAGCAATTCTGCTTCTAATGTCCTTACCTGGCAAAATAGGTAAATGTGTAGGTAGATGCAAATGACTGTACTAACTGTGCTAGTTCCTACAACTCAAGTCTGGTAACCCTAGACTTCATCTTTAGGTCCCTTCATTCTTCAAAGTTGTGTCGTCATAACGACATGAATTCCAGGATTTCTCCCACAAAGTTTTAGAATTCAAATATTTCAAGGGTAATCCTGAAAACGATGTCATTTACACATACAACAGATGTTTTAAGTACATCAAACGAAAAGGAACTACATAATTCAAGTTTAGAAAAGAAATAGGGTGGCTTTTGAAATTATGCCTACGTTGTTGACAACTGACACTTTCAAACCTTTCTTGTATAACAAGGATGACGTTCACTTCTGATACAAAAAGGAATGGCAATCCAACCTCAACCCTTCCAAATTTCAACGTTACTATATAAAACAGTTTCTAAAAACCTCATTCTGAGTTTCACTGAGCATCATGTATATATACCCTGTCCCTGTCCTAAGAGTAAGCTAGTATTCTAGCATCATAAACAAACATTATTACAAAGAAGACAGCAAAGTTACTATTAGCTCTATACCAGTGACTCAAAAATGTTGTTACCTTTTTTCAGACAGCGTTCAACGCTATCGGTTAATGTCATTCTTCTTTCCAGAATAAATTCATAGAGCATTTTTGAAGCCAGTGTGTTTTTAATGCCTTCCAGAGCTGCCTGCCTTGTTTTTGCGCTGTGTAAGATAAAATGTAAGAGCAAGATTTAGGTGGAGTATGCTATCAGCCAGGGAGACTTCAAACAGCTTACTTCTATCTATACAACTTCTAATCCAACTGTCATCAAGGTCTAAGTATTTTTCAATAATATAATTTTCATCCATGATTTACCTAACACAGAAGCCTTTTAAACTCCTTTAGATCATACTATTTTTCTCTTTAGTAGCTGCACTGCCATGACTCAGTGATGACATGGGGATGTATAGTTTCAATGCACAAGATGTACTATGTATGTAAGTAAATTCACATTTTTAGCATTACAAAAGTCTAGAATTCATGTTTGCATCTTCTAGGCTTCTAAAAGCATTCTATTTATTTGATTCGATTCTAGAGCTACTATGAAGAAAAAGCATTTTTCATGTCCATAACAAAATTAAGTGTTCAAGCAGTTCAAAGTTCAGCTGTCATTTCCAAATGATGATTAACTTTTAACTCAGCACAACTATTCCAATTACAATCAAGTATAGTTCTATACATGCTATTATGCTAAAATAATGACCAGTTCAGAAATCTAACTACCGCTCCTGTTTTACTAACCACATTAAGAGGCCAAAGGAACAAGAAACAAATCATCCAAAGTAAACAAATCAAGCAGCAAATTACAGATTCTAGCATCATTAACAAGCATTATTAGAGAATTACACAAATGATACAAGTCAGGTAGCTTGTAGAATGAAGGGGTTTTCTTTCTTGTGGGACTGGGGGTTGAACCCAGGGCTTTCTCACTTCACTGCATCCTTAGATCTCTTCTTCATTTTTCATTATGAGACATGGTCTCAGTAAGTTGCCCAGGTGGGGCTTGAACATGTGATCCTCCTGCCTCAGCCTCCCAGAGTTATCAGAAATTATCAGTGTGTCCCACCACAACCAATCAGAATGGAGAGGTTGTAAAAGTATTTCCTACCTCTTGTCCAAGGTTAGGTCAATTAATCCCTTCAATTTGTACTCTAGGTCTTCTTGGGTTCCTTCCTCATCAAGGACCTCGGGTCCTACAAACAAATACTGCAAAGTAAGGCAGAAAGGCAGAGACCAAACCTATGGCACAGTGGGCCTGCAGGGGTTTCTCTGTCAGCACTCAGCAAAGTCACCCCAGCAGCCCAGCATCAGGTATTCAGGTTGAACTGCAGTGTTGTCACTTTGCAATAAATAAGTGGGATCTGGGGGGCAGTTTGGGCACTTAGTCTATAAAGGGTTCAACACTGCTGCCTTAGATATGACTTCCCCCACCCAAAACATTTTTTATGTAAAGCTTCAAATTCCAATTTAAAACATACCATCTTCAGCAAAACTGGAAGGATCGCTGTAACCACTGCAGTGGCTCATGGTTTCAATCGACGCATCTTCATCACTAAAAGGTTGAATATTTCGATGCTGGCCACCTAGTAGGTTAAATGGGAAAGAGGCAGACAATTTTGTTGCTATCTATACAAATATTTCACTTGAGAATTTTCAAGCTTAACTCAAATTTGCTTTTTAAAAAGGTGATGATATCCCACAAGTATATGCTTAAATATTCCTAAAGTAGGTCAATTCACCTAAATCTAATCTATGTTTCAGAGTACTAATTACAACAAAAAACAACTTTAGAAGTACATTAACTATATGAGATTGATGTTATAAAACCTGAGAGGATAAAAAAATTACTTCCACATTGTAATTTTAAATCATAAAGCTCAATGAAATACATCGAGAAATAGAGTACTGTCATAGATCATGGCAAGACACATGTACACGTCTTCTTAAGGTAATGACTGAGCTTAGTAAATATTAACCAGCACCTGTGTTTTCTGTCCTGCGTCACAGAGAACTAAAGACAGACACATGTCTATGTTAAGGAAGGGTAGTGTTAAAGATAAAACTTTAATTAAGAAAAAAGACTTTGGAACTTAGCTCAAAGGCTTAAAGCCTGCCTGGCAAGCATGAAGTCATGGGTTCAATTCCCAGCCTGCCCCCCATAAAGAGGAAGAAAGAAAAAAGACTTAAAATTAGTATGTCGGTTATCTGAGGATATAAAAGCCTAAATAAATGACCTCTAAAAGAAAAATTCCAGCATATCTAAGTGTTTGAAAGTATCAATGCTGTTATACTATTAAAAAAAAACTCTTTTGAAACTAGGAATCTCAACTTCATTAAAGAATAAACTCACAACTAACCATTTTGTATTAGTAAAAACACTATTCAGTCAAGTTACCCTGAGTTCAAATACGTCCCAAATTCTGTCCCCAAAGTGACCTTCAATCAACTGATCCACCCCTGAACCCAAATTCTGTGTCAGTAAAGTAAAAGATTTCCCCAACAGTCACTAGGTCTCCATGTTCAGAAGTCATATTTACTACCTGACTGCTTAGATTTCTCCAAGTTTAAGCCACTTACAGTTGGGTTATTTCTCTTTAAAATAGAGGAGTCTTTTTTAAAGCAGAATTTAGCAAATTTTTTAAAATTAACATAGCAAGCAAGTGGCCTTCAAACTTGCTTGTTTCCTGCCAAAGCAGCAAAAGAGGTAAAACCTAAAGAATATGCAACCAGGCCAAGATCCTAAAATGTCTTAATCACAATGCTTAGGGTAGAAATAAACAAAGATCCATGACATCATATCTTTTCTGAGTCTGTTTTCATAACCAGAAGTCATGGCAAATTGAGCATCATATGATTAATATTACATTTATTCACAAGTCAATTTACATTTCTTTCATACAGCCTATTACTAACACTATTCCTATGCAGCTGTTACTCAGCTTCCAGTTTCAGTGATTTCTTTCCAAGATTCAAGAGAAAGAAGAGCTTAAAAAAAACAAAAGCAGAAACTTTGTAGGACTGCTATCTAGGTCACAATTCTGATTCTAAGTAATATTAATGAGGTGGCACTAAACTTCTTTTTTTCTAAGAGGTCTATTATCCAGCTTTTTTCATAAAATTTCTACCTTCAAATTACAATAGGTGCTATGACAGCTATGCACACTGGTATAAATGAGCAATTTTCTTAACTTCCTAGAATTTGTATTAACTTAAAACTTTGACTCTAAACAGGAGGAAACTCATCAAAGTGATAAAGTTGGTTATTTGATTATACAGCAGTGATCTCATTTAAAAACCATTTCTTGGACCAAGGCACTTAGCTCAGCACAAGCACCTGCCTGGCAAGCGGGAGGTCGTGAGTTTGATCCCCAGTATCAAAAAAAGAAAAGAAATTTCTCTTAGATGTCACTAAAAAATATCAATATGGTATGTGGTTTTTAAATTAATGTGATATATTCCCATCATTTTTACTCCACTTTTATTTAATAAGCAAAACATTCATATAAGCCCAAGATAAAGTCACAAAATAGTCCAATCTCATCCCTATAACTTTTTCCTTTAGTCCATTTGCAAGAGGTAACCACAGTTCATAACTTATAATGAAAGCTTCCGAAAATATTCAAAGCATGTATAGTTGTGTAAACTAATCAAATATGTAATGCTGTTTCATTTGTCTACATGTTAAAACTGTTTAAGTGCTTGTACTGTATATGCTAAAATGAGGTGTTTAAAAGTATCTTTTCCATTAAAAATACTTTAAAAGACAGCACTAATAAGGCTGAGGATAGGCCATAAATGGGCTTTGATACAAAATTCCTGTCAAGTTTTCCCACCATCAGAGGCTGTACAGTAAGAACTACATGAAAGAAGCCTCGCCATGAAGCTTCAGGAAAGAATAAACATTTGTGTTTTAGAGGCCACTTTCACATTTCCATTTTCAAGACGACTACTTTGCTGCTTCTCCATTATTTCCATTTCATCATCAAAAAGTAAACTCAAAAATAAAGTTTAGACTTTAGCATTCAACTATTTCTGATACAGATAAACTGAAGCAGAGCCAAGATGTATCCTCCACTGACCCAGAGCAACCAGATGTTAAAAACTACAGATTTTACATCTTGAGAAGAATGAATTTCATGAACAGGGAAAATGGCCAATCAAAATAAGGAGCCATTTAAAGAAAAAGAATGCCATTTATAATTGTCTGCTCCTATTGCAAATTATTAAATGTTTAATACAAGAGCACAAGTTTTGGGATGCCATAAATTCTGTAGACTTTTTTACAGTCCATTTCTAATCATCTGTTTTGTTTGTTTTTTTTTTTTTTTGTTTTTTTTTTTTTAAGACAGGGTCTCGCTTTGTAGTTCAGGTTAGCTTTGAACTCACTTAGTAGACCAAAGTGATCCTCCTGCCTCAGCTCCCCTGTGCTGCACCTACAGCCGTGTGCCACCACAACTGGCTTCCTTTCTAATCATTTTTAACAAGATACAGTAACTCGATATTTACTTTTCTAATGAACAATGGGACATAGGATTAGAGTGGCAGCTTGGTGGACAAACACCTAATCTCTAACACTAACCTGATGTGATTATGTCTGTGGATGTCCAACACTCAACTCCACACTAAATGAGATAACTGTACCCAGTTTAGTACTACTGGACGTGGATTTAGTGTGTTGTCTCACAGCCGAGACTTTCTGCTCGCAGCATTTTCTTAACTTTATGGTTACTAAGTACAAATCTATCTTGAACTGAGTACCTACCCATGCAAGAAAAGCTTTTTCCTACTTTGCTGGGCAGATACAAACCCCCTAAACTTTCAGCCAACTGCAAGCTGGGCTCCTCACCACGCCTGCCTGGCCAGCAGGGAGCACAAAGGACAGGGCGCTTTCCGCGCCGGCGGCAGGTCTCCAGGAGAAGGGGGCGGTAGGGCTGGGGGCTCGCAGCTTCCCCAGGTGCCAGGTGGGGGTAGGAATGAGCACAGGGCGGGGCGCTGGCCCCTGCCTGCGACTCCCCCGCCCGGAGACAGAACCCCATGGACATGCGCGACGCGCAAGCCGGGCGGCGGGACAGAAGTCACTCGCGCTTCTCTGGTGCAAAGCCCGGGCCGCGTGACGCCAGAGCCAGCCGGAACCGGCCGGACGTCTTGACACTCCACGAACTCCATCATGGAGCCGGGGGTCACAGGCGACGGGTGACAGCCAGGACACCATCTGAGCTCGGCCCCACCCTGCGTCATGGAAAGAGCTTAGGACAGCTGGCGGCAGCCTCTGGAGACAGCTCCTTTCCCGCCCGGCTCCCTGCCCCCACCCCCACCCCCGATCTGGACACTCCCAAGCCCCCACCCACTCGTCCCGCCAGGCTGCAGGCGCCCTAGCCCAGCCCGCAAGCCAGACCCACATGCCAGACTCGCGCGAGGACGGGCGCCGGGCAAACTGGGAATTGTAGTCCGCAGGCGCGCCACGCGGCCCAGTAGCCCAAGCGTCAGAAAGGAAGCGAACTACAGCTCCCGTCGCGCCCCAGCGGGAGCCCGGCCGGCAACTCAGCGCCGGCGGCGGGGATGCCCTTACCTGCCGTCGCCGCCGTCGCCGCGGCTGCCCCTGAGCCACCGCTGCCACTACTGCCACCGCGGTGGGGCGCGTTCCGCTTCTTATTCTTCGGCATCGTGGGACGCCCGGTGCCGCCTAAACTGGGAGCTCAGTGAAGATCAGCCAATAGAGCTGCACTTTCTACTCGTGCGTCTGTGCAGCGGGCGGCTGAGAGGCGAGTCTTCGGCTAACAACAGAGGCGAGAAGCGGCGGGGGTACGAGTGGGCAGCGGCGGCAGCAGAAATCCCCGTGAAAAGCTGTGATCGGAAACGATACATGTTTCTCTCTAGCGCGGGAGCTAAGGCGGGGCGGGGCAGACCGCGACGCCTTAAGTAGTCAGACTGTCTCGTGATGTCACCAATGAGGGCGGGGATAGAATGTTCGGTAGCCAATCGCTGAAGATCTCCCCACTGGCGTCCTCCAGGGCGGCACCTGGACTCTGACTCCCAATCCCATGCCGCAAATCTATACTCCACGCCCGGGCCGCAGTCTTCGAGGGCGCACTAGACCTTGGGAAATGTAGTAGGCCCGGGGGTGGATCTGCCCAACCCCTCCCGGTTCCCCCAACAGCCTTTCTGCCTGCTAGCCTCCAAATCGTGACCCCACCCCTACCCGGCGCCGCGCCCACCTGGGGCGAGGACTTGAGCCGGCCTCCAGCCCAGGCTGCGTAGTCCCCCGAGGCTTTCCGCTATGCCCTTTCCCCTGCCTCTGCCCGGAACACAACCTTCCCCTCCTTGGGAACTTTCCCATGGTTGCCGTTGTGGAATCAGTGTAGCGATCGTCCAGTACCTACCATCCTAACGTGGTTCGGGGCTATGTTGCCCACAGTCCCTCCAAAAAAGTATGCTTTCATTTCCTTGAGTTGTGTCACGCTCCTACTCCAGGCCAGGGAACACCCAGCACATCTGGAATTCAGTGGCATAGATTTCTACCCAAGGACGCGCGTCCTTGACAACCCTACCTGGAATTAGAATTTCTGAGAACTTGTCAGCTGGCTGAACAAACATGAATCATAAATAACAGTAATTGCAGCAGGTTTGGTTTGGTTTCTCTGGGTGCTTCTGAATCGCTTGTCTTGTTGCATTTGTCCTGTACTTTGGACCTGTAATTAGGTCCACATTCTATGCTTATGACAGACCAAGCTCACTGACTCAACTCAGACTAGCTGACTCAGTCTCTACCCCACCTCTCAGCTAAGCTCCATTCTCTTATTTTCCCATTTCCACCTGACTGTCACACTCAGACCTTGACCTAACATCTGTAAACAAGTACAGTGCTTCCCTCTTCCTCAGGCTCCCCGTACTAGTGTCGTCCTCCCTTGCATTCACATTCCAACATTCAAGCTCACACAAGGTTCCTCTTTCCTGAGTGTCCCCCCAGAGCTGAAATTCAGGGCCTGGTCACAGTCACACATGGCCTCCGTCTTTCTGCCCGTGTTTCCTGCCCAGTGACACTGCGATGTTCACTCTTGTATCCTCTTTTTATTATCTTCTGCTTTAATGTTGATTAAATGCTGTGGTTCCCGGGTGCTGATATACATTTAATGGCAACCCCATAGGGTTGACCTTGATCCCTTTCTGCCCTCCTACGTTTCCCCATTAGGTGTCATTCTTCAGCTAAGTGGGGCTGCTCTTCATTTCCAGTACACAGCTCTTGCGCTCCCACTCCCCTTTCACGGAGCACGGCTTTATATTCTTGCAATGCCTGTCCCTCCATTTTCACCCTAAAAAATCTTAGCCATCTTTCCAGACCTACCTCAAATGCTGCACCTTCTTGAAGCTTCCAGAGTCCGTCCTTTCTCCCAACTCTTCCAATGTTTTTCATAAGATAACACTTAAACACCCCACAGGCCTACCATTCAGAGGATCACGTTTCTCTATTGCTTTTATTTTGTTTAATCCGGAAGCAGCAAATAAACAGCACAGAGCCACATGTGACAGGAGGGGACGCAGGTGGGCAGACAGGGCTCCCACTGATTGCTTTGTATCTGATACAAGACCATCTGAAATTCAGCAGTGTTGGCAGAGGTTTTGGAGGAGCATAGAGTTGAAGGTTATCTTTTATAACCCCAGGTTCTCAGCCATGCAGAATCAGCATATGACATCCGTAAGACAATCATTTTGCTACTTTCTAAGTCCCATCACCTAAGTCTGCTGTCTGGCTTCTAATCCTTCACATTTGTCCTTTGCCTGAATTTAGGGAAGATAGTTTATTTCTGCAACTTTACATGTTCTCTCACAGACTGTTCTTGGGCAGGACTATGCAGAGCCTACCTCGTCATGTATGTAGTTATATTTATTTGTGAACACATCTGTCATCTCACAAAATCATGAGCTTCCTCAAAACAAAGTCTTGGTTCATCAGTTCTGTATTCCTCATGGAACATAAAGAATTGTTATACTTTTAATTAGTGTCAGTATATGTTAAAGAACAGTGTACAAAATATTTTACAAAACAACTGATTTTTAAAAATCAAAATAAGACAAAAACTTTCATTACGTATCCAGAGTATAAATTTCAGTATAATGAGTTCTAAGACTAACTTTTGATACAACACCTTATAGTTTTACATCCACAGTGTACCTCCAGACCAGAACAAGCATCAACTTAGCCCTATGCGTCATATGATGGTGGTTTCCCACTAAATATATTTTGTTCCACATTTAAAGGAATTACAAGACTCCAAACATTGAGTCAACAAATAATTACAAATGCAGGAAGAAAGAAGAAGCACAACAGGGAACAGGACAAAGGCCATGCAGGCTCTGCCTTCTGTTCAGGAAATCACATCCTCCCAGGTGCTTCTGCCTCAATCTGCAGAGCTAAGACCAAGTCATGTGACAATCCCTGGATGCAAGGCAGGCAAGAGGCAGGTGTATGTAGTTGGACTCATTGGCAGTCAGATATGAAGTTCTGTTCATAAGAATGAAGGGGAAATCATGGATATAAGGGAGACAATCAGCAATGTCTGCCTCTGAAACTGAGACAAAAGGTTCTTTATGCTTATAAAAAAAAAGTCTGATGTATTTGTTACCAACTTGACATCCTGTGCTACCTCTTACCTGTTAGTATTCTGTAAGATGTATTCTCCTCCTCTAAAACACAAGTTAGTTAAATATTTCATCTAACAGATACTACCATCATGATAAATACATGAAAATGTTGCAAAAATGATTTAAACATTAATCAGAATTGGGGGGTACTCTTAGACTTCTGTATAGGAATTGTCAGAATCTAGTTCTCGCTTATCTCCCAAATCACTTCTCACCTAACACAAGCTCTTCTGCTATATCAGACTCCCAGCAGGTTTCTGGGCTCACATGGTTTTGGCACTTGTTCATTTTGCATCTCACCTTCCATCCCTTTTTTCACTGCTGCACCTCAACCACACCAGCTTTCTTGGCTAGCTCAAAAGCACAGAGTTCATTCCCTGCTTAAGACTTTTGCAGCAGCTCCTCGCTGCCTGATTTGATTAGCATGAGCTTCCCACAGTTGCCATTCATATCCTAGCTTAAATGACACCTCTCGGAGAGGCCTCCCACTCTCCATCCTAAAGTAGCAGCCTCGCACCACACCACCACCACTACCTTGCTTCTGCTCTTCTCCGAAGCAATCTTGCTACCTCTGACTTTTCTAGTTCAATGATTATCATCTCTCTCCCTGATGAGAATATTAGAATTATCAGGAAAGAGATCTTTTCTACTTTATTCATTACTTTATCTTCAGTACTGGAACAATAGATAGCACTTAGTATATGTCTTATTTTCCTCATGGCTGGGACAAAATACCCAACACCCAAGGTTCAAGGACGTAAGATTTATTTAGCTCACAGTTTGTGGAGGTTTCAGTCAATAATCAGCTAGCTCCAAAGCAGGGTGACACACAGAATAGGGACAACAGTTCATGGTGGTAGAAGATACCAAAAGCAACCAATGAGAGCAAAAGAGGGGGAAATGTGCCTCTTATGCCCCTTTTATCTTATCTAGGTTGCTGGGATTTGGGTGTGCCAATCCAGTCAGTGGGCTGATCCAACAGTCAGCTACCCTTAATCCCAGCACTGAACCAAGAATTAATCATACACTCTCAATTCAGCTCCCTCCAACAAAGCTCCATCTAAAAGCATGAGGCCTTGGGGGACATCTAGATACAAACCATAACAATAGACATTCAATTAAAATAACCCAAGAAGTAGACAAGTAATTAAACACTCCTTTTCCTAGAACACCCATCCCTCAAAGTCTCTCCCTCATCCTTTAAACACAGAGCCTGAGACACCCAAATTATCTGATTTAAATCTGTCTTGTTCCATCCTATAATGTCTTCTCTAGAATATCAGTAATTGTATGTATTGCGATTTTTGCTCTTTTTCTATTTCCCTATCAAATACAAGCTCACATTGGCAAAGTCCAAGTTGGCCATTTCTGAAATACATGCTGGGTCTTTATCATCTCATGTAGCACCTTTGTGTGAGTTCCAAAAAGAGGACCCCCAGCCACCAGGCTGAAACTCAGGCCCTACTCTCCCTTTGCCAACAAGCCACACAATGTTTCTATGAGTGAAGGAGTGGATTTCCTCTGTATCTAAACAGTTTTCTTGAAAGCAAAGAAACCATCATGAGGAAAGCATACAAGTGAGACTGACGTTCATAAGCAGCTCACACTGTCATTGTGGTCAAGTCTTTTCACGTATCTCCTGCAACACTCACACCAACCCTAAGCAAGAAAGATTAGTTTTACTTATGGATAAAGAAATGGGTCCAGAGGAGTTATGCAATCTTCCTGCAGTTGCGCCATTGATAAACAGTGAGTCAGTGATTAAAACCCAGGGCCATCGATACCAAGGTTGTCCTTGGCCTACTTTCCACAGTGCAAGCTGACTTATTCCCAGGAGACACGGTTCATATGCAGTCCTGTGAGAAAAGGCCTATATAGACAAAATCTTGTCCCATTTTCCTTGTTTTTAGTGTCTCTGGGCCACTAGTGTCAATATGTAAGAGATGTTCAAGTGTTGACTGCCTGATGATTATTGGACAGATTTCAATTTTTTGGATATCTACAAGCTTATAGAAGAATCTATCAAATAGTCATGTTATTCAATCAAACTTTCTTTTAAACGATCGCCACCTGTTAAATTTCAGGTTGCATTGCTTTCTTAACATGTTTGCCATGTTCGTTTTATTACAAAGAATGGTGATAATGCAACATGCTAAATTTGAGAGCCCTTTTAGGTTAAGAAAGGATATCATGGCAGATTTTGTTAGAACTCCTTAAGACTTGAGTATATTTTGTTTGCCTTTTTTTTTCTGTTGTACAGGAGACTTGTGGGTGTGTGGTTTTCAGTTTTAAACGTGCATGAACTTTCTCTAGCAAAAATAATATTCAATTGTCTTCTAAAAGTTGTTCATTTCACCAACATGTATCAATATCAGTAACACAATCTGAGGCTGTTGGAATAGCACTGTTACAGTAAGTTCAACAATAGATACAGCAAGACAGTGCTGTTTATGGTACTGTGCTGAAAAAGATTTTCATGGTAACAGTACACACACGGAATTATCTTTGACAATAAAGAAGGCCATTAGCCCTTTTCATTTAGATGTTCTTTGACACTTTATACTGGACAATCAAAATTGAAGTGTTGTGTACTGGTGCCTCTGCCTGAGTTCCTAAAACCAGCTCTCTTCCCAGCCTTCTCTAGGCAGTAACGCCAGTCTTCTGGCCAAACAACTACAGAATCTTAACTTTGAAAAAGACTTGAGAGGTGATCTATTTAAAATCCTGCCTCATCTAGGAAACCTTCTGACAACATCATCAAGACCTACATAGGTCTCTAACTCAGTCTCCCAGGTTCAAATCTGGACATACCGTTCACACTGGGATCCTGAGCAATCTTTTGACCACTCCACCATGTCTTGGTGTCAATAAGGATAATGATCCATGTGGTTGGATCAAAGAATAATTGACACATTGAAAGCATATAGCTTAATACCCAGCATAGTAACACAAACAAGCATTAGCCATTAACGTCAGCGCGTAGATATTTATTTAGTCTTTCTCAAACTATGGCAGGTCTGGGAATCGTTAACTCCTCAGGTCACCTCATTCTAGCACTGCATAATGATTTTTAGAAAAGCCTCATATCCCTCCAAGAGACATTTGTCATGTGCCTGCTATATACCCAGGTCTGAGCTAGAACCTGAGGAAAAAAGATAAATGGTAACAGAGATCTGACCTTGTGAAGACACCAGTTTAACAAGCGAGCTTGTCATCAGATGGCCTGTGGTTTTCCAACTCTCTCAGTTTGGAAGTGATACTCTTACTTTTCTCCTAATCAGTCAGCCTCCACCACTCACTTTCTTAGGATGCACCAAAGGAGGCCCTTCATCTATGCCCTAAGCAACCGGTCCATAGGCTCCCTGGTCTGTTGAGCCCTCTCGTTGGGAGCAGGTCACCTTGCCTCTATGAATCTCCATTTTTTTGATCTGAAAATTAGGTGCAAATCTTTGCTCTATTGATGTGACTAGATTGTCATAAAAATAAAAGATCATTACAAAGGTGTTTGTAACCTACCAGGTACTTCATAATAATTAGACATTCTAAACCAACAAAAGAAATGACTCTTAGTTATGGAATTTTAGACATCAGTCAGAAAAGGAGTATCTTTTAGCTGGGAGTTGATATTCCAGGAAAGAGAAATAAATTTACCTAGCACCCGAATCAGACAACAGTATCAAACTAAGTCCAGCAGCTCATCCAGCATCACTCCTGAAAATCTCGTTGGTGAACACATCCAGGTGTTAGATCTGGATCTCTACTCAAAATGCCATCCTGACCACTTAGTAGTTTGGTAACTTTATACAAATTCCTTAATTGAAGATACTATTTCTTTAAATCTCTTTTGTTCGCAATTCAGAATTAAAACCAGAGACAGAGAGGCTGATCTAGTGTTTTGACCAAAGAATAAAAAGCAGCTACTCTCTGCCCACCAGGGACAGGAAGTCGTGAGAGCCCCAGTTTGCAGTGTTGAGGAGCAGATACGCTAGGTGAACTACGCAGCTCCTTGGGGACATTTTCTTCCAAGTGGCAGAACAGTAGAGACTCAACTGAAGTCATGCTTTCAGGCTCCAGGGACATCCATGAATTTTTAAAGTGAACTCTTTATGTGTGTGCTTATGTTAAATCAAGTCAGCTTCTCTTTCTTGCAAGCCAGAGTAGGCAATAGATTCTTCACCTGCTTTCTGGACCTAGTATGTCCTTGGTGTGTTAGGAGAACTGTCCAGGAACTGGCAAGTAGAATTTAAAAAGCTTATTTTTTATGCTCTGATGAAAGTCAGTAAAAGTTGGAAGCATGTTAGCATTTTTTTAAATTATGGAGAACATTTACAACTGCCAACTTTCACTTGTCATAATGTGAACCAGCCCAGACAAAAAGAATTCTGAAAAGACACTTTAAAAACCTAAACTAGACTGAACTGGCCATACCAGATTTATCACTTTGAATTACATTATATAGGTCTAAAATCACAATTATTTTAATAAAAGCAAAAGAGAAAGCCAGGTGTGGTGGCTCATGCCTGTAACCCCAGCCTAAAGCAAGAGGATTAAAAAATTTGAGTCCACCCGGGGATGCTTAGCAAGAGCATGTCTCAAAATAAAAAGAACTGGGGACGTAGCTTGGCAGTAGATTGCCCCTGGGGCCCATCCCCATAGTGGGAAGGAGACAAGGTGGGAAAAAAAGAGATGCAAACATTTGAATAACGTGCCAAAAGATCCATAACCGTACTAATAAGATACATTTGGTGAATATTTTTCACTTCACTCAAGAGAGGCTTTTGTGATTAATTTGTTGCAGATGCCAGTGATTGCCAACCGTAGATCCACTTTAACCTCTTCCTCATTCTCAGAACCCCAGTTTTTCTCAGGTTGCCAACTATCTTTGAAGGGCCATGTGCTTTAGGGAAGGCTGGCTGCCCCTTTGGCTCTGAAGTTGGGCCATGATTGACTCTTCCTATAAATGGTTGACTAGACAGGGCACAACGTGAGTTTAGCCAATGAGGTAAGAAATGAGAGTTAACAGGCACAGGAGAAACATTTCTCCTTCCCAAGAGAAATACAAATGCAGAGGTGGTCTTCTCTTTCCTTAGATACTATCATTTGTAATCCTTAGGCAAAGCACAGAACACACCAGAAATGGCAAAATGTTAAAAAAATAAATTAAAAATAAATTAATCACTTAATTAGTCACTGAATTGACCAACAAGTACCACCCACCATCGTCAGACCACTGATTGTATGAAAGGGCAAATGCTTTTAATATTTAAGTCAATTTTCAATGAAGGTTTCCATGACTTGGGGCTGAAAGCATCTCCACTGTCTTAGTTACCATCCTCATCGCTGGAACAAAAAACCTAACATCCAAAAGTAAAGGAAGGAAGATTTATTTTTAGCACAAAATTTATAGAGGTTCAGTCCATAGTCAGCTGGCTCCAAGTCAGGGCAACACAGCAGAGGAGCCTGACAGCGGAGAAACAGCCCACGGCAGGGCCGCAGAAGGCAGAAAGCAGTGACCCTCCCTTTTGTTTTTATTCCACTCAGGCTACAAGCCTATTGGTCGGTGCCACCCACACCCAGGTAGGGCTTCTGTCTTCAGTAAATCCAGTCAGCCACACCCAGAATTATGCTAAAACAATTGATGGATTAATCCAGTATCACACATCCTTAATCCGAGTATCACACACTTATGATTCTAAAGCCCACACTTAGGAATGTATAAAACTCTAGAGTGACATTTAGATATAAGCCATAACACCAGGTAATACTGTTACATCCAACAAGCTCTTTAAATGATGGTCCCACTTGGCAATTTCTAGCTTTCTCATGTCTACAGAATGAGCTCAGTACAAATCAGCACCCAACCACTCCCCACCACCCTTAAAAGTCCCATATGCTCCAAGAAATAAAATGTCTTTGAAATCCTCACTCCTGTCATCTGCTCTTTTGTACGTAGAATGTAGCAACACAGAGCCACTGCCCACTTTCTCCCTCCTCCACAGAATTCTGTCCAAGGACACCCTGCTAAAAAATGCTCCTATTTGGAGAATTTCCTTCCCTCCACACCCACTATTATCATGTATGACAGTTTAAAGGGCTGTTTTTCACTGTCTTTCTCCATCTTTGGCATTCTGAACTAAGAATTTTCCTTTCCCTTGGTGGAGTTTAACAGGAGTTTTGCTATTGTTATTGTTATTGTTATTGTTATTAATTGGAAAACAGAAATTTTTTTAGCTAAAATATCTTCCAGTGGGAGGAACCCTTTTTCTGTGAATGGTATCCCAGGTAGCTAATGTTCATTATGCTAAAGTTGACTCATGAATGGTTAGTTTCCTTCTAAACAAGGGTTGTGATGAAAGGTGAGTCATGGCACCTTCTCTATATTCCCAATACTCATGGAATAAAATGTACCACACCCACACGATCCTGGAGTTAAGTCAGTATAGGCCATGGCTCTTACTTCCTTGAAGGTTATTTATTTGTTGGTTTGAATTTCAGAGCCTTGACTTTTTTGAAACAGGAGATGGAAGTATCTTGTAGTCTCAAATTATTCCCATTCATTTATCAGATTTCTCTGTGTCTCCTGGTCCTGTTTCTTACAGTGCATTTTAAGAAGCTCTGATAAAGGAATTCTAAATATAGCAATAAACCAACAACTTTTTCTATATGCTTAAGGGATGTTCTTTCCCTGAATGTTCTTGTTCTCCCAAGTTCTACCTTGTCCCCACAGCCTAGTGTTTTTCCCCTTCAAGTTATACATAATGTTTCTCTCTCTCTCTCCCTCTCTCTCTCTCTCTCTCTCTCTGTTTGTTTTTGGTTTGGGAGATTTTTGCTCTGTTTTGGTTTATTGGCTGTTGTTTTTTCTTCTTTGTTTTTTCAGACAGGGTCACAGGGTCACATAGCCAAAGCTGGCCTCGAAGTCACTGCTATCCTCCTGCCTCAGCCTTCTGAGTGTTGGGATTACAGACACTCACCCTACACCGGCCTTATGTACAACCTTCCAACACCACTTTCATACCATACAAACCTGCCTACATCTTTGCTTTTAAATAAGCCGGTATATTTTGCAAGCTTGACTATTTTCTTTCCTGTGGTATTATTCATTTTTTATATCTATCCCTTCATTTATTTGTTTGTTTGTTTGCTGTGCTGGAGATTGAACCCAGAGCCTTGTGAATGCTGGGCAAGTACTCTATCATGAGCCATATCCCAAACCCTTGTTGCCACTGTTTAAAAGTAGAATAGATAGTTATCTAACCCATTAGTGAGGTACAGATAATTAACTAATGGACTAGTTTGAGACTGTTTGAAAATAACACACTATGCATCCATAGCTTTGATTTTAATCTTCAGCCACAGAACCCCCTATTCAATCACCGATTTCCCCTTTGCTATTCTCCAGATTCCTCAGATTCAATAAATGAGTGCTCACTTACACAGCACTCAGTATCAAGCCAGAAACCTAACCTTATCCATGCAGCGGAAACATCTCACATCTGAAATCCTTCTCCACTCTATCTCCTCCTTTCATTTCCCACTATAATTATCAAGTGTTACTCCGACTCAGGAGCTCTCTTTCCCACTTCTCACCCAGCTGCAAGTTGTCAGAGATCTTCCTTAAGGGAGAATCCCACCACCGTGTCTGTGGAGAATTCACAGTCTCCAGCTCTGATTCTCCCAAAGCAGAGGTCCTTTCTGGCAGCGCTTTGGACAGTGCCTTTCTGTCCAGTGCCTTGGACAGATTTCAAAGCCTTTATTGGTAAAAAGGTGCATTTTGTGGACTCAGACAATTAGCATTTAAACCCTGGCTTCACCAATCGCCCCGGTTCTCCAATTTCCTAGAGAGGTGTTAAGTAAGAGAGTATGTGTTAGCCCTTAGCACATGCCTAGCACAAGGTAAATATGCAGTGCATGTAAGTTACTATTATAGGACATCAATGACTGTCAGTAACTCATTTATATCTTTTTTTAAACTAGGCTTTGAGTTCTTTGCATCTAATCCATCTTTGTAACCCAGTTTCCAGCCCTGGCATGGAAAGCAGTGGACAATCCATATGCATCTTCTAAATTGAACGATCACTTTACTGTTTTACTCATCACCCTTTGCTGGCTTCTTACTTGTAGAAGAAAAGGTATAAACCTCAGCAGGATTTATGAAACCTCTGAAATCTGAAGCCAAGTCAGCTTCATCCACTCCTCCACTCCAGCTAAACAAGATCACTTGCAATCCCCCACAGACGTCTCCAAGCAGGAATGTCTTCCAGGTTTCTTCCTCAAACCTGAGGAGCATCTTTTGAGGTTCAGGGCCAGTATCTTTTCCTTGGCAGTTCTTCCTATCCCTTGTAAAGCTAGCCACCAAGCCTAGATGCACAGGCAACTACATAATAAGTGATTTGTAGGTGCCATGCTATAATTCAGGATGAAATAATGTGTCCTCTTTGCCAGACTTCATGGCTGCTCCCAGAGTTGGAACTGAACCCTGCCTCCTTCCTGCCTTTTACCTCCTTCCTGAAACACTGATTACCTGGGATAGAATAGCACATACCAGATTCCTTGCTCAGCCCCATGGCTCAACCACCCAAACCTGTGGTTAACGCAGAATAAATAAAATATCAACATGATGGTTGAGTAAAAAATGTCCACCTAATTTGGCTCAGCATAGTACTGGGTGTGAAAAACCCACTCCGGGAAAGATTATGGGCAGAAAACAAAAGGGAAATGAAGAAGGAAGGCTGTTTCTGTTTCTTTGGAGGAGCTTCGGTCTTCACTGTCACCTTGGATGTTACTCTTGGCTTTCGGCGCAGACTCTTCCTGCACAAACCCTTCGGCCTTCCAATACGGACTCTCATGGGACACTGCCATGGGACACTATCCTGAGCTCTGGGCCTTCAAGCGGATCCTTCAGATCTGAGCCCTTTTGTACTCTTCTCCCTAACTCTGTGGGTGGCCACTGCAAGCCAGTCTTCTAAATTCTTACTTATCTGTACATCCTGTGTTAAATCTGTTTCTCTAATAAGCACTGAATGCTGCAGTCAACAAATATTTTTGGATCACCTTTGTATAAGACAAGAAAAACTGCTTCCATTTAGCCATCAATAGTGGACATTATTGACCTAAACCTCTGCTTTCCATAGTCACTCCCATCCTAGGCGCTCTGGGGTTAGAGGAGTGGGACTCTGGGGCATGTGCCTCGGTGATCGCATTCTGCATTTATTCCATTCAATTTTCATTCATGATCCAAACATGTCTTCTTTGACAAATACTCCCATTTTTTAAAAGGAGAAGTTTAAGGAAAATGTTCTGCTTTCATCAACAGAGAGTAAGATGCACAAAATAGTTCAATATCACTACACCGAAATATGAATGTTCATATTGGTGATAGCCAATTAAAACTTAATAGAAAGCTATTATCCAAACTGACTAGATTAAATACATTGCTGTGAAGGTCACCATTAATTTCTCCTGGCTGATGGGATTGATGGACGTGGTCATAGACAGAACATGTACCATTTTTTACAAGGAAACTAGTAAAAACATATGTGCATATGCACACACACACGCACACACACACACACACACACACACACACACACGCACATGCACACATGCACGCGTGCTCACACACACAACTGCAGTAAATTTCCACTGGCTCAGTTTTGGATTGGTAAATTCCAACTAGGTCTCTTTTCAACAAAGTGTCCAAAGAAACGGCATCCCTTAAAGATGATATCCAGCCAGAAAAATAAACGCTAACCATGACAGCTTCATGACATAGTCTGTAAATCTGAGGACAGCCTCAGGCTAGTGAGGATAACTACATTGTCAGAAACATGTTTTACAGGGGAACACTGGCGGGCTTAACAAGAGAACCATTTCAAGGTGCTCTCTGCTTTAATAATGAATCGTTGTCCCGAGAAACTTCACTCTCAATGAGAATAAGCCCTGGAGTAACTCATAATTTGATGGTCACTATGACAACTCTGAAGCTTTCAGAGAAGGTTTGGTTCTGCAGGAGGTTATGCCATTGAATCTGATTTTGAGAGTGCTGTGGAGCTTACGGTAAGGGCACTAGCACTCGCTGAAATCTAAAGTGCAATCATAACCACCCGATAAAATATTCCTCTTTGCACCATTAACCCAACCTATACAGGGCATCTTGCAATAGGAGCCCTAATGAACACTCATTCACAGTACATTATCATCCAAAACTGGGAGCGCTGAATTGATATTTGAAGCCTCTCAGAGAAGTTGTTCAGTGATATGGGCTGATTTTTTTAAAAAAAACTGAACACTTCCAAAATGTATTACAGATTTAATGTCCCTTACCCAAAGTGCTTGGAACCAGAAGTGTTTCCAGTTTGAATTTTTCAAATTTTTGGAATGTTGGCATGGGTTTTACACTCTTCTAAAAATCTGAAATATGGATTGCTTCAAGGATTTGGGATTTAGGTGTTAGAGATGGTCAACCTGCACTCAGAAACCAGGTAATCGATCATGGATGAGCCAAACTGTGAGTGATCCTCTTAACATGCACGGAAAGTGTCAGGTTCTGACAGCATATTTATGCATTTTAAGTGTTCAATTCTTTTAAAATCAAACTGAGCAGGTCACCGCCAAACTGGAACATACAATCCACAGCCCCTTCCTCCATAAGCAACCAGCTTAGCCAGAGAAACACAGGCTGTGATGATAGCTATGGAGGTGAAATGCAATTGGATGCCTGTGGTGCTTTGGTGTTTCACTAACATTGCAGGTCTGGGGCCAGTGGTCTGATCACAGATTCAGAGGATAGAGGTACGCAGTGTGGCTTCTAGGGGGGATCTCCTGAGGGCTGCAGCCACTGCTGATTCTCTGTGTTCTTGTTTTGAGGTCCTATGTTGTTTCCATTGTTTTGTTGGGTTGGGTTTTATTCTCTTTTGTTTGATTATATCAAATCCGATGGCAGGAGCAGCTATTTCAAAGATAGCGAGATATATTATAATAGCAATTTTGGATTTACTATGGGCTTGTTTTGAAGTCACTTATTGCATTCATTGTTTTGTTTTTACTGTTTCTATTCTATTCTGTTCTGTTTGATTTTTACTATATCCGAAATTATCTGAAATATTTTGAAGACATCAAAAGGCATTATGGTAACTATTGTTGATTTCAGAATGTTTTGAAGTCCTGTATCTTTTACACTGGTTTGTTTTGATCGGTTTTATTCTGTTTTATCCTCTCTAAAATTAAAAAAAAAATCTGTACAAAAGTATGCACATGTAATCTAAGGTCCAGTGATCTCCCAAAATGAAATTTAGGTGCTATGTGAAATCCCTGAAGATATCTGCAAAAAATATTGTTTAGCTGAGCATTGAAGCTATTTAATTTTATCCTATATTAAAGTTTATCTTTATGTAATAGACATAGAATTAATAAAAATTTTACTTACAGAGTTTACAATGCTGTTATAATTACTTAATCATTGGATTCATCTTAAACGAATTTAGAACTGAATAAACTACAGTTTTTACAAAGTCTGGTAGACATATAAAAGCGATGTTAAAGTACACTACAATCCTGGTCACACTTTGATATTCCCATCCCTTACTGTGGACCCAGGGCCACTGCTAGTCATAGAAAATCTCTTTCAAATTCACACGAATTTTAAAAGGATCCTTGATTCCATTCTTTCAGTGAGAAGGTGGCAGTTGTGTAAAAAGGAACACTTTTCTTCTTTGAGTGGTACTGGGGACTGAACACAGGGCCTTTTCACCAACCTACACCCACGGTCCTATTCTATTTTTTATTTTGAGATAGGTCCCTCTACGTTTAAATTATCCATGCTGGGCCAGAACTTATGATTATCCTGCCTCAGCCTCCCAGAGTGCTGCGGTTACAAACATGAGCCACCACACAGACATCTTTTCAGCATGTGGAACACAGAGTGACCTTCAACTCGGCCCCAGCTCAGCTGGGTCCCTTTCCACAGCACACAAGACATACTACCGTATACAGTGACTCTGCAATACTTTCACTAATTAAAACACTGCAACAGAGAGCAAGACAGTTTTCTGTTATGAACACAAGAACTGCATTTAGCTGATTTTAAGATACAAATTCTAACATGTTTCTGAAATTGAAATATCTTACATTCTTCCACCTATTCTGCTACCTTTGATAAATTTTATAAGCTGAAGGTGCTCATGGGACAGAACCACACAGAACACCAAGGAAGTAAAATAGTCCCAAATTCTATTTATTGTTTCCACCCAAACAAATAGATCTCCTTCTACTTAAAATGCGATTACATATAGATCTATGACATCGAGTGTTTTCCCTTGTCTTTTGATTTCAAAGACTCCTTAGACTGAAGCGCTCATCCTTGACCCAAAATCAGCTGGTTTATACTCATTTTGTGGCCTGATGATGTTCTGTTTTGTACTGAATTGCATTTCTCTTTTTTCCAAGTACTCAGAGTATACCCCAGAGCCTTTGCACTGAGCTACTTGCCCCGTCCCTTTTTAAATATTTGAATTTTAGATAGTGTGTCATTAAGCTCCCCAAGCTGGATTTAAACTTGAGATCCTCCTGCCTCAGCCTCCTAGAGTGCTGGGACTATAGGTTTGTTCACAACAGTCAGCAATGTTTTTTCCTCCTGCTGACCTGAGATCTCCCACAGCCCAGAAACTGTGGACCTCTCTGCCCTGAAACCCCAGACAGCAAAGCGATCAAGTGGAGGCATTCTGGGCTCTGGAACTGAATGGATGGGCATTGAGATCCTGGCTGTCCAACACCTCCCGGCCCTGTGATCTTGGGGAAGTCGCTTTATCCCGCTTAGCCCCATTCCTTCATTTGTAAAAGGGAATGATTCCTAACTCCCAAGATTGGTGTGCAGGTGAACAAGGAAGGGCCCGGGCTGTGAAGCTCTGACACACAGCAGTTTCCTCATAACCAACCATCACTATTTTTTGGAGGCAGCCTGGGTTCTAGAATCCGATAGAGTCACTCCTAGCCTGCTCACTCACTGCGTCCCCTAATTGCGGTTCCTTCTGGGTGCCTCAGCTTCTGGGTGCCATGCAGCAGGGGGATCTTAGCCGTCTTGTCCACCGTTAAAGGAGCCCATGAATGACTAAAACGCAAAAAACCCCATCACCACACTATTTCAAGAGTTATGAAAAATATGCTGCAACTACCACTCACTGTGACAATGCTTAGCATGCAATAGCTGATTTTTAAAGTTTTATCTTATTTTTATTTTTGCAGTGCTGGGGATTGAATCTAGGGGCTCTACCAGGGAGCTGCGCCCCCGGCCCTGTTAATCTTTTGAGATAAGTTCTTGCCATCTTCTCCAGACAGATCTTGAACTTGCAATGCTCTAGCCTCAGCCTTCCAAGTAGCCGAGATTACAGGTGAGCACCATCGTGCCCAGCTACAGTGACTGAGTTTCAAAGATCTAAACAAATGGGTCACGAGCACTCACTAGTGCTCCTGTAATTGCACGAGTGGGCAGTCAGAAGGTCTGGCTCATGGCTGGCTGATGACTATTATCTTCTAATATTCAATGTGTTCATAACTACAGCATAGTGTTATTATAGGCAGTGAGATCATTTGTTCATTTAGTAAACATCTACAAGCATTTAAGAAGAGAAGGATACAAGAATGGATAAAATATATGTCACCAAGTACATCTGTGTTAGGAACAAGACATAAAGGAGGTTCCAAAAATATCATAATGAGTAGAAGAGACACATAGGAATCCTTTTCCTGACTTGATTTAGATACTTTCCTAACTGTGACCTTTCTGCTTCCTCTCCTGGAGGCAGAGGGGACACTCCCACAATCTGTGCTTACAAATGCGATGGTATAGAAATATGTACAAAGGTAGTTATGTTTACACGGATTTAAATATTACACAAGGTGTTTGTGAATGAGAACATAAGCATGCATTAAACTTTATGTTTTATGCATCTGTTCTAAAAATAAATTTTAATTAATAAAAAGAAAAAAGAAACAGGTTAAACATGTGAGGAAAGGGGCGGTTGCTACTGTGCTGGATATTTCTTCGCGGTTGTTACAATGTGACAAGGAGGAGGACTATCCAGAGATGGGAGTGGGTGGCGGGAGAGTTCACAACAGTTGGGTGTCTACAAATAAATGATTGCAGACCCTAATGCCAGCACTGTGGGATGATCATAAATTCAAACCCAGCTTGGGTAACTTACAAACTAGTGAGATTCTGTATCAAAATGAAAGTTTAAAATGAGAAGCTGGGGATACTGTTTAATGTGAAAGCCATGGGTTTCATGGCCAATACTGTAAAAAATAAATATATGTATACATAAATGATCACATCCCATTTGTAATCTGGACTTCTAAAACATTCCAAATTGATGTGTACCCCAGCTCAGCCACACAGACAGGAGAGGAGACACCAGCACTACAGTCTGGGTCATCAAACGGAAGAGCATAAGACCCTCATGCTGAATTCTCCTCTTGAACTTTACTGACATTTATGTATAGTCTGAGATCAATGCATCTTAATTCAAAACACATAATATGACATAGAGTTAAAACAACGTTGTATGTCCTCACTTAACAATTTTTAGGCAGAAAGCTCTAAGCAGTAACCTCCCGGCATAGCATTAGGCTTGCTCAGCTCCCTTTGTGCCCTCTCAGTCACTAATGATGGGAGCAGATTTCTGGCCACCACAGGGAATGCAGGATGCGGGTCAGCAACAACACAGCTTGAAAATAATGAGCAGAAAATGTCCTGGGATCAAGGACACAAGATAAGAACAAGATGCGAGGGAGGGAGGGAGGCAGGGAGGGGGGAAGACGAGAACCAACAAAGAGAGAAAGGAAAGAAATAGCAAGCCAGTGGGTCCCTCCACCTCGGGGATTAATCGCGCCCCACCCCGGCCGGCCGAAGGAGCTCTGGGCTCCCTCTCTCCTCACTCTGGGCAGCACCAATTAGATGGGGAACACGATGCTGATCTAACCTCAAAGAGGACGCTGGGAGAATCCTCTGCTTCACGTGCTGGGCTACATACAAGAGGCCAGGGCTGCCGGGGGCAGGAGGTGGAATTAAGCTGCAAGCAGGTGATGTGTGTCCCCCACTTCGTCCACCCAAATGCAACAGAGACAGAAAGTGCATGGCAGGATGCTAGCAGTGAAGTGAGGGGAAAAGATAGGAAATCAGCCCAGACAGGGGCTCACTGGGATGCACCATGGGTAGACCAGATGTGACATGTGTCCATTCTCTGGTTTCCCAAGGCCGACAAAGACCGGAGGTCTTGCCACGTGTGACTGAATGACAGCTTAGTTTACCAAGTTCTCCATCCCATTCTCTAGGCACACACCTGCCCTGCGGTGCTGCTGTCCCCTGAGGTGATAGCCTGGAACCAGACTGCTCTCCAGGTCTTCACCTGTGGGGTCTCACAGTCCTCTTTCCTGTGTGACTGCCAGGCCTCCCTGTCTGCTCTACTCCAACCCCCAACACACAAGCATCCCCGCACCCCCAAAGCACCACAAACATCCAAAGGCTTGAGGTAACCAATAAGAAGCAAGAGGAGGGAAACAGTGCTTTCCCCAAAATGACTTGGACCCCAATTTCTTCACCTGGGAATGCTTTGTTTTAATAATGATGTAATACTGATGAGCAGCCCCAGGTCCTTTTATCCAAAAGGATCCCCTGGGTCTGGGCCGGTGCCATCAGCCACACTGCACCTCTGACTTCTATGCATTTCAGAGATGGGGAAACTGAGGCAGGACAGAGAAGAAGGGGTCTGAGGAAAGTCTAGTAAGAGACACCAGTACTGGGTACCGAGGCTCAGAAGAGCATTCTAAGAGTAACGGTCTATTTTATTTCTGTAACAGCTTTTCTCATAATAGGTAGGCCTCTTACTAGAGACACTGAAGGACTCTCTGGAAAATGTAAGTAGGCTGCAATTTTTGTAATGTGAGGTAGAAGAGCTTGTTCTTTTTTGAAAGATACCAGCCCTGCCTAATCTCTAAAGAAAGAAGAATGCGGTGGGACCGCCTCTTTCTTGAGACTGCTGAGATAATTAATTGATGCTATAAGTCTTATTTTAGTGTGTCTGAGCGATAATCTGTTCAAACAGAGAGGACATCATGGGAGGAGAAAAGCTTGAAAGTGAAATTAGATTTTTCATACATGGGGTAGCAGCTGCTGAAATACCAGAAAATCCTCTGGAGTCATTTATCAGGTGACAATGCAGCGAACAACAAGGAACAACAACAGTGCGACAGCTTCCAGATGACAGAATGGTCTGGGCCAGCTCGATGACCGCAGATGAAACACGTAATATTCCAGATATTACAAGTACTAAACAACGAATGTTCAAAGATTTGTTTTCTCAAATCAAACTGCCTTAGACTCCACACTGCACAAAAACAGACTTTTACAGTGTGATCACATGCTCAATGTGCCCTGCAGCCACAGTCAGGAGTGAAATTTGCAAAGGCCAGAGGGTTTCTGTAGGTATGCGATGTCCCAAACCATAATCAACACTGCCTTTCTCCCTTTGAGATGAGACAGGTCTTTAAAGCCACAGTTTCTAAAAACAAAGCAAGACACTGGATGGCAAAGAAGAAAATTCAACAGAATAATCTAAACTAAAGCAGCTCCCTGACCATCCGGATCTTCAGTTTAGTAAAGATCACAAATTTAAAACTTGGTAAATGGCTCTTTGATAGAGAGGTTAAAATTATCTTCCTGAAACTGTAAATGACTGCTGCAAAGTTAATTTTAAAGAGAAGTAAAGGGCAGCCTCAAGGCAAACTTGTCAAGTAGGTAAAGGCCTTGGCTGTGACCACAGTAGGTTTGAGGAGAAGCCAAGTCTAATTTCTCGTTTCTAGTTTCTTCACAGCAAATGCCCCAGGAGTAAAAACAGCAGAAGCCACTGGCCTGTCCCTGGGGTCCAGCCATCCATGCTAGAACCCCAGCGATCATCCTGCTCTTACGTCCTCTCCCGTCACTGTTACTTCATTTCCTAAATGCTTCTCCAACCCACTTTTCCTTAGTGTTAGCACCAATAGCTGAGACCAGCCACCTCGTCCTACTCCACCACAAACAGTGTCCCAAGTTACTTCCTGTATCCACACTGCTGACCTCGCAGAAAGTGTGCTTCACCCAAGCAGCCGGACCGCTGTGTCTGTAGGTGGATCTCACAGTTCTCTGAGTCTGGTCATGCCCTTCATTAAGGGAGAAAGCCCAGTTCTCCTTCCACAACCAACACAAGACCCCGCCAGCATCGGCTTGCAGCTCCAGGCGTGGTCCTTTTCACCCATCAGCATCATGCTGCTCGCAGTCCTCTGCCAATATCTCTGAAGCTCTCAAGTCTAGTTTCTTGGCTCCTGGATGATCTCTTGGTTTGGAATCACTTCCCCTTCCCCTCAACCCTTCTCATTTATACCTCCCTTGAAAGACTCACGTTCTCCTAGAAACCTTCCTAACACCTGCCCCTTCACCCCGACTGCGCCAGCCAGGTGTCTCCCTCCGCAGACTGCGGGAGGCAGCACACTATGGAAAAAGCACTGGTTTAGAGCTGCCTTCCCTCTCTCTCCAGCTGTGAGTCCCTTGGAGGTGGAAGCCACTCCGATCCATTCCTGTACCCCAAGCACTTAGCAGAACAAGATTACAGACAGGAAAACAAGGCAAGAAAGGAATAAGGAAAAGAATTTTTGGTTGTCATCTTTCTAGTTATCAACAAGTAAGTTTCTATACAAATGCATACTATCTAAATAAGACCCCATCATAGAATGATGAAACTACAGTACTTGTTTATTTCTTTCCCGTGGAGGACTCAGAGGTGACCAGTCCAGGGCTCCCCAAGCAGCCCCACTGCCCTCAACAAGCTGGCTTTGCCCTCTTCACAGCCATTTCAGACATGACTCCAGAGACAGGAGACAAGCGCCCAACCCTCCCTAAGAGATATTTTTATTTTTCTTCTGTGGGTGCCCCAAATGCGTGGTAGTCAGGGTGACTGCATCACTGCCCCAGAGGGACATTTGCTCTGGCTGGAGCAGGCTTCGGACATGGACCTATTCCAGGTGATCCTCCGGCATCCTCTCTGGATGACTCTGTACCCTTCCTCGGTTACAACCACAAGGAGCCCCTTCTCCACCCATAACCAAGAGAAAGTACTATTCACATATGAGCCACCTTTTTTCCTTTATGAAGAACCTCCTCATGACTCAATCTGTATACTGTTCCCCCTTCAAGTTTCTTTCAGATGGCACATTTTTGCCTAGTCATTATTTCTATTTGAATAGAGCTGGTATACTGAGAGCTAGTAACACCAAAAGCTGCTGGTGCCAAAAGACGATTACCAGCAGGGGACAATGGAAGTGATAAAGAACTGCCAGCAGCTGTCATCTCCTGTGGCCAGATGAGTTCCAGAGGCCACGCAGCAGCTGCTTACTCCAAGAGGTGCTAACACTAAACAATTCGATAGCCTTTGGCATTCAACACTCAATGCTGACACCACCAGAAGAGCTGGTGGACATTGGTACTCAAAGTCCAGAGCTGTTTACATTGAGCAGAGCAAGAACCCTCCTAAGAACATTTCAGAAGCTTACCAAGAGACCCACCACGTCCACACTGCCCAAAGAAGGGGACAGTGACGGTCGTCAGCAGGCTGCAGAACCAGTCGCGTCTGATTTCTGTCTTACATGAAACCAAGAATCCACGCTACCTAATGACAGTTCCAAGCAGCAATGAGAACAGAGAACAAAAGAATAACAAAGCGAGCTATTAGCCTTAGGGAGCTCTGAAGTTGCTCCTGGCCAGATGCCCACACCCAGCTGCAGGGCAGGAAGTCTCTAAGTGAGGATCCGTATGCCCAGCAAAAACTTGGAAGAGTTTTATCCATAAAAGGAAGAAGGGAGAGAACTACCATGGACAGTTAATGATCTGATGTAAAGTTTCAGAGAGAGACAGAACTTTTAGTCAAGTAGAAGTAAGAAAAGCTAGATTCCTGGGATTCAAAGCTACCAGGCAGCAAGCACATAGAAATAGAAAAGTACAAACCATTTATTGAAGTTTAGCGATAACATGGAAGAATATAAGTAAGGTGGCAACTAGAAAGAACCAGTTATAGAAGAGTTTCACTTGTTTTGTTTTTCCCAAAGGTGGACTCTCTGAGCTTATTTGCAGATGACAGAGAGCAAGATTTAACATGCCAGAGGCCTAAACCTGGAGATGTCAGCTTTGCTAAGTCAGGAGGATGCTCTCCTTGTGTAGCCGGAAGGGAGGAGCAGCGCACAGTAGAGAAACAGTGCGGGGGAGGGGGGGGGGGGGACAAAGTGAGAGTGGGAGAGTGATAATACCAACCAGCTCCCAATATGGGGCCCCAAGTCCCAAACTTTCCCATTCCTAAGCCTGTCACAGAAAAAGAATTATAAAAATTACCTATGCACCGTCCCCCAAATGACGGGTGAACTATTCCTCTCTGTCTATGACTATCTAAGTCAATGGATCAGCTAGACAAGAGAAAGTGTCCAAAAAAAGTATCCATGGAAGAGAGACACCCTGCCTCTCCTAATCTCTTTTGTTTATTTACACACTCTTCATTCAGTGCATACACAAAGCTCACCTACTCAGTTCTCATAGTTAAGGTTATAGAAGCTAACAAGACCAACTGTTTGTCTTGGTGGAGTTTGACTTTAAGGACTGTGTACAGCTGAGCAAAAGCCTCCTCAGATAATGCCCTGCCTGTGCTGCTTTACACCAGGACTGGGAGAGGGACACTTTCCGGGGGAGTAGGAGACAAGGTACACAGTATGACTCACCCCTCTCCACACATACTGGGTACACTCCAGTCCCCCAGGGGCTGGAAGCATCCAGATTCAAACCATAAATCCATAGATCATGTACATGCCAAGTGGGGATAACAAAATGTCCCATTGAAGAGCTATTAAAATGATCAACAATCCTCGAGATAGTGCCTTAACATCCATGCAAGGCCTGTATTCTCAGCTACCTTGATTTTCTGTAAAGGATATATGCTACCCTCCCTGTATTTTCTCCTCCTCATCACCTCTTTGGCCCATTGTTTGCTTTTAATTTTCTCCACATTCTCTTGTATGTGATCAGCAGGATGAGAACGTGAACTCTTAGGTCAAATAGTTTCGAGCAATTTTTACCTCTAAGGTTCTGTTTCTCAACTGCAAATGAAGAAGATAATCCTTACCTTGCGGTCAGCTTCTGAGAGTTACAGAAGGTGTCTACAGAAAGTTCTTCACATAGTGTTGGTGCCCAAAGATCACCAGTCAATGTTGATGATGACAAGACAAAGCTATCAGATAAAGAATGTAGCATCAGCCCAAAGCCTGGTGGTTTCTAGCTATGAGCTCAAGTAAAAAAAACCCGAAGCAATAAAGGTACGTCAAGTTCTAGAATGAGTTCTGCACACCCTTCTGGGACAACCTTTGTCTCTACACACCTAGAATGAATCAGGAACCAGAAGGACAGCAAGCCTTTGGAGCCTCAGTCAGCCTAGGTAGGGCCCCTGGGCTTGGCCTTCATAATAATAGGAAGTGCTGAATCACTCTGCCTCAGGGGTGGGGTGGGGTGGGGCGGGGTGGTGGCCTGGGCCTGTCTCCCGGAGAGTGTTCCAGCGCCTGCTCCCTCCCTCTGGTCTCCTGACCCACTTACTGCTGACCTTCTCTCTTTGTCTCAACCCTGTGTGTGTGTGTGCTCCAGGCTCTCCCTCTCTGGTCCAACTGGTTGTTTTCCCGCTCTGCGCAGAGCCTCCTGGTCTCAGCTCCTGAGGCAGAGCTGGAGGAGCTAGTGTCCTCACAGACACGAGGGAATTTCCACCTTCGAAGCAGGGGCTGCCCTGGGCAGAACAAGTGCTGAGTTTCCCTGAGAATGTTGCTCAGATTCTTTTATACGAGTCAAATGGCAGGGAAAAGGAAGCAAACAATAGACCTACATGAGACAGATGAAAATGAAGTCAACAGGGGAAACAAGGTGTATTTTCTAGAAGCTAAATGGAGAACAACATCTGAATTCTTCTCTCTCTCTCTCTCTCTCTCTCTCTTTCTCTGGTCTTTTTGAGACAGGGTTTCACTATGCAGTGCAGGCTGGCCTTGAACTCACTATGTAGTCCATAGTGGCCTTGAACTCACAGCTCACAGAGACGCTCCTGCTCAGCCTCCTGAGTGCTGGGATTGCAGGCGTGCACCACCACACCTGATTTAATTCATTTCTTGACCTTATCTGTGTTATCCACGGGAGCTGACAGAGTTCTAAAGATGACCTGCCATCTAGCCTCTCCTGTAGGTTCTCCCTATAATGAATAACAGTTTGGGTGACAAACAGACTCCCACTCTATACCATGGAGATGTGAGATGAACCTGAGTTTTTAGGCTGCTCAGCTCCACGGCAGACAGCAGACACCATGAGCTGGTTAGCACTGTCGAAAAAGAAGCAGCTGGGAACCTGGATGAGCAAGAAAACTTAGCTTCTGTGGTCTTGCAAGTACCACTTCCGGCCCCAAGTTCCTGTCCTGTTTCCTCCCCTGTGAAATGCTGAGTTGTCGGAAGGCTGAAGGGTCACAAATGGCTGCACTGGCCCTACGGCTCCTCTCGCAACCCTGTCCACAACCCCCCACCAGAATGGGAGGGGTTGGGTGCTTCTGATAGCACCAACCACCGTCTCAACCGCTTCCTTCCTCCTCTGGGTGCCAATCTCTGCAGATGCACTCCCTGGGCTACTGGGTGTTTGCTACCCTCAGGTGAAGCAAACACCACTTTCCGGGACACCTTTCTCCACGCAGGTCACAGAGCAAGGCTGTGGTCTGCCTGAGCATTTTCCCCTCCCTGTCCATGTGTGTCCCTCTCGCTCCTTTTGAGACAGTCAGAGATCACCATGGGCACAAAGGACAAGTACACTTGTGTTCCCATTAAAAGTGTGCTATGCATTCTTTCCATCCTTCACTGTCCTGGACAATCCTAGTGACCTCAAAATCCAGGTGTGTCATGGAAGCGAGGCTATCTTCACCATGGTGTCTCCAAGAATAAACGAGATGAGTAAATAAAATGTTGGGGATCATCATGGGGAGATACAGGACAAGCCAACTCCTGGGCCCTTAACATATTGCTAGCATGATTTGTGCGCTATTTTAAGGCAGCCAAGAACTTAAAATCTGCTTTTGCTAAAAAACAATGACTTTCCCCTTGGCCTACACATGCCCAGTGGACAAATAAAAATAAGACAAAACTCTGTATCTCTGCCTTCATTTTATGTCTCTTTATTCCCTTTAAGCTTTGAGTCAGATCCCTGTTCTGTGCTGCATATACATATATTAGTACTTCCAGGAGGATCTATTTTAAGACAATTAGGTTTTGTTAGCTATATGTTTGTCTAATTTATATCATTCCCTGTGAAGACTAAGGACAACCAGATAAAAGATTTGCTGAGATACTCATCACTTACATCCTCTGGAATGGGTCCCTAGGGTCACCAGGCATTGTCTTAAACCAGTATTCACCTTGGATTCTAGCTGAGCTTCTGCAGAACCAAGGCTGCTCTTCTTCCCCATACACCAGCCCCCAGCCTTAAGCAGAAGCAGTCATCTCATGGAAAGTGGTTCGCACTGATCCCTCCAGCCATAAGGACTTCTCTGGAGCAGTACAACCAGAACTGAAATAATGACTGACTAAACCCTAGCACACCTCAGCAACCTCACAACAGTGACCTTGACCCTTTATTTAAGGACCAATTTGATCTTCTCCATCACATGCCCCTACCACATACACACATCAGCTTTTCTTCTCCTGAAGCTGAAGTCCCTGACCCGTGTTCTATTACTTTCCAGTTCAAGCTGCTGTCTGTAAATTCATGCTGTCACCTGTTTCAATTTCCATTATCACTGAGGCAAGGACCCACACTCCCCAGTGACACCTTGAACAGGGGACTTTCCCAGCAGAGAGGAGGATCTGCTCTGTGGCTCACAGAGGCCACTCTGTTGGCCAATCCCTTATCTCAAGATTGTTTTTCTTGGTCAACACCTTGTTTTTTATTTCTGTTTATTTATCTTTTTATCAGTATGTGTTTGTAGTGCATAATGGTCACATTCCTCATGGGGAATCGGTGCATGTACAGAACATGTCTTAAATCTCTTTCATCTCCTTCCCTACTCCTCTCTCCTCCTCCCTCCATCTCTCGGGTCTCCCTCCCATTGCAAAAGATCACTTTTTCGTACTATCTAGCCTTTTTTTGCCCTTTATATTTTGGTTTCTCATATAAGAGAAACCATGTGATATTTAAGCTGATCTGTCTCATTTATGTCACTTCACATTATGGTCTCAAGCTGCATTCACTTTACTGGCCAACACTTTAAAAGTTTGCCATCTGCTCATGAGCTCCTGTAAGTTTTAACTTCAACACTTGTGCTAAAGATCAGGCCCTTAGTTTAAATTCTGATTCATATCTGTTTGGAGACTAACTTTTTAAAACTCTGAGTCTACGTGCTCGTATGAATTCCTCCTGGCTGACAATGAAATGAACTGACACAATTTCTTTTAGTTTGATTTTTGCTGTTAGCTATTGTTGAGAAACAGGACAAAGCTGTGGAAGGAGGATTGATAATGTTCAGCTACTAGAGATTACACAAATTATTATGTTATTAATAATTCTGACTTTAAAGCTACTATAGAGCCATTTTACAAGTTATAAGAGTCCAGAAAGTTTACTCACCAAGATGAAAAGCATGGTCATTTTATCACCCAAGGACAATGACTACACATTTCCATGTATTTCCTTCTGATCTTGTTTCCCTAGAAATTTTAGTAGAAATAATGAGCCTGTTTTTTGCTAATAATGCCCTTCAGGAAAGAATGGGCATTGCATTGGGAGCGTGACATACATATTTGCTAATATTTAAAACAACGTAAAAGAATAAGAGATGCTGAAATTGTGGAAACTGAGTCCCAGATGGTAAGTAGTAATTTGTCTAAACAGGATTCCAGATCTGTCCCATGCACAGAGCAAAACTCTTAGAGAAGTAAATGGTAAATCAAAGACTTTAATATATTTTATGGGGGAAAATGAAATGCACAGAGAGAGGGGCTGTGGGGAGGTGGATGCTATTCTCAGCGATAATCAAATCTCAGTTTATCATTAACCAGATCTGCTGAAAGAATTTCCTTCATCTCCTGCAGCCATTTTAAAAGAGATTTATTTCACTGAGCATCCAAAGCACTGCTGCCTGGTGTTGTAAGCTGACTAGAAAGGGATGGAGAGATACTTCTGACAGACAGGGCCACAAGGCAGCGCAGCTGGGAGCATACTAAGGAGAAAGGAGAGTAAATCTCTGGCACTTGCGGCCACTTTAAACTCAGCGGGAGCCCTGATAATGTCTTGGGGGCTAGGGACTGCCAGCTGCACAGAAGTCACAGCAGCAGGGGCCAGGACCATGGGCCGTACTTGACTAGTGAGGACAGAAATGTACTTGTGCTTCTGCTAAAAACATCTGTACTTGAATACAAATGTGTATTAGGCAGTGTCTGTACCAGCCCTGTGCCAGAGCTTTGAGGATTCAAATACCTGCATATGAAAACCAGTTTCCTTGCCTAGAGGAGTGTCCTTTATGCATCGTGTATTTATTGAGCACCTACTGTGTGCTGGCCATTGTCTAGGTTGTATGGATTGATCAGTGATGAGAACAGACAAAATCCTTGCCACGTGGAGCAGACCATTACTGAGGAAGGAAAGACAATAGGCACGGTTGAAGAAAGCTGTGCAGATTACACAGCCTCCCAGCGGGGGAAGAGAAAGCTCAGGTAAGGAATTCACACACAGAAGTCAACAAAACAGGCCCCCACTCTGTGCTCATTTTCAGTTCACTGGTTCCCCATGGCGCTTCCCCTTTTCCATTTCTGTTTCATTTCGTTATGTTTAGTGGTTCAATTAGCCAAACATTTACACTGATCAGTGGATTTAAAGAAATGTCACCTCCATCCCTTCTCAACTCCTCTTCCCGTCCCTCTTTGAAATCTCCTGCCTGCTGATTGTTAATATATACCTCCAAGGCTTTCACTTTTGACAAAAATAAGGAAACAGTCTTATTTCCCCTCCTTGCTTACACAAGATTGCTTTCTATACATATCTTTTATTTATTCATCTAATCGTGTGTTTTGAATCTGGGTCTTTAAGTGAGCTTTTTGTTTTTGTTTTGTTTTGTGTTTTTGGTGTTTTATTTTGTTTTGTTGGGGGGGCAAACCTACTACCTTGACCATCAACTGCCCTTTGTCCTTTTTCTTTTCATAGCTATTCCATTGTCAACTTTGGAAATGCAATACAGCTAATTTCACACTCCTAGATTTTTGGATTGTTTTGAAGAGACCAAGAAAGCTCATTCCATCTGCTGCTTCCCCTCCCCTTCTCCCTTCAAATCCAACTAGGTTAAGTTTTAACTTCCTAGAGGCCATAAAACAAAGGCCTGAGGTAATAGCTCCTGACATCCTGGGTCTTCCCTATCCAGAAGCCCCATCACAGCCCTTGTGTTAATTACATCAGATTGTATTAGATTGTACATTCTTCACAAAAATAGCTTCGTTTATATCATAGTAATACCTGTAACTTGGTATTGTATCACAGTAATACCTGTAACTGTAAATGTGTGTCTTCCTTTTTCTCTGGGTAAAAGATTGATATGTTAATCAATGCTCTCTTCTGTAAAGAATTGTAAAATCTTACCTAATTGATATGCTAACCATTGTTGCCCTCTACAAATAGAACGGTTGTGGTGCTAAAGTAAGGTAATTAAGGTTGTTAATTGCTGTTAGACTTTTCTATTCAGGAGGCCTTGTGGTGCGAGTTTCGAAACTATGTGCAGCTCCACCCCCACAGGAACCAGTGTTCTTAAACAGTTAAGACAAACAGTCTTAACCTAAGGCAGATCTCTCAGTCATGAGACAAACGCCCATTCCTAAGAAATGCCACCCCTTCTAGGGAGACACTCCCTTGCCCCACTAAAAAACCCAATCCCTTAAGGACAGCTCACCATCAGCTCTGCTCTAATCGCTATGATTGGCTTCTGTAACAATGCTTGCTTGCTTTGCAGTTTTAGGCCTTAAAAAGCACAGCCCTGCTCGAGTAAGGGGTTCTCCGTTTCCACCTGTTTGGAGGACCCCGTGTACACGGAATAATAAAAACCCCTTTGTTTTTTACATGATAGCGAGGCCCTTGGAGTCTTCCTTGCGACATCGGTCTAACAGTTTATAACCTTATGCTCCTACAAATAATGTCACAATGAACAACTGCCTCTCATATTTGTTTTCAATTGCAGAGACTTTGGAAAGTGAACTGCTAAGTCAACAGGCAAATGCAAATGTTTTATTATTCTGCCCCCAGAGCGCACACCATCTTGCATTCCCACCAGCAATGACACAAGTTTTCCACCTCAACAGCACAGGGGATGCGCAAATTTTGAGTTTTGCTAATCAGATAGGGAAGCAGTAATATTTTTAAATACATTTAACTTGCTTTTTGCTTAATGTAAGCAAGAACGAGTAACTTTCCAGATATTTAAGAATCACTTTCTCTTAGAATGCTTTCTTCTCTGAAGGGCCAATTCTTATCTTTTTTTTTTTTTTTTCCCCGTTAAGCCTCTTTGCAGGAAAGTGGTCCTGAAGGTTTTTGCTTGTGACTTTTTTCTTATGTGCCCTCCCCTTCCCATCTTTTTGAGATAGCGTCTTGCTATGCAGTTCAAGCTGGCCTTGAGCTCACTTTGTAGCTCAGGCTGGTCTCAAACTTACAAGGATCCCCCTGCTTAAGCCTCCTTAGTGCTGGGATTACAACAGTGTGCCACCACGCCCAGTATCTTACGTGCTTTAAAGGAAATGTTTCTTTATCTAGAAAACGCTAATGGCTACTTTTAAGTTACAACAAACCTGGATATTAACTTGGTGAGAATTGGCATCTCTATGCCGCCATGTCACCTAATTCAGATGCAGGGCACATCTCCCTGGTTTCATGCCGCGTAGGAATCTTTAAAACTTTCCTCATATCTGGTTTGTACATTTCTCTGTGCTCATTTAGCAAAGTCACAACAGGATGCAGCTGACACAGCTGCAGAGACGCCTTGATCACGCTGACCGATGTGACTCTAAATTTATTACCACAACCGCAAGCCGTATCTGGATGCCTCTGCACAGTCACACTGCGTGGTCCTTCGTCTCCCGCTCCTGGGGACAACTGGGGACATCCTCTTCTCCCTCCACTACTCACTGTCTTACCGAGGGAAGAAACAAAACCAGAAATGAGAACTTCTGCCGCTTCCCTATCAGATAATAAAGCCAGCCACCCAAATTGGAATCTTGCCACACACCCACTCCCTGAAAAAAAAAATATGGATCAGCAAAAAAAGAAATAAAAAAGAATAAAAGCATGTACCTTCAGGACATCCAGCAGACGGAATGATAAAATCACCCATCGGACTCTGTGGGCACTGCTTCCAGGACTACCACAGATACCAAAATCTTTGCATCATCAAGTTCCACATATAAAAGTGGTTGGTTATTTGCATATGGCCTGCATACATCTCCCTACATGACTGATTGCTTAATTTTTTTTCACTATGTAGCTCAGGCTTGCCGCAAACTCTTGGTGATCCTCTTGCCTCAGCCTCCCGAGTGCTGGGATTATAAAAGTGTGCCACGATGTCCAGCCCAATCTCCTTATATACTTTAAACCATCTCTAAATTACTTATAACACCCAGTGCAATGCAAACACTGTGTCAACATTATTGTATTGTATTGCTTAAGGAATAAAATCTGTTCCTGGTTGGTAAGAGGCAATCTTTTTTCAAAAGATTGGCAGCCATCCACAGTTGGTTGAATCTGAGGCCGAGAGAACCTTTGTATAAGCACCAGCTGGACAGGTTTGGATGCAAATAGGGTGGCAGAATCCCAAGAGAAGCAGCTGCTGCAAATCTTAGACATCAGGCCTGTGCGGATTCCATGGGACAGGTCAGAGAGCAGCAGGGCACAGCCCGAAGATCCTCTGCCCCCTACACCTCCACATGCCCCTAGGAAAGGGCAGGCCTCACCCCATGCATGCGCTCTGTCCTGACCTCTGCATGCGGCTGGGACGCCCAAGAATCCAAGGACACCTCAAGCAAGCCAAGCAGCACCTCACCCAGCAGGGCCTTGGGAAGATGTGGGCTCTGTTCCACAGCGAAAGCCTCCTTTGCATCCCCTTGATGATAGCAAGGTCAGTGAGCCCACAGAGATGGCGGTGGCACTGGAAACACCAAGCACTTCCTAACCAAGACGGTATGCGATGCCTGGTGTGTACGCACTGCTAGGGTAACTTGTCTAATTATGTAGTAGAGCTAATTCAGGAAGAGGAATAGCAGGATGCAGGGGTAAATTCAAAAGGTATTGGAGATCAGACAGATCTCAGGAATTAGAGCCATCAGGCAACGCAATACAGGGGAAAGAAACACCCAACCTGCTGGGTGTCTGCTAGGAGTTCGTCTTCTCTAAAATTGAAGAAAGACCTTTAGGAACAACGGAGGTTAAAAGAAGAACATATTTGGGGGGGGGGCGGGAGACAGCTTCAGCCTGGGAGAGAGACACAAGGGGCTCTCAGTTGCTAAGAACCCTGCCTTTTCCAGGGATTTTAGAGAGCAAAACCATAAGGGGAGGTGGGTTGAAGGGGAGGAAAAATGGGCAGCTGCAATGTGGCAGGCAAGCATGAATGTAGAACAGAGATCCTTCTTGGAAGGATTGCATAAGTGGCTCTTCCTGGCTTCCTTTCAGTGATCAATACCTATTTAGAATAGCAATTCTGATGTTTATGCTTAGGAAGTTTGTGGCTGCATTGGTTTCTTCTTTTGTCTTGAGGTCTGGCCCTTAGCTAGATTGTCTCCCACAATTGCAAAGTATCACCTCTTCTTTACTGGCTCCTTTGGGGCCCGGCCCTATCTGCTGCCCATAACGTTTCTATCTAACTTAGCTGTCTATGGCAAATGGACCGCTTGCTAAGGGTGGGCGCAGCGCTGCGGGCCCTGAAGCTAGATTTTCACTGTGGCCTGAGCGTTGTTAAGGAGACGTTTGCTGGATGGAGCAGGATGGAGGATGCACCTCTGTGACCACGAGGGCATCCAACTGACAGGTTTCCAAAGGGCTCAGTGTGGCCACCAGAGGGCAGGAGAACACGGAAACCATTCCAAGATCTATAGTTTTTAAAATGTTTGGATTAGGACAGTGCAGGAGTCTTTGCAAAAACAAGCCATAAAAACAACTATGTATGTGCTTTTTTGGAAGAGTGTTTTTTAAAACTACATGTCTAAAGTAGTGACTGGTTCCCATTAGCACTGCAACAAATTCTCTTCCCTTTTAATAAAAAGTCAGTGTTTCTCTGTTGCTGTTTGTTTTTTTTTTGGTCCCGGGGATTGAACTCACAACCTCGCACCATGCCAGGCAGTCATTTATTCCACTGAGCTAAACCCCCAGCAAGTTAGCATTTCTTTCAATTGCACATGCATTTCTTTCTAGATCACTAAATACTGGGCAAAAATACAGGAACGTGTTAGAATACTTAACCTTAACTTTTTAAAAAAATAAAGAGATCCCACAAAAATAAAAGAAAATTTCATAAAAATAAAGTACAGGAAACATCCACAACACAGCAGAAATTTATCTTCAAAATCACAGTAGGCTTCTTTAAAGAATGTGAAAAAAATAAAATAAAGAATGTGAAGTGGGTCAGGATGTAGCTCAGTGGCACAGTGCCTGCCTGGCAAGCTCGAGGTCCTGAGTACGATTCCCAATAAAGTGTCAAAAAAATAAAGCTAGTGTACATTTGGCATGCAATGACATTCATTAAACAGACTAATGATCAAAACAAACACGTGATTCATCTATCACATAAGGAAACCCAGGGGAGGAAAGATACAGAGCATGGCCCTCTCCAGTTAATAAAGGGTTCGTGCAGGTGGGTAGAGCTCAGCCAGGAGCCAGGGGTCTGTGTTTTCCACTGTCCTTCAGCTCCTCCTTTGGTAGCACATTCCCTCTGTTCCTGCTAAGAGTAAACTTGTTATTGAAACGAAACTGCAAGCCTGGACTCCAGGCCCAGCTAGAGAAACTGCTGCAAGGCTCCTGAGCATTTAAAATACCCTGTTTGCCCTGGGGCAGAGCTCAGATGACAGCACTTGCAAGGCCCTGGGCTCCGTCCCCTCCCACCGGAACACAAAGCAGGCACTTCTCATATGCTGAACTGGGAGGTAGAACGAACTTGAAAATCAGGCAGGCTAGAGATGCAGAGGCAAGGACTCTGGCTCTGACGTGTGCGTCAGCTGTGAGAACTACGCAGCTTCTATGGCCCAAGCTTTTTGCTCTCTAAAGATCTGAGGCTAGGTGATCTCAAAGACCCCACCACCAGCACCGCAGATCCCAAGATTCCAGTCCCTCTGTCCTCATCTTAAAGTTCTCTGCCTCGGGTAGCACGTGAGCTGATGTCAGCATCAGGTGCTTGTCTCGCTTGAGAAAACATGTAATTTAAGACATTAATCTCTTTTGGATCTGAAAACAGGTAATAAGAAAATTCTCTCTTTTTTTCTTTTATGTCAGACGGAGGATTTTGATGTCCTTCAAACACACCTTCCAAGGCCTGCTTCAGGTTGCTTTTCCACAACTTTAGGTTTTAATAAGTATATTCCTTAGGATTGTCAGGGTGCTATGCAATGAAAATAGCCACTAAGAGACTTAGTAGAAGGCAGGATGGTCACACACCAATACTCCTCCAGGCAGCAGTGCCGAGAAGGAGGAGCCTTAGCTCCAGCCAGACCGAGTGGCTGAAATGCCATCAGCACTCTCAGATTATTCAACCACAGACAGGGGCTTAAACCTCCAGAAAGGAGAAGTTTAGACTTAGGCTCTCCGGTGTGGCCAGTCCTCAGCTTCTCAGTACAGAATCAACAGCATGTGGCTCCCAGGCAGCAGCCATAAAAAGGGAGGGACAGGAGTGGCCAAACACAGCTTTCTTGTTTTGCAGTTTCTGCTCTTATCAGAGATGGATCTTTCCCCAAAACAACTGCACTTTATTTCTTGGGCCAGAGACTTGTCCAAGACCACTCTTGGTTCAGATCAGTCCTGGCTTGGACCCTGTGGCTGCACATGTGTACTTAAATTATTTCCGGTACCAGTGGACACTGGTTTGCTCTGAGCAAATGAAAGGGCAGGCTTCTCAGTGGCCAGTCAACCCTGTCTTCCCAGGGGTCTCGCAGAGACCAGGGTCAGTGCTTCTCTTGGGAGGCAGAAATAGCAGTCAGGTATAAACCCAGAGTACCGCTGAGAGACAATAAGAAGCAGCTGTTGGTGGAGTGATCAATAGTCCTGTTAGTCTCATTGACTTGAAGTCAACTAACCCGAAGTAGCCTGAATCCCTTCACAGCAGGTTTCATAGATTTCATTGGTGTTTTTCTGGTTTTGTTTGTGTAGTAGAAATTTGTGGGCTGGAAGTTGATTCTCTATCAACTCTCTGCTATTAGTGAAGGAAGAAAGAGCCTAATGAGTTTTGGTGAAAAGGAGCCAGAGAATAAGACTCTGTGAGAACAGATGGGTCTGCAAGAAGGCATGGATTTTGATTCAGGACACATTCATTTTTTCTTCTTCTCTTTCTTCTTCTTCTTCTCTTCCTCCTTCTTCTTCTTTTTCTTTTTCTTCTTCTTCTTCTTCTTCTTCTTCTTCTTCTTCTTCTTCTTCTTCTCCTCCTCCTCCTCCTCCTCCTCCTCCTCCTCTTCCTCTTCCTCCTCCTCCTCCTCCTCCTCCTCTTCCTCTTCCTCCTCCTTCTCCTCCTTTTCCTCTTCCTCTTCTTCTTTCTGTACTGGAGATTGAACTCAAGGCCTTAGTACCAAGCTACAAACCCAATCTCTTTTATTTTTTATTTTGAAAAGCAGCTTCTAAGTTACTAAGCTGTTTGAGCTGGCCATGAAGCACGTAGTCTTCCTGCCTCAGCCTCCCAGAATGTGAGGTCACAGATGTGTGCCACCACGCTCAGCCAGCACACATCATCTTCAAAAATCAGAAAATCAAACAAACACATTTCAAAGACCTCTTCTTCAGTACCATCCTGTATTCTCAGGAATCTTTTGACCTGAGAGAAATTTAACCTTCAAAAACTACTTATAAGGACCTGAGTAAAGGACAGTGTAAAAAGGCCAACTCCCAGGATGTGAGCCATGCTTACAGCGCATTATCTTGCTCCGCAGCCTACCTGGTAAACGCCATCCCATCTACCCGGCAGTGGTCTGTGCATGCTCACACAAGTCTGGGGAGACCGCCAACACCCCAACAGAGGGAAAAACCCAGCTCAGACGTAGGCACCAATAAACATTTATTTTTCACAGTGCTGGCCGCAGGCCAAGTCCAAGGCCAAGGTGCCAGCCAGGCTGCGTCGGTGAGGATTTCTCCAGGGTCTGCAGACAGCACCTTCACATGCATTACACAACCTCACGTGGAGAAGAGAGAACCCCAAACTCTTCCTTTTTCTTCCTTTACTGGTGAGTCGAACCCAGGGCCTTCACACTGAGCTACATCCAGCCTTTTTTGTATTTACTTTGAGTCTTGCAAATTTGCCAAGTCTCCCAGAAGAGGCTCAAACTTGCATTCCCTCTGCCCCGGCCTCCCAGAGTGCTGGGATCTCAGGTGTCACCCCGTACCTGGCTTCCTCCCCTGTGTATGAAGGCACTAACCCTGCTCCAGAGACTCCATCTGTAAACCTAAATCGCTTCCAAAGGCCCCCACTTTCAAATACCACCACAGGATGGTTAAGGCTCCAACTATCACTTGGGGAGGACACATTCAGTCTACAACCCAGCAAGCGAGTTCCAAAATCTTGGTTCCCCTCTTCCCGCTTCTTTTGCTCAGCTTACTGTGTTTCTGCAGCCCCTCTGTAGAAAGAACGAAGTCTCCACCAAGAGGTTGGGGTTATTCCCAGGGACTGCCAGCAGAGTCCTTTCCCGGGATTTGGCAAAGCGGCAGAGCCGGTGCATTTCCGCGCTATACCCATAGAGGGCAGCAGCGTACCGCTCGCTCCCTCCCGGGACAGAGGGCTAGGAGTTGTCAAATTAACTTCTTTCCAAAATGGGTAACACAGTTCATTCTGGGCTTCTATCTGCTCAACAATTTAAAGCCAGAACTTCATAGAAAGGGATTTTAATTGCATGCTGATAAAAGGTCAAAACTATTGTGCATAAAGTAACTGTGCTTTTTTTTACTGTAAAAATGAGTCCAGGATTACGAGAGGGATTTGTCCCTGTGAATGAAATCTATTTTGTAACTCATCAGAAAATCTTCCACCTAGGAGCAAATTTTTATAATCTCCTCTATGACCCACTAGACCGTGTCTTCCTCCCTTTGGGGGAGCATAATAATACAATGTGCTAAAACAAGTGGTCTGTAAATTTGGTTAACCCGTTACTGTAAGTGGTATTTTTTTTATGATGAAAAGAGTGATCATTCAGGAAAGGTGTTTATTTTACAGAGCACAGCTGTTATGCTTCGTGTTAAACCATGGAGAGCTGCGTCTGAAGGTCACCTTCTCTCACGGTCTTTTCCATTTTAAAAAGACACCAAGATGTGGCCTGACTGCCAAAGCCATCAGTGCGATACAGAGGGCTCCAGGTGAAGGTAAGTGTTTTAACCAAGGCATGGGGCCCCACGGGCACCCAGGATGGGGGGACAGGACTGCTAAGACACAGCAGGATACCTAGAAATAATCACCTTTGGAAAGGGAGGTTTTTGTTCCCATAGCATGTTCTCTGAAGGAATCACTGGTGACGGTAAGATACAAAAAGCCAAAGACACTTGGCCTGTATTTAAGAAATAGGGCAACGCATGTTTCCATTTGAGGTGGTCCAGCCCCCCTCGCAGTTAGTTTACTCTGACTCCTCCTGACTTCAGAATGTTATATGTCTCCCCTTCAACAAAGCCAAAATTTCTAAACAGAAACAAACACCTGACTGTTTCCATCTCACGCCACTGGGGCTCCCGCAATGCAGCTGGGAGCCTGAGAAAACCTCCCCCTCCCGCCACACTCCCCAGGCACACAGAAGCTGCCTCTTGCCTTCGGTGATGGCAATACAAAGTTGCAACACAGTGTCCCCGCTGTGCTATGTCCTCAGCCAGGAAAGAGGCTCCCCGGTACCCGATACCTGGTACCCACACGTAGTCCTCATCCTGTCGGGGCTGCAGAGAAACTAGGGCTGGGACAGGGTGTAACTGTCCACGTGTGATCAACTCAAGAGGGTTAAATACACTTTCTCTCAAAGCTCAGCAAACTTATCAAGAAGTGCAAAAATATCAAGAGCATAGTTTGATGAAGAAATACTATTGAGGAGACCAATCAGAGGATCTACAATTAAATGTTGTAGCAGGGAGAGAAGTCAGTAAAAATCATGAGTCACAGGAAGACACCTTGGCACACATCCCCTGGTTATCAAAAGACAAAACTACAACAAGTTTGAGGATGTGTGTGTGTGTGTGTGTGTGTGTGTGTGTATGTGTGTGTGTGTGTGGTACTAGGGACTGTACCCAGGGCCTTTGCACTGAGCTATATCCTCAGCCCTTCTAATTTTTTTTTTTTTTTTTGAAATAGGGCCTTGCTAATTCAGTGAACTGTTTAAATTGTGCTTGACCCTATAATCCTCCTGCTTCAGCCTCCCAGAATGCTAGGGTTGTAGGTGTACACCACCACATCTGGCTTTTTATTTTTTTTGAAGTCTCATATGTTGTCCAGGCCTGCCTGAGCTTGAGAAAGGCCCTGCCTTGGATTTTCAAGTAGCTGAGACTCTAGGTGCACAGCATCACACGAAGCTCTATAAAACCTAATTGGCCTTTATCAGTGGTTCTAGAATCAGTCAACACCTATTTCATAAAATAGAATGAGAGCTCCAATGAGCTGAACACAGGCGTTTGCAGGCAGAAAAGGGCTAAAGAGAGCAGAAACAAAAACTGTCCTCGTAGGAGCAGAGAGGACCTAGACCAGCTAAAAATGGCTTAAGATTTGACTCTTATCCCGCTCCTGACATCTCTGAAGTTCAGATAAACGGCTTAGTTTAGTTGCATGGGACTTCAGCGTAAAGCACTCTGTTTTCGTTTGGTCTGCTGGGCTTAGCACAGCTCAAACCAGTGACTCCCTACACATTTCCTTTAGTGGAAGAACCTAGAAATTGGTGTCCATTCTCACTCGTTCTCACATGTGTGAGACAGAGTGAAGCCAGAGGGCAAGAAAAGACAATCCTACCTGGTGTGTCTGAGGGCGGCTCGTTCCATAAACTGGCCCATACGTTTGACTATTCATGGACAGTGGAAATCAGTCTGTTGAATTTGCAAAGTTGGGGATGCTTTGATTCATCAGCAGGATTTTGAGGGTGATGATGAAGCTTTTAAGAACAGGGGATGTCAAGTTCTTCCTGGAACTTCAAAGCAAAAGAGATTAAAATGACATATTGCACATCTTTTGTTGTTGGTGGTGTTTTGCGGTGTTGCCTACTGCGAACCAATCCTGCCCCCTCATTCTCCTGAGGCCTAAGATCACCACGCCCAGCTAGCTTGGACATCTTAGTCATTCTAAGGTGACCAGGTTCTGAGTGATGTAAGAATTGTGAGATTTATGGTACTGAGAAATGAACAAGTGAAAGAGCTTGGGATGCTAAATTTGAAAAAGACCTAAGAGGTCCATTCTGACAGCTGAACCCTGACAGTCATCCTGGTGTGTGCCTCAAGATGCCTGGCTGTCTTCTAGGAGGGACTTTACCCTCAGGCCCCCAATGCTAGGTCATTTCTCTGGGGAGCTGCCTCTGCTGTGCAATTTCCAGTGGTAACAAGTGAGTAATTTCTCAGACTTGAAACTAGAGCTCAAAGGTGGGCCAAGAAGAAGGTGAAGAAAGCACCTGTGTGTCTCGGGACATTGTTCTGCTAGGTGAGCACGCTAAGGAAGGTGGCATCCAGAAACTGGCACATGGCACTGAGTGGGTTACGATTATGGCTTCCAGTGCCTGGTGAGGTTAGCCAGAGAGGAGAGGATAAAGCTTAGCAAATCTAAAAAGGCCAAATAAAATCTGATTTAATCTTTGGAAGTTTTTCTCAAGGCCCTGAGTTCCCATGACAGCCTCTGTGTTGAAGATTTGGTCCTTTGTCCGTGGCATTCCTGGAAGCCTTCAGTGAGTGGGGCCTAGAGGAAAGGAAGAAAGGCCAAGGAGTGTCCTGCAGGGATTCCCTCTGCCTCTCTCTGCTTCCCATCTGCCATGAAGTGGATAATTTCCTCTGCCACACACTCACAGCATGAGATACTGCTGTCCCAGGAGCCCTAAGAAACATGACCAAGCAACCATGGACTGACACCTCTGAAACCGTGAGTCGAAACAAACCTTTTTCATATATATGCATATTAATTTTATAAAACATTAGGCTCAATCATAGCATTTTCACATACCAGTATAACATTTGTGATCATGTCTGTTCCCCCAGTACCCTTCCTTGTGCCCTCTAGACCCCCTTCTAACCTCATCTCAGCTCTGCTTTGTTTTTAGACTTCACATATTAGGGAACTGTGTGAAACTTGTCTTTCCCTGACTTTGTTTAACATGATGATTTCTAGTTGCATCCGTTTTTCTCTGTTTGTGTTGAGTTTTCTTAAGTATTCATCACCACAGTGGAAAGCTGCTGATGTGACCATCTTGGAACTCCAAAGGGATGCGAGGCTTTCTGGGCTAGTGCTTTCTTGGCCTCTGGGGGCTGATGGTCAACAATAACCCATCAGCAGCCCTGGAGTGTCAGGCAGAATCCTTTGCTTCTCATCACCAGCCCTTCAGCTACTTTCAGAATGTCACCCTCGAGGCCAACAGCAAACAGCTTTAAAATATAAATCAAATATCACCAAAACTCTTCGGAGATATCTCTGTGAAGTAATATCTTATATCGCATTCATCAAAGAGGTTCGCCTCCCACTTATTTTTCATAGCCTCCAGAGCAAGCTTCAAGAGTTGGCATGGAAAATAGACTTCTTGCACTGCCTTTAGAAGAATCATTTCAAAATCTGCAGGGGAGATTGACAGCAGCGATGTAAAAGGCACCGTCCATCCTCACTGGTATTCTGCCCACCTGTACCAGGGTGACGCCCACCGTTATTGCAAGACCTTTGAGCTGATTTTCTCCCTTTGTCATTAGTGATGCCTTTAAGCTCACCCACTAAACACTCTGATCATGGGCACATTTTACAAGGCAGTCAGCTAAGGGTAGGAGAGTAATCAGTCCTTTGAGGAGAACAAAACCACATACATGAAGAAGCAATAATTATAAGTAATTTTAATTGAATGCTTAGCATGTGCAGACCCTGTTCTAATGCTGTAGCCACATGCACATCTGCATTAATTATCGCTGATGTTTACTGATTAATTATCGCTGAGGTAAGAACTCAGGTCCCTCCTTGCCAAGAACAAGGCACCCAAGGCTCAGAGACGTTAGGAGCCTACTCCATAGCCGACCAGTGATGCTGCAAAGCAGGCTGTAAGGTTGTGCTAATTAACACTGTGTCCCCATAATAGGACTCTCTACGTGCCACTCTGAACCTTCCCCAAATTCCTATTCCTCCTGCCAGGCATTAACCTGCTGAACACAGCCTCACAGAGCCGAGTGGGTCTGATTCTCTCAGGGACAGCTGTGGGAAGGAATTCCTGGTCCCCTTCTGAATGAGTACACTGTTGCTTGACCATTGCCTTCAAGTGACGGCCACAGCTGTGTTTTAAGAGAGTATAATGGTACATGACTCCTTTTTAAGACAAATGACAAGTCCAGAGGTGTCGGTGCGGGCTGCTGAGGTTCCTTGTCCCCTCCCATGCCCTCTCCCTTTGTTGTTGGTTCCAGCCGCGGGAGCTTCACACTGAGCGCTAAGGATCTCCTTGCCCGGTCCACGTGAAGATTCCTTCTTTCCTCTGTCCACGTCGCTGGGTTTGAGCCAGGGGAGGAGGCACTGGCACTGTTTGAAATCAAGTGGGATAAAGGTAGGGTGGAGAATCCGCCTGTTAAAATCAGATTTCTCCAATAAGGTGGAGAAGCAGGCTCACCTCCGTACTGTGGGCAGGGAGCTCGGCGTTGGGGAGAAGGGTCGATGGCCAGAATACCATGAGATGGTGTTTTACTCTTGTTCCAAAACCTTCTATTAAAATTAAAAGGAAAAATACTAGCTATAATGAATGATTGTACTGTGAGTAAAAACATAAAAATTTACTACTATAACCGCTTTAAGGGTGTAACACAGTAGTGTTAACTGCATGCGTTGTTTGATTGTTGAGAAGGCTCTCACTATGAAGTTCAGGCTGGCTGCTGAACTCACTATGTAGCCCCAGGCTTGCCACAAACTTGCAGGGACCCTCCTGCCTCAGCCTCCTGAGTGCTGGGATTATAGCCATTATCTATGCATCTTGTACAATAGATGTCCAGAACTTGATCATCTTACAAAACTTAAGCTCTATGTCCACTGAACAGCAATTCCTAGTTCCCTTTCCTCCAGTCCCTGGGAGGCACTATTTTCTTTTTGCTTAATAAGAACCTGACTGTTTTGGATACTTTATATAAGTGAAGTCATGCAGTATTTGGCTTTTTGTGACCATCTTATTTCAAGTAGCACAATATTCTCAGGGTTTGTCCATGTTATAACATGATTGCCAAAACTTTAAATCAAATTATAGGACTATAATGGATATTTTAATTTAAAAAAATATTTTATTTTATTACTAATCACTATTAACCTTATTTTTATAAAAATTATTTTTAAATTTTTTGTAGGAGCCAGGTGTGGTGGTGCATGTCTGTAATCCCAGCACTGGGGAGGCTGAGGCAGGACCAGCCTGGGCTACTATTTTGAAGATAATGGTATGTAACATAATGATTGTTAAGTTCCTATCATCTTGTTTTGAAAACCTGAATAGCTATTGTTGTTTTGATTTGCTTGCTTCTTAGTTTTTTCCATTTTTTCTTTAAAATTAAAGACAAAAATTGGGACAGAGAGATACCTGAATGGTGCAGCATATGCTTAGCATGTGTGTGGCCCGGGTTCGATCCCAAGCACAGCTCCCAAGACCACATACACATACGGTTCTTCCTAGCCATGGAAGTGAGCCCCTTAGATGGCTCTTCAAAGAGAAAAGGGACCATAAAGTGTGCTGTTACTGCAGCCTCCAGCCACAGAGACTTTAGGATCTGCTTCGTGTCCAAGCTGGGGCTGTGCCCTTCCCAGGAAGAGGCTTAAGAACAGAGCCAGGGACCTCAGCCACTTCCCCCCTGTGCAAGGCAGCTCTACTCCCAGTGAACCTAGGAGCCCCCTGGGTTGGCTGAGAGTCCCTCAGGGCTATGTTGACCTCAAAAAGAAAATTGTGCCTCCCAGGGACTAGAGGTAAGGGAAATAGGAATTGCTCTTCAGTGGACATAGAGCTTAAGTGTTGTAAGATGACAAAGCTCTAGACATCTATTGTCTACATTCACACTCACCTCCGTTCACAAGGGTGAGACCTGCGCTGTGATGGGAAGGCTTCTCCTGGACCCTTCTGATCTCTGTACCTTGTATTTCTCACAAGCATTTCCCAAATAGATCTTACAATTCCTGCACTGAAAACCTTGTTACAGAAGCCTAAGTAAAAGGTTCAGGGTAAGTGAGGCATATAGAATTCCAATTAGCCCTGATCAAAAAAAAAAAAAAAAAAAAAAAAAATCCACACTGAAGCATATAGTTGTCAAGATTCTAGAAATTCAAAACAGAATATTAAAAGATATTAGGCCAGGGATACAATCCAGTGGCACAGTGCCTGCCTGGCAAGTGTGAGGTTATGAATTCAATTCCTGGTACCAAAAAAAAAAAAAAAAAAAAAAAAAAAAAAACTGTTAGAGAAAAGAAACGAGTCACCTATAAAGGATAGACCATTAGAATCACAAAAGACTTCTCAACACAAACCCTCAACACAAAGTCAAGGAGAGGTTGGAGTTGAAATCTTTTAGGCCCCAAAAGAAAATAACTTCCAACCCAGATTGATGAATCCCACAAAACTATCTTTCAAAACTGATGGAGAAATAAGATACTTCCATGACAAAGAACACTTGAGGAAATTCATGAACATCAACCCAGCACTCTAAAATGTTCTGAAGGACATTCTAGAAAGAGGTAACAAGGACTACGTGAATCCCCACAGAATGAACCCACCAGGAAAAGCAAGTAATTAAGGGGAAAAAAGGGGTCAACAACAGGAAATAACATAACAAGGAGAAGTCAATACATATCAGTTACAATTGTCAAAGTTCCTAGTCTCAATTCACCAATCAGAAGAAGCAGTCTTGCAGAATGGATCAAGATGCAAGATCTGACAATATGCTGCATGTAAGAAACACACTTAACTTGAAAAGAAGTTCATAGACTGAAAGTCAAGGATGGAAAACATTACTCTATGCAACAAGAACCCAGAAAAAGACAGGGTAGCTATTGTATTTGCATAAAAAGTGAATTCAAGACAAGCTGATTAAGAGAGACAAAGAATGTCACTACATTCTTGTAAAGAGACCTATATTAGCAAAAGTGCTTCTAGGCAACAAAGGCAAAAGGCAAAGTAGGGGGTATTACAATCCATAGATTGAAATTACACTACAAAGCTACTGTGATAAAATCAGCATGGTACTGGCAAAAGAAAACCAGACCCAGGGAACCACAGAACAGATTAGGAGATGCAGAATCTGCTCCAAATATATTCAGCCACTTTTCATTTGATGGTCAAACAACTTCACTGGAAGAAAGGTAGCCTCTTTATTTTATTTATTTATTTTTTTACCATAATATGTCTGGTTATCTTCCAAATAGCTGCTCCTGCCATCAGATTTAACATAATCAAACAAAACAAAAGAGAATAAAACCAAACCCAACAAAACAATGAAAATGACATGGTTTCTTGGCTGGGACTGCTTGCTGGTGAGGCCTGGATCTCTCTCCCCACACACAGTACGGGAATGGCACAGACTCATGGAGAGAGGCTTGGGTGTGGCTCAGAAGGTAGCCTTTTGAATAAATCATGCTGGAAAAACTGGCTTTCCACATATTGAAGATTACAATTAGGTCCATGTCTTTCACCATGCACTAAACTAAAATTGAATGGATCAAAGAGCTAAATATTAAAACACCAGCTTTGCTGGAAGACAGAATAGGTAAAACTCTGAAAGACATTGATATAGGCAGACTTTATGAACAAAACCCCAACCACACAGGAACTATCACAAAGAATCAGCAATTGGGATACCATCTTATTAAAAAGCTTTTGCACAGCAAAAAAGCAAACAAACAAAAATACACCAACAGAATGAAGAAACAACTCTCAATGTGGGACAAAATTTTTTGTCAGCTACACCTTAAAGGACTAATATCTAAAATATATAAAGAACTAAAAAAATCAGACACCCCAAGTTTAAAGAACCAGTCCAAAGTAAGGGCATCTGAAATCAATAGACATTTCTCAAATGAATACATATAAATGGCAAATAAATACATGAAAAAAAGTTTTGACATCATTCGTCATTCAAAAGATGCAAATTTAAAAAACACTGAGATTCTTTCTTTAAATAAAATTAATTTAAAAAGCAACACTGAGATTCCATCTCACTTCAGAAAGAATGGCTATTATCAAGAAATCAGTCAATAACAACTCCACAGTTGGTGAGAGTGTAGACTGGTACAACCATTGTGGAAATCAGTGTGGAGATTCCTCCAACAACAACTAAAAGTTTCATTTAACCCAGTTATTCTGCTTCTAGGTAACTCCCTGAAAGAATTAAAAGCATGATACCACACCAAGATGTGTACACCTACGTTTATAGCAGCACAGTGTATAATAGCTAGGTTATAAAATCTTGGAAACAGCCCAAATGCCCACCACTAATGGATAAAAAAGAGGTGGTTCTTTTATACAGTGGAGCACTGTCCTGCTCTAAAGAAGAATAAGCTTGAGAAATTTTCAGCTAAATGGATGCACCATGGGACCATACACTTAAGTGAAATAAATTTGGCACACATGTTCAAATATCACATGGTTTCTCTGGTGTGAGAAACCAAAAATGTAAATAAAAACCAAAATGTATAGTAGATACTGGGAAATGGGAAGAAAATGGCCAAATGAGAAGAACAAAGAAAGGAGGAGGGGGAAAGAAAAAAAAAGAACAAGAAAAAATAGAAGGAAAAAATGGAAAGAAAGTTTCAGTAAATAGGACAATGGGAAGAAAGAAGCAGCAGAATATACCACGTGCAGGTACAAACTCCTGATGAGTGTTATCACTGTGTTTATATAAAGTGCACTAATACAAGAAAAAAGAAAAAGATTATTTTTAGCATGTCTCTAATCCCAGCACTCTGGGAGGCTGAGGCAGAAAGATCACAAGTTTAAGCCCAGCCTGAGAAACTCCATGACTTAATAAGACTTTGTCACAAAATTTTGAAAAAAAAAAGTACCACAGAAAGTTTTAAAATCTTAGAACCACAAATGAAAACCGTTTGATGCAATATAATACAATGTCTAGGAAACACAGAGAGAAAAAAGGCCAAAACCCACACAATGCCTCAGTGACTGTGACCAATATTGAGCACCCAACCTATGTGTACTTGGAGTTGCCCTCAAAAGGACAAGGAGGCTGGGTATTTAGCTCAGGGGCATAAGCGCCTGCCTGGCAAGCGCTAGATCGTGAGTTCAATCCCTGGTACCAAAATAAAAAAAGGACAAGGAAATTTATTTGAAGATCTTACGATAAAAATTTTCCAAATTTGATGAGCACTTCAGGCCCACAGAACCAAGAATCTCAGCTCCGAACAATACACATAAGGAAAACCACACTGAGACAAATCAGGAAATACCATGCTCAAGGAGGGACAGAATGACAGGGACTTCTCACCAGAAAACTCCGGCCAGGAGAGGCTGAGGCAGTGCCCTTAGGGTACCAAGAGGAAAGACTGTAGGCTGGTGACTTCATCCAAAGGAGGCTACACAGGAGCAGGAGCTGGAGGAACCCATCGCTGGTACACTCACACGCTGAGTGACATTAAATGACGTCATTTAGGCAGAAAGAAAACGACCCTGGTTGGTGTGATCATGGCCCAGCCCCTGTTAACTAACCCAGACTCCTGGACAGTAAAGTCGTGCACACTTGTATACACACATACTCATGCGTGCATACACTTCATACATCATAGAAAACGTATATGACTTTGAGCTCAGCCTAGTCAATATGCAGTGAGTCAAGTTCTCACCAAGACAAAAATCAGAAGTGGGAATTGGTTTACTTATTAATTCACTGAAAGAGAATTTGCGAAGGAAATGTATTGCTACAAAATAGTAGGGGGACTTTGTGGGCCTGCAGGTAGGTCATGAAACCTAAATAGTGCTAAATACTTTGAGGATTATAGCAGAGTCTTACACTCGCAGACTCACTGTATTAGCACATAGTGCTACGTAGTGCTGTGATTTATTAAAATTATGACCCTCTGCCAAACAATTACTTCAAAAATATAAAACTCCAGGCCATAGTCACAAGAAGTGCTGCAATAACCCATCATGGCCTCTGGATGGCTGATACCCCTGCCCTGAGTGCTCCCTTTCTTTGAGTGTTGTTGGGCTTACCAGCTCATGACTACTAATCAGAATATGGCAGAAGTAATAATGTGGCATTTGACATCGACATTTGACATTGTAAAACAGAGTGGCTTCTGCTTTCCTGTCTTCCTCGTTCATGCTCTCTCACTCTCTCTCATTAGCCCTTGGAACTGCCATGCTCTGAGTCAGCTCCGTGGAAAACCCTACAAGCACCACATGAATGAGCTCCTCAGCTGACCTTCGTGCCCCACCCATCGAGCCACTGGATGAGAGGACGAGCTGTTGAGCTTGATTGTAACTCTAAGAGACAGCTTGAGCCTGAGGCACCCAAATAATCTACATTCAGGGTTCTGATCCATGGAATGATTTCAGCTTCTAAGCATTAGGAGACTTTTGTTACACAGCAATAGCCAACTGTTACAGCTACCATCCACCAGTTTAAATATCTCATTCATGAAGAAATTCTGAAGACCCTGTCTGCATAATGTAAAGGAAAACCATTGTGCACCAGGGTATTTTTGAGGATCAGCCAACAAATGGCAACCAATCACATCCCAATTCAAAACTTGAGCCATTCAACACCGTCACCGATGACTCTCATGTAATACAGGAGGCGGAGGTTACTAGGAACCTAAGGAACAGTCCCATTTTTCCAACTCCAGCTACCACCATGAAAACTTAGAGAACTGTTAGCTTCTATTAGAAGAGGTCCAGAGCAATATCTTTGATTGCTTCTGCAGAGTTCGAGTTAAACTACTTCCTACCCACACAAATGGGTGGAATGACAGATGACTCACTGCTTCTCCCACCGAGCAGAGCTGTGCACAACCCTTCTTGACCATTTGGCTAAGGCAGCACCTTGGGGCCAAAAGCGTCAGCTTCCCTGGGACACAATAATTACAGCAGATGAACCCACGTGACTCCTGATGGCTGAATAACCACATCTGTGTTGCAGCCACAAGACAAAGAGGACAGTGGTTAAAATAACAGGGGCAGAGCTGCCTAAAGTTGATAATAGTATGTCTCACTGACAGTTGCACTCGCTTCTCACCATTTGCTTCTCGTATGCTAGCTGTTATTTTTGTTACCAGCCTGGTTTACCATGCTGTCTTCTTTGCCATGTGTCTAAGATGGGGTTTTGATAACTTTAGAATTCAAGGACAATTTGCCAGAAACAGAGTAGCTGTTGACCCCTGAGCCATACAATGCTGCACAGCAAGTAAATCTTTCCATCCTGATGAGAAAAACCTTAGTGCCCTCTTCCCTGAGCCTACCTTCTATTCCACACTGCTTGAGACTTTTTTTTTCTGGTTGCTTTATTCTGGCTTAAGAGCCAAATTCTCTGGGCCAACAGCTGCCTTTCCCCACCAGCCCCATAAATGAAATTGGCCCTATCTGTTATCGGAGGAGGAGGAGACCTAGGTGAGTGGTAGTGACAGCCTACTGGGGAATTTTCAGCTCCCACCGAAGTTTATGGCCCCCTTCACTGTGGCAGCACAAGCCTCCCAGAAAAAGCATCAGCAGGTGGTTTATTTCTGTCTGGAAAATGATAGGTAGCCAGGGGTGTGATGTGCGCATTCTCATCTGCTGAAAGCCGGGTGCCAATGAATCAACACTCTCTCTGTAGTTTTCACAGAAAGGTGGAAGCTGCCGTGAGTGGCCAGCCTTGGTTGTCACACTGCACTTTACTGAAATCCACAACTCAACCTGCCACAGCTTCGTTTCCTGCTCAGCTATTTGCTCCCAGTTCTCCTAGCTCTGATGGCGTAGGGTTTGTGGAACAAGCTATCATGGTTTTAAGAATCCCCCAACTGTGTTAAACTGGTGTCTGTTCCTTGATGGCAACCAGGTATTTTTCATGAGTGTTTTGGGTTAGGAGACAGTGTCCTAAAATGGGATGTTTTGGCATAGATCACAAAGGATGTCCCAATTTCCATTCTATTATGTTTCTTCTATATTAGAACTCTTGATTTTAAGCTGGGCATGCAGCCATCTGAAACAAAACTATTTCTCAGTGGCTTACCAGGCGACGTAGCCAAGTATCTAAGTTGTGATCAATGAAATAGGAGCAGAAGTGCTATGTGCAACGTCTGGGAAGTGTCCTGCTGGCTGGAATACAGATGAGATGACGGGAGCACAAGCAGCCAACCTAATCCATGAGGTAGGATTTGTATGCAGAGGACTGTAGAGCAACAGGACAGAGGAGCATGACCCTGGCACCTTGGCATGATAGTCAGACCATCCCTGAACTACCTCCAAACTTCATGTACTAATTTAGATTTCTTGTCACAGAAGAATTTAATTTTAATAAAACGATGTGGTGTTTAGGCCACGTGTGTGCACATGTGAGTGTCGGGTCCAGTCAGCCAGCCTCATTTTAGCTTCATTCTGACTTCTGGCAGAGAACTGCGCCTCCCCCTGTCCCGCAATGTCACTGTGGTGTGACCCTGGGGAGGGCACCCGCCCTCTCCTTGGTGGATTCAAGGAGGCATGGGGAGGTTCGTCCCCCCAGGTCCTCCTCTGTCTGCTTCACTAGAGAAGGACTTAAAGCTTAGCCTCAAAGCCTCTCTGGCTCTCCTCCCTGCTCCCTGACACGGTTTCAGCTGCTTCTCTGCACAGATGAGTGAAACACAAGCAGTGAGCAACATGCTCGGGCGACGACAGTGCTAGGCGGGGGCAGGCACGGTGGTCATGAGGGGTTGCTTGGTGTTGTGGGCCACGCAGGGGTGCAGCCAGGACCTGCAGAGGGTCGAGGGAGAGAAGGAGGAGGAGGACAGGGAGGAGGACAGGGAGAAGGGGAAAGAACAGGAGGAGAAAAGAGGGGAAGGGAGAAGAGGAGGAGGTGGAAGAGGAGGCCAATACCCAGACAGAAGCTCAGAGGAGCCTCGGCCCGGAGGAGGAGGCCAGAAAGGCACAACCCCGCACCCGTTTTCTGATCCCTGCCTTCAGCCACCCAAAGCAGAAGCCAGAGCACCCCTCGTGATGCTGTGGGCCACTCAGGCTGCACAAGCCTGAGGGTGGGGGGGATCCTGGAGAGGCCAAGGGCACCTGCGGGCCACCCCGCATCTGCGGCCTGAGGTGCCTTAGACGGGTCCTGGGTCCCAACACCTCGAGTTCAGCAGGCCCTGAGTCACCGGGAGGCCCACCCTTCCCCAGTTCAGCTAGCTAAGTCCATTCCCAAATGGTACCCTCACCAACGTGTTTACACAAATCAGAAATAAATGGGACGTGATTTCTGATCACTGTCTTTCCCTTTCCACCCGAGGTCCATCTCCAGCGGGTTTAGCTAATTCTATAAAATCTAAATCAACAACACAACACAAAACAAAACAGCGCCTGTCTCAGCCAGGCCCGGGGATGCGTGTCCAGAATCCCAGCACTCTGGGAGGCTGAGACAGGAGGATCGCAAATTTCAGCTGAGATCTGGGGACGTAGCTCAGTGAGGTTTTGAGTCAATCCCCAGTACTGGAAAAGAGATTAGGGGTCCTCTCCAATGGTGCTTTGATTTTCCAGGAGCGAGGGCCAGCAAGGCTGGCTGGGCAGCATGCGGAGTGGTCCCCACCACCGGACAGCTTCCCTTCAGTCCCAAGAGCACCGAGCCTCGCGGAAAAGCCACTTTGTGCGTAGCTTAATGAGCATTGCCGCTGCTGCTTGAACAGAGCCTCAGCGAATAAAATGAATGTTTAAAGTAGAAATCTACATACAATGTACTTTGCTGCTTAGCATGCCATTGTTTTTAGAATCTATGGGGCATTTGAAACTCTTCTCCATTTTTAAAACATCTTGTCCAAAAAGGAAAGAAGAAAGAGAGAAAGAAAATACAGCCAGCAGATAGAGGTGCTGGAAACTGTGAAGACAGTGGACAAATGCTAAGTTGGGGAAGCAGTTCTTAGGTGATGGAGAAAGCGCTTCTTCACGCTCAATAGTTCTAACTTTCCTCTAAAATGGTAGGTTTCCTGGGGATACAGCTCCTGGTGTAAGTGCTTGTCTGACAAGCACAAGGTCCTGGGTTCGATTCCTGTTACTTTATTTTATTATTAAAGTGAGAGATTTGAAGGAATGTTCACAGATGGCAGTGCAGAAGCGGATGGCACCATGGGAGGGAGGGAATGGAGGAGGGGCAGTAGGTGGCATTGGACCCTACTGCTGTAACCATGCGGTCACCACCTGGGGGAGCTGGGCACTGCCAAAAGGGCAGGGGGCACAGGAGGCACCAGGTTGCTGGGCTCCGCAGTGTCTAGGGAGCAGGGGGAGCAGAGACAGTCACTTGGGCTTCACCAGTCCCTGAGGGCTTCACATGGTCAGCAGGCGTCCTCCAAGCCCCTGATTCCATGAGCTGAGGACAGGGCCCGGCGACATAAGCCAGGTACAGTGGAGCAGCACGTGAAGCCAGGCCTCCCCCGGTCACCCTGGTGCCTGTGCCTCCCCTTCCCACACAGGCCGCTCTCTGCAGCTGACACTGCCTGAGCTCCAGATAGCACTCGAGGTAGCGGGGATTCGAAGTAGCGCGGTACGGGCACTGCCCCAAGGGGCTGGCAGCAGGAAAGGAAAGCAGGCAGGTGTGTAAGGGCATTGGGGTGCACGGTGGGGGGAGCAAACACCCCAGGAAGCGGAGTCCAGGAGACAGGGGCAGCTCTGCTGGCTGGGACTGAACAAAGGAAGGACCAGGCACTGAAGACTAGCCGGACACCCAGGACCCCGGCCAAACGGGGGGCTCATTTTGATTTTGTCAGCATGTTTGAGATAAGAGCATCCACTTCAGCAGGATTTCCAGGATGTCTGTGGTGAGTCGGCTGCTATTCTAAACGAGAGATAAAAGCAGCCAACAAAACCGGCAGAAACCCCTGCTCCTGCAGAATTTATACGCCAGACAGGGGACAGGTAACAGATGATCAAATAAATAACAGTGCGTGATGTTGCTAAGTGCTGTGGAGTAAAATAAGGCAGGGAGGCGGGTGGAGGCCTTGTGGGCTGTGTTTAAAAGGGAGCCAGGGGAGCCACACCAAAAGCAGGTGATCTGAGCAGAGCCCAAGGGAGGTAAAGCAGGCTGCGAGGATGTACAGTGACATCCGGGAAGAGGGAGCAGTATGTGCAAATGCCCTGAGGCAGACACATGGTGGCATATTTGGGGAACAGCAAAGAACGGTATGGATTGGGCAAGGGCAGTGCAAGAAAATATGACAGAGAGTGAAGTAAGTCAGGTAAAAAAGTTACATAGGTGGGTGGGTGAGTTGAGCAGGTTAAGTCAGAGTCAGAGAGGGCTGGAGCCCCAGTAAGGAGGAGAAGCCTTTGAAAGGTCAGGAAAACGCCAGTGGGCTACTCAGAGCCGGAGCTTGAGTGAGGGGTTGAACTGGGACCAATCGTGGGCAGGTGGTGTGGCGAGCCGGGCAAGGGACATGGCCAGCATGAGTGCTGCAGAGGAGAACAAACGGGGCCTGCGGGGGCGCGCAGATGAAACCTGGGCTGTGGACGAAGAAGGGTGGGAAGGGAGGGGCGAGGGGGGAAAGGAACCCCAGGAAAGAAGGGAGGCCAAGGGCGTGCAGGACCCTGGGATGGAGCGAAGGAGCGAGCGACCAGCTCTGTCACAGGCTGCTAATGGGCCAACGAGATGAGGACAGACGTGGCCACTGGACGGGGCCTCAGACAAGTGCTTATCAACTTCAGCAAGATGGTCTGGAGGGAGCAAAGCCTCCTCCCCAACAGTTCGGGAAGGGAAGACAGGAGGACAGGAGGACAGCACCGGGGGACACACACAGTTACTTTGAGGATTTTGTAGCTGTACGGGATCCTGAAATCTAAGTCTTCATTCAATTTTTTTTTTTTTTTGGTCTTTTTCCTTTTTATCGGTACTGAGGATCAAACCCACACCTGCCTGCTTGCAAGGCAGGCGCTTATGCCACTGAGCTAAATCCCTATTCTGTTAAGATGAGGCTATTTTAGCCTCCTTATCCAAGAGAACGGAAAACGTTGGCAAGATAGGAAAACCGTAGCAAAGTCTTCTAAGTAGATCACTGTCTTAGGAAGGAAAAGAGAGGAATGGAAGAAAAGCACATAAAAATATTTGGTCTTTGACACATTCAAACGATCAGAAAATCCCTAGTTAGCTCTTCATTGTTCAGTTGAGGTTTCCCGCCCTGCGCTCCAGCACCCCTGTATGTTTGTAATGGTTCTGTGTATGATTCATAAAGGAGCAATCCCAAACCACCGTGCATGTTGCAATTTTAAAAATGTTTATTAGTGGGACACATTGCCATTAATTCCACTCAGAATACTCAGCTTCAAACACACATATCCTGCCATTCATGCCACCTTCTGAAGCAGTTCTGAAAGTCCTCTTTAGTGTCAGTATGAGGTTGATCAAAAATATAGTGAATGCAGCTGCTGTGGAAAGGCGGGCTCATACAAACACAGTGGTGTGTCCACACGTACCTTAATGAACTGGCACCATGTCCCTTCTGGCCCCCCCAACGTGAGGCAGGGGAAAGCGTTCTTCCTAAATAGTCCCGGATCCCACCGTATCTAGATTAGGACAGTCAAATGGGCTTGGGAAATGAAGCTTTGGAAGTCTGTGTTCTTTTGTGTGACTTTTTGTTTTGCCCTGGAGATTGAACCCAGCGCTTTCACAACCTGTTTTTAATTTTTAATTTTAAGACAGAGTCTCACTAAGTCACCAAGTTGCGAGGTAGCTTCCCAGTCAGGGCCTGGTGGGGCACGCAGGCCGGAAACGGCTCAGTGCAGCCCTGAAACCCTCTGCCCTCAGACACCATGGCATGCAGGAAATACTCATCCTTACAGCAAGGAATTTTGAGAATGTCTAAGGGAGTTTCACAGCCCAGCCCGGGCATGAAGTTTTATTTTTAACTGCTTTGTTGGGGTCTATTTTATGTAAAGTCACAGTCACCCACTTAGATATACAGCTCCATGACTTCTGACAAATTTACAGAGTTGTATAATTGCTGAGAAAACCCAGTTTCAGTGATTTTGTTGCTCTAGAAATCTCCCCCAAGGTTCCTGATGGCTCAGGCCCAGTCCTACCTTCCGCCCTAGGCAATCACCCATCTTCTTTTCTCCTGTAAAATCGCCTTTCCTGCACATTTCCTAGGAATGGATTCCCCTCGCCTGTTTCTGAGGAGCAGCCTCAGTGGTGTGACGGGCATCGGGACTTTATGCCACCGTTGTTGAGGGTGTTTCGGTGCACAAACATTTTCTTATCCATTCACTTCTTGACAGATGTGTGAGTTGCTTCTACTTTTTGGTTACCATGAAAAATGTTGCTGTAAACATTCCCATGCGTGTCTCTGCATGACGAGGTTTTCATTTTTGGTGAATAGAGATTTTTAAATGTACCATTAATCCAGTGGCTTTAGCACAGTCACGGAACTGTGCCACCATCACTACCATCTAAATCCAGAACATTTTCAGCATTCCAAACAGAAATCCCACACCCATTAGTAACCACTCCCTATTTTGCCTCCCTTTCATCCCCTGGCAACCACGGATCTATTTTCTGTTTCTATGGATTTATCTATTTTGGACATTTCAAATAAGAGAAACCCTGCTATATGTGTCCTTTTGTTATAGGCAGCTGACTTAGATATAATATTATAGGCAGTCAGACGGGCCTGGGCCCTTGAAGGAGCCCATACAGAGGGCCAGATACTTTGCACCTATGGGGGGAAACAAACACCTCCTGCTGCAGGCCAGATCTCAAAACAAAAGATAAAACAATTGCAGCCACAACCTAAGGATAAATATCAGGGACTGATACTCCAGATGAGTACTGGTCACCTTGAGGAAGCCAACAGGAGGCACTAACCCCTACAGGCAAAGGCCCTGTTTGGTATTTATGCTCACTCGCTACATGGCTCACTTCCCTGTTTGCTCCTGATTTAGTTAATCTTACCGAGCAACCACACCCATAATCTTATTTGGTTGAGCATGGTTCTATCCCACCTCATGCCCACTTTGAGATTTACCATTTTCCCCCATCTTGGACCCACTTTACCTAATAGTTTTGCTCTATAAAAATCTCTAGAAAGGGTGGGGTCCATGGCAACCCACTTGTGATCCCTTCTGTCTCTCTCTTGGACAGCTCTGTTTCCCTCAATAAATATATTCTGCTCTTAACCTCCTATTTGGTCTTTGTATGTATGTTGCATTTGAACTAGTTATTAAATTTACTGGTACTCCTTGCCTGACTATTTAGACAATAATACTAGAGAGGGTAATATTAGAACAACCCTAGTAGACTTAAACTACTGTAAAATGAGTCTTCTTAAATAAAATGTAGCTCAGACTTACAAAAATATACATGCCTATATGAAATGTGGGACTCCTTCCAACAATTAAATGACACTCGGTCAGTGAGCCATCCTTCAGACTTAGAGAACAGGCAGAGTAGATCAGGAGGTAGGGTCCACCAAGATGCTCTCTATAGGAAATATAATCAAGCTGAAAAAGGCTATGAAAATCAAATATGAGAGAACAATGCTCCATGTGACAGCGAACCAGTGAGTAATAGTGGCAACTCAACCAGTATTTGTGGATAGGTTGGAAGACAGGCTTTAATAGGTAAAGGAATACAACTAGAGTCAAATTCAGGAGGGAGAAGGTTCAGAACCACTTAGGTAAATAGCAGGTTGCGCACCCCCAGTTTAAAACTGAGGGTGTTGGTGAGACCCAAAAATGCACAGTGCACCCTGGGGGAGTGAAAGGGGAGGAATAGTCTTTAAAAAGATGGCAGAAGATATTGTTAATAGTGTATCAGGATTTAAAACCCATATTATTCGCACCACTCTGCTTAGATAGATTTTATTCTGTCCCAGTTTGTCTACTCACACTAGATCTGAGGGCACAGACAGCTATCCCAAAAATAACAGGATATAGTATGGTAATCATCTTTAATTTCCTATTAACTTAATCTGGAGCCCTGTATAATTAATACTGTTTTATCATGATTGATATTAGTTAAATCTGGTTTGATTGCTGTTTGGTATCGACAGATTTTATTCAAAACTGTTATGATTGATAGTATCAAGTCTGAGAGTATAGGCAACTACACTGAAGATGACAAGATTCACTGCAATACCCAATCTGGTTTGATTACTACATGTTTTTGAAGTTTTACACTATCTACAAAGTTGTTCTTTTTTTTTTTTTTTTTGTCTTTTTCGTTTTTATCGGTACCAGGGATTGAACTCACGCCTGCCTGCTTGCAAGGCAGGCGCTTATGCCGCTGAGCTAAATCCCCAGCCCCAAAGTTGTGTTTCTATAAATACTGTTATGTACTGCTATATTCAGTTATACTATGTCTGATGATATAGACAATTCTATTGAAAATAAAAAGAGACAACACAGTAACCATGGTAGAACTCCTTGTACAGTGCTTTTATGTCTTTTTCATTTCATGTGTTTATAGGAATATATTTTGTTTTGTCTTGCTTTGTTTCTCCCTCTAATATAGAAAAGATAGAAATACATGTTAAGACTCACGCATGTGTAGAACCTATAAACAGTTTACAAGAACTGATCTTATAACACATGATGAAATGAACAAATACTTTGAAGAAAAAGAGATACTACGGTACCCAGTGCTAATCCCATAGTATCATGATGTGAAATCCAGCAATACTATTATTCTTTGTGCAGAGTGATTTTAGTCTGCTTGGGTTTGTTTAATCTCAACATAAATGAAAATATGAATAACTGCATGTATGTTTAGTGTATAGGATTGATAACCATATTACTACATTTTTGTTTGATAGTTGAACAGAACTGTTTGCCGTCTCACTGTTTGAATCCCTACTTTGTATATTTCACTTTTGTATCTTGAACTACTATTTGTAAGAGGACAATATGTAATCATCAACTAGTGATTTCTTACTGTTTATTTTTCTTTGAAAGTATGTATTATTTCTACCCGTTTTCTGTTTTGTTTAGTCTTTCTTTAAATAAAATTTTTTAAAAAAGACTTAGAGGACAGGTTTCACTGGCACAGACTGGCTCTAATCCTCCTCTACATGCTAGAGGAAATGTGAAGCCTGTTCAGCTTCAGTTTCCTTTCTCTGGTCTTATTCTAATTTTTTCTCACCACTTTTTTACTTTCCTTTTTTGAAGCATGTGAAGTTTGGAAAGAAAGAACTCTTGGAAAGAAAGAAAGCTCCAAATTTTCATCCTAAATAAAGCCCACAGAAAATGAGCATTTGCTAATGACAATGCCTGGGAAGTCATCTTAGATGAGGGACACATACTCTGTCTCTGGGTCAGATGAGACATCAGAATTTTGCCCATCCAGGAGAACACACATAAAAGTCATGTCCCTGCTTAGTGCTCTGGGCAAGTCTCCTTTGGGCAACTGAACCTAACTCATAGTGGAAAGAACCGACTTGTGGGTGGAACCCGAAGGAGCTATTTGCAAAAGCACCACACTTAAGGGACCAAAATACCTTTAGACTAAGGGAGGCTCTCCAGCCTTTCATTTATGAGCTTAGGAAAATGGTAATAAATTGTGGACCTTAAACCCTTTACTATAAACTTATAAAGCACTAGGTAATGATTTTGCTCGACTTTTAACTATCCCTTATAGAACTTTGACAAACAGTAGTTGCTCTGCCAGCTAATTAAACACTTTTGGAACAACTGCCACTCTTAAAAGTAGAGGACAGATTTACCCAGCATCTCTTTGGTGAATCCCCACGGAAGCCAGTGGCCAATAGAATATTGATAGACAGCTGGATTCTCTTCTGGAGATAGATCTCTGGTTGTAAGGGCCATTAGAAACTGAGAACAACTGAGCAGTCATGGCCAGGATACTCGAAAGTTCCTCAGTAGAAACTGGCAGACAACCACAGAAATATCTCCACTTCTGTATCGTACTTATCTCTCTGCTAGTAAACTAGAAACTCTTCCTATGATTTTCTGTCAGTTTTAAGATCACTTAGACTACTCCTTTCTTCAGAGATTAGGCTGAGATAGTTTGCAACAGTTGTTTACATTTCACAGTAGCTAATAGGGGAATGATTTGCATTTGTGCCTTACATATGTTAATATTGGAGTAGTCACTTTTTTCTTTTCTGTGTGCATAAAAGACTGATATAACTTTATTAACATATAAACTGTGATTACTAGATGATAATTTATAAGTTTCACCTGTGAGCTTCAAAGATATAAAAATTTAAATAAAGCATGGTCATGTCCTGCTGCTAGGAAAGATTGCCTAATTTATTAGATGGATAACACAAGTGTCTTGGGAGCTTCTTTGCCCTAGACCCAGGGCAGAATTCTCCAAGTCATTTCTTGCCTTTATCTCAAGAGAGGATCTCCTCAGTGCAGCCTGAGAACTTCTTTACTTTCAACTCACCTTTTTGTGTCTGCCCTCTTCCAATGAACAAAATCAATAGTTTATTATAAACTTATGCATCCTTCTGTAAACATTTGTGTCACAGTTAGGATCAACTGTAACTTAAGCTTATAAACATCTTACAGAAACAAAGTTCACAAGCTACCTGGGAAGATAAAATTGCCCATGCCAGTTGAAGATGGGATAGACTGGTATAATTTTGCCTTCCACTCTCTCCAGATGGCATCTCCACTCTACCCACCCTGGTGTGAAATCAATTCAAGGGATACCTTGAGGACATTATCAAATAGAAATAAGAAAAGGATGCCCAATTATTTCTTTTTGCATAGATAGGTGGCTCTGTGTCAAAATCTCTACTGTTTGGGGGTACATTCTTAAGCACTGAAAGATGTTCAGCCCTCATACTTTGTGCTTTTTACACTTCAGACATGGGAGTTCTTTACTCCTTTGAAAGGCATTCTTAAACACTAGACGATGTTTGACCCTTACATGTTGAAAAAGAGCCATTTGATATTTCCCTGTATGTGTGCATGGTCCACCTACCCCCTAGAGACAAAAGGGAAGTATTAATTATGATGTTCTTTTACAACTAGAGGAATATTGTGACAAGGAAGGAAAATGGTTAGAATTGTCTTATGTTCAGACTTTCTTTGCATTAAGAAATAGTCCTTGGTTATATTCAAAATGTAAATGTCAGCCACAGGAAAACCAGGCACCTTAGGTCTTTAAGACATTCACTAGCCCAGACTGTTCCTCCCCACTCTTGAAACCTGAGGACAAGCCATCCTTAATCAAAATCTCACCTACCATTACGGAACCTGAGGTTGCCCCTATTTGCCCTTCCAGCCTAGAGAATGGGACTTGTACACCAGCTGGAATTTAGGCCTGTACAGGACCACACCTATCCTTAGCTGAGTTTATGCAAGCTCTTCAAGGACAATACCCTTCACAGGAAGTAAATGGAAAATTTGGAGCTTCCAAAATTCACGTGCCCTTTTCTTTCAGTGACTAAAAACAGAATAAGTTAGACCTCTGAAAATTTTCCCGGATAAGTACACGGAGGTCCTTAGAGGACTTATGTAGACCTATGTGCTACATTGAAAAGATGCAATGTCACTCTTAAATCAAATTTTGACTTCTAATGAGAAATAAACAGTATTACAACCTGCTATTACATTTGGAGACAAATATCGTGCTGTAAATTTTAGACAGCATTTAGAAAATCAACAGCCAAGGGAACCACTAGTTCCCACTGCACAAGCAGTTCCCACCCAAGACCCCTACAACAGATGGAGATTGGAGCAGGAAACATTTTCAAATGTGTATTCTTGAAAGTCTAAGAAGGACAAAAACTGAGACTTTTGGATATTTTAGATTGTCAGCTATTCAGGACAAAGATGAAAATCCCTCTGACTACTCAGGTAATTTACTAAAAGCACTAACAAAACACACTTTCCTAGATCCTGATTCAATAAAGGGACAAATTATTCTTAAACATAAGTTTATTATCCAGTCAGCCTCAGGTATTAAAAAAAGGTGGAAAAGATGGCATTTGCTCCAGATAGTTCACTTGATATTTTAGTAAAAATTGCCTCCTCAGCATTTTATAACCATGAGGAGGAGGAGGAAGCTAAAGAGATAAAACAAAAAGACCAGGAGAAAGTGGCTGCCTTTGTTACATCATTAAGAGAAATGGGCCCTAAGTCTGATTCTTGTAGCTCCAAGAAGAGCTTGATGACTACACTCACCTGTTATCACTGCCACAAGCCAGGCCACCTTAAGAGGATCTGCCTTAAAGAGCCCCCTGGTCCAGGCTCTGAGGGCTAAGGTGACCACTGGAGGTTGGACTGCCCTCTGAGGTCAAGGCCCCAGAGTTTGGACCCATCCTATCAGTTGGTCCAGAAAGACTGTAGGGCCCTGGGGCCCTCTCTGCCCTTTTCTTGTGGCTGGACCGTCATCCCCCCAGAGGAGCTCCCAGGTAATCATGACTATAAAAGGAAAAGAAACCAGCCAACTGCTGAACATGGGTACATGTCCCTTTGTCCTTCTCCTATCTGACCTTCCTTCTAGGCATCATACCTAATAAAAACAGGCACTGAAAAATACCTTGCATAAGCTGTAACTAGGATAACTTTCTCTTCATGCATTCCTTTTAGTTATGCCTAAAAGCCCAACTCCCTTCCTGGAGAGATTTTATCCTGTCTAAAGACTGTAATATGTATCCTGCTTGCCAATTAATCCATGAGGCTGAGACTCGTTTTTTTCATATATAGTACCTATTGTTGTTCATGTACAAAAACCTTTTTAAAAGAAGGTTTTTTTCACTGGTCAAAATAATGTATTAATCTAGTTCTTCATATGTCATCAAAAATTTAGAGATAATTATAAGCAAACTACAGGGGCTTATGAGAAAATGTCACACTCCATCAATAAATGGGCCCCAGAGCCAGTGGGTTATAATTTCTATCCCTTAAAACAGCTTCTAAAATTTACCTGTCAACTCTAATGCTCATATTTTGATTATATCTGCCTTTGTATACATACCTTGTTTAAACATGTTTTGATTAAAATTTGTTCTAAAGGATGCCAAACCCCAAGTAATCATACAGATAAAACAAATATGCTACATTTTGTTTAGATTCTTTTTACTGGGATCAGACAGATCTTGCCCAGAGAAAGTTATATGACACATATCAAAGCCTTAACTAACTTTAACCAGCAAGCCTTAAATGACATAGTACCTGGTCTGTCTCTCCCAAAAGAAGAAGCAAAATTAATGAGACAGGCCATCTTCCAAAATCAGATGGCATTAAACATTCTAACAGCATCTGCTCAAGTTTTAGAGGACGGATTGATGACATGTCAGACTCTAAATTCCCTGTGCCTTATCCTTATCCTCCTATGGAAAGCTATTACTAACTCCTCTTGGTGGGAATCTTTGTCAGTTGTACTCATAATTACCCTGTTTGTACACTTTATGGTTTCTTTGCTTTTGTCTCCCCCAGACTTAAAGCTGTATGCCTACTCAAGATGAAAATGCCTGGTCTACTGAGAGCCTTTAGACAGATGCCCTGTAGAGGATCCCTGACTGCTGATCAACAATTATGACCCCTTCAGCCTGAAAAAGCCAGATTAGTCACTGACCATTACTCCTTCATGGAAGTCAGGGTATTTCTTCAGAGTGGGGAATGTCACAGGCAGCTGAGTTAGATTATAGGCAGTCAGATTAGGGCTGGGCCCTCAAAGGAGCCAGTGCAGAAGACAAGATACCTTGCAACTATGGGGGAAAGCAAACACCTCCCACTGAGGGCCAGATCTTGAAACAAAAGATAAAACAAATGCAGCTACACCCTAAGGTTAAACATCAGGGATTGATATTCTATGTAGAGTATCCATCTCCTTAAGGAAAACAGAAGGTGCCAATAACCCAACTTACACAGGCAAAGGCCTTCTGTGTTCATGCCCACTTGGTATGTGACTTTCATTCCCATTGGCTCCCAGTTCAGTCAATTTTACTTGAGCAATTATATTTGTAATCTTATTGGTTGACCATAGTTCTGTCCCATCTCACGCCCACCTCCCAGATTTCCATTTTCCTCATGGTTTCGGTGTATAAAAATCCCTGGAAAAGCAGAGTCCTTGGCAACCCACTCAGGAATCTGTCTGTCTGTCTGTCTCTGTCTATCTGTCTGTCTGTTTCTCTCTCTCTAACAGAAGCTTTGTTTCTCTCAATAAACATATTCTGCTCTGAACCCCTATTGTTTCTAAAATTCATTCTTCAGTTTTAGAGAACATGAACTCATACTGGACAGCTAGTAAGTTGGAAGTTTCTTTGTCCTATATCATTTTTGTGGCTGACTTCTTTCAGTAAGCACAGTGTTTAGCATTTTCAAGATTCATCCATGACATAGTGAATGGCAATACAGTGCCTCATTTCTTTTTAGTATCAGATAGCTAACCCTTTACTATATATACCAAACTTTATTGAGTCATGACTCGATGAACATTGGGTTGTTTCTACTTTCTCTGTTGTGAACATCTGTGCACACCTTTTTGTCTGGACATGTGTGTCAATTTACAGTTCACTTGGATATCTACATATGTAGGACAGGATTTGTCATATACAGACTCTACATTGTGCATACTTTTTGTTTGTCTGTTTGTTTTGAGACAAGAGCTCACTGTGTAGCTCAGGCTGACATTGGGCTCCCAGTGATCCTCCTGCCTCAGGCTGCCAAATGCTGGGATTATAAGCATGCACGACCACACCCAGCCCTCTATTTTACTTTTTGAGTAACTACTGCACCGCTAAATTTTTTCAGTGACTGCACCACTTTACATTCCCACTGGCAGTATATGAGGATTCCAGTATTTATACATCCTCACCAATACTTTCTCGTTCTCCTCTTCCTCTGGTCCTTCTGCTGTTCCTCTTCCTTCTCCTTCTGGTAATGAGAATTGAATTCAGAGCCCTGCATAAGCTACAAAGTGCTCTACCATTGAGCCATACCCCTAACTTATCTATTCATTTATGTATTCATTCATTCTTTTTGGAGGAGGCAAGCTCTTGCTGAGTTGCCACGCCTGGGCTCTAACCTGGGATCCTCCTACCTTAGCCTCCTGAGTAACTGGGAGAACATTTGTGTGTCACTGCGTCTGCCTGCAGTTCTTTTTTTCCTATTACTGTTGGAAATTGAACCCAGGGCCTCATACCCACTAGGTACTACTAAATACATCCACAGCCCACCAACACTTCTTATTAGTAGTAGTTTTACTTAGCAGCCATCCTAATACATGTTAAATAAGATTTTGATTGAGGATGTTAAATAAGATTTGATTAAGGTTTGGTAAAATTAAATAAAACTAATACTTCCAACAAGGAGGAAATAAACAAATGTCCAGGATTGATAACAAAGTAAAGAAAGAATTCTTGTGTGGTGCATATTTGACTGTAAAGCAAAATTCCCAAATAGTTGCGCCATAAGACTGTGGAGAAACAGTCACAGTATTGTTAGGGCACAATTATAATGTAAGAACACATTTACAAAATAGCAAACCTATAGGTATTTCATGATACTAATTATAGAGCAATTAGAGGTCTCTGACCAAGTTTCTGCTGAATTTAATTGATCTTGACAGTGTCTAAAAACCCAGCTGCCTACCTCCAATAAGCACTGAGTCAGAGTAACTGTAACTTAAGACAGACTGATAGTCAAGGATACTTTTAACTATGCTCACCTATAAGGGCCCCTCCCCTTGATCCTGGAATATTTCTGTATTATGATAAACAATTCCTCTTTTTCAACCAATCTGTGTAAGACTAGCCACCTGTCAATATATGACTCAGTGTGTGTAAATAATCATGCAATGTTTGTCACTTGCTTTGTACTTCCCACTTCTAAATGCTACATAAACTAAACTCTGTAATTTCAGGGCTGTTGCCTTTGGGAATGATCCTGCAACAGTCCACTGATATTAAAAATTAAATGCTGTCTTCTTATCTCCATGATGCAAAGAGTCTTCCTTTTGGTTTGACTTGGGAATTTTCCCACAACAGTACAAATGTGGCTTTCAATGTGACTACTTAGAAGGGCAACACCAATGTCTCCTACTTCTGTTTTTGTGGGATTATCCCCAGAACTTTGAGGATTATATAAAGCACATATGAAAACAAAATGGTATGACCTCTTTGGACCATGATTTAGCTACCTAGCTTTAGAAGCCTTAGACCTAATGAGTTCAACTCCTAGAATTTATTCTAAGAATCAGAGATACACTCAAAGTTTATTCACAAAGATGTTCATCACAGTAGTGTTTATAAAGACAGTTACTAAACACTGAGCCCTGAAATTTTTATTTTTCCCTATATTTATTAAATACTTTATGGTCCCTTTGTATAATTAAGCTAACTCAGAATAAATGTTCTTTCTTTAAAAACTCTATTCAGTTTTGAAGGTCTGACTCAAAGCTATATCTTTGTTAGAGATGTCTTTAATCATCTGGTGGTTTCTCATCCCTAGCACTTCACGTCCACCTATGGCTGGGTCTGAGGCACTCTGAGGGATTTATTGGTCATGACAAAGATATATGAGCAACAGTAACAGCATTGTTATTATTAGTGCATATTGGTCATTCTGAACAATGGGTTTCATTTTGGCATATTTGTACATGCATCTAACATACTTTAACCATTTCCTCCTTTACTCTGTTGCTCTTCTCTCTCTTGATAGTCTTTCTCTTCTCTAATAATCTTTATACTTTTATGTTATTTATCTCTTATTTTCCATGAATAAGAGAAAACATGTCTATATTTCAAAAGCAATTTTTTAACAAATTTTTATCCATTTCAGAAACCATGATCTCATATTATTTAACAGTTGCTTCTGAGATGATCAAATAGGAAGAAATTCTCTCTTTTCCAAAAGTAGACCAGGGAATTTACTTTCAACTAGCCTAGAAAGGGGTTTGCTGCACCTAAGATCCTAAGAACCTAAAGTAACAATGTTTTTAGGCAGAGACTTTAGGTTTACTTCTGGTTTACTACTGTAACTGAGGAGATAAATGATGCAGACTGTGATCCAAAATGCAAAAGACTCTTCTGAAGAGAACTAATCAAATAATAACAACTTGTGGTAATTCTTACACTACTGTAGTCAAACAGCTTCCCAGAAACTGCTTATTAAAGCTCAGGGCATTTACATCTACTCCATGATTTTCCTGCCCAAAGGAACAGTATCACTAAAAAATGCTATTGATTCTGTAGAACTTTTGCCTCTTACAGGGAGGAACTCTGTTAAAAGAAATTGAATGTTTATATATAAACATTTATACATACTCAGTTCTTATAGAATTTGACATTTTGACCATCCACACCAAAATGCCTAGGCAGACAACCCAACACCTTAGAGTATATTTGCTTTCAATCCAAATAAATAACAATAGATGATTTTAAAAGAGCTAATTATATGGAATTATAATTAGTACTATCTATTTTTTAATATTAGCACTATCTAAATATGAGGTTGCTATATTCTACATTTCATGTGCTGTTCAATCAGCACTTTAATTATAATCATGATGATGTTTTCTACAATTATAAAAGAAAAATTTTAGATCTACCACTGAATTACACCAACAGGTATAATAATGTTAAGCAATAAAATTTTGAGTATAAATCCCTTTAGAAAGTTAGTATAGGGGCTGAGGATTTAGCTTGGCAGCATAAGCACCTACCTTGTAAGCATGTGGTCGTGAGTTTGACCCCCAGTACCAAAAAAAAAAAAAAAGAAGAAGAAGAAGAAAGTTAGTACATACCATAATCTAAGAATATTTAAGAAAATATAATATCAATATATATTTGATGGCCGTTTAGGGTCTAATGGATCTTGGAAGAATCTCTTTTTGTCTGTCAGGAGCCCATGTGAGGACTGGTCAATGTTCTTGTAACATGGAGAAGATTTAAGAACTACTGGGGAGGGGCTGGGGATTTAGCTCAGCGGCATAAGCATCTGCCTTGCATGCAGGCGGTCGTGAGTTCGATCCCTGGTACCAATAAAAATGAAAAAAAAACAAAACAAAAAAACAAAACAAACAAGAATTACTGGGGAACTTTCAGGAATCTCTGAGATTTGGCATCCAGACACTGACAGAGAAGTGAAGAAGAGAAGGAGTAAAGTGGTTCCTCAAGACCCAGGAAGAACATGAAGCAAGAACTGAAGTAGATGCAAAGAGAGATTTCAATGAAGAAGGAAGTGGCAGGCGCCATTTTCTGCCTGAGCCCCAGCTCCCTGTATGGGAGGGGTAGCTCGAACCTGCAGGCACACTGTGATGACTGGCAACCTCAGAGGCTTCCACAGAGAAACTCAAGGGTGGAATGGAGCGATGGACATGGTAGGCTTCAGTGCCTGCTGAGTTATTCAGGTTCAGATGTCCCTAGGAGACAGTGACTGGACAGTAGCCATCTTGGAGAAGGGCCAGTTGAACTCAGAACCCAGAACAGCTGTGAGCTAGCTCTGTCTAAGGGGCTCTCAGTGATGGGGTCAGGGAGCTGAGTTCAAACTGCAGGAGGTCAGGAAGCCGAGTTTGAGCTGGCAAGGAGCTGAGTTAAAGCCGAAGCAGGTGCAGACTGCTGTAGGCTGAGCAGGTCTGGTTCAGCCTCACAGCCAGAAACCAGCCTGAACTTCAGGGGAACTAACGGTTCAGGCTCTCTGGGATTATCCGCTGCTCCACTGCATTGCTGGCCTCCTGGATTAATCAACCCAGATCGGTCCTCTGTCTGCCCCGCTATCAGTGACAGTAGGACCGTGCCTTGAAGTGGACATTTCTTTTGTTTTTCTTTCATTTTGTCATTTGTTCTTGTTTAATGTGTGTAGAAATGCTTTCCAGTTTTTTGTCGCTGATATTCTGTTCTTTTTATTTCTTCCTTCTCTCTTTCCTTCCTATGTTCTTCACAAATTTCCCAAATTTTGCATCATCTTCCTGTCTTCCAGCCTTGCTTCTGATCTCCTCCTTTTCTTCTATCTCACCTTCTCTTCTGAGGATAAAAATCACCATTCAAGGGCTTATTTACTGAATACAATTTTCTGGCTTATTTTAACCACAAATCTAATTTATATGGTTAAAGGTACCAAATTAATGGTTACCAGTTTGTCATTTTCTAGGCTGGGTTGATGCTATTATTGTTGTTGATTTTACTACTCTAGCCAAAGTGACATAATTGTTTTAATCAGTTGTTCTTCCTAGTATACCAAGACTGAGATTGCTTAAGGGTCATTGTTGTAGTTAGGGGTTGTGTACAGAGAACAATTAGGTTCCAGACATGGAGTTTATAATATTTTTATAATGGTCACTGGGAGTTAACACAGGAAAATGCAGGGAATCGATCCACAACACCAAAGACATAGATTATTTAGTCAAAAGTCTAAACCCCACAGCAATGTCCCACATGAGTCCAGATAAAAACCCAGAGCTCAGAACAACGCCTCCACAAGTCCACCTGGAGGATCCTGAGCCCACAAGAAGGACTCATGCCAGTCTCTTTTACAGATCCATGCCGGGAAGACCCAAGGGTCAGTGGTGGAAGCCAGAAAGTCCATGCCAGCAGAATGAAGGAGCTGTGCTAGTGTGATGAGGGTTCTACACTGGAGCTGGGAAGTCACACTCACAATAAAGACTGGGGCTATCCTGAAAGGTACCACAGCCGTCCTCAGCGACACGGAGGACCCGAGCTCCTCCGACAACAAGCACAGTCGGGAACGTGCCAGGAAGCAGCGTGACAAGTTCATCTTGGAGACCAGGCAGCACATGTCTTCCCCTCCAGAGCCAGGAAGCAATGCTCGATGTGAGGACCAAAGCTTCTCCAGGAGAACCAACAGCTCAGACAGCAACTCATAGGAGAACCCACAATGCCTCCTTAACACCTCAACCCTCCACATCTCCCTTCTTCTCCACCTGTTTATCCTGGCAACTTTCCTCAGGTGGAGCATCTTCGCTCAATGCCATGCTGATGTAATCCAGCTGGTGTTAAGTTGACCACCAGTTCTTAATCCATAACAGTCATAAAAAATACTATCAGCCAGTACCAAAGAATGATATATTTCAAGTTCTGAAAGAAAATAAGTGTCAACCTAGATTATAACATCTAGCAAGACTATTCTTTAAAGTTGAAGGGAAAATAAAGACTTTTCAAGGTAAACATAAAGAAATTCATGATCACTTAGTAGCATTTCAAGAGATATTTAAATTCTACACAGAGAAGAGTTTTAAATCCTACACAAAGAAGACAAAGAGTTGATACTGATAATTAGAAAATAGTAAAATATTAGAAAAACAAAAAATGGCAGGAATTAATACATATCTTTCAATAATAACACTTAATGTAAGGAGTCTTAACTTTCCAAATAAACAATACAGATTGATGTATTTAGTTAGAAAAGACTCAGCTCTTTTCCACTTGCAAGACACACAACTCACTAACAAAGATATATTTACACAAGTTGAAAGTTAAAAATAGAAAACAATATTCTTTGGAAATAGAACACAAAAGCAAGTAGGAATAGTTTTATTTATATCTGACAAAGTAGATTTCAAGACAGAATTAGTCAGATGAAACAAAGGACAGTACATAGTGTTGAAGGAAACAATCCACCAAGATATAACAATTTTAAATATACATACATTGCACACTACCACACTCAATATCATAAAACACTACAGGGTATAAAGGAAACATAGGACCCAATACAATAATAAATGCTGGCCTCTATATTTTACTCTCATCATATACAGGTCTTCCAAACCTTGTCCCCCAAAATCAACATCAGATATCTACAGAATATTCTTCCTAATGATTACAGACTACACATTCTTCTCATCTCTTGAAATATTTTCCAAAATAGACCATACTTTAGGCCATAAACCAACTCTTAATAAATACAAAAATTGAAATAATATTTTGCATTTTATCAGCTCATAATTGAATGAAAGTAGAAATCAACCACTAGAGAAAGCACAAAAAGTATACAAATAGGGCTGGAGATTTAGCTCAGCAGCATAAGAGCCTGCCTTGCAAGCACACGGTCTTGAGTTCAATCCCCAGTACCAAAAAAAAATTTTTTAATTTTTTATGATTTTGAAAATAAAATACGACAGAACAAGACAGAACAAAGCCAATTGAGACAGTGCAGTGAAATTGGTACAGAACTTCACAGCAGGATCCCAGGATAACAGTAATAGGTACCATAGTATATCTCGTTATCTTCACAATAGTTGTCCTTTTAATAAGGTATAGCAGAATCAAACCAAATACAGAACAAGATAAAACTTATCAAAACAGAGTATTGAATAGAGCAATACAATTAATCAGAGCAAAGCAAAACAGTAATAATAATATTTGCCTTCAAAGAGATGGTAGAAGGAAATCCCCCATATTTGCTATATTGCATATGGTCATCCTCCTAAGAGATGCCCAGACCTCTGGCTCCCATTTGCTAATGGGGGTGGGAAGGTGGGATGTTTTATTCTCAGCCTGTGCGCCGGTAGGCTCATGGCTGCTAACCAGGGAGGCGAGCTGGTTGCCTGGTTTCCCAGTACCCTAAGTTCCAACATGGCCCAGGTCTTGGGAGACGCTGGGTGGTGCTCTCCCTGAGGCAGCCTCAGCTTGCCTGAGCCACAGCTGCTCACCAAGGAGGCAAGTGGGTTGCCTGGTTTCCCAGCACCCTAAGTTCCAACATGGCATGGATCTCAGGAGACACTGGGTGGTTCTCTCCCTGGAATGGCTGCAGCTTGCCCAAGCCATGGCTGTTTAACAGGGAGGCGAGAGCTGCCCCCCCCCCCAAATTTCTTTAAATTATACAAATACATGGAGATTGAGTAATTCCCTTTTGTGTGTGTGTGTGTGTGTGTGTGTGTGTGTGTGTGTGAACTCGCTGCGTAGCCCAGACTGGCCTCAAACTCACAGAAATCCTCTTACCTCAATCTCCCAATTGATGGTGTTAATAGCATGTGCCATTATACCTAGATAAATAATTCACTTTTGAATGATCAATTGATCATTGAAGAAATCATGGAGAAAGCTTTCAAATTCCTAGAATCAGCTTAGACATTCCGGTCAGCACAGTAACTGACTCCTTCTCTGCTCTCTTCCAGGTTCACACAGTGTCTGAGGGAGCTTTCTTACCAGATCCTCAAATTCATGCATCACATGCAGGAATCACAACAGGATTCAACCCAATTAAATTAAATAGACTGAAAGATGCACAGTACCCCTGGGAAAATAAAGGCAAAAACACATCACTGGAAAACAGAACCTGAGAAATCTTCACATCAACAACAAACTCTCTTCACTCAGCCCTCAGTGCTCTCTCTCTCTCTCTCTCTCTCTCTCTCTCTCTCACACACACACACACACACACACACACACACACACACACACACGAGCATGAAGCAACAAAATGCCCCCAACAGACTACCAACTATTCCAAGGCAGACCCCAGGGGCACCAGTAGAGGGGAAAGTGAAGATGAGACAAGTAGGCTGCACAAAAATGATTAAAGAGGAAACAAAGGAACTCAGTGAGCTCACAGAGGACACAACCCAAAGGTCAGTGAAACTGTCACTCAAAATGACAAATACGGTTATGAGAGAAACAAACAAAATGTTACAAGAACTGATTAAAATGGCTCAAAACACAAATGATAAATTTACCAAAGATATACACTCCACAGAAAGCTGATGAACAGGAATCTGGAAGACAAAGAATGTATGAACAGCAGAAATAATCAACATGATAAGAGGGTTTCCGAACTCAAGGATAGCTAGGGATTTAGCTCAGTGGCATAAGCACCTGCCTGGCAAGCACGAGGTCATGAGTTCAATTCTTGGAACAACAACAACAACAAAAAATCAAGGATAAAATGGAAATACATGATGGTTTATTCAGAGATGCCTTAAAAGCAGTAAGAAAGCAAGAAAAATTCATCCAACAGCTAAAAATGACGCTAAGAAGACTAATCTAGGCAAATTGGAGCTAGAGATAAATTAGAAAACAGCACAGGTGGAATAAAATATCTGTTTACAGAAATCATAGCAGAAAACTTTCCAAGTATGAGGAAACAACTCAACAAACGGGTAGGTAAGGCTCATGGAAAGTGAAATAATCACCATAGAAAAGCAGTTCTCCACAACACATTATAATCAAAGTTCTAGATGCCCAACAAAGAAATAGAATCTGAAGAGCTATCACAGAAATGCCAAAAATCATCTTTAAAGGTAAATCCATTAGGACTACAGCAGACTTCTCAACACAGACTTTAAGGACCTGAGAGCTTGGAATGAAGTGTTTGAAACCCTAAAAGAAAACACCTTCCAAGTCACATTAATATACTCTCAAAACTGTCTTTGAAAATTGATTGAGAAATAAAAATATTCCATAACAAGGAGCATCTTAAGAGATATGTGAACACCAAATGAGCACTGCAAACAAATTCAAGAATATTGTAGACAGAGACAAGGAAGGCAATGATGCCAAAAAGTCAGACAGAATAAATACATCAATCTATGAATGAATCAAAGTAAGTCTTTCTCTTTTTAAGTGATTTATCTCAGATATTTTGTTATAGCAGCAAAACGTTGACTTATATGTGTGTCCATAATCTGCATCTAATGGCAGAGGGGTCTAAAAGGTGAGTGGTCATAAGTGCTCTGTCTGAGAGTTCTCTCCTGTTGGATTTCGCTTCAGGACCTTACTCAATGCAGTACATTAGGCAGCCACTAGCTGGAGCTGGCCTCCACGATGACACCTACTTCCCACTTCGGGCCAGTTCAAAAGAATGACCTAATCAGACCATCTTCCTATGCGCACAGGGTTGAGGTGACATAGCCCTGGATTATATCTGCCCTGGGATTCTTTTGCCCATGGGGAAGATTCCTGAACTTTCTCCTTTGCAGCTAGTGCACAGAGATCCAGGAAGCTCCTGAAGAAGTCTGGTCCCTGGAGGAAATGATGAGAAGCAGATAGGTTTTCCAGTCACAGGGGCTGGGGCACAATTATATGATCAGTAAAGGCACAGTTATAAAATAACAAACTCACAGACATGTTGTAGCAAGTTAAAATTGAATAATAGCCTCTGTCTACACTGTTGCTGGTTGGCATGTAGCTAGCCTGGTAACTTCAGTCAGCCTTGACAGTCTGGGTCCAGCTGCCTTTCTTCTTTTTTTTTTTTTTTTTTTTTTTAATTTTATTTAAGGAGAAAAGAAAAAAAAAGCAGGGAAAGGGTACAAGTTATACAGATTTACAGAAAAAAAATGAACAGTAGGAAATCACTAGTTAATGGATTACATATTGTCATCTTAGAAATAATTGTTCAAGTCACAAAATTAAAGCTTGTAAAGTGGACATTCCATCAACGATACTGCAAACAGTTCTGTTCATTGATCCAATAAAACTCTGTGATATCATTTTCTATCTTATGCACTTAAATATACATGCAGTTATATAGTTTGGAGCACTTTCTTTTCCTCTCTTTTGTACCATGACTATTACACATTTTGGGTTTCATTGCTCCCACGGTTCTTATTACTTTTTTGGAAGAGAGTAAAACCAAATGCGACATAACAGAACAGAATCGGTCAAGTCAAAAGGGTGGACATAATAGATAATGTAAAAACATAATACAAGGTGATCAACAATGGTTACTATAATGCCTCCCGCTATCTCTAATAGGATTGCCTATATTGTTAGTTATAATACAATTGAACAAAACATTAAAGAATAAAACCAACAAAACCAAAACATTGGAGACATTGTAGGTCTTCAAAAGTAGATAAAAGTCAACAAGAATGGGCGTCATAATGAATCTCATTATCTTCACAGCTGATGCCTAAACTTTCGAACCTGATACTATCCAGCAAAACAGAATAGGGGAACATCAGTTAAAAACCAGATGGTGAGAGTAATACAGGGCTTTAAATCAAAGTAATGAAAAGTCAAAGTGGGTTACTATAATATATCCTGCTATTTTTTTCCTTTAATTAAAAGGATAAAGATAAAAAAGTAAATAATGGAGTGGAGATTGAGATAAAAGAGGGCATAACAACGAAACAGCGCAGATCAAAACATAACCATTTAAGCAGAATAGTGTTTCACCACCAGATAATTCTAACCTAAAAGTAGTTACTATATTGTCTTTCTTTGAAATCCTTGAGTACAACTTCGTATACTGTAGCATTAAGTATATCAAAACGATGTAAAACCATTCAAGAGAATGACAGCATTACAGAGTATTTAGAATTGACTAACAGAAAATGAATAATGGTTTCTGTATAATCTCCTTGTCTTTACGAGGTTTTTGCTTATACTATCGTACATAATAAAATCCAGTAAGATACAACCTATTTAGACCATTGGAGACAGAAGGACAAAAGCTAGATGAGACTTCAAAACAAGATGATACTAAATCAGTATTACCTATTAAGATGTCATTTTCTCCAAAATAGCTATTCCTATCATCCAATCTTCTCTGCCTCATTTCTGTTGAGCTCTTTTTCTGTCAGTAGCTGTCAGTTTGTCTTCTTCATTTTGTTCTCTGCTCCATTCGTTGTGGCCTCTCTGCCATTATTTCTGGATTCTTTGTATTTTTCTTTTTTTAGAATATCCTGCAATACTCTCTGTAGAGTTGAATTGGTGGCTGCAAATTCCCCCAGTTCCTCTTTATCCTGGAAGCACCTTGTTTTTCCATCAATTTCCAGGGACAGTTGTGCAGGATATCTCAATCTTGGCTGGAGATTATTATCTTTCAAAGCTTGAATTATTTCCCCCCATGCTCTTCGTGATTTGATGGTTTGTGCCGAGAAATCTGCTGTAATTCTGATGGGTGTTCCCTTGTAAGTGGTCTGTTTCTTGTCTCTTACAGCTTTTAATATTCTGTTCTTGTATTGAATTTCTGGAATTTTTATTATTATATGCCTGGGTGTTGGTCTGTTTGGGTTGTAGGTAGCTGGGGTCCTGTATGCCTCATACATTTGAGTATCTTTACCTTTTGCTAAATTAGGAAAATTCTCCTGGATTATTTCTGTGAGTAGCTTTTGTAGTTCACTTGTTTGTGTTCCTACTTCTTCTTTTATGTTCTTAATCCTTAAGTTATGGATCCTCTTATCATCTTCTTGTCTTTGTATTATTGCTGTTTGTTTCTTTGTTATTTTTAAGAAGTTTTTCATTTCATTCTCCCATATTACAAGTCTGCCCTCCAGTTCAGATAGTCTGTCCTTAGTTTCTTTCAAGCTGTTATGCCAGTCTTCTATAGACTTCTTGGTATCTTGGTAGTCCCTTTGAACCTGCTTCACATATTCTATGGTTTCTCTGTTTTCTCCATCAAACAATTCTCCCCTTTTTTTCTGTTCTTCCATTCCACCGCCTGTTTTTTCTTGGGTGGTACTTAGCATTTCTCTAACTATTCTGCATACTTCTAGCTTCAGGTCGTTGATAACTTCATTCCTGAATTGGTCTATGAGGCTCTCTATATGGTGCCTTATGTATATTGGTGCAGTGTCTGCTATTGCCTGTTTCTCAGAATTGGGGGCCGAGGAGCCTTTCTTGTTGCTGCCTCTTCCCATGCTGCCTCTTCTTCTCTATTCCTTATATATGCAAGCTTATATAAGAGGCCCAGCTTCTCTCCCAGTCAGCCACAGCCTGATCGAATTGCGCCAGTTAGGTGTTCCCGCTCACCGCTGCGCACCAGGGAGTTACGGACCAGGCAGCCTACGCGGGAGTCGCCCCTCTGGGCCACCGTCAGGCTCTGGGATCTGGGTTGGGACAGCCTACCAGGTCCGCCGGCAGCGTCACGCAGGCCAGGCACTTTTCACCAATCCCGCCCAAGAGGGGGATGTGTGGCTGGAGTCGCCACCACGCCCTGCTCCCGCAGGACTGCTCGGGCCCAGAAAGTCCTCCTCTGGAGTCAAACTGTGGTAGAGTGTCAGTTTCTCTCACTCACCTCACCACAAGTCAGTGCACGCCTCCCTGCCGTTCGCAGATTGCTGTTCTCAGAGCTTCTGCGTGTCTCTCTCCTTGCTGAGCCACTGTAAAGGCAGCCAGCCGCCGCGCGGCGGGAAACCCAAATCGCGGCTTACAGTGGCGCGGGGTCCAGCTCCACACCGAGGCTTTTCTGTTCCTGTTTTAGCACCAGGACTGCATTCCAAGTTGGTTTCTCTCAGCCCAGTTCGTTCCTGAGTCAGCAGAGCATATCTCCACCTGCTTATGTCTCCTTAGTCCGCACCATTCCTGGCTTCTGAGCCGAGTCTTTCAGAGAGCCTCCGGTAGTTGCTGTTATCTGTCCGCCATGTTCTCCCGGAAGTCAGCTGCCTTTCTTCTGACAATGTACTGGGCCAGTTTGACTATTCTCAGCTTACGTTTCCCTTCAGTAAGAAATTATATTTCTCCTAACTGGCTTCAAAGGCTTTGGTTGGGGCAAAGTAACCCAGTCAAAGATGTTTTTAACTCTGCTCCACTTGAATTCCCTCCCCTCATCACCAGGATGTTCCTGTGTTATGATAAACAATTCCTTTTAAGCAAATGTATTTAGAATTAATTTACCTGACAATATATGACTTAATTTAATCCATGTAACCAATCACGTCATGCCTTGTATTTCCTGCTTGTAAACTGTATTTAAACAGAATCCAAAGCACCTCAGTGCTTATTTGGAACTGAGATTCTCATCAGCCTTCTAGCATAATAAACAGCTGTCTTCAAACTCCTTGCTACAAAGAGTCTTCTATTTGGCTTGGTATTGGTTTTCCTGTAACAATAGTACCATAAGAAGAACTTTCAGTGAGTTTTTTTTTTTTAATCAGTATCAGGCAGGGATCAAACTCACGACTGCCTGCTTGCAAGGCAGGTGCTTATGCCACTGAGCTAAATCCCCAGCCCCCTTTCAGTGTGTTTTAAGAAGCTATCATGTGTCTGTCACAAGCAGGGCTGCTCCAGTACAGCCATGAGCATTCTTGAAATATGAAATGCTCCTTAGCTGTTTGTAAATGCCTACTAGTCAGAGTTCCCTGGAGATCCACTCCATCTCCATATGCTGCTGCCTCGGGGAGCCCTCATAGACAAAGTGGGACAGCCCTGGAAGCAAACAAGTCTTCACATCCTATGTCCTTGTGTCTTCCCTCCTCCCTTCATCTCCCACCCTCACTGCTTCTAGAGAAATTTCAGACACCAGGATTTCTGGGGTTGTCCTTCTGTAGGAAAACATGCCCAGAACCCACCTGGCTACCTGTCTCTTGGGAGAACTGTGGACCATATGGTTGCAGTATTTTTAATATCTCCAAAGTCACAACCATCTTACCCTGCCCCTGAATCTCTGGCATTTTCACAGAGGAGACACCAAGGGTTATACTTGCTGAGATGTCCTATAAGGGACCACAGTTTTGTTACTCTATACCAATCTTGTACTGTCCGCTTGACCTAGTTGAATTTCCAACCCACTAGAATCTTATTTATCTTTAAGGACAGGATGACCACAGGTCAGTTTCCTCTTCATGTGGGGCAGCCAAAATTGGTTGGATCTAAGGTTGTTGCCAGTGACCACCAGACAACCTCTAACTTCATTGGTCCCATCAGTAAGCTAAACGCACCCACAGTACCTTGAGAGGTTGATAATTGCCATGACAGAACCAGAAAGAATCAAAAATGAGCAAAACAAGGTGTCACTCAAATTCCTGGAAAATCTTCATCCATACCCAGAAAAGACACAAATACTCATCCTCTTCATTAGCCTATTCTCCTTCATGTCTTTTATTCTATATCTATAACCCTCAGATCTAGAAAAGATCAAGAATTTCATTCATGAATTTTTTAATTCTGTCTTTTATTCTTGATCAAGAGTAAAATTTTCAGGACTCCGTCTCATTGGCTCCACGGGTCTGAGAGGGGGGAAAAATGCAGTGTGGGGTCCAAAATTGGTAATAATAACACTTCTCCATGGTTTCCTAGAAATATTATCCCCAGATGATCCAGAACTGACAAGAACGGGCGACGCTAGATTATAGGCAACTTCTTGGTGCTTTGCCCTCGTCAGCTGACTCTCCCTGAACCAAGCACCGTGATCCTGAGCGGCTGAGACCATGGTATCCTTCTTCATTCCCTCCGAGTGCACATCTAAGACAACTGAGATTTACCAGAGAGCAGCTCGCCACATCATACACGACACCCTACCCCCCAGAGGGGTGCCTGATCTCAGGTTCAAAGCACTCAGCCACACATAGACGCCCTCATTATTGCTTTAAAGCCTGTGTCAGAAAAAGACAAAATTTGAAAGTTTCCACCTTAATACAAGAAGGGCTACCCAAATGTTTTCTGACACATTCACAACCTGCTGTGTTATTTCAGATCCTCAGTGGTGACAGTGCCTTTGAACTTTATTCAGCAATGCAATGTATGATGACTTCTGCAGCGTGCTGCTGAGCTTTTGCTAAAGGCAGTCTGCGTCTGCTTGCCAGCCGGTGGAGATTTCCTTCTCTTCCAGTCCATTGGGCCCTAAGTGAAAATAACCCAGTAGATTTTCTCACTCTACCACTTCGGAGCTGCACCCCCTGGGGAGCCACTTAGGGCCCCCACTCCTCAGCTGTTTATCTGAAACCAGGTTGGTGTGAGCTTTTCAGGAATGTCAGAGGCTCAGCCCCACAACTAACATTTAACAAGGACTCAGTCACTGATTATTTTTCAAACAAAAAAAAGTAATGCTCTGTGGTATCTGAGTAAGTCAAGGGGCTGCATCTAAGAAAGGAATGGGGTACCAGTACCTGGAATGGTATAGGGGAAGTTTAGCCTTTCTGTTATCTAACCACGCATGGTATTTTGCTAGGGAGGCAGTCTTTAATAACTTCTTTAGAAATGCAAGTGTTTCTGGGGGTGCACTTCTTGAAACCATTAGCACTAATTTATGCTAATAGGGTATGTGTGATTGGGACTAAAATCTAGTGAGTGCTTGTTCGGTCCCTCCTCCTGGGATTAGCTATACACATAGAGCAAGCAAGAAAGAGATGGTCAGACAGACAGAAGACGACACGGGGGATTGTGGCGGGACTGTGTCCAGGAGCATGGTGATGCTTTGCCAAGCGGGTGTCAAGTCTGGGGATTCACTCTGAACAGTGTGGAAGGGGAACAGGCCCTTGGAGACAGTACTCAAAAATCAGGAGCAGTTAAAGTTTAGCAGACGCTTGATGAGAAAGTGGGAGAAAGAGCCTCCGGGGAGCATGCTGCGGCTCACACACTCCTCCTTTCCGGGGAGCTTCTGGTAGTAGGAAATGCTAAGCTACAGTTCAGGTCGCCAGAGGTGGATTTGCAGCCTACATCTACCACCAGAAGCGGGTGGAGCAGAAAGAAGCGCTGTGCAGGGCTGACGAAGCCTCCAGCCACCTGCAACCTGCTTGTGATCCTGCACAGCATCCGCCTCTCCCAGTGACACAGGGGAACGACACTCCCGACCTACTGTATGTGCGGTACGAGTTTGTGTTCTCTAAAATCGAAGAATGAATTTTAGGAACAACAGAAGTTAAGAGCACAATATATTTATTGAGAGAAAGAAAGCTTCTGTCTTAGAGACACAGACGGGGTCCCAAGTCGGTTGCCAAAGACTCTTTTCTAGGGACTTTTATAGAGTAAAATCTTGTGGTTAGATGTGTTCAAGGTGGGGAAAAATGGGAACTCGCAAGCTGGCATGCTTAACTGCAGTGACTCTCCTGTAGGATGCTGACTCCTGACTCCCTCAGGATGATAGAGAACTATTTGGACTGTGGATCCTTAGCATGTGGCTGTATTTGCTTTGCCTTTTGTCCTGAGATCCAGCCCACAGCAGGAGGTGATTGTCTCTTCCAAGGCTGCTAGGTATCTGAACTTCTGCTCTGGCTTTGAAGGCGGGGCCCTGACTCTCTATAATATTTCTAACTAACTCAGCTGCCTATAACACCTGCAGGCTGGTCCCAGCAGGCCCCCCTCCGTCCACCTTCCTCAGTCTCCAGATTTGGGCTCCCTGGGGACAGGGAGTGAGTCACCTTGGTGGAGCAGTGTCTGCAGCATCGGGGCACATGCTGAGGAGCTGACACCCTGAGTGAGGCTCTGGAAGTGGGGTTGGGGTAGCAGCCACATTCCTGAGCTCATTTGCAGTGCAGTTCATTACCCCATGGGCCTCACTTCTTAAAGGAATATTTGTCTATGGGCAAACTACACCCACATGTGCTTTGGCTGGTTGCAGGTAATAGTCTCTGTCTTTCACTGACCTTTCTATGTTCCCTTCATTCTCTGCTGACCTCATTAGCATACCTAGAGCCAAGACCCAGACAGACCTATATTCCCAAAAGACCTGAGGGTCTTTTCCCCACACCCTTCTTAGGCTTCTTTACCTGTCCCTTAGCAGCCACAGTTGGGCTACCACCTGTGCCCCACCCCAATTCTTCCCAGTCCCCATTGTAGGCGGCCTCCTCCTGATGGTCAGCAGCCATTACTCCTGCTAAGATGTTCAATTCTCTTTCTCCGGCTGGTCCATGGACACAAGGAATGCATACTTGCCTGAGTAGAATGATGCCTTCCATCATTCAAGGAATTCTTGCTCTGTTCCCTGGCAAACATGTTTCTCTTTTGAGTGACAGGTCTTCTGACCCTGCAGAGTCCAGAACTGAAGGAACACAGTCTCTCAGTATCCAGGCTGCTGAGTGGCTCTACTTTGCTTCCATCTGGGTCTCCTGGGCCCACCTGTTTTGTTGTTGTTGTTCTGGGAGGCAGAGCGCACAAAGGTCTTACATCAATGCTTACACTGCATCCTCATGCTTAGAAGTCTGTGACTAAGATGTGCCCAGGTGTTGGGGGTCTGTACCTAGACCTCCAATCTCCCAAATGGGTGCGTGGCGAGGCTCAAAGGAATGAGACACGGCATGTTTTTTAGGGCTGCAGGAGGAGTGAGATCCTTGGCAGAGCTTGTAACTCTGCTAGCCGACTCACACTAGGCAGCCCGTATTTAATCAGAACAAGCAAGGAGTTGAGTGGACAATGGAGGAAACCTGAACAGGATCTTGGGAGGGGGTTCAAGGACCCCTCAGAGTAACAGATGATGCTAATTAAGGAAGACTATCCATCAAGTCTCCAGGTGGCCTCAGCTTGGTCTATCTTGCCCTGAGGTGTCTCCTCATTCTCAGTTCAATCACATCTGGGCCATGCCACAGCCCTGCATGTGTATTCAGCTTCAACACTCTCCAACACATTCCTCTTTTTTGTTTTGTTGATATGCAGGGTGGGTGGTCAGTTGAAGCTGGAGAAGCTGTGTTAGGAGTAATCCCACAATTTAAACTCCGCATATTCCATCAATACATAACATAACAGTAGCCAGTTACCAGCATAGCCAGCAATTGTCAGAGGATGTTAGTGATCCAAGCCTCCCTTACAGCCAACATCTTACATTGTATTATATCTCCAGAGGCCACACTTTTCTGCAGGAGGTTCAAGACCAAGCTAAGGTGAGTCCGTTTCTTACTTCCTGTCAAGGTCAGTTAGGTCTCCGGAGGAATTATGTTAGAACCATGCACAGCGTCTCTTGGTTCTTTTGTCAGTGTCAGCCTTCTGGGTGAGTCATGGCCATTGCTTGACCAGGTTGCTTTCTGTGAAAGCTTGGGAGATTTTTCTCCTGGTGACTCTCCTTAGGCATACCTTACATCAAAGATCACTTTCCTCTGTGGTCTCATAATCTTGATCAGAAGACCAAGGACTGAGTATTTTAGGATGACATAAGCAGAGCATATGTCCTGGGTCCCCACTGACCTTGAATGGTTGGGGCCAAAATGTTGGCTATCCTTTTAGCCCATATGTACCTCAAATGTTTTAGTCTCTAAACCTCAGCTGTTGACATCCAGAAGAAAAGATAACAATACAGAATAGCAGAGGCAGGAAGCTTAACATTACTATCTAATCTAAACATGAAGCACCTTAGAGCATTAAATGAAGCCTATTCTCTACTATCCATGGATATTTTAACATTTGAATACCTACAGAGTATTAATAGTTATGTATTTTACATAGGAAATCAAGAATTAAAACTGTACCTATTATTGTATCATGACAATCATTGGCTATCATTATTTTATTTTAAAAAAGATTAAGATAAAAGAGGACATAACAAAACATGTCAGAACAGAGCAATTTAAGACATAGTGTTTCACTACAAGAGAACGCGACATAACAGTAGCTACCATGGTGTCTCTTTCCTTGAAATATTTGAGTATACCTTCATACCCTATAGTATCAAACATAACAAAACAGTGTAAAGCCATTCAAGAGAATGAAAGTATTACAGGGTACACAGAATCAACTAACAGAAAATGAACAATGGTTACTATATTATCTCATTGTCCGTAAAAAATTTTGTTTATACTATCACATATAATAAAATCCAATAAGATACAACATGATAAAACCGATGGAGACAGAAGAACAAAAGCCTGGTAGGACTTCAAAACAAGATGATATTAAATCAGCACTAGCTATTATAATGTCTTGTTTTCTTCAAAATAGCTGTTGATATCATCACAGACAATAAAATCAAACAACCCAGAATAAAACCATTCCAACTAATGAATGAAAACATTATAAGGCTTCAAAGCAATATAATGGGGAATCATGATTACCACATACTTTTATGTATTCTCACCATTTCTTAGACTAGGGAGACAATTCTGTATTTATGCATGTGAGTTTGATTTATTTTGCTTATCAGTATGGTCTCAAGCTGCGTCCATTTATTTATAAATATCTCAATGTGATCATTCTTTATAGCTGATAGTACTCCATTGTATAAAGATGCCAAATCTTTTTTATCCATTCCTCAGTTGATGGACACTTAGGTTGTTTCCAAGATCTGGCTATTACAATGCTATAAACATGAGTACACATATATCACTGTGGTATGATGTTTTCATTTCTTCTGGGAATATGCCTAGAAGTGGAATAGCTGGAACAAATGGAATTTCCAATCCCAGCTTTTTGAGAAATCTCCAGACTGACCTCCACAATGGTTGCACCAGTCTACACTCCCAGCAAGAGGGCAGGAGAGTTCCTTTTTCCCCACAGCCTATCCAGCATTTGTTGTTGGTAGTTTTCTTGATCCTAGCCATTCTTTCAGGAGTGAGATGGAATCTCAGTTTGGTTTTAATTTGCATTTCTCTAATGAGTAATGATGAGGAACATTTTTTCATGTATTTATTTGCCATTTGTATTTTTTCATCTGAGAAGTGTGTATTCATCTCAGATACCCATTTATGGATTGGATCTTTGAATTTTGGGGGTCTGATTTTTTTTTAATTCTTTATATGTTTTAGACAGAAGACCTTTGTCAGAGGGACAGTTCACTGGATTTTTTTCCTAGGTTATGGGGTTTTTTTCCCCCACTATGCTGGAGATTTCTTTTGACATGCAGAAACTTTTTAATAAGATGTGATCCCAGTTATTGATTCTGGGGAGTATTGTCCGTGCGGTTTGAGTCCTGTTCATGAATTCTTTACCTACCCCTATGGCTTCAAGGTTTTTACCCAATTTGTCTTCCAATAGATTTAGTGTTTCTGTTTTAATATTCAGATCTTTGATCCATTTAGATTTTAATTTAGTACATGGTGATAGGCATGGGTCTAGTTTTAGTTTTTGGCATATGGAGAGCCAGTTTTTCCAACACCATTTATTAAAGAGACTGTCGTTCTTCCAGTGAACATGTTTGACCCCTTTATCAAAGACAAGGTGGTTGAGTGTGTTTGTAGTTGTGGTTGTATCTTCTAATCTATTCCATTGATCTTTGGCTCTGTTTTGATTCCAGTACCATGTTGATTTTACTACGGTTGCTTTGTAGTATAACTTCAAGTCAGGGATTGTGATGCCTCCTGCCTTGCCTTTGCTGTTTAGAACTGTCTTTGCTGTTCTAGGTCTCTTCTGGTTCCAGATGAATTTTAGGAGAGTTTTCTCTGGATCTGTGAGGTATGTTGATGGTATTTTTATTGAGATTGCATTGAATCTGTATAACAGTTTTGGGAGAATGGCCATTTTCACAATATTTATTCTTCCTATCCATGAGCAAGGGATGTTTTTCATTTTCTGAGATCCTCTTCAATTTCTTTTTTCAGTATATTATAATTTCCCCTATATAGATCTTTCATTTCTTTCATGAAATTAATTCCTAAGTATTTCATTTTCTTTTGGATGATAGTGTGAAGGGTGTGGCTTCTCTTATTTCTCTGTGATTTTGTTGTTAGTGTATAGGAATGCTATTGATTTTTGAGTATTGATTTTGTATCCAGCTATATTGCTGAATTTATTATATCTAGGAGACTTTCAATGGAGTTTTGGGCATCTTCTATTTAGAGTATCATGTCATCTGAAAATAATGATAATTTAACTTCTTCTTTTGCTATCTTTACCCCTTTTATTTCTCTCTCTTGTCTAATTGCTCTGGCTAGTACTTCCAGTACTATTTTGAATAGAAGCAGTGATAAGGGACACCTTTGTCTTGTGCTTGATTTTAAGGTAAAGGCCTTCAGTTTTTGGCCATTTAGTATGATACTGGCTGTTGGTTTGTCATAGATGGCCTTTATCATATTGAGGTAAAGAACATCTATTCCAATTATCTGTAAGGTTCTTATCATGAATGAATCCTGGACCTTATCAAAAGCTTTTTCTGCATCTATAGAAATGATCATGTGATTCTTACTTTTGGCTTTTTTGATATGGTGGATTACATCTATTTATTTACATATGTTGAACCATCCCTGCATGCCTGGGATAAATCCCACTTGGTCATGGTGCATAATCTTCTTGATGATTTCCTACACTCTATTTGCCAAAATTTTATTGAGGATTTTTGCATCTGTGTTCATTAGGGAGATTGGCCTGTAGTTCTCTTTTTTAGCTGGGTCTCTCTCAGGTTTTGGTACTAGAGTAATATTTGCCTCCAGAAATGACTTAGGAAGGATTGCTTCCCCTGCAATTTCATTGAAGAGTTTGAGGGGTGTCAGCATTAAGTCTTCTTTGTATTTCTTGTAGAATTCTGCAGTGAATCCGTCTGGGTCTGGGCTCTTCTTTGTAGGTAAGGACTTACTTATGTTTTCAATTTCATTAATAGAAATTGGGTTACTCAATAGTTTTACATCTTCTTGACCTAGCTTTGGTACTTCATATGTTTCTAGGAATCTGTCCATTTCTTCTGTGTTATCAAACCTATGAGAGTAGATGTTTTCAAAATAGGTGTTGATGATCTTCTGTATTTCTACAGACTCTGTAGTGATTTCACCGTTTTCATTCCTTATTGTATGAATTTGAGCTTTTTCTTCTCTTTTTTAAATAGGATTGGCTAGGGGCTTATCAATTTTATTTATTTTTTCAAAGAACCAATTCTTTGATTCATTGATTCTTTGGATTGTTTTCTTAGTCTCTATTGCATTAATTTGGGCTTGACTTGCTCTTCTTTTTCTAGATATTTGAGGTTTAGCATCAGGTTATTTATTTGTATTCATTCTGTTTTCCTGATGTGGGAACTCAGTGCCATAAATTTTCCTCTAAGGACTGCTTTCATTGCGTCTCACAGTTTCCGGTAAGCTGTATTTGTATTTTCATCTGCTTGTAGGTATTAATTTTTCCTTTAATTTCTTCTGTGACCCACTGATTACTCACGAGTGTGTTATTCAGTTTCCATGTGTTTGTGGGATTTTTGCAGTATCTTTTATCATTAATTTCTAGTTTCATGGTGCTATGATCCAATAACATGCATGGGATAATTTTGACTTTTTTGCATTTATTTAAATATGTTCTGTGGGCTAATATATGGTCTATTTTAGAGACTGACACATGTACTGCTGAAAGAATGTGTATTCTGATGTTGTTGGATGGAACATTATATTTGTCTATCAAGTCCAATTGTTCACAGGTGTGATTCAGTTCTGTTATTTCTTTGCTGATTTTCTGATTTTCTGTCTGGTTGATCTGCCCCTTGGTGTCAATGGTGTGTTAAGGTCTCCTGTTATAATTGTGTTATTGCTAATTTGATTTTTCATTTCTATTAATACTTGCTTTATATAACTGGGTGCTCTCAACTTTGGTGCATATAGATTTAAAATTGTTATTTCTTCCTTTTGAAGTTTTCCTGTAACCAGTATGTAATGACCTTCTTTATCTTTTCTGATCATTCTTGGTTTGAAGTTCACATTGCCTGCAACAGAATAGCTACCCCTACTTTTTTTTTTTTTTTTTTTTGGTTCCTGTTACATGAAGTATTATTTTTCATCCTTTGACTTTCAGTCTGTGAGTATGCTTTTGGGTTAGATGGGTTTCTTGTGGATAGCATATCTTTGGATGTTGTTTTTGATCCATTGTGCCAATCTGTTTCTTTTAATTGTTGAATTGAGACCTTTTACATTAATGGTTATAACTGTTATATATTGGTTTATTGTTGACATGTTATCTTTCTTCTGTTGCATCTTTATCTTTCCATTTTGTTGAATTGTCTGCTGTGCTTAGTGGTTTTTTCATAAGTGTTTCTAAACTATCTTTCAGTATTCTTTGCAGGGTTGGCTTGGTAATCATGAAGTTCTTCAGCTTTTCTTTGTCATGGAAGTATCTTATTTCTCCATCAATTTTGTAGGACAGTTTTTCAGGGTACATCAGTCTAGGTTGGAAATCATTTTCCTTTAGAATCTGAAATATTTCACTCCATTCTCTTCTTTATTGTTTGTGCTGAGAAGTCTGATGTGATTCTGATATGTTTTCCTTTATAGGTGATCTGTCTTTTCTCTCTGACAGCTTTTAATATTCTATTTCTATGTTGGATTTCTGGGGTGGTGATTATTATATATCTAGGTGTAGTTTTATTTTGGTTATGGCTATTTGGAGTTCTATATGATTCACTGATCCTGATGTCAGTTTCCATTCTCATGTTTGGGAAATTTTCAGCTGTTACTTCTCTAAATATCCTCTTGATATCCTTTGTGTTGTCCCCTTCTTTTTCATTTATCCCTATCAATCTTATGTTGTTTTTCTTTGCATCATCTTACAGCTGTTGAATTGTTATTTCCTGATTTCTTGTTATTTTTAAAAGATCTTTCCTTGCTGGGAGAACATGGCAGATAGATAGCAGCAGCGTCGGAGGCTCTCTGAGAAACCCCACTTAAAATCCAGGAATGGTGCTGGGCAAGAAATCCTAAGCAAGGGGAGATATACTTTGCTGACCCAGGAACGAACTAAACTAAGAGAAACCAACTGGAAATGCAATCCCAGGTGATATAACAGGAACAGATAAGGTCTCAGCTCAGAAGCTGGACCCCGCGCCACTGGAAGCCGCAATTTGAATTTCTTGCAGCTGCTGCTGCGTCCCAATCAGCACAGCAAGGAGAGAGGCACAAAAGCTCTGAGAGTGGGAAGCGGTGAACAGAGTTGAGAGCGGGACTGACCAGGAGCTCTGCATCGACCTGCAGTGAGTGAGCGGAAAGGGGACCCTTCCATAGAGTAGGAGGCTTCAGCAAAGGACATACTGGGACTGGGTGGGCTGGCCGGGACAGGATGCTGCAGTGACTTCAGTCACATATTCCCCTCTCAAGCAGGATTGGTGGGGAGCGCCTGGACTGCATGACACTGCTGACTAAGACCCAGTAGGCTAGCCCAAACCAGGTCCCAGTACCTGTTGGGGCACCCTACCAATGAAGCCTTAGGTAGGTTGACTTGGAAGGGTGGGCCCAGCAGAGGCTGCCCAGGTCTGTCTACCTAGTACACTGCAGTGGGCAGGAACACCTACCTGGGGCAATTAAAAAAAACTGTAACTGACAAAGAAAGAAACTGGGCCTCCTATATACACTTGTATAAAAGGAACAAAAAATATGGGAAGAGGGAGCAACAAGAAAGGGTCCTCGGCCCCCAATCCTGAGAAACATGCAATATCAGACACGGCACCAATAGACATAAAGCGCTATCTCCAGAGCCTCATGGATGAGTTCAGGAATGAAGTTATTAATGACCTGAAGCAAGATATAAGTAGAATAGATAGAGAAATGCTAAACACCTCCCAAGAAAAAACAGCTGGTGGAATGGAAGAACAGAAAAAAAGGGGAGAATTGTTTGATGGAGAAAATAGAGAAAACATGGAATATGTGAAGCAGGTTCAAAGAGATTACCAGGAAACTAAAAACTCTATCGAAAACTGGCATAACAACTTGAAAGAAACTAAGGAAAGATTATCTGAACTGGAAGGCAGATTTGTAATATGGGAGCATGAAATGAAAAACTTCTTAAAAATAACAAAAATACAAACAGCAACAATACAAAGGCTAGAAGATGATAAGAGGATCTATAACTTAAGAATTAAGAACATAAAAGAAGAAGTAGGGACACAAACAAATGGACTACAAAAGCTATTCACAGAAATAATCCAAGAGAATTTTCCTAATTTAGCAAATGGTAAAGATACTCAAATGTATGAGGCATATAGGACCCCAGCAACCTACAACCCAAACAGAGCTACACCCAGGCATATAATAATCAAAATTCCAGAAATCCAATATAAGAACAGAATATTAAAAGCCATCAGAGACAAGAAACAGATCACTTACAAGGGAACACCCATCAGAATTACAGCAGACTTCTCGGCACAAACCATCAAATCACGAAGAGCATGGGGGGGGGGGGAAATAATTCAAGCTTTGAAAGACAATAACCTTCAGCCAAGATTGATATTATCCTGCACAACTGTCCCTAGAAATTGATGGAAAAACAAGGTGCTTCCAGGATAAAGAGGAACTAGGGGAATTTGCAGCCACCAATTCAACTCTACAGAGAATACTGCAGGATATTTCAAAAAAGGAAATACCAAGACTCCAGAATCAGTGGCAAAGAGGCCACAATGAATGGAGCAGAAAGCAAAATGAAGAAGACAAACTGACAACAAACGACAGAAAAAGATCTAAACAGAAATGAGGCAGAGAAGATTGGATGGTAGGAACAGCTATTTTGGACAAAACAAGACATTATAATAGCTAGTGCTGATTTAGTTCATCTTGTTTTGAAGTCCCATCAAGCTTTTATTCTTCTGTCTCCATCCGTCTTAAAAGGTTGTATCTTATTGGATTTTATTATATATGATAATTTAAAGCTTTTATAGACAAGGAGATTATACAGAAACCATTGTTCATTTTCTGTTAATTGGTTCTAAATACCTTATAATAATGTCATTCTCTTGAATGGTTTTATAGTGTCTTGATATGTTTGGTGCTACAGTATACGAAGTTATACTCAAAGATTTCAAGGAAAGAGACACTATGGTAACTATTTTTATGCCAGGATACCTTGTGGTGAAACACTATTTTGCTTAAATGGTTATGTTTTGACCTGTGCTATTCTGTTGTTATGCCCTCTTTTATCTCAATCCCCCTTTTTTTCAAATCCCCCCTTTTTTTTAGTTATTTACTTTTTTCTTTTTATCTTTTTAATTAAGGGAAAAATAAAAAAACAGCAGGATACATTATAGTAACCCACTTTGATTTCCTATTAACTTGATTTGAAACCCTGTATTGCCCTCACCATCTTGTTTTGACTGATTTTCCCCTATTCTGCTTTGCTTGATAGTACCAATTTCGAAAGTATAGGCAAAACTGTGAAGACAATAAGATTCATTATGACACCCATTCCGGTTGGCTATTATCTTCTTTGAAAGTTCTGTAATGTCTCCAATGCTTTGGTTTTATTCTTTACTGTTTTGTTCAATTTTATTATAACTGGCAATTCTTCTTAAAATAGCAAGAGGCAGTATGGTAACCATTGTTGATCATCTTGTATTTTGTTTTCCATTATCTATTATGTCCATCCTTGTTGATTTGACTGGTTCTGTTCTGATGTCGCATTTGGTTTTACTCTCTTCAAAAAAAAGTAGTAAGAACTGTGGGAGTAATAAAACCCATAATGTGTAATTGCCATTGTACAAAAGAAAAGAAAGTGCTCTAAAGGTTATAACTGCATATATGTATAAGTGGATAAGATAACCATATTACTGAGTTTTTTTGATCATTGTACAAAACTGTTTGCAGTCTCACTGTTTGTAAGTCCACTTTATATGCTTCAATTTTGTAACTTGAACAACTATTTCTAAGATGAGAATATGTAATCTATTAACTAGTGATTTCTTACTGTTTATTTTTTAAATTTTGTGTTACTTGTACCCTTTTTCTGTTTTTTTCTTTTTCTCCTTAAATGAAAAAAAAAAAAAGATCTTTCCTTTTCTGTTGACTAGCTGCAATCTTGTCTTTGAGGTCTGAAATTCTATCTTCACTTTTGTTGAGGTGGTTTCGACAACTTTCAGTGGAATTTTTGATTTCCTATATATCTCTTTGAATCTGCTTCATGTATTCTGCTTCTTTCTTATATTGTTCATCCAGGGATTCTATCTTTTTGTTTTGTTCCTCTAATTTTTTAACTGTGTCCTCTTTAGATATATTCAGCATCTCTTTCATTACTTGTATCATTTCTTCTTTTACCTGGGAGAGTATTTCTAGTTTGAATTCCTTTAAAGTTTCCCAGAGTTTCTTCTTTATTTCAGTTGCTATTATTTCAGGTGTATGGTATATATTTTCTTCTCCCAAGTTTTCTTGGGATGGGCTGGAGGTTTGAGATTATACTTTGGTCTTTCATTTTTTTCATTTTCCTGCATTTCCGTGTTTCAAGTGTTGTTCCAAGGCTTCCCCTGGGCCTGTTGGAAATCATCTTCTATGCCCTCAGCTCCTGGGACTCTGGCTGCCCAGTTCCTCAGATTGAGAGAGGGTCACTGGGGGTGGGGCAGGCAGGCCTAAGAGCTGCGGAGCCAGTTGAATGTGGCAGGAAGCTGGGAAGTTCCTTGTCTGGTGGGAGCAATGATCTTAAACTCCCCGGGCTTGGGATGGTGCGGGGACATTCACCTCTAATTGCTCAGTTTCCAGGATTGAGGGTGCAGGCAGGCCCAAGATCCACGGAGCCAGCTGAGCATGGCAGGAAGCTGAGAATTTGGCACAGGCAGGCCCAAGACCTGTTCAGCCAGTCAAGTGTGGCAGGAAGCTGGAAATTTCCTTGACTGGTGGGAGCGATGATCCCAAACTCAGGATGGTACATGGACACTCACCTCCAGCTGCCTGGGTAAAGTTGCTCCTCTGCTGGTCATGGACCAAGAAATGCAGATCTAATACAACTTCTCTGCCTTGTACCCAGTGAAGAATCTGCCTTTGTTCTCCAGGGTTTCTCTCTGCCATTTTCCAAGTAGCCACAGCTGTCCATCAAGGCCATTGAAGACATCTACCTCGCTATCATTCTTACAATAATCTGGATTTCTGTTTTGACATAAAATATCACTTTTAGTCAATCACCGTTATCTAATACACAAGAAGTTCCTATCCAACTTATTGACCTTTAATAGAATGTGAATCTCACAAATCTTTGGTAGCAGCAGAGGTCTGAACATGAAACAGAAGTCTGTCACCATAAGTAACCCTCGTTTTACAGCGTGGGAAACCTATGCATCCAGAACCTTGATTATATCCATTACATCATGAAGTGGATAGCAGTCAACTGTTATAGCCATAGGAAATCTTTGCACAGGAATTTTCAAACCAAAAATATATTGTATTGTTTCTTTTGAAAAAAAAATGTGAATATATGACAATAATATATTTTATAACTTTTAGTTAGAGTGTCTCTTACAAGGCAATGGAGATTACTAAGATCTCTGATCAGTAAACAAGAACTGGTTAAAAATGTTACCAGGCAGCTGCTTTCTTATTTATCAGTCAGAGCCTTGTCCAACAATCCCAACAGCAAAGGATTTTGTTGTTTATCCTAATATTATTTTCCTTTTCAAAATAATGAGATTTTCAAGTTCTTGATAAATAACATATTATACCTATATACCCAATCTTTGTATGATTTGAACCAGCCAGAATCCAAGGTAAAAAGCATGCTTTGTAAATTCATAATCCAAATGGATTTTTGATCAAACAATCCAAAACTGGAAAAAGTAAAAAATTATTGAGTTCAAAATAAAGGGAACACCTGTTCACAGAGCAGACAAACGGATAAACGTAGACAGACTGATCTGTACAGATTCAAATAATCACAGAAGCAAGCACATAGCCCATTGGGATCCATGAGAACCCTCCAAGTTCCCCAGGGGCTGTTTATGTACTTGTTCCTATGCCCCTTTGCTAAACTAGCTCACTTCCTACACCCTGTGATTTTGGGGCACATCCCAGGTGTCCCATGCCACTTGGGCACACTTGTAGTGGCAGTTGTGATTTTTGCTCCACACATATGAACTGTCACTAGCTCAGCAGCTCCTAACGACTGCTCACAAACAGACTGGACAAACAGGTAACCGATACCGGGACAGACCGACAAACATCTTACAAAATCATAGTACATTCAAGCAATCATAGTATATTCAAGCAAATCCTTAATCATATCGAATTACAGTAACTTCTTACAAACTTAAAATTTACAACTATAAACTGACCAGTTGGATTTGTTATAGGCCAACTAGCGGAGATCTCATATGAAAGGATCCAAGGTGGCTGGGCTTGATTCAGGGAGAGGCAAAACTGTGGAATTTGATTGTGCAATCTGTGGTGGCAACTCATTCTACACAGGGTGAACACAAGTAGGAACCTACACGGGGCCTGTTGAAATAACATGGAGGCATCTCCTCTTCCCTTGGTCGGCAGGGCCACCAGCTCCTGCCCGCCTGGGACTGGGGGCACTTTATACAATACAAAAGGCTTTAGCAGAGGTTCATCCCAGTGAAAATGTATTTGAATTGGGGAAGAAGAAAGTCTTGTTAGGGAAGACTAGTGATTTAAAGTAAATAGCACCATGGGCAGAATACAGCGAACCTGTGCAGGGGTGCACCCTTCTCCTCCAGTTGTTCAAAGAGAGGAGACCTGAGTGCACGATGAGCTCATTCAGCAACCGCCTGACCAGTGGGATCATAGTGGAGCCCAGTGACATAACAAATCTTCCGTGTGGAACAAAAGGAAGCAAGAGCCTGTGAGGTATAGGCTGGACCATCATCAGTTTCAAGGAAGAAAGGTACCCCCATGGTGGCAAATGTGGCCAGAAGATGTTGAACTACGTGTTGGGCAAATTTGCCACACAGTGGCAAAGCCCAAATGAAACCAGGAAAGGAATCCACAGAAATGTGAGGTAATGAAAAAGATGTTAAGGAAAAACAATGTGTGACATTTATTTGCCAAAGGTCTTAGAGCAGAATCCACGATCACTGACAGCATCAAATGGAAAAGAGTGAGGCATGGCAGTGCAATGCGGATAGGCAGAAATGGCTTTAGCTTCAGAAAGGAGAATATGAAACAATTTATGCAAGGAATGAGCAGGTTGGGGAAAACAGGCATTTTAGCATTATCAAAAAGAGGGTAGAGAATACACAGTGCTTGCTCAGCAATAGCATTACCTTGTAAAAAGCTGAGTAAGGCTGATGTGTACAAGAAAAAGAGGGGCATGAGGAGTGCAAAGAAAAGCCTGTAAATGTGAAAAAGAGAATCAGGTGTGGATCTATTGCCGTAGGAGAGATAACAGCAGAAGATCAGTGTAGGACATTATGTACATATAGAAAGAGTCAGTAACTAAGTTAACAGCTGGGATGAAAACACTTGCAAAGCAAGGATAACAGCTGACTACATTGAACAGGGGTTTGTAATAGAGAATACAGGTGTTTCCAAGTATTATCAACCAAGTATGTTACAACTCTATGATGGGGGACCCACCAGTGACGACAGTGAGAGTGCCCTTTATAAAATTTTGTTTTAAATTTTATTTAAAGAAAAGAAGAAAAAAAAACAGGATACAAGTAATACAGAATTTCAAAAAAATAAACAGAAATCACTAATAATTATATATCAACATCTTAGAAGTAGTTGTTCAACTTACAAAATTAAAGCATACAAAGTGGACAAACAGTGAGACTGCAAACAGTTGTGTTCAGTGATCCAACAAAAACTTAGTAATACAGCCTATCTTACACACCTAAACACACTTGCAGTTGTATCCTTTAGAGCGCTTTCTTTTCCTCTCTTTTTTTACAAAATTTTACACATTTTGGGTTTTATTACTCCCACAGTTCTTATAATTTTTTTTTGGAAGAGAACAAAACCAAATGTGACAAAACAAAGCAGTCAGTCAAAACAAAGGATGGACATAGTACATGATGTAAAAACACAATACAAGGTAACTAACAATGGTTACCATAATGCCTCTTGCTACCTTAAAAAGAATTGCCTATATCATCAGTTATAATAAAATTGAACAAAACAGTACTGAACAAAACCAATAAGACCTAAACATCAGAAACATTACTGGACTTCAAAAGAAGATAATAATCAAACCAGAAAGGCATCATAGTGAATCTTATTGCATTCAAAGTAGTTGCCTATACCCTCAAAATTGATACTATCAAACAGAACAGAATAGAATAAAAGCAGTGAAACCAAGATGGCGAGAGCAATACAGGCCTTCAAATCAAGTTAATAAGAAATCAAAAAAGTTACTATAATATATCCTAATTTTAAAATTTTTTCCCTTAATTAAAAAATAATAAATAAATAAATTTTTTTAAAAGGGGGAGATTGAGATAAAAGAGAACATAACAACATAACAATACAAGTCAGAACAAAACAATTCAAGCAACATAGTGTTTCACCACAAGACAACCCAACTTAATAGTGGTTTCCATAGTGTTTCTTTTCTTGAAATATTTGAGTATAACTTCGACTACTATAGCATCAAACATATCAAGACAGTGTGAAACCATTCAAGAGGATGAAAGTATTACAGGGTATTTAGAACCAGCTAACAGAAAATGAACAGTGGTTTCTATATTATCTCTTTGCCTATAAAAATTTTTGTTTATACTATCACATATAATAAAAACCAATAAATAGAACATGATAAAACCAATGGAGACAGAACAACAGTTTGATGGGACTTCAAAACAAGATGATATTAAATCAGTATGAGCTATTATAATGTCTTGTTTTCTTCAAAATAGCTGTTCATATCATCACAGACAATAAAATCAAACATCCCAGAATAAAACCATTCCAATTAATGAATGAAATCTTTATAAGTCTTCAAAGCTATATAATGGGGAATCATGGTTACCAACCACATACTTTTATGTATTTGTATCATTTCTTACACTAGGGAAATTATTCGGTATTCATACATGTGAGTTTGATTTATTTCACTTATGAGTATGGTCTCAAGCTGCGCCCATTTATTTATAAATATCTCAATGTGATCATTCTTTATAGGTCAGTAGTATTCCATTGTATAAAAATACCACAACTTTTTTATCCATTCCTCAGTTGATGGACACTTAGGTTGTTTCCAAGATCTGGTTATTACAAATTGTGCTGCTATAAACATGGGTGTACATATGTCACTGTGGTATGATGTTTTGAGTTCTTCTTGGAATATGTCTAAAAGTGGAATAGCTGGAACAAATGAGACTTCCAATCCCATGTTTTTTGAAAAATCTCCAGACTGACCTTCACAATGGTTGTACCAGTCTGCACTCTCATCAACAGTGCAGGAGAGTTCCTTTTTCTCCACAGCCTCTCCAGCATTTGTTGTTGGCAGTTTCTTGATCATGGCCATTCTTTCAGGAGTGAGGTGGAATCTCAGTGTGGTTTTAATTTGCATTTCTATAATGAGTAAGATGATGAACATTTTTTCAGGTGTTTATTTGCCATTTGCATTTCTTCATCTGAGAAGGGTGTACTCATCTCAGATGCCCATTTTTGGATTGGATCTTTGAATTTTGGGGGGTCTGAGTTTTTTAAATTCTTTATATGTTCTAGACAGAAGACCTTTGTCTGAGGGATAGTTCACTAAGATTTTTTTCCCAGGTTGTGGGTTTTCTTTTAACTATGCTGGGGATTTCTTTTAATGTGCAGAAACTTTTTAATGAGATGTGATCCCAGTTATTCATTCTGGGAAGTATTTCCCATGAGGTTTGAGTCCTGTTCATGAATTCTCTACCTACCCCTATGTCTTCAAGGTTTCTACCCAAATTTGTCTTTCAATAGAATTAGTGTTTCTGCTTTAATATTCAGATCTTTGATCCATTTAGATTTTAATTTAGTACATGGTGATAGGCATGGGTCTAGTTTTAGTTTTCGGCATATGGAGAGCCAGTTTTTCCAACACTATTTGTTAAAGAGACTGTCATTCTTCCAGTGAACATGTTTGACCCCTTTATTAAAGATAAGATGGTTGAGTGTGTTTGTAGTTGTGGTTGTATCTTCTAATCTATTCCATTGATCTTTGGCTCTGTTTGATTCTAGTACCATGTTGATTTTACTACTGTTGCTTTGTAGTATAACTTCAAGTCAGGGATTGTGATGCTTCCTGCCTTGCCTTTGCTGCTTAGCACTGTCTTTGCTATTCTAGGTCTCTTCTGGTTCCAGATGAATTTTAGGAATGATTTATCTAGATTTATAAGGTATGTTGATGGTATATTTATTGGGATTTCATTGAATCTGTATAACAGTTTTGGCAGAATGGCCATTTTCACAATGTTTGGTCTTCCTATCCATGAGCAAGGGATGTCTTTCCATTTTCTGAGATCATCTTCAATTTCTTTTTTCAGTGTATTATAATTTGCCCTGTATAGGTCTTTCACTTCTTTCGTAAGAGTAATTCCTAAATATTTCATTTTTTTGCTTGCTAGTGTTGAGAGTGTGGTTTCTCTTATTTCCCTCTCTGTGATTTTGATGTTAGTGTATAGGAATGCTATTGATTTCTGGGTATTGATTTTGTATCCAGCTACATTACTGAATTTATTTATTATATCTAAGAGTCTTTTAATGGAGTTTAGGGGGTCTTCTATGTAGAGTGTCATGTTATCTGCAAACAATGATAATTTAACTTCTTCTTTTCCTATCTTTACTCCTTTTATTTGTCTCTCATCTAGTTGCTCTGGCTAGTACTTCCAGTACTATATTAAATAGGAGTGTTGATAAAGGACATCCTTGTCTTGTGCCTGATTTTTTTTTTTTTTTGTCTTTTTCAGTACCAGGGATCAAACTCATGACTGCCTGCTTGCAAGGCAGGCGCTTATGCCACTGAGCTAAATCCGCAGCCCCTTGTGCCTGATTTAAAGTAAAGGCTTTCAATTTTTGGCCATTTAGTATGATGCTGCCTGGTGGATTGTCATAAATGGCCTTTATTTTATTGAGGTAAAGACCATCTATTCCAATTTTCTATAAAGTTCTTATCATGAATGAATGTTGGACCTTATCAAAGGCTTTTTCTGCATCTATAGAAATGATCACGTGATTCTTACTTTTGGCTTTGTTGATATGGTGGATTACATTTATTGATTTATGTATGTTGAACCATCCCTGCATGCCTGGGATGAATCCCACTTGGTAATGGTGTATTAATCTTCTTGATGACTTGCTGCATCCTATTTGCCAATATTTTATTGAGGATTTTTGCATCTGTGTTCATTAAGGATATTGGTCTATAGTTCTCTTTTTTAGTTGGATCTTTCTCAGGTTTTGGTACTACAGTAATACGTGCTTCCAGGGATGACTTAGGAAGGATTGCTTCCCTTTCGATTCCATTGAAGAGTTAGAGGAGTGTCAGCATTAAGTCTTCTTTGTATTTCTTGTAGAATTCTGCAGTGAATCCATCTGGGTCTGGGCTCTTCTTTGTAGATAAGGACTTACTTACATTTTCAATTTCATTAATAGAAATTGGGTTACTCAATAGTTTTACATCTTTTGACCTAGCTTTGGTACTTCATATGTTTCCTGGAATCTGTCCATTTCTTCTATCTTATCAAACCTTTGAGAGTAGAGATTTTTGAAACAGGTGTTGATGATCTTCTGTATTTCTATAGAGTCTGTAGTGATTTTGCCTTTTTCATTTCTTATTGCATGAATTTGAGCTTTTTCTTCTCTTTTTTTTAAAAAAAGTTTTTCTAAGGGCTTATCAATTTTATTTATTCTTTCTTTTTTTAAAATTTTATTTAAGGAGAAAAAGAAAAAAAACAGAAAAAGGGAACAAGATATACAGAATTTCAGAAAGAATAAACAGTAGGAAATCACTAGTTAATAGATTACATATTGCTATTTTAGAAATAGTTGTTCAAGTAACAAAATTAAAGCATATAAAGTGGACTTTCAAACAGTGAGACTGCAAACAGTTTTGTTCAATGATCCAACAAAATTCAGTAATATGGTTATCTATCTTATACACTTAAATATATATACAGTGATATTCTTTAGAGCACTTCCTTTTCCTTTCTTTTGTACAATGACAATTACACATTTTGGATTTTATTACTCCAACAATTCTTATTACTTTTTTTTGAAGAGAGTAAAACCAAATGTGACATAACAGAACAGAGTCAGTCAAATCAAAAGGATGGACATAATACATAATATAAAAACAAAATACAAGGTGATCAACAATGGTTACCATACTGCCTCTTGCTATCTTAAAAAGAATTGCCTATATCATCAGTTATAATAAGATTGAGCAAAACAGTAAAGAATAGAACCAAAACATTGGAGACATTACAAGACTTTAAAAGGAGATAATAGTCAACCAGAATGGGCATCATAATGAATCTTATTGTCTTCACAGTTGTTGTCTATACTTTCGAAATTGGTACTATCAAGCAAAGCAGAATAGGGGAAAATCAGTCAAAACAAGATGGTGAGGGCAATACAGAGTTTCAAATCAAGTTAATAGGAAATCAAAGTGGGTTACTATAATGTATCTTGCTATTTTTAATTTATTTTTCCCTTAATTAAAAAGATAAAAATAAAAAAGTAAATAATTTTAAAAAGGAAATTGAGGTAAAAGAGGGCATAAAAACAAAACAGCACAGGTCAAAACATAACCATTTAAGCAAAATAGTGTTTCACCACAAGATATCCTGACATAAAAGTAGTTACCAGAGTGTCTCTTTCCTTGAAATCTTTGAGTATAACTTTGTATACTGTAGCACCAAACATTTCAAGACAATGTAAAACTATTCAAGAGAACGACAGTATTACAGGGTATTTAGAACCAACTATCAGAAAATGAACATTGGTTTCTGTATAATCTCCTTGTCTATAAATTTTTTGCTTATATTATCACATATTATAAAATCCAGTAAGATACAACCTGTTAAGACCCATGGAGACAGAAGAATAAAAGCTTGATGGTACTTCAAAACACGATGATACTAAATCAGCACTAGCTATTATAATGTCTTGTTTTGTCCAAAATAGCTGTTCCTACCATCCAATCTTCTCTGCCTCATTTCTGTTGAGATCTTTTTCTGTCGTTTGTTGTCAGTTTGTCTTCTTCATTTTGCTTTCTGCTCCATTCATTGTGGCCTCTCTGCCACTGTTTCTGGAATCTTGGTATTTTCCTTTTTTAGAATATCCTGCAGTATTCTCTGTAGAGTTGAATTGGTGGTTGCAAATTCCCCTAGTTCCTCTTTATCCTGGAAGCACCTTGTTTTTCCATCAATTTCTAGGGACAGTTGTGCAGGATATATCAATCTTGGCTGGAGGTTATTGTCTTTCAAAGCTTGAATTATTCCCCCCCCCATGCTCTTCATGATTTGATGGTTTGTGCCAAGAAGTCTGCTGTAATTCTGATGGGTGTTCCCTTTAAGTGATCTGTTTCTTGTCTCTGATGGCTTTTAATATTCTGTTTTTATATTGGATTTCTGGAATTTTGTTATATGCCTGGGTGTAGCTCTGTTTGGGTTGTAGGTGGCTGGGGTCCTGTATGCCTCATACATCTGAGTATATTTACCATTTGCTAAATTAGGGAAATTCTCTTGGATCATTTCTGTGAAACAATTCCATTTGTTTGTGTCCCTACTTCTTCTTTTATGTTCTTAATTCTTAAGTTATAGATCCTCTTATCATCTTCTAGCCTTTGTATTATTGCTGTTTGTTTTCTTGTTATTTTTAAGAAGTTTTTCATTTCATGCTCCCACATTACAAATCTGCCCTCCAGTCAGATAATCTATCCTTAGTTTCTTTGAAGCTGTTATGCCACCTTCGATAGAGTTTTTAGTTTCCTGGTAATCTCTTTGAACCTGCTTCACATATTCCATGTTTTCTATATTTTCTCCATCAAACAATTCTCCCCTTTTTTTCTGTTCTTCCATTCCACCATCTGTTTTTTCTTGGGCAGTGCTTAGCATTTCTCTAACTATTCTACTTATATCTTGCTTTATTTCATTAAATACCTCTTTTGAACTCATCTGTGAGGCTCCGGAGATATCGCTTTATGTCTATTGGTGCTGTGTCTGATATTGCATGTTTTCTTTCCTCATTCTCCTTTGCATTCACCTTTCCTGGATCAGTGTTCTCAAGATTGGGGACTGAGGACCCTTTCTTGTTGCTTCCTCTTCCCATACTTTTGTTCCTTCCATACAAGCAAATATAGGAGGCCCAGTTTTTTTTTTTCTCTTTGTCTGTTACAGTTTGTTTGAATTGTGCCGTCTAGGTGTTCCTGCCCACTGCAGTGTACTAGGGAGACACAGACCTGGGCAACCTCTGCTGAGCCCACCCCTCCAGGTCAACCTCCTGTAGGCTTCACTGCTAGAGTGTACCTCTAGGCACTGGGACCTGGTTTGGGCTAGCCTACTGGGTCTTAGTCAGGGGCGTCACCTAGGCCAGGCACTCCCCACCAATCCCACTTGAGAGGTGAATATGCAACTGAAGTTACTGCAGCGTTCTGTTCCAGCAAGTCTGCCTGGTCCCAGGATGTCCTTTCCTGGAGCATCCTACTCTATGGAAGGGTCCCCTTTCTGCTCACTCACTGCAGGTCAATGCAGGGCTCCCTGCCAGTCCCGTTCTCAATTCCGTTCGCCGATTCCCACTCTCAGAGTTTTTGTGCATCTCTCTTCCTCCCGTGCCGATGTTGGATGCAGCAGCAGTAGCAGGAAATTCAAATTGCGGCTTCCAATGGCACAGGATCCAGCTTCCATGCTGAGATTTTATCTGTTCCTGTTATAGCACTGGGATTACATTTCCAGTTGGTTTCTCTTAGCTTAGTTTGTTCCTGGGTTGGCAGGGTATATCTCCCCTTGCTTAGGATTCCTCACACCACCCCATTCCTGGATTCTAAGTGGGCTATCTCAGAGAGCCTCCATAGCTGCTGCTATCTATCTGCCATGTTCTCCTGGAAGTCTTATTTATTCTTTCAAAGAACCAACTCTTTGATTCATTGATTCTTTGGTTTGTTTCCTTAGTCTCTATTGCATTGATTTCTGCTCTGATTTTTATAATTTTCTCTCTTCTGGCTTTAGGCTTGACTTGCTATTCTTTTTCTAGATATTTGAGGTATAGCATCAGGTTACTCATTTGTATTCATTCTGTTTTCCTCATGTGGGAACTCAGTGCAATAAATTTTCCTCTGAGGATGGCTTTCATTGCATCCCACAGCTTCCGGTAAGTAGTATTTGTATTTTCATTTGCTTGTAGGTATTGTTTAATTTCTTCTTTAATTTCCCCTGTGACCCACTGATTACTCAAGAGTATGTTATTCAGTTTTCATGTGTTTGTGGGATTTTTGCACTATCTTTTATCATTAATTTCTAATTTCATAGCGCTATGATCCAATAACATGCAAGGGATAATTTCAACTCTTTTGCATTTATTTAAATATGTTCTGTGAGCTAATATATAGTCTATTTTAGAAAGTGAGCCATGTGGTGCTGAAAGAATGTGTATTCTGATGTTGTTGGACAGAACACTCTATATTTGTCTATCAAGTCCATTTGTTCACAGGTGTGGTTCAGTTCTGTTATTTTTTTGCTGATTTTCTGTCTGGTTCATCTGTCCCTTGGCATCAATGGTGTATTAAGGCCTCCTGTTATAATTGTGCTACAATAATTTGGTTTTTCATTTCTGTTAGTACTTGTTTTATATAACTTGGTGCTCTGGAATTTGGTGCATATATATTTAAGATAGTTATCTCTTCATCTTGAAGTTTTCCCCTAACCAGTATGTAGTGACCTTCTTTATCTCTTCTGATAATTATTGCTTTAAAGTTCACATTGTCTGCAAACTAAATGGCTATGTCTGCTTTTTTTTGTGTTCCTGTTGCATGAAGTATTGTTTTCCATCCTTTGACTTTCAGTCTGTGAGAATCCTTTTGGATTAGATGGGTTTCTTGTAGACAGCATATGGTTGGATTTTGTTTCTTGATCCATTCCTCCAGTCTGTTTCTTTTAAGTGGTGCATTGAGACCATTTACATTAATGGTTATAACTGTTATATGTTGGTTTATTGTTGACATGTTATCTTTCTGCTGTTGCATCTTTATCTTTCTGTTCTGTCTGCTTTGCTTAGTGTTTTTTTTCACATTATCTAAACTGCCTTTCAATATTCTTTGCAGGGTTGGCTTGGTGATCATGAAGTTCTTCAGCTGTTCTTTGTCATGGAAGTATCTTATTTCTTCATCAATTTTGTAGGACAGTTTTGCTGGGTACATTAGTCTCGCTTGGAAATCATTTTCCTTTAGGATCTGAGATAACTTCACTCCATGCTCTTCTTGATTTTATTGTTTCTGTTAAGAAGTCTGCTGTGATTCTGATAGGTTTTCCTTTGTAAGTGATCTGTTTTTTTCTCTCTGACAGCTTTTAATAGTCTATTCTTATGTTGGATTTCTGGGATTGTGATTATTATATGTCTTGGTGTATTTTTACTTTGGTTATGACTATTTGGAGTTCTATATACTTCTCTGATCCTGATGTTGGTTTCCGATCTCATGTTTGGGAAATTTTCAGCTATTACTTCTCTAAATATCCTCTTGATATCCTTTATGTTGTCCCCTTCTTTTTCATTAATCCCTATCAGTCTTATGTTGTTTGTCTTTGTGTCATCTTGCAGATGTTGAATTGTTATTTCCTGATTCCTTGTTATTTGATCTTTCCTTTCCTGTTTACTAGCTGCAATCATGTCTTTGAGGTCTGAAATTCTATCTTCACTTTCATTGAGACAGTTTTTAACAGCTTTCAATGGAATTTTTTATTTCCTGTATATCTCTTTACATCTGCTTTATGTATTCTATTTGTTTCTTATATTGCTCATCCAGGGATTCTATCTTTTTGCTTAGTTCCTCCAATTTTTAAACTGTGTCTTCTTTAGATATATTCAGTATCTCCTTCATTTCTTTTATCATTTCTTCTTTTACCTGTGAGATAATTTCTAGTTTAAATTCCTTTAAAGCTTCCTAGAGTTGCTGCTTTATTTCAGTTGCTATTATGTCCAATATTTCAGGTGTATGGCATATATGTTCTTCTATGTACATTGCTCCTAAGGTTTCTTTGGATGGGCTGGAGGTTCGAGATTTTGCTTTGATCTTTCATTTTCCTATATTTCTGTGTTTCAAGTGTTATTCCAAGGTTTCCCCCGGGTCTGTTGGAAATCATCTTCTATGCCCTCATCTCCTGGAACTCTGGCTACCCAGTTCCCCGGATTGAGAGAGGGTCACTGGGGGTGGGGCCACATGGCTCAGGCCCAGCCTCTGACTTGCTTAGAACTCCATAGTCCACCAAGTACATCCAGTAGTGGGGAGTTGGAGTAAGGGTGCCCTTTAAAGTGGTATGAACCAAACAAGTTTGAAGAGAAAAGGGAAGTAGGGAAAACAGAGACAAATGAGGATCACAGGGCATATGAAAGAATTGGAATCAAGGTAGTCAGCCAAGGCGACCTGCAGAGAAATAGTAGAGGACAGCAAAAAGGAAAAGTAAGCCTTGACAAGTGATGAAATCATATCAGTTAACTCCATTCCAGGGAGTATAGGTGCTCTAGCTTGTCCTTGAGAGATGAGAGAGGAAACAGCACTGACAATGGGAAAGAAAGTATTGCCAGGAGTAAATGCAACTATTCAACATTAAATACCTTGCTGCTCTGGATGGCAACAGGAGCCCTCATGGGTAAAAGGGCTGAATGAAAAATGAGCAAGGAGAGAGGGCAGTCCTTCGGGACTCAATCCACTGTAACTATGGTGAGTGCTGTAGAGAAGGAGAGTCAGAGATCACATCAGCAGGATCTGTGTCTAGCAAACCTGAAAAGGAAATGTTGTCAATAGTTAAAGAGAGGCTTGGGTGTTCATTTCCCAGAGGAATAGCTGCAGCCATCACAGTAGAGCCAAATCCCTGTTTTCCACTAGTAGCATCATGAGCTTTAGGGAAGATATAAAGCAAGGCAATTAATTGAGCTACAGATTCAGAAATAATTAGTTGAATGGATAAGACAGATCACAGTTAAAACAAAAATATTCCAGTATAATCAGCATCAGTGATGCTGGGAATCACCAAAATGCCTCTTTCTGATGCATGTGAGTGGGGAAGAAGTAGGCCGATTGTCCCAGGAGATAAAGGACTGTGAAAAGCAGTAGGAACTTTATAAACCATACCAGGCATTTCCAAGGCAACAGCAGGTTTTATATAAATATCTTTTAAAGCATTTCTGCAGTCTTGGTTTGCATTTTTGTATGCTAATTGCTTTAACAAGATAGAGGCTGTTGCTGTATTGTCCACCTGGCTCAACAGCTTTATTAAACCTATCTATAAAGGTAAGGAAAGGTTCAGTGGCCTCTTGTTTAATAGTACTATGGGAACCTTGTGCAGCCGCTGCTCCAAGGATTCTCTTCTAAGCTTTTAAAACAATTTGAGCCATTTGAGGGATAAGTATGGGTGTGGCAGAGAATTTGTTAGCAAATATCCAAAATAGCTCCCTCATCCCATAGTGCAGTGGCTCCTATGGGAATATTGCAATCTAAATTTTCTATAGCTTGTGTGTCCGCAGCATCATTGTATTCTTGGAGCCACATCTGGTATTGGATTGGAGTAACAATGGTACGCACTAAGGCTTTCCAGTTGAAAGGGGTCATCTCATAAATATGACCTCAATAATGCCAATTACAAAAGTACTTTTAAGTCCATATTCCTTAACAACCATTTTAAACTCTTTACACACAGAGTATTGCAAACTTTTAAAGTGAGGCTTTTGTCCTTGTTGACATAAAACAGAACAAGCAATTAATTCCCCATGTTGTTTGGCTTCTTGGGCTAGCTTTTGCATGGGAGTTAGAACTGGTGGGGAGTTGCCCAGAGTTTTACAGGGCCTGCATGTTGTGGGAGCAGCGGCGTGAGGGCAGAAGCATTGAGGAAGGTGTAGAAGCAGCAGAAGCGGCATCCCCAGGAAAACCAGGGGGCCGACCATGCGGTGTTCCATCTGCCGCCAGCCAAATGTTGTCACAGTATCCCAGCAAAGATACCAGATGTGCAAGACAGAGTTACAAGCTTGAGGCTCCTCATGCTGCAGTTTGCTTATCTTGTCCCAAGCCCCCACAATGAGCGTACCCACCTCAGGATACCAAGGGCACCGATGATGACTTTCCAACAAGAGTTGCACCACACTGTCCTCGGAGGTAACATGGCCTGCCTTCCTGAGAAGGGAAAGCAATTCTGCTCTGTGGTTCTGCTGTGCTTCAGATAGAGAATTCCTCATGACTTACCTGATAAAAAGATTTTCCAAAGAAAATGAGGTAAGGTGAAATAGATGTGCATTGGGGCCGTGTTTCACCCCAGGAACTCAGCGAAGGTAAGTCACCCCCTACAGCAGGCATCTCCACTGTAGAGTCCCTGTTCAGGTACCAAGCTGTTGGGGTCTGTACCTAGACCCCCAAACCCCCAAATGGGTACATGGTGAAGGCTCACAGGAATGAGTCACATGGCCTAGTCTTTAGAGCTGCAGGAGGAGTAAAATCCTCGGCAGCGCTCATGACTCTACTAGCCAGCTGGACGACTGACATTAGGCAGCCCGTATTTAAGCAGAACAAGCAAGGAGTTGAGTGGACAATGGAGGAAACCTGAACAGGATCTTGGGCGGGGCTCAAAGACCCCTCAGAGCAACAGATGATGCTAAAGAAACTCTAAAAAGTCTCTAGGTGGCCTCAGCTGTGGCCTATCTTGTTCCCTGAGGTGTCTCCTCATTCTCAGTTCAGTCATACCTGGGCCACATCACAGTCCTGTATTACACACTCAGCTTCAACGCTCTCAAAAACCCAGGTCTTATGCCCCTGGATGGCAGTCTCTGGAGAATGCAGGATGTGCTACAACTAGTGGGTCCCACAGTTGTGAGCTCACTCCTGAGCCTCCCTCCCTTGCTGTGAAGTGGAGCTGATGCAATGGTGTAGGGGCTCTCACACTGGTGGCTCCGATACCCTGCATACCCTTCGATGGGAATATCAGCTTTGGCTGCAGGTTGGAAAGGTGGTCTGTACCCAGACTCTTGAGTATGTTCATGGATTGCTTGCCTTCCCAGGATTGAAGGGGTGCAATTGTAGTCATTTGCTACCAAGCTAGCCAGGTGGTTTTTTTGAGGGGACAGTATCATGACATGAGTTTCATGCCAGTCTCTGGCTGGACATTCAACAATGGCAATAGTCCCATTAAGCCATCCCTTTTCCCATGAAGTAGATAGACAGTAGCAAGAGCAAGTCTGGTGAGTTACCATGCTGCTTCCCACATTGCCTCCCCTGTTCATCATGGTCACTTTGCCGTGTGTCAGTATTGGGACAGCTGATGACAGAGGCTGGCAGACATCTACTGGCCTGGTTGTTTTGCTTGGCTGTTGCCTCTTTTGGGATAAACATTGTCTGAGGTTATAAAGATATGAGGCTCTTCACACACAGTGTCCATTTTTCTAACCACATGCTCTCCCCTAAGGATTTTTTTGTCCCTAATCTTCCAGGACCCTGGCCAGCTGGCGGGCTAATTTGATGCCACCTGTGAGTCCTTAAGCATTCTAACCTTGAGCCGTTTCTCTTACCAGGCAAAGTAGATAGTCAGTTTCACCCAAAGCTCTGCCTGTGTGGGAAGACAAGAACATTGCCTTGCCCCTGTCTTTTGCAGCCACCCTGGAGTGAAGCTGAAGGGCCTGCTGCGTTCTCATACTGAGCTGACCCAGGTATGAATGAGTCAGAGCTTTCCCTGCCCACTTCAGGATCCCCACATAGCCACACTGTGAATAGAGGGTCCCTCCAGGCAGCATGGGTGTTGGTGCAACACAAGTGGGCCAAACCACCTTCTCACACAGCTGTTTACATCTCAGATCCTATCTGTGTTCAGTCTTGGATACAGCTTTGTATTTTGGGAAGGAATGTTGTTGAACAGATCGGATATTATGACTCAATGAGTTCCGCGACATCCAACTTATGTTTTTTTGTCTTCTATATTTGAGATTTTATTGGTTGTGTTGACGTTTCGCTTTGTGCACAATTCTTAACACACGTAAGTAAAATATAAAAAATCATGTATTGTTTTTCAGTTATTCCGGTGACTTTCCAGCTTCAGATCTGGAGGTAAATTTTCCATAAAAGGATTAAGAACCAGTATCTTTGAATGCTGATAAAATGTTACTAAGTCCCACTGACTCGCAATTTCATATCATATACACAATATACATACTCAAATTTTCCATCTTGCATAGCACATTAACAGAATTAGGCAAACTGGATTACCATGACCAAAGATGGTACAGAGCACATGTGATTCTGACAGAGCAATGACCAGGAGATAGTTTTCTTTAGGAAACAATTCTACTAAAAACAACATGTGAACAAAAGCCATTTTAATACCCAAGACAAATTAAATGCATGACTGTGGTTCCAAATTGCCTTTGAGTGTGCTTTGTGCTGCAGATTATACAATTAATCCCTATCTATGTAATGTAAAACTGACACCCAAAATCATCAAAGCCTGCCATAATTCAATATCCCACTGATTTTCTGATTGTACCAAAAAAAAGTAAATGATTTAAATTCTAAAACAAAACAAAACAAAACAAAACAAAACACTAAAATGTGATGAGGTGGAAGTCTCTCCTTTTTAAAAATGTTCCTAGAGCTGCTAAAAAAAACTTGCATTTACAAAATAGGTGACAAAAATATTCCTCTGGATTGCACAGGAAGGGAGGCAGGCAATCTTCCTTGGTTCCCTGACTAGCCACTCGGGTCTGTTTTGCCTTTGCACTTCTTTTCCCTTTTGCTTGCGCCTTTTTGTCCAAAGGTTTATCCTTTCCTGCTGCCTTTTTTGGCTTTATTTCTACTTTTGCAGCACCAGGTTTAGCTGACCACCTCGACAATCTCCTTTGGGTCTCACCCTTCACTGCCACTCAGGCCAAGCTGACCTTCCTCTCGTGCACCTCGGCTGTTCCCAGGAGCCTGCAGAGCTATACTGCTGGGACCTGTAGTGAGGGTGGTGGGAGAACCGGGTCAACATCCAACCTAGGATGGCCAGTTCTAGAAGTTTGATCACTGGGTGTCCAAGGATTAGACATTCTTTCTCTACCAGAACCCAGGAACATGCCAGCGGTTGTTGATTAAAAGGCCTGGCCTTGCTGCTGAGCCCCAAGGACCCCTGTTGTGACTCCCACAGGCTCCACACTGCTTCTCTTCCTATCTTTGGATCAGGGGACCCGACAAGAGGGCTGCTCACACTGCAGCCTCTCATCTCACTGAGCAATGGGTCAGACAAATATTTCTCACTATATGATTTGGTGCCTAGACAAAACAGAGAGACCCATTAGAGATCCTTCTTCACAGACAGAGGTAAACAATGCAATTATTTGTCTTTTCTTTAGGAGGGGCTGCCTACTGCCTCTGACCACTGGATCATACCGTTTGAATGGATGTAGCAGGCCATTGTATAGTCAAAGAGTTTGGGTCTCACCTTTTGGATCATCTGTGTCCTCTATCATGCTAGTTACATCTTAGTAACATGTAGTATCATATTCTCTAGAATGCAGGATACCCAGATCTTTTCATGGCATAGCTATCACATCAGAGGCCAGAAGGTTACACAGCTCAGGGGCAAAGCTGAACATGTGTATTGTGGTTCACTTAATGTGTCAACCATTTCTGACCCCTTCTCTTAACTATAATAGAAAGTAATGTACTCACTAAGTCATCATTCACACACCATAAATCTGGGGCCATGTGATTTACTTAGCCGGGAGGTGTAACAGGGACTACTTAGTGGCTTTCATTGTAGTTTATAGCCAAGGTTGGCCTGAGACCCACGTCCACTTCTCTGCCTATTTTGGTAAGCAACATTTTACTGCAATGCAGCCTCATGTACCTATGCCTGCTCTCAGGCTACAACAACAGAGCTGAATAGTGGTATTGGGAAACTCTATGGCCTGCAAAATTGAAAATATTACGATCTGGCTTTTTATGGAAAAAAATTTTTTTCCTGGCCTTTAGCCTATATTAATCTTACAGGATGATTTCTGCAGGACTTGACTGGCAAATTAAAGGGTAATCTCCTGGGGTCTCACTCCTCTGCATCTTTTTGAACCCAAGGATAGCACTAATCTGATTCTTATCCCAGTACACAATATCATTGCTTTGAGATGGAAGGCAAGAGAGAGCTAGAGCCTTCCAGCTGGCCTTTCCTGCCATGATAGCCTTTAGCCTATAGGCAGCAATGGAGGAGTCACATCAACTGTCACTTGTGTCTCCCTTAGTTGAACATTTGGTGGTAATGCATTTGCTGTGTCCCTGATCACAGTAAACCACTACGCCAGAATTTGGGCAGGATTTCAGTTATTATCTCACCCACTCCGATTATCTTCACTGTGATAGGTAGGTTATGGCAATGCTTCTGGGCTCTGGGTATCAATATTTACTCAGATCTTGTTTCCGAGCATCCTTGAAATACCTAGGCATTCTCCTTTTTCGATTGCACAGTTATTCAAATCAGTGCCACATGGTCCCTTGAAGAGGGAGAGATACTATTTTCTGAGATGGAGCTAATAGATGGTACTTTCTTATAATAGTGTAGGTGTGATCTGTTGGCTCAGTGAGTTCAGAGGAGTCTGGAGAATCAAAATCTTTAGGGGCCTTGATTGGGTATTTAACTGCTCTGAAGCTGGCCCTTAGCTTTCTCCACCCTCCTAAAAGAGGAGAAAACTTCCTTGTAGGCATCTATGAGGCTTTCTGGTTTTTATACCTGGCTTTCAATGGTCTATTACTTAACTTTTAAATGTTCATTATCTGGCACTTAGCAGGCACCATCTAATACGCCTACCCGTGCAGCTGGGATTTTCTCTATACACTGCAAATGCCCGACGTCATTCCAGCTTGCTGCTCCTTTTCCACCATTTACCCCCCTAACTCACCACAGGTGACAGCTTTAACAACTGGATGTCACTTAGTGCATCTTAGACTCCCACCTCGCTCCTAGTTTCTCCCTGTACTAGTGATGGGCTTCTTGTCCTCACTGCCAGCCAAAGGGACTGATGACTGAAATAGTGATGGAGAAGTCAAACAAAAATGTCACGACTTACACCTTCAGAGAAGCGAGTGTATGGGTTAAGCACAAACAAAGAATCTTCTTTGGTAGTCCCCTTAGTGCTCACCTCATCCAGTCCTCTTTCTGCACAGTTGACCTCCTGCAGTTTTGTTTCTTTCTCTTGGTAATGACAGTCTCCTGTTATCCAGTTAACTGTAATATATACCTGTTAAGCGAATAATCAAAATAGTAAATTCTTTGTCTATGGATGACATTCTAATGCAGTCCTCTGCGATATTATAATTTTGTATCAGACCCTTGCTGTTGTATTATAAATAGATGACCAACCACACTCTCAAGGTCATAGCTACATGAATGATCCAGAAACATAGTAAGAAGAAATTCAAGTTCAATAATCTCCTCTATCACATTCTCCAGGAGACTTGAGACTTCCCTCGCTATAGTAATTCTTATTGGAGAATATTTTATTGCCTACATCATGTATCTGACTTAGATGACTGGTTCAGGTTGGCCTTCGTGCTCTTCGAAGTTCTGTGAAATTGCTCCTTCAGTTTTGTTATGAATTATATTATGCTGCCCATGTCATCATCATCGTCAATTCCTTTGTGGTTACTCTTTTTTTTCCATTGTATTATCAATCTCTATATTAATGATTAATTCTTTATGATAGATGCTTTCATACAATTATAGCTTACTTTATTTTGATTCACATTATTTTTCAATTTAAAGAAACAATGGTGTTTGTACTTCAGGAAGACCCAGGAAAGTTCTAAGTCCTTCGACTGGGACTGAAGGATGTATGCTTATTCTAGCTTCCTTCATAGTATTCCAGCACGGATACTGTCAACATGAGAAAAATTTAGCTATATAATTAGTGATTTTGTTGAATTGAAGGCAAGAAGAGGGGATATATGAGCAAGTATGAAATGGATCATGAACGACCTGTCTTTATGCTATTATTCTTAACATCTCTGGACTATGAACAGACCACCCGACGCACAAATAGTAATGTAATTCTATAATGTTTGATGTTTTGCCAACTTTCACATCTTATTCTTTCTAAAGAAAGTTTATCAAAAGAGGCGACGAGAGGGCTGGGGATTTGGCTCAGCAGCATAAGCACCTGTCTGGCAAGTGCAAGGTGGTGAATTCAATCCCTAGTAGCAAAAAAAAAAGAGGAGAAGATAGCACATTTTTAAATAAAAGTCTGTTACCTTGATTTATAATTTTTAAATGTTTAAACTTACTGAATGTGTTTCCCCTTTTGTACTTTGTGTGTTTTTGGTCCCAGGCTCCACAACCTGGAGAGGAAGACCTGCTTAAATACCTTAGGGCTTTCCTCGGTGCTGGATTCACTAAAATTACAAAAATATTTGTGAAAATCAAATGGTGAAAAGCTTTGTTGCTATTCTAACTCCATCGATTACATTCTCATGCTTTCCTGCAAACCATTGCCCAGATATCACATTTATTTATTTAGTTAGTTAGTCAGTCAGTTAGTTAGTGGTGCTGGGGGTTGGACCCAGGGCCTTCACATGGAGCCACATTCTTAGCCCTTTTTATTTTCCTTGTGTTATTTTGAGACAGACTCTTGATAAGTCACTAAACTGCCTAGGCTGGTTTTAAAAATGCAATCCACCTGCCTTAGTCTCCCTGAGTCCTGGGGTTATAGGCATACACTACTATGCCTGACTTAGATAATTGCATTTATTAAAACACACACATATACATATATATCTTTTCATGGATATGTGTAGTATGGCAGGTTGGCAGTTTTTTCACATTAGTACAAGAAGCAGCTTTTAAAATAACCGCCTACTGTTCCAATTTGTGGCTATACTAATTATTATGTAACTAGTCCCACGTGGAGAAGAGCATTTGTCTGAGAAACAAAACCGAATTGAATACACTTCTAGGTTCATCATTTTGTTGGTGCGCAAGTGAGTCTGAGGGGCAGCGAGGCGTGTCTGCAGTGTGAGGAGGGACGCAGACCGCCCTGCCTCGGGGTCGCCTGGGTGGGGAAGCTTCTGCTCTGACCGCGCTGCGCCCTGCGCCCTGCTTCCCTGGGCTGCTCTGCACTGCTGACTCCAGCCGCCGCTGTCACAGAGCTCAGCTCCGTCCTCTGTCACCTTCCAGCAGCCTCTGTGCAGCAGGAATGACGCTGGTGTCCCCCGCATCCGTATTTGTAATTTCCTTTGTGTTTGTAACCGACTTGCCTAACTGTATTTCTGCTTGTAAGTTGAATACTATAGTCATTTTCTGTGGCTGTTGGAACACATTGTCACACACTTGGTGATGGAAAACAGTGGAGATGTACTCTCGAATTTTGGCAACCCCAGATGCCAGAATCCTGGACTCAAGCTGCCCGCAGGGCCACACGCTCACTAGAGGCTCTGGGGGAGATCCTGCCTCTTTCCTCTTCTGCCCTCTGGCCCTAAGTGTTCCTTGGTCTGCGGCTGTATCACTCTGCTCTCTGCCGTGGTATTAGTTTTGAAAAGAAAATTAAAATTATACTGCAGTACTATTTTACCCCAGAAAGAATGACCATCATTTAAAAAAAAGTCTAATCATGACTAATGCTGGTGAGGAGGTGAGGAACAAGGAACTCTATTACACTGTTTGTGGAAATGGAAACCAGTACAACCACTATGCGAGTCAGTATGGAGGTTTCTTAAAAACTTAAAGTGGAAATTCCATTGGGCCCAGCTATCCTCTTTCTAAGTATCTTCCTCAAAGAGTTAAAATCGGTATATTGCCAGGATACATGCATACCTATGTATATAGCAGCACAGTTTATAATAGCTTGATCTTGGAAACAGCATATATGTCCCTCAACAGATGAGTGATCAGGAAAATGTGGTATTTCTATACAATAGAATAGTAGGCTGCCATAAGGATAAATTTGAAGCATTCAAATGGATGCAATACAAGAATATAACGTTACAACAAATAAATCAGACACACAAGATCAAATATAGCATGGTTTCTCTTAAGTGAAAAAATACTATAAATAGGAAGTAAGGAGAAGTTTAAATACTTCCCCAAGTTACATATTACATTGTTTAAAAAATATTTCAATATATATTCTAAGTTGTTTCATTTACATGAATATTTTATCTTAGTTCATTAGAAAGAAAGTTTGTGTTATTATCTGTTTATTTCTTTTTTGTAAGAATCATTTTTATGTCTTGTACTGAGTAACTGTTTGAAGATAATGATACACAGTGTAATAATTATTATTCTCTCATTATTTGGTTATGAAAATTCATTTTATTTTTTCACAAAATAAAATAAATACAATCAAATCAAGTGTACAAGAGGGGCTGAGGGTGTGGCTAACTGGCAGAACACTTAGCATGTCTGAAGCATCAGGCTTGATCTTCAACCCTGCAAAAAGGAAAGAAAAAAGAAAAGAAATTTTTTACAAAAGAAAACTAAGTCAAATTATAAAAATAGTTTTAAAGTGTAAGATTCAGCATACATGCATATGTCTATTCATGCATTTATCCACGAGTCCCAGTGGTCAGTGAGTTCTGAATTGGCAATGGGTGTAATGCTATTTTGAGAAATCTGCAGTAGCTGAGTGCGATATGAATATTTTGGTGATTCTTTTCCGCAAAGCCAGTGCTAATTCTGTCAGGATTTGTTGCAGTGGAAGGAAATGCCAAATTTTAGTTTGTGGAAATAAAGATGGAGTGTCTTCCCATTCACAGCTGGGATTCCTTGCAGTCTACATGGGCCCTGATCCCAGATTGAGCCCTAATTGACACAGGAGCACAGACTCAGCCTTGTGTGTTGCCACGTTCTTCTCTAAGACCTCCGGATGCGGTCTTCCCTGAATTCCAGTGTTGAAATCATACCAGCAACTAATGCCACTGTATGTGCATCTCTTGCAGTGTGGTAAGGGAGCCCACAGAAGTATCCTTCTGGTTTTTATCATGGCCTGAATCATGAACCAATTCTTGGGCAAACAGGAAACTCTCCTGATCATGTAAAGCTCCATAGGAGATACAGGTTGCCCTTAGGTACACAGAATGGAATAACATACACAGAGGAACCAGGCACTTGACAAAGTGACAGCTCCTTGGGGCAGCGTGTAAGTCATCGACTGCCTTGGACACGAGTCCGTAGAGCCAGACTGTAATGGGATCTGTCTGTCATGGTGCTAATAACATATGATTTAGAGAATGATTGCTACCTACTTCTTAACTATATTAGGCTGATTAGTGTGTGTATACATGTGTGCATTGTGTATATGTGTATGTGCATGTGCGTGTGCATGTGTGTGTGTATGTGTGTGTATGGCTGAAGATGAAACCCAGGACTTCACACTGAGCTTCATCTCATCGCTTCCTAGTTCTGATGGTGGTTGGCATGGTAGTGGCAGTTGGTTGGTTGGTTGGGACAGGGATATCTTCCTAAACTGCTGTGTTGCCCACTATGAACTTGCAGTCTTCCTGCCTCAGCCTGCCAGAGTGTTGGGAGTACAGGCATGCACCACCATGCCCAGCTAGGTTGATCAATTAAAAATCATCTTTGGTAGAAAGTAGGTCTAAAAACAGGCCACATTTTGGACCTGGGCCTTTAAATAAAAGTAGGCAGCAGACTTTGACAATGGCATGAGTGGCTGAACTGAAGCTAAGGCCTTTGCAAAATGAAATAAAATTCAAATTTGCTCATTACCACTTACTATATTTAAATCACAGCTATTATTTCATGGGAGAAAGAAGTACACAGCTTTCACCTGGGACGCCAAATAATGTCGCACTGAGAGAGCATCAGCACAGCACGCTGGAGCAGTTTCCAGTAAACTCTGCCTGATTCTCCCTGAGTTCCTTCAGCTCCCCAGAAGTGGTTTTAGCTGGAGGAAAACGCATGCCAAGGCCACCTCTGTGCTTTCTGCTCAACACTTGATTCCTCGACCTCGGATCTGCTGTGGAACTGGCTGGATGAAAAAGTTCTCCTTCACAATGTTTATTTGACTATTTCATTCTCTGTGCAGATGCTGAAATTTCACCTACCAATGTGGCATTTAAGAGTAGAGACCCCACTAGGGCTATCAAGCCCTGAGACTGTATAAATCCTCAACAAGAACATGGAGGAGTCTGTCATTGGCTTTCAAGAGCTACAGCTTTGCCTGTAGACTCACTGACTACTGTTGTCTGCCCAGCAAGCAGTAATACAGGGCTAAAGATAGACCCTCTTTTTTCTTTACAAAAATATGTCATTAACGTATGTTTGTAACATAGAATGGTGATGTTTGTCTTGGGGAATTGGCACTTGCATATAATATATCTTGATAATTTCCAAACCCTTTCTTCCCTCTCCCTTACCCCAATTTCCTTCCCCAACTCCAAGAGCTTGGCTTGTTGTTTCCTGCTGTCTCTCCTTTATGATAGTCATTTATTTATTTATATTCTGGGTTTCTCATATAAGGCAAACCATATGAGATTTAATTTTCAGTGTCTAACTTACTCCACTCAGCATTGTGGTCTCCAGTTCCACCCATTTTCCTTCAAATGACATTTCACTCTTTTTCATGGCTGAAAAGATTCCATTGTATATATATTCCATTTTTTTTATCCACTCAGCTGCACCAGGCACTGGGCTGTTTAAAGAGTTTTAAGTATTGTGACTTGTTCAACTGCACACATGGGTGAGCATGTGTCACTATGGCATGATACCTTTCACTCTTTCTGGAATATACCCAGGAGAATGAGGTATAGTTGAGTCAAGTGTAATTTCCATTTTTGTACTTTTTAGAAAAAATTCCACCCTGGTTTCCATACTGGTTACTAGTTTATATTTCCACCAACAGTGGAGAAGAGTTTGTTTCCCCCTCAGCCTCACCAGCGTTTGTTAAAGAGACTTTTGTTCAGTGTATGTTTTTGGTCTCCGTGTCAGAAGTCAGATGGTTAGAAGTGCACTCTCATTTCATCCAAACCCCGAAGGTAGAACAGGTTCTGAGCCCTTGAGACCTAATCAGTTGATTAGGTCTCCCTCACTTCATATCTGCCTGTATTACACTTCTCTGTCTACCTAGCTAGTTCAGCATGCTTGCAAAAGGTAAAACCTTCAAAGAAAGAAAGAAATGAACCTAAACCAAATGACTGACATCAGTGTGTAATGTATGAAAAATAAGACAGAAGAGAAACTGCTAAATATATTCAGATTTAAGATGATGATGATGATGATGGTGATAACTGATACACATCCATTAAGCACTTCCTAACTTGCTGTTCAGTTTCTGGGTTCTTTATTCTGTTCCACTGGTCCAGAGATCTGTCTTTATGCTAATGAATGGTACAGTGATTTTATCATTGTAGCTTTGTGATAGTCTTTGCATTCATTAAGTGTGAGATTTCCAACTTTGTTTTTAAATTGTTCTGGCTATTCAGGTCCCCAGAGATTTCTTATAAATTTAAGACTTTTTTTTTTTTTTTTGGGTCAGGCTGCTCTTGAACTCACTATCTAACCCAGGCTGGCATTAGACTCACAGTGATGCTCCTGATTCAAACTCATGAGTGGTGAGATTATAGGTATCTGCTACCATGCCCAGTTCCCTTGCTTTTTTCCCCTTTCTTTCTTTTCTTTTCCTTTCCTTTCTTCCTTTCTCTGCTATCATTAATTTATTATGATTATTTTCAAGCAGTTGCAGGATGTAGAAAGACTAGAGCAGAGACTGAATTCACTGACTTTTAACTTTGATTGAGTTACTTAACTTTTTTGAGCTTCTGTTTTCATCAGAGGGGAATAATAATATCTATCTCATACATCACCTCAGTGGGAGGACACCATCAACATTATTTATTGTATCAGGCCTAGGTGATATTGTACTATTTATGTTAATGTAATATTATATTTGGTCACAGTAAGAGTAAATTTCTTAGGTACAATTTTTTTGTCTTTTTGAGACAAGGCCTCATTATCCAGTTCAATCTAGTCTTTAACTCACTTTGTAGCCGAGGCTGGCCTTAAACTTGCAGTGATCTTTCTGCCTCAGCCTCCTAAGTGCTAGGATTTCAGGCATGCACCACCACACCTGATTTAGTACAATTGTTTTAAAATTGCCTTTTCTTCAGATTTTTTCTTTTTAATTTTAAAAAGTTTTATAAGTGCATGTTTGATTGTGCTAATATTCATTTTCTATTTATGACAGGACTTCTGAGTTTGGGTTGACTACACGGCCATCCAATTGGGGACTATGTGTCCCAGGATACCTTTTGGGTAAGTGTAATTATTTGACTCATTTCCCTCTAACAAGGCATGAGCGGAAGTGATTTGTACACTCATGTGATTCTGTGGTACCTTCCCCAGTTCCTCCTGGGATATAAGTCCTATGCAGTAACGGCCACATAATCCTACTACCCTGCACCACCAAGACTGCCCTGGGAAAGAATCCTGGTTAAGCCATGTGTCCTCGGGTCTTTTTGTTACAGCAGCCAGCCTAAACCTTAGTTAATAAATACTGAGTTTCATTTTACATATTGGAAGTTCAGCAAAATGAGACTCTCAAACATATATCTGAGACTAAAATATCACTACATATACCTAAGCTTTAGTGATTGCTAGTATCTGTTAACTTTCTTAGTGATTTTCAAATTATGATTTTCAAATTATGCTTATTAACTCAGCACTTTTTAATAAAGATTTTGGATATGAGCTGTGAAAGTTAGATGTATGCTTTCAGTACAAATGAATGCTTATGTTTCTACCTTCTTTTTATGGGTTCCTATGATTATCTGCTTCCATGGTGAGGATGCCTGATTGAAGTTGGGAATTTGGCCCTGGGATCAGGGACAGAGTTTGACTAACTGGGTCATCCCACCAGTGAGGCTGTGGGCAGCCCAGAAACACCAGTTCTAACAGCTTTGGCAAACCAGTGTTATATGTGTGGATGACATGCCGACGTGCTTCATGCTAGGGCCAAGCGTAAGGCTCATACCTTCTTCGTATTGCTGCTGCCAACAACTCTTCCAGACCCTCACGCATCACAGGCTAGGAGCTCAAGGCGTGCTGCCTGAAATTCACTGTGCAGGTGTGAATGTCACGTGGTAGCAGAGCGCTCCACAGGAAAGAAATATTTGCAGTTGTTCAAGTGAACATTGACTTTTTAGAACTTTTTAAATTAAGAAAATCTTCAACATACTCGTAAGTAGAGAGATTAGTATGATGAACATTCATATCCACTAAAGTTTTTAGATAGATAAAATCAGGTTAAAAAGAATATTAAAGGCTGCTTTGAAGAGGAAAAGAACATTAAAAAGAACAAAGAAGGGTATGATAAAAAGAAGGGCCATTATCAAAGGCTCTTTAGAATATAGCCAACGCAACCACAGCTTAAATTGCCCTGAGAATATTCTAGATAGCTCTTGCAGGATTTAAGAATAAATTAATCATAGTAAAAATTAACTTACAGAATCTTTTCTACGTGCTAAGCACTATTTTACAAGTGTGTGAACTCACCATTTTTATTATCCCTTTCTGTAGAATTTTAAGTTGAGGCTTTGAGAAGTTAACTTTCTACAAGCTCCATAGCTGATGATGGGTAAGGATCTGAGCCAAGATTTAAACAAAATGCTTTTGACTCAAGAGCCTGTATGCATAACAAAATACCTGCATAGATTAAGTCTCATCTACGAGCATTTTGACTCAAAATCACTTGAAACACTGGTTACAAAGGCAAACTGCTCACCCACCCTCTTCCACATATCTCAGAACACCAAGGTGTGAGGTCTAGGAGCGTCTGTTTGAAAAACTGTTTGAAGTCCATCAAAGTTTGAGAAGCATCTCACCGTTTGATTTAGTGGCATTGTAGTTTCTATCCAAAGTTGTCTGAGCTTTTTGGGCTTTACACTTTTGTCTGTAAAATGTATAACAGTAGTTTTTCTCTGCTTTCTCATTCTGTTTCTAAATTACATAAGGCCCTCTGGATGTGTGTGTTCTCTATCGCTGGACTCAATCAATCAAAGTTGAAGAATATTTGGAAAAAATAACCTGCATCTGTACTGATATGTACCAACACTTTTGCATGTCATTATTCTCTAAACAATTTAGGCTGATGACTACTTGAATAATTTTAACTTTGTATTACTATAAGTAATCTAGAGATTATTTAAAGTACATGGGAGGATATGTGTAGGTACTAGGCAAATATAACCTACATGGATTTTGATAAACTTAAGGGGTCCTGGAACAAATCTCTCATGGATACCAAAAGACAACTGTGTGTCTGCTCTTTCTATGTTATAATTTAATATGAAGATACTGGTAGTCTAATGGACTATATATTTTAAAAATGCACACAAGTAAAGACTTTAAAAAGACTCCTCTTGGTATATGCACACCACCTCATTTTTAAGAATACTGGTCTAAACTGGGCATGGTGGCTGCAGTTCCAGTACTCTGGGAGATGAAGCAGAAGGATCACAAGATCGAGTCCAGCCAGGATGACTTAACTACTTGGTGAGGCCCCGTCTCAAAAAAAAAAAAAAAAAAAAAAAAATTACATAAAGGTTGGAAATGTAGCTTAGTGTAAAGGCCTCAGGTTTCATCCCAGTACCTCACACAAATAAAATGGTCTAATTTCCACAGAATTCCCAAATTTTTATTTTTTTATTGACAATTTGAATTTATTATTGACTATCTGAATTTTTAATTTTACCATGTGACAAATACCAAACTAGAGTTAGTCCTGAGGAATTAAAAGCAGGAAATTTCCCTTTAAAAAAATCTAGATTTCTGACTCTTTTTTGAAAAGCAGCAGCCTGACTTGGCCCGGGTTTGAGATGGACTGTCAGGGCTGCCGAGGGCAGAGGCTCCCTGGGACAGGGCCTCTCAGTCACTGCAGAGCTCGCTCGCTGCCTTGCTCTGTCACACTCATTCCCCAGCTGGTGGCCACCGAAGGCACCCGCGTCAGCTCTGCCGCCCACACAGGCAGGTTTCTGATGGCAGCCTAACTGAAGACAGTCCCCATCATGGCCTGGTATGCGTGCCAGCTAATTTTTTTTGTTTTTTGCAAATTAATCATCTTTGACCCATACAAATTTGTCATCTTTGTAGACTCCAAATTTTCAAAAGAAAGGAATTTTCCAGAGTTTAACCTCCTCTTCAGACTGTGATTATTGTGTGCACGATGTGGTAGCTTGTGCAAATGACCCAGGTTATTGTGGTGTCTGGGGCGAACGTGCCGGTTAAAAAAAAGAATTTTGTCAGCCAAAGTGTTTCAAGAACTTGGGTGACATCAGCCTTGGTTTCAAGGAAGATTTAAAATTCCATTTTGTCAGAGATGAAAGATATTCTAAAAATTAAGCTTGCTCCAGAGTTTAAGTCACTTATCGATGGTGAGGTAGGAATTTGGAGAGACAAAAAGAACTATTTCATTTCATTATTGCTTTAGAACTTCAGTAGAAAAAGGAGCCACAAAGCTTATGTTTATCCATTTGTCACCAAACTATCAGTCAGTGGTCCTGTGGCCTGCCACTTCATGGCATATCCAGACAGGACACCACTTAACTGCCAAACCCTCACCAATGGATTTTTTTTTTTATCAGTACCAGGGATCAAACTCACGACTACGTGTTTGCAAGGCACTTAGGCTGCTGAGCTAAAAGCCTCAGCCCCTCACCTATGGATTTTTATGAAGAATTTTTCCCCTTAGTCATAATAAATTTTACTAGAAATAATAATCTCCTAAAAGAAAAGTGATGGCAGTTATAATTTCACACTGAACAATTGGCTAGAGATTGAAAAACAAAGGTCAAATGGTCTGGACAGAGTTTAACTAGAAATACATATCCAGGAAAATTGATTTGATGAAAACAATGGTCACAGAAGAAAACTGAGCCTGGCAGGAGGTACAGTGGACACAGTTTGACAGTCATATTGAATCCTTCCTGCAAAATTTATACAAACAAAATTAGTGGAACTCAGAGAATCAGGGAATTACACAGGATCCTGGTGAAACACCCATCAGGTGTGAATGGTCCGCTTCACTCTGGGGAGAGAGGGCCCAGTTCCCACTAGACAGTAGTACTCTGAAACCAGGGCAACTCAGGCCCTGTATGAGACAGCACGCACATAATCAGGCAGGCTGTCATTTAGTGCAGACCTGCCTGGGCAACACCATTTCTCCAGGCATCCCTACAGCTCCAGTCAAACTGGAGGATTTCCCCAGCTTGATTCCTTATTCACATCATGTTTCTTGCCTAACTGGTCTTCCCATTTCCAAATTTCTAGGCTTCAAGATGCGGGTCCAGCAAGTCCTTTTTGCCTTTTTTCTTTTTTCCAGACATTGTCTTTCTGTGTAGTTCAGGCTGGGCTTGAGTTCACTATGTAGCCCAGGCTGGCCTTGAACTTGCAGTGATCCTCTTGTCTCAGCCTCCCCAGTGATGGGATTACAGGTGTGTGGCACCACTTGTCTTCTTGTTACTTTTTTCGTGGCCTCTTATTTCCCTGCAACTTGGGCCTTGCCTCTCTCCGTAAATTCATCCTGCTAACATCCCTGCTGAGCTCTATGCTGCCAAATCCGTGCAATATTGTGATTGCTTTCCCTATCCATCACTTCCTATCCCTGCTGACCACTTCTTCCCAAGTTTCCGTGATCCCATCTAGCTCCATTCAGTCAAGCACACAGCAAGGGACCTAGCTGTGGGCCTTATCTACCTATAGCCAGGCTACTCTGGGAACAAGTGCCTCAGTCCTGAAGGAAGGAGTGGGGCTGGATTCACGACGAGCCTCAGACCCAGCATTTCCAAAACCGGATTCTTTCAGTTCCAGCCATTCTACACCCAAATCTTTTCTTCATGGCTCTACTTGAAGTTCTCATCCTCTTCTGACCAGACTAAGGTGCCAGCCTTCTTGGTTGGCTTGGGCTGTCACCTCTTCTTCACAGTCACCAAAGTAACTAGTTTTTTAATTAAAACATTTTTTTGTGAACATTAGGTGACAGCTAGCCATTCTCGCTTTTGCCGGCTCCTGGGAAGGTGCATCTCCCTGCCTGCCTCCTCCCTGCTGTCTCTGCTTCCTGGCCAACATGACATGGGCAGCTTTCCTCCACCAGCCCTGCCACCTCAGCTGCCTGCTGTGGAGCCAGCCAGCTGTGGACCAGAAACATGCACCAAAATACTTGTCTGCTCCTTTCAGGTGCTAATGTCAGGTATTTTGTGCCAGCAATAAAGGAAGTGACTAATACACTTCCTTTAAAAAAATTCCTCAGTAAACAGAAGTTAGGAAAATGGCTAGTTGTCACCTAATGTTCACAAAGTTTCTGTTTAGGTTAATGAAAATGTTCAATAAATGAATAGTGATTAACAGCTGTACAACATTGGGAACTTAATTTACATCACTGAATTATACCTTCTAAAGTGGTCCAAATGGCAAATTTTTCGTGGTGTATGTTTTTACGTAACATTTTTTTAAATTAAAAAAAAAAAACCTAGGGAGGTTTCATATTTAAAGAACAGAAAAGGTTGGGTGCCTGGTGAAGAGGCACTCAGGAAGATGTTATAGGACAAAGTTGGGGACCTATGGTCATGTAAGAAGTTTAGAGTTGGTTGTGTGTCCACCGGGAAGCCATTGGTGTTTGCTAGGAAGCTTTGACTGCATGTATTAGAAGTCTTATTTCAAGGCTTTATCTAAACAATAAAGCAGATTTATTGGCTTGAGTAACCAAAAAGCCTGGAGGGTTGCCTTTAAAGATGGAGGTTCTGTGTCTTTTTCAGAAATTCTCTCTGAAACTCCTTGCTTATTTTCTCTTAGTGCTGCAAGATAGTTTTGTTACTATCCAACATAGTAACAAAAGATAGTTTTCAAAAGGAAAGACCACTTCTGGCTCATCCAAGTAATTTACAAAACCCAACTTCCCTGTTGATTGGATCAATTTGGACCAGTCAGTGACTAGGGACTTGCTATGCATTTTTAGTTGAGGTTTAGTAACAGTCTCTCCCTAAGTCAATTGCTAGAGTGAAAGGGAAATTGTAACTCCAATTAGAACTCTGCCCTCCTTGGAGCTAGAGTTGGGCTAAGTCCCAGATTGCATGGTTGTGTTGTTTGAGAGTAGGTCTGCATTCAGATTTTCCCTGTAGCAATGATATAGGTAGTGGGGTAGGTTGTGGTGACAGGAAGAGATTAATAATTTTGTTTTTGACTTTTCCTTTTTCTTTTTTGTTATGGTTGTGTCTTGATTCCCTCCTCCCCCACAAAACCATGTGGGCATGGGGGCGGGCCTTCTGGAGGCAGTTCAATCCAGAGTTTGTGATGGTTTCATTTTCTAGTGCTGGGATTGGGGGTATGAGTGCTGTATCCGCCTTAGGGCATGTAGACTGCATACACTATAAGGGAGGCTTGCCCCTCCCCGCTTTGTTCTTGTTGCTTTTGCTGTCTTCTGCTGCCTTGAATTTGTTGTCCCTCACCATGCAACCCTGCCTTGCAGCCAGCTGGAATCGGCTAAAACTTCTATAAACTGTGAATTAAATAAATGTTTTTCTTCCTTGCTTTTAGGTATCAGGTATTTTGTCTCAGCAAGGAGAGAAAAGTAACTAAGCCACTCCTTTTCTGTTCAAGTCACAAGATTATTTTTTAAATGTATCACAGCACATTATTTTGTTTTAGTACTTCCAAATAAAGAAACATCAAAATCACAACCTATAGTTTTTAGTTTGATTTACATCTCAGCTGGTATCCAAGTTAATTGAGAATATCCTCAACAATTTTTTTGGTAGTCTAATTTTATTTTATTTTTTAAAATTTTATTTAAGGAGAAAAAGAAAAAACAGAAAAAGGGTAAAAGTTATACAGAATTTCAGAAAGAATAAACAGTAGAAAATCACTAGTTAATAGATTACATATTGTTATCTTAGAAATAGTTGTTCAAGTTACAAAATTAAAGCATATAAAGTGGACCGTCAAAGAGTGAGACTGCAAACAGTTCTGTTCAATGATCCAACAAAACTCAGTAATATGGTTATCTATCTTACACACTTAAATATATATGCAGTTATATCCTTCAGAGCACTTTCTTTTGTACAATGACAATTACACATTTTGGGTTTTATTACTCCCACAGTTCTTACCACTTTTTATTGAAGAGAGTAAAACTAAATGTGACATAACAGAACAGAGTCAGTCAAATCAAAAGGATGGACATAATAGGTAATGGAAAAACAAAATACTAGGTGATCAACAATGGTTACCATACTGCCTCTTGCTATCTTAAAAAGAATTGCCTATATCATTAGTTATAATAAAATTGAACAAAACAGTAAACAATAAAACCAAAACATTGAAGACATTACAGGACTTTAAAAGAAGATAATAGTCAACCAGAATGGGCATCATAATGAATCTTATTGTCTTCACAGTTGTTGCCTATACTTTTGAACTTGGTACTATCAAGCAAAGCAGAATAGGGGAAAATCAGTCAAAACAAGATGGCGGGGGCAATACAAGGTTTCAAATGAAGTTAATAGGAAATCAAAGTGGGTTAGTATAATGTATCCTATTTTTTATTTTTCCCTTAATTAAAAAGATAAAAATAAATAATAATTAATAAATAATTAAAAAAGGAGATTGAGATAAAAGAGGGCATAACAACAAAACAGCACAGGTCAAAACATAAGCAAGAGGGCATAACAACAAAACAGCACAGGTCAAAACATAAGCAAAATAGTGTTTCACCACAAGATATCCTGGCATAAAAGTAGTTACCATAGTGTCTCTTTCCTTGAAATCTTTGAGTATAACTTTGTATACTGTAGCACCAAACATATCAAGACAATGTAAAACCATTCAAGAGAATGACAGTATTACAGGGTATTTAGAACTATCAGAAAATGAACAATGGTTTCTGTATAATCTCCTTGTCTATAAACATTTTTGCTTATATTATCACATATAATAAAATCCAATAAGATACAACCTGTTAAGACCCATGGAGACAGAAGAATAAAAGCTTGATGGGACTTCAAAACAAGATGATACTAAATCAGCACTAGCTATTATAATGTCTTGTTTTGTCCAAAATAGCTGTTCCTACCATCCAATCTTTTCTGCCTCATTTCTGTTGAGATCTTTTTCTGTCGCTTGTTGTCAGTTTGTCTTCTTCATTTTGCTTTTTGCTCCATTCATTGTGGCCTCTCTGCTACTGTTTCTGGAATCTTAGTATTTTCCTTTTTTAGAATATCCTGCAATATTCTCTGTAGAGTTGAATTGGTGGTTGCAAATTCCCCTAGTTCCTCTTTATCCTGGAAGCACCTTGTTTTTCCATCAATTCCCGGGGACAGTTGTGCAGGATATATCAATCTTGGCTGGAGGTTATTATCTTTCAAAGCTTGAATTATTTCCTCCCACGCTCTTCATGATTTGATGGTTTGTGCCAAGAAGTCTGCTGTAATTCTGATGGGTGTTCCCTTGTAAGTGATCTGTTTCTTGTCTCTGATGGCTTTTAATATTCTTATATTGAATTTCTGGAAATTTGATTATTATATGCCTGGGTATAGCTCTGTTTGGGTGGTAGGCGGCTGGGGTCCGGTATGCCTCATACATCTGAGTATCTTTACCTTTTGCTAAATTAGGGAAATTCTCTTGGATTATTTCTGTGAATAGCTTTTGTAGTCCATTTGTTTGTGTCCCTACTTCTTCTTTCATGTTCTTAATTCTTAAGTTATAGATCCTCCTATCATCTTCTAGCCTTTGTATTATTGCTGTTTGTTTCTTTGTTATTTTTAAGAAGTTTTTCATTTCACGTTCCCATGTTTCAAATCTGCCCTCCAATTCAGATAATCTATCTTTAGTTTCTTTCAAGCGGTTATGCCAGCTTTCGATAGTTTTTAGTTTCCTGGTAATCTCTTTGAACCTGCTTCATGTATTCTATGTTTTCTCTATTTTCTCCATCAAACAATTCTCCCCTTTTTTTCTGTTCTTCCATTCCACCATCTGTTTTTTCTTGGGCAGTGCTTAGCATTTCTCTAACTACTCTACTTATATCTTTATTTTGTTAAATACTTCTCTTTTGAACTCATCTATGAGGCTCCAGAGATATTGGTTTATGTCTATTGGTGCCGTGTCTGATACTGTATGTTTTTTGTCCTCATTCTCCTTTGCATTCACCTTTCCTGATCAGTGTTCTCAGGATTGGGGACTGACGACCCTTTCTTGTTGCTTTGTCTTCCCCTACTTTTTGTTCCTTCCATACAAGCAAATATAGGAGGCCCAGTTTTTTTTTTTTTTTTTTCTCTTTGTCTGTTACAGTTGAATTGTGCTGGCTAGCTGTTCCCGCCCACTGCGGTGTACTAGGGAGACACAGACCTGGGCAGCCTTGCTGGGCCCACCCCTCCAGGTCAACCTCCTGAAGGCTTCACTGCTAGGGTGCTCCTCCAGGCACTGGGACCTGGTTTGGGCTAGCCTACTGGGTTTTAGTGGCATCATCAGGCCAGACACTCCCCACCAATCCTGCTTGAGAGGGGAATATGCGACTAAAGTCACTGCAGCGTCTTGTTCCGGCAAGTCTGCCCAGTCCCAGTATGTCCTTTGCTGAAGCCTCTTACTCTATGGAAGGGTCCCCGTTCCGCTCACTCACTGCAGTTGATGCAGAGCTGCCTGCCAGTTCCGCTCTCAGCTCCGTTTGCCGATTCCCACTCTCAGAGTTTTTGCATGTCTCTCTCCCTGCCGTGCTGATTTGGACGCAGCAGCGGCAGCAGGAAATTCAAATTGCAGCAGTGGCGTGGGTTCTAGCTTCCGTGCTGAGATTTTATCTGTTCCAGTTATAGCATCAGACTTGCATTTCCAGTTGGTTTCTCTCAACTTAGTTTGTTCCTGGGTCGGCAGGGTATATCTCCCCTTGCTTAGGAATCCTTGCACTGCACCATTCTTGGATTCTAAGTGGAGTATCTCAGAGAGCCTCTATAGCTGCTGCTATCTATCTGCCATGTTCTCTAGTCTAATTTTATAATCCAAAAGGAAATAGCTCACTTGATTCTTAGAACACTGTGAAACTACTGTGGAACGTTTTCAGTTTGAATTAACAGTCTTGCTATGCCATTCAATCTAGCAAATTGCTATGATCAGAAATTGAGCATGTTTAGCTTTTCAAAATACCAATTACAGGCAAAAGAGTTCAACTGCTGCCCCTGGTTTAATCTTCTAGTTATCCATCATCTAAAGCTACTGAAAGAGTTGCTATTAAGCTTCTGGGATATTAGGTGGCTATTTTTGCAGACTCAGCAAACAATAGCTGTAATTTGATGCCTTGGGAGAAGTGGCCTGGGTGTGCAAATTCTGCATATTTATTCCACAAAGCTCTTACATTAAAAGATTCATTCTTAATCTGATTTCAAATTCTTCATCTGTTCAAAAAATTGCTTTTAGTCCATTCACTTAAAAAGTTCAGGGCTTGGCTTTGTCTCACTGTAAATTCTCATTATTATTTGTGGATATTTCTTTGTGCTTTCCACCCCTGCCCTACCCCCTTTGGTTTTCTTATCCTTTTTATCCTGATGGGAATAAAAATTCCTGCCTAGATACCTCGAAATATTGTGTTTATAGTGTCAAGTGAGGGAATAAATGAAAAAGATGAGTCACTAAACTTTTGTGGCCACACAGCTAGAGTTGTAGTAGTGTCATTCCCGGACCACATTTATTGTTTTTGCACTACAGTTTCCTCACTATTTATGAGGGCCTTCTTGAGGCTCCAGGCTTGCTAGGCCAATGTGCAAGACAGACTGCATATGGCAGAAATTGATACTCATGAGAATAGCCCTCATCCTGTGACCAGTGAAGCTGGTGGATAAATACAAATCCTAGCTTTTTGGTAGTGGGTTGGGAGCAGGGCAGGCAACTTACAAAGTGCTCTGTGCAGTTTTTTTGACAACTGCTGTAAGGTTGAGTCCTAGCTCAGACATGGGTAACTTCATTATTGTGTATTCCATTTTACCTTTTCAGTGAACTGGTATTTCTTAGTTTACCTCCTAAGTAAATGAACTATGCTGTAATTCTTGTTATAAGGTCTGCTTCTGGTGGAACTCAATGTAAGACTCCAGTTCTGAATCCAGCTAGTTCACTAGTGATATTCTGGCCATTGTTCCTCTGCCTATATTGCCTAATCTTAGTGTCACAGGGAGTGAAATCTAATTTACTTCTTGACTGACTGGACAGTATGTGCAGTGGTTATACCTAAGCACTGATTTTCTAGCAATCTTTGCCATATAGTCCTTCCTTGATTGGCTGGATACCTTCTAGGTGGGCTAACAGATAAATGGTCAAGGAGAGATGAGATACTACCTTTATTGCTAATGAAGATGACATTGGAGACAATGGCTTGCAGCTGTGGGCAAATGAACTTTTAGGCAGTGACAGATAGTGCTGGGCAACTTCTGGCTTTCAACTTGTGGACAAAGCCTGCAGCTTTACAACTTGCAGAATAAAGGAGCAGAAAGGGGTGTGTTCACCCCGCACACAGGCAGCCCCCAAAGAGAATGAGGAAGAAGCTGAGGCACGGAGGCCTAGTTCCTGGTTTCTCAATTTTCAGTCAGAGAATTCATCCATCTCCCTTCCAGCAGAGAGAAACCAAATGTGCTATATATTTCCCTTTGCCATGGAAACAAGATGTTGGGAAACGAGGCGTGTCCTTTCGAAACATTGTTGCTCATTTTTGCTCTTTGCTCAGTGTGCTCCAGTATTAAGCTCAAAGTCAACCATCTTCACAGGACAACAATCTGAGTACAATGTCGTTCTCACCTTCATTAGTGTATCCTTGTATTAGGATTCTCTGGAAACACAGAATATCAGAAATATGTAATTATACAAGGGCGTGTATTACAGAGGTGTATGATCAGAGATGGGAATCCACAATGGCTGTCTCTGGGATCAGAGGCACAAGAATCTAGCAACTTCTCAGCAGAGATGGAAGCTAGAGAAGAGAGATCAAGGATGCAGCTCCAGTCTAGAGTCAAAGGCCAGAAGCTTGCTGGAGCTGCTGATGTACGTCTGTCCTGTCCCTTCTATTAAGTTCTAGTTTGAGATTTAACTGTAGAAATTTCTTAGGGATGCTTTTTCTGGGAACATGTGGCACTTATATTTTTGTCCATAATTTGAGGGATATATGGGAACCCATCCCATAATGCCTTGAGTAACTTAACTTCTTGAAAGGTTATTGCCTTCCTTTGTGGGATTGTTTAATGCTATGACTTAAATGGGCTCTCCAAAATTCCTGGGTTCAAGATGATCCACAATGCAAGTTGAGTAGTGAGACCTTCACAGCCTCATGAATGGATTGATGCTGTTACTAGGGAAGAGGGTTACAGAAGTGGTTATCTTGGAAGTGGGTTCTTGACAGGAGGAGTTTGGCTTTGTCTCTGTTGTCATTTGTAGCCTTTTCTATCATGTTATAATGTAGGAACCAAGTACCAGATGTGGCTTCTCAGTGTTGGATTCCAGGACATGAGCCAAATATATTTACTATAAATTATTCAGATTGGTATTGTTACAGCAGCACAAAGTGGATAGTCACTCCAGTTTGGGAAGTCTGTTTTCTAAGGGTAACTTCCCTTTCATTCCCTCATTTGTTTCAGCTAAAAACATCTACAGCAGGTTCTGTGTTTCTGAAGCTTGAATCTGTAGGATTAAGTTAAATTATGAATAACAAAAAAACCAATATAACAGTGGGAAGGTAAGGCTTTCCTTTCTCATGAATGTCTAGGCCAGCATTCCAGGGCCAGAGCAGCCTTCCAGCTTCAGGGTTTGTTGCCCCGCCACGCATGGCTTTCATTTCCTTGTTTCCTACATGGATAGACCCATCCTAGGAAACAAGAGGCAGGATGAGACAAAGAGTGAGGCAAGGGATGCCTGGGTCCCGTATCCTAAAGAAGACGCTTTAAAGCTGCCACAGACTTCCTGCTTCCATCTCATTTGCCATAGACACCTGAGTATTCTGAACTGAGCTGGCCAGTCTCTCATCCTCTGGGTGAGTGTATGGTGAAGGATAAAAGACAACAGATGAAAGTAGCAGTATGGTACACGTGGGTCCAGGAAGGTTGGAGCTCATGTGGCTACAACCCTGACTTCTCTGAGCTATTATTTATTGCGTATATTGAATCAGGCAAAGTGCAGGGAATAGCTGAGGCACAAGGCCCGAAAGTGAGGGAGCCTTGTGACAATGCAACAAGGACATTCCAAGAGTAAATCTTTGCTTAATGAGAGATCTATTTAATCTCTAAGGTTGATTGTTATTATCCTGGAATTTGGAGTGAGATTTAGTGCCCTGAGCTATGGTGTTATTTTATCCTTAGAGAAATCAGTGTCACAGCACATTAGCTGTGACTGTTGGCATGGAGAGCTCTGTTTCTGCGTGCCAGAGGCTGGCTCCTTGGGCAAGTCACTTAGCCCTGGGACAGACTTTTAAGTCAGTACAGACAGCCAACTGACTTAACTCTAAAGCCTGCTCAGGCCACCTCAATGTGGTCTTCATCACTGAACTGTGATAGGCTGGGGAATGCAGTCTTCATCTAGGCAGCCATACACCATCTAACCTTTTTATCCATCGTTACTGGAGAATGAATAGTACCCATGACAAACGGGCTACAGACTCTTTGCACTGGGATATGGTGAGGGCAGCTGCTGCTACCAAGCCCTTCCTCAGCATGTCACTTCTCTTGCTCTGGTCTACATGTCCTCTTTCCTGCCTTTTTTCAGCATAGTAGATATATCCCAGTGCTTGACTTCCTTCCACACTTTCTATGAAGGAATGGCTATTTGTCACAGGACAATAGGAGTTTCAACATTGATCCCTTTTCTTCCTTAACATGTATGAGCCTGATGCTGCTTGGAGGATTTTATTTATTTAACCATTTTATTTTCAGGCCCAAGCATAACACTTTGTTCTAGGTCTTATCTAAATGGGGCCTTCCATCATTAAACATGTCACTAGGTTTGGGTGGGAACAAAATCAAGCACTGTGCAAAACATTCACAGCCACTTCCGCTTTTCTGAGTTAGGTAATCCTAACCTGCATGTATTTTGATTGAATCTAACACTTAATCCAGGCTTAGATCTATTTTATCCCTGTCCCGATTGTCTTGCTATATTTTACTTTTCTTATTATTTTCAAGTCTTAATTCTAAAAATTTCTTGGGCATATTTCTTAGGGTTCAAGTAGCACTCATGTTGTTATCTATAATTTGAGTGATATCTGGAAACTCACTGAATAATTCCTTAGGCAGTTTACTTCCTTTTGATTAACTGTTCCCTCTCAGATCAGCCAGACTGTCAAAGAACACTTGGTGTCTCTGTCCCAGCCTGCAAGGACATGTGAACTGTGGTTCTCACTGAGGAGTCTCGCAGTAGTTTGGCAGCATGGCCCACAGTCTTAATCTCTGGGAGAGCAAGTTTAAACTTTTGCTGATAATTTGCTTTTATTCTTACTGAATTCCATTTGGTCCAAATTGCCTTTTCTGTCCTAAAATAAATCCCTGGACATCTACACACTCAAAATAATCACTCTTATATGAGTAAAGCTGCAAGTACACCACATTTTCCCTTTCACTGGTCTGTCCCTCAATTTCATTCTTCCTTTAGAATCTCATTTTGTAAGGTGTCATTTTTCTCTCTAAAATCTTTCTCCAGCTGGTTATTTTGGTTTACTTTGTTACATTCTTCCACTGCTCCTATTTCTAGACGAAGGAAGGAACAGTGGAGAAAACACTGATATTCCTGATTTCCTGAACAAATCTAATCGTTAGAGACTGTTCTAGGTACAGGACATTACCTTTTAAACCTTTCGCTTTAAAACAGTTTAACTGAGTTTTAGTTAGGCATTCATTATAATAAAGGGACTCATTTCCTTGACTGGTTTTCAAGAAAAGCTTGCCATGGGTGTCTGCAGTACTAGAGACCTGAAAATCTAAAGCCACAGACAGAGCCGATGTGATTTACAAATCTGTTCAATCTAGCAACACCTGGAGGGACTAAAAACACATTTACCATTTATTATGAACCTGGGGAGAGGTCATGTGATTCCAAGATTAGTTCTAATATACTGAAAACTGGAACCTCAGATTTTAGAGCAGTGTAGCACATACAATGTATAAAAAACCTGTAAGAATTTCAAAAACCATCATTTTACATCCTTTAAAAAAATAACAGATTAAACAATAGTTACCAGTTTTTACAATGATGGACAATGACAACAGCTGATGCAATGAGCATTTCTTCCTCTTTTATTTTAATTTTATTTTTTTTTATATGGGGTCTTGCTATGTAGCCCAGGCTGGCTTCAAACTTGGGCCCAAACCACTTGCTCCAGCCTTCTGAGTATCCTGACTACAGGTGCGTGTCACTGCACCCCAATGCACTGAACGATTCTGTCAACTCCAAAAGCAGTGCATCAGATGTTATGTCCCTGATACAATACAACAGGAAGCACACAAAAGCATTCTTGCAAAAAACATTTTTTTGGAGAAGTTTCACCATGCAATGCTGCCTGGCCCTGAACTCACTGTGTAGTCTAGGCTGACCCTGCACTTATGATCCTCTTTCCTCGGCCTCCTGAGTGCTGGGATCCCAGGTATATATACCACTGTGTGTAGCTGCAAAACAAAAAGTTTGTGGCCAGATTTAATGAAGCTTCTAAATTGACCAGTTTTTGCAGGAAAAACTGGTAAAGCAAGAACATGTTAAATGATATAAGGTTCAATTATAAAAATTCAGAAAGACAAAGGATAATTTCCTTAATAAGTAAGTGGCATGTGAACTGCTGTAGATGAGATCTTTCAGGACCACAACAATCAAATGCAATCTACAGATCTCTCCTGGAACTTAATTCAACCAACTATAAAAGGACATTCTGAAAGTCTTTTCATTTTGAAAATCTTTTCGTTTCTGACAGAAAAGTTGCCACACTACTAAGAATTCCACAAACACTTTACTCACTAATGTCTTACCACTCTCTTTATATATCCAGGTTAGTCTTTGGATAGGCAGTGAACTTTGTTCCTCTAGCCACAAACATTTCAGTATGTCTTTCCTAAAAACAAGGACATTCTCATATACAACCACAGTTTGATACAATACCATAACATCTACTACAGACTTATTCAACTTCTGTCAGCGCTTCCACTTTGTCTTTTTCTTTAGGGCTGACAGTCAAACCCAAAGCCTCGGCAGTGCCAGGCACATACACTCTCTACCGTGGAGTTAGAACCCTGGCTTCACCCACTAATGCCTGAGGAAGCAGAAGGAACATACTTTTCTCACAGTCAAGTGTTCAATCTATCCACTGTGCTTTGTTTAGCCCTCATTAATAGATTCTAGTCTGTATTTTTTATGACCATAACACTTTTGAAGAGTAAAGGTAAATTATTTTGTAGACTGTCCCTCTACTTGAATTTGACTGATATTTCTTCATTATATCCCGAAATCTAAAAAACAGATGAATTCTCTTCACAAACAATATTTGTGCTGTAATGGATAAATTGTAAAAAGACATTTTTGAGACAACTGGGGAATACATGATACTAGCAAATTACTATTAATTTTGTTAGGTGTCATCATGCATTGCGGTTACATTTTACTTTATTTTTCTTTATGGTACTGGGAATCGAATTTACAACCTCACACTTTCAAGGCAGGCACTTAAATCTGCTGAGCTAAATCCTTGGCCCTGTGGTTACATTTTATAGGAATGGTACTCATTAGTGAGATACAGACTGCAGGTAAAAGTGTTATTACCTTTACATCCATTTCTAGAACATTTGGTAACTCCAGAGAGAAAGCAATAATGAAAATATAATCAGTTTATTGGTTTAGATTTTTTTAAAAGATGGGGTTCATTATACAGTTCAGGCTGGCCCTGAACTCAATATGTAGCCCAAGGTGGTCTTCAACTCTGGTGATCTTTCTGCTTTGGCCTTCTAAGTATTGAGACTACAAGCATGCATCACTATGCCCACTCCTTGTCCCTCTGCCATGCCACTTTGCTTTGGAGCCAGCTGACTATGGAATGAAACCTCTATAAATTGTGAGCTACAACAAACCCATCCTCTTTTAACTTGTGGGTGTTGGGTATTGTGTCTCAACAATGAGAAAAGTAACAAACCCTTGGTTTTACCTGTAAGAGGGTATTTTAAAAATACGTTTTAAAAATGTTTTGCTTTTAATGAGATTTTTGAATAAAGGATAAAAGAAGACACAGAATTAAAGTTTGTATCTACTTTAGTAGATATGAACTTTAATTTCCTTTTTTTTTCCTTTTAGAAACAGAGTCTCACTCTGCTTATCAGGCTGGCCTTGAACTCAGTTTGGAGCCCAGACTCTTGAACTCACAGTTCTTAGCCTCTCGATTGCTGTGTGGTATTACAAGTTTGTGGCTGATTCTTTTTTTTTTTTTTTTTTTTTTTTGTCTTTTTGAGACAGGGTCTCGCTATGGAGTTCAGGCTGGCCTTGAGCTCACCTTGTAGCCAAGTCTGGTCCTCAACTCGCAGCAAACCTCCTGCCTCAGCCTCCCAAATGCTGGGATCACAGTCATGCACTACCATGCCAGGTTGGCTGGTTCTTGTGTGAAAATAGTGTTCAATTTGTATCCAGATCTTTAACCAGTTTTCTTTTCTTTTGTGGCTTCTTACACAGTTTTATTCACTAAGGACTAATCCTTTGCTGATACTAAGATTTAAACTGTTCTTCTGTGTCTAGCTCAGAAAATCATGAGAAGTCACTTCTTCAGTTTCTTCTAGTTTTTCAAGGACTCTTGAAGTAGCAACTGGTTCAAAATACTGCTTTGTTTCAAAGCCTGCAGTTTAGATGTGTCTTCACTGATGATGGGGACATGTTCATTATGTTCCTGAGCTGTCAGGTCACTTTCACTGTCAGACAGTGTACACAAGAGTGTGTCATTTTCGTAGGTTGGAAAATAGTACCTGAAAATAAAGCACAGACACACTGAATAACCAAACTAATGAGCCAGAACATTTATAAGTACCTGAATGGACACATTACTGTAATTTTGCTAGGTTTCCTTACCTAAGTTTGGAGAGTTTTGTGAAAGTTGTACGGAAACAACCTCTTGAGTTATTTTTACTGTGATGCTGACTATCTGGTACCAGCCTTATGAGAGCTAGTGTTGCTAGATGGCCATTCAACCTCTGCTTCGTATCTTCCAAGATAAGAAACTCACTTACCTTTAAAGGCCACCTTCTTCAATTCTGGGGAGCTCTAGCTGTTAGATAACATCTCCTTCATAGGAAGCTAAATATGGCATCCCTTCCATTTCTACTCAGAAGTCCTAGTTCTCCCCTCTAAGTTAACAAAGTTCCAAATAGATACTGTTTCAAACACAAATTCTTCAAATACCTGATGAGAACAAACATGTTTCTCTTTGTGTTTTGTTTCATAACCCATTAACCATTACAAGTTTCTTCACCTGTTATCTCTAAAAGAACAATTTAGGAATAGCAACCCAATTTAGGCAACAGTTCAACCCAGGTATCTTGGCTCTCAAAAGTCTGAGAAATTTTGAAGAAGGAGAGCTAGAGCTTTCTGGCTGGGGTTCTGGGTGGCCTGATTTAATATTCTCTGAGAGTAGAGAAGTCTTTGGGCAATGAATATTCCATAGCCTCTTAGGGGTTGCTTCAAGTAGGGTTATCAAGAAAGATGTGAAGCTGGGTGTGATAGTGCACATTGGTAATCCAAGTGTGCTGGGAGGCTGAGGCAGAAGGATCATAAATTTGAGCCCAGTGATTCAGTAAGATCCTGATTCCAAACAATAAATAATGATGGGTCAGGGATGTAGTTCAGTGTGAAGGTTCTAAGTTCCATACACAGTACAGTAGGAACATAAAAATGACAGGAGAACCAACCCAAAAGGGTAACATTGGTAAGATAGATGGATGTCTGACAACACCTCAATAGGTACAGATAAGATGACCAACTGTTTCACTGGTTTTTTTTTTTTTTTGTTACTGGGGATCAAATTCATGACCTCATGTTTGCCAGCCAGGCAACTTATTTCGCTAAGCTAAATCCTTGGCTCTGTTTCATTGTTTTTAAAGTACTAATATGTAATATATATATCAAAAGCTCTAGCAATATGCAAATCTTTATTATGTAAAGTCTGTTTAAATAGATTGCGTGCAAAAAAGTATGTATATGATATTTATGTTACTATTTATAATAGAAAAAGGTAAAAAAACAACTTAAGCATCAACAAATTGGGGTACATCCATATAATAGGTTATTTGGCAAACATTAAAAATGATATAAAACCCAGGTGCACACTTGTAATCCCAGCTAGTAGGAAGGTGAGGCAGAATTTGAGGCTAGCTTGGTTAAATAAATAAGGAAGGAGGGGCTGGGGCTGTAATTCAGTGGCAGAGCATACGAACATGTGCAAGGCTTTGGGCTTTGTGTCCAGTTACCTCCCTCACCCCAAGATGTGACAGATGAGCATCAGACAGGCTTGCAGCCTGGATGGCATAAAAGGGGAAGGGAGACTTACTGATTGCTACTTTCTGCTGCCTTGCCAGGGACTGTTTTTCCTCTGCCTTGGAGCCAGCTGACTATGGAATGAAACCTCTACAAATTGTGTGCTACAACAAACCTATCCTTCTTTAACATGTGCGTGTTAGGTATTGTGTCTCAACAATGAGAAAAGTAACAAATCATTGGTTTTACTTGTAAGAGGGTATTTAAAAAATAACGTTTTAAAACTGTTTTGCTTTTAATGAGATTTTTGAATAAGGGATAAAGAAGAAGACAGAATTAAAGTTTATATCTACTTCAGTAGTACTTACTCCAGTTGATCCCATATCTTTCTTTCAGGAAGTAATGAAGTGTGTTTATTTTCTTCCATGTGAAACCTTAAATCTGCTTTGGAACTGAACTTCACACAGCAGCCATAACATCTACCTTGGTGAATCTGCCTCCGAATAAAATTGACCAGTTTCACTTGTTGATAGAAATTTAATCCTGAAAATGATAATATACAGGTTAGACAAGTGGTTAAGATAAATATCACCTTTTAGAAATTGTAATAGCACCTGCCTATAATCCGAGCTAGCAGGGAGACTAAGTGTGGAGAACCATGAGTTTGAGATCAGTTGCGCAACTTACGGCCTTTCTTAAAATAAAAACAAAAAGGGCATGGTGTATGCAAATGTAATCCCAGCACTCTTGCAGGGTGTGGTAGAAAGATGGCAAGTTTGGGCCTAACCTGGGCAATTTAGCAATTTAGGGAGACCCTGTCTAAGTAAATTTTTAAAAAAGTATCTGAAAATCTAGCTTAGTGCAAAGGCCTTGGGTTCAGTCTTCAACTCAACTAAAAAAACCCTGGAGGTATAACTCAATGATAGTCTATTTGTGCAGCATCGTGAAGCCTTTGTGTTTATCAGAGGTTAAATATGGTTTAAGATGTGTTTCAGTATCAAGTTGACAAGGAGTGGGTGGTTAAGCTTGACTGTGTCAACTTGATTGACTTGGACTCTTTCCAGGGAACTGGCGGAGTACAATTCTGGGGTGGTTTGGGTGGGTCATGAAGGCGTGACCTTGGGTGCTATATCTGGTCCCTCACCTCCTCCTCTCTAGTACTGTTCTCCTGTTCTCGTTCTCAGCTGCCATGAACTAAGCATCTTTAATCCATCACATCCTTCTACCATGTTGTATCTACCTTGGAATCAGCTGACTGTGGACTGAATCTCCTTAAAACTGAGCCAAACTGAACCTGTCTTGTAAGTTGTGGGCACTGTACCCAGCAATGGAAAAGCTGATATATACATATTAATATACTTAATGTTTACAAACTGTGTCAGATAATTAGCATTACCTTATGCACACTAGATATCTGGAAACTGTCCACAGTTTTACAGCTAGTAAGTGGAACAGTCAGGATCTGATATCAAGCTATTGACTCTGGAGCCCTTACTCTTGACTACTAGGCTAATTACATACACAATGTATAAATACACATGTCTGTAGCAGTAAAGCGAAACAATATATCCGAGGCTATGAAAGTAGTGACTGACCTGAAATGTGAGAAGCTTTTACAAAATTATCTGAGATCTGTCAGGAAATTTTCTGTCAAGGTCCCTGACTCTTTCATGCTACCATTGCTGAAAATGATTCAGTTGGGCACATTTACAATAATGCTAGTTAAATTGACAGGCAGTGTAGCAGGTCTTTTATAAACTTGATTCACTCCCTATGTATTATTCTGACCTTAGGCCCAAAGTCACATAGCCTGTAAATGCTGGGGCTGAAATATGAACTCAAGTCTGACTTAAAAAAGGAACCTATTCTTATGTTAACCTCACTTTATGACAGATATTAGCTTGTATTTATTTAAAGTACTCATGTTCATACAGAAGTGGAAGAGAGGACTATGTAAAAAAGTATTTGAATATATCAATTCAAATGGTTGAGAATCATTGCTTCAGAGAGTTCTGTTAAGACCATCTGTACAGAGACACATTTTGGCTGTGTCCTCTCTAATCACAGCTATTGAACACAGGCGTCATTTACAGAACAGTTGATTAAAAAAAAAAAAAAAAAAGCCCCATCATGGAAACAGTTTCTGAATCAAACGTACCAAGTTCTGACTTTATTTTGGGGAGATCAAATTCATGTGCATCCTAAAAAAAATAAAATAAAAAATAAATAAATAAAAGGACTGAATACATTTGTAAGCGCATGAATTATTTAATCTTCCAGGCTGAAGTTCTAAACGGCCTCCTCCTATTTGTAGGAATTTGAGTACTTCAGAAACTCAGTCTGAGTTCATCATCTTCTGCTTTTGAAGTTTTCTAACTACTTCCTTCCATTCTCAACTGCTTTCTAACACACAGTCCACACAAGTCATGTCAATCACTTAAAACATTTTACTTACTTGCTGCTTATAGCTGCAGTTTTTATAGTTTACTATACTTGAAATATGTAGTCTGATAAAGGCATGTAGGGAAGATATAGCTCTACTGTGCTATACAACTGGACTGAAATTATGGACGTAGGTTTTTTGCTGCACAGCAGATTGGTAATTTTACACGTTCAGTTTTTCATTTTATGCAAATATGCTGCTTAAACTTTCAAGTTTCTCCAATCTTTCCATAAACTACACTTTCTTTCAGTTTTCACAATGCAGAGGTTTTATTCTGCTCTGTTCCCTTCCTTCAGCTGTCTGTGCAAATGATCTAACTTACAAGTGCATGGAAGAGAAAGACCATCACATTCACTGTGAAGTCATTCAGTGCAGCACTACCCTGTGCAGGATCGTCAGGAATGCATGATGGTCTTGAATTATCACTGAAAGTGACCGATGAGAGGTTAAAGACACCTATCAAACATGCAGAGGGGAATTCCTACACAGCTTTAGTACTAAGGTTTTTTTTCTGTTCAGAGACATTAGGATATTATGAGTTTAATTTGAACATAGAACACTGAAACTATACACATATGTTAGTGGTAATGTGTTTCAGGCAAACAGATTCTCTGCTATCATAAGAGCAAATGCCTATGGCCTTTCTAATACCTTCCAGGTAGTTATTTTACTGAACTAAGAACAATGTCTCTGAATGAACAGAAGTGAAGGTAAGTGAAAGCACAGCCAGTTCACTACTAATGGAGAGAGTGGAGGAAAGGAGGGAGAGAAGATCAGAATGATCCAAAAATATTTTTGTGTTCTACTCACCCCTCCGTCCCTAAGTTGTGACTGTCATAGGTTATTAGGTGCTGGCTTCCCCACCCCAGCATATAGCTGTGGACCAGAGATACAGGGAGTGTGCAAGTACACTGGGGTGAATAAAGGTTAACAATTACTACTAGCTTTACTGTAACATAAAAAGTGTACCACTAGGGAAAGTGGACTAGGAATGCTCTTACATTTCTTTTGTCTAAATGCTGGTACTTAAAGAGGCTGTGGAAACACCTTAAATACTGTCCACTCTCCACCCATATTCCCCAGGGTCTTTGTAAATGGTAAGCTTACTTCCTGCTCTTCCAGTCATCAGTACAGGAAGCACTGGAAGAGACACAGACTTGTCACATCTGAGTACTGTTACTTATGACTACAGATCTGAACTTCTGAACTAGAATGACCTTATAAGCATCTCAAAGGCGGATGAGCATCAGTGGTCTGTGTAATCCCACACTAACAGTTCACCCAGCCAATCGTGCTACATAAATTGCTCTCCTCTCTCGTCCTCTGTGACAGACACGGCCTGTCTCTTCTGCTTTACCTGATACACTCTTAGGATTGAGATCATGATTGACAAAACAAAAGCAAATGAAGGTGCAATGCTTATCAGCTTTCCCGTCAGAATAAAACAAAATGAAAATGAATAGAAGTATCTCACCTCCATGTGAACATATAGTTTCTCAATTGTTTCTGCTTGCTTTTCACAAAAGAGACAGACAGCAGAGGCAGGATGTTCTTCCCAATCAGACCAGTCACTGGGTTAAAAAAAAAAACAGAAAACTCAGAGATGCATTTCATTGAGAGTGTACTACATAGTGACTTGGTATTCCTCTCTTTTTCAATTTTGACATTCTGGGAGAGACTGTCACATTATTATTATGATTTTCTGATACAACTTTTAAATTCAAAGCACCACAATGAAATTAATATAAATAGCTGTCCCATTTTCTCACATTTGTCATCCTTCTAAGTTGCTATTTCATTACTGTGCTTTCCTGAGATAACTACATTTAGTTTGTAAAGGAGACAAATCAAGGGATGTGATTTTCTCACACAACTGGTAAGCACACACCCTGTGAGGTGCAAGGTTCGGAATGTGTTTTTGCATGACGACTAGTACACTAAAAGGCAAACTGTACCTTTCCTGAGAGGAACAGTGATCATTTTACACAGGGCAAATGTTAAATCTGGTGGTAAACAGAGAAAACAAACACATGGGATTTCTTTTGCCATTTCACCTCATTTTCATGCATTTATTTAATAAACATTCCCAACATCCTGGCATTCCCAAGAGTTGTAGAGACAAGGAACTACCCATTAAAATCCAAGCAGAGGCACATTTCACTTGGCAAGTTCTGACATCACCACTGTCATGCATTTGAAGATCAGCCTAACCCAACTGACACCAAAGCTTCCACATCAGAAAACAGTGAACACTTTCCCTCAGCCTTTCCTCCAGGCGGAGTCGTCAGCCCATCCATTCCAGGTCGTGGCCATTATTGTGTATATGCTGTTGTGTCATTACTAGTATTTCCTAATGGGAAATAATGTTTTGTATTCTAGTTTAGAAGACTCCTTGTGTGAATCTTTCTGCATCAAGGAGACTTAACAAATGGAAACTTCAACTTTGGACTTTACTTCACTACTAAAGTAATATAAATCCAAAATCTTAGAAGAGGAAAAAAAGCTGGACAGCTATGAATAAAAAAGAGAAGACTAACAGGGAATCCTTTCAGGTTGAAAAGAGTATTTCTCAAGCTTTTAATTTTAAGCAAGTCGTTAAGCAAGTTTTAAATTAGTCGTGAGCTAAAGAGAGAACAAGACTAAATTCATTTCTGTTATATTCTCTTCTCCAATAAGAGTGCACAGATGACATCATTCAGGGTGCAGGAGCCACTGAGAAGGCAACGCATTTAAAGTGTGTCTTTTCTCAATTATGCATTATGGTGTGATCATTTAATAGCTTTAATTTTATTGGAATAATAGTATCATTAATGAATTTTATGTGAAAATTATTCTGAATTCAAGTTCCTACCACATTACTTGAAAATGAAGCATGGTTCAAAGAGATTTTATTTTCTCTTTCCAATGACTCTATTTTATTTTAGTTTTGGGGTACCAGGAATTGAACTTGTGACCTTGTGCTTGCCAGGCAGGTGCTTGTGCCACTGTGTTATATCCCAGGCCCTTTCCAATAATTTTAGATCAAACTAACTTTCCTCCTGCTATTGATGTGTTGTAATTAGCATTAGTGACAAATCTTACTCTTCCTGATGATCGAGCAGCTCCTGGTCATCTTCCAATTGAACTTCTTCCCATGATTTTCCCAGTTCCTTTATAGGAAGAAAATAGAAGGATTAGAGAGATTGAAAAGAGAGGATGTGAGAAAGAAAACAGACGCAAAATTTAAAACCAACCCAAATCAACAATAACAAACCTCACTCCAATGGTTTTTGAAACAATGCAAGCAAGATATATTGAAAATTGCACTTCAGTGGTATGGACTGACATATCTTGAGATGTTTTTAGTAAGTTTTTCTTTCTAAAGAAAGAAATACCAATCACTCAAGTTCTTCTCTCTTAAATTTAAATCAGTGTTTCTCTAGACTGGATACATATAAAATCTCGTGGATCTTTAAAAAAAAGTACTAGTATCTCCTGACAGATCCCTGAAACAACCGCCTAAATGATTGCTTCTCTCAGTGCTCTCCTGCTATCCGTTCCCTAGATAGCAGTCACAGTGGCCTTTCTAAAGGACACTTCCCTGCATGTAGAAACCATCTCATGGCTTTCCTTCTTATTCCAAAACTAACAGTCCCCCAAAACAAAACAAAACAAACCAGGCCCCCATGGCTTGTAAGACCTCGAGCCCTTCCCTGGCTCTCTCTCCACTCGTATTTTCCATTTCTTTGTCTCAATTTGCTCTAGCCAGACTTCTTTTTGTTATACCTGGCATATGTAACGCTCACCTCCACCCCGCTACTTTCACATGGGTGACGTCCTCTGCCTGACATTTAGCTTTCCCATGTATGTGCACCTGCTTAGTCATTCTGGTCTCTACTTAGCCTTTCTTTCAACACCCTGTCTAAAACAATTTTCCTCTTCCAGGTTAGTCTCTATTTTTCTAACTTGTTTCACTGTTCTTCAAATCACTGACCATTGGGTATATTTGCTTTTTTCTTTGTTATTTATCTCCCCTACTAGGATGTCCACCCTTTGCTGTATGGACTTTGTTCATGCTTATATTTTCAGAGTCTGGCACACAGTGGAGACTAGAACATATTTTTTTTTTTTAGTTAAATGATTACAACAACAACAACAACAACCTCTAAAAATTTAAGGTCAGTATAGATCTTAGCTCAAAAGGATTTTATAAGACAACTAAATGGTGTTGATAAGGTACACATTACTAGGAATGATCAGGTACTCAAGTATCTTTGCAAATCCCTTTTATCTTTTACAGTTAGTAGCAAAGTTCCAAGTCTTGGGACTATGTCTGACAAGCTATCAAAATTTCAGCCAAGAGTACAGAATGATGAAAAAGAAAGATTTCTCCTGGCCAAACCATTTCTTTCAAGCTCTTTCTTCACCTCTTTGGTCCTATCCTATCTCTCTACCCAATCTTTCAAAGATGCTATGCATAAGCAGACAGTGTACTAGAGACCAACGAACATTAATGGTCATCTTTTCAAGTAGCAACAGGGTCAGGCAAGCCCAACCTGCTATAAGCAGAGCTGCACTTATTATTCAATACCCTTCTTTTGGAAAAACATGGCCCAAGTTTGGTTCATTATGGACATTTTCCCCAATTAATTTAGCTAAAAACAAAGAACTATGAGTGTCATTATGATCCAGAGGGAAAAAGAAAATCTATCATTCATGAACTTAATGAGAGGTATTGAAGCTGTCATTATCTGTCAGCTAAGTGATGCATAAACTCAGCCACACAGACATCTGCCATTATGTGACCAGAGATACTTTAAGTTAAAGTCTATAATATACCTCCCAGAGTCATCATGAAGGGTCTCAACCTCATTACAGGACATCAATGGCTTCAACACAGTTGACAGTATCTTTGTGAAAATTTTTGGCAATGACTTAAATTTTCATGCTTTACATTGTCTCTCTGGACTAAGACTTATGGCCATACTTTTATTGCTATATGATTCAAGGATGGATCATCTATGATATTATCATTCTGAATGATGCAGGCAAATGATGCTTATCAATAAATGTTTCGAGCCAAAAGGAACAAGAAAAAATTTCCCACTATCAAACTCCCAAACTGAAACCATAATTTTGGAACTTCCTCAGTATTCATTATAACATGGAGAAATATATTTATGTAATATATATTTAATGAATTATGAAATTTTGGAGGAATATGAATTCTATGTTCATTAGTACATTAGGAAACAAGCAATTTGCATGTGACAGTGGACTATATTTTTCTAAAGTGCGCCGCTTTGGTGCAGTTAAACAGATGATTTATTACAAGAATAAGACCTAAAGAGGAAAAAAAAACCCCAAAAGCTCAAAACCAAAGCATATAACTTTCTAATTAAGATGCTTTGCTACTAATGAATCATGTCAGGAAGGCAAAGAATGCAAGAAAAACAAAGTTTGGAAGGCATGTCAGTAAAGATATTTCCAAACACCCCCTCAAACCCCTGCATCAGATGGTTTATGAGCAATGGGAGAGTGGAAAAAAACAAAAAACAAAAAACAAAACAAAACAAAACAAAAAAAACCACAGGGGAAAACAAAAGATCCCTTCACCCAGAACCCCTCTACTCTAATATTTAAATATTTGTACATGCTCACACAATAGATCCATCAGAAATACAGGCAGAGAAGCATTTTAAATGCAAACAAATTTGAATGAATTATTCGAAAACTATAATAGGTTAAGAGAAAAAACTTTACAAATGATAAAGCCATGGCAAAAATAAGTCCACGCAGAAAAAGCTCAGGGTTCAAAATATAAGCCTCTTTGGAATACACAGCAGAAGCCCCTGTGATGTTAAGTAGTAGGCAGGGGCATCTGAGTGGCACCTTGCTCCTAATCACCCCACCACCAACTGAACCCTTCTTCATTTGTGGAAAACAAAGCAATAACCTGAAGTAGACAATCCAGACTGTGGGAAGGACTTTTGCAAGTCTGTTGTTGAGAAACTGATATGAATTACTAAACATGGGAATTATCTTACTGAAGAAAAAAGGAACCTGTCAATTTGCTGAGCTCAGAGGGAACAGACAGCATCTTCTGTGTGCTGACTCCCTTTCTTGGATGACTACAGAGTGCACCTGGCCAGCACATCCTGGATGCTCCCATCTCTGTGCTGGAGTCCACAGTGTTTGAAATGAGGTGAGGAATTCTGTGTGGGATGACTCAATTCCTGCATATACAGCTGCTCAAGAAGTCAAATATTGACTGTGCCCACACCATTACCAAGGGGTTCACTCAAACAGAGTCCTGCATCTGTCTCCCATACCAAACTCTGAACTCTGAGAGAGGTAATCAAATCAGGTACAATATCTTTCTTTCTGTTTTTGCATCTGGCCCTGGAAGGCACACAAATGTATGCAGAATGTACAAAGCCAATGAAGTGGATGTATAAACACTGACTATGAACACAATTCTGTCTTTTCTCCTCAGACGAATAAGTCAAGTCTCTCATTTTCTTCTTCAGTTTTTAAATAACAAACCTCCAACTAAAATGATGCAGAGAAACTGTTGGCCCTCATTTTGCTTTATACATTATTACTACTTGTAAGAGTCTCTCATATATATTCTATGTATTATCATACTTTTTTTTTACTATGATACTCTTTTTTTTTTTTTTATCGGTACCAGGGATCAAACTCATGACCGCCTGCTTGCAAGGCAGGTATTTATGCCGCTGAGCTAAATCCCCAGTCCCAACTATGATATTCTTTTGTGTGTATATATATGTGATACTGGGAACTGTAATGCACTGAACTACATTTTCAGTCCTTTAAAAATTTTTGTTGTTGTTTTTGAGACAGAGTCTTGCTAAGCCATTAAGTTGCTCAGGCTGGGCTCAAACTTTTGACTCTTTGGCCTCAGCCACCCAAGAGTGCTGGGATTATGGGCATGTGTTACCACACCTGGCCTACAACAACATTCTTTCAGTGTCATTAAGGATATACCGCTGTTGCGCACTCCTCTAGTACTCAATGTAGCTGTTGCGTCACTTTCACGGTGCCAAGGCGTCCAAACACTTTACCCCCATCCCCATTCCTAGAGTTATCACTGGTTGCATTCCCCATAGGAAGCACACAGGACTAGGGCTGTGGATAAGAATCTTAAAGCACACATGAAAGTTAGCTCCAATATGACGTTGGCACACTGTCTAGTTATAAAACAAAACAAGCAAGGGTGTGTGCATATGTGTGAAGAGATCATTATGAAATCATCACCACTACTTCACTAAAAAACTCAACCCAAAGCATAAAATGCATCATCTGAACTGTAAAACGAAAGAAAAGGATACAGATGGTAAAAAACTTGCCCTGTGTGAATCTGGGAAGATTATTTCTCAGTGCCTCAGACTTGTGTTTTACAAATTGAGTTTAATTAACTAAGTAATGCAGGTCTTGGGAGGCTGAGGCAGGAAGACTGTTGGAAGTTTGAGGCCAACTTGGGCTACATAATGAGTTCAAAGCCAGTCTGAACTACACAGCAAGACTCTGTCTCAAAAACAAACAAAGAAAACCAGAAAGTTCCTAAATCCAATAATAATATCTGCATCATAGGGATGTAAATGATTTAATGTGATACCTAACACAGTACCTGTCCTCCAGTAAGTGCTCTAATAGCTGCTAGTAAAAACAAAAGCGTGTCAAAGCTAATCTGAAGCTGTCATTAAATTTATATCTTACATTTATTAAAACGTTTATATTCTCTTTAGCCATGGTTACTATAGCCAAATTAGACAGTGAGGCCAGTATAGTCCAGCATCCTAAGGACAGTCCAGCATCCTAAGGACAGTGGTGCTTGAAGATGATTTTGGTTCTGACGGTCATAGTATTCCTGAGACTGAAGTGTCACACTTTCCTGAAAGTACCAGCAGAATGAGCATGCAAACTTTTGAAGTCTCCTCTGAAAGGTAAATTCTTCCTGCCATATAATGCTCTGCCAAGCCCAAACTCTTGAGTCTTAGCATAAAAGAGCACAGGAGGAAGAAGCATGAAATCACCTGCATAGCTTGTTGTAGAAGTCGAATACTTCTTGGTGCTAACTCTGAAGTCCATTCTCTAGGGACTCAAGTGGGCCCTCATGCAGCATTTGGGGAGTAATGGCAGTGATTTCAAGAGAAGACTAAAGGACTGAAACGGTGGCATTGCCTTTAGCTAGTTGTAAAACATTTGCAGCAAACCATGGCAACCACCCCAAGTCAATCTTCAAACACATGCTCGATTCACTTCTCAAGGGAAATTTCAGTTTAACATTAGATAGATTAGTTAAGACAAAAATTCCACCCCAGAATGGAAATTCCCATGTTGTTACCCAACAGATAAAATGGCTGACTATATTTAGTTATCCTTAATTCATTCATATCAAGGGGAAAAATAAGCAATTTCTATTTACTCAAGAAAGCACCATTCAAAAATAGCTCCTCAGCTTTCTTCCCATTCTTCTCCTTTCAGGAATTAGTCAACCTCTTTCTCTGAAGAGTTTTCTTCCTTTGTTACATACAATTAAAAAAGTCAGTGGATGGAGGGCAGGACCTGCAGTACTGCCTTGTCATTGTGTCAACCCAAAATCTCCCATATTTCTGTAGGTTGCCAGACTGACATCGGTCTCCAACTGAATACCACTTCTCACCAGAAAGGGACTGTAATCTACACAGGCCAACAAATGGTACTGAGGTTTCCAGGCAAGGACATCCAAATGTTGAAGTTCTTTAATGCTTGGTTGTCATCACTGTGAGTTCTACTGAGAGACCTTTTTTACCATCTGAACAATTGTCAAATCAAAGACAAATCATTTTGTAAATCAAATGCTCTGGAAATCACCACGAACTGCTGCTTGAAAGTGCCCCTCAGTTGCAGTTGTATTAATTTCTTATTTGAACACCAGCTAGCTTTTAGGAAGACTGTCTGTATTACTGCAGGCAAATTTAAATAATGAGAACAAAGCTTACCAAATAATTAATGACATAAAATCGGTCATATTCTTTGTTCTTTGGATTGATTCTACGATGCTGTTTTTTTCTCATGTGATCTTTGAGTGTGTTTTTATCTCTGAAGGTCTTCTCACAGTACAGGCACTGCAAACTAAAAGAAATACACAGACAAGGTTGAATAAGTCTTGGATAACAGCTGTGAGAACTTGAATTTTGCATATATTCATTTTCAGTCACATCAAAATCTTCAAATGGATGCACCATCCTTGTCTGAATCCTTCTTGCTTTATTCCTGTGGCCCTGCAGGATGCGTGATGTGGTTCATTTTGTAGTTGGCTAAATTGGCCAACTCGGTGAATTAGTTAAAATGTGATGTGACAAGGATAGCTAATGTAAAAACATTATCTTGATGCTTTGCCAATAGAACTACATTTTCTAAAGTGAAAATGCAGATGATATATTCTTCAAGTAACAATGATGACTAACCCTGATGCCCCGACTACATATAACAATAGTACACGGTATAGTAGATTCTGTAAGCTGATATGCAGGTTTTTAATTCCTGGGCTCAGTATCTACTACCTAGGAAACTTGTCAAAATTATTTGGCTTCTCTGTTGTCATTTTCTGATTTCCAAATGAAGATAACACCCAACATTTTCAGAATTTTTATTATCATTTCATACATTTATTGAGTATTCATTATGTATAAGGTATGCTAGATATTTTATTCATATAGGTAAATGTATGAATAGATATGACAAAATAAATGCTAGCTGCTATTATGACATTTTCATATGCCTTCTGATTAAATATTTTTAGTTATGGAGAATTCAATACTTAATAAAGTTGTAATTATCAGGATTGAATAGATTACTGACCAAATGATTTACTCCTAACTAAACCTGACAGATGATACTGCATGTAACTTACAGCCCCAGTTAGAGTCACACAGAGTAAATCTAATCTAGACTGTAATCTAGAGGCATAGAGTTAGGTCTAATCTCTTTTATATACCAACTCTCAAGTGACTACAATCTGCTACTGTTTCAGTTTTGAATTCCTTTGAAAAAATCTATACACATCCTTTCTCTTATTTCTTATGTATAGAAATAAGTATAGTCTTTTATAGCACACAAGTATCAATAAGCTGATTATTGTTATTCATTACTGCTAATCTTATTAGAAAGCACGTCTGGTCATATTTTTATAACTGAAGGGTCATTTAACAAAAAAGTAAAGTGATTCACTTGGACATAATATTGATACAAAAATTTCAGTTGGCTTTTTAAATTACTGATCAGCATCACTTGGTACTATTAATATTTTAATGTTATTGCCCTTAATGTTGTGTGCTGAAACACTAGACTTGTCAGTATTATATTTAAATGTATTCATCAAAATTGGGTTCTAAATAAACTTGAAAGAAACTCTTAAGCCTTTTTCTAGAAAGAATAGTGCACATACTTTGAAAGCCACTTTGGTGACTCAAGAGAATTTCCTTCTTCATCTCAATAGGTTCTCAATACCAAGTTGTCAGAATCCGGTCCCAGACAGGGGAGTGTTAGTGTAAATGAGGATGGAAAGTAAAGAGTAAAAGAATGCATACAGAACGCCATGTCTCACAGAAAGCTGAGTAACACACAAAACTCGACAAAATATTTGCCTTATTAAACATGTAGGAGAATTATTGTGAAAAGCAAGACATTATAATTGCAAAACTAAGAACAGTGATTTCTGGGGAAACTAACAGAGAAAAGCACACAGGGACAGTCAAAGAATTATTACGGTTCTTTCTTAGGTGAGAAGGGGGGCATGGTCTTTACACACTACTTGGTATATGATGTATTGTCTGTACATTGGTATAAATGACATTTTAATTAAAACATAATAGTAAAATATAATCTAGATAAAATGAAGATTGTTGTAGAAAATGCAAACGCCTATAGAAATAATTTTTTATTTAATTGTTCCTATTAATTTTTTAAAAATTTGCAACAAAGTCCAAGATTAAAATAGAAACCTACTTGTCAAGTTTCTTCTGTAAGGTACACAGAAATTCATTGCAGTTTACAATGTTGTCAGGCAATCCGATGTTGAAAGCATGTTCTCTGGCCATGTGGTTCAAAAGAACAGATCTATGAAGAAATGTGAGTAATTTGTATTATTTATAAATCACCTAGGAACAAATCATGCTAGGAATTGCATTCAGACAATAACACTAATTGGAAGCATGAGCAAGTATTAAGCACTGACATGAGCGATGAAAGAGTGACATGTTATATAGAAAGTATAGCCACATCTTTAAAGAGAGGCTGAAATTCATTACATTATCTGACACTGGAGAGTTGCATTTTTAGGAGTATCAGGTCTCTGCCCTTTGATCTACTATAGGAAGTGTGCTTTTGCTTTACAATTCATCCTGAATATTATGGTTAATTTTAGGTGTCAACTTTACTAGATTAACTTGAGAACTGGTAAAGCATTCTTTCTGGATATGCCTGTAAGTTGTTTCCAGAGGAGACAGACATAGAAGTTTGAATAGGCAAAGGGGAAGTAATTTGAATAATGTGTATTATTTATAAATACAATGTGGGAGCGTGACATTGCCCTGACTAGTTTAATGGGGAAGAGACAAGAGAACTGCCTACCAGAAAGGTGACTTGCTATGACTTGGGATCCTAGACATTCAGTTTATCACTGGAAGACACCTGAAACCCACAGTTAACAGATCTAATACACAAGACAATGCAACCTAGAAACTCTGACAGCTTATTATTTTATGTAAAACTGGGGAGCTTTGTTTTTTTTCACCATTCAAATTGATTTTCAACTGATACATAAACACATGAAACTGGACCTATTTATGAACTACTGTGTGATATTTTGATACATGTATATGTATAATATTTAATTCAGGTTAATGTAAATCCATCCCTCAAACATTCATCCTTTTTTTCATGGTTCCAAGTATACAAACTCCTTTCTTATTCAATTTTTTTTTTTTTTTGGTACTGGGGATCAAATTCATGCCCTAGTGCTTGCCAGGTAGGCACTTACACCACTGAGCTAAATCCCCAGCCCTAAAACTCCTTTCTTTTTAAGTTTTTAAAATATATGTTGCAATGTCACGTTCTTTTGTGCAAAAGCACACCAGAACTTCTCATTTTTCAGTGTAACTTAACACCTGCTGACCAACCTGCCCCATCTCCACTCTTCCCATGCTCTGGTGATCACTGTTCTATTCTCACTTCCATAAGAGTGATATTTTTTAGACTCCATATATGAGCAGAGTAATGTGACTCTTGTCATTTAGTGACTGGTTTATTTCATTTGACACAATGTTTTCCAGCTCCATCCACAGTGATGCAAATAACAGGATTTAATTTTTTTATATAGCTGAATAGTATCCCATAGTGTGTACGTTCCATATAAAACTTTTAATTCACATTAATTTTTATACAGCAAAAAAACATATGTAGGTAGTAATATTATCTTACTCAGATTTTATCACAACTTTATTTCATAAAAGAAAGGTGACAGTTTCAGGGGACACAGAAGTACATATAACATTGGTAAGATAGGGGTGGTGACACATTGTACAGTTACTTTATACAGCTTATTCAAATACTTGTCTCCCTCCAACTGTTCTTAGTATTTTCTTTGAGAAACTAAAATAAAGCAAACATCTCTAAAAATTGTGACTATTATTTTTTTTTAGCCATGAAGGAGCTACATTTATTGACCTGTGGGTAACATGCTCATGTGTCCATCTGCTTAGCTATTACTAATAACTTGGACTGAAAGTACTCCCTGGGTAATCTGCAGTACTTTTGGGTCTATACCAGGCTTCTCCAGGGGCAGCCCAGACTGAGGTGGGCTTAGTTTCTAATCAATTTAGGTTTCACTTCTGGGAAATTAAATGCCTGCCAGTTTCATGAAAATGTTTTTTAATCATTATATATTTTTGCGAGACCCCATCTCAAAAAAGACAAAAAAAAATCATTATATATTTTCACACTCACAATGATCCTTAAAGACTTGTAATACTTATGAATATGATTAATACTTTCTGGGTTCAAATGAAGTTTTACTTAAATTATTACTTCATGTACTTTTCCTTCTCAAATATTTTTTTCCTCTATAATTCAGAAATGAAGTTTTCCCTACATAGTTCTCTCCAGATTGATATTTTTCCTTAGTTTAGCATTTTATGTTGTCAGAATCTCCGCTGAACCTACAAATGTGACTTGGACAAATGAGATTAAGCTAAAGGAACAGCTTTGGGAGAATCAATTTTTGCAACGATTAAGTAAGGACCTCTGAAAATATGTTTTTCCATAAAAGCAATGCAGACGCTGGCAAAAAAACGTCAAAATAATTCTTATTTTGGAGAACTCTGGAAATCTACCACAGGTGTATGATAATCCAAAGTATATTTATTTAAGAAAAATGATCCAATTGTGCTAAGAATGGTGAGCTTGGCTGTGTTTTACTTTCCCCTATCCATTTCTCACTCTTCTGACAGATTTCTGGTGGCACAGACGGTCACACACAGGTGTAAGTTTGAGTGGAGACATGGGAAAGACAAGAGAAGATCCTAATCCTCCACTTTTGGCTAACTATGAGACTCTATTCAACTCTGAAGTGTAGGTAAGGCAGAGCTGTAAACTGATGTAGGATCCAATTCACATACAGAATCCCTTGACAAACAGCAGATGATACACTGGCTTAAGGCATTAAAGGAAATCTTTATGTTATCACCAGTTTAAAGCTAAGCTAATTGGATAGAGACTTCAGTGGACACACTGTTTGAAGAAATAGCATAGAAAAACCACTACCCCTATAAATAGCAACAAAAATCCTGGTGAGACAAACAAAAGTATTTGATTTTCAGACTTGGTGCATTGTAAAAGGTGCATTTTAATAACAAAATTACAATACATGCACAGAGAAACTATGGGTCATATTCATGGGCAACAAAATCAGACAACAGAAATTACTTCTGAGGAAGTTCAGCTGTTGGACTTATTTGACAGAGAATTTAAGTCTGTCTGCAATGGTCTCTTTCAAACACCAAAGTCATATCCAACATTTGGAGGCAAATTTATTTATGTCAACATGCACAGATCAGGATCATTCCCAGAATATCAGGCCCTGATATCTGGTGGTCTAGGGCATATATGGAATAAGCAAGGTAGGGGCACAGAGGAAGAACGGCTTGTCAATGGGGATTGGTTCTTATAATGTGCATCACAGTGACCAGCTATGCATCATGGTGATGAGCCATTTCCAAGAGACAGCAGCAACAGGAACTGGAACAGGAACTGCTACCTGGGCAACTAACAAACTGAAGTATACTGGTGGAGGTGGTAGTGGTGGCATTTTTCTGCCACAAATTACTATAAATACGTTCAAAGAACTAAAGGCAACCATCTCTAAAAAACCAAAGTATGAATATATCACATCAAACAATACCAATGAAAGAGTCAATTTTCAGTACTGAAGAAAAATCAAGTTGAACCAAACGAAACCTTGCCAGGGTCTCAGAAACCATCAAGTCTACTAACATACAAATACTAGATTTCTAAAAGTTGGGGAGAGAGTAGCAAAGACAAATACACAGTTTTGAAAGCAAAAAGAACAGATTCATATACAAGGAATTCTTTTTTTAAAGACTTCAAAGCAATATAATAGGAAAACTATGATTACCATATTATATCCTATTATATTCAAAATATAAACCATCTGACAGCATAAAATCTAACAAAAGAAGACAGATCAAAGCCAAACCTAACAAAACTGTGTAAATAATGCAAGAGTTCAAGGTCAGACAATAAGAAATTGACAGTAGTTTCTACCTTTCCCTCCCAGGTATTTCCTCCCTTTGCTCTTATAGGGTTCACGTGTATGAACTGCTTCAGCCATGAACATGACCTCCAGTTGTGTCCATTTACCCACAGGAGACTTGAGATTATTCTACTTTATAGCTTGGTAGCTTTCCACCACATGAAAGTACCTTATCTTTCTCATCCATTCTACGATTGATGGGCTAGTTACTTTTTTTAAGTCTCCTGCCACATGAAACAATTTTTTTCACTCCTTTGACTTTCAGTCTGTGAATTTCCTTTCCAGTTAAATGTATTTCTTGTATACAGTGTATTGATAGATCTTGTTTCTTGATCTACTCTCCCTGTGTTTCTTTTTATTGCTGACCTGAGGTCATCCACATTAATGGTTATAACCAGCATACATTGGTTTGTCTCTGCCTTGCTATCCTACTGTTGTTGGCCCTCCACTTTTCCCCTTCATTCATCTGCCTGTCTTGTTTGGTGATCCTCCTCTGCTGCTGTTCCTGGATCCATGGTCATCTTTATCTCTCTTTAGAATATCCTTTAGCACTCTCTGTAGGGTTGGTTTGGTAGTCATGAATTCCTTCAGTTGCTCTTATTTTTCCATCAATTCTGAAAGATAGTTTCTCAGGATAGATCAATCTGAGTTGGAAGCTGTTTTTTTTCAGGGTTTGAAACACTTCACTCCAAACTCTTCTTGACTTGATGGTTTGTGTTGAGAAGTCTGCTGTGATTCTGATTGGTTTCCTTTATAGGTGATCCATCTCTTTTCTCTAACAGCTTTTAATATTCTATTCTTGTGCTGAATTTCTGGGATCTTGATTATTATATGTCTAGGTGTAGATTTACTTTGGTTATGGCTAGTGGAGTCCTATATGCTTCACTTATCCGCATGCCAGATCCATTTCTCAAGTCTGGGAAGTTTTCTTCTATTACTTCAGTGAATATCCTTTTAATTTCATTTGTATTAATCCCTGCTTCTTTACATACACCTATTACTCTTAAGTTATGCTTCTTTGCATCATTTTGCAGATGAGCTGTTATTTCCTGATTCTGTGTTATTTTTAAGAGATCTTTCCTTTCACGATCACTAGCTGCAATCCTGTCTTCAAGGTTTGAAAATCTATCTTCAGTCTCTTTCAAGTGGTTTTGCCAGCTTTTGATTAACTTTTTAATTTCTTGGATCTCTCTTTGAATCTGTTTTATGCATTGTAATTCCTTTCTACATCATTCAAGATTTCTATCATTTTCCTATGCTCCTCTTTATTGTCTATGTCTTCTCTAGACCTGCTGAACAATTCTTTCAGTGTTTGTGATTTCTTCTTTTACCTGGGACATTATTTCTGATTTGGCCGCTTTTACAAACTCATGAAGTTGTTCCCTTACTTCAGTTGCTATCCTCTCAGAGATTTCAGGTGTGTGACTTCCATTTTCTTCCATGACTGTGTCTCCCATACTTATTCTGTGCAGAATAGAGGTCTCAGTTTGCCTTTTGCTCCTGTGTCTTTACATTCTCCTGGGTTCCTCCCAACAAGCTGGTTGTGGGGCCCCAGACACTTTCTATGTTGGCTGCCCCTAGGCAGTGTGGGGGATGAGATAGGCACCCTGGGTTCCTCTAATTCCAGATTTACAGGGAGACAGCAGGGCATGGGACAGGCTTCTTAAGATCTATGCAGCTACACTGTGGCTTTGCTTCTCTCAGCCTGTGTGTCTACACTGGGACTCCCACGATGGTGGCAGATACACAGGAGTGTGTTTGTCAGATTCTGCTAGTGGGTGATGGCTGTCTGAAGGAACCAAGGGCATCAAATGGAGGCCTACGGATGCACAGGGCTTACGTGGCTGTGTGTCCCCACTCCTGCTGGCTGCCTACAGGAAGAAGCATTCTGGTGGCAGCTCCCTGAGGGTAGAGGCAGATCTGCTGCTTCTCTCTGCCCATATTGGCTGCCTGCAGGATGTGGCCTTTTGGTGGTGGCGCAGGGTAGGCAGATGTAGATCTGTCTGTCTCTCTCAGCCCTTGCTGGGTGCTCAATGGAAAGGGCCTTCCAGTGGTGGCGCTCAGCAGGTGGAGGCAGATCTTCTGGTTTTCTCTCCCTGTGCTGGGTGCGCAGAGGAAAGGGCCTTCGGGTGGTGGTGCCTGGCAGGCAGAGGCAGACCTCCTGGTTTTCTCTCTCTTTTTTTTTTTTTTAGGGCAGAGATAAGATTTATTCTTGAGTTTGCTATGGGGGGCAGGGCAGCGGAATCCTTCAGGAGTGCAAGGCCCACCACTTGTCCAGGGGACCACGATTCGGGATATATTTCACCCCACAGGCATCAGGAATGAGGTGCTTCTTGGTCACCATGTATTCAAATTCATCTGCATTGAACTTTGCGAAGCCCCACTTCTTAAGAGACATGGATCTTCTGGTGCCCAGGAAACTTGAACTTGGCCCTGCGCAGAGCCCCAATCACATGCTCCTTGTTCTGCAGCTTGGTGTGGACAGACATGATGACCTGTCCAATGTGAACCCTTGCCACTGTGCCCTTGGGCTTCCCAAAGGCACCCCTCATGCCAGTCTGGAGCCTGGATTGGGGGTGGCAGGTGGTCAGATATGAGAGAATATCCATCTGTCAGAACCTCCAAGGTTCTGTGTCTCCAAGGTCCCTTGGGGCAGCCCATACCAGCAACAAGATGCATACACTACCGAGGACGTTGCTGTCTGCAGCCGCTGCACACTGGGCACCCACCAGCCAAGGCGCCCAGTCAGCTTAACTGACTTCAGTTCTCTCTCTCTTTTTTTTTTAATGTTGTGACATTTATTTTAATGGTAAGTGTCAATGTCAGGGTTTGGTTTTTTTGCTCTTGTTTTGTTTTGTTTGTTTTGGTACTGGGAATTGAACTCACAACCTCATGCTTGCCAGACAGGCCTGTGTGGTTGAGCTACATTCCCAGCCCCTTAGAAGGAATTCTTAACAAGGCATCTGACCTCTCATGGAGAAATAATGCAAACAAGAAAGTCAGTGGGATGTTATGTTCAAAGTGCTGAAAGACTTTCAACTAAGAATTCACTGTCCAGTAAAACTACTCCTCAAAATATGGAAAAACAAATCAACAAATAGAAACTGAAACAACTCTTTGCCACTGAGTTTGCTTTATAAGAAACTAATGAGTTCCTTCAGGCAAAAAGGAAGGGATATCTGAGAGTAACACAAATCTAAATGAAGAAGCCAAGAATGCCGGCAAAGGTAATTATAAAGGTAAATATAAAATATGTTGTTTCATTTATAACCCTTTTTTTTCCCTCATATTTGATTGATATAAAAGACAACTACATAAAGCAGTGATTGCTTATAAAATGTTTTGTGAACTTATGTATAAAGATGTGATAATGTATGACGAAAAAAGAGGGGGCAGGGAACAAGTTAACACTAGAGGAAAGTTTTCATACAGAACTAAAATTAAGCTGGTATTAATCTGGATCAAATGGTTTTAGGTAAAATGTTAACTGTAATCTCTATGATAATCACTAGAAAAACATGGTAAAAGAAACAAGGGATTAAAATCATACTCTAGAAATATCTATTCAACACAAAAGATAGTAGTAATGGAAGAGAGGAAAAAAGACGTAAAATCTAGAAAACAAACGGCAAAATAATAGAAGTATATCCCATCTTATTAGTGATTACACTAAACATAAATGAAATACTTCCAATTAAAAGGCAGGACTGACAATAAACATGGTCCAACTTACTGTCCATATGAAATATGCCTCACATTCAAAGAAACAATGGGTTGAGATAAATAGCTTCTATATTTTCTATTCTACATTTGTTATTATCTACTTCTTTTGTGTTTGTATTCTTTTTATATCCCGATGCTGGGAGAACACAAATGTAGGTCTACGATATCACTCACATAGTAGTGACGGTGTGTTGGGTGAGATGTGTGATAGTGATAGTGTCAACATCATAGAGTGTACTTACACAAACCTAGATGCTCAACATAGCTGCTTTTTTTCTTTTAAAACATTTTTATTTTAAGGAGTGTACTTACACAAACCTAGATGCTCAACATAGCTTCTTTTTTAAATTTTATTTTAAGGAGAAAAAATAAAACAGTTTCAAAATATGACAATTAGAAGCAAACAACAAAGCTTCTTGATAGAATCAATAAATACGTAACACTGAGGTGGATGAGGCTGTTGGTGTAACACAGCCTGAAGTTTCAGGGTTAGTCCTTTTGGAATAAGAAGGAATATATCCAAAATGATGATTAAAAAGTGCAGTACACTACAGTATGTATGACTGAAGGCTGGGACTTGAGAGCCAGCCTGATTTCCAGAAAAGAGACCTGAGACTGAGTTCAATGATTTCAACAACTGCATCTATGTAATGCAGTCCCAATAAAAACTTAACATCAAAGCTCAGTGTAATTGCTGGATGGTGAACTCATTCATGGGCTAGGCGGGTGACCGGTCCTGATTCCTTGGCGAGAGGGAAAAGAAACTTTGCATTCAGGAGCTTTCTATACCTTGACCTATCTTTTCTTTTGGCTCTTTCAAGTCTGTATCCCTTTAATGAAATTGCATTTGAAACACAGTATTTCCTCAGTTCTATGAATCAACTAATGAATTTCAAACTAACAAAAATTATTAGTGAGAACCTCTGACTTTTTATCCAGTTAGTCAAAAGTTCAAGTAAGTAGCCTGAGAACTCTTTAAACTGATGGTTTAGTGTCTAAAAGTGGGGTAGTCATGTAGGGAGTGAGTCTTTAAGGCTGCATAGTCTGACAGTAACTCCTGGTGATCAGTGTCAGAATTAGACTCTAGTGCAAAGGTGGTTTTGGACTGATCAGAGTTGGTGAGAGAACTGGTAATTCTCTAACTCTCTCTCTAGTGTCTATCATTTTCAATACTCAAAAATGAAAAACCAAAAAATTCCAGACATTTAGAGTTAATGAAGCTAGTATGGAGAGGTACATCTGCAATAGTTTGTTGCATATGGCCTTGCCTGTCAGCCAGTTTTAAAAGCCTTATGGTATTAAACAAATTTCTTCATGGCATTTTAAGAATTTATTCCCTTGTTCTGCTTAGAGCAACCACAGTTCATCTTTTAAAAAAATACTATTGATATGGAAAAAAGTGCTGGATCAACCCACAGAATTCAACATATATGTGTGTGTGTGTGTGTGTGTGTGTGTGTGTGTGTGTGTGTGTGTGTGTATATAAAGTAGTTATAGGTGTTTTGATGAATTTTCAGATTAAAAAAAAAGTTACATTTAAAATTGCATAATGGCAAACCTGTTTCCGAGGAATTCCTCACTACAAAACATACAAATGCCATGAAAACTGGTATCATTTCGTTCTTGCTGCTGTTGTTCCAGAATTTCTTTCTGTAAAGCAGAAACAGACTTATATTACCTTTCATAAATACAGTTAATGAGTGAAAAATGTAGTTTGAAACAGAGAAAGCTGGGATAGAAGCACAAAGGGAATAGTACATGAACACTGCTAGTATTTTGTATTTCTCCATTCTTCTCTTTGTACCAAACTCTAACATTAAACACCTATAAAATACTCACTACAGGAAATTACAAGTTAACAGGTCTTACCATCTTTCTTCTGTCTTTTCAGTTATTTCTTATCCACAACTTTCTCTAAATAAGAAATGTGGTTTTTGACTTGCTCCTGCCTCCAAATCTCAGTTTAGTTTGTAATCAAGGTTTGAATACTTTTCATCAAATTATATCACGTTGCCCTGTCATTTCCAATGCCATCACCTTGAATCCCGTTTTTATTTAGTTATTATGGAATTACTATACTTAAGTCTTTTAAGTGGTTGCCCTGATTAGAACCCCTCTTCTATGATAGCCATCTTCTTTTTTCCTGCTGGAGAAACTTTTCCTTTCCAGCTACCTTGTTATGCTTCAACTCAAATAATTTAAAATATACTCTGGTTATGTTCTGTGGTAATGACAGTGGTCCTATATATTGTCTTCTTGGAAGTAATTTTATTTCTCTTTGATTTTTCACTTTTACAGAGCTTTACCTGTTTATCAAGATCCAATTTGATTTTCATTTCTGACTCCAGCATGAAGTTAAGAACTCACTAAAACTGAGCAGAATTGGATTTGAAATCTGGGTCTTACAATTGATATACTGTTTAGCATCTTTAATCCTCAGTTACTTTCAATTTAAAATAAAATATTGTCTTACAGCACTATTTATTTATATTATTAAGTGATTTGTGTGGAGTTCAACTGTAAATGGATTATTAAATATTGGATACTACTATTCCCCAGTATACATAAATTCCTGTTGTATATTACCAACTATCTCTGGTTAAATGTTGCCTATTTTGTCTTCTCAAAGGAAATAAAGTCTTTTAAGTTGAAAAATAGTCTTTATGCTGTTCTTATGTTACATCTTTATACTGTAGCTTCTCTTATAATATGGAACTCAAAATACAAACTTCACAAAATCTATTATTGATTTTGTTTGATCTGTAGAACAGCATAAAAACAAGCCAGTTGTCTAGAATGTTAATATATATCCTTTGTGGAATTCCTGAGAATGTATCATAAAACATCTAGTAATATTAATCCATTCAAGAAAAAGATTAAGAGACTACTATAATGAAAATCAGTTTAGAGAAACCTATTTTCTGCCACAATGGAAAACTAGATATAAAACTTAGTTTTTTACTGTGAACTACTTAGAAAACCAATTGCTCTGTATAGTTTATGCTTTTGGATACTGAATAAGGGCACTGGGCTGTGATCCTGGAGAGAAAAAAATGTTTTCTGCTGAAGAATGTCTTCCAAATCACAACAAAGGAAAGTTGCACACAAATGAAGAGTAGCTACTTCACTGGGCAGAAAGTGAGAAAAAAAAACGAAGTTCAGGATGGTACAGCGGGTAGAACTGTGGTAACAGGAGCTACAGATAAAACAGCCAGAGAAGGAGCTCAAGAAACACGTGTTAAGATTCTTTTAATATCTGCCGAATACTAAGGTACACACATATAAGGCAGGACTCTGTTAGGTTTGACAGAGGAGTTTCTGGGGGTTATGAAGCTGAACGGAGACTCTAGAAGTAGCAGTAGTGGATATATCAGAGTTCTGACAAGCAGATCAGAAAGGCCAGGCTCAGTACTTCACGAACATAGCAAATCTAAAAGAACACTCTTTAGTTTTGATATGTTAAGGTTTTATGGTGGTAGTAAGTTGTCAGATTAAAAAAAGGATGGGGATGTAGCTCATTTGATGGTCCTGGGTTCAACTCCTACTACTACCAAAAAATAACAACCACCCTCCCCCCACTCAACAAACAAAACAAACCAAACCAACAAAAAAGCCAAACAAAATGCGAAACAAAACATTCGGTCTCACATTTCTTAAGCTCATGATGATATAACTCTAATTTTATCCAGAGGAAATCTTAACATTTCCTTGATATTGATTCAGCACAAATAAATGATTTAATGACTTAAAATCAGAGCGATACTAAGGTGTCTAAGGTTTTCTTTTCATCAAAACACTTTTTTTTTTTTTTTTTTTTAATCGGTACCAGGGATCAAACTCAGGGACTGCCCGCTTGCAAGGCAGGCGCTTATGCCGCTGAGCTAAATCCCCAGCCCCTTCAAAACACTTTTTTACTAGTACATGTTTACAGAACAAAATGATTATATTCATTGTGGGAAGCTGTAAAAATTAAGTTCTATTAGTTGAATTGAATTGCAGAACCTAAATGGGTAGAGTGATTACTCTTTAGTAAGCTTAGACTACACTACGGTAGAGGCAGTACAGGAGTCATGGCAACAAACGTCAGAAAATGCTGGGTTCACAAGTCCTAAGAACATTGCTGTTACTTCGCGCTCTGGTTCTGGAGCAACTCACACACAACGTTGAGAGGAGATACTGTGGATTCTCAGCTCGGTCATCCACATTAGCTGCAGCCACAATGACAGACAACGGTTCTGAGAATATGTGAGTTTTCCTTGACCTTGCATGTCGTGCATAATTATAATCAAGCAAATTTCCTCAAGACTGTACTTCGCCCAATCTCTTTACACCTTTTTAAAGAAATAGGGTCTCACCATTATTCAGGCTGGCCTTGAACTCTTGAGCTCTATCTTCTTGCCTCAGTCTCATAAAGCTGAGATAATAGGTGCAACCACTATGCTTGGGACCACTCAAACTCTTTTACATCCTTCCCAGACCTTTCTACATTGGAAGCAACTTAAACCATTTGTTCTCCACACTTAATCCTCTCAGTTTATTACCATCAGTGAAAACAAGGGCAGTTATTGGGAAAATCAGACGTGAAGGCACAATAGTTTACATCCTGTTGTATTTGGCTCTTGTGGTTACAATCATGTAAATGCTTTGCCTAGCCCTTCCTGGCTATTTTCCCAGTGTCTCTCCATAAACGTATTCTATTTCTACCTGTCTGCAACTACTCCCGTAAGATTTCCTTTGTAACCACTACTTTGAATACTAACTTATCAGAACATCTGAGCTGAAAGTGACCTCATGAATATTGTCTACTAACTACTTGTTAAAAGATGTTACAGTGGCTTGTGTAAAGCTACAGTTATTTGCTATTAAAGCTGGTTTCATTATATACATGCCTTCTTTTGCCTTACACGGTAACCACTGCAGCACTTGTAGATATAGAATTTCTAACAGTGATCTTTCTACAAAGTGAAAAGACAAGTTCAGAATCTAGGGGATAGAGATCTTGAGAGGTAGAGCAGTACTAAAATCTTCTTACAAAACAATCACACAAAAGCTTCATTGAAATGTATCAAATATGAATGAACACTGCAGTATCTGGGGCTTTAGAAAATACTAAAGTAACAGAATTTAACATATACATAATTATAACATAATTAGGTCTTATTATTGTTATTATTTTTGTCTTTTAGAGACAGAGTCTTGCTATGCATTTCAGACTGGGCTTGATCTCTCACTCTGTAGCTCAGGCTGCTCTCGAACTTCCAAAGATCCTCTTGCCTCAGCCTCCTGAGTATTGGGATTATAGGAGTGTGCCAACATACCCGGCCTTGATTTAATTTTTAGTAAGTATTCTACATATGTATATTTTCTAGATCATAGCAACTTTAACTCAGCCTGTAAAAGGTTAAGTTTCATACAGGATGCTTTCCAAGTTCCTTCCAACTTTCTCTGCATTCCAAATTCAAGACGCAATTTAACTTGCTTTATGATATATGGTCCTTGCTAGGAACAAGAACTATCTTATTGCACTGCAATGCCAAATATAGTTTACTTTCAGGATCTCTTTGTCTTGTCTAAATTCTGTGCTTTCCTTATTGGATTTTATACTTTTGTTTATGGTTTTTGTTTATTTCCTTTTATTCACTGAAGCTTTTTATTTTAGTGGGTTCACTTCTGCATCCAATAATTGGTCTCCCCCCATCTATACCTCATTCCAATTTTCTATCCTATGTCTGGGCCTCCTGTTTTTCCTTTTAACCTGGACTAAAAGTATTCCAGGGTCTTCCAAACACTGCTAAAGAAAAACAAAAAGTCTGATTTTGAGAGTGAAAATCAAACTAAGTCAAGATTGGGCTTGGTGGTGCACGCCTGTAGACTCACCAATCTGGGAGTCTGAGGCAGAAGGATCACAACTTCTACCCCAGCGGGGCAATTCAGTGACTTAGAACTAAGTCTGAAACAAAATGAAAAATCAAAAAAGTGCTGGGGAATTAACTCAGCATGAAAGCTGCAATCCAGTCCTCAGTACCAAAACAAACAAACAAACACACAGAATATTTGGTACTTGGGAAGCAGCAGCTCTTGCCTTCTTCCTTGGAGGGATTTGATGAGAATTACTATCATCTGATAGAGATGATGTTTCTCTTACTTCTGGGTTGTCTGCAATTCTAATATTCTAAGATTATCAGGTATGAGAGAAATGAGTTTATAGGAAAGACTTTCCTTGTATGTACATAAAGGGATATACTTGCAGGAATATAGCTCAGTGGCACAAGTGCTTGCCTGTCAATCTTGAGGTCCTGAGTTCAATTCCCAGTACAAAGAAACAAAGCAAAGCAAAACAACAACAAAAATATGCTTGTCTGAGGAATGCCCAGAGGGAGAGAAGACAAAATCTGATTTTACATGTACTTTTAAAGAAGTACTCTACACTTAGGTAGTGAGCACATGGTATTCAAAAGTAAAACACTGAAACTAGTACTCAACAAAACCTGAAGTAATACACTGAGGGTTATTTTCAATGGGCTAAAACCCATAATCTTTAGCACAAAGTTCACAGAGCTCCAGTACCTGATCCTAACCTGGGTTTTTAAATTCTTTCACACTGCTTCCCCATGTAAGTCTATGCTATAGGTAAATCAAGTACACATACTATAATTTGTGTATTATTCTTAATAGCAGTCATCAACTACCTATTGTGATTCTTTAGGCCACTAATGGCTTGAAATAATTCACCATGTGCCTAGCTTTGCTCATCAGAGTTCTCTACCCTTATCCTTCAAAGTGCATTTCAAGTGCAGTGTCTCTGTAATGAGTGGGAAAATCAATCGGCCTTTTTCTGAGCAAACAGCGCTACATATGATCTTGGGCAAAATCCTTCACCAGGACTCAGTTTCTGGTGATCTTCAAATTGTCCACAAAACTCCCTCTTTCAATTGACATCTACAATGCTTGGTCTTCAGGAAAGCTGTGTCCTAGCACTCTACACTGCTAGAAAATGAGCTTTCTATGTTCTCTGCACACAGTACATTAGAGGAAATTCCCAATATATGCATGACAGCTATATTTATACCCTCAATACACACGCACATATATTTCATATCCTGAATCTTGAAATGGTCTTCTGAAAGGAGAAGATTTATAACACACTTGACTGTCCCTTTCCGAAGTAGCGTTAGCACTTACTTCATGGTTTGTATTTCAAATGCATGTAAATTAGAGTTTTCCATAGCAAGTTGATAATATTTGTTTAAACGAAAAATAATAACCTGCCATACATGTAAACTCCTTTAACAAAAGGGATTTATTGTTAGCTGTGATTTTAATGGTCTTAAAGTTTTTTTCAAAAAAAATTATAATTGACAAGTTTTAGAAATACAGAGATACAGAACATTGTCTACAATGTATGAGGTAGTGATTTGGGGGACATTTTTTCAGAAAAAAGAAACTTTTTACTTTTACTACTATTCATATAAATAACAGCAATGTTTTTAAGATGACTTTTTAAAGCAAAACTCCTAGGAGGTATTAGCAAAGGAAATGAATGGTGATAATTATTAAACCTAGTAATTAAGGAAACTAACTTTATTGTTATAAAACATAATCACTTATTTTAACAACTGAAATAAGCTGGGGATAGTGGCACATGCCTATCATCCTAGTGCTCTAGGAGGCTGAGATAGGAGAATCACAAGTTAAAGCCTAGCTTTGGCAACTCTGTGACTTAGTGAGACCTTGTCTAAAAAAAAGAGCTAGAGATGTAGTGTGATGGCCCTGGGTTCAACTCTCTATTATCATAAAACAAAAGGAAACAAAAACAAAACAACTCACCAGATCCAGCCTCAGTCCCTGATGTGGAAAAGAGCAATTCTTTTCAAAGTAAACCTTCCAAAGTGTATGGATGAAGCTAGGGAAACCTTGTTAATTGCTATTATCTTTATGTAATCAACTACAAATGTCCTCCTCCACAAGCTCTAGGCGGGCAGAAATGTTTAATTTCCCTTTGTGCACCCACCGTGCTCCTAGATGGGGGAAGTAGGAGGGGAACTGCTGTGCTTCCTCTGGCCCTTGTTTCTTCAAATCCTCTGCATGGTAGGAAGAATCGCGGTAGAAGATGACCACATCTTAACTGTGCCCTAACATCTTTTTCCCATTGCTGTTTACCTGCAATGACAAAACTGAGCTTTAAGTTTTGTGCTTCTGTCTTCTGGAGCAAAGCTGTTGACAGCTACTGATCAGCATTACTGAGGAAGACACTGAGTATAACTACTTGGATAATCAAGAAAAGTGTTTTTGTTGTTTGCTTTCCTTCTCTCTTCCTTTCCTTTCCCTTTTCTTTTCCCCTTTCACCTCCCTTTCCTTTCCTTCCTTTATAAAGCTTGGAATTTGATAGAATTAGTTACAGCATGTTTGAAGTCATTTATGAACAAAAAATATAGAATCAGGAGACAATTCATAGAAAGTACTATAAAGACATGCAAATCAAAGCCTGATTATCAGTTTTATGGTTTTGTTTCCAAAAAAATTCATGCTAGACTATATGCTAGGCTTTATTGAAGGATTTACAGAATGCAGAGATGAAATGCATGTCACAGGTATTATGTGCTGGAATTTATCAAAGCAGCTGATAAAAATCAGATAATAATTTCATTGCAAAAGAGGCTTGAATAAAAACCACAGTTGTAAGAATACAAGATCAACCTACATACTAGGCAATGAGCATGTTTTATGTTTTCCTAATTGTTATAAAATGTCAAGTATGGTAGCAAAAGGGTCAGTGCCTAGTCTTTCATCTTTATTCATGAGCTGAAACAGCAGATGGCACTCAACACAATCACAGGGGATTAACATGTAGGTATTAAAGGAAAATGTGAGTTATAGTGAACATTATAAAAATAAAAATCAGTCAATTTAAATTGAATAATCTGGAAGATAATGATTTAAGTATGACATGTATACAGAAAAAACCTAATGCTTAAAATGACAAACCTACTGAACATAGCTTATATAAACACAAGGACATTAAACTAAGGCTGATGTTATTAACCACCGATATCAATAGTTTTTGTTTTTTGGTGGTACTGGGGATTGAACATAAGGCCTTGTATATGCTAGGTAAGTGCTCTATCACCGAGCTACATCCCTAGCCCCTTTTCTTTTTTGAGATAGATTCTTGCTAAATTGCTCAGACTGGCCTTGCACTTGTGATTCTCTTGCCTCAGCCTCCTCAGCAGCTGAGATTACACAGGTACATAAAAGCATTTTATGGACATAGGCAAGTAATAGATTTGCAAGTTTCCTGACTGAGTAGATATATAAGTGACTATGAGAGACACTTCCTAAGTTTCTTTCTCAGTCTAACTAAAGGCAATAGCACAACCGGAGCTGCTAGGAATTCTGTCTCTGTGGACACTTCTCCAACAAAGAACACAACAGGTCTCTCCACCAAAGTTTACGGCAGTGGTCCAAAAGCTCCACAGAAAGCAACAGAATCTCCCATTTCTTCCCCTTTTGATTCTAGAATTGTGGATTATCTCTGAGGTTTTGTGATTATTTTAGGTGTATCTTCCCCTGTTCTAGTAAGTATTTCAGGCAGACATAAAACACACTAGCATAGAAATGGAAGATAAGAAAGGGGACAGGATGGGCACATAAACAAACTGCTCCCTGTCCCTCATTCAAATTTCAAGGTGGACCCTGACTTTGGCTTTTCAGTTTTCCTAGTTGGCTATCAGCCTTCCCAGAAAAGGAAAATATTGGGCAGAGGGCCTGTGTACTAGAGAATTTGGCAGGCCACTGTTCTCTGTGCTTCATAAAAAGCTTCAAAGAACTGTGGAATTTCTGGCCACTAGATTATCTTTGTCTTTCATGCCGGGCCCCTGGATTACAGATGAACAAGATGACTCAGGATTGAGGATGGCCAAGTCAAAAAGCAACCAAGTGATAAGGGGACTGGGGTTTTGTGGTATCAGTCTGACCTGTGGCCAGTGATTTAATCAATCATGGCTACTCAGTGAAATTTTAGTAAAAACTCTGGACACCATAGTTTCAGTAAGATTTCCCGGTCGGCAATACTCAGAGCCTGAGGGATGAGAACAGAGGAGGAGGCAAAATATCATATGTTGTCAATTAATTAAAGAAAGACTTCAATGTGTAATACTATCATCTGTTAGGTCCCAGACCCAAACCTCACAGAGTACAGTGACATCTTAAGGTTACGCACTGTGCACATTCCTTCTGATACCTGGCCAGCTGGTATCTAACTTGGGAACAAGGCATACTGCAATTCAGGTGGTCAAAGCTTATAGACAGTAATAGGAAAGTTCCTTAAAGACCCACTTGTCTTGGGGGGGGGGAATCTGGTTTAAATTAAAAACTTATCTTTTGTAAGTCTCTCACATGATTAAACCCCGAGAAAAAGGAACCTCTATAAAGCACAGGAAGATACTTTACAATTCTGAAATAACTTTTAAGTAAAAGTTAATAGGCATCATAGTTAACCTAGTTCCCTGGATCCCCAGAGTAACTTTTGGGTGCGTAAATACCTATCTGTGTACTCACTGAAGAAGCCTTTGTGGCACTGCCTTCCTTACAGTTTGAAGGTGTAATTCTATATCTATTTTTTTTTTTGTCTTTTTCCTTTTTATCAGTACCAGGGATCGAACTCACGACTGCCTGCTTGCAAGGCAGGCGCTTATGCTGCAGAGCTAAATCTCTAGCCAATTCTATATCTACTTTACAATAAATCCTACCTATACTTCTGCAGTCTTATGTGTCTTGAATGAATTCTTTAATTATGGGCACAAAAGAATGAAGACCAGAGAAGCAAAGGACTAACTCCTCACTGTGCTTTTCTCTAAAATAACCATGGGTAGCCAGTGCCTGAAGTCACTGTGGGTACCCGACTACACTATGTGATAATAGTGGCCAACAGACAGAGCAGAAGGTTGTTTCTTGTATTGATTCTAAAAACAAATTGGTTCTCATGTCAGAGCATATCCAAAAGAGTGAAAACAGCGCAGAGATGTGGGCTATGAGTTGCTGTGACACACTACAAATCCTTGCTCTTTAGTGACTGGATGTGGAGAGTTTAAAACCATCTAGAAAATGTATGAACATCCTTAGGCTTCCTTTCGTGAATGTGATTTTTGCAAAGTATCGGTTGGCTACATTAAGGTTCAGGAACAACACCCTCTTGAATATGGCCTTTGTTGGCATGCTGAGCAATATTTCCTAAAGAAATTTAAAAGGCTTACAAAGTAGCTCAGAATTTAGGTCTTTGTAGCCTCATATTATTTTTCCCTTTCAAGCACAGAGACTTTCTACAAAGTCCATGTATCCTGTATCTGTCTAAACCCCAGATCTGCCAAAGAAGAGAATTTCCTCTGGCCCTTCCCCTGAACTTTCAGTAACTAAATCACAGGAAGAAAGACTCAAGTCTGGAGAGATTTCTGTCCTTTACTATTGTCCTCTATTTCAGTCCCATAAAGAACAACTTACAATCCATCATCTATTCTGCAAGCCAAACAGACGCTGTAAAGGTTACTGTATATATCCTTAAGTCCATTGGGTTTCCCTTAAAGTTATTTAATAGTCTCCTAAAAACTGCCTTAATTTCTCATTCTCCTGGTTTGAAAGAAAAAAAGCATAAGTTGCTGAATCATGTTGAACTAACAAGTAATTATACTTCAGTGATTTTTCTCCTTGTGCTGTGACTTACCCTTTTGCTTATTAATAAATTTGTCTTTTTCCTACTTCACCAATAGTTTGATCCAATTAACCTTGTGAGGGCAGAGAAACAATTTACCTTTGCACTTCCAGTTCTAAACTTGGTTTTGTCCTTTCTCCAGTTAAATCACTAAAATATCTGAAATGCTGCATTTCTAAGCACCCCCTTGGACAGAGTCAGGTCTCAGCAGATAACCAACACAACATTCTTATAAAAACCTCATGGTCCCTGATAAAGGACATGCTACCAAAAAAAAAAAAAAAAAAAAAAATCTGCCCTTGGTATTTGAGAGAAAAGTAGATGTCTCTTCTCTTCTTCCTCCTGAGGCAGATCATAAAAACTTCATTTTAGGGGTGCCTTCCTTCTAAAGAAGGGGTGGAAGAGTCCTCATCTCTGAGATGAAGGTCACAGAAGGGTATGAATGAACACGTCTTCCTAAGCAAACCTGCTTATCACTATTAAATCACTATCTCATCGAACTTGGCACAAAAATGCACAGGTTTTTTTGTTTCTTTGGTTCTCCATTTTCTTACAAAAGCTCTCATGTTAAATGACATGTTAAACAAATTTATATGCTTCCCCCCCTCCCTTTTTTTGAGATAGGATCTTACTATATAGTACTGACAAGATTTGAACTCCTTACTCAGTCTAGACTGGCCTCAAATTTGCTGACTCCTGAGAGCTAGGATTACAGGAATGTACCACATGGCCAGCTGCTTTTCTCTGGTTAATCTGTGGTATGGTCTGGATTAGGCTGTCCCTCAAAGGCCTCATGTGCTCACAGGTGAGAGCTTTGGAAGGTGACTGGATTAAGAGGGTACTCACAGCTGGCATGCTGCTAGGATGAGGGGTTTGGTCAGAAGAGATGTGTCACTGAGGATGTGACCTGCAAGTGTACACTCCGTTCTCTCAATGCTTTCTGGCTGCCACATGAGCAGCTTTTTCTCTATTACTTCCCTCTGCTATGCCATTCTGCCCTGCAGCGGGCCAGGAACTGTGGCTTATAACTGTGAGCCCAGATAAACTTCTCCTTTTAGCTGTGAGTGCTGGATATTGTAGTTCAGTGACAAGAAAGTGATTAAGACAGAGTTGGGTGCTAGAGATGAAGTCATTGCTGTGACTGTACCTGAACATGTGGTTTAGAAGTCTTTGGAACTGGATGAGTTTAGACAAGTTTGGAGATCCTGCCTAGAGATGCCCTAGACCACTGTAAACTGAGTTCAGAAGACCAGAATCCTGTTAAATATATACAACAGCTACATGCTACTGGGAGAAGGACCTGAAAACTGCCTTCACACAAGGCAGAGGGCCCCTGGAGAAAGGGACTAGAGTACTGAGAAATACCATAGTACTTCTGAATTCTTCCTTTCCAAGGTACCTGAATGTGAAGCAGTGTTCTGTGGAATAGGACTTGGAAATAAACACGGGCTGGAGAGCTCTTAACTGGTATTCTGTTAAGCAAGGTCTGCAATGTACTTTTCTTAGAACATGCAATGAAAGTTATAGAAATGTATTTGGTGTAAAGAATTCAAATACTAAAAAATAAACATCTATGAAAATGAAGGTCTGTTTTTTTTTTCCCCCGGTACTGGGGATCGAACTCAAGACCTCCTGCTTGCAAGGCAGGTGCTTATGCTGCTGAGCTAAATCCCTAGCCCGAAGGTCTGTTCTTTTAAAAGTTGGGGCCAATCTGGTCATAGTTCTAGTCCATAGTCCATAGACAGCTAGAAAACGTGGGCAGGTGAGGAGACCTACAGTACCAGCCCTTGGTCTTCTTGCTCCCAAACACATCTAGGGACTATAAAGTCTAAAGTGCACTTCGTCTTTGGTTACAAGAAAAACCATGAAACAGCCTCTCAACAAAAAGAACAAACACGTGAGCATTCAGGATCTCAGAGGAGGAAAAAAACCTGAAAAGGGATCAATTCTGGAGCAGTTTAGACTTTAGATGAGAATGGATGTATTTAGAGTTGTAAGGTCACAGACAGTTTTGAATTTAGGATTTTCTTATCTTTTCAGCTGTCAAAAGTTCAGAATAAAAAAAAAATCTAATAGCAGATGTTCAATTAAATGGGAACTTGAAAGTAATAAAAATTAAAAATTTGATTAAGAACGAGGAAAAGGTCAGTACCACTGAAACAAATGACACATAAAGCACTACCTTTCTTCTGAAATAACTTATTTATAGCACCAGAGCCCAGACCGCAATTCACATGGCAGAGCCCTGGATACATACAGAATGCTACTGGCTTTCTCTTTAAGAGAGTGTACATTGGCAGCTTCTAGCAGAGGTACTGTGGATTTAGAATTGGCTTCCTTTTGAGGACCTGCCACCAACACACGGACAGCGAGGTACACAGCTGGCAGTGTTGCAAAAGAGACCACAGGTGTCTGCCTGCTGTCCATTCCCCATTTTCATCCCTCCACACACAAAGAAACGAAGGAATTTAAAAGAATATATAGATGTGTTTGTTTTTGGTGAAAACAGTTGACTTGGATACCCCAATTGGCTAAACCAAAGTCACACAGTCAACAAAATTTTCCCAAAAGTTAACTAAAAGCTTGGTATTTAGGCTTTTCAACTTATGATTTCTACTTGGTCATACTCCATGCTCTTTAATCCAGAAAAGGTGTAAATCTTCCTCACCTATTGAGAAGCAAGTTGCTAATAAATTAACCAGTCAATATATTCTTATATGTCTACTCTCTAAAACACTGCAGCTGATGGCTACTGTTAATTTTCCAGCAAAGATGATTTTTCTAAGTCATTTCAAACATCTGAAATTACTCTAAATGTCTTTATCTTTTAAAAGCACTTCCAAAGCACCTATCTAAATTATTACTCTTGAGATTCACCTCAGATACCACCTTCACTAAAAATTCTTCCTTCCACTTTAGAAAGATCATGAAAATTTTGGACAACATCATTAAAAGCATGCAAAAGCCTTGGGACAAAAGAGCTTGTTCTATTTGAGGAACTGAGACATGGCCAGTTTAGCTGCAGTAAGGGGCCAGGAGAGGCGGAGAGAGGCAGGTACCAGATCCTCTAAGATCCTGAAGATCCTGGTAGCAGTATGGAGTATGGATTTTCATTGTCAGTAAATCTGAAAGTACTGGAGAATTTTAATTATTTAGAATTATATGATTTGAAGATATGGACACTGTACAAATTATTGAAAGTCTTCAAATTGTTTCAAACTGAGGCAGGTTTAATGATACCATTTCCTCTTGTTCTGCTATTTTTTATTTTTTTAATAGAAAGATTATACTTTCACTTTAATCACATTCAACATTATGGTTGACGTTTATTTTTTTTTAAAATCACACTTTTTCTTCTATCTCACACAGCATTCAAAGTAAAGAAATTACATTAAAAAAAGCTAAGTAAATTCTTAATTTAACAATTATGAAACAAATCTGGTTAACAAAGTAAAATAGAAACACAAGCAAATTTTGTTTCCAGATATCAATGTGTAGCTTCCGCAACTTTCAGAAAGAAATCGTCTAGTAGTTTACTTACTTCTGACTAGGGTTCAGTGAAGAATTACTCCGTCCTCTCCACCTCCTTTTTTAAGTGTCCAAATGTGATGAGTAACATTGGGAAAGACTAAACTGCTCACCAGAATTTGATAACTTTAGTACCATATGCATAAAATACATTTACTGTACTTAAGAAACATATAGAGGCAGGAACAACTGTACCAAAATAAAGATTAATAACGTCATGACATACATTCTTAGAAACTTTCAATAAAATCCACTTTCCTCAGTACTTGATGAGACAGTGGTAAGTTAACTTAGTCATAGTATCAAGGATCTTAACAAATAAGAAAGCAGGCTCCGTGACATGTGATTACTGTCTCAGCACTCAGGAGGCTGAAGAAGGAGGATCACTTTAGTGCAGGTATTCAAGACAACAGTGATAGTATACCTCCACACACACACACAATATCATCCATATCAGTGGCCAAAGACAGTAAAACGATCTAGAGAGAAATTTCTGTTTTTTCTTTTTATTTATCTGTACTACTGAGGATTATACTTGGCCTTTCATGTGCCAGGCAAGTGCTCTCTGAGACAGAGTTCTGCCTCTTAGAAATGCTTCACAAAATGTTATACTCCTCTGAGTCCATGAGATTTGATCTGCCTAACATTTCACCTCCTTGAGAGACATCAGTACCTCCCACCTTTTCTGAAATTGCAATTATAAAGTCAATCACCATCTGTTTGCTACAATGTATAGACAGACAGCATTTTGTTCTGTTTTGACTTACCCTGGTTAAGTTTTGAACAGTAAGGAAGACACAGAACAGAGCATTTTAAAAAATGACCTAGAGCAGAAAAAAATAAGATATGCATTTGTCTAGAAAGGAAATGTAAGAGTTAAGACATTAGAAAAATCAATTGCCTATTTTTATTAAAGATAGAAGATCATCTAGCTTATGTAAGTAGAGAAATTTAGAAAACTGAATAGGTAGTTGTGAGAAACTGCAAAATCTTCACGTTCTGGACTCAAGATGAAAGCAAGCTATCAATCAGCATGGCATGTCTTACCATATTACCCCACTGAAGAAGTCTCTTTCTGGATAAACTTGGGGTTGGGTAGACCCCGAAAAGTAAGTGTTTCTTTAAAGATACAGGAAACCAAAAAACAGTACCTTCAAGTTTTAAAAGAAAATAATAAAAAGTTTAGGCCTAAAAGATTAAAAAACTGCTATCTACTATTTACCTAGGAAAATAAGTAGATTTTCTTAAGACATTATTAAATGTTACATACCTACTTATGTGTTGTTTGGTTTTTTAAATTAATTCCAAAACATGTAAATTTAGAAAGTGTCACATTTGCTTAGGAAGGAAGAGCAAATTTTATAAAGGATCTTGCTACAATTACAACCAGGCTGTGCTTTGCGTTAGAAACAAGAGTCTGATTGGCTTCCCTTCCTATTTAATACAGGGTACAACTCTGTCTGCAGGAGTGTCTCCTTAACACCTCTGCCCTTGCTTGACAATGATACTGCCTTATCTCTCATAGCCGATCTATATAAAAACATGTCCTGTAAACTTGTAAGTCCTTGTAGAGAAGTTTAAAGTGGTAAACTTCAGGATTCAGCTTAGCACTTTTTCCAGGCTATGTTTACATTTGTTTCCTAATGTAAACATTAATTAATTAATCTGAAGATTAAAATCACTCATTAACTCAGTAACAATCTCTGTTAGATTGTTAATATTGATGACATTTAATGGGGTGAATCATCTTATATTCAGGGAACATTTATTCTATTTGTAGTACTAGAAACTGTTATGCTACAAGCTAGAAATTTTGTAAGAAAGGTATAACTATAGACTGATACTGTACGTTGAAGTGATTGGTGTGCAATAATTTTTATTAAGTCTCTAAAATTAATAAACAAAAGTTGCATGAGAAAGAAAAACCTCAGTAGGAGATATGCCTTTTTCTTGTTGCTTTATTATGGGATGAAATCAGAAATATGGAATAGAATTAAAAACAAAAATATTTTCTCTTCAGATGACCAAACTGTTTCATGTGTTGCAATTTTCGTAAAATATTTATAGATGTCATGAATGTTTTGTCAAACTGACATTTATAGTAGCACTGAAAATAAAACTACTTCTGTACACTTACATGGACGTTTCCCTTTACTCCAATTTAGTTGTCACATCTTGCTAGTGAGAGCTTATAAATGTCTACACATTTTTTGCTGTAGGCAAATGGAAAAAAGTTTTTTTTAAAAAAAAGTTTCAATGAAAAGTGTAACTCTGTGATTAAACATGTCTATTGGCTATTTTATATCTCTTTCTTAAATCAGAAAGATCTGACTGTGTGTCTTTATAAAAATATCAGCAATATTTCAGGATTAAAATTTCAGGCTCAAGAAGACATGAAAGTGAACATAATAGTCCTAATCCTCAAGAAGCATCTAACCTAATAAAGAGGCAGTTTTTAAGCAACTAACTAAAATTAAAAAGGCAAATAAAATGGAAATGTTGTAAGAGTTTAGAAGAGGTTATTCTGAAAGACAGCTTCAGGGATTATTTTTCTGCCCAAGACAGGGTCTTGCTATGTAGTTCAGGCTGGTCTTGACTTGTAGCAACACTCTTGCTTCAGCCTCCTGAGTGTTGGGATTACAGGTGTGTTCCACATATACTGGGCTCTTCTCTTTGTTAAGACAGTACTACTATTTTATCATCAGACAAGATTGGGTGCATTTGGGGGTAATATGGCTGTAGACTACTAATTATTATTAGCTAATGTTTATCCAGTGCTTTTTATATATCAGGTATTATTCTAAGTCTAACACATGCATTCTTTCACTTAATCTTCACAAACACTACAAGATGTTCTATAATTATCGCTATTACTAAGAAAATACATTTGGCTTTTTTTTTCTAACTAAACCATACACCTTTTTAAAATATTCAAGAGAATAAAACCAAACAAAGTAAAACAAAACAAAGCCAATTGAAACAAAACAATGAAAGTAATACAGGACTTCAAAACAAGGTAATAGAAAAAAAAAGGTAGGGACTTCCGGGAGAACATGGCGGACAGATAACAGCAGCTATGGAGGTTCTCTAAAAGACTCGGCTCAGGAGTCAGGAATGGTGCAGAGTAAGGAGACATAAGCCGGTGGAGATATGCTCTGCTGACTCAGGAACGAACTGGGCTGAGAGAAACCAACTTGGAATGCAGTCCTGGTGCTAGAACAGGAACAGAAAAGCCTCAGTGTGGAGGCTGGAACCCGTGCCATTGGAAGCCGCGATTTGGGCTTCCCGCCGCGCGGCGGCTGCCTCTACATCGGCTCGGCAAGGAGAGAGACGCGTGGAAGCTCTGAGAACGGGAATCTGCGAATGGAGTCGAAAACAGGACGGGCAGGGAGGCGTGCACTGACTTGTGGTGAGGTGAGTGAGAGAAACTGACACTCTACCACAGTTTGACTCCAGCGGAGGACATTCTGGGACGGGACAGACTTGCGGGAGCAGGGCGCGGTGGTGACTTCAGCCACAAATGCCCCTCTCAGGCGGGATTGGTGAGAAGTGCCTAGCCTACGTGACGCTGCTGGCGGACCCAGTAGGCTGGCCCAACCCAGATCCCAGAGCCTGAGGGTGGCCTTGAGGGGCGGCCCGGTGTAGGCTGCCTGGTCTGGAACTTCCTGGTGCGCTGCAGTGGGCGGGAACACCTAACCGGCGCAATTCAATCAGACTGTGGCTGACAGGGAAGGAAGCTGGGCTTCCTATATACGCTTGCATATATAAGGAACAAACAATATGGGGAGAGGCAGCAACAAGAAAGGCTCCTCGGCCCCCAATCCTGAGAAACAGGTAATAGCAGACACCGCACCAGTAGACATAAAGTGCCATCTAGAGAGCCTCATAGATCAGTTCAGGAATGAAGTTATCAATGACCTGAAGCTAGAAGTAAGCAGAATAGTTAGAGAAATGCTAAGCACCACCCAAGAAAAAACAGATGGTGGAATGGAAGAACAGAAAAAGAGGGGAGAATTGTTTGATGGAGAAAACAGAGAAAGCATAGAATACATGAAGCAGGTTCAAAGGGACTACCAGGAAACTAAAAAGTCTATCGAAAACTGGCATAACAGCTTGAAAGAAACTAAAGACAGACTATCTGAACTGGAGGGCAGATTTGTAATATGGGAGAATGAAATGAAAAACTTCTTAAAAATAACAAAGAAACAAACAGCAATAATACAAAGACAAGAAGATGATAAGAGGAGCCATAACTTAAGGATTAAGAACATAAAAGAAGAAGTAGGGACACAAACAAGTGAACTACAAAAGCTACTCACAGAAATAATCCAGGAGAATTTTCCTAATTTAGCAAAAGGTAAAGATACTCAGATGTATGAGGCATACAGGACCCCAGCCACCTATAACCCAAACAGAGCAACACCCAGGCATATAATAATAAAAATTCCAGAAATTCAATACAAGAACAGAATATTAAAAGCTGTCAGAGACAAGAAACAGACCACTTACAAGGGAACACCCATCAGAATTACAGCAGATTTCTCTGCACAAACCATCAAATCACGAAGAGCGTGGGGGGAAATAATTCAAGCTTTGAAAGATAATAATCTCCAGCCAAGATTGAGATATCCTGCACAACTGTCCCTGAAAATTGATGGAAAAACAAGGTGCTTCCAGGATAAAGAGGAACTGGGTGAATTTGCAACCACCAATTCAACTCTACAGAGAGTATTGCAGGATATTAAAAAAAAAATAAAATACAAAGTATCCAGAAATAGTGGCAGGGAGGCCACAATGAATGGAGCAGAGAACAAAATGAAGAAGACAAACTGACAGCTAATGACAGAAAAAGAGCTCAACAGAAATGAGGCAGAGAAGATTGGATGATAGGAACAGCTATTTTGGAGAAAATGATGTCTTAATAGGTAATACTGATTTAGTATCTTGTTTTGAAGTCTCATCAAGCTTTTGTTCTTCTGTCTCCATTGGTCTAAACAGGTTGTATCTTATTGGATTTTATTATGTACGATAGTATAAGCAAAAACTTTTAAAAGACAAGGAGATTATACAGAAACCATTGTTCATTTTCTGTTAGTTGATTCTAAATATCCTGTAATGCTGTCATTCTCTTAAATGGTTTTACATTGTTTTGATATATTTAATGCTACAGTATACGAAGTTGTACTCAAGGATTTCAAGGAAAGAGACAATATGTAACTACTTTTATGTCAGGATTATCTTGTGGTGAGACACTATTCTGCTTAACTGGTTATGTTTTGATCTGCGCTGTTTCGCTGTTATGCCCTTTTTTATCTCAATCTCCACTCCATTATTTACTTTTTTATTTTTATCCTTTTAATTAAGGGAAAAATAAATAAAAATAGCAGGATATATTATAGTAACCCACTTTGACTTTCCATTACCTTGATTTAAAGCCCTGTACTACTCTCACCATCTTATTTTTGACTAATGTTCCCCTATTCTGTTTTGCTGGATAGTACCAGGTTTGAAAGTTTAGGCAACAGCTGTGAAGATAGTGAGATTCATTATGACGCCCATTCTCGTTGACTTTTATCTACTTTTGAAGACCTGCAATGTCTCCAATGTTTTGGTTTTGTCGGTTTTGTTCTTTACTGTTTTGTTCAATTTTATTATAACTGATGATATAGGCAATTCTATTAGAGATAGTGGGAGGCATTATGGTAACCATTGTTGATCACCTTGTATTATGTTTTTACATTATCTATTATGTCCACCCTTTTGATTTGACCGACTCTGTTCTGTTATGTCACATTTGGTTTTACTCTCTTCCAAAAAAGTAATAAGAATCGTGGGAGCAATAAAACCCAAAATGTGTAATAGTCATTGTACAAAAGAGAGGAAAAGAAAGTGTTCTAAATGATATAACTGCATGTATATTTAAGTGTATAAGATAGAAAATGATATCACTGAGTTTTATTGGATCATTGAACAGAACCGTTTGCAGTATCATTGTTGGAATGTCCACTTTACAAGCTTTAATTTTGTGACTTGAACAATTATTTCTAAGATGACAATATGTAATCCATTAACTAGTGATTTCCTACTGTTTATTTTTTTCTGTAATTGTGTATAACTTGTACCCTTAAAAAAAAAAAGAAAAAAAAAGTTACAGAAAATAAAAAATGGCTACTGTAATATATATTGCTATCTCCAAAACAACTGCCCATACTATCAGACATAACAAAATCAAACAAAATAGAATAAAACCAAACAAGATAAAATAATGAAAATGATACACTTCAAAACAAGATAATAGGAAATTAATAATAGCTACCATAATGCCTCTTGTTGTCTTCAAAACAGCTGTGCAGACTATCAGACATAGGCATGTAAAATTATCCAAACACTAAAAGAACTAAGTTGCTTCTTTACTTCAGTTATCTTTTTAGAAATTTCAGGTGTCTCGCAAACTTGTTCTGTGTGGGCTGGAGGTCTGAGATTATATTTTGCTCTTTCATCTTGACATTTTCCTGTGTTCCTATGAATCAGCTCATTGCTATGTCCCTGTTGCTTCTTGCATTAGTTGCCAGTCTCCTGTTGTAGGATTGGACTAGGTTCCTTTAATTTGGGGTTCCTGAAGCAGTGGTACAGGGTGGTGGTTCACTGATGCTTTCCACATGGCTGCGGGCCTCAAGGTGTGGCTTCTTCCTATTAACTCCATTTGTTCATGGGTTTCGTTCAGCTCTGGTATTTGATTTTTCTCTGTAGTTGATCTGTCTCTGTGACAACGGGGTATTGAGGTCTCCTATTACAGCTGTGTTATTGTTCATTTGATTTTTCTATGTCTACCTGTAACTGTCTTATATAGTTGAGTGCTTCTATATTATGTGTATGTTTATGTTACGACATTTGTGGAGTCTCTAGCTTTCTCATTGACCCAAATCAATCTTACATTATTCTTCTTTGTTTTGTCTTATAGCTGTTGGATTGATTTCTCATAATCTCTTGCTATTTTTAAGATAGCTTTCTTTTAAAGATCGCTAACTGCACTTCTGTCTTCAAGATCTGAAATTCTATTTTTTCCTTTGTTCAATCTGTTGTATATATTTTCAATGGAGATTTTCATCTCTTGGCTCTGTTTGGATCTGTTTGATGGATTCCATTTCTTTCCTATTTTGCATATATTTTATTTCTATCTTTTTCTAAGCTCATCTATTGTTTTATTGGTGTCTTCACTAATATTTTTGATTTTAAGTATCATTTCTTTATGCACCTGAGAGATTATTTTTTCTATAGCTCTTTACACTTGTTTTTCACTTCTGTTGCTATCACTTCAGAAAGTTTCAGTGTTTGGTTTTCAACTTCATCTATCTTTTTGAGTTCCAGGCCTGTTCTGGGTGGGTTGGGGGTCTGGGACTGTACCCCATCTCTGCATCTGGCCATTCTTCATCTTCTTTTTTTCTTTTTCTCTTCTATGTTGATGCCCATTAACCTTCCATGATGTGTAGCTCTATTACTAGCATTGAGGTCTCTCTCAAGGAGGAAAAGAGATGTCATTTCTCAGGGATGTCCTTCAGATGTAGTTGGTTCTTTATAGCTATCTCAAGAATGTACCTTCTTCTGGTGTTTACAGTGCTGTAATAATGCCCACATTACAGGTGCTACGCATGGAGCCAATTCTAAATCTTTTTAATGTTCTTCATTGAATGTTTCCCTCATTTTTCTATGCTTCTCTGTTCTTCCATCTGTGTCTTCTTTAGAGGTGATCAGCAATTCTTTTATTATGCTTCTCGTTTCTTCTTTTACCTCACACAGTATTTTTGTTCTAAGTTCTTTTATAGCTTCTTGAAGTTGTTTCTTTATTTCAGTTGCTGTTACTTCATAAACCTCAGGTGTGTGACTTCTGATCTCTTCCGTGTTTACATCTCCTGGACCAGTACGCTTGGGTTGGAGGCCAGAGACTGCCTTTTGCTTCTTCCTCTTGTCATGTTCCTGAGGTCATGTTTCTGATTTCTTCTGGACAAGTGGGTATTGGGGTTCCTGGCACTTCCTGTGTTGGCTACAATTTCTCTGAAGGAAGACTCTATTTTCTTTTTCTAGCCCATACTGGCTAGGGATATCTGATGGTGACCGTTGGGTAAACTGGTGTAGGGCTATTGGTGGCTGCTGGAGTGCAAGCAGGGGTAGGGCAGGCTGTCACCTCCCTCCCGGGCTGGTTAATAATCAGTCCTCACCATGTATAGTACACGCAGGGGGGTGGAACTGGGGATAGCTTTAGGGAAACCTCGGAGATGGCTGTTGGAATGTGCATAGGGGCAGGACTCAGTCCAAACAATTTCCACCAGTTCACTCTGAGGCAGGAGTGGCTGGATGAAGCCGGTTGCAGTTCTGGCTCTGGGCTTATCCTGTCCAATTTCAAAATGGCCTCCAGCCAATTGTCCACTCCTATGGGAGGACTGAGTCCCCCACACTCGCCGCCAGCCAGTGCAGTTCTCTAGTTTGCTGCTCCCCACTGCCACCATGTCTCCCTGCAGAGGACTTTGGGCTTGTCAGCCACCATGCCACCTTCACTGTGACTACGTCTCCAGGTTTCAACAGCTTTTCTTGCAAGGTGGTTCTGGCTCTGGGAGAAGGTACCACCAGCTACTGCCTTCTTCTGTTTAAGATTTTCTTTTTTTTATTCTCTCAGTGGCCTTCAATTCTCACTATAGGTTCTTCCTGGCTCAAGAGGACCCACTTCCTTCCTTCTTGTCTTCCCCATGATGCTATATTCCTGCACCTGGACTGTTTCTCTCAGAGAGGCTGTTTACTCTGCCGCTTACTGTTCTGCCATCTTGTTCTAGCTCTAGGACTGGTCTTCTGTTGGTAGAGTTCTCCAAAGTCCAACTTCTGTGTCCTTGATGCTGCTTCAGATGCTTCCACATTACTGGCCTCACTGAATTCTTCACCCTCCAGGAGAGAGAGAGAGAGAGAGAGAGAGAGAGAGAGAGAGACAGAGAGAGAGAGACAGAGAGAGACAGAGAGAGAGAGACAGAGACAGAGACAGAGACAGAGACAGAGAGAGTGTGTGTGTATCAGTGTGCCAGGCTATTATTCTGGATCTTGGGGTTCCCATTAGTCTTATACTCTTCCAGTCAGCTCTGCTGTTGGTAGGTTACGGTTAGGCTTAGCATGGAAGAGGAATGAATCATGAACTCACTGTCTTCTAGCTGGCCCTGCCCTATAGGATGTAATGGAGGGGTGCACAGCGCGAACTCATCTCTTCTAGCTGGCCTGCCTTCCGAGATGCAATGGAGAAAGCCTGGATCACAAATGCACTGTCTTCCACCTGGCCCCACTCTATGGATGTAACAGAGGCCTAGAGTGTAAACTCACTGTCTTCCAGCTACCCTGCCTTCCGAGCGGTAACAGAGGGGCACAAAGGGCAAGCTCACTATCTTCCAACTGTCCCAGCCATCTGGGATATAAGGGAGGAGGCACAGAGCAAGCACAAATGCACTGTGTTCCAGCTGGCCCACCATCAGAGATGTAACAGACAAACAATACACTCATAATATGAGTTATGCCTTCTACTTACATTTTCATATAGATTTATCTGCCATAATGCATGATTTCACGAATCTATCACTGTCAAGTTATAAAGTCAACAAAGTCATCTAAATTTTGTAGATACCCTTAGGACCTTGAGTCTCTCTGGATCCGTACACTTAGGACTGCATACTGAGCAACAGCAGCAGTTAAAATAGTAGGGTTTCAGTTCTTACAAAAAATGCCTTGGAGGTACTAGGATCATGATGGCTCATTCATGATGAATAAAAGTGTGAAAACTGATGGGTATGAAAATTATGGGGTGAGGAATATAGCTTAGTGGCACAGTGCTTTTCTAGCGTATGTGAGCCTCTGGATTCGATTCTTAGTGCCACATTAGGAAAAAAAAATAGTGTAAATAAACAGAACTCATAAAATATGGCAGTAACTTCACCTCTGTTTTGTAGATTGTGACAGATGCAGCTACAGGGAGATAAGGGAGCCTATTACTTCATGTGAATTATTGTACCGGAAAAAATTTTCCTTACATGTAACCAAATGGTATTGTCTTCCCTTTATTGGGAGAAATAAGCATTTGGGATGTTTATTAAAAAAACAATGTTCAAGGGAATTTGTCAAATGAGATGATGATGGTGGTGTTACAGGACTTAGGTCTCTAAAGGATACAGTATGAACATTTAAATTACATCTTTTCACAGTGCATGTAAGTCTCTAAAGATACTAGGAAGACTTATAAGACATTGCTAAAGAAAGAGTAAGTCAATCTCAAATTACATAAAATAAATCACAAATAATGGGAAGTTGAACACTTTTAAACAAAATTAATTATTTAAAATTAACTTATAGAAATGAAAACTTTCACATCTTCTATGTACTTTTTAGATAATCAAAAAGGCTATTTTCAAATTAACTTGCCTACAGTTAAGAATGAAAATGAGACTAGTTATCATGTTGATTAAACCATATGCTTAATTCATAAAGAAATATAAAATAAATGCTAGTGTATAATACATTGTCGTGAAAAGGAGAAAAAAGGTTAATCAATTCAATTCAATTTTAGATGAAGGCATTTTTCCATAATTGCTGAACCCTAGCATGTGTCAGGTAACTAAAATTACACTAAAACGTGCAAGCTCTGTTATTATCTTAGAGATAATCCAGGAAGCAAATAAAGCCAAAAATTCACTCTGAATTTTTAACACGAAGTGCTTTAGTCTTCTATCAAGTATATACTTTTTTTGTTTTAAGATCTTATATCTTGTCTCTTTTGCATATATTTGAAAGTTTCCATAATAAAAAGTACAAAAAATTAACAGTAACAAAAATGATTTTGTATGTATTTCTAACACATCAATCACCCTTTAATACTTACCAGTCTCTGTTTCTGAAGCTCTTCCCTAAGAATTCTATCTTCTGGTAAAACATCACATAACAAAAAATAATTGTCTTGTTCTTCTGTTGAGAGGTTAGGAAAATAAATGAGAAGATAAGTATTTATCATTTTCCAGAAGGATTTATTTTTTTAAATCTGTATACATGTACCTAGGTAACAGACAGGCCTGGGTTTATGTCTGTTGTAATACATTCTGCTTAGTTTTATTCAAGTTAGGCAAAGTAAGCACAGAAAAATTTAGATATTACTAAAGGAAGAACAATTATAATTTAGGGTAGCAAGATTATTCCTTTGAAATATGGAAAAGATGTAACCAAGACATGTACTTACCAAATGGAGCTGTGGAATTAATTCTTATCACACTACAAAAATCTGTGACGGGCTGTTCACTGAACCTTTTTCTCCAATATAAAATGTATCTTAGAATAACAATTAAAAAAAAAGATAATGAGAAGACCATACAATAATGCTAATGCTATGCAAGAACACTTAATTATACCAGAGCAAAAAAAATCAAATGTTGATGAAAACTGGTAGAAATTTGTGAATACAAAGGCAGTGGAGCATTACAGAGGTATGAAATAAGTATTTAATGAAACGAAATCATTTGTAAAGGCATGAAAATAATTAGACATTATTTTCCCTGAATTCAATAAACAGAAAAGTTTAATAAACTGTTCAATAAACAGAAAACAATAAACAGGAAAGTTAAAATACATTATTTTAATGTGACACTGAAGCTTTCTGGAAATAACATCTAAGTTTGTACATATTTAAAATGTAACAAATAAGCTTATTACACATTCTATAGTAACGAGCAAGTCAAGAGGTTATCTTATTTATCAAAAGAACAGGGGTCACAAGAATAATGCAGTGAGAAATCAATCTACATTCAGTATGTATACAACAAGACAACATTTTTATGTTCATGTTGTGCCTGAACTAAGTCAAATCTGGCCTTTAGAAAAATAGCCGAACTTATATATCTTATCAATACTGAGAAGAGTGAGAAGGTAAATTTAAAAGCAAACCATAATCCCCCCAGGACTTGCGTACCTAATGGAAAAAGAAGTAAGATGACAGGACTCAACAAGATGTTCCTTTATCTAACAAGATGTCTACCGGCAACTGCAATCTCATTTATCAAACGAGATAAAGAGTTATATGGAGAAAGGAAACAGGCTGACTCTACACTGACACTTTATTGTGCTATGCAACTTATGGATAAAGAAGTTTCTAACACCAAGGAACCAAGTTCTATGAACAAAATGAGACTAGGAGATTGATGAAGTGCATGGACAATATAGGAGTTTGGACTTCTAAAGTTGCTGACATAGAACCAGCAGAATTTTGTGTATAGTAGATCCATGATAAATGTTTTAAGGATGTAGAAGATATTGGAAGAATCCTGTATATTTCTCTAAAGTAGCCTCCAATGCCAAATATTTGGTCTCCTCTTTTATTCTTAATTCCCTTTTTCCTAACACTGATTTCCAAATTTGATGGTGCTATGTAGATAGGGCATTAGTGTATCAGAAAAACATCTGTGCTGGTGAGAGATCTGAGAAACTGAGAACCATGAGGGAGAAAGAGAGTAGGGAGAAAGACAGAGGTGACATAAAATATAAATATGAATGGATGACATCACTGAATTAAGTAAAAATGTTAATGAATAATGTATAAAAACAGATCCACATGTTTTAATTCTTTATTCTACTGTCAACCTTGCTGGGCAAGAGGAGAACCCTTTTCTTATAGAACAGTGCTGGATTGTATCTCAACAGATTGGAAAATGGTAGTCTTGAGTTGCAGCTCAGCCTCAAATATTACAGATAATACATGGTTACTCTGTGGCTAACTCACTGGCTTCTGTATTACCCATCTCAGAAGCAGAATACACAGTGTATCCATCAAAGCAGATGAAATGGGAATATGTGTCTATAAAAGGTCATACACTGGCCAGCTTCAGCACCTTCCCTGTCTCAGTATATTTTACATAGCCCCTCCTTTACTCTCCACTAGTTTCCCCCCCCCCCCCCGGGGGAAGAGAGGAAAAAGGGAGAAAGAAAAGGCAAGAAGAGGCTTCAGAGAGTAAAAATGTTATCTTATCTTTTCTTATTCTACACTCAGCATTTCTTTAATTACACAGCGATGTGAAGGATGAAGAAACATAGAGATATATCAGGATTAGAAGATATATTGTTCTTCCAAATGGAAATATACAAATATCCACTTTTACAACTCATCAAAATCACCTATGGTAGAATCAGGTGCCAAAATAGCTGACACATGGGCCAAGATGTTTTTGGAGTTTGCTCACGCTCACAATTAGGATATATCGGGGAGAGGTCTGTCAGTCCTGGCTAAAATCTTCTAAAGAAAAGGAACAACAGCAATCAGTCCTAAATAATAATAGTTCCATGCTAGCTACTGCTGTCAAAAAGCAACAATAACTACTTGAACATATAGGCTGTTAGTACTGGCAAAATTTCAGAGTTAGGGGACAATTTGTGTAAAACAAAATGATCAGGTAAGTGTGTGAATGCTAGTAACTAGACTGCTTTCAGAATTATTACTGATTTATTTTTTTAAATGAAGAGTCAACACCACTTCTACCTGCACAGATCTTATATTAAAAGCAGTTTTGCTATTTAAACAAAGACTGGTTAAACACTTATAGCTCATGTATTAATAGAGGACGAGGGACATTGCATTCAGGGAAATGAATTTGAATTTAAAGTTACTGAATCGGGGCTGGAGGTTTAGCTCAGCGGCATAAGCACCTGCCTTGCAAGCAGGCAGTCGTGAGTTCAATCCCCGGTACTGATAAAAAGGAAAAAGACAAAAAAAAAAAAGTTACTGAATCTTCCTGACACTCAGTTTATGCATTTATAAAACGAGTTGCTGATCATTAAATTCAATTAAATTGGACTCTGCAATGTAAAGTAGTGTCCAAAATCCTGGGTACTTGCCTGGCAAGCACAAGGTGGTGAGTTTGATTCCTGTGACCCCACCCAAAAAATTTCCCGGGTACTTAATAATAGGTAATTATTATAAGAAAAAAATAACATATTAAGACTAAGGTACTAAGGAATTATGTTTATCCCAGGGTAATAACGGGTGCCTAACAGAGCAAAACAACATTTCACTCTTTAAAGAAAAGGAATAGCCATAGTGGCATGTACTGAGGTGAGAGGGCCATTTGAGAAGCCCATGAGTTTGAGAGCAGCCTGGACAACAGTGAGAGGCGATTAAAACAAAACAAACACAACAAAATAAATCTAACCCAAACTCCCCTAATGTCTTCAAACAAAAGCAACAACAAAAAAATGCAAACTCAAGAAAACAAAAGGTAACATTTCACTAAAACCAGTTACATTAACAGTGTCAGAGGGAAAAAAAAAAAAAAAAAACCAACAGTGTCAGAGGGCACACATAGAGGGCTAAGTGTGAAAGGTGCTCACAATTAGAAAGAGCCACCCATTGATGTGTCCTTCCTTGCCTAAAGCCACACAATCAGAATGTCAGAAATGGCACCTGAACTTGGTTATCTCTGGCTCTAAAGCCCTAAGTTGGAATCTGTACTATAGAAAAATGAAAGGCAGGGACTGGACCAACCAAACCAAACCAAACCATCCCTAGAATTGTAATTGGAAATGGATATTTGAAACATTTTTTTCCCTTCAGAGTCAAGTAGGTTGCATAGGATTCTCCTCCATAAGGCTTCTGCACGGGGTGCACAAAGTCTGAACGGGGTGGGAAGGTTGGTGTTCTTTCCTGAAAGTATCCAGTACTATCAAGTGGTAGTCCTCAGTGTGAGTACTAACTTTCTAGTTATGACTGAAGGCTGACAGCAGCTGTTGTGGCTGTTGATATGGAATCACTTGGATAGGCAAGAGATACAAAGTTCTACTCAGAATGACCTGATTCCAACAGTCAATGAGTCAGTCTCCAAGGACTTCCATATTTGGGTACTCTTTTTGATTTCTCAACAGAAGGATCACATTATAAACTTAACTAGTACCAGAGTTTACTTCAAGGCCACAAGCACAGAGAAACAATTATTAGCATCAGCTAGCTTCAAGTCAAGGGGAACTTCTGTCTAGGAGAACCTCAGCTATCTTCTTTACATAGAAAGGGAATAGCTATTGCTATATAATCTGGAAATCTTATTTCGCTGCTCTATTAACAAGTAGCCATGAATTTTACAAATGTGTTTTTCAGATACTATCTTTAGGGATCCATCTGAGATGTCTGTTAATAGGTGCTTTTGAGGGCAGAGAAATACAGCACATAATATATTTGTCTCATAGGAACAAACTTGTCTTTTAATATTTTCTTCCTAACCAAAGTGTGGGTGACAACAGCATCAAAGAAAAAAATCATCTGTCATGATCACAAAAAACAGTGATGATTCATCAGACAGCTTAAACACATAAAATTATGCATCATATCTTATTATGGCATAATTAACAAACAGAACTCAGTTGCAATATACATTTGACCTATGTAAATTTGAATTAAAAAACACTATAAACACTAGTACTTAGTTTATAATTAGAAGTATGAGATGTCAATATAGGTTTCCTTGTGGTTAGCACAAGGACTAAAGTAGTTTTAAAGTTTAGAATCAGAAGTATGAGGTGTCAATATATCCATTTCCTTGTGGTTATCACAAGCACTTTATAAGCTGTATTCAGTTGAGAGTGCAATGACAGCAGATCTCCAATACATGTCTGGCAATCTTTGTGACATTTTTTTTTCACCCATTAGAACATATTTTTCAAAGTTAAGGGATCATTTAGTACTTCTTGGCTTCATTTTTCCTCCTACATCTTTATTATTGGTAAGTCATCAGCAAATGCTTTTTTCTTTCCAAAAGACCTTAACATCATGTCTCACAGAATTATCTATTTTATTTATTTATGTTTTGGTAGCAGGGCAGGTGCTTACGCCACTGAGCTAAATCCCTTGCCCCCAATTTTTTTTTTTTGTACTGAGAATCAAACTCTTGAAATCGTGCTTGCCAGGCAGGTGCTGTGCTGCTGAGTTGTATCTCTGGCCCCTCAGAGAGTTCTTAAAAAAAAAAAAAAAAAATCCTGGTAGCAATAATTTTCCTGCCCCCTCTAACTGGGATATGGTTGTTTACTAAGTAACAGTGAATGAGTGGAACACATAAAAGGGGCAAGAATAAGAAGTTAACATTTATTTTCTGAAGCAATTTTATCCACTGAATAAAGCTTGCCGCTCAGTATGAACCACTCTGTTAAACGGGCTCAAAGTGAGAATTTTTAAAAAATTTCTTCTTCCTCAGGAAGTTACATTGTTACTTTGCTTCAATAAAGAAAATGTCAAATATATTTACTATGAGAATTTACAGCTTGCTTCTTAAAAAGCACAAGGCAAGTGTATCTCTTACTGACTGATCATCTTTATGACTTACACTCAGAAAGAAAACACCTGTGAGCAGCTGAGTATCCAAGCCAAATGACCTCTCACTGCTCCTCCCCAGGGTGCTTCCTTCCCAACACAAGAGATGAGGCACCCTCCCCACCCCAGGTTCTGATTTGACTCTGATCACAGTCAATAGTTGTTTTGAGAGGAATTTTTAGTTTCATTAAATAGTGACAGGAGATTTGATAGAATAAAACATATTTTAAAGCAACAGAGTTTACTCTGATACACTGCTGGTCAGTTTGCATTATTCTTCATTTTACTGCTTGACAATGAAAATTTTATATATTAGGATGACAGCTGACAAGAAAGATGTAGGTCAAATTTAAAAAGCATATTAACTACACACTTTGAAAGCACTCACATCAGATGTATCTTCTTTAATTAAAAAGCATTCATTTTATTGTGTAACTGTATTTTGAGAGTGATTGATCACATTAATTATTGATTCTTAAGCCCTGAGGCCTATTAAGTAATTTGATTTTCTTGCCTACATATGGAAGTCAGATTAATATTAATGATAAAAATAGAGACTGATCAGCACAAATACACCTACTTAAGTATCACGTACACAAAGAAAAGACAATTCTGATTTAGGTATTCCTTAGAATTTTAAGGGCAGATGAGAAAGAAAAATCTTAGTACTGGGAAAAATCTTGTCATGGGGAAATGATTATGTTTTTCTTAATTTCATGAGTGATAACACTTATATGATGAGAGTAAAAGAATAGTTTTAAAACAAAGAAAGTTGGGTAACAGAAGAATTACTCATTTAATTGTTCTATCAATGGTTAGTTAGGTAAAATTGGAAAATATTTATCCTAAAAATGTCTAAGACATAATTACTAGATTTGACTACATACTGTAATGAGGTATCATATATGAGAAAGTTCCTAGAATACTTCAAGAATGTAAACAGGCATATTCATGCATATACTTTAACTAAAACAAAATTAAATTAAAAAATGATAAAGAAACAGACTGCCTCTTCTTAAAGTATGTAAGGAATTAATTTATCAGTTGATGATGTTATCGCCTTCATATAACTCTCCTCCCTTGCTCTGGTCTACCTGCTTATGGGCTACCAGCACCACAATCTACTCAAAATCAGAAATGCTAAGTGGATATATAGGGTCACACATGTACCGAAGGCACATCACAGACACTCAGTGTCAGTGCCCGGCAGTTGGGAAGAATATGGACACATGTTCAGTGAGCAGGGCTACAGAACAGCTAACATTACCCCTGTGTGTATGTTGCCTAGTCCAACCTAAATATGAAATGCTTTCTTAGAAACACAAGACTATTTAGCATGCTGAATGGAATGCTATCAGTTTTAAATTCTACAAATGATAAGTAGATTTTCAAACCAGCATAAATGTCCATTCAAAATTCATGTTACAGTTGTAGAAAACTTGGATTCAATCTTTAGTCATAAAAATACGAACAAAATTTTTACTCTCATATATCATCCACATACCATGTCACAGACACTAGCAGATGTTTTATTTCCCTTTTTATATACTATTCATCAACATTACAAAAGCTGCTGTTACTCTTATTTTATAGATAAGAGACTGATACTTAGATTAAATAGCTTGCTAGAAGTCATAAGACAGGAAAGTTCTGAAGCCTGACTTCACTGTAGCCTACCCGGTTTCAGATTACTCTTCATAATACAGTCTGATGCTTTGGAATATCCAAATATAAGAAAGAAAGAAAGAAAGAAAGAAAGAAAGAAAGAAAGAAAGAAAGAAAGAAAGATAGATGCTTGCTTGGAACTATGTATGTGATCTATGCGATGTAAGACATAGAGATAAGATGCAGGGATATAATAAGTCTGGGCCTCTCTAATATTTCTGTGTGTGAGTGAAATAAGGACAGAATAACTCAAAATGAGCCTTCACCAGATATACCAAATTATATGTTTACTGTGACTACCATGTTTGACCTAATGATGACATGAACATAACTACTCTAATACAGCTGCTCCGAGAAGGTATTTCTATTGGGCAATTACTTCCACAAATTATCAATTGGGAAAAAGAGAAAAATTGTCTAATTACCTATTTGGTGGCACATACTAAGCTCAGGTTCCACTCAGACAGAACATTCCGCATATGTCCAATGTTGGCACTCCCTCAATCATTCATCTCTCTTTGTTGTTTCACATTCCTCATCCTCTTCCTCTTAGTACCTCAGTCACTAACTTCCTTCAATAGCTGTCTACTGTTGTGCCTCTGGTTTGTTGCATGATCTGCCCCCATCCCTGGTTTTTATCTATCACAGAACTGAACTGAAATTTCTTGAACATCCTCTTGGTGTAAAAGGTTTCAAGGATCCCTGTTGCCAAATACTGCCAAATATTTTCTGGGTGCTCTGAAGGACCCACTCAGTTTGAGAATGCCTGTAGCCTAAAATATGAAAAGAACAAATCTGAGACACAGTAACAATGTCAACAATCTCATGGACTATGCCAAAGGGAGTACTATCTGCTCTTTGGAAAGCTAATGAGTTTACAGAATTTGTAGGAAATTCAGTAGTATTTGACACTTTAAATACAGCTCATACAGTTAAGGGTTAAATTAAAATTTAAAAATCTAAGAAGAAATCTCAAAATACAAATTTGCATATTTGTGTAGGAACTACTTTATATATTGTATGTCATTTTTCTAATGAATAATGAATTTAGTTCTTTGTAAACAAAATTAAAACTTACCTCTGGAAGTCAGCAACCAACTTAACATCAGCAATGACAATCTTATGCTCAATAATCATGTGCTTCAGAAGTTTGTCTTGTTCAGCCACAGGAAAATGTTCTTCACAGAAAATACAAGGCACAGATGGAGAATCTACTGAAGTGGTGGTGCCACCTGGACTTTCTGGCAGGGAAAGTGGCTCCAGGATACAATCCTTACTGTCTGGGAGACAGAAAGAGAGAGAGAGAGAAAAAAAAGCTGGAACCAACTTTTTAGATCTCTTATCTCTTGTATTAGAAGGATTCTTAAGATATTTACATATCTACAAAAAGAAAAATACATATTCTACAAGAATATTATAATTTCAAATGCTTTTGCAACTCAGGGGTAGGGAGTATCGCAGAGTAGCTCAAACATCCCACTTGCTTGTTTGGGGAAAACCCATTTGTCAGGGCAGTTGTTCAAACTGTTTTTGTAGACACTGGCCAATGACACCAGTTCCTTAACTTGCAAGAGAAGAGCCTATTACATGCTGGTTTAAGGTCCTAGATGTGAAAGTCATCATAAAAAGGCTATTGGCCAGCCTGTCTTTTAGGCTGCTTGCCATTAAATGTACAAATGCTTTCCTACTTTTGATTTGTCGAGAAGACTGTTCTTATATTGGTTTGACACAGCATATGCTGGGTAGCCAAGGTGTCAATTTTCTAAATTAATCTGCTTATCATTTGTTTATTACATAATTATGTATCACAACTGAGTCTTCTGTGAACAAAGAGATGAATGCTCAACTATGAGATACTAATGGTAAACATTTTTTCTTCAGTGTCCTTTTCTTAGTATCACCTATAGTATCTCTAAGCATTGAAGTGTGTAAGGTCTATGGAAATGTGCAGGACTCTTCTTGTGCTTGCTGGCTGTTCTGCGGACTGGACCTGTTACTTACACAGCCTACTGACCAAGCAGTAATCAGGAAACTTAAGAAAACCAGGGTAGCAACTGGCATTTGTAGGAGGATAGTGATCTTCTTCCGAAAAGCTGGCTATTCCAAGGACCACACAGTCTTCTGAATTAGGTTAATATTAGTTCTCCCTGTGACATTTTATTTATTTTACCTTATTATTTAAGGCATTTTAAATTGACTAAGACTAATTAATTGTATCAGCCTCTGCTACCCTGCTGCTGAGAGCTTAAGCAATGAATAAGTGATACAGGAGGAAAGCATCCATTTTTCCCACTTTAGAAAAACAACTTAGTACCTATTAGTTGCTAGTCTTTTCTGTTCACTGTTGCATGACATGATGTTTATCACCAATAATAAAGTGCTCATAATTTGTGTGGAGGTATAAATCACTGAAATGAAAAAGACAAGGAGATAGTGGATATAGAGAGTACACGTGAGCAGAAAGAAGGACCACATAATAGCCAGCGAAGAAAGGTTTCCCTTTGGGGAGGATCTCTAGTACCCTGCACATATACTCTATTCATATAAAAGAATGCTAAATCAAATTGTTTACCTTTATTCATAGTGAAAACATAGGCTATAATGACGGTACGGAGAATAATTAAAATACAAAAACACATCAGAAGCATAAAAAAGAAATGGGTGCTAGCAATTTATATTTATTAAATTAGGCATTGGACTTCTTCAGTTGTATTCTTCAGCTGAAGCTTAAATTTTGTAGGAACCTAAATGCACATACAAAAATAAGAAAGAATGGGAGGTAAGTAATATACTTACAAAATCATAGTACGATAATATTTTATATCACTAGAATATGACAACCAAAGGTAGCATACTATAAATAAAAGTAGCATGAAATGAATAAATATTACCTGCCTAATAGGAAATACCAGGACCATATTACATCCTTTGAATGAGATATATGCCAACTTATTTTTTAATGGGGTAAAAACTATGATAATAATTACCAAGAGTAACAAGTGACATTTATTGATGCTCACTATTTGTAAGTTACCAGCATAGTACATTAGGGTCTTTTCTCAATTAATCCTTTTTTATTTGGTAATGTTATTACAATCCCAACTTTCAGATAACAGAATTGAGGCTAGAAAAGTCACATAATTTTCCAAAGTCACTATGTTGGTAAGTGACATAAGCATAATTAAGTTCTGCTAACCTCAAATATTATATTATGCTGCTTCCAATATCAAAAGCCATTTCCTAAATTCTGTTTCTCCTTTAATATATATTTCATTGCTGTTTTGCATTAATGTATATCTATAAGTTACTCTGCATTTATAAGCATTCAGGCAGTGTCCTGTATCTCTTTTAGCATTCTTACCCAAAGCTTAGTAACCCGTTTTTTCCCCCAAATCACTGTAATATATAGCTCCTTAGCATCATCGTTTTAATTTTTCCCTGAGGCTTTCCTACAAATTTTCTACTATTCCTCTTTGGTTCATTTTTTCCTCTTTTGTACATCTAATGCCTATTTTTTCTTCTTTCAAGTTATGCCTAAAAGAACAGACAAAAATTCTCATATACTACAAATACATTTCTTGTCATTGAAAAGGGACAGAAGAACAAAATCATGAATACACTAACTGTGGTTTGGGGGAAGCTTGAGTTGCTATATACTGCAGAAAATAAAAGTTTTAATACAACCTTTTTAGATAGTTAAGTTTTTGCTCTTACTCTAGCTAGCCACCTTTCTCAAAATGGTAATAGCATTTATCAGATGGAGCACTTTGTTTACCTATATATTATTTTTTCTCCCACTAGACTGTTAATTCTTGCAAAGTAAAGTTAACCCTGGCTGTTTTAATTATTTGGTATCTACATTCAAAAAACCTGTATGCCTACCACGACTAGCATTGCCATTGTATGGTTACTTTGTACGAGGCACTGTTAAGCATATTAACCCTCGTAGTACCCTAATGCAGGAGGTTTTGTTTTGATCCCTATTTTATAAATGAGGGAACTGAGAAGGTAGTGACCTGTGTTAGACAGCTACTGAGTGATGGAGAAAGAATCTGAATCCAAGCAGTCTGGCTTAAGCATTTAACTCTGAACGTATACCTAACATTAAGGAGTTTAGATTTTTTTTCCTATTGGAAGCAGGCCCATGTCCATGTTTTAAACTGACATGAGGAGATTCAACTGGAAAAAGGCAAGTTTCAAGATGGAGAGAACATTTGGGAGACTACTATGGATGTCAAAGTCTTGAGGACTTGTTTGGAGCAGCAACATGAGCTCTTGGAGGGGTGGCGAAGAGACAGAGGAGAAGATACAGAAATCAAACCGACAGCTCTTAATTACTGACTGGGCACTGGGAATGAAGAAAGGAGAAGAGCGGGAATGTTTCAGGCTGAGAGGACTGTACAAACGGGTGTGCCAGTCAACCTAGGATTATAGATAGAGAAGCAGGTTGGTTTTATAAATGGAAAGGATATTGAGTGTGTTTTAGGTGCATTTGGTTATCTGTTTAGAAGTTAACTGTTCCTCTTATTGCTGGTGGATAAAAGTAGCTGAAACTGAGGTCTCACGTGAAGCATTTGTACTATTATTTTTGTTAGGTTCTTCTCTGGTTCTCCTATGACTTGACCCACTCATCTCTTCAGGCCCAACATGAGCAAGATTCACTGCTGTAAATAACTATATACAGCTCTCTACCACTATGCGACTCTATGAATAAATGGTCTTCATATGTCTCACATAGTGGCTGGAACAAAATTGGTACTTAATATGTGTTTGTTAAATGAAGGTATGAAAAAAATGAATGAGCCAGAGGTATTTTCAACTAGAGTTCTAAGATCAACTTAGTTTCTAGGAAAAGTCCTATTTTAGGCAACATCTGTTATCTGTCTTTAGGGAAATTTTCTTTTTGGAATTGAGGGTAAAGCAGATTTTATTTACAGCAAGATCTTTAAAGTGGGCTTTGATGCAACCAGCCCAGTGGTAATTAATAAATAATGACATAAAATTGTACTAAATATCAGATGATATATTATTGAATCATGTAGTACAGGTATGTTAGATTTTATTAGGAATTTTTAAATTCTGTTTTTATTTTTTATGTAAGGATACTGTTCTGTGAACAAAGAACAGGTAGCATCTGGAATACAGGGTAAGTCACATGATTCTATTCAAGGATTTTTATATGGAAAAGAACTGAAACTCAATATACATTTTAGTATACCACAATAATTTCCAGATCTGTTTGAATTTCATCACCTGTGTGCTGCAGATTAAACTCTGGGTCTTGTGCAATGGAGATCTTTTAAAAAATACTGAGTTTAGGACTTTACTTTAGATGGAGGGGTATGCAATTTATATTGAGTGGCAGCCTAGATGAGACTTAATAATGTCATTCCCAGACTGCTATGTGGGATTTGACTATTCAGAGGATGGTCACATGCCAACTGTGAATATCATGATCAAGGAGACTATTATGGTTATCTTAGACTTATGGAAAACACCATGAAATTCACTGACAAAGCCAGTGGCAAAACTTATTTGACAGTCTGTTCTGTCCTACAGCATGTTTCCAAAATGCTAAGTGTTGGAACAGTAGATATAACTCATTTATATGTCTAAGACATTATTCATTTCCAGCTGCCACTGGACTATGTATGTTTAAAAGACAATGGATATAAAAATATACGATGCTCTACTTCAAAGATTTTGAAGTCTAAAAGGTAAAAGAAAATAAATCACATCTAGCTTCTCTTAGCAAAAAGGAAAAAAAAAGGCATCTTGGAAATTCTGTTTTGGCCCAAAATTCACTTCACATATGTGTTATAAATTAACAACAACAAATCATCTGCTTTAGTTCTCACTTTGAGCAGCAACTTGCTCAAATGAATGAAGAAAATAACCCATGGAAGCTGAGTTTCTGGGGGATCCTATGCTATTACCAATTATACAAATTCTAGGTAAGATCAACAAAATGTCAAACTATTATCCTCAGACAGTGCTTTTCAAAGTTTAATGTGTGTGAGTCGCTTGGCAATATTATGAAAACATTCAGATCCAGTAGGTATGGCCATGGAAATGTAACATTCCAGTCTCCTGCTGCTATGGGCACAACAGACAAGAGGAGCTAAGGTGTAGTGCTCTGAAATCCCATCTGCGCTGAGGCTAAGCCTCCAACAGGCTGCTCTGAGTCAGTGACAAAGGATCCCTAGCCAATATACATAACTACTGGGGTCTGTACCTAGATCCCCAACTCCCCAAATGTGTGCACGGCGAAGGCTCAAAGGACTAAGACATGGCATGGTCTTTAGAGCTGCAGGAAGAGTGAGATCCTAGGCAGAGCTCATAACTCTGCAGGCCGACCGATGCTGGGCAGGTGTATTTAATCAGAACAAGCAAGGAGTTGGGTGGACAATGGAGGAAACCTGAACAGGATCTTGGGAGGAGTTCAAGGACCCCTTAGAGCAACAGATGATGCCAACTAAGGAAAACTATCCAGAAAGTCTCTAGGTGGCCTCAGCTGTGGCCTATCTTGTCCCCAGCAGTGTTTCCTCATTCTCAGTTTAATCATGCCCAGGCCACACCACAGCCCTGCATATGCTCTCCAACACATAACAAACTCAGGCAACTCAATAACAAAATAAGAAACAGCCAGATTAAAAATCAGGCAAAAGGACCTGAATAACATTTCTTCAAATAAGATATAGGAATGGTCAACATGTATATGAAGTACTCGACATCATTAATTATGCAAATCATTACCACAATGACATCTTACACTTGTTATGATGACTAATAAAAAAATGTTCGCAAGGATGTAGAGGGATTGGAACCACTGTGCTTTGCTGGTATAAATGCTTTTAAAAAAAGTATGGAGGGTCCTCAAAATATAAAAATAGAACTAGTTTTTACAGTATTCGAGACTGAACCTAAGGCATTTGCACTGAGCTACATTGCTGAACCCCTTCTCCCCTTTAAAATTTTGAGACAGGGACTCGATAAATTGGTAAGCTGCCTACACTGAGTTTGAACTGGCAGTTCTCCTGCTTTAGCCTCTCAGAGAGCTGGGATACCAGGGGTTCTGCCACTCCCAGCCTAAAACTGAAATTATCATATGATCCAACCATCTTACATTATTTACCTAATGAAGTGAACATAGCATGTCAAAGAAGTATTTGTACTCCAATGTTCACAGAAGCATTACTCACAATAACCGTGGAGTGGTGACAACAAAAGAATGGATGAAGAAAAGATGATATGTAAATATGAAGAATACTATTTAGTCTTAAAAAAGAAAACATATATCATAATGCTATGACATAGATGAGCCTTAAAGGCCTTTCATTCATGAAATAAGTCACTGACAGGAAACTAAATACCAAATGAGTCTACTTTCATGTGGGATCTAAAGTAGTCACACGCTGAAGCAGAAAGCAGAATAGTGGGTGGCAGGGCTGAGAAAATGAAAAGAGGAATTACTGTTCAGTAAGTAGGTACAGGGCTTCAGTTATGCAAGATGATCCGGTGCGAGAGATCTGCTGCACAATAGTGTACACACAGTAGTACTGGGTGTTTAAACATTAGAGAGATTTCATTTAATGTGTGTAAATCACAACTGTAGAAAAAGGGAGAGGGGAGAAGAGCCAAGTGGCTGAAGTCAAGGTTAGCAGAATCATTATCCTTTTTACTCCTGTTGACCAATCAGGAACAAATTACTTAGCATCTCTTAGCCTGTTTTCACAACATAAAATGCATTAATCACAATTCCTCTGAAACAGTTGTCAAAAGGGCGAAGTGAAGAAATTAATTTAAAGCCAATGAGTGCCAGACACACACAAGCTCAATAAAAAGCTAGCTCCTGTTACTGGAGTACTAATAATGAGGATGGCTATACGAATGAGGTCAAAAGGAGATGGGTGTCTTCTGCACTGATATGTATTAGGAACGCCTGTGAATTAACTGGAAGTAAACATTTCAAGGTTCTAATAGATTTAAAGAATTAAACCACATGAGAGGGGAGCCTAGACTTCTAAAGAAAACTTAAGTTCATTTTTCAAATACTGTATCTATTTACTTTTAAGTCCTCATTACATTATTGAAACTCAAAAGCTTCTGCATTCTCTTGATCACTTTGTTATTTCTTCTAACAGGAAGAGACAGATGAAGGAGAAAATATAATACATTTGATCTAGAATCAAGGAAAATTGAATTTACATTGATAACCTCAATTTTTTGCGCAAGAGATAGGCCCCACTCATACTATAGACAAGGACTGAAATAAATGTGGAAAACATTTAGAACTACTATCACAAGAATGTAGTTGATAGATAAGATAAAACCCAATGATTATACAAGTCCTGAAAGCTTAGTTGATGTTAGCTGGCTACTTTGCTTATACATTTATACTTTAACAACATACATATAGCCTGTGCTTAAAGGGCTTGGCTTCCTTACAACATGTTATATGATCTAGTTTCCAAATTATGCAGTTCTACAAACATGAATAACATAGAATGGGATTTCTGAATAGAATATATCAGAATTACCTGACCATCTAAAAGAACCTTCTGTGATGAACAGAATACTCTACAATGGCTCTGTCCAATAATGGTAGCTATTAACCACAGGCAGCTACTAAGCACTTGAAATGTGGATAGTGAAAGTGGGGAACAAAATTTCAATGTTATTTAATTTAAATAACCGTATGTGGATAGTAACTACCATATTGGATAAGAAAGATCTAATTAGCACAGATATTCTTATTCAGGGGTCTAGAGGCACTTAGGTAATTCACAAACTCTAGGTCTTGTGGAGCTCAGACTGAAACTGTATTCCACATTAAGAGTACATGACATCTTCCAGGAAGGCCTTTAGCTTCACAAGTTCTTAAATAGTCCAGGGAATTAAAAACAGTTTGAAAAATTAATGAATTCTGTTCCTTATATTTTCTATAATTTGGTCTATCATTTTTATTTATGATGTGTAAGTGACTAGTGTCATTAAACTGGGATTCCAAGTAACCTCAGAAGTTACTAAAACAACCACTATTCTAAAGCAGAGTTCAAAAGATTTCACCTTATAGCCAGGGCAGAAGAAAGACTATGCAATAATTATATATGAATCTATAGACACAACTCTGAAAAAACTGTGTTTTTGTTTTCTTCCTTTTTGAGACAAGAGTTTCACTATGCAGTTCAAGTTGGCTTTGATTTAATTTTTGTAACTTATGCTGGCCTCGAATTTGTAGCAATCCTCCTGCCTCAGCCTCCTGAGTGATTAATACGGATTATAGGTATAAGCCACTATGCCTGGCTTAAAACTGTATTTTTAATGTGAGTATCACAGTTCTCAATATTATTACCACTGAAGTTAACCCTTTGCACTATAGTTTCTGGATGTAAAAATATTACCTTATTAAATTGTATAAATACAGCAATTCATTAATGATAATCACTATAATTAGTTAAATGTAATTTATATTACTAGGAAGGAGTCCTTACCCAATGGGGATATATATTCTGGGCAAAAAGGACATATGACTACATATGTCTTTAAGAAAGTTTTACTTAAAAAAAGCAATATGATTTTCCATGTAGAATAAATAAAAACGATGCTTTTGTTCCCTAAAGATTTTCCTGCTTATATTTTCATTCTATAAAGAAGTCTGTTTAGGTATGAATTTCTGAACCATCTTTTAGTACCCAGTCATTTTTAGTAAGGCAGACTTGTTTGGTTTATATACAACATTATCAATAACAAAGATGGGTCAGGGAAAGTAGAATGACAAGTGAAAATTATACTACTGTAACATTAAAGCTAGATGTTTAACCTTTTTAGAAATGCCAACACATTTCTTTCTTATATATCCCCCCCCCCAACACTTTCCATCTACTGAATTTGGCAGGATGGGCTGTGAAGTTAGATATTTGTAGATGATCTTGTCTAGAAAACTCTTCTTGAGTTCAGGTAATATTTCAAAAAACACACTTAGGAGCAAATCATTTAAACAGATTAGAGGCGAACCTCTTTGTAGAAATAGTTTGATTTTCTATCCATGTTACTGGTTTCATTTTTTTTTTCTTTATCGGTACCAGAGATAGAACTCACGACTGTGCGCTTGCAAGGCAGGCGCTTATGCCGCTGAGCTAAATCCCCAGCCCCTGGTTTCATTTCTTGACTGTTGATTACTTGTGTTTCTGGTTTATATAGGAAACTGTTTTACTATTATCTACTCTTTATAGAGGAATCAGTACTGTCTACTATAACAATGTGAAAATAACATTTATGCAGAAGCAGCAGCTGTTTGAAATGTTATAAACCTATGACATTTTAGAGGGAAATAAAACCTAGAAAGTAAAGAGATAAAAACAAATCCTTCCTTATGAATAGGATGAATGGCTGATTTGTTTATAGATTTAAATCAGACAAGATTTCTATTGTTAAAATATACATTTAAGACATATACAGTAAGTATATTCAGTTCCCTAGAAATATTTTCTCTAATTACTGTTAATAGGAGATTTAGACTAAGAAGATGAAGGACCATATTCTGTATCTATATGATTATATTAAACATTCCCTCATATCAAAGATATTCCCTCTATGGCTCCTATTCTACTCTTTTAAAAATACCTCACACCACGCATGATGGCACCTAATTATAATCCCAGCACCTGGCAGGCTGATGCAGAAGAATTACCCCAAATTCAAGGCCAGCCTAGGCTGCAAAGTGAGTTCAAGGCCAGTCTGGAATAAGTAGCAAAGCCTTCTCTTAAAACATAAATAAGAGAGAATTCTGAGAAGTTAAAATAAGACTATGATGAATTATTATTTTGATGGGGCTCAAAGTAGGGATCCTGGGGCCCTATTTGGAAATCAAGGCTGGATATGCATTTCATTCTGAGAAGTCAAGAATACTTAATAGGAACTAAGTCCACAACTTCACCTCCCTTTTACCAGTAGAGTGCAGAATGATTTTCCAACATTTAAAACTGGAAATAAATAAAAAGGCACTAAAATCTTAACTCTAGTTAATGGTAAACTTAATTAATCAGAATAACATTAATTGCCATTAATGCTGATGATCCCAAAAGGAGGGCCAATGTAACAAAAGACAGACAAACCAAAGGCTTTCATGCAAGATGGGGAAACCGAAGTGACTGCTCTTATTTACTTGGTTTTAGAGAAAAGATGCAAAGGAAGGAGAGGCAAACTCTGATTCACAAAGACATGGCTGGTTATTGGCCTGTCTCAGACTTTCTATTCTCTCCTGTCCCTTCTCCCTTTTTTTGGTAGTACTGGCAATTGAACCAAAGATCTTTGCACTGACCTACGTTTCCAGACTTTTCAAATTTTTTATTTTTAGACAGCTTCATTAAGACACTACATTGCCCAGGCTGGGCTTGAACCTGTGATGTGCCTGCCTCAGTCTCCCAGTGCTAGGATTACAGGCATGTGCCACTAGGCCTGGCAAATGCTTTCTATGTAAGTGGAGCCCAGTGGAAGTTGCACAGTCATTATTTTAGAATTAGTAGCCTCTCAATGTTTTAATGAAATGAATTGGCTGGTAGCAAAATTGTAAATTATCTATCTGATGCTTCCTATGAAGTATAATTAGTGTTTTTGATAGAATCATTAAGTTTCTCAGTTGTGGAACTAATATTCTCCATTGACAAAAGCAGCTGGGTATGTCATTTTAATTTTAGTGCTAATATTTCAGTTCATATGAATTTTCCAGTAAAATAAAACAAACAAACCAGTTTTTGTGGAACAGGAAAAGAATGATTTTGGGAAGGCCTCCCCTCCCCGAAATCTATGATACTAAATAACAGACTTTCAAAAGTACCACATACAGCTGGGCTTAGTGTTGCAGGCCTGTAATTCCAGCACCCTGGGAGGTTGAGGAGGAGCCTTAGTGAGACCTACTGTCATGGTTTGCATCTATATGTCACCACAAAGCCTCATATGATTACAGGTGAGGCTTTTGGAAGGTAATTGGATAATGGGGGCATTAAAGCTGATTTGCTGTTTGGAGGGGAATAGGTTGGAAGAGGTGGGTTACTGTAGCCCAGACCTGGAAGGTTAATTTTCTTGCTGGCTCCTCCCTGCTTTGTGGTTGCCTAAGGTAAGCCATGCCCTTCTGCTTTGGAGCCAGGCAATCATGGCCTTCACCTCTACAAACTGTGAGCCAATATAAATTTCTCCTCCTTAAAATGTGCATGTTGGATATTGGGTCTTGATGGCCAGAAAAGTGACAAGACTACCCATTTCAAAATAAAAATGTGAGGTCATGTAGCTCACTGAGAAAGACCTGACTCTCTCAAACAGGAGGAGACAGCCACTGATTTTACTTCTTGTTTTCGAACATCTGAGTTTCTCAAACTCTTTCTCTCTCTCCTCTCTCTCCCTCCTTCCCTCTCACACACTCACTCACACACAATATTATCAACTAGTTCCTTGAAAAAATCTGTTCTGTCTTTCTACTGAATGGGCAGTACTGTTTTTGTTGACAACTTTACAAATATATTTTTCACTTTATTTTATATCCTAAACATATTCATAAATTGGAATACAGCCAAGTAGTGCTTTCAAGTTATCATCTACGCTGAATAGATTTTTCACTTACAGAAAAGTCACAAAATATAGTCTCTGCCCTTCTCTTCTGACAAATAACTTTAGCTTAATCTGAAAATAGCAAATACCACACCAAATTCTAAAATTAAAAAAAGTTTGAACCAATTCCTTTTTGATCAGTTGGTGAGATATTAAAGTTAGCAACTAATCTAACTTCTTTAGAAGACTAGTCATTAACACCTAGGAATGTGGCTGTTAGTGTTTACTGAATACCACTGGGTGAGTCAGTTGAGACTCTATTCATCCAGCAGAACTGCTGAAACAGCCTTCTTCCTAAGTTTTCTCACAAGCAGCTTCATAACAGTGATGTTCCTGGTTGTGAGTATCCATCCATTTAGTATGGTTGGGCCACACTGACTACGAATGGACTGTTTGGATGCATAATACAGTCAATGTCCAAGTAAGAGAACTCTATTTGATCTTTTCCTGATGAAACAAATGTATCACTATCTCCTTCCATGAAAGTTTAATAATCAAATAAGAAATCTTACAAGTCTGCTAAATCAAGCATGTCTTCATCAGCATATATACACACACAGGAGGGTGAAGTATAATCATCAGTAATTGCTGTGTTTCATTCACCAAACTGCACAAGCACATGTAACATCTGATACAAGTAGGTTGGGTTTGATTGTGTGTGATGGGAACAGGACGCAGAGCTGGCACTACACTGTGCCCTCCCTACAGAGTTCTGTTATCTCCTAGCGCCCCAGCACCGTACCACTGAATCATGAAAAATACTGCTAAAAATCACACAATGTTAGATGTTTATGATTTTATAGGGCCATGTCTAGGACTACACACAGCTTGAGGATGAAAAATAAGAAATTGTTTTAAGCCTTGGTATTAAAAGAAGCTTTACTAAAATCAGGTAGAACTTTAGCTGAGCGCTACTGTATAACCACCATGTTCAGGAATCTGTTTCCCTATTCCTAGGAAGACATTCTTCTTGCTCATTTTCAGGTCAAAGCTGTGGTGGATACTAAAGAGGAAATGAAGAGAAGTAGAGCTGGATTCCTGAAGGAATTAACTAATGTAGATGGAGAATTTGCATCTTTTTCATGTTCACCCACACATCTAACATAACCTAGAATGTCAGGAGCACCAAAAAAAAACTAAGAACAAAGTAGAATTTTAAAACAGTTCCGATACAAGATGGTAAAATATCAACCCACAGAACTACATTCAATGCTAGTCACAGGCTAACCTGCCAAGGCAGAGGCCTGGCCTTTTTTAAGGCATTTAACAAAACTTCTTCTGTAAGTTACTTGTTCCTGCTATCATTGGGCTGCTTTTATAACAATATACTATCAGTACTCTTTTAAAGCTTCCGTGAAACACTTGAGTCAGTCATAGTCAGAAGAGTTTTACAACTATAATTTTTCAATTTATTCATCTACTGACAATGACTTTATTCTTCAGTGAAGTTAGGTATCATAAATCCTACTACCATGATACATAATCTAAAATTTAGTATCAAAGAACCTATCTCCACAATAATATAATCTTTAGAAAACATCTGACCATATCATAAAAATCCCTTCTAAGATGAAGGATAAGGAAGTAAAATAATGTAGGGACAATAAACAAGACACAACAGAGTTTAGCTCCCACTTCAGACATGGTCTATTTCCTATGCTCAGCTGGGCATGGTGGTTTACACCCATAATCCTTGCATTCTGGGAGGCTGAGTAAAGGGGACCACAAATTTGAGCCCAACTTGGGCAGTTTAGCAATTTAATGAGAAATGGCCTCAAAATATTAAATCAAAAAAAGGGGGCCTGGGGAGAGACCTCAGTGGTAAGGCCTTGGGTTCTTAGTACTGACAAAATGTTTTATATCACAATTACAGAAATGAATCAAAAAGTGGTATAAATCTTATCTGTAAAAGAACAGGGGTTCTAGTTAACCTAAAAGGCATGCTGCAGATTACTCAGGTAACGCGGTGTGCCAAATTTCGCCAGCACTTAATCTGACTAGCACTCATTTTCCTGGAATGTCTAAACATGTTATTAAAAATGACATGCTGATGAATACCTTTAGATATTTTCAGGCAGTAGTTCTCAACCCTAACAGTGAACATGAATCAACTAGGAGCTTTCAAAACATGCTGTCATTTTTTTACACAGACATTCGAATGTAATTTCTCTGTGGTGGCGGGAATATGTTTTATGTGAAGCCACAAACCACTGTTGTAATGAGAACCTGTTATGATTAATTTTATGACTTTATCAGTAGAAGTATAAAAAAATATGCTGTGAGAGATGAGTATGCTTTTAGAAAAAAATCACCTTTTCTATAGGTTTCAGAAGATAGTTTGTGAAAAATAAAGTTATATTTTGTACTTGCTAAACTAAAGAAAGAGAAGACTATAAAAGTAATGATATTACAGTCTTTACTGATGCAAGCTTTTTTTAAAAATGTGTGTTGGTTCAGGACATTTGATAAATTGAAAAAGTTGTATTAGTTCATATATATTTTTTCTAGCACTACCACAGTTTGAAGCAATTATAGTTTTTTTTTCATTATTCCAAAAAAAAAAAAAGGTTTACAAGCACATAAATCTCTGAATTCTAGCAAAATTCTACATAAGACTTTTCTTTAATAAGGACTTCAAGAACTATTATACTGTTAAAGCTATATCAAAAAGCTGAGAATTCAGGAGCACAGATACAGAAGACACATATTTTCTTCCTATGTTTCAAAAGCATCTACCTGGTGGGGTTATTTATATACCCTTGGTCAGAATTAATTTTTTGTTTTTCAATACTGGAGGACTGAATCACTAAACTAAACTAGCCTTCACACTAAACTAAGTCCTCAGTCCTTTTTATGTTTTAAGACAGGGTCATGCTACATTGCCCAGGCTAGGTTTGATTTTGTAGTCCCTGCTTTACCCTCCCAGAGTAAGGATCATAGGGATGTAACAGGTCGCCTGGCTTAAGAATTTAATGTTCATTTAACTCCTTTTCATTCAAAGTAAATACCCCCTGCAAAGATCCATGTTCCAAAGGAAGGAAAAACTAAAAAAATAAAAAATTCAATAATGCAAATGATCAACTGGACTATTATTCTATATTTTGATGCAATACAGATCTAACCATGTTGTAAAATTTTTTTTTTTTTTTTTTAAACAAGGATTGCTCTGGTTACAAAAACTCTCTGGTAAAGCGTAACAGTGGAGGGCCAAGGATTCAGTGGCATAAGTACCTGCCTTGTGGTGTGGAAAGAGAGGCAGTTCCTAACTAGAGCTGGATCCTCAGCTTCTTCATATAGCTTAACAGTGGGAAGAGTAGCAGTGCCTAGCCCTGTTTCCCCTCGTAAGTTTTTCAAGAATTCATATATGGTAATAGAACAGAAATATAACATACTAGGACAGGTGAGGGCATCTCCTAGACAGTTCTCCAAACATAGCTCAGCTTCCAAGTACAGGTGGGGACCCCTAAGGAGCCTCTGTCTCCCCACCGTATGCACACGTGCACACCTGACACAGTACAGAAACAGTGGCAAAAGACAGCACGGTGACAGTTACTGGCAGAGAAGGGCATAGGCAAGGGAGGGCCAGGCTGCCACGGGGTGACCCCGGCTTGGGCGTCCTATGGGTTTCAGGCACTGGGTGTGTACCGTAGCACCAGGCAGCTGAAATTGTTCTCCTTCAGTGAGAATGGACAGAGACAGAGACAGGCAAGACAGATTAGCTGGTACCTTCTCTATGGACCCGGGGGCAAGGGAACAGGCCACTGTGCATATGCTCACTATGGCTTGACACTTCTTGAAGAAGGAGTGAGACCTGTGGGCATCCTTCAGCTGGGACAGGCAGTGGTTTGTCACCTGAGGGGAGAGGGGCCAGGTCAGTGATGTGGGGACCTACAGGTGGAAGCTGAGTGGGTAAGTTACAGAAGCAGGCAGTGGCTGGGGTGGGAGGACGGGCATAGCTCAGCAGGGGCGTGAGCTTCGGGGTATGTTGACTGCCCTGCCTTCGGGCCCAAGCTGGCTTCTTTATCCCACAGCTGCCCCAACCCACCCTGAAGTGCAAGGAGCCCTCCCCTCGGCGGGGCCCTTGAAAGCAGTTGTCCACCACCACTCCTGTCTGTAATACGGCCAAAGACTACCACAGTGACTATATGCAGCCAGGCATCACAAATGCCTGGTGCTCAGGGAGGCTAAGGCAGGAGGACTGCAAGCTTGAGCTCAGCCTGAGCAAGTTAAAAAAAGAAAAAAAAAAGAAAGAAAAAAAAAAAAAAGAATTAAGACAATGAATTTCAAAATTAGAAACAAATTCCAAAATACTAAGCCACTAAGTTATGTGAGTACATGCACAGGCATGCTCTTATCTATCTATCTATCTATATCCTCAAATCTAAAATGAGCTTTCTTCCTTGAAGGTCAACTTTCTTTCCTTTCTATTTTAATGCTTTTACACATGATCACTTTTTTTGGTCACTGGGTGAAAGGACTGTGCCTTGAGTAGTAATATCTTGATTTACATGAAAATTAAATTTGCCTTTACAGCAAATGATCATGAGTTATCTTTTGAATTTCGAGAAAAAGCACTCAAACTCTTTAGGATCCTCTGAATGAATCTTATACTGGGCCAGAGATAACAAAAACTGCTGAGCTTAGCTATCCCAACGGAAGGAAAGGTGGACACCAGAAAATCTTGAGAAATTCTTAAATTGTTTCACAGGATTTATGAGGTACAAAGAGAGGAAAACAGCAGCAGTCTGGGAGAACCTGCTGCATTGTATCAATGTTTGGACTGTATAGAAAGGGATCATTGTGGCTTCTAAGTCCAGGCACCTTCCTATTCATTTCCCTTTGTCTTCAAATTCCAAGATATATTTCTGTTTTCTGTCACATATAGCTATTTTTATTGGTATCACCCAACATTCTGCATAAAACCTATGTAATCAGAGGTGAAGACTGACAATCTGTCTTTTTGACCAGAAGTAGTTAGAACAGCAAAGTATCAACCTAAATGAAGCCTGACAGCCCAAGAACTTGTACACACACAGAAACAAAAGTATCTGGGAAAGTATTCACAGCTTTTCACCAAGTTCTTAATGAGAACTGAGATGATTATAATGCTAAGAAATAAAACCAAACCCACCATCTAGAAAGCCAGTGTTATCTATTCAAAAAAGATACACACTGTGTAAAATGCTGCCCTGTGTATTAAGTATATCCACAAGTACAAATTATAGCATGTACTGTTGTAACACTAGGGAGCAAGATAAATTTAGGAGGCCTTATTTCCCAGTGTGATGTTCTCAAGCTTTAAAAGCTGGGGCTTTCATGTGAAGGGCTTGACTCTAATCAAGGACAGATGGATGAAAAGGATGCCTTATTTCTATTAGTCTTTATACTAGGAAGTTTACAAGGCTGGGCGAGGAAGTCTGTAATCCCAGCCCGTGGGAGGCTGAGGCAGTAGTAGTTCAAGGCTAGCCTGGACTACAAAGGGAGTGCAAGGTCAGCCTGAACTGTAGAGTAAGACCTTGTCTCAAATAAACAGATACACACAAAGAGAGAGAAGAGAAGAAAAAAAAAGTTTATAGACATTCTCTGATTTAGTTACCAGAAATGCCCTGCAAGGAAAGCCTTTTGGTCACTGTTAGGCTGTCAAAACCACAGTTTTAAACTTATCTCAATGGGTTAGTGACAACTCAATTACATTACTACATTTCTGCAATGGTTTCATTCAGTAACTACTACAAAGTCCATCAACCCCTATACACTCCTGCCTCTGAGAATCTCCACAGATCCCAAAACTCTAAATAAAATTAGCAATCTACTTTTTAATCTGGAAACAGTATGACTTACAAGTTGGTCTCCACTGTCCACCAACAATAAATACATTTTATCTAAATATCACATGTAACATTTTACCCCAAATCCTTAAATTTTTTTTTTGACATTCAAGTCCCTTTAAAAATGTCTGTTTTTATGAGTTTATTCATAATTCTCTGTTAAAATGACACTAGTGCTCATTTGTTTAATCCTGTTGAATATAAAGCTTCTGATCAGAGAACTGGTATCCTTCCATGCTTTCAGATGTTAAGTACTGGGCTTTTCCTTGACAATGAGGTTACATATCCAATAAGGAGTCTAGAAGATGGAGCTCATGAACACTGACTCTAGAACTCAGGCTTCAAGTCATTTTATTGCTCAAGAGCCAATAGTTGGGCCTTGGAGTTATGATTATGATGGAGGTGTCTGCCCCATTCTCTTTCTTGGCTGTAGGAACACTGTTTAAATACAATACATGATAATTTACTATTGCTTCACTCTGTTTTTACTTTTTAAGGATACTAAGTCTCTAAAGTTGGGCAGTATTATTCATTAACTTTTATAACGAAAAGGTTTTCGTATTTTTATTTTCTTTTGTCTTTTTCCTTTTTATCGGTACCAGGAATCGAACTCACGACTGCCTGCTTGCAAGGCAGGTGCTTATGCCGCTGAGCTAAATCCCCAGCCCCTAGGTTTTCGTATTTTTAACTGAAAAAAATTTACAACACAACTTCTTAATTGATAGCCATTGAAAAGTTTCTTAATATAAATAATAGCATATTTTTATATTACTGAGACCGAATATTTCTCTTAAAAATATATTGCTTACAGAACAGTGCTTTTATATAAGTTAAAGAACATTAGAAACCAAGGATGTGGGGCTGGGGATTTAGCTCAGCGGCATAAGCGCCTGCCTTGTAAGCAGGCAGTCGTGAGTTCGATCCCTGGTACCGATAAAAAGGAAAAAGGCAAAAAAAAAAAAAAAAAAAACCAAGGATGTGACCTGATTTGGAACAAATGGAAGTTTCAGGTCACCCACCTTGTTTTCTAGACTCCTAATTGGATATGTAACCTCATTGTCAAGGAAAAGCCCAGTACTTAACATCTGATAACAGCAAAAAAGGATTAAATGAATTACAGAAATTATGCAAGTCAGGAATACTGTTAAATGGGAAAAATACAACCATATTTACAGTATGGTCTCATTTTTAAAAAGTTAGAGCTGTAGCTTTATCTGTATATCCCAACAAGGAAAACAAAAAAAAAGACAAACCAGAAGGAATTAGGGAATTACTTTTGTCTTTTAGAAGCTTTTATATTCATATGTCAGGAAGAATGCTTAACAGATGAACTTAACCATTTGGAAATTTTTGAAGATTGTTTTTTACCCCAATGCATTTCTATTTCAGAGATCGCTTGATTCATATTACCCATTCATTAATTTGGCATCTTGGATATCCAGGTCTTCTGCACAGAATTATTTTATTCCATTTCTAGAAAGCAAACACTACAGGCTGAAAGTTCAAAATGAAGACAGCCTGGTTTGTATGAGTTGTTACTTTTGTGCACCCGTTAACATGTTTCTAACTTTCCCTCCCAATTTCAATAAAACCCTCAACATTAAAATCTTGCCCCCCCAATATCTTAAATAGTATAAAACAAAACCACAAAAAGCAAATAAAAAACCCCCAAAACACTAGGTTCTGAATTAACAGTTCTTATATAGAAGATGTATCCTTTATCAAAGTACTGAAAAGAAAATCTATGGTCTACACTTGTGCCTGGCTTTCCTTTGTAGATTTGAGGATCACAACACCTTTGTCCCTACTACACTTTATTTTTATGCTAATTACATTGAGAACAGGGAAGTTTCTAATATTTGAAATGTATTTTTAAAAAACCCTATTAACAGCCTCTCATAATATATGACAGAGCAAGAAATCTTGACTTACTTATGCAAAAATATGAAAATGCATTTTATTATTATCTGGGGATAATGAAACAAAATCAGAGCACATGCTGGCATTTTAACTGTGTTAAATCCAACACTTACATGAATCAATTTATTAGCAATAAGCCAGTCTACTACCTCATCAATACAGATGGCTAGTATCAGGAAAGGAAGAATAAGAGAACCTCAGAAAACACAAAAACAGTTTCAAAGCAACAGAGGCATCAGTGTGAAGCATATTTAAAAGAACTTAGAAATTAGTTTCCCAAAGACTAAAACCAAACTCAATTTGCAAACATAAATGGAAGACACTTATAAAAGTAGTTTTAAAAAGTCACAAAGGTAAGTTGGTGCAGTGGGAATGAACATTTATTTGCGCCACAGACAATATATTTGCACCAAAATTATAAAATGTAAAAACATTTTAGATGTTTATACACAAAGACTAATGTTTCCTCATAGATACTCAGATATTTTAACTTTCTCCTTGAAGATCTGTTCAACTTGGCATGTAACAAACAATCAAAAACTAAATTAATTCTTTAAAATTATTAGTAAGAAAAATGATTAAACATTACATCTGTGCATAATCACTCATGTGACAACTCAAAATAATTGCATAGTGCTGGGAATAGGGTTGCTAGATAAAACATAGTATTCCCAATTAAATTTGAATTACAAAGAGTATTTTTAAAAATGTAAGTATGCCCCAAATACTGTATGGTAGTATACAGTACAAATATATCCTGTATAGTATTTCAGATATGAACAAACAAAACTACTGTTAATCTGAAATTCAAATAAAACTGGGCTTCATCTTTTTATTTTCATTTGCTGAAGTACTAAAACAGAAACACTCTACTTTGTACTCCATCTTTAAACGTCATTAACAGACTCCTATGGAGCAAGTCTTCCTGTGTTCAGCCCAGTGGCCACCACTTCTCTGCTTAGCTCACAGCAGGCTCAGACCCACAGGACCCACACACTGGTAATCCCCATACCAATCCCACCTTGATTATTATGTATTTCATTTGCTATGTACATTATTTTATTTTCAATTAGCTATCAGTATTAAAATGGAATGAACAAACATTAAAAGCATAATTCCAGATGCTGGCTTGTTTTTTCCTTTTTAAATACGGGCAATTCTGAATGCACTTGGAACACACCGAGTTCTGGATGGTTGTTTCCTTAGTTGACATAAGTGTGTTCCTGTTTACTGCAATCCTTATAATCCTGTAATCCTAACACCGAACTGAAGATAGTAGTAATTTAAAGAGACTATAGTATTAGTAGATGAAGTGTAAATACTACTGTCATTAGACTTTATTTAAATTCACTTTGCATTCACTTGCCTCATTCTTTTACCTGGTAAGTCTCTCACAGGCTGAGTTCATGTCCTGGGTTTTGTTATACACACTCTTTTTTATATGCATTATTTCTCTCCTTATAAACTAGTACACGGAGAAGAACAGAAACAATCCCTCAGTCTATTTTCCCTATCAGTTTTTAAGTTTAATGTAGGGAGGGAGTTTGTCCATTTTGTTTATTCCCCTGTTCCCAGTTACTTAGCATAGGAGATGCTGGCTAAATACCGGCTCGACTAGAGAAGGAGAAGCAGGAATTATGAAAACAAACAAACAAATAGCATTTAGGATTATCTGGTCTGAAGTCAGTAAGGCAAAGTGTACTGAGTATGTTGCCAGTCATCAAAACATGTTTGTAATTTGTGAAGTATGCAACGTTTGAAAAGCAACTACTCAACATAATAATCTTCAAAATCTGGTAAGCCCCTTATACAAAACATACTGTTGGTTTGTGATATGTCGCCAGATACATTAAAGGTCATTATGACCCATTACCCAATGGAACAAACTTAGAATGTTTTTCCATTTCCCAATTCTAACCACATTTCCTCAGTAGTTGGGAGTTTTAAAGGAATATGGAAATATAAAACAAAAGAAATAAAAAGCATAGATCTGTTGTATGAACAAGTTGGCCCCAATATCATGGAATTACATCTTTCAAATTGACCCAGAAACACTCTTATTCTATTCCCAGTTTTAAAATTCACAACAAATTTCCTTGGAGATTTTCTTCCTTAAATGTAGAGATGCAGTCTCTACACTTTCCAGGTCTCTGATGAAAGGACTTTGGTTATTTCTCTGTGTTAGACATTTAGGAGATAAATGTGAGGAAGGAAGATAACTCAAAAGTTGATGAGAGCTGAGAAAAAAGGACAACATATTGCAAATCAGAATTACTTCAGAAAATCTATTGTTTGCCAGGTTAATTATACTTAAAAATCTCTTGTCTATTCACTCCAAATATCACATATTTACTAAAAACCAATGTTATTAAGCATCAAGCTAGGGCAACGACTATATGGATGAGGACATGGATCCTGATCTCAGACTGCAGGCAGACACTAGCAATTCTAACACACAGTATTTCTTATGAATTAAGGTATGTGCAGGGAATATGGAAAACCTAGAAAACAGAAGAGCATCTAAGTTTGCCTGTCGAAGTGTAAGAAGTGACTTTCAGGGTGAACACAAGTAGTACCTGGAAACAGCAGACCTAGATGGGGAGAGCAAAGCTGCCATAAAAAGCAACTGGCGGGAGGTCACAAGGCAGCATGTGAATATTGTTAGTAATCAAGGATCTGCTCCCACCATGAAGCAGTTACAAAGGCTAGGTGACGCATACTAAAGATCTGAACTGAAGCAGTGAAGACCATGAGAAAGGAACAAATGGCAGGTGCTTAACTTAGTAGGGTGACTGGCTCACTCTATGGCTGTTTCCTTGGACTAACTGACCTTTGGATTCCTGACCAGAGAAATCATAACTTGTCTTGATTTCTGAACCTTGTTTAGCTCTATTATAATGCTGATGATCTGGCCTTCAGGTCCAGGCAGACCACCACCAACACAACTTCCTTAGGCTGTTTCAACTTCTTGATATATAGATGGTTCAGTTTTAGGAATGAAATACTTCACTTAATGGAATGTTCCTTTCCGGCTCAACTTTCTGCCTGGATCTACAAGTTCTGAGATCTAGCTGCCTCTTAAAACTTTACATGTCATAGGTTAACTTGTCCTTTTTGCAATTCCCTATTATATCTGTTTCCTATTTTGCTCTGTAAGTTATGGCCTCCAAAAGAAGCTTGTTTCCAATGCATGTTTATGATGTATTTAATGATAAAAAGGATAAATTACTAACCACAGCAAAAAAAAAAAAGCACTAATTAAAAGACTTCTTTCAAAAATAGATGCTTGTCATCACTTACAAATTAAAAAAAACCTACATATTTTTACAGTCTGAGTCATTACCTAATACTATAGATTTAATAGCAATGATTTGGCTTTTTCTTATGATTGTTAATGAAAGGTAAGTAAGCATTAGGATATATTCATTTTTAGTAGCTGAAATCAATTACACTGCATGCCTTATTTTATCTTAATGCAAAATTATATTCAGCTAATATTTCATTTAAGAGGTATCAAAAACACTAAAGCAATTTCTAATCATGTTAGCACAACCAAGGACACATAAAAACTGTATGTGATGTTACCCACTACACCAGTTTACCTTACATACCAATGGTTCTGTAACTTTAATGTATCTAAATTGCCTGAAGGAGTTGAATAGCTGATGCAGTTGGTTTGGGATATGGCATGTGAATAAGGATTTCCAACAACCTCGTAAGAGCTGCTGTTGCTGGAAAACCATATTTTGAGAACCACAGCTGTACACCAACCTGGGGCATGAATGAGGGAGAGGAAATGCTATCCCAATTGTGGTTTACTGTCATCTAAAAAGCTTCTCTAAATTAGATATTCCAATTCTAGTCAGACAGTTTGGGAAGTTAAGACTTGGTCATGGGAAAGAATCCAAATACCAATCTCTTTCAAGGAGAGAAAATAAGAAATGCAACTGTGTTTCATGGCTATTTTCACAGAGATGCTCTGTGGGAGAGCTTAAGATGTTGCAGTTTCATTAGCATTATCCAGTGTTGCTATGGGGACCAACTAGAAAGGCATCATCAGTACACAAGTGAATGAAAGAGAACTGATGAGTAACAATAATAAAAGAAATTTAACATTTCTGAGAAAATAAAGCAAAGTAATCCAGAACATTTTCTCGCATTCATATAAAGGTTTAAATTATTCTTTAATGATGACATACAGTCACATACAGAACTCTCCATCTATAGTGATGTTTAATCTCTTTGAACATCATGGATGAAACCACAATCAAAATCCTTTTATAAGGATGAGAAGGAAGTGGCAGAACTCACATTGTGGGATATTTTATTAAGTATAGTCAAGCAAAATGGCCCCCAACTGGGGGCTACATAAAAGGACCACCTTATTTGCTCACTTGGTTTCAGTTTTGCATAGTATCTAGGATAAAGAGTTCAAGGAGCATAATACACAGCTCTGGGGAGTAAGGAAAGGAGATGCCTAAGTGTCTGGCTTGCTCTCAGTTTTTCAAATAATGAAATTAGGAAGAGACAGCAAGTAAGAAATAACTATAGAAATAGATTTAAAAGAGTTGAGGGGGGAAGTATTATTATAAATTGCTTTTAGTGGCATCTGACTATCACATTTGCTTAAGGTTTGGAAGGTCCTAAAAGTCTAATATAAGCTAATTTTAGCAAAGATGACAGTCTCCATGGAAGTTTCTCCACATTTTTATTTCAAAATTCAGTTATTTGATTTTTATAGCAAATTTCTTAAGTTAATACATTTATATGACAATGAACCAAAATTTATCATAACTGAAATTTCGTGCTGAATGCCTAGCAATATAACTTTTTTTAAAAAAAATTTTTTATTTTGAAAGTATACAACAGAACAAGTCAGAATAAAGCCAACTAAGATCGTACAGTGAAACTGGTACAGAACTTCATAGTAGGTTACCGGGATACCAGTAATAGGTATCACAGTATATTTTGTTATCTTTCAATCACGTATATCAAAATGAGATGAAATATAGAACACTATAGAACTTATCAAAACAGAATATTGAATAGAGCAGTACCATTAATCAGAAAAGAGCAAAACAGTAATAAAAATATTTGCCTTCAAAAGCAATATAACTTTCAAAATAATCCCTTTTTGAAACCTTCTTCATTACAGACTCCTCTTTGAAGACTTTAATATCATAACCTTTCCTTTCACAAGACACCATTTACTAAACAATTTGTCATTTTCTCTCTATAGGCCTGCTTCTTCTCTGTGATTTCCTCGAGGACAAAAATCATGTTTGCTTCATGATTATGAAGTACCTAGTAGCTAGGCTGGCTCCTCAGACAAACAACTCAGGTGTTAGGGAGTGCTCTGGTGCATCTGTTGCTTTGTTCACTCCACTCATGGAATTAAAAAAAAAAAGAAACAGAAAAAAAGGTAGAAATAACACAGAACTTTAAGAAAACAGTAAGAAATCAACATGAGTTAGTGTATTACACATTGTTATCTTAGAAGTAGTTGCTCAAGTTACAAAATCAAAGTATAAAAAATGAACAATCAGGGGGCTGGAGATTTAGCTCAGCGGTATAAGCACCTGCCTTGCAAGCAGGCGGTCGTCTGAGTTCAATCCCCAGTACCGATAAAAAGGAAAAAGACAAAAAAACACAAACAAACAAACAAACAAACAAAAAAACAATCAAACAATGATAGCACAAACTATTTGTTTTGATGAACTAACAGAATTAGTGTGGTTATTTATCTTGCACACTTAAACATACGTATAGTTTTATGTGTATTAGCACTTTCTTTCCCTTTCATTATAACAATGTCTATTGTACATTTTGGATCTTATTAGTATTTCAGTTTATTATTATTATTTTTTACACTAGAGAGAGAATACGATATTTGCAAATGTGAGTCATTTATTTCACTTATGAGTATACTCTCAAGTTGCCTTCATTTACCTATAACTCATGGAATGTATAATGCCTGAGATGATATCTTTGGTGTCATTTTTTTATTTGTTTGTTGTGACTCTGGTATCTTTTGTTGGATCTCATGGTGAGGAACTTAAGCCACATAATGTCTCTGGACTTTAATACAAAGGCCTTAGCACTCTCATTTGAGTTCACTTCATAATTATTACTGCTCAGATAAGGAAACAGAAACAGGAAGCTATTAGATGTTTTGTCTCAGGTAAAGAACACCGCAGATTTCCAGCATCTAAGTTTGTTGGTTTTACTCTGCCAGATTTTATGAACTAAACAAAGCTCTTTTTATTCTATGGACATTGTGGGCATGTATGCATAATGTGACTTTTCACCAGAGAAGAACTTTGTAAGTTTTTCTTCTTCCTTTCTCAGTGACTCAAAAAGAACCATAGGTCTATCCTTGTACAGGCCACAGGAACAATAGTACTGTGCTCTCTTGCTCTGTTCATTCACTCTTTTAAGGAAATGCTTAAAGAACAGCGGGGCTCTATGATGATGAAGGCACTTTATTCTCAGTACAGTATTCCAATCATTGGTCTTACCCTTCTACTTTTTAATTGCAGTAAGTTAAGCTCTTACTTCTCTAATGTAGTTGTAATCTAATGACAATAATATATCAATGAGTTTCTCATTAGCTATCTATGTTTTACATAACCAGGCAAGTAAAACATAAATAATGGGTCTTTGCTATGCATGCAGCTCCAGAAAAGATTACCAGTTTACATTTATGATCAATGTACAAAAAATTATATAAGCCCCAATGGCATGACTAGTACTACAAAATTACCTATAATCCCAAACCTGGATCAATGTCACAAATTTAAGTGGCCTGATTCTAAGGGCATTGGAAAGGTCTCCCATTCCTTAAAAACCCACGTTTTACTGTTGACACAAAAACTCCTATCTTCATCAATGTATGTTTTGTGTTACGTGCTATCTTCTGCTATGACCTCTCTTTAAAAATGAGATATATCCTGTCTTATTAGATTTTACTGTCTGATGATATAGGCAGCTATTTTGAATGGGATGTATTATGATAATCATGATTGGCTTCCTATTATCTTGTTCGGAAGTCCTACAATGCTTTCATTCTTTTGTTTAATTGGTTTTATTCTATCTTATTTTGAATTTATTATGTGTGATGGTATGAAAAGCTATTTTGAAGAAAACGAGACATTATAGTAACCATTGTTCATTTCCCGTTATCTGATATTGAAGTCCTGCAATGCTTTCATGTTTTGATTGGTTTTAGTCTGCTTTATACTATTTGATTTCATTGTACATGAGGATATGGATAACTATTTTGGAGAGAATAAAAGACATTATGATAGCCACTGTTGATTTCCTATTGTCTTGTTTTGAAGTCCTCATAATGCTCTCATTCTTTCGTTTTGATTGATCTTATAGTATTTTATTTTGTTTGTACTGTGTGTGAAGGTATGGACAACTATTTCAAAGAAAACAAGAGACATTATGGTAGCCACTGTTGAGTTCTTATTGTCCCATTGTGAAGTCCTGTGTTGCTTGCACTGTTTTGTTCTGATTTGCTTTGTTCTGTTTTATTCTCTTTACAATAAAAAAAATTTAAAAAAAATAAAAATGAAAGATATTAAGAGGCACTACACTCTCTTAAAACTTCAGTATGAGTTTTACCACATGATCTGTAAAATAAATTAAATCATAAAGCAATGAATAGAATGTGCTCCTTTTACTCAGCACTGAACCGGGTACAATGAGGGAAAGAAATGATTTTTAAGACATTTTCAAGTGCATTTTATGAGACAAAACATACACAAAACAGAAGTGCAGATAACACTCGTTCGCTGACATCATCAGGTATACTGTTAAGAGAGCAACACTTACCAAAGTTTTTTCTTCAAGCAATGGAATTCTTTTCTAAGTTATATCACACAAATTCTATCATGAATCTTATAAAAGCAGGTTCTTTTTAGGTGAAGATGAAGGAGGGGAAACTAGGGGAGCATCTATTCTGATCATCTTTCATCCCCAGTTTTTGGTTTAAAAAACTCAATTTAGCTCATAACAATGGGGTAAATTAACTGGAGGAAAAATCCAGGATGGGTCTTATACATGGAGGAAACTCCAAGGAGGAATTCTTCTCAAGTTGAGTTTTGAAGTTTGGTAGGACTTACATGGATGAATGAAGCAGAAACAAAAAATATAAAGAAAAAGTACTGAAAATCTGAGGGAAAGTGAGAAGTGGGCAGAAGTGTAAGCCACCTCAAGAATTGAGATTCATTGAAAATAGGGAAGCACTAGGATTTTAATTTTTGGAACTGATGTGATGACAGCAGAGCTGAAGAAGTGAGGCTGGGCATGAAGATGCCATGGGGAAGAAGACAGAAAAGTCACTGCTGTCCCCTGAATCTGCTCTGGCTGGGGTCTTCACCGCCTCTGTCTTCCACACAAACTATTGCTTCACGCAGACACCACACTCTGCTTTCAACATTATAGCTCCTCTCATCAGAATGCCTTCCCTTCCTGTGTGTCATCCAATCTCAAGCACAGCACAAGGTTTTTTTGTAAAAAAAATCAGTAGGCAAATTTTCAAAAGATAGTAAGCAGCTTAAACTACCAATCAGATGACTCTAAAAAAAGTTTGTGTTAGGGGCTGGAGATTTAGCTCAGCGGCATAAGCACCTGCCTTGCAAGCAGGCGGTCGTGAGTTCAATCCCCGGTACCAATAAAAATGAAAAAGACAAAAAAAAAAAAAAAAAAAAAAGTTTGTGTTCAAAGAAGTGAAAATTACCTAAATAAATGAAACAGAAAGCAAGAGAGTAGTTAATATAATAAAAAAGATGTAGTCTGATAAACATAAGAACTTAAAACCCCTGAATATTGTGTCTTTATCAAAATATAGTAACTATGAAGTCAATTTCAAAACCCCAACCAAACTGACCAACTATTTTAAGTACCTCTGCTTTGAATCAATTCTGCCAGCACTGCTCCTAGGAATGGATCTATGGAGCTGTATAATGGCAACTAAGAAGAAACAGATCTAGGGATTCCATTGATAGTGCTATTGCTAAAAACTAGTTTTACGCTATGTTTTCTACTTCTTAATTTGCTCATCTCCTAAATGTTGCTGAGCTGATATAAACAGACTAGGCATGAGATGATGCTCCAGGACATATGAATTGCTAATGGTGTGGAGAGGACTGTAGACAGAAGCAAACACTGTATGGGCTCCTTGAAAGCAGTAGCTTCCAGGGGCTAAGAGGGAAGAAAATTGGAAGAGGGGTGCTTTACCTTAGCAGTGGACACACAGCAGATAAACATCTAACCTCATTCAATTGACAGTTGTCAAGAGAAAGAACATCATCATTTATTGGGCATCCAAACATAAAATAAAAAAGCAAAGTATATTCTAGTCACAATTCCAATATGGGAATTGAAGTAAGAAACTGACTGGAAATAAAGCATTAAGAGCAGAAAACAAGTTAGGCACTTTGACACAGGCCTGTAATCCTAGTAACTCCAAATGGTGAGGCAGGAGGACCAAAAATTCATGGTCAGCCTAGGTAATTTAGTGAAACACCTCCATGTGTCTGGCTGCACCTCAGGGGCCCACTGGTTTGGGTGGTTCCATGACAGGATGGCACTAAGGAGCTAAAAAAAAGTGTGATGGGGTTTCTCATGAGCAGAAGGATTGTGGTGGGATGTTTATAATGGTGATGATTACCAGAGAATATGCACAGGCATGTTGGGGGGTAGTGAGGGGGGTGCAGAAGGCAGTGGAGCCTACCAGCTGGGGAGACAGATGGGAAAGAGGGAGACAGAAACAATGAAGATAGAGCTAGGGAGAAAGAGATGGGTAGGAGCAAATATAAAGAAATAGGGAAGAGACTGAGATGTGGGGGGCAGAAATAGAGATGGGGAAAGACAGGGATCAGGAGAAAGACAGAACAGGGAGAGAAATGGGGAGAAAGACAAGGTAGAGACAGAATGAGGAGGGGGACCGGCATGGGTAAGAGGCTGAGCGATAGTGATGAGAAACAAAGACCATGAAGATGGAGAACACAGGGACAGAGATTGGGACACAGCAGAAGCAGAGACAGAGAGACAGATGGAGTGACAGAGTCAGGGAAGATTCGTGGGCTAATGGTGGAATGGATGGATGAAGAAATGAAGGCTCCCAAGCACCCCAACAAAGTCCACAATCAAAACCAAACTGAGCTCTGAAAACATTCCCAGTACTAGCTCCCACCCAGCACACATCAGATGACCGGACTCCACGCTGCTCCATCTTCTCACTAGCCCAGCCCCTGGGGTGGTGACTCAGCTCTCAGAGCCTGGTTTCCTCATCCACAAAAAGGAGACAACTGTGCTCTCCATGACAGCTGAGCTAAGCAACACGCACAAGGAGTGCTGAGTACCCAAGAAAATGCAGAGATGACTGGGTTGGGGGCCATACTTTAGAAGGTCAGACAATACATACTTTCAGTTTTGTGGCTTGCCACTGTTAATTACCTGCCTGCTCCATGAAATGACAGGGAGTATCAAACCCTATTTATACCATGTTTTTCCTAAATAGACTTCTGATAAATGCCAATTTACAAATTAGCCCCAGCTAAAGATTGACAGTAACATAATAAAATAGAACAATTATAACAAAAAAATTTAGAAAGGGGCTGGCAAAGGAGCCCAGAGGCAAGTCTTTGCCTCGGCTCAACTCCCAGTGCTCTAAAAACAAACAAAACAAAAGAAATAGCAAGGAAATGCTTGCTAGCTTGATGGCTACTTAGGTATAGGAAAAGAGCAAGAACATTTCACTGAAAAGGTGAAAGTAAACTTAAGTCTTTTCTTTTTTTTAAAGACAAATTTTCCCTATATAGTCCAGGTTGGTCTCAAACTAGACATCTTCCTGCTTCTCTGCCTCCAAGGGCTGGTATTACGGGCATGTGCCCCACTTACTAAATCTAGAGGAGTAAGCAGAAGTTTGCAGGAGTGGACAGGCAAAGAAAAGATATTCTAGGCAGAAACATACTATGAAATTGCACTAGACTGGTTAAAAGTTGGCGCATTTTTTTCAAAATACACAGATACTTACTGGGAGTGGATCACTTGAGTAATGGTTTTTGGAATCTTGCTCTCACACTCCAAGGAGTACAAGATACTCAACTTGTTGACAAAACTGCTGTGCAGCAAAGTTGACAGGATAAGAACAGCATCACTAAATCTTGACTTAGACAATATCACATTTGGTATACAATCACTTTAACAGTGAAAATGCTACTAAGTCGCTATCCAGATGCTCAAGGGCTCTGGAGGAAAGGACATTCCAAAGAGCAGCCAGTTCCAACACTTGCTCATCTCTTAATGCCTACATTACCAACTGCTAATGCATGTTATTGTTTGTGTACAAACATGTAGGAACACTTGAGTATTCTGAAGGAAGTGCACTGATTCTTATTACTCATTTGAAATATGGATTTCAAATTAATTCACAGTGGGCAAATCAAATCAGATTAGGTTACCGAAGAGGAACACTTGAAAACTGTTACATGCACATGTCAATGTTTAAATTATGGTACAAAAACCACTTTGTGACAATGCCGCCAAAAGACACATGTAACTTCTTTCACAAGATTTCCTCTACTGTCTAGTTGATAACTTGTTCCTTTTCCTGCATTTACCTTCTATTTTGCCTTCCAAAATTTTAATCCCAATTACATCGATACCTAATTCCTACTGTAATTCTAAAGATCTCATTATTTATCTCTACAATCACCTCTCCAGTCTTTAAAATATCCCACTTATGGGACACGGGTTTTGCAATCACTTTCAATTGAGTTTTTTTTCTTTCTGGCATTCGCTGGTGGTTGCTATTTTCACAAAGGGAAATAGATGAGTGGAAAAGTAGTACACTTTAAATTGATACCAGTTTTCTTTCCAAATGAAGTGGAAACTACTATTTTTGTCTACTTTTCAAGTAACAGACTAGATTCCCCTCCTTTCTCACAGTGAACTCTTTTAAGTAAATACACTTGCTAGTAGGAAATAATACCTAAATTGTCCACTGGTCAACTGAAGAACTGTTTGAATTCGAAGCCCTCCAGCTGTCTTTTTTTTTTTTTTAATCAGTACCAGGGATCGAACTCACGACTGCAGGCTTGCAAGGCAGGCGCTTATGCTGCTGAGCTAAATCCCCAGCCCTACAGTTGTCTTGATACCAGTGTTCAATTTAAAATAGTACAAGATGGTAAACTTCCCCATTTTCAGAAATGAAAGGAGACATCATTTATGTCAGGCATAAAGTAACACTTGTAATATCTTACTAAGATGGGAGGAAGATAGGTGATAAGAAAAATAAAGTCTAAAAAAATCACAATTTAACTTTAGGGCCAGATGGCATTCACCAGATAACTGAGCTCCACACAAACAGTGCTCTTTATCATTAAAAAGTATCACAGTTGTCATTAAAAAGTATTTAATATTGATTAAATACTCCTGATATTTGCATAAGGGTAATTTTCAATTTATCAATGATGCTAATCCAGAATAGAAGATCCTGTCTCTATGTGTATAAATTTTCAATAACAGAAAATTCTAGTGATAAACAAGCACTTATATTTTCTAGATTATCACAGTAAACTTCACTCCATCACAACTATCATTTTCAAAGTTTTAAAAATTTTATTCATACATACATGCACATGCACACACAAATTTTCAAGACACACTATCATTTCTCTCCTCCCAAATCCCAAAAGACATCAGGTCTTGCTTGAAAATTCTTATATCTGAGCAAAATCTGGAAAAATTTATTATTGATCAAAACAAAAGCACAGAACTGCATGGCCATTTTTAATCATGAAGAAGTATCAGTTGTGAAATTTCTTAATGTTAAAGTATACCTTTAAAAGTTTTTTGTTTAATAAAATGAAGGGAATTTAAAAATGCAGATTTCCACATAACAAAGTCAAATGTACACTCAATGAGTAGGCTTAACTCTTTGATTTATGCCTCTTAAATTAATCTAATGTGGGATCATACCTGAGGAGTTACAGATAAGAGAGAAAAAGAAAAGCCTCAGTTCTCTTTGTGGTTGAGAAGCAGCAGGAGCTTAAATTAGTGGGGCCAATTCAGGGGCTCCTGGATGAGACATGCTTTCATTTTGCACATTTTCCTACAGCAGAGAAATCATTACTGGCGTCTGAGCTGAAAGGTTAGATGATGCTTTTCACATCTTTACTTGGCTTGGTATCCAGCTTGAATTGAATAAGGAGCATGTTCCATTAAGAGGCTCCTACTGACCCATACTGCCCCTATATCCATTTCCATATCCCTAAGGACAAAAGGCCACTTCTGTCCAGCAAATCTCATACATATTATCCACCTACAACAGCCCATCATGCAGGGAAAACTTTACCCTCACGGCATAATACTGAGGTAAAATTGTAATTTTTGTTTTAGCTCTGAGAAACAAGTTCTGGAAATATGATTTATTTAAAATCCCACAACTATTAAACACACTTGATTCTTTTGTTAACAATTCAGTGTTTTTTGATTCACACTATGCTGTCAATCTCAGCATGGAACCAAACTCTAGGGGCTGCATGCACCAAGGACAAATTTACAGTTCTCTGTTAATGAGCAATTGGTGTATATAATCTTTAAGTACCTAAGACAATAAAAGATAAGCATGGTAAAAAATAATAGTGATGAAAAAGCCACACCATTAAAAAAAAACTATATATATGTAATAAGCCCTATTCCAATCCCTAGGAGTGATTTCCTCAAGAGTTTAATAAGGTCAATGCTTAATTTCCAATGTCCATAAAGTCAAGCTGCAGACCATCTGCTACAGAGAACCAATAAGCAAAAAGAAAAAATAGATGCCAACTCCTTAATACATACATGAATGAGATCATGCTCTCACCTGGATACACTCACTGGCCAGATGAGAAATATGAGTACAGCATCTGGAGATAAGGGCCATATATTCAATAGATGTAGTTGGCTGAATGATGACATACAAAGATATTTCACTTAGTACTTTCTTGGAAATAGAGTCTTGTAATCAATGATCTTGAGTTGAGATCATTGGGGATTATGATGAACCCTCAGTCTACTTAGAAATGTGCTTAAAGAGACAAGAAAGGAGAGGAAGAGATACACGAGAGGATATCACATAAAGATGGGGGTAGGAGACTAGTTACATGGCCACTGGCCAAGAACACATGGTAGCTTGAGATGCTGGAAGAGGTCAGGACAGATTCTCCTTTAGAGCCTTCAGATTGAGAGTGTGGCCCTGTTGGCATAATAGTTTTGGACTTCTAGACTTCAAAAGTGTGAGAAAATGAATTTCTGTTGTCATTTTAATTTGTGGTGCTTGGTTTCAGACAATCATGGGAAATATATACAGTATGTAACAAGCTGAACTGGCAAAATTCAAATCTATCTCTCTACAAGAAGATTAATGGGATTCTTCTAGGTAACTATGCAGTTTCTGACTAATTCTACAAAAAATGCAGAGCTCCTTCAACCTAGGGTTCTGGAATGGTTTCATATAAAAGGGGACATTTATATTAAGATCTGAAGTTCAGTATGAATGACTTTATGAGAAAGGGAAAGACATAAGGTAACACATTTACAATAAGTGTTATAATAGTTACAAAGTACAACTTACGAAGGATATTCTTTAAAGAAACTATATGTAACCCATAAACATAAAAATGTGTTTGAATTTTCACAAATATGAGAGAGTTTCATGGTAGGACTTAAAATCAGCAAATAATGATAAAGATATAATTATTTTTGATAAATAAGGCATGTTTAGAATGTAATTCATTAATGAATTGCCATAAATTATATATAAAATGTAATTTTAGGAAAAGATATAACAAAAGAAAGCAATCTAGTTGTATCATTTATAATCCTTATTCTAAAGCAGTCTACTATGAGACCACATTTCAAGTAAGTGAATACTCTGAAGAAATGGAGATTTGCCAGTTGGCTCAGAACACTGCAATAGAAGAGAATAACAATGGGACCCCATGAATCACGTTGAAGTTGTTTTAAATAACCTTTCACACACACACACACACACACACACACACACACACACACACTCCTCTGCATCATACTAGCTGTGAATTTTGTATCAAAGAGATGCTTGGATCTGTCATTTAATTAATAAACAGTAATAAAGAAGCTGATATTTGTGACACTGATGCCACACACAAAAAAAATTGTAACTAATCTACATTCTTGAAGTCAATGAAAGCTGAGAGAGGAATGTGAATAATTTATAATCTTAAATAATATATTAAATAACTATGGTTACCTGACTTAATCAGAAGCACAGGCTTGAACATTCTGGTACATTAGATCAGAAACTAGTTACTTAAAAATTTTTCTCTTTTCACCATTCAATATTTAAATCTTAAGTCCAATGTGTTAAGGAAGTAACATTAAAATGAAGCTGAAAGTGTAGGTAAATGGTAGAGTATATGCTTAGTATGTCCAACAGTCTGGGTTCCATCCATTCTACTAAAAATAAAGAGAAAGAAAAAGAGAGGGAGAACGAGAGAGACAGGGAAGACAATGATAAGCAAATATTCTCATATATGGCAGGTTTTACTTATATCAGTAATTTGATAATACCCTGGATAATTAAAAAGTCTTTGGCTTTCTGGGGAGAATGCTCTTCAAAGGATGCCACATCTCAGGCTGGCAAACAAAAACACCCCAAAAAACAACAAAAAAAAAAGCACTTAAATGTTTCTTGGATTGACCTTGTCCTTAACATCCTGTACTTATTTTCTTCCCATTAAAGGTAAAACAGGAAAGGTATAAAGGTGAGCCAGGCATGGTGGTGCAACCCTGTAAGCCCAGCACTGGGGAGATTGAGGCAGGAGGATCCTTGCAAATTCGAGACCAGCCTGGGTTACAAAGTGAGCTTAAGGCCAGCCCGAACTACAAAAAAAAAACCAAAACAAACAAAAAAAAAATCACCAAAGTATAAAGGTGAGTAACAATAGTTATTATTATAGCCAGGTGAACGATCTCTCTTGGAGATATTTATAGATGGCACTATTTGTGATGTCTATGGTTATTTTACCTCCAATACTGGGGACTGAATCCAGGGTGTCTGCACCAAGGTACATCCTCCATCCTTTTTCAAATATTTGAGATGGGTCCTTGCTAACTCACTATGCTACCCAGGCTGTGTTTGAATTCAAGATTCTCTTGTCTCTGGCTCCTAGAGTGCTGAGATCATAGGTGTGCACTGATTCACTCAGGCTGGGACATCTAAATTCTTAATAAATAAGGGGAAGATGCTCCAAATTAAATCCATGAAACATTATCATTCCATAAAATGTTAAGTGTTAAACTGAGAAATAGAAAAAAATAAAATAAAATAAACTGAGAAATAGATCATTACAATCAAATACTTGGAAAGCTGCATACAGTATTTCTGTATTGTATAGTCACAAAAAATAGAATTCCTGAAGAAAGCTATGTAAAACTTCTAACTTAGTATTTGCAAAATACTAAAATTTTTTCCGGTACCAGGAATTGAACTCAGGACACCTTGTGCTTGTCAGGCAGGCACTTATGCTGGTGAGCTATATCCCCGGCCCCTGCAAATTGTTTAGTCATACAATTCTCTTCACTTATAAATGCATAATAATATGTTTTGCCAATTTTTTACTTGCTAATTCTATGGACTCCGGGAATACTGTCTCTAAAACAAAAATGACAAACTAAATTATTGTTGGCCCTGCCTACTTCAATCCTGTATTGAACAAACAAAACATAAATTTCTATGAAAACATCCTTAAAATCATAATAACAAAGAAGTGAATTTCTTTTTAGTCCATTACCTAAGGATTTTAGTTCATGGCTGGGTGAACTCTGGATTTAGAAACAACTATATTTATAATCTAAAAATAGCAGATGAACAAGGGGCAATTATTAACAATTTAATCTGTTCAGTCAATAAAATCTAAGGCATTTCACAAGGGAAAAAAATCAAGAACAAGACTCTCTGCAGCATCAAATTCCTTGTACTAAGGAGTCATGAAAAAGAAACAGTGCTATCACCTTATGCTTGAGAATCATATTACAACGGGCTGATTATTCAGAATTAATGAGCTCAGGGTTAGGAGTTCAGCGGCCATATGGGCAACCATAATGAGCTGCTGGGATGAAAGCAGGGGCCCTATGACCACCACAGGTTGGCTGTGTACCAGCAGGGAGCGCCTTACCCGGTGTTTCTATCAACTCAGTTTTCTCAGTCCCATCTCCATCTGGGTCTCAGGTGCTAGGGCTGGGCATGTGACCAGTTTCTTGATAGCAAACCCTACCCTGTATTTTTTTCCTAGCGACTGAATTCTCAATCGATGTGATTCTACAAACTGTTTGACTTGATACCTCACGGAGAACCCATTTTCCTATAAATTTGCTTCTTCATGGTCATTTCATGATCTGAGTCCTGTCCCTAAAGCCTAGAATATTATGTCCTTCATACTGACAATACTTTCCTTGAGTAAATTTGGGTCCTCTTCCCTGACAGATGTACGTATCTTGATTTTAGCAAGAATCCCATTAAGTCAGGTGAGAAAGACTCCACCCTTTGTATCTTATCTCCCTTAGAGTCTGATGAAACCCTTCATTCCTGATCAGCCCTCTGTGCTATCTGATCACTGTGGCTGCCTTCAGCAAGAATCTCCCTGTATCCGTGGAAGTTTTCTCTTCGTAATTTTCTATAACCTCCCTCCTTGAAGTTTTCTCTTCGTAATTTTCTATAACCCCCCTCCTTTAATCTACTTTTTGGTTATGAATTCTCATTTCCCTTGTATTTGGAACTGAGCCCAGTTCTAAATTGATTTGGAACTAACCCTCGCCCCCTCCAAATTACTACCAATTTTTACCAATTATTACCAATTTTTCAAACTCTTCCAAAAAAATTGAAGGAGTGGGAATACCTCCAAACCCACTTTTTGAGGCCTGAGACTAGTGTGTGTGTGTGTGTGTGTGTGTGTGTGTGTGTGTATAACAACTTCCTTGCTCTGGTTTTCCTTCACATTACTTGCTCCATATCTTTCCACCTGGCTATCTTCTAATGACAGAGTATGAACACAAAAACAGAATCATAAATTATAATCAGCTCTGGTCCAAAATATTTTTCTCATCTGAAGAATCTACCACAGGACTAAGCTATTGTCTGACTTTGTGGACAAGGTCATTGTTTTTCCTTTTGGATGCGACATAAATTTATTTTTGAAAACTTTCCAGTAACTAAGGTTACCTTGATTCCTAGTTGAGAAAATTCTAGCAGAAAGTTTAGAACTGTGTCAACAAACTGGTAGAATAGGAAAAGATTCCCAGCTCATGTACACCCCAGCTCCCATGAAAAGTTATTTCCCAGCTGCCCAAGAATAAAAGTGTTTTTGTGAACTGTCGGAATTCAGGCAGGAGTCTGTGAACCCCATGAAGCCCAAGACCTTGCAGGGTCACTTGAGAGAGACGTACAACCAGGCAGCAGACTCAAAGGCTGTGGTCTTGCCTCAGAGATAGAAATGGCCCCATTCAAATCACACTGACCTTTGGGTCTCCACCAAAATCACCCACCAAGGGACTCATGCACATCACTGCCTTACTTAAGAGACAGACCTGCCACACTGGTCTTGGCTGTGGACCCTGAAATGAATGACCCTAACTTGGCCGCAGTCCCTCTCTGCTGTGGTCCTAGATCAGCCTCACTTGAACAAGGATGCAGGGGGAGACGCATCCACCTGAGTCCCCTAGGCAGGCTTGCCAACCTCAGTAGGACAGCAGATTCCAAAATGGTTCTGAATCTGGGCCCTTGCCCCATTCGGCTGGGGACCAAGAGCAGTGCTGGCCAGCTAAGGACCAGCTGTGAGATGTGGCTGTGCATGGTCTTAGAGTGGACTTGGTGAAATCAGTCCCACATCAACAGCTAGAAAAACAACACACATACACACACACACTCACACACATAGAATCAACAAAAAAACTAAAATTTGGGAGAAATATATATACAAAATTGACCAGTCTTACATACTGTGTGATCCTACTTATCCGTGGTTGACTGAGTATGGAGGTGAAAATCAGTGGGTAAGAGGAAAGGTAACAGGGCACATGTGGAAATTTGCAAAGGAAATGGATTTGACTTGTGATAGATCATAGGTGTGAATGTAAAATTGATGAAAGTATATTCTTCAAAAACATACAGCTTATTGTATGTCAATTATACTTCAATGGTTGAGTGTGGTGCCACATGCCTAAAATCCCTAGCATTCAGAAGGGTGAGGCAGGAAGAGTCCAAGTTTGATGCCAGCCTGGGCTACATAGTGAGTCCAAGGTTAACCTAACTAGAGAACTACATAGTGAGACCTTGTCTCAAAACACGCATATACCCACCCTTAAGTAAATTTATTAAAAACAAACAAGTAAACAAAAAACCTTCAAAGCCAGTTGTGGTGGTTGCACACCTGGAACCCCAATATTCTGGGAAGCTGCAGTAGGAGAATTTCAAGCAGTTTAGTAAATTAGCGAGACTCTGTCACAAAACAGTTTTTAAAAAAGGGCTGGGATATAGCTGGCTGAGTTCTAGCTTTAGTACTACCAAAAAGGGAAAGAATACCAAAACTTAAAAAAAAAAAATGTTAAACACTTAGCTAGACTAAGTAAGGCTATCTAAGAAATAATAAGAGGAGATGGCTCAAATAAAATAAAAAAGGAAAGACAGTAGAAATGATACCAGAGAAATATAAGGATTGTAAGGAATATAGACAAAAAGAAGCTCACCAAAAATATCAGTAAACTGAATTTCACAATATATTAAATGATCCTGGATCATTCACCAGGGTCAACTGAGACTTATCCCACAGATACAAGACTGATTCAACACACGCAATTCTATAAATGTGATATACTCACTAACAGAATGAAGGATAAAATCTATATGATTATCTTAATAGATGCAGAAAAAGCACAGACAAAATTTAGCATCCTTTCATGAAAAATTCTCAACAGAGTAAGTATAGAACAACTATAACCTAATAAAATGTTATACATGAAAGTCTATAGTCAATAGTAAAAGGTTGATAGCTTTTTCTCTAGGATCAGAAATAAGGCAAAGATACCTACTCCCAGGCACTTCTGTTCAACAATATTGCAAGTCCTAGCATAGCTGTTAGGAAAAAAACACCCCCCCACACACACATGCACGCACACACGTGCATACACACCAAACAAAACAAAAGAAGAAAACTCATCCTAATTAGAAAGGACAAATCTAAATTGTGTGCGTATAAACAACATGGTTTTATTATCATAGAAAACCCTAAGGATTTTATCAGGAAGAAAACCAAAACCAAACCAAAAAACAAATAAATAAATTCAGTAAGAGTTATAGTACATAAAATCAATAAAAATCAGAAACATGTCTACATATTTATAATGTACTATCTGAAAAACCAATGAAAACAATCTCATTTACAATAGCACTAAAAAGGCTTAGGAATAAACTTAATCAGAGCTCAAAGACTTGAACACAGAAAACTATAAATTGTAAGACACTGATGAAAGAAACTGAAGACACAAGAATTAAAACTTTCTATAGTATGCATTGGTACACCATTTGCCTAGCAGATGTGAGGCCTAGGTTCAATTCTCTGCTCTGCAAGCAAGCAAATAGGCAAGCAAAATTTTTGTATCACCCAAGATGATGTCTAGATTCAATATACTTCTTATCAAATTCTAAAGACCTTTCTCAGAGAAATAGACCAATTTTAAAACTGATAGGGAACCACAGAAGACTGGATGTCCAAAAGAACAAAACTGAAGGCCTCAGACTACCTCAAAATACACGGCAAGGCTTAAAACAACTTATGTGTGGCATAAAAACAGACAGAGACCAATGGAAAGAAATGAACTCAGAAATAAATCCACTCATTAACAGTCAAGTGATCTTTGACTAAGAACAGAAAATAAGAAATAGAATCTTTTTAATAAATGGTGCTGAAAAAACTGAATATCCACAAACAAAAGGATGAAACTGGGTTTCTACCCCAAACACAAAAGTCATTACAAAATGGATTGAAGACTTAAAACAAAATACCAGAAAAGGTAAAATTATAGAGGAAAAATGATAAAAACTTGATACTGGTTGGGGTGAAGGTGATCAGTCAATGAATGTGAAAAGCCAGGAAGCCTATGGGAAAATGCTCACTATCATCCATCATTATGGATCAAATTAAAGCCATAAAGAAATATCTTCTCATACTGGTTAATGTAGCTCTTATAAAAAGGATAACAGATAACAACTGTTAGAATGTGGAGAAAAGAGAAACCTTTCACATTATTCATACTGATGTATAAATTAGTACAACCATTGCACAAAGTAGGTTGAAGACCCTCAAAAATTGGACAACTTAAGATTTTGTCTCAAAGTAAAAATAATAAGGGCTGGGGACTGTAGATCAGTATGAAGGTCACAGATTCAATTCTCAGTCAGTACTGCAAAATAAAAATGAAAAAAAAAAAAAAGAAATAATTCACCAAAACAAAATACTACTATATGACCCACAGGTCTACTGCTGGTTATATATCCAGAGGAAATAAGAATCCAATTTGCATTCCGATGTTTACTGTCACATTACTTACAATAGCCAAGATATGCAATTAACCTAATTGTCCATCAATGGATGAATGGATAAAGAAAATGTGTTATAAAAATACAATGAAATATTGTTCAGCTTCAAAGAAAACAAAATCCTCTCATTTGTAGCAACATGGATACACCTGGAAGATATTATGGTAAGTGCTATGTATATAGGCAGGTATGCAAACGTATACACTGTATGGTGATGTCATTTATATGTGAAATCTGAAAATCCCACCTGTACAGAGGCAGATAATACAATGGTGGTTATCAAATGTGGGGAGGATTGGGTGGGACTAGGGAGATGCTGGTCAAAATACAAAATTTTAGTCAGATAGGAATAAATTCAGATAGATCATAGGACACAGTGATTATAATAACAATATATGTATACTGTATGTGAAAATCGCTACGATGGTAGATTTTAAAAGTTTATTTATTTTTGTTTTTTGAGAGAGGGTAGCACTGTGTAATTTAGGCTATGCTTGAGCTTACTATGTAGACCAGGTTGGCCTTGAACTTGTGGTGGAAGCCTCAGCTTCTTGAGTGGTGGGATTACATGTGCCACCAGGCCTGACTGAAGAGAGTAGATTTTAAATGTTATTAAAAAAAAGTATGCAAAGTAATGGTGATTTAGTTATTCCACAATGTGTACATATGTTACAGATGATAAACACATAAAAATTTTGTCAAAAAAATTTGAAACAAAATAGAACAAAGTCATAGTATTAAAATCTAGTGTGGTTCTTCACTGCCTCTTGCTTTAGCCAGTATTTAGGACTCCTGACTCAACTTCCCCTTTCCAGGTCCTGTTACCTCATTAAACTTCGATCTTGTCATTCTCTTCCTTCAAACCTATAAGCCTCACAGACCGCAGAATCAAGTTCCAATACCTGAGACTGCATGACCTAGCTTCAACGTATTTCCAAACTTCTTTTCCATTGCTCCCGTTTACCTATCATTTTCTCTAGGCAGAATAAATTAACTTGATATACAATACCTGTTCTAGGTTTTTCTATTGCTACCTACATTTGCCTATGTCTATAATGTCTTTTCCTCTTATGTGCACTGGTATGGCTTGTATCTAGATGTCCCCCCAAAGCCTCATGTGGTCATATGTAGGGAGTTTCGAAAGAGGCTGGAGTAGGATGTGTGGATGTGGATTAAGGGCATGCATAATGGAAGTTCTACTCTAGGTATGGGTGGCACCAATCAACAGGCTTGTAAAGGGAGAGAGGGAAGATAGGCTTGCTGCTGCCTGCTACACCATGAATGGTTTTCCTCTGTGATGTCCCTCTCTCATGTTGTCCTGCTTTAGAGCCAACCAACTATGAACTGAAACCTATATGAACTGTGAGCTGGATGGAATAAACCATTTCTCCTTTAACATGAGGGTGGGTGTTGGGTATTTTGTTCTAGAAATAAGGAATGTAACTAAGACTCACATGGTCATTCTTATTCTCCAATGACCAGTACCATCTGTTCATAATAATCTCCTTTCTATTTAACTTTGTATCACTCTGATGTTCCTTTCTACCCAGACCTGTAATATATTTACATGCTTCTTACATCTTCTCTACTAGGCCACAACATCTTTGACGGCAAGATTAAAGCTATTTTGCAAGGGTGTCCAGCCTGAGGCCCACAGACTGCTTGCTTTCTCTCTTTTTAATGTTACAATAACAAATACTAAACAATAAAAGAATTTTTGTTACTTATATAAAGTATGTATATGTTTTATATGTGGCCCAAGACAATTGTCTTTCACTCAGTGTGGTCCAGGCAAAATCAAAATGTCGGACACATTGAATAAATTTAAATATAGCACATGCTTCATGAAAAAATATGAATGAATGAAGCCTGTTTTATCAATAGCTCTGTCACATTTTTATACTGTATTACAATGGAAAGGAGAGGGGATGAGATAAGATGGGATGCACACCACTGATCCATCCATACTGTCTGGTAGTAATGAATTCTATAAGATAAGTCATACATTGACAGTGGTTTTCTGCTATGTTTCAAACTCCTTATACCTAATTAATGACCTCACATGTACAACTGATTTTTAAGGAATTACCCATTTTCCCCTTTTTCATAGATCCCAGAGCAGTGATGGAAAATCCTTTAGAGCTTTTAATGATAACAAACAGCCCAGCTGAGGCATGCTGTAGGTTCCCCACCACTGCTCTAGGTATGTATAATATGGGCTCCCTAGCTGTAAAAAACCTATTCCTCTGTTTAAATTGGTATTTGGAGATGTAGTTGAAAGGATGTTGACATAATGTAGCTATCATTTACAAACCAGGAAATCTTGACCAGGATTACACAGACTTCTCTAAAAACGTGTCAGAAGCAGAAGTGGGAATAAAATTCATGTTTTCCCATGCCTTGTTCAGTGAGCTTTTCACTAAACCATATTTTCTATGATCAGGATTGTTGGAAAATACTTTCTGAGCGGGCATATATCTAAAAGTTCAAAAATTACTAAAAACCTGGTTTGTAAGAAATTCTAATGAGGTTTCCCACCTTCTTTCTCTTTCCCTCTTCCACTTGAAGAAATTAGTTTGCATTATGCTTTAGCAAAGATTGCTTGATTGTTGCTGTGTTACAGTTCAACAACAGTTCCTGCTATTAATTGCTTCATAATGGTAATTACGATTTGCTGTGTACAAGATATTTTTTTCTAATTGGCTATTACTGGTGAATAGCAGCTTGTTACACAACAGAAAAATGTGTTAAATAACTACAATTAACATTCTGAAATCTTTTTGGTAAAAGAAAAAAACTATATATTTGATAAAGACATTAACTTTTTTTAAGGGCAGGGTTCTATAATTATTTTGGGGGGGGTGGTAAATTTTATCTTTCAGTGAAGAAATAACAGGAAATGAGGATAGTGTTAGAGAACCAGGGAGTGAATTATGAGTTTTCTTTAAAAAAAAAAACATGTTAAATAGTAAACACATCAAAAAATTGTAGTATACTTATCTCCCAGGAGCAATAAATTTCCCAGACTGAAATACACCTTCTTCTTTCAGGTGTAATAGTCTCCTATGTTAACAGTCACAATTCCTGTTTAGGTCTAGTAAACACTGAAATCCTTCAACGCATAGAGCCAAGGCTTCTTCTTCACCCAGCTTGCAGCTGGTGCATAGTCACTACTTACACTACACTAAATATCATCATAGCATGGCATTATGTAAGATTTTCTTTAAGGCATTTACATATGTAATCAGGTACTTGTCTTGATTCCAGCCCTAGTCCTTTGATTAGTCTGTAATCACTTTAAAGTTACACCCAGATTATGGTACTGCTGAAGCAACAGTAGAAACGGGGGTCATAAAAATTAAGAAATATGGTATGGTTGTACAACGTCATTCATCTTTTAACTGATAGCTCCTTTTGATTTGTTTGTGTAATTCCAAAGTTTGTGCTTTGCCTCTTGTGACAGACCTTCATCAGCAGCATTATTCATCTGGATATTTTCACTGTCTCATAGGGTATAGAGTGCTTTCCTAATACTACCTTATTCAACTGCCTAATAACAGGAATATATTTTTTTCTGATGAAATTAAGGCTTAGAGAGGTTAAATGATTTTTTTCCAAGTACAGACTGTTTGCTATAATGCAGATAATGTTGGATTAAAATTCAAGTCTTTTGACTCCTATTTCATTTTTCCTCCCCATATATTTTATTTCTTCAATATAATTATTATTTATAACATGCTACACAGGAGAAAGCTCAACAGTATTCAACAATTAAAATATTCAACAATTTTCAATTGTTGATTTCTCCTATGCCTACTAATGAAAGGTTTAAATTCAGTTTAGCTCTAGAAAGCTTAGTTTTTAAGGCTAATGATAACATCCAGCATTCTCTGGCTATCTTGCAAATGAATGCCACTGGTCACAAAGAAGATTGGTTGAGATGTAGAGAGGGAGAAAGATAGAATTCATCACTCTTCTCATCTTTGGGTCAAATAGGTCAGTAGATCTCACATGTTTGAACAAGAGATGGCAAGTCTTTAAGGTACTGTTGGTGAAATGTCAACTCATTCAGTGTTTATTAAATATATCACAGCAACATTAAACCCTAATCCTATGACAAAGTTCCCCAAGAACGCTAGAAGAAATTCTTAAAGATTGACCTGTTGGAAATAGCAGTTAATATACACTGTTTCTACATACCCATGATTTACATTTAGAAGAAAATATCATATCTATTAAATAAATCTGATGAACATCTTCATAGTTTTTTCAAGATGCAATTACATGAACATGTGTTGTGAACTGTCAATACAAGTGTATGTAAATTCAGTGTCTGACCTGAAAGTACATACCAAATAGCTCAACAGAAACCTGATTTTCAAGGGGAAAAGTCAAATCAAAATCATCACCTGCAACATCTGTGAAATACATATCAAAAATGTGTCTATAATTATCACTGAAATAAGTCACAATTTACTGAAGATCAGACCTTTATTCCTACCTTCTTACCAAATCATTTCAACATCTCAGCAAGCCAGACATGAAATGACTCTTATGGTAGAAAAGATGCTGGGGTTCAGAGGTTAGCTAGCCTAGGCTGGTAGGTAATCAGGATTTCATCCTAAGCAGGCCTAATGTAATTTCTTTTCAATGTACCATACTGTCTCACTATAGTAACATTAGTTTCAGACCACCTCTATGTTCAAGAGTCTGTCTCAAATTTCATCTAAGACAATATTTATGTTTAAGAAAGTCTGTTTTAAATCTCACTGAATGGAAGCTAGGTTGTAAGGCAAATCATTAAAATAGCACGCAGGATAAAAGTCCTCTTTCCGTTACTGTGTGGCCCTGTGCAATCCACTATAGTTTCCTTATTTGAAAATAAAAAAGGGATAAGAAGCCAGAGTAGTATGAGGATTAAATGAGATGAGACATGTAAAAGCATTTGAGACAGTATCTGGCACTGTTAGGACTCAATTAATGTTAGTTACCATCAATATTAATACCTCTCTTTTTATACTAGGAAAGAGAATGTTCTGTAGAAGGTCCTTTCTTTCCAAACATTACACAAAACAAGATTTACAGAACTATAGTTCTTGGTTACTATAGGTTTCTATAATTCTTTTTCTGACATGATATTCTCTGGCCTATACCCTTCCAGGCCATCCCAGTATACCAGGCTTGAGCTTCTTGAGGAATCTGAGTGTCAGTGAATGTGTGTGGGTGGGAAGCTGTGAATGAAGGGGGCAGAAGTGGGTTAGGGTGATGGAGGATATAGAAGGTAGCAAAGGGCTTTAGAGGCATAAAGTTGCAATACGGACACTAACAGATATCCTGACAGCCCCCAAATTTCAAGAGCGTGCTAGTCACATACGCATCTATCACCAATACATTCCTAAGCTTCCCCTAGGTTATAACACAATCTAGGTTGCTTCTTAAGTGAAGAGTATCAGGGAGCAGGCAGTTTTCAAGTTCAGTTAGGCATACCTCTAATGAATGCAACTAAAAGTTAATTAAAGTCCAACTTTATAAGACATATGCAGGACTTTCATAAATATGTAACTCACAGTAATTCTGTAGGGTATGTATTTTATGTACATTTTCATTAACGTGACAACACATACAATAAACCTATGTTGAACAGCTATTAAATGCTTCAAACTTGAATATAGATTTTCCAAAATAGGATCTAATCTTTCTGTCATGTCAAACATATGACAGCTGTTATAATTTAGATTTAAAATATCCCCCAAATTTTCATGTCTGTGTATGATGAGTCTCATCAGTGGATTCAGTCTTGTGAGTTTAGTAGCTGAATGTACTGTTAGGAGGTGGGGCCTAGTGTCGTGACCTGGAAAGGTGTATTCTTGTTCTTGGTTACTCACTTCTCTCTCCTTTTTCTGGCTGCCATAAGGTTCAACAGCTTCACTCCACCATGCCCCTCTACCATGTCATTTCTGCAACGACTGAAACCATAAGCAAAATAAACCTCACTTCCATTAAGTTGCAGGTGTTGGGTATTTTGTCTCAGGGATGGACATGTGGCTAAGACAGTATTCTTAATGCGGGTTTATGGAAATAGGATAAGAGTTCGTGGAAAACCGAATAACTGCCATACAGATGATGGAAGACAGATTTCATGGTTTGTGGTTCATTCATTTGTAGGTTATAAAAGCTAGATCTAAAGTACTCTATAAAATTTAATGATTATCTAAACATTAAAACTTCATTTGCAAAAAACTGAAAAACTAATGCTAAGACTAGTTCTGATAGAATATCATTTCCCTGATATTTTGCAGTTGGATACATATTTTCTAGTTGGATCTATACCTTTCACAAGTATAAAATATCTCAATTTTTCATTGTACTTCAATTCCATTGATTGAAATAGCACCATTCTAAATACTTGAATAAATTTCAAAACAGATTCTAATCATTAAACTGTTAGAATGTTTACTGCATGAAGCACCAATAAACACTGGATATATAAAAGTAAAATGAATTAACCCTTGCCTTCAAGACGTTCACAGTTCAGTGCACTAAAAAATTGCCAACAAATTAATGACAGTCTGATATGGTAAGTGGATAATAGAGATATTGGAAAGGAAGCAGGGTGACAGATGAGGCAAGAAAAGTTAATTACTTGTCATACAGAGAATTATACATGCAGCAGAGTAACAATGATAGACATGAATATATGTCTTAGAAATGGATTAGAGTTAAGATTAAGAGTCAGCTCAATCAACTGCCCAGGCTAGAATACTGTTATGGTTAAGACTTTACTAAATAGCAACAACATGCCAAAACCAGGAGCAGGCTGACTAAAATAAATATGAGGTTTTTATTTTCAAGAGCACAGAGTAAGGTGTTCAGGACACAGGTAATTCAGCAGTGATAGTGAGGATTAAAAACAGAATCAGAATAGCAGTTGTAGAGATGAAGAAAAGGAAGAAATTCAACATATTTCAGGTCCAGAAAAATAACACTTCATCACTGATGAAATTTAGGACTTCAGGGCAAGTTAGGAATCAAAGATGCTTCCTAGTTTGCTAACTTAGAATTCATGTTACCTTCTGAAATAGTAAATACAAGAATGAGGAGTTAACTCCACCTGCCCCCTTCCACTTCTTCCAGGGACACTGGATATATAAAAGTAAAATGAATTAACTCTTGCCTTCAAGAAGTTCACAGTTCAGTGTGCTATAAAACTGTCAACAAATTAATGACAGTCTGATAAATGATAGGATAAGGTTTCCATAGAACAAACATTACAAATTCAAACATTAATATGATCATTGGAGAGCAAGCATTTTGAGGAAAAAAAGTTGTGCCAGAATATTAAGATATGGAAGTACAGGTTAACAATGTGGGAAGAAATCTCCCCAGTAACAAACTCCTCCTAAAAGTTTGATCAGTCACTAATTTATAGATGTACTATTGACAAAACAAAACAACAAATATTAGTAATACAAACCCAACTGTGAAAAACATTGAATTTATTATCTCTCTCCCTTACTTTCTAGTCCAGTGCTGGTGACTGAAACAAGGGCTTTGCAAACTTTATGTAAGTGCACTTCTTTCTGAGCCATATCTCCAGCCCCAATTTATTATCTGTTCTTAATTTCAGGGTACACTGTGAGAGCCTGGTTTCTGTTCTCATGTATGTAAGCAGTGTTGGGTACGACTCAGCTTGAGACCAATCAATGCAGGAATTTTCCTGGAGCGGGATGTGGCTGCAGAAAGTCAGGTAACAGTGGTCTCAGCGCTGCAACTAGGCATTCATTCATTCTAGCAGAGCTTTTGTAGAGTTGTATCACTGCCTAACTCTCTGTTTTTAAGCAGTAAACACAGAGAGACATTTTAGAGATAGAGGGAAACTTCTCATAAGAGGCAGTTTTCTGTAGGACATGGTGGAATGCAGTTTTAATCTAAGCTAATCTAAAGAGGCTGAGGCAAGAGGCACCGAAGTTTGAGTAAAACTTGGGCAATTTAGTGAGACCCTATGTTAAAATAAAACATTAAAAAGGGCCAAGGATGGGGCTGGAGATTTAGCTCAGCGGCATAAACACCTGCCTTGCAAGCAGGCGGTCGTGAGTTCGATCCCGGGTACCGATAAAAAGTTAAAAAAAAAAGGGCCAAGGATGTAGTTCAGTGGCAGAACAGTGGCCTAACGTGAGGTCCTGGGTTCAATCCCTAATAATGGAAAAATAAAAAGGCAGATTTTCAAGAAATTAAAATGGTACTGCATATGTATTAGTTAGCTTTTCCAATTCTCCAAACTTCCAAACTCATGCAAATCAATTTGAAAGGTTTCTAATCTATGTGGTCAAGTATAAACACATTTCTCTAGTATCAATTTTCTATCTTCATATCACAACTTAAGGAGGAGAGGTTCAATGGCTCATAGTTTCAAGTGATTCAGTCCAGGGCAGGATGGCTCCAAAGCAGAAACACCATGGTGGAAGGGAATGGTGGCACAAATATGCTTAGTTTATGGTGGCTAGAAAGCAGAGCAGGGCAATACTGCCTGAGAGGAAGGGATGAGGGATATAAACTTATACACAAACTTATACCTCCACAACCCATCCTGACACATTCAGCATCATGTTTTAATATCCTACACAGTTCCCAAGCCAATCAAGTTGACGTAAGTCTAACCATGACAGTGTATGATTTTTGCTGTCTGACAAATAAAAATATGAATATAAACTATTTCCACCTGAAATTTGCTTAGTACTTTGCTGGCTTTGCAAATAATTCTGACAAAGTAAAAATGATACAGGTATTATTAATTCTTTTTTTCTTTTTTTTGTTTTTTGCAGCAGTACTGAGGATTAAGTAGAGGTCCTTCATCCTGAAAAATTTTTTTGAGACAAAGTGTTGCTAAATTGCCCAGGCTAAGGCTGAACTTGCAATCATCTTGATTCTGTCTCCCAGAGTACTGGGATTATATGCCTGGTTTAAAGGAAATATTTACTGACACTTTTCCTTATAAGAATGATATAAATTAACTGCTGCTTATTATTTTTGCTCAAAACAAACTGGTACTAAAAATTATGCTTTTAATTACTTAATTCAATCCAGTAGCCATATAAACACTGGCCCTGGGTTAATAATTTTCTTATAGTTGGAGATTTGAGGAAAAGAATGCTCATATTTCAGAGGTGGAAATGTATGCTGCATTTCTTTTTTTTTTTTTTTTTTTTTTTTGTCTTTTTCGTTTTTATTGGTACCAGGGATCGAACTCACGACTGCCTGCTTGCAAGGCAGGCGCTTATGCCGCTGAGCTAAATCCCCAGCCCCAGTATGCTGCATTTCTTTAAAGAGGGAAATATGGATTTACTAAGATTTTACGCGTGCAGAACTTTTGATTTAGCAATTTCTCAAGGAATGCACACCTGGGAGCCAGAGGTATATGTATGTAAAACTATTCATTGCGATTCCATTGAAAAAGGAAAATCACACTACATATTTGTTAATAGGGTAATTGTTAAAGTATAGAATGTCCATATACAACAGAACATGATGAATGCAGTCCTTAAGTGAAACAACAAATGTACTGGTATGGAAGAATGTCCATTACAGATCAATTAGAGACAGAAAAAAAATCTATTGACCTTTGAGTTTACTAGAATTATCCTTTTCTTATTTAAAAAAACCAAACCAAACCAAACCATACAGATATGTATCATACAGGATTATGTCAGAAAAAAATAGCACTAAAATGTTAACACTTATAATTTTGGAGTGAAACAATGTGGTGGAGAAATTTATTTTTTATTTTATGCCTTATGGATTAATTTTACTTTATACATTTACGGATTAATTAATGTTTACAATAAAAATTTTTATGCTTTAAGGTAACTAAAGGTTTTAAATGTTTTATGAATTTGAAAGATATAGCCAAGAGTGTTTGAGTTAGTTAAACTGTGAGAAATATTCAGCAGGGCTCATCTTTAGCTCTTAAAACAGGTAACCCTTTGGAAAAGGAACCTTAGTAGTCTGTTACCATCAGATAAGAGGTGAGTATACGGTCAAACCAATGATAAATGGTGTCGAAAATAGCTATAACTCAGTATTTAACTCAGAAGTCTACGAAAGCTTTCTTTAGGTAGGGGTACTGAAAGTAATTTCTGGGTGGGGTGTTCTACTGAAACTACACTTAACGTCTGTGCTGAGATAAAAGCTTTGGACCAAATGTTAACTTAACTCGGAGCAAACAAGGGAAAACGACTCAAGACTGAAAATCAAATTTAAACCGCAAAACATATCCAGAAGAGAAAGAGAACACGCTGTACTAAATTACACATCATGGCAAAAAAAGTGGTGGGGCTGGAAAAGACTTAAAAAGCAGTCCCCCAGGAAACTTACCTACAGCTTTTAAAGGTTGATTTTGAGCCCTACCATGGATTAGTGGACAACACGAAAATCACAAAAAGACAGCGTAGCGGACGGAGATGGCTTTCCTAACTCCCTTAAATGTTCTCTGAACGAGTACAAATTACCACTTTCTCTACCTAGAACCCAAGGCCTAAGATCGCCCAGATTCCACATTCAGTTCTGGAGACTCACAGGGTAGTCAACCCGCCACGCGGCGGTTGCGAGACGCACACACACTTTTTCACTGGAGATCTTTCCATCCAGTAAATGGCAAATAACAGTGTGCCCAATCTGCGACTGCAAATCCGCCCCAAACCACACAAAACACATGTCTGAGACCAAACCCAAGAAACCGAGGCGGAGGCACGGGGAGGGAGAGGAGAAAACATAATAAAAAAGACACGGTAAGCCCAGTTATTACCACACCAAACGCAAAGCGGCACGCTCAAAGAGAAAGACAAATGCCCAGGAGCTGCCAGGGGGCGGGCAAGGCCGCCCCATCCACTCTCCGCCTCCCGGGACAGCCGGCCTCGTCCCGCCCGCCACCCCGGCGCGCCTAGGTGGCCTCAGAGCCAAGGGCTCTAGAGTCAGACCGGCGGTGAGTGCACTCGGACCACGGGGAAAGGAAGTCTAATGACCCACACCTCTGCTGCCCCATACTTACCTTCATAAGCAACACCCTCCACCCCGCTACGGCTTCTGCCACTTTCTCCCTCCATTCCGGCAGCAACCCCCTGAGTCTTGGAAGCCGCCATAACTTCGTCGAGGAGAAAAGGGAGGGCCGCGGGGCGGGGGCGGGACAGGCGCGGGTTCGAACCAATAAAAACGTAACTGGGGGAGAGCTCCACCCCAATAGGGACGTTCTTCCACGCCTACCTCATGACGTCACGCTCTGGGCCAATAGGACGCAGCAAACTCAGTCTGACCCCGCCTCTTGCCACTCCCTCTAAACGCCCTTCCTGAATGGAGAAGTGGAGAACTACGATTCCCAGCGTGCCGCGGGCACTGTGGGCTGGCCGCGCTGGAAGAGGCGCTGACGGGCGGGGGTGCGCCCGAGAGTGCCCCGGCGTGTTCGCTTAGTTCAGTGAATCAGAACAATGACTGCGCCGCCGGGTCCCCGGGAACGCGTCGGAGGACAGTGAGCAGCCGCCGCCGGGGAAGCTGCGGGCGGCGCAGGCTCGGTGGCGCGGTGTCACCGCCGGGCTCGCGAGCTTCCAGCGCGGACCTCGTCGAGCGCCCGCCACCCGTGCGGAGCCGCCGGGCTCGGGCGCCGCAGCCGCTCTTCGGGAGCCGCGCATTGTTGTGAGCCTGTGGAGGGGCGCGGGCTCTACAAAGCCTGGAGACCCCGGCGCCCCTGTCCGCCATGTGGATACCTACGGAGCACGAGAAATACGGCGTGGGTGAGTCTGGGCGGGGAGAACTTTTATCCGCGCGTCTCTGTCCCGGCCCCAGCGCCCCTCTTGCTGCGCTGCTGGGAAGGCGCGGCGGGTCGGGGGCTGCGCCCGACCGGCCCCGGGCGGGTCTGGGCTGTGCGCGGCTCGTTCCTCGCCGCCCCTTGGCGCGCCCGGGCCCCGGCCCGCTAGGCTCTGCTGGCGGAGTTTGGAGCGGCGGCGGCGGCGGCGGCGGCGGCGAGTGCGGTGTCAAGTTGGAAGGGGAGACGAGTGGGGCTTCTTTCCCTCCATCCCCTGCTTGTCCAGAGCTGCAGGGAGATGGCAGTGGGCTGTGATGATTCCCTTGGGGTGGTGAGGGAGACCTGTGAGCCAGCGACGACAGCCCCAAACCTTTGAGGGCGCAGAATCCCGCTGGCCGGCCGGGGTCGTCTTTCTCAGAGTGCAGAATGTGGCTCAGCTCCATCCGAGCCCTTCAGACGGGCGAGCCGGGCTCCAGCCGTTGTCCTCCCTTGCTTCGCGGGTGTCTGGGGGTGTGCGGGGGATGGGGCAGGGGTTCGGTGCATTTCAACATCTGCGCTGCTTTGCTCTTTGGTCTTTGGAGGGGAACCGATATTTCAGCAGTGTTTTTACTTCTGGCCACCCTCGCGACCGGGGTGAATGCCTTGGGGGCGGAGGTGCAGGACGGCCAAGCGAGTCTGATGGAAGAGGGGCCGGGAAGCTTGAGTCTTCAGCCAGGAGGCAGCTTCTGGGAACACACCACCCCGACTCTGTGTTTGGAGAAAAAGGAACAGGATAGCGTTCGCTATTCTGTGCAAAGGTGAACAACAAAGGACATTAATGTTGAGTGATGAATACAAGAGTCTCCCTTCCTTTCCCTCCTCCCTTTTCTGGCGGATTACAGTTCCCGTTTTTGTTGTTTGATTTCAGCTGGGTTGCCCCTTGACAGTTACTCCTTTTTAGGGTTGAGATTGTTAAGAAGCCAGGCTCTCTGACGAGCCTGAAGCTGCCAGATGCAATTATAACCTCCCAGAAGGTCTAACAGAAAGCATTACGGATTCTACTAACAATCTTTATTTTCTATAATGCCCTGTCCTGCCGACTGGCGCACTTGTTTTTACTGGGGACAGAGCTAGTAATTTAGATGATGTGGAGATAGCTGCTTATGTTCTCGGTTCGTTTTCTTGCGATTTAAAGAAATTAGGAAAGCCTTTTCAGGTGGTCGTAGTCACAAGGGATTTTTTTTTTTCAACTTCGCAGACTAGGACTTTGGAGTCCACCAAAAGGACTGTAGGATTAAACAGAGTCATTCCCATGTTTGACATTAGCTTCCGTTCTGGACTGTGACTGGTTAGTGAGACAATAGTCTGTCCTGACCCACCTTTTAGAAGGATTTCCAGCTTTCTATCTCTTCAAAGTGTCAAGGGAAGCCTTTGCTCTGCGGGCTACTGGGAAAGAGTGCTTCTTATTCTTCTGTTTTGGGGGCTGCTTTAACCCTTGCTAGGAAAAAACTACCTCTGCTCAGCTAGTGAGGACGAAGGCATCTCTTCCTGACTGGTCTCTACACCCAGTACAGCTCTACCCAGAGAGAACCTGCTGCCCTGCTGGAGTCAAGTGTTGCCTTCTTCCAAGTGTTAAATTATACAGATTATGGATGGGATTTATTTTCTTGGTTTCTTTTTGTGCCAGATCACAGCTGGGTTGCTGGTATTACCGTTCGTTCTTCTCTTGCGTTTCTTGACAAGCTGTGGGCAGAGGCTTAAAAAAAATCACTCTGGGATTTCCTGGAATGGCAAACCGGTATTACCAGTCAAGTGTTTGGGGCTGCAGTGGACACCTCAGTTTAGGGTGGTTGTGATTTGGTTGCATAGTAGGGGGTGGTAGAAGATGTGTGATTGAGTTGAGACAGTGTGAGGGCATGGAGAGGTCTTCTGTCCCACATTATTGCTGCTGTTCACATTTATGCAATATAACCTACAGGAATGTTAATCATCTTTTATTGTTAAATTTTGAGCATTTGGTTTGTGGAATGCTTAGCTGTTTTTTAGAGTCCATCTGTTAGGCATGTGTGTGTGTGGTGATAATTTTGCTAGGATACTTACTCGTGGACTTTATTTCTCACCATAGAGAGTACTATTTGTAGCTCCTTATACTGCAAGTTATTTTTTTTTAAACCTTAGTTGGTATGTATGTTTCTCTCACTTAGTTCTTATAAATATTAAAGAAAAGATTTTATGGGCACAGATGTTCGGCAAATAGCAGGTATAGACAGTGGTAATTCAGTTTTCTCATTCTTTGAAATAAATCATTCTTTGTAACTGAGAATAGCTGAAGTAAGATGCGCTAGGTATATGTACCAGTTGCTCATGATGTGTTTATTATGTGTAAACATATATTTATTAGTAAATAAACAAATGACAAATAAAAAGGGGAAAGAATACCTGAAGTTTCCATGTAAATTTTGTGTTTTTGCAGTTGTCTTTTTTTCGTTATTGCAATACTGAGGATTTTTACATTGAACTACATCTCCAGACATCCCTCTCCCCTCTAAGTTTTAAAATTGTGAGACATAGTCTTTTAAGTTGTTGAATTGCTCAGTCTGAGTTCAAACTTGTGATCCTCCTGCCTCAGCTTCCCAAAGTGCTGGGATTACAGGTGTGTGCCATCATGCTATGCAGTGCATTCTTTATTTACCATCTCTAATTATGGGCTACTTATGTCTATAGTTTATTACATTTCAAGCGGTATGCTATACATATAGATAATGTTACTTAAAATTTGTACTTATATATGTATCAGAGACAGATTCATTTTAGATTCTGATAAACAGGCAATTGATAAATGATCTTCAAACAATATATACTCAGTCATGTTCCTGAATAGCCTGATTTTAAGGAAAGATGTAATGATAAAACCATCATCCTGATTGATAGGGAACCTTGTTATATTAAAAATACTAATAAGCACTGATGATGAGCTGGTTGATAGAACACTTGTCTAACTTGTGTGAGGTCCTGCGTTTGATCCTTAGCACCACCAGAACAAACTTACAATAAAACGTATTGATAAGGACAAAGTTAGACATATTTATCTTAAGCAATTCTGACTGACTCCTGCCCCAGTCTAGACACTACTGCCATATGTGTGACCTTAGTTTAGGCCACATAACCTTTCTGAATTGCAGCGTGAGGTTCTCAGCAGTATAAGTTCTGTAGAGTGCTTCCAACCAAATGTGTCCTCTAGTAAGAAAGCATCTCTATTGTGTAGAGATTGCTATGAGAGAAACACTGTTGTAGCACACCCCACATAGTTTCAAAGTAAGATCAGAGGTAAGCGAGAGAGACCTGGCGAGCTACCAGAACCAGGGTGATGGTTGCTTGCTTCTCAGTCTGTTTGATTCTCTCTCACTCCAGTAGGAGGTCCGTGGACAGTGACTAAAGCATTCTTGATCTCCCTCTCACAGATTTCCTTACAATCACCATGTACCTCTGTGTGTCCTCTTCTACCACGTGCTCCCCTTCCTTAAACTGCTGGGAATTATTCACTGAGGAAGTTAAAGCCACTGCAGATATGTTTGTGTCCCCTTGACCAGCAGGTGCACATGCATGGCATTCTCAGGTGCGCCTGTGAGTCCTGTAGGCACCTGCAGTCCCTCAAAGCTCCAAGGAAATCCAGGGAAAAAAATTCATGAACCTTACAAAAAACAAAACTGAGATCAAACTGATCTGAAGGACAAGAGTGTCATTTTCAAAATAAGGTATTAAAGTCCCAGTATCAGTAAGTCTTCATAAATATTCCTGGCCTGTATTCTCTAAAAGTGGATTTTAAACTCATGCAAATAGGATCCACATTCATTTTTTTTTTTTTTTTTTTTTTTTTTTTTTTTTATTTAAGAGGAAAAAGAGAAAAACACAAAACAAAACAAAGCAGTGTAAGGTTACACATAATACATAACTACAAAAAAAAAACATAACAGTAAGAAATCACCTGTTAATAGATTACATAATATCATCTTGGAAATAGTTGCTCAAATCACAGTATCAAAGAATACAAAGTAGACATTCAAACGGAGAGACTGCAAACAGCTGTGTTCAATGATCCAAAAACATTAATATAGTCAGCTATTTAACATCCCTAAACACACTTGTTGTTATATCCGTTAGAGCTCTTTTTTTTTTCCCCTCCCTCTCTTTTTTATAACAAAATTTATACATTTTGGATTTTATTACTCCTCAGTTCTCATTACTGTCTTGGGGGGGAGAGAATAAAGTCAAATATGGCAAAACAAAGCTGTAAGTCCAAACCAAGGATAGACATAGCACATGATGTAGAACAGAGTACAAGGTCATCAACAATGGTTATCAACATTGTCTCTTGTTTCCTTAAAAGGAATTGTCCATCTCATTAGATATTATAAAGCCGGACAAAACAGTGGAGAACAAGACCAATAAAACTTAGGCATTGTGAACATTACAGGACTTCCAAAGGAGACAATAGTCAAACCAGAATGGGCATCTTTGTGAATCTTATTGCCTTCAAATTAGTTGCCTATACCCTCAAACTTGATACTATCGCACAGAATGGAACAGAGTCTAATCAGTCAAAACAAGATCTTGGGAGTATTACAGGACTTCAAAACAAGTTAATAGGAGATCAAAAAGAGTTACTACTATATATCCACATTCATTTCTAAAACTTCGTTTTCTCTAGGGGCAGAGGTGCTTCCTCCTTTTACTTAGGATATTTAGAGTCTGTTTTCAGAAGGCTGCTTTAATAGTAGCTCTTATGGAAGACAGTTTAGAGGGTAAGTACCTTTACTCTTAGCTTTTTTCAGTTTCTTAGCTAACTGTTTCTTTAAAGTATTTTCTATTTGTGGTACCATGTTGTACCTAGATAACAAGTAGACCTAAATAATGATGTGCTGCTTGGGATTCTTTGTGACATTTAAAGCCTGACACAAAATTCTGAACTTTTAAGAAGACTGCTTTATATTTCCAAGTAAAGTACCACCAGAGGGTTGTGCTGATGGTAGGATGGGACCTGATGTTCTTGATTCAACCTCCCATGGGGATGGTCCTATAACAATGTTTCCCTTTTTTGGTCATTCTCCTAACTGGTGGTTCTTTTACAAGGTCCCCATGGTAACATAAAGGTGCTGCCATTCCTCTCCAGTCTTGTCTGCCTCCCTCTATCTCCCAGGCTGTTTATGGTAGGTATCGCAAAGGAGATAATGATTTCAGGAAATTGAGGTTTTTGCACCTCTAGCTGCACTCATTACCAAAACATGGTAACACGTTGGTACAGTAGGTCTGCATTTCTAGCATAGTGACTCATGGGCATGAGCAGGAGAGAAATATTTAAGGAAATAAACTGAAATACTGATAAGTATATTATCAGTGTTTCACGGAAGAAATGTGAACTTATTTTATTTGAGTCTGTCCTCAAAGTGGGATGGTAATTATCCAGTTAAGAGATGAGGAAGCCCCTCCGTGGCAAGCGCTGTGTCTTTAGTTCCATTCCTGGTGTCAAAGTGAGTAACAACAGCAACAATGACAAAAGAGAGATGAGGAAATACTTTCACAGAATTGAGTAACTTATTCTAGATCAGCAGTTTTTGTCTCATTTGACTCTCATTGCTTATAGAAGTACATTTAAATTCCTTACCTAGTATGTACACAGACACCTCCAACAACACATATGATTGAAATTGTGTTTGCCTGTATTCTGTGTGCAGTGTTCTGCTCTTTTTCATTAAAAAACAAAAGTGGTCACTAAATTGATTCCTTAACCAAATAGTGGGTCCTGACCCACATCAGTAGATTTTGAAGCACTGCTGCGATTGGGCGTGGTGGCTACAATGTAATCCAGCACTCTGGGAGGATGAGGCAGCAGGAGTGTAAGTTTGAGCCTGACCTGAGCAAATTAGCAAACTAGAAAGAGCCTATTTCAAAATTACAAAAAAAGAGCTTGAAGTTGTGCAAAAGCCTCCATACCTCCCAAAAAAGAAAAACAAAGAAAGAACTCTAAGTGCCCCATGTGTAATATTTGAAGGGCTAGAAGTCAGACCTTGTTAGGTTTGTGTTAAGTTTCCTTCATGATATTGGCAGATGGCTGATTTTTTTAAAGTCACATATTTGTGTTTATTTTGACTTGGAACTTAATTATCATACTTCTTTCAATGTAAACGAAAGTCCTATCTTTCATGTATAATATTTCCCATTAAAGATGTGACAACAGTTGACAGCCATCACATAAAATTGTGTAAGTTGTTTCTTTATGTTTGTGTGTGTATCTTTAGGATCTTTTTGCAAGGATTGAGATCAACTGTATAATGACAAATTTTGGACTGTTCTCTATTATTTCCTTTGACAATGCTGTCTGATCAGTGTAACAGAAGAAGACATATAATCAATCTAGTGAGTTGTATTGCCAATTGTGGATCACCACCTACCATTCTTGGTATATTTTTATAGTGTTGAGTATTTTTGAAGTAGCAAGGTGGCTTGTATAGCTTCTGTTCTTAAAAAAAAAAAATGTCTGAACTGGTAAGTTTATTTGGCCAGATTGTTATACCCCACCAAAAAAGAAGTACAATTTTCAAGTTCCCCAAACCTATCTTCATTTAAGCAATTCAAATTCACAATCATATGTAGGCTTGCATTAAAAAAACTGCTAAGATGTCATTGATGCCTATTATGTTAAATAAAAATTACCAAAAAAGTATTCATGACTTTTGGTAACTTAGTTGCAGTACAAATGATAGGCAGTACCCTTCTGGAAGTGATATATACATATATATTGGAATGTATATTTTAGTTATTCTATGAAATTTGTAGAGCACCCATAACATTCCAAGCATAGTTCTAATAGCTTGTCTTATATTGTGATTTAGTCCTTGTGACACTGCATGAGAGAAGTTTGAATTACCACTCATATTTCACAGGAAACTGAACCCTGGGGCCCAGGGTAAATAACTTGTGGGTCACACGCCTTAAGAGGCTGGAACCCGAGAAGTCTTGTGCAGACTGCTGCCTTAGCCATTGCACTGCCTGGGCTGTCCTGGTAATCATGGGTGGAGATTTAAATTGGTAACCCCAGACCTCCAATTTTACACTGGAAAAAGAAAAGCAGCATAGAAACAAAACACTTCATGCCTAGTTTGTTACTTGCCATTTGTCTGTGAAACAAAGTAAAATGACTGTGTAGTAGTTTAATCAATTTTGCATGTGAGCACATCAAACGATTGTACAATCTTGAAAGGGGATAAATAAGACTTATTTCCAAAATCTTTTCCAAGTATCTCGTGGTAATTGATGAAAGAAATCAAAGTAAATAAAGACTATTATTGAAACTACATAAAATGTAGAGTTATAGAGAAGAGGTGGTTGCTACAGGAATGAGAATATTTCTTTTTTTAGAACATTATCTGTAAATTCTAAGCAGTATTAAATTTTAAATATCCATTGCTGCTTCTGAAAAAGAAGGTAGTATAAAAATGAGAGAAGAGTTATTGCAGTAAGAGATGAGAAATAAGTGCCTGAACCAGGTTAGCAATCTGTGGTCTGGTGAAATGTGAAGGGATCTGAGAGCTTTAGGAAATGAAAGCAGCAGAGCCTGATACGTGAACATGAGAAGCTGAAGGAAAGAACTTGAGGATATTGTCCCAGTTGGCTCATACTACAATAACAAAAGTAGCTCTGGCTGGATAGTTTGAACAACATAAACTTACTTCTCACTGTGCTGGAGAACCAAGAAGTCCAAGATCCAGATGTTGACTGATTCGCAGCCTGATTTTCAGGTAGACAACTATCTTCAGATGGTGGGAGGGCTTGGACAGAGAGAACTGTCACTTTTCTCTTATAAGGGCACTAATTCTGTCACAAAGACAGAATTGCCACCCTCATGGCATGTACCTCTCAAAGGCCGCATCTCTAAGTACTATCATACCTTAATTTTGAGGGCCATGAACATTACTCAGCAGCAGACAGCCCTGGTTTCTGGCTTGGGCACGTGTGTGATTTGGGCACGGATGCCATTCTTTCAAGAACTGAAAGTGTTTTTCCTTAGCGGGGAGAGATTTATGGTGTAAGATTGTTTGGCCACCTTGAATTTGAAATACCTACAAAACATCCAAATGGCATCATGTAGGAGACAGTGGTTCTAGAGCAGGGGTGAGAAGCTCTGGGCTGAAGAGTGATTGAGCCTCAGGGTTTGTGTATGATGACTGAATAGATGAGACTTCTTAATTGTTTTGACTTGGATATACAGTCTGTCTGTGCTTTTCAAGTTTTAAAGTAACAACCTCCAAATATCTAAAGAGCAGTCATCTCGAAGTATTTTATTAATATGGGTACAAAGGACTCTTAAATTGAGAAATATTAGCTATCGGTGTAGAGTTGGTACTAAACTAAATTTTATGGTCTTGTTTCCCACTAGTGCATTACCTGGCTGAGGAATTAGTTATTTCTACTTCTGTGACAGTCTTGTCCCAAATAAATATTTCATGTCAGATATTGTTTGAGATTTCCTCAAAAGGATGGTGAAAAGCAGAATGTACGGGCTGGGGATTTAGCTCAGTGGCATAAGCGGCTGCCTTGCAAGTGTGTGGTCGTGAGTTTGATCCCTGGTACCAGTAAAAAAACAAAAACAAAAAAACCAGAATGTACAAATAATACTTTAACAAACAAGGTTTATGCATTCCTTAAGTGGCATGTGAGTGCTTATACATATCCAAAAAATGAGAAGTGCTTAAATGCCCAAAGCAACAGCTTTGTGCATATAAATATGTGTGTGTGCGTAGAGTAAACATGTAATGCTTCATAAGATCCCAAGATCAAATTTAGAATTATTAAAGTTATACTGCTGCAACAGTGTTGCAAGGATGATTAGAAGAAATAAATTCCAACTTAGAATAGCAGTTGACTCCCATGTGTAACACTGTGTATAGCCTCTTATAACTAACAATTAAAATACCAATAAATATACACAAGGAGGCAAACACTGACACCTAAAAATTATGTCTGATAGTAAGTCTTTTGCAAAAATTTGGGAGGTGTTTCCTCACAGCAGGTAGAACTGGATTAAGAAAATTAATTGCCTGAAGCATGGTGACTGAAGTTTGTAATGTATCATGCTTAAAATTTGCTAGGAGAGTAGATCTTAATTGTTTTCACTGCAGGGGGAATACGAAGACTTTGTGAGATGGTGGAAATCAAAATTAGCTCTCTGTGGTAGTCATATCAAAATGCTTATGTATATCAAAACATCTGTCATATACCTTGATTATATGAAATTCCTTTTTGGCACGTATACCTCAATAAAACCGAGGAGAGAAAGGAAAGTGAAGCTGTTGGTGGATTTTCTCTGGTAAGTGGAGGGGTCTTAGTGACAGAACATATTGCGGGAAGGTCTGTTGGCCCTCTCCCACCAGCTTAGGAGTTGGGTCAGGACATTCAGCTTGGAGCCTCTCTGCTCTTTCTCTTTCCATCATTTTCCACTGAGAAAACGGGTTCTGGAAAGTGGGTGGCTGAGTGGAAAGGAGTCTGCAGAGGATGCTGCTGTATCTTTGAGAAGTGTGCCATGGTCTTCCTAAGGAAAGTGATTATGTTGGGTGCCTTGAAAGTGCTGGGGTAACAAAGCTTCCTGGGCATTGCACTTTGTGTATGGTCTGTTGGTGACAGAAAAAGAAACCGTGGGATAAGGCATGATCTCATTTGAATTGCCCCCAAACCTTGGTCCATAGTATGTGATGATCGATGACTAGGAACTTTGGCTTGGTGCTGTGCACATCAACTAGACTTTGAAGGAAGACTTGAAAGTGGGATTGGACACACACCTTTGTTTTTAGCCCTGTGCTTAGCAATGCAAAGAGGTTCAAGACACAAGTTGCATAGTGATCATGCTTACATTCATTCCTGTGGAAGAGGGAAAAACATCTAAATCTAGCAACAAGAATCTGTCACTTGGTAATGAAGGAAAACATAGTTTTTTCTCAGCTGGTAAGGAAGAGAGGGGAGTGTGACATTTCCATGAGCAGCATTTGAAAACTACCAACACATGTACATTTGTTCTCCACCCCCACTTAGGTCCTCTGTGAGGACGCGGAGAGAGTGAGGCTGGTGGGAGGCCTGCTGGTGAGAACCCTTCTGGATACAAAATCGGAAAGTTTTCTTGGGTGAATGATAACTATTTCTCAATTTGTGAGACATTTTTGTCAACCAAGTACTTCATTTTCCAATTTTATTAGACTATTAATTGAATTAAACTAAAAATATTTCCCTGAAATCTTTTTGCAGAAACACAGAGATTTGGTTCCATGTCTTTTTTTTTTTCACCCCTTCTTGTCTGTCATTGGCATTTAGAGGTAGACAGGTTTGGGAACATGGGGACACGTGTATGTGGGACAGCTAAAAAGAGCCCCACCTCAGGTCCCCAGTAAAACATTATTGTTTATTTGGGGGCCAGTACAGAGCCTGCTTGTCATTCCCTTGAGGCAGGCAAAGTTGATTGAGGAGTTCTGTGACCCTTTTGGTAACAAACTCAAGGTTTACACATGCTCTTGAAGAATCAGGAAAACCCAGAACTCAGACAGGCAGTTCTGTGAGGAATAAAAACAAACCTCAACCTTTTTCTAGAAATCTGCACGAATAGCACTAAACGTAGGATAAAAAGAATTCCACAGAATCGCACACACAATAAATATTAGCTGCTTCCCCTATTTAAAGAACTGAGTTTATGTTAATTGTATGCAAAATTTCTTTTAATATTTCTGCCCGTAATTTATAGAAATTGATTCAGAAGATTAAGTGTCTGTGTTCTTAGGCTCGTTAGAAGAGGAAATACAGATAGGTATCATGAAAATTATGGGAGCCAGGGTTTAGGTCAGCGGCGTAAGTGCCTGCTTGGCAAACTCGAGGTCATGAGTTCAACCCGCGGTACCAAAACAAAACAAAAATTGATTATGAGTTTAGAAATGGGAAAATACTTATAAAAAAGAAAGAACTGGAATACAGAGTACGTGTTACAGTGTTGTTATAACCCGTAGTTAAAATTGATGAGTTTTTTTCATTTTTATGTTTTAATAAGTTTTGAAGTTAGAATGAATTTCTCTTCTAATAAAAAAAATTGTATAGACCCTTTTATAAGCCAACCACTAATCCTGTGCAGGGTTTTCTCTCAGGATTAGCAGCCTGCGAGTTACCAGTTGAGTCTGGATGGCCTGAATTTAGCTTGTCTTTTATGTCTAGGAAGTCGGCTGCTCCACAGTTTTAAAGTGGCCTTTCTTGCTCTGCCAGGTTGATGGCTTGTGATGTTTCTGCCCTCTTGATTTCCCAGCAGTCATTGTGAAGCTGTGATTGAGAGGGTCTTGGGGCATAAGTCTTTGAGTGAGAGTCCTAATCCTTGTTTGAAAAATAGCTTCAATTGAATCCATCTAAGATAAAAATGCTGTTCTCTTCATGAAATGCTTGCTCCAGAGACAGATGTTGGTGTTACTTCTCATTATATTTTGTTCTTGGAACTCTGTCCTTTGAGACTGGAGACCCTGGGATAATTTATGCAAGAGAAACCTTTCAACAAAGACAGCACCTTGAAGACACTTCTGGGGGATAATTGCTTATTCTTGGGTTTTACTGACGGAATGTTTCCCTCATATTCTATATTGAAGTCCTAAAGCTTGGTGTGGCTTATGTTTGGAGAAAGGAAGTAATTAAGTGAAGTCACAGGGGTGGGGCAAGCTCTGATTAGATTAGTGTCCTCTTGAGAGGAGATGTGGAGAGCTTGCTTGCTGTCCGTCCATCTACAGTGCCCAGGAAGGTCACCTGAGCACCCCGGGAGAAGGTCATATAGCACAAGGCAGGAAGGGAACCCTCACTAGGAACTGACCTTGCTTTTTGCCTTCTGAATGGTGAGGCAATTTGTTTCTCAGTATTCGCTTAGTAAAGCAGTACATACACATACCACAGAGAAATCAGTGTAAAGATTGAGGCAAATATTTCCCTCTCAGACTTTAAAGTGAAGTTAAGATTTGGGATGGTGATACTGCTATTTACTTGTGTGCCTGAGGAAACAGCCTGAGGAGGGGATGTCTCATATCCTGAAAAACTCAGAATTTATACAAAAGAATAGAAGTTTCATTTTAAGATCTCCCCATAGGCATGAGTCACCAGCTGCTTCAATTGTCCCATATAAACACCTGAGTAGAGCTATACTTTAAATAGCTGTGAACTCTTCTTCCCCTTCCTTCTGGGTGATTTCCCCCTCCTCTTTCCCTCGCTGCCCCTATTCTTTCCTGTCACCTGACCACTGTTAAATGTTTTGGACATTGGTTTATCTTTTTTGGTGGTTTTGTTCTAAGACAGGTCAGAAGAAGAAAGACAGATTCATATTGATTAAAGAGATTTTGTGAGCTAGAAGTAAAAAAAACTATAGTACATATTTGAATGATAGAAAGTGAAGAGTGGTCAAGCAGAGGCAAACTAACTTAAGATGAATACTTATCAGGCGCTAGGCCTGATGCTTGGTGCCATGCCTGTACTGTACTCTGAAGCTCCATAACAGTTCATTTATTTAAGTGGATCCAGCTGGGAAGGGCAAACATTTAGCTATAAGTCTGTCATTAAGTTAGAAGCTGGGGCTCTCTCTTGGGAGCACACTTGTATATGTACACGAAACTCAGAGCCTAAATCACAAGTGATAACTCCAGAATTGGGAATTATGTGAACCGTAGTGAAACAAGTTGGTAACCATTCTGTACTTTTCCACAAGGTGCTGGTATTAATGCCAGTATCATGTGAAGCAAGTCCCCATCCATTTTTATTATTATAATGTCTTTGTCATACTAAAACTCAGCAATGTTGAACACACCAGACATTGAAGGGGCTACTAGCAGGTTCAGGGGATGAACATGGTATGGAGGGAGAGAGACACAGGGTAACAAGACCCAAGAACCAGACAGGGTATAGTGACCTGAAAGCAAAAGAAATGTTCATTCATGAGACAGGATGGACTTAGCCAAATGTGACCAGCAGCAGAGGAGAACCCTGGCATAAGAAGTGAGTCCACAGTACGAGGGAGATGAGCTAGAGGGAGGGGTGGCCACCATTGACCCAGCAACCATGGAAACCATGAGTTTGGAGACTGTGGTTCTGATATTGGAAACTCTTGCTCCAGGGAGACCTGGAGCTTCACATGCTGCCCTTGTGTGCTGAGGGAAGCCTCATTCTGCACAGCCCAGGAGCTGGTATGCCGCTTGGATGCTGGAGAGTTCCCCCTTTTGTCTGAATTCTTGTTCTAGCTTTTAATTTATCTCCTTCCTTGTCTCCTGGGTGTAATATGTATTTCTCAAGGAAGCCCCAAGTGATCTTTTCCCAAAAACAGATTTGTCGAAGTGGATCCACTGGGTAAAAGGAAAACAAAACATTGAGTGTTTCCTTCGCAGTGAAATCTAGAGTCCAGAGTCATTTCATGTCACACAAAGCCTTCCTGAACTGATGCCTGTCTGTATTCCAGTCTACTGCTGGCCAGCTCTCCATTCTAGACCCACTTACCACTTTCAGAGGGGTCATGCTGCATCAGGACCATAGGTCCGTGTTTGCTGGAATTGTACCTGGGCTGACCATTGTTTCCTTAACCATCCACAAAACCTAACTGCAGTGTCTCCTCCGAGTTTCCTCTTCTGACTCTTCTCACTGTAAATGAACACTGCTGTCCTCCTTTCCTCATCTGTGGCTTTGCTGTTTTCCAACTGTCGACCCTTGCCGGAGGCTATGAAGACTTTGAGGCCAGATGTTCTGTCTTGTTCCCCCTAGAGGGGAACACAAAGATGATCTCTAGACTCAGAAAGTATGGAATCAAGGACTAAATGTGTTCCTTGGATGAGGGAGAAAACTCTTAAGCTCAGGATGTTGTAGTTGCTTTTTAACATTATAAACCAGCTAGTCCAGAAAGCATAAACCAGGCTGCTTTGAGTTTATGAGGGCTGACTGGCCAGAGCAAGCTGTGATTCATGTCCCAAAGTATAGACTGCGACAGACAGATGTTTGTCAAAAACGTGATGGAATTTGTTAAAAGTATGTGAAATTAGTTATGTAAAATCTGAAGCATGTATCATGATTTTGTTCATTCTATGACCATGTGAAATTGCCATTAAAAAGTCCAAATAGAGAATAAAAACAAAAAGGCTATGATTGCTATTTCATGCAAAAATCTGCTGTCCACTGAGTTTCATGAAGTCAGTATTGGAATTTAAAAAGCTATTATATCTTTAGTTTTTAGCATATTTTCTACTTATGTTGTAATTTTTTTTTTTTTGTCTTTTTGAGACAAGGTCTTGCTATGCAGTTCAGGCTGGCCTTGAGCTCACTTTGTAGCCCAGGCTGGTCTTGAACTCACAGCAATCGTACTGCCTCAGCCTCTTGAGTGCTGGGATTATAGGTGTGCTCCACCATGCCCAGTTATGTAAGTTATAATACGTTTATAATTAAAAATATAGACTTTTTATTTGCCTCAGTGTGTTTGTGTCTGAAGTTTTACTGGCATATTTACAAGTGAACTTGACAACAGCATGTTTCTGCTGGACTCTTATTTAAATGCCAGATGATGCTCCAGCACATCTGTTTGTTATACGCTGTGGTCACCATGTAATTGTCAATTGTAGAAAATCTCCTGACTAATACTAAATCTTAGGCATTTTTAGTGCTTCCTGCAAGTTTTGGATGCTTTTCCAACTTTGCAACAAAAACTTCCTATTACTGTTTATTTCGGAATGTCCTGAGATTGCAAGTTGTACTAGTCTCAAAAGGCAGAGACAACTAGATATGGCGTGCATCCCTGTAGTCACAGCACTTTGGGAGACTGAGGCAGGAAGATAACAAGTTTGAGCCCAACTTAGGTAATTTAGTGACACCCTTTTCAAAATAAATAATAAAAGGCTTAGAGAGTATTTCAACACAGATGCCATAGTATTTATCCTCAGTACCATGAAAACAAAACATAAGCCCATTAACAAAGCTCCTGCCAAGCATCATAGGTAGCCATTGATGAGAAAAGGTCTTTTCATTCTACTGGGAAACAAACAAAATATAAAATAAATGCCATCCTAGAGAACCAGAATACAACTGATAGCTTCCATTTTTTATTTTATTTTTTCTTAGGAGGGCCTTATCCATTGGAACATTTTATTAGGAGTGGTCTATTGTGCTACATGTGTGGTATTGCAAGTGTTGCTGTGTATGTGATAACTGGCTTCCCTGGGACTAAGGGGGACCTTCTTCGTCTTTTACATAGTGATGTGACATGGATTTATAGGAACTCTGATCGCTGTTCTCAGTGACTCAGTACTGAACACACAGGAAACTGAAAATGTAAAATCAGGTTATTGGGATCAAATGTTGCATTTACATTTTTATCCCATTTTACATTTTGAGGGTTTTGTTGTTGTTAAGAATCAAACTATACTGTGGAACTCACAGTTTGAAAACTACTCAATTGGTGGAATGCATTCAAATGAGAAGAAGTACTGCAAGTAAAATATTAAGCTCTGTTGCAGATGCCTGCATTTTCCCAGTGAACTAATGTTCTGCTTGAAGTATTGGTGGATAAATCTTCCTGTTTTGGGGGATATGAATTGTCATGGAGTTTTTGGAAACCCTTACTCCAGGGATACTATTAAACTAGGCTTAGCCACCAAGGAGACCAGGGGTGGTGTAGGGCAGGAGAGGGGCTGTATTTAGTGTTATGTCTTATATCTAGATGTTCCTCCAAAACTTAATGCCCTTACAGCTGGGCTTTTTGCAGCTGGCTGGATCTAGGGCATGTGATATTGAGATTCAGGGTGTGTGGTACTAATTTAGTCCACTGGTTGAAATGAGCATAGTTTTGGGTGCAGATAGTGGAAGCTGAGCCCTGGGTATGGGTTGCATCAATCAATAGCCTTCTAGCCTGGATGAAGGATGAAGATAGAGGGAAGGCAGGCTTGCTGCTGGCTGCTTGCTGTGCACTACTTTTTCTCTGCCATGTCCCTGTGCTGTGCCACTCTGCCTTAGAGCCAGCTGATTATGGACCAAAACCTCTACAAACTATGAGCTGAAATAAACATTTTCTCATTTAACTTTGGGGGTCAAGTATTTTGTTTCAGCAATAAGAAAAGTGACTAAGACAATCAGCATGGTCAGGCAAAGACAGATAAAGAGATCCAAAATTTATCTTCAGGGCCTCGGGGCTTTAATAGAAAAGGGAGACAAAGGTCAGGCGTGGGGGTTTTTATAGTAGTTGGCAGTGTAGGTAATATCAATCAAGTCCTGGCCATGTTGATCAGTATTTCAGGACTGGTTCTCTGAGATTCGGGAACAGCCATCCTCTCTAGCATGGACAATTTGGTCCCCATCATGAGATGACGGCTTCTGTTTGGGCAGTCTTGGTTCTGTCAGGGGCAGTGGCTCCTACTTGGGGAGCAACCTCTTCATGGGGTAGTCTGTGCAAAGCTCTGTTTTTCTGGACTACAAGGTGACTGCCGTTTAGGACAATGACTGGAGACTTGAAAGCATCACTCTGTGGGCCTGGACCTGGACACTGTAAAAGCTAGCCATTGGCTGTCCCTCATCTCATGCAAATTACTTCAATTCCTGTTATGTTGGTGTCCTCAGTGTTGAAGGGGAATGAGACTTGTTAAGGCTACACAATTTTATGTGACAGACCCTCCTGATTGATCACCATGCTCATGTTTAGAGCTGAGCAGGAATCTGATCCCAAGTTTTAAGGGACTAAAGGAGGCAGATATCAAATGAAGGCAGAAATACTAAGCATCTGCCTTTAGTTGCCGTTAGGCACTTCTGGGTCCAGCCCCTAGATCCGTGTTAGAGAATTATTGCATTTCCAGAACGCATCACCTGGTGGAACAAAGCTGTTTATTTCTGAAAAACATGTCTGATGCCATCATTTTACAAAGTACCTGCAAAGGTTAACCGGAGTTTATCTTATGAAACTAAGAGTTTAGGGTTCTAATTTTGGTTCTTAAATAATAACTGTATGAAGTCAGGTAATGCATTTGTCTTCTTAGGGCCTTAGCTATAAAATGATAGAGTTGGATGAGGTGATTTCCACGTTCCTTCAAATTCTAAAATGTATGTTAGAGATTTCTTTGGGTACTGTGACCCAGGTGCCAGTGAAATGTCTAGGACAGTGGTGGTAAACCTGTGGCATGTGGGCTCCATGCAGCAAAGGCCTGTTTATAGTTGAAAACTAACATACAAGATGTTTACTGTTTGTGTGGGTTTCTTCTATTGGGCAGTTTTGCTTTTGTAGCTGTATGTGTGGAAGCTCCTGAAGTTCTTTGGCAATTTCCTGTAGAAACTGGTTCTGTGATTTTTGGTATTTGGTAAATCTGGTAAGTCTTCCTATCCCTAATCAGGCTTTCCCAGTGTCATAGGCTTTTCAAATAACTAAACTCTATTCTCCTTTTTTTGAGTTACATTGTGAATTCAAAGAAAGTACTGGTTAATGGGGGTCAGATTTGGAAGTAACTTAGTTTCTTTTTTGAAAGGTTTCTTTTTTTTGTTGTGGAAAAAAGCTCAGGGATGAAAATATATTGCATTTAACTGTCAAAAGAAAAAGAATCAATTTAGAACTCATTCCACATTCAAATTATAGTACTCAGTGACCATACTGTGCAAGATTGGTCAGATTTCACTGGCTGGTTGCATTTACTTCTCTAATTGGGAAAAAATTAGGAATATTAATCATTGTGACACAAGGCAAAATGTCATCATGGCATGACATTCTTATTTTCCACCTGAGAGATGGCTTGTGAGGGTAAAATCTCTTTTCCCTGCTGTCCCTTGCTGTTTCTTTCTGGTCATGTTTCTCTGAAGGCAATCAGACAATGACCTGCAAAGAAGACGGGGATAGAAATAAAAAAGAGCATTTCTTAGTTTTATTCCACAGAAGCAGATGAGAAAATGAAAATGAGATGAGTGTAGAAGAAAGACCCCCTCAGCTAAGGAAACGTAGCTATTGTATAAAAGCGTTTAAAATTATTTGCATATAAGTAATTGATGGAGGGAAAGCCTTTCTTGGGAACATCAAACTGACTCAACTCGCTCCTTTCTGTTTTTCCTCTTCTAGATTAACTCAGAAAATGTAAGCAATTTACTAGGATTTTCTATAAGAATAATATTTTTTGGGGGCTGGGGATTTAGCTCAGCGGCATAAGCACCTGCTTTGCAAGCAGGCGGTCGTGAGTTCGATCCCTGGTACCGATAAAAAGGAAAAAGACAAAAAAAAAAAAAAAAAAAGAATAATATTTTTTAAAGCTAGAAGTAATTGTGATTGTAGCACATGAATTATTTTGGCATTGAGTTTTGTAATTTGTGTTTTGGGATACTTAAAATTTATTTGGTCAGTTGCGTGTTTTAAGCAGGATTTGAAGGAAAAGGTTGACAAATGGTAATCTATGTCATGTTTTTTTGAAAACATTTTTTCCCCAAGTATCCGCATTAATTGCTTTCTGAAATGAGAAAGGAAAAACAGTATGTACACAAGAATGTCTTGGAGTTCCTCCTTTCCCTTGTCTATTTTTGATAATCATATCAAAAATATTAAGCATATTTGCTGAATGGCTTTGCATAATAACTTCTTGTATATGTCACCAAAATTTTGTCACCCTGAAAAATGGAGTTCTTGGAGAACATTTTTGTATGTGTCTAATATTTTGAAGAACTATTGGGACGTATTTAATGAACACTAGATTCAAATGGTACCCTTTCTCTGTTTCACTCAGCACAATGGGAAGATTTTTTTTTTTTTTTTTGTGGTCCCGGGGTTCGAACTCATATCTCACACTTGCCAGGCAGGTGCTTATGCCACTGAGCTAAATCCCCAGCTCTTTTTAAAGAAATTTTCTTTTCTTTTTTTTTAAAGGGAAGATCCTTGCATTTACATTTGTATTAACTACTGCTGTTAATTTGACTTCAAATTATTCATGCCATCATATTTTGTGATGATATAAACTCTTATAGGCAATACCTTGATTTATAATATTAGGAAAGCTTTACTGAACTCTAAGTTAGTGTGTGTCAGGCAGTGGGCCAAGGTTGTGTGTCTATCATTTCATTCAGTGCCCATGACAACTGCGTGGTATGGGTACTGTTCTTATCCCCATTTTCTAAATGAGAAATTGAGGCACAGAAATGTTACAAAACCTGTCAAGATCACAAGTATAAGTTGTGGAGCTGTGATTTGCTGTCAGATTTCAAGCCCGATGCTTTGAACATTGTATTATAGCATTTCCCCAGCAGTGTTTTTGTTGTTCATTTGTTTCATTTTGGGTTGGTGCTGGTGCTATGGGACTAGGAAGTATCTGGAGTGTCCTTTACCATAAAGCCAAGTATCGATAGAATTCTTACTAAGTATTGTGAGCACATTGCCTCTTTTTAGACCAGGCACTTGCACTGGATGCAGTAATGTAACTACTAATACTAGTTGGAGAGTGTATGATTTGACTGTTCTCTGTGGAGAACTCTAGTGATGTTCCAGCCTCTCACTGTAGCAGGGCACATCAGAGGGATTATAGGCTGGGACTCAGAAGAGCAGGGTGTGTTTCCAAGAAGCTGGGACTCCAGCCACCAGTCTTCAGTGTGCAGCTGGGTGGTCCTTGCTGTCTTGCACTGGAGGTTGTCAGGTGATCTGTGAAAGACTGGGTGCCACTTAGGAAAGCTAGTTTAGGACTGTGCAATCTTAAAGTGGGAAGGAGCGGTTTGTGAAAGTAGGACACAGAAGGACAGACCTCCCTGTCCTTCAGGGATGGGTCAATGGCAGTACAAGGGACAGCTGACAGTAATACCATTGTGCAGTTTTCGTGTCACAGTCAGACTATGTCTTTTATTTCAGTTGACCTTTGTCTTAGATAGCTTATTGGTAGTGACACAGTTCTGACTCCTTGTGAAGGAAGCACAGGCAAAAGATGACTTGAATGCTTAATTGTCACTTTTTTCATGTAGAATGATAGCACTCTATTCCATTTATACAGGATGTTTCACTATTTAGAATGCTTTTTTACTTGTCCTGTTTGAACCTTTTAGCCTCTTATGAGGTAGATGGAATAGGTTGTTCCTTTTTAAATGATGACAGTTAAGGAACAGAAAATGAAGTGACTGCTGGAGCTCAAATAAAATGTGACAGGTCAAGATAGCCAAGCTCTGCTATTTGTGTGAAGGACTATTTAGTTTTTTCTGTGTACTTATTGTCCATATCTGCAGTATACCATATGATTTGTTCATGTGCTTAGCCTCATCAAGTAGTGAATCCAGTCAGATCCTGCTCCATGGTCTCCATCTTCAGCTGAGAACAGCGGTGTGTGGCCCATACTTACATGTTGCATTCCTAAGATCAATTGCAGTGTATACTGATTACTATCTAAGTACTGCAAGTTTTCCTGTGGAGTCTTTATCATTTCTGAAGCCCTCATCAGTGTTTAAAGTAGGAAAAGAGTTCTAAGCTTTAGTGTCTTGCTCTGTGAACAGGGATAATACTACTTGTCTTATTTATCCACAGTGTAATTGTCATCATTAAGTGAGATCATTTTTATGAAGCTGTATAAATGATCGAGTGCTTTATAAGCATACAGAATTATTACAGAGGACCTTGAGTTCAAGATGGAAGTTGTACCAATTGGTCATGACATCATTCATAACCTTATCTCTAAAGACCCTCTATAATTCTTTTGGGATATGGGTTACACAGATATTCCTGGGGATTGTGAAGGAGTGGAAAGCCTTCTTGAGCCCCTCAGGAAGTACCTCACAGGGCTTAGAACTGGCTCACACTTCTGGGAATCAATGTATAAGTGTATGTCTGTTGACACAGAAACTCACTGTCAGGAAGGAGTCTCCAGCTACCCAAAAGAAACTAGCTAAAAGAGAGTAGCTTGCATCTGTTGTTTAAAAAGTAAAGGAGAATGAAAATGAAACACAAATTGGAGAGTATGTGTTATTGGGCCTCAAATTAGATTAAATTAGTCAAAGGACTATACTAGCATGTCTTATGCAACACTCCTGTATGAGGTCCCAGTGGAGACCACAGTGCTGCTTTGAGGGGGCGTTGCCAAAGCAGTACCTATGGGAGGTTCCGGTGAATCAGGAGAGGACCAACTGGAAAAACTTGGCCCTGCTCAGATGTAATAACAAGTGGTGGTCGCCCTTGTCACTATGCCTGTGCAGTATTTGTGGATGTGGGAGTTTGTCCTGTGTGCCAGCATGGTGCTAGGCTCTCCAGTGGGGAGTGGAGGGTTCTCAGACCTCACAGACCTTAGAAACTCATTCACCTGTTAAATATGGTTAGGGTCTGTGCAGAATGCTGTGGGGGCAGGCATGACTGGGAACTCCAAAGACCTCAAATAAGATCACTGATTATGGTCCTAGAAGATGCAGATGTATTTTAAGTTTCATGACGAAGGGCCTCCCATGCCTGGGCAGACACCTATGCCCTAGGTGAGTAGTATCTGGAAGGAACTGAGAAAGGATTGTCACAGTTAAGTAGGTGGAAGAAATGGGAGAGGGCATTCTTGGATAAAGAAAGAGCATAAGGGAAGCAGAGAAGGCTAAAGGTATGCATGGAATGTCTGGGGAGCATGTGGCTTATTTCCTTCCATGGAAGACTGCTATCTGTAGCTGATGCATTCAGTACAGTCCAGTGCAAATCAGTGGTTCTCAGTCAGATTGGAGCCCACGCTATACCCCTTTCAGGCATATACCCCTTTTGGCAGTGTGTTTTGCTGGATGAAGAGTCATTGGAAAGTCCTACTGGCATTTGTTGGACAGGAATGCTACATAGCCTTCAAAAGGATAGACTACACCATGCCATGTGCTCATAACACCCTCTTTAGGAAGCCCAGGTTTAAGTGCTGGGACACATAATTCCATTGGGTGACAAGACAATAAGCATGTCTGCTGTTTTCAGCTAAGGCAAGACAGCCAGGATCACGTGGCTTTTCCATTGTTAGTAGATGCTGTAATGTTTTTCCACCCGTACCGTTGCTTAAAATTTCTTTTGCCCCTTCTGGTTTGCATGTTTTATTGATAATCCTGCTTTACTAAAGGTCTAGGTAATACTTTTTTCTTTATAATGCCTTTGTTAAGAGCTCACATTTGGTTTCCCATCTTCCTGTTCCTAAGGGGAGGAACATTACAGAAACACTTGTGGCCTGTTTTCTTCCCTTCTCTCCCTCCTTCCTCATGTTATTGGCAATTGGCTGGTGAGTGTGAAAGATTGGCTGGACTGGCCTGGCTTTGTCCTTTCTGTGGAAATCTGCCATCAGCAGAGGGGTTGCTTGCAGATTTGTAAGATTAGTGACAGTGCAAGAGGACTGCTAGTGACCTAAGCTTAGTGTAGGGGATTGCTAGCCAGGCCCTGTGTATAGTGATGTGGTTTGTGTACATCATGAAGGGAGCAAGTGGCAGCTGGAAGCCAGCCAGAGCTCCACTGGACCCAGCCAGCTGTGCTAGGACCCAGGCAATTCTTTTGTTCATTTGAACAAGGGCATTGTGTAGTCCCGTGACTGTCTTGTTGCACAACTTCAGAGGACACTGTTGTGTTTTCTCTGTCTCACGTTCTGGATCATGCGTGCTCAGCCTTGATCCTGAGACAAATGTCTGTATACTTCTGTTCTTACAAGTGGAGTTACTGGTCCCAAATCTGGCATTTCAATTGGACATGCTTCCTTTACCACTCCAGTGGGTGAAAGGGGTGTTACTTATTGCTAGACTAGATTCCTTAGTGAAGGGAGGCTTTGGTGCTTGGTGGACTCCATTTTCTTTCTCCCATACATGTGAGCTTATACATGTGAGCTTATACATGGTATAGAGGAATGTAGAGTATCAAACCATCTTCTTCCCCCCGTCTGGTGCTTTCTTTTTGTAAATTTTCTTTGCTAATACTTTTGTGGTAGACCTTCTTAGATCCTTTTCTGTTGATGTATTTTTAAAAATGTTATTGCAGTATTTATGTTCTGTAACTTAAAAAACACATTATATCATGAGACACCTTTCTTTATAAGTGCATTAAAAATCCAGTTGTCTTTAAAAATTATTTTAGAATTAACTTTCATGAATACATTATATATAAGTTAATAATGATAATACTTAAATGTGAGGACTAATGTGTTCCATGCCTAAGTTCTTTACACATATCACAACAACTCTCGGAATTAGGCAGGGTGAATTCTATAGTTCAGCTCAAGAAACTGAGATACAGAGGTCAAATAACTGTCGGGGATCGTCTTGGGGAACAATGTAAAATCGGTACTTGAAGGCAGGTCGTGTGTTTTCAACATCTACACTCTAAAGGGTTATACCGGACAGCACGCAGTATACAGCTCAAAAGGTGTCAAAGGGTAGTGAGGTGACAGCTACAGTTCTGCTCTGTGCCCTCACGCCTCAAATTCTTTTTTTGTTTGTTTTGTTTTTTTGGTGGTACTGGGGATTGAACGCACTACCTTGTACTTGCCAGGCAGGCACTTATGCTGCTGAGCTAAATCCCCAGCCCATGCCTCAAATTCTTATCCCAGAGGCACACCTGTTACTTTATCATAGGCCCTTTGGGCTCTCCTGCAGTCCTTTAACACAGACTTCTCAGGGAGTTAACATTCTTTTGTTTTAATTTTCTGAGATACATGTGCATCTACTATTCTGTCCTCTTCAACCCCATGTCTTGCTTCCTATTTCCCTTTCTTTTTACTAGTTGAATACTTATCCACAGTATTATACTTCACCTTCTTGTTTCCAATATCCTGTTATTCTGAACAGTGCTTCTTCAAATTTTTGCGTCTATATCACAATTACACATGGATGAGTACTCTGGAAAAAATATTTACTGCATTGCTGGGTCACATAGGGTTCAAATTTAAAATTTGGGAACATCGTATACATTATCTTCTCAAAAGGTTGTACCATTTTATACTCCCGGCAATGTACTTGATTTTTCACTTCAACGTTAGATGCTATTACCAGTAATGTCAGTATACCTTATGAACAAAATCAGCAATACTTGGTGTTAATGTTTTAGTTTATGTGGATTTGCTAATACTTACTTGGTCAAGAAGAAAAATTATGTACAAGATGTCATCCTGACTTTCACTGCTTTTATGTAAGAAATGTCCCATTCTTAAATTAGCTTTTCCATTCCTGAAAATATCTGACACATGACTAAAGGAGGAGAGGTTTAGTTTTGCTCTTGGTTTTGGAGGTTTACTCCATGGTCAGCTGCCTACTGGACAGCTATCATAATGGAATGGCATGGCAGAGCAAACTTGGTTGATTCATAGTGGGTGGGAAGCAGAGCCATGAAGTACAGTGCCAGAGGGGTCAGGTACCAGATATTGTCCCCAAGGTCACACTTCCATGACTTACCCAGACACACCAAAAAGAGTAATTTAGTAATGCCTTTGATGGCTCTCAGCCTATCAAGTTGATAGTCCAGCTCAACCTTGACAATAAAAATGTGACTATTGTAAACCATTTTTATCAGTTTCAGGAAAATAACTGCCATCTCACCATCATGAGAATATTTCCTAGAGGGGCAAGAAGTTATGAACTGGAAATCCATTTTCTGTGCTTTAATACATAAACCAGTGCACTTTACCAGCTCTCCCCTTAAGATGCACAGTACCTACCCACAAATGCTGGGTGTCACTGTGGGGACCCTAGGAAACTGTCATGGGGACAGTGTCTCATGCAGACTGTTAGGAATTCATGTTAGCATCGTTGAATTGACAGAGCTTCCCAAGTGACTGTAAAGCTTGTGCTTTTATCATGGTCCTTGTGCTTCTCTGAGGTTGTCCAAGGAAAAGTCAGGGTCCTAACTACATGGATATAGATTTGATTTCTGTGTGCTTTGAAGTCACAGGATCAACTTGCACTGTTTTTTAAGCTGGGAAGAACAGCATTTCAGTCTGTAATTTCAGCACTCTGAGAGGCTGAGTACGAGGATCACAGATTTGAGCTCAGAGGGACAACTTTAGTGAGACCCTGTCTCAAAATTTAAGAAAAGCCTGGGGGTGTAGCCCTGTGCAGAGGCCCTCCGGTCCTAACCGGTGTGGGATTATTTGCTGAAGGAAGAGGATAGAAGGGGTGCAGTGTCTCTGCTTTCCTGGTCTTTGCTCCTCTGTTGTTTGGTAGGGGAAGAGTCTCTAGGATCGTTTTCACAGCCTTCAGGAGTTCTGAGTGGAGGTGTGCTGCTGCTGGCTGCTTTCTTAGGAGAGTTCTGTCGCTGTCCAGCTTAGGGCTTAGCAAATGAGGTTTCTTTTTGGGAATCAACTTTCTAAATAAGGCACTGTTGATATTTGGTACTGAAAAATGCTGTGTGGTTGACTTCGAAGCTATCGAATTTTAGTTTTAACGTGGCGTTTGTTTGCCAATTGTGTTCCATTTTAGACTTTTGGACTTGCTGTTATTGCAGAACTCAAAACTGCTGTTGTGTCCACCCCCTTCCCCAGGGCACTCTCTTTAGAACCTGGATTGACAACTTGTCGGCTCACTAACAGCATGTCAGAAGTTCATATAATATAGTTACTCTGATTTGAAAGTGTTTATGCTGAATTGATATGAGCGTGTGTTTAATATTCATCACACCTTTGACGTGTCTGTTTCATTGGTTTTGTTCCTGATGTTGAAGGATTTTAAATAAAGCTATCATAATCTCCTAAATCTTGACAGTAGAACTGCCATTTTAATTTCCATATTTCTAGTTAAGCTGTTTTTTTTTTTTTAAATTGGGATTGGAATAAAAAGTTTTGAGGTGACCTTATGTGTCGAAAATCATGAGCAATTCAAGAAAAACTTTTTTTGAAGTGATCATATTCTCTGAGAGAATTCTTTGAGCACCAAATGGATTTAATTTGCTTCTGAATTTTTGAATTGATGTATCTGGGTCCTCCCCTCAAAACCAAACAAACGAAGCAAAACTTTTTATGCTGAATATTTTTACTGAAATTCACTAATAAACAATGATATATTAAGACTGCATTACTTGATGTGTATAAGGCAGAGAGTTGACTTAGTTTTTCTTCTGTGAGCATTTCTATCTATCTTAAGTAAACATTTTGAGTGCTTCGTGTAATAACGTTTGAGAAGTTTGCTAAACACAAGCATAGTTTTTCTTTTTTTAAGTGGGCTGGAGGTTAGTTTAGTGGTAGAGGGCCTTCTCAGCAGGAACACAATCTCCAACACAATAAAAAAATACTCTTCATTTTAGTTATGATAGTTCCATTTTTGTCTGAAATTGCTGCATCTTCAGATACGCTTTGTGTCCTGATTTCCTGTTGCTGATTTAGCATACTGGGATCTATACCAAGGTTTCTGGGTTGGGAGTGGTGATGTCAAACTGTAATGCCAGCACGTGGGCATCTGAGGAGGAGTATCACCATGAGCATCATGCCAGCCTGGACTGCATAGTGAGACCTTGTCTCAAAAAAGAAGTTTCTGATTTGGCAGCCAGCTTCATGAGCATACTTACTCTGCGTCTTATTGAGCTCTTCTGTGGTTCTGAATGGAGGATGAAGGGGAGTGTGATGACTGAGGAAATATATTTTATTTTTTAAATCTTTTTTTTTTTTTAAAATAAAGGTACAACATCAGGTATTTCTACAGGAGAAGCTACTACTAGATATCCAGTAATGCTCTGCTACCAAAGTTTAGGAAGCTTCTTTGTGAGACTGGAATGCAGTGTATATTAGAGTGTGTCTGGTACTTAGGAAGGATGTGAGGAAATAGTTTTCAGTTGAGGTTTTTTAAAAATTTTTTTTATTGTTTTGCTACTCTTTCCTGGCTAATAGGCAGGGTAGGAAGTGAGGAAGAAGGTGCAGAGTTTGACAAAGTGAGACATTTGCCCAGATGTGACTGGGACAGAAAGTTGCTAGCTTCTTTTTTTGTGTCTTGGGTTTTGTACACACACTGCCCACCCCCCCCCCCCTTTGTGGCTGGGATCCTACTGGGGCCTCAGGCGTGTCAGGCACATGCTTTATCACCCAGCCACACTTTCAAGCCTGATTATATTTTTTGGTCTCACAATCCTTTTCTGCTCTCCTTTTTTTTCCTTCCTAATTCTCTTTTGATAGAGCTCTTCATTCACTTAACCATGAAATGACCTAAGAAAATTAAAAATCTAGGGGCTGGGGATTTAGCTCAGCGGCATAAGCGCCTGCCTCGAAAGCAGGCAGTCGTGAGTTGGATCCCTGGTACCGGTAAAAACAAAAAAGACAAAAAAAAAAAGAAGAAAACTAAAAATTTAAAAAGAAAGGTGTATCTGAAGCCTCACTTCAGAAGTACAAAACTCCTGACATCTGGGAGTAGAAACACTATGAATCCTTCGCATGGACCTCTGTAACGCAAGATTGCATTTCATCTATCATTGTGGTGGATGAAAATGTGAGTACAGGCAGCCTTCAGGAAGGTTTTGGGGAATGAGAGTCCTACTACTGTCGAGCATTAGAGATTCTCCCGTATCCTGGTGCTGGGTACTTAATTCAGTTCATTCATTAGCTGGGTCAGGGCCCCACAGCCATGGTACTTTTGTCCTGAAAGTCCAAAGGGAAAAGTGTCTCAGGATTTGTTGTGTGCGTGTATACTCATGCATGCATGCGCATCTGCAGATGAGGACTGGTGCCCAAGAGACTACCATATAGCATGAAGAACATCATTGCTGCAAAGCAGGTGTCCTTTCCTTCAAGGGAACCTGATGCTGCATTAATAAAGATCTCAGTTTTTTCAAGTGAGTGACTGTTGTGTTTAACTTTGTGAAAGGACTTACTTAAAATTTCTGTGGGAAAAAATATTGAGTAATTGACTAATGTAGTCAACATATCTATGAATTGATTTCCAAGGAAATAAGTTTGCAAATGTATGTGGAAGCTTAACAGTAACTGCTTACTATTCAGCCAATAGTTCTGTTCACCAGTTACTAGGCTAAGTGCTTTCAAATGCATTATTGGCTGCTCTGCTCCTCATAATCACCTCATGAAATAGGAGCTGTTATTATCATTCCCGTGCTTTGGAAGCATTGTCTTCAACTCAGAAGGGCACATAGGGCACATGTGTACAGTATGTGCCCTTCAAAGGGCACATAGGTACAGTATGTGGTGATATAGTTTTTGAGCGTAGGACTCTCTGACTTCTCACTGTTACCAAGTTTTAGAAAAAACACCCAGGCTGCAGGGTTCCCACCTTCCAGTCGTGACCACCTGTGCATAATGCTCATTAAGGAGAAGAGCAGTACTGATGGGCAGGAAAGGAGCTTTAACTAGCATGGCCATGCTGGGGAACAGAGATGAAGAGGTTCAGGATTCATCTTTGAGAAGCTGACAGAAGCATTGAGGTTTTATAGACTATGGGAAAAAGATCAGGGGATTTGCATAGCGTGGGAGTTTGTATAACTGGCAGTGTAGGTCAGGTTGATCAGTATCTCAGGATTAGTTCTGTGAGACTCTGGGACAGCCATTCTCCCCAGAGAGGACAGTTTGGTCCCCATCATGAGGTGACAATTCCTGCTTGGGCAGCCTTGGTTCCTGTCATGGGCAGTGGCTCCTGCTTGGGGACCAACCTCATCATGGGGTGTCTGCAAAGCCCTGCTTTACTAGACTATGAGATGACTGACAATTTGGGACAGTGATTGGAGATTGAAAGTATCACTCCATGGGCCTGGACCTGGACACTGTAAAAGCTGGCCATTGGCTGCCCCTGCACCTCAAGCAAATTACTTCAGTTCCAGTTATCTTCGTGTCCTCAGTCTTGAAGATGCCTGAGATAGGTTCAGTAGACTTAGGGCTGATCAACTTTGTAAGACAGACTCTCCTGGTTGATCAACATGCTCCTGCCAAGCAGGAATCTGACCCACTTTCAGGGGAATAAAAGAGGCAGATGTAAATAAAATGAAGGCTGAGCTACCAGTCTTCACCTTGCTTTTGGTAACCTTTGGGCATCTGCAGGACCAGCCTCTAGGTCCCTGTTACAACTCTTCAGTTCTTCAGTCTCAACTAACATCATTAATGGTGGGACTGGTGCTACTTTTCAAGGACCATACTGATTTCCAGTCTCTTCTCAACTACTTGTTCTGGCCATGATTGTGTGCCTGGAGCTCGGCTGTTGGAAAGTGATGTCTAGAATTAGAAATTGGTTGGCAGGAGAATTATTTTCCCTTCCATTCTCACCCAACCTCCCTCTTTTTGTAAGCCAGGGTAGTTTAGGTCAGAAAAGGGCAACCAAGGCCAAGCTTTCGTTATTTCTTCAGGACTGGGGATTAAAGCCAGGGCCTCTGAAACACTAGGCAAGTGCTTTGTGTTTGAGCTATACTTATAAGCCTTTTTAAAAAGAAGGTGTTGTCTAGTTTGGAATTCTTGAAATTCTCCTGCCTCAGCCTGGAGAGTAGTTGACTGTATAGGTATGTTTGGCTCAGTCAGGTTTTTGAAAGTGGTATGCAAGACTGCTTACTTCTAGTTGACCAACATCTGTGCACAGATTCTAGTAAAAAAAAGTCAACCAACCAACCACCACTATCACTGGTTTTTGTCTGTGTGCAATCTCAACACTGAGTCTACTATTCTTAGTGCAGATGCACTTGGTAGAAAGAGAAGTAGGTACTCAGGAGACAGCTTATGATAATGAGTCAGTTCTCATTGCAACTGAGCAGGACTTGGTTATTGGAAGATTCTCAGGGGTAAAAATTGCCGTAATTAAGATAAAGTAATTGGCGGATTTGTACAAAATACAGTTTTTTCTGTTTTGATTTTGCTGCAGCAAAATAAGGACATTATATGTATGAGATTTTTTTTCCAATGCATTTTTCCACACTAGTAAATTGGGCCATTAAAAGTTTAGTATTATTATCCTACTAGGAAGAGAGGTAAGGCAGATAGGATTGCATTGCTGTAGGAGAAAACAAAGCTCATTGCCCTGCGCTCTTTAGAGCACTGTAGGTTCAAGTGGAGACCTGCAGACAGAGATTCATGGACCCAGAGACTTTCTGATGGGTTTGTGCTGGGAAGAATAGTAAGGGAATGGATAGATTGAAAGTATTTTCTTTCCTGATCCCAATTTTAATGCCTGCATTACTCTCCTTTCTTGGTAGACCTTCTGTCCCTTGACAGGAGAAAAGCGCATCTCTCCTACATCCTTAATCTTTTCGGGTGTTCTTTAGTCTCTGCAGTAGAAAAACATGTGAACTCCAAACAAAGGAAAGATTGAAACAGAATTCTTGGTGTTGATGAAAATTAATGACTCTAATGACAGGATAACAAATACTTTTTGCAATTCAGGTGGCATCCACTTTTTTATTTTCCACAAAATTGAAAGAAGACTTAATTGAGTTGTCAGTTGATCATTAAAAACAATTCTGGTGATAGATCACTCTGAGATTTATTTTGGCATGTGTCCCAGAAGAAATTCAAACTATTGAGGCAAATTAATATAGCAGACTTAAATTTCCATGTAGTTATTTGTTTGAACAAGCTTTCTCATTTTTTAGATTCAAAAGGGGAGTAGTCAGGTAGGAATAAGATTGATGCACATTTTAGAACTGTTATTCTACAAAAGCAGAGTTTAATTGGAAAAAGTACCTCGTCTATATTCTTAAGAGTTGCACAGTTTATTTTTATTCTTAATAATCATTTATAAAATTTATAGTATTTGTTTTTATCAATTATATGTAATAACAAATATAGATCAGCCCATCTAAAGAAATAATGAGTTTTATAGTCACAATAAACTAAAAATATTTACATTTACATTTTTATGTATATGAATTTAAAAAGTTTTTTGTGAGAATAAAATATTTATATGTAATTTTTTTTCTGGCGTCATGATATTTACATACATATAATTTTCAATAAGTTGCATACATTTTTTTATGTATACCTAATTTTCAGAGATATACGATAAAATGATTAATAAAACTTTCAAGCATAAAAATATTTTACATTAAAATTCTCTAGAGAGCAAATAGGGGAATGGAAATAATGCAAGAATGATGGGAAATAAGGAAAGTATTTCTGTAACAGATTTTCTTGGTGTGTGTGTTTTTTCCTTATGTAACGTGTGAAAGAGCAGATAGTTTGCAGTTGATACATGTTAGATAACCATATTAAGGTTTAATTTTCAAGTGTTGTTATTTGATACGTTGGGAATATAGGCCTTTACAAACGTACAACCTCGCACTTGCCCAGCAGGTGCTTATGCCACTGAGCTAAACCCCCAGCCTATAGATCCTTTTTTCACTGTTTAATCTTGAAATGAAAAATATTATTCAGATGTCAACTTTGAAAATGTACAAGGCGAAACGTAATTTTTTTTTTTGAAACGTAATTGTTGTAATTCTTTTAATGGGTATGCAAACAAAAAAACATTTTAGAGAGCACTGAAATAAAGCATCATCTCGTGAGGTGAGAAACTAGTCATCTGTACAGTATGGAAGTGAGAAGTAGCCTTACAATTGAGTACAATTACAATTGCAAGTTTCTGGAACTATTAAGGATCACAGTGAAGAAAGATATTGGGAAAAGCACAGTCCACTATCCTAAGATAATGGTGAAAGTTTGTAATAAAAGACAGTAATTATAATTGCTCTTAAAAAACCTTATTCCTGTTACTTGCATGTGTATGTGTTTGCATATGTGACTGTGTTTGTGCATATGTGCGACGAGAAAGGGAAGGATTTTGGTTCTTTTGCTAGATGAAGGTAAAATTCAGTGAGCTTGTCATTTTGTATGAGATGGCCCCTACATAACCTTTTCATGATAGAGTGTCAGTAGCTGAGATTTGGGAGCTTCTGAATTAGCAAAGCCCTTGGGATTACACAGTTCAAGGCCAAGTGTGTTTTGAGGACTGGGCAGTCCTTTCAAGCTTGGGTGTATGTCAGCAATTTGTTTTTAGTGATAAAAGCCGTATCAGGTTGTGTAACTTTTATCTGACCGGAACTACAGAGTCTCAGAATGGACTGAAAGTTGAAGGTCTTCAGCCAGGAAAGGGAGAGAGTTAGGAGATGGCACTGTCCTGGCCATAGTCCAAACCCTGCCTGAGGCAGAGAATGATGCAGAATGGGGAATCTAGAGGGCGGTGGTGCAGAGAGGAAATGGAGGCAGGTAAGGAGAAAAGAAGAACCTAGATAGGAAGGCCACAGGGTCCGCTCAGAAGCATCCTGGTGAGTCACCTGCTTGGGGCTGTTGCAGGAGATCCTGGTCTCTTCCCTTTGCCCTGGGCCCCCCGTCCTATCAGCGCCTCTCTGATACCTTTCTTGCTGTCCTGACTTGCCTGTTTGGTCCCTGCATTGTTGGACATAATGCTGCTTAGGTAGTCTTTCTCAGAAACTATTCTTCCCTTGGAATAGCCAATAACATGTCTGGCTCAGGGGTTTTGCAGCTGCCCTTGAGCATTTCTAGGCTTTCTTTCAGCTGGCATAGATTTGACCAGGGTCTCCTGCAGTTCTTTTTAGTATGTTTAGAGCGTGTACTAGCCTTCGGGAGCAGGTGTGATTCCTAAATATTGTTCAACTACTATTTGGGAAACCAGCCTAGATCCCAGTGGAACCCTTTTGAACTAGCTGCTGACTGCCTTTGAAAGAGCAGCGCAGGCTTCAAAGCCACTTCTGTTTGGCTCTGTTATTAATCTCTTTAGGAAATGATTCCTTAGGGAACCAGGATAAGGGGGGCTGCTGCCTACAAAACAGCTGCCTCACTGCTAAGTCTTTAGAAAGAGACAATGGAAAATAATCTAGTACAACATGGGCTATTATCCGGAAGTGACATTTCCCTCTTTCCCTGGAGTTGTGTTGAAACATGGAGAAGTAATTATAAATTGGGGAGGGGGTAGGGAGTCACCTTTTTTGCTGTTTCTTTGTCACACAGTGAATGCATGAGGGAGATTATTTTATTTAGCAGGGATTTTTGTTGTTTGTTTGTTTTTTCCTTCCTGGATTCTGGACAAAATGTAAAATCTGACACTGCAGTAACAGGTGAATATATAGAATGTCAGAGAGATTACACTGGATTCTATGTAATCATTGGTTGGCCTTTTGAGCTGTTGATGTGCCAGATGTCTGTGGTGTCAGTGATATAAGTGTTCATTCAGACTGGTCATCCTGAAGGCTCACACGACATTATTAAGCTTGCTGTTTAGTTTGTTCAAATTTGAGACTGTGTCCTCTGGGTTTTTAGCTACCTATGGGAAGATCTCTCCTTTACAAGAGATTCTCATTTTTACCTTTGCATTTTATAGGAGCAAATAAATGCAACACTAATTTAGAAATATCCAATAGCATAAAGAAAAGTATCAACATCTATTTGTAAGGTCGCTATCAGAAATAACCTATTATTCTTTAAGGTGTTTTCTTCCTATCTTTATGTATTTGATATATTCTTTTTTTTAAATTCAGTCTTTTTTTTTTTTTTTTTTTTTTGGTACGGGGTACGGGGATCGAACTCACAACCTCATGCTTGCTAAGTAGGTAATTATGCCACTGAACTAAATCCCCAGCCCCGTGTATTTGATACATTCTTACAGTAACAAGACTATATAATATTTACCATTTAGTGTTACGATTTTTTCACGTAATGCCAGATTATTCATATACTTATCTATTGTACAGTATAAATACTAAAAAAATTAAGAATTACTATAATTTTAAGTAATAGTGTCTAGTTTTGGAGAAAACAGTTGCCCTGATTCTGACCTTTGTTTCTAATACTGGCAGTTAAATACCCTATTGAATTCACTGGTTCTCTTTCTACATGAAAATGGAGGGGCTGGGGATTTAGCTCAGCAGCATAAGCGCCTGCCTTGCAAGCCTGTGGTTGTGAGTTCCATCCCTGGTACCGGTAAAAATCCAAAAAAAAAAAAAAAAAAGAAAATGGAGATTACCTGTCCTGTCTCTGGGATCAGGCATTTCCAGTGGTTGACTTGCTATAGAGAGGACAAGGCCCCTACAAGATCTCCCTTCTTCCAGGTATGTACTGTAGGACCCTCAGAGAGAGGCTGGCATTAAAGCAAGCCTATGCAGTAAGGAGAATGCATCTAGCTTTTCTTATTCTGGGAATTTTCTTGTTTTTGCAGTTATTTCCTTAGTTTGGCCGACTGACTGCTAGACTTCTGAATAGAGGATGTTTCCTTAAATTGTTCTGAAAAATCCCAAAATGCATAGAAAACTTCCAGGAATATTTGTTTTAAATTTCAAAACAAATTCCAAATTTGTATTTTAGAATTTTAAACCAAGCTCCTTGGGATATGACCATATTCGGTGATAGGTCCTTTAAACAGGTGACTAAATTAAAAAGAGGCATTTAGGGTGGGCTTTCATGTAGTCTGTAGTCTAGGCTGATGGGTATCCCTACTGGAAGAGGATGTGGGATTTGCATGCGCAAGCACCAGGGTTGTGTATGCACAAAGGGAGGGCCATGCAAAGACACAGCCATGCGTGTGACCACCTACAGGTAAAAGAGCGATGCCTCAGAGGAAACCACATTGATCGTGGGCTTGTAGTCTATGAGAAAATGAATTTTTGTTGTGTAAGGTACCCAATATGTGGCAGTTGCTGATGCAGCCCTAGAAAACGAGAACAAAGCTAGAGGAATCATCTGAGATATTTGGGAATTTTTTTCCAAGTGTAATAATATGGAAACATTTTCAAGGCATATATGAATAAAATGCCTTAGAGGGTAGGGGCTGGAATAGTGATCTATTAATCTATCTAATCTATCTAATAGTAATTAATTGGATGCAGGGTTTTGGTAAAGTTCTAGCTCCTGGTGCCTATGGTCAGTTCAGTGTCCCATTATGTTGTTATTCTTTGTAACTTACACCTATGTAATGTGTGATTTTTTTTGCCTTCCTCTGTGGATCAAATATGCTAAAAAAGAGGGAAGACCATAAATATACAAAAGGTAAAAATACATGTTTACATGGGTTTTATTTAGTGAAATAATATGACATGTTCAAAATTCTTACTGCTATTCATTTTTCCAGATTTTCTTTTTCATTCTATGAAACGGGTTGTAATTATATTTATTGGTTATTTCTTTATGGGAAATAGGTTAATTATTTTTCCATTAAAAGGGGAAAATTACTATCAGAATTGAGCCATTCAGCCTTGCCAGTGTGTATGTAAGTGCAGAGGCTTAAGCCATTGAGGCATGATTCTGAATTATGTGTGCTTTGAAGGAGGGTCAGGACTGTTTGTGAAAGTTTGTCTAACATTTAAAGTTGAAAGAAGTCATCATGTCCTTGAAAATAAGTTGGAGAGCTTTTAGTGGAAGTGATTCTGATCCACATTCAGGTCAGTATACCTTTTTTTTCTTTGCGCTGTGACTGTAGAGGTTTTTCCTGTTGCCAACACACATTTTAAATGCACGGCAGCGGTAGTAAGGTAGAATGTGTAACTGGATCATTGTGGCAGAAACGCAATTTTTTAATTTAAGCACAAATGATGTTTAAATACTGCCAATACAGTACTTATCTATATCTCAGTATTTTAACATTTATTTATGGAGAAACGTTTTGGCTTTCAAATATCTTAGATTATGTAATTCATTACTTCATTAGGTTTTCTGGATACCCAAAAGTCTCCTTTTAATACTCCAGTTAAATTCATTTTTAAGAGCATTGTAGAAAACGTTAAATATCCTTTCCCTCCAAGACCATTGTGTATATACCCTAATCTTTTGTGTAAGTAACTGAGGTCCTCATTACAAAGGCACTGCTTGTTCTGCAATGTCTTTGGAGATACTGAGGTCTGCATGTTTTGATCCTATACTAAGTAACTCTAAATGTATCTGCTATACGAAATCTTTCCTTTTTCTTTCCCTTTTTGTTTTCACACCATCAGTTATAATTTTCTTTGTGCTTTTTGTAGTCCCCTTTCCCTTGTAATTTGCTGCCTCTCTATTTTGTTTTTGGGACTGGAGATGATAACAGATATGTAGCAGTTGTATATAAATTAGGGGCTTAGAAACCTAAGAAAGTTTATTTCAGGAAAAAATTGTTGATAGAATTTATTGTAGCTAATTGACTTACCCAGCTGTGCAAATTAATATAGCTTCTGTTATGCGCCTGTAGTAGGTGAGCGTGCCCAGTGCTGGTGTGCTTCCTGATCAGGCTGCTGAGTGAGCAGAGGTAGTTTATTGTTCAACCCCTATCTGATGTGGCCATTTTGTTTGTGCATTGAGAAGTACAAGTATCCACTTCTCCCACGATCAATTTGTAGTTTGTAATTGAGGCCAGAAGTCTCATCAAAGGCCACAGCAGAAAAGGGAAGGAAGGCGCAGAATGGTCCTCAGATGAGTAATTGGCATTCATCTCCTACTCCTGCATTCCTTGGGTATTGGATGAGATTTTCAGAAATTTCATGAGGCAGCCACAAAATAGTTTATAATCCCCTGCTTCATAGAAAATGCTTTCTTTTTAAAAAACCCAAATATTTGGATTGTAAAATTTTCAATTTAATCTTTCTGAGATTTAAATCATCCTGTTCTAAGTAGTACTTTAATTTTTGTGTTTAAAATTGTTTCCTTCAAGCTGTGTTGCTACTAGTTGAAAGATTATAGCTTTGGAGAGATAGAATACAAATGTATGTGTGTGTTTTTTCCTATGCAAGACCACACAGGGTGCTGGGGGGGGTTTGTTTTGTTTTTTGATCTGCAATGCTTAAACTGTAATTTTTCATGGACTTCTGACCCAAACTAGGACAACACGTACCTGATTTTCCCCCTCACTTACTTACAAAATAGTTGTAAATAGAGTTCCATTATTACTGTCTTCATCAGCTGTGGTCAATGTTTACCTTTCATGGTTCCCTTATCCTTAAATTCATATTTTTAAAAGAAGTTTATGTATGTGTGACAGCAGATTATTGAAAAGGGATGACTTGGAGACTTTGGTATATATAAATCCAAACAGTATGGGCAAGTGACAGCACAGATACCAGAGTAAGATGGGATGGAAGTAAGATGGAAAACATTTATCTCTCATTCAGTAGAGTCCAAATGAGAGACACTTTACATTAAGTTGTAATCAGTTTCCAGAACTCATTTTAGATTGTTTTACAACAAATTTAATGATTGAAAGGCAGTTTAAAACTTGATTGATAACTTGATTTTTCCTATCAGTTAGTAGTTCAAATTGAGAGAATATTTTAAATACTCTTGGGCTGTTGTATTTTTACACCAAAATGTGACATGTGGTGTGTTCAGTGTTTCAAGAAAGTAATGTGGTTTTTCAAATTATAATGTAGATAGGATTATGATCCTTATTGGTTCAGACATCTAAACTTGCAGGGCAAACTGTTACCTAAAGTTAAAGAGTGAGAAGGGGCTGGTGGGACATCTGAGAGCACGGGAGAAAGGGAAGTAGATTTAATTGTAAACGATAAAATTAAACGCTTTAAAGGGATCTTAAGAGATTATTTAGTAGGTACTTCATTTTTTCCCCTTAAATAAAAATTAAGGCACAGAGTGGGTAATTGAATTACTTAGATTTATTCAGGTTGGGTTTAAGCAAACGCTACAAATGCACAGAGGCACTGAATGACCACTGAGAGTGGGGATGGGTAGTTATTGATAACTTAAAACCTTGATTATATGTGACTTCTCTCTCACCAAATAGTGTGTGGGTGTTTTCTTGACTCCTCTGTTTGCCATGAACATTTTAAGTTAATGGACTGATATCCTAATGAATCTTACTACATTCATGCATTCTGTAATAAATTGAGCATTTCTATGTGATGGCTTTTGTGGTTTTTCATGAGCACTTCTTGTAAAGGTAGAATTGGCTAGTGTACAGCTGTGTTTTGGGAAGACAGTGGTGACTTTAGCCAAGACTGAACTTGGGGTATCTGCTGAATTCAGGTGATCTGGCTACTGATTGGAATTGTCAGCTTAACTGCTTGACCACCTGATTCTGTCTTTCTGTTCACTTTCAAATGGAAGATGTTTGCTCTTCTTCTGGCATCAACATCAGTTTAAAAATAATCTTTTGGGACAACTTAGAAAAAAAGTTTGACCCAGGTGTAACAGTTTTGTTCCATTAAGAATAGTCTTAATTGAGATCTTGGGACTTTGGTCCAGCTATATACTATTGTCCCAGTGGAATTTTATCTAGTGATGTCTTTTTTTGTAGTTGAGAACTACTGGAGAGATACATCTGATAGGAACTTTGGAACTTATACACCATTTTACCTGCTTTTTCTTTATCCTTTTCCACAAACATACAGTGGGTTTCATCAACATGATGAAAATTTAACACAGAATTACTAGAACTCTTCTAAGCAACTACTATCACCAAACATTTAACCTGTGTCAGTGGTACTACTATTATTGAAAACATGTTAGGAAACCTGACAGCCCAACAAAGTCACTTTCCTTTTATTATATATACTTAGAAAGGTTCTGCTGGATTGCTGTATCTCATTTTCTGGAGAGAACCAAAACTGGAAGTCAAATACGTTCTTAGAGAATTCGATTTGAAATACAGTAAAATGTTGGATTGCTGGTAACTTGTTTGGTTGGGTGTCCTACAAGATGAGCAAACATTTCTATTAAGTTTTAACTTGACAGATGTGCAGTGTCTTGCAGTAGGAGTAGTACGTAATGGTAAATGACACATGATCATAACTGAGCTAATGGTTTTCACTCTGTTACATTACTATAACTGAGCAGTGGTTCATCTTTCTCTGTCACATGACCCTAACTGAACCACTCACTTGTCAGTGATCACAACTGGGCCAGCAGTTCTTCTCTTTTTCTCTTGCTTTGGGATTGTGGGTGATCGTCTCCCAGCAACAAGAGGCTATAGAAGAGGAGGAGGAGGGATCCCTAAATTCAAATATGACTGGAGAAATGTGTAGAATGTAGGAAACACTGCCAAATTTTGTAGAAAAGCATCTCTCAAATGAGGCTGTAGCAGTGTAAACAATGAATTTGTTTAATGACAATGCAATGTCACATTTCTGCGAAATCCTCCAACAGTGGATAGGTTTCTTCTCAGAGCTGCATGAAAATAAGAAGAGTCCACTGAACCAATAGAGAGCAGTGATTCTGTTCATGATAGTGAAAGTCTTCCTACATAATAACCCTTTTCTTTTGTCTCCTGTGAAGCCACAAATATTTTCAAAGGTATTAATTTGTGTATTTTTCTTCTTATTTTCTATTTGCTTGATTATTTTGTGTCATATTGCAGTATTGTAATCATTTTTCTATGACTGTTTTAGGTTATAGAATGAATCATCTGAGATTCCATTACTTCTTCTGTTGAAATTGCTTTCACATATAAGGGCTTTGGATTACAAGCATGTTTCCAGGATGAATTATGCTTGCAAATGAAGATTTTACTGTATGTATTTAGAGAACACCAAGTGTGCTGTATAACTATTAAAAATGTGCAGGATAATCTTAGTCTGATTAGAGTAGGGTAATAATTTTTACAAAACTGTTTCATTGGCTTACATGACTTAAATTGATAACTATTTATAAGTACTTAGGGAAGTATCTGTCTTGCCTATACTAAGGTCTGTGTAAAGTGTTTGCTAAATAAGTGATTAAATAATAATGAGCAAATAAATAAATGGGACCTCTCTTTGGCGGTTACTAAGTGTGCCAGGAGTGGGCACGCAACCCAGAGACAGCCACCATCCATCAGCTGACACTGGCAAGATTTTGGTCTAGCTCAACAAGAAGAGCTAGGCCAGATTCCTCTTTTAGGAAGTTATATTTGGAAAGTAAGAAATTAAATCAATTAGCTGTGAGAAAGGAGATTCACAGTCCGGTGAAAAGGGTGGCCGTTAAAGGATGCGTGTGATAGGGGATGCCATAGGCCAGGGCAGTGATGAGAGTGGAGCCTGTTGTGTGAGGAAAAAGGGAGAAAATGCAGACGGGGGGAGGATGGCAGAATGCCGGGTGTGGGGCCGAGTCGTGTCAGAGTGGGCACCCCCATTCTGTTCTTTTTGTGTGTTCGTCTTGTAACTTGAGTGCAGCTCTGTTCCTTGTGAGACAAAGGACATGTTGTGATTAGTCATTCACGACAACTAGCTTGGCATGTTTTAATTTATTCCCTCTTGGTAAATGGTTACTTTTGTTTAGGAGAAAACCCACCTGTTATTGTAGGATGTGGCAATAGAGGCAGCAGCAGCTACAACCGCAGCTACAAGAGAGGACAAATTGACATGTGGCTCTCCATGCCCAGGCAGTGATGTGTTGCTGACAAAATGAACAAAGAAATGTTACAAAGCCACTGCATTTGCCTCTTTAATGGAGTCAAGTATCCTTGGGTAATTCAATAATGCTTGAGACTATCTCATGTTTTAATGTAAGTGACTAGATCAATAAGAAAAGGTTAAATTGTGTTTACTCTGGCTGTTATTTGCTTTTGAACTAAATGCCAGTTTAATCAGACGAATTTTGAACATGGTATGAATTGGTGTTCTTTTTAGTTGCAAATAATAAAACCCACCTCGAAAATGTTGGCTCATGTAACCAGTAATGCAGGGACTGATCTGGCTTTGGGCAAAGCAGAACCTCAGGAGGTGAAATAGACTGTCTTAGGACTCTGTCAGTTTTTCTTCAAGTCTACTTGGTTGGAGATTTGGAGAGAGAAAGGAAAAAGACAAGGACAGACAGGGACGGACACACCATCTTCCTCCCTCCCAACATCCACAGACAAAAATAAGTGAAAGAATGCAGGTCCTGCTTGGGTCACATGCCTACTTCCAGATGTACCACTCTGTCCAGGGCAGTGAGGCTGGAGATTGGTCCAGCCCGGTCATGTGTTTTCCTCAGAGACAAGAGGACCAGGAGGGGCAGCCTGTGGGGGAGGAGTGCTGGCAGACAGAGACAACACTTCCACTCCAGGCAAATGAATGGTAGCGTGTTTGTTATTCAGGAAACCACTCCTTCTAGAGTTCTGCTCTCTTGATGCCAGATAAATGAGGTTTCACACTCTTTGGAATTGCTTACTCTTTGGAAACATGCAAAATAAAAATTGTGTTTCAGAAAATTGCACAATATAACTTTTAATCAGTTTTATAAAACATACTTTATAAGGAATCAGAACTTACTTTTTTGGCTAGCATTTTAACAACCACAATAGTAATAATATGCCTCCATAAATACCCTCCAAATATCAAGCTACTCTAGATGGAGCCTACGGACTGAATTTGGAACATTGTTCAGTAAAGATCTTTTTTTTTTTTTAAATCATCTTTTACTTATCATCACAGTGGAAAAATTACTTTGATTTAATGGTTTCCTAGTTTTGATATGGCACATTAACCAAATTTTGAAATATCATAAATGAACTATTGATGTTGCTTAAGCAGGCAAGAGATACTGTTTGTGATCTCAGCTTATCCCCAGGAAACCTTAACCTACCTTCTTTCCATAAATTAAAGCATCCCTCAGGCTTATATACATTAGCTTATGTTCTACACAGTCATCATGGAGTGCATTTTTTCCTCACTAAAAGACTGTTGCTTGAAGGTTAATGTTAGGTAAAAATAACAAGTTAAAACAAAACAAAACAACAAAACAAATTTTGCTTCTTGGAATTAGAATGCTGATAGTAAGCTGTTTTGTGTTTTATAGGTTGGTACTGTGTTAAAGACAGATCCTAGTATCAAAGAAAAATCCTCTGATTATTCTTTCTAGTGTAATTAGATTTTGTAGGAAATGTAGCATTCTATTAGTTTGCATGGCAGATGTGTGTACAGATTTGTCTTTTGTCCCTGTTACTGCGGGACTACCTAGATTACAGTATAGATTAGTCTAAGAGAATGTATGACATTTTCTTACTTAAATTTTCCAATAGGAATCTGCCTTATTCAATTTTTAAAGCAAGTATAGTATAGCAAGTTAAGTACTTCATAGAAGTTTTTTTTCTCAGCTTCTTCATTCATACTGTACTTTGTAGGTCATAATAAATGCAATAAATGTAGAAAGATGAATGTATGTTAGGTTAAAGTTTAGCAAATTAATTGTTTTTCCCTGCTGAAGGAACATTCTCTTTGCTCCCCAACCTCGGGCTGGGAAATGGTGATACCTACTTAAGGAGACCACCCAGAGGTGTTCAGATTTCTGTTTAACCTCTGACTGCCACAAGTAGATTCTTGATGGTTTACTAAAGAGCTTAAGATACATTTCGGAGAGCCTGGGAAGGCTTGGTGGGCTTTCTTTGCCCTAGCAGGCTTCCTGCCTGGGAGCTTACCTCAAACCATCTTTTCCAGGAAGAATTGCACCTCTAATCCCATATAACCCACAGTGGTCTTTGCTGCCTTTGAATTCCTGTGGCGTTCTAATACTCTTAAGGCTTGATATCATCTGTTAGGTCTCAGTTCTGTGTGAACTAACAGTTGCTTCCCCAATTTCATTATCCTACCAATTCAATTTGTAGAGTGTTTTGCAAGGAAAAATTTTATTATCTTATTTGCTGTTCACAAAAGCCCTTTGAGAGAGGTGCAACTGGATCTTTCATTTGCAGGTGAGCTGAGTCACAGAGTCAGACAGTTATGGAGCATTTTCTGTGACCACAGTACGTTGAGGCGGACCGATGAGTACTAAAAAGTATAATTCTCAGTCCTTGTACAGAAGCTTAGTCTTGCCAAGGAGGGAAGCTACACACAGTTGCCCTGCATTATTTATATTATATAATTGTTGTTTTTTTGTGGAGAGAATTGCTCTTGGCTTTGGGACACCTTCTGGGAAGGCTGGACATATACTTATCCCTTGGTTTCCAAAAGGGAACTGGTTCCAGGACTGGGCCCCACCCAACCTGAGGATGTTCAGATCCTTTATATAAGAGGTATAGTGTTTGTATATAATCTGTACAAAAAGTTTTTTCCCATATACTTAAATACTTCTAGATTATAGTAACAAATACAGTGTAAAAATGATATAAATAGTGGTTACACTGTATTGTTTTATAGGACAAGGACATGCTAAAAAACTCTGTGTATATGTAGGAATCGAATGGTGCAGGACCTTGGTTTCCAGACAAGATTTTGGCTGGAGCATATATAAATTTGAGGGAGTAAGTGATGGGATAAAAGTGACAGCAGAGAGTAGCTAACTGGAAAGGAGGCTAAGGGGACGGGACTGCTACAGAGGGCTAGGTACCAGTACTTGAGCAGAGATATGGAGAGCAAAGGGAAGAAATGCAGACCTGAGAGATCCTGGAAGAGGAAAAAACAGCCACAGTCAAGTAATGTGCTAGTGGTTGGTGTCTGTAAACTGTAGAATGGTGTACTTGAAAAACGGTTGGAGTGTCCGTGTAAGAGAATATAGAACATTTCTAGAAGGATGTGTTCGTGCCACTGCACCAATAGGTAGAATCTAGAAGGTTTTATTACAGTCACAGGGATAAATTGTGACAGATTTTGTCTTTGGCTACTATTCCTCCATAGCAACCAACAGAGCAGGCCACTTTAAAAATACTTGCTGACTGCAGTAAAGGGATTCTTTGAGTTGCTTGTAGTTACTTAGATGAAGCTGCAACTGAATCTTACCTTAAGTATAAAGCTTAGAGTCTAGTGATAATAGATAAGAATCGGCAGGAAACATTAAAAATACCTATGAAAATGAGTGCTGTCAGGAGATCAAGAAACACTTGTTTGTAACTAGACAGTTGAGAAGCTAATTAAAGATGGTTTCCTACCATTTATTACAAAATGTTCTCTAAAGGCATAATAACCCTTTGAATTTTTTTAGCGTATTATGAATGATAGTTTTTTTTTTTTTTTTTGACATTTTCAGTGCTTGGAACCATAAGTGTTAATAATGAATAAAGGAGATTCAAGCATTTTAACTGATTACCCAACTATATTTTGAAAAATAAATGCAGGCTCTAAGCATTTGTTAGCATAGAAAAAATGTATCCTGGTTACTTCATAATTTTCTGAATCTTACCAATACTTGCAGATTAGATCATAATAGATTAAATCAAAATAGTATAATACATTGTCTTTAAGAGTCCCAAGATACATAGAAGAAAAAAATCACAATAAAAACAAAGATAAATCTTATCCAAATAAGTTATGTCCTGAAATTACTATTGTATCTGTATTCCTACTTCATTTGTTCAAAAGTATTCATCCTCTGCACAAGCAGTAGGTTCTGAGGTCACAGAGATAAATAAGACTGTTAGTGGAACCAAGTTCACCCTGTTTCTAGCTGGAAAATGTTTCCTAATCTCTGGCAGCACCAGCAGCCTTTGGATATGAGGAAGGGCTTTGGTTTTAACCTGCTGCAGGCTCTTACCCTGGGCTTCCATGGAGAGAACTGTTTCTCAGTTTTGTTAGCATCTTTTGAATTTTATTTTATACAGTTAAAAACACTTTGAGAAAGATTTATAGGTCTCAGACTAATCTTTCAGCTTAGTCTCTACAGCTGTATTCTTAGGTACTAATCACTAAACTCCTTAAAATTACTAAATCATTGGTCACCTGGGATCAAAGTGTGACCTTGTCTGCCTTTCTGGGAATGCTGTTACGCTTTTCAACGCTTGCCCTGGCCTCTTCTCTCTTGGCAGAAGTTATTCTACCCTTCCCTGACTGCAGCCTGGCGCTGAAGCCTGTGCAGTGGCTGCTCTCTCCATCTGAACTATTCTTCCCATCTCCCTTGCCTGTGAACTTTCTGTTCATCCTTGTTTTCTGTAACCACCTGCTTCAGGCAGACTTAGGAGCTCTATTTTCTGAGCTTTTAAGATTGTCTCTTGGGTATGTCACCTCCACATAATTGTTCCAAAACGATATGACCAGTGATTTCACATTTTAAACATCTTTGGTACAAAGTGACCTTTGGGAAGGATTACTTCAGTGTGTGGTTGCTACTGTTCTTTCCTTTAATGTATAAATATTCTTACCTCTGTGGTTGCAAGCCAACAGCTGGTGCAGAACCTAGCAGACAATATATTGTCATTCAGGGAAGGAAGGAGAAGATGATGGCTCTGGCAGCTGCCGCAAATATAGAGGAACCCTCGGTAATTCCTCTTGGTTCCCAAGCTGCTGGGAGCTGAAACACACTTGAGGTGATCATAGTGGGGCTCTTGTTTGTGAGGTGCTCTCCAGTGATGGGATGTAGGATGACCGGGTCAAAACCAGAGTAAATGATTCAAATTGTTTGGAGCTTACTTGCTAGAAGAGTAGGATAGAACATAGGAAAAAGTTACAGGAAAAAAGTTACATATTGATTGGTCTGCTAATGAAAGTAACATTTTGAAAACCTTTTCCACATACATTTTTAAATTTTAAAGTGGAAATCAAGCCAAGGATTTAGCTCAGCAGCAGAAGTGCCTGCCTTGCAAGCACACAGTTGTGAGTTCGATCCCCAGTACCAATAAATAAATAAATGAATGGAAGTCAAACTATATAATTCAGATATTTTACTTTTTTACTATAATATGAACTTTGTTCTTCATAAGTATAATTCCTCACTAAATTACTGTCTATGTACATATAATTCTAATATATTAATATTAGAATATTAATATTAATATTAAGGTGGTTCGTAGGTAGAGCTACATTGAATATATTGAATAATCTGTGTGCAGTCTTCTGATTGTGTACATAATCAGGTATAAAATTAAAATGTCAGTAATTGCTCTTGAATTTTATCTGTCTTATAATTAAACAAATGTTTATTTAGAACTACAAAAATGGTGAATAGCTTGTCCCCTTATACAAGAATGTAGGGAGTCTCCAAATCTGCTACTTGTGAAGAAATCATATAAAGTAGTATTTAAACAATCTTACAAGATTTTCCATAGTCTCTGTTTTAGAATGTCATGCCTTTATGAGCTGAGAGAAGAGCATCCTTTTATATTTCTGGCTTACTGATATAGTTATAATTAGCCAAATATAAAAAATGAATACAATTTATAATTTTTTAATGCCATAAATGCTCACCAAATTGAAATGTAAGCCTAGGTTTATTATTGTTATTTCTGAAAAACTCAAAAAACTTTACAGATTGTTCATGAAACTGTATTTTATAATTGTCTGGTGCATTCCAAGTGCACCGTTCTTTTGCCTTAAGGATGGGGGTGTGTAGAGAGGAGAACTGTTGTTTTACAGAGTGTCTTATGGCCCAGACACACTGAGAGGCAGCCCTCTCACCATCCTGAGATGTTGACACTGAAATTTTCATTGCAGAGATAAGAATATAAGGTTCAATAAAATAAAATTTTACTATTAGGCTGTTGAGAAAGCGATCTGTGTTCTTTTTGTTCATGTGGGACCTTCAGGGTCTGTGGGGCCTGTGAAAAGAAACCTAGCTGTAATTCCTGTGTGCACTGATAGCCTAGTTTAAAGCTTTGCCATCCACATGTAGTTCTTTACATTTACATTTAAGTTAATTAAATTTTAATAGATTAAAAAATTAATTTCTTCACTGCACTATATATATTTTTTCATTGCTCTATATTGTAAGTGCTCAGTAGTCACATATGGACACTGGATTGTACAGATGCAGGCATTTCCATTGTCGTAGAAAGTTCTATTGAGTTGTGAAGGGCTGAAATGGAGGCTACCTTTGGAACAGGCCTTCCAGGTTACTGTTCATTGTTTTCATTAACAGAGTCAGTCACTTCCAGAAGTGCTTTGGAACTCTGATTTATATTCATTCTTTATTACTCATGCATTCTCTCATCTTTTTGAGCTCTGGAATTATCTCCCTTCTGGAAACTCTTGATTGAAAAAGGAGAAAACACTTTCAAAATCTGGAAATTGCAGAATGTCCATAATATTGGTTTGTATGCTCTGTTAACCAAAAATAGATTTTTAGGTAGGAAAGACAGAGAGAAATGCTTTCTGTTTCTTTGTGTGATAAATGCTAAACTGTCTCTCCAGTATTAAACTATTCTTTTATATTTGTTTAATGTTTACTCAGTAGAGTGTCTCAATTCATTTGGGGGGAAAGGATGATCAAAATTGGAAGGAATTTTTAAGAATCCAGGTTGAAGATGTACTCCGGTGTATTTGGAACTTATGAAGTTCATTATTCTTATGTAACTTTTATGATACCAGGAGTAGAGTTTTTTAAAGGATTTTTTCGAGGAATGTGGAAAAGGAGTTTTAATTTACTGTGAATGTATTTTGTTATGGTATTTGTAAGAAGTTGATAAAAGAGATCTGTTAACTTTATCAGTTTATCACTCTTCATTGATAAATTTGATTAATAAGATTTACCTTGTTTGTCAGAATCATTAGAGGTGTTCAAAATGTTTCAGATTTTGGAGTACTTTTTTATTTTGGATGCCCAGCCATTAAAATCTATGTTAATACTGTGATACTCAAAAAACTCTGAAATCTGAAAATACTGTGATATTCAGAAAATTCTGAAGTCTAGTCCCAGGCATTTTAGATAGGAAACAATACATCTGTGTATCAAAATGTTTGGGGAGACCATCAGTGCCATTCAAATGTCACAGTGTTTCATTGACCCTCTCTTTTCTGTACTCATTTTAAACCTGAAGAATAGCAACGTATTAGGTTTTGTCCAACTGTCCCTAAGTGTTCCCTGCTGTTGCATGCCTCTGATCTGGCACCAAGTTGCAGTGATGGATCTTGTTCTCAGTAAAGGGTCTGTAGTGATGATATTGACATTGTGGAAAATATTTTGAGCAGTAGTCCCGATGCCCTGAGCTACATGAGCTGTCTGCCTTTTATGACCTTGTTCATACTGAGGTGGCTGGTGTTCCTTGGATAGTTTTTATCTAAAAGAGGAGTGAACATCAGTGCCTTAGTGTGTCTACAGCAGAATAAATTGTAGACAGTCTACATTATCTAGACAATTCTAGATAAATTGTGGACAGTACTTTATGTATCATCTGCCATATATCTCTCCTCATGCTAGAGCAAATTGTCTAATACTTTTACTAGTTTGGCCTAGAAGAACATTGTGCATAGTAGAATTTCACATTAATCAATATTTTAGAAATCAAGTGCAAAAGAAAAGGAGTCATTCAAACAAAATCTATGAACTATGAAGACATTGCATTGTGATAGCAGTCTCTTGACGAGTGATTATCACCATTCTTAGTCCTATAAATTTTTTAGATATGATGTTATTTAAAGTTTTGTCTAAAATATTAAAAATTTGATACATCATTGAATTGTTTCCTCAGCAAGTTTACCACCTCTGTCATAGTCATCCATATAACCTGCAGCCTATGCCTTGTACACAGTGCTTGTTCAATAACTAGTGTTGGTAGACATTGGAGGATGAACCTTTTGTTTTAATAGGACAGTGTGTCCTTCACACACATCCCACATTCTATGCTGGAACTGGCAATTAATTTTCTAGTTGAAATAATGTTATAAATAATAGTTGGTTCCCAGAATGGTCTACCAGTTAACCCGTACTAAAGCTTAGAGGATGGAAACGCATGCATCCTAGAATATGAAGGTGCGCTCACAAAATGACTTTAATACCAGTAAGCTAACTTTTATACTAGTAAGTGGTTACGTTGGGAGTGGCGTACTTTATAACGTAAGTCTCAAATAGCTGCATATTTGTTTAAGTGATTTCTGACTTCTCAGTGTGTAGACTTTCTCCCTTCATAGGAACTTTGACCTTAAATTCAAAACTAATAAAATTTAGCAGCTGGTAGAAGTTTGACTATTTAATTTTACTTGCTTATTTGAAAAAGTTTTGCTGAGTTTTAAAAATCAGTGCTGTGCTTTTAAGGCTTTTTTTGTTTAATTAAATGTAATTTTAAAATGGTTTTGTTTGATTAACTTACCCTGGTTTTCCTTTGTCATGAAGAAAATTAATTAAAAACTGAACAAGTCAGTACATGGTGATAACAAAATAGGTCTAAAATTCTTTATGCTACGTCTTATAAAGGTAAATACCATTTATTGTAAAATAATGTTGAATTATGAAGGCCGCAATTTAATGTTATCCGTCCGCCTTTCCAAAATGTAGCCTTTCAGTTACTGCTGAGAGTGACATTAGCATCTTGTGTGGTTACTGATACTGTTACATATATTTGAAATGGTTAAACATAAAAATATATTTAAATTCTTATTTTGTAATATACTATACATTTACCCTTACGCATTTTAGTTTAAAGGAATGTAGGCATTACTTCATTACTTCAGCTTGGGATATATAAACTATAAACATACTTTAAAGAACCAGACTCTGGTATGTTTTGAATGGTAGATGAGTTTTGATTTTGTGATTTAAAATCTATTACTTGGGACATTTGGATTGCATATACCCTGTTTGTTCATTTTCAGGGAATAGAACCTTCTCAAAGCGGTAAGGTGAGAATGACTCTATGCTTTGCCTTTCTCTTGGGCTTTACAACTTACATGCCTTCACAGTTGTGTCTTTAGGAAAGGATATGTATCTTTAGGAGGCATGCTGTGTAGCACGTGGGCCCAATTATCACCATGACCATTTCATTTGGTGGAAAAATCTGTGGTAAATTAAGAATATTAAGTCTGTTAATATTAAAGTCCTTAGCAGCCAGCTGTGCTGAAACTGTCATTTATATTTATAGAAGAGATAAAGATTGCTACTTTCTGTCGTGGAATGGTCTCATTGTCTATTTTCTGAGTGTTTTACATAGTAAATGGAAAAATTATCTTTCCTTAGTTCTTCTAAAATTGAATTTGAGCATGTTCCTTTGTGTAAACATTCTTTTATAAATAGAACATTGAAGAAAACTGCATTCATTATTCATTCATGTTCTTCAATGAGTTTCAGTTTGTTTGTTTTTTAGTTTTTACCTTTGTCTCAAATACAGTCAGACAGCAAACTCCCAGTTTTTAATTTTTTTTAGAAATGAGCTATGTTTTGGTGCTGCACTAAAAGATACATGGTTCTGCACCTGCAGTTGTGTATCTCTGCTGTTCCCTTAGACATAGTTTCTATTTTGGATAATTTTTATAGGTGATTAAATCAGAAATATTTTTTAAAATTTAATTTTATTTTAAAAATAAAAGCCAACAAAACAAAACATAGTAAATCCAATCAAAACAAAGTAGTGAAATTGGTATAGAACTTCAAAGCAGGACAGTAGGAAAACTGCACTTACTACTATCCTGTGTCTTATCTTCCCATTAGTTGTACATTCCATCAGATATAGCAAAGTCACACCAAAACAAAGCAGAAGAAAACCAGTCAAAACAGAATATTGAATAAAACAATTAATTGGAACAAAAATAGTGAGAACATTATTGGATTTCAAAAATAAGATAGAAGGAAATCCCCCATATTTGCTATACTGCATACCGTTATCCTCCCCATAGATGCTCAGACCCCTGACCCCAGCCAGGCCTGTGAAGTCAGCCAAACAATACAAGCCCTCAGCTGCCCTCTGTACCTCAGTTGCTACCAACTCAGCCTGTCCTCCGGAGCAGCTGGACACCCACCACCGGTGAGTGTGTGTGTGTGTGTGTGTGTGTGTGTGTGTGTGTGTGTGTGGGAGTTGATTATTCTCAGCCTGCATGCCAGGAGACCTAGGGGAGGCGCTGTGATTTTTCTCTTACTGGGCCCTGCATGGCTTGTATGGCTTACTAGAAAGGCTGGCTAGTTGACTTGTTGGTCTGCTCCTCACAGTCCCAGCATGGCTGGTTAAATCAGAAATCTTTTAAGTTAAAATATACTCACCTCATATCTACTTCTTCCTGAATTTTCTTCATTATTGCAAAAGACTTTTGTTTGAATGGAACAAACAAACAAACAAACATAAAAACCCCAAGCTCTATTAGCAAAGCAGTCAGACACCCATGGTAACAGAACTTTGTTTACCAGATCTTATCTCAGCTTCAAAATCGAGTTTGGGAAAGGATGCTCCACTTCAGAGTGTGACTCAGAGGTACCACAGATGGTGAGTTCCAGGCACAGTGCTGTCCCTCTGATTTTCTTCTTTGCCTACCTTCATGTTGAACTAAACAGCTTGCTCTGCAATTGTCTTTGTTACCCTTGCTGGGTGACAGTTGTGCAGGGTGGACCACTGAGTAAACTGTCCTTTTTCTACTCCTACTAAATAATAGCTGTGTTTTGAGCATTCATCATTTTGTGAGGTACATGTGCAGTACCTAACATACATTATCTTATTCCCACCCTGTGAGGTATTGTCATTATTGTTAATGTTCTACATGTGAAGAATCTGAGGCTCAAAGATATTATTATTGCAGCAAATATGGGCCATCAACTTGGGTTCAAATGTCACAGCCACAGGCTTTTAACGACTCAACTGACCTAGCTACAGGTACAAATCTTCTCTCTTATAAAACTGCTTCAGCCATGCTCATTACAGCTTATCTCCTAGAAACTAGCTCCAGAGTGTAATAGAAGTACACAGAAGTAAATTATGTCCTCATCACTGAAATTCGTTTATCTCATATTTGTTGTGCTTGGTGGACATAGTGAAGTACCGTTCCTACCTTCCACTTCATAGCCCGAAAGTCCAAACTTTCTCAGCTCTTTTGGTATCTCCAGTCTGGCTGAGACCATGTAGTGCTTTATGATTAACTTATGGGGATTATGCTGGTCTTGATTATGTTTCTAAGAAAGTGGGTAGGAAATGTCATCTGAAAGTATGGACACCGTGAGAAAAGGTCCCAGTCATTCCTGCCGGGACTTTGAGAGTCCTGGGGAGATTGATGGTGGTTTCTTCAGTCACTGTGTTGCTTTGAGCTGAGAGGAGCTGGAGAATGGGGGCTGTGGGAGCTGTGTGACACACTGGGAGAAAGAGATGGCAGTGGGAAAGTGAGCAGACGCTGTAGAGTAGCTTGAGGTGGACCCAGGAATGGGAACTAGGATGTTGGACAGTCTGACTTCAGCAGGCTTGGGAGAGGGAGCCTGGCTGACTTTCTGTTGAGTTGATCAGCTTTGTTTCTGGTCTTGAAGGAAACAATGTGCTGGAGGAGTATATAGGATAAAAAAAAGATGGGCAGTGTTAGAATGAGGGGCAAGAGACTATGAACAGCTGACTCAGAATCTGGAATGGGGTGTGGACAGAGAAAGACTCAGTCTCGAAAGAAGGAACACCAAGAATACCCATAAATTACTGAAGCACTGGATAAATGGGCCTTGATATTTTTGCCATCTGTAATAGAGTACTCATTGACACTACAGTTGCATTGGGTATTTGGGAATATGATTTGTTTAGAAAGATGATGTTAAAGTCTTTGGAGGAGAAGTTTCTTAGGCAGAAAGGCATTTCAAAGCCTGAGCTTTGGAGTCAGACCTCGTTTCCAATTTTAGCTTAGACTCTTTCTAGTTTTGTTATTTTAGGCAAGTTACTTAATTTCTCTAAGCCTACATTTCCAGTTGTACTGAGTCCAGGAGTTAGGCTTCTGATGAGGAATGAATGTTCTTTTCATAGCTTATGTAAATTTGCGTTCTCTTGTTTATAATAGGATGGTTGATCCCTTCTTTGGTGGTCTTTTATTTTCTGCAAAATAAAGATATGCTGTGTGCTTTTTGTAATGTTGCTCTCTCTTTTTCTTTTAAAATTTCTCATAAGTTGTTTCTTCATGAAGACCCTGTATTCAGAAGGGTTACTAGCCCATGTTGGCACAGTAACAGAAAAGTTACCCTGTGTGCTCTCAATCTATACTCCGAAAGGCACGTTTGCTGAAAACATGATTGTCTTACATGTTTTTCTCCTTATTTCAGCACTAAGGAGGGTTCTTTGCTTGTGCATAGAAATAGTGATATATTCAAGTGGGAAGCTAAAGAAAAATAATGACAAAGGGAAGCCAGTGACACCCTCTTCCAGAGCCTTTAATGGTCTTGCAGCTGCACTGTCTTTTACTTCATGGATGTTAATGAATCTTAAGTCCCTGTTGGCTGGCATGAACATTTTCTAAGGAGAGTTTCTACAAATCCACATGCTAAAAAGTGATGTGGAACAGAGCACAACTGGTAAGAGAGAACACAGACTCTGTAACTAAACTGTGTAGGTTAAACTGAGTTCTGGGTTAGTGTGGTAGTTGAATGACCTGGCCATACCCATTCAGCTCCTGCATGCCTCTGTTTTCTCATCTATAAAATGTGAACATTAGCTACTCTTAGGTCTTGAAAATTAACTCAGTTAATTTTACAAAGTGTTTAAAGTGATGCCTGGAAGTATATAAGTGTTTATTAAATAGTAAAATAAAAGGGGAATTTGCTAAGCTGGCTGACTGGCATGTTTCTGTAAGACTAAAATAACATAAAACATTGATTAAATAAATTACCTGAGGTATTCCATGAATGCATAAAATCTAAGGGCAAATATTTTGCAACTTTAACATTTCCCTTTCAAGTATCTTCCAACCGTTGTACAATATTCACATACTGTAATGCTGGTAATAAGATAAATTCATATACTGTAATAGTGATGATAACTGAAATCATTTTTAATTCAATTCTAAGTCTGAGGTATTTCTTCACACATTTAAAAAATTTAAAATTTGTGTATGTCTTTAAATCAGTAGGTACATGGATACATTATTCTTTTTAAGAAATGATTTTTAAAGTGCTACAAGTAAACATAAATACTGTACACATTAGTAGGGCACCAGTTTTCCATACACACATACACATATATATGTTGCATAATGTTTAAATGAGATTAAATGTATTTATTTCCTCAAATATTTGTCATTTCTTTGTTGTGGAAACTTAAAAAACCTTTCTTCTGACTTTCTGCAGTGTTCAGTACTCAGTGGATATACTTAATGTAATGTTTGCTCGCTCTACCATAATCTTTTACTTAAGCAGGACTGCAGTTTATTAAATCAGTGCTGTCCCTGGATAAGAAGCATATAATTCACAGTTCCATACAGAGGAGGTTATATGATTACATGAAGCATCCGTGTCTGGGCCTGAGGGATGCCAATCCTGTCTGCTGATGGAAGGAGCAGTGTCTCAGTGGCGAAGCTTCACCAGAGTTCCAGAATCAGACTTAGGCTGTCAGAGCTTCCTTGTCCTCAGACTTATTGGTCCAGTGCTTTGTGTGCTCCATCATCACTAAATTGGATTTATCATTGAATTAATATTGGCAGCAAACTCAGGTAATTATTTTAAGAAATCTGATCATTTTAGCATTTGGGATGAATTATCCAGTAGTTCAGGCTCTTAACCAAGAAACCCATTGGTAGATTTCAAGGGTCTTTAAACTTGGCTGAGAAAAAAAAATTTTTTTCATTAGCTTGTAAGTGAAATTTAGCATTCTTTAATTATGAATGATGATAGCAAATCATGGTAATAGTTAGCACTAGAAATTTTGGTAGTTTTAAAATATGAACTCATTGTGTTAATGAAGAACCTCAAATGAGGTTCTCAGAATTTTTTCTTAATATTTTGATAGCTATGTTTCAATTTAATTCTTTTCCTTCATGATCCCCTATGATTTTTATGCTTTTAATAACATTATTCCCAGACTTTAGTTAGATTGCTAAAGGGCATCCAGGGTTAAAAGTTATGAACCCTGTCTAGCATGTTATTTGGCTCTGTATGTGTCCTGGCTCTCAGTTCTGACAACTTCCCTGCCATGCCCCTCCCTCTGTACCATGGAGAGCTAAGATCTGACTTTCGAAAGGTCCAGCATCTGTCCCTAGATCTGAACTGTGTGCTTGATTCCAGCAATGAAAATTCTTTGGTTATTTTTGTCTGTGTGATTTGCAAGTGTCAAAGGAGGTGACTTTCTTTAGCTTTTCTGCCTCTCTAATACAATACTGTTTACCCAGCCTTTCAGTGAAAGGTGTTGATTCAGCCACAGTTTACTAGAAAGCTAGATGCTGTGAAAGCAAGACGCAGTAAGCAGAGAGCGTGAGGGAGAGGTGGAGAAAGTTTGTGCATGTGCCTGAGGGGAGAGCTGGTGGAGGCTGTGCAGTGAGATGGGAATAATGAGTCAGGAGGAATAAGAAGGAAATGGAGAGGTAATTAAATTGAGGCTTTCAAGCCTACTCCTGATGGAGGCCTCTCTGTATCAGAATCTTTTGCTCCTGGGAACTGTTCCTGTGTAGTTAAGGATAGATTTTTCACCCTGTTTTCGATTGCTTGAATTCAGTGGTGAGGTTTTGCGACTCAGGGCTGGCCTCCAAGATAACTTCCTTAATTTTGTTAAGGTTTTGGCCAGAATCTTCTGATGTGGTGAGACTAGATTTTACATTGTAGAGAGGAAAGTGGGCAAACTGTTTACTTTGTAAGAAATACTTTTGAGGGTATATTTGGTGGTTTTGGGCAAAGTGAAAACATTTCAATAGAGAATACTTTTAGGTAAAATATCTTTTCACTGCAAGAATGTTAACTCTTTAAATCAGGAGAGAAATGTTATAGGCGAAGTGGATCCAGGACAGAATTTAAGGTGGCAAGCACAAACTACTATAACTATCAGTCTCTGTGGTTATAGTGTAATTCTAGAGAATTAAAAAAAAAACGGTTTATTTTGGTACAAGTAGAATCTAGGTTTGGAACGCCTCAAAAGTTTCCAAAATATATTTTATTTACCTTTTGAAAAGATAGTTTTAATGAGTAACTTTTGGATTTATGTGAATTATTGTCTCTAAAATATAAAAAATTACTGTTTACCAGTGTATGTTTTTAATGACAACACTGAATTTTGATGGAGGATGCTCTATATTATGGACAAGATATGTAGTATATATATATATATATATATATATATATACACACACACACTATCAAGCACGAACTATATTGCATTCAGATGCTTAATAACTGAGTATAATATAACAAAGTGTTGCCTACTGTATCCTCCTCTAAGAGTCCTGCTTTACCAAGTAAATATACCTGTTAGGTTTTTGTGTTTAGGTAGATATGTTTATAAAGTACTTTGAGACTTTTTAAGAGTTTCCTATCTTAATTAATTAAAAGAATTTTTGTTTGAATCACTGTTTTTCCAACCATATCTTTTTTTAAAAAAGAGAATGGAAATAAATTTCAGGTATTAATAACTTACCTAAATTTTCACATATATAAAATAGCTGTGTTAATTTAATAAATTTTTAAGAATGGAAAGAAAAAAAGCTGATTTGATGAGGTTTTTCTGGGGAAGCATTTAGGATTAAGCTACTTTCCAAAAGTAAGACGCTCTATGAAGTCACCTTGATTTGTACTACAAAAACTGATCAATTTGATGAATGCCGCCACATTGTGATGTCAGATCCTTGGATAAGTTGGCTGGACTTACAGTTATGAGCAGCATTTCATTCGGTCAGAATATTATCTCTTCCAGCCTGTTTTTCTCATTTTCTCCATCACAAGTAAACACTTGAGCATGTTCTAATAAAGTATGCAGCCTAAAAGAAGTTAGATGACATTGAGTAATAGATTGTCACCAGCGTGTATTTTATAAACTTGTTCTTATGCACCATTCGTGATGCTGGTATTGTTTTTGTTCTTCTCTCTCCTCTTAATGCCAAGTTCAGGGACTTAAATGTGTGACCTGGACACTTCAGAGAAGTCAAGTGAAAATAGTATATCCGTGCAGTTGGGTTTCAAAAGTCATCCCCTGAGTACATGTGTGTCTAGAGGAATGCAAAGCTTATGAGAAAAGGATAAAATTAAGTGAGCCTGAAGGAAATGTAAAAATCCTGCCTAACGATCCTGTTAGGTTTTTATACAGATTAACTGTTAATAAGCGAGGAATGGTAAGCCCGTCTGGATTTCTCGTCTTCTGAGTAGCCAGCTTTAACACTATAAATTGGAAAAGGCTTCTGTTGTATCTCTGAATATATTATATTACCATATTGCAAGCCCTGAGGCCCCTTTCCTGAGCAACATATGCTTGCTTTTATGTGAGCTAAAGCAATCGTAAGTCTAATATGGGAGTTTATTACTGTGTGTATGTTCATATGTTAAGAGAGATTTTAGAGTCTGGAGTAATGAGACATGACCAGTTAAAAGCCAGCCATTGCTTAGGGTGGTAGCCTAAGTCTGAACACTAATGCTTATAAAGTATCATCATTCCAGATCTTGAGACAAATTGTCTTTGATTCACACTAGCGTTTGTTTTCTGTGGGGCTCATCTGGTGCTTGCTACTTGCCTTCTCTGGCACCTAGTAGCTCTTTACCTCCTAAGGTACAGGTCTCTGCCTTGAAACCGCATTCAGCTGTCATTTTCATAATAAGGCATTGCTTCATCATGTAGGGAGCTTCTCTTACTGAAGGCATTATGTTAAATGAAATAAATCAGACACATAACCTAAAATACTGTGCGGTTTCTATCATGTGAGAAATTCAAAGTGTGAAGAACAAAATGAAAGACAGATAAAAGGAAATGGGGAGATAGATCTTCTGCGAATGGGAAGGGGTCCAAGAGATGGAGGGTAGGAAGGAGAGAAGAGAGGAGGGGGACATGGAAAGAATGGAGATGTGTGTGCACATGTAGCAACTACCCACTATGATGTAATCATTATGTGTCACAAATATCAACTAAAAACTCAATGAAAGAGGAGGAGTGGAATCTAGAGATGGAGTTAGGGAAGAGCAATGAGAAGCACAATGAAAAAATTAAGGAATGTTAAGTACATAGACCTACTCTCTAGATGAATGTAAATATTATATATGCAAGTATGTACTAATAAAAATTAATTAAAAATGTAAAAAAATCTTCAATATTTAAGTGTAGCATTTCAAAAATGTTAACAAACAAGTAGGTTTTTTATAATCCAGTAGGAAGAATGTCTGAAAGTAAAAGCTAGAAGCATTCTTGGGATGGAATCCTTCTTATCACACCTCTCTGCTCACTTCGTGCTCACTGGTAGTTTCCTCAGTGTTCTCCCGAATTCCATGCAATGAGCCTGCTACAGTGTACTTCAGAAGTATGGCATTTTGGGATGGATACCGATTACAGGATGCTTGTAATGGAAAAACGTTTGCAAAACCACCAGTGTTTTGTTAGCTGTGCCAGAAGTTGCTGTGAGCATTAGAGTATTAGCTTTGGCATCAAAATGCTGAACCGCATGGCTCTGTTGCCTCTGTGCTGGCTCCCTGCTGACCTGGCATCCTGGGAAACCCTGTTTCTCCTAGTCCTGACTCAGGCTGTGACTGTGAACTAGGTGCCCAGTGCCATCCTCCTCAGCAAATGTGGGAAGTGCCAAATGGCCTGGCAAGTTTTAGCGTGGCCTTTGGATCTTCGCTGAGCCAGATGGTGCTGAAATGTCAGACTGTTCCTGAGTGGGGGCCGTGATTGAGGAGGCTAGACGGAGAAGACACGCTTCAGATAACTGATCTGCTCAGGCTGTTTTTCCCTGGCCGGGGGCTTGTGGTCCTGACACTTTAACCATTGTTTATTGAACAGTGCTTAGTTGATGGTGGTCCACTTACAAAATGAGAAGTACCAAAAACAAAGCAAAACAAAACATTTCTTCTTGAGATTACATCCCTCTGGGGCCATGTATCTTGTATGTAGCAAACTTTCAGTACAAGGTAAAATGAATGGACAGTTTATAGATAGAAATTAATGGAAAGAAACTCTCTCAGAAATTAAAGAGAGATGAGGGAATTGAGTTTTCCCAAAAGAGTGTAAGTCCTTGCTTATAGTACAGAGATTATGAGAAATGAAGCCTTTTTCTCCTTTTCATTTCAGCCTCTATTATATTCTGGCAATTGCTTTTATTGATGGTTTGACATAATGCCTTGAAAAGTTTACAATCTGTGTTTGAAGAGAAAACATAATAGGGCTTTACAGATGATCCCAATCAAAACATCCACAAGTGCTAAGTGATTGAGGCCAAAGGGAATGTGTAAGTCTGAAGGGAGAGAGGAGGGGATGAGTGATGTGGTTCGGATGAGGTTAGCCCTGGCTGGCTTCCTCGAGGAGATGGCTACGTTGGGTTTGGCCTCTGTAGCTCTTCTCAGTCCTACTGTCTGGGGACTTGATATAAATGAGTTTTTCTTCTAGCACAGAGCGTCTGGCTAGTGGGGAGGTACTGGAGGACAAAGAAGACATGTTTACATTGAGATAGGTCATCCCTCACCCTGGTCCTCATAGCATAGACACACTCAAACTTTTAAATGTGTTCCCTCCTGAATGTATGGAATTAGAGAGGTGGATGAGATTCAGTTTCAGTTGATGAAAAGGTTCATTTCATGTATTGCATGGGAAAATGCTATAGCTTGAGAGACATTTTGGCTCTAATGGATCTTTGTTTTCAGTTGGAATTACTTCTTTCTATTGTGGCTTATAAATATTGAAAGAATTTCTTGGAGTTTGCTTGACCCTACTTATCCATACGTGAGCTCAGCGATTTGCGGCATTCCAAAGGCCCAGGTTCACATGGAACCGTCATGATGTTTCTGGGATTGAGGGCCCTGGAGCCGGCCTTTTCCTGTTTCCGCTGCTGTGAAGGACTCCCCTGTACCTGGAATTTAGCTGAGAGCTTTGTATTCTTGTAGGGACTTACTTTGAGTGGCTCGAAGGTGATGCTCTTTTCCTATTTTTTAAATTTTTTAAAATTTAAAATTAGTTTTAGAGTATGCAAAGTATCTTCATATCCCTTACTTACCCATTTCTCCTAATGTTACCGTTTCATATAACCCCAGTAAAACTGTTTCTTCCCTACCTGCAGAAAAACTTCACATTTATCCACAAGAAGATGCATGTAAGAACGTGCTTTGCTGCCTTGTGCGTAATGCAGCCTAAATTGGTAAAGGGCCCGCCCCATTTTCATACAGCGGAGCACTGTGCAGTAGTAAAACTATATGTCCTGTGCGTAGAATGTTGAAGAAACAGGATCAAAGTATATAAATTATATGCTACTGATTTCAGCTTTAAGGACATGCAGAACAATACTATGTGCTGTATATCTGAGCTACATCCTGGTCTAATGCTTGCCCTTGAATGGGAAAGATCCACTCAAAGAGTTGTGGATCCTGGTTCCTTTTGTAGATTATGGGTGGTCTGTCCTATTGTACTTGCAACATTTAATTTTCAAAACTGAATAGCAGGCACTTTAGGATTCGTTATATTATTTTCAAAATTTTTTCAATGACTAAAATATGTTATTTTAAACATAGTAGGTAATAGGAATGCAAAATCCCAGAAGGACTACTCGTCAGTAGTATGCAGTAGAGATGAACTCACCTCAGAGAGGGGTATGCCTTCAAAGCTGGAAGACAAAGGGTAGAGACCCCACTTAGGTGATTGCCGCTCCTACCTGAGTGAGGCCCTTGACATGTCATTGGTTTTCTGTGTCACATTTTCTTCTGCCTGTAACGTTTCCATGAATGGCTTGAAGTGAGAATTAAGAGCTTTAAACTTCAACAAGAGAATGTCCGACAAAAGTATGCGGTGTTGTATGATGTATGTGGGTTCCCCACTTTCTACTCTTGGAGCTATGCCACAGTTTCTTCATCTGCAGAAGGGACATAACCACAGTGCCTACTTTACAGAGCTCTGTAGTGTTGAAACACATGGAAGACACAGAGTATCCTTCCTGTCCCATCTGGCTCACCCTTGTGGAGTACTAGATGCTTTGAATTTGAATTTAAAAGGATGAAGAATAGAGGGTACATTTTAAAAGAATGACTTTCTGTCTTCTCCTGAACAGATGGAACATCAAGTGACCCATTCTCCCACTGTAGACTGGCAGCACCTACATCTGCGTAGATGAAAGTGTCCGTAGTTCAGTGTTGCTCCTAGCATTCTCGTGTCGTGGACACCCAGGACACTACTTCATTGCTGTTTATTGTTCAGCAGGCACTTGCCCCATTATTTTACTTGCCTAGTTCTGATTGGCATTTGAGTTTCAACTGCTGGGTTTTTTTTTTTTTTTCTTTTTTTTTTAATGTACCGGAAATAGGACTCACAACCTTGTGCTTGCTAGGCAGGCCCTGTGATGCTGAGCTATATCCTTGGTTCTCCAATTGCATTTTAAAGAGCACAGTAGAAATGCAAAAGGGGAATTGGGTTGTGTGTCAGTATTCAGGATTCTCTGGAGAAACACAACCAATAGGAAATCTTATATATGTATATATGATATTGAGCATATCATATATATAGGGGAATCCCTGCGCAGTTTTGATGCTGCAGTCTTGGCAAAGCATCTTCTGGGAAACCTCATTTGCTTTTAATGCCTTGCAGCTGATTAGATAGAGCCCACCCACATTATAAAGCATGATTGCCTTTCCTTAGAGTCAGCTAATAGTAGGTATTAACCACATTTTTTGAAGTGCCTTCACAGTAACACTTAGATTAGTGTTTGTTTGAACGGTGGGGTATCATAGCCTAGCCGAGACACAGTAAACCAATCATCACTGATTGCAACTTTTCTAGTAGTCTTATGATATCTAGTGGCACCTATGGACTTTTTTCTATCCTTTATTGTAGAGGATGGTGGTAGGATTGAGAATTTTTTCAAGAGTTGAATATAAAAAGCTCTAAGAACCATGGAGCTTTGCACATCAAGCTGCTGTGTCTGTGTCTAGTCAAGGTTTTAGGAGGCAGGATGCTGATGTCAGGTTGATGATGCAGGATACTTCCTTTGAGAAGAAGGTGATGGATGCTGGACTTGGTATTTCTGGCTGTGCAGTTAGAGTCGGGAGCAGTCTTATGCCAGGTTTGGGAGGATGATAGCATTTAGGAAGAATAGATTGTCTTTACCAGCTGCAGTGCCTTGTGCTGGCTAGGTATATAGATGAGACCTATGCCTGCTCAAGGTCAGATATTAATGCAGGTTCCGAAAATGTATTTCCACCGTTAGCCTCTTGTGGCTCTGTGCATTGGAAGCTTACAAACAAGAAATTCTCCCAAAGCTGCCTTTGTTTCTCAGAGATCTGTACAGAGTTGCTATAAGAGAGGCTGAAAGGCAAGGCCTCCCCTCTCCCCAATACTTCACATGCGTTTATCTCTTACTATTTTTAATGCATCTGATAAGATGATTTCTGAGTGCTTATTATTAGAGTTTTTGTGTTTTTTTGGAAGAGGAATAAAGGTTTGAATAAGACCTGAAGACTCCATTTCTATGTCTTGAGAATTCACTACAATTTAAAATACCGAATGTTGTCTTACTTTCATAAGGCAATAGACTGACCAGAAGCTCAAGAATATTAAGAACTGACACCAACAGTCCAGCAGTTCAGTCTCAAAGCGTTATTTTCAAAAAGTATGTTCTACATTAGGGAAATACTTAAGAACATTGGAATGGACAAGACATTTTTGGGTAAGATGCCAAAAGCACGGGAAACAAAAGTAAAAGTTATCAAACAGGATTTCATCAAACTGAATAGTGTTTGTACGGCAAGGATAAGAAGTGGAGAGATAACCTACTGAATGAGATGAAGTATTTGTAAACTGTACTTCAGATGAGAGTTAATAACCAAAATATATAAGAAGCTTGAAATAGCAAAACCAACAATTGGATAAAAATGAATGATTGATCTAAATTGGCACCTTTCAAAGAAAAAATAGGCAAATATCAGCATAAACATAAAATTGTTCATTATCACTGATCAGGGAATGCAATTAAAACTTTTAAGTGAGATAGTAGGTTACTTTATTTAAAAATGGCTATTATCGAAAAGGCCAAAGGTAACAGGTGCTGGTGAGGTATGGACAGAAAGTGGAACCCTTGCTCACTCTTAGTGGGAATGTCAATTAAAATAGACTTGACCAAAAATGATAAGTCGATTCCTCAAAATTAAAAATTGACTTACTGCACAATTCAGCAAGCCCACAACTGTGAGTGTATTTTTAGTTTGTTGGAGAGGTATCTGTGAGCCATACTGTTGTAGTACTATTCACAGTAGCCAAGAAAAACAGGTAATTTACAATAAGTATCAACTAATGAATGAGTAAAGAAAATATGCTGATGTGTACATGGAGTATTACTCAGCCATAAAAAGGTAGAGTCTTTTATTTGCAGCATTTTAAATGAAATAAGTCAGGGAAACAAAGGTAAGTACCATATGTTCTCACTCACATAAAACCTAAAAAAGCTACTGTCATAGAAATTGGAAGTAGAAAATAGTTGCTCGAACCTGGTGAGTCTAGAGACCATTGAGAAATAGGGAAAAGTTAACTAACAGAAGCTCAGTTACAATTAGTAGGAGAGGTTCTTGTGCTCTATGCAGCTTCTTTTTAAATTTTTTGTGGTGCTGGGAATCAGGACCAGGACCTGATCATGCTAAGTGATCTACACTCTCACCACAGTTGGTTGTTTTTTTTTTTTGTAGAGTAGGGGACTAGTGATAATAATAATGTACTGTTTCTTTCTTTTAAAGGTAGAAGAAAGGCTTTTGAATGTTTTCAACTTAAGAAAGAGGTAAATGTTTGTATTAGTCAGGGCTTTACTAGAGAGAACAGATGTAACAGGAGATATACAGATGTAAAAGAAATAACAAGATTGGCTTACGATGGTCAGCCACAGAGTCGGATGAGGAAGCGTGCAGAGGATGTCTGCACACTGGAGCGCGAAGGATTCAATCCTAGGTCTGCAGTTCACCCTAGTGTCCTGTGCAAGTCCACACCAGCAGGCTGATGGGTCAGCGACAGAAGGCCGAAGGCTCTATGATGAAAGGCTGAAGAGTCTATGCCTGGAAAGCTCAAGAGTCTACACTGGAAGCCAGGAGACAACATCTAAACCAAAGGTGAAGAAGGCTGGAGCTTCTCCCAAGAATAGAAAGCATTTGTCCTTCCTCCTTCCCTTTTATCTCTCCAGGTGATGAGCCACCCTAGGGTGGGTCTTCTTCTACACCATTGGGTGTAGAGTTGTTTTAAATCCATTTAGTTAAGCTTCTAAACATCTCAAGTTGACACAATCAGTCAACCACTACAATGTTTAACGAGATAGATTTGTTCTGATTGGAATATTATACATATATTGAACTGCCATATAGTACCCCATTAGTATGTACAACTCGTGTTGACCATTTCAAAATGTATCTTGTTCTTGAGCGGGTCGCACTGAAATAACTATAAAGAGCAAACATGGCAGGTTCATTGGCGCCAGGTGTGATGTGACATTGCTGCAGCAGAATGAAGATGCTGTTCTATAGGTTAGAGGTTATGGGCATCAACACTTCCACGTTTCAGTTTCATTTTTTAGAAGACAGCATAGAATACACATTGTTTGTTATTCTAACTGATCTTTTACTCCTGTCCATCAGGACTATGCAGATTGGCTCTTAGCTTTTCTTGGGAGGATTCCAACTGTGCTGTTTCATCTTCTTGGACTATGTACAGAGTTTTGGGAGAGAACAGCAGGTAATCTGGGCTTGGGAGTTCTGATACCCATTGTTGGTTCAGTTGGTACCTTATCTTTGCAGCTTAGCAGGGCCTTTTTCCTTGTGTTAACTGGGGGGAGGATTGATAGGATGGTAACTATAATTCTAGAGACATCATGTTTTATTCTTTCTATAAATTATAGCTTAGTAAAAAACTTGTAGCTTGGATAGAGCCTTTCACTGTCTCTTGATTTTTCTACTTACTTTTTAGTCACTCTTCAGTGATGATCATGGTCCATGACGTCAAGTGTCTTGCTCTGTCCCAGTCTCCTCCTCTGCCAGCTTCCTGTTCCTCTAAATGACTTTACCATCTTTTCTGTACATCTGGATTGTTGTTTTAGTTCTGTTGCCTTGACTTTTTTTCTCCCCAGCACAGGAAAACTTCCTTATCACTGTTTGTAAAATACTTATTGTTTTGTCACATGTGGTTATAGAAGTTTCAGGCTGTTGCTGATTTTGTTCATTTCATACATTTATCTTTTCCTGTCTTGTTTTAGGTTAGATAAAATGATATTTTGTTTTCACATTTTTAGAGGTTCAACTTAGATATTATCTCTTTCCTGATCTGTGCCTGGTTCACTGGTTATGTTTTGTATTTGAAAAGTTATATTCTTTTTATTTTAAAGAAAATAAACCAATAAAATGAAACAAAATAAAACAATGAGAACGATATTGGATTTCAAAAACAAGACACTGGAAAATCAACAGTAGTTACTGTGTTGCATTTTGTTATCCTCCAAATAGTTGCTCCAACTACCAGATACTGGCTTGCAAGATTAATCAGACAGGGGCTGGGGATTTAGCTCAGCGGCATAAGCGCCTGCCTTGCAAGCAGGCAGTCGTGAGTTCGATCCTCGGTACCGATAAAAAGGAAAAAGACAAAAAAAAAAAAAAAAAAAAAAAAGATTAATCAGACAATATAAGCACTAAGTTGTTTCTTTACTTCAGTTGTTATCATTTTTGAAATTTCTAATTTCTTTTGTGTCTATGTCTTCTGGACTTGTTCTGGGTGGACTGGAGGTCTGAGGTTGTCCCTTGCTTCTTCGTCTTGACATTTTCCTGTGTTCTTCCAAATCATCTGGTTGCTGAGTCCCAGGTGCTTCCTGTACTGGCTGTCCATTCCAGGTGCATGGGATTGGGCTAGATACCTAGGTTCCTCTGATCTGAGGTTCCCAGGGTGGCGGAGAGGTACAGAGCAGTGGATCACCAATGCTCCCTGAATGACAGAGGGGTCTTGGGGTATGGCTTCTCTTCCTTCAGGCCCAAGATGGGGTGGGGGATTGAGAGTGGGGGCTCACCAGGAGGCAGCTGCCCTGATGGTGGTTGGGCCTGGAAAAATTACATTCTTGATGCAAATACTACACAATAGACCAGTGGGAGATCCTGTTGGGTGTTAGTGCTTCCTGCATCAACCCCCCCCCCCTTTTTTTCCTCTCTGACCATTGTGTGTTGGGGATCAGTTTTTGATCAAAGGGATTAACCCTTCTTGGGAATATATTTTTGGGCTTGTCACTTAACAGAAGATAGCTTTTCAGTTAGTTTTGAGATAAACTCTACTATTAGCATTTGCTATCTAGACTTTAGCGATTGTGCTTCTGTATTGTGGAAGTTGGTTGCTAGAACTTTTGCTGCTGTTGATGCTACCAGCTTCTTATTTGCTACTTGACTGTTGATAACAATTACTGTCATAGTCTGCTCAGACAACTATAATAAAATATTGTAGAACAGGTGCCTTCAACAATAGACATTTTTCTCAGTTTTGGAAGTTGGAGCTCCAAGATCAAGTGCCTGCAGATTTGGTTCCTCACTGAGGGCCTGATTCCTGGCTTGGAGAAAGCCACTCATGTCTTTTTCTTGGGGGAATGAATGATCTGCCTTTTTTTCTTTTCTTATGTGGGCTCTACTTTCATCATGGGATGTCATTCTCATGACTTGATTAGAACCTAAATACCTAACAAAGTAGCCTCACTTCCAAACATCATCACATTGAGGATTAGCACTTCAATCTATGATTCTTGAAGGACAAAACATTTACCACATAACATGGAACAAGCAGCTGCCATCCAGTTGAGTGCAAGCAGGGCAATTATGATCAACTCCTTCCAGAATATGGACATGTTATGTATTTTTCTGACCTTTTGGAGTCGGCAATCATTCTTGTCTTCTTCCCATAGCATTCTGCCATTCTAGTACTCCTCCTTGGTTTCTCCAAGTGTTATCTGATATATAAATCGTTAAATTTCTTCTGCAAAATACTCTTGATGGTCGTTTTACTTAACCTATACTTGAAGAATATAACCATAGCCCTAGTTTCAATATCAAGACTAAGGGCAGTGATTGTTCTGCTGAACCATATGTACGCCAAACCATTGGGAGGATATTGAACTTATTTGTGGACAGAATTTTTGTTAGGAAAATGTTGACAAATTGAAGTGGAGTCAAAAGTAAGCAGGAGCTTTAGAAACTATGTCATACGTAGGATGATTGTTGAGAGAGGATTACTTAATCTAGACGATAAAAGAGATTAGCATTTTACTGAATATTGATTGTGACTGTGATTATGCAAAGAGTTTTTTGCATAGTTTGTCATACACAGAAGCTGTGAGGCAGATATTGTTAGCTGTACTTTACAGATAAGGAAGCAAGTATAAAGAAATGTGACCATGCTTTGGGTCAGCCAGCTAGTTAAATAGGAGACTGTTGCTGGAACAGGGAATATGGGCCTTTGTGACCTGGGTTTGGCACCTCTGCTTTCGAGGGGAATTGCCAAACTGGGAGAGAGAGAGATTAGCATTGGAGGAAGATTAGGCCAAGCTTGTATAAAATACTATCTTAATGTGTTTCATTGCATTTGTGATACCACTAGTTATAAAATCCATTGTTATTTTATTTGCTTCTAAGAAAGAATTGCTGCCAATTAAAATTATAACACAATCAATTATAAGACTCCCTATGATTTTCTAATTGTTAAAATGTGAAGAAGAGATGTCTTAGAATAGATGAAAAATGTTGTCTGGTAGTCCTCCAGCTCTGGGATCAAAGGACCAAGCTGCAAGGGAGATTTTAGCTCAAAGAAATGCTTCCCGACTTCTCAAGCACCTGAGAAACATAACCTTTCTGACAGGGGGTGTGACTCAGCAGGTGCTTGCCTAGATATAAGTATTAATTCTGGCCACAGGATCTTTGTGGGATAGTCTAAAGGATTTATTCAATTGAGTAGAATGTGAAAGAAGTGATCTTCAGGACTTTTAATTTTTTAAATGAAAAATAGCACATGATACCACCTGAGCAATCATAAAAATTTTAAAATGAACTCGACAATTATCTGTACTAATAATCCATAGCAGTATTTATGATGCCAACTCTGTTGTTTGCTCTGTTCATTTTCTCTTTTCTTCTTATTGACATTCAGGGTCATGAGGAGTAGTTTTCTGTTTTTCCCTCTAGTAAAGTCCAGATATTTGGGCTACGTGTTGGAGGTCCCTTACATTTTCACCTAACCAATCTTCCCTGCCTTTCTGCTTTTCTTGAAAATCCTATAGCTGAAGCCCTCTGTGCTTCCCCATTGAAAAGAAATGGCATGATGTCATAAATAAAAGCTTATAACACAGTGCTGACATACACACTAGCCTTCTGGGAAATGTCAGCTCTTGCACTCTTCTCATTTTTCAAATTATCCATCCATCTCTGCTTTTCAAAATCCCGCCCATCCTTCAAGACCCAGTGCAAATTTGGTTTCCTTCAAAACAAACTCTGCCTGTTCACGTAAACCGGTGTTGATTTCTGCCTCTTCTTGACTGCTGTTTTGTTTATATCCTCTTGATGATATTTACCACAGTTGACCTTGAACTTTAGTTATTTGTGTCTGATCTTTTGTTGTCCACCTCATTACAAGCTCTGGGCACAGTGACAATCTTTATTCACCACTTTGTATTCTAGCAAAGGGCCTAACACATATGACGAGTTCCATACACGTGAGTGGCTAAATGAATTATGGTATTGTGTAGTAGATTTATCTCTTTATAAATGTCTGGACTAAGCTAATAAAGCTCATTTTGTGCTCCCTAAGTGCGTTGTGCTTATCTATGGGGTTGGGAATTGTGGCATGACTGTAGACTGACTGATTTACAGTCCCACCTGGGAAATAAACTACAGAGAGATAAGTCAACAAGCATATAATGGGTTTTTAAAATGTATTGCTAGTCTTTTGTAGTTTTTAAATTTATTTTTATGTTAAAATACTTATTAGACACAAAATGAACAAAAAACAAAACAAAACACTCTGATTAGTTCTTGGTGATTACGTAGTGGCCACTGGCTTTTGGCTAAAGATTTAGATTCTTAATTTGTGGCAGGTATCCTGGAATTAGGAAGAAGGCAATCAGCAAGGATGGCTGGGTTTTCTTATTATTTTCTGTGCCTACGGGCTTTTCAGATACGGGGAAAGCAAACACACTAAGATTTTCATCATTAAATTCTGCGTATAATTCATAACATTTTGTGGGAATAATGACTAGAATGTTACATAACCCATGGAAAAGCCATAGAAAAGGGTACTGGGCATGTTTTTGTTTTGTTTTGCTTTCTAAGTTGTTGTTGGTTAAATTTCTATTCTAGATGCCCTTTAATTCCTTGAATAATCATCTGCAGGCAGCTCAATCAAGACAGCAGGATGTCAGTTGAGTTGATGTAATACTGTATGCTTGGATTGATGGCTTTCTGTTGATTAAAAGAGGTAGGTTATATAGCTAACTTGCTATAAGGCATGAAATTTAATAAATAAATTAGGCTATCATTGGCTATTCCAGGAAATTTAACTTCTCATGCAATTATTTTATTTAGAGTACAGTTTTCCCCACAATTACTTACCAAATATGATACTGGGTCAAGAAAATATATAAAGATACTTTATGTCTATCTTTACATCTTTTAGACAGATGTGCTAGTTTAGACAAAAAACATAAAAAGACAAAAGATTAAATTATAAAAAATATATGCTTTTGTAGTCTTAGCTATTTTTAAATGCCTTACAATTCAATCCATCTTTGTCAATAAGGGTGAATCCTACTTATTTGAAAAATATACCCACTTTCAGTTTGTAATGTAAAATAATTAATTTAAGGAGCCTTAATTGGGATAAATATGTTTTAGCAAAAGAAATCATGTCTTAATTGAAACAAAACTGAACTGGCCAAGAATTTAAAAAAAGCAAATTGCACAAAAGGACCTTATTGATTAAACAAAATTTATTTTTACTTATTGTTTGTGTAAATGGATTTTAATATTGCAATAAAGAATACAGTAATCAAAGGTGAATACAGAGTAAGAAATTTACTGAAATAAATTTATTTTTTAAAATATGATGTTACTTCCACTCTGAACAATGGAGTGTACCCTACTGAGGCATAGCATTTTGTTATTAAACAGGATAACACATGAGAACTTTTGAAGCTCGCCTTGACTTATGTACAGTGTCACTATAGAAGCTATTTTTGTAGTCTTAGGTATTTTATCTACTATGACTTATACGTGTTACTTTAAAATATTAGTAAAACTTCCCTCTGCAATTCATTGGGTTAACTTACTACATTTTAGTTTGATGTCTGTGGAGCAGAATAAGAGATGCAGGGTCTTTATGATATTTGGGTAGAAGATTTACCTTTCCTCAAATTGCTGTTGTCCCTTTAGGGTTTCTGTGCCTCAGAAGAAGTGATGATGTTATGGTAGGAAAGGCTTAACCCAGTTGACTAATTGTCTTTGTCTTAGTCTAAATTATAAAGACTCTGGGACTTCCTGTAATTATAGTTGAAATGATTTCAAAGCAATAGAATGGGCTGAAGATTCCTAGTAATAAGAGTACTCTTACATTTTTCAGAATGTCAAGTTGACATCATAGTGCCCTCCCATCCTGCCACGTGTGAGGTGTACTCCAGTATTTTCTTTTCCTTTCTACTCTGTTTGATCCTACTCCATTTCGTTCTGTGTAACATGAAAGAGACTTCATGACCCATTTTTGGAAACCATTAATGAGAGATGACTCAGTTCACAAACCCTGGTCCACTTCCTAACCACCTTACTTGGTACACAAATAATCCTATTATTATTTTCCTTTTTCTACCCTGGAAAGAGTATACCAAATATATTCACATTTATTTTCTGTCTTTCTTTTTTCCGAAAACACTGTAGCGTCTTTCATCGCTATATGTATTCGAAGTCATTTCTGGAGGACCCATTCTACGTGTGTTAGCTTTATAGTAGGCCAAGACACCTTGACTCCTGGTTTCAAACACAATGGAAAGCGGATTGATGCTGGGACAATCTTGTCACAGCACTAGTCAAGAATCAAGGCCCACCTTGGATTATTTTTAATAAATACACAAAGTGTATACAGAGATAACAGTTTTAAAGACATAAAAAAAAGGGTTCTATTGTATGATCCTAACAAATTAAAAAGTGTGACAGGTTGGGTTGCCAATAAGCTGCTAATAAATCCTTTATAGTTATCCTAGAAATCAAATTCATTCGAAATCTTCCATAAAAAATGTTTTGTTAATCCTCAGATGGTGCTCAATATACAGTTTAACATTTCTGTTCAATGTTTTTTTGGGGGGATTACTTGTTATCCAGTCATAACCCCTGTCTGTACCTTATCATTTATTGTTAAGGACTTTAACTGTTCATCTTCTTCAATTTTTCTCTTTCTTGACCATGTTTGATAGTTCTGTTTTAGTTGGAGTTGGTATAGATTCAAAACTGTCCTTCCCAGTGTTTCCAAATGACATGGAAGAAAGTACAGGCAGGCCCCTGTGACCTGGAGATGCAAATGACTTAAATCCCTCACCAAGTGAAGAAAATCTACCTCCAAAGGATGGAAATCCACTGAAGGCAGAGTACAAAGAGCCCATACCATGGCTTCTGTTTTGCTGGGGACCTCTTTAGTACATAGAAAAGAGTTGCTTTTTGTAGTGGGAATCGACCTCAGGACCTTGCACTTGCCAGGCAGGTGCTTTGTCACTGAGCTAATCTCCAGCTCCACAGAAAAGCTTTTAAACGGGTCTTTTAAGAAGGTGAGTAAAAATGGGTCCGTCCCACCAGAAAATCCCCTGATGAAATCATCTGTGTTCTAGAATGTGGAGCCAAACTCGGACTGCCAGAATGCCTGCCTCTTCTTCCATTGTTTAACCCATCTTTGTTGTATTTGTTATAGATATCCTATTTTTTCAGTGTCACCTCATATGCCTCACCTGCTTGCTTGAATCTTTTCTCTGCTGCTCTTTTATTTTCAGGATTTTTATCCGGCGGCAACTTTTAGTGTGTTTCTTACGCATTTTTGATGTTCTCAGGCGAGACATGTCTCTGCATGTCTAGAACTTCACATTAAGCCACACAAAGTTTTAACAGGTTGTTGGAACAAGTCCAAGGATATAGATGACCAGTAGCAGAAAGAAGATGGGGAGCTAGTCCTGGCTTTCCTGGAAACAATCTTATTCTCTGTTTGCATACGTCCTGCTTAACCAATGTGTCTGCCGCCCTGGGTTGAATGTCCAGCGTAGAAAAGCAACCACTCCCCCAATAAAACAAAACAAAACAAAACACCCAAAAAGGTACCTACCTTTTAAGAATACATCCATGCAAGTTTTTTGTATTATTTTTTTTCATTCCCATAAAGAGTTGTAAAATTTGAGTGCATAAATACAAGATAAAATAGAAGGTATAGTGTATTTATTTGAAGCTCATGACAAAAACAACATTAGTGGAAAAAGAAATTGTGTCTCGGTGGTTCTGGACTGTGTTTTAGTTTTTATCTGGTTAAAAAGAAAGGCACCCAGGAGCGCCTGTGCAGTGAAGGAGCCTGGTGACTCTACCAGGTATGTTCGAGACTACCATCATTGCAGTCTGTCACTTGCTCTCAAAGCTCCTGCGAGAACCGGTGTGACCTGTGCCTCTATTTCTGGCATTTAGGTTGCAATAAAGTCCTAAAAGTGTCAGAGGGTCAGAAAATTAGAAAAGTAGGTAATTCTAATGTAATTTATAGGTATGTGATATTCCTAGAATTTGAGGTTCTAAATTCTAAGGAAGCTGAACACAAAACTTCTACTATTTCACTTCCCTTCATTGTCAAGTGAAATTCTCGAGTGAAACTTAGAACTCCTGGTGAAAAGTCAGGATCAGTGTGTGAGGGCCTTCTTGCTAAATGGACCCTGCGTGGAAGGTGGGTTGATCAAGTTGTGGACAGGGTTTACTGGGAAGTAAAAATCAGGAATCTTTTTCCTTAAGGCCAGAGAATATTCTGTTTCCTAAATAATCTTTTTCCATGGGTCGTGTGCTCCTGCTTACTTTGTAAACAGAGATTTGCCCTTAGGTGAAATAGTAAGACAGAAGGCCTTTCCTCCTATCAAAGCGCCTTACTGTCTTGCCCTGTGGAAGCAAGCCTGTTCTCTGCAGTTTCCTCCTCTCCGGTCCTGTTGGGGCAGGGATGCTATCAATCTTTGTGCCATTTCCAGATACCATCTCTGCATGAATGTTTGTTGATTCTATTTTTAACATTGCATCCTTTGTGCAAGCTGCTACAAGGCTGGGATGACCAAATGTCCTGTTTTTCCTCCCAGGTTTTTCCTGATTATGTTCCATTCTTTTGTTTATGATCCCTAGAAATGCTTTTGGGATGGCAGTCTGTATTTCCGCCACTCTGTTGAACCTAAATTCAAGCAAAGCATTATCTTTAAAACTGTACGGCATAAGCCCTCCTCAGGAATCCCTGTAGTTAAGACTAAGTGACCACAGAGAAAATGACCTCTGGCTCTGGCTGGTTGAGACGGATTTAAGAGATCCTATCAAAGTGAGAGCTAACTGCTGTGGCAATCCCGCTTTCCTGATGGTCAGAGCACTGCCACCCTCTCCTCCCCACCCCCCTTTTATCTCAGCCCTCCACACAGATATTAATAAATCGGCCCCAAAGGAAATGAGATTGTGAAAGCTTTTCAGGTGCAGTTTGACAATGAGCATGCGACAGACCCCTTTTGTCTGACTTGGTCTTTTGCCTCCAGACCCTGCATTTTCCCCCCATAGGGACCCTGGCCTCTTCCCAGGAGTAGAGTTTAAAAGCATCTCCTCCTCAGCCCTGCACCAGTAGATCTATTGAAACCTGAGTATACTGTAACCCTACTTGGTTCTTTTCCCTCCCTCTTTTCTTGTGTCATTAGGGTTCACATGTCTGTCCTGTTATTACATTTTTCAGGGCAGAAACTAAGATGTATAGCATTTTTTTGTTGTTGTTGTTGTTCTCATTAGCTAGTACCATGTTTGGCTTATCATAGACAATAAATGTTGCAACAAAAAATAAGTGAATAAAATAATGTATGTATCATCTTATTTTTCTTGTATCTTATGTACAATCATTCCATTATTTATTCATTTAGTCAAAACCCCTTATTGAGATATTACATTAGAGACTGGTTAGAATAAAGCATAAAATGTAGTTCCTACCCTCCAGGAGCCCATGGCCTATTACATGGAAAGGTAGTTGTTTTCTTCCATATCTTAGAACCTATGAACAATTAAGTACCTTGTGTGGGCAGTGACACCCCAATTTCCTGCTGGAATCTCTCCCCCGTCCCCTGTAGACGGGGTCCAGTGACTGCACATACTTGGGTGCTTTAGTTATTGAGGAGTGACTGATCTGTCATGGGCCATAGCACATTTTAAAACAATCTCAAATGCTGAAGGAGAATTGCTCTTGACTGGTGTGTAGTGTAAGTCTCATGCTGAGAGTTTTAGGTTACTTCAAAGAGAAGGAGACACCTCAAACACTTATAAGAAGCAGAGTCAAATTTGTTAGTTTTCAGACATATTTATGACCTGTAGCCTGCCATTTCCTTGATACTGTATAGATTTTCACTATTATAAGAGCCTGCATATTTTAAGACTAACTTGACATTGGGAGAAATGGCTGTATATATTGTTCAAAGATGGTGGAAGTCAGATGGATTTATTTTGGGTAGCTGTTATTGATGTAATGATGTGACATAAAGACCATATTCCAGAGATTGTGAATTTACTGCCAGTGTAAATTCAACTTTGCAATACCATTAATATTTTACTGCCTCTGTGAACAAAGTTGTTAAATTCAAGTAAAAAATTATTCATTTCAGTAAGATGCCTCAGTGTTTTAACTGACTTGCCCTTAAATATTTGATTTTTTCCCACATTTACCAACATGTCTTAAATTTATTTTGTGAGTACAGACCAGCTTTGAGAAGGGCAGATTGAATCAAAATACATGTTTTGGCATGACCCTCATAACCACAACTGATGTAAACACTACATGTCATAACAGGACAATTAATATCAAGTGGTATGAAAAAGGGGATGAGGAACCGGTAAGGAAGGAGGAGCACCAAGGAAGAGGAAGGAATTAAAACAGAATGTAATATGGACGTGTAACCATTCCCAAATTGAGCGTAAACTGCATGAACTGCAAATATGTACTGTTTGAAGTGTGTGCTGTGTGTGATCTCTTTAGCATTTGTATAATACTTAGGCTAGTGACAGCATTCATCATGAGCTTAATTTTATTTCCCCACAAGAATCTCCTTGCTTTGCTTAGGCAGAAAACAAATAGACAGAGCATCATTTGCTATACTTACTGGGAAAATTTTTAGAACCCTGCTATCCTGTTTATATGAACTCAGAAGCACCATGTGAGGAAGAGAAATAAAATGTATGTTCTTAAAATGTAAAAGGAAGTTCCAGGAGACATCCTGTCATTGGTGGATGGGCGGTGTATGTAGTCCAGCTTTGAGACTTACCTATTCATAGCCTGGCACTGCAGGCTTCTCCTCCGGCCTCCTCCCACTTTTCTCCCCAGTGCTCCCCGCCCCATCCTCCCTTCTCTCTGAACCTGGGATGCTGTCCCCGGCCTGTGGCTTCCTGGTTTGCACTTTCCTTCCACCTCTGCCAGGTGACCTCTTACACAGTGTCCAGTCTGCTCAAATTTCTCTCAGTGGGAGTAGCCTTCCCTGACCTTTCCAGGCAGAGTAAAGTGCTTCCATGTCTGGTTGTACTGTACTCAAGACCTTGTTCCTTTGAATCAAGATTCCCAAGGGCTTGACACTGGGGGAGCGGCTTTACTGAAAGCCTAAAGCTATTAATATGTGAATGTGTTTGTTTTTTGTGCGTTAGGTGACCTGAATCCTGGTGTCTAGTGTGCTGCTAATTTGAGTAACCTGATGGATATCACAGCCTCATAAAGTGAGGTTTCTGCATTTGGTTGAGCTAAACAGTCAGTTGGAGTCTTTTGTATTTGACTTCTATTTTTTTTTAAATAAGAATCTTTAATAAAGAATCTCCCATGAGATTCTTTTCACATGAAAATTCCCTAGCACCCTTAGCCCAGCTTATTTACTGGTGACATCTTACATAGCTGTAGTGCAGTATCAAGAGCAGGAAAATGATATAGTACTATTAAATTAGACTATATGACTTTTCAGTTTGTATCTGTGTGTGTGTGTGTGTGTGTGTGTGTGTGTGTGTGTGTGTGGTTTTACCAGTTTAATCTTATATGTAAATTTGTGTAACCACCACAATAATCAGGATGCAAAACTGTTTAACTGCCATAAAGGACCTCTCAACTGAAAAGTACTTGCCCAATCTGTTTTTGGTGATTTTGTTATTTTTAAGAGTGTTATATAAATAGAATCATACTGTTTAACCTTGATATTGCCCTTTTTCACTAAGCATAAAGTCATGAGATCCATTCAAGTTGCTATAAATAATTCATTCATTTGTGTCACTGAGTGGCATCCTATAGTATGACTGTACAGTTTGTTTAACTGTTCACCTATTGAAGGGCATTTGTGTTGTTTGCAGTTTGGGGCCATAAAAAATAAAACTAGTACAAATATTTGTATATTCATTTTTGTGTGCACACAGCTTTTCATTTCTGAAGGGTAAATGTCCAGAAGTATAAGCTAAGGTGTCTTAAAATAAGTACATGTTTTTATAAGAAACTACCAGACTGCTTTCTACAGTAACTATTTTGCATTTTCACCAGTAATATATGAGAGAGATCAGTTTTTTTTTTTTTTTTTGTCTTTTTCCTTTTTTTTCAGTACCGGGGATCAAACTCACGACCGCCTGCTTGCAAGGCAGGTGCTTATGCCGCTGAGCTAAACCCCCAGCCCCGAGAGATCAGTTTTTAAGGTGATAGTAATTTAACATTGGGAAGGTCATCTTTAGCATTTAGAATCTCCTAGGGCTGAAGGAGAATGATACTCGAATCTCCCTTTGCTACGAGATATTAAGGGGGCACTCTGAATTACATGTTCATGGTGCTGAATGGTGAATGGTGTTTTAAATAAATGAGTCATAAGTTTAAGCTTTTTGTACAGAGACACATGCACACATACTTTCTGGTGATATAGCTTATTTTGTTGTTGCTTTTGATGTTTTTATTAGTGCACATTTAATGAGAGACTGCTAGTATCAGACACTAAAGGGGCAACATGATCTATTATAGGAAATTAGAAGTAAGGGAAAAATGTAGAACTCCCAGCTCTTACTTATTTTAGCTGTGGGCATTTTTTTCTAGATTTTTAGCTTCTCCAGATATGGAGATGATAATACCAGATCCTGTAGCCTGTTTTAAGTAGTATAATTATGGCCCTGGATTTAGGTAAATACTCAGTGATCCCCTGACCTTGAACATCTCAATGTTAGGGTTTTTTTTTTTAAATTAATTTGTATGTTGAATAGAGCTAGCTAATATTTCCAATGGTTTTTAGGAGAAGCCTCTGTTGATAATTTTGTAATATGAGTTATGATGAACATACTGAGTACAATACCATGTTTGGTACAAATAAATAACCTGTCTCTTTTAGGAGTCACAGGAGATCCATGGCTCTTATAATACTTATTTTTCAGATAAGGAGAACTGAGGCTTAGAGAGTTAATTAACTTGATAAAGGCCACATATCGGGAGAAGCTGGAATTACAACCTGGACAATCTGTCTCTGGTGGTCTTATTTTAATCATGAACCTGTGTCTTTCCCTAGGTGGGTTGCTCTTTTGAATGCAGTTCTCTACATGGTATAAACTGTAATTGCAGTGGCTCTGTACTAACTAAGCACTACCAGATATACTTTGTGCATTCACCAGGAGCCAACCTACCAAGAAGTACAATTGAGTTTTGTCCAGTGGTCAATAGAAGCAACCACACAAACAAAATGACCTTGCATTTCAAAAAGCAAGACTCTGACTAATGGTATTTTTTAAATTGCTGTTGGGATTTTTGAGAGGCAAGATAATTACTCTTAATGACATGATAGAGAAGATTTTGGATCATCCTGATCGGGGGGAATAGAATTGTCCCTAAAACATATGATTTTCCACACACTGTAATTTTATCATACAAAGTAGTCAATATTACAATTACCTAAGAGTGAACTGACCCATCCTTTCATCAAGAACTTTTAAAATATATAATTCAGTATTACTTATAATTTCAAATTTGGTAAAACTTTGGCATTTCAGGTTTTTTGTTTTACTGAGAAGCCTCAGTTAAGTCAGTTTTTAGGACTTTCTCCCCTGTGAGTCTTCCTTAGAAGATCTTTGTAATACTTGGAAAGGAAATACACTTTTTAGTATCTATGTCTATTGTGTATGTCTTATCACTTCTCAGTCCATTAATAGATTCAAATGCAGACCATATTTAAAAACTGAAGCAGGTTGTAGGTAGGAAAATGGCAGACAAAAGAAAAGAAACCAAAGATTTGTGTGAAGTGTCAGTAAATGGGTTGCTTTAATGAGTGTGGACTGATTTTTAGAATTAAAGACAGGCATTTGTCTGAATGTATTTTTAAAAGCATCACTGAATGAGTACCTATTAGCGGTTAGGCAGTAGGCCAGATGGTTGATGATACATGATTTTATTTTATCTTTAAAATGACCTTATGAAGTAGTTGATGATCCTATCATCATGGAAGTGAACAAATGCGATTTCTGCTCTTCTGTTTCTAAGCCATTGTTGTCCCCGCTCCTGTCCTGGAGAAGGAGAAATAGAAGTGGGATTTGATCCTTGGTTGGGCACAGCATCTTTAAGTGTGACTCTGAGCTCATGGATTGAATACTCTAGTCAGTTTCTTTTCTGCTCATGTGTAAGTGATAAAGATGGGTCCATGTTAGCCATTTTCCCCCGTGTTTATTATGTATAAGAATAAATTAGAATGAATTCTATTTAGTATGTATAAAAAGAGTGCATGTGGGTTTATGATGTCACTTAAAATGTTCTCTCTAATCAGGAAGACAGTACTTTGTTATCATGATAAAGTTTGGGTTACAGTTAGTGCAGGACTGAGTAGTAGGGATGCCATATGACTTTGATCCTCTGTATTTAAAAAGAAGAGAACCTGGTCTATGAGAAGTAGCGATCAAGTATACTTTTGCACCAGGAAGTTCTGCAGTGGCTTTGGTGAGTGCTGTGTTAGTTTGCGAATGGGCCCAGCACTATCTCTGGAGTAGAGGAATGAAGGGAGCTGGAGAGGGCCCGAGTCCCTGAAGTGTATGCACATCTTTGAGTCTCGGGGCCTATTTTCTCCACTGATGTGTATGGACACCATCCTGATTTTAAAAGATAACAGCATTAAGTATGTTTCTACTTCTCTCACGCTGGGGTTGAATGAAGGGTTGATGGACAGGTGTGATAAAATAGAGGTGAGAAACCTGGGAAGAAAAGTTGGGCACAGTCCAGGGAATCGAACCTAATGCCAAGAGGTCAGTGGTCATGAAAACAGTGACACAAAAGAGAAAGCACTTTACCCTCTGTGGATTCCTGTGAAGCTATGACAAACATTTTGTTTACAGAGAGTAAATGAGGATCTTCTTAAAAACTAAGTTTGGGTGTGGTGTTCACAACTGTAATCTTTGCACTCTGGAAGGTGGAGGCAGGTAGATAGCGAGTCTGAGCCCAGCTTGGGGATGTAGCTCAGGGTGAAACCCCAAGTTCAGTCCTCAGTAACCTCCTCGCCTCGCCCCATAAGAGAGAAGCACTAGTGACCGCTGAGCTCAGCAGAATACATATGAATGTATGGGATTGCATAACAGGGTGGAATCCTTACTAGAAGGAAGAAGACTTCTGAGAACAGTGACAGTGAACCTTTCAGAATTTTCTGATACAAACAGCCTGTTAGAGCACCCAGGCCTTAGGTTCGCCATCCGTGGGTTAGAGATTGAAGACTCCAAGGATACAGAAGATACCGTATATAATGGAAAAGTGCCATTTGAAATGAAAAAGGATGAGATTTATGGTCAGGCTGACTTAGGTTCAGATCCTGACTCTGTCATTTTCTCCTTATGTGGTGTTAGGCAGTGGTTTAATGTTGCAGTTTTATATATGGGGACATATAAAACACCTGCCACTGGTTCTGGTTAATGAATGTCTCCATACACTGAGATGACTGTCTTAGATCATGGAGTGGATTCCCTGGATGCCAAGCTACTAGCCAAATTCTCTGTTCCTTAAGAGTGAAAAAATGTAAAACTGTTTTTCAGTCTTCCTACAGTCAAATGGCTAGAGTAATCTAATAACTAGATTTTCAGGCTTTTGAATGTCCAAAAATGTCTCAAAATTTTGAATAATTCTAAAAGTTTGAAGAAACCTTCAAGATTAAGACATCTAAGCTTCCAATATGTTTTTAGTAGATTTTTTGCATTTGAGCATCTTCAATGATAGATTTCATCTACTGATACCAACCTAAATCCATATGTGCATCAGAATATCTGTATGGGTGTACATTTTTAAATATGTGAGCTGTCATCAATGTGAATAATTACAAGTTAAAGTTAGATGTGTGCACAAAATGTGTTCTTTTGATGTGTCCATTAGTTCAAGTGTGATTAGTAAGAACAGAGGGGTGTTAGTATCTGATTTATTTTATTTTGAAACTAAGTTGTTGAGGTCAGAGTTGAATTTGTGATTTTCCTGCTGCATCCTCCCTAAATCCTGGGATTACAAGCATAACACTACACCTCACTCGTGTCTGGTTTTAAATATTACAAAGTACTGGATAACCAATTTAGAGAAGATATAAATTTCACTAAAATCTTTTGAAAATTGGGACCAGATTTTCTTTTCATGATGTTACAGTATAATTTTAAAGTATTAGTACAATTTGTTCCATCCAAAAATTCCAGCAAAAAACATGTGATCCACTGGACAAAAGTTTTTCTACAATGAACTTTCATTTACTGTAAACTTGTGATGCTGTTTTTTTTAAAGTAATGACAATTTTTATGTATAGGCTTTGGGGTAAAGAGACCCAATTAGGAATTCACCATAATCACCTAGTACCTTCATACAATCCTTACAGCAGCCCTATGAGATGGGTACCATTATCACTCCTGTTTTAATAGATAGGGAACTGAAACTGAGCAAGGTCAGTGATTCCAAGACCAGAGAGCAGTGTATCTGGGATTTGAATCTAGATAGTTTGACTTTAGTCTTGCTCACAGCCCATTTCTGTTTCTTGTTGAAAGGCTGTGTTTACAGGGCTCATTTAGGGTATAGGTGCTTGTATTTGGCTGCCATGGAACCCATAGTCCCTAAGTTAGGTTCTTGGGCCAGGCTTGATGTGTCTGAGGCCTCTAAGTGCGAGCTGCATTGTGGATCCTGAAATTACTCTGAAATCATAAGATGGTTTAGGTTTTTAAATTTTGTCCTCTGCAAACCCCCGCCCCCATGTCGTTGTCTGCCATTTCTACCTGCTCCTGCATACCTCCACCTGCTGCCTGTACCACCGTAATGGTACGAGGACAGTGGCTCCGAGCTCTGAGTTTTGGTGAGGTGAGGTGGGATTTCTAGCAAAGCCCCGGGAATGTGCAGTTCATCCATCCCTTTTCCCTCTTCCCCTCTTCCCTTTTCTTTCTCTGAGTTCTGCTTCTTGCTTTGCAGTGTGATGCCTGCACTATACTCTAAAAATGTCCTATCTCTTTTACTGTGAGTCCTTAACGGGATGAAGTGACTACTCTGCTACTGTCTAACAGTGAGTTTTACTGCGAACAATGGTTGGAAACACAAAGCTAAAGTGACTAGTTCTGGACCCATCCCGGTTTCTCTTTTCACATAGTTGTGGTTTCATTAGGAAAAGATGAAGATACATAGCAACTATTTGTAGGCCTTGCATAGTCACACTATGTTTAGGGGAAAATGGAGTTTTCCATGAGTCTTTGGTAGTTGCTGGAGGAACTGGGCTGGCTCTGTGTATACCCCAGAGAGAAGGTTTGGAAGCCTTAGCAGAGTGGGCAGGGAAGCTGAAATTGTCTAATGCTTCCTTCTCTCCTTGCCACAGCCCTCTGTGCCAATCAGGTGTGCTCGATTTGAGGGTTGAGGACTAGGCCTAGGGCTGGTGTTTTAAGACTTAGAAGGGAAGACCATCTTAGCATTGTGGTCTGCATTACACAGGGGAACAAGGTTCAGAAGGAAGGCTCTTTTGGTGATTATTTCTGTATATACTGAATACTTGAGGCTATATTTTTGCATGAATTATGAGTTTTGTTTGGTGGCTTATTTGGCCAAAATATTTATGTTCTTCGCATTTTTTAAAATTTAATTTAATTTAATTTAATTTAAGTAAGATTCTGCCCAAAATACAGTACTATTGCGTAAGGAAACTAGTAGTTTGATAATTTATGAAACGATCTCCATTTTCCACAAAAATCTCTGATCTGCCTATAGATCTCTTATTTATAAAACAAGGACAACAGAAGCACAGAAACAAGATAAAAGGAATACTTTCTTACAAATCTTAGGTAGTTAGTATATCGATTTTCTCCCTTGTGTATTTTACAACATTTATAGAAATTGTTAAATAATGTATCATCACATTAACCAAGATTTTTTTTTTTAATTTTTATTTAAGGAGAAAAGAAAAGAAAGAAAAAAAAAAAACAGTGAAGGGGTACAAGTTATACAGATTTACAGAATAAAAAAATGCACAGTAGGAAATCACTAGTTAATGGATTACATATTGCCATCTTAGAAATAATTGTTCAAGTCACAAAATTAAAGCTTGTAGAGTGGACATTCCAACAGTGATACTGCAAACAGTTCTGTTTAATGATCCAATAAAACTCTGTGATATCATTTTCTATCTTATACATTTAAATATACATGCAGTTATATAGTTTAGAGCACTTTCTTTTCCTCTCTTTTGTACAGTGACTATTACACATTTTGGGTTTCATTGCTCCCACGGTTCTTGTTGCTTTTTTGGAAGAGAGTAAAACCAAATGTGACATAACAGAACAGAATTGGTCAAGTCAAAAGGGTGGACATAATAGATAATATAAAAACATAATACAAGGTGATCAACAATGGTTACCATAATGCCTCCCGCTATTTCTAATAGAATTGCCTATATCATTAGTTGTAATACAATTGAACAAAACCGTAAAGAATAAAACCGACAAAACCAAAACATTGGAGATATTGTAGGTCTTCAAAAGTAGATAAAAGTCAACGAGAATGGGCGTTATAATGAATCTCATTATCTTCTCAACTGATGCCTAAACTTTCGAACCTGATACTATCCAGCAAAACAGAATATAGGAACCTCAGTCAAAAACAAGATGGTGAGAGTAATACAGGGCTTCAAATCGAGATAATAGAAAGTCAAAGTGGGTTACTATATTATATCCTGCTATATTTTTCCCTTTAATTAAATGGATAAAAATAAAAAAGTAAATAATGGAGTGGAGATTGAGAAAAAAGAGGGCATAACAGCGAAACAGGGCAGATCAAAACATAACCATTTAAGCAGAATAGTGTTTCACCACCAGCTAATCCTGACCCAAAAATAGTTACCATATTGACTCCCTCCCTGAAGTCCTTGAGTACGACTTCATATACTGTAGCATTAAGTATATCAAAACAATGTAAATCCATTTAAGAGAATGACAGCATTATAGAGTATTTAGAATCGACTAACAGAAAATGAACAATGGTCTCTGTATAATCTCCTTGTCTTTAAAAGGTTTTTTCTTATACTATCGTACATAGCAAAATCCAATAAGATACAACCTATTTAGACCATTGGAGACAGAAGAACAAAAGCTAGATGAGACTTCAAAACAAGATGGTACTAAATCAGCATTACCTATTAAGATGTCATTTTCTCCAAAAAAAGCTGTTCCTATCATCCAGTCTTCTCTGTCTCATTTCTGTTGAGCTCTTTTTCTGTCAGTAGCTGTCAGTTTGTCTTCTTCATTTTGTTCTCTGCTCCATTCGTTGTGGCCTCCCCGCCACTATTTCTGGGTTCTTTGTATTTTTCTTTTTTTAGAATATCCTGCAATACTTTCTGTAGGGTTGAATTGGTGGTTGCAAATTCCCCCAGTTCCTCTTTATCTTGGAAGCACCTCGTTTTTCCATCAATTTCCAGGGACAGTTGTGCAGGATATCTCAATCTTGGCTGTAGATTATTATCTTTCAAAGCTTGAATTATTTCTCCCCATGCTCTTCGTGATTTGATGGTTTGTGAAGAGAAATCTGCTGTAATTCTGATGGGTCTTCCCTTGTAAGTGATCTGTTTCTTGTCTCTTACAGCTTTTAATATTCTGTTCTTGTATTGAATTTCTGGAATTTTTATTATTATATGCCTGGGTGTTTCTCTGTTAGGGTTGTAGGTAGCTGGGGTCCTGTATGCCTCATACATTTGAGTATCTTTACCTTTTGCTAAATTAGGAAAATTCTCCTGGATTATTTCTGTGAGTAGCTTTTGTAGTTCACTTGTTTGTGTCCCTACTTCTTCTTTTATGTTCTTGATCCTTAAGTTATGGCTCCTCTTATCATCTTCTTGTCTTTGTATTATTGCTGTGTGTTTCTTTGTTATTTTTAAGAAGTTTTTCATTTCATTCTCCCATGTTTCAAGTCTGCCCTCCAATTCAGATAGTCTGTCCTTAGTTTCTTTCAAGCTGTTATGCCAGTCTTGGGTAGACTTCTTGATTTCTTGATAGTCCCTTTGCACCTGCTTCACATACTCAATGCTTTCTCTGTTTTCTCCATCAAGCAATTCTCCCCTCTTTTTCTGTTCTTCCATTCCACCATCTGCTTTTTCCTGGGTGGTGCTTAGCATTTCTCTAACTATTCTGCATACTTCTAGCTTCAGGTCATTGATAACTTCATTCCTGAATTGGTCTATGAGGCTCTCTAAATGGCGCTTAATGTATATTGGTGCAGTGTCCACTATTGCCTGATTCTCAGGATTGGGGGTCGAGGAGCCTTTTTTGTTGCTTCCCTTCCCCATATTTTCTGTTCCTTATAAAATGTAATCTTACACAGGAGGCCCGGCTTCCCTGCCTGTCAGCCACAGCCTGATCAAATTGCGCTGGTTAGTTGTTCCCGCTCACCGCTGCGCCCCAGGGAGTTGCGGAGGAGGCAGCCTACGCGGGAGTCGGTCGCTCCTCCGGGCCACCGTCAGGCTCTGGGATCTGGGTTAGGCCAGCCTAGGGAGTCCGCGAGCAGCGTCCCTCCGGCCAGGCACCTTTCACCAATCCCGTCCGAGAGGGAAACGTGCGGCTGCAGTTGCCACCGTGCACTGCTCTTACAGGACTGCCCGCGCCCAGAAAAACCTCCACTGGAGTCAAACTGCGGTAGGGAGTCAGTTCCTCGCTCACCTCGCCACCAGTCAGCCTTCCTCCCTGTCCGTCGCGTTTCCGACTCCGTTCGCAGAGTCCCGTTCCCAAGCCTCTGCGTGTCTCTCCTTGCCGAGCCGCTATGGAGGTAGCCGGCCGCCGGGCGGCGGCTAACCAAGATTTAATTGGACTGCATCAAATGAAAATCATTTTGAGAGACTGCCAAGATGATGACCATGAGGAAGAAAGATTTCAAACTAATCTGGAATGAATGTGGGCATGTGGCACATGCTTATAATCTGAGCTACTCAGGAGGCTGAGACAGTAAGATTTGGAGTTCAAGACCAGTGTGCCATTAAGATAGATAACCATATTACTTAGTTTTGTTGGATCACTGAACAAAACTGTTTCCAGTCTCACTGTTTGAAAGTCCACTTTATATGCTTTAATTGTGTAACTTGAACAACTATTTCTAAGATAACAATATGTAATCTATTAACTAGTGATTTCCTACTGTTTGTGTTTTCTGAAATTTTATATAACTTGTACCCTTTTTCTATTTTTTTCTTTGTCTCGTTAAATAAAAAAAGACAAAAATATATGTCTCTGTTTCCTATGAATTTTTATTATTTTTTAAAATTTATACATCACGATTCTTAGATAAGAGAAGTTATGCAATCTTTAGGCTTGTGTGTCTGATTTATTTCACTTAATATTACGATCTGAAGATGCATCCATTTCCCTAAAAGTGAGTCAAATCTGATCCTCCTTACTGCAGAGTAATATTTCATTATATGAAAAGCCTTTTAGGAAATGCAGGGCATTTTTTGCTTGGAGGCCCCAGGGCTGATTCAATGTAGGCGAAGAGGCAAGTTATGAAGAGTGGTCTTGGATCTCAGCTTCTGTTTTGAAGTAAAGACCTTACGTCAGTGCTGCAGAAATGTCACTGCTACATTCTTAAAATTACCATGCTGCACAACATTGCACAAGGGAAACCACAGTATTTGTGAGGAAAATGGAGATAGAGACCCAACGTTCAGAAACGTAACCAGCAACACGTTAAAAAGAAAGAAGAGGTGGGAAGTCAGTAAGAAGGATGGCACTTCTGTTTTTCTTTCTTTTTTTTTTGGAGTCAGGGGAAACAGGAACTTGATGGGTAGCCCAGGCTAGCCTCGAACTCCCAATGATCCTGTTGCCTTGCCCTTCCAAGTGCTAGGTTTATAGGTGTAAGCCACCATGCCCCGCTTTGGTTTTATACATGTTAAAACCATAGGTAAGAAAAATGTATAAATACTACTGTAAATGTGGCATTTTAACTTAACAGCTGTCAGTGGCTGTGTCTGTCAGTCAGCGAGCACTACACAGGCAGAGACCTGATGTGGTTGGTCAGTGTTTTATTATATATTTACTTCTCACAGAACTGGGAATTGAACCCATGGCCTTTTTGCTCAGCTACAACTGCAGCCCTCCTTCTTTATTATTTTGCGACAGGATCTCCCGAAGTCTCTAAGTTGCCCAGGCTGGGCTGTTACTTGATATTCTTCTGCCTCAGCCTCTGGTAGGATTAAGGGAGGGCACGCCATGCCCAGCTTGGTCAGTGTATTAAAGTGCGTTCTTGCATGTGTGGGTTGAATGTGTGCTTATGCAAGCGTGGTTCAGCAGTGTGTTTGCCTCATGTTTCTCTCCGAGGAAGACGTGATGGACGACTGTGAAGTTTATGTTTGCTCACATCACTCTTTTCTATCAATTGCATTGCAGCCAGTTCCATTTTTAAAATGAACTTTATGTTAAAACTGACTGCATGATGTATCCTTTTGATTTTGTTTGTTCCCAGTGTTTTAAAAATATAGATGGAAATCCATTAATGGGTCTGAAAATATGCCTTTCCTTGACTTAGTGCCAGGTAGTCCTTACATTCTGACCAGGGCACATGCTTGCTGCTAGGTACAGTGTGAGAGTTGAAGTCATCTGCTGATCATGGATTTTTGTTGGCCATTTCCCACTTGTGACACATTTTCTTTGTGGGAGGGGATGGGATCGACAGGTACGCTTCTATGATGGTTGATTGTGAGGTGAACCTTTTGAATAAAAGCATGTGTTTAAATGTGTTTCAGTGGATGAATGGCTAAGCAGCTTGTTTCCATATACTAGAATATATTTAGACATTAAAAGAAATGAGAAACTGATACAGATTACTGTCAGTGAAATAAGCCAGGCACAAAAGGTCACATGTGAATCTGTATAAATGAAGCATTCACAGTAGAAAAACCCAGAGACAGAAAGCAGATTCACTGTCTGCCATTTAGGGTGATGAAAAGTTCTAGAACTAGACAGTGGTGAAGGTACCTGGTACCACTGAATTGTACACTTTAAAATGGAACATACCTTACTTGGAAGAATGGTGACCCCACTGGCAAGAATATGAATTTTGGAAAATTTGTATCTGCCACTGCAAACATAGCATTATGCCAATACTTTATATACTTTGCTGATGGTGTTTTGTGATATTTTGACATTATATAATGAGATGCATCACTGCTAGGAGATCTGCATTACTAAGTAAACCAAGATTTCCAGTATTAGTCATTGGCAATGGCTTCGTCATAAGGGCTTGCCTGGGCTGTGGACAGCTCAGAGAAATGGGGTGGCACGTCTCATCACGATTTCTTTTAGAGAGCACAGCAAGGAAAGTGAATCTATCGGGGTTTTGGCACCCGTGAGGTGGATGGTTGGATGAAAATCTAAAGAACCCAGGTATTTTTTCCCCTCTTGCTGGGGTTTGAACCCAGGGCCTCACACCTGCTGGTCAAAGCCTATACCACTGAGCTGCATCCCCAGTCCTTTTTGCTTTTAAATTTTATTTTGAGGCATGTTCTTGTGCTGGGCTTGCCATCTTTCTGCCTCAGCCTCTCCAAAGTGAGTGGCTGAGGTTATAGGTATATACCATGTGATAGTGAAACACAGAATTTTTTTTTTTCTTTTTTAAGGCTGATGGCTTTAGAAAGCAGTGGTACTTTTTCAAATAGGGGAGCTGGTTGTGGGGGAAGGTGCAAAGAAGAATGATATTTTTGGCTAGGTCTTGTTATTAATTTTTTTAAAATCACATAAAATCTTTTGAAGTGTTAATCTCATTAAAATTTGTGTGTTATAGAGTAAGATATAGAAAAACCAATTTTCCAAGGTGATTTCTTTCTTCCTTATTTATTTTAATGATCATAATTTTCTTTTTATTTTTTTGTGGTCCTAAAATTAGCCAATTCTGGGCTACTGGGTTTTGTCAGAATACCAGGACTCCTGTGCTTATTGTCTTCTCCTTCATAGTCCAGCAATTTTATCAGGGCCATAGTTTTGTTATTCTTACACACTAGAGATTTGCTTTCTGATTCTGGTCTTTGTATTTGAGAACTCAGGAACAGACCCATCTTTATGCTTTAAAACTACTAAAATTGGCCCAAGTCACACTTTCCCTTGGGAGTTCCCTAATAATGGTTCCTTTCACGGTAGCCTGTTCTCATTTGTTACTGTTGTTTATTTGTGTGCTCCTTTTTATTGAATATGCAGTAGCATAATTTTTTTTTTCCTTCATAAGAATTCACTTGGCCTTCTAAGGATCCTCGTTAGGAAACTAGTTTTACTGAGTACTTAGTGAACTGTCGTAAAATGATAGCCCTCTGCATCCTTGAAGAGAACGTTAAGTGCTAGGTGATGAACAGGAAACTGTGAAACTGAAACAGAATGTAATTTTTCTGCATAAGAAAAAGAGAGATTAGAGGTCCCTAGAAGGTTCCCTCCCTTAGGAGAGAAAAGCCATTGAGATTCAGATGTCTCTCATGGGCAAGCAAAAGGAGGGTAGAATTTAAAGAAAGAATTGTCCTTGCTGGGGTACAGATGCCTTTTGCAGGTAGGCAAGGTTGCCTGCAGAGAGTGCCTGCTCTTGTCACAGTAAAGAGCTGACTTGCACTGCCCCTATAGCAGGGATGTGAGCCACCCCTCCTATTGACTGCAAGTCTGAGCAGTGAACACTAGGTGTGTGGTGGGACTGTCAGAAAGGAGGCCCTTAGGGCAGTTCTTGCTGGGAATGGGGAGCCCCTGGTCTGAAAGGCTACAGGCAGGGAGTTCTCCAAGCAGAGATGAGGTTGCTCATGAAAAGAGAGCCATTTTTTTAGCACCTAGATGACTCCTAATCAGAGTGATGCTTGGAAGAGTAGGCATTGACCCACCACAACCTGCTAATGATTGTGGTTGATACAATATGGCAATTTGGGAAGTGTAGTAGCATAACTAAGTAACTCAGGAGATCTACTTCCTAAGGGTTAGAGGATATGCCTTTCTGCTCTAGGATGTTGTCCACTTGAGAAGTTTACCTAAGTGACTCAGCAAAGGGCTAGGGTCCTTATTTTGTAAAACATCCCGAGTCTGTGCAGGCGAAGGGTAAGGAGATGGTATGAGTGTTACACATACCCGAGAGCGAGAGCAGGTAGCCTGCTTACAATACACCAGAGGAAAAGAGGGTTGCTCTCCACCCTTTTGCTCTTGCTGCTTTGAAGTCTCCTGCTGCATTGCCATGCCCCCTGCCTTGGAGCCGGCTGATTAGGGACTGAAACCTCTGTGCAAACTGTGAGCTAAATAAGCCTTGTTTTTCCTAATTTTGGGTTTCCTGTATTTTGTCTGAGCAACAAGAGAAATGTAACTAAGGTATGGCCTGAAAATCCTGTTGAGACTCCTCCTGGGCTGCCCAGTGTTGGGCCACCGGTGCAGGAGTGTGCAGTATCCTATTTAAATTCTTGGCAAGGCTTGTCATGTCTTTGAAGAATAAGGCCCTAAGATGGATGGGTGAGTAGTAGAACTATAAATACCTCTTGCTGGTCCCCATCCACCTTGTGATGAAGGTCACAATCATGCCATTGCATCTGTCTGTATGAAGTATGTATTTCCTTGGGTTTTTATTTTAATTGTAATTGGCGTTCTGCAAGTATTAATAAAATGTTTTAACAGCAGATTTTCTAGTATAGAATTTTTAAAACTTTTATTGGATAGTTATCTGTCAATATAATATATTTTAATTTTAAAAACACTAGGGGACTTAGAAGCTCCTTTAGGTAGTTGGCAGTCCTCTGGCTTCTCTGGGAGAACATCCACAAATGCCTTTGCTTTTTGTGCTCAAAGATGATTTCACTATAGCTTAACAACAAGACAAAGTAGAGGTGTGCAGAGATATGCGGCCTGTTCACTCATAGCTCTGTAGCATTTGTTCAGTGAATGTGCATCACCCAAACTTCCTTAAAATCCAAGACCCTTGCTTTTCTGCTGAGGTACAATACTCTCAGAAAAATCAATACATTCTTATTTTTAGCTCTGTAGTTTTACCTTGAGAGAGCAGCTGGCCTAGGACTTTCTATCATGAAAGCCAGCTGCATTTATGTGAGAGGTGGATTGCATGGCTTTATATAGCGTTTTCTTCAAAAGAGTAGTCTTGCTTTTTATACTTTACGCTTCCCATATATAGTTTCCCTTCTCTGTGTCTCACTGGGGGCTGCAGAGGACTTAAGTTGGCCAGTGTTTCTGCCACTTTGCAGTGCTGCCTCCTCCTGAGTCCTTTCTGAAAGGGTTTGCAAGTGCCTTTACCCTGCAGGAAATGGCACTTGGGGAAGTGTCCTCTCCACTTTGCTCCCTTTGTTCTGTGCCTGGGGCAGTATCCTGGGGAGAGGGTTGGTGGGAGCCACTGCTCTGCACTAACGTGGAGCCCACCAGTGCTTCAACTGCAGTAGGGAGCACTGCTCTCCAGGCCTTGCCTCTTGGATGTCACTCCCTTTCTGCTCTGGGAAGGAGGCTTGTCTAATTGGGAGAAAGGCTGTAAGCAGGCAAAGACACTTGTCTCTTACATCACTCCTTTGAGATTGGGTTGGGACAGGGCCGTTTATTTTATTCTTTACTCTACGACTGCTCTTGTCCTCCTCCCCAAATGAAACTAGTCCGAACACTGGAAGTGATTGGTCACCTTTACATACCTGAACCCTAGTAGTGTTCAGAAAAAAGGTCTCTGGCTTTATTTACTTCAGATTAACCCCTCCTCTTCCTTCTACTAGATTACATCCCCAAGGAGTAGGATTACAACATCTACTTTCATGGATTTCTTAACAATCCTTGTGTTTCCACTGGCATTGAAATACTGTCCTGTGGGTATTTTGACATTTGTCTTTGATAAACAGAAAGGATGTAATTAAAGGTCAGATCCTGAAATGGGTTTTTAAGTTTATTTTGATGTCTGTGGAAACTTACTGTGTTTGGCGACATTTTTTTTAATGATCTAAGTTTTAAATACCTTTTTAATTATCTAAGTTTCACTGAAGTCTGCAAGTTAAGGTAGTATAAATAAATGCGTAGTTGCCAGGAGGGTGACATAATAGTATCCTCAGCCGTCGGTTAATAGTGGTGTAATTAATGGAATAAAATATTACACTATCTTGTTTATTAATGGGCGTAAGAGCTTTAATTCAGAGCAGAACATCTTAGCTTGTACTATCAAGTTTAAAGGTATAACAGGGTAAATTGAAGGTTTTGTTTAAATTGATCACTTTTTTCTTTTTTTCCCAGTACTGATGATTGAATTCAGTCCTTTGTGCACACCGGGCAAGCACACCACCCCTGAACTACAGTTCAACACTGGGGACTCACGACATTGTCCAGTCTGGGTTCACTGGCATGTCCCACCACACCCACCTATAGAGCAGTCACATTTTACTCAGTTCCTAGAAGGACTGTACCACTCTAGAGTTATGTAATGAATATGAATTTAGAATTTAGGTTGATATCCTTTTTTAGAGACTGGCATTTATTTTTGCAGGCTCTTCAGAATTTGGATTAGTTTGCAGTGAAATATCTTTCAACTTATATATGAGTATGCAATCTCAGAAATGTTTATGGTACACTCATCTTAACATATTATAATACATTTACATTTAGAACTTTTCTGTGCCTGTGTCTCTTTTTTTAAAAAACTACGAAACTTTTGTAGGTTCATTGCCCTGTACAAGGCAGTTCTCTGTATTCTGTGAAACAGTTATTCTCATTGTGCCTGTGGGCTGTGTAGTTGTTAATTTGTCTTCTGTGCACACTCCTATAACCACAAAATTCTTAGGTTGACATTCATCCCTAGGTTGTATGGTTTTCATAGACTCTACCTTCCCCTGCTCACCGAAGGTCATGGCATCACCAAACTGGACAGCCTGCTACTTTCCAGGTGCATTACTCCTTGCTATCCTGCGATCTTGGTTCTTGGCTCATGCCTGGAATAATGTTTCCTGTTCTTTCTTTATCCTTTTTAAAATCTTATTTATTTGTTTATTTATTTAAATTCTCATCCTCCAGGGCCAATCACAGAATCTTCCTTGTAGTCTCTTCTGATTCCTCTGTTAAATAAAATGTCACTTTTGTCTTTTGGAATGGATCATCAGTTCCTCCAAAATGATTACATTAAGTCTGCTAGGGCTGCCATAATAAAGTACTAGAGACTAGGTGGCTTAACAGGAATTCATTATCTCACAGTTCTGAAATCCGGAAATCCAAGACCAAGGTGTCTGCAGGGTTGGTTTCTCCTGAAGCCTCTTGTTATGATTTGCAGACAGGTGGCACTCTGTCCTCGCGTGGCCTTTTCTCTGTGTCCAGGTCTCCCTGGTATCTCTTTCTTCTTTTTAAAGACATCCTTCAGACTAGGCAAGGGCCACCACATAGCCTCATTTAACCTTAGTCACTTCTTTAGAGGCTCTTTATCCAAAAACTCACATTTTAACATGGTTAGAACTAGGACTTCAGTGTGAGAATTTTGGAGGAACACAATTCAGTCCATGACACTATTTGTACACATTATGTGTATTTTCATTCCTTTCCCTTATTATATTGGGCATTTGAAAGTCGGGCCTTACACAAAGCTTATTAGGTCTTTGTATAATGCTTTATTCCGAATGAATAGTCACTAAATATCTGTTGAATTTAATTTTAATTAAATCCATCCCTCAAAAATTTAGTGTAGTTATTAGAATTTTATGGAATTGATCAATGGCCAAACACGGCACTTAAAATTGCCTTACAGATTTGGCCAAATCCTGCCAAGAAATTTATTAAACAACACATTGCCAGAATAATAAGTTACTCTTCTTCCTTTTTCCTTCAGACTTCAGTAATGCTCAGTGTGCTTGTGTATATATCTCCTCTGATTCTTATAAACTCAAGGTGAAGAAGAAGTCAGGGCAGAGCTTAACGTGTCCACCTTTGGGACCCACACGGGAATCTTTACTGCCTTTGGCAGTCATCCCCTGCGTTCTGTTGGCAGGTGTTCACTAACGGCTGGGTGTTATAAGCCAATTCATTTAGTTCACTGAGGCAGTGACATTGGAGTCGTCAGGAGTCCACACGATCTGAATTTGGATGCTCCCAGGGAGCATTTGTGAAGCAAACATCGTCTAGGTTTGGAAAGTGAACTGCCACTCTGAAATGCGAGGCTCAAACGCTTTGTCCACCATGGGGTAGATTCCTGGATGCTCATACACACGTGAATATCAGAGCATTAAAAAGAGTGCATTGCATAGCCTTCCTCTGCATCTGCCTCTGTGTGGATGCTTTGTTCTGAAAGGTCTGGTTCAGTTCTCACTGTGCCTGACAAGGTGCTGCCCCACTATCTCGTGGACTGTGTTTAGAATACCAGTTGCTAGAGGGAGATGGGAGTGTATGTCTGACTTTCTGACAAACAGCTTTTGTTGGAAGCCTGTGAAAGAGAAGAGGCATTTAGTATGACATCCCTGGAGAAGTTGCATTCATTCTAGCTTGTAGGTACCAGGTTTCTCTAGACTCCATTGCCACATTCCCAGAGCAGGAGTTAAATATTAGGGTCTCTTCTCTTGCTAGGAACTGCATGAGGAGCTGCCAAGTTGAATCTGCTGTGGAGTCCATTATACATTATACACCTTACCAGCACTTCATGAAAAAATAGCTTCCTGGAAGAAATGTTTTTAGGATTGTGTGGCTGTGTCCTCTGACATGAAGGAAGCTTAGAGTCCAGTTTGAAACTTAGTCATAGTTATTCAGCTTAACTCATAAAGTTAACAATGTGTACGTTTTTATTTTACTCTATAATTTTTTCTTTAATTTTTCAGTACTATTAAAGTGTAAAAATAGTAGGTCGAGGTCCTATTACTTGTTACTCACATTCTCATGATATCTGCTTTTTAAAAATACTAATTTACAAGAATTTCAAAATTAAGTATCTTTACATTTGCTTTTTAGGTGTTTTCCTACATGTATTCCTATGTTCTTTATTGTAGTTTCTCACAGCTTGTTTAGAGAAAGGTTGAAAGTAAATACTGTAAAAGCTAATTATTAAGGGACGCTAACTTAGCATCTTGTCACCTGTGAGCTAACCTAGACATGTCTCACATCACCTTCTGTGACAGTGACGAGTTTTACTACTGGATTAAAGAGCAGAATATGTAATGTTCTTTATAGTTTCTAACATGTTTCTGATAGTGGCTGATAGTTTTCTGTTTTTTGTGATCCCTGCAGCGTGTTAAGCTTTTAGTCTTTAGGAGATAATCTAAAATGATGCTTTAATCCCTTTCTTAAATCTGAGTAGTTACTCTCAAACCTGTCATCCTGTAGCATTACTTATCTCACTCTCATTGGAGCCCATTTACTGCTTGTGGTGACTATCTCATGATGTAGCGTTGGGTTAATTACATACTACTTCATATTTTTCTATCTATTGTTAAGTTTGTTCTCCTCGTTCAGATTATAAACATTTTGCAGCCTCCCCTTTACACTTTTATATTCTATTTGTGCTGTATTCCTTAGCACAAATTTAAAATGTGGCAGTTCATTTGGATATTTCCCCCCCCTAAAAGTGGTATTTCATACTTAAGCAAATATATGATTTGTCTACTACAAAAGAACAGAAGTGGGGATGGGGGTCCTTTTGATAACTGATTTTTAGAGCTTGGTAGCAGCCAAGGTTAATTTTGAATTTTGGTGCTAGCTTCGCATTCAGACAAATTTTAGGAACCATGCCCTATAATAATGTTTAAAGAAGCTGTCAAGGTTCCTGTTTGGGACCCCCTTTCCCCCTTTGAGGGCGCCCTGTAATGATTAGCTTGCTTATGTGAGAAAGTATGAGTAGTTAATGAGGCATTCTGTTTTAGTGCTGTACTTAAAAGTAATTCAGTAATAATTGCCTCCTTTTATGGTTCATATTCTAGAACACACAAGAGCAATAACATAACTGTTTTGAAGGTTCTGTTACAAGATTGAGAACACATTAACCTTCCTAACCTGTGTTCTCTAATGACTGCTATTCTAGAGAGAAAATCAGAATTTTCCTGCAGAGGCCTGTGTAGCTGGAAAAACCTTAGTCTTCAGCAGAAGGAAAAGAGTCTAAGAATACCATACGGGACCTGTATTTATTCATCTTTGGGTGGCGAAGTTCTGCCCCCACTTTGGTGCTCGGCAAGTTCAGTCCTGAGAAAATGAGTGGGATTGGGTCTTAAAGAAAAGGAAGTTGTTAAGGACTGCTCTTCCAGAACACAGAGTGGTTCATAATTTTAAAAATTCTGATAATGTTTCATCTTTCCTCAGTCTACCCCAACTCAAGACCAGATCTTTGATTTTTTAGGGGCCAAGATCAAATGTATTCAGCTCTGATTCCTGCGAAACCAGAATAGTTGCCCAGGAAAACAGATTTTGCGGTTTGGTTTCTGCAGGCCTTGAGGAATAGGGCTGGGGCTAGACAAGGAGGAGGGTGGTGCTCTGGCCATGTGGTTGTCACTTCTCTTTTGGCTCAAGTACCTGTTTGTACTGTAGGACCTTTGAAGCTTGTTTAGAAAATTCTACCTTGGTCTGACTTTTCATCTTTTCTCTAGTCATTTTGGATATGAGAATTCAAAACAAAACAGAAAACCTCAACCAACTCTTGTGCTGTTTACCTATAACTTGAGGGTAAACTGAGTATAATTCTATGGAACTGTTTCACATAGCTGAGCTAACTTTGTGGTTTTGTTTGTGTTTCTTTGTTTTTGTGGTGTAAGAGGTTGGACCCAAGCCTCATACAGGCAAGGCAAGCTCTCTACCACTGACCTACAGCTCCAGCCCTTTTTAAATTTTGGGGTAGAGTCTGCATGATTTGTCTAGGCTGCCTTCCCGTTTGCCAGTGTCCTGCGTGAGCCCCTTAGTTGCTGGAATTACAGTCAGGAGCTATTGTGCCCAGTGTTGCAGTACTGGGGATTGAACTCAGCATTCTTTGAAGTGAATTCTGTGTAGTAACAGGTAAACTCAGACATGTTTAAACTCAGACTGTGGGGGACCGGTGGCGGCTGAAAAGATAAGTAGTATGAAATATAAATGACCTTTATTTTGAGAATGCGGGGAGAGACACCCTGATCCCCTGGGGCGCGGCATCTCCACCCCGGGGTCGGTGATCTCTCCATGGAACACGTGGAATGAGGCGCATAAGTAGCCTCGGTTTGGGCTGGAACCTAAGGGGGCATCGGGGATGCAAGGGTAGCACACTGGTCTTTGGCACAGAGGTAGATTCCTAAGGGTGGGGGAGATAGGAGCTCTTTGGCTTTACTGGCTACAGTGTCCTGTCTGGGCCAAAACTTTCAGTGTACTCAACCAGAGATAGGGACCTGGCATCTGTGGGTTTGCTTCCATTTAATGAGAAAAGTCTTTAAATGTATTTTAAGCTTATTAATAATCTAGAAAGTTTTATTACTATAAACAGGATTTTGAAGGGGCTAATACATAATGTAAATGTTAGTTTCTGACAAGGTGTTGGGGATATTTAAAGACATTTGTCTGAGTGTTTGGCTTATATTTTAGTTCAATTATCCCTAATGACAGGATAGTCGTCCAACTTGACATTGTCCATTCCAACTGCCATAAGACAGCACCATAGCCTGGTGGTTTAAACAAGAAACAGTTCTGGAGGTTGGGAAGTCCAAGATTAGTCTCTGGACAGATTCAGGGTCTGGTGAGGACTGGTTTCCTGCTTCACAGGTGGCATCTTCTCTCTGTGAGGGTCCCTTTTAAAATGAGAATTTCTTAATCACTCTATTCTCCTGGCCTCCCAAAGGCCTCACTTCATTGTAATACCAACACATTGGTGTTTAAGGTTTTAATATATGAATTTTGAGGGGCGACAGGTGTTCTCTTCATCAGGGTTCCTTTCCTAAGCCCTCACAACTAGAAAATGGCAGGACTAGATGTTGCCCTCTGGCAATTTTCTCTGGAATCTTACCTCTTAATGTGTGTCTGTCTGTCTTCATTCATTAACAGTTTCTCAGTCACTGGATCATCAATCTTTTGATTTTTTAGTTAAAAAAAAAAAAAATTTTTTTTGGAGTGGGGATTGAACTCATGACCTTGTGCTTGCTAGGCAGGCTCTTGTGCCTCTGAGCTGTATTCCCAGGCCCAGGATCATCAGTCTTAACGTTTATTGAGGCTAATGTTAATTAGAGGTTCTGATCTAGTTATATATCCTGACCCCAAAAGCCTCAACCCGAAAGTAGGAGACAGACACGTAGCAACCACAGAGTGAGAAGCTTGCTATAGAGGAGGTTACAGCAAGAAGTCGTGGGGAGGTTGATAGAAGGGGCGGACGCTTCCTGCCTGGAGAAAGAGCAAGTGAATCTCAGGAAGGACTTCGGGCAGCAGCGTTAAAAGGGTAGTGGAGGGTGAGGGCTGAACCAAAACACATCGTAAGGAAAGGGGGTCAGCCTGTGTGGAATGACCTACAGATCTACTTCAGGGCAAAGGAAAAATGAGTGAGTTTGTCCTGATGAAAAAAACAGTAAAGCAGTTAAGCCTCAAGATGAGGTATTGGTGTTTAAAAATACCAGCGGAGAAAGTTCTGAGGAATTTCATTGTGTGAGAAATCATAACAATAAATATCAAATTAAACTAATAGAATTGCTTTGGGAAGTTGGCACTGGGTCATGACTTTTCTAGGTCTGATTTGTAAGAAGCTCTTTTATTGGTCTCATTTGTCTTTTTTTCCATACAAATACTTGATGCTAAGCAACCACTGTAAAAATCATGCCTTTTATTCTTTATAGCATATATTTTACTCGTTTGGGGACCAGAGCTGTGGCATAGGCAGGGTCACTATCTCTTAATTCAAAAGACATTTTGAGTTATATATTATGGGTGAGTTTCTCCACTAGCATGTGAAATATATAGTAAATCATCATGACCTTACACTGAGATAATGGGGCAGAATTTACACTGACAGTCTGTCTGCCTGTGATAAAGTTGCTTGTTAATTCTGAGGAGGTGACTTTTCTTGGGGGGGGGTTGTTGAACATAATAATTTTCACCTTTAGAAGTGGTGCCCACAATGGGAGTTTCACTGCGTGTGTGCCTCTCCCCCAGCACCTTCCACAGAATGGTCGAGATTCAATTCCTAGGAGGCTCTTATCATAGATTATTGCCTATTCACCAAAAACTTTTTAATGTTGGCTGCTAACTCAGTTGTTAAAATCTAAATGCAAAGTTCAGGGTTGGGAACATAAAGTATTCTTTAAAGGAGAACTTCATTTTAAATGTTTCCCTTGGTGCACCTGACTTTTGAATGATATCTGTGAATATTTCCACCCATCTCATCTCATCTATGTATCTGGATACCTGGCTATAGAATATGTGGGAAGAGATACAGAGTTTATTGGTCTTGATTTCTGATCTCACGTTTGGCTTTTGTAATCATCTAAATGTCTACCGTGTGCTAGATCTGGAACACAGTAATGAATATGGTGTGGTCTTGAATCTCTGAGGCTATGGGGGAGGCGTAAGTGACAGTGCATTTTGAGTTGTGCAATCTTGGATGCTGAGTGGGAGTAGGAAGTGTATAGCCTCTCTGTTTTGTGGAAAGTTGGGAAAAGCTTTCCCTCCAGGGATGGGGTTAAGGTGAACCCTTTAGGCGGAATCTTAAGGAAAAGAGCAGTTTTCCAGAGAGGATTGGTGGTGAGGGTAGGGTTTCTTCTCGAGGTAAAACACTGGAGTGCTGTGCTCACTTCCTCTGTAGGTGACTCCGCAGGCTGGCAAACTGTTCGAACTCAGCCTGTCAGTTCACTGAACCTTACAGGAGTGTCAGAGATCTCAAAAGAGGAATCTCCCAACTAATTTATGTACAATTGTTCCTTGGAGTTCTCTAATTCCAGCAGTCAACTCTCACATAGTTTATAATATCTGAATTGTAACTATATTAGACCTATGCAAAATTTCTTCAGGAATAATACAGTATTCCTCCTGTGCAGTTGGAAGTAAGTATGATAGCTGGCATATGTAAGTTTGGAGTAGAGCCCATTTTTATTGCCAGAATTTATTTTTGTTATTTTGGAATCTAAAAATAAAGATAAGCTTTAAAATTATAATAACCTTCAACATTAAGAAAGTAAAATACTACTGACGAGTCTTTGTTTTGCAAATATGTGTGCTTAATTTGTGCAGTTAATCCACAAAAACAAAACCTGTTCATTATTTTTTTCATTGAATTTTAATTTATTATAGGCTACTTATAATTATGTCATTAGCAGTATGTTAATGGGCTCAAATACCAACAAATGTAATAAATATGAGAGACAAAGTTGTTCTATTTTCTGTTGTGTCTATCTAGCTAGTTATCTTATTACATCTATTGTTTTTCTTATGTATACATGTAGGATTTTTGAGTCAGCTTCATACCTGGTTGATTTTTCTTTTGTCTTTTTTGGTTTTTATATTTTCTTACTTTTAAATTTTTCTGTTTTGGGGAGAATATATATATTTGGTTTATTGAAAAGTGAAGGTTTTTTTTTTTTTTTAAATGAAGTATGATGTCTCTGAACCAGAGAGAAAACATTGTTTATTCATAAATGCAGTCAATCAACCTCTCAGTTTTAATGAATGGGTCCCACGTGCTCTGGTAATTGCTGAGCGGTGAACCGAACTGTTACCTTCCCTGACCTCGTGAGACTTACAGTGAAATACTGGGGACAGCCATTGAATAGTAAACAAATAAGTATATAATTATAAATTGTGATAAGGAATACAATAAACTATTTTAATCTTGTTAGAAAGAATAAAGGGCTACTGTTAAAACTAAGCATGTGTGGTGGTTTTGACTACAGATACCATTATCATAGCAGCTTCTGCTGATATTTCTGTGGATGCATATTGATTCCCCTTAGGGGATGTACATGGAAGAAAAATATTTTATATTTTTATTCTTTATTATTTGAAAATATTTTATGAGTACATATTAATACATAAGCCTTCATTGTGTGGAGTTTATCCATATTTGTATTGCATGGTAATACATTTGATAATTTAAATTTCTTCTTGCTTTGTGTTGTAGAAGTATTTCTTGGATTATTTAAAGTTCAGTACATGTTAATTGAAGTCTAGTATTTTATCTCAAACTGTTCTATTTTATATATGTTAAATAGAAACTTCACTAGTAAAGGAAATTTTGTGTAATTTAACTTTATGTAATAAAACATAAAAATATATAATTTCTTTAGCAATGAATAGTTCATTTTTATGGAATTTGAACAGAAGATTGTACATTGTCTTTCAGAGTTTTAGTGTTTCTGACTTTTTGTTTTGGTGCTGACTCATACTTATGCTATTTCTAATAATTGTGCAGTACAGGAACATTTGTGATGCCAGACAAGAGAAGGAATATATATCTTGAGAGATCATGCACTTATATGTAGTGTTTCAGAGTCATGGGTATGTAACAGTTTTTGATGCTGAAATACACAGCACAATCCCTTGAATTCCACCAAGAAATTTCAGCAAACCCTCTGATATCTTAGATTCAGGATTGGGAGTCATTCTTTCTGTCCTTTATCATTGCCTTCTACATCTCACACTAAGGATGGGAAAGTTGCTGATAAACTGTTCTTACAAGCCCAGAAATGACCTTTGTAGAGTTTCCCCCATTCGTGCACCTCAGTGGTCATTAGAAACACTACTGATTAGAATATCAAAGTACGCGTGACTAAGCATGTTGCAGACAAATTATTGAAAACGTGGTTAGCCTATGGAAAGCCGATGTCAGATACCGTTAGGATAATCAGAATTCTTTTCATCTTTGTAATTAGAGCTTTTTAGACTTTTCTGTATGTTTACATCTTCCCAAGGATTTGGAAGCAGTCCTACCAGCTCAGGAAGTTTAAGAATCTTTAATTTGTTGGCTTAAGGATTAAGACTCCTCTGTTCCTTTTTCTTCTCCTAATTAGTTACTTAGTTCTCTGACTCAGCCTCTCTTCCTTTAGACTCAGAGCTGATAGTGGCTTGATAGTGGTGAGCAGGTCTTGTGTTACGCTCCGTACTATGCCTTGGGATGCTCCATCTCTGACATTAGGGTCTTATTTTCTGTACTCTGTAGGGTGAGTCCCCCACCCTGAATGAAGTTCTATGAACCCTCGCTCTCAACTCAGTCTGTCACGCAGACTGCCTACCTCTTTGCCAGCAGGTGACTTTTTGTTTCCATGTTCCCCAGTGCTGTGGCCTGTGGTCAACTGCCACATGTCCAGTTGCCCCTCTCCATTCTAGCCAGCAGCAAATTTTATTTATTGTGGAGTCATTTTGGAGTTCATTGACATTTAACACTGTCCTGGCTTGCAAGTACATTCCAAAAGCATTCTTTTTTTTTTTTTTTTTTTTGGTAACTGGGAATCAACGACTGTGCACTTACAGGGCAGGCATTTATGCCACTGAGCTAAATCTCCAGCCCCAAGGCATTTGTTTTTTGTTGTTTTGTTTTTTACTAAGTAGACATTTATTGAGCACCAAATATATGTGAGGTAATGTTTTGTTTGTGGTGAAAAGATGAGTGAAATTGTAAACCTTTATACTTCTAGGTGCTACATATTCTTTAAGGGAGCAAAATAAAATGCATGATGGAGTTCAAGAACAGCCTAAAAGTATCACACTTAGCTAATCCTCCCTTTATGTACTTGAACCCCTCACGCCTCAGGTTTTCTGGGTACACCTAAAATAAAAAATCTATTTCTTTACTTTTCTTAAGGGAATTTGGTGAAATGTTTTCATTTCATGGTTTATTTCTTAAAGTTTCTTGCTTTCGTTTTATCTCACTTTGCATCAGTGATCTCAGTGAAAGTAACTGAAATTAGCATGCATGGATTAGACAAAAATGAAGCCATTTGTTGTGGAGTTTTCACTCTAACTGGAGAATTTCTGTAAATATTTGCTGAATTTTTTATACAAAGGATTCAGAGTCAGATAACTTCAACAAATGTGATGAGTTAGTTGTATATTCTGCCTCATAATACATTAAAATTTGGAGATTCAGCTCCCTTTTGTGTCCTGTTTACTATTTCTTTTTTTATTTTAAAATAAATTGGAACTTAAATATTTCTTATAGCAACTAAAATATTTTCCTGTCTTCTTCCCTTGGAAGCTGCTGCTGCTTTTTTTTTTTTTTTTTTTTGGTAACTGAAAATTTTTATTAATGATTCTGTATTAGGTTCTCATCTTAGTTGTATTGCCTTTCACTGACGTCAGCCTGTCTGTATTCCATAAGATAAAAGGGCCTGATGTCATGCCTGTTGAAAGCCTGGGCAATGATACATAAAGTAAGAGAATCATTTTCAAGATTGCAAATTATTTTGCTCTAAGAAAGTTCACTTTTGTAATTGAAATACACTGTTAAGTTTTCAGTTTCAGAATGTTCTTTGTTATTGAGTCCATCACGGTTCTGTCACATGTAAAAACATTGTTTAATCTCTTGATACACATCCTATTTTAACAGACAGTTGTCATGTTTCTGTCGTTCACACTGTGTATGACTAAGCTGGCGTAATTTTAAAAGCGTCCTTTTCCAACTTATTGTACTGATAAGTCTCCCTAGATATAAACCCTAAACCCTTGGAAGGTATTTTGACCTCCATTTAGTAGAACTGTTTTTTGAGAAGGCATGGGCTTGCTGAATTTCAGCTGTTTTTCATCCCTACTGTGTAACTTGTCACGGTGTCACAAATGAAAATTCACTGTGGCTCATCCCTGAGCTTTAATATGATTAGCACTGGAGTTTTTTTTTTTTTTCTTGTGATGACTATTAGATTATCTCATGACATACCAGTGTTATTGAGGTAAGCGATATCTTTTCTAGGGAATTAAATAATAAATTTGTCTTTGAGAGAAGCATAAAGACTGTGCTTTTGAAAGAACCTGTTGACATACATTTTAACATGAATATTTGACAATCAGTTGCTGTAACTTTAGTACATTTTTATGTGTACTGTAGGTTAATGAAATGCTCTTGTACTTAAGTATAGTGTGTTTTTCTAAGAACTAAATTTCTGTCTTTAAATTTTAACTATTTTAGACAGTTTTTTTCCTTATCTGTCAGAGAGTCCTTCATTTTTTAAAAATAAAGATCTAAAATCCTGATGGATCAATTTTTTTTATCAGTATAATTTTTAAAGACAAGCTTTCTAAAGCTGTTTATATTAGTTGGGCAGAGGACATTCTGTTCTTGAAGAATTAGGATGAAAACTGCTGGATTTTTCCCCCTACTAGTCATTGGGGTGATGTATTACAGTAATAAGAGTTCCCTTACAGAAAGATAGTTTTGCTTATACAGCATTTCTTATTTAAAAGAAATAGCATCTTTGCTGAGTCCCAGCTCTGCTGCAAGAATGTTTTGAAACATTTGTGTTCACATTATGGTTTTTACAGTTGTTGGTTCACATGAAGCAACCACTGGATAAAAATGTAGTTATGTCCTTTTAAACATGTGATGACTTTAAATTTAATCTGCAATATTAGTGAGTTGGTTATTTTCATGAAGAGTATATTAATAATGATTTGTAGGCCATCTTAAGTGATACTTTTAAAACGTTAACTGCCCAGGGAGAATTAGAGTGTTAATAGGAGCAGTGATTTGTGGGGGAATGGGAGATGACAGGGGAATTGGGAATGGGCATAAGGGATTGGAGTCACTTAGTGTTTATTTGTGACCAGGTGGCCTTGGCACAATTATTGGGTAATGTTGTGCCCACTTGTATCCTTTCAAGCAAGGCTCTGTGCCTACTTTAGAATGCAGCAGCCCACCTCAGCCATGTTCAGCTTACTTTGCTTTTTACTTCCCGATGTAATTATCTCCACATGTCCCCAAATCTTCCATAATAATGCTCATATATGAAAGACAAAAAGGGCAAATCCTCTGTTGATAAACTGCAGTTTGATTCCCTGTGACACCCAGTTGCTAGCTGTAGAGATTTCAGTATTCTGTTCCCACTTTTTCCAGATACCCACTGAGAGCAAAACAAAACCTCCCTGACATCCGGAGGTGTGTGGGGTGTAATTTACTGGTGCCCAGAGCCAACTGCCTGTGCTTTTCATTTTGTCCTCCCAGGGAAGAGGACAGTGCAATTTCAAAACTGGAATAGTGATTATGGTTTTCTGATCTACTGCTGCCTGTTGGGCATGTTAAAAACGTAAAGGAAGAGAAGCTGAATGCGAATCCCAGCCTTTTTGAGGCAGGCTCATCTTTGGCTGTTTCACACTGCAATAGCCTTTGGAGAAACTATTTTTCACTTGAGTTCTTTTAGACATCTCTTTGAAGAAACTTGACGTTTCAAGCCCAGAGTCCTCATAAAGGCCCAAGGACAAGCAAGAACTCAGATTCTACCCATTCAGGTAGAGAAAAGCTGTTGCTTTGTTAACCAGAGTTTTCTAATGCTTGACATTGAAAGTATGTACATGCCAGCTCTGCAGGAACCTGTCTTGTAAGCATGTAACCTTGATGCATTAGAAAATATTGGTAAAAATATCTCATAGGGATGTTGAGGATGTTAAAAAATTAGATGTGAACATCTCTAAAATTATGATTAGTACCTGGTAGGAACTTCACAAATGTTGATTTATTATTTTTGCAAATGACAAAGCAGTCTTACTTTGGGGTGGATAAGCAATAGGCAGGCTATGTGTTTGCAGTGTGATTTGAGGTCAAGAAAAACTGTTCATGACAGTCCCTTGGATCTTCATATAGTAAATACTGTGAAGACAGCCAGCCTTGGTAGAGGTGTGGGATGTTGAGATCAGGTCTGAAAGTAGTTCTGACTGTGGTAGTTTGCTGGCAGAGTACTCACCTGCATGTATCTGTGTATCTTTAGAAATACTGAGGGCATCACATCTAGTAAAAAAGCAACATGGATTGCTAACAGTGTCCCAGGAATGTAAAGAGAAGTTTGAGTAGATTGGCTTCTGGCACACAGAAACAGATACCCAGTTTATGGGTGAGGCCTTACAAATGGGATGCTTTTCAGATCTTGATGTTTTCAGAAAGTGCAAGAAAGATTCTGGGTAAAAGTTATGATGTCAGATCTTGAGAGCATCTGTATTGTTAACTAGGGCTTTGACAGGTAGAGCTTTCCCCACCCAGTTAAGGTGCAGAAAGACCTTGGCAATATCCTGAGAATCTCCTGTGCTCTTTTTAGAGTTGTAGAATTGCTGGGTGTCTCGAGTTTTTCCTCAGATCGAACCTTGCGTGTTGTTTCAGCATGGAGGTACTGTGCTGGGTGTGTGGGAAGTTGTAACCATTCAACACTGTGATTCAGTCTCTCTTGGCAGTGCCCAAACTGCAAGATCATCTATTTTAGGAGGAAACTGTGAGTGTTATAACAGCTTGCTTTTAGTTTAGGAATGTACGTATATTATGCCTGTTTCTAGAATTCAGATAGGTCCAGGCATGTAGGTAGGGCTTGGTATGCCCAGACAGCTCTTTTGTTCTTTGCCTGATCTACCCTCTAACCCAAGCTACTATTCCTCGGATTTGATGCTCAATGTTATGTATGTATGCTCTTCAGTTGTCATTTTTCCTCTTTTTTTTTCCAGAGGGTATTAGGATTTTCATGGATAGTTTTATGTTACTTTTTTCCCATGAAAAATTGTCTATCTAGTCTTTCAAAATGAGCTCATAATTTAACCATCCTTTCAAAATCTTCCCATTTTGTCTTTAATACAATGTAGAGGACTGTTTTCAACTTTAAAGAGATCAGAGTCTCTTACTTTTTCAGATTATAAAATATAGTTGCTTGCGTATTCAGATGGCTGGATTATTTCAGACACAGACCAGAATCAAAAGAGAGATTGGGATGTTTTGGAGAAGAATTGACTTTTTAAATGTGTTTGCACATATGTTTTACTCTATGAAGATATGTTATATAACAAGACTATTATGACAAGTGTTCCCGACTTCACATTATGCAGAATATCCTTTTTTCTTTCATGGTGCTTTGTTTCAAATCCAGAGCTTTGTATATACTAGGCAGTGCTCTTTCACTGAGCTTCACCAGCTTTAAAATACATGATTCTGCCCAAAATGTTTTATAATCCAGATCTACAAAGCAGGCAGCATCAGGTTTTTTTAGATTTCATTTTAATTTTTTCAAATTTTAAAAACAAAAAAGGATAATGATACAGAATTTCAAAACAAAATAGTAGGAAATTAATACTAGTTAAAAATATATTGCATATTGTTATTTTAAAAGTAGTTGTTCAGATTAAACAATTTAGGCATGAAAAAATGATCAAACAGTAAAAACACAAACTGTCCTTTTTTGATAAACTAACAGAGAATAGTAATGTAATTATCTATCTTGTATGTATATACATGCACACACACATATATACATATACATATATGCATATAATCTCTCCCCTCCTTTCTTTTCTCCTTTCCCCTATCCCAGTTATTCTTTTCTTTTGAGCACTTTCTGTCTCTTTCATTTTCACACTATGTTTTGTACATTTTGGATCTTATTTATTCTTTCAGATTTTGTTTTACAGTAGGGAGACATTATAATATTTACATGTGCAAGTCTGATTTATTTCACTTATGAGTATGGTCTCAAGCACCCATTTACTGATAAAAGCCTCAAGTTACTCAGCCTTCTTTATGGCTGAGTAATACTCCATTGTATAAAAATATCACATCTTTTTTAAATCCATTCCAAAGTAGATAGCATTTGGGTTATTTCCAAAATTTGACTATTACAAAGTGTGCTGTTATAAACATGGGTCAATATAAATCTCTATTCCATGATGTTTTCAGTTCTTCTGGGCAAATTCCCAGAAGGGGAATAGCTAGACAGAATGGGACCTCCAATCCTAGTTTTTGAGGAATCTCCACACTAATTTCTACAATGGTTGTACCAGTCTGTACTCCCACCAACGGTGGAAAAGGGTTATTATTTCAATTTTTGTCTTGTTAGAACCTCCAATAATATGATGTTGTTCCTTATAGGACTTTTCACCTGTGATAATTACGTATTTATTTGTATGATCAGTCCATGTTTTCTCCATGTTGAGACTAGAAGCTAAAATGTAGGTCTCAGAGTCCTCCTCTTGAAAGATTATTGACTTCAATAGACTGTGATCTGGGAATTTCGTGTAGGAAAAACTAATGCTAGTTTACAAAGACTTGGAAGAGGGCCATGCATTTTAACACAGAATGATAGCTTAGTCTTTGATTCTTATAAGTGAAAGATATTTTCAAGCTTCATACTCTTAAAGGGTCATTTAGTGAAAAACTGTAACTAAAATATTTATAGAAACTGCAAAACTGATGGATATTTGTTGGCAATGTAGTTTGCTTTCTGTTGTAGGAAGTGGAAGGTTGGTGGTGTTAGGTTGAAGCACAAAAATGGGTAGTTTTTCATATTAATTAGACATGATACAGGTATTCTTTCTCTCTCTCTTTTTTTTTTTTTTTTTTTTTTTTGTGGCCTTTTTCCTTTTTATCGGGACCCGGGATCGAACTCACGACTGCCTGCTTCAAGGCAGGCGCTTATGCCGTTGAGCTAAATCCCCAGCCCGATACAGGTATTCTTAAGTTCAGGAAAAACTAATTTATAAGCCTAGGAAAGAGGGAAAGTGATGGATCTCTAGTTTTAAGGATTAACTTTCTAGAGCTGCCCTGTCTAGCAGAAGTAAAATGTGAATCACACTTAAGAGCTTAAAAAATTTTTTCCTAACATTAAAAATGCACAAGTAGGGGCTGCCCTGTCTGTGCCACAAAAGATAGATTTCAGAATCCTGAGGTTTTCTTGGTTTATTTAATTGACATTTCCTCCTCCTTGTCCAGGATCAGTATGCTGTGTTAATTGGTTAAAGCCCTGTTTTTTGTTTTGTTTTTTTTTTTGGTTTTTTTTTTTTTTTGCTGTTACTTTGTCTCCCCCTCCCTCCGATGGTGGTGATGATGGGTTGGTGGTGATGGTGGAATAGTCCAGTCCTCCTGGATGATTGTGCTTTCCTATTCTGGTGCTACTGACCATGAAAACTGTGACAAAATCCCCTTCTAATCTGTGGTTACTCTTTATTTTCCCAGCAAGTGCTTTGCATTAACATTCAGTGAGTTTGGGTGTGAGAACCTTGGCTCAGAATGAAGCTTGTCAGGATCAATTCCATGTGCCTTCAGAGTTGGGTTTTATTGACCTTTTGCATGCCATAGTTGATTTGGAAACTTGCCTTTGGTACCACTTTCTTATTTCTGACCCTAAAGAAAAGCTGAAACTTACGAGGATTTTAGCAACCGCTGCTTTAACAAGAGGGATCCATGTCATAGACAGTAATTATCCCCAGAGCCTTGAGTTTTGATGCTATGGAGAAATTAGGTATATAGTGAATACTTTTTGAGTGAATGAATTTTGGTTCTCTCATTTCTGACATTTTTTTTTAATGTGTTGTCTTCCACTGACCCTCATGTTGTAGAAGACAGAATCTCTCCCCCATTTTGTTTAAAACAAAATTATAATTCAGGAAACTAAAGTGAAGAAGAAGCAGGCAGTCATGTACTGAAGAGTTACTAATAGGTCTAAAAGACATATGGTGGGTTAATTTTTCTGGATTTCCCCTTTTGCCTTATATTGTGAAAATCTGTGCATACATTTACATCTATTGGCTTTATTCTATAAAGAATTGTTTATTTACTGTTTGATTACATTGAAATGCAGTTTGTACAGACAAGACAAGATATATACTTGATTCTTTTTCTGTTTTCTTTTTTTAAAATAACTTTTGGGAGTAATAAATCTGTCTTCTGGCCATCTTTAGTAAGGGGTAATTAAAAATTTCCCATCACTTGGATTATGAACTCAGGAATTTTTATATATTGGATGGCTTTTCAGTCCATTGCAGTCATGGTGATGATGATGATGATGATGATGATGATGATGATGATGATGTTGTTCTGGCTTCCCTGTTGTAGGCCACTTTGACTCCTGTGTCTTTGACACAGCTACATCAGTTTGTGACCAGCTATGGATTTTAAATCTCTAATCTTGTTGATTGATTTTTGAAGAATGTGTGAAATTGCTCTCTTAGCATCATGATAGTTTGACTCAAGGAACAATTCAGGGGTGGAGGGGAGGCTATGAAGTTTTTCTTCAGATGTTATCATGTTAGAGCTTGTCCTCATTTTTTAGTAGGAAAGACTAGAATTTAGCTTCATGGTAAGATCTGTATGACAGTTTCTGCTATTTAGATGAATGCCATAGGCTAGGATGTGGGTAAGAGCACAGTCTGAAGTCAGACAGCCCTGGCTCCAAATCCCTGCTTGACCTCTTCTTGTATTACTTACACTCTTTATGTTAGAGGTTTTTCTGGTTTTAATTCTCCAAAGTGCAGATGGTGGAAATACTTACCTTTTAAAGCTGTTGGGTAATTTAACTTAAAGTGATCGCGGTAAAATACTGAGTACCAAATCTACCACATGATAAATGCTTTGTCAATGATAGTATGAGGTAGCAAGTAATATCTTTGTGATTTGACATTAGATCTTAGGGTCTGGTTTTTCATTCAGTGCAGACATGAAAGGGGATTTTTAGAGAAAATAAGGATTTTCTTTCATTTTCACTATGGAGATCTTGAAATGTGCTGCATTGGTTTATTTGTGGGAAGTGAAATAAACATTTTCTCAGCCCACAGCACCATGTGACTATTTCTTATTGCTGGTCAGCACTAAGTATATTAACTCAATGCTTGTACAGCTGTTCAGCAAAGCTAGGAAGACTTTATTTAAAGAACACATGCGTTCTCTTTTTCTGGATACACAGCTTACAAGAGAAATGGTGAAGAGTTAAGTTGTGGCTTTGGGATGCTGTGCATATAAATAAATTTTCCAGTCATTTGAAACTTACTCTCTTCAAATGCTAGACTTTAAATTGTTTTAATAGCTAATGATATAAATCTGTACTCAAAATGTGACTGTTTTAAGCAGAGGCTATTTAAATGACACTACTTTTTCCTTATGCCTACATCAGTTTGCAGTTGCTGTGTAACAGACAATCCCGTAACTCAGTGATCTAAAATAATTGTGGCTCACTGTCATTCTTTATGCTGCAGATTTCCTAGGAGTGACCTTGGCTAGGATTGACTACTTTATGGTGCAGGCTTATCTGGGTTTGGGTCTTCACTCTGGATTTGGCTTTGGTGTATTCCACAGATATTTATCCTGGACCAACTCTAGAGAGAAATAAATCAGGGAAACTTTTCTGATGGCAGTGCAGGATTTCAGTTTTAGCATGGATCATATCTGACCATTCCTTTGGTCAAAGCAAGTCAGCTACTACACCCAACATCAGTGGAGCTTTATAGTATACTTTTTCCTTGAAGGTGGGGAGGGAAGAGGGAAGTATCTGCTAAATTAATTTAATTTGCCATAATATCTAGGCTCATTGGTATAAATCTAACAAGGTTTTAAGTTGTATATAGTTATTATTCATTCCATTAGTGTCCCTGCCATAAATCTTACCTTTCACCTTGTTCATGTTATGCCACAGGTAACCATGTTTTAGGAATTGTGTTTAGGGAAGGATAGATAAGTTCTATATAGAATTTAAGGCCTTCTCCTAGGGAGTGAACCCTTTTTTCTTTCTATTTTAGGTGGATGATAGCCATTTCCTTTACTTTTCTCTATATTGTTTGCACCCAAAAGAATCTGATGTTGCCATAAATTTGACTTTTGGATGTAAGGGGTAACTTAATGAAGGTAAACTTCTTCTAGAAAATAGAGGTTAACTCATTTCGTTATAGTAACAGGGTCTTGAAATATAATACCAAGTCTAGATTTCTTCTGTCTATAAGCAAGTCAAAGAACAGTCTGGGGAGAAGTTGTCTAATCACTTGTAAATAAAACAAATGGAGGTGGTAGATGTGTGAGTACTATTATTTCAGTTATATTAATATGAAATTCTATTAACTCCTACTTTGTAATCTACTTAGGTGGCATTGATATTTAGTTTAGTGCAGGTGATGGAGTAGAGCTTATTGTTAAAATTGGTGCTGTGAATCCCCTTGAAAAAGGACCTTATAAAAATGAGAACATTTATTTGAGGATAAAATTGAAGCTAACTTTAATTAGTGCGAGTTTCAAATGTGCTTAATCTGTTCATGACACAGACCCAGTGGACTTCAACTTGATTAACCCTATAATAATTTAAAGGGAACAAGTGGGTTTTAGGCAGGTATAGTGGGGCGTGTCTATAATCCCAGTACTATGGAACATTGAGACAGGAGGATCTGAAGTTCCATCCCAGCCTGACTGACTTAGTGAGATCCTGTCTCATAATAATTAATCAAAAAAGAGCTGGGGGTGTAGTTCATTGTAAAAGCTGAAGGTTCAATCCTCAGCATTACACAAAATTGGCTTTTGTTTTAGTATATTTAACAGTAAATGATATTTTATTAATTCAGAATATATTTCTTACATGTGGGTTGGATTTTACCATGTTTATATAATTATATAGTTTTAGATTTGTGAAAAACAGTACCCACATAATATAATGGTTACTTTTGGTGTGACTGTTTTGGCAAGTGCTTGGTGTGGTTAGTGTTTTGCTCTCTTAACCCTCCACCCCCACCCCATACACACACACACACACACACACACACACACACACACACACACACACACATTTGTAGCCTTTCTTGTTCCCTTGGCTTTCTTTGCTATGGAATTACCTACTCCCTGCCTGACCTGTTCTCATTCATTGTTATACAAATTGGGGTGTAGTGGTGGCTCTTAATTTTTCCACTGACATTACTGCACCTTGCAGGTACTTCAATCTCACTAATCATGTTTCCATTAACATAGATTTCCTACAGCCCAATCATGACATAGGCTTTTTAAAAGATGTGTTTTATGGCTCGATTTACCATTGCTGTTTCCTTGTTAACACCTATCTAGATTTACTGAGTGCATATTCCTTGTCAGGCATTGTGCTGAGAACACTATGTATATAATCTGATGTGATATCCAGGACTCTTTGCACTAAATGCTATCAGGCATCTGTATGTCACACAATGATTCTGAGGCCTGGAGAGCATCAGCTGTGTGCCTCGTTGGTCACGTAACTGGAAAGAGGCAGACCAGGGCTCACCATCACGTGCATCTCTTGGTAGTCTTGGCACTCATCAGCACCATGTTGAATCACCTCAGTGCTCAGGGAGCTTCTTGGTCTTGATATTGGGGATTACGAAACATTAGCAGTTTTCTGTTTTCATTCTTGAGTACCAAGTTTAGTTGCCATTTTTTGGGGGGGGGGGCTTCCACAAAGAACAGATAAGAGTTATGTAATTTAATCAAATCTATTAAATATCAACTGTATATGAAGTAATAGGAACTGAGGCTGCAAATAGTTGTTTATTGTTTATTACCATGTGTGAAACCTTAAAGATAGACGATAAAGTACATAAAATAGGAAAGGGGTAAAAATAAGTTATAAGACTCTTAAGACATAGTGCCTTTCTTTAAGAGAGCATGGTAGTAAGTCCCACTTACGTGTGATTCTTTGGTATCCTTAATTTGGAGTATAAGACGAATTTTGTCATCAAGGTACATAAACGTGGGTCCACATGTATTCTTTTTTTTTTAATTTTAAAAACAAAAAAATAAAATGATGTAGAATTTCAAAACAAAACAATGGGAAATTAACACTGGTTGATATATTATGTATTGTTATCTTCAAAAGTTGTTCAGAGTACAAGATATAGTCATGAAAAAATGATCAAACAATTGAACATTAAAAGCACTTTTTTTGATGAACTAACAGATAAGTAGTATAGTTGTCTATCTTGTGGGTATATATAATTCCCACATTTATTCTTTAAAATATTTTTATTGATGATAAATTTTAATTTTATGGGTTTTCTTGCATTAAATTTTATGAATTTTCTTATATTTTATGAGTTTTCTTATATGAAACAATAGGTACTTAGTAAACTCACAAAATACATAGTTTTTAATATTTGTTCAGTGTTTATAAAAAAGCACAAAAATTTTCAGCATTGACTTGTTTTTGGTGTATGAAATCTGAAAAAAGAATACCAGAAATAAATTCTAATATGAACTACAGTGAAAAAACCAATAGCAGTCTACAAAAAAAAAAAATCTTAATTTGAATTATTGCACCTAAGGCAGTCTGCACACATGACAACAGCATGTTTCATACACCTGTATCGCTTACAGTGACAGCACATGTCTTTTGCAGGACACACTTGAAATCTCGGTGGTCTTATAATATAGTGTGTAGTTTATAGGAACATAAAATATCAATAAAATATTGAATTTTTAATATTATTTGTGCATTTAGAACAAACATCAACACTTTGATATCAGCTGACTACTTGGTTACAAAACCTAAAAGATAACATCAGAAATAAGTTCCTATATGAACTACCATGGAAATATCAGTAGAAATCTACCACTTTAAAAATAAACTTTGCTTCAGCTGTTACACCCAAGGCAGCATTCACGCAAGACAACTGCGTGTTTCATACACGAGTTATCGCTTACACTGATAAGTATGTATGTTTGTTTTCTGTACTTTCTGGTAGGGCACAATTGGCATCTTTTTTGTTTTCTTGTTGTTGTAGTAGGTCTTTGTGGTGCTGTGTCTCCCCATTCACCTATCAGCTCACCAGTGTGCTCCATAATTTTTTTGCATACTTCCTTGGGCAGACACATTTTGTTTTCCCTTTGATGTAAATCATTTGTTGTGAACTCTAGTTCATATCCTCCAAGAAAATTTCTCTGTGACATTTTGCACTTTTTTTTTTGTTAATCTATTAAACTATTTATGCCACACAAACTATTTTATGTTTAGGAGTGAATAAAACACAACGATTGACCAATGCTTTGTATTAAAGTGATATAGTTGCTGTATGACTCATCAACAACATCTATTCACATTTGGTTTTGTCATAGAAAGTTTCCACCCTGGGCTTCCGTTTTGGTGAAATTTCCCTATCAGTATTTCCAGTGTGGTAAAATGTTGACATCAGAGTACCAGTTTACTTTTCTTTGCCATAATGTTTTATCTTCTGAAAGATTATACTATACTATTCTCTGTTTTGAAATTGCAACATTTCATTTGGAATTTCTGCTTTGTTCCCGTGTATAGCTCCTGTGCTGGTTAACTTGTGCTCTATAGCAAATGTAACATCAACTGGGAACCACTAAGCCACATATGGAATGTCACATTTTGATCAGTTTGGGAGATGGGAGCAACAAGTCTGTTCACAACATCGTTTGGTTTATTACTATATGAATAAGGACCTAATAACTGAGTTCCAGGAGAAATGTCTAAATTGAAGGCATAATAAGTTTTCACATATACAAGGCCATACATTTTTATGCTATATTTTGACCCATCACTTTTTCATAAGTCTTTTACATTCCTGCGATCACCTATGCACAGATCACTTGTTTTTCATGTACAAAGTCTAAAAAAGAATACCAGAAATAAATTCTTCTATGAACTACAGTGAAAAAGCATAAGGAATCCGTGCTAAGTACAGCAGACCTATGAATGCTTTTGGTTCAGCCAGTGAGGTGTAAGAATAAATAATTTTTGAGTATGGCTATTGGTGCATACAGAACATTTTACTTGCATTTCAGCCTTTGTGTGTTTCACAGCATCTTTTTTAAAAAGAAGAAAAAAAAAATTTCAAAACAAGGCAATAGGAGAACAACAATAATTAATACATCGCATATTATTATCTTCAGAGTAGTTACTCAGGTTACAAGGTATAGACATTAGAAACTGTCCAAACATACTAGTCTTTCTAATATTGTTTGAATATGTTTTGAATACAAACCTTTCTCTTCAGTGAACTAAGAGAAACTAGCAGTACAATTATCTTTTTTATACATATATATTTTCCCCTTTTTCTTCTTTTCTTTCCATTTCCCCAGCACAGTTTCTGTTTTCTTTTGAACAGTTCCTTCTCAATTCATGATATCTATTGTACATTTTGGGTCCTGTTTACTTTAGCTTCTCACATTAGTGAGACCATGTGATATTTACATGTGTGGGTCTGATTTATTTCAGTTTATGAGTATGGTCTCAAGTTGCATCCACTTACCTATAAAAGTCTCAAGTTTACCCTTCTTTATGACTATTATTCCATTATATTAAAAAACACATCTTTTTAAATCCATTTGTCAGTCACATTTCCTCTGTTAAAATTTCCAGCATTGAGTGACAGTGCTGGCATTCTATCTAATACTTTTCTTGCCTACCAAGACCTTTACTATATGTTCAGATATACTAGTTCTCACATTGGATCGTTCCATTTGGTTTGTCTTCCCATTTCACAACATTTCAGCTAGTCAAATATGTTAATCACATTGCTGTTTTCTTTATCATCCAGAATGAGATCTGTATTCCCTGTGTCTGTATCAGTTAATTCTTGTTTCATTTCACATCACAGGAACTTTGACTCACATAGCCTTTGTCAAAGTTGTCATTGTCATCGTCATCATCATCATCATCATCCTCTTACAGCATTCTTCTGTTATAAAAGTATGTATTTTACCATATGTATTCTACCATAGTGGATCATCTTCATCATTCATGCATGTGTGTTCTGATGATTCACTTTTGATCTCCTCCATAACTTGCTAACCTAGTTTTTCATATGCCATTGTATTGAATTAGGTTACTTCTACCAGAAAAATTAAAAGAAAGCTCCCCCCCCTCCTTTTTTAATAAATCCTCGAGTGGAGTGGGTCTATTGGACCCTTTGTGATGCTCAGGTAAACATACAGAAGAGCAGTGAGATGGGTCAGAAATCCCATTTTTACACTTTTGAATACGTGTACACTTCTTGTCATTTGTCATACCAAGTGGGTAAACACATGGATTGCTTCCTGTATCCACCAGGGGAAGGTACTGAGATACATAGCTGGCTACTGTTGCACTAATGTACAAATTTATGGTAGAAAAGTAAAGGATGGGCCTGCTGAACTCAGTCATATGTTGTAAGAGTTTGTCTTCCTGGTCAAAACATTCTCATCCTCATGTTCCATTCCAGATTTCTGGAAGGACTCTGTGTCCACCCTAAGCCCTGGGTGCAAGCTACACTGATTCACGACCCTGTTGTAGAGCAGCTCCCAAAGATTTTGTAATGTCCAGAAGATTTCTACAAGAATTGTTTTGTTTCTGGTGAAATACAGTATAATGTGAGAAGTCGTCTCCTTGTGGGAACTCGGTGATCTAATGCAGCTTCCCCACACTGCGGCTCCTCCAGACCTCACTACTTCCTTGAACTGCCCACAGATCTTGCACTCCTTTTGGACTCAAGGTTCTTGCTTCCTGTTTCAGTTCTTCTTTCATGGCTCTTTGCTCCACCCCCCACCCTCATGTCTGTTTCCCTATTTTTGTTACTAGCATTTCCCTTCTTGTCCCCTCAGATGTGATCTCCTATCCGTGTTCCATGTGTTCACTGGTGGATCCTTTGGAAATGTGCCTCAATATTCATGTCCTTTCAGAATTTCTTTCTGGCGTGACAGTGCTCAACTGTAATCTCATTACTCTGGGAGGCAGAAGCTGGTTGATCACAAGTTTGAGTTCAGCCTGGGCAATTATGAAGACCTTGTGTCAAAAAAATAAATAAATTTAAAAAGCCGAGGGTAGCTCTGTGCAAAGGCCTTGGATCCAGTTATTAGTGTCACAAGAGATAGATGGGTAGGTAGATAAAAAATTTTTTTATGTTGTATAGGAGGTGCAACAGTTGCTTAAATTTACTTTCCTATTCCTCACATGTCCACAAATCATCAGAACAAAGATTTAATAAATGACATAAATTTAAGCATTTTGGAAACATTAGAATGTGTCTTGCTGACTCCATCCAGTTGCTGTAGTGTTCAGGTGATGGTGGCTACATTTGTACAGCCTGAGAAAAATGACCCAAGCTTATTCCTTGACAGTGATTATGTTACATAGTTGGACACATTAGTTGTGTAACTGTTCTCCAGTACCCAGTATGGAGGAACTATGTCATGCGTTCTAACACAGAGGTGAAAATGAAAATCAACATAATGTCTGTCTGCTTGCAGCCAAATAGGAAGTGGTGTTCTGCATGTTGCCACGAGTTCATAGCTGATCATAACCTCTTCTTGAGCAATTCAAGCTGGCACAGGAAATCAGAGACATGACTAAATGATGTGTCAGGGAGAAAAAGTTTCTGAAGTGTTGTTTAAACAAAAACTGGCAGATCTATAACATTTTTCTTCTATCAGTAAAAAAATTAAGAAATGAAAAGAGAAGCTCAAAAAATTTGTTCATATAAAAACATTTTTCAGTATGTTGAATGTTGTTAATATTTACCCTGTAATGTTGAGTTGCTAGACTAAGCAAATACAAGTTTAGGACAATGGATGTTTCAGGTAAATAACAAATTTTTAGTATAGGTATGGCCCCTGCAATATGAGGAGTATACTTATACTAAATACTTACTGGTTGTTTCTTTGAAACTTGTATTTAGCTGGGTATCCTAAGTCTGCCCTCTGGAGGATGTAGAAAATAATGAAGATAATATTATAAATTATAGCCTTCTAGCAGTCATGGTGGCTCATAAGGACATTCCCAGCACACTGGGAGGTTGAGATAGGAGGATTGCAAGTTTGAGCCCAATTAGGCAACTTAGTGACTTAGTGAGACCTTGGGCCAAAATACAAATTTAGAGCTGGAGATGTAAGCAGTTCAATCCCTGTTCTACCCCCATATCCCTCACACCACCCTCCCACCCCACCAAAGGCCTTCTTGATCCTTCCTTCCTCTTTTTCTTGGCTTGCCTTGCTTGTGTCAGTGTCATGGCTGAAAGTTACAGGCACACGTGACATGCAGTACAAGCAGGGCACAGTAGGACTGTAATGACATTTGCACCAGATACAGCTTTCTTAGAGTGGGCCCCACCATTACATGATGGTTTTTGTTAGTATAGTTTCAGGTTAGGATGACTTTCTCCTAACATACGCAGATTAAACTTTTGTTAATTCTTTGAAATTGATACAGTAATAGTACATAGTTATGGGCAGATTGTGGCATTTCAGCACAAACACACAAGTATAATTATCAGGTCAGGATAATTGGCATATACATCAGCTCCAGTATATATTATTTCTTTGTCTTGAGAAAATTCACTACCCTCTCTGTTAAGTATTTTGAAATATCCAGTTAATTTTTGTCAACTGTAGTTATCCTGCTGTGCTGTAGAACATTAGAAGTTACTCCTATTACCCAGCTTGTACCTCTGTACCCATTAACCGTACTGTCTTCCTCTCCCTCCTCCTACACCTTCCTAGGCTGTGGTGACCACCATTTTGTTCTTCTTCAAGATCAGCTTTCCACCTGCCAATGAGAACTGTAATATTTGTGTCTCTATGTCTGACTCACTTCATTTTCTCCACTTGGGTCACATTTTTTTTACGGCTAAATGACAATCCATTTGGATGTGTAATACATGTTTTTTCTGTTTCCACTGATGAACACTTAGGTCCACTCCTTCTCCTGGCTGTTGTGCAATAGACACGTGAGTACAGATATGTCTGATGTGCTATTGTCATTTCCTTTGCATTTACACTCAGTGGTGGGACTGTGAAATCACCCGGTTGTTCCGTTTCTAGTTTTCCGAGCAGCCTGTATACTGTTTCCTATAGTGGCTATACTAATTTAATTTCCTACCAGATGTGTGTGAGTCTTCCTTTGTCTGCATCCTTGCCAACATTTGTTATTTTTTCGTCTTTTGGATTATAGCTATTCTACCTGGTATCTCCTTGTGGTTTTGATTTGCATTTTTCAAGTCATTAGGAAGGCTGGAAGTTTTTTCATGTACTTGATAGATATTTGTATGTCTCCATTTAAAATTGGATTATTATTATTACTATTACTATTTTGGTAGCTGGGGTCAAACTCATGATCTCACGACCTCGTGCTTACCAGGCAGGCACTTGAGCCACTGAGCTAAACTCGCATTCCCTATTTGGGTCCTTTTATTTTTATTTTGCTCTGTTTTTATAAGTTGAACTTGTAGCCAGGTAAAACTGGTTCCTAGGTTTTCATTTACACAAAACATGAGTTAAATCAAGTTTCTTTTGGTTTCTTCACATGCGCTTTGTTTCTTAAAAGGAAGTGCAGGACTTCCCTGATACTTGTATTGTTTAGAAGTTTTGTTTACTGTCCTCTTCCTGCTACCGTGTTTTATAATGCTTTGTGACATCATGGTAGAACCATTCATGTTCAGAACAAACCCACACTCAGCAGGCAGGTGAACGGATATGAGTACCCCTACTCTTTCTCCCCAGATCTTCCCGACAGTGCTGCCCTCTTGACATGCTGAAGGTTGATATGTGTGTGTGTGTGTGTGTGTGTGTGTGTGTGTGTGTGTGTGTGTGTGGCAGGGTCACATCAGTGTATGTCCTGACTGAGGAGCTTGTTTTCAGAGAACAATCTTGCATTTTTTCTCTCAACCGAACAAACTCTTCAACCATCTTCCTTTGATAAAGTGTAGCAGTTCATATTTATTACTCCTGAATAATCATCCCTTTAGGTACTCTGCTTGCAGCTGTATTGTTTCTTCTCTTATTTCACTCATTAAGTAAAATAGGAATGAGTTACTAGTAGGAGAAAATATTAGCCTGGGGAAGTATCGATGATTTGTTTTCATGAAAGAAAAGCTGATAGCTCCAGTAGTACTGAATGTAGCTGGGGTGGGATATACTCGGAGAAAATGAACAGAATGTAGTGAGAAAAAAGGGGTTTCCTTGTTTTTAAGGAAAGCTAGATTTAGCTATCAACTAATTAGCTATCAACTAATTAAGCATCTTCCAATGTGTTCTAAGGAGTGAGAGATTAAAACCTATTTCATATATATTATAATACTAAAACTTCAAGAAAGACTTGAGGGGCTGGGGATTTAGCTCAGTGGCATAAGTGCCTGCCTTGCAGGCATGAAATCATGACAATCTCAGGTAACAAAAAAAAAGAGAGAGACTTGATATCTTGACTTCTACAATGTAACAAATGTAGTAGAAAATTTTCTGTATTTACTGCTATTATTAATAAGTATAGCATTCATGCAGAAGTGTTCAATAAATGTGACAATTTTATTCAGGGTCAAACTTTTAATAACTACCACAAAGTAATTGGCCCATACTTTCCCTGATGTTGCTTTGCCATTCCCTAGGAATCTTATAAACATTAAGTTTGCTTGTTATAATTTTTATTTCCCAAAGGTATTGAAATGAGTAACATTTTATAAAATCTAGAGCTCATTATGTAGAAAATTGAAAGTATTCAATGCTTTTCAGTATCAACTTTCAGCTTCGCATGTTGTCACGATATTGCAGATACTAACATTTTTTAAAATAAACACACATACATAAAAAGGTGCTCTTTGAAGGTAACCTGTTATACATCATGGCTTAAAAGGTGGGATGGTACTACAACTCAATGATTATAAATGACTTACTAGTGAAATACTTTTTCTTAGTATGTATTTTATTCCAAGACTATAGTAGAACTGATTCATTACTTTTTGTTTATAAACAAAGCATATTTAAAAATACAGGCTAGTTTTTGTAAATATTTAAAAATAATGTTCTAGTGTACTAAGTATAAAATGAAAAATATTCAGATTTAATTTGTCTTTGCTATGTTGTAGATGTAAATTCTATTTACTTTTCCCCCTTAGTATTGAAAAGGAATCCAAATAAGTTGTAATTTTTGTTAGTATGATATGGTTAATTTCTGATTTTTTTCTTTTTTTTTATAACTTAATTTGCCATATTATCATCTACGTAAAAGGGTGGGAAAAAGATTTGCCCCAAAATTTGCTTTTAGCAGAAAAGTGCACTGGTATAGAGATTTGAACTTAGGACCCTTGGCAGATATTTGTTCCCAATCTGTTGGCATTCAGTTGTTCTGTCCCTGTGCCATCAACTTTGTCTTCCTATTTCCTGCTTCTCACTGAATAAAACCAAACATGTCCAGCCTATTTACTGCACATACCTTGCTGTTTACGTGTAACACATTTCCTGGAGTAAAGAATCTGCATACTATACTGCCTTCATTTTGTACCGTTAGAAGTAATTCTTTTCTTTTTTGGTCTTTTTCCTTTTTATCGGTACTGGGGATCGAACTCACGACTGCCTGCTTGTAAGGCACGTGCTTATGCCGCTAAGCTAAATCCCCAGCCCCAGTAATTCTTTTCTTTAACAAATAGTCTATTTAGTTGTCCTCTGCTTAAATGTAGTATTCTTCCTGAAAAATAAACTGTGTAATATGTAGTTCTTATCTATATTATATTCGGAAAAATAAGTCATCACAAATTGAGTGGTTGAAAACAATTTCAATTTTAAATTGAAAAAATGATTTTTAAAAATCTCATTTTGTTTCTTAAAACCCTTTATTAGAATTTAGTACTCTTCCATAGTCATAAAGGAATAATAATTGGACTGCCCAATAAGATGAGCATTTGGGGAAATGGGAATTAAACCAGCCTCCCAGAGAATGTCCAAATATTGCAAAACATTTGAAAATATCAAGTGGGCCTTAGGCTGAAATTCCATAAATAACCAAAAAAGCCAGATGTCTTTGATCATCAGATAATCTGTGGAAGTATGCCAAGGTATCTTAAGCTTTCCTCAGCTGGTTTTTAAAAGATACTCCATTTAACATGAAAATGGATTCTAAAAAATTTAAGCATTTTTGCCAAGTCCAATTTGCCTTTATTAACTTTGGTTGTTCAGACTCAAAATTAATGAATGATAGTTTCAAAATGTTTTAGAGACCCTAATTTCTCTTTCTTAGTCTACTCAAGTCAGCAAATATTTATTGTGTATCTACTGTGGACAAGGTCTTATGTTCCTTTCCAAAGGATAAAAAAATAAAATCATAGTATTCACCTCAAAATACCAGGAACAGTTAACTAGAGTTCCAAGTAATATTTATTATAGACTTTAAGTGAATAGCTGAAAATACTTCATTGTAAGCTTAGTCAATAAACGTTTTAGAAGGTTTTTTTTTTTTTTTTTTTTTTGTCTTTTTCGTTTTTATCGGTACTGGGGATCGAACTCACAACTGCCTGCTTGCAAGTCAGGTGCTTATGACGCTGAGCTAAATCCCCAGCCCCCCATTTTAGAAGTTTTCATTGTAACAGATTCCAGGAGAATAATAGAAAAGTGTCAAATATTGTACTTCCTTTTGTCAAAGTAATTTTTTATGATCTAGCCTAAGAGAGGATAAAGTAACAGTGTAAGACAAAAGTAAATGATAATTATATTGAAACATTAAGTACTGTAAACTCCACAGTGAAATGATGAAAGTTGAAATCAGTACTGGCTCTATTATTTTGGCACTTCTCTTAAACCGAAAGAGTTTATTCCTATCTGTTTATTTCTTCAAGAAACTTTTTCTTTTCTTCTCTTTTCTTTTTTTTAATTTTGGACTAAGAACAAAATTTAGCTGCACTTCTGTTTCCATTGTCACAGCTTCATTACTAGTGTGTGGAGCAGAGGGGGCAGTGGTTGTGCCTCGGTGGAAGGTCGGTTGGTCAGTCTTTCTTTTTTTCTGAAAAGCGTTGGTTCAGAAATTAAAGTTAACATATCAGTGTGGGACACAAGTAAGCTAACAACATTGCTTCCTGCCAGCATGCATGACTCAAAAATTTGGGAACCACTTTATATTTAATTATACAGTATTTAATGACTTGTGTCTGAATTTCCTGATGAGTTATATAAATTTTTAGAGGAAAGGCTGTGTTAATATTATGCCTTATATCTGATCTCCAAGTTCTTTCTCCCCTGTTATTCCCTTACACATTATGCCACTGGAAGCAGGGACATGTGTAAGTGTTCTAGTAGTTATCTATTATTAGTCGAAAACATTTCTTACCAACAGCAAAATACCTGTTTTCCAACTTTGCTTCTCCTGTCCTCTTACAAACAGACCCAGCATTCTCTTTGTTATTGCTATTTTTTACCAGAATATCCCTTTCTCTCATTTTCTACTGGGTTGATTTACCTTGTAAGGTTCTGGCCAATTATTAGCTCTTCGGTATCTTTCCCTGGCTCTACCGTTAGAACATTTCATTCCATAATTTGTGTTTTAATAGTGTTATAGAATATTGCACGTCGTTTACTAGGTGGAGTTCACTTGGATGGATGCCAGTTATTGAAATAAAGATACATTAATATAAAGGATGATTAGGTAGGAGGGTGATACCGAGGTAACTGATAAGGCAAGAAGAAAACCCTAAAGGATCAAAGCTGTTGTGTCTTCAGGGAAGAGGTGTAGAATTGAAACAGATGGTAAGTGTGTGTGTGTGTGTGTGTGTGTGTGTGTGTGTGTGTGTGTGTTTGCGCATGTGTGTGCACAGCTCCACAGGCACTGCTGTAACTGAACTTAGAAGAAAGTACCTGTAGTCCTGGGACCCAGCTCTGTAAGGAGGAGTGGCCCAGCCCCCTAATGCTGAGATTTAGGGGCACAGTGAGGCTGCTGTGCAAGTGTGGGAAAACTGGCCAACTAGATTCAGATGCTGCTAGAGGGATCTGCTGTTGCCCAGATGAAGAAGCTTTGCTTGATTAACACAGGAGCAGCATGCAGAAAGCATGCAGTGTGGACAGGAGTGTGCCCTTTTCCCTCCTTGGCTGTGCCATCTCCTGCTGTCAGTCCTACCAGGACCCAGGGCAGCAGTTGGCAGAGCTGAGTGGGATTTGCAAAGTGTTACCCCACTATCACAGAACAGGATGAGTTTGGAGCTGCTAGACAGTGGCATAAAACTGACATGAGGCTAAATATCTCCCTGTTTAGGTATGATAACAGATATAAAACTCCTATGATAACTTTTATCTTACTGATTTGCCATCCTCAAATCTCAAATATCTAAAATCACATGTTGCTCCAAAAAAACAAAAACAAACAAAAAAAAAACACCAAGATCTCTGACTGGACACTGATCCAATCTGCATGAGAAGGGTGATATATATGATGCATGACCTGAAGAGAGTTTTTTGTTTTGTTTTGTTTTGTTTGTGGTACTGGGGATCAAACTCATGACCTCGTGCTTGCCAGGCAGGCGCTTATACCATTGAGCTAAATCCCCAGCCCCCCTGAAGAGTTTTTTGTAAAATACATCTGACCCAAGTGTATCAGATTGGAGATCATGGATTCCAAGTACTTAATAAGTTTAGAAAAGATTCTATGGAGTAAAAACAGACTGTTTCCTAGCTTGTTATTGTCATACTTTTTTTTTTTTTTTTTTTGCACCAGGGATTGAACTCACAATCTCGTATTTATGCCACTAAGCTCAATGCCTGGCCTTTGTATACTATTTGACAAGGTAGTAGCTCTGGTTGTGGATAGGTTCTGTTACATATGAGAATTACTAGAGGTGATAAATTTATGATCTATTTGTGTAGAAGACCATGTGAACCACTCCTTGAATGCAGAACAGTCACCTCTACATTAGTTAAACGGAGCCCTATCTCCATGTCCTGATATGTAGAGAGCTGGTTAAGCTCTTTCCTTCCCTCTTCAGTGGCTCTGAGCGATGTAAGTAGGGCTAACTGAGCTAATGATTTGTAATCTTTGAGCCAGCCAAGGGTTTCCTGTTTAATTGTATTGTGTCACCCTATCAATGGTTGAGCACAGTGGGATGGTAGAGCCATGTAGCTCCAGGAATGTCAACTGGGTTTGAGCGTTAAGATGAGAGGCTATGACTTTCCAGGGCACAAAAGTTTACATATCAGAAACTGAAGTAACAGCCTCCTAAACATTTAAATGCTACCTCAATTGAGTTATGTAGATTGGGGTTTTTTTTTGCATTCTCTTCTGTCTGCATATTGCAGAGGTACTTTCTGGCATCCTAGCTAATCCTAGTTCACAGTTTCACCATCACTCATTCTTGAAAAACTCCCTTCTTCATGAGTTAATAAATTCTGGATGAAGCCCTGGATCAAGGCCTTCATTCTGTGAATCTTCACCTGGACCGACTCAGGACCCCTTGGCTGCCTGCAACTATAAATGTGTCTTAGCGTCTTTATTTTTGCTGTGGATTGCACTGGAGGTGGTAGATTGAAATTAATTCACTGGGATTCCAGTAATGTTTCAATGGATTACCATTATAAACTTACTGGATTGTGAAGCAGACAGGAAAAGGGATTACAATATTTAGATTATAATATCTTCGTAGATACTGAGTATGTTGGAAATACCTATATTCCACAAATTCTTTCATTCAACCTATGAGGAAGAATAGAAGATGCTTTGAAATCTCAGGAGCCATTGTATTGGAGCAGGTTATGATTCTGGAAATAATTTTCACATTAGTTTACAGTAAAATAAATTTAGCAAGATGAAGAGGAGTGTATTTTATTTCAATCTATAAGAATGAAGAAATTCCTCTCAAGTTGTACATCATTGGAGAGACAAGTAATCTGGACTTTCATCAGTCTGTCTCATTTTTAACTATAGAGATATAAATGAAGGCTCTACCCTTTCTTTGACAAGGATAAGATAGTAAATTCCAAATAGCTTTGTATCTGTCAGCATTACATATTATTACTCCTGGTACATTTTTAGTTTTTCTCTGCTAGGGGCAACAACATGCAAGGAAGAAGATAAGAATTTGGCAGGTAATTGTGGATAAAAATAAATTTAAAGGCTAGAAAATATTTGCCTATTACACTTACATTCCTTTGGATAGATAGATTGAAGATACTCTGAGTTTTTAATGCTGTTATCAGTTGTGTGGCATTCCTATTGAAGTAGATTATTTCATTTATAGAAAAAAACTTTAGATTTTTGCATTCAAGTAGTGACATATAAAGATTTATAATTTAAGATCCGTTAAATGTCATCCTATTAACCTTAATAGTGTTGCTTAGAGCGATGGGGATTTAGCTCAGTGGCATAAGTACCTGCCTGGCAAGTGTGAGGTCGTGAGTTCTATCCCTGGTACCAGAAACAAACAAACAAACAAACAAACCCAAACAACATAAAAGGAGAAAAAAATAATGTTGCTTAATATACTCTGTAGGTGTTATGAAACATACAAAAGGAAGAAGTCCCAGATCTTAAAGTATTTTAAACTGCCAAGTAATAATCATTAAGAATAGTAGAAAAAAAATGGTGTATTTGTCAATGTTTACGAAAGTCAGAGTGAAGAGATCTGTGCATGGCAGAGATCTGAAGAATCGAGCCAAAGGTGTAAAGGCAATGTCCTGGTGCACCAGGAGGCCAAGGAATTCACAGAAGACTGAAGGATGTGCACCAGAAAGTGGGAGGGCTGGTCCCTGTGCTCAGGCTGAAAGGCCATGCTAATAGCAGAAGAATCCCTGGCCAGAACCAGGAGACAATGCCCAGGGCCAAAGGCTAAGACCAGAGCTCCCAGCCTGAGTGTCTCTACCAAGGGCTAGTAGACAGTGCTGTAGGCAAGGACCAGAGCTCCTTCCCAAGAGGATACCAGCCATCATGGGGAGTATTGGAGCTCCGAAGGGAGCAGCCTGCTGCTCGAGGGAAATCAGCATAAAGTCCTGCCCTCCTGCTCTCCTTTTATACCTCACTCCAGAGCATGCTAATGCAGCCCAGCTGGGCATTTCCACCCCAGCTGATCATCAATTCATCAACCACCACAAGTGCTTTAGTAGTTGTTACATTCATTGGCAACATCATATATCAGCAAAAGTACCAGATGTCTTGGGAAAGAGTTCTGTTTTAGCCTGTGATAGAGGTAAATCAGATTATGAACCAGTGCTATTATTTTAAAAACAAAGTGGTTTTGTAGAATCAATTGTTTTCTCTTTGTGTCATGTAACTGAAATCAGTGTTGATCCTGCTTTCAAGAAATTCTCTGCAGTAATCCATCTTCTTCCAACTGCTTTTCTTTAAGCATTTGCCAGTAGGTGTTTTTTGCTTTAAGGTAGGAAGGCATTGCCCTTGGATGACCCACACTTTTGGACTTCTCCTTGGGCAGCAGTTACTGCTGCCTCGTGCCCTCTCAACCTGGCCATCTGCATGACACCAGCTGCTGCTTAAAATTGTCACCTGAACAAACCCCCAAAGCTCCAAGGAATCATGAAGTGGATGGGTTAGGCTTCTGTGCACAAGATGTCCCCCATTCTCCAACATTTAGGAGATTGATTTTTATGTTTACATCCTCCCTTGAGCCCTGTCTCATGACTTTGATTTATTTTAATTTTATTACTATTTTTAGTTCATTTTAATTTAACTTGGCTAGTAAAACAAACCATGACTTTAAATACAGTTTTCAAATCCTTGTTTTGGGAACTCTTCCCTGAATATTGCCAGTTTCTTATTCTATAGGATCTAAAATTTAGCATGACTAAAATTTAACTCCTTTCCTGTTCTTCAGAAGGACATCATTAGTCATGATTGCTATCAGTTAATGAATTCATCATTGACGTACTTGTTTATGCCTGAAATGGTGCAATCCTCTTATTCCTTTCTCTTGCCCTCGTGTCTCAGGGGTTCCCATTTTCTTGTTAGTCTTCCAAAATGATTTCTTAATCTCCTCCTTGGTCTCTGACTTTACCTTCCCATGCCCCCAGTACAAGGGACCCTTGCCCCAAACTATATCCCTGTCCACTTTTATTTTGAGACAGAGTCCCTGAATTGTTCAGGTTTGAACTTTGATCCTTCTGGAGCCTCCCAGAGTGCTGGGATCACCAGGCATGTATTGCCACATCTTGCTGCTGCTTTTTTTTTTTTTTTTTTTTTTTTTGGTGCCGGGAATCAAACTCCTGACCTCGCGATTGCCAAGCAGGCGCTTAAGTCACTGAGCTAAATCCCCAGTCCCTATCCTGCTTTTAAATCTTTTGTCTTTATAGCAATTTGACTTGCAGATTTCCTGCCTTGCTACTATAGCAGCTTCCTCGCTAATCTCACTATCTTTCTTGACTCATGTAACCCATTTTCTACACGCCCATTAAAATGAACTTATTCCCTTGTGATTCACATTTTCAACTGCTTTAAATCCTTCAGTGGGTCACCATCACTGTCTAGCCGAGAGCCAACCTTCTTCTGTCAAAAGAATATCCACTTTTCTTTCCTATTCTTGTGTGGCCCCTGTCCTCAAGTTTGCATTGCCACTTAACTAATTGCCTTTGCCTAACCATGCCTTACAGTGTGAATTTTCCCCCTTTGCTGTTTTCTGATCCTGACCTGTTGGACATTTTCTAGGTAGGTATCTCTTTTCCCAGGTATTGTTTCCTATTACCTGCCAGTAAATTGGCTACTTTTTATCTGTGATCACTTCTGAATTTGAGACATTAAGCCCATTTTCCAACAAGTCATAGAGATTCAGTTAAATTATTCTAACTGTAGAGTGCTGCCTTTCAGTGACAACACCATGTTCTTCCCTCATTAGGCTGTGGGGCCCCCGAAGGCAAAGACCATCTTTAATTGATAGTTCCTTGAGTCAGTGGTTGAATGAGAAGCTGAGCAAAGTTATGGATATATTTAGCCTACATCACCAGAGATAACTCACTGTCAGAATAAAAGTATTGAGCTATCATCTACCCAATGACAAAAGTTTGTTTGCTGTATTAATTGTCTGGCGGTGCCAATGTCAGGCAGCAGATAATCATGTGGGCGCTCAGAATAGCCAGTTAGTGTTGTTGAAGGTACTCAAGGTACATTTTAAATGTCAGGCACATTCACTGCTCTGGGGGAGGCACATTTTGCGGAGGAGTGAAGAATGAGAGGTAGAAGTTGGGAAGCTATCCTAATCATCTTATTCATTAATGTTTCTCTTTTTTTGTTGTTTTTCAATGTTTCAGTTGGGTACTTTCATTTTAACTCACAGAAGAAGTGGTACCTGGTGAATCACACCCACGGGGACAATCAAAGGAGGCAGAGATCCTGCTTCCATTCCAGGGCTGTGAATCTACGAGAAAGAATTCTTGGACCATTAATTCAGTCACCATGTGGGCACCTATGAAGTGAACTGCTGGAGGTACTTGAGGTGTAGGGATAAAGGAGACACTTTCCTGTCTCTGGAAAGGCAAGTCTTCGTCCAGTCAGTGTGGAGGAGCTAAGTAGACATGTGTTGCTCTTGCAGATTTCCTGTTGAATGGTGGATGTTGAAAGCAGGGGTAATAATCATATGCATTCCCAGTGTGTCCACCAACCAGTTGATATGAATTCTTTTGTTTAATTTTGGCAAAAGGCTTAGGAAGTAGATCGTATTATCTGTGTCTTACAGAGGAAGAAACTGAGGCTTAAAGAGATGAAACTACTTACCCATATTATATGTCTGGAAAGGATTCATACACAGAACATTATGTGCTTAGTTATCATGGTACAGCACCTTCCTAGCTGACCCAAAACAATCCCGGTGAGTGTCATGGTCAAGGTCATTACAAGGTGTTCTACTATAGTTTGATCTTTTCAAAGAATCCACTGTAGATTCAGGCACTATTCTCATTTTACAGTTGAAGAAACTGACCCAGAAGAATTGTGCCTTGACCAGAGTCCCTTTTATTGTTAGCTGGAGAGGAAGAACCATGAAAACAGCACAGTCCATTCTTTGTGTAACTTCCTAGTAGCAAGTAAACAAACCTGAGCAGTCAAATTAAGTAGGAGCAAACATTTGGAGTTTGGTATATTTCTCTTCAAACACATTTTTCCTTTTCTTTATTGAGTGGGACATGCATAATATTTTTGGCTCTGTGTATAATTACATACCTGCTTTGAGATGAGTCTAAGTGCGATGATTAATGGGCTGAGATTCAAGGTAGTTGCACTGCAGTCTGAGCCTTTCAGTCTTTTCACCCGAAATGCTAATGATTAAAGTGCTAGTGGCAACAACAGCCGGAGTTCAAGCTGATAGGTGTCTGCTACAGTTTTCCTGGGCAGTAACACAGCCAGCATTAAAAAAAAAAAAAAAAAAAGAGTTCCTCAGGGATTTAAGTGGTAGCCTTTGAAGGCATGTTTCGTACATCCGTTCTGCTCTGGGGAGTTTTCCTGTTCCCCACAGGTATTGGAAGCAAGTCAAAGCTATCAATTCCAGAAGAGCTGGCAGGAAACTTATTCCTGCCTGTTTCCTACAAGTAATGCTGTTTCAAAACAGGCAGCAGGCCCAGTACTTCATGGTGTCATTTATACTTTTTTTTTTCCGATTTAGCCCTCTGTTTATCACCCAATAAGAATGTAAGAGACTTATTTTCTGTCTCAGTATATTTTCCAAAACGTGTGAGACTTGGCTGAAATCAAATCTTCTCTGGGAGCACCTCACTGACTAACTTAGACCCTTGTGCCTGCCTCTTGACTGTCGCAGGGTGGCCAGGCATTCAGGAAGAAGCACCCCACCCAGATACCCTTCTGACCTGTAGGATGGTAGTGGGGGTTGTTTGGTATTGTGCTACTATCCTGGTTGGATCTAGGAATAGAAATCTTTTTTCTTCTAAGCGAACGTGATTATTCTTCCTATTTATAAATATAATAATATTCATTGTGTAACAATTTTAAAAGATAAAGAGGAATATGAAATCATCTATGAATTCACTGCCTGGAGATAATCAGTTTATTTGCATTCTCCAGAGAGACAGAACCTATTAGTTTCATTCATATATATATATATATATATATATATACACACACACACACACACATATATATACACTTTTTTTTTTTTTTTGACAAGATCCAGAGAAGGGAATGAGGAGAATGTAGGAGGCCTTATTAAGCAGTTGTTTAGGTGACTATAGAGGCCAAAAAACAGCATAACAGACCATCTGCAAGCTGGAGAACCAGTGTGACTCAGTCCAGGTTTCAGTTTAAGACTAAAGGTCCGAAAGAGAGAGAGAGAAAGAGAGAGAAGAGAATAGGGAGAGGGGAGACAGTGTGCTCTCCATTGGGGCAAGGGATACAAAGTTATGATGTCTAAAGCCAAAAAAGCTGTGGGGTGCCCCAGCTCCAGCGGTTAGAGGGAAAATTTGCATGTTGAACAGGAACAAAATCAACTTCCTCTGTTCTATCTGAGCGCACAGCCCTTTGGGCATTGGCCACCCACACTGGATGAGGGTGACTCTTCCCTGTAGAGTCCATTTATTCAAATGCTAGTCTTTTTCAGACAAGCTCTCACAGACATACTCAGATATAATGCTTCACTAGCTGTGTAAGTGTTCCTTAATTCACTCAATGAAGTTGACACCTAAAAGTAGCCATCATAACCAGAGACAACATATTAGGGCATTTACTTTTAATCTCAGTTATAAGAGTCTGTGTGTGTGTGTGTGTGTGTGTGTGTGTGTGTGTGTGTGTGTGAGAGACATCCTTGGACAGAAGTTTCATTCTGGACACATGATCTTCTCTCAATTGGTACTGTAATGGTTCTCCCTTACTGTTTTTTGATCCTTGGACAGAAGTCCCATTTTGGACATCAGGTATTATACCATGTGGTGACTGATGTCAGTAATTATCTCTTCCATGGATAATACTTGTTTTATTTTAGAATAACTTATCTGAAGAGTTAGGAAAAAATCACCATGACAAATATATCCAGATACTATCTCCTGATAGGATCATGGAGATGAACTAGTGTTGACACAGACTTGCTGTTGGGACCAGGAAGAAAATCTGAGTTAGTTTTTTTGGATTAAGAGAACCCCAGAGGAAACAGAGATTGTTTTGTGTCCCTGTGGACTGTAGTACAGATGGAGAGGTGGTGAGCAGTGAGGAAGTGGCTTATGAAGTTTTCTCTTCACTGGCTGGGTTTCTTGGCAATTTGAAAGCCTTTCTTTTCTAACAAATCCTGGTATCTGCCAGGGTTCTTCAACGCAGACAATACATCCATCCAAGCTGACTTAAGTGGTATTTATTATGGGATATTAGGTGGTTTATAGGCTCCTTGAAGGGACGCAAAAACATGCTCAAAGCTAAATTTCTATGCACATTTCCTAGAACCACCCCCACAGGATTAGCCTGACAAGGAAGCTGTTGCCACTGCCAACCCCAGAACCACACTGCATCTGCTGTGAGCCACAAAGCTGGAGCATTTCTGCCTGCAAACCCCACCTCACTGCTGTCACCTGTGTTAGCACAGTGACTGCCTAGGGCTGGTCAGATTTTCCAATCTTTTCCAACCTCAAATTTGCATCTGATGGTGAAACCTGGCTGACATGGCAGCATTGTACCTGCAGAGGGGTCCTGGGAAGGAGGGAGTCATGGTAGGGGAGCTGTTAGAGAAGGGAGCTTTCTACAGAAAAGAAAGAAAAAGATTTGAGGAACCCACAGATGTCATTAACCAGTGTCTTTTGCCATCCCTTCTTTTAAGATAGGCTCTCATGTAATAGCTCCTAAAGCTGCCCTGGCAAAATTGTAAAACATGAGCAGGGCCTGTAGTCATTGCACATTAAATCCTTGAAAGGATACAGATAAGACAAAAAGAGCATGCAGCAGAAGAAAAAGCATGGGGATTCTTAGAAGTCCTGTCAGTAATTGTCCTTCTTTTTTCATAACATTGTATAGAGGAAGACTAGGCCATGAAGGAAAGTGTCATGTGTCTGCCTTCGTGATTCCTTGGGTTCTGTCTTGAGTCTCCTTTTAGCTATAGCTTTCATATCTGAATAATAGTCTTTTCTAGTTTGGTTGGTTAGAATGGGAAGTATTACAGATATCTTGTCCAGCATGGTTTATTTTAATCTGTAGGATTCTAGGTGCTTTGTGGTCTTTTTTTTAAATTTTATTTTTGAAAGAATAAAATAAAACAATAAAACCAATCAAAACAAATGACATAGATTTCAGAACAAGGTAGTAGGAAATCAACAATGGTTACCATAATGCCTCTTGTTACCTTTAAAATAGCTGCCCTTTCTTTCAGACATAGCAAAATCAAACAAAACAGAAATAGAATAGAACCAATAAAAACAGAACAGGACTTCAGAACAAGTTAATTTAAATCCAACGTGGCTACCAAAATATCTTCAAAATAGCTGTCCATACCATCAGATACAACAAGATAAAACAATAAAACCCAACCAAACAAAACAATGAGAATGATACGGGATTTTGAAACAAGATAATAGGGAATTAACAATGACCAACACCTTCAGAAGAATGTCCCTCATATAGCTACATTGCATATCGTTGTCCTCTGAAGAGATGATCACACTACTGGCTTTTAGGCCTGCAAAAGTCAGTGAAACACTAAACACCATAAGCATTAAGCTGTATTTTACTTCATTAGCTATTATCTATTACTGCCTGTGTTTCTCCAGATCAGCCAGTCGCTTGGGGGAGCGGGGAGATACTGGCTCTTGTAATCCTGCGTGGAGACCAGAAGGGGCTGGTATCTGGCTCCTCCTCAGTCGGTCCGCACATGACACTGATTCACAGGAGGTCTTAGCTTCTTGTTGACTTTTTGCTCTCCTCCCCCACAGTCCATGAATGGTACAGATTCACAGGAGAGGGCTGTTGTCAGGCTCTCTCCCAGTCAGCCTGGGCATGGCACTGACTGAGGGTTCTATTTTATTTTTTTGTTATATATATTTTCCCCTCCCTTCCTCCCTCCCTTCCTGCCTCCTTCCCTCTTTCTTTCTTTCTTTCTTTTTTTCTTTCTTTCTTTCTTTCTTTCTTTCTTTCTTTCTTTCTTTCTTTCTTTCTTTCTTTCTTTCTTTCTTTCTTTCTTTCTTTCTTTCTCTTTCTTTCTTTCTTTCTTTCTTTAATACTAGGCTTGAACCCAGGTTCTTTTCACTGAACTACATCCCCAGCCCTTTTAAAAATTTTTTTATTTTGAGACAGGATTTCACTATATCCCTAAGTTGCCCCCGTTGGTTATGAACGTGTGATCCTACTGTTTCTACTTCCTGGAATGCTGGGATTACAGGTTTGTGCCACCCTCTCACACTGCTTTGTTTCTTTTAGATGAGGTCTACGTTAGTTTTTTGCTTATAACTTCTCTGTTTTGAGGGAATTGTGTGTAGTTACATGGCCATGGCTGAGTTATCACATAATATGGAGGTAGTGACAACTACTGTATTATCAAGAAGGACACACCGAAAGTCATAGGGTGCATACTTGTATTTGTGCATTCATTTACAAGTCAGTTTGTTTACAGTGCACCCTCCTCTCCCACTTATCTTGTCACTGTTTTGATGCTGGAAATAATGGCAAAGATAAATATTCATTAGCACATTTTAATGGTTATTACAGTATATTCATCAAGAGATACAATATAAAATGATAACTGAATACATTAATGTTGGCAACTGTCTTCACTTAGGACTATAAGATTTAATAAATTAGCATTATTTTTACTTCAGATAAAATAGTCCCTTTAGACTGTTTTATATTTTCCATTTGTATGACCTGCCTTACGTTCTTTTGAAAACTTTACTTAATACAAAGTAAATTTCACAGGTGGATGTTCATTGTTTTTTTTTTTCTTTCAATTCAAATTTCAAAAAATATAAAGATGGCTGGAGGGAAGATGGTGGTGATAATTAATCTTCAGTGTTATGACTAGGACTCAATACATGTTAAGAGTCTTATACTGTCAGTCAGTTACAGTTTACCAACTCAGTGAATGAAAAAAAAATGAATGAAAAATATACTTTGGAGTCAGACTTGAGTTCAGGTTCTTCCTCTGCTATTTCCTAGATGTTTTATTACTGTGTCTCTTTGTTTCTTCAACTGTATATTGTATAATTGTGCCTACTGCACAAGTCTATTTTGAAGATTAAATATCTGTTAAAAAAATTTGATGCTGGGCTGAGTGTGGTGATGCACGCATGTGATCCCACCACTTTGAAGACTGAGGCAGGAAGATCATTTTGAGTTCGAAACCAGCCTGGGTTACAAAGTGATTTCAAGGCCATCCTGAGCTCCACAATGAGATCCTGTCTCCAAAAAATAAAGTAAAATAAAATAAAAGATGCTGTTGCTCTGGCTTCAGTTGAAGGACTCAGTAAACATTGCTATCACCACCACCATCGTCAGTGTATTCCCCTGTGGTAGTTACCAAGCGAAGATTAATGCAGCAAAGATACTGGGAGTTTTTCTGAGCAGAAAAACTCATTGATATTTAAAAAAAAATAATATATGCCTTTTTTAGTGTGGAACATTAGTAATATCCTGCCACAATAATGTTCCAAAAAACAGAATTTGGAAAAGCTGCTACTAATCAGTTATAATTCTTTTCAAAGGAAACATTTGGTGACTTATTTATTTATTTTTTCTTTTGAAGTAGTGAAATACAACAGAACAAGACAGAACAAAGCCAGTCGAGACAATGCCACGAAATTGGTACAGAACTTCACAGCAGGTTACCGGGATAACAGTAATAGGTTCCATAGTATATCTCATTATCTTCACAATAGTGGTCCTTTCAATCAGGTATGGTAAAATCAAACCCAATACAGAACATCATAAAACTTATCAAAACAGTGTATTGAGTAGAGCAATATAATTAATCAGAACAAAGCAAAAACAGTTATAACAGTATTTGCCTTCAAAGAGATGGTAGAAGGAAATCTCCAGTATTTGCTATATTGTATAGGGTCATCCTCCCAAGAGATGCCCAGACCTCTGGCTCCCATTTGCTAATGGGATGGGTTGTGGGGAGAATGGAACGTTGGATTCTCAGCCTGTGTGGTGATAGGCTCACAGCTGCTTACCAGGGAGGCAAGCGGGTTCCTTTGTTGCCCAGCGCCCTAAGTTCTAGCATGGATCTTGGGAGATGCTGGCTGGTTCTCTCCCTGGGTTGCCTACTTCTCACTCGAGTCACGGCTTCTTACTTACCAAGGAGGCGAGCGAATTACTTTGTTGCCCAGCGCCCTAAGTTCCACCATGGTGGGGATCTTGGGAGATGCTGGCTGGCTGGTTCTCTCTGAGTCACCTAACGGTGACTTTTTTTAAAGACCTTTTTTTGTTTGTTTAAGTGACCAGCATTACCTTAGAAAGCATTTGCTGGGTGTGCTTATGGTGCTTGTTCCTTATTGGATACAAGGGTGATGAGACAGTAGAAACAGGTGACTGTGCCTCGGGCTAAATCTCTTTGGAGGAGCAAGCCCTTCTTGGCTTCCTGTTCCTAGGCACAGCGTAGGACTGCCCTGTGAACCAAAGCCTGGCGCCCTGGACAAGCTTTTCCAGGGTCCGAGTGTGAGTCCCGGGGGCTGCCTGGTCAGGTGCTCACCGCTGCAGGACTGAGCAGGCCAGCCAGGACAGGATGCAGCTGTGGATGAAACTGCAGTGGTTTCTGTGTGTGGGGCTGTAGCCTTGAATTTCATCCAAAGTGGTAATTACTGGAAATGCTGACTGATGGACCTGTGATCTTCACTCTGTGGGAAAGATACAGATGGGGAGGAGTGGAGAGTAGTTTTTAACTCCCTCTTTTTCTTTTAATTGGGAAGTATTCATATGTGTGAATTAGAGGAATGTAGAAGGTGAAAATGGAGCAAATAGGACGTTAGGGATGATGGTTATCTCAAATCACTATCAAATGCATCTCTTTTTTTTCTTTTTTGTTGTGGAAAAATATACAGTTTAGCATCTGAGCTATTTTATATGCATGATTCAGTGATATTAAATGTAAATATTTCTATCATCCACCCTACAACTCTTTTCATTTTGTAAAACTGAAATTCTGTACCCATTTAACAACTTCACACTTCCCCACCCTCAACTTTTGGCAACTGCCAATCAACTTCTATGTTCTTTGGTGTCTCAAAGAGCTCTGACTACTTTCAATGTGTTATACAAGTGAGATCATGCAATATTTGACATTTTGTCCCTGGTTTAGTTCACTTAAGAGAATATCCCCAGGCTCATCCATGTTGTGGCATCTGGTAGAAGTTTCTTCCTTTTTCTGGCTGAATGATATTCCATTCTTTGTATATAGCACATTTTGTTTATCCATTCCTTTGTTGATGCTTACCTAGGTTGTTTCCGTTAGTTACTGTGAATGCTACTGCTATGAGCAGGGACCTAGAGATACCTGTTTAAGACCTTGCAGTAAGTTTTTTTGGACCACATCCAGAAGCGGAATTGCTGGCTCATATATATTTTATTTTTAATTTTTGATAAAGTGCTATACTCTTTTCCTAAGTGGTTTGTACCATTGTGCATTCCTGTCCACACAGCACTAGGGTTCTAATTTCTTCATATTCTTGATACCAACATTTGTTATTTAGCTTTTTTGGGTGGGGGTAGGGTAGCTATCTTCATGGGTATGAGATGGTATCTCATAGTGGTTGGCTTAGTTACTTTTCTCATTGCTGGGACAAAATAGTATTCACAAATTAAAGCAGGAAAGGTTTATTTTAGCTCACAGTTTTTAGAGGTTTCAGGTCATGGTTAGTTGGCCACAAGGCAGGGTGGCATGGCAGAGGGCATGGTGCAGGAGCAGCAGTCCCTGCTGCGGTAGGCTGGCAGCAATGAGCAGCTAGCCTCCTTTCCCTTTCATGCCCTTCAGGCTACAGACCTATTAGTTGGTGCTGCTCACATGCTGGGTGTGTCTTCTGTTTTCCATAAATCCATTCAAACACACGCAGAACCATGCTAATCTACTTAGAGGCCTAATTCAGTGACCAGGCTCTTAAGCCGATGTCACTTACGGTCTAGCCATTCACAAAAGCCCCACCTATGAGCCTGTGAGATTTTGGAAACATCTAGATACAAACTGTATCAGTGACTCATTGTAGTTTTGATTTGTGTTTTCTTAAACTGATGAACTCAACCATGCTTGTTAGGTTTTGCTTTTGATCTTTATACAATTTAAAAATCAAGGACCAAGAGATGGAGGAGCAGTGTGTGTGGGGGATAAAAAGACATAAGATATGTTATGTATATGCGTGAACTCCCATATTGAATGTAATCATTATGTGCTGAAGACAAATGCGGTATTAATAAAAATTTCAAAAAGGAGGAAACATCCATTTTCTTTTCGCTTCAAGGTAATGGGAATGTAGTCATCTCTTCATAAGAGTTGATGCCCTTTACGGAGTGTGATTTCTCTCTGCCTAAAAACTTGTGTTATATGAACTTCAACAACAACAACTTCTTCCTCTTCCTCCTCCTCCTCCTCCTCCCCCTTCTCTCCTTCCTCTTCCCCCTCTTCCTCATCTTTCCCCTCTTCCCTGTCTTCCTCCCGAGACAGGCTCTTTGTAGTCTAGTCTGGTTTTGAATTCCTGAATGCTGGGAACCCAGGTGTATACTACCACACCCACCCCCTTTCTTGCTCTGAATTGATAGGGACTTAGAGAACAGAAGTTGTGAGTAGCTGCATTTATATAGTGACCATCTTTAGTACATGCAATCTGAAAAGGAAAAGGAAGGATTCTCAGTTTGAGAAAAAGCTATTAGTGTCTGTGTAACTGCCTATCAATCTTCACATTCGAAAGCTTTCATCTTTTTTCTTTTGACATATTTACCTAAGATTTTAAATTGATGTTTATATTAATCTAGAGATTATTGCATTAGTCAAGTATCTTTGTTAAATTTGCTGGACTTTTTTTGAGGAGGCAAGATTAGGTAGTAAGGGTTGTTTATCTAGAATTTTTTGTGTTATGTTATATCGTGGGTGGGTGAAATAATTATATATCATTTTCACTGTTAAATGAAAATGAAGGAGAATACAGGGTGATTATTATCATCACACCTTTCTTTGACAGGTAAAAGAGAACGAGCTTTTAAATTCTGCCTTGATGATTTTATATTCATTGCATTTGAAAAATTCTGAAACATTACAGTGAAATTTTATGAATGTGTACTTGGTACATGTGTTTTAAAAACATTTCATTGGTTTCATTTGCCTCTGGATATCTTGAGTGGTTGAAACAAGGTTGTCCTCCTGAACTCTTCTGACATTTAGGCCAGGTCAGATGAGAAAGCCCTCAGAGTCCTTAAAGTAGAGTTTACTCAATCACTCGGATCTGCTTCTTCTCCAAAGTTTTGGTCTGGCAAGAGCTTTCCCCTCCTGGCAACTGTGGCTCCCAGCCATCCTGTGCAAGTTCCCAAAAGATCAGTTTCTAGGATAGTGCCATCCTTGGAGGAAGAGAACATCGGCTTTGATCTTTGCCCTGAGGCCCTTGAAACCCACTGCCAGAAGCCCCTTTACCCTTTCCCTTTCTCTGGCTTTCTCTGCTTGCTTCATTGTCTTCCTGCCCATTATCAGATCCTGACCCATTTGATAGCAAACAGACCAGTAATCAAGGTTCCTACCTGATTGAGGCTTTGAGAATTGGCTGCATGAGGCGTTTCTTGGCTCGAGGGACTCTATATTTAATGTGTTCATGATGGGATTAATAAAGCCAGGAGCAGGTGGCAAATTTCATCTATGGAAGCCCCTTTCAGGAGACTAAGCATATGAAAAGGCTGAAGAGAAACACCAGAGATTCTCATCAAGCAAGATGGTTTAGATGAAAGGTCACAAATTAAATTTAATGTGAATTAAGCCGAGGTAATTAATGTTAAGAAAATAATTTAGGCATATTCTATTTTTATGTCGTGTCCTTGGTGCCTGTTTGGAGTAGAGAAAGCAGTATTTGCTATTCCTCTTAACAGAGGTATTTTAATGATATTAAATGTTTAATTACCTCCACATACATTTAAAAATACATTTGCTGTGCTGGCGTAGAGGTAGAGAAAATTTAAAAAGGAGAGAAGAAAAGCAAAAATAAGGTGCATGTCACTGCTACAAGAGTGGTCTCTTTTCAATGCTTATCCAAATAATATTTTTACTTTATGCAGATCATACAGTAACTTCTCTTAGTAAAACTCCATTGGTAAAAAATTGGAGTCTGCACTCCCAAAATATGTGTTTTTATGTGCTATTAGTATCTGTATAGTATGTACTCTTATTAAGTGTAATAAAAAGTATAAAAGCAAACATTTAATAAAATGAGAGTAAAGCTGAAATAAATTATTGCTTAACTTTTTATTAGTGGTATAAAAGTTTTTAATCATTGTTTTAGTGAGAGCAACGTGATTATTCTTTTTATTCTTAGTTTAAATCTTTGAAATACAGGGATTTAAAGGTTGTTGTTAGGTAGTGTTTTTTTGTTTTGGCTTTTTTATATAATTTATTTACATTAAGTTGCAACTGTCCTAAAGTGTGCATTTTGATGGGTTTCAACCTAAGTACTTTAATATTTGATTTTAATAACATATATATTATGCAAGATATAGTTGTGACTCTTCATTAGTGACAGCAATTTTTTAAATTTTTGGTAGCAGGGATCGAACTCATGACTTCATGCTTGCCAGGCAGGCACTTATACCAGTGAGCTAAATCTCTGGCTCTCATTCTTTATTAGTGATAATGGATATTTCAAATAGTTTTCTTGATTATTTCAAACTTGTCTGATTTATTTTTTTACCTTTTTTTCAGAGCTGCTTATATCTTCAGTTTTTCACCAATAAGGTGGCTGATTAAAGTAAAATCATAAAAGTGTCAATTTTACCATTTTTTGTTTATTTGCTCATACTTATATTATCGGTGCTATCTTTAATCCATGTTTCTTTTGCAGGAATCTTTTTAAGCCCTTTACTCATTTTGTAAATACATTCAGTTAAACTGAGATAATCTTATTTGTAAATCCAGGTAGGCACAGGTGCACTGCAATCTTTGACATGCTGAGCATGAAAAACTGTGTGAACTATCCTCTGGGATGGAGTACCCCCCTTCTGTCTGAATGCCTTTTAGTTCCCTTAGTTAAGGATTGTCCAGGTGAAAATTCAGGTTACAGGCTTTAGGAGAGCTTATTTTTTAAAAATATGTTTAATATATTTTTAACATTTTAAATATTTGTTTTTATTTTGTATGCATGTAATGCATATTTAACATACTTAAATATGTACTTTAAACAGAGAAAGTCACATATATCTGTGTTCAGTGGCTGATCTTATAACTATCAAAGTTGTCAAATTATTTTTAAAATACAGCTCTAGAAAGTTGGGGTAGTTCAGTGAGTGAGTTGCTATGCAGGGTGGGTGCCGTGAGTTTTATTCCCTATACTGCAGAATTGAATGAATGATTGAAAATTATGGCATTCTCTTATCCAAATAATATATTATGGAAAACTAAGCATAGCTGCTCCTTTTGAAAGGTGCTAGAGGAGCTTCCCCATCTCTCAACTGCCTGCCTCCTGTTTTTCCAGTCAAGCTTGCAGAGTAGTCCATTGAACAAAGAAGGGAAAACTGCTCTCTAATCTTAGTATGTGGTAACAACTGTGCTTCTCTCTTGCTAGTGCTTTTTTTTTAAGTCTTATAGACAGTGAGATTCTTATCAGTGCTCATATTTCTCTTTTTACCTCTTTGGGAAAAATTTAAAAGCTTATTCTATTAGGTTGTAGCAAAACCAACCAGTAAAGCCAGCCACATTAAAAAATTTTTAAAGTGAAAGCTTATTGTTTCTGGCACTTGTACACCTGAGTGGCCAGTTCCATAAGTAGAGGCCAGACTTAGGGTGAGGAGAGCTTTTATACAGTGCAAGAGGAGTTATGCATGGGGGTCAGCAATTGGTCTGGAGGAGGGTTTTTTTCAGGAGGTGGGCTGGAGTGGGGCTCAGCTATGTTTCCTGAGTTAAGGCCTGAGTTGGTTGGTCAGTGACAGAATCCATGTTCTTACTGACATTCCACACTCCTAATAGTAGGGAGCAAGGTCATTAGTATCTCCAGAAAGGGTGTCCTGGAGAGGCTTGATTTCCGAGTCAAGTCTTTGTTGAGAGGTTGAAAGGAATATTGATTGGGTCAGGACCATTTGAGCAGCCTGGAAGTAGGTTGCTGCATGATTATGATTTTGGACAAATTGGTTACAAGACAGGAGTTGTGTGAGGCCAACATTAAGATATAGGACAGAGGAGGGTAAGGAAAGGGCCCAGGACTTGGTGTAGCCACCTTCCCAGGATGTAGAAAGCGGTGTGAAATTGTCCTCTCCATCCTCATGGTGGATCCCTGCAGCCTGCTCAGCAAACTTTCTCAGACCCACGGATTCACACAGAAGCAGCATTCTTCTTGCGTGAATAAGTATGGCAGTGATGAAGTGAAATGCCCTCTTGTTTTGTAGTACAACCCCGGCCTAGGGAATCATGTTGCTTTTGTAGGCTGATAACCATAAAAGGCTATATTTTTTTTTTTTTAGGGTGTCTGCTAGTACTGTAGAAAGCTGGTGAAAGTGTAGGAAGGAAGTTGTTACCTGTCCCAGGGGTTGTCAGAATCCCTGATCCCTAGAAACTGTATATGATTGATGGAGGCATGGTGATGGAGTATGTGGTAAGTATATTCAGAGTCCATGTAGCTGTTGATTGGCACTGATTCTGTTAGGGGTAGTCCTCTCATGAGTGCCTTTAACTGCATCAGTTGTGAAGTAGTTCACAGAAGAAAAGGACAGGATCCAGGGATTTGATCAGGGAGTGCCACTATAGAAGAGTGGATAGTTTCTAAATGGTTGTGGAAAAGATCATCTTGATAGTAGAGAATGTCCAGGTCTGGTAAAAGGGTAATAGGGTAAAAGGAGACTGTTTTGCCCAAGGTAATCTGAGGGTTAGCATGAGGGAAAGGTGGATTTCCTGGATGTGAGAGGGAGAAGGAAGTTGGTAACATTAGTTGAAGTAAGTTTCTGGAGGGAGTGATTACCGTGGATCATGATGGACTGGTCCAGGGTTAGCTTTTTGCCTCTTGGGCAAGGAGAGCTGCTGCAGCCAGTGCAAACATTCATGTCAACCACCCTTCATGGTCTGATCAAGTTGTTTAAATAGATATGCTACTGAATGAAAGGTCAGTCTTCAGAAGACACAGGGGGTAGCTGCTCATTTTCTGTGATGTATAGGGTAGAAGGACAGGAGGAATTTGGAAGGCCCAGGGCTGGCACCTGCAATGCGGCCCTTTTTAAGCCTGAAAGGATGTTTTAATGAGGATTCTGTGATCTAGGGCTCAGTGATGGGTCTCTTAAAGGTCTGATAGAGGGGCTTGACAAGAAGTTGGAGACTCATACCCTGAGGAACCTTGCCAGTCGAGGAAATAAAAGTAGCTATTTTTTAGTTAGTGGAGTATTCACTGGATCAATTAAATCTTCTCACTTAGGGGGTGATCAGTTTTGTAGTGGGTAGGATTCTCAGGCAAGTTACTGAGGTGGTCACCAGTTGGGCTTTGGTGGCTGACACTTGATACCTGTACTGGGAGAAGAAAGTTACAAGATGGTCAGTGTCTATTTGGGAGGTGTCTAGGGAGGGCTGCAAACGAGTAGGTCATCTATGTATTGGAGACCCTTGTTGGTAATGGAGAGGCACTATCAGGGGCTTGGAGCTGACTCCCGTCCAAAGAGATGGTGGGGGGCATTCTAAGTTAATTGAGTGGATCCATGGGTATCAGGTCTGTCTAAGTGAAACCAGACAAGTTCTAGGAGTCACAATGGACTAGAATGGTAAAGAAAATGCCTTTGAGATTGACTGCTGAGAAGCATGTTGTGTTGGAGGGAATAGTGAAAAGAATATAAATATAAGGGTCTGCGACCTCTGGGTGTGGTGGCAAATGATGGCTGTGTTGATTGCTCAGAGGTCTGAACCAACTTGAAAGTCCTGTTGGGCTGTCTGATGCAGCAAATGGAGGAATTTTAGGGAGAGAGAGGACAACACCCTTGGCAAGAAATGTAGTGACTAGGAGTTGGAAACCACAAAGGTGTACAGAAGAGATAGGATATTGGAGAATATTACAGTAAGCAGAAGGGTCTTTCAGTTTGACTTGTTGAAGTGGGTGATGGGAAGCCACAGATGGGGTTTCTGTGTCCCAAAATCTGCAGAGAACTTTAAGAGGGATTTTGTGGGTAGTCTAGAGCCAGGTCATGGAGTAGAGTATGAGTAGTAGGGAAGTGACCACTGGCAGTGGTAATGGGCCCCTTAGGGCTATAGATGTCCTGAATTTAGACAAAGGATTTTAGCCTAAAAGGTGGATGAGGTACTAGGACAGCACCAAAAGAAATGTATAAAGAAATACCTTGCCAGGAGGCAGATGAGGGAAAGGGTCTTCAGAGCTCTGAAGGATGTACCCTCAACCCCAAGCCAGAGACCTTGGAAGGGATTTGTCTGATATACTGGATCAGGGAAGACTATGTGGCCTCTGTATCCGTCAAGAATGAAATGGATTTACTGATTTGGAGAGTTACCCTGCCTCAATAGCATAGGGGGCTCAATGTCCTTGGACACTTGAGTCTTTGGCAGAGTTGTAGTCTCAGGATCTGCTGGAAAGGAACCAGGAGGAAATGACTTCACATCCTGAGTGACTTGGGGGTCTGTCTATCTTCCGGTGTTCTGGCTGCAGTTAGGGAATGGTTTATTCAGTGGTTTTGGGTCAGAGGAATTGCTTTGCCCAGTGGCCCACTTTTCCACATCACAAGCATGTCTGAGGATACGGTAACTTATCTCCTTAGGGTTTAAAGGCCTTAGTTTGAGAGCCCTTTGCATGAATGGAGGCCAGCCTCAGCAAAAGTGTTTTATATCAGCCTTGACCTCTTCTTGCCTTACCTGAGAAACCTTTTACAGCTGTGGACATTAGGTTGGCTAAGGTAGTCTGCTACCCATCTTTAAATTCTTTAGTTTGACCCAGATATCTGAGACTGCTAAAGAGATGGAGTAAATCTTAAGAAACAATTAGCCTTTTGCCAAGTGAGGGTCAAATCTTATAGTAAGCCTTAAAACTCTTGGTATGACAGGCCATGAGCAGGGCTGGATTTTCATTGGTCTCTTGATGTATTTTCCTAATTTTGTCAAAATTTACTGTTGAGGGGTGCCTGATATAGAACCATTAAAATACAGTGGACAAAATCTGAATCCTAGCATCTCTGAGATGGATCATTGGCCCAGTGGGGATCTTCCTGGGGCACTGTTATAACTCCTTAGTCTTTTTTAGATTCTCAAGCATGGGGTTCCTGGCCTCTTGTGCTGCTGCCTTCCCTTACCCTCTCCATCTCCTACATGTAGATGAATGACTGGCTGGGTAAGGTCAGATGATTGGGTTATATATTGAAACTCTTTTATGTAATAGTAAGGACGAATAGAGAAAGATACAAGTTGTTGTGTGTGTCTTTTTTTTTCAAGTTGGGAAAAGTCAGCTAAAGAGAAAGGAACATGGGACCTGGGTAGGACCACTTGACCCAATCACCTTGTATAAGGGAAGCATGGTAGAGTTAGGTTGGGGAGGAGCCTGGGTTTCTCTGTCATGAAGGTGGGAAGAGCTATAACAGGCAGAAGAGAGCGGAGACCTTCAGGAAGGGCATGATCTGGCCTTGAAGCACAAGTAGATGGTTGGGATGGTTGGAGAAGGGGAGTCCATAGTGCAGAGAGAGGGCTACTCTACCATGTCAAAGTTTTGAAAGGAATCAGGGTCTGTATCTTTTATAACTGGGGAATCAAACAGATGGTAAGGAGGGTGTTGTGGAACCTTAAGGGCCTTGGAGTTGGAAAGGGCCACCAGAATATGGAAAGTGGGTCAGTTGGAACACAAAGAAGGTGGAGAGCAGAGAAAAAATAAGGCCTTACCTTTGGGAACCTCTCACTTTCCAGACTAGTGTAAAATATTGTCAAGATGGGTGAGGCTGATGAGATCAAAGGACCCATCTTCTGGCCCTTCATCTAGTTTGTATCAGGTGCAAGCAGAAATACAGAAGAAAATAAGCTATTTAGGACTCGTGTACCCTTGAAGCCAAGGTTGGTGGGCTTGGCTAGTAGGCACTGTAGAGGAGTCTCAGTTTGGGAGGTGATGGAGAGGTACTCATTGTCTTGGCTACCTGAGGGGGTGCTGCAAAGAAGTCTCACCTACGGAAAGGGATTCTCTTCCCCTAAGGAGAGGCCAGGAAACATGAGGGATGGCAGAAGGCTGCTTCTGGCAATTTTGCCTATGCCCCAGGCCCAGTGACCAAGAGTCAGGCCTAACATTAGGACTTTCAAGATCTGACTGAATGGACAGCACCCCTGAAAGTAGCAAGAGACTACTTACCTCATTTGTAGATGGGAAGAGGCTGTATGGTTTCTGTTCCCAGAAATGAGGGGTCAGTATAGGATGAAATAACAGCATGTGGGTCAGAGATTGGTCTCGGGGGTCATGCAGGAGGTGGGCTGGGGTGGGAGTCAGTGAGATTTCACTTCCCTGAGGTTTTGAATTTTCTGGAATGGTGTCACTCTCCTGAAAGGGAAAAGCACCGAGTTCTCACTTAAAGATCTTCTGTCTCATCTTTTACAGTATGTAGAAATGCTCAGAAAAAACTTAGGATGCCAGGCCTACTCCTGGCCTCATCTGACTCTCATACTTTTATCTATTTATTTACTTCATATTTAACTTACATTGCTTCTTAAACTAATTAAATTTATTTCCACTATTTTAAATGTATCTTAAATTATATTTTAAGAATCTTTTGAATAAATATGAAGCATTTGAAGATAGATTCTAATATCATTGATCATAAATTAACCTTGATATTTTTGGAGAAAAGTTCTAAATAAGTGTAAAATACATTAATGCTAGTAAATGCGGTAAATAAGTTAAGTATTACATGAAAGATATATTTCTCTCCCCCAAAGAACCGGACACTACATAGTTCTCTTTCATGATTTTTGTAGGGTATTTTTGGTCAATAATTCCTAGGTCAGAGCCTATTTAGAAAAGAAGAGCATCAGCAGCCTCAGATTCTAAGTGGAAGTCAGTTAATATAACAATGATTTTTGAACTAGTTTTGGCAGCATAGTCAGGATTTTAATCCTGGGATTGCATGGAGAAGGAGGTTCTTTTCTCTGGAAATTGGCATTAGTTGTGGCAGGCCTACATGGGGATTTGCAAAGGTGTGTAATTATTTTGAAACTGGAAGCCAGCATTCATAACATTTATCCAAGCAATACTGCATATGGTCTTATAGTCTCAAGCCCATTGCTGAGTAAATCATTATTTTGTGACCCAGTTTTGAAACAGGGGTACTCATTCTCTGTGCCTCACTGTTTAAAATGTGTTAACATGTTGTTTAGTCCTGCTTTCCTGAGAAGAGTGCATCCTAAGCAGCGCTCTGAGACATCACGCAGCAGGGGCCGGAGGAGCACCGAGAGTCACCTTTTTGAACGCGTGTTCTGCCTCTCTAGCAGATGTTGTCCTGTCTTCCAGAGCAGTTGATGTCTTCATTTGGCAACTTCCGTGGGGTTGGGGCTGGTCTCACCTCAAATGATTGGCTTGTTGTACGTTCATGGTGACACTGCTGGCAGTGCCTTTCCTTAGGACTTCACAGGTTCTGATAGGTGGACTGGTTTTCAAAGACCTTGTTATCCCTGTACCTTTGCATAGGAAGGCCAGCACATTTTTAGTCCGTCTCCCTTTTAAAAATTATTATGATGTTTTATAACACTTGGTAATTAAATTGGATGGTGGCTTGTTGGAGTTACAGAAATTAGTGGCAATTTTCTGAGAGGGATCGAGTTACTACTTGAACTTATGAGAAATAAAGATCAGAGTAGAGAGGATATGAAGGGAAATAATATTTTTTTAATCTTACCAAAAATTCCTTTTAAAGTCATGTGTATGCACCAAGTTATTAAAATGAGACAGGCAAGGATTTTTTTTCTACTTGTCTTGTGTTTGGTCCTGTGGTCTGGCCTGCCCAAGCAGTCTGATTGTGCCACCTTGCTTGTCCTCTCCTTGAACTTCAAACCCTTGAACCTGATATGAGGAGTTGGATATAAACAGCACCCCAGGGTCTTGCATGTGACCACATATTGTGCTATAATTAGTAAGGTTTATGGGCTGTTGTAACCTTTCCCTGAATGATGCCTGGGCAGCAAGAATAAGTGCTTTTATTAGCTCCAGACTTTGAGTGGTTAACCAAATTGAGTCTCATTACTTATGGGCCTTTTGAAATAATACTTGAAATGAATAAACATAGACTAGGTGAAAATGTAGGATTTAATTGGCTTTCCACTTTTTTAAAAATAATTTGGGAGTTTGGTGAGTTATGGATTCTTGTATGTTCTGTCAATGGATTGTAAGACAGATGGACTTCAAATTTTTATAAATTATGCAGATTTCCTTAGATTTTAGTTTGTACAACTATAAAATGAAAATCTTGAGAGGACAGATTACGAGCTCAATAAGATAGGGGGGAGTATAAAATAATGTAGGGACATATCAAAGGGAGGGAGAGACAAATGTGCAAGCCCAGCTGCTTGTAGCATTATTATAGGTACGTGAGAAAGAGGCAGCAAAGCTTTCTGTTTATAGTTCAGTATAGTTTAGATGAAGATGGTAAATTAGTTTGCCTAGGAATCCTTCTCTGAAATAACATAACTTTCGAATGAATTTCAAATCCAGCACCTAGAATCTGTAATAGATTATATGTCTAAAAGGGACGAAAGAAGGAAAAACAGGAAAGAATGTTGAAAGTACAGTAAAATAGCCTATCAAATCAGTGTTCTTTGTAATTATAGAGCTTTCTGTAAGATGAGTATTGGGATTTGGATATTAAAATATAGCTTCAAACATATATATATATATATACACACACGCACACATACACCAAATATGTATGTTTATATGCCTAGTTATATATAATATAGTATATATAAATACATATGGATGTATAACATAGGTATCTTTTTAGCTAGACGTTTTTAGATTTAGTTGAAAGTAAGTCTTCTGAGAAATATATTGGAATTGTCTCGGAAAATTTTCAGAATTTTTTCCCCTTTTGTAAAATGCCAAAGTATTTTTCATAACAGTATAAAAGTCATCTCATATTATATAGTATCAACTGAGCAGCTCCACAGACTCTCTTTCATGTTCCCAGGTTTTAATTGAAAAAAAATACTTGCAGCCAAGAGCAAATTACATTTTTTATTATTAGAAAATGTCATTCTTTTCACTGATTTCTTTCTGACCTATTAATGACTTCTCTAAAAGTGATTGCAATCATTTTTAGATAACATATTTCTGAAATTATCATCAAAAGGTATTGAGCCTACATATTCTTTTCCTAACTCCTTTGATCTTCTTTGCTTTTCTTTTGTTCAGTAAAAGCGATCATTTGAAAAGAGTCCGTAATCTGATAATTCTCTGTCTGGGAAGGATAACTAGTATGCATTTAGAAACTTTAAGGCCTTCTGTAATCTGGTACCACTTAACCTGCCCCCACTATAGTATTAAATGTGCAGTTAAAGTGTGCTACGTCCTCGTCTATGGGGGTTTTTGACTGTCCGCCCCCAAAGCGTTGATGAATCATAACTCATTCATAAACCTTGGCAATTCTCACCCACTCAAATCTTGCTATTCTGTTTGCCCTTGCGTACTGAACCTTGAAATAATACCTTATTTTTAGCATTGCGCTCGTTGTTCTATGTGTAAACGTAGAACAGTATAGTACAATGGTATTGTAGAGCATTAATACCAATGTATGCCTCACTCTCGTTTATTTTTTATGGCTATATTTTGCACATAGAAATATGTACCTGATGACCCATATTGCCAAGACACAAAGGTTTCACAGTTCATTGTTTTACTTGTAAGTATGATAATCAGAGATTACTAACATTAAAATACTAAGCTGAACAAGACAGCCCATAGATGTTCTGCCTTCAGAATTTGTATTTAGTAATGCTTGGCAATTTAAAGTTGTCTTTACAGTATAAAAATTAAGTATCTGAATACTTTCAGATGAGTTAGAAAACCACCAGAATTGAAAATAGCAATTTCCTTAAGGTGAGAGTTAATTGTGAAAGAGTAAATATACATTGGAAGCTGGAGGGTGCCCTTTTAAATGATTCCCCATGAGTTTTAACATTTGACTTTTGTTTAAAAAATTATTCAGACCACTGATATAAGTCATTCTTATCTGTGACTCCCTTTCATCTTTCTGCGTAAATATTTGACCACCTGGAAGACAACTGAAATCCGGTACCTAGGATTTTTTTTCTGGACCAGTGTAGTGTTATATAACTTACGTGGTTTAGACAATACTAAAAGCATTGTTGAACAAGTGAATACCACGTTTAGGATTGTTCTGTTTTGTGCACAGTTCATTTAAAATCAGAGAATGAGCCCCGTGACCTTAGCATTGGGTAGCAGCTTAGCTTTCACCACAGCCATGGGAATATTTCTTTAATTTCAGAAGCCTCTCTTAAAATTTAAACAAGGGTTGTATAAAATGATCTGCATTTTAAATTCTTTTAGGAGAGGACTTTTTAAACTGTGAGGTGAAAAACTAGGTTTTATTTGTGATGCTGAATCCCTTGTTTCAGAAGGAAAACTAAAACAGACAGCATGACATGCAAAAGGTGGAGCAAACAACCAATTTCTAATATGCTTTTTATCAGACATCATGCTGATGTAGAGACAAATGCTTTTAAGTCCTTAAAATAGCTGCCTGGTTTGAGCACACGTACTGAATGAGTGAAGACGTGAAGCATTTACCTTGGTCACAAAATTAGCATCAGCGAAGCTAATTTGTTGGGGGGGGGGGAGTTTCTGGAGAGCAGACCTACTGGGCTGCTCATGCTAAGTAGGCGTGCAATGTACCACTGAACTGTTACCCTCAACCCAGTAATCCTTTAATTTAAACTTCTGGGTCTCCAATCGTCACTCCATTTCTAATACTTCTGACTTCTTAGAGCTGTAATTAGATGTATTTTGAATCTTTTTTATTATGTACATAAATATTTAGGATTGTTAGGTCCTCTTGATTAATTGACTCTGCTCATTCTGTAATGATCTTCTTTGTACTAATAATCTATTTGTTCTACATTATCTCTTGTTAATATAGCTACTTCAGCTTTGTTTTGGTTAGTGTTAGCGTGTTAATGTTAATTTATGCCTTTATGTGAAAAGTGCTTTTCTTACAGAGAGCATATGGTTGAATCTTGTTTTTTTTTTAAATCCAGTATAACAATCCTTAGATTTTAGTTCCGTTGCTTAGACTCATTTGCATTTAGTCTAGTCACTGATATAGTTAAATTTTAATGTCATCTTGCTATTTATATTCCATTTGTTTTTAAATTCCTTTTCTTATTTTTCTGTCTTCCTTAGCAGTGAGACTTTTTAAAATGATTGTACTGTGTGTTCCCTGTTACTTTGTTGATTGTAACTATTTTAATATTTAATGGTTGCTTTATGGTTTTAGCATACATTTTTAGCATCACAATCTACTTTCAAGGAATATATAGCAAGCATTTCACATGTACTATGGCAACTTTACAATAGTATGTGTACTTTCGTTTCTCTCCACCAGGTTTTCCTGCTGGTATAGCTTTTATTTTACATATGCATTCTAATTATTAACTAGTTATAAGATCTTCAGAGTTGTTTTTAAACCTGAATGTTCATGACTTGACTGGAAAATAATAGCAAGTTTTCAGGATGAAACCTGTAATCACAGCACTCTAGGAGGCTGAGGCAGGACTTTGAGCCTGGCCTAGGCTATTTAGCTACTTAATGAGACCCTGTGTATCTGTCTGCCTGCCTGCCTGCCTGTCTATTTGTCTGTCTGTCTATCTATCTATAAATAAGGATAGAGATGTAGCACGGTGCAGAAGCCCTGGGTTTAATTTCTGGTACTAATGCATAATTTCAAAAATAAAATGAAAGAAAGAAATGAAAACAATGAAACTTGTTCAGTGTTTCCTGATGACAATTTCTGATGCCCTAGAACTAATTAGTTTGCTATCTGAAGGTATTTAATCACTAGGATGAGCCAAAGTGAAGCCAGGCATTCTCACATTCCCGGTATCCAGAGTTACCTTTTTTGTTTTTTAATCCCTGACATGTGCATCTACTGATGCTTATAATTGGTTGGTAATAGGTTCTGCTCTTTTCATTATTTTGCTTTTAAATTGACTGGGGTTTTTTTTAGTGGTTTATTTTCTTATTAAATATTCATGATTCTGTGACACCTCATCCTCTCCATTGATGTCTTCACAGATACGTTTTTAACAGAGATGTGAATCTTGCCTTTAACATTTTAGGCCGTGCAATGGTTAGCTGCACTATAACATCATTTTATGTTATCAGTGCATCTTTGTGTACTCCTTAAAACAAATCAGCTCTTTTTTTTAAGACCGAATCCTTTCTGGCATGAGTTGATTTGTGGGAGTTTCCTGAGGGTAGAAGTATTGAACGCTATGATTTGTAAGTGAAGTTGGTAATTTTTGCAGAAGAAATAATGAAATTATTGATTAGATTCTTTTTAAATATAAACAACATTTAATAGTATAGTTTCAGTCAGTGCATGAGAAATCTGTCTTTATTTTATTGTTAGGGTTAAGTGTTAATCCTCAGGTAAGTAAAGTGCATTATGATCCAAAGATACCGGTCATGCAAATATTAAGAAGTTGGACACTGAAAATTTAGTTTTGTATAGATTGTGCGTGATCAACTAAAGACCATTTTCCTCTGATGTATTTGCTTTTTAATTTCACTTGGTATTATGGAATTTCACATGATATTAGGTATTTCCTCTTAGCACATAGTGGTCTCCTAGTTTTCTCTTACGTAGTTACACATTTTATTTCCCTTTACTGTCTTTGATGTGAGTTTTAGCCAATATTTTGTAATTTCTCGACCTTGTTTTATTCTTTGTGGACCAGTATCCTCATTGACACTTTTGACATGGTCTTCCTGCACTGAGGCAAATAAGATAAGTGATTGAACCACATATCTTATATTTTCATTTCCTGGTTGTTGATTTCTCTGAGCCACAAGGTGCCTGACCTACTAAATTAAGTAGGGTTTACTTCATTACCTTGTGCCTGGCTGTGATTTGCTTTGCCCCAAATGACTGGAGAATCTTTACATTGGCAACTTAACACCCGTGAGCCTGTAGACTAACACTATAAATCAATGGGGTATAACCATAGCTCATCTGTCCTCAGGCATCCCAGGGCACAGTCTAGTGTCTTCTCTTCGTCTTATAATCATAGATTTTAGGGCTGAGATGTCATGAACTTCATGTAGGTCTGGTCCTTCATTTTATTGATGAAGAAACTTATATATAAGAAGTGTTTTTGCCAGACTGTAAGCTTATAGCAGAATAGGAGCAATAATTAAAGCATCTTTTTAGTACTGTGTTACCCTTATGGTGAAGTAGGACAAGAAGCAGAGTGATAGGATAGAAATAGTATTGTGTTTATAATCTGATGATGTGGATTTTATGCCAGGATTTATTGTTCTATACTACTTGTATGATTGGGAATAATTATCTTCTGTCTTTCAAATTTGTTTTATGCCTATATTATACGTTAGGTATAGAATATCCCCCTTAAGTCTCACATGTTCAGAAGTGGGGCTTTTAAAAGCTATACTTATCAGTGCGCTGACCTATTGAGAAATTCGTAACTAAAGGTGCCACTAAGAAGTGGGGCAATATGTATGTAATTATATATATGTGTGCATTAAATATGTATGCATAAATATGCATGATTGGAACCAGTGTTGTCATTGGAAGCGTGACTGTATACTTCCTTCCCTGGCTCCTCCTCCTCTCTCTACTTTCTGGAGTCATGAGCAGTTTCCCTCCACTGTGTTTCTACTTTGGAGCCTGCCAGGACTGAATCCTCTAAACCATGAGCCAAATTAAGCCTTCCCTCCTTTAAGTTGCATGTGTTGGCTGTTTTGTCTCAGCACCGGATAAAGTGACTGATACATCATGGGATGGTGAATTTGTCACAGGCCTTAACCTTCATCTGAAATGTGTTATATATTTTATACATTGAAGCATAGCATATTTTGTACTTACAATCTGTTCAGGGTTGCAGTTTGATGGAAAGTACTGGGTATGAAAATACCCCATGACCCTTTTTTTGTTCTCTCCCCCATTTCCTTGAGGTCAGAGGGAATGTATATTTTTTTTACCTCCTTTAATTGTGTATTCTTATTTTCTGTGACAGCTATACCTCAGGGTCTTACCTTTCTGGAAAAGAATGATAATAATTGGGCATTCTGTGACCTTCCTGTCACAATACATGGGTACTTGAGACTCTGGAAGGATTTTTATCAGCAATGTTCATCAGTGTCTCTGTGTTAAACCCAAGGAAAATAATTCAGAAGATGTCTCAACTAATGGTTTCAGCTTGAGGTTGCATCTCAGCCTGACCTGATGTATTATCATTGCCTTATCAAAAATTATATTGGATCATTGTTAAAATATAAAAAGAAGAGAAGCATGTTACTCCTTATAAACCTACCACTTGGGAGTAACTACTCTAGACATTGCATATTCTTTGTCTTTTGAAATGCATGTTTATAAACTCTCATATGTGCATGCATATTTAATGCATACATATATATAATTACATACATATTTTAAGAGAATAATGCTTCATGCACTTGAGAATATATTTTCATTTAATGGCATTTCTTGATTAATTTTTCATGTGGTTTTCTTCTACAGTGTTTTTCTTAATGTTGCCTACTGTTTTCTTTGTGTAGAGCACAATGATTTATTCAGTTAAACTCTTGTCACTGGACTTTTTAAAAAAAGTAGTTTTCTGTTTATAAAGGAAGATTTGGGTGTATTGAAACTGGAAATTTAATCTCTAGCCACTTGAGAATCCTCTTGGGGAATTTCCATTTAATCACTTTGTGAGACTTAAAATTGCTTTTATTTAATTTTCTTTGTAAAACATTATGACCTTACTTAAAGTTGTCTTAATGTACATGTATAGTTAGATTTTATATTCCAAGATAGAGAGCTATTTGCAAGAAAAGACAGAAGTCTGTAACCCAGATCACTCCAATTTTATTAATAAAAACAGAAGTATAATAAAGTAATTAGAATATGCATGGTATATGATATGGTGATGGTTCAAATGCTAACTGGCACCAAGTAGAATAGAGATGATTGGATGCAAGTAAAAGGGGTAGAGTTTATTTCCTTTTAAATTTTTCCTCCCTGTGCTGTAGATCACTTTTAGGGCCTTGGCTAGCTAGTCCATCTTTCTACCACTGAGCTACTCCCCCAACCATAGAGACAATATTTTTCATCTAAAGGAATCATCTGTTAAATACTTGACATAAACTAAGTTATTCAGATGAGAAATAAAGACTTAGAGGAAGTAGTTTTTTTTTCCTTGAAAAGCTGAAAATTATATGTATTGATGAAAAAAAGCTCCTTATTCAATGTTGGCAACAGTTACAATTATTCTAAAATACATTGTGGGCAAAGAGATGTCTGTGGATCTAATTTTACCCACAGACCGAAATGAAGATAGTTCTGACAGAAATGGTCAGCAATTTGAGTCAGAAAATTCTTCAGAAAGAGAAAGCTTTCCCTATATCTATCTTTTTAGCATTACTTTAAAATAGGTATAATTTGTTAAATACCAGAAGAGTTCAAGTAGGCAATTACTTACGGACTGAAGAGAAAAAAAATAACAATTTTAAACTAAATTTATATATTTCTAAGGCCCCAAGTGAAATCCTTTTTAAAACCTTCAATTTTAGCAAATACTTGGCAATCTATCCTTATCAGCAGAAATTATGGGAGAATTGATCAGTAAACAGATTTCCATTGAAATAATAATGTAAAGATTGGAGATAATTTCAGTATTATTTGCACTTAAGTTTGCATTGAATTTCTTTTTTTTTTTTTTTTTTTTTTTGTCTTTTTCCTTTTTATCGGTACCAGGAATCGAACTCACGACTGCCTGCTTGCAAGGCAGGTGCTTATGCCGCTGAGCTAAATCCCCAGCCCCTAATTTCAAATATATGTGTAATGCGGATGATGATTCTGGGAATCTTGGAAGTTTGTCTATATCATACCACAGGAATGTTGTCACTGTTTTTGTCATGCTTTCCTCATCTAAATCCCTTTTCAGTGACTTTTTTTGTACCATGAAAGGACTAGAGCACCTCTTTGAAGCAAAGGGAACCTACAGCGAACTTGGCCTCCTCCACGTGGGTGAAATTGCTAAGGTTCTTAGGCCCTGAGGGTAGAGATATTGCTCTAATATGCTGTTCTTTTAAAATGTTCATACTGTGAGTAGACACCATCCTGTGGGTAGCTACAACATTAGAGTTGGTAGCTAAATATCAGGGTTTTATATCAGCTTCAGCCAACTCCAAAGGTTTTGTCTGCTGCTTAGAACCATCTCTGATAGAGGGGTATCTCATTTCTAATTAGGATTTTACATTTTTGTTGCCTTTGTCACTTGGAGAAGAAACATAATCCACTCTTGTTGGTTTTGAGGACATGTGACAGTGTAGGAGGGAGCCTATTCCAATCGAAATTGAAGCTCCATAGCCAGAGGTAGCATTGGAATGACGGTATTATAACCCCTGAATTATCCCTTCTTGGTCTTGCTTAACATATTTTTTTCTGGTCCTGATCCTACTGTGAGGCAGGATTGCTACCTTTCAGCATCTTCCATTGTTCCTTTCTACAGTTTTTGTGGAGTCAAAAGTCCCCCAAATAGATAAATCCCTATTATCAATATTCCTGTTAATTTTTCAAAAGCACTTTGATCTTATTTCTCTCTAGTTTCTCTGTGTGCCATTATGTATCTTCAGGGCTTCCCATCCTACTAAACAACCAATATCTTTATAATTTTTTAAAAATATGAGACTTGCTTAGTTATGAAATCCAAGGAATATAGAAAAAATACAAAGCAGACAGTTGCAAATCATCTCCAAATCTTATTTACCAAAAATAAAATGTTATCATTTAGGGGATATCATTCTCTTCATCTATACAGACAGAAGGATTGATTAATGGATAGACGGATATGAATAATTGTTCAAGGGGAACAATGTATATGCTATTTTTATAGCATTACATTTAATAAAAGGAAATTGAAGGGCTCTTTAAACTTTATAAAGTTTCATCATAAAACCATTAATTTCTCAACTAATGTCTGAAATGTAAGAAAAAGATCTATTAGGTGTGAACCATTATATCAGTTCCACTACACACATTAGAATGATTGAAATAAAAATACTAAAAGTACACGTTATATGAGGATGTGGAACAACTGAAATTCTTCTATATTCTTGGTGAGGATGAAGAATTAAAAGAACCCAATGGGAAAATGTTTCTTATAAAGTTGTGTGTACTCTTATCAGTCCTGTGATTCCATTTTTACTCAAAAGAAATGAAAACTTTGAGTAGGAATGTTTACTTCAGATTTATTCCTAAGCATAAAACAAAAATTACCTAGAAACAACTTACTCAATGTCCCAATTATTTTCCTTATCGATGGGACAAATACTTGATATGCACAATTTAAGGGAGGAAAGATTTTTTTTTTTGCCTCTTGTTTCAGACATTTCAGTTGCATGGTTAGCAATGCGGTGAAAGAGCCTGGTTAAAGGACAGCTGATCACCTCATGGTAAACAGGAAGTAGAAAATGAAGCAGGGAACCAAGAAGGGAAGGGTATCCTTCCAGATAATACCCCCAGTAACCCATTTATTTTGACTGGACTCCATCTCTCAGTGCCAACTGTAGCACTTCTTTAGTCCAATTACCTCCCACTGAAGTAGGCAGGACTCTAAGAAGAAATTAGTTTCCCCAATCTAAGCAAATTCCACTTTAGACTTGTCCCTCCCTATAGCTGTTGTTATTTGTTCTAATACAGATAAAAACAGTAACATTTGTCCCCAAAGCAAAGTTTTATAACCTCCTGTACTCATGACATCCCTTTATACCCAAGCAGGGTCACCAAGGTATGCTAAGTTGCAAAGCTATCACATCTTGACAGACTGCCTTTGTTCTCTTGCAAACTTGCTTTGCTATCTCCAAGTTTTGTACTATTAGACTAACCCTCTCAATCCTCTCAACACGTATAAAACTGGAGGCCTTCCTTTGTTCCAGGCTTAGCCCTCTGGGCATGAGTTCCTTGAGTCAATATACACCTAAAATAAATAAATCCTCCTATTTCTTCTGCAGTCTCTCTGGACTCTTCAATTCTGCAACATCATATTCCTGTCTCTGAGTGCATGAGGCTGGGTGGTGAGGGAGGTTATTCAAATGTAAACCATGGCACTTAGAATGGTACATTCATGCAATGGAGTAGTATCTGACAATAAAAAGGGATGTATATTATATTCACATAGAAGACTTTCACATCATATTGAGCAAAAGAAGGTATTAAAGAGTTGGCTTTTTGTATCTGCAGATTCAACCAATAGTGAATAGAAAATTCTTTAAAAAATTGTATCTGTAGTGAATATGCTTAGATTTTTCTCCTGGCTATTGTCTCTTACAAAATATAACATAGCAGTTACATTGTACTAAGCATTATAAGTTATCTAGAGTGATTTAAAGTATATGAGAGGATCTGAATGTTTTGTGCAAATACTACACCATTTTATAATGACCTTGGATTTTGGTGTCTGAAGGAATCCTGAAATGAATCCACCACAGATAGTGAAGGATGATTATATATGTTGTATAAGGCCATTTATTTGATGTTCAAGGACAGGCAATGATAGAAGTCAGAGTAGTGGTTACCTGTGAGATGAGTGTAAGGAAAATTGACTAGGAAGGTGTAAGAGGAAACTTTCTGGGATGATGATAGTTAATGTTCTGCATCCTAAATGGCATATTGCTTAAAAGACTTTATGTGTACTTTTTTGAAAACTATTAAACTTTATACATTTTAGATCTGTGCATTTTATTACATATATTTCGCATAAAAGTCTAAAAATAAACTAAATTTAAGCATTTACAAAATAGCTCCTGTCATGAAGCAAGAAATGAACGTATTTGTGCTTTTTTCCTTGTCCCCTTTTGTTGCTTGTATTATTTGTTCTTCTTCAGGTTTCACAACATTTATTCTCTGATCTGTAACCATAGTCCCACAGTTGTTTAGTCTTCGTTCTATATTTAAATACATTCTCTGCTCACCATGGATCCTTATGCAACAGTTTTTTCCATGTCTGAGTTGTTTCTTTTGATTCATGTCTTGTTTATCCCAATTTTATTGTCAAGTACTTTTTTTGGTTTGTTTATTCTAAGGGAAGATGCATGGATTCTCTGTTTCCTGAGTTTTTAAGTATTTGCAAATGTTTGTCTTTAACTTTCATACTTGAACCATAATTTAACTGGGTTTAATATATTTAGGCCACACATGTCTCCTTTTTTAAGGACATGGCCACATTACCTTCTGTCATTGAATATTACTGTAAAGATTTCTGTCTAGTAAGCCTGATTTTTTCATGCATCTTTCTCCCTCTAGTAGATGACTTGCTTTTTAAGCTTAATGCCTGAAGACCTTTTTGTTCTTATGTTAGTAAGTTAATCAGACTGTAGCTTTATCGTATATAATTTCTTTAAACATGAATACTTTTCTCTCTGTCTCTCTTTGTATGCTTCGGTTCAAGAACTAGCATCTTAACATTCAATTATCTTTATTTCTCGTGTCTCTACTTTGTTTAATTTGTCTTTTCACGCTAAACTTTGTATGATTATCTCTTGTCTTGGTTTTATACTATTATATTTTGGTCTCCTCTACCATTTGCTATCTCTAATTTGCTTGTTAATTGCGTACTATTATTCTTTTATTTTCTATTTCCTCCTTTCTGTAATTTTCTTTACTTTTGGTCTTCTGCTCTTCTTTACATTTTGGTCTTTTACCCCATTCAGTTAAAACAAAGTACTCTTTGTTTTACTGAATTTGTAGTCTTACGAAGTTTGATAGAATATGGCACTCACTGAAAATGATCTGTTTTTAGGGTAATGTCCTTTCCAGTTGTAATTACACATTTATCTTTTGCATACTAGATTTTTCTTTTTAAAATTTGAGTGTATCTTTGTAACGGAGACCTAGAAACTGGGCTTGTAGATGTCCAAAGGCAACTAAAAGCAGAATGAGTCTTAGAATCTCCGCCTTCATTTTATATCTGCCTCCTTTATTCCCTCAAATCTTTGGGTTAGATCCTGCTTAGCCCTGCACCTACCTGTCAGTCACTTGAGGAGTCTCTGTAATAATAAAATTCATTAGATCTAAATTTTCCCATCCTATCTCATTCTCCCTTCAGGACTGAGGACACCAAGTGTAACAAATCTTCAGTATTTGTATGGATACCTAACTGCCAGCTTTCACAATGTCTAGTTTCAGATTCCTTGAAACAGTGCCTACAAGTCTCCAGTCGTCGTCCTAAATCAGAAGTCACCTTGCAATCAGGAAAGCAGAGTCTTGTAGATCACTCCATGATGAGGTTGGTCCTCAAGTAGGAACCATTGCTAAGGGGGTTGGGGGTTTAGCTTAGCGGCATAAGCGCCTGCCTTGCAAGCAGGCAGTTGTGAGTTCGATCCCTGGTACCGATAAAAAAACAAAAACCAAAAAACAAAACAAAACAAAAAACAAAAAAAGGAACCATTGCTAATGACAGTCATGAGCTTAAGCAGTAGGTGTCATCTCATGGTAGTGTAATGGTTGATAGACTGTGTCAGTTTGAGAAGTTTAGAAGCTTAAGTAATTCAGCAGTTGTATGTGGTAAACAGTTTATTCACTACAGATACAGTTTTTTTTCTTTTTTTTAGAATTTGCTATTCACTGTTAGTTGAATCTGCAGATAGAAAAGGGTACATGCCCTAGGGTGGCTGTTTACACTCTAGGATGTTACAGTAGTTGATTCATTGCATCAATTTGAGAAGTTCAGAAGTTTAACTAGACAATTCAGCAGTGATCCAGGCTCCTCACTTTGTTAAACATCCTCAGCCTGTGCAGGAGGAGAGAGCATGGAGATGATGTGAGTAGCCTGTTTACAATATAAGGGAAGCAAAGAGGCTTGCTTTTCTTCCTTTTTGCTTTTGTTGCTTTTGCTGTCTTCAGCTATCATGAACTGTTGCCCCTCTGCCGTAGCATCCTGCCTTGGAACCAGCTGCTATGTACTGAAACCTCCACAAACCGTGAACTAAATAAACCTTCCTTCTTTAACTGTAGATGTTGGGTATTTTGTCCCAGCAAGTAAAGAAAAATAACCAAAGCCAGTAGAAATTAAATTGTCCATTTTGAGGGATGATAGCATTGTCAGAACCTCTCAGAACCAGCAAATTGCAAACATGTACTAATAAAAATGTTTAAAAATATTTATTTTTAAAAAGCAGTCAGTCCTGAGATACCAATCAGCTGGACCACATTTGGCTAGAATGCTACACAAACCGTCAAACCTTGCCTCTGTTCCCCTTTTGTATAAAATCTGAAGGTTTCTGGCAGCCCCTGAGAGACAGAAGTTGAACATATCTGTCTGTGCTTTCCAGGGTGGGTATGTTGATTGAAGCTTGTTTTCTACTCTTCACAGCTGCCTAGTTGGCCTTGTGAGACAGGTGGTGCATCTGAGCCAGGGCGTTTGACCCCAAATTCCAGTAACATTTAAGTTATCTTTATTTTATCTTACTCATGCACAGTGGCATTTGCTCTGATCAAGTACAGGTGAATTACTTTGATCCTGCTTCTGCTTTATTTGTGACTAATTTAGCTCTTGCAGTTCAAGGGCTGACTTTTAGCTTCAGTGCAGCATTCTTAATACAAAGGCATGGAGTGGGGAGAAATTACTAGGATGGTCCGGTTTCTGTGGGACCAGGAACCTGGATCCAGATGACTGATCATCCTTGTGTCTGGGACTTGCCCAAATTTAGCACTGAAAGCTCCACATCACATAAAATGGCCTTAGTCCAGGGTTTACTGGAATGCCTGATTATCTTACCTAGATCTGCTTTCGTTTCAGACCTTTTTTAGATATCTTAGGACCCTCCTCATTCCATGTAGCCTTAGGTGGTCTGCTTGTTCCAACTCTGTATGTCATCTTATATAATACAGCCAGGACACTGTGGTGAATGTAGGGTGCTAGTCTTAGAGATTTGGCCTCTGTCTCCTGAGCTTCCAATTCCAATTTAGCTTCTGTCCAGTTTAAGAATTTAATTGGTGCCTGGGGTTTTTAGCTCAGTGGCACAGCACCTGCCTGATAAACACTGGGTCAGGAATTTGATCCAAAGTCCCCCCCCGCCCCCCCCAAAAAAGAAAGAATTCAATTGGGAATGTTCAAGGTTTAGTCAGGTCACTCTTTTCTTCATTGTCACATGTTGGGCAGTTCATGATCAGCATTCAGAACCATGCTACAATGTTACTCTGTTCTTTCCCTTGCCAGTTTTCCAAAGATGGCATGTACTGTAGTTTTTTTTCTCCTTGTTTAGTTCCATTAAATTTTATTAGCCATTTGAGGACCCAGATTTAATATCCTGTTTAAATCTACTGTAGTGATCCAGTTCATAATAAAACTTTGTTTGCTTAGGTTGGTCAAATGATTTGTTATTCTATTACCTTTCTTTATCTTGCCACCAAGTGTGCACAGGAGCATCTCTGTCCTTCCCATACGTGTTTGCAAATGAAATATTTGGCCTTTTAAATTAGAATGGAAGTTTGGGATGGAGTTGAGAACTGGAATCTAATAAAAAGCACAATAGATACCTCATGAATTGGAAACGCATTGTTTTCTCCAGCATTTGTAAAGTAAGATGCCTTCGCTTGAGACTTGTATTTCTAGGGATTGCTTCAGAGGCGCTCTGTATTTAACCCTGAGATGTTGATGCTGGTGTGGTTTTTATATTGGGGTTTCTAGTTCTCTTAAGATTTGCTCCTTTTTTAAAGAATAAAATGGTGATCCCTCAACAGGAAAGTGGTAGCTCAGATTTCTAAGGATCGTTTTACTTGGGGCAACAGATATGAATGTAGGAAAAATAAGGTTGACCCTTTCCCTCCTTATCCTCAGCAGATCTGCATCGGCAATTTAGTGATCTTGAAAGCTGCTCACATAGTCATCCCTTAACTTACCAAGAAAGATACACCCACCTTTGTGGACAGGGTCAGCAAAACATAGCCTAAAAAAAGAACAGGACTGAAATTTGAATGGTGAGAAATCATTGCAAATCAGAAAAAATGTAAAGCATGTGTTAATACTACAGGGTTTATTTAGAGGCTCTATGCATGTGAAATCAGAATAAAAGGCATCTACTCCTGCTGTCTCTGAAGAAGTTTTTATTTTGTCTTCAGGAATGGGAGTATTAAAATATCCAGTTATAAATTTGAAATTTTGTATGTATATAGATTTTTTTCTTCTTCAAGCCCCTAGAACTAGATAACAAGAGAAATGATCATTTTTAGATCTGCTACTGTTAGCCTATTTTTTCTTGTCTATAATGATAAAGAGGTTTGACCTGTTTTTGAATTGTACCTCATTTGTCTGGCTGCATGTTGTATCTCATTCAGAATTACTTGCTTTCTATCGAACTTTCTAGTAATATGTGTGGGGTACAAACTGATTAAAAATTCAGTGTCTATCACATTGGATTGCTTTACTTGCTTAGATTTATAACTGCTAAAATGAACTGTATTTAGTGCCTGAAGTCAGAAATGATTATTAGAAGTTTTGTTTTGTTTACATTAATGAAATAGGTAAAGGAGGACCTTCACATCCATGTACTCTCTTTTCCTATGGGAATATTATTGTTTTAGGAGGACCCCCCCCCCCCCACTTCCCAGCTAGAATATTTCTTCATGGAAAGTACAAAACATTAGAGAAAATTATTCAGTTAATAACTAAAATACAAATGTGAAGCTGTGAATAAAATGGCAGTGCATTTATTTTTACCATTTCACGTCCCCTTCCCTCCTTTTAGACCAGCATGGGGCATTGGAGGAAATGAGAAAATAAAATAAGAAATATAGGGTCACAGTGGTATGGCTGGAAACAATATCTAGTCTGCCTTTCAGAAGCTTCCTTCCTTGCTGTTTTATATAGTATTCACATAATACATGAGAGTCTGCTTGCAGTAAAATACAGTGAAAAAAAAGATTTCAGAGTAACACAGATCATTGGTTGCCTTACAGTGAATACCAAAATACCAATGAAAATATTTTGGAAAATAAACAAGTGGTCCTAGAAATGGAAGCCAAAAGATAGCATTCGTGTGAGATATCATTGTAGTGTATGTGAAAGACTTTTAAGAATTTAATCAGTGTATTTACATAAATAACTTGTTAATTATATTTAGAGTTTTTAGCCATTTCTTAGGATGAGCACTTTAAAAGTCAGCAGCACCTTGAGCCTAATTAGTTACCAACGCTTTAGTTGAGGATGGTGCAGAACTTCTGTTAGTTTCTTTGATAGAATAGGTATTTTGGTACATTCCATTTCTAAATATTTCATAACGTTAATGCAGCTGAGATTTGGTCAGAATAACAAAGTATTGACTTCTCCTCCAAAGTGACTTACACATTGTCATCAGCCACACTTTTCTTGCTGTCAAAATTTTCTGAGTTTGCTATGACCTACTTAAGGGTTTTAAGAAAAGATTAAAAATTCTGGTGAAGTTTGTGTCGCAGACTGCAGTGGATTCAGCATTTGTACTTGTGTTTTGCAGCCTTGTTCCTATGGAGATAATGGCCAGCCTTGTCATGCAAACCCACTGGCTTCTTTTTTTTCAGTAGACAGGCTTTTTAATTTGACTCAGGAAGCAATATCTTTTGATTTGGCTGATTTGACTTTGTAATATACCCTGTGTGTATCTTGGGGTATTTTGTCAGGAGACATTTTAATGACATGTTCACCTCACTTAAATTCTGGTATGTCAGCATTTCCCTTATAAAGTCTGTATTTTTCAAGGGTTAATCTAATAGTTGTAATAATGTTCTGAGGTGGAGCAAGCTATCATCTTGTAGCAATGAGATTAATTTGAAGAGGATTGAAATGGTGAAATACACATAACAAATTCTCTTTGAAAAGAAGTCAGTTCCTAAATTACAACTCTAGAAAGGAATGAGGAGGAATGTGGAAAGGAATGAAGGAAGAAGCTCCAGTTCAGTTACTGTTTAAGAAGCCATGTACACAATGGGAGGCCATGCAAGCTAGGTCTTGTTTTCCTGTCAGTTCGTAGAAAGGTGTGATCATCTTAACTAAGTAAAGCATTTATTTATAAGGAAGAATAAAAAGATAGGAGGGGAAGAAAAAAAGGGAGGGAGCAGACAGGCGACAGAAAGAACTGTAAAGCGTGAAAGTGTAGAATTACATTTCCCAAAGAAAAAAGCTCTGTGGTGTGACCTCTGAGATAGGTGAGAGCATGAGGCTCAACCCACTGAAGCCAGCAGACAGGAAGGGGGCCAGGCAGCTCCATGAAGCCTGTCTCAGTTGGCTCAGCAGTAAATTGGGGCCACCTTTATTTGCTGGGGATCTGAACCTCCCTCTATCTCAGCATCCTGGGATCCAGTGTCACCCTTTATCTCTTCATGGATGTTGGTGTCTCTGATCTTTTCACCTAGTTGTTGGCAAGTAATGGCCATGGTTTTGTATTGTTCCCATTGTCTGGAAAGTGCTCCTGCCATTTCCCCGTCTGCTTTACACCAATTCTGTGGCAGTGAATGAAGAAGGTAAAAGGACCTACATGTGCCACCATGAGTGCAAGATGCAGGAGAACAGAGCTGAATGACTTGTCTGTGTAGGCTTCATCCTCTGTCCTCTACTGCATCCCATCTTGAGTATTTGTCACAGAATATGGCCAAGTACTTTATGTTACAAATGGTAGCTCCCCAAAATTCAAACGAGCTAAAAAATTCATAAAGTGGGGTCTTCTAGGCATTGAGTCTTGGTCCAGCTGCTGTGGGGCCCAGGAATTTACTGTACTGTATTCATTCTTATCCAGCTCAGTCCTGGTAGCTTTTTGCCTTTTACATGTTGGAAACCTTTAAGTCCCAGAAGACTGAAGATCTTTTTTTTTTTTTTATCACCTCTGGCTAAAGTTGGAGGGATTAATCTGTTAAGACTTTACTCATTCACCCAGTGGGTGTGGCTGTAGAATGTGTGAGGTGTGTTCACTCCAAACTATAGGCAATGAGTGTAATGATTATTAAAGACAAAAGGCAAACTGCATTGATAATGAATGTTGGCCTCAGCTACCTTGTTCCTGTTTCATGATTTTTGTAGGTTCTTTGTGATTTTGAAACACTTAAAGAACATTAACCCATTGTTTAACTGCATTAATTGAGGCAGCAATAACAGTCAGGTGGGTCCTTTGTGGTTGTTTGGTGTATGCATTTATACATGATTTGTATCTCTCAGATTGACTGTTCATCATTCAAGCCCAATTTGAACTCTGATCCCAGCCATTTTCTTACTAGAATGTGTGTTATCCTTAGAATGTATTTTCCTGTAAGGCTTGCTGTTACATGTCCAAATGGTAACTTAGGCTTCAATATTATTTTTGCTTTCTGCAAAATTGAAATCCTGATCTTCTATATTGGTCAGCATGAAACTGAAGCTGACATTTGAATCAGAGGTATGACATGCTGGGAGCACAGTTGCTGACATTAGTAAAGTTTTACCTGCATTTGTAATGGCTCACTTACTTACTGCTTTTTTTTTTTCAATTAAGAAAGTGAATTCAGCAAGTCCTTCTGAATCAGAAAGTTTTTCTATTGTTTCTTAGATATTTAGATCTTTTCTGTTATAGCTGTTTAACTGTCCTGAATGTTTAGAATACTGTTTCATTTGAGCCATCTTCTTACAATTGATTTCTTTCTATGATGCAGTCGTAGTTTACTCTTATACCTTCAAGGATTAACTGGGATCATATTGGTTTGTGTTAATGTCTCCTGTCAATGCAAAGCAAGCCACCCAGTGAGTGCAGTTACCATCTCCATTAACACAGCTGTCTGGTGGAACTGATGAATTTTCATGTAAGTTCAAGAATGACTGCTGGCTGACATTTCAGATTATTTAATAAGAATGACAAGTTCTGTCATTCAAATTAGGGTGGAAGTTCCATAGTTAATAACTGTTCTCATCCAACGTCAGCTTGATTTTGAATAAGATTTTGCAAACACCAGTTGTTGGTCCTGAGCTGAAATATAGGAGTGATCTGCTCCTATAGTCTCTAAAATACTCAGGAGGCCTCAGTCCTATGACCAGGTAAATCAGACAGGCTGGAGGGAGGATGAGTCCTTGTTCTTCACACAGAAGATGTAGTCAGAATTACTATGAGAATAGTTGTTTAGCATTTCTGTGTTGCATTTTCATAATCATTGACTTACCAGTATGCTTTTTATCTAGTGACCCCAGAGATAGAAGAACCAAGAAATGAACAGGTATATTTCGAGCTGTAAATTCCTCAGTGACAGGTTCTTCAAGGGCAGCCAGAAGGAGTCCAGTGCTGAGAGATTGAAAAACAAAACATAACAAAACATAGAATGTGGTTCAGATGTTGCAGGGCCAGGCTTGCTCCTTACCTGATTTCCATTTCAGGGAATCAGTAGGAAAGTACTATTATGTTTAAACAGAAAAAAGATCTTAAAATAAATCATAACCCTATGAGCAGGATTGAGCTGTTTTAGGATTCAGGATAAAATGCATCTAGTGCTGCTGGAGAAATGGATGAAGGGAACCCAGTGATTTTTTCTTAGTCTTTCTGTAGCTCATCTGAGATTCTAGCCATCTCTGTCTGCGTGGACATCAGTGCAGCTCACTGTGCCAGAGAACAGAATGCTGCTGTCTAGCTGCGTACATAATACTGGGTGGGGGTGGGGGTGATCATTCTTCTCTTAGCTTTCATTTCACTTGATCCAGGTTCTTTAGGAAAGCTGTACTTCTGGGTTGAAATTTCTCCATTTGATTTCAGCCCTCTAATGACTCTTAAGAGGAGAGATTAGCCAGATCTTTTTAAGGGATTATCAGGCAATTACAATTCAGCCAGTTGCTTGTAGTGATAGCCTTCAGGCCTGAGCTCATGCTGAGGAGACTTGTACTTCCGTGTTAGGAATAATGGGGTAGTGATTTTCAAAGAAATGTTGGTTGGTCCTTTGGATGCATACACTCTGGCCTCCACCCTGCCAACAAAATGCTTTCACTCTTGGCAAAGTGCATATGTTTTTGTAAAGTTTTAGGAAAACATTGGAATCTGTTATTATTATCCTTACCTATTAGGTTCTCAGCCTTCAAGGGACTTGGACATTCAACTTATTCCCTTTGTTATAAATGCTTCAATTTTGTCTTTTGAAAAAGTCAGTTCACCTCCTGCATTGTTTTCTTGTCTGTCTGGAATCTGTGCTTCATGTTCTAGGGATACTTAGCTACTTGTGGCTCCCTAAGTGGTTTGCTGACTTTTCCTTTGTCTCTTATAACCCATGTTATATTTAAAACTCAGTGCTGGTATTGCCTTCACCATCACACCTCTATTGTCTCTTTCCCAGATGTGTCATTTGTCCTCCTTTTTGTACTGCTCTGTAGTCACTTGGGGTCCTGTCTTTCTCAGTCTGAATTGTAACTGTTGGCTTTTCACTAGACCATGAGTTTGGAGAAAGGATTATGATTTTTACTTATCTTCCTTTCAGATTCATGCTTAAGAAATGAGTGTTGAAGAAAATTGGGATAACTTCCTTTTTTTCTGTCTCCTTTTTCTAGGTCTTATGTGTTTATGGCTACCTGTAATCAAAGCTTTTTGGCCCAGCCCAGAGTTCTTAGTACATGAATCTTCTATTTATTTAAGTACATTGAATCTTGTTTGACCAAAATAACAAGATTTACATGAGCTTTTATCAGTTTACTCAAGATTTACATGAGTTTTTATCAGTTGTCTAATGTGATGCAAACCATTTTTTTAATTTGGCTAATTTAGATGGAACTCTGTAACAACACGAGAAGAAAGAACCACAAAAGTTCCTTTTTATGTGTTTTGAGGCTTGAGACTATAGAATTCTGTAGCATCAAATTTCTCCAATATGTTTGAGAGGTCGTTATCTTATTATTAGCCATTTTCAAGTGCTAGTATTAATGAATAAATTAATCTAAGGCCTTGCTGTCCTCTGCTGACCCAGTTGTGCATCTTCTAAGGTACAACTTTATGCTTAGCAACACACTTATTTCCACCTCAAGACTGACGTCTGATTCCCTAGTAGTTTCAGTCATCATTGGCTCCCTTAGTTTGAATTTTGTTGCATTTCCCATATGAATTCAGAGTGCTCTTGAGATAACTGGGATAGTGCCAGGCAAATCAAGTTGTAGAGCAGAATGGAAAACTGTTTTGTAAATGTCTAGGTAGTAAATATTTTAGCTTTAGGGCTGTGTAATCTTTGTTCATACTACTCAGCTCAGCCATTATAGCACCAAAGTAGGCTAGTCAGAATTTGAATGAACATAGTTATCTTTTGCAATAACTTTGTTTATGGGTGCTAAAATCTCATAAGTTTCCAGGTGTCACACAATATTACTTTTGATTTTTTATCTAAGCATTTACAAATATTTATAAAAAATTTTAGTTTTACAAAAAGAGGTGGGAGGTTGGACTTAGCTGATGAGTCATAGTGTGCTGACTCCATTCAGTGGGGCAAGTGTGGAGGCGGAAATGGGAGCCTTGTTGTGTGGGCATCTCTATGTCTGAGATGTTGTACTGTATGTTAGACAAAGTTCTAGGAATGTAAGTTTATGGGGCTCTCTGATGTTTGTACAAATACAGAAGTGAGTGCAATGAGAAGGTTTACATTGAGTATCATGGGAGTACAAAAGCAAAATACTTAATTGAGCCTTGAGGTGGGAGAATTAGCTGTACAAGGGTAGGCAGGAAAGGCTTCCTGGGGGAGATGACACCCTCTTAGTTGATCTGGAGTAAACCATGCTGTTGAAGGGACTGAAGGCTGTTCCTAGCAGAGAGATCCACATGAGCAACTATGTGTTGACAAACCACATCGTGAGTGAGAGGAGCTATAGGGTGCTGGTGTTGTTAATGAAAATAAAGACAGTAACATGGTCAGCTGGGCCAGGCCGTGGAGGACTGGTGAAGGGTTGTGTGGAGACACCCGACTGACTTGGTTTGGGGCAGACTGTGCTGGCATCTGCAGGAAGGAGGAATCAGAAGGGCTGACCAGAAGCCATCATTAGACAAGCTGTGGAGGGAGTGTATTGTATGGATGGAGTAACCTAACTTGTTCTCTCCTTGCCTGACCTGATAACTAAGCACTTTGAACTAAGACTGAAAACCTGAGAAATCTTGTAGGTCTCTCTGCTAAAATAGCTTAGGTGATAGTATTGAGCTGCTCACCGCAAGATCAGAAGCTGGGACTATTTTATTTCCTGTCCTCATTCAAGGTGCCTCTCAGCCTGGAGTGACTTTACATGCATGAAGTTTAATTAGAATCTCTGTGAAATCTGACAGAACTCAGTACTGATAAGATAGAAATGACAGCTGTAAAAAAAATCCATCATCTGTCAGGGACCCTAGCACCCAGCATGCCGCCCATGTTTGATAGGTGCTGAGTGAATGTTGAAGATTTGCCGTATGTCAGCATTTGGAAGACACCTGTACTATCATCGACATCATTAAATATTTTAGGTTGGTCTTCAGCGTCCCTGTTGATTTGTGCTTTCTCAGTAACCAGCTGTATTATGCAAACCAAGTTTCTCAACTTGGAAATGTGGTTTTTGTGAGTATGTTCAGTAGCATAGTAAGAAGAAGGAGTCATCCTTTCCTCAGAAATTTTATATTTCTAATAAAAAGGTAGGATATTGTGTCACCATATTGATTATACAAGACTTAATTATATAAGAACTTGATGACAGCATTATTTATGAGAGTTTCAAGTTGAGAGAAACCAAAAATGTTTCTCAAAGTACAGTGGAGGACAAAATTGTACTGTTTTGCACTAAGATATGACATATCCATCTTGAGTTGTAGAAGAACTACTCCTGATGCTACATGGAGAACTGAAAGTCTATGTTTCTGAAGTAGGAAGCACTTTAGGAGATGTAATAATCTGCATTAGTGATGGTGGTGGTTTTCCAGTTGGGTATTCATGGAGCGGCAAGAAGGTACTGGATTATGGACATATTTTACAAGTAGAGGACAGGTATTGCTGGCGGACTGGCCATATGATGTAAGAGAAAGGCAGCAAAGATGACTGCTACATTAGTGACCTGAACAAGTGAAAGGGTGCGATATCTACTCCCTGAGATAAAATGCTAGCTATGGAACAGATTTTGTTTTGGGTTAGGATGGAAAAGGGAGTTTTGGAACTCACTTTTAATGGAGGCGTTAAACAAAAAGCTAAGCATACTAGATACTATACTAATCTGAAATAGGAGGAAGTCTCAACTAGGATTATCAATCTGTTATTCTCAGCATTTAGGTTTAAAGGTTTAAAGGCTGAGTAAATTCACAAAAGGCCTTTGTGAATTATTAAGTTTTAACGTCAGTTTGATTATTTTTATGAAGTGATATATTAGGAAATTGGAAGTATACCATTGATCATATCTTTTAAAAGATGGAAACATTAAAAATGCTTTCTTGAAAATAAGATGGAAAACAGGACTCATGTGTGCATGATTTTTTTTTCCTCTGAAAGCCATAAACACAGCAATTTAAAAAGACATCTAGTGGCCAGTATTTTTGATTGATAAGTCACAATAAAGATGTACTTTTTCTGTCCTGGTATCATTAGTCTCTTGGATGGCAGTTTATGACAACAAAGTTTTATGTATGTTTTAAAGGTATGGAAAGAGCTAGGGCACAGATTGGGGAGTAAGAATTTGAGAATTACTTTTGTTAATTCCTCAGAGACGTACCATGAATTGCCAAGTTGATGCTTTTCTTTGTAAATTTTGAAGTTGCAGAAATAATGGTACACAAGTTACACGCTGTCAGCTCTCAGGAGATAGATCACAAAATGCCTGCCTCTCTTTCATTAGTATTGTTGTAGTTGGATTCCAGAAACAGAGTTTAACTGATTTAAAGAATAGGAGAGGCATGGGAACATTCTGAAACCTCTGGTCTCTGATCCTGTGGGAAGATGTCATCTAGTCTTGTGCTTTCCCTGAGAAGTAGATGATGTCTCTCTGAGGAAGAGCACAGCTTTTTCCTGTCACCCATCCTGGTTTCCTTGGGCACTTGCTACAGCTGGAGAGGGAGCCAAACTTGGATCTTATGAAAGAAGCAGGCCTTTGCTAAGCTCTCTGTGGTAACTCAGCCCCAAGTATGGACTGTAGCTCAGTGCTGTAGTTTCTGTGGGCTTCCTTCAGCTGTATGGAGCTACTCCACAAATCCTGTCGGCAGGCTGCTGAGAAAAGGGATCTCAGTGATAAAAAAACGATATTTATAATTTCTGGGCAGTTTGTAGACCTCTGACTTTGAAGGCTTTGGAAGTTACAGCTAAAAAAATCACAAAGGATAGAAATCACAAAGGATGGAAAGAAATAAAAGCATTTAATCAGTGAAATGTATCTTTTAAAATTTTTAATTGTATAGTAATTGTACAATATTGATGGACTGTAATGGCCAGTAAGACTAATTAGCATATCTTTGTGTTGGGAACTTTCAGAACCTTCTCTGCTAGTTACCTTGATACTGTGACACAGCTCATATGTGTTTGCTGCCCAGGTGCACCAGTACTGTGTCAAACACCTGCCTTGACTTCTGTGGAACTCATCCGGTTCCTACAGAACCCTTGTTATGGTTGTGTCTGGATGTCTTCCAAAGCTTCAAGTGGTCATGGGGTGAGTGCTTTTCCCAGGCGGCTACATGTAGTTTGTGGTTGGTTCATTCTCTAGAGCTGGATTTGAGGTGTAAGTGCTACATGCAGTCTAGGACAGCTAGCCTGCATAGAACATAAGGGAGGAAAAGAGGCTTGCTTCTTCTCCTTTACTGCTTTGCTCTTTTCTGCCACCATGAGCTGCTGTCCTTTTGCCTGTGTATCAGTCTGCCTTAGAACTAGCTCATTATGGACAGAAACTTGTGCAAACTGTGAGCTAAAGAAAACTTTTCCTCTTTAATTTTGAGTGTCCAGCATTTTGTCCCAGTAATGAGAGAAAAGTATCTAAGACAATCCCTGAAGCATCCTCTGCTATAAAAACCCAGGTTTACAATTAGAGAAAACTGAGGCACAACAAAGTAAATACAACTTGCTTGTAGTCTCATGTTTAGTGTTGAACCCACTGGGGCATAAATCTATGCCATGTTCTTTGCACTGTTCCAGAGTAGTCACAGCAGCTGGGACATCCATTATCTGTGGACCAGTTTTGAGTTTTATAACTTCAGGCAAAATAACTTAAATTGTCTGGACCCATCTTTCTTTTTCTATAAAATACAGATAATATTTACCACCAAGAGTCATGGTGGGAAATATTTGGAATACACTTGTAGATACTTCTGGCTCAGTAGATAGAGTGGGCATTTATTAGTCCTAGGTAGAAGTTTGATATATATATATATTTTTTGGTCTTTTTGAGACACAGTCTTACTATGTGGTTTAGGCTGGCCTTGGGCTCACTTTATAGCCCAGGCTGGTCTTGAACTTGCAATGATCCTCCTACCTCAGCCTCCCAAGTGCTGGGGTTACAGGAGTGTGCCCCCATGCATGGCTAAACATTTATTGAATGAGAAATTATAATGTGCTAAGGTCATAACATCACTGTGCTGGGTGGACCCTGGGTGCAGACAGAGAAGATGGATGTGATGAGTGAGGAATGAAAACGTCTGTCAAATGAGAAACCTAACGTATAAAGAGCTTGAAGAAACAAGCCAAAAAATAGACAATAGGAAACAGGGAGATAGATCTTTTGCAAATGTGTATGGAATTTAAAGATAGAGAGGGACAGGAGGGAGGAGAGGAGAATGAGACTAAAAAGTATTAGGATATGTTAGGAACATATCCCTACTCATAAGATAAGTGTACATGTTAGGGACTACAAATCCGTACTAATAAAAAATTTTTTTAAAAAAGACATTTTGTACTCCCCTAAAATGACAGGGACTTTCTTAGGCTTGTACCTGGCCTGGCCTGTCACTATAGATGGTGGGGATCCATGGGTTTATTTAAACTGGGGAAACACCCATAGGTAGAACCTCGGTGCTTTTAATTCTTGGCCATGTTTGACAAATGAGACTGGCAAGGCAGTCTTCTGAAGAGATGTGATATTAGAGCTCTCCATATAAGTAAATATAAAGATGTAGACTCTACGAAAGCTGCTGGAGTTGGAAAATTTAGCTGACAGAGTAGACATGGGAGAATTGATGGAAATGATGGGCTCCTGGTGGATGTTGTAAAATGCTTAGTTCAACACTCCAGACTTAGGGGTGGATTAGGCTCTTTGTGGGAGATGTTGGACTTCTTTCTGTCCTAGATTAGTCCAAGGATAAGTAGGTAGTGATTTTTTCCTGATTTTTATTGGTACTTGCCCTTTTTCTTCACCTAGGACGGGTTCCTTTGAGCACAGGCATCTACTATCATACACAGACACAGATGTACATAACATCATATCTGTGTTCACTTTCCCAACATAGAAATGACAGAGAACTAAGCAGCTCATGTCTAAACAAACAGAGTAGATTTGTTGAAGTCTGTGCATCCAAGCTTGTAGTACTCATTGGTAGTTTATTAAATATTTTTATGCCTACATCTAGAGTTGATTTCTGGACCATAGTAATGTAAAAGAGAAGAATTATACAGTGACTTTTGCCTCCAGCATTTGCCCTCTGCACACCTTCTGGTATTTGGTCCCTACCATGGGTCAGACTCCATGGCTGCCTCCCATCCTTACCTGACCTTTTGCTTAGCTCTAGGCTTTTGGTCCTCCCAAATTCAGTGCAGACTCTATCCAGCTCGGCCTTTGGGTTGTGGACTTCAGAGCATCTGCACAGCTGGCAAGAGTATGTTTCTATAGTCTCAGCTTCCTTCTGCCCTGTCAAGAGGAAGAGATTGTCCTGTGGGAAGGGAGGGAGGTTGACTAAGTCAGACCCAGCCCACTAACTATATCAGGTGCTATTTCCACTACCATTCCACTGCTCTAAGCCTCACTGGCCCTTCCATAGTTCAGCGGAGCAGTGAGCACAGACCCCTCTGCTTTGAAGTTGCCAAATGCACCTAGAAATCTCTGCCCAATCTCTGTGCTTTTTTTCTGGGCCTTTACCTTCATAGAATACCAAGCAGGACCTCTGTCTATGACAACTTCCTGGTTCCTCTTTCTTCCTCTCCTCTTCTTCTCCCTCCTTTTTTTCTCTACCGTTCTAAAGTGGGAGAGCTTTTCTCCTTCCTGTGAGAAAACCATTCTGTGTCTTTTGTGCTCTATAGTTTACAGCAGAAGCATTCTCCAGCTTCTAATTCTTCTCTAGCCGCCATGCTCTGGCTGATGAAAGCCTTTGCAAATGGACACCTTCGTTTTCACAACTGCTGACTGGGAAATGAGCAAGCCTGCTTGGGAAGTAAAAGGCTGAGTCCCTTTTCCTTTGTTCTGCTGTCTGCTAAAATCATGTTTACTTCTATGAAAAGCATGAGAAATTACTGTGAATGAAAAATGAAAATGATAATATGAAACATGTTGTCCAGCTACAGAATCAAGTGTGGGTGGGAAAATCTAACACTTTTCTCTTCCTGTTAATTTACTGATGTTGATCTTTACTATTGGGGTATTCTGTTGAATTGTGGAAGTGTAGGACAGAGAGGAGAGCAGGACCCTAGAGGACAGGGTGTTCTTTTTTATTATATGAACCAATTCTAGCATTTAAAAACTAAACTTTTTCCTAAAGTCTTCAAGACCTAATCTCTGGAGATTGTGTTGTTACAATTTTTCCACTTTTCTCAGGAGAAATGGGTAGGGGAACAAAGTACAAATAAAAGTGATGGGTTGCGGAAGGATCATCTGAAGCCAGGTCATAGTGATTAACAGTGACTTTTCCTCTCTCCGACTCATCATCTACCTTTTGTTCAATTATTACATTTCCTTTAAAAATATTCTTGTGGGGTACAAATGATTCTTTGGCATGGAAAGCAAACCAAAATGAATTTCAGCCTATATTCTGTGCCATGTGATCCTACAACACACTCAGATTTTGGGGGACTGAATGGTGTGTTCATTTATACCAAAACTAGTCTTTAAGAAATTGATTGGTGTTTACCTCTTTTATAAAAACAAATGTAAGTTCAGAAATTTATTTTTCACAAGATCAGTTGGTGTAGTCACAGCTGTAGACTAAATGAAGGGCGCCAGGTGCTCAGACTGAAATGGTTATGTTGCTTTGTTTTAACAAACAAATGGACCTGCCATAGCTGGGAAAAATGTGAAGCCCATTGTTTTCACCGTGAGGGTTCAAGATTGAAACCTTTGGGTAGCTCGACATAGGTTACTTCTAGCAGGACCAAGCTAGTCTTTGGAAAGCTGATGGAGTGATGTATTATTTCTACACATATGTTAAGAACTAAAGAAAGGCTCAATTTTATAGCAAAGAAGGAAAATACTAGCTTGTACCACATTTCTTTTTTATGGGATCTTGGTTAATCTTTCCTGTTTGCTTGCTGTGTTTGTCAGAATTGAGGTTGGTGTGGGCTGGGAAATGATTGAGAATACTGTCATAGTTTTATGAGGAACAGAGAAAAAGAATTTAAAAATTCTATTCTCTAGGTAGGAAGACTGGCTATTTCAGATTCATTAAAAAAGATTAAAAATGAACAGATATTTAGTATACTAAAAGAATATTTTGAAGCTCAGTGATTAATAAAAAAGTTCAAAATATACCTTGATTTTTTTTACTAACATTTTACTTAATTATAAAGGGTAGATTTAGAGAAGATGGCAGTAATATGTGTGTATTTATATTTCATAAGAAGATGATAAATTCAGGTTTTTAAATATAATAATTGTGATTTTGATTCATTCACTTGTTTAGAAATTGTTGTAGTTAGGGATTGTGCACAGAACAATTAGAATCAGAACATGGAGTTTATAATATTGTTTTATGATAGTCACCTAGAGTTAACACAAGAAATTGCAGTAAATCTATCTGCAACACCAAAGACATAGAATATTTAGTCAAGGGCCTAAATTCCACAGCAATGTGCCCTGTGAGTCCAGATGAAAACCCAGAGCTCATGACAGTGCCCCACAAGTCCAACTGGAGGTCCAGAGCCCACAAGAAAGACTCCCGCCAGTCTCTTTTATGGATCCCTGCCAGGAAGGCCCAAAGGTCAGTGGTGGAAGCCAAAAAATCCATGCCAGTGGGGTGAAGGAGCTGTGCTGATGGGATGAGGATTCTGTGCTGGAGCCAAGAAGCCGTGCTCATAACAAAGATCAGGGCTGTTCTAAAAAGCACCATAGCCATCCTCAGCAACACGGAGGCCCTGAGCTCCTCCGACGACAAGCACAGTTGAGCGCATGCCAGGAAGCCAGCGTGACGAGCTCATCCTGGAGACCAAGCGGTACATGTCTTCCCTTCCAGAGCCAGGAAGCAATGCTCGATGTGAGGACCAGAGCTTCTCCAGGAGAACCAATGGCTCAAACAGCGACTCATAGGAGAACTCACAATGTCTCAATGTAGTAACACATCAACACTTCTCCTTCTCCACCTCTCTATTTACGCTGGCAACTTTCCTCAGGTGGGACATCTTTGCTTCGCAGCATGGTGATTTAATTCTGCTGCCATTAAGTTGAAACTCGTTTTCAATCCATAACAGAAATAGCTAAAATAATCATTTGTATAAATCTTTTTTTTTTGGTCTTTTTCGCTTTTACCGGTACCAGGGATCAAACTCACGACTGCCTGCTTGCAAGGCAGGCACTTATGCCGCTGAGCTAAATCCCCAGCCCATAAATCATTTTTAATTTTAAGACTTCTACATTATCTTATATTTATTGTTAATAGTGAAGCTTTATGTAAGTTGTCAATGGTTTGTTTGTTTATTTATTTATTTATCTTTTGGTACCAGGGATTGAACTCACGAACTCGCATTTACTAGGCAGGTGCTTTTGCTACTGAGTTAAATCCCTAGCCCTGACAGTGCTTTATAAACTAGAACCTAACATATGGCTGTCATCTGAGGCTATAAAACAAGATGACTTTAGTTATAGTCATTAATAAAAGGAGAAGTCAGATCTTCTATGTGCTTTTCATGTAAATACATTTGTTTTTTAATCCTTGCTTAGGAATTTGAGCTCCTGGCTTTTGTTACTGAGAGTTATCTGTAAATCCCCATGCACTTGTAGAAGACTGCTTGCTACCCGTAAGTTAGTTTCTGTACATTGAAAATACTGTTGGAATTTTGACATTAATCTTTCAAAAGATAAATTATTATGTGATTAAGTTTTTTTAAAAAATGTTATTATCAGTGAGCACTTTTTTTATATCTCTCCACCTAGGCTAGAACACTAATGCTGCTTGTTTTGTGTATTAGGTGCAAGGGCACAGACATTGCCAGCTTTAGTTCACTGGACAGATAGGAGTCACTCACTGATGGTCAGAAAAATAAAAACAAATGCAAATTAGTGTCTGAACCAAAGAACTGCATTTCTGCAGTAGATGGATTGTTCCTGATTAACGTATTGTGAAATAAGTGACTGTTTTTGGCCCGGATACCAGACCCTTAGTCTGTTTTTGAAGATATTTTGGAAAACTTACCTAATTTGTTTGGCAAATTTCATAATAGAGGGAAAAATAAATATTTATAAGGATTTAACCCTAGCTAAGCACAGGAATTTTAACTTTCATGGCAAAGGCTGTGTGTGATACTTTTAAATAATGCAGCTCTTTGCAAACAAAGACAATCCAGATTTCAGTGACTGAAGGTAAACATCTGGGATCAATAGTTATCTGAAATTTGCAGTGAGAAGAAAGGCAGGCAAGCCAACTGCTTCATTAGTTTATAGAATTAGAAGAGGAGAAGAACAGAGGGCAAGATCCCCAAGGGGACTTAATGCCCTCTAAAAATCCCGAGGAAGAATTTAGCAGTTCATTTACAAATGATAAATGATGAGTTGGTAATGTTCATTTTTATCTTGGGTCCTTAATTTGGCTATTACATTTTCATTAGTTTTGTCTTGTCATTAAAATCTCTAAGCCAAACTAGCTGCATTTATTTTCTTCAGTCTTTTTCGTTTTAAAATAGCCATTGAGGGGAAGCCGAAACATTTTACAGATAATTTATAAAGTGGAAAAGATAGCAGAGTTCTATTAATTTCCTGGATAATCTGAGCCACATGAATACCAGGTCTGCAAGTACCACATGCACAATGATGCAATTATCCCCACAAGGCCTTTCTAGTTCCAGAACTATACTAGTACAAAGAATGACCTGAGCTTGCCTCACCTTCCCCAAGAAGGTGTTGAACCCCTTTGTTCCCATTGGTCAGGGACTACTGTGTGTACCTTGGAGATTGAGAAGGAGTGGAGTTGAATGAGATTGGTGTCCATCCTAGTGCCACTGTCCCCTAAGAGAAAAAGAAAAGATGGAGGAACAGGTTCTATTTATAATAATCATACAGCCTTTACTGTGGGTCCCATGCTGTGACAAAGCTGTGGTTTGGTGGCTTCTTCTGGGATCAGACTAGTATCAGAAGCATGATACTGGAATGGAAGGAGCTCATGCCCATTTCTTATGCACATTTGCCGAAACCTCTCTTATACTATACCACCCTTGTCACTAGTCCCACCCAACTGCATAATTGATTACAGAAGCTATTGTGAGATAGCTTGAAGATCCAGTCACAGATTCTAAATAACCAACTTTATAGAATCTCCAAAACGCAAATCTTTTGTAAGATACTCACTATAGTTTATAGTCAGTATCTTTCATTAAAATTTCAGCAATCCAGTGCAGTATACAACAGAATTAATAACTCTTGATAGCTGCTGTGAGTTTAGTAAAGCCTCAGTACCTTAGTTAAAAATATGTTATTATGAAAAGTCTAGATTCCTACTATGATATAAAAGAAAAAATATATTCTTTTATAAAGTACTAATTGCAATGAAAACAAAGAGTTTAACTCAAACTTACAGATGGTTATAGTTAATGAGAAGGCCTATCCAGTTTTCTTTGAAAATGTTGACTGAAATAGTTTAAAATTTTTTTTTACCTAACATGCATGTTCAGATTATTTATTTAAGGAAATAGTATCTGAAGAGTTCATGCAGTATACTAAAAAATTGGGCAAAAATGTTCATGTGTAAATCTGAAACAAGTGAAAAGTTTTTTTAATTTCCTGAAACATGAAATTTTGCATTGATATGTGATAGTAGTGTTAACTTTATATTTAAGAAATCAAGACAAAATTCAGTATATCATGTCACCAAAAAAAATCCACTGAAGGTTTCAATTGCAGTTAAAATATTCCAACTGTGTCTGAATAATCCTGTGAAACACATTAGCATTAGAAATGACTAAGGTTGTGGGAAAGAATTATTGCTGAATGCTATGAAATATGATGAAGAGAGTGTATTTGCATGGTTTCAGAGTACCTCCCCATAACATACCTGTTAATTAAAAAGGAAAAATTATTGACTGAATGTGGAGAATTTTGGCAAATACCACCTGAACCAAATGATGGTGATGAAATCCAGTGATGAAATCCATCCAGTGATGAAATCTAGAAGTAGCTGTCAGCCTGTGTGGGGTCATTGTTTTGAAATGCTTTTTGGTAGGAAAGAACATCAGCACACTTCATTGCAACGTTTGTGTGAGCTAGGCCCTGTCTTTCAGTTCTTTTCAGAGATATTTGCTGAATTTGTAGCTCCTCACTTGAGGCACTCTGCTCTCTGGAGTATGAACTCCACAAAACAGGTGCAAAGGGTGCCCATCGCCTCTGCCTTCTTTCCTTTCCTTCCCCTTCCCCTTCCCCTTCCCTTCCTTCTCTTCTCCTGCTCCTTCTCCTTCTCCTGCTCCTTCATCTCCATATCTCTCTCGCTCTCTGTCTCTGTCTCTCTGTCTCTCTGTCTCTCTGTCTGTCTGTCTGTCTCTCTCTCTCTCTCTCTGTCTCCCTGTCTGTCTGTCTGTCTCTCTCTCTCTTTCAGATTTCTGGCTCCCAGAAATACATTTCTGTCATTTTATTTTATTTATTAATCTGTTTTGTACCAGGAATCAAACTCAGGACTTCGTGCTTGCCAGGCAGGGGTTGTGCCTCGGAGCTGCACACCATTGCATTTCTAGTTCCCAACACCTTACTGCCTCATAGAAGGTGACCACTGTATGCTGGTTGAATGCATGAGTAAACTACCCAGTGTAGTGATTTTATTCTTCTAACTCTTCGGCTGATCATTTGTTGAGTAACTACTAGGTGTTAAGTATTATGCTAGATGTTAGGGATGTAAAGGACCCCCAAACCTGCAAGTGGTGAGTGCAGTAAGGAAGAATGTAGCAAAAGGAGTAGGGGAGTTAGCCTTCCTCTAGGAGGGTGCTGGAGTTTTGTTTTGTTCTGCTGTACTAGGGATTAAACTCGGGGGCACACTACTGCTTAGCTATAGCCCCAGCCCTTATTTTTTATTTTGAGACAAGGACCCAAACTTATGATATGCCTGCCTCAGAGAGCCCCTCTCCAGTGCTGAGATTCCAGGCAGGCACCTCCAGCCATGATTTTAAATTGTTTCCAAGAGCAGCAGGAGGCCTCAATCCCAAATATTGCAGACATACAGATAAGAGGAAGAGTGTGACTGTTGTACAGATTTGTGTAGGATGAAATTGGAGAGGTGCCCAGGAGCTAGATTTTCAAAGAACTTTGAACTTTGTTCTTGCAGTTCTCCACTGAACTGTTCACTGGCTCCCTATTGCCTTAAGAAATTGCTTTCGACTGGTTGTCAGTGGCCACATCCAGTTGAAATTAGTTTCATGTTTTTCCAAATTGGAAATTGATTTAGTTATGAGATCGGAAGAGAGTAACACTAGGCACTTATGAATCTGATCTGCTCAGAGGAGATGTTATGTAACCTCTAGGTGCTCTTTAGATGGGAGGCGTGATCAGCAAAATAAGCTCTTGTAGTGAGAAAGAATGACCAGGCAGGAGATAGTTTGAGTATTAGGTTGGGGAGAACTTTAGAAGCAGCAGGAAGAATCGGGGACACTCTCTGTATCGGGCCAGGTGCTGAGTCCCAGCTGTGCGGGATGAAGATGCAGAAATGGTTTGCTCAATAGAGCACTTTGGCTCTACTGTGCTATCTGTATTGTGATATTGAATATTAGTATACGGAGACAGAATTCAGAGCAAAGAGCACTGAAGGGCAGAACGGGTTATTTTTATTCTTCCCCTTTAGAAAAACAGAAACAAAAACAAAATAACTAAAACAAAGAAGTCAGTAGACTTAACCCTATGTTTCCTATTTACATGTTATTATTTCAATATTAATCTCACATTGGGAATAGGAAGTTTTTGTTTTTGTATGTGTTTGCTTTCACCAAGCACTTGGTGGTAGAATTAATACAATAGATCAGAAAATGGTATTTTACTTATTAACAAACAATTTTCACTTAGGTTACTGTGAAAGCAATTACTGTTTTCTGCAACTTCATTCTGTTTTGTGAGGTGAAGACTGTATTATAATCTTTTCCCTCCTAGTGCTATTTATTGTCCTGGGCACAACTGTAGCACAGTGAATGTGAAAAACTAAATGCCCTTCTTTCCTAAGTCTATGTTGGCTTTTAAATGCATGTCAGATTCATAGACACCCTCCAAATTTCCAGTAAGCAATGGTAAAAAATAATGCCTTGTGTTTACATACACTTATGGACTTACACATCAAGCTGTTAAACATTTGTTTGACATCTTGGTGTTTAGGCCAGGCAGGTGGTGGCATCCTGGAATAGCAAATGGCAGAGCCAAAGTCTACAGGGTACCTAAGTGGTGCAAATGGATCCCAGGCCTCCATCTCTCTATTTAACATGGTGCCCTTTCCTGTGTGAGAGATAACTTTTGAGATTTCCTTTTGAGATAACTGTTTAAACCCTCTCTTCTAACAGGCTCCTCTTGACTGGCAGTTGGCCAGAACCATAACCTTTTCTGTCATTGTCAGTTGTTTTTAAAAGTACTGATAGGTAGATACAGTAATTACAGTTTTACTGTTTTGACCTTCAGTTCTTATAGCCACTTAGGAAAATGCCTTTGCATTTGGATCATGAAAACCAGGGTAAAGCATGTGCTTATCACTCTGTGGGGAATAAAACTGGTTCATTTCCTGTTACAGTGACAGTGTTATCAAATAAATTTTAATGTAGAACTCTCTCATGCTAATTTATTTCCTTATTTCCTTATTGTTTTTCTGTCTCTAAAATGGGAATCAAAATGTCTAATCACAGATTAACATATAAAGAATTGGGAAAGTGTTAAGACAAATTAATAACACAATAATTCCTCTAAAATTAGGACTTGAAAATAAATTGGGCAAGAAGTAAATTCTAAGTGGAAAAGTTTTAAAGCTTTTAACAGATTTAAATGCCTAGGAAGCAAATGCTGGACTGGAGGTTAGTTTGTTCAGAATTCAGGAAATGTTATTGGGGTTCACCCCAGGGAGGAGGAGGAAAGAAACAGAAGTAGGCAAAGGAAGAAGCTGATCCTCAGCGTAAGCCCAGTGACAGCCGTGGTCACCCGCACTGGAATGGCCCGTGGGAGCTGCACCAAGCTTAGTGGGAGAGCCTGGCTTCATTGGATGTGTGCTCTCCAAGGAAGAGGGCCGGGTCCCAGGCAAAGCAGCTCTTTGGAGGCAAGGCTGTCCTAGATGGGGCTGTAGCTGAGCGTGGTCTGTGCCAGCACTCCCAACACCAGGGAACATAAGTCACACATTTCTGGAGAGGAATCTAGGTAACACATCCCAGTGCCTAGCACTTTTCTTTTCTTTTCTTTGCCTTGAGCCCACATGGCCTTGCAAGCCATGTGGCACATGGTCACACAGTTCAAGCAGGGTGATGTTCCATATTATCTGGTCAGACTATCCTCGGTTCCAGTGAAGGACAGCAGTATACCTTCTTCAGGTGATTCTTGTAAAATTCAAAGCTAGGTTTTATTATATGCTTCTGAGTTTTCAAAGTCACGTAAGGCCCAAAGAGGATTGTGTAACGTCCCAAAGGCTGACCGTGGAAACTGTGGCATAGAACGGAACCCTTTCGGTGTTAACGTGTGTGTGTTCATGTCACTTAGGCAGGCCTGCTGCAGGGTGTGTGGGCCCGTGGCAGACACGGTGCACTGCCGGAAAGAGTGGATCCAAGCATGTGCAGATCTGAGGCTCAGAAGATGGGGTACAAAACTTTAAGCATCAGCAGTGTCCAGCCAGTACCACCTGATCACCTTCTGTCCCATTTCCTTTGATTGTTTTGGTTTTCAGTTTTTCTAGAGCACCTGTCCCCATTGCCATGCTATGACATTGGTAGCCTGGTGGGAGCCCCTTGACTTTAAGAATAAACACCTTGCTCCTAACTCATCCTTGAGGGGGTGAGGAGGGAGAACAAAGAAAACCCAACAAAGAATAAGGGAGAGAGACAGTTACACCTTGCACTTACAAACTGGTGGTAATCTCCAGATGACTTCCATCCTATCTCCTCTCCAACCCTGCCACAGACTACTGTAAAATAAGGGGTGCTTTTGATGAGACTCTTAACTTGGCTTCCTACCACGTTTTGTTTTTCCCTACCAGGGCTTTTTATGTATGTGCAGAAGAGGTCCCTTTTCCTCTTCATTACAGTTCACCATTTCATGAAATGCAGTACTTGTAAGGAATTTAGTGTCCTTAGTTTCCTTTCTCTTTTCTCTGAATCCTCCAGGTCTTTAAGGTTCTCTGGGAATTTTCTTCTCCCTTTTTCTTGAGAGCCCTTCTCCTTCATAATCCCCATAAACTCTAATACAGTAAACCTAAATGTAGATATGTCTGTGACAGGTAAAAGCAGGATATTCCAGGTGACATGAAGATGGCCATAGTGTTTTGAGGGGCACTCGCACTGCTGTAAAATGTCCATGATGTCAGCACCAGCTTCTTGCTGCCTTCTAATTAGCTCTACTGCACTTTGAACATCAGCATTAAAGGTTATATGAAATTGCACATTTAATTTCTGGTGCAGTCATAGCTTGCTTTTGTTTTGTGATGTTGGGGGGTGGGGCTCAGTAGCATCAGGTTCTGTGTGGTAAGCAGTCAGTTCTTAAGTGACCTTTTAGACCACAGCTTGTTCATGAGTTGGAGATCTATTTACCAGAAAGATGAAGCCCAAATTCTGTCTTAGAGAGATGAGTTTCCTTCCTTTGTGTCACCATGGACAAAGCATTTTCATTATTTTTCTGATCTGTGTTCATTCATCTTAGATTGTCAGCCTATAAAGGGTAAAGGGCAGCATTTGTTGGGCTGAAATTGAATTGTGGCAAATGGAATCATTGTAAATGTTATTTTGACAGTGATAGTAAAGAATGTTATTGTTTGTAATTTAGAGCTGACTTACGAAAGATTTTAATAATTTGTTCTGATTTTCAGTTTTTAAAAGTTCTGGAACTGAATTTCTCTGTAGTAAGTTTAAAAACTTTATGCATTTGTTCTTTACATAAACGAATGACACTGTTGAAACTAAGAAATGAGATCCTATTTCAGGGCACTATTTTACTTTCTTTTACCTTCCTCTTGGAAAATATTTAGTAACAGTGTTTGAGACTGTTTCTCGGAACTATTTCAGTTTTAATCAACTGTCAGCAGGTACTGAACTGATATAATTATGGGAGAATGAAATTATATGTGATAATAGGAATATGTGATTATTCTTTTCAGGATGGTTTTGCTGTAAATTTAGTGCTTTGACGTTGCATCTCCCTTTTAAGGACTTGAATATAAAACTTTATATATACATTTATTAATCCAAATAAGTTGTACATAGTAATGAATGGGATAGATGAACACACTGGCATACAGTAGTTTTTATGTGCTGTTTAAAATTGTGCTCCCAGAGACCTTCGACTAGAACAGTGGTATTGGGCCTTTGTATTTCCAACTCTACCAAGGTTAATTCTCTTATACTAAAGTTTGATGAGAAAGTGTTTAACTTATGAGAAAACAAACTAAAAAGAGAAATCAAGGTACAAGTTTCTGGTCATGTTTACTTTGTGAAGCTCAATATTAATTGAAGAAAAACTACTCTAGGGAAGTGATCAAGGAGTAGATTTTTGTATAATGAGATAGCTACTTTCCATCTAATGGCAAAAGTGAACTTCAACTACAGATGTTTTTGTGCAAAAATACTTTGGGAGGGCCTGGGGATTTAGCTCAGCGGCATAAGCGCCTGCCTTGCAAGCAGGCAGTCTTAAGTTCGATCCCTGGTACCAATAAAAACGAACCCCCCTCCAAGCCCCCCCAAAAAACACTTTGGGAAACTTAAAGAGATCTAGTTGCAAAGTTGTTTCCAAAACTGAATCTAAAAATGGCCTATACTATGAGTGCATTTCATAGAAATGCAAGTTGAGACTTCATTAACGTGTCTGTTGTCTTTAGGTCTTTGCTAAATTAGTTTCCTTTAGTTTGTTGTTCATTGTATTTGCTACCAAAACAAACATAAGTCAATCATAGTCCTTTATTCTTTTGCCCACAGAAGCTTTTGTCTTTAAGTTTTTTCTTGTAATCTGAAGCCTGTATATCTTTCTTGAATCTAACATTCATTAGTACACAGCTAGATGAGTTACCTGTCTAAAATCAAAGATTGAGAGCAGCTTGCCATTTCAGAGGGTAAAGATCAGAGTTGTCTCTTGAACTACATCCTGAAAGAGTTCTTCCCTAAGTGCATCTACAGTTAAGACTTACTGCTTAGATGTTATGGTAGGTGTCCTTCAGATTGTCTGAATCTGTTAAAACCTGGGTACGATTTCTCAGTGGCATCATTCATCCGTCCGTCCATTCATTCCATGTGTTTGTCATACTCCATTCATGCACTCTGACTCTCATGCTGGGGCTCTTTGTGAGGTCTAGTCAACATACTCTAGCAGCACAGTTGAAGGAGTAATTAGTAATCAGACAAAGAATATAATAGCATCAAAAATCTTCAAGAAGATTTACCTAAGCCTTAAAGTAAGGCTGCTTTGGAGTTCTCAGTGTAGGTTTGGAGGGGGCCACATGTCAGTAATAAACGTAAGTACATTGACATTGTGAGCAACAGGTGGAGGAGAATTTGGGGTGGGGAGCAAACTGCATTGTGTGGAGAGCCAAGACATGAACCTGGGAAGGTGGATGGAGAAGACTTGTTAGAGGCTTACATGAGATGCTGAGAGTGAGTAACTGTCCTGCAGCTTTAGCCAAGAGCTGGTACAGGTGCACAGAGATGTCCTTTGACAGATGAGGCTGCTTTGGGGACAGTTTTTAAGTAAGTCTTTTGTCATAGCAATGCCCACCTCCAAGCCTGTCTCAGATTTAGAATTTCAAGTGGGCTGAAGCCTTTCAGTGTTTTTTCTGCCCTTTTGTTTTATAGAGGAGGCATTTGTAAGCTATGAAAGAGGAAGAAGTTATTAAGTGACCTTTAATGGTTATAGGAAAAGCATTCCATCAGTTTCAAATAGCTCCTGTGAGTGGATGAATTTTCATTCATTCTTAGGACTTTGAGCACCCTCTTAAATAGCATTCCCTGTAATAATGGAGCCTGTCACTAGAACATGTAACAGGAAAGGCCTGTTGCTCTTTCATTCATTCAGTGATTACTTCCGGAGCTCAGAGTGTGTACTAGACTTTGCTTCATTGAGTGTAGAATTAGGAGCTGACAGCAACGGAGTGCTTACACCTGGAGCTTAGCCTGTCTCAGGAGCCATCATTAAGAAACTTCTAGAAATAAAGGGCATAATTAAGTGGTATCAGATGCTATGGGTACATATAAATTGAGGGGACAGTATATGCATCAAGGAAGACCTCTCTGAGGACAGGACCACTGGGCTGATGCTGGGCAGTTGCATTTGGGTTAACTTGGTGAGGAGGGAAGGGAAAAAGGATTTTGCAAGAAGCAAGTGATGCATGAAGTTCTTTGAGGCGGGAATATAACAAGCAGGGTATTGGCAGAAGCGGAATCTGAGTTCAGATGTGCAGGGAGAAGGCCGAGGCAGTGATTTTTCTATTACTCCTAGACCACTGGCACTTTTAGGACAGGTAACATCAGCTAATGTGCATGTTAAAGGCTCTTGCTTATTGTGTGTGAAATGAGCTGGAGAGGGGTCTAGGGATTGCTCCAGAAGAGCCAGGAAGAGGGGAGAGCAAGGCTTTCATGGTGGAGGGAGTAGACATGTTGACAGAACATTTAAGAAATGAGGTCATTTTGATGTGGTAATGGTTTAACTGTACGTGTCAGGGAGTGTGTGGGTGACCCTGGGTTCAGAGGATGATGGAGGTGAGCCAGGCGTGGAGAAATCTACCGATGGTATGAGCTGTCCTGTAGCAACATGAAAGATGAAAATGATTGTTTGTTAAACAGTTATTCCATACTGTATTATGTATTTTATTTCTTTTTTTAAAAAGATGTTTCCTGATGCCACATGCAAATGAGAAAAATGAGCACAGATGGTAGTTTGGGTTGTTTTTTCTGTCCTATGTTTTGGTATCTATTGTTAATTTCGTTTTGAGATCATAAAAGGACTCCAGACAGAAGGCCATTTATTTACTTGCCCATTATTTATTGATGTGTTTTGAGTTTCTTCAGACTTTTAAAATATATTCCCAATAGTAGTGGAAACTTACTTTGGATGTTGAGGTTGTATCTAAACATTACTATGTGAAGTAAAATGATAAACAATTAAAAGATTTTTGCCTTTGCCCAGTACTCTGGGAGACTGAAGTGAGGGGATCACAAGATTGAACCTGGCAACTTAGTGAGATAGTGAGACCCTGTCTCAAAATTTAAAAAAAAATTTCTAAAAGATGAAGGTGCAGTATAGAATGTAGCTCGGTGTGAAGGCCCTGAGTTCAGCCAGTGCTTGGGAAAAAATCACCTTGAAAAATTCCTTTTGAAAAAATATCCCTTTTGTCTTCTGTGGGTTTTTAGTTGATTTCAGGATACATAGCATTTCATAGGACATACCTTTTCACTATTCCTAAATTCAGATATGTTTTCTTTAATCTTCCTTCCTTGCCTCCTCTGTGACTCAAGCTTTACTGTCCAAGGGAAAACTTAAAGCTCTCTGTAGCTTTTGGAGTTGCCAGGAATGACTAATCTATGCGCATATCCTGCCTGTGGTACAGCCCAGTTCCACCCCATCTTGTAAAAAGTTTGTGAAACCAATTAATGTAAATCCTTAATCTGTAAATAATGGTGACTTTTATCGATTCCAGATAGGAGAGCTAAAACATGTGTGTTTATGAGAGAAGGGTACAGTTGTTACTAAATAAAATATCATTGGTAATACCACAAGAAGACTGCTTTATGCCACAAACTTGGCAAGGTCCTGGAGACATAATAGCGTGGCCAAAAAAATGCAGTCTTTTCTCTTAAGAAGTCTAGGGAAAAAGAAATCCACTTCAGACACTATTGAAGAAGGGTAAACTATGAGAGATTTGAAGTAGAGTGATAGTTCTATTAATGGTGTGATTGCTGTATGCAAACTAAACTAGATGGCGACAAGAAGTGAAGCCACACACTGTAGAAGTTGACTTAGTTACTTTTTTTGTTGCTGAAACAAAATACTTGACGGTCGAAGTTAAAGGAGAAAAGGTTAGTTTTGGCTCGCAGTTGGCTGGCACGGGAGAGGGCCATCACAGAGCAGAAACAGTTCATGGTGTAGGCATAAGGCACAAAGCAGCAAGCAGCTGGCCTGCCTTTCTCTTTTTCCTATGCTGGCTGTCCACCTTTTGTGTGGCGCCACCCAGAACTGAGCTAATTCCCATTAGTGGACTAATTTAGTACCAGACATTCTTAACCTCAATATCACATGCCCTAAATCCAGCCAGCTCTGAAAAGCCGTGCTTAGGAGCACATGAGGTTGCTGGGGGGCATCAGGATACAAACCGAAGCTAGTAACTGGTAGGAAGTGTGTTACTCTCCTGTTACAGGACATGTGCCTGGATGCTGGGATAACTGTAGCAGTACTCAAGGGAGACAGTGCTTCTTAGATCTCTTCAGGCAATAACTTTTGTTCCTTTGTTTATATATTCAGTTGCATAGTATTCTTATAACAGCAATATTCTTGTTATTTTCTATATTGCTTACAGTAAATTTCACATTTTTGCAATGCATGTTTATAATATTTACTTCAAGAAGCTAGTTGGCAAAGCATATGAATTTAATGATTTTTTAAAAATACAAGATGTGTTATGTACATGTACCAATCCTACACAAGGAATGTGAGCATTGCACATTATAAATACATACCAAAAAATAAAAAATAAAAGGAAAGGGACCGGGCAGGGGATAGAGTAGAGGGAGGGAAGGGCAAGGGGATGAGAAAAAGGAATTAAAAAGTTTAATTACTTGGATTAACTCCCCACAAGGAATGTAAACATAGTGTCTTACAAACGTACTAATAAAAATATAAACGGCTATATAAATATACACTTGCAAATTGACAGCAAGTTCTAGCTATAAAAGTGTATTTCCTATTCCCATTCTTTTTTTGTAGTTGATAACATTTAATTGCAAGCAGTATAAACTGGCTATAACTGACAACATTGCCTTCACATGTTCTGTATTGTTTTTTACAGTTATTGCCAGTTTTCGAGGAACCGTCCCATTTGGCCTGTCACTGGAAATTGGCGACACAGTTCAGATCCTGGAGAAGTGTGATGGTGAGTGGCCTCATGCGGGATTAGTTGTGGTTGTGTGAATCACCTCTTTGATGTAGGACTCTTCAGAAAAAAATTTTTTTTCCTTTTTCTTTTTTATCAGTGCCGGGGACCGAACTCACGACCGCCTGCTTACAAGGCAGGTGCTTATGCCACTGAACTAAATCCCCAGCCTCCTTCCGAAAGTTTATACATTCTGTCCTGAGCACTGTTAAACTCTGGACCTTATCCAGTAATCACAGCAAAACATTTTCTAAGGAACTTGTTCCTTGTGTGTTCATGTTTGGCTACTAAAACAGCAGTTTTGGTGTTTTTGAGTTAGTCGTTTTTCTGATATTATGTGTTTATTGTCATCACGTGGCAACATAGAAAGCAAATGAAGTTGTTTTATGTGTGTGTTCATGACATAGTACCTCTCTAGAGGGCTTTTCTCAAAATCTCAAGAGTCCTGCAGACTCCTCTTGGCTCCTCCCTGGATGGGAAGAAACTAAAGTCTGGCTGGATGACCTGATGCTTCCTAAAGGGCTCCTGCCCTGGTCCTATGTACTCTGATCTTTTTGTTTTTCTCTTTATTTTGGGATAAAATTATTCAGTGCATTTGAAATGTTAGTAGAATATTTTATATGATTGTGAATGATTATTGTTAATTCATATACTAGGTAATTCTTTTAATGTTACTTAATATATTCTCAAATGTTTCTATGCCTTGAATATCTTTTAAGTTCTATTTTTTTAAAAAGATGAAATTACTACTTTTCTAAAAAATTCTTAACAGAATGACTGTATTTTACAGTGCCATTCATATATCCAGAAGTACTCATTTTTCTGCTGGACGGCTTTTCTCACTAGGAATTTATAATACGATAACATCGTATCTCATCAAGTTTCATCATAGATTAAATTGTGATCCCCCAACAGAATTACTACATTAACTAGAGCCTGACACTAAATGGTGGTGCTATTTGGATGTTTATTCTGCCCACTGCATTTGAGTCCACTAAAAATATAATAAGGTTTCCTATGTCATTAGCAGATGCATTTTGTTTATTTCTACTATGTGTACAGGTGAACATAAAATTGATTTTGAATTGGTACATGCCCCAATGTGCCCCATATCTAATAGGAAGTGTTGCGGAATCTAAAAACTTTTCTCTGTGGTGTAATTTAGATAGAACCTCTCTAGGACATTTCTATAGTTTCCAAAAAGTTGTGGTTTCTGCTAGAATAATGATTTACAAGTGAACATATTTCTTGGATCTGTCCTTGTCAGAGTGTAATAAACCCTGAGATATAGAGATTCTGATTTTCCATTCATTCTCCTTTCTTCACACTTACTTTAAAACTATTAAGGGGAAATATTTTATAACACTGTATTGTATATCCTTTTAAGAAAATGTTTTATGAGGAATAAAAATGTTTAAGTACAAACTTCAAATATTTATTCTTAAAAGTTTAATTAGCCAAAAATTCAGTTAGAACATTTATTGCATAGCAAAATAATTCCTTGCCACTAAGCCAAGTAGTGTCTACACTTGAAAGAAAATGTAATCTGAGAATATTACAATTAAATTGAGCTATATATTAGTCATATATAATTAATACCATGTATTTGTTTTAAATTATAAAGAGACTTGTTCCTCCTTAATAGAATCATAAAACCTAGCTGAAGTAGTAGACATTGTACAGAATACAAATTACGGGGCACTTGGCTGCTGAGACGTGGTGCTGATGAGGCTGATGAAGGTGTGCCAGTTAGTTCTGGGGGTCAGGAGACCGGGCTTTGCTCTTCCTGTGGTACTGATCCTAACTTAAGATGCTGGGTGTGGCGATGTGCAGATGCATTGAATAACTGCTGGCCTAGCACTATTATTTGATGGTAGATTCTGTGCTTTTTTAGTTAGGTGAGCAGATTTTAGAAATGTAGTAAATATTGTGTGAATTCTTGAATTTCCTTTAAAAATAATATGAGCTAATAAAATGGGAGGAAGTGACGCTCAGAGAGGTCATGTAACTTGCGCAGAAGTAAATACCAGAGCCAGAGTTTGCACTCTGATTCTAAAACCTTCTATTTTGTCTGATTTTTAAATGTAAATTTCTGATAAAGTTTTGCAAACAGTGTAATAGTAAAATCAAGTAATAACTTGAGCTTTTATCTAGCCTTAGTGTAACAACTACTATGTGTATGCGTAGAATATTTACATGTATGATAAAATTACATTGGCAAAAGATATGTTAATTTGTTATCTTTAAAACATTATGTTTTATAAAAATGTAACAGTGATTATTTTTCCACAGGCTGGTACAGAGGATTTGCCTTAAAAAACCCAAATATCAAGGTAAAGCCTGCTATCTTACAAAAAGTTAAATTTTAAAATTACCTTACTATACAATTGAAATTAAAGTTGATACTGTTAATTGAAATGCATACAGATATTCATAATTTTGGAAATTCCTTTGAACTTGGAATTCAGTTAAAATGTGCTACTCAAATGATAATCTTGTATGGCTCTTAAAAATTGTACTGAGAAAACCTTAATAAGCTCATTATATATAAACAAAATCTTTTTGAAGTATTAGTTTCTCTGAGAGCTGAATTAAAATTCAGGCAGGGGAAATATATATATATTTGAAAAAAATATTGAATAGAAATATTTAATCTTAACGTTTTTATAGCATCATTTATAAAATGCTGATCTGGAGAAACAAGTTTATTTTAATGGCATGTTGAGTCCTTTTGCATTTGGGCAACTGAAACTGAGAAATCCATATTAGAAAAATACCCATCTCTCCTACCATTCTAATAGATACTAAGACTCATTATCCTTTATATATTTATATAAACCTTCAGGATTTATAGGAGAAAGTAGTATGATTTTTGTTTTATCTTTGGCCTGAATAGCGTGTGATTTTGACACTAATCCTTCCTAGTATCTTTTTCTACTCTTAATTGCCCCCAGTTTCCATCCATACTCCCCTCAGTCTCTAACTTTTTTTACGTTATATTCATTTTGAGTTTAATATTATCATTAAAATTATAGATGAGGAATCATTTATCATGAAGATATGTTGTAAGATAGCAACTTTTTTTCTTGTCTCTTTTCATAAGTATAGTTTTGCTGGAACATTCACGGTGTTTACTTCATTTCATTATTTTAGATTAACCTAAAGGAGAGTGTAAAGGACAAAAGTATATGCAAATTTTAATGTTAGCCCTCATTTAAACTTTTTTTGGGCATCTGCATGACATAATAACTTCAATATTTAAATATTCATCGGGAGTGTTTATTATAATTTCTCTGTTACTACACCCATCCTTTAACAAGCCTCAAGTTCTTTCCTCATTAATTATAATTTTGTTACTTTCAACACATTGAAGTAAATTTAAAATTTTACAAAAAACGATTTTTATGGAAAAATCTGTATGTATGTTTACTACTATTGAATATGTAGAATTTATCTCACTAAATTTTACTTTTTACTTGGATACACAATAGCAATAACATGTGTGAATGACATTTGTTTTCATAAATATTTAATTGAGTTTGTCATTTGATTATACATCAGAAATTCATCAGAGGATATTGTCATTTAATAGACAATAAAATTGATGCTCATTTTGTTGTTGCTGTTTCTTTCAATTTCCCATTTAGAACAAAGGAGCAATTTTCTTGCCCTATTATTTTCCCGCAGTACAAAGCTTTAGAGGAGCATGGCTTCTTTTGTTTAATTTTCATTCCATCAGAATGGCAGCACAGTGATTAATTGCTTCTGTGTGTTGTCATCAAAGATCTTCTGTGACACGTACAATACAGCTATTGTCTCCAAATTCATTGGATTTTTAAGTATATATTTTTAAATAGAATCATGAGTGTTTGGGGAAGAAGGAAAAGAATAATTAAAGTAAACAAAATCCAAAAAAAATCTGCCTTTTAAAACTATGCAGTATTTAAAATTTCTCATTTAGGTGGTTTTTACATAGAATTTCTTGGATTTTTGGGTTTTGTTCCACAAAGAATATATTTATGGTATGAGACTCAATTTTTTCATTTATGTGTATTTTAGGGAATCTCTAATTTTGTAAAGGAGTCAGTAGTAGAAAAAGAAGAGAGTAGATGTGAGGCACAGGAGCTTTCGCCAGAGGATGTGGGTGTGCTCTTCATCACCCCGCTCCGTGCTGTCCTGGCTGTGACTGTGCTTTGCCCATAGCACTGCTGAGCCCACCCTGCCTCACAGCACAGCTCCATCACCTTCATCTTTTCTCTTTTAGGGTATATTTCCTTCCAGCTACGTTCACTTGAAGAATGCCTGTGTAAAGAATAAAGGGTAAGAAATAAGTTTTATTAATATTGGAGGATTTTCATGGAACCATCACCTATTTTGGAATGTGAGAGACTTAGTAACTGTTTTGAAAAATGAACTGTGCAAGATCCTACCATTGTCTGTGCTGTTGATGAAAAGATGCTAAAACATTTGGGGGAGAGAGAATTAAAGAACCCATCTGTGTGTGCTGGACAATGGCAGTCCCCAGGGGCACTGAGGTGTCTCAGTGTCCACAAATCATGGAACTAGCTGAATCTTAAGCAGGAAGAGTTGGTTTCTTTTGGTTTCCTGCTGTTTAGGGAAGCATGGCAGTGAGGCCCGTAAAATGGTGAATCATACTGCCTCAAAACCCAGGAATTTCCTCAGTTCCCCGCTAATTATAAGAAGCCATGTGTGGTATTTTCCAAATGACCATCATGATGCAATATCCTTGGGTGACCAGTTTATAAAGCCACTGTTCTTTAGAAAATCACCTTGTTAGATTGAGCCAACTGATCACTTAGATTACTTACACACTTAACCCCCCATCTATTTCTAAATAATTGGAAGCAGCTCTCAGGATAACATCATTTAAATAAGATATTGCTGGACAGAAGAGTAGAGCTTGCCTATTTCAGTAGTTAATATGAACAGACCATTCATTGTAAGCTTTGGACACAGACATTTGCCAATGTAATGAAGTCTTTTCTGGATTATCATATAATCTTCATTCTTCTTTTGTGAGGGTCTTTACGAGGTGGAATTGAAGCTGCTGCTGAGTGACATCCAGTGGACAGGCAGGCTTATAAAAATACTGCTGTGTGCCCTCATCCACCTTATTCCTGGCTTTCCCATGTGACTTCTCATTTGTTCCCCAAAGCTCCCATGAAAAATAAACATTTGAATCAATTCAGTACATTGAAGCAGCCAGGATAGTGCAACTAAACGACACACAAAAGAAGACTTCTAGAAATGGCTCAGAAAGTGGCTAGAAAAATATATTCAAAGCCCATTTGGAGTATTTTGAGAATTAATGGCAGTGTGTTTGTCACTGTAATTTTTTAAAAAATTAAACATTCACCACAGTTTTTGATCACACTTTGTATGTTAGCTACTTTAATATTATTAGTAGTAGTATAATTTTTGAAATAGTTTAAAAGTATAATTCTAGTAATAGTATTCACCACTGGTACCAGTAACTTCTTTGTAGTATAAAAGCTGTAAGTCACTAGAAGTACAGCAGTGTACTGGTCCTTCTGGAAGTGTCCCAGGCTAGTTTTGTCTCTGTTCATCTGCTCTCTAGAACTAGAGAACAATTCAGAAATCATTTTAGCCAATGCTGACTCTTTGTTCTGACCTTTCTGCTCTGGGATTGTCTGTATGAACACTCCAGATTCTGCCTCATTCCTTAAATTGTGAGCAAGCACTTCTAGCCCCATCTTCCTTGTTGTCTTTACCCATGACCATCCTTAACCTCCCTCAAGCCTGTTGAGCTTTGGGCAGCCCAACCCCATCATACTTTCTGAGAAAGAGAAAGAGAGAAGGCTCTGCTCTAAAAATGATGTTGTTGGTTGAACTCTACCCTTGAAAGTCAGTTGAAATGGAACATATTTTAAAATAAGTGCCTTCTTTTTTCCTTTGTCATTTCTTTTCCTTTTTTTTTTTTAAAAAAAACTTATATCTGGTTCCTTTCCATAAGCCCCCCAAAAGTTTAATTGTAGCAAAAATGTCTCCAAATTGGGTTGTGTAAATTCAAGATTTGCTTATGGGTTCTTTGCCTCACACCAGGCATAGATGAGCATTTTACAGCAGAAGAACTCTAGGTCAAACTTTACTTTCTAAAACAGAATTTCTGGAGTTGATTCCGGCCCACATTTCCAGGACTGTTATTGGAATAAAAATTTGGGCCTAAAAACATTTGAGGCTGTGTATTGCCAGATACTTGTTTTCCCAGAGAGGAAATCTTTGGATTTTGATATTACCAGTCTTATCTTAAGTGGATACCCAATGACTCTCCACTTTAAAGTTGCTGCAAAGTACGACTCAGAGTAACTGACTGGGGCAACTATTTAAGACAGACTGTTTGAGCTCTGGTTTTAGTTTTTGTGTGATTAATAGGAAATAGCTGCCTTGCCTAAAAAATGACAATTTTGTGCTTAAAAACTTACAGTTTGTTTGAATAATCCCTAAGTCAACTTCCTTACAGATCCAATTATTTTTTCTTGGATGTTCACAGCAAACAGGACTGATGGGGATCCTTAAATTAAATTACATGTTGTGAACAGTGAGGCCATAGCTATATTGTTCAATTCTTGCTGAGATAATATATATCACTATCAAAATGTTGACTAGGATGTCGGGTTTTCCTGGAAATTCCTTGTTCCCCCCATGAGATGGGATAGGATCAGTTTAGAATCTCTATCTCCAAGCATTCATCATTTAAAGTGCAACAGCTGCTTCAAAAGTGAAGTAAATGTACTATCTTTGGAAAATGTCATATGCAGATTCAATAAAAGGTCCTGTACCTCTTAACAGTTCATATGTTATGTTTACTTTTATTTCAAGTTCTGAATTCTCATTTTACAGTTTTAGCAGTGTTTAAGCTCAAGAAATAAAAATATTCTTAGGGCAGGTATCTTAGCAGAAATGTAAATGAGATAGAGCTGTACTAGTAAGGGAACAGATTTTGGTTCTGTAAGAAGATTATACAGAAGACAGTTATGCATGCTTTGACATAACATCAAAAAGGAAATAGGAAGCAGTTATTAGCCTCATGCTAAGAAGTAATTTTCCCTTGATCAGTGAGACAACCTAATTCAGTCTCCAATAGGCTGTTATCTTTTGCATATTAGACGTTGTCCTTGAAAAAAAATTATTGAAATTAAGGCAAAGCACCCATAAATATAACTGGGAGCATTCTATAGAGATGGAGTGGCACTGTTAGTCATTTAACGACATTAACTGATGTAAAACTCAAAAAGGATTAAAAGAAAAAAACTAAAGATGAAGAAGAGAGGAGATCATTATATATGTCAAAGGCAGGGTATAAAAGGCAAATTAAAACTTCCACTTTTTTTTCCTTATCTGAGTTTCTTTTCAATTCCCTACTAAACATTGGTAGGAATAATTTCCAAGTATAATTTCTTACTTTTAGAGTAGCAATAGAAAGATTGTATTACCCTTATCACTGAAATAGTTTGGAGTAAATATTTAAATATCTGTTATGTCTTAAGCCTTTAAAATAATACGCTGAATGATATCATTACTAATAATACTGATGATTTTTCATGGCCCTTCTCACAAATATAATGAATGAAAGGTTAATGAGCCCAAGTGAATGTTCCATGTCACAGTGTCTAGTTATTTATAACACTGAGTTAGGTTGTTCACAGCCGTTGCATCCTGGTAGCTCAGCAGTTTGTCTTTTACTTAAGTTCCGTGGTCATAGCACTTGAAAGCAAATGTTACCTCAGAGTTCATGTCACCTAGTTACTTGGTGTTACAGATACAGGCTTTTGAGTTTGAAAATTTTTAAAAGAGTTGCTATCTAGTGTCCAAATGTCACCAGATCAGAACACTTACACTGTTCCTTTTCCCCTGCACTGTGCAGACTAGATCTGCATAAAGTGGCTGATCCCTTAGGCACTACACCACAGTCATGCACATGACAGTTTTCCTACAAGCTCAAAATCAAATCCTGGTGATTGTTTGCAGGAACCAAAATAGCCAGACTGCTCTCTTTCCTATTTTATCTTTAGAGTGTTAAAAAAACAAAATCATTTTGTATTATGTTTGCATATATGTTTTTTCCCTTTTAATTTCACAGACAATTTGAAATGGTTATTCCTACTGAAGACTCTGTTATCACAGAAATGACATCTACGTTAAGGGACTGGGGGACCATGTGGAAGCAACTCTATGTGGTAGGTAGTTTTCAGTGGTGTGGTTCTCTGAGAAGAGAATTATCTTAAATATTTGAATGTGAATAAAAGCATCAACAAGAATTTGAGCACCTGCTCTGATTTACTAATACTCCTTAGGGAGTCAGGGATATAAATGTTAGTGAAATTTAGTCTTGCTATAATCTTGGTATCCCCTGAGTATTAATTTTATACATTATTTTTCAATACAACATGCATGAATGGATTATTTATATAGATCTAGTGTCGGGCTTCATGAAAATTTTTAACTTTTAAATACATAAACATATTTAATACAACTTAGTTGTAATTTATCATATTTTAACTGTGTAACTATAATTTAAGCATCCTGTAAATGACAACTGTTTAATGAGAATCAGTAAGAATATTCTAAATCTATTGAAGAAAAGAATAGCTCTTAAAAACTATGGGTATTTTGTACATAAATATGCTTATTTATGTGCTTATGACTAATTATACTATTCAGCACTGTATTGGTCATTTTTTCTCTTGCTGGGACTAAATACCTCACACTCAAAACTTAAAGGGTGAACAGTTTAATTTGGCACATAGTTTCAGTGGTTTCAGTCTATGGCAACTGGCTCTTAAACAGAAATAATCATGGCATAAGGGTATGGTAGAGCAAAGCCACTCAGGTCATGGCAGCTGAGAAGCAGAGCACTGGGTAAGAGCACCAGTGAAAGATGCATTCTCCCAAAGACATGAGCCCAGTGACCTCCTCCAACTGGACTCCACCTCCTAATGGTACATTCAGCTGTGAACATTAGGGGTTTAGCTCATTGGTAAATATAGTGACCCCAGTCAAGTAACAGTTGAGATTAAATGGTACGTGCACTTATTATCAGGCAAATCCTGTGGGAAGTACTCTACATACAATATTTCATGTAATCCTTATAACCATTCACGGTAATACTCACTATGGTCATCTCCAGGTTTCAGATGAGAAGAGTGAGAAAGTGAAGTTCTTGGAATAGACCAAGTACAGTGGTCCCACCTTACTGTTAAGGACATGAGTCTAGAACTCTGTGGAGCCTCAAATGATGGATAGTATAGAACCCTACATAGACATACCCATGGCAAAGTTTAACTTATAAATTAGGCACAGTGAGAGAATAACAATAATTAATTAAAAAGTTGAACTTGATTATAATAACATGGGATAATGAAAATTATTTAAAACTTACAAATTATTTAGTTTTTGAATTTTCCATTTCATATTTTCAAGCCTCAGTTGGCCATGGGAAATTGAAACCTTGAGAAACAAAACCTCAAGAAGCCCGTGTTATTAGAAAGTGGCTGAGCTGGGGTTCAGAAGCAAATTATGTCTTTTCTCAGAATCAATGTTTATGCAGAAGTCTGGGGGTGATGATATTGTAAGGAAGATAAATGTGATTTTCTTCTTTCGTTGTCAAAGAAATTTTTGAAACAGCTTAATCACTGGAAAGGATCTATTCAGAATATAAAGGTGTATTTATCCTGACAAAATGATCTGAAACACCCATCAAAAAGAAAATCCAAATTATTGAGGTTTATTAGCACAGAAAGATGGTTTATATTCGTTTATTTCTAACTTGCAAGAGGGTATTTCTAACATGCAGTAGGGAAAGATAATTTTAAAATGTTGCCATTGGAAATGCTTACCTGGCCATACCTTCCTGGGAGTTGGTGGCTTTAGGACTCATGAAACAAATCCACAAGACAGTCTTAGGTCTCAAATGAGTTTTCTGAGTGAAGTCTTTGCAAACACAAAGTCAAGACAGCTGACCCCAAGATTCTGGTGATGGACACTGCCATAACAAAGCAGACCTCCCCTTTAAATATTTTTAAGATTATGTTGTAAAGCATATAAAATCTGAGTATTATTTCACTTAAAGTAACATTGTGCAAGACACTACCACAGACAGTAGAAAGTATGTAAAATATTTGAACCATTGCATGTGAAACACTCAAATATAAGAGAATTATAAAAACAATGGTGTAAGTATTGTCCATTAGTTGAGTAAAAGGACCTGAAACTTTCCTTCCATGTAGTGATTAGTGGAGAATAAAGTTAAATTCCTTTTTTCACTCTGTCTTGTGTAGCTATTTTTACCTGCTTGTGGGGTTGACAAATATCTCTTTTTGGGACAGACTTGTTTGAACATGCTATGAACTCTAAAAGTAACCTCTTTTCCACTGTCCTGAGTAATGGAGAAAGCCCAAGTATACTCTCAGTTTCCCTGGCTACTAGAGAGCAGTTATATGAGCAGCAAATGTAAAATTGAACCCAAAGATATTAGAGTCTTAACATTGGGAATGAAGTCAACATGTGATATTGGACATTTTGACTTCTCCTTTCCTGCCACAAATACTTTGTGCCACATGTTTAGTTCAGATTCATCATGCTTGAATATATTTGGAGTATTATCCATGTTCTCTTCTAATAGTTTTAAAGCAGCTACTTTCTTCACTGAAAGATGCTTGATGAAGACAATGTATGTGAGATTATATGGGTCAGGTGCTTTGTATAAAAGTATCTAGTAATTGCTTGAGAAATGCGAGTTTTCTTTTAAATGACTTTGGAGAGAGCCTAAATCATGCCCTTTAAAAAAAAACCCACTTAATAAAATATCAGTAATATTATCACAAAAGACTCAGGAGAAACATAACAGTCATCTTTTCCCAACTACTTTGATGAAGGTCCTGTGCTGTTTTACATCTGTTCCCTGAGGCTCTGCCAGGTAGTTTTTATTCTTGAATCTTACAAAAAATGATTTATCCAGAGTCCCATGCAGAATACTAAAACCTCAATCTAAATCTAGGTCTACTGCCTAAACCAGTGCTTATTCATTTTAAGGCAAATAAAAACTTACTCTTGTCTATAGTATGAAAATACAATTAGTAGCTGCATCTCTGATATATTACAGGAATTTCTAGATATTGTCTTATTTCAAGTGTTAATATTGTACCTACCTTTTCATTCAATACTAAGTCAAAAATTTTTGTATATTTCTGGTTAGCGGTCAATATTTCATGGCTTTTAAAGCTATCAGTTTTTCAGATCCAATTTTTGTGAGCCATAATTTTATGACCAGATGTCCAATAGGTGTATACTTTTGTATACAATAGCAGGGCAAGTTTGATGGAAGGCCTGTAATATGACAGTGACCCTTCACCTCTCGGTTTTCTTCCATAAAGAGGAAGCTGGCCTGTTTGTTTTTATTTTTATAAAGGTTCTGACTTTCTTCTTAGCATTCTCTTAAATTGAAATCCTAGGGCTGTTGTTTAAAAAATCAATGCCACACTGCTGGTCCACTGTAGAGTGCTTCCCTAAGAGAGGCACATGACCTTCTCACTGCCACAGTCTGTTCACGTGGGGGCTGGCTCTCTCCTTTGCTGCGTGAGATTTGAGTTCTATCTGTGATTTTTGTATGTAATAATTTGACTCAGTGGATTTCTCCTTACCACTGATTTTCTTACAGGGTCTTCTGTACAACCTATACAGTACCAGCCTCTCGGGGTTTTGAGAAGTAACACAGATAAAGAAAGTTTTCATTCATTTGTTCTCCATCTGCAGGGGCCAAAAAGGCAGGCACAGCCGCTGTGGTTGGGAGGTTAGAGTTACATGGAAGATGCATACACTGAGTGATTAATTACAGGAGCGTTATGTTACAGTGCCCTTGTAATGGCTTGTACGGGAGTGCATAACATGTGGAATGAGCAGGAAGTAATAGACATGCTCAATAAAGTGCTTTAGGTGTTGAGAGGTGAGCAAGATTATTTATACCTCAGAGGATTGGGGATGGCATTCTGGAGGATGCTTCTTGTTCCTCTGGCAAATTTGTCTGACCTAGATGGCATGTGAAAACCCCTCAAGACACTAAGTATTGATGAAGCAGAGAACAAGTCACTTTGCTGTAAAAGGAGAAACTGTTTTACAACTGAGTATCTTTACTCCTCACAAAAGACCTGATATTTCTTGTACTTTATAACCATAGAGAGCTGTAGATGGATCATATCCTTGATATTTTCATAGCACTGTGCCTGTAAGTCTATAGCAATAATTTTTATAAAAAGTAAAAATATGACTTCTCCTAAAAAAGATGAGGGATAAATAATTGTATAAGGTTTACCTTAATGTCTTCAGGGTAAGAGATAGATCCCTCTGTTTTGGTTAAAAAAAATCTTTCTGAAGAAAGATTCTTAGTATATTAGTATATTCTTATTGAATATACTAAGCCCAAACTGTGATAAGCACTAGGAACCACTAATACTTGCATGATAGTTTTTCTGGACCAGGCATTGCTTTCAGAGTCTTCATATATTAATTTATTAATCCTCAAAACCCTATGAATTAGATATTGTAGTACCTGTTTTACAGACAAGAAAACAAGCACAAAGAAGTTAATCATATTACTAATATGTTTAACTTTGTAGCACCCATATTGCTAAAGGTTTGTAGCCAGTAAATGAAAAAATTGGAATTCAAGTCAAAGCAAAGTCATTTGACTCTAAGATGTGCTCTTTTCATCAAGCTAAGTGGGATCTTCACATATGTTATCAACAAACTAAAAAACTCTATTGGTCAGCTTTTCTACTACTGGGATACAGTACACTGATAGCTCCAGCTTAAAAGAAAAGTGGTTTAATTCACCTCCAAGGTTCAGAGATTTCAATCTGTTACTGGTGGGCACCAGCGCAGAAATACTATGGTATAAAAGCATGATAGAATAAAGCTGATTGGTTCATGCCAACTGGAAAGCAGAGCAGGGTAACGGTGACAGAAGAAAAAGGGACAAGGGACCTTATCGAGGTCTACCTGGACACTAGAAGTGGGCTTGACTAGTCAGTCCCCTAGGCAGCTTCGAAGCCGACCAAGTTGACAGTTAATCTCCACCACCACCACAACCTTGCAGTAGGATACTACTGCACTGTTGCACAGAGGACAAAACTCATTCTCCAAGTCCATGAAACTGAAGTGGCAAGATCAAAGTTTAAAGCCAAGAGTTTAACTTACCTTTTTTCCACTCAGCCATGGAGCTCAATGAATTTCATGGGAGAATATTGTGAATCTATATGATTACTAAAAAGTAAGAAGTGTACCTTTTCTTACTTTTAAGGTCTAAATTGAGCTGATAATGGCAGTGAAAAAATCAATCTATAAGAGTCTGAGTCCTCTGTGTAACCAACTTCTGCTGGGAAGTCTAAGAAAGCATGAGGACCAGTATGCAAGAAATAGTTGGACAACAGGATTTTCTGTTTTATTGGCTCTGTTTCTGTGCAGCCATAACAGAGAAGGCAGGAAGGAACGGGGGAAGGTTTCTTAGGCAAGGTTGGCTGACGGAAGTGAAAGGCAGGCTGAGCCCTGAAAGAGGGTGGAGTGTGCATGAAGCACAAGAAAGGAGCACACGAGCTGGAAAGAGAGGCAGTGTTCACAGAGGGCGGGGATGGGGCCGAGCCCAAGTGTGGAGGTGCAGTGAGAAATAAGGGTGCGCTGTCTGTGTTGGGGAGTGGGAGAAGTGATGTCAGCTTCTTGGAGAAGAGAGCAGCGTTGTGAAACTTGGACGTAAGTAGGCAGAGCAGCAAATGTATTTGAGGACAGTAAGGAAGACTTCATTCTGGGCAGAGAATCTGTCCACAGCAACACAGCCCGCTAGAGCTGCCCCTTCGCCTTCCTCTCTGGTTACCCTACAACCCCTTATGCGGACTGATGCCAGATCTCCACGTTTGTGTGTTTCTCAGAGGAATGAAGGTGATCTCTTCCATCGGCTGTGGCATATCATGAATGAGATCCTGGATCTGCGGCGACAGGTGCTGGTTGGCCATCTCACCCATGACCGGATGAAGGATGTCAAGCGCCACATTACTGCTCGCCTAGACTGGGGCAACGAGTGAGTACTATCCATTACAGGTGCTCTCTGGGGGCGAACACAAGAGAAGGGAGTTGGGTGAGAGCCTGTACATGGTAATGTCCATGGGAGAAATCATGGTTTTCCTGTTTTCCCAGTCATTGATAGAGCCAAGAGCCACACCCTGTAGCCTCTGGTGTGGCACTGAGGTACTATTGCTGTCTGGTGCCCACTGTGTGGCATGATTGTGTGCTCATAAAAAGGGAAATGTTCAGAAGGGTTTGTTAGCTACAACTCCTGGCTAAAATGGGTCCTGTTCTCCAGTAGTCTAGGTCTGGCATGTTTATTCACTTATAATGTATACGTCATCCATTCTGGGGGATAGGTCACCATGTAATCCAGAGAGAGACAGTGATGTTAGCAGCTTGGAGTAAAAGTCTGATGACAAGTGCACCCCTGGGGCCTCTTGTCATCGCCACAGTTAATTCTATGCATGCATGTGAGCCACTTGGAGAAGCTGCTTGGAAGATTAAGAATCGCTGTATCTGACCAAGATTTACTCTTTTTTTAAAAAAATATTTAGTTTTAAATAGAAATGTGAAAATTTATTTAAAGTAAAAATCAAGCAGTTAAGTAGTAAATCTAACTATTGGAAACCCTGACCAAAACTGATATTAAGCACAAGTATTAATGAAAGAATGAAAATTTAGAATCGGCTAACTTCAGCCAACAATCAGATCCTAGTGTTGATTAAAATATAAATGTAAGCCAGTGAAATAATTGCTTATCCTCCCTTTCTTTCTTCCTCCCAAGCCACCATTTGCTATTTGGACTTTCATAGAATCCTAGGGCAGCAAAAAAAAAAAAAAAAAAAAAAAAAGAGAGAGAGAGAGAAAGAAAGAAAAGAAAAGCAGACCACAGTGGAGACTATAGCAGGGAGGGAACCATGCGTAACTTTGCCTATTATTAATTGGTGAAAAACTCCTTTCAAAGTAGAATATTTCTTCTCCTGACCATTTGAAATCACTTTATCAGATGCCAGTTTGATTCCTGCTAGGATATCAAATACTACAGGTATTTTAAACCTCCGTCTGTCCCCTAAGTACTTCCATTATCTTGTTGAATATGATGTACTATTCTTGTTTTTACAAACAGTGATAGCATAGCACCATTTATTTTCTCTGGGGGTATCATCCCTTTGAGAAATACAGCAAGTATAAGCATAGAGGGGGACAAGACACTGGACTGGGAGTTCTACTTTTTTAAAGACCAGAAGCACATTCTTGGAGTGCTCTTAACTTTCAGTCTTCATCTGGCAAGGGAGTGAGCTGCACTAGAAGATCATGGAGTGTCCTTAACTCCAGCGTGAAGTGATTCAAAACATAGTGCCACCTGGAGCATTCGGTGCCAGCACCGAGGCTGCTGTGTGCATCACATTTGTGCCGGGAATGGAGGCTGTACAGGCTGCTGGGAGTCAGCCCTGTTGAATCCCATGTATTTCTATATTATTTTGAAAAAACTTAAGAGTCTGCACTGAACTCTAATTGGCCTCTGGTCATTACTATGGTCCTCATTTAAAAACAAATGAGTTTGTAAATAGTAATGAAGTTGGGTGAGGTTAACTTCCAAAATTAACGTGGAAATACAGAGCAGGCAAGAAAATGATGTTCTTCCATTTAGCGAAGGAAGTTGATGGTGCAAGGAAAGAAGGAAAATCAGTAATTATGACTTGCATGAGCTCTAGCTTGTAGGTCTTCGGTTAGTTGTATGGCTAAATGACATCAGGTTTCCTGCAACTATATTTGCATACAGATCAATGTAGGATGGACATAAATTAAGAATGTGTTCAATTCAATATCAACATGTGTATCAAACTGGATGCAGGAAGCTTTGTGGAGGAGGAGATCACATCTTGTTCCCCAATGAGATCTGTAAAAAGCAGTGTTCTCACTGGTGTCCTCAGGATCATGAAAGTAATGGTGCCTGTTTCTGTCTCCCATAAATGTCCTTTAAGATTATATGGGAGGGAGAATCCATTCATCTTTTTTTTTTTTTTGATATCAGAAAATGGTTTAGTGACTGAATTGACATAAAATTTGACCTTTTCTCCTTGACTAACTCCTGACTTTCCATATCCTGTGTGATCTTCTTCAGTCTTGTTTCTCCCTGTCTTTTCTCATTTCTCCATATTCTAGGTAAAGTGTGGCTCTGTGAGTGAAGAAACCTCTAACAGGGTCTGGTTAATCCTAAAATTATACCTAGGAATTGACAAAGCCAAACAGAAACAAATGAGAGTCTTTCCATACAGCTGGGATTATAGGAAGCCAATAGAAGTTAAGTCAAGCTTTAGACAAGAAAGAAACTTGTATAGTACCCATTCCCTTGCCTGAAAGTCCGGGAAGGTACTGGAGCCCACATCTGTTCCAGACCTGCTGGTGCTGGAGTTTATCCTTCATCATTCTGCAGTGATGTCAACTGCTCTTCACATATCTTATTTTTCATGCCACATAACTAACGCCTTGTGAATTTCCAAGATCAAGTTCACAAAGGAGGAATCTCATTGGCAGCTAATAGCTATTACTCCTTATTCCAGCCTCTCATAAATTTCAGTCTAGCGCATGGTTGAAGTATACTGAGGGCAGGTGACTACCTGTGGGCCAGTCCAGTGAACACTGGGAAGGGAAGATGACTTGTGCCCTCTGCCTTGCCTTTCTAGGGCAGAACATGAGTGGGCCAGATTTGAATAGAAGGAGCTTTGGGGAGCCAAACTCTGTGGTCCTGGTGTGGCTATATGGTCTCTTTCCTTTGCTAGATAATCTTTCATCAACAATGTGGCACTGCCATTAAATGATGCTTTACTGTTCGGTACAATGCTTCTCTCATAGGAGGGAACAGCAGTGTGAACAGATCCGACCAGCATCCGTGGGGAGGCATAGCTGGGGAGGACATGAATATTTTGCAAACAAATCACTGTGCTTGATGTGATTTGAAAGTTGAACTAGAGGAATGGATGTGTGACATCTTTGAATTTCTCAAATAGTAACATAATTTAGAAAGATAAAAGTGTTTTAGTAACTGAAAAATAATGCATGCTCTCAAGGAAATGACAGTCTTCTCATTTTAAAAACAAATATCTGTCAGGGTGGCTTGACTTGAAGTCGATGCTGAATGAATAAATTTTACTTGTAAAAACTTTAATGAGATTTTGAGAAGGGCATAAAATTTAGGATTTTTTTTTTAAATACTGAAGTAAGAATCCTTGGATCTATAATTGGAAGTATAGTATAAGAAGGCTTCTGTGCTGGAGTGATGACCAGAAGGAAGGAATATGGACTAAGTTATCCTCAGGGGACTGAGCATGAGCCCTGGAATGAGGTAACAGGAGTCTCTGGTAGACCAAAGGCATTTTGGCTTTGGTTTACAAAACATTAGAAAAGCATAGTGAAGCCACTGGGAATGCCTGTGCATAGTTAAGGAGATGAAGAGTTTTATGCCATTGGTATCAGTGTCGAATAGTTGGTCTCCTAAAGAAGAGTGTCATTAAGTTCCCCAGAGGGAAACTGCCTAGAACAGGCTTACAGTCACACTCCCCTGTCCTCAGTAAATCAGTTTCTCTGCCCTAAATCAATTGCTATGCTTGGTCCCTGTGAAGTTGGGTATAACCTTGGGATAATTCTTGGCATGGAAAGCTACATGTCAACCAACAGTACTTCTCAGAGCAGATTAAGCTATTTTTTCTACTGCAGACCTAGAACTGTTCTGCTCCAATTTCTGATTTCTGCTTTTACTAGGCTTCTCTTAATGTCTGACCCTAGAACTTGGCATGAATGAGGATCTCTCGCGTAAGTCGCCTGAGATTTACATTGGGCAGGCTGTTTTAGAGCCAGGTCAAATCCCAAAGACAGATTTTCCTCTCTCAACTCCAGTTTCCAGAACTAAATTATTTTCAGATTTATTTCCTCCCTTCTCTAGGGTAGGGGCTACTCTGGTAATAGTTTGTAGGTGCTGAAAGCTCCCACCGAATAGTACCATGGACCCCTGGCAGGCGCATTCATTCCAGCCAGTGCCAGCCCCTCTCCCCCCACCATTTACTTACCTTTGGCATCTTTTGCTTTTTGAAGTATGCTCTGTGTTCAGCCTAGTAACTTTTCTACCCTAACTGTATATCAACAAGTTACACGTGTTAGAGCTAGTTAAGTAAGGGGTCCCTATCAAGGTGTAAAAGCAGTTATGTTACATGTATTTCACAGAGGTGACTTTTCTCACACTTTTACAATTTGTTTTCTAGACAACTGGGACTGGACCTGGTGCCTAGGAAAGAGTATGCAATGGTGGATCCAGAGGACATCAGCATTACTGAGCTTTACCGATTGGTGGGTACAAGAAACATTGATTCATAGCCTCACTGCTAATTTCCCAGTTTCCATGACACTCTTCATACCTGCTTGATTTTATAAGAACAAGATGTTCCAGGTTAAATTAGAATAGAATAAAGTGAATTGGGAGCTGAGGTTACCATGCCCCAGGTATAGACCAAGACACTTCCACTGTCTCAGAGTGACGTGGTATTCTCTACTGAGCTATCAAGTCCTGGGCACTGGAAAGTAAAATCGGTTAAGATGTTTTGCAAATCTTTGTACTTTTTGCCTCATGTAGTGAAATGCCTACAAGTCACACGTACCTGTGATTTTCTAACTACTAATGGTCTCTAGCCACTGTTCACAGTCACCTCACTGCCCTGTTGTGGTTAGAAACTCCCGCTGTGGCAAATGTCTCCTCCTTCATCTTCAACTCCTGACCCCAGTCTATTCCTAAGCATTAGATACCATTAATAACCAAAGATACTTGATTGTTTTACCCATCACAGCATCACCTACGACTTGAGTTTTGTTTTATTTATTATTTTCTGGTTTTCTGTGGGGTTAAAGTCTAGTATTTTGTATGTGGTATCTAGATTCTTGAGATTTGGTCTAGTCTGCTTTGAATCTAGCCTCGTATTCTTAGATACTTAAATACAGTGCATATAAGTTTGTAACATTAACTAAGCTGTCTTCACCCCTAAATCAGAGAGGAAGATGGATAAGAAGGACGTTACTATAGGCATCACTTTACTGTGATCTCCTTAGTACACTGATGTTCCTAGGAAGAATGCCCTTCAGAAATGCAGACTGCCATTTAGATAATCCTGACTCTTTTAGGGTAGCATCCAGTATACTGAGCACCCAGTACACTGAGATTAGTGGGGCATTCTTACCCAAAGCATTATCCATATCTGTAAACAATGAGTAAAACTCATCAGTAAGTCTGACAGGGCTTTGTTGGATTTTGAGAAGCTGGACACAGTATTTTTCAGTTTTTTTTTTAATTAACCTAGATTGTCTGTATGTCTTTATGCTGGAGGAGGAATACAAATCCTGTTTTTATAGAGGATCTCTGAGTGCCGTGCTGTCTGCGGCCTGCTGCATGCTAAGCAGAGTGTCTGGCACACAGCAGGACAGTTAAAGGTGAATGGCAGGAGGAGAGGAGGGAGTAACGAAACAATAGTGTTCCCTGTTAATGGCATCACTGCTTTATGAAATTGGTGGAGCTCATCTGTCAGTCTCATCTTCTGATACGACCTTGCCATCTATAGCTTATTTAACCCATTGAACATATTTCCTTTTTAAATTTCTGAATTTTGTTAAATTTCTAAATTTTAAGCTTCTCCTGCTTTCTATGTTATGAGCACAGTGATCTTGTCCAGTGATTTTGATTTAATAAGTAATGCTTTTTGCTTTCATTCATGATACTAGAAATAGACCACAGATTGGCTCCAAACAACTAGAGCAGGCTCTGTTGGCTCTGTGATCTTGCACTTACTATTTAATTTCTCTGAGCCTCAGTTTCTTCATCTTAACAAATGGGGAAATAATACTTCTCATGTCTGTTATGGTTAAATAAGAAACACATGTAAAATGCCTGTTGTTGACAGGTATGTGCAAAACACGTAAGCATTCAGTTAGTGTTCCTCCTTGTTTCATCTGAGTGAGAGAGGCAATAAGACAAGAATAATCGTTACCGTATATGTTAAGTCTTAAGTTTAAATTTGGGTGTTTTTAGTGAAGTAAATAATAGAACCTTAGGTGTGGTAGAAATTAATTCTTAACATGTGTAAGCTCTAGAAGCAGGAAATTCGGAGTCAAAGTTTCATGGGATGAACAGGGATAGCCGCTCTTATCTTTCTGGAAGAGTAGCACACTGCTTCCACCATCAAGTACACCTCAGAGTACAACATGGCTGCAAGAGTGGTAGCATCTGTGCTTCCGTCCCTCCAAAGGGCAGTTCCCAGGTTCAGCTGGGGATGGCACATATTTGATAAGCAACTAATAATGTCTGGCACAAATATATTTTATTTTCTCCAGGTCGATTTTCTATGTTTGCAATTTCACCTCTGTTCTTGTCAGTTAATATGACATATAGAGTGGCAAATTGATTTCACCTTCTTAGAACACTGTGGTTCATTGGTGATGACTGCTGGGCATGCAGATGGCAATAAGAATCTAGGCTTCATGACTGATTTACCATGTCTGCCATTGGTGGGACAGAAAAGAGCGGGTATTTTAGTGTTTTATAGCTCAGATTATAGTCCAAACTTATCATTTTTCAGATGATGAAAATAAAACAGTGTGATTTTACATGAAAACTTAATTTCTCCTCATTAGCAATTACATGTTACTATTTCTAAAGCAAAGACCCAAGAAAAACCCAGGGCTTATAAACTTCAGAAGGACATATTTAATCTTTCAATGCATCTTCTTTTTGAAGTTCCTCTTGTATCTTGGCCTTGCAATAGTCAGAGTTTCTGCAGCCCTAGGTTTCTTTCCTATGTAATATGACAGTGATGATTGTATTGATTTCACTGGGAAGAGTTGGGAGTTTCACCAATTTCTTGTTGTTTGGGAATTTATCATCACTTTCGGATCAGGGGCTAAAATGCTCCAACAGAGGATGTTTTACTTCTTTCTTATCAGAGTCATATTTGAAACATAAGCATTTGCATCTTTATAAAGTTGAATTTCATAAAGAGAAAAAGATGTCTTTGTTTAGGTATTTGCTAGCCGTGTTAGCGGATCTTTCACCTAATTATGCTCAGCTAAGCAGTAAAAGTGCTAAACCTCATAGTGTTAACATATGTCCACTTAGAGACTCTGGTGAAGTGCCAAAGGCCAGGTGTCAACCCTGCAATAAATAAAGGATGCTAATTAGCTGGATTTGGGCCTGCAGCATGTCTTTTCAGGAATCTTTTATGGTTTCACAATATCCTGTTGTCTCCTTGCTTTGTACTTCTTAGTGGGTTAGACTAGTGGTTCTGGCATGGAAAATAGTAGTTCTGCAAAGGCATGTCTTCCCCTGCCCCCCCCCCCCCCCCCCGTCCCCCACTCCCCCTAATCCTCTCACTCCTACTCCCTACTCCCCCCACCCCTGACCTAGGACTTTGACCAAAGACATTTTTTAGTTGTCACAACAGGGATGGGGGGTGGGGGGAGGCGGCCAGAGAAAGGTGCTAAACATCCTTCAAAGCCTAAGGCAGCCTCACAATGAAGATGTATTCAGCGAGAATTGTTAGTAGTACTGAGATTTGAGGGGCCCTGGTACAAAAAACTCATCTGCTAATGGATGAATTATCTGAGGATTGAAAATTTAAGTCAGTAAAATTAATCTTAGGGATGCATCTGTTTCCTAACCCAAGCTCTAGTTAAACTGTAAGCACGTGTAAAGTAGTTGGTAGGTACATTTGTAACCATTAATTATTTCCAGATAGATTTTTGCCTCTGTGTTGTAACTACCAAATTATAGCTCTTGAAGTGTGAACATGCCTTTTTAATTGTTATTGCAATAATATTTTCACAGAGATATTTTTAGCAGTTCCCTAAAGCAGTGAATTAGCAAGAGATAAGCAAATAGTTATAACCTACATAACTCAAATCTGTCCCAGGCCTGAAAGAATGGCAAGTGGGTGGAGGAAGAGGGGAGCTAGCATTGAGAGAGTATGTCAGACACCAGGCCTATGCTGTAAGTGCAGAGGGCACAACCGACAGGCTTATTCTAGTATCCATGCAAAGACCATTAGTTCTAAGGCAATTATTCAAAACATGCAGCAATACATTTTTCAGTTTGCTGTGATTTGCGGCTCTCTACATATGATCTTGATTAGGGAATCTCAACCCTCATTGCCCATTAGAATCACCTAGGGAGCTTTCAAAACTACCACTCTGTGCTCCCCCATCCCTTTGAAATTCTCATTTAATTGTTCTGGGATAGGACCTGGGCATAAGTATTTTCTGAAAGCTCTCTTGGTGGCTGTAAAATGCAACCAAGGTTGAGAACCACTGATCTCAATATATTGGATTCTTTGCATGAGTAAGGGAGCTAATTTTTTTCCATGAGTTCTTAAGTGAATGTTATGACTGATGCTGGAAACCTTGTACTTTTTGAAGTAAGAGCAGACAGCTCCTTGAAATCAGTTCTTTTCATGAGTTTGTGTCATACTTCTGTTTCTCCAGCCCTGGCCTTTGGTGAGCATTTATTTCTTCAGTATCTTGTGCTGTGTTATCCTTTTTCATGTACACATTGTTGAGCATCTAAAGGAACTCAGAGAGTAAGATACCATTTCTAGGGATAAAAAAAAGACTTCTTTGTGAAATAAATAAAAATGTACTTTTATGAATATATGATGCTTTTTTGCCATAGTAAAAAATTTTAAAACACCAAGTGAATCAACCTACATATAAAGCAAGGTGGATTTATGACATAGTTAGAATATTTTGTCCCAGGAACCTTTATCTAGTAAAATAGCCAAAGCATACCATAATGCTAGGACTCACTTTTTAAAAATTGCATTTTTCAGATTTACAGAGAATGCCCACTGTATCTATTGAGCACACAGTGATTACAGATGCATGTAGTTGATTACATTGTGTTAAACTTACTTTTCAAGTAGTTCAAAATAATAACTAAAAGCATGAAAACGTTCTGATGATTTTGTGCTGTTGTACTTACAACTGCAAATTGTAAAGATGATATTTGGCCTTAAAAAGTTATTTATTCAGTAATTATTGAGTTCTACTTAGAAGCTTAAAGAAATGGCTAATAAAGAAATGGGTCTATAAAAGTTAACCACCAACAAAGGATGTGGCTCTATTACCTTGAAGTTAAAAGCCTTGAATTATTTGAATTGTCCAGTGATTTGAAGCACATGGCAAGCCAGGTGTGGTAGCACACCCCAGTAACCCCAGCACTTGGGAGGATGAGGCAGCAGGATTGCGGCTAGTTTGAGACCAGCCTTGGCTACAAAGTGAGTTCAAGGCCAGCCTGAACTTTGTAGTGAAACCCTATCTCAAAAAGACAAAATAAAACAAAACAAAATGAAAACAGATGGCATCATTAGTAGTCTGTGACAGGAAAATTATAATCCTCCGCTTCCTGAGCACTACTCTGTTAACCCTCGTATTGTTTTTCCAATCTTCTTATCCTGAATCGTTGCCTCTCAGTGTGGTTTCAGCTGACTGGAGTGTGAACTGTTGATAGCTGGGCTAAGGGAAGAATGACAAGGAAAAATGAAAAACTTTTCAAACATTTTGACATTGTCGTGGATTTTTTTTCTGTATTTTATGACAGAAGTATCAGAGTATCAGAGTATCAGAGTATCTGGTTCTGAAGGGTTAGCGCAGGAACAACTTGGTCACTACTAGCAGTTTAGGGAAGTTATAATTCCTGGTCCCTCTGATTCTCAGCTGCAGTGTCACTTTTCCAGGAAGCCAGACCCAGATGGAAGTCAAAAGCCCTTTGCCAGATAGTATAGGTCTTCCCTCCATGATTGTGCGTGTGTGTGTGTGTGTGTGTGTGTTTATGTATGAGAGAGAGAGAGAGAGAGAAATTTCGCTGATGTCTGCTCCCCCTAATAGATACCATAGGCTGTCTCCATATTTTCTCACTATTGCATTTCCAGTGCTTGGCACGCAGTAGATGCTTAACAGATGTTGAATGAGTTGAATAAGCAACTTTATCCGTGTTACTCTAACCCTTGGATCCGTAGGTGATTCCTCTCCTTGAACACAGGAGAGTTCTCTTTCCTGACTCCCTGCCCACGTTTAGCCCCACCAGCTGCATTGAGGAGGAGATGAGTGAGGTGGTCACAGATGCTTATTTCTATCTTTAGATGCCTTCATGGTGTTCCTGGGTCTGTCTCCACGTACTACCACAGCAAATTAGATATATTTTCTTGCTTTAGTGAATATCATTTGTTATAGCCTGTCCCTCCCCGCAAAAAAACCACAAGACTGTGACAGTTTTGCAATTTAGTGTAATGTTCAAAAGAACTTTAATTATGAGAAATACTAAGTCATAACTACATTGTTCAGCTATCATCAGTGGAACAATCAGTAAAATAGTCTTTTTTTTTTTTTTAAATGACAAATTTATTCTCATCCTGGGAATTGACAGAAAGCAACAGAACTATTTTAGCTCCCTACTTCCTAAATCTACTTCATGAATTGGTAGCATTTTAGCAAAATCTTAAATATTTCTTGATGATCTACTAATTTCATAGTTTTTATTATAGATGCTAGAAGGAAAACTGAGCTTTGGATCCCGAGTCTGTAGTGAACAGCTTTTAGTGGAGGACATCATGCTCACGCCATAGCTACTCACCTTGTCAGGTGCAGTGTTCCCTTCAATTCGTGCTGATTGTGTTGCTGCTTGGGGTGGGGGTGTCGTGCAGATGGAGCATCGACATCGGAAGAAAGACACCCCGGTGCAGGCCAGCAGTCACCACCTCTTCGTCCAGATGAAGAGCCTCATGTGCTCCAACCTGGGAGAGGAGCTGGAGGTCATCTTCTCACTCTTTGACAGCAAAGAGAACAGGCCTATCAGGTGAGTGACTGCACCTCGAGGTAGGAGTTGACTTTCTCAGTGTTAGAAGGTGGACGTTTGTGATTGGGCCGCTTTAAGATACGTGATCTTGTGCACATCTATGTTGTTAGACTCCCATCTCCTCCTTTGTAGAAGTCTTCAGAGTTTCTAAGGTGCCTGCCCTCTAGATGTTTCCATGAAGGTTAGATAGGTTGATGTGTGTCAAGTTCTTTGAAAAGGGCTATAGAATTGTTATAAACAACATTAAATACAGGTATGGCCTTGGTGTTAAGTCTTCTATTCATGTTAGTTACATGTATTACATATTGCAAAGAAGACATAGATTTTCTGCACTCTGAAGTTTGTTGGCCTTTTAAGGTCAGCACTTTGTATCTTTCAGTTTTTCATAGGTTATTACATTATTTGTAACCTGTCAGGATCAACTGGTACCAAGGGATAACTAAATATTTGAAAATCTTTCCAGTAAAATTTTAGAAGTGTGAAGTGATGAAAAGTTTTCACATACTTCTTTTTCTTTTTCAATGCTATGAGTTTTGCCTGTTACAATTTTCCTTTGGCAGGCTTTTACTTTTAATATTAATTATTTTTCTATGCTGTGGATTGAACCCAGGGCCCCTCACATGCAAGGAAAGTGCTCTACCACTGAGTCACATCCCCAGCCCCAGTTTTAATTTTTAGGAAAAAACTTAACGGTGGATATATATTTAGTTGTTGTCTAATTCAATTCCTGTTAAAACTTTTTAATTTAAAAAAATAGTGTTTATCTTAGAGTGGAACACAAAGTATGCCATCTTTTAAATTAAAAAATTTACATTTCAATTGAGAATTAAACTTGAATCTCTGAAATCACACTTAATGACCCAACTGTACCATAGTTTTTAAAGATATATACTTATAAAATACATACTAATAATGTTTTAAAGTGCTGAACCATATATGATGTTTCATAAAGTAATTTCAGAATATTGCTTTTCTGATACATTATTTCTTTTAAGAAATATATTAATTTTTTTAATGAATGCATTTATAACCATAAAATACTTGGTGAATTAGTTTATGTGTTAGTCACAGCTACAAGTGTACTCTTCAGTTTCTTGACAGTGATCTGAGCCTATAGAATTTAAGATAGTATTTTTTATGCAGTAAATAAAGAATATATGAGGAATTGAAATAACAGTGGTAATCCAGTTTCAAATCTGTGTTACACACTTCACTGTTGAAGGAAATGAATCAGTGTATTAAGTGACCTTTTCCCCTTTACAAATCAGCACCATTTAAAAGGGAAATTTAAAGGCTAGAAAACTGACCCAAGATATAGCTCAGCACTTACTTTAAAAATGTGAAAGATTGGGGGCTGGGGATTTAGCTCAGCGGCATAAGCACCTGCCTTGCAAGCAGACAGTCGTGAGTTCGATCCCTGGTACCGATAAAAAGGAAAAAGACAAAAAAAAAAATGTGAAAGATTATTTAGACATAATACCTGCTTATCTGTTGAAGTGTTTCTGGTTCATGAGTAGTTTAAGAAAATCTTTGTAACATTTTATATGTAATATATGTTCTGTTTAATGTATTTAACTAGCTGTATGGAATATAAAAGGGAGAAAGGGTGATAGTCTTGGTCATTACTGTTGGTCTCTGATGAAATGTGAATTTCCCTTGGCCACTAATGCTTTTTTTGCATCAACATAAAATTATATGGATTCATGATTCATGTTAGTTTTTGAATTTTATCTTATTATAGACATTTTAAAGTTTTCTAAAAAGGCCTTTTTTAAAGTATTGAACCCTAGAATTTCCTTGTTTTATTTCTTTTTACTTGGTGAAAGTAAAGAGATAATCTAGGTGAAGAACCCTCAAAATAATGTCCTTATATAAGGTACGCAGAGTTGAGCTAGCAGCCCGGCATGTTTCCTAGTCTGTGACGTGCTTGGCTGCTGCACTGTCTGTCTCTCCCTTCCTTCCTCCTCACCTCTGTGGCCCTCCTGACCCCTAGGAGCCCTAGGAGCAATCCGGACCTGAATGCCTCTTTGCCTTCTACTCTCTGATGTTGGCCTTCTGTACTTCTCACCTGTCAGGCTCACAGTCACTCTAAAGGTTCTGGCAAAAGAATGAATAAGAACCACAACTTATGCTCACTGGGTATTTGGAACAATCTCAGAATTATTTTATTGACATTTCTGAAGGCTCAGACAACATATTTGTTCTTTTGGGGAGTGTTTAAAACCTTGTGAAGAGTGAGTGTGGCTCACATTCCAGCCACGTGGGGCAGTGTCCCTGGTTAAGAGGCTGAGGGATCTTGTTTTTTTAGTCCGTATTTGCAGTCTATAATGATTACGTTTTGCTGTGCGGGAGTTTAATTCTTTTTTCATATACTTCATCTCCCAACCTCCCTGCTCCGTCCAACCCCTTGCCATTTGCAAAAACTCTTATTTCCATTTTATCTTTCAATTCTTTTTTCATGACCTTCCCTCCCATTTTATCTCTTACAACCCTTCCCATTTGAAAAAGCTCTCTGGACTTGCTACTGTCTTTTATTTTGCTATTTATATTTTCGGTTTCTCACATAAGAGAAATGATGTGAAATTTAAACTTGTGTATCTGATTTATTTCAAGCATCATATGGTCTCGAAGTAAGATGCCAGGATCTTAAAACTGGACTTGGTTCCTGTTTCTGGAGTGGACTGGACACAGTGCCCTGGCTTCTGTAGTACTTACCTCTGTCTGTCTTCATCATGAATCTGCTAACAGTTCTTGTCTCTTCATTCCTCCTGATACAGCTAAAGCATATGGAGTTCGCCTCATCTCAGAAAAATATTATAAATACATCATAATTTTAGGACTTTTCTGTTTCTTCCTATATGGATGTTTTAAAATCTTTTGTGTGTTTCTTTTGAACTTTTATTTTAGAAAATGTTAGATTTTGAATGAAGAGACTAATGTAAGGAGCCCTCAGGTCCGCACCCCTAAAACTTGCACAGTTACCAGCTCAGGACTGATCCTGTCTTAAGTGTGTCCCTTTTCAGTCTTCCTTTTTGTTTGCAAATTGTGGCAAATCCCAGACTTGTTAGTATTTTCTCTTTTTGTGTCCTTTTGTTGTTTGTTTGCTTTTGAAACAGGGTCTCACTATGTAGTCCAGGCTGGCCTGGACCTCGTCTCTGTCCTTCTGCCTCAGCCTCTTTCAATGCTGAGATTACAGGTCTGCACCTCCAATTGCAGCTCCAAGTCCAATGCTAAGCAATAAAAGTTAGTGGAAACAGATGGCATAGTTAAAAGAAGGCTTTTGTTATAACTATAATTTATATGAAACAAAATACAATGTAAAAACGATATTTATGGCAATGCCTTGACCATTAATGACAGGAAGTTACCTTGTCCCAGTGTAGGCAGAGAGACCAACATGGCAGGCCTGTGGAGGAATGCAAAGGAAAGGGGGGCGGGTGTGTGACCAAAAAAACCAAACGAATAGAAACCTCTCCTCAGAGAAGCAGGCAGCCAGCATTTGTGGAACACTAATCTTCTGAATTCCAAGGGCTGTGAGTTCTTAGGACGTAAGAAGCCAGGTCCCAGGCAGGGTGGGTCACAGTGCCTGATCTTATGCAAGCACGAAAGGCGAAACAGGGCTCAGAGCCTGCTCTCTTAACCCCAACTCTGAGGGCCTCATCACAATTACTCTCTAAGTGCTTTAGTATTTGTCTGAAAATTTCGCACGGTTTTATTGGCCAGAATGAGAACTCAAAGAAATGGCCACAAATTACTGATAAGGACAATATTGAAACAAGTAAAAGGCCTCAGAAATATTGTAATCCATGTTATAGAAATTAGTATTTGACGTTAAGTCCTTCTCAAACCACTTTAAGCAAAGTAGCATCAGCTTTTACTATATCCAGTGATCAGAAGTCTTAGATTTAGTGCTTAGATTTAGTAAGTATTGATTGCAAAAGGAACCATTACGTGAAAATACCCATCTTCTAGATCACTCAGTATAATGGGAAGCACATATTATTTCCCCAGTATCAGAACACATTTTTCAGAAAATAAACGTCCTTAAAAGAAAAAGAGCAAACTTAAATCACTGAACCTTGGCCATATTTAGAAAGCCTGTTAATTTTATCTAAAAATGATTACTGAATCTGCTAGACTATTAGGCTGCCGTTGCATATTGTGGACCCTGTGGCAGAAAGTGTCAGGACGGATGCAAGCACAGCTGCTAGTGTCCCGATGGTGTACGCCTAGCCCACGCTTCTGTCCTGGTGTGGCTTCCTCACCTTTTTGTGTACCAATAACAGCACAGAGGACCCTCGGTGCTGCATGTTGGACTCAACAGTCTTCAGAAACAACACATTTTTTTTTAATCTCTTTGAGGTTTCTATACTCTCGATTCAGTTTATCCCAATGAAGGACAGTTATTAGCTGAAAAAATGAGTTTACCAAGAGCAGAATGTATTTGGAGAGTATTTTTGTGACTAAAAGTTTGATTTACCCAGTTCAGCTGGGTAAGGCAGAGACTCAGTTCTTGGTATCATCTATAATTGTATTATATTCATTTAGTAAACACTTGTATAATGGGTGCCATATGCCAAACTCTGTTTTAAGCTGTTTTAAAAATACTAACTTACATAGCTCTTATAACTGCCCTATCAAGTAGATGCTACAAATATTCCCATTTTAATAGCTGGGGAAACCAAGGCACACAGACGAATACCTAGCCCCGTGTAATATAGCTGAGATGTAGTGGGAAGTTGGTATTTAACGAGGCAGTCTATTGATGAATCAGTGTTCTCAGTTACTACCTACTACCATTCTTATTATCTGTAATGCCGGTAACATGATTTATTCTTTCCCAATCAATTTTTACTCACCAGTAAAGGAACTCTATAGGGTTTATTCTAAGAAACTTGAGTAGGAGAAATGTGAACTCATTAAGAATTGCAGGAAGGATACAGTATTGAGGAGGAGGGCACACCTAGAGAGAAGGAAATCACTGATGATTGAAGGTCCCTTAGGAGAGGAGGGTCTAGAAACAGACTTGAACTTAAAGATGGGGAGATTAATCATGGGCTATAGGAAGGAAGAAGGGAAAGGGTGTGCATGTGGACTAACTGAGCAAGAGGATTGGGAATAGGAATTTTCATTATACTGAGAAATCAAAATACTTAGCATTGTGTGCTATAGTTCTCCTGTCTTACATTTAAAGCTGCCTCTTGCACTGCATGGTAATAGAAATAGCCGTGGTGTTTGTGCTTTCCACAGTTCCATGGCTGGTGATGTGTGTATCAGTGTGTATCTCTCCTTGGCAGGTGCCAGTTAATCTTCAACAGACTGCAGATTATATGGGCCAGTGAAAAATGACATAGTTCAGTGGTTGACTTCCTCCATTATAAATTTCATTACATTGTTTATTGATGTATTCTAAGGCTTCATTAATTAAAGTTGTAAATTTGTCTTGGGGCTAATTCATTACTTTATTTCATTTTCATCAAGAACATGTTTAACAGAACTTGAGTGCCACCATTTGGTACTCAGCTTTTGTAGGGCTGTTCAGGCTTGCAAGCTGCCAGCAGCAGGATAGCACTTGTGGAAAAGTCATATCGTGGTAATTAAATACAGATAAGTTTACCTTCTGCTGGTAACTTATTCATATACTTTTCTGAAATTAGGGTTTTTTGGATTTTTTTCCTCTGTCATTATGCAGTTAAACCCTCATTTTCCTTGAAATGCTTCATTTCCATATAAACTTTATCGTGCCTATAAGTACCTTTTTTTCAGTACATCATTCCAGTTCTACATTTAAGGAAATGATAAGTATTGAATATATTTTGTGAGGCAAAGACTTTTAAAAATATGGAGTCATATTGAACTACATATGTGAATTTCTTTCCATCCAAGAACCAAGTATCTTCTGGCAGTTTTGTACATTTTTTTATTGTCTAAGTGGCCACACTCTGCAGTTAGATGACCCGGGTTGAAATCTTGGGCATCCTATTTGATAATATTGTCAGCTTGGCAAGACAATTCCTATCTTTTCTGGCTGTTCACTTGTCTGGTAAGAGGGATAATAACAGTACTTTCTCTGTGGAATTATTTGAGCATTAACTTCTTAGTGTAATGCTTGATATCTGGTAATTGGTCAGTAAATCTTAGTTATAGTGAGGAGGATTTTAAAAACCAGACAAGGAAGTACCTTTGATATAAGTGGGAATATGTGGTAGTTGCTCTTGACTGCTTATGAAATCATATATTCTAACAAACTGTGAATTGTTTTAGGTGCATGATGTAACAGTTATATAAAATTTAGAGAGATCTACTAGTTAACAGATAAAATGGAATTATGGGTGTGATTTGCTTCAAATTACTTCATCAGTAGAGAAAGAAATCATCAATAGAGAGGAAGTATGGCAAAATGTAGTGGTTGTTGATACCCTGCGACAAGGTTTTGGTTCTTGCTTTTAACTTTTAGCGTGTAGCTTTCACAATTAGCAAGTAACTTGCCTAATGTAATTTAATGTCTTCTGTATGTGGCCAATAAAACAAAGAAGGCAAGCATTTTTTTTAAACTCTCTTTAAAGAAGACTAAATTATTGGTTTTGTCTACTATGTAGCCTTAGAGATAGCCTGGATTCCACTCTACCTAGAACAACATAACTGGGTTCATATATGCTAAAATAATATATTTGGTAATATGTTTGACAGAATGTAAGAGGAATGTTTTCCTGATGGTCAGAAGCATAATACTAGTGCCTTTAAAGCATAAGCTTTGGCTCACATTACAAAGCAAACTAGTTGTTTTAGAAGATCCATAAAGATACTATGAGAGAAAATGCTTTATATTTTAATCAAAATCCTGTGTCTAGAGAAGAATCCTCTTAGAACTCTAAACCTTCATCTTTTATTTGAAAGGATCAGTTTTGGGAAAATATTTTCAAGAAATTATGAAAGAGAGTGATCAACTACAATAATTATCTGGCTCAGACTAAAAATAAATACAAATATTTTTGGGTGCAGATTGTAGTATGTAATCAGTTAAGAGCACAGATACGGTTTTTAATTTTTTGTGCATTGTGCTAGCATTTCTCATTTCATATATCATTTACAGCTTACCACAGCATGATTACACAGATCAGCATCTTTGTTTTTACATAAAATGAGGAACATTTATTGTTATAAATGTTGAAACATTGTGGGCATAGATCTCATTTTCTACTCATGTTATAAAACTAGCTAAAAATTGTAAACTCTTCAGAGCAAAGTAGCAGCAATGTTGGACAAAGTTCTGCTGATCAGACATGCCAGGAGCACAACCCTGAGAACAAAAATAGATGGAGAAGACCTTCAAAGACCTTCCTTGAATTGTGGCAGTATCGGCCACCGCACACAGCCCAGAGCACTTCCTGCTGTGTCTAGACACGCTGGCATAGATTTCGCTGTGGGTGTCTGCCGTCCGTGACCCCCAGCGACCTTCCCCTGGGCCTCTTGTTGAAAGGCACTGCTGCCTCGCGCCCTCCCTCTCCATGTTTTGACTGTTCTTGCAGGTACATGAAAATTGGAGTCATTGTCACTTCAGAGTTAATCAGATCTGTGGTTTACTCCCCATTTGGTCACATGTCTGAATCACATTAAAAAAAAAAAACAAGAATATATAATTGCTCTAGAGCTATGGCGATGTCTTTATATTAGGAAAGATACTGTAGAAATCAGCTGGGAGGAAGATCTAAATGAAAACCAACAAGCAAAGAAGTACTGAGAGCAGCACCCAAGGTAGCACTGGCCCGCTCTTTTCCCTGAAGCATTTTAAAAGCCATACGGTTCCAAGTATTTCTGAAATTACAAATTGCAGTCTTATAATAATAAGTGACTACAATTCAGAGTTGCAGAAAACCAGTAGCTCCAGGATGGGTGGCCTCAGCCATGGTTTTCTAGTTTCTGTTAGTTCTAAGCATTTGCTTGGGTGACTGGTCACTTTGTACTTAAATAGTGAAGTATTTTAGAAGGTTATCAGAAAGCCTTTTGGCATATGTTTCCGTGTTTTAAAAGATAACTGTATTGTGGTTTGCTGGTTTTTTTTTTTTTTTTTTTTTTTTTTTTGCCTGCTAGGATTCTGGTCAGCTCTGTCTTTTTTCTATCCTCTGATTGCTGCCTGTAGGGAATTCAGAATAATTCAGTTTTGTAAGTTCTCTGCAGGAAAAGCTATCATCACACATAGCAACCACCTTACAAGGACTTCTTTGGTATTCAGTGCCATTTCTGTTGTAGGATGATTCAACATTGACAAAGGAATTATTAATGATGTGGCAGTACCCTCTCATCATCTTTATGTTTTCAGCACCTTGCAGAGTGCTTGATACAGGGTAGGGAATGATGCAGTTAAAGGAAGCTTTTAAGCTGTTGAGGGGAAGCATTTAGAGATCACACCATTAGTGTCTTAATCTTTGCTATCATCTTTCCACTCCAGGGGAGATGTGATTCTACATAAGGATGGGAACTCAAGGTGTGGTGTGTGTCAGAAATGTTTATAGAGTTATTTCATGTTCCCTGCTGTGAACCAGAGCTGTGCTCTCACACCTGTCTCTGGGGAGCCATCATTTGCAAACACTGTCATGCTAAGAAAAAAAGTATGTAACACATGCCAGAGAAGGGGATACATCTTCCACTAAGTACTTCCATTTGGAGATTTTTGATTCCAACTTAGAAACTGCACTCCTTTTCACTCCACTTAAGCTTCATAAATTTCACACCATTCCTGTAGAATTACCATGGTTTGCTCAGTCATTCTTTCATTAAGCGAGCAATTGTTGCTCTCATTCGCCTGCAGCCTCACGGACTGGGGGAGACATCACTGAGTGAAGGAGGAAAGTACATACCCAAACAGATCGTATATTCTCCTTAGGTTTATAATGTAGAGAAATATTTTTAAAGTGAGAGATTCTATACTGTCCTTTTGTCTAGTATCCAGTACAGAATTCTTATTTTGCAAAAGCATTTTGTCTCTCAAATAATGATTCCTCACCTTTGCTCTGCTTAAGTGCACTGTAAGGTTTTGTGTAGGTTCCCCTTTTCACCTCATCTAAACTGACCTTAGTTTTCCTATCAATACGCAGCCTTTACAGCTACTGATTAAAAAGCACCTGACCTTCAAAATGTATAGGTATAAATATTATACAGTTAATATATGTTATTTAATGGCAACTTAGATAGGTTTCCATTTTTAACTTGTAATGAATATAAAGAATTTATCAGTAAGCTAATCTATCAGTAAGGAAATTTGGTTTTATTTTCATTGAAAATAGAATATCTTTTTGAGATAATAAATACATGAAAAGTTTATTACATCCATTGTTTTTGCATGGCCTACACAATGCATTTTTATTATGTATTCTGTTTTTAATTTAAGATTTCTTTGCCTTTTTAAAAAAATGTATACTTTAAGTTAGAGTACTTGTGAAGGGCTTGAGTTTACTTTAGTTTCAACATTTCTTATTAAGCAGCTTTTTTTCTTTTACTTTTTGAGACAGGGTCTCTCTATGCAGTTCAAGCTGGCCTGGAGCTCACTTTGTAGCCCAGGCCAGTCTCAAACTCACAACAGTCCTCCTGCCTGAGCCTTCCTAGTACTGGGATTACTGGCATGAGCCACCATGCCCGGTTAAACAGCTTTCTTAACAAAGAGTTAAGTTAGAAAAGTTAGAATAATTACCATTTATACATCAGAGTGATTCCTTTCTAAATTTTTTTTTTATTTTACCGAGAAGGAAACAAAAGAGAACAAAGCAGATAAAACAATGCAATAAACACAGGATTTCAAAACAAGACAACAGTAAATCAACAGTGGTTACCACTCTTGTTTTCTTCAAAATAATTGTCCATATCTTCACATGCAGTGAATTCAGAAGAGACAAAAATAGTGTAAAACCATTCAAAACAAAAGAATGAAAGCATTACAGACTTTTAAAACCAGACAACAGGAATATCAACATTGGCTACCATAATGTCTCTTGTTCTCTTCAAAATAGCTGTCCATACCTTCACATATTAAATAATACAAAGCAGACAAAAATCAATCAAAACAAAGAATAAAAGCATTACTAAGACTGAGGATTTGGTTCAGCAGTTTAAGCACCTTTCTGACAAGTGCAAGGTCGTGAGTTCCATTGCTGGTACAAAACAAAACAACATTACTGGACTTCACAACAAGATGATAGGAAATCAGCAATGGCTACCATAATGTCTTGTTTTCTTTAAAGTAGCTGTTCTTAGCATCACAGGTAGTAAAATTCAATTCTTGTAAACACTTTTGGAGAAGTTATAGGCATGTATAAGCCTATTCATGTACATCTATCCTTTCTGCAGAGAAAAACAAAGCAAAACAAATTATGAGAAAAACAAGAAACAGAAGAGATAAACCACAAAGAGCCAAAAACAAAGACAACATAGGCTTTCAAAACAAGGTGGTAGCAACATAACTAAGGTTGTTATTTTGCAGTTATCTTGAGAAGAGTTACTCAGATTATCTGATATAAACATGTAAAATTAATCCAATCCTATGAATATTAACTATTTTGTTTCAAGAACTAATAGAATTAGTAGCACAATCATCTTAGCTATCTTTTGTGTATATACAAATTTACATATTTTTTCTTTTGCTTGCCTTTTCTCCTTTTCCTTGAATTATTTTTCCCCTTTGAACAGTTTCTTAGCTTTTTACAATATTTATTAAAGATTTTGTATCTTACTCTTTTTTTCTTACGCTAAGGGAGACAATATGATATTTATACATGTGAGTTTGATTTATTTCACTTACGAGTATGGTCTCAAGATGCATCCTTTTACCTATAAAAGTGTCAATGTGATCTTTCTTTATAGCCAAGTGGTACTCCATTGTATAAAAATACCACGTCTTTTTTATCCATTCCTCAGCTGATAGGCATTTAGGTTGTGTCAAGATCTGGCTATTACAAACTGTGCTGCTCTAAACATGGATGCACATATATCACTGTGGTATGATGATTTCAGTTCTTCTGGGAATATGCCCAGAAGTGGAAAAGCTGGTCAAGTGGGACCTCCAACCCTAGCTTTTTGAGGAAGCTCCAGACTGACCTCCACAGTAATTGCACCAGTCTACACTCCCACCAACAGTGTAGAATACTTTTTCTCCACAGCCTTGGTTATTGGTGGTTTGCTTGATCCTGGCCATTCTTTCTGGAGTGAGATGGAATCTCAGTGTGGTTTTAATTTGCATTTCTGTAATGATCAATGAAGCTGAACCTTTTTTCATTTATTTATTTGTCATTTGTATTTCTTCAGCTGAGAAGTATGTATTCATTTCAGATGCCCATTTTTGGATTGGGTCTTTCAATTTTAAAGTTCTTTATATATACTTGACAGAAGTCCTTTGTCTGAGGGACAGTTGACTAAGATTTTTTTTTCCCAAATTGTGGGTTTTCTTTTTACTATGCTGGAGATTCTTTCAACATACAAAAACTTTTTAATAAAATGAGATCCCAGTTACTGATTCTGGGAAGTATTTCCTGTGCAGTTTGATTTTTGTTCATTAATTCTCTGCCTACTCCTATGTCTTCAAGATTTTACCTACTTTGTCTTCCAACAGATAAAGTGTTTCTGTTTTAATATTTAGATTTTTGATCTATTTTGACCTTAGTTTAGTGCATGGTAATAGTCATAGCTCTAGTTTTAGTTTTGGGCATACAGAAAGCCAATTTTTCCAGCACCACTTACGAAGAGACTGTCTTTCTTCCAGTGAACATCTTTGGACCCTTTGTCAAAGATAAGGTGGCTGAGTGTGTTTGCAGTTGAGGTTGTATCTTCTGATCTATTCCCTTGATCTTCAGGTCTGTTTTTATTCCAATAATATGCTGATTTTATCACAGTAGCTTTTTAGTATAAATTCAATTTAGGGATTCTTATGCCTTCTACTTTGCCTTTGTTGCTGAGAATTGCCTTTGCTATTCTAGGTCTCTTCTTGCTCCAGATGAATTTTAGGAATTACTTCTCTAGAACTGTGAGGTATGCTAATGGTATTTTGATTGTAATTGCATTAAATCAGTATAAAAATTTTGGAAGAATGACCATTTTCACAATGTTTGTTCTTCCTATCCATGAACAAGGAATGTCTTTCCATTTTCTGAGATCCTCTTTTGTTTCTTTTTTCAGATATTGTAATTTTCACTGAATAGATCTTTTACTTCCTTTGTTAGATTGATTCCTAAGTATTTCATTTTGGGGGGTGCTATTGTAAAGGGTGTGTTTTCTTTATTTCTCAATGAGTTTGTTGTTTGTTAGAGGAATGATATTGATTTTTGAGTATTGACATTGTATCCAGCTACATTACTGAATTTGGTTATTACATCTAGGAGTCTTTCAGTGGAATAATGGGGGTCTTCTATGTAGAGAATCATGACATCTGCAGATAACGATAATTGAACTTTTCCTATTCTTACCCATTTTATTTCTTTCTCTTGTCTAATTGCTCTGGGTAATCTTTCCAGCACTATATTGAAAATAGGAGTGGTGATAATGAACATCCTTGTCTTATTCCTGATTTTAGAGTGAAAGCTTTCAGTTGTTTTTTTAAATTTTTAATTACCATTTAATATGATGCCGGCTGTAGGTTTGGCATAGATGGCTTTTATCAGATTGAGGTAAAGACCATCTATTCCAATTTCTGTTGGTTTGTATCATGAATGAGTGTTGAGCCTTATCAAAAGCTTTTTCTGTGTCTATTGAAATGCTCATGTGATTTGTATCTTCAGGTCTATGATATATTACATTTCTTGATTTGTGTATGTTGAATCATCCTTGCATTGCTGGAATGAATCCCTCTTGGTTGTGGTGTGTGATCTTGAGGATTTGCTGCATTCTGTTTGCCAGTATTTTACTGAGAAATTTTGCATCTATGTTCATTAGGGAGATTGGCCTGTAGTTTTCTTTTTTGATCGAATCTTTCTCTGGTTTTGGTATTAGGATAATACTTCCAGGAATGAATCAGGGAGAATTGCTTCCCTTTCAGTTTCAGAGTTTGAAGAGTGTTGGCATTGTCTTTCTTGACTTTCTTGTAGAATACAGTAACAAATCCATCAGAACCTGAGCTCGTCTTTGTTGGTAAAGTTGTAATTACATTTTCAGTTTCATTAATTGAAATTAGGTTATTCAGCAGTTTCACATTTTCTTGATCCAGCTTTGGTAATTCATATGTCTCTAGGAATTTGTCCGTTTCTTTTGTGTTATTAAATCTATGTGAGTAAAGGTTTTCAAAGTAGGTATTGATTCTGTATTTCCATAGAGTCTGTGGTGATTTTGCCCTTTTCATTTCCTTATTGCTTGAAGTTTAGTTTTTCCTTTCCTTTTTTTAAAATAAGGTTGGCTAGGGACTTTTCAATTTTATTTATTCTTTCAAAGAACCAACTGTTTGATTTGTTAATTCTTTGTACTGTTTTCTTAGTCTCTATTGCATTAATTTCTGCTCTATTCTTTATGATTTCCTCCCTTCCTTTGGCTTTGGGTTTGACTTGCTCTTCTTTTCTAGATGTTTGAGGTACAGCATCAGGTTGTTTATTCTGTTTTCATCAGGTTGTTTATTTGTGTTTGTTCTGTTTTCCTGATATGGGAGTTCAGTGCAATATATTTCACTCTGAGGACTGCTTTCATTGCATCCCACAGGTTCCAGTAAGCTGTATTTGTATTTTCATTTGCTTGTAGATATTGTTTAATTTCTTCTTTAATTTCCTCTGTGACCCATTGATTGTTCAGGAGTGTATTCTTTAATTTCCATGTGTTTATGGAGTTTTTGCAGTTTCTTTTGTCATTAATTTCTGGTTTCATGGTACTATGATCAGATAATATGCGTGGGACAATTGCGATTCTTTTGCATTTACTTAAGCATGTTTTGTGGGCTAGTATATGGTCTATTTTAGAGAATGTTCTATGTGCAGCTGAGAAGAATGTATATTCTGATGTTGTTGGGTGGAACACACTATGCATCTACTAGGTCCATTTGTTCACACATTTGATTCAGTTCTGTTATTTCTTTGCTGATTTTTTGACTTGGTGATCTGTCTTTTTGTGTTAATGGAGTGTTAAGGTCTCCTGTTATAATTGTGTTATCACTTATTTGACTTTTCATTTCTGTTAATATTTGTTTTATATAACTGGGTGCTCCCGATTTTAGTGCATATATGTTTAAGATTGTTATCTCTTCCTCTTGAAGTTTTCCCCTCCTAGTACATAGTGAACTTCTTTATCTCTTTTGATCTTTCTTGGTTTGAAGTTCACATTGTCTGTAAACAGAATAGCTACCTCCTTTGGGGGAGTTCTTTTTGAATGAAGTATTGTTTTCCATCCGTTGACTTTCAGTCTATGAATTTCTTTTTGGGTTAGATGGGTTTCTTGTGTACTGCATACAGTTGGATGTTATTTCTTGATATGTTCTGTCAGTCTGTTTTAATTGGCGGATTGAGGCCATTTACATTAATGGCTATTAGCGATATATATTGGATTATTTTTGTCATGCTATCTTTCTGCCTTTGGTTTTTTATCTTTCCCCTCTGTTTAGTTGTTTGCCTTGCTTGGTGGTTTCTTTCTGTTGATGTTCTTGAAGTTGTAGTTATTTTTATTCTATCTAAAATATCTTTTAGTATTCTTTGCAAGGTTGGTTTAGTGGTCATGAAATTCTTCAGCTGTTCTTTATCATGGAAGTATCTTATTTCTCCATTCATTTTGAAGGACAGTTTTGCAAGGTACATCAATCTGGGCTGGAAGTTGTTATCTTTTAGGATGTTAAATACTTGGCTCCATGTTCTTCTTGACTTCATTGTTTGTATTGAGAAGTCTGCTTGCGATTCTGACGGGCTTTCCTTTATAGGTGATCTGTCTCTTCTCTCTAGCAGCTTTTAATGTCTTGTTCTTATTTTGAATTTCTTGGATGTTGATTATTATATGTCTGATTGTAGATTTACTTTGGTTATGGCTAATTGGAGTTTGATATGCTTCACTTACCTGTATGTCAGTTTCTATTTGCATGTGTGGGGAATTTTCTGCTATTACTTCTGCAGATTGTCTTTTGATATCGTTTGTGTTATCACCTTTTCATTTATACCTTTCAATCTTACATTGTTTTCCTTTGTATCATGTTGCTACTGTTGAGTTGTTATGTCCTGATTCCTTGTTTCTTTTTAAAAGGTCTTTCTTTTCCTGTTCACTAGCTGCAGTCTTGTCTTTGAGGTCTGAAAGTCTATCTTCACTTTCATTCAGGCAGTTTTGCCAGCTTTCAATGGAATTTTTGATTTACTGGATATCTCTTTGAGTCCGTTTCATGTATTCTGTTTCTTTCTTTCTTATAATGTGCATTCAGGGTTTCCATCTTTTCAGCGCTCCTCGATTTTTTTATGTCTTCCTTAGATACAATCAGCATTTCTTTTATTTACACTTATCATTTTTTGTTTTACCTGAGAAATTATTTTTGATCTAAGTTCCTTTTCAGCTTCATGGAGTTGTTTCTTTACTTCAGTTGCTGTCATTTCAGATATTTCAGGTATATGGCTTACATTTTATTCTTTGTCCATATCTTCTAGGCTTGTTTGGGATGGGCTGGAGGTTTGAGATTGCATTTTGCTCCTTTTTTTTTTTTTTTTTTTCATTTTCCTTTATTCTCCTTGAGAAGCTATATGCAAGGTCTCAGTTGCTTCCTGGATCAAGGATATCTGTCATGATGCAGGAAACTTCTCCAGTTGAATGGAAGTCTTTTGTCAGGCCTTACCAGGTCCCTAGTGGCACTCAAAGGCTCCTCAAATGTAGGGAGTATGCTGGGCAGGCCGTCAGCACACTTGATGGGGTACTGTGGAGCTTTCCAGCTACTTGAGCTTGCTGGGTAAGACTCTCACAGGTTCTGAGTGGCATACCAAGGCTGAACAGCTAGACATAGTACACTATGCAGGCCCTCAGGTCATGCCACATGGTATACCAAAGCTCTACATCTGCTTGGGGATGATGTGCAGGGTCCTACCAGGTTTTGAGCGAGATGCTGAGGTTGCATGGCTGGCTGAAGTTTGCTGAGCCTGCCTTTGGCTCATGCCACCGAGCTCAGGTGATTCACCAGCCACACAGAGTTGCTGGGTGGGACCCAACCAGGCCCTAAGGGACCTACCTGAAGGTCCACTGCTGATTGGGGATGCTGAGCAGGATCCTACCAGGTTCTGAGCGAGTTGCCGAATTTTTGCCGACATGGACAGCTGCAGAGTGATTCCTTTCTTGTTAATTATCAGCTATACAGTGTGTCCATTGATCAAATTATGTAAATTTGCAGGTCTAGAAGAATAAGATAGTCTGCTAACACTCAGGGCTTCTTACTTTGTGGTCCTGTTTTTCTGTTAACCTAAATCCTGTCAGTGCTTAGTTCTAGCATCTTTCCTGACAAACTTTCTTTCCAGTTAAATTCTTAAGTATATCTCTGGAGAGGAACTCGACCAAATAATCTTAGTAGTCATTTAGTTATGCAGTATTCCTCTTTCTGAGGATTTTACTGCAAGTGACCTGTGAGGTTTGTAGACTCCCAAGCATTCTAAACTTAAGAGTCATTATGCTCTTTCTTAAGCCAACAATCCAAATCATTTCTTTAATTCATTAGTCAATTAGCTTGGTAATAGCTCTGGCAATAAGAAACATCAATTGATACGCACATCATTTATTTATAATTTTAAGGGAATGTTGCATCCCTTTTTTCTTTGTCTTTTTCGTTTTTATCGGTACCAGGGATCGAACTCACGACTGTCTGCTTGCAAGGCAGATGCTTATGCCGCTGAGCTAAATCCCCAGCCCCTGCATCCCTTTTTTCCATGGAGTTTACTTTCCTAAAATTATTTGTATTTCAGATACCTTTAATCTCTGCAAAATAAATAATAGTAGTAGTAGGAAATGGTTTAAAATCATCTTGGGTAGGAAAAAAGAATTGCCTTGATATTCCAAATTGGCAACAGACATAGCTTTAGCCTAAAGGCTTGTCTCCTCCTTATGTCATGCAACTGAACCTGCCCTTTACTGTCCTAATAGAGTCGTCATTATTTGTAGTTAGTGCTGCAGCAACACAGAAGTACTCGTGAAACAAATCTGGATGTTAATATTAAGAAAAGAAAACATAATCTGTTTCCTCCTTAGGTAAACAAGGTATCCAGGGTCTTCCTCTTTCCATTTCCCTTTAATCAGAACAGCTTATGACACTAATGTGGCTTTGTTTTAAAATTAGAAAGCACATTAACAGCTATATCTAGGAATCACGGCTTGAGGAGCCCTTTTCATTTGCTGCCAAGGAAAATCTTTTGTCATTTGTGTTGATAATGTGGTTTGAGAAGAAAGGAGAAGTCTTTGACGGTAAGATGTCAAGGGCTTCTTGCCTGTTTTCAGGTAAATATGACACAACAGTCACAAAGACAGTAATTCAGAGTTTTCAGGACTGGGGCTTTGGGATTAAATAGGGGTTCTGTAACATACTTGAATCTTTAAACATAGAGGACTCTTCAGTCTGTCCTGACCTAGTAAATCAGGATCTTCCAAATATGCCTGGGCTTTATGCAGCAACTCAAGAGCAGGTAGACATCCTGAACGAAAGATAGTGAGTCCCTTGTGTTAGCACTGTGTTTCCTGTGCATGTGGGAATCACAGTGAGCACTAAAGCCTGTGATTTGGTGGCCACACCAGAGCTACCAGCATGCCTTGTACACATTTCTCTCAGTGTCTTGCCTGACCTGAGGCATATAACAACTTTGTGTCATCGGCTCAGTAATTTATGGTGCTGTTCAAGCTTTTCTACTCTGAGTTGACCTATATTGCTTATTCTAGGAAGAACACAGTTACAGGCCTCTTCTCAGCTCAAACTTGTTTTTCCTCAACTCCCATATATTCTCAGTTGGAACAGTCTCAGAGAAAAGCTTGTTTATTAACATGTATATTTCATGTATACATGGGAGATATTCAGGGAATGAGCAGTTATCAAAGAAGGGACTTTGAATTCCAGCTCACATGGCATCTTTAATAAACAATGATACCTTTTTAGAGAAATGGCAGGACAGAGGGAAGGAATTATGGTGTCCCTAGGAGCAGCCATTCAAGGTAGGCAGGCAAATAAATGGCAAAAAGTATCTAGTAAGAATTGTTAATATAGGTACCTCTGGTGCCATGTCCAAGCCCACAAGAATCTAAAGTTGTCTTCATTGGTTAACTTTGTTCTCTGAGGTAGAAAGATGCTAGAAACCCTTGGTCTTCTTTTTTTTTTTAATTTAAAAAGGAAAAAAAAAAAAACAGAAAAAAGGGTAGAAATAATATAGAGTTTCAAAAAAACAAACAGTAAGAAATCACTAGTTGGTAAGTTACATATTGTCATCTTAGAAATAGTTGTTAAAGTTTCAAAATTAAAGCATGCAAAATGATATTCAAATAATGACACTGCAAACCATTCTGCTCAATGATCCGATGAAAACTTAGTAATATGGTTATCAGTCCTACATACTTGTTCTTTGTCTTAAAAATGGTAAGATTAAACATGTCAAAACAGAACAAAACAGTTCATAAGGAAACAATTTAAAGAAACACAGATTTCAAAGCAAGTTCCCTGGAGATCTTCACTGTCTATCTTATTTCTTCCAAATAGTTGTCCCCATGTTCACACACATTGAATATATACTGAACATTATAGAACTAATCAAATCATTACAGGATGATGAAGGCTTTTTAGGTCTTAAGCTCTGATTTTGGGGAAGTCAATAATGACTACCATAATGTGTCTCATTCTCTTTGAAGTAGCTGTCTTTATCATTACGTATGCTGAAATTGAACATAAGAGACTAGACTAATATCACACTGAACAGTGAATAATAGTATTGCTAGATTTGATATCATAATGCTACACAATTAGCACTGGGTTTCTTAGTGTCTCTTCTTCTTCAGCGTATCTGTTCATTATATCGTGTATTATATAATCTGTTCCTGTAAATCGTTTAGAAATTCTTCCCGTGTGTGAATCTCTACATGTATATCTATCCTTTCTGTATTTTAGGGAAAAACAGATCAAAACAAGACAACAAAACAAATTCCTAAAAAAACATGAAATGACAGAGACATATAACACCACAATATTAGATAATCTACAGTAGTTACTATGCTTTCTCTTGTTATTTTCATTAGAATTGTTCACATCATCAGGCATTATATAGTTAAGCATAGCATTACATAGCTATTTTTATAAAATACATCTTTGGACACATTGTAGGACTTCAAAGCAGTTAATAATCAAAACTGGAATGAATATCTTTTACATCTTGTCATCTTCAGAGTAGTTGTCTCTACTCTTAGACTTGATACTATCAATCATACCAAATTCGAATAAAATCAGTCAAGGCAAAATAGCGGTCTAAATCTGTGTCCTGTTTTTAGGCAAATAGAAAGAGAGCAGAGAGACTTCCTGCATGTGCAGCTTCTTAATTGCCTTTAACTCAACAGTGCTTTATGCCAAAGAGGCATATTTGGGGGCAGTACATTCTCATCTCTACTATGGATTGTTGGAAGCATCTGGTACTTTGAATCCATCAGGAAGCATTTTAGAAAATGTAGGAGATGCAGTAACACAAAAGCTGTTCAGATCCCCTTATATTTGTATTTCTGGCCTTCCAGATTGGGGTTCCAGGTCAGGACTGTTGAGCCACCCTCTTGCCCTCCTCAGTTCTTGGCCTCTTCCTTGCACCCGCTCTTCCTCCTAGGCTTCTGGTGTGCCTCCCTGTAAAACAGATAGTCACGGTTGTCCTTCACACACAGCATGGTTACATTTCAGAGATGTGACTTGGCTTTGCTTTGCCAAAGTTGCTACATGAAGTTTTATTTTATTTGACAAAGCATCCCCCCTCCCTGCTGTTTTTAGACAGGCTGTCACCATGTGGTGCTGGCCTTGAGCTTGTGAGCCTCCTGCCTTAGCCTCCTGAGTGCTGGTGTTACAGGCAAGTAGCACCAGACCTGGCTTCACAGGCATTAAATCACTACAGTTTTGCTTTCTATTTTCTAGGTTGTAGCGAGATAAATTTGAGTCTTTGCAGGGAAATTTAAAAAGTCTACATGAAAATCTTTAGACTATATATGTTACATGAAGTGTCAACATCTCTGGCATTGGCCATTAGTATGTTTAGTTTTAGTGTACTTTAAAGACAACAGATTTCACGGTGCTGTGGATGTAGCTCAGTTTAAGCTCTTGCCTGGTAAGTGTGAGCTTGTGAGTTTGGTTTTGAGTTAAAAAAAAAAAAAAAGCAACAGCATGGTCTTCCTACTGCAAACTGTTGCATTTATTAATCACAGTGTCTGAATTTTACTAAAAATACACAAAAACTCTTTGATTCCTGTGTTATGTGTAATCTTGTTTTTCCTAGTCCATTGCTAAAGTGCTCCATTGGTCTAAGGACAGGTCACATTGTAACTGAGAGCCATAGTTGGACAGTAAATGTTAATAACCTATGTCCTTCTTTGTCCAGTTGGTACATTGACAGTTGTACATTCAGGCTAACTTACCTAATATCTCGAGCCCCAGCTTCTGTATGTGTCAAATGAGACTATTGTCATTTCTGCCTCATGGGGTGACTGTGGGAATTAAATGAAAAGATCCTCAAAAGCATAAGTCACAGGATCGAGAACAGAGTACATACTTGCCTTTGTTACTTTTCCTGATGAGGCACCGTGCCACTGATGCATGTTTATGTTCTATTTTATTATCTTGCTTTTATTCAAATTCTTGTTGAAAGAAGATAGGTTATAAAAAAGATAATTATGATTTGTTATTTTCTTATTTCCAAAAAAAGACTGCTCACTATTGATTTATGATGGCTTATACAGAACTCAGACACTAAATTTCTTCTGCAGCGAAATTTTCTCTGAAAGAACATGACAGTATATAAGGAAGGCAAATAATGGTTTTTCTCTGCTGATAATAATTTCATTTCTCAGTGTGTTTAGAGATATTCTGTTGACTTAATCTTTAAGCAGAAAGAAGCATTTGAAAATACTGTTACTGTAGATTTTCCACTCCTATCTGTTTAATATTATAAAGATAAAAATATATAGAGACATACCTGACATGACTTAGGAAGCATGGAGTTTGTTAGGGAACTCCCACATCTAGCAGTGAGGTACCACTGATTGAATGTCTCTTTGGAGAATTTTGTACATTTGTTTACCACAAAGTAAAGGACACTGTGAGAGAGAGAGAGAATCTTGGGAAGGGTTAAAGCTTTTCAGTTATTTTAATGTTGTTTCCCTAAAAGACTAAATTTCTTTAGTCTTGTCACAGCCTAGAAACTATTAGGAAAGAAACAGACAAAGCTCCTATGATTAGGAAAAAGGTATAGATAATATATTGAAGGAATGGGTATCTTATAATAGGACATCTTTTAAGTTTATAAAAATTAGTTTTGTTTCCTGTTCACTATAGTAGAGTTGCAGTAGAAACAAGCTAAGATAGAGCATCGAAAATAGATTTGTGTCTGGCCACAAAATTTGACAGGAGATAGTTGGAGAATTTTAGAGGATGTGCCAGAATGAAGTATCATTAAATTGTTCAGGCATATATTCTGCTATTCTCTAAACCTGTGAGCGTGGGTGGGTAATTATAACCCAAAGATTCTGAAATACATCACTATAAGCCTTTGTTTCCTCCAAAACCATTTGCTGGTTAAGTAGTTGCTATATTAGTAAAACTGAAGAGGAATTGATTGTGTTTGTTTAACAACAGTATGTTACCAAATGAATAAAAATGGTTTTAGTTGGTCACAGAGATTTTTCTTATCTTCCCTTTTAAAAACACTCTGGGTTTTAATAAATTGCACATGACTTGTTTCTTCAGAGTGTTATCTTCAGTCTATTTCCATCTCTCCCTTAGGGCACCCCAAAGCCTAGTGATACGTCATGGGTTTGGTACATATTGATATTCTTTCTCAAATGGGATATGATATACTATAATACATGCATAATTAGGATTCTGTCTAGACTAGTAAAATTGAATAGTGACAGAGCAAAAAAGGATCTTCCTCTGAAATAGAATATTTTAGAAAACAGGTTTTTGTTTTGTTTTGTTAACCAGACCATTGATGAAACTTGCAGATAAGGAATAGTATTTTGTAACAGTGTGGAAATTTGTGTTTTAATATCTAAAATGTTGGCTGACTTTTATATATTAATCGTGTTGGTATTCATCATTGTAAACTGATCTGTCAGAAGATAGTATGGCGGTCTCAAATGTTTCAGTATGCGTACAGAGAGACCTCACAGAGATGCAGATCTCAAGACAGGCAGTGTGGCTTCTACTGCCAGTGATAGATGTGATGGGAAGCTGTTCACACAGCTTGTGTTTTGTAACTAATAAACTTGTTAGCAAGTGCTGGCGACTAAGAAATAAATAGGTTGAAGCCTTAGTAGTTTTGAGGAAGTAAAATTAAATTCTTAAATGTTTCTGGAGTTTCCTTAGTAGAATAATTTCTACTGAGGGCTGTCCTGAAGGATTTTAAGTCAGAATTCATGTCTTTCATTTCTGTTATCCGAAGAAGGGCAACATTTACCCTGAAATCTTGGGACCTGGCTTGATAAGGTCATATGAGTGGCTCAAGTACATGAATGACTGTGTTTTTATCTCAGTATTCTGGGAATGTTTGCTCATTATTTGTATATAGCAGAAACAATTTTCCTGTAAAATTCAAATTTCAGTTGCTATTTTGGAGAGAATCTTTACTTAGAAATATTCCAGCTTTGTGATTTTGGGCAAAACTATTTTTATCTTAGATTTCCCATCTATAAAATGGGTCTGTACTATAATAGTACCTACTGCCTAGGAGCCTAGTGAATATGAAAGAAATTAATCCATGTGAAGTCCTTGGCAGAGTCCTTCTCAAATGGTGGTTTGCCAAAGTATTACCTTATGATACGACTATTTCAAATGTAATTGTTTTATCCCACACTGAATTATTATATATATATATTTTCATCATACTTTAAATCAATATTGAATTTTCTTCAACTATAATGGTAGCCTACTGTCCTTTTTGTTTAATTATAGTAAATGACAATTGCATGAGACTAATTAGCTTTGCATCCTTGGTTGAATCTGTCATTGCCAGCTCCTGTCTCAGAATAATACCATGTGGGAATTGAACTTCAGTTGAGGATCCTTGCAACAATTTATATTCACATCATTCATACCTGATCAGCCACCTGCTTTGTAGAAAAACCTGGGTAATAGGAATGAAAATGGCCTTATAGAAATATGAATTGGTTACCCTTTCTCATAAGAGAAGTCAGAAATAAGCATGATAAAAGAAAAAGATGACGTTTAGCCAGTTAAATCTGTTAAATATATCTGTCTAGATTTAGCTCACAAAAGAGAACAAAAGTGTTCCAAAACAGCCATGAATTCAGATCCATATGCCTCCTTAGAGATCTGTTTATGGTTTTCATTTTTCTCTTTGTGTATATTTAGATAGAGAGCCCCATTGTTTAAGGCAAAGATCTAGTGATGAGTGACACAGAGACTGGGGAGCTCCACGCCTTTTTCTAAGGTCCTGCACCCTGTGCCCCTCCATGCCTGCTAGGCCGAAGCAGCTAAGCAAGGCCACACCGTGTGATCATTTCATGTTCAGTGGATATTGGTTTTGTGTTCTTTGCCCGCGGCAGCCGCTGTTTGATTCTATCTTGGGCACCAGGATATTGAAATTTTGTTAGAATTCAAAGCTCATGGTAGCCGGTAGATTCATTTTTCTTGAATTTGTGAATCATTTCATTTTTTAACATACATGTCATACATTACTTTGGCTCTAAACACCGTTCCTCAGTACTTACTGACTTGAATTAGCATCATTTGTGTTTACATTAAATGTATGTGGCACTGTATTTTCAAATGCATGTTCAGTTTGAGTTCTGCTTACTTACAGACTAAAAAAAAATTCAAGTGTTACTTTTCAAAATTCTGTTTGCATTTTGAATTACAGAAGTCCATAAAAATATAAAGGCGTGTGTCCTTACTTTTAATTAAATAACAGAAAATCTTAGGTATACACAAAGAAATTAGGCTGCGTTTTCTCATTTTGTACATTGGTTTCCACTTTTAAAATAATATCAGTGTTATTAAGGGCAGGGAAACCTATCCTGTTGTTTTAATAGATAATTATTTTGCAGCTATATTTTGCTGCTCTGCCAGTTTTATCAGAAGTGGAGCAAATGATTATTGTCATCAATACTCCCTTAACTTATATAAGCAATTTTGTGAATGGCCTAATAAATGTTGAGCTTAACTCTTAGGATAAAGAGCAATTATAAAAATGGATAAATATTAAATCATGTTTAAGTATTAAACTTGTTTTCCCTCTTACAGTGAGAGATTTTTCTTGAGACTGAATAGAAATGGGCTTCCCAAAGCTCCGGAGAAACCAGAACGACACTGCTCTCTCTTCATGGTGAGTGGAGCTTGTTTCACCCATGGGTCACATCCTCCCGGTGATACAGATGTTGTCCTGATGACTCACCTGATCTGCCACTGTTCAGACTTACGAGCATGAGCTGCAGTGTGGTCTTTTGGTGGCTTCTTTTATAGTACAGTACTATAATTTTTGCTAATTGTGCTGTATAGTAAATTGAAGCTTTGTGTTCTATTATGCATTATAGTACTGCATGTAAGAGGTGTACAAATAAAAGCACAATCATCAGGTTGGAGTTTCCTTTGACCATTTCTCTGTTCTGAATATTGCAGTATACATACTGTATACCATTCCTCATTTAGTGACCAATTAAGCTAACCACTTATTGTCAAGACTAGAACTTAGTTATTACATGAGGAGTATATGTATTTCATATTAATTAGGAGATATTATTGTGAGAGAAAATAGTGGATTTGCTTATTAACCATTGTAAATAACACCCAAATTACATCTCTAGCCAGAATTCTAAATACCACCATTTATAGTTAACCTTGCTTTCTTTAGCATATTATTTTAATAGTGTGTTTAATATTTCCATTAATGTAATATTGGCCCTATTATACTTTTACCAAAGTATAGTAGTGACGGAGCTTAGCGTGGGGCCTTATATTTAGTAAGTATTTCATAAATGTTTAAGGAATGAGCAATTGAGGGATTGAATCAATCTTGGTCTTTCTTTTGAAGTATTTCTTGACAATAATTGACTTAAAGTTGATATTTTTAAAGTAGAATTTAAATGCTTCTGCTACAAACATTATATTAATCTCTGTCCTCTATTTATGAAAATAACGTAATATGCTTTTTAGGTGCTGCCATATACATTGTGACTCCTATAATAACCCAGCTTTCTTTTTGGTAGGATTTGGGTAGCAGCGAGTTACGAAAGGACATCTACATTACCGTGCACATTATCCGAATCGGTAGGTACAGCACTTGGCACCGCATTAGGACAAGTAGCTGAGAAGTCTCTCGGTGGATGTTTTTGTTTGGATTTTTGTGTTTTGAATTTTGGTTTGGGCTGTCTGCAGCTTCATTTGAATCCAAGAAGCACAGAGCTTATTAGTTTTTCTGGCCTTTGCAACCTCACGTATAACTTTTTCATTCACCATAAATACACTTTGTCTCTTTCAGTATAAGTCATTAAGTAATTTATTAAGTAGTGCATTTTGTTTTATTGGACCTCCTAAACAAATCTCATTCAAGTATTTTGTATTCTTTTTTTAAGTTCCCATTTCTGGTAGCATAAAATAAGCTTTCAGGAGGTGAGTTCATAAAAGCTTTACACCATCCAGCCTCTTCTAAATGTACAGTAAGTACCACAGAGTGCTGCTACCCAAGATGCTATAAGGAAAGAGGTCTGAGGCACCAAGTACTGTATGTGTTATCTGTATGGTGTCATCAGTTTATTAAAGGCTCTGAGAAGCCCCACAAGGAAAAACAAATATGCATTTCTAACTTTTTTGATCCTAGCATTCCCCAAATTTGATTTTACCATGAAAACATTTATGTGTAATGTACCATTAGGTAACATTTTGCAGAAAAAACTTGGTGTTCTCCATATTCATCAGAGTCAGAATATGTTCCTTCATTTTCCACATGAAATGCCTCTAAAAACAGGTGTTTTATAGCAGAGCAGCAAGGCGAAATGACGAATAGCACAGCCAACACGGTTTTTCTATTCAGGCCAACCAGTTGATCTTGGGATTTGTTCCACTTCTTCACTATCTGTGTTGCATTACTTGCTTGGGAATATGTCTGCAAGAGTTAATAACACTCTGTGCAGTCCTGCGATGTGATCTTTGTTTTTATATTCTTTTGTTTTATACATATAGCAACCACCTTGTACCTAGAGAAAAATATAAAATATGTCACATTTCCAACATAGATAATTCCCTTGTTTTTAATTTTCATAAATGAACATGTGAGGAAAAATAAAAAAAATTATTTTAAAATATTGAAAAATTTGGAGCCTAGGCTTTCATGTAGCTTTGCACTAAAACTTTGGTCTGTTCTCGGTATACAATATTTTATGTAATTTTCTTTGTTTATAATATGTTATATAATTTTCTTTGTTTTTATTCAAATTCGTATTGCCAGTTGTTAATATAAAATGTGGTTCTGTATATCTTCATGTAACTATTACTTAAATATAAATATAATATTCTATAGCACTGAGGTAAATATAAGTCACTTTTGCTTACAGAACTTTGTAGGCTGTATCTGTAGGTTTGAGCAATGACAAAACATGAAAAAGTGATGTTTCTTCCTAAGGTTTTTATGCTCATTCAGTTGTCAGAAAGAATGTTGAACCAGAAATTACCTTCCACCCTAAATTTGGTCAAATGAATACTTTCCTAGGATTGTTGCAGAAAATTTGCAAGACTGACTTACTGGCTTGGTACTTTTGAGACTGAGGAGAAATGAAATTTAGGTAAAACACTGTAAAAAAGGTTAAACTTAGTTTGCCAGTTCCTTTGAAGCAGTGAAATTAAGGAGTGAAAGACTGTTATGTTAGGGACAAGAACTTCTTATTTTTGTATAGAATGTCCCTTGTACCTGCTTTACTGGGAAAAGGACACCGTGACCCTCACTGACTGCCGGAAGCAGAAGCAATAATACATCAGTTCTGCGAATTTATTCCCAGATTTAGAAAAAAAAGGGGGATGGAGAAAGAGAAATTAATAGTTGCATATTCCTCTGTACATTCTGAGTTATTGAATTCTTTCAATGTGTTTGCCTCCTCGTTTGGCTTCTGACTGATTGCTTCATAGTTTATTTTCCCCCACTCCTCCCACGTTCCATCCTGCTTAGAGAATTTTCCTAGAAATTGGACCAGTACTATGCATTCTTACTAGTCTTAGACTTGGGTACACCAAGGCTGGCCTCATGTTGTCCTTTTGGTATAGTAATTAAAACTGAGGCCTTGGTATCCACGGTGCCCACAGAGCCAGGAAAGAAAACGTAGAGCTGTGTGTGTCGTTAAGCCTCACAGTGTGGGCAATGACAGAGCTACCAGGAGAGGGTTCCCATGCGGTTCTCAGAGCAGCCTTCTTCCTGAGCACTGTGTCATGTTGGGTCTAAAAAGGAATGACTTAAAAAATTGTTTTTCAAAGTCATTATATTGATCTAGATTGTAGTATATTTCATGTTAATGTAATCAAAATAATCATTCAAAATAGAGTTAAATAGAACATTTTTTAATGTAATGAGTGACTAGTATTTTAAATTTGTTTAAATCAGTTCTGTAAGTAAAAGTATGGTTGGTTGATAGTTAAATTTAAATATGACATTTCAAGGTGTTTGCTTTGCAGGCAGAAATTATACTAAAATTACAAACATTGAAATTTAGTCACAGAAAACAGCCACAGATCATAGGACGGTGATGTTTAAAGTTCTTACATTTTCATCATCTAAAAAGCAACTGACTATTTTTAGTTTTGATTCTATTCATAAACTAACAGGTTTTCAGGCCACTATTTATAAATATTTCCCTAAAGATGACAAATTGCAGAGATGTTTTTCCTTTATCAGTGGTGAATGGAAAACCAAATTGGATAATGCTATCCTTCTGTTTGTTTCATTATCCTATTCAACATTAGATTTTGGCAATGCTGGAGACATCTTGATGTGCTTTAGAATTTTTCTCTGATGGAAACAATTTATGAATCTGTTGACAAGCATCTGGAGACAAATTGGCAGATATTTTTCCCATGTTAATATGCTGTATTTCGACTTTAGCATACTTATTGCTTTTGGTTTTCAAAATAATCCACTCACTGATAATTAATTTGCAAACAGGAAATTAAAATACTATGTCCATAGCATGGTTTAAAGCATTCTACTTGAAACAAATTTAAGCTTTTCTAATGGTCAAAATGATGCCAGGAGGGATGAGCGATCTGAGTTGTGAACTGCCTGCTCTATAAGGCAGGAGCCTGCTCGTTTCACCATCTGTGCTTACTTGGTGTATTCAAAGACTCTCCACTTCTTTCAAAAGTGAAATTTTTGAAACAACTTTTAATTACATAATTTATTTTTAAATAGAAAACGAAACAGTTACCATCACTATGTTTAATGAGGTGAACCTCCTGGTCTGCCTCCATGAATCCTAGGAGCAGGAAGGTGGTTCCCAAAAGTGGGATCAGCTCCACTCTTTGTGTTCTACAGAAAACACTGCTACTGAGAATGCAAGCTGCTTGCTCAAGATCATATAGCCTTGTGATTAGAGCCCTTGTGATTAGAGACTGAAACCGAGTTTTCTGTTGCCCTGCACCTGTGTCCTTCCGGGGACTCCGTTACAATTTGTCTGGCTTGTCTTGTCACTCTGTGTGGCTGTATTTAAGATGCATCCAATCAGATGTCTCCATGGGTCACATTTACTGTTTAATTGGACAGGTCGAATGGGAGCAGGAGAAAAGAAGAATGCCTGCAGCGTGCAGTATCGGAGGCCCTTTGGCTGTGCAGTTCTCAGCATCGCTGATCTGCTAACAGGAGAGACAAAGGATGACCTCGTCCTGAAAGTATACATGTAAGACGCGTGCACAGGGAGGGACTGGCTAGGCCCAGGGTATGTGTGGATCCAGTTGGGCAAACACTACTTTATGCAGTAATTGAAGAACAGTGGATGGATTAGATTTATAAGATGTTTGTGAGCCCCATGATCAGTTGAATTGTTATAAATGAGCCTGCAGGTCACTATTTGCTGGTCAAAGGAATATGAAATCAAGAGCCAGTGAATACATACAGTTTAGTAATTAGATGATCTACCATCTAGAGTACCTCTGACGAATTTATAAACCTAGTATTTATTCGCCTTCAAACAGTTTGTTCTTTGAAGGAGGAAATGCTGTATTTTTAATATAAATTAATTAGAATCAGGAAAGGGAAGCTCAGGTGACGATGTTCTTATGCCACGTATACGTTTGTTGGATCTTCCATAACAAAGTACCACAAACAGCATAACAGTTGAATGACAATTTACTGAGAGTCCTGGAGGTCAGTGAGTGGCAGGGTTGGCGCTTTGTGTAGCTGTGAGGGAAAGTCAACTTTGTGCTTCTGTCTTTGTGCATCTCATGGTTTGTTCATAGCGTTTGACATTCTGAGGCTTATAGATGTGTCACTTGATGTCTGCTTCCTTCTTGACATTTTGTTCTCCCTGTGTACATGGCCATCTCTGTCCAGATTTCAACTTTTATGAGAACACAGTCACATAAGATTGAGCTTCTCTTCAGTGATCTTATTATAACACATACTTCTGTAAGAACACTTTTCCTAAATAAGGTGATATTCTAGGATATTGGATATTAGGGCTCAACATTGTCTTTTGGGAGAGTGCAATTTAACCCATGATACTGTATTAAGAACAAACTTGATTTGGCAAATTGCTTGTCTTTTTTTTTCCCAAAGAGTGTGCTGATACCCCCTACACATACTGCTATTTCTTTTTCATATGTAGTGCTAACACTGCTGGCCCGCTGACTATGGGACGTGTACTTCAAAGTGCTTTTTGACCACTGTTGCATGATTCATGGATTTATGTACTCTCCACTTTGTGGGACCTCTCAACATGTTTAGTAAATAGTTAAAGATTTATCCATAGACTGTGGATGATGCCTGGGAATTCACTTTATTCCCAATAAGAGGAATAAAACCTTGACCTTGACTGCAAACTTGAAAATCTCTTTGAAACTAACGGATAACAGAACTTGTTACTTTTGTATTAGGTGGCAGCACCTCATTTGTAACCATTGGCCTGTAGTAATCTTCTTTGTAGTAGCCATGAAACATCATGTATTTACTGTATGCTTAATCCATGCATGTCATTTTCTCCACACAATAAACCTCAGGAGCAGATGCTGTGAGCTCCCCTTTATATGTATGAGGACAGAGAGTTCAATGACTTGCCTAGAATTACCCACAGCTAATGAGAAAGGGAATCAGATTTGCAGTTAGGATTATCCAACTCCAGAACTTGAGCTCTCTGTTGATCAGGCTCTGTCTTCACAGATGTTATTTCACACCACTGCATAATAATGTGATGATGATGTTTTGTGTCATTGCTCATTACAAAACCTAAAATTTTTTGCAAATGTAGTCCTATCATATCTTAGAATAGTCTTTCAGGCATGGGTAGTGAGCGTCATATTTATCTTGCCACAAGGAAAATGGAAGGACTGACAGTTACCTGCGTCACCCTTGATTAAGCAGCTAAAGGAGATCCATGAATTCCAACTCTGCCTCTCATAAAAATAATCATGTTGCTCTTTGTGGTATTTTATTGTCTTTTTTCTTAAGCATCAAATAGGTTTTAGATAATTCTCTGTAGAAGAGAAATTCCTTAAAAATGCCAATTCAACAAACTGTGAAGTCTGTTGAAAAACTGGTCAGAATGGTCACTGTCCATAGGGAAAAACTGAATTTAGTAAGACACTGTAGAAGGGTGCTGGTTAGAAACAGTTTGGAAGAAGTTTCTGTTTGTTGAAATGACTAAATCCCTAACCCATTTGGGACTTAGAGAATAGTAACAAATACCTTCGCTGAGACTACAAGATATTTCAGTTGCCCTCTTTAGGAGCTTTAATTTTATTCGGAGTTTTTAATGAAAGATATAATCTCTGAAATCACTCAACTAATAGGGAACAGACTATTTTTCTTCCTTCCCTGCTGGGAAATAAGAAGACTGGAGTCATAATATTGTAAGTAGCAATTTGATGTCTCAAAATAAGAGGTGGGATTGTTTCTTCCATCTTAATTTCCTATGCTCTCAAGATTTTGGGCTCAGTTTGATATGCCATTGTTAACTGGCTTGGAAAAAAACCTCTCATGTTCATCCTGGAAAAGCCTGGGTTAATAAAATTAAATATATGTTAGATCTCCTAATATAGATAATATACAATATATCTCCTAATACAGATAGGATACATCTCCTAATAATTGTACATTATCCGCCCCAGACATAATCACGAGGAAAAGAAACTTGTACTGTGGGAATGTTTGAATTTATTGGATATAAAATCTTGATACTTAGGACACATGGAAAGGAACATTTGTGGTATCTTTCCATTCACCCATATCTCCACCCATCCATCCTCTGATGTTAAGTCACCTTTCATTGTACTGAAGACGACTTGGATAGCAGCCAGCCTTAGGTCCAGTCCTCAATAACCTTCCTTGTCTGCTAGATGCGCTACACCATGTAAACAGAGGTAACATGAGCCAGCAAGCGAGAAGAGCTAGAACAGGCATAGATAACTATGGGAATAAGAAGAGGGAGACAGCATCTTCCGAAGATGTGGAGTACTTCAGTGCTCTTTGCTAGATCTTGCCAGCATTTTGCTATTGTTAAGCTGTGTTAATGTCACTTTTGTTTTATTTACTTGTTGACCTTTTCTTGCTGGCCATATAAGATAGAGACTAGCTACTTACTGAGTAATAATATTTATTGAGCACTAAGTACCCTACATGAACGAGATAATTCTAGACTCACGTTTAATGTTGTAGTTCAGTGGTGGTGAACCTGCATCCTGAGTGCCACAGCCAGCAGTTTATTGTTGAGAGCTCTAAAAGATTTGCCGTCACTGTTCTTGCATATTATCTCTGTATCATGAGGAAATCAAGGCACAGAGGCAGTAAGTAACCTGCTTAAGGAACGTAGCTCATTTAATCATAAGATTTCAAATCTAGTTATAAAACTCTTTTTAGTCTGCACAGCTTTATGCATTCTTCTGTGAGTTTTTTGTTTTTTTTTTTTTTTTTTTTTTTTCTGTCCTAGGGCCACTTTAATCTAAGAATCGTTCTCTCTAGCCATGCTGTTGTTAGGTAGGTGAGCAGGCATTATCAGAGTGGGCATTTCGGGGCTGGGGATTTAGCTCAGCAGCATGAGCGCCTGCCTTACAAGCAGGCAGTCGTGAGTTTGATCCCCGGTACCAATAAAAAGGAAAAAGACCAAAAAAAAAATATTAGCAGAGTGGGCATTTCTGCTCGTCTTGGAGGAACCATGCTAGAGCTGACAGTCATATGCAGTAGGTTCCAGGGAAGTCTAAGGAGATTTAGGGAAGAACATTATCACTATAATTTTTATGACAAAAAGAGCAAATGTACTGTTAAGGTTATTGCTTGATATCATGCATCACTGAAGCTCATCCAAGTGATACTGTTTTCATAGGTGTAACACAGAGAGCGAGTGGTACCAAATTCACGAGAACATCATCAAAAAGCTGAATGCACGCTACAACTTGACTGGCTCCAATGCAGGTAAGAATATGGGGCAGGCTTTATCTCCATACACTTCTGTTTCAGGCCAGAAAAGTACACATGAAATGAAAAAATGATGAACCTTTTTATTTTTTTCCTCTCTTGTCACTGCTTAACTTTAAAAATGATCAGTAAACATTGTGGTATGTCTCTGTATATTGTGACCGAGTTTTATATAGTTCTCCAAAAAAATGTGTTCAATTCTGGTTTGAAACAAAACAGAGGACCAGAATTTGTTCAGTGGTACCCTTACCAAAGGTTAAAAATTAAACAACAGATGTACCAGAGTTTTGTTACTTTTAGGTCAAAATGGGTTTGATAAATGGAAATGTGTCAGTAAAGATCATGAAAAGCATGCTTTACCCTCTACAGTTCACTGCAACAGACTTTAAAGACTTTACTTCCTGGATAACAAATACACACCTTCACATAGTGAAGTTAACTAAAGAGAGTGATGCTGATTGGAGGTTATATAGAGAAAATGTGTGCACACTGATTCACAAAGGAACTGAAATATACCACTGGACATTACATGTAAAATATATATGTTTATGTTTATGTTATGTTAGAAAAGTATGTTTATGTTTATGTTATTTTAGTAAAGTAGCATATAATAGAATATGTGACATTATATAGCTTATGTAGATTATCTAGCATATGTAATGATGTCTTTTAAGTTTGATTAATAGCAAAATTTAGTTAATATTATTTATATCCTGTGCTCTTCAAAGTGACATTGAAGTAGAATTGTATGTAGTTACGTGCTTCACTTGATCTAGTGATGCTTTAAATTAAATGAACTGTTCCTTAACTGAATGCATTGTTTTTAAAAACACCCTGTAGAGGGGATATCAGAGAGACAGAGAGACAGACAGAGGGAGGGAGGGAGGAAAAGAGAGAGAGAGAGAGAGAGAGAGAGAGAGAGAGAGAGTATCTAACTTGTCTGACAATTAGAAGAACCAGATTTGAGCTCAGATCATGTTTTTATCAGCTTCATGTATATCTTGCTAGGCCAGACTTGCCCATGGGAAATAACTGCAGACAGCAGCTCTGTGGTTCAGTTTAGTTACAACCTTGAGTGCCACAGCTCATGCATGGCAGCCCTTCTAGCAGAATTGACTGCTAAGCTCACTTCTCTTCTTCTTCTCCCAAGAATTAACCAAGTAACTTGGGTTTATTTGATGCAGATGGATTTTATTTGCTTTGGACAGAATCCTACATCTACCACTAAATAAGACAAGAAACTTGAAACACACACTATTGAGGGCAGAGTCCTTTTAAGACTAAGAGGAGATAATAGGATAGGAGGACATGAAGAAAAAAGTAAAATTCATAGAAACTGAAATATGTGCCTATCTTCTCTTTTCCTGTGAAAGAATTATGACAGTTTTGATTGTGTACCGATCAAGTGAATTTATTTCATTGCATCCTCAGTAAGATGGCAGAGCTACTACTACTTTTTTGTTTTTTTAAAACTTAGTGACTGAATTCATTGGCTTCCAGCCAGATCTAGTAGTTCTGTCCTGAGTCTTGGGTTTTCCTTGATCCCACTGACGATTATTTGCTCATTAGAGTCACTCTGGACTTGTACTCCAGGCCCGTAGGCATCCGCCCTGTGTGGCTGTTGAATGCTGCACAGGAACCGAATGCAGCATAGAGGCTGAGGGTACTGTCACTAGACCTAGACACCAGGTTTTGAAGGTTGATCTGATAAAAGGCATGTAAAATATCCCATTAAAGTCTGGTTATTTGTTAAAATAGAACATTATGACTGCATTGGGCTAAACAGAATATATGATTAGAAATAATTGTGATTTTCTTTCTGTAGCCAATAGAAAGTTTTGATTTCCTGGGTAAGTCATATGGTGTTCCTCTGGGCCAGTGTCCAGGGTAGCATCCCAGGACGTGCATCCCATGCCTCAGGACATGGGCAAGAAGTGTGCATTGTCCTGCAGATCCATCTCATGTGTCATAAACAAATGCAGTCTGCCTTTACTGTAATCCCGTTTGAGACTGTACCAGAAAATGAGACTTAAATCACCTTATTTCTTGAGTTTCCTTTTTCTTTTCATAGCCCTTGTCATTATTATGAGAACTGCTTGTTAATGCCTTTCTAAAAGGCAAAAGAAATCATGGCACTATAGAATTTTCTATGAAGGTTTTCTCCTCCCTTTGGTGGGATCCATCCCTGTTTTCTCTTCTGCCTTACTACTATTGTGATTTATAGACAGCCAAAGGTTTGGCTCATTTTACGTGCTTCTGCTGCTCTCTTGCCCTTAGCTTTCCTCATCCTTTTGCCATTCTTCTTCTTCAGCCAGTCCTATGCAACCAGCATCTCTATGCCTTTCAGTCACCCGATCCCTACTAGCCTTTTCAAACCAAGGCCAACCCGGTCCTAAGCCTCATCACTGTACAGTACAGCTCCAGAGGGAGAAAGCTCAGAACACAGATTTTAAACCAAGAACTATGCTTCCCATAAAAGTTTGGACCCTGCAGTCTTGCTTGAACATTGATCTGTTTATGTTCTTGAGGAAACGGGGCTGTATGCCCAGTAGACAAGATCTATATTCTGTTTTCAGGCTTTACTATTGAAGGGAGAGGCTCCCGTGACTTACTTAAAAGTACAAGAGGCAGCCCAAGCCTAAGAAACTGAGGTGGGAAATTGGGGGTACCTGATGCTCAGCTCTCACAGTGGTTGATACCCTGACTTCCACTCTTTTCTCCTTGGAGCACAGAATTGTTGATTAAAAATGGAAGCAGTGCAGTCAAATATTTTGAAGGCAATCGAGTTCACTCTTAAGAAGTATTTTTCCTGTTTTCCCCTGAGATTCCTTAGTCATTGGTACTAAAAAAAGAAGGAAAGAATAACTTTGAAATTACTTGGGAGACAAATTCTACCAGCTATTTCCAGACCTTTTATGCTTCATTGATGTCCTCCTGTTTCTTGGAGTTGTAATCTTTTCTCTTTAATAAACCAAGGGATTCATCGAGTTAACTGGGTTTTTTTTCCCCTTCTGACCAAAGACTTTATGTTGCAAAGATATATTAACCACTGTCTTTGAGTTTAGATACTGGGAGAAAATTGTAAGTGATTCATTTTAATTTTTAAAGGTAAAACTAATTGAATATATCTCTACTGAAAGATTGAATTAAGTTAAGTAATTTGAAATCTTCAAAGTGGTGCTGTTTAAGAATTTTACAATCCAAAAGCAATGCTTCAAGAATTTAAAATTCTTAAAATAGTCATTAAAATGAGCCATGTTTAGGCTTTATACAGCATATGATTATTATAAACTTCACCTCTGGTAGATAGCAGTTGAATTCTAGGAATGTGATATTAGGCAAATTCAGTTCTAAAGATTGATATAAAGTATGCAAAAGCCATTGGCAGTGATTTAGTCTGTCCAAAGAAGAACTTCAACATCTTTTCATATCATCTGCATATTTGTGAGATATCACTTCCTGTAGTTGTACATGTGGCTTACAACTAGAAGAAATCATATTTAGTAATTATGTAAATTTTCAGAATCTTCCTTTTGCTTTAGTAAGATGAGCAAAGGTGGTTATTTTTTTATCCTGTACTTTTTAATTACCTTATTAAGGGCCCTATAGCATTTAGGGAAAACAATTTAGGAAAACAAAAAGAACACTGTTCTTATTTAGCTAAGGTGAAAGGAGACTTTTGGAAGTGTTAGATTGCATTTTGTTGTTAAGGGTCCTGTTCACACTTAGCGGTGTCCTCAATTCAGTATTGCAGAAATAGTATAAAGCAAAAGTATTTTTAATAAGTGCCTCTGATTTTTGAACACTGCACTTGAAACGTGGCTTTCTTGTAGGATTAAAATAAACGAAGTACTTACTGGCACCACCTATTGGCTAGAAATGTAGCATGTTATTTTGCTTATTTTTGGAATTTCCTAGTTATTAAACCATGTTCTCTTTTTAACTCATTTTACATACAGAAAAGTTATAATAATAATGCTAAAGATTGCTATTCCCAGAAGGTTTAACATTTTACATTTGCTTATCCCCCCTCACCACATATACACATTTAATTCAGTATTGCTGAGTTGGTATAATTCTTTTTTTGTTTTTTGTTTTTATTTTAAAGAGCAGAACAGAAAAAAGGATAGAAATGATACAGAATTTCAAAAAAAAGTAGAAAAATTCTTAAAGATTATATCAGTGCTTCTGATTCTTACAAGTATGTGTATTAGTATATACATTTATACACATGCATACATTCATATATACATATATGTACATACATGTTTGTCACATGCAAACGTAGTGCATTTCATTTCCTGAACTTTTTCAAAGCAAATTGCAGAAATGATGTCCCTCTATATTTATTTCAGGTCATGGCACCATAGCTACAATATAATTGTCAAAATCAAGAAATTAGCACAGACATAGTACTGCTATTTAATCTGTAGACCTTCTATTCTTACTATCTTCTATAATAGAAGAAAAGCTAGGTTATATTGTTTGCAGTTGTCTTATCTTTTTAATTTCCTTTTTTTCCTAAACTATTGTCTTCTGTTGACAGTGAAAAAGTGTAGTTCAAGCTATAATACTAAGTTATACTCAAGATACTTTTTAAAGATACATGCAGTATTAAAAATAAAAAAACCTAACACCAAATTATAAGGTAAGCAATATAATGATTTACACTTATTTTCTAAATTAATTATCTTTGTCTAATTTTGATGTGACCATTAGGAATACTGTTTGGGAAATTTGCTAGCTATAAAAATATGCAAGTATTTTAATAAATTATAAATTAGCAAATTACAGTTACACATGCTATTGTAGTGGAGGAAAAATATCTTTTCCCCCCTCATTCTTTCATTACTAAGCCTATTATGAAAAAAGGTTAACAAGGGAAAAGCATGCAGATTTAGTTACGTTTTGAGTGACAAGGAAACCTTAATTAGAAAATGAAGACCTGAAGAAACAGTTAAAATCTAATATTTTGTAGTAATCTGATGACAAATGAGGAGCTGCAGAGAAGCCCGGGTGGCAGAATGATGGCCTCGTGGTGATGTAGTGGGGCCTGTTCTTCTAGGTTCTTCTCTGCAGATGCCTCCATTTTCAGAGATGAGGATGTTCTTTCCCTCTGCATGTAGTGAGGGCATCTCTTACCTGAGGGTTTAATCATCTTCTTTAGGAAAAAGAGCAGGGAAGGTGAGCTGGACTTTTCTGCTCGTGACGCCTTTCAGAGTGTCCCATGCCAAGCTGCTGTGTGTTGGGGCAGCGCGTTCCCAGCACCCTCACTGCACTCTGTGAACGTTTTTATGGAATAGCTTCTGCCGGTGGATTCCTATGTTCTTGGTGCCGTAAAAGTTACAAATAATGAATCATATTTACAGTAAAAATGAACAAACGCACAGGTCATTTTCAACCTTGGTGTAATCTTCAGTGTGTACCACTGAAACGTTGGTATCCTAAATCAGAGTACAAAGAAGACTTTGAGGTGAAAGATCCCTTTTAGTCACAAAAATATTAAGTTCTTTCTGAATGGCTGCATCCAGTCCTATAAAAATTTCACCTTCTACCAAATCTGGATGGACTTCTCGCCAGCCCTCATCTCTAATCAGTGATTTTCTTCTCAGAATAAAGGTCAATAACAATAAATAATTCTAGATATCTTCTGTGCCTTCTTTTGATACTCAATTACTTATTTATTAATCCAGTCTTATTTTCTCTATAACAGTTAGCCATGGGCTAACTACTTTCTCATAGAAAATGTGAAAGCCTTCCCAAAACTTTGAAATTCAGAAGTAGGTGATCAGGGACCAGCAAATTATGATCACAAGATTCTTTGTTCATGCTCATCACATCCTTTACATGCTGGAAAGTCTGTGTCCTTCCAATCGATGGTGTAATGTGCCAAAGATCTTCAGGATATGGGCCTCAGAAAGTAATCCTATCATCAGACCCTGTGGATTACCCTCAGTGGTGCCAAGTCCATGTTATTTAAGAGTTTAGTTTATGGAAACATCAATAGACATAGCCACAAATTGAATAATACAAACTGAAAGTCAGAAATCAAGGTGTAACTGTTGAGGAAGGAAAACATTCTTTTCCTCCCCTTACTGCTCTTCTCCCCTTTCTTTTCACTCTCATTCTTTTTTACTCTTTTTAAGTTGATTTTGAAAGTACATCTGAGAGAAAAAAATCATCCCCAACAAAATAATAGAAACATTTTAGTATTATGTGCTGCCAGAGCAGACACAGCGCTGGTCCCATGAAGAATGGGTCTCTCTTTTTGGTAGTCTCGTCCAGCTGGGCAAAGGCTTTCAGCAAGCAGGTTCCCTTCATTGTATAGTGGGCTCATACATTATCATTCATGGTTCCCAGCTTACCATTTTGATTACATTTTCTAACCTGGCTCATTTCTGCACTCAGGGCTCTGAATCTCAATTTTGACAATCATGTTTTGTTGTTGTTGTTTTGTACTGGGCATTGAACTCATGACTTTGCGCTTGCCAGGCAAACACTTACGCTGCTGAGCTAAATCCCAGGCCCCTTAGTCTCAGTTTTCCTTGTAGTCATTGACTCATTTTCCAACAGCTCTGTCTTACTTGACACCATTTCCCTGCTAGACATATGACATCCTTTCTTTGCTTTGCTCCATAGACTCTGAGACCCAGTCTATACCCTCCCTATATTGACACCTCACTGAATCCAGCCATATTTTGCTGTATAGTAGTCAAAATGTACCTCTGAAAGTTCTCCAGCTCTGACTTGGACCCAAATAGGAGGCATAGCTTCTTGTGTATTTCTTTTAAAAATAATTATTTTATCTTATCAATAGACCATACAACATTTTAGTATATTATATAAAACTTAAATAATTTTTAAAATCATATGTGTAATAGAGGAAATAGAAGAAAAGTAATCTCAGTACTCTGGGAGGCTGAGGCAAAAAGATCGCATGTTAAGAGTCCAGACTGGGAACTGGGGATTTAGCTCAGCCATATAAGCACCTGCCTTGCAAGCAGGCAGTCACAGGTTCGATCCCCGGTACTGATAAAAAAAGAAAAAGACAAAAAAAAAAAAAAAAAATTGAAAAAAAAGAGTCCAGACTGGATAACTGCAACTTAGTGTGACCTTATCTCAAAATAAAAAAATTTAAGAGTTGAGATCCTGTTAAGCTCTCTTTCTTTCCATGTGGGAATATAATAGAAGAGAGACTCAGCATAGAAGATCTTCCTTCTCAGAATGCAGCTATGATGACACCCTAACGTCCAGTACTGTGATACATAAATACCCTTGTTTATATGAGCCACTCTTGGAAGCTATGAAGATTTTAAGTGACCAGAACCTGAGGAACACTATCAAGCACACAAAGATTCATAAAACTGGAGCACCAGAAGAAGAATGGAGATGAAAAGGAGCTGAAAAAATATCTGAAGAAATATGATAAGGTTCCCAGATTCGTTGAAAAATAATCTGCACATCTAGGAAGTTCAGTGATTGATAAGAAACAGAAAAAATCCACAACCAGACACATCTTATTAAAAATGCTTCAAAACAAACAGAACTGAAAACAATAGGAGAAAAACTAGTTATTACATACCAAGGAATCCAAATAAGATTATCTTCTGATTTCAGATAACAAACAACGGAGTTGAGAAGACAGTGAGATGAAATTGTCTGTTGCATGAAAAAACAGTTAACCAAGAATCTTATATCCCACAAAACCTTCTCAATTTCAAGACAAAATTCATCTTCGGAGAGACAAAAGCTGAAACAGTTTATTCCTAATAGACCTGCCTTGTAAGAAATACTGGAGTGATTTTTTTAAACTAAAGCAAGTAGTCCCAGAAAATAATCCAAATCCTCTTAAAAAATTAAACAAACTTCACTAAAAGGTATTTGTTTATAAAATATGTCAATGACTGCCTTTCCTCCTTTGTTTTCTTCAGTAGTCTCTGTCTCTGAATGCAGAGTCCCATCTTTTACCCCTTTCTCAGCTCAGATGAGCAGATGCCTTCTGTCCATCCTCATTTTCTCTCATCCCCCAAATCTGAATGTAGCACCAAGACATACGATTTCTGTATTCCCAGGACAGCTTTGTTTACCACTTTTACCCATCTCTGTCGCCCCCAGTTGGTGTAAGCCTCTGTTATCTTTGCTTCCGTAGCTGAGTAACCATTAACTGGGCTCATCATGAATTCTATTCTCTGCCTTCATAGCACCATTTTCCAAGCAGCCTCAGGGATACGCTCTGAAAACATCGATTGGTTCATGTTCCCGTTACCTGAAATTCTCCCGTGGTTTGTTGTTGCACATAGAGGAAGCACCTTTGCCCTTTATTCTGGCCTCTACTACTGCTGCTTGTCTTGCCGGTCCCCCTCTGGCCATAGCTGGCTCTGCTTCGGATTCCTGTCCCCCCAAACTCTTCCCTGTAGCAGGGCTCTTGCACACCTTCTCTCTGCATGGAGCACCATCTCCTTCTTCCCACCACTCTCTTCTTTTCCAGAACTTGAATATTATCTTTAAAGAAATGCTTTTTTTTTTAGCCAATTATCTTTTGTTGTTTCTACCTCATTCTGTGGTTTAAGTGTTGTCATGACTAAAAGGAAGAAAATACTGGTAGGATATACAAGAAATTAAAAACACTAATTCTAGCAAATAAAAACTCAGAAAAATGGGGGAAGGGCAGTACATTTCCTACTCTAATAGATGTTTTCTACAATGCAAACTATTTATCATATGCATATTCTAATTGAATTTTTTTCTTGTTTAGTTAAATTTATAATGGCCATTGTTTAAAATGCCCTGGTGCTCAGTCATACTCACCCCATCCTACCCCCAGAACTTCAACTTAGGAAGTTGTTTGTGATTACTTCTGGTTTGTAAGGTAGTCTTTAGATCTCTTTCTTTTGGAATTCTTTTTACAGTATTAGCAAATCTATCCTTAGATTAGATGTTTTTAGCACATATATTTTTAGAAGATATTCCTCAATATCCTATAATTTGTCTTCTAAACTTATACAGAAACTCAGGACAATGAAAACACACACACAGCCTTAAATAATTTTCATTTTTGTTTCTCAGAACAATATTTTCATTAATATTGTGATTTTATTTTACTCTTCAGTTTGATACATTTTAAAAATATGAGCAGAGAATACTTTTTAATTAAGTATTGATAAGATTATCCATAAATACCATGTAATTGGAGTAATTTTTGGGTTGGTTCATGCCTGTTTTTAATTACAGTTGAGTTGTACATTAGAGGAACCGTGCTGCTCTTGCCTTGTGACCATTGTGTTAATTGGAAAACATTAGAAACTTTAAGAATTTCAAAATAAGATGCCTTTCCAAAATATGGTGAATTCAACTATTGCAACCATCTTTCTGCTATGTGAAAATGCTGTTTAAATTACAATCAAGAACAGGAAGACAGGAAATTTAAAGAGATGTCAGATGTAAATATGAAGCTGCAAACCAGAACAGTGTACTCCAGTAGAAGCTGTGGTAAGGAGGGAGGGCAGGCGTTGAAACGATTGCTGAGAAGTGGAGCCTGCAAGTTTGAGTTGTCCCTGGAAGGCACCATATAGCCTGCGTCTGTTCAAGTGGCACCTAGAAGTAAAGTCCTCTACTATTGAACCTTGACAAGCTGTTTAGTTTTCACAAGGTACGGAGTGAGTGATTCTCCCTGAAGCATTAGAACTCTATGTGTATGCATTCATCTGAATCTATATTAACTAATGTTTTGGAAAAATTTATAACTGTGAAATTCAGTGTTGTAGGCCTTGGTCAGGAGCCTGAAAAATCTCATATCATTACTTCCGCACCTGTAGTGCATGGCGTTCTTGTGAACAAAGCATGCTCACTAAAGATAAGAAAATGATAATAACAGTCAACTTCAGATCATCAGCAGTGAGGCAGAATAAACAGATGAAACAATTGCAAATCATGTCCTAGTTTTAAGCAATCAACTGTTGTGAAAAACTTAAGATGGAGCAAAAGAGATTCACGGTGAAAACAATAATGGAAAAAATAAGGAGATTTTACAAATTTGTGCATTAAAAAAATATTAACTGAGCATCTCTTTGTCTGACATTACTCAAGGTCTTGGTGTGTAGCATTTAACAAAGCAAAGGAAAAGCCTTTTCCTTGAGTGCTTGCATTCAAGCTGTCCTAGAGAGAACTAAATCAAATTAAAATTCCTTTTTAAGTGCTATTGAAATTTTTTTTAAAAAGAGGTCTGGTTAAATAGGAAATGAGCACATTTGAAAAATGAATCAGTAAACTGAAAATATAGCTTAATATATCAGCCAGAATGCTACAGAAGGGAACATGCAATGGAAAAACCTGAACAAACACTTAAGAGGCACAGATTATTAAATGAAAAATGCCAGCATATATCTAATAGGAATTCCAGAAGAAACCAATTGAGTACATGTGAAGGCTGCAGTATTTGAAAAGATTGGGATTTTGCAGAACTTTTACAGAAGATAAATGTTCTCAGATAACAGAAGTAAAAGTTATAAACAGGATGAGTACACTTAGAGGCATATGTACAGAAATTATAAAACTAACAACTACTAAAGCCCAGCTAGAACTCAGAAAGAAGATAGTATTATCTTAAAAGACATAGTCACCTTAGCAGCAGTTATGAAGCTCAGAATGTCATGGAATATTACCTTAATATTACCATGGAAAATGCCAACTTTGAATTCTGTATCTGTCAAAATGTTCTTTCAAAGTCCAAATGAAGTAATTAAAATTCCAAATAAAGACTTAGAGAATTACCGTCTATATACACTGAAATAGCTAGTCAGAAATGATCATGAGAGAAAAAGAGTTGACCCCAGAAGGAAAGAAACGTAGAGGCCAGGGTGTGGAGAGAAAATATAAACTGACAGTAAATCTTCGTATGTACCGACTATAAACAGCACTTAAAAATGGATCATCATGATCAGAGTTGCAGAGACCCACATTCCCCAGAATTGCTCAGAAAGAGAGACTCAAGCTGTTGATTAGTGTCCTGAAGTCAGCTCTTTATGTTAAACATTGAAAAACTAGTTTATATAATTTCTAAAATAGTAGAATGAAAAATAAATGAAATAATCTGATCTGCTTAGAGTCTAGAAATGAGGACAAAAAAATGAAAGAAAGAAAAAAATTACGGTAACTGAAAAAGTACAAACTAAGATAGTAGGAAGGCCTCTTCTCAATGAATTACGCTAAACACCTTAAGGGATCAGAATTTGTCCCTTATTTAGAGCTTTGGTTTGTTAATGCAAGAATCCCCCAAATCATTAAAATGTAACCATCTTTCGTGTACTTGTATACATTGCCTGACTGTATTTGTCACTTACCACTTTGTCAAATTGCATAGTGTGTGTGTGTGTGTGTGTGTGTGTGTGTTATACAGGGTCACACTGTATAGCCAGCCTGTCCTCCAACTCAGGATCCTCTTCCTTCATTTTCTCCTGTGTAGGATTACCGGCATGTGCCACCATGCTAAGTTCAGAACACTGATCTTGATAGCTAGTTTTCCCTTTGAAACCTCCTCTGAACTTAATTGTAATACTTGGCTTTAACTGAAAATCTGAGGTCAAGCTACTAAAGGTAATGTTTTCTTTGTGGGTGACACTTAGGGAACTCTGGCCATTTTTTAATGGAAGCTAATTTGTTAGTTTTGTGGTGGAAGGAACTGGAAGGGAAACCATGGCATAGTATTAGAGTAGTGGCAGCAGTGGTGGTAGCAGCACAGCTAACAGTCCTGAATGCTTTCTTCATGCCAGGCACTGCACAAAGAGTGTTGTGTCATTATTACTTTTATTTCATAGATACAGGAGCTGAAGCAAAGAGAAGTTAACAGTGAGACAGAATCTTACAGCTGCTTAAACTGCACGTTTAACAACGACTTGTATTTAGAAAGTATATTGGCCATAATTTTCCATTTTTGCATTGCTATACAGCTACATGTTATTTGGTTCATTAGTGGCAAAAAGGCTGATGTAATCTAAAATTAATTTTGGCTGCTGCTTATAAATCATGCTGTGCTTGTCGTTTTTAATATAAAAGTGCAGAATTTTCATAAATTTAAAAAGAATCATCTTATAGAGTGAGTTGGTTTTAATTTCCATACAATTGGAACTACCAAATAATCAATCACATTTGCCTTAACAGATCCCACACCTTTCATTTCTACATTGATGCTCCTTACATTGAGCTTAATCATGACTAGTATGCTGTTTGTGGCAGACTCCAAATTAATTGATGACTAAGCTTTTGTTTAAAATTAGATACCAAGTTTTAATAATTAGGCTTAAACGTGTAGGCTGATAGAAAAGTTCAGTGTAATAACTGTATTTCTTCTGAAAAGGGAACTTTCTTTCACAATAAGTTCACATTTGTTACTCTTACTAGAAACATTTAATACAAGATAAGCAGATACAAGGTTTTACAACATAGGCCAGCCCCAGAGTCAGGTGTGGAAGAGTGCAAAAGGGCTGTCTGTACGCTGGAGATCTGAAGGATCAGGTCAAAAGCCTGGCGCTCACTGCATTCGCCTCTGAGAGTCCATGTCAGGAGGCTGCAGGATCTGCGCCAGACGCCAAGAGAGGATGTCCAAGGTAAAGGTGAAGACTGGAACTCCTCAGAAGAAGAAGCGGCCTTCCTCCTTCCTTTCCCTTTTTATTCCATTCAGCTGGCAAGCCTGTTGTTTGGTGCCACTCACACCCAGTGAGTTTGGTAAATCCCTTCAGCCACACCCTGAGCTATGTGATCCATTTTAGTTTCGTGTTTCTTACTCAAGTGGACACAATCAATTAACTATCACAGAACTTATATCAAGGGCCAGAAAAAGTGATTGTAAAATGTTGTTTATATTAATAAAATAAAAAATTTGACCTCATTCTTTATCTTTTTTATTGCTTATCATTAATTCTTACACAAAATTACCCCTCAACTTTCAAATTGTCAGTAATAATTTTTCCTTAATACACCCTGCAAACATTGACCCATTGTACTTCCTGTTGTATTTATTTGTGTCTTTTTATTGTTAGATGTTCAGTCCCTTAGGACAAGGAACCCTATGGTTAACATCCTTCTATTCTGCTTCCTTCTACCTTTCAAGCCGTAAATTGTTGCTGTCTATAGTTTGAATAGTTTGAAGTGTGGCAGGAGTGAAATAAAGTGTGCAGACCAAATTGTTGAAACTTGTCCCACCCCAGAGATAGCAGACTGGCCCAGACAGTGCAGTAGGTCGACGAGAGAAAGAAAAGAAAAATAATGGTCTGTGTAATAAATGACTAGACCTGATCTTCAGGTCACTGGGCTAGATGCACAGCTGTCTCTTTTTCTTTCTGACTTTATTAACATATAACTGACAAAGGAAAATTATGTATGTTTATGGTGTACAATGTGATGTTTTAATTTGTTTATGCATGTGAAATGAAGCTAATTAACACATGCATCACTACACATTTTCTTTTTATGGTAAGAACCTGTAAGATCTCTTCAGCAATTTTCAAGCACATACAACTGAAATACAGTACTGTTATATTGCTAATGCATTTTAATGCATGTAACTGTAGTCACTATAAGATCTCCTTGTCGTCCTAATTGAAATCTTATATCCCTTGAGCAAATCTTCCTATCTACGCCATTCCCTTCTCACTTTGAGCCCTCCTGGCAACTATCACTCTACCCTGCTTCAGTCTGTGAGCTCAAGTTTTTAAGAAGGAAAATGTAAATATTTGTCAGGGTTCTCCTTTGTAGTAATGAGTAGCTTCATAGTCTTGATATGTTATTGCTTATTGTTCTGATGACTCACTTATCAAACCTCTTGATTATGGTCCTAGTAATTAAGGACTAATGTAAAATAGGATCAGATTTTATCTGATTGAAAAACAAATAGAATGCAATAGATCTTTTCAGACGTGCACCTCTGGACTCACCAGCAGCATTTTTTCTGTTCTGTGTTGTTTGTCTTATTATAAGTATATCCTCTTCACTATAAAAAAAAAAAGTTAAGTGTTGTAGTGCTTAATGGTGAGAGGAGACGACTGAGCAGAGAAACTGTACTGTGGTCAGTCCCTCCATGCAGTGACCTTGCCAGTTTTCATCTGAGTTCGTCATTCTGAAGCAACTGGGTCAACTCCAAATGGCAGTACCTCCTCATACTAAGTATTAACACTGGCTTTGGTAAATGAAATTAAAACATCTGTGACTCTAATTTGTACTTCTCTAAAAATTCGAGCTGAAATCTATCGGAATTTTAGGCTACAACCTAAAATTTAGGATGCCCAACTTTTCTCTACACTGCTGTGCCTGTATTTCCTGTGCCTTCCCTTGTCTGCTAGCTGGCCACCTCTGCTGTCTCTCCAGTGGTATTTGTCTTTCATACTCCCTCTTCCTTGGTTCTTGCTGTTTAGGGAACATAGATGATTTGTTGTTATTGTTCATTATTACTTTCTCTCTACTCGTATATTTCCCTAACACATATTTTTTCTCCTTTTCATGTCTTTTTAAATTTATTTCAAGATTGCTATTGTCTCTGACTAAATGCCTTTCTTGTTACCTTATTCTCTGGAGAGAATCTGCATTATATAAAGTAAATCACTGCTGGTTAAGTGGATGTTGGCTTCCAGAAGGCAAAACAAGCGTCCTCATTTTCCTTGCTCTTGCCCCTATCCTGAATGACATAATCTTTGTTTTTGCATTACTGTTGGCTTTTTGCCTTCTTCTTTCATATATACCATGTAATGTTGCAAATGTCACTGATCAGATTCCTTCATGGGAAGTCCCAGCAAAGTAATCTTCACTTGCAAAGATCATGGGATCACAACAACTGTGTTAAGTCCATCTTTTTCTTTGTTTGAAAGCATTGCTTCTATATCGCATTGGGATTGTTGAGCAGCATTCTCCCCAGCAGAAGGAACTGCTGTTCTGTACCATGTCTGGCACACACTGGTATTCTACAGATACCAGCTCCCAGTGGTGCTAATGGTGATGGTAAGGGTGTGGGTGAGTATTTTGAAGGAAGAAGGACAGAAGTGGGAGGAGAACAGGCACCAGTGATGAGGCGGAGGTAGTGGGAGAGCATGAGCAGGAAGACGTGGCTGCTGGGCAGATGGGTTATAACGTGTTAGTCTGTTTTCATTCTTCTGCCTGTGGGTTTTAAAAGGAACCAGTAGTGCCACCCAAAGTGGCCCAAAAGCTGCACCAATAGTGGGCTCCATCAGATCATCCTGATGGTTTATTCTCCCCCGCTGCACCCTCCTGGTTATGGAAGGACAGACACTGATCCTCCAGGGCATTGCCTTCATTCACCCAACTCCAAGTGTAAGAAGCAAGGTGAGGTAGACAAGGGACAGTCGGATAGTAATGGGTACAGATTTAAATACTGAACATGTGCAGTCTTACTTAATTCTCACCAGCACTCTCTGAGACAAATACTCTGTTAGAGGCACACAGAAGACAGGGAGGCCGCAGTCCTGTCGTGGCACCCCTGTCCTTTGCTGTTATTGTTGCTCCTGTTAAAAAACAGGCAAAACAATGGAAACACTGTTTGTATTGTTATTATTTATTTGCTGGTATTATTAAAGCAGTAAAAGGAAGACTTTGGTCTAAATGTGTGGCAAAGAAGTTTTTCATTGCATTGTGATTGCGTTTTATTTTTAGGGAGTGTCATAATGCTGTAAAGTAGTGGTTGGAATAAAAACTTACATATAGCAAATACATGAGTGATAAGTATTGGTTGGATTGAACATTTTTAAAGGACAGATTTATCATCTTGACATCACCCACCAGATTCATTTTTAAATTGAGTTCAAGTAAATGATGACAGTGTTTTTAAAAATAAATTACTTTTGACTAGCTCATTTTCTATTGCTAATATGTGTGAGCGACTTCTTTGTCTTGTCTTAAAACAAGAGATAAAAGGACAAGGGAATTAAAAGCTGAACAAGAAGTAGTGTCTTTGCCATATAGACACAAACATTCATAAAGATGACAGTAATTTCTTTTTTGTAGCTCTTGCCTGAAAATTGGGAAAATGATATATGAAAAAGCGTACCCCACTGTGATAATGTCACTATAATTGGGATAAAAAAGGAAAACAGATAATTTTACTATTTCGCTGACTATAGTCCCTTTGTTTGTCAAACTCTCCTCAGTAGAAAATAATACTTCATGAATTTCTGTATATAATAAGAATGTAATTCAGGTTTTGTTATAATTGCCTTTATTGCTTACATTTCAAATAATAAATTTCCATCACTATCCTTAAAATTCTTGAATTATATTTTAAGATTTATGTTCTTGCTTCTGATATTTGATAGATCATTATTCACAAGCCTAAAGAGTCAGATGAAAGTTACAATTCCAGTTTTCATGTCATTGTCTTCCAGGATCAAGTGCACATTGTATGTTGTTGGAAGGTGTTTTGGTGTAGGGGTGAGGTCCATCCAGCTGGGGGTGAAGGGGAGACCTTGGGGACTCAAGCCAGGCTTCCCCCTCTTAGCATTCTGCTCAAGTTTCTCCAGTTGCCATGAGCTTCCTTATAAATGGGAAAACTCTAGAGGCGGGAAAGCATTGTCTATCTATTATTCCTGCAGTTTCTAGTAATTTTGTGAGAACACTAACCCTCAATTTAAAACTGCTACAGAAATTTGGGCTTGGCGGAGCCATCGAGGTCCTGTTCATGCTATTTCTTTCTACTTGGTTGTAATGTGGGTGTCTTTTGTTGGTTTTAGGGTTAGCGGTTTCCCTCCAGCTCTTGCATGGGGACATTGAACAGATTAGAAGAGAATACTCATCAGTGTTTTCTCATGGAGTGTCCATAACAAGGAAGTTGGGTTTTTCTAATATTATCATGCCAGGTAAGTGACTTTGGGGTGGAACAAAATGATGACATATGAGTATCTTATCTATTTTGGACATTTGAGGAGTTTTTCAAATTTTCACCTCTGAAGAGTTCCACAGGAGCCACTCCGAAGGATGAACTGAGGTATGTGATAATAAGAGAAAGATCTTTATGTTCTCATTATCTTAATGTGGGTGACTTGTGGCAGCCAGGGCTTCATTGAGTAATGGCTGTAATAACAACAAAAACTGACGCAGCATTCAGGAAATATTTTACCCTTTATTGAAAAACGTCAGTCTCTTAGAGTGTTTTTCCTTGTAGATTTTGATAAGAACACTTACTGAACCACAGCTGGCCTGTGCCATGGGATTTTTTCATTGTGAATATGTATCTATGTATGTAAAGAAGCAGTTATGTGAAAATACCATGTTTTTCAATACCTTTTTGAGACTTATTTGTGTACAGTATATGATTCAGATTTATATTAGCACCTAAAAAAGACTCCCTAAAAGCATTTGTTTTGTAAGTGGAAAAAGTGGGGATGAAAGAGAGTCACCTTGAAGACCCAGTGCCAGGTTTATTGAAACTGATAAATTTGGCAGTGAAACAAGGATTTCCAAGCCTAGCCCTGTGTAATCTCACAGTAGTTTAGGCTTCACAGAGTACTTTTATGCACAGCCTGAGGTGCTGGGCGAGAATGGTGGGGTCTGCGGGAGAGGAAGGAGCAGGCATTGCTGGAGCATCAGCGTGCTACAAGGGACCCGGAGTGAAAGGATTGACTTCTTAATCCTGCAGATATCTTTTAGGGCTTTCTGTGGGCCAAGATGTGATTCCAGGTACTGAGGATACAGTAGTGAACCCAACAGAAAAGAAATCTCCCTCTGGAGCTGGCTGTCCCATGAGTCAGGTGATAATAAGTGTCTCAGTGAAATACATGTGTTCAAAGACGACAGACGCTGAGCTAAGGACGGGTTTGGTGATGCCAGAAGTGGTAGTGGTTTGAGGGATTGAAATTGTGACCAGATAAGAAATAGATGAGAAGGAAGTGAGGAAGCCACTGGGCAGGAGCATTCCAGGCAAAGGACACGGGTGCAAGGGGCCTGAGGCAGGGCAACACCAGGAAAACCAGCTTGGCTGGAGTAGAGCATGGCAGGGAGAGTGGGATGGTGCCTTTTTGATAATCTTTATTCAGATGGAGGAAGGGAACAAGTAGAGAGTTTCAGACAGAGGTGTGACATAATGATTTGCACAGTCACTTGAGTCGCCCTGGTTGCTGTGTGATGATGGGACAGGATAGAGGCAGGGAGACCAGAGCAGAGGCTTTGGAAGGTAATTCAGGGAGCCTAACTATGGCTTGAGACAAGGTATTAGCAGTGGAGCAGATGGGAACCCAGCCTGTTGAAACCCTCGGAGGGTTATAGTCCTGGGAAGACTCCAGAGAGAACCAGAGGAGCTACAGAATCCTTTTCTTACTGATGATCTCCTGAAGGTGTAACCTGGCCAGCACCTTCAAAGCTAAAGGTTCCAGGCCCATATCTCCCAAGTCATTGTCCTCTGTGCTATGGTAATGCAAGCCCTGCTCCCTTATGGAGAAAGAATGTGGTCCTAGCCGGCAGCTCCACCTCCCAGCTTTGACTTTCTCAGCTTCAAAGTCAGGCCTCCAAATCTTACCTCTGAAGTGGACTAAGCTTGTGAATCATTGTGGGTTACATTTTGTAAAATTTATGTGACATAGTTTATTCTTCTTGTCACAAACCAAGGAAGTAAGTTTTATCAGCCACCAGATTTTATTACAAAAGGACCTCTTCCATAGGAATGCAGCTTCAGACCGTTTGTCTGTTAGATGATGACAAGTAGGGTGTTAAGTAGTGGCTTTCCATGCTTCATATCTCTCATCCACAACCAAGAAAAGGGAGGAAAAGTAGACCAAATAAAGTAGTCTGAAGTTGTTGACAGTATTTTTAAAAAGTAAAATTGATACGAAATCAGTCTAACAGATCGTAACTCCCAGACTGTTAGATGTCAGATTTGCTGAGTGTGTGGTCTCATAGCGTTGAGGAATGAAGTTATGAACCAAAGGAGAAAGTTAGGAGAGTTTTATTGGAAAAAAGGAGCGAAGAATGACTCCCAGATTTCTAGCAGGTATCTGGAGTGGGTGTCCACTGAAACCCTTTTTCAGGGGTAATTTATACAGCAAAGTCACAACATGGGTACAATGTGGGCCAAAGTACCATCAACTTTTAGGGTTATAAGTACTATATGGCCGCTTGGCTCATGATCCAGTAGGAAACAAGCATTGCAAGAGGGTATGTGGAAAGAACAAAGGCATTTTGGGGAAGGGTACCTATGTGTCTGGTGCCTTACTGGGCCCCCTGGACCAGGTGGTGCTAATATGGTATAATCTCAAGTCGCTGTTTATTTCCAGGGAGGCGTGCAGGCCTAGGTCTGTTCACAATCCCGGTGTTTTATTTACTTATTTATTGTTTATTTATTAGCTGACTTCCTTGAGGGCCCACTTCCTCTCTGACTGCGTATCTAATTCAGCTGTCTATGATAAGATGCTCTACAATACTGTTTAAATCCCTCCTATAAAAGCAAGCAAAGGCCCCTGGCACAGCCATGAGATTCGATGGGAGGTCTGCCACAAATGAGGGTCTAAAATGACCACATTGTCCACTGTGCCGTGTCATGGTCTCTTGGAGTTTGTTTATGTAGGGGAGCCTGAGAAAACAGCCTGGAAGTTTCCCTGAGATGACCTGGCTTGGCCCGGTGACCCAGTCTGCCCCAGCAGCTCATGCTATGCTTGCTGAAAATGACTGTTTATAGATCTGTTTACTTGGTGGCTTGCTATTCATAGCTCTTGTAACCATTCATTATTTCCTTCAGTTGCTATAAATAACTGGTATTTCCTCTTCAACAAAGGACAAAAAATTTCATCCCACTGGGAAGCAAATTGATGGGCAAATCTAATATAAAAAACATATTTTAGAGCGGAACGCAGCCAGCTGCTAGAAGAATTCCTCGTCTTGGTCTCTGGGCAGTGTCACTGTGAAATGGAAAACTCTAAAGCAAGATGACACTTCACTGGCCAAGTAATTATCTGGGAGGTGCCATGCTCAAGCAGCTTTTGTCTGGCTTAATGATGGAAATGAGCTTTCCAGGAGTGAGACTTGCTTTGGTCCCTGTCTGGCACCACGTGATGCCAGGTTCATCCTGCCCAGGAAAACTACTCTTTTTGACACAGGTCTGCTTTGCTAGGCATTGGAAAAGAATTATTAAATGACTCTTTGTTCTCTTTCTCCTCTCCTTTTCTGCTTAGTCTTTCTTCCCAGTTAGATGGAGAAAGGAGAGTAAACAACGGAAAGCAAATTTAATCCTCCCTGGAAGTTTTTCCATTGGGAAACACATAGTCATTGTTCTGCTTTCTTTTGTTGTTTTCAGACTCATCAGTTACTTCTCATGAGTAAGTGAAATTTTGAGCTGAGAAATGTTTGTGAATAACATTTCTGGTCATTGTGATAGCTTGCGAGCACATTTTCCCCCGATTTTGTAGACTTGTCCTTCTGTAGTGTGCTGGTAGGGGTTGGGACAGATGAGACAAAGGCTTATTCCAGGAGGACTAAGTTCTCCCACGTGGTCTCTGCAGTGTGAATTATCTGTGCTGTTGATGTGGAGAATACGTAAGACCGTCTTTAAGGATTCCAAGATATAACAGTGCTTAACTCTTTGAAATGGGAAATCATGAAGACAGACTCTTCTCTTTGTTTGCTGTTGTGTGGGCAGATCTCTAGGTTATCACCTGGTGTGAAGAAAGGATCTGGCTTTGCTTTTGAGCTGTCATAAAGTCTCTTCAGTCCTTCTCTGGACTGAGAGAATTCAGCATTTTATGTCTTAAGGCATCATTTCCAACTAAGAAAAGCCATTTTCTGAGAAGCTCTGTCTCTATGATCTACAAGCCATATAAGTCTGAAGGCATTTCTCTGGTCTGCTCTTTGAATCTGTGAGCAGGTCTGCAGCAAAAATATTTAAATCACCGCTCTCCCTTAGAAATATAAGTGAGCCGCAAGTGTAATTTATAAGTTACTAGTAGCTGCTTTATTTAAAGTGAAAAACAGAGGTGAAGTTAATTTTGAGAGTGCATGTTATTTATCCCAATACATTCAAAATAGTATCTTGATAAATAATCCCTATGAACAGTTTCTAATGAGTTATTTTCACTGTTTTCAGCCTCTGTCTTGGAGAGCTGGTGAGCATTGTGCATTTACAGCCAAGTGCTCAGTTGCCACATGTGTCACCAGTTACCGTACTGGACGACCTCCCCCTAAATGGCCTAACAGGCTGTGCAAAGCAATCCTACGCCATTGCTGAGTATCAGAAAGGTCTTGTTTCCATGCACAAAGCATCTCAGAGCAAAGCTGACTGATGTGGTGGGGAGGTCATGGAAGGCCTGACTGCCCACCTCTCATCTTGAACATCCAGTCTTACTCTTAAATTTAGGATTCTTTCTAGACAGAACTTTGTCTCCATTGTGATGATGTCCCTGCCTATGCCTTATTCCCTTGGTTGGCTTGCTCATAACCAACATAGCAGTTGCATACACTGTCGCTGTTAGGAAGCTTGTCGTGAATGCCTTCTGGTATTTTTAGTGGGTCTTTGAAGCTTGTAATGCTAAAAGGATTATGTGGAAACAGCACAGTAAGAAGAGGAAGGAGGAGAACTGAGATTTGGGAGCTAGTTTTGATACTGACCTCATGATGTACTGAAATTTTTTTGCAAGTAATGTGTCTCAGTAATGAATCCTAGGGGTGAGATGTAATAGGATGTCTGCCTCATGTTTCAGGAGACAGATAGTTTCATTCTTTTAAATATAAATATTGTTCTTTAGTACTTATGATAGAGAAATGCACATTAACAGATGGAGTTAGTCCACAGGCTATCCATCTTGGAATAGATAGTAAATAGTATGATATGACTTAAACACCCATAAATATAGTATTTAATCTAAGTAACATTCTTTGCTCTCTAGTCCAAGTCAGTGAGCCTCCACCAAGTATAGCAGGAACCATTTAGCTTAGCCCCAAACCCAGGATCTCGGGAACAGAAGAGAGATGGGGACCAAGGTTCCATCACCCGACCCTGAGGTTACCTCCCAGCCCCAGATCAGAATAGGGAAGGGGATGGTGCCTCCCAAATTGGGAAGCCTCAGTCGCTCCAGGGCCTAGGGTTTTCCCCACTCACCTTCTGCATCTCCTGCATTGCCGAGTGTGAAGGCCACGAGGGATGCAGCCCACCCCGCCACTGTCTCTGTGCAGAGCGGTCCTGCAAAGCCTGTCATGGGTACTGCTCTCTTAGTTACTGTTCTCCCCTTGACTGTCACAACCAGAAGTTTAAAAGTTGCTCCCCAAAACTTCAATATCTTTTTATGTTCTCCTACAAATGAAGAACAAATAGAAGCAGCAGAAAAAAAAAAATAAAAATTGATAGATTTTCCTGGAGTATACTCTATGAGAAGCATAAAGGATAACATTAGCTAATATTTTTTCAACCCAGCCAGGCATTTTCTCCATCTATGGTCCACGTTATTCTTCAGTTATCTTGCAATCTTAAACCTTTCCCTTTCGGTTCAGGCTTACAATGCTCCTGCTTCAGCCTCCTGGAGGGATAGAATTGCAGTCCTGCACCACCAGGCCCAGCTCCCTTCCTCTTCCTTGAAGGCTTCATGAAATGATAGAAATGTGAGTGTGAAAAGCAGGTCATACTCATTTCCTGTGAGTGTCTTAACAAAGCACCACAGATAATACAAATGCTTCCACTATAGTCTGGAGGTCAGAGTTTGCTGAAGTCTCACTGGGCTAAAGTCGATGTATTGGGAAGGCTGCATTTTCTTCTGATGGTGTGAGGGAGAGTTGGTTTCCTAGCCTTTTCCAGGTTCTGGAGATTCCTGCACTTCTTAGCTTGTGATTCCATATCATTCTAACCTCTGTACCCTCATCAGATTCCCTTCTCTTGACAGCCCTGCCTTTCTCTTTTAAAAATCGTTGTGACTGTATCCAGGTCACTCCAGTAATCCAGGAGAACCTCTCAGTCTTAAGATCCTTGATTTAATCACATCATCAATGTCCTTTTTGCCATGTAAGGTCATGTATTCATGGGCTTCAAGGATTAGGATCTCGTCATCTTTGGGAGAAGATGTGGTCCTCTGTCTGCCACACACATGAAGAACCATCCAATCAAGCCATGTGTCCAACATGTGGATTTGTTCCTCAGGGTGCCTGGTAGTAGTTTTCTGCTTCATACTTGAATATTGTAATGACCCAGAGCACGCTATCACGTCACCCTGTCTCTATCCAATGAAGGTTGTCCCGTGAACAGAAGTCAGAATTTCAAAACTGATCCAACCAAAGCACAGTAGCACATTACTGTCCTTGCTCAAGTCGTTTGTGGTGACAAAGGCAGATTTGCAGTAGCTTGTTTGATGGCTGTTCTCACTCTGTTGAAATGTATTTTTTCATAGGTAAAGTGGAGTTACTCAATATCTTGTATGTATTTCTTACTTTGAAGTTTCCTTGTCTATAAAAGACATATGGTAGTGCCTTCTCATAAAGTGGATGTGAGGATCTAACAAGAGGTTCTACTTCAGTGCTACACAAAACATTTAGCAGGTACTCAGTGCATTGCTGCTGCTCTTGGTTCTAAGACTACTACTTCTAGTTGAGTAGCTCTTGTCTAAAATCACTGGGAATAGGAATGTTTCCAATTTCAGAAGGTTGTTTTTTCTTAATATCAAAAATCTTCACAGACTTTACTAATTGAGCATCCCTAATCTAAAAATCCAAAATTTGAAACTCTCCAAAATCTGAAACTTTTTGAGAGTTGTATCAGCACTTAAAAAGTTCTGGATTTTCATATTAAGTATGTTCAACTTATAATACTATAGTCATCTTTGCAGTCATCTTCACAATCATCAGTAGTCTTTTAAATTCCTCCACAATTCTAAATCATTTATACTGTTTCTTTTGCATTCTGATTAAAGAACAGGACTTTTTTTTTTTTTTTCAACTTTGATGAACTGTAACAGCGCTCAGATCAGATTCTGGCTGTGTGGCTGGCTGTGTACAGTGGTTTACATGATGTGGTGATCACACATTCTGTGCCTTCATCCAAGGCATTCACAGGACAGAATCAGGGATCAAGACCTTCATCTCTTGGTAGAACCTCTTGCTTGCTTAGGTTAAACCATTAATTGTTCCATTTACTGCAAGTCACTGAACTCCTTTGACTTTGTTCTCACAGATGTGGCCTTTGCTTTATCTTGTCTACAATATTTTGAGGAGCCTTCATGTGTCTACAGGCTTCCTAGCCAAAGAGCCTGCTAAAGAGAGGAGTGTCATACACATCAGATGCACAGAATAATGAATTTGAGAGGTGTGATGTATTAATAAACACTGCCAAGAAAATAGCTTTTCACACTGGTGCTGTGACTCCATTTGATACTCACTTTATGGCTTCTCTCTTAATTACCCAAGATGCTTTCCTAATACCATTTGGGCTTATTAGTTTTCTCCAGAGCCCATCAAATGTGTTGATTTTAATTAGCACTTGTTTCAGTTTTTTCCTTCTGCGTATTTTCACAAAACATGGCACCTTTGCAGTAGAAGAACTAGCAAGCTCAGTATTCCTGGAGAGAGGCATATGTAGAATGTCATCCAGAGATGGTTCTTCTTGTCATGTATTCTCAATGCAAAGGAAGCTTGATTTAATCTAAACCATTTGCAAAAGATAAAGAAGGTTACAGGAATGATGAGGCATGGGAAAGAGAATACTAAAGCTTCTAGATGAGGTATTCTAACTTATGAATGTGCTTTATTCCAGAAGATCTGCAAATCATAGGAATGGCATAACATGACAAAGTCATCCTAACTTTTACACCACCCCACCTGCCCCATTCCTGTTTTAATAACAGAACATTTGAGCTCCAGAGGTTTCTGTTGTCCTATCTGGGCTTATGTCTCACAATAGCAGTAGCAGAAACTAGAAGCTAGATCTCCCTCTTCTGATTGTTCTGCCACCCTACAGCTTTCAGGCCTATTAAAGTGCAGGGTATCTTTCTTTAGAGAGAGAAGAATGCAGCTTCGTTATAAGCTGAGTGCTGTGAGTGCACTGAGGACCTGGTGTCCTTTATGTCTTTGCTCCTTTGTCAAAACATGCCACAGCTTACTCAGGTCCTGATGTGAGGCCTCCGCCTGTTAACCTGGTGAAAGTTAAGACTCCTCTCTCCTCATTCAATTATTCCCTATCCCTCTTCTTTGTCTTTTATCTACAGTATTAGTCATCATTCCATATGCTATATATTTTTCTTGTTTATTGATGACCTACCTCTATAAGAATCTGTAATTTTTGCTTTGTTTACTGGATGAATCTTCTAGACCTAGAATAATACTTAGGAAGAAGTGCTCAAGAAATAACTACTAATGAATACATGGGAAAGAGTTTCTTGACACTGGCTGTGCTCATGCGTACTCTCCGTCCTTTGGCCTGGCCTGTGGATGCCGGGAAACAGGTTACCTTGTGAACCTTCCTTGTTCCTCTCGGTTTTGTTGAAGTCAGAGCAGGGGTGGGCTCCAGAGGGTCGGCTGCAAACCACCTAGCCACGGAACACTCAGTCCTCATCTTGTGCCCCTACTGACCTCTATATGGTTACTCATTGTGAGAAATTCCTAAGGCAAAACAGGGAAAAAAAGAATATATTTATACATGGGATCGTTATATAGCTAGTTTCTCTTAGTTCATTGAAAATACAAGTTTGTGCTAATACTGTGTGGACAAGCTATCATGCCTATATCTTGCGCTCTGAATAACCACTAGGAAGACAACAATATACAATATATTAATTATTGTAACTCTTCTACTGACTTGTTTTATTATTTTTTCTCTCTTTAAAATTAAAAAATTTTTTCTAAGGTAAAAACTCCAGTGGTTAAAATTGTCATTAATCAGTGTACATGCAGTATATAATTCATTTGTAAGATGTGGCCCTTTCTCCACAAAGCCAAAGAATTTTGCCATTATTAGCTAACATCTTCTGCTGCAAAGTTCCTTGATTTGAATTTTTTTTTTTTTTTTTTTTTGGTATGGGGGAATTGAACTAATGACCTTGTGCTTGCCAGGCAAGTGCTTACACTGCAAGCTAATCCCCCGCCCTGAATGTCATTTTTTTACCTGACAAAAGTTTGCCTGTAGGAAAACCATCGTTAAGTCTCCTGCCAAGCCTCTACTTGGATTAGCTTGTCTGTAGACCGTTAATGTACTAGGCACTTTTGTTCCGCAAAGTTGCTGGATACAGAAGACAGAACTTGTGAGTTTTTTGTTCATCATATAATGAAAATTTTTCAGTAAATAATATTAAGTGTGTGTTTCTGTGTGTATCAAAATACGTACACATAAATTATGCCTGCCTTGAACATATACTCTTGTTATTACTCAGTAAACAATTCAGCTATTTATGTAACATTTGGCATTGTATCAGATCTTTTGAGTAATACAGATATTATTTAAAATATATAGGAAGATATGTGGAGGCTATGTGAAAACACTGTGCCATTTTATATGAGGGATTTAAGCATCATGAATTTTAGTGTCTACAGGGAGTCCTAGAAATAACCTCCCATGGAGACTGAGGGACGTCATATAGTAATAAAGTGAAATGAGCTATTTATTTGAAAGAATATGTCAAATTTATAGTATTTCTAGGGCTATCCACTAAAATTTTTAAAAAGTTTAAAAAGTGTTAAAGCAAAGAACTTCCAAGGCACATAAATATAATCTTAAAGGTATTTAAATAGGTCACTTTTCTCTTAGATTTCTAAGTTCATTGCTTTTCTAAAGTTGGTTTTTATGAGCTTCTGAAACTAATGAAATTTTGAAGTCAGAGACTTCTAAATCAATTGTTCCCACTAATTATGTTCTGTATACTCTAGGTGAGGGTTTGTTAAGGTTTAATCCTTTTTAGAATTTATACACTTCATGGTTTATGCCCATCTATTTTCTAGTCGGCCCAGGTCATTTGGGGATGATGCCATTACAAAGAGTTGGCCTTGTAAAGAAGCTGATGAGGCACCTGCTGTCTCTTCTTGGTCATGGAGAGCTGGGTCCTTTCTTGTGCACACTTTGATCAGCGAGTTTTATAAATCTTACTTGTGGACACACGTGTATGGTCATTTTTCCTTCTAGTGATTTGCTCCTTTATGGGAGGTTTTGTAAAGTTAGAATACACAGACTGTTACTTCTGAGTTTTCAAATGTCAGAGATACACGTTAAATAAAAGTGAATTCAGCCAGGCCTTCTCACCAGCACTGACCTTCAGAAAATTTCAGATATTAGCCCACTGCTTACTTATTTTTCTCTGTTCTATCCATTTGCCACTTAATTCTCTTGAGAGGTAAAAGCATGCAGTTAGCCAGCTTTGCTAGTTGGCATCAAGTTTTTCTTTCTTTCTTTTTTCCTGGCAACAATAAAAAGGGGTAAGATTAAAAGGCATTCAAGTTGTATAAATCACCAACTGAGAAAATATAAATGGTTTAATGTGTGCCTAGAAAATGTCTCATTTGTTTTATAGTTTGATGATACGAAATATTAAGTCAAGTTTGTCTGTATGGCTGAATTATTCTACATCTGTGTTCATAAAGCACTAATCTGGATTCCTCCAGCAGTGAGATCACTTTGTCTGTGAATTTTGGAAAAGATTTAAATTGCAGTTGGACTCTTTGCAGTCCTGTCATTTTATTCCATGTAGGTATTTCTTCTGTTCTCAAGTACTATGACTGTAAAGCAGTAATACTGCTTTATGTGAGCCACCTCTGCTAGACTGTCATTTTGTAATCACACTTCATAAACGAATGCAGGAAATACTGAAAAGTGGTGAGACATCACACCGCTTTCTACTCAGCCCCAGTGTTCACCACCTAATGTACATTTGCAGTATTACAATCCAGACTAGCAGAAGCTGGCTTTATTCTTCCTGCGCATTGGCAATGAGGGTGGGTACTCTTTTATAAAAGAATAAACATATTTGTACTTTATAAGCTTAGGTTTTTCTTGATAGAGTAATTTATTACACTTTCTCTGTTATAATACCATGTTTCAACTTTCTTTTTCTAATAGGCGAAATGAGGAATGATTTATATATCACCATAGAAAGGGGAGAATTTGAGAAAGGAGGGAAGAGTGTGGCCAGAAATGTGGAAGTCACCATGTTCATTGTAGACAGCAGTGGCCAGACCTTAAAGGTATGTTGAAATTGAAATTTTTTTGGTAAAATAATTCTACATAATTGCTGTGGCTTCATCTTTAAAGTAATCAGTTAATTTTTCTTTTGTAGTATTTTCTTCTCCACCTCATGTAGTTTAAAAAAAAATCATTAAAAAAATCCCAGATAATAAAATAGTAAAGCAAAAAAGCTTTTTCCATTTTGCTTAATTGTGTCAACAATTTCCTAATAGTAGTTATTCTTTAAATGCAGTATTTTTTGTCATTTGATTACACTTCCTTTCATCTACCATAGTTTTACAGATGAATCTTTTTTTGGAAATTTGTTTTAAGAAAATAATAAGAAGAAGAAGATCATTTTTGGGGCTGGGGATTTAGCTCAGCGGTAGAAGCACCTGCCTTGCAAGCAGGCGGTCGTGAGTACGATCCCTGGTACCGATAAAAATGAAAAAGACAAAAGAAAAAAAAAAAGAAGATCATTTTAAATCTATGTATTACATTAACCAGGCATGGTGCATGCCTGCAATCCCAACACTCAGGAGGCTGAGACAGGAGGGTCACAGCAAGTTCAAGGCCAGCTTTACATGGTTCAGTGTTAGCCTGAACTACATAGTGAGACCATGACTCAGAAAAAGAAAAAATTCTATGATTTATTTTTAACCACAATAGGGTATGAACACTGGGGTCCTACTTCCCAAGTGGGGTGCTAGTAGTGGGATCCTATGGAAGAGTATTTTCTGTGAGCTGCTTCTTGGTGGAGGGACACATGTGCCTGTTCCATTACAGGGTTGTCCCCAGAGCTTAGTGAGTCACTCACTGAAGCCCAGTGCAGCCTTTTGGCCTCAGCAGGATGAGAGCCTTGCTGCCTACCTGAACTCCCAAAGTGACAGAAATTAGCCATCTCTCACAGGTCTCCACAGCGCGGCCTGGGAGTTCAGCATCAGAATTCAACAAAACACTCTTATGTGTAGGAGCAAGAACAGAAACGGTGCCACAAAGGGCAGGGAGGTGATTTCACATGAGGTGCTGATTGGGAAACAGACAAATACAGCATAGTTGCTCTGCATTTCCAAAGCCAATTTTTGGACGGAGTTGTCTTTAATGCACATGTTTTCTTTGTTAGGATTTTATCTCTTTTGGCGCTGGCGAGCCACCAGCTAGTGAGTACCACTCGTTTGTGCTTTATCATAACAACAGTCCGCGGTGGTCTGAATTACTGAAGCTTCCTATTCCGGTGGATAAATTCAGGGGCGCACATATCCGCTTTGAATTTCGCCATTGTTCCAGTAAGTTTGGTGGGATTGGCTCTACGGCTTTGGGCTGGGTGGCTGCTTGCTGAGCTGTGCTGAGGATAATGGGGTAGTCTGCAAAAAGGGCGACACAGGAGAGACTTGGGGAGGGAGGATGAAGCTGAGTGAGAATTCTAGCAGGGAAGTGGGCTTACTTTTCTACAGGCTAACAACCTCTTTGGAAACAGAGAAGGTGGGGAATACTTCTGTAGGAAGGGTGCAGGTTCTCTTTAAATTGATTATTACCATAAAACATCAGCTCATCACTTAAGAATCTAGACAGGAAGATAAGGCAGAGAGTTAAAAACCTGGACTAGTTCTGGAGGTGTTGGGCAGCCTTGACCACAAGTCTGGTATCACTAGGAGCTGAGCCAGCTCTCAGATAGAGGGAGAAAACCCACTTGGAAATTCCTGGGCCAGTGAAATCACTAGGAAAGCCTCTGGCAGGCTAAGTTTTATATGTCTGATTTGCACATATCTGCATCATTGTACCATCTTACATGATGCTGAAACAAGAGTCAAATAATGTCCTCAGGAAAAGGCCTTACAGATAACTTGAAAGAACTGCCTTACTTTAAACAGCCCAAAATATAGAAATTTTATGGGATTTGTTGATGTGTGTGACTGTCCATAAGGCGGTCATTTGTCAGTGTCCCTCTATTTTAATTCTCTTGCATGCCTTCCTCTGTCAAGCCCCTGCTCCCTGCCCCACCAATCCCAGCCTGAGTCTCCTGATAGTGCCTGTGTCACCACAGTATGCCTGGGACTCTACAGATTGTCTATTGTGCTCGAAGTTTCTGGTGAATCTTGGTTTGGGAACAGTGTATAAAAACCCAAAAATACAAGGAAAATCACATTATTGGAGAGAAGCAATCTCCTCTCCACTTTGGGAGGTGCTGGCGCACAGCCAGGAGATCCATGGTGGCTTTGTCTGAGTAATGTAATTTCCTAAGCTTCCAGTAGAGGACTTTGGCCACGGCCAGCACCATGGCGTCTTTCAGAATGCGCCCACAGAGCTCTGTAAATGATACTTCTGAGGCCATCTCAGTGCAGAAAGGTGGCTGGCAGGGTCTTGCTCTTCATCCAGACCCCAGAACTCTATGTGCAAGGCTGAAGTGGGGAAGCATAAAGGACTTTGCTGAAGTTCTGTTCCTTCCACCAGTCTTTGCTATGAATTCCCATTTGGACCTCATACAGGCATTGAGATTTAAAGTAAGAGAAAGGAAAGGAAAATAAAGGCAAAACTGCAGGGAAAAGAAGAAAGAGCACTTGGCAAAAAATTGTTATTATTCATAACTTGGAAAGCAGAACAAAGGCTATGTTCAGTAAAATCGGTTAAATCTCTGCTCTCTCATCCGTCCACTTCAGAGTTCATTCAATTTCTTTCTTTTTTTTGAGCATGCATTGGTAAAATTCAAAAGAAATAGTAAAACAAAGTAGGAAAAATTCCCCATAAATTCCACAAACTCCAGATACCCAACAAGAGTTTTATCACATAGGCTTCCAAATACTTCAGTGTGCATACATTTTCATTCAGAAATATTTATTCATGAGGTGACTATTACTGAATACTCACCATGTGCCAGTTACTTTCTTGGATGCTGGAGATGCATCAGCAAACACAAGATGCCATCTCTCACAGAGCTTTCAATCTTGGGATGAAAATCAGACAAATGAGCAAGTAAATACACAATTCCACTTGTCCTCAACTCCCCTTATCCATGGCGTTATTTTTTGTGTTTTCAGTAACTAGCAGTCACTGCAATTTGAAATACTGGAAAATTCTAGAAGGACACAATTCAGAAGTTCTCAGTAGCACACGATTGTAGGTAGTGGGAAAGTCTCACACAGGCCCACTCTGTCCCAGCTGAACTTGTCCAGCGTACCCATGCTGCGTGTGATCCAGCCATCGGTTCAGAGCTGTGGTATCACACTATTTATGTTCAAGTAACTCTTACTTTATTTACTAATGGCCTCAAAATGTCAGAATAGTGATATGCCAAAAAAAAAAAAAAAAAGCATTAAACTGAAGCATTAAACTTTTGAGAGAACAGGTATAAGTTCTTGACTTGTATCATAACCTGAGACTGTAGGCATACAACTTGCTGTTAATCTCTCCCTGTGCCTAATTTACAAATTAAGCTTTATCACTGGTAGGTACATATGAAAAACTATAATATATAGAGGCCGCATGCCTGTAGTTCAGACACTGGCTTGGTGTCTAGGCACACATGCCCTGTGGACAGAGACAGGGGACTACTTTCTGTCAGGAAGTTGGAGGGCGAGTTCAGTGAAAAGGACTAAATTGAGTTCAGGCGCTAGGACATGACAGTGCTTATTATACTGCCGTCGTACATGGGGTCGGCAGGAAAGACGTCTCTGAGAAGTAGACATATCGTAGGAAAGTGAAAGAAGTGAAAGCCAAAGTCATTGTCGTATCCGAGAAAGAATAATCCAGGCAGAGAGAACCGTAAATACTGAAGACATGAGGTTGAAACATGTCCGGCATTTTCAAGGCCTAGCGAGAGAACAGAGAGACAGCGGAGGAGTCAGAGATCACACTGTTATGTACCTCACAGTGGGTTTTTTGGGGGGTAGCAAGGAGAGCCAAGGGGACTTGGGGTGAAGCATCTGGCTGCTTATGGATTGTAGATGGACCGGTTGGGATAAGAAGATCATCTGGGAGGCTTTTGTAGTTCTTCAACTAAGAGATGAAAACAATCTGTCTTAAGATGAAAGTGGTTTAAGTGTTTTTTATAGATTGACAGGTTAGATGTGAAAGAAGAGTCAAAGATGACCCCGGAGATTGGCCTGAAAATGAGGTGTTCATTTAATGTAAAAGTGGTGGTAGGAAGAATGTGTTTAGGGAACAAACATCAAACATGATGCTGTTTTATACATTTTATGTCTGTTTGGCCATCCTTACGTTACATGGGCAACTGAATGAGATACAGGTTGGAAACTTAAACTGGTGAATGAGAATGGATAGCTCTTTGGTCTGCTATCATTACCAAATAAACAGTCCTCAGGTGCAAGGCCAGGGTTCTGATCTGCAGCAGTTGCTGACTCCCATGGTATAAATGCTCCAGTCATGGCCAAGTTGAAACACTTCCGTGACTTCATTGAATGTGCAGCTGGGGAAAGATCCATAGTCTCAGCTTTTGTGATCCAGTACAGCTTTTGTGGTCCTGCTACAGCATGCCCTTGCTTCTGATATTTGTAAAGCTATGAATTAAGATAGCACAAGAATGATTCTACAGCAGTCACCACATGCACAGGAGAGGAAAAGGGGCCATTACGTGACATTAAGAAGGACTGACCAGTAGGTTGAAGGATAATCAAGGAAAAAGAGAATCTGGCAGACTATCTGAAGGCAGTTTTTCAAGAGAGAAATGATCAGGCATGTCAGGTGCCAGTGAAAAGTCAATGAGAACAGAGAAACTGTAATTTAATTTGACATCATAGGAATTATTGAACTTGATAAGTAGTTTTAGTGGATTTGTGGTGATGGCTGTGAGCTCAGGAATAAAGTAGAATAAAGGAAGAAGAAATGGTGAATATAGGCAAATCTTCTGTTTTACTATACAAAATATGAAAGTCTTCTTCATGGATAGAAAGAATATTGTCAAGATGTCAGTTCTTTCTGAGTCTACAGACATGATGCAATCCCAGTCATAATCTAATCCTAAAGGTTACAGTGAAAAGCAAAAAACTTGAAATAACAAGCACTATTAAAAACATACAAACACAAACAAAATTAGAAGAATGATATTACTTGACTTTAAGACTTACTGTAAAGCTAAAAGATTGAGATATTGTGAAGGAAGAGACAGATAAATCAGCACAACAGAAAAGAGAGCCCAGAAATAAATACCTATAGGTATGGGCCCCTGATCTTTGACACAGAAGCAGGGGCAAGGGAATGGAGAAAGGTATTTTTGTCAATAGATGGCACTTGGACAACTGGACATGCATATGCAAAAAAGGAAGCCAGGTGTAGACCTAACATCCTTCATAGCACTTAACCCAAAGTAGGCCCTCAAAAAGCCAAAAGTTTATTTTGTAGCAGAATCTTCATGGGCCAAGTGTGGTGGCACACGCCTGTAATCCCAGCACTGTGGGCACTAAGGCAGAAAGATTGCTGTGTGTTAGAGGCCAGCCTGAGCTACAGAGTGAGTTCAAGGCCAGCCAGAACTGCATGGCTAAACCCTGTCTCAAAAACACCCCCACCCTGAAAAAAGAATCCTGTATTTATTAATTTTATCTTCTTGTGTTTGCTAATTTTGTTACAGAATCTTTTTTTTTCCTAAACTAAATGCCACAAACCACACCAGAGATAATCAAATAGAATTCAGAAATTACTTCTAAATAAATCTTCTTCCATCAGATATTCTGAGACTATTATTGCAGAAGTCTTTCCCAGGAGTCGTCACTGAAATTTTGCTTAACTTTAAGAAACATCAATTCCTCCCCAGCCCAAGTTTCTCTTTGGAGTCAAAATTTGTGTTTTTAGAAGAAAAGCCCTTTACCATCACACTGTCAGGGGTGTCCTTCAGGGTCCAAGTCCAGCTAGCCAAAAAGCATGGTTGTCTGCCTCATCCTCCTCTTCCTGGTTACTGGCCAGAAGCAGCCATCAGGAAGGATGTGTTGCCAACTGCGGTGTCTAATTTTCAAGGTCACTGCACTGACTCGTCCAATCAAGTCTCACTGCACCCCAACGTTGGCTCCACTGCCACACTTGTGTAGGACAAAATAACCAGCCAACACTGGAGAGATCCTCCCCACACATCCAAGTGCCAGGGCTGTGTCAAGTTGAACAAACCTGGTGATGTTAAGGCTTTCTCTATTTTTGGAGAAAAGAAGTCTGGTGGAAGAACTGGTATGGTACCCAAAAGTTCTAGAGCAGGTTCTCTCACATCTGGAGTCTCGATTTTGTTGTGTGCAAATAATAGCTAAAGAACCTCTGCATTTCTAGCCACTGTACTTCTTCTTAATTAGGTATCTGAAAACCTCATTGGCTCATTTATGCATTGCAGAGTGCTACTGCTGGCAATTCATTAAACTATTGCTGGCAATTTATAGTTATCTTCTAGCAGACCTAACTTACTCCAAACCAGTGGCTTTGACACGGCCCTGTGTATTTACATATCTGAATGTAGGGAAAGAAGTTCTGGCATGGACCGAGGCAGAGTTTAGAGATTCCCTTTCCATGGTTGATACTCACAGCGTACACTTACTCCACATTCACTCATTAATCCATTCTTTTATTGAGCATACCTTTATTGAGAGCTTGCCATGTTCTTGGCACTCTTTTAGAAAATCAAGCAGGTAAGAATCCTGCCATCAATAGTCCTTGAGATAGAAGAGTGAGATAAGAGACTCCACAGTTTTTAAAAACAATTTCAGATAATGAATGCCATAGACAAAACTATGTGAGGAATATGACTTGAGAGGGAAAAGGACTTGAGAGAGGGGAGCAGGGCTGTGGGGTTCATGGGTGGCCACCTGAGATAGATGTCCTGTCAGGACAGCGGCTGAGCGCTGTGTGGAGGAGTGTGATGAGGCATATTTATTGATGTCCCTCTAGCTCAGATGTGTAAGCTGGGACTCACATGAGCAAGTGATCTTTTCCCCTTCCTTTGTTTACAGCGAAGGAGAAAGGCGAGAAGAAGTTGTTTGGTTTCTCTTTTGTGCCCCTGATGCAGGAAGATGGTCGGACTCTTCCAGATGGCACACATGAGCTCATCGTGCATAAGGTACTTTCAGTCATGAGTTGTTTTGAACTGCAGGAAACCAGGCACAACAGTCAACTCACACTTTCACCATTTCTTTGGGCAACAAAACAAAAAGACTGAAAAGAACACTGTTCCCTAAGGTCGCTGGCAGGGAATGTCTTTCTGATGCTATTGTTTCTATATATGTACTCTGTCATATGCTAAACATACTTTAAAGATTCTTTGTGGTCTGTGTGTATTGGGGGAGTGATCCAAGAGCCTCTGCAGTGACCTATATCCCTAGCCCACCCACTGCCTTTATTAAGGTTTTTTGAGAAAGGAATGGGGTCCATTGCCAAGATGCGTAGGTTGAGCTCAAATTTGCAAAACAGCTACCTCATCCTCCCTTAGTGCTTGGATTACAGGTGTGTGCCACCACCGTGGATTTTTTTCAGTTTAAGTTAGGGCCAGGTGTTTGGGTAAATCTGGATATTGACCTTAAAATCCTTTCATTGCTGTGATAGCATTAAGTAAACCTTACAAATCACATTAAGTACTGGCAAAACTTTCTTGTATATTTGTTTGACCCCTGAATTTTTTGTTTGTTTGTTTTTTGCTATACACTTTGTCATGACAACTTTTGCAGATTTTTTTAAGTCGAGTTGTCATGAAAATATTTGAAACAAAGTGCTGTTGTATGTATCAGCAAGCAAATTCAAAAAGTGAGCACCTCATAGAAATGATCCGAGAATGCTGACAATAATGAAGTATAAAATAAAAATATATTTTGAATACACAGCCAGCATTTCTACAGTGTATCTCTCCATTTCTTTGACTTTGTGATGGTCCAGGCTTTAAGGAACTCTCATCTGTGCTCATTATGGGTCCACTGACCTGGGTGTTAACTCCTCAGGTGCTAGTTCTACCCAGACTTCAGGGTGACCTATCTACAATGCCAGGCCACCCAGGTCACTTTGTAGTTCCGGAGCTCTTCAGAGGCTCCTCCATGGTGCAAGAAACAATCCCAGGCTTCTTGGGATGTACCACTGCTTACCCAAGCTTCATTTCTGCCATTCCTTAACTCTTCGTGCTGCAGCCACACCGGGTTCTTTCTACTTCCTTATTTCTCCCTGCTGGTTCTGTCACACCTGCCCTGGCCTTGAACTCCTGAAGTGATGCCTTCCTCTGCTGCTCCTGCTCACTCTTTCCTGCACTTCCTCTGATGCTCGCCTTCACCCCAGCCTCCCTCAGGAGCTGTACTCCCCATGTTCACAGCAGTGCTCTCTTGATCTCCCTAAGCTTCTGCCTGTATTTCTTACCATTGTACTCAGTGCACTGTCCCACATTCATCTGATGATCCTTCAGCTTAGCCCAGTAAGTTCTTTATAAAATCGTGGTACTAGGGATTTAACCCAGGACCTCTGCACTGAGATACAGCTCAGTAAATTTTTGAGATAGGGTTTTTCTAAGTCACTAAGTGGCTCAGATTGGGTTCTGCATTAGTCCATCAGATTTCCCATTGCTGAAATATAGTATCTGAAATTCACAGCTTAAAAGAAAAGAGTTTTAATTTATCTTACAGTTTTGAGGATTCTGTCCGTGTTAGCCAGCTCCAAGGCAGGAGCATTATGGCAGAAAAGCATAGGGAAAAGAAGCTGCTCACCCCCTGGCAGCCAGGAAGCAGGGAAGTGGGGAGGCTGGGACAGGGGAACCCTTCCAAGCTGTGCACCCAGCGACCTCAAACCCTACTAGGCTCCACTTCCTAGCAGCACATGCAGTCGAGCGCTCAGCAAGGCAGAGAGAAGAATGGTGTTCACCAGACACCTAGACCTTTGTATCTGAGGTGCCTTTGTAACAGGTAAGTAATGTAACAGCAGTGTCTTCAACCACTGTTTTCTGAAAGACATAAATGATATAGATGTCCCTGACATTAAGTCTTGACTCAGAATAGTCAGGATATAGTCAGGATAAGGTAGTTAAAACTAGGCTCATAGAAGAGTGGATCAGTCTTTTATCACATGTCACATGTGGACACAGTCGCTGTGGGCTGGAAGATGCTTCTTTGGCACAAGCTTTTTCTCAAGGCAAGCGCTGGTTGACTTCTCTCGGTGAATATGAATGATACTATGATTGTCAGTTATTGATGAGAGAGACTGTGTGCTTCAGTGCCAGACCTTGAATTCCTCTGTGAGCAGGGGTCTATCAGTTCTGACAGAGGCTTATCTACTCCCTTGTCAGACACCAGTCAGCAAGGCCAGAACTTTCCGCAGCAGAGCTCTGAATGAGCTCAAGCCCCTGCCCTGAGTATTTGGAATTCTGATCCATGAAGGGAAGTCCATTTGAGGTGAAATAGTTTAAAGGCAAGTATCCCTGTAATTGTTCTCAAATACACGCAGGGCTCAGGGTGGTGTCTATAGGTGTCTAATGGTGCCAAGTCTATATTGTAGGAACCCCAGTGTTAGTGCCACAGCACCCCCAAGTAGCTGTTTTTCTTATAAATGTGGCTAGTGTTGCCTGAGGAGTTACAAAATACTTGCCAAGAGCAACAACTTCCGTTTTTAGCCCGGTTGCTGATGTGGTTTTCTCTGTCATAGCATTGAGCCCAGAAGTTTACTTTCATCATAAGGCCGCTTACAGTTTATCATATTACCAGCATAACTCTTGTCCTTAAGGAAGCACAGGGTCTGCTGATGATTATAGTCTTAAATTTGTTAGTGAAAAAGAAATATAGGGGAGAAGTAGATTTCAAATCCTTGGCTAAAACTGAGCACATTCAGTAAGTGTTTATATGACTGTGTTGGGGGGGGGCAGTTCCCCCTTCCTCCTTTCCAACTCAACTTCATTCATTACAAGTTTGGAGTGGTTTCCAGTGGAAGGAAACTCTTGAACCCTACAAAAATCTGAATGCTGTTGCTCTAGACAGGTGAGTGAAATACTGTGACTTAATCACGCCTCTTCCCAGATTTTGTCTCTCTAAAGCCCCTTTCGAAGCTCTCCCAGCATAGGTAATGTCCCCAATTGGCTGGAGAAGGGTCTAGAGCTTTCCTTTGGAGTTCTTAGTTACAGCATTTAATCGTAGAAAGTTTTGTTATCTTATTGCATTGCTTAGGATTATATCTTCCTTAACATTATAGAGGTCTTTTTGCCTATCTTCCTCTCTTTACCTGCGGGAAAAGAAGGTAAAAAGAGACAGACGCAGTGAGGGGTAAAGGAATTCACTCTCCAAAAGCCAAGTCTCTTTAAAGAGAATGATACAAGAATCCAGAAGGAGGCTAGGTACAACAGCTGACTGTGCACTGGGCTCTGTATTCTGACTGACTCTCCCGGAGGACTTTGAGCCACTGGAAGTACATTCTGAAACATTCTCAGGTGCAGCAAAAATAAAAACAATGCTGTCTGCCTTTAAGAAATCAGGGTGGTCTTCATCAGTGTTGATTGTCTAACACCACCATGGCTAAGATGGCCCAACTCAACCAAACTAGGGTTTTGCTTAGTAGAGGGATTTATTGAGGTCCTAATCCAGTGCATCTAGAAAGGAAATGGGCCAGATAGGCCAGCCGGATAGAGGATTGATACTGTTTCCTGGGTGGACAGAGTCAATTTAATGTGATAGCCCATATTGCAAAAGTCTGTTGCAGGTTATTTATGTTTGCTACCTAAAAATCTGTCCACAAACCTCTGTGGCCCACGTTTTTGGTTCCTACAGGTTTTCAGTCTTGTTCCCAGCTTCTCCATCCTAGTCCAGCACTGCCTCTTTTCACTGGATACTGGCTTTGCAGTGGACCTCACAGACTCCTTGGAAACTTGATCTCCTCTTACCCTGAAGTTCAGGGTAGCCCTTCCCTTCATATGTTTGTATTCCTAAATAAAATTAAAAGACAAAGGGAGTCTGGAACTTTAGACCAATATATTTGCTGCTAAGCTTACTGGCTTGATTTTTCTCACTGCTGAGACAAAATACCTGACACCCAAAGTTAAAGAAGAAAATGCTTATCGTAGTTCATAGTTTAAAGGTTTCAGTTCATAATTGGCTGGCTCCCAGGCAGGGTGGCATGGCAGAGGGCATCATGGAGGAGAAACAGTGCATGGCAGGCGGAAGGCACCGATGCATCACAGTAGCAAAGAAGCAGCAAACAATGCAGCAGCCTTCTTTCTGTTCTTCAGATTCTTTCCAGGCCGTCTGCACTGAGGGTAGGTAGCTCTCATGCCCGCACTGAGCCTTCCCCTTATTCACACCCAGGACTGTGTCAGATCAATCAGTGGAGTCATTTAGTAATTACACATCCTAATCCCAGCATTGCACACTTAATTCCAGCATCATACGCCCTAGCTCCAGCTGGAAGCCCCACCTGTGACCACATGAGGCTTTGGGGAGATGTCTACACATGCACTGTCGTGCTCACTGAACATGCTACGCTGAGAATTCTGAGAGATTACCCTGTAAACATGATCAGTAAATGTTAGACAAGCAAGAAATATACCCATCCACCCCAGGACTGAGGGTGGAGTAATTGATCACTTCACCCTTACTTCAGGACACACCGGGAGAGAAATTAACAAACAAACACATGCAAAACTTTTTAAAAAGTAATGTCCTAGGAGGTCTAGCATAACAGTATATCCCAGATGACCACAGAAGCTAACCAGAAAAAGAAACACAAGATATCTTAATATGCTAACACTTAGGGCTTTGTTTATGTGAATCCCGAAAGCCTCCTGTGCTTGCTAGTTCACACTGCCTCATCCTCCCCAAATGCACTACTTTAAGCGAAACCTTCTGCCCTCTATGGAGAGGGCTTCTGTGTAGTGAGCTTGTCTTCTGAAGCCTCGGGTCCACTGCTCAGGGGCCAGCTGTCTCCAGATGCCCCCGTGCCTTTCAGAAGTACCTACCAGTTCCCCATCCTGTTGCGAAGCCCTCGCCAGCCCTCTGCAGGGCTCAGTTCTCACCCAGTGTGCTGAGGCCGGTGAGGAAGGGGTGGGGATGGGGCGGCAGCTGGCGGGTTCCTTTGCAGTCAGCCTAGCCTCTGGTTCACGGTCTCACTCTTCTGGTTGACCTGTCCAGTTTTGTGAGCTCTTATTTCTTGGCCATTTCAATTCTAATCACCTTCACTTGCATTTTACTTTGCTGGGGCTACTCTTTGGACCTTGCTTCATCCCCACCCAACAGGATCTCTCATGTGGATGTCAAGTAAATACCTGGTCCCTGACTGGACACACAGATGAGTGGATGGGTTAACTGGATAGGCTCGGTTGCAAAATTCATAAATCCTTAATATCCGCACCGATCTCTCAGCTTTCCACGTTTCTATCTATGTCTGTTTTTCAGTCTTACTCTCCTCCAGGAAGCCCCTGCTGACTTCCCTTCCTTTCCTTTCTTACTCAGGGTATCCTTGATGTTTAGTTCTGTTGTGCCTGCATGGGAACTAAAAAATGGTCCCGCAGCAGCAGTCTGTCAGCATTGCCTCCTCTGTGCCCACGACACTGCTAGGGGAAATTACAGGTTAGCACCAGCCTGAGTGGTATAGATACAGGAGCACCTACACTGCAGGCCGACCCATCGACTCCCTCTGTAGTTCCCACAGGAACTGGTGACAAGATCTGATGATCTCCCTAGCCTGCCACTTGCTGTCTACTTAACAAAGAAAACAGAAGCCATCCGACAGGAATTCCTTAGCTTCCTGCGCTCTCCCGGGCACCTGCAGACTTATCTGCATCCTTTCCTTGCTTCCTGCTTCCTGTCTCAGGGAGGAGTCAAGATTCTCTCTGATGCTGAGTCTTCCGCCTGCTGCGCTCAGGACCTTCCTGCCTCCTGGCTGCCAGGACTCCGCTCCTCTGCCCCCTGCCCCCACCCGCCTGACCCTCAGTAAACCATTTTCTGTGGCTTCTATTGTGATTTCCTCTACAGAGACACCATTCACTCAGAGTACAACGTGCGTTTTTCCTAAAAACTTTTTTTTTTAAAAGCCATGGTCCTCCCTCTTCTCCCATGAAAACCCAGTCTTGCTCTCTGCCTCCGCCTCCTTCCTTCCGCAGGCTGATTGTGCTGCCACCATTCAAGTGATTTTTTGCTCCTCCAATACCCTGATGCCCACTAGACAGAAAAATCTTCCTGCACTTGACTCCCTGTCACACGTGGTGCTGTTACTTATCCTTCCTGAAAACCCAGCCTTCTGTCTTCTTCCTGATGACTTTGTCCTAGTTCTGCTCTTCATCTTCTTTTAGGGCTTGTCTCACTCTCTGTGCACTTTTGTGTTTCTGTGGATTTAAATCTCAGCTTCCATATTTGTGCCTCATACCCCTAGAAGTTCTCCTCCACTTCCGTCGGTGACCTTACCTACCTTACCACATCTAGGTACTGGCAACACCAGACCCATGTTCTGAGTCTAAAACTTTTGACAGCCCACTGAACAACTTCAGTGGGTTCACCCAGAGACACTTCAAAATCAGCATGTCTAAAACTGAGCTTTTTAATCTCATCTCCATCCACTCCTGCCACAGACTGCTCAGTTCCACCTCCTTGCTGTGATGATCCAAAGAATTAAAACCAGAGCTGAATGTCAAGAGTTACCTGGAGGTTCCTTATTTAACAGATTAAAAAAGAGAAATCTGGAGTAGTTGTTAAGGCTTATTCGGTTGAAAATTCCATCCCCTCACCTTACTAAAGTACATGTTGTCATCTGAATATGCCTGCACTTTTATTTTAAAGGTTATTTTAAGATATTTTGACTACAGGAATGTTAAAATTTTTCCCATGTACCCTTTATCCAAGTCTACGTACACTAACCTCTTACATGAAACTGTAGCACATTTCTCAAAACCAAATTAATTGTGGTAAAATACTACTAGCATAAAATTTATTTGGATTTCACAATAAGTTTTCCACTAATGTCATTTTTCTGTTCTGGAATCCCACATTATGTTTAATTGTCATGTGCCAGTGATCTCATACACAAATTCGTTCCAGTACCATTGCATGCATTCTTCCTTCCCTTTCTTGGCTTTTCCTCCCTTGCTTGCTTGGTGATTCCCCCTTATTCTCAATGATAAAAATCAAAAAGCAGTTTTCACACCAATCCCTCCTTCCCAGCAGAGCTGATATACAATGGAGTTGTTTTTGTTTTTTGGTCTGGTCTGGTTTGGGTTTTGGTGGTGGTTTGAATTCACTATATAGTTCAGGTTGGTCTTGAACACACAGTGGTCCGCCTGCCTCAGTCTCCCAGGTGCTGGGATTGCAGGTGTGTACCACCATGCCTGCCTCTCCAGGGGTCTTTATCCCAGCTTTGTGTTTGGTATCAGTGCGAGAGTGTGGCGGTCAGATCAGACATGGAATGATTTCAAGGATAGCAACCATATCATTTCCTTGCCACATTTTTGTACTGAATTGAAGAACTGGCTAACAGTGGGAATTTAAAACAGATCGTAATATTCAGAATGATTAGTGTTACCCAAAAAGTCTACAAAAGAAGATATTTTGCCACCAAAAACTACTGAAATCTGGTTTTGATTAGCCAGTATTATGGAGTTCCAACTAGATTTTCTAACTTACTGTATTTTTAAAATTTAATCCTCTACTTCCCACAAATTACAGGCCCCTTATTTGATTAATATGCCATGAATTCTCTGCTGAGTTTTTTTCTGAATAAATTATAGATATTGTTCATAATGACAGATGTTACATCTCTGGACTGCTCTCTGTGACTGACCGCTGTGTCTGTTTCACATTTAAGATAGTGGCCAACTAGTTGGCTGCTACATAATGCACCAGTCATTGCTGTGCCAACGGATTGTTTGTTTGTGTTTTGAGACAGGGTCTCACTATGTAGTCCAAGCTGGCCTTGAACTCACTATGAAAGCCATGCTGGCCTCAAACTCATGGCAGTCCTTCTGCTTCAGCCTCCTGAGCCATGGAATCTCTGACATGCACCACCATGTCTGGCCCCTACCAACAGATTTTAGTTCTAAGAAAAAGACTATCAGCGAGCTGTGTAATCTCTGCTACCACAAAGTCTACATTTTAATACTCCCTTGGGAGTCTGAAGGAGCCTGTGTGTGGGGTCAGATCTAGTTTAATACTCAAAACTGGTAAAACAGAAAGCTAGTTCTCATGTCCTGCTCTCAAATTTACAGTAAATTAACTCCATTTCATTTTAAGATGACTTGTACAAGTTCTGACCTCTCAAAGCAAACACTAACTATCCTTAAGGCAGTGGCAGATTTATTCCCCCAGTCTAGTAGCAGCCTCAAGAGAACTTGTTTGTCCTAAAAAGAGCAGCTCAGTTAATTGTTCCCTCCCCACTCCACCACTGCCTGTGTACCACAACACCAGCAGCAAGGTAGCTATGTCACATTTCCCACAAAGCACAAGTTCTGTAAGAGGGACAGTGTCTTCTTCTTCTTCTCCTTCTCCTTCTCCTTCTCCTTCTCCTTCTTCTTCTTCTTTCTTCTTTCTTCTTTCTTCTTCCTTCTCCTCCTCTTCCACCTCCTCCTCCTCCTCCTCCTCCTTTTTCATCCTCATCATCCTCCTCATCATCATATTGCCTGTCCATGCATATTCTGGGCTTGATGGAAAAACTTCCCTCGGCCAAGCCAAAACCAAGCCAGTTGATACACAGATGTTTTTCAGGATGCAGAAGATCCTTCTGGGTCATATGATCCCTCTAGTTCCCTGTGTGGTTTCAGAACATAGACTACATTTCACTGTACAAGAAATAGGTCTGGTTCTTTCAATAGTATTTCAGTTCCACACACTGCCTAGAAATCTCTTCCAGGCTGTCTCCCATGTATATCCCCTTTTTTGAAAAATGAGCATTTTTTTGTTCTTTCTTAACCATACCTAAAATTCCATATTTTGTCTGTATCTTGGTTAATTTTAAATTCATTGGTGCAGAACTCAGAACTTTGTTAAAACAGTGGAGAAGAAGCTGTGTTCCACAGTAGTTGTGAATACAAAATGTAGTTCCTATGCTGTTACTGACTCTAACTTGTAATATTGGGGAAGTCACAGGAGTGCCTCTGGTACAGGGTCCTGCCTCCTTGGGTCGATGTGAGGAGAGGGTACCTGCAGCTTTCAGCAGTGCTGACATACGAGGTGCATCATGAATGGTTCCTGCCAGAATTGCTTTAAAATTTCTGATGTTTATTTATTTTATGTGCCTGAAACCTCAAGGAATAGTAAAAGATGCTGTATTTCTGTGTACTTTCTTAAATATTTCAAAAATGGGTTAAAATTTCTCCAAAGAGTGATTGTATATGCTTGTATTTACTGAGTTAACATGCAAAAAATTCTTTCTCCCCACTTTCACCCCCCCCCACACACACCAGTGTTCTTGGTGGAAAATGTTGAAGTAACTTTTTTATGAGGTGTTGTTTGTGTTACTGTTTTGTACTTACGTGGTGGTGATGGAGTTTACCTTCAAGAGGCTATCAAGTTATCATGTCCCAGCCTCAGATGCTGATGTCCTAGTTTTCCTAGGATGGAGGAGAAGTAAAAGGAACCAGGGTTATGGGATGCAGCGGCCCAGGAGAAGGGTGCTATTCACAGTGCCCCCCTAAGGACACGACGCAGCTGTTACATCTGTAGTCACAGGTGATCAGTGCCTTGACAACCTGTTGCGCTAGATGAATATATCAAGCAGGAATTCCAAGAAGCTTACAGACCAAGCCAAGAGCCAATTAGCTCAGAGAGGGGGAGCATAAGAGATATAGCTACAGGACCAGATTTTTGTGAACAAATGGAGCATACCAGACTAGGGCAGGCTCCAGCTTGTGGGAAGGAGGCCTGGAAATAGCTGGGCAGAGTGTTTGCGCTGGGTTTGGCATGAGATTTAGTCACAGTGGAAGTGGTGGTTGGGTGTATGGAGGACAGGTCAGGCTGTGGATGGGAGACCGGAGCATGTTCCTAACCCTGCAGACCAGCTCCAGTGAGGAAACAGGATGGATGTAGGGTGCTATGACTGGCCGTGGCTCAGGGCCTGATAACAGGAATAAGACCAAGGGGAAGGGAAAGTGGTCTAAGATTCTAGAACATTGCTTTACCTAAGTATCTTGTCTATAGAATGCATTTGAAGTGTTTGCTTTATAATTATGCTTTAAACCATGCATGTGCACTTTATGCCATCTTTTCTCTATATGAAATCTCAAAGCAATAAAGGAAAGCATTTAGAGTCTTAATACCAGAAGAGAATTATGGAGGCTGTTTGTTTCCATTGGTGTTCCTGCTGGGGAGCAGGCCTGCTCGCCATAACATCTTGTAATATTCTGATTAGGTTTCTTTACTCATGAGAGGGGTCGTTCTTAAAGACATAATCAAAATAAAAGTAAATCTTGTGAATCATATGAAATAGTATTCAATACCAAAGGCTTCTGTGTTTAAATTCCTTTTACCAGGTCACTAAGATTAAAAATATTTTAACAAAGTGAAGAAATACAGTTCATATGAATTTTGAAATTTATATTCTTAATAAGCTAAGAAATATTAGATCTGTACCTATTTTTTTCTTGAAATGTTAAGATAACTATTGTGTTTTTAAAAACCAGTATACAAATAAACCAAAGTAAAATAAAAGCACTCCTCTCAGTGTCCACAGGATGTTAACTGTTATTCTCTTAGAACATATCTGACATGTTCGTTCTTTCGTTTTTGTACTGGAGATCAAACTCATGACTACACGCTTGCATGGCAGGCACTTATGCCACTGAGCTAAATCCCTGGCCCTACATGTTATTCTTTATGTATTTTTAAAAACATAACATGCATTTATTTTTGTATTCTTTTTTTTTTTTTTTTGTCTTTTCCTTTTTTATCGGTACCAGGGATTGAACTCACGACCGCCTGCTTGCAAGGCAGGTGCTTATGCCACTGAGCTAAATCCCCAGCCCCACATGCATTTATTTTTAATGTACTGTTTTTGTAGACAGTGGTTTTGCCAGTTATTAAATTGTTTCTATATGAGTTACATTGATTTTGTTTTTGGTTTTTATGTTTTATTGGTACATGTTTGTACTACATAATGTTTATATTCTTTGTGGGGAGTTGTACATGAACATAACTCATCTCAGTTATGTCTTTCATCCCCTTTCTCCCTCTGCTGTTCCTCCGTCCCTCCTTCCTCTGCTTCCATTCAAAAAAGATCTATCTCCCTACTCCCTATTTTCTATCTTTTCTATTACTCTTTATTTATATTTTGGGATTCTCATATAAGAGAGACCACACATTGTTAAAGCTTGTGTGTCTGACTTCACTTAACCTTATGATCTCAAGAGGCATCCACGTTCCTACAAATATCTCAGATTTATCTTTCTTTATAATAGAGTAGTACTGCATTGTGTGTAGATACCACATTTTCTGTATTCAGTCCTCTGTTATTGGAAATATAGCCCAGTCTGAAATTTAGCTATTATGAACTGTGCTGCTAAAAACCTGGGTACACAGGGTATCACTGTATTCTGATGTCTTTAACCCTTCCAGAAAGATGCCAGAAAGGGAGATAGCTGTGTCAAATGGACATTTTGGTTTCAGCACAGAATCTCCATGCTAATTTCTTGAGTGGCTGTACTAGTTTATCTTCCCACCAACTGTGTAAAATGGTCCCTGTTCCCCTCAGGCTCAGCAGCATTTCTTGTTTCATTTTTTTGACAATAACCATTCTTCTGGAATAAGATGGAATCTCCACATTGTTTTAATTTGCATTTTTCTAATAACCAGCAATATTGAACCTTTTTTCATGTATTTATTTGCTATTTGTACATCTTTTGAGGAGTGTCTGTTCATATCCCCATTTTTAATTGGATCTTTTATTTGGGAGAAGTCTTAACTTTTATATATATATATATATATATATATATATATATATATATATATATATATATATATATTTCTAGATATTAGTCCTCTGAAGAATACCTAGCAAAGTTTTTCCTGTTTTGTAGCTTTTCTCTTGCCTCTGTTGGTTGTTTCCTTTGTTGTACAGAAGCTTTTTAATTTGATATATTACCATTTGTTGATTTTTGATACTATTGTTTGAGCTATTGGGATTCTGTTCAAAAAGTCCTTCCCTATACCTGCATCTTCTTGTGCCTATTTTATCTCTCAGCAGATTAAATGTTTCTGTATTAACATTGAGATCTTTGATCCATTTTGGTTTTACTTCAGTATCTGGTAAGATATATAGGTCTAGACTTATGCATATGGATGTCCTATTTTCCAAGCACCATTTATTAAAGAGCCTATCCTTCCTTCATGGTATGTTTTGTACCACTTTTTCACTGATCAAATAGCCTGGGGTTGTTTCTGCAGACTATGTTGTGTTCCATTGATCAACACATCTAATTTTGTGGGAATATCATGCTGTTGTCACTTAGCTTTGCAATATAATTTCAAATCTGGGGTTGTGATGCCTTCTGCTCTGCTCTTATTACCCAGAATTCCTTTTTCTATTTTGGGTCTCTTCTGGTTCCATCTGAACTTTAGAACTATCTGTGTTTTAGTTTTGGAAATATGGCCATTTTAACTATATTTGTTGCCAAGCCAGGAACAGGGGATGTCTTCCCATTTTCTTTTCTTTTCTCGGTACTGGAGATTGAACTCACGACCATGCACTTGCAAGGCAGGTGCTTATGCTGCTGAGCTAAATCCCCAACCCCTTGTCTTCCCGTTTTGAAACTAGTGTAAGCAAGTGAAAGATCTACAGTGAAACTCTGAAAAGTTTCATTGTAGATTTTTCACTTGCTTAGTTAGGTTAATTCTTAAATATTTAATTTTTCTTGCTGCTGTTATGAATGGTATTATTTTCCTAATTTCTTTCTCAATGAGTTCATTATTGGTGTGTAGAAATGCTATTTTTTTTTTTTTTTTGTCTTTTTCATTTTTATCGGTACCAGGGATCGAACTCACGACCGCCTGCTTGCAAGGCAGGTACTTATGCCGCTGAGCTAAATACCCAGCCCTAGAAATGCTATTGATTTTTGTGTGTTGGTTTTCTGTCCTGCTGCATCATTAGGTTTGGTTACTAATTCTGCAAGTCTTTTGGTAGAATTATTTTGGGTCTTCTTGTATAGAGGATTATGTCATCTGAAAATGATATAATTTGACTTCTTCCTTTTCTACATATACCCCTTTTACTTCTTTCTCTTGCCTGATTGCTTTGACTAATGTTTTGAGTACTATCCAGGTCACTAACTTCTTAACCAGAGCTAGGTCAGTTTACAGATCAAAAGCAGAAGTTTGAAACGATCATCAGGCTTGTCCAAAGCCAAGACTATGTGTTGCATTGGGTCATCAATCTTCTATTGATTAATCAAGAGCAATCCTTTTTTTGTCAACTCTAACTGGAATGGGTGAGACCACTAATCATGCAGACAGTGTCATGTTTGGTACATCTTACTGCTTTCCTGTAGGGCAGGCAGCCTGTTAGTACCCTGTGCGTCCTGTGATGTAGATGGGTGTCTCTGCATTGCCTGCATTGGTATGATGAAAACCTGATCGGTTACATTGTCCTCTTGACAGTAGTAAGTAATCTGTGTGTTGCCACATCAGATTCCTCATCAACAACTCTCCTGCTGATATGAGCAATAAATGATAATCCTTGACTAAAGAAATAATTACGGTAGGGATTTGAAATTTTGTTTTCCAAATTTGTAATTCCTTTTACATTTGTTAGCTAACCCTTTCTGTGAAGTAGTGATCTCCTTCACTACTGAGGGAAATAGTGGGTGTATTAGATTACCTGAAATAACCATTTCCTTAATGGCCAGTTTTCAAAGTGAAAACAGTTCAACAGCTACCTCAGAGGAGATCCTGGGGGAAAATCTAAGCATTTAAAAATATCATGTGGTCACTGCAAATATGATCTCTTCAGCATTTCCATGTATCAGGAGTTATGTTAAAGGCTTTGTGTGATCTGGTTCTTCTGATGAGACAATGAGGTTTTACAGGTAGACTGCCAGAGCCCTAGGTGACTAAATAACTTACACAGTCACAAATATTGGAAATGACTGAGGTAGGATTTAAATTTATATCATTCTAGATCCCAAATCCCAGTTTAATTCTTTGTTGCATTTTACTTAAAAACCAAATTGTGCTTATAATGCTCTTTAGAAAGTCTCCACTTCATAAACTCTAGAAATGGAAATGATGCTGAATAACTCTTACAAGTTCTGTTTTCCTTGTCTTTTGTGTTTTGAATATTTTGAACAGTGTGAAGAAAATACAAACCTTCAGGATACTACCCGCTACCTCAAACTCCCCTTCTCCAAGGGCATTTTCCTTGGGAATAATAATCAAGCCATGAAGGCCACAAAGGAATCTTTCTGGATAACATCTTTCCTCTGTTCCACAAAGCTCACACAAAATGGTAATGTACAATACTGTTTTCCTTGAAAGGTTTTATACCTGAGGGCATGTGTGAATTTGGTAGACATACTCAGTGAATACTGAGGTTTTATTTAAGAACTTTGCTTTAGAAAAATTAATCCTTCGTTTAAGACAGTCAATAAAATGGAAATAGTGGTGACCTAATGCTCTGTTGAATGCATGAAATTTAAGGACTTGAAGATTATTTCAACATTAAAAACAAGTACATGTATGGCCAGGGATTTAGCTCAGTGGCGTGAGCACCTGCCTGACAAGTATGAGGTCATGAGTTTGATCCCTGGTTAAAAAAAAAAAAGAGGAAAGAAAGAAAGAAAACAAGTATATCATTCCTCAAATAAACTATTAAAACCCAACTTTAAAAAAAAAGACAAAAAATACCACCACTGTAATCTCTTGTTTTATAGCTCTATAAACAGCCCTAATTGCAGGCTTTAGAGTAAAGCCTGTTTTTTGTTTAATTAGATAGATATTGCTTTTCTGTTCCAGCACTACTTTTTATGTCAGTGATTGTTTAGCAAGTTATGATTAATAAAGCAAGTTCTTTTCCTTAGCAAATTGTTATTAAAAACACCGCCTATAATGAAAGAAGTAAATTAAATAATTTTGAGTTTTTCATGGTTGCCATATAAGGCTTTTGGTCCGCATCTGGAAGGTTATGTTAATAAGTCAGATTCATTATGTTGAGAATCACTGCATAACAAAGTACTGTGTTTCATAGGAAACTCCTGTGCCTAAAGGTATATATGTGTTGTTAATTCTTTCTTTTGTGTTATGAAATAGCATTGGTAGAAAGAAACATTTATCTTTGCATAGAACATAGTATCAAAAAAGAAGCAAAATATAGCATAATTATACTGACCATTTAAAAAATTCCTCTCAATTGCAGCATGCGGTACTAATATGCTTACATAGGACAGTAAATTATATTAATTTTAGTGTTCATCAGTACTCAGTGGTTAATTCTTTTGTTTAAACAAAACCTCCATTGACATAACTCATTGATTAAAAGGCATTTACCAACCTCAAGTCTTTCTTATAGGGCCAGTCTATCCTCGTAGAGGTTATGAAGAGAATAAAAATCAACCTTTTCCTGACACCTTACATAGAATTTACCTTCTTCAATGTGGATTAGTTACTTGTCTGTTACAGAGCTTACGTTCACATTTCATTGAATGCCCCCAATAGAATATTGCTTCTGTAACAATTAACATAGAATTATTGGGTTCAAAGAACACAGATGTATTGCTCTATGGCTCTGGAGGGTAAAGGTCTAAAATGAATTGCACTAGGCTAAAATCAAGGTGTTTGCAGGGCTGTATTGCTGCTGCAGGCTATAGGGGAGGTCCCTTTGTTTACCTTGTGGAGCTTCTGGGGGCTGCCTGCATATTGTGGCCCATGTCTCCTGCCACTTCAGATCTCTCTAACTATGATTCTGTTCTGTATTTTAAGCAATAAGATGTATTTGGTCAGAAAAATCCAATGGATTTTTCTCTACTGTAAGACCTTTAATTACATCTGTAAAGTCTTTTTTTGCCATTAAAATAAGTACACTCACATTCACAGCTGCTAAGAATTAGGTTGGGGACATTTTGTGGACCATTACTCTGCCTACCACACAGCTAAACCTAACAGCAGAGTCATGGCTGTCATAGTATTTGACCCTGCATCCCAAATTTATTCTAGTTCTAGAGTTAGGATATTAAACAGAGTTATGTGCAGAAGATAGAGAAACCCAGTTCCTGAACTTAAGTGTTCCTACTTTATAGAAGCAGAGAATACTTTCAGGTAAATATGGAAAATAAACTATTCATGAAATCATTGTGCTAAACATCTTACTGTCTGGAAGACAGGCTCAGGACTCCATGCAGTGTTAGGCTCATTTTTGAAGGTTGATACATATTTCATTATCATTTTGATTTTGATTAACCTTGTCAGAGTAAGTCAGCTCAAAAATGAGCCTGGAAATGAATAGAGTGTTTCAAGAGATGAGAAAGGGGAAAGAAATCAGTTGATTTTTCTGAAATTTATATGCTAGACACACATCTCCGTATAGAAATAATCCAGTTTCAAATTGAAATTAAATTGGTGTGTGTTCATTTTACTTGAATTGGAAAATACACAAATTCAATTACCACTGCAATTGGATATTTATCAAGTGTTGGGGTCTCTAGTAGCAGTTTCCCAGATTCCTGAAGTGTGTCTGTCTGCATTGTCTGTCTATTTATTACATAGCCTTTTAACAGATAGTGTGCTCAGAGTAAAGTGGTTGTTGGGCATCTGTGATTGTCAGATCAAATATAGAGTTTAACATTCTGAAGACACGGCACCATGTCATCCACATATTTCTTAACTTTCAGTAGGTAATGTCTTCGATTGACTAAACCAGACTTAGAGATGACAATTTTGCCTTAATGATGAGTACCGTACTTACTCGAGACAAGCATAACTGTTCTGCTCTCCCATTTGCTCCGTTATGGGCAGTCCTGAGATTCTTTAGCCTTCCTGCAGGAAATTCAAGCATTCTATCCTAATGCGATCATCGGACCACTGTCCCCATTTCTCAGCTCTGCTCAGGAGCTTCCTATTCCTGGTCCCCTGCTGTTGCCCCATCATGTGGCTTCCTGAAGAGCAGAGCCACCCCCTCACTCCCCATGCTCCTCCTCTCTGGCAGGACCTGCGATGTCCCTGCAGCTGTCTCCCTCTGAAGGGAGGGGAGAGAGGGCGAGGGGAAGGGGGGAGAGAGGGCCAGGGGAAGGGAGGAGAGCAGGAGTGGTGTTGGAGGGGAGTTGAAGAGAAATGCATGGGAGGGGGGTGTTAAAAGAGAATGCCAGGGAGGGGAGCATCCTAAGGTTAGGTGAAGGAAGACAGAAAAGAGGACTAGAACTTGGAGAATAATAGAGCCCTGCCTCTGTCATCATGGTCTCTGGAAAAACCTGACATTCCAAGTATAACCAAACATTTTTAACAAGGTTTCGATTATACCCCCAGAATATCTCAATTAGACATCAATAGTAAACAATTTCAGGGTTTTGTTTCTGTTATTTTTAAAATGCAAATATAAGTAATTTAAATTTTTCTTCATTTTGCCATTTTAAACTCTTGTCCTCTTATTTCTGTTGTAGATGAACATTCCTATTTAGTACAGGCTGAGCATCTCTTATCTGAAATGCTTGGAACCAGAGTGTTTCATATGTTGGGGTTTTGAGGATTTTGGAACATTTACATGCTACATAAGATATTTTGTGGATGGGACTCAAGTTTAAACCAAAATCTGCTTATGTTTCATTGTACACTTTATATTTTTAAGTATATTTTGAGACTGCCTGCTGCTTGAGTACTATTTGCTTGCTGAGGCCACGCATGAATTTTCCACTTGCAACATCACATCAGTGCTCAAAGAAACGCTTTGGAACACTTGGGTTTTCAGATTAGGAATGCTTACTTTGGACTAAGGTTCTTACCATTAAGACCTTGATGAAGTTTGTTTCTGAATCTTAGTCTTGCAGATTCCTCCTCTTTCCTTTCCAGATTCATCATACTTTTATTTCTGTTCACTCCATCTTTGCCTCCTCATCTTAGAACTACTTCCTGAATATTTTTTATTTCTTTGTTGGTCTTTATGTCTCTCAGCAAGACTCATTTGAGTTTCTCGTGAGACAAGCTCTTTGAAGTGAATGCTTCACAGGTTAGCATGGAAGAGCCCACTGAGCCCAGACCAGCCCTTCCAGTTTCCTGAGAGTCCTTGGTGCGCCTTGCTAGCTCATCTTGCCTTCACTGGCTTCCACGGCCACCAGCCTTCAACGCCCAGTGCCCTTTGGAGACTAAAGAAGCTGAGACACCATTTCCCCAAGGCTTTCTAAATCTGCCCTAGAAAGATGAAGGAAGAGTTCTTTTCTCCCCAAGTGAGGTTCCTAGAGGACTTGTGGGAGTCAGGGCGCCCACGGCAAGTTTCAGAGAGGAAATTGAAGAGCTGGGTACTCTACTTTCCAGACTCTGGGAAGGAAGCTGGATTGTAAATTCTTGAACCAGATGATATGCCAAAGCACTTGTGAAGTTGTTCAGGAATCACCTGTGATAGGTGGCTCTGTGGCTCTGGAATAACTCAGTGGGGTTTAGGCTTTGTAATGTGGAGTTTAAAGAAAGTCAGTGACTTCAGACTTTTAACTTTTAACTTTTCTTCGGTTAAAAGAAAATCAGTCACTTTGTATTTCTAAATTCCTAGAAGCCTGGAGGTATGGGGAGTTGTTAACTAATTTAAGATATTCTACCTAAGAAGTTTCTTTGCTGAGAATTAAGGTTTCTTACCTTAACCCTATCCTTTCTACTGTTTTTGCTTTTGCATTTCTAAGCTTGACTAGCTATATAGCTTGAATTAATTCTTAAGTTGGTGTGTGTGCTATTTACTCTGTAACCACTGGACTCTGATTGTAGGCCCTGTCCCTTACTGGCTGCCTGCTTGAAAGCTAAATAGTATCCTGCCTTTTACACAGTGAATGGCCAGGAGAGGGGAGCTATGTGTTGGAGATTTCAGCTTTCACCCTTGAACACTCACACACCAGGAGCTGCTGACTCTAATAGCAATTAATCCTCCTTTTCTGTTTCCAAAGGTGATATGCTTGATCTTTTGAAATGGAGAACCCACCCAGACAAGATCACAGGCTGTCTTTCTAAATTAAAAGAAATTGATGGCTCAGAGATAGTAAAGGTCTGTATACTATTCCATTATCCCTCTTAAACTCAGAAAAAAGAACACTTGGAGGGAAGAACAGACAATATTTTATTTATTCGTCTACTACTTCTTTATTTAACAGTTTCTGCAAGATACACTGGATACTTTATTTGGAATTTTAGATGAAAATTCCCAAAAATATGGGTCTAAAGTTTTTGATTCTTTGGTAAGTTTACATTCACTTAATTATAACAATTTTTATCTCAGTTTCGATTTTCATGATCGATAATATAAGAAGTTCTTTGATAATATAAGAAGTTCTTTTAAAAAGCCTCCATTTGTATGTGGTTTTGTAAAGCTCCATCTTGTTTTTAGGTTCACATAATAAATCTGCTGCAGGATAGCAAATTTCATCATTTTAAGCCTGTGATGGACACTTACATTGAGAGCCATTTCGCTGGGGCACTTGCGTACAGGTAAGTCTTTTAGCTTGGAGCTGGTTTACAGCAGGATCTTCTTAGCATTTGTAAGTAAAAGCAGTTATAGAGGAAAATTTAGAAGAGGGCACAGGAAGGAAATGCAGCTCAAAACTGAAGTGTCTCTTGGGACAGTATCTTTCCCCCTCACACGCCTTCATTTGTTTAATGGCTACAACTTACTTTGATTAAAAACAGAAGTAAGCAGAAATATTCTATTCATGGTATATAAAGCATAAAAATATTTTCCTTTCTGTGTCTATCCCACTTTGTGTTCTTTGGCCTGAAATGTCTGGTTCTTTCATTTGCTTTCTTTTTTTGCTGTCAAGGACCCCCTTTAACCCATGTACTCCTTCATTACCATATATGGCTTGAAGAATGAAATATGAATGGAAAACAGGCTTTGCTCTCCTTTACTCAAAGTAATTCAGTCATTCAGTTGTGAACATTTACTGAGTGTCACACTGCATGCCCAGTGCTATCCTTTGTGCTGCCAACGCGAAGACTTGTCCCCCAGCCTCAAGCAAGTCATTCAGAGGATTGTCCTTCCACGGCAGCTGCCAGTTTACCTGCTCCTCCTTCCTCCTGCTCAGAGTGTGCAAATCAGGCTGAGGGCGAATGAGTAATGTGGAGCTTCAGCTAGTGCCTTCGGCCAGCCGGCCTAGTTGCTGTTTGCCAGAAGGCAGCAGCTTCTCTCTTTCAGTCCTGTTAATAACATCCTTGCAGTCTTTTGCTCTGCTTAAATCCGGTCCTGCCGTGTACCCGATGTCCTGTCTCCCCATTCCAGCGCCATCACTGCTTTTCTGCCCATATTTCTACTCTGTAGCTTAGGCAGCACCCAGCGGGGTGTACATGCACAGTCATGTGTTCCCAGGAGTGAGACAAAGAGCTTCAAATCAGATTTCTCCCCCTCTCCCCCATGTGTGTGACATATAAAGGATAGTAGTTACCAAGCTTTAGATCGACTCACATATCCTGGCCATGGCAGGTTAATATTTATGTCAGCAACGTTAAGTGAAGGGAGGTATTTTTGTAATACTTGACCTTCCATCATGCGAGGTTTTGCCAAAGGTGAAGTGTCACAGCAGGAATAGTCTGAAACGCTGTCCTGCTCCTTCTGACGGTTTGGATTCTGGGGTGAGGATGTCACTACCTCCAGCCGAAATTGTCACTGGAAGCTGGGTAGCACAAGTATAATTTCTCATGTTTCAGATTGGCCAGGAAAGAAGGATAATCCACCATCACAAGACACATACAAAGTCTGTGGAATCTTCTCAAGGTGTGGGTGGTCAAAAAACCCTAATACAGAGTCTTTAAAATGCCTTTCCTAGCAGCACCTGCTGCTGGCACATCAGGTATTCTTTGTTGTCAAGAGACTGAAGGTGCTGTGTGACCTTTTCACCAAGATGTTGCTAGCGGTGAAGATATGAAAGCAAAGGCTTTGAAGACTCAGAAGGCAATGCTGAAAAGTGTCCACCGCCACAAGAAAAAGATCTGTGCCATACCTCACACAGCTTCCACACTGTGGCTCTAGAGGCGGCCCAGATACTTCTTGAAGAGTGGCCCAGGATAACACGCTTGGTCACAGTAGTATTAATTTCCTCCTGACTACTAAATCTGCCTTTGAGGAAGGCAGAAGATGACCCATGTGTAAGCATTGTGGAGGTCAAAGCCAGCAAGCGCCAGATCAAAGTCTGTGCACTGGCTTGATGTGGCGAAGGTGAATAACCCAGTCAAGCCTGATGGAGAGAACAAGGCACATTTGATGGACGCTGATGATGTTTTTGATAGTGCCACAAAATTGGGATCCTCTCTCTACCTGACTAACTCTAGATTCATATTTTGATTTTCACCATGAAAAGAAAATTTATGCTGTGAACTTTTTCCTAGAAATTAGGACCTGATCAAGATTCAGTGGCACAAATATAATCTTAAGAGTTACAGGGTTGTTTTTTTGTTGTTTTTTTTTTTTTTTTTTTAACATTTTTGTCCCTTAAACGACAGCTTTACTCTCACAGAAATGCTCCTTCAAAGGTTTACTTTGGATGTCTCATGGGTCAGAGAATTATCTGTAGTGTTGGCCTAGAGTGGGAAGCTATTGCTCACACCTCTCTAACCTGCTTTGTGCCTGCTATTGAAAGCTAATTCATCCAGCTGTTTTTACGTGGTCAGTGCGGAAGAAACTCCAGTTAGCAATTGTCCAAGGTTTACCGTGACAGTCCTGCTTCTAGTACTTGCTTGATCAGAGTCCTTTTCTGCACTATTTGAGGTTGGAAGGTGCTGTCAGAAACAGCAGGGTCAGTGGAATATGCCCAAATTGAGGGAAATCCCTGTGGGAGGCAGTGTTGTTTCTCCCTTAAGCTTTAAAGAAGGTAGTGTTGATCTGCAGGTTTAGTAAAATTATTAGGTAACAAATCAACAGAGAAATATGAGAATTTATGGGGAAAGAAGCTTCTTCATGATAATATGCATCGAATTTGTTGGCATTTAATTGAGAACCCTGCAGTTCTTCATTCTGCACATTTTCCCTGTATTTTAGAGATCTCATCAAAGTGCTCAAGTGGTATGTGGACAGGATCACAGAAGCAGAGCGGCAGGAGCACATCCAGGAGGTGCTGAAGGTAGTCACATGCCCACTGTTGCCCAGCAAAGCTGCTGCACAGTGCTGCTTAAACTAATTGGTTTCTTCTACGCAGCCAGTAATTGGTGGTGATATATTACTGACGCCCCATTTAAGGATCTTAATCAGTTTGTGGTTGCTCCAAAGCTGGTAAAATTTGAGAGGCACTTTGTCAGCTTTGTCTGTTGGACCTTGCTCAGGAATGAATCTTTGCTCCTCTGGGCACCAGGACACTTGAAGCGAAGTCCAGGGTTGGCAAGAGTAAGAATCTAAGAGAAAAGACAGCAGATAGACAGCTGTGCTTAGAAGTTCCTAGCTCTTGCTTCTATCCACCCAGCTTTGAGACCCATATGGTAGCTTAACAGGGATCCCAAAGAGGATACCTAAGTGTTTCCTGGGTCTCATGGTGCGGCACGGCCCGTATCTCTGGGCTCCTGTGCCGAGATGTATGTGGGGATGGTAATCCCTGACTTGTGGCCAGGTTGAAGACAAATACAAAATCTTCCAGGCGTTTTCCAGTCCCCGCCCAGATGGTCTTCTGTTTCCCAGGGAGTGCCATTCTCTGTGGTGTCTGAAATAATTGCATATTTGGTCTGCATGAGTGCTATTGAGACTTCCTACTAGAGTATTTTCTAAAAAACTGTTATTTGTTGACTAAATTGAAAAAAAGCCACTTAAGGATCAAAAATAGTGTTCTGACTCTTCAGAATTATAAAGAATTTTAAAATATTTTTATACATTTTTCATAAGGCATCAAGAGAAAAACGAATTTCCTCCCTACAAGTAAATACCACTCAAAAATCTCACAGGATTCTAGTGTTTAAATCAATAATTTAAAAGTCTAATGCCATGCCATAGTTTCTGTGCTGTCATTGTTATATAAGTGTAAATATCCTTGGCTTCCTTTGAAGCTAACTTTTTGACTTTCTTGTTTTAAGGCCCAGGAATACATTTTTAAGTATATAGTTCAGTCCCGAAGGCTGTTTTCTCTCGCCACTGGTGGGCAAAATGAAGAGGAATTTCGCTGCTGCATCCAGGAGCTCCTGATGTCTGTCCGGTTCTTTCTGTCCCAAGAAAGCAAAGGGTCCGGAGCGTTATCTCAGTCCCAGGTAAGGTCCGTCACCTCTGCCCAGCAGAGGAAAATTGAGAAGTGAATGCTTTCTCCATCAGAAACCCAGAGCTCCAGTTTACATTCGTAGCTCATCAGTGGAGAGCAGGCTCTTTGAACGCCCCCACCCGGCTCTGAGCAGAAGTGGGCTGGCTGCCTTTCCGCGGACCTTGCTTCTCTCGGTGTGGAGAGGCTGCTGCCTTGTGTCCAGTTTCTAGAACGTTCTGGTCATGACCTGACACTGCCCCTGTCGGCCTTGAGGACGAGTTCCCCTGGAACCATTCTGCAGCAGTGTTTCTCCCCGAGCTTTGCATTGCATTTTAATTTATCACCTCTGAGAGTCTTGAGGTTGGACTCCACTAAACCGCTTGTTGGTTTTGTTTTATTTAACTTGACTGTTATCGTCCTGGGACTGATCTTGTAAGACGGCCACTGAGCTGATGCTGCCAAATTCTATTACCAGGCGCAACCCAACTGTTGTTTAGTTTGTTCATTTTATTTTTAAAGAACAAGATCCATCCCCTTTCCAAATAGCATGGCCTTGGATGTGTTCTGAGAGATGATTCTGAATTTCTGTCTCTATATTTCTTGTACATTTTTAATTCTAGTGATTTGGTTAAAAACTTGTTACATGAAGAAGCTGTCTGTCACTGTCCCCTGGACACTTGAGACTTATAATCATTGAAAACTAGGACATAGAAAATGGGAGATTAGGCCAAACAATGTTGATAGAATTGGGAGCTGTGTGGAATTTGGAATGCATAACGTATAATTGCAAAACCTCAGAAATGCACCACCCTCTGAAAACAGTGTTGTAGTTTTCCAGCTGGTTAGGGAGCTAGTCCTGTCATGCTGTTCCTTACAGATGGAGACTCATTTTACATCTGGACAAGGGTACCACCCAGGCTCTTTTAAATGAGCTTTTGACCTTGTCATCAGCCGTACAGTTACTGCACTTGAGGAATATGCCAGGGACCTCAATGTCAAGTTGCCCACAAGCCACGCCCTACTGGCAGAAGTTGGTATTTGAGGAGACTAACCTAACAGGTTAACCATGCATTTCGTTCTCATAAGTTTGCTGCATCTGCAAGACCAATTCATAATTTGGGTTTTTGTCTTGATATTTCTGTTGTTAATCTTTACTATTGGAAGAAAATGTTTCTCTACCTCACTTATATTTCCACTAAATCCTAGTGGTCTCCTTTGGTGACTTAGGCCATTGTGGTACTGCAAAATAGAGCAGTTTTATTTTTGTTTTTTAACATACTGATTTCTACTGTCTTGATTCTAAAAGTTCTCTTCCACCATCAGGTTTTAAGAACAACTTTAGCATCTTCAAAGAATCCTATTTGATTTTTTTTTTTTGCCCATAACTTGAAATTGAGATAATATATTTTTTAAATGTATACAGTTTCTGAATATCTTCATAAATTCTACTGAATTCATTCTTTATTATTTTGTGAAGTAGCTTATAAATTTTGATAGTTTTATTTTTAGTTTATTAAGAAGTCCATATAAGTAATAGAATAGGTAATTATTTTAAATTAAGCAGGGAGAGCATAGCCCATTTATATTTTGAGAGGAAGGAGGTTGCCATATCAGGCATCCCAGTACCAGATTCCCTTTCGACCTCACACTTCTCAGAAAAGCAGGGTGACACTAATCTGGTTAATCCACTGTATTAGGTCTCTAAATTGCTGATAAAAAGTGACTGTCAGTCAGTGGCTTTGAACAGTGCTCATATAATAGATCACCATTCTGAAGGTCAGAAGTCTAGACAAACTTCAATGAGTTCGTTGCTGAAGGTTTTCCAAAACCAAATCAGGGCATTGGCTTTGATGTCTCATCTAGAGGATCTAGAGAATAATATGTTTTCAAGATCGTTCAGACTGTTGGCAGAAACCTGTTTGCTAGTAAGACTGAGGTCTCTATTGTCTTGATGCCTATCAGGTAGGACCGGATCAAAAGGAGATTTTGTTGGCTTCTGAAAGTCACCTGCATCCCTTGGCATGTGGCCCACCATCAACAGTATGTTGTGTCCTTCTCAGGTTTTGAATCTCTCCAGCTACTTCTGCTACCAGCCAGTCTTTAAAACTATTTTAAAGATTTATGAATAGTTTAGACTTACCTCTGTAATCTCCATGTTTTAAAATCAACTGGTTGGTATAACCTTTATTACATCCATATAATCCCTTTTTCTATATAACAAGATTCCATCACATGAATACCAAAGTCCTCTTAGAATTGTGCCTACCACATCCAGAGCCAGGGATATCCATTAGCCCAAGTTTTCCTGGGAGACTACATTATAGGCAGAAATCCAATTTATTTGCCTTCCCTTGTATGGGCCACACCTCAGGAAAAATCCTGTTGATTAGAGGCAGAGGAAGCACACCAGCAGTCTGTCCCATTGGCTCAGTGGATGGCTGTCCTACGAATCTGTCTACACTGGTACAGTGGGAATGTTATTTAGTCCTCCTGGCCTGAAACTCAACTTGGCAGTGACGCTGTCCTGGGCAGGATCAGGGACAGACTCACCTGATGTTGCAGTGGTTTTTAGTGTCCAGTTCATGGACAGACCATTGTGCCAGGATCCCTGGAAAATAAAACTAATGACAGAGGAATAAAGGTCCAAGACCTTGCTGTGAATTCCTAATAATTATTCTTCCCTGTTTTTCATGGTTACCAGGAAGGTCAAAGCTAAATTGCATGTTTATTGTTATTTGCAATGAAAACTCTTTAACATGCCCTAGTTACAAATATTTTTCTGTCCTTGTCATAAATGTCTCTGTTTCTTTATCCTTTTACATAGTCTTATTATATGTATATCTTTTTCTGGAGGCACATTTAGATACTTTGTTGAAGTAAAGAGATATAAGTAAAAAAGAAAAAACTAAGGGATAAATTAAAGGATGTCTGAGGGAAATCAATGTATTTGACCTCACAGTAAGAAAACTACATTTTATTTATCTTATTTCTGTGACTCAGCTCTTTGCATAGTACAATGAAGGTTATATAAATATAGTCTCTCACAGAATACCAAGTTATTAATTTTAAGTATATTCAGGTGAACCTACAATTTTGAAAAGTCAAAGAGCATAACTGTTGACAAGAAGAGCCTTAAGCATTTTGTAGCTGTCACATCAAGAATAGACCTTTGGCCTTGTGGATATTTTTGCTGCACCTATCTAGGTAATACTGAAATCCTTGAATTTGAATTTGATCCCATGCTGGAATCATCAGCACATGTAGACTCGACCCCCTCTCTGAGGATGTCAGGTCACACTGGTAAGCAGGCGAGCACTGCAGCCCCAACATCTTGCAAACATGCACCCCTTCCTTCCCTGGCTGCACGTGAGGCCAGTGACACCGCTTTCCTTTGACCTGCTCTCCATGGAATTTTTAAAGGCTGACTTCGCTTGTTTTCATGTACAATTCTTCCCCAAATTTTAAATTGTGTCCATAGGAGTTTGATTTAGCATCTGTTTATTTTCCATAAAAAATGGTAATGGACTGGAAAAGCAGATGTATGCAAAAGGCCCTGTACCACCCCCCCCCCACACACACACAAAAATAAATTTAAAAAGAAAGGAGGAAAAGATTAACAGATTTCTTTATATATTTTTTTTTAAAAACCAGTTTTTTAGTCTTTCCACACACTTCCTGGTTTACAGCAGGTCTTGAAGCAACATATTGTCCCAGTCATGCTTTTACTTTGCAAGTGCTGAAACAAAAGGCTTGGAGTCTACAGCGACTTTCCAAGTCACAGCATTGACTGGAAGCAAAGCTAGCACCACATACAACCTAGGTCTTCTGTTGCCCTGTGCCAAACTTTCTCTGCAGTTATAAACTGAGTGCTTTAGGGAATTAATGTGTTCCGTTTCTTAAAGATGAATGTGATTTAAGTGAGCAGTTCACAGAAATTTCTTGAAAAGGAATGAAATCTAAGTGACCACTTAGATTCCAGGTCTTGGTTGAATATTCTTTCTGTTTTTTCATGCTTCATTTAGCTGATTCTACAGGGGTTTTGCCAGTCATTTTGCTAATGGCAGTGATTTTTCCATTAGATTCAGGTATCATTATGTTGTTTCTTTGCAAATTTCTTTAAAATTTTCCTATTCCACCACACACTTTTGGCTTTAAAATTTTTGCACTTTTAACTTGAGGTAACAGAAACATATTCATTTTCCTTACATTTAAAAATACTTGTCACAATCCTTAAACTCACCGACAATTTACAGCTTATTTCTCATGGCTTACCTGGGAGTTGATTTCAATTTCTTCTGCTTTTTCAGGCTGTGTTTCTGAGCTCCTTCCCAGCTGTGTACTCAGAACTCTTGAAGCTCTTCGATGTCCGGGAAGTAGCCAACTTGGTGCAGGACACTCTGGGTAGCCTGCCAACCATCATGCATGTGGACGACTCCCTGCAGGCCATTAAGCTGCAGTGCATCAGCAAGACTGTGGAAAGCCAACTCTACACCAACCCAGGTAGGGTGGGAAGTGGCTTCGAGAAAATACTGGGGTCTCCAAAAGGCGTTGCTTACATCTTAGAGGCAGTGCTTAGCAGAAGCAGTGAAACACAAAAAGCTGGGAAGTACTTTCTCAAAAGCATGGTGGTTTGGATGGCAAGTATATTTACTAGTCAGATGTAAAAGGGCGGGCCGGGTTCAGTGTTGTTCAGTGTAGTCCCAGCTACTTGGAAAGTTGTAGCTGAAGGATCACTGGAGGGCACAGGTTAAAAGACCAGCCTGGGGGACATAGCGAGACCCTGTCACAGCAACACCAACGAAGAAGAATGGAGGCAGAGGGGTGAAAACTAATGACCAGATTATTTATTCTAACCATAGTAATAGTACGGGACATGCTTTTTTACTTTCGATTTTTTTTTTTAATTTTCAGTAAAAGTTTAGCATTTTCCTTTAGAGATACTTAGATGCCTGATGTGATCTTTGTCTTGTTTTTCAGTTTTTGATTGAGTGTGTTCTAAACATATATGAAAGCTTTGTGTACTGTCATTTTTATTTTATCCTAAGAGCAAGTAATTACTGAGTTGATTTTGATATATCTGTTATTAAACAGTGCTTCTTGATTTCTAGTCTATCCAAAAGAAAATAGTAAAATACCCATTTCATGTAAACATTGACTGAAAACTTTCCATCAGCCTCACCAACTGAAAACATTTTTTAAAATAGATTGGGCTAAGAATTATTATTCCCTATGAATGTATAAGTACATGAATGTGTATATAACCTTTTTTTATGTGCTCATTCTTGTACACAGAATTTTAAACCTAACTAGGCTACTTATAAAACAGTTAAAACTACGCAAAAATGGAAATGAATAAATTAACAAATTTTAACATTATCAAGTATTGCTTTCAGCATTTTAGTAAGAAATTCATGTATTTTCTTTCTTCTTGCAAATTTCTGTACTATCAGAGATTCCAGTTCCCCTGTTTTATGCCTTTGTTACATAAATATAAGAACAGGTTTTCCAATTTTTCCAATTTTTCTCCTTTTTTTTCTTTGTATTGTATTCTTTGGAGCAGTCTTTTTAATTAATACACTTTTATATTTTTATATGTCAGGCTAAATATAGCCCTAGTTCATTCTTTTTTTTACTATTGAATAATATTCCACTGGGTTAATACATCGTGGTTAGTTTAGTTTTTCTCCCATTGATGAACTTTTGGCATGTTTTCAGTGTTTTTTCTGCTGTAGTCAGTAATCATTCAGTCAGTGTAAAGTCACACTCAACCTGCTGATTTCTCCCTATCTTAAAAAACCTGATCTTAGAGGAAAGTGGTGGTTTTCAAATTCCAGTTCTGCTCCTCTCAAGACTCTTAACTCAATGGTGTATGCCAAGTCTCTCTTGCTGTAACTTAATGCATAGGTTCTGGAAAATTGGGATGTGGACTTATTGAGGAGACCAGTATTTCGTCTTTCACACATGAGTGGAAGAAGCATGTTCAAAAACAGCAGGATGGCTTAGCTTCATATGCAAAGCTAAAAATCCGTCCAAAATCTAAAACTAAAAAACACACACAAAAAAGTGCTACAATTACTTGGGTGTACACATCCCACATAGAGGACAGAGGATGATTTGCTGATAAAAATGATAAAGGTAAGGAAGTAATAAGGAAAAACAAGGTAGCCACTGGGTATATGTTCAGCTAAGGACCAAGCCCCTGGCCTAGCCTGGTGGTGCACACCAGTAACCCCAGCTACGGAGGATGGAGGTGGGAGGACTGCACATTGGAGGCCAACCTGGCTAACTTAGCAAGACCCTGTCTCAGAATTTTTAAAAGCAAATAAAATAATAAATGGCACAGGAACACTGCTCAGTCATCAAATGGCTCTAATCTCTATCTCAAAAAAAAGGACCAAGTCCAGCGGTACTTCAGTTTGCAAACTTGATTCTTTCCATAATTGTTTGCAAACTGAGTCGGATGAGAACCGAATCCAATTCAGTGGTAAGGTTCATTGTTGACCTTATGGTGAAATTTGATTCAGTTTGCAACCTGGTGAAAATTGAACAGAGGCACCACTGTGCTTAATTCTTGATCTCCCCTTATGATTGTTGCATTTCTCCAGACAGAGAATGGCAAAGGCAATTGGTATTCTTAATTTACTTCTCAGCTTCTTCTTGATCAGCAAAGAAGTCTGAGTGATGATACAGAAGAAACAAGGATCTGAGACAATGATCTTTTTTTCCACGAGGTTCATATTAGCCAGAGAAGGAAGTAAAGAGCACAGTTGGCTTACAGTTTAACAAAGTACATTTCAGTACGTTTTGGAGAAAGTGGCCTCCAAAGTATAGGCCCCCACGGCCCTAAGAAATTCTAACAGTTCTAACTTTGTCCTAGAATCCTGTAGTAGGCATGGTCTTCCAGAGAAACAATTCATAGAATGTGTGCATATATAGAGTGATTTATTGTAAAGACTTGCCTCATATGATTACAGAAACTGAGAAATGCCAAAGTCTGTGGTCAATAAACTAGAGACCTGTAGGAGGCAATAATGTGGCTCCAGTCCAAGATCAACAGTCTGAGAAGCAGGAGAGCCTTGCTGTAGATTCCAGTTCAAGTCCCAGCCATGGGCAGGACCCCAGTGTCCTTAAGACAGACAGACAGACAGACCGGCTCCCTCCTCAGCCTTCTTTCCCTTCAGGCCTTCAGCAGCTTGATGAGACCCACCCTGAGGAGGGCACTCTGCTTTCCCCTTCCAGCATTACTCGCATCCAGGAACATCCTCCCTTCACACCCAGAAACGTGTCTAACCAAACACTGGGGTGTTCTGTGCCTCCTTCAGGTTGACACATTAAATTAACCGTCGTAATCCCCAGGAAAAAGAGCGAAGAGCTACGCAAAGGAACCAGTGGGCTGGAAAATAGAAGAGACCTGTGCTAAAGTTAGCAGCCAGAAAGGGAGCGAAATGATGTCCCAGGGCAGTGTAGGCCCCAGTGAAGCACCACCGCTGAGCAGTGTCATGGCCTGAAGACCAACTAGCCCTGGCCCCTCCCTGCTCAGAGTCTGGGGTGTCCGACCCATCAGGAGGACATAGCTAAAGAGTGGAACCTCAGTAGTTTGTATTCAGTGTCTAAATCATCTGATGTCAGGCAGACCTATGACATTACAAATTGGCAGCTCCTATTTCCTTTTCTCTCCTCAGCTCTGTTCTTCTTGCTTCCTGAAGACCAGGAACAGAAGGGCCTAAATAATTTTAGAGAGGACAAGAAAGGAGACTGAGTGCAGAGAGGGCAGAGAGGAGTCCGAGACAGAGTCTCCTGGACTCTGCAAGGTGGCATTTGGCTAGAACTGAGAGTTTAACGTTCGCTTTGCATTTGTCTCCATTGCTTGGCACATGATGATTTGTTTTGCAGAAGTTTGGTGTCATCACTGATCTATTTTCTTGTAAAGAAAAAAATTATATTGTATGTATTTCTACTACTGTATTACTGAGCGGTTTGTCATACAAAACCCGGTGCAGATAATAGAAGTCAGTACAGAGACCCAAATGCACCTCCCGGGTATGCCAATAACGGGAAGTGCACTGCGGCTACTGTAGCCTAGAAACTAAAGTCAAATATTTGAAGGTAATAATTTCATCAGAAAGTAATCAAATGCAGTTTTTCTTTCAGGCAGAAACTCCCCTGTTGCCATTTGTAATTTTGTGCATTTGATAGAAGTGTACAGTAGAAAATAATAAAGAGGGTGGAGAGGGAGGAAAGAAGAATATTTAGCTCTTGAAGCGTACTGTAGGAAGTACTGCCCCCTTTTGTGTTCAGGCCACAGTGTAAGGAAAGAACATTTGATGAGGTTTATCTGTTAATTTGACAGTCTGTAAAATTTTGCTGCTATTGGTGGGTGGCTAGTAACTTTCACTTCTAAGAACTATAGTCTAGGTGTAGTTAAGTGCTGACTTTTCCTATAGTGCCAGTGATAAAATGTCTTTCACAATGTCCTTTGTTAAAACTTGCTAACATGGCTTGAGAAGCAGAAGGTGGGCCTTACTATAAAAGCTAATAAAGTCATATATATCAGGAGTTCTCTTCTCTTTAGAAATAGAACAGTAACGTAAGACCATTAGACAAGGTCTGCAGACCTTAGAATTTTTTTTTTAAATGGAGTCTCCTTATTGATTATCTGTTGTTAATGTATATTCTGAGACACTTTCTGGAACCTCAAGTAACTCTTGGACCTAGCATGGTGGCACAAGCCTGTGATGTCAGCCTTTCAGGGAGCTGGGAGGATCATAGATCTGAGCTCACCCTAGGCAGTTTAGCAATTTAGCAAGACCCTGCCTCAATATACCTTCTTCTAAGTGGTGGGGTGCATAGTATGAAGGCCCTGGACTCCATCCCCAGTGCAGAGAAGGGGGGAAGGCGGAGAGGGGAGAGCCCTTAGTCACAGAGCGTCAGCGCACCGTGCCGTCGGTGCTGTTTCCATTCCAAGCCCTCTCCTTGCCCCCCACCATGTCCCCTTCTGTTCCTTTCCAGGGTTTTGCAGGGTGAACACACGCAGGTTGAAGGCCTCTCCAGGTGTCCTCATGTCACTGAACTCTCAGAGCCCCAGCTGGAGGTTCGAAGTTTTTGTAGTCGCTCAGGCTTCACTCTTGGATTTTAGTAAGGATTTTATAGATTCACCCACATAATTCTGTATTTTTTTTCACCACTAGTGGGTATAGAACCCAGAGCCCTCATTCTGAGTTACATACTCATTCTGAGTTACATACTCAGCCCCATGACACAGGTTTTCACTAATTCACTAAGTTGTCCAGGCTGGGCTTTGACTTGGGGTCCTCCTGCCTCAGCCTCTCAAGATGCTAGGCTTACAGGCAAGGGCTGCCATACCCAGCTTATGGTTTTAGCTAAACTGTGTTTAAGTGTGGATTCTAAATGAGCCACTTGAAAAGGAGTTTCTTTGGGAAGAATGGTTTCCACATTTTTGCCTATGGGACAGAATTTAAAGAATTTTAAGCACTACTTCTCTGTGAGCACAGACCACAAGATGAAAAATACGTGTCACAAAGATCATAGTGGGCCCTAGTTGTTAACTGTGGTTTTGAAAATCAGTGGAAGGTCACGGTTGCCAGGCTACCACGGTTCAGTTTCCACTTTCTTCTCTGATCTTGCAGTGGAGCTTTTCAGCACTGATTGGCTGTGGCCGGCTCACGCAGGGCAGAGGGTGACACCTGGATGTTTTCCCTTGCATGTCACTCATGCGCTTTTGCACAGATCTCAGGGGTGAGTAGCAGGAACAGGATTCGCACCCCAAGCAGCTGCTGTGTGATAGGCATAGCTGTGTCCACTTGCTCCAGGGCCAGCACGGCAGATGGAGTCACTGGACTCTGGGCTGCCACTGTGTGCCTGGGGCTCTCTTCCCATCAAAGCTGTATAAATGAACAGAGATGCTAGGCTCTGTTTTGGTTACCCTTGTACCCATTAGAACTCACAGAGAAGCTCATGCATTCATTCAGCAAATATTTATTGTAGGGTTCACCCCTCCTGTTATGGATTCTTTCTACATGTTCCCCAAGAGCTTCCTGCGATCATAGGTGTCGGTGTCACTCCCGGCCGGCAGGAAGGACACACAACAAAGTCTGGCAGTGGACAACCTTTTCTTTTATTTTCCTTCTCCGTACAGCCTGCCCCGGGAATCCTCCCGGCCGAAGCCTCTGTTGGTCCGCTCCCCGCGGCTCCTTGCGTGCTTCTCCCTACAGTCTGTCCCGAAGCCTCTACCGGTCCGCTCTCCGAGGCTCCTTGCGTGCTTCTTCCTACAGTCTGTCCCGAAGCCTCTACCGGTCCGCTCTCCGCGGCTCCTTCTGTGCTTCTTCTGCTTCTTCTGCTTCTTCTTCTTTTCTTGGCGGGAGAGGCACTCACTTTTATAGGGTTACAGTGGCCAACCAGTTCAAAGCGCGCGATGCGGGCTGATTGGCTAACATCAGTTGTTGCTAGGCAGACTATCTTACAGGGCGGGTTGTGAAGCAGGAGATCTTACAGGGCGGGTTGTTTACCAAGCAGGAAGCAGGAGATCTTACAGGGCGGGTTGTTTACCAAGCAGGAAGCAGGAGATCTTACAGGGCGGGTTGTTTCTTACAGGGCGGGTTGTTTACCAAGCAGGAAGCAGGAGATAAGCGCCATCTTAGCACACTCGATGGGAGGGGTAATCTAGCTCAGGCTTTGCTCTTTCCTACAGGCCTCACGTCCGCCAAGTAAGGCGACCGGGCTCGGCCGCGGCTCCCAACACATAGACAGGTGTTGTATTTTGTTTTGCTTTGTTTTAAGACAGGTTCTTGCTACGTAGCCCAGGCTAGGCTCCAACTCAGTGATCCTCCTGCCTCAGCCTCCCGAGTGCTAGGATTACAGGTAGGCATCACAGTGCCCTGCTGGGCATGGCTTTTGGAAGGTGATGAGAATATGGGGTTCATAGCTAAATGTGCTGTTAGGAGCTGGGTCCTGGGCAGAAGAGGCCGTCGCTGAAGGTGTGGCTTGAAAGGGTTCATCACCTGCCCTTGCTCCTGCTTTTGCTGTCTGCTTTCCCACCATCATGCCATGAACAGCTCTCCTCCACCTTGGCCCTGTGCCGTGCCATCCTGCCTTGGTGCCAGCTGCCTGTGGACTGAAATGTGAATTATGATAAGTTCCCTTCAGCTTTGAGTGTCAGGTATTTGGTCTCAGTAAGGAAAGTAACTAACACACCCTCCCCCCAGTGTTAGGTAAGAACGGAAATAGTATAGCAAATTCAATAGGTAGTCCCTGTCCTCATGCGTATATCAATCACAAAAGCAGACATGGAACAAAATTGTGGTATTGTAACTGTTGATCATGAATCAACCTGACTGCATGAAGACAAGCCTTGCAAACTATAAAAGACCACTTCTAGATGTCTCTGGATGGGTTAGGCATGATTTTGTGTACCGTACTGGATCCCTGACCCTTCCTCTGTGCCAGTCTTCCCCTGCTCAGTCCCCCAGCTGCCATGAAAAGATCAGCTTTATTCTGCCATACCCTTCTGCCATGGACTGAAATCCCAGAAACCATGAGCCGCATTGAACCCTTCCTCCTTTGAATGGTGAGTGTTGGGCATTGCGTCCCAGCAACAAAAAGCTCATCAGTACAGGGATGATGAAGTTTGACAACAGTTTTGATGGGGGAAGTTTGTAGGGTACAGTAGAACAGATCTGAGGGAATCCTGAGCAGCAAGATAGTGTTCCATGTGCTGGCACAGCTCCTAAACTTGCATTTCTAAGCTGATTTCTCCGATAACTCCGAATCTAAATACCCAGTTGCCCTGTCAGCATCTCCATAAGGATCTCACAGGTTCCTTGAGCTCGGCATGTCAGCGATGGAAGGCCCAGGATTCTTCTGTTTATTCCTCTATGGCCTTGTAGGTGGCAGCACTGTCCCCCTAGAAACCTCAGATCATTCTTGAGGTGTCCCTCTCCCTTTAGCATTTTGTCTGCACCCATCACCCAGGCTCCGGTGTGTCTCCCTGACACCTCCCATGTGTGCCCCTTCCCTGACCCCACCGCCACATCTCCAGCCGTGCTGTGCCAGCCCAGCTGCCTCCCCCCTTTCCATACTGGCGTCCTCATGGCTCCTTCCTCCTGTCCATGTGTAGCCAGCCTCACCTTTGAAACAGCAGGCGGTGCTGCTCCCCTCTCTCTACTCACAGCATCCTCATGGCTCCTTCCTCCTGTCCATGTGTAGCCGGCCTCACCTTTGAAACAGCAGGCGGTGCTGCTCCCCTCTCTCCACTCACGTCCTGCTCTGTGTTCTGTCTGGGGGACGTGTTCCAGAAGTGAACTGGGCCCGGGATCTGGCCCTGTCCCTGCACTTCCTGCTTCCCTCTTGTCTGGAATCCACTTTCTCCAGGCTGTGGATCCATTCAGGATCCCTCCAGGACTCCGTTTAGCTCTGCTTCTGTTTACCCCACCCGCGCCATTACCAGTGTCATAACTTACTGTGTTTCAGTGCTTTTGTTGTTCTGTTGTGTTGTGTTACATTGTTCTGTCATGTTGTGACGAGGTCCTGGCCGGCCTTGCTAAGTGGCCCATGCTGGCCTGGGATCAGTCATCCCACCTCAGTCTCCCGAATGCTGCGATTACAGGAGGGCCCCTGACTTGTCTTGTTTCTTGCATCGCCTCACACAACTCTTGACTAAATAAATAACTGGGCACTCAGTTGTTCAGCGTCCTCCATCCCCCAGCCTGCAAGTCAGTGCTTTATCCCCTCTGCTCCCAGTCTATCTCACTTCCCTGACAGTGCCTGGTGCCCACTGGGGGTTTCATACATATTTTGAATGGATACTGTATGTTAAGGATCAGGATGTAGCATCAGAAGCTATTAAAGAAATTACATGTTGTAAAGAAAGACAAGGAGGTTCTGAGCTCAGGTTCTGAGCCTGAGCATGAAAACAGCAGCAGCCGGGCTAGGAGGCCCCTGCCAGCAGAGGGAATGACGGACAAAAGAAGGGAGTGTGGGCTGCACCCATTTGGCATCCACTGTGGGACTCAGACCAGGGGGGCAACGTGTAAGCCTGGCACAGGGATCATCCTTATCCAGCACTGTTTCCCTTTGGGATGGGCATTGTCTTCATCGCCATGCTCTCCACTAAGAGGGTGCTGGCTGTGCCCCGTGTCTGAGAGGCCTAGTCACAGGCTTCGTGGCTGGCTATGACTTTGGCGGTCCATGCCTGGGCGCTTCAGTCTGGTCTCAGGCTTGCTCCCGTCTGGCGCAGCTCTCTAACACTGCTGTGCCACAGCTGCCAGGCCTGGGGCCCAGTCTGTGTGGCAGGTGACTGGCAGTTGTTTGTGACTCAGAGAATTCACCCCCTGGGGACAATGTTGACCTCAAGGATCCTTGCCTAAAGCTTGTAGACTGAGGCGGTGAAGGTGTACTCACCCCAAACTTAAGCTGAAGGAGGAAGCACGCCATCATTTCTTAGCTCCCCTCTTCCTTCCTGGTCCCCAGCCCAGGAAGAATTACGATGGGGAGCCGGCTTTATCCACTTCAGTGTTACAGGCAAAGCCAACAAGAAATGGAATCGCTCCTTTATACAAGGTGACATGCAGTGCAGCCACTTTACCTGAGATGCAGTGTGTGGGCGAAGTGACCCTTTCAAGGGCAGCGTCTACCTGACAGCTCTATTGTTAAATGTACCCAGAGTTGGGCCGGGGATGCAGCTCAGCAGCATAGCACCTGCCTGGCAAGCGCAAGATCCTAAGTTTGATTTCCAGGACCAAAAATAAACCCCAACAGTACTCAAAGTTAGTATATGTTCATCTGTAAGAGAATTTGTTTTTGTTTTGTCTTTTAGTTGAGAGGATCCTATTTAGTTGATCCACATGCTATATTTTATTTTATTTTGGTATCTGGAATTGAACTCAAGGCCTCAAAGTAAACAAGCAGGCACTATGCCACTGGGCTGTATCTGTGGCCCCACAGATTGTTTTTAAAGTACATATTACCATTTCTACCAGTCAGCTTGTTTGATATTTACTCACTGATTCTGTCGTTTACCCTGGCTGACACTAATGGAGCAAAAGCAAATCTGTAGTGTAGTCACGTTATTTCATTCTTTAAAAAAAAAAAAAAAAAAAAAAAATATATATATATATATATATATATATACATACACACACTGTTATGTAGTACATATTTTCTTAAGAGTTGGTTGTAAATTTATTTATTTATTTTTTTTACTGGAAATCTAATTCAGGACCTTGCACTTTTCAGGCAGGTGCTTATGCCACTGAGCTATATCCCTGGCCCCTGCAAATTGAATTTTTAAAAATCAAATCCTACTAGTTGCAGGAACATATCAGATACACTTTATCTTCGTTTCTAATTAAACAGCACCAGGCAGAGTCATTTCTGGCTCTTCAGCTTTCAGTTTCTTTTCCCTGGTTCTTTTTGTCAAGTAATTGCTTTGTAAATAGCTAAATTTCCCTTTGAGGCTTGCTGTTTAAAGGAGGCCTGCAATGAATTCTTTTACAGGTTGGATTTTACCAGTATTCATTTTCTTAAATGGTAAAACGCCTTTGCCTTACATCTCTGGGTTTTTCAGGTAAAGGTAAGGCCAGATTTCGTATTGGAAGCCCATTGGCAGGCATCAGACTCTAGATGTTAACTCAAAAATTTTTTAAAAAATTAGAGAAATCATACAAATGCTGGTCAAGACAGTTACCCAGTTGTGGATACTTTGCATTCCTTATGACTTTTATTAGGGTATAGAATCACATTTTTTAAAATTGCAAATGTAGAGAAAAGCTAGAAAAATAAAGAATAATCATAGCTTCTAAGCAATCATTCTTCTCCAAGGACTGTCAACTCATGAGGTGACAGACCTAGGGTTTCAGACTGTCCTAGGGGATACCGTTGTTATCCCCATTTTACAGATTGCAAAATTGAAGCACTCAGAAGTTGAGTTGTCCACTGTCACAGAACTGGGATTTGAGACAGCTAGAATCCAAATCTAAGCATTGTGATTCTAGGTTCCATAACAGAAAGAAAGCATCAAATAAAGACCTTGAATAGAGTCAGTCTTATAATTCTAATTTTATATTTGTATGGATTCCAATTTATCACTTACCTTTTTTGATATTCTCCACTTTTTTGTACCTCTGTAAGAAACCTGCATTTAACTTGGGGTCACTAGGATTTTCTCCTGTGTTTTCCTGTACGAGTTTTATGCTTTTAGCTTTTGCAGTTAGGTCTATGATCCAGCCCAAGTTAATTTTTGTATTCGTATGAGGTAAAGGTAGAGGTTTATCATTTTAAAATGGATATTCAATTGTTCCAGCTCCAAAACCTATCATTTCATTTCTTTAAGGAAAAAAATATTCATTAACAGTGTCACATGTTTTGTTGGCTTTTTCTGTGTAGTTCATGTATGCTGTTGTAAAGTATTTACTCTTAATTTTAGTTTGATTGTTGCCATTATATAGAAATGTAATTGATATTTATATTCTGACCTTGTATTTTCAGACACTTTTAAATTAACTTTACTAGTTCTAGTAACTTTTTAGATTCCATAGAATTTTCTTTGTTGATAACCGTGTCTTTGAATAAAGACAATTTTATTACTTCCTTCTTATCTACAAGCATTTTTTTTCTTGTGTTTTCTACTTTTAAAAAAATTTTATTTTAATGACCAGGATCTTACATACATTGTTGAAGCAAAATAATACATTTGGAGGTTGTTACCTCATTTTTAATCTTAGGGAAAAGTCATTTAGTCTTTAAATCTTGTGACTAAAGGTAGGCATTTCATTAAAGTCTTTTATCAGTGGGAAAAAAGAAACTTGTATTCCTATCTCCTTGATAATTTTTGTTGTGATTGGTCACTGACTTTTACCACATTTTTTTCTATATCCAGTAAATTGACGTTGATTGGTTGACTTTCCAATATTAAACTAATTTTCCATTCCCAGAATATATTTTATTAGATTCATTTTGGTAAACTTTTATAAGAATCTTTACATCATTCATGAGGAATATCAGTCTTTAACTTTCTTGTCTTGCAATGTCTTTAGTGGATTTTGGCATCTGTAATACTGGCCTGCTAGTGAGTTGTAGTTTCTGTCCTATTGTCTGGGATATTTTCTTCTATAAATGCTTGATAAGATTCACCAGTAAAACCATCTGCACTTGGAATTTTCCCCAAAAGAAAACTGTTAACTAGATTCACCTTCTTCAATAGGTATAAAGCTGTCTAAAAAGTTTGAATTCCAAGTGAAATAACCATTAGCAATCACCTCACTCTGGTTACTTAATACCTGAGCCTCATTTGTCTTCTAAAATAAAAGGAACCTAGCTAATTTGTTGTTTTTAGGATTTGAGATTATATTCTATGTGAGAAGTCTGAGGGTGTGTTTCTGGATAGCCTTTTAGTTTTCACTTGTAAAGAGAAACAGACAAGGCAGAGTCCAAAGTGAAGACACAGAAAATAATAAGGTGAAAGAAAAAGACCCCCAAATTATCTCTGATAGCCCCAGATAAGATAATGCACCCATCCAATAAGAATGGGAAGCTGTGAAAAGACAACAGCCAGAGAAATAAAGAGGAGTGTCTCCATAATGGAAGTGCAAAGCCTATGGTGATTAATTTAGTGAGAATTTAAAGATGGCAGTGGAGCACTTATCAAAGTGTGATACCTTTCAGAGATGTGTGCCACTGCACAGATTGCACATGCGTGGCACTTTGCCTGAGAGTACGAAAGCTCTTGGAGATGAAATATATAGTAACAAAATAGGAAAACTGAATAGAAGAGTTGGAATGTAAAGGAAATGCAGAAAATTCTACAAAAGGGCGGGTAATAAAAGGTAATAAAAAGAAAAACAAAAGGTAATTCAAGAGATTTACAGTGTAAATATATTTGACACCTCACAGGACCAAAGAAATAGAGAAGGAAATATCAGTAATTCAAGACAAATTCCCAAATTGAAGATGCTGAGTTTTTAGATTGAAAGGGCACAGAAAGCATTTGGTATGGAATGTTGAATTCCCATGTATAAAGATAATTTTTGAACAGCAGCAGACACAGAAAAAACTAAGCAAGAATCCAGTAACGTACAGAAAATTAGATGTAAGAATGAGAGTAAAACCACAAAGTTCATTTCACTAGAAATTGTGGTATAACTATTTGGAGAGACGGGAAAAGGGAAGGAGATAAGAAGCTGAATCCTCATCTCTGCTGGTAAGAAATTAGCAGATCATCTGCCTTAATGTGAATCAGGAATTAGCAAGAGAAAGATTTGATTTAGAAATCTGGAGGTAAAATAACAACAAAACCTACTGCAATTTTTAAAAATCAGAGGCCTCTGGAATGCAGGAATCATGTCTTTGGGAAAAGACCTACTGTTTTTAATTATCAACCATGTAGAGCCGGTACTCTTGTAACTACATGTATTAACAATTTAACAATTAAAACGGAGCTAAAAAGTAGATAAGGATTCACCGGAGGTTTGCGTGGGACTCTAACAGCTGTGACACTAATGATTCTTCTCTTTCAGATTCCCGATACATTCTCCTGCCTGTCGTGTTACATCACCTCCACATTCACTTGCAAGAACAGAAGGACTTGATCATGTGTGCGCGTATCCTTAGCAACGTATTTTGTCTCATCAAGAAAAATAGCTCAGTAAGTAAATACAGGTCACAGTATGTAGTTCTCATCAAATGGCTTCTGCAAATAAAATTTTAAACATCTTTAGAGAAACCACACTCCAGAGGAACCCTTTGAGACTCACTCTAGTTTGCAGTGGGGCTAGACTTTCTGATTTCTCTTGAAAAGAATCTTTTAACCTCATGGGATTGCTATCACTCCAGATAACCGGGGTTTCCTAAACTTGTGTTTCAGGGAATAACTGAATACCAAACAAGGAAGTGAGACCCCTCCAAGCCTCCCGTATCTCTAATCTTGCCATGATGGAGGCTCTGGGGCAGGGATAAATGACTGCTTATGCAGTGAAGGTGCTGGGTCCTTTCTGTGAAGGGCTGCAGAGCGATGCCCAGACCCAGCCCTGTCCCCTGGGCCTCATCCCATGGAGCTTGCAGAAGCAGGGAACAGCCCGGAAACAACCATGACTCAGCCCATCTGTGATGTCTGAATTGTCACGGCTTTGGGGATTCCTTCCAATGTGCAGGACTCTTGGCGCAGTGCAGTTTTGTTAGCGGGGCCAGTGCACAGTAAGAAAATGATATGCTTGTGGTAAACCAGACCACTCATGGTCCAGACTCATGTTCTTAGCTCAGGGGCCTGGTGTGAAACCCACATAGATAAGATGCCCTGTTCCACTTCTGTCCACCTGTGGCTGTTCATTAGGCATTCTACTCATTGGGAGCAGTTTGGCTGCGAGTGCTGAGATTCCCATTTCTCTGCTTCTCACTTCTGTGCTATTGTTTCCCCATTTTTGTCCCTATTCTCACCAGCTTCTGAGGAGCTGGAATGGGACCCCAGGGGAGTGCAAATGGAGTTGGCGTTTGAGAGAAAAAGGCTAGCAGCTCTACACCTAATTGTCAGAAGAGGCACCTCCCTAGAAAGGATGATTCTGCCTGAGCCACCTCGTGACCAGGCTCTGGGATGACCTGAAACTGAGTGTAGCACTGTTGACAGGGAGGAGCCGTGTGTTCCATTTCATCACTCCCTCCCTACCTGGCAACAACAGATACGTAAGCCAGCCTGGTTAGCAGGTGTCTCCAGATTATAACTGCTGGAGGTAAAAAGTAAGCTGGAGGGAGGGGAGAGGAAAGAGAAATAAAAAGTACTAAGATGTGCTACATTACATGTACCAGTTTCCCATGGGTGAATGTAATCATTATATACTGCAAATGTATTAATAAAAAGAAAATTAAGGGGAAAAAGCAAGCTATGTAAAACTAAGTCTCAACAATAAGGGATGTGAGTTTTTTGTATTTCTCCTTGTCTGTTTGAATTTGGAAGCTGTAGTCAGATTTTGGATTTAGCAGATTAGGAATTCAGAGCAAAAATCATTTGATTGGCGAGAGAACCTTTGTAGTTTTCTTGTAAGTATAAGAAAGTTTATCATAAAATTATAATCAGAAGGTTCTTTTGAACTGTTTCTAACAGTAGGGAGCAATCTTCTTTGTAGGGAGTGTTTTTTACAGCGTTGTGTGTGCTGTGGATGTTATTAACCATGCTTCAAGAAAGCAGCTGCCGCAGCTGCAGCCCTAGCCCCTAACACCGCTCAGTAGCTAAGGTTGTCATGTAGACCGGTGGCTGCTTCCTAATGTTTACATGCAGGAATTCTTTTTTTTATCGAACTCATGACCATGCACTTGCAAGGCAGGCGCTTATGCCGCTGAACTAAATCCCCAGCTCCTTACATGCAGGAATTCTAAAAGAATCATTTTATAGGCATAGTCTTTTGCATGTAAACTCAAGTTTTGAAAAATGACTTGTGTGACTGCAGTGCTGAGAAAAGGAAATGTGAGCACCATTGGGAATCAAGGAAATTCAGACTTTCAGAGTCAGGAGAAACCTTCGGGAAGGAGTCAGGCTCAGAGGTGAACTGATTAACCCAAGATCACAAGCCCTGTGCCAGGCACAGCTGGCAGTCTGGATTAGTCAGCCTTGCTGCTTTCCAGGGCATCATCCTTGTTTGTTTGTTTGTTTTTTATCTGTACCTCTGTTGCCCTGAGCACAGCTGAGTGATGTGTCTTGAGGTAGCTGGTAACTTCTCTGAGCCTTTGTTCTCCGGAAGGTGGTCAGTCTTGGTCAGTCAGTCACTTAGGTGATGTGTGGTGTTTCAGAGTCTTTGGTTTTGCATTTAGAAATCGACTTTCACTTTGCCATTAAAGAGAGATTAAAGTGAAAATTAAGCCAGAATTTCTTGCATCCATTATTTTTTTTTTCTCTTAAGGAAAAATCTGTGTTGGAGGAAATCGATGTGATAGTGACCAGCCTGCTGGACATCCTACTGAGAACCATCCTGGAGATCACCAGTCGCCCTCAGCCATCCAGCTCTGCCCTGCGGCTCCAGTTCCAGGATGTCACTGTAAGATCATACAGTAAGAGATACCCAGAACAGGGCTTCGTGTTTTTGAAAGCTTCAGTGGCTTTTGGGTGGGCTGCTGTGAGAATCTGAGTAACCAGGCCCTGAGACAGTGATCTGTGAGCCCTTGAAATATAAGTGAGGCTGTCTTCAGTTTCAAAGAAAACTAGGAGAGGAAGCCTATTTGTTCAAAGACGGCAGCTTTTAATTTCAGAAAGTCAGTTTGGACATCAGTTCTTATTTTGCCCAGTTTGATGGATGACTTTATATCTCTAGCCAGCTTGGTAGCTTTCCATTGTCAGCTCAAATATCTACTTGCCGAAGAACCAAGGAGAGTGAAATAGAGTAACAGCAGCCAGAGGCCCTGAGTTCTCATTCTAGTCAGGAGCTTCCCTCTTCCGGACTTAGGTATCCTCAGCTGTGAAGTGAAATGAGTTCTCAGCGAGTAGATTCTAAGGGGCCTTCAGGCTTCCCTGTCTTAGGAATTCAGTGTAATGTGACTCATGTGAAATGTTAAGAAGTAATGTTACTGATAGGTTTCCATATGCACCTGTATGAGTATACACATACATGTTATTTACTTATTTTTGTGCTAGCGATCATTCCCAGGACCTTGTGCATACTACGAAAGCCTTCTACTACTGAGCTTACACATACACATTACAGGCTACCACACACACGTATTTTATTTTAAAACTCATTTTCAACTGATCAAAAATACTTTTATGCCTTTATGAAGAATAATATGCTTTCAAGTAAGTAGTATCATTTTCAAAAATGGCAATAGATGCTGAAGTATTTACAAAAGTGTTGGCCTTTTACCATCAGTTTTACCAGCCGTCTTCTATGGTTGGCTGTCCCATGATGTCCACCTGGTAATGCAGTTCATCTGTTTTGAATGCTGAGATTTTCTTAAAAGAACTGAACTCTGGTTTGGAGAAGTAAAATTAAACAATAAACTCTTTGAAACAATACAGAAAGGCTTCCTCTGTAGTAGCTGCACTGCCTCATTTAAAGAAAAGTAAATTACAGCTTCTCGTTGGTCTGACAGGATTTCATCTGTAAAACAGTGCCCACCTCAGTTTGTGTCCTGTCCTCAGTGCCTTACCTGATCCACAGTAGATGCCCCCACATAGTGTCAATGTTTCTTGTATCCCTGGAGTTTGTGGGTTTAAAGGTTTGGAGTTTCTTGTTTTCAACGTTTTGTTTTGCTTTTCAGTATTTTTTAACCTATAATTTTTTTTATTTTGTGATAAATTTAGAATTACTCCAGTAGGAGAAATAAGGTAAACATGTCCTCCTGCCTTTCTTCAGTGCTGATCTCTTGCAGAGTTAGAGATAAAATGGTATCACAACTGGGACACTGACACTGATAGAGTCAAGGTGCAGACTTTGCCTGCACCACACCAAGAGTCCTTCATGGTGCCCTTTGGTTGCCAAACCCAGTTGCTACCTTTGTCTCCTTCTTAAGTCCTGCCAACCCTAACCCTGTTCTCCACTTCTGTAATTTTGAAGTAGCAAGAATGTGAATTTATATATATGTTCATCCAGTATATGACCTTTTGTGATTGGCTTTTTTAAAAATTAGAATAATTCTCTGGAGAGCCATCTAGGTTGCAGTATGGATCCGTAGTACTTTTTTACGGCCAAGTATCACTCACTGGCACAGATGTACCACAGTGGGTTAAGCCTTCACCCAATGAAGACCAGTGGGATTCTTTCTAGATGTAAGCTATCATTAATAAAACTATTAGAAATGTTTATATGTAGGGTTTTATGGGACATAAATCTTCATTTCTGTTTTATAAATTCCCACATAGTAGGTAAAATGGTAGTCTTAATTTTTGTTTAAGAAACTGCCAAACTTTTTTTCCTAATGGAAGATATATGCAGTATGAATGTTCCAATTTCTCAATACCCCTCATCAGCATTAGTGTAGCCATTGTATTTTAGGGGAAGTGCATTCTGATAGGTGTATATAGCAATATATTATTATGATTTTAATTTACCCTTCCCCAATGGTAGTGGACATCCTATATATCTTTCACATAATTATCTACCTATATATCCTCTTCATTGAAAAATGTCTTTGTGTCTTTTACCCATTTTCTAACCAAATTACTTTTTTACTGTTGAATTTTGAGAGTACTTTATATATTATAGGTTTTATGTAGTTCATTCCTCAATGATGTGGCATACAAATATTTTCTCTCACTCTAGCTTGTTTTTATCCTCTTAAAAGGGTTTGCAAAATCAAGGTTTTTGTTTTTTCATTTCAATGAAGTTATATTGGTCAGCTTTCCCACTGCTGGGGCCAAATGTCTGACACCCACAGCTTTCAGAGGAGAGGTTTATTTGCCTCTCAATTTCAGAGGCTTCTGTGCATGATCAGCTGGCTCCAAGGCAGAAACATCGGAGCAGAAGGATGTGGCAGAGCCAAGCTGCTCACTTCATGGTGGCAGAAAGCAGAGTACAGGGAAAGAGAACTAAAGAATGGACTAGGAACCCCGTATAATTCCAAGATCACAACCCTGTGACCCACCCACATACTCCCTTAAAGTCTGCTCTACTAATCTCTTAAGCCAATCAGCTTAAGCATCCACAAGTTCAGTTTATTAAAATTTTTTGCTTTATGGATTATGCTTTTAGTATCAAGTCTAAGAACTCTTGTGGTTCAGTCCTGTATCCTGAAGATTACCACATCATTTTTTCTTTGAAGCATTGTAATTTTATAATTAACATTTACTCTATAAACCACTGTAAGTTAATTTCTGTATAACATATATCCTATCATTTCAGTACTTCTTTCAGCTTACTGTTAACATCTGAGGATGGTCTTTGCATGTTCAATTTGAGATCTTGATTCTCCGTGTTATGGATGACTTTCATTTGAAAGTTAAACATTTCTGTATTGTAAGATTCTATATTTTATTTAAGCTGTCTGACTTAGCTGACTGTATGTGATATCACTTGCCTGTGGAAGTAGAGGATGTCAACTTATTATGGCCAGATCATGGTGTAATCCCAGGTTGTCCCCTGGCCTTCCGTTGACCCGTGGGGGAAATGGGCTTGCTGGGATGCTGTTCGGGAAGGAGAGCTCTGGTCCTGCACATGGTCTCTGCTGACACCTTGACTGGAATGGCCTTAGTAACTGTTGAGCAGAAATGACTCTCCACCAGGCCTCCTCTGATGCCACCCAGTGGAGAAGGGAAAGTGTGCTTTGTTCCTGCAGTCCAGGCTCACCACGTTGTATTCACCACCACTGCCCACTGAGGGGGAAGGCACCTGCTCCCCATCAGGCTTCCTCTGACCGAGCTCACAGCCTCATGGGAGTGGAAGTTCAGCCTCGCACTTCACTTTGAAGATGTGTGTGTCAGTGAAGCCGGATTGGTTGTTTAGTTAGAGACAAGCAGTTATTACTAAAACTGTTGTCTTCCTCTCCTCCTTCTTTCCTGGTCCTTGGGCTACAGAATAGGCTTCCATAGGGCTTTTCTAGTGGGAAATAAAAATGTTGGTATTTTGGGGTTGCCCTCTCCTTCAGCTCCTAGTCTGGGATAAAGGAGGCAAAAAGAGAACCTAGAGAATTCGACACCATATCCGCCCTTGCATTCCGTGTTTCTGGGACAATCTGTCTTCTCTCTTCACTTTTCAGCCTTCTGTTTGTGATCTGAAACACCCAGTTGGTTAATTGTGCTTAGCAGGAATTGTACGAAGAAGTCCGCTTGTCCTTTCTTCCCAGAAGAGAAAGGAAGTCCCCTTCATTAAAATAACATTTTTAATGGTTTAAAGAGCTTAGATAATTCTGAAATTTTAATAGAGCAACAAACAGAGTTGTAGGAAATGCTAGACAGGGTTAAAGGCTGCCTGAGGTCATGAATGACAGTACTTTTTCAAACTGCTGTGTCCACATTGCAGATGTCTTACATTCCTATCTACAGTGTGATCGTCTTTAGGCCATCACAGTGTAATTCATAACACGTACAAGGCAAGAGACCCAAAGAGGGCAGGCAGTCAGCTTCCTGGTGACATTGGAGAGTGGGCGGGCAGGGTGGCCACACGGTGGACTAAACTGAAGAAAAATCACATCAAGTCCTTCTCCACACAACTCTGGTCCCTTGTGAGACACTCGTGAAGGATTGTGAGATGGAGCTTTTCAGGAAACACATCCAAATTATTTGGCATCTTTAGTTTTATGCTTTAAGACTTCCTCAAGCAGTCCTGGTTTGATTTCTGCTTTTCTTTTTCTTTGACTGTAGGGTGTTGCTCAAGTTACTAATATCTCTAATCGCTGTCTCTTTGTCTTTAAAAGAGAAAATAGTTGTTCATATACCAAAGTTAACATGTGAATTTCATTGAATTTGTGAAAATTTTTCAACACTCTCTGGTCTAATGAATAAATTTTAGCCATTAGTTATTGTAGTAACATTAGTAGTCACATTGATAGTGTCACTGTTGAAGAAGTGATAGTTGCGTTGTTATAATCATAACTAATTCACTGGTGAGAGTATGCATGGTTCATTCACAAAGTCAGTTCTCTCTGGGCATAGTCTGGTTTCCATCTCACTTTTCCCCAGAGAACAGGCTTGCTGAACCAAGGCTTTTTACTTGGTAGTCTTACGGAGCATGTTTGGCCTTTACAGGCATAATGCATCTATATAACATGTATAACATATACACATCCATGCTAAGTGGACTCACTGTGAATAAAAGCACTTCCCACAAGCCTGTCATGCTGAATTTTTCCAGTACTGTCCCGGAAACCTCAGTGCAAGGACTAATTTCCATTGTATCGTAATTCCAGATAGCAGTAGCCATGTTTTTGCTATTTAAAAGGATTATACTTTTTATTTTTCTACCAAGTGTTATTTAAACTTTAAAACACTCTTGCCAGTTGGGAGGGAAATGACATTGTAATCGGTTCCTTTCGAAAATTTAATTGTACGTAGAAGCAGACTGCATAAAGCAGCATAAAGAGCCATTTGCTTCACACCCTCAACTAATTGGACCCTAAGTTCCTTACACTTCATGTAAGTGCCTCTTTTAAAATAATTCTCCTGGTAACCCTTGCAGAGCAGGTGAGTCAGCCCAGCACAGGCGTGCCCCAGAGACCCCTCTGGTGTGCTGCCTGAAGTCTTCATGCACAGTGGCTTGTGGTTAGGGGAGAGGCAGGAGTGCAAGGGAATTTTGTAAGCAATATCTGGAACAAATCATGCATCGATATAATGGATGGTTTCTTAAAGGCTGTCAATGTAGTCATCTAATACTCTTGACAGTTATTGATAGAAATGTCCGTTATACTCAGTCTGTACTTAAAATGGTGCAAAGCCTTGAAGACCATGCAGTTTTAAAGGTAATTTGTTAAGAAACTGCCCACTTGAACCAAGTGGATTTTATCCAATGATGTTTTTATACTCATTCTTTATAAGTAATTGTGAGTTTAGGATTTTCTTATAGACATATTCATAAAATATCTTAAAAATACATTATAGTTGAAAAATGCATCAGTAAAATATTGGACATCTAACTCCACTTAATAGGGTTGAGTGTTCATGGAATTTCTAAATAGACTAAATGAATAAATAAAAGTGAATTGTGGAGGAAGATGTTGAGATTGACCACATGTCATTAATGTGCCAGCAGTTGTATATCAGAATTATGTTACTTGCAGTAGGCCTAAGCCAGATAAATACCTGGTTAATACCTGAGAGTCAAAGAAATATTCACATATATACAGTAACTGAAAGTTCATTTGCTATTGAGGTTTTTCTTACTAAAATTACTAAAATAACATAGTGTTTCAGACTCCAGAATGTCTCACTATTCATAGTATGCTGGGTTTAAACAGTTAAGAATATTAATCTAGTAGATGTATTAAAAATTGTATGAGTAGGATATGTAAAAAGTAAAAATGATCACTAGATGGGTTCCCGCAACCTAGATTTGCATTTTTAAATTGAGATACAGTTAATATATTGATAAATATGAACCGTGGTTATCAGTAGAGCCTAATATACTTAATGTATATTTAATTATAACCTCAAAGTACATTTCTTCTGTAATGTCTTCTGTAAAGTCAAAACAGTCTGGGAAGTAAGAAAGAGAGCTACTGAATCACAGAATTGTAGAGCCAGAGACAACTTGATTCTCACCCCAATTTTGTCATTTTCTAGCTGCGACACTTGGGATAAATTTCTGAACCTTAATAGATAATTACCTCTAACTTGAAGCTGATAATGTCTATCCAACATGTCTGTTACAAAGAATGACTCCACAATGGAATCAAAGCATAGTAACTAACAGTGTCATTCTATAAATCAGTGTTGTCTCATGTCTTTTTATGTCTATTTATGTATAATTATAGTAAATTGTGTGTTTAACATGTACTTTTTCATATGTTATGATACACATCAATGTACGTACTTGTGAGCCACCATAATAATCAGGATAATGAATGTGTCCATCACTTATAAAAGTTTTGTTATGTCCGTTTTTATTCCCTCTGCTTTGCTCTTCTCTAGCACTGAATGTCCATGCACTGAATGTCCATGCAACTACTGACCTGCTTTTTTGTATTAAATTACCTGTCACTGTAGCTGTTTGCATTCTCCATGTTGAATAGTATCATATAGAAAGTTATTATTGTTGGAGTTTTAAGCTTTTGTTTTTCCTTGGCAGAAACCAGGGATATTATGGTTTATTTTATACAACATCTTTATTTGAGTTTCATCTCTGAGGAGCGTTCCATTGTGTACATGTACAGTACTACAGTGTCTGTATTCATTTATCTGTCGGTAGACATCCAGAAAGTTCCTCAGTCCGACTGTTTTGTTCCACTTCGGAAGTTTTTGTTTTTAACACTATTAATAGTCTTCCAAGCTTGTTTCGCAGTAAGTCTACATCCCCAGCACTTTTGTCTTACTTTTAGAAGATAGTTTCACTGGATAATAACTTCTGAGTTGATAGTTGTCATTATTTTTCCTCCTTTTCATTACTCTAAAGATACTGTTTTACTGTTTTTTTCTCTGGTGTTAACATTTTCTCCTTCTCACTGGCTATGAGCAATTAAATTATGTACTTTAGTGTGATTTTCTTGTTGTTTCTTGTGCTTGGGTTTATAGAGCTTTTTGATATTTATGTGGATAGGTTTCAAGCAATTTGCAGCACCCCCCTCCATGTCTTCAATTACTTTTGGAATCACAAATGACATGTATATTCTCCTTCTTAACGTTGCCCCTTTATTCACTGACTTTTTTCCTCTCTTCTTTTCCCTCAATTTTCTGTGTGATCTAATTTAGAGAATTTCAAGTGTAATAATCTATTATCTGCAGTGTCCCGTTCGGTGAAGCTTTGTCTCACACTGTGTGTCTGTTTAGCTTTATTGCCAGTCCTCCGTGAACGCTTGGTATTGTTCTTGCTCTTTCAGATAGTTACTTTCTTAGTGTGGGTGGTTTTCTCACACACATGCACTAAATTACTAATAATTTTCTTCAAATTTTACATTTGTATGAAGTATCAACCTGTTCATTAGCAAGATAATGCATTGAACTTTGGGGATAGTTTTACTGGCCCGTATGAGTTAGTATTAACTAACTAATTAATTAATGTACAAGAATAACTATACCTTATGTCTGTCCATTGCAAATTACTGTCCACATGCAAAGAACCAACCCGATCTTTGCTTGCCTGACGTGGCTATGATGTTATATCTTTGGGATACCTGTGGCATGTGATGGACATGTATTTCACTGTGACAGCCCATAACTGTCTCTGTTGGAAAAAATCCTACTTCTCAGAGTTTTTAGTCTTGAAATTCATGTGTGAGCCTATTGTCTCTTCTCATGTAAACTCAAAAAAACTAATTGCCAATTAAACTGCACTTCGTAAATGTACAATTAGTTACCACCGATTGCTTCTCCTATTGTGTTCGTATTGTTATTACTCTACTTAAAAGTAGATGAATTCTGTACTGAGTAAAAATGGCTATACTATAAACAAAAGAATTTTAGCAGATACAGTCATGCATGCCTGTAATCCCAGCACTCTGGGAGGCTGAGGTGGAAGGATTGTAAGTCTGAGTCCAGCCTGGACAATTTAGCACCTCAACAAGACTCTGTTCCAAAATTTAATTAACTAATTATTAATAGAACTGGAAACATAGTTCAGTGTGAAGTCCCTGAGTGCAATCTCTAGTATTACACAAAAATTTTTTAGAAATTACATGTGTATTAAGAAATGTAAGTGATAAAAATTTTATGTAAGCTTTCACATCTACAGAATTCTGCACATATTTTTTTTTTCCATCTTAGGTGCTTTGTAGGAGCAAATCACATACAGTTGAAGCACCAAGAATAGTTTAACTTAAAACTGTTTTCTAGAGAAAACTGGTACCAACATTCTGTACTCTGATGAGTTGTAGGTCATGGGAATTAAAAATGGAGCATAAAGTTATAGGAAGAACTTCGTAGTGAAAAAGACCTGGGGATTGATAGCTACAGTCCTGCTGCTGTGTAGTCACGTGATTTGGAGCAAGTCTTGTGGCCCTTTTGAACCTAAGCATTGACATGAGGCTTAAATTATGCAATGAATGGAAGTATTTTAAGTGCTCAGTAAGTGGTCGTAAACTGTGTCCATAAGTGTTTGGAGTTACTTGCCAAATGAAAAAACTTCTGGCCAAGTAAAAACACCCATCTTAAAAATGAACATGCATATATCCCAGGTAAGTGGTGATCACTGCAGGGAGAAATTTTGGCTGTGCTATTTTAAGTAATTTAAATTAAGACTTCACAGGATGAATTTGGATCACAGTGACTTTTTTGAAGTATTTTCTTTGAGCATAGTCCATAGGAAGTTACTGATGTTCATTTATGTCCTTCCTCAAAAACTTTGATTTTTTTTTTTAATTAGGGAGAATTTGTGGCCTGTCTCCTGTCCCTATTACGACAAATGACAGACAGACATTATCAACAACTTCTTGATAGTTTTAACACAAAGGAAGAGCTAAGGGTAAGTGACATTTTAAGTTACTTCCTTTAATGTATTTTTCGTTGTTGTTTCTCTTGTTCTTATTCATACTATTCAGATAGTTTCTTGACAGTTGTTGTGTCTTCATTAAATTCTAAACTGTTTTCCTCGGCTTCAGTCACAGATCTGTTCATCTATCTGTATTGGTTCTGTAACATTTCTGTACTCAAGCGAAGCAATTAACTCTTATTTTGGAGAAGGACATAGGATTTGAAATACTTACCATAAAAGTTCAGCAAACTACAAGCAGTGACAGAGTGAGGAAGTAAAAAGCAAGTAGGCTAACTCTATGTAGGTTAGAGCTGTTACCTTAATATAAAGGGAAACCGTGTAACCATATTGGCTGGTTTCATCCATTTAAAACCATAATAGGAAGTTTTGACTACAACTTTCTGTCTAGAGATGCAGAGTTGTATTTCATATTCTTTATCAACCATCATCTAATCAATATGCTATGCTAGTCTGGCAGGCTGACATTAAATAGAAAATAAGAGTGTCTAAAAATTCAATATTTGCTGAAATTTGGAGAATTGTAGTGGTTCCTTTATCATATCCCTAAAAGCTTAGAAATTGATTATCCTTAGTCAGAGAAATGACCTGTCATCTGCCCTTCCTTACTTTTATTTCTCTTTAATCTCTTCAGTTTTCCAGACCCTTTGCATATAGAAACCATTGTGTTGGGAGGAGTGCTTAAATGCTGAGAGGTGGAGAATTATAGACAAGAGCAGTGATGCTGCAGTGTTTGCTTGAGGGGAAGATCTGTAGATGTTTCAGGTAGATAGCGCACAGGGTCATTTAGTGATTTTTAAGTGCCTGGAAGATACTGCATGATCTCAGAAGAATCTTTTTATTACCTTGGAGATGTTGACAAGCTGAGTTATATAAAACAAAGAATGATTTGGGGCAAACACAATCTTTCTGCCATTAGCTAATTGGCATATGGCATCATGTCTTTCATTCTGATGTTCAATCTTGAGTGTAGGATTAAAAATACATAAAAGGCCTTAGAACTTACCCACTCTGAATACAAAACCCCATGCATCAAAAGGAAGATAATTTTGTGGGTTACTTTTATCAAAAACTGACTGTTTAACACAGTTAAGGAATAATTAGTTTGTGCTTAAGAAGTCTATGCCTTCATATTTCAAAATTTCCCATAAAATGAAGTACATATTTTTATAGACCACAAGAATTAAAAGGTAGGAAAAAACATAAATTAAGATGTTTGGTTAACCTAGGTATTGAGTTTTATGTTTTATTACTCTCGCTGTCAGTACAGCAAGGGGAAATAATGAGTGAAGTATTTCATGTAGATTTCATTTCACTCTTCCAGCACACCTTTTCAAAGGACATCTGTTTCCTTCTCAGAATTAGCTGGGCCTTCAGATGAGAGTTATTCCATGATGCTAAATTATTCATCTGAAGATCAAAATTCTTCCAATTCCAGAAAGAGAGTATGGTTCATGTACTGTATATGATAGTATAGTACTCGCAGTAGGATCTACAGAGTAACCCTGGGAAGGCCAGAAACTACTCATATTCAGATCAAATTTTCTTGCCAAATAGATAATAAGACCAAAAAATTATAGAGCTACTTTGGACTTTGGTGTTATTCAGAAATGGAACTGAGAACCTTAACACTAAACATTTTATGTATAATTTAATATGCACCAGGCACTATTCTGAATAGCCGATTAATATTAGCACGTTTACCTCTCAGAAGGACCCCATGAGGCAAGCGCCCATTACTGTATGATAGATGTCAGTTAACCGATTCAACATTCATTAAGCATGTTGCCTAGATAGTGGGACTACCAAGGCTAATCAAACAGTCTCTTCCTAAGTGCATCTAAATAGTGAAGTTACGAGGATATTGCAAGATACAAACTTTGGTGATGATAGTTTATAGTTACACAACACTTCCCTACCCCACCCCAACTACTGAAAGCTGGATATGTGGTAAACACTTTTGTAGCATGCCCTCCTGTGAAGATTGATTAATGTTGTTATCCTGAGTCATTGGAAAACTAGGAATTCTTTTATCTTGAGCTCTTTGCTCAGACAACTAAACTCACCCTTTCCCCTGAACTTCCCTAAACCAAAATCTTTGCCATCAAATTGTGTAACATTTCATTTGTCAAATCTTTAAAGAAAATAAGGCATTTCTTGTTATAGAGGCATCTGAAAAATGCCAAATTAGTAGAGGGTGGTTTTTGAAGATTTTGATATCTACACTTAGGTTACAAATTAAATAAGTAAAGAAATTATCAATAAGGCAAGATATAAATTATTATAGTGATAGTTAATGGAAAAATAAAATTGGTTTTAGGATCAGACACAAAAAACTGAACAAAACTGTACTATTTTTAAAAATAAGTCAAAGTATACATGTAACCTTTTTTCCAATGCTACAAGTCCTAAAGCGTGGTGCCAGGATCTGCTTGGCCTCTGGGCGAGATCCTCAGGCTGCTGCAGTTCACGGTGAACAGTGGAAGTGCAAGTGGGCGTGTGCAAAAGCCAGAGCGCACACTAGGGGTCCGCTTGCTTTGTAACCCGCCCACTCGGGAAGACCACTTCCGTGAAAGGGCCCTGAGCTGTGTGTGAATGCTCTGCCTCTGAGACCTGAGTACTTCCCACGAATGCCACTTGGAGGAATTCAGATTCTGACACAGGAATTTTGATGGGGAAGCTATTGTTAATGCTTGGCCATGTTTCTTCTCAACTGCTCTCTGTGTGCCATCCACATCTAACCTTGGTAAAAACAGTTTGATTCCATTGTTCATATTGTTCTGCTCCTTTCTTTCCATGTGGCAATGTCTCTTGAATATTACATATTCCAGAGCCTCATTTTTCTGAAGCTCATTAAAAGCATGGTCCATAATTTAACGATTCCCATATGACGAGCATTCAGGATGTTTCTGGTTTTTGTCACTAGAAAGGGTCTTGCAGTAAACATACATATGCATAGATCTCTATGGACTTACACCCTTTTTGTTATAGAACAAATGGCCAGAAGTAGAATGGTTGGTCAGAGGATATATACATTTTAAGTTGTAATTGATACTGATAAGCTATATATAAAGATTTATATTTTTTTGCTCTTCACCATTAGCACCACTGCTTTTTCCTTTATCCTTACTATTTCAAAGAAAGATTTGTCAGCCTTTCCTAGTGGTTCACTAAATCAAAATAAATTTTGAAAGTATAAAGTTCTCACATACCTACAAAGACAAATGGTGTTTTAACTCCATTCCTGCTTGAAGAACCTGGGGGCCTGTAGGGTCACTGTTGATGTGGCTTCTGGCTCTTTGAACAGTGAGCTCTTTCTTCTCCCTGGCCCTCAGGTACTTGTGTGTGAGTGGCCTTGTCGCAGTGTCAGGACACGGTTGTGTGGGAGTGAAGAGCCGAAGGCTGGCACTCTGTATTTAATTTTTCCTTTCCTAAAGTTCCCATAGAACTTTCCATTATTTTAAAATGAACAAAAGCCAATTCAAGGTAGTGATTAAGTATTTTTTTTCTCCTTCTGTAGTCAGTCATGTTTTATTATACACCCACTGTATTCTGGGGGCTAAAGTTTTGTCCCTGTCGTGGGTATTTTATGTATATCCAGCATGAGACTCCCTGTTCTTTGTTTGATTATGACTTTTCATATAGAACCGTGGGGAATCTTGCTGTAAGTGTGAGATTATACAAATTCTGGAAGTAAAGCACTGTTATAATTTTTCACCATCTGCCATATACTGGCCCACGAGCCTTCAAAGAATCATACTTGATTAGAGCTTAATCCAACTTTAAAACTCTGAGCACTTGCCGTTAGCTTCAGGGCAAAGTACAGTCTCTGTCACCTTGTCCCCATCCTCAGTCCATTCAGCTGTGTTATCCTCCAGCCCCTTTCCAGCATTCTTCACCCCAGCCACTTAGGACCACTCACATATTCCTAACAAATCATTATATGATTTTTGGTTCATTTTAATAATAAATAATTATTAAAAATACCTATTCCACCACAACTTCATTTTCAAATATGTAACCCTGTTCATCTTTTACCTAATTTCTGCTCATACTACAAAATCTAGATCAGATGTCCCTTTCTTGATGAAGCCTTCACAGGCTGTAGTCCACCTTGTCTGATATTTTACCGCAGTACACTATGATTATTTGCTTGAGTTTTCCATGACTGTGGGCTCCTTGAGAGTAGGGAGCATGTCTTTGTAAAGCACAGAAACCTAGAACAAAAAATCTTTGTTGCATGAATGAGTCCTTTTAATAAAACTCTGCCTGCTTCAACAAAAGCATATTTTCCTATATAATTATTTTGACATACTGTCTTTGTTTTAATGTATCAATTTAATAAAAATAATTTATCGCATTCAAAAGATTGAAGATCATTTTAGAATTATTTCCAAGAATAAAGATTCAATTTTAATGATGTAGATAATAATTACCAATTCTATTTAATTGACTTTGAACCTATATCTAAGGTATTACACATTTAAATTTTATAGCATGTTTTAAAAATAGCATCTGACTGTACTCTAAATCATAAGTAAAAGGAATGTTTCCGGAAGACTCTCTTCTGTTGATTGCTCTTGCTCTGTCTACCTGCCTCAAAATACTTTATTTTATGGACATCTTAACTCACATTTCATGGTCTAACAGTTCCTCTTTCTGTGTTTTACCAATTCGGACTCATAAACCCGATTTCTATCTTTTGCCAATTTCATATCATGGTATCGTCTGTAAGTGCAAAACCCTTTTTATGTGGTACTCAGAACAACACAAATATGAGCCTCTACACATCTGCACATCTACCTAAAACTCCTCAATGTTTCCATGTTGCCCTTAGGGTAAATTCCCCAACTTCTTATCATAGAAAAGTTTGAAGTTTTTTTTTTAGCTTTTATTTATACCTCTCTACTTACCGTGTGTTTCTTTGAGCTCTCTTTGTCTTTGTCCTCATTTATCTTTCATTTTCCCCTAATCATCTTCCATCCTTTTTCTTGCTGATCCCCATTGCAGTACCCCTTCTCTGTTTGGAAATGGTTTGCTTCTGCCTCACAGAATGATCTGAATCCCTAAGTGTGCATTTAGCTGTGTGGTTAGCGAATTCACACTTGTCTAGGCACAAGCTCCATGAAAGCAAAGAAATCGTTGCACTGACCTGCATGGTGTGTCTTGCCACAGGCACTCCATAAATATTTGCTGTGCTAGTAAATAAGGGAATGTTTTCTGCCTTACCAGGCATCCCCAGCATCCAACATGGTGCCTGGCGCGTGGTAGAGCACTTGGAATTTATAAATGAATAAATGTCTGTGGTGATTTCAAGAATCATAGCAACTACTCCTGCTGTTTTGTTTATTTGAAGATAGGGCTTTTGGGGGGGTTTTGGAAGACTTTCACAAGAATTTCTTACTTGAACCGCTTGTGCTACAGAAAAAGTAATTCTCCAAAGTAGCACCTCCTTTTCTCTGTTTTGAGTCCTGATTTGAAGAATACAAGTCATAAGGTTAAGTCACAATGTTCTAGTGCATAAACAAACAGAAACTCATTCCCAGGTTGTCAGTTTTAAAGTAGTGGCATGTGAAGCACTTACTTTTGTTGTGGAATGTTGTAGCCATGGATGTGTTTTTGTGCTATCAAAAGAATCTATAAATTAAATGTGCAAAATAATTGTATCTAAGAAAAAGCATACATGTAGTGAAATGATCAGGGTTGAAAAGTACATAAAGGACAGACGAGGAAATGCCAGGTTTGGGGCAGGGAGGAGATGCTAGGAATGCAGCATTCAGGTCTTACTAATTGATTTACAATTTTAGAACAGAGTGGAAAATGAAGCAAATGCTTCCTAAACTGAAGTATATGTAAGTATCACATTGGAAAGTATTTGTGCTTCCCCAGTGTGATCCAATGAGGTTTGTTTGTTTGTTTTGTTTTTGGTACCGGGGATCGAGACGACCTCACACTTGCCAAGCAGGTGCTTATGCCTCTGAGCTAAACCCCCAGTCTGATCCAATGTGATAGTAATGTATAGTGTAGAAATAAGAAAAATGGGAAAGTACACCATGAATAGGTAAATGATCATACTGATTTTTAAATAATTTCCTCAGGATGTGAGACCTTAAAACCCTCATCTTTTCCAAGAATGAGAGCTTGGTTCCAAAAAAGTTAAGTAAGCTGCAGTGGTCACTGAGGTAGTTAATTGCAGCGCCAGAATTAAAATCTAGATTTTGTGATTCTCAGTATAATGTTGTTCGTTTTTTGATTTGGTTCCATAAAATAAATTTAAATACATAACTTAGAAAACTTGACCCCAAAAAGTTTTCTTGGGGGAAATAAAAATTTATGTCAATATAGGCATGTGTACAAAGTCAGGTACTGTTATATCCTTTTTTTTTTTTTATATGATAAATGGGAATTGGAAAAAGAGATGGCACAGAAACATGTTATCTACCTCCAGGTCCCACAGCTGGAGTAACGTTTTCTTTGTCCCTATCATTGGAAAAGAACAAAGTTGCTGGTCCATAGGCTAGATGTTGCCTCTGGTAACCATTTTTTTTTCAGCCGGTTTTGTAACTGATGTCTCATTCCCAGCCCAGCCCATACTTATAAAACCTATAGCACCACTAAATATGCTACCTCTGGTTTCCAGTGCTGGTAAAAGTTGAGGGGCCAGAAGATGAAACGTTACTACTTTAGAATTCATTTAAACTCCCTGATTGAGCACTGAAAAACTAAACCACTCTCTGTTTTCATGATTTTTAAAAAATACCTATTGAAGCAAATACTACAAGATAGGAAACCTGATAGGGGCCACAGGTTTAGCTCAGCGGCATAAGTGCCGGCTTGGCAAATGTACAGGTCGTGAGTTCAATCCCCAGCACCAAAAAAGAGGAAACCTTTCAGAGACAAGTGCAAGCTCAGTTTTTACAGAACTTATATGTGTTCATGTCTGAGGAACTCCAAAAGAATCAACCTAAAAACCATTAGAATACCTTTCAGAGGCGCAGGATTTGTACTATCTCAAGGGGTAGCTAGAATGTAAAGTGTTCCCACAGTGGGGCAGGAGTGTGAGTATGAACCCAGGGCCTCAGGCATGCTTAGTGCCTGCTCTGGCATCTCAGCCCTCAGATTATCTGACTCCGGCAGTGGAGTATATTGGGGAAACTGCTTCTGCTGCTTTTCGAGACACGTTCTGGAGACATGGGCGTTTCAAGGCAGATGACCTAGTGGGAATGTTTCCATATGTCGCCTGCTACATAGCCACGTATGGTGCTGATGCCAAAGAAGCTGAAATAAATTCTTGTCAAAATATTTATGAGCTTGATGGAAGCTGTTAGAATGTGTAAAATAAAAATGAAAGAAAAAAACCCAAAAGCAACCACATGGTCCTCAGTTTAAATTCTTTGTATCTTCTGTGTTTGTGAGTGACAATCATAATCTTATATTCAAGCAGTTTACACATTTAACATGTGTTGTTGAGTTTGATAAATAAAAATGTTGTGTTCTGAGTTTTCTTTAAATTGGCAAACAACATTATACCGTTGCCTTCAGTCAGATTGTTAGAGAAATATATTTTCCTAGGATCATTTAAGGTTATGGAAGAATCTTCACGTTTTCTAGATAGTGAATCTAAAGCAAAGCCAGGTGAGCCAATCGGTTTTAGACTAGGGAAACCTCCATTTCACTTACTGCCTGTGATCCACTATCTCTTGTTTTCACTTAAGTATCATGTGCTACAAGATTGAAGGCCTTGTCTCTTGTGGTGTTTAAAGAAGTGATTTTTCTATGTGTGGTAATAGCTTCTTGTCAAAAGTGTTTTTGTACTCTCACCTCAAAAATATTAACTATGTCAGATACCACTTGTTGATTAGCTAGATTCACCTGTTTCACAGTGTATATACCCTTCAAAATATTAAATGGTACAGGGTAGAACTATACAGTGTTATCTGTCAACTTAAAACAAATAAATGGAGAGGAAGAAATGAGGGGGGAGCACTGTTCCCAGCCAATCAATTTAAAAATCAGACCTGTGTAGATACTGCTCCCCACTAGCATGGTGTGTCTGTGAGAACTATATCATACAGTCACGGCTGGTAGGCACTCGCCTGAACTTAGCTTAGCATGTACCCTCATTTCGATTTTGTCTGCATAGCATATGTGGGAAAAGTCACTCGGGTTCCATAGCTCTACACGCATCTTCGCAGTACTGTATTTCAAGAACATCCAAAAAACAGATTTTTGTAGAAGGTGTGTTGTGATGAACATGCCTCTCTAAGTTTTGACACCTCCTTAGCTGAATCAGGACAATTTGTTGTTTTCTTGGATTGAAAAATTTTGTAATTTAAGACACTATTATAAAAAAGGAATGTGTTTGCCTGCTAATCATCTTTAAGTTTTCCATTTTGTTTTCACATTCTAAATTCTTAGAACTTACAAAGAGAAACGAAGTTGTTTCCTCTGCGTGAGGAAGTAAAGTAAAAGGGAGTTCTTGGGATGGTCGGAAGTCTGTGTTTGGGTGCTGGGAACAGGAAAGGTAACGTAGATTATTAAAGTAAGATTCTTGTCGTCTCTGTAATGGTTTGGGAAATGATAACAGCAGCACTGTGCGTGTGTGTGTGATGTGACAGTTATGTGAAGTCAGTAAAATGATCTGTTTCCTCCTTGTCCAAGGATTTCCTGCTGCAGATATTCACTGTGTTCCGAATACTGATACGCCCGGAGATGTTTCCGAAGGACTGGACTGTGATGCGCTTGGTTGCTAACAAGTAAGACGTTTTAGTTGACGATAATTGCAGCTCAATGTATAGGGAAGGACAGAAGTACAGAACGAGCTATTAGTTTCATCTCAAATTTGAAACCTCCAACTCATATAGACTGGTTTTTTTTTGTTTTGTTTTGTTTTTTTTGCTTTGGCTCTGAATTAACTTTTCTCTTTTTTGATTTTAAATTACTGTTTGTCTTGAATTATGATTTGTTTTGAATGTATTGCCATCGTTCAAAACTCAAACCATATAACTAGTATGCGTTGAAATCCTGTCCTGCCTACTTTCTCTGCCTCCTGCTCTAGCCGGTAGCGGTGGTCATTATTTTTGTTGTTTCACACGATCTTCCCCCCGTTTCTTTATATGTACTCTAGCAGGCAGCACTGCTTTCACTTAAAAAGCCTGGCAGACAGAAAGCCTCTCATTCCCTTATGCTTTTTCATTGCTTATACAGCTGAATCATCTTCCATTGGATGGTTGTACCGTCATCCTCTGTTGCTGGACATGGAAATCATTTCTCATCTTTCTTAATTCTTTTTTAACTCAACAAAATTTATTAAGCTTCTACTATATGCCGAACATGAACCTTGAGTGGGACACATGAAAAGTGGACTTCATTTTATTCATCCAAGTAATATGGTCAAGAAGGAGCTGAAAATGTGCTCCGAGTGAAGTTAAGATAAAGACATTTTAAAAATAATTGAGAGAAAGTTCATATCTGAGTCTCTGGGAGTTGATAAAATTAGCTTCTATAAGCATATCCAGGAAAAAAAGTAAAGATGTTGTGAGATCAGTGTCTGTAGGAATAGGAGGCTAGAGGAGAGATGAGGTGCAGTGAGTGTGGCCAGCACCATCCCAGAGGGGACAAGGTCAGGGACTTGTGTGTCTCTCGGCCTCCTGTGCCCCTGAGAACACTCAGGGTGTAAATGAAGATGAAGTGTATTTAGGAAGCTTGCCTGGTCTGGTCTTTGAAAATCCTTGTTTACCCCGCATCCTAACACTCTCACTTTCTAAGCCCGTGCTCCCTTGTGTTCCCCACCTGCTCTGCAGAAGCTGCCAGTCGTAGTCGTCATGTGCAAGGTGAACGTTAGAGTTTCGTCTGTCTGTAGACCAGGGTCCCCATATGTCTGCCCCAGATGCCTGGGAACGATCGTGCGAGAGGCCGAGGAATGTAGAATTCGGTTTTGATGAGCCGTGTTAATAGGGCTTCTGCTGCGGTCTACATTTATAGACTTAGAGGTGTGAACATGATGTGTTAAAAACTCAGTGAAGTAACAAATAGCATAATATGGCATATTGTATTTTACATAAGTACAGGAGCAGCTTTTCCATTTTGAAGATTAATTGAGACTACTGAAATCACTTTCTTTAGAATTTAGCATGTATTGTTTGTTAACTGTGAGTAGAATCATGTGTCTGTTCCTCTGAATGTCTGAATTCTGCAGATTTAACATGGACCTTTTGCTCACCTACCTGGCCTTTAATCAGTGATCATATCCTGGATCTAGAGAGTGGACAGAGCTGTGAAGTGACCCAGGAAACCACATGGATAGGGTCTAGGCTGCTGAGGTCATCGTCACATACCATCAGCCTTTGGTCATTCTGCCAGCCCCTCATGCATGCAACATGTTGGCTTCAATTAGAATTTTCAGTGGCAGAGATTGATAGTGAAAGCAGATTTAACACTGTCTTCCTTAGGTACAAAGGCTCTGGTTGAGGTTGGTGAAAACCATAGTAACAATGTGGCCTTTCGGCACATACTGTCTGTGCCCACCTGAAAAATTCCCTTTCCATTAATGAACACTCTGATGGTCACATGAGCAGACAACAGGCTATGAAAGTTTAAGATTTTGTCTACAGTGTTAACCAAATAGGAATACGATTTTGTTGGAGATGAGAGCTCTGTAATATATTTAAATGGAAAATTTCTACCATAGCACAGCCAAAAGTGGGCCCCCAGCCTTTCCTGTGTGCCACCACTCCAGTCCATTGCCACCAAGTAAGTGCTGATGACAGCCTGGCTTTGCTTGTCCGCTGGCCATGGCAGCCTCATTCATGTGGTCAGCACTCCCTGGGTGGGACACCTGCCCAGCTGGAGCAGACTGCGTGCCGTGTGCTCATCCACTTGCCTCTCTTTCCCCTCCCTTCCCTCCTCGCTTCTCTTCTGTTCCTGCCTGGCCATTTTTCATTCAATTTTTGGAAACATAAGAGACATGTCTTATTTTATAAATGCCATGGGGTATGTTCAGAAATGAGCGCTCAGTATTTGTCTTTATCTGTGACAATTATTAACCTCTCTGAGACTGATAGAAAAGTAGGATTCTGAAAGGTGTTTGGTTTTTTAAAAAGTTTTCTCTTAAATGTGTTAAAGAGCATACACTGAGAAGAAGGTATTCTCATTTTGCGAAACGGTGGAGACATTGCAGGTGTTAGATCTGTGTCTCTGAAATTGAGCATCTCTTCTTCCATAGCATTAGTATTCTTGGACAACATTTAGCAAGGCGTCTTCCTTCAAAGAGGAATTTTAACCTAAACCTCCTTATTATTAACCTGTTCATGTGCTTGTAATATGTCCCATTGACAGCAGCTAGCTGAAAGGCCACCACCGCCCAACCCTGGAACTCAGGAGAATAGTTCATCCCTCAAAAGCATGTTCTTTTATTATGTTTTGGTCTTTTGTTCCTTGTTTTCAAGTGAATAAAATGTTTGACTTTCGTGTCTGAGGATTTTATCTCAAGTCTTGTAGCTTTCCTGCTGTATGCGAAGTCCCACTAAAAGCTGTGACCAGATTCCTGGCGTTTTGTGTGGGTTTTGTTTATTTCTACCTGAACGTTGATGTTTTGTAACACAGCAAGTGTGGCTAATCTAAATTCCACAAGAACAAGACATTGTCTCGCTCGCTGGCTTGCTTGCTTCAAAGCTCCTGAGACCTGTGGCCGGTCTCTGGGAGATGCTCTGAGGACGGTAACAGCTCAGTCAGTCTGAGAAAGGAGGAACAGAAGGAAGATGGAAATGCAGTGCCAAAAATACAGGACAGTTGGAGAGAAACTTCTCTCCACCCCCTTCCCATACACATTGTTAAAGAAAAGTACAAAAATAAAATCACAGCTTTATATATTTTCAAGGAGCTAAATCTTACGGCACACTTGTCTACCGAGGAGAGCAGAACTTCCTGTGCCGTCGCTTGGAATTTCAGGTTCTCTTTTTGTTGGTCTTCTATGCAGGTTGACCTCAAACATACCTTAGCCAATTAAAGTTTCAAATGAAACCTACATAGCCAATGAATTATTTTATTGAAGATTCTTAGGGGAGGTCATTCCTTCATCTGCTAACCCAAGTATTTAGCAAATTTTTCCAGTTCCTAATATGTAAAATAATCACTGTAAAGACAGAAGAGCACAAGTCTGTGAGGGTGTTTATGAAAGGATCTTCATTCTAACTGGAATAGGAAAGATCTTGCATGTGGGGTTGAAACTCAGTCAAACATGTAGACAGCAAAGAAAAAGCATTCCTATCAGCAGGAAAAGTATATCCAAAGGCCCTGTGGTCAGAGGAAATATGGCCTTCCTGAGGAACTAAGAGACTGGTAGTGTGGGGAGGAAAGGAACCAAACAAAATGGGAAGGCACGGCCCAGGTATTAATGGGTAGAGAAACAAAAGAGAGCCCAGAGAGAACAGTTAGGAGCTCAGCACAGCCATTCAGGTGAGAGATGCTCATACCTGGGCAGGTGGGTAACGGTGAAGGTAGTGAGAAGATCAGATCCAAAGATAAAGATGATGAAACGTCCAGGTGACCGGCCTGTGAATAGGGGTAAAAAAAGTAACTGAAGACGGTCTTACAGTTTTTGGTCTTAACAAAAAATAAAGTATGGCGTTGTTCATGTAGGTAGAAAATATAGAGTATTAGGGGGTTAGGAGTGGCAAAATGGAAGAATTTGATGTCAAACATAAATTCAATTCTGTATCCAGGTAGAGACATAGAAAAAAAGCTAAATGTGGTCGACCACAGCCAGGGCAAAAGTCGGGGTTGGAGTCATTTTGCTAGGCCATAAGTGTCTAGGATTTGAGGCCGTGGAACTGAAGGAGAACAGTTGAGTAGAAAGTGGAGCGTGAAAAGAGCAAGGACTCCGGCCTGAGATCTGTGCGTGCCAACATTTAAAGGTGAGGGAGCAAGGCCCGGTGCAGAGGAGAAGGTGAGATGGAAGATGCGGTGGCAGGTGAGAGCCAGCGGAGCGTGCTGTCCTGTGAAGGAGCGTGTCAGGAGGAGTCGAGAGCCGGGCGGTCGGGCAGGGCACGGACCAGCCCTTAGCCCTGGATCTGGCTGTGCGCTAATACCGGGACCTTGCCAAGCGCTGTTTCCGGAAGCGTAGAGATAAAGGCTGAGTTCAAGAGCAGATAGGAAATGGTACTTGTGGGAAGCTCTTTGAAGAATTTTTTCATAAAGGGGCACAGAAAGAGAAGGGTGTGTTTAGAAGATTGGAGGACTTGGGTTCTTCTTGAACTATGGGTTATGGTAGCATTTGATTTACTAGAAGGGATGGCCTTGTAAGTATAGAAACATTAATGAGGCTAAAGAAAACAGCAAATGTAAGGAAGAACATCCTTGGTAGGCAAGAGGAAGTGGCACTGGAGTCAGTGTTACTATGTGTGACAGTCCGAGAATTCCCCATTTCCTACCTACGATGACCCTGCACCTGAAAATAAGCCGATTGTGCGAGCCTGGCGTTGGTTTTCTCTAAGTTTCCCCGTGAAGGAGGTTTACCACACTTACTGTAGCATTGACCTGGCACTCACCAAGAAAGCTGTGCCTCCACTAGGAGCAGCGACCGCATGTCCATAGTGCCAGGAAGGAAGACAGGCTTTGCAATAGCAGCCCCAGAAAGTCCAAGGGCACAGTGGGTGAGCATCCACTGGTACACTTGCTGTGTTGTCCTTGTTCAGGATGGTTATCCTGAATAACCTAATGAGGGAGCATGGGAGGAGTGAGATACTGATTTTTATCAAAACTGATGAGTGTGTCAAATAGTTACTCCACATGCCTTATGCCAGAATTGCGTGCCTGTTGCATCTCTGGGTGAGTTGGGAGGAGTTCACGAGGACACCTGAAGGGGGACTTTCTTAGGGTTGGGCCTATTGCATCAAAATAGGGATTGTTGTCACCGGGCTAATGTGCTGCCAGGACCTCCTTTGCGGAGGGCTGATGACAGAGTTTCAGAATCCCTCATCTCCACCTTCACCATTCTCTTTGCCTCCCTTGCCCTGCTTATAGACAAAAAGCAAAGTCACTCCCTTTCCTAATCCCATCCAACCACCTTTGCCTGTCCAATTACAATATGTCCTTCAAACAAGCTTCATGTTGTAGAATTATCTAATCCGGTAAAGTATGACAAAACACAGATGCAAATGTCCTAATGAAACGACAGCCATTCCACAAACAGTAAACTAGGCGCTTCGTAGGTGACACTTACTTTAATATACAAGGCCGGATTCCTCAGATAACATTGTTCTCTGCATTCTGGTCCATATGTGTCTTGTCATAGTTTACTTTCTCATGTGGAGATACAATACCCGACACCCACAACTTAGAGAGGGCTCATGTTCTTGAGGCCTAGCCAGCTGGCCCCAAGGCAGAATGGTGTTGTGGAAGGATCTGGTGGAGGAAAGCTGCTCACATCTTCGTCTTGGCAGCCAGGAAGCAGAGAGGTGAGAGGCACCCTGCTGGGTGACACCCCAGTGACTGCCTCTTTGGACCAGGCCCCAACTCCTGACAACATAATCCAGTCACCTTCCAAGCACGTCAGACTTTGGGTCCCACTTTAGATCCAAGCCATTATAGTGTCTTCCCTTCTGTCTGTAACTTAAGTCCTCAAAACGAAAAGGACAGATCACGCATCAGAATGACCTAGTCAGGCCCTGCCAGAAACCCACCACTCCATGTCCAGTGGTGAGGCCCTGACACTTGCATCTCCAGGTGGTTCTTACCCCTGCGAGAAGCACTCCAGTGGATGAATTCCCTCAATGGCTGAGATTTCCCCTTCCCTAAGTGTCTTTGAACCCACTTCTGTTGTCCCCACCTAACCCACCAGGTTGTTGTGAAGTTGCACCCCAGGTTTAGATGTTCTGAGTCCTTCAGTGTGTGAACATCAAAACTGTTGATACTCCATTTATCCACAGGGTGTTTCTCTTGGTCCATGGATGAGTTGTTGGAGCTGACTGTGCTTAAGCAGATGACCAGACAGGAAGAGCTTTCCAAAGAACAAATTGCAGCGGAGGAGTTTTCTGTGAGGCATGGAGTTAGCAGGGAGAGATAGGGTTGACTGAAGATAATTCCTAAATTGAAGAATGAGGTAGCAACTGGAAAGCCATGAATAATAATTTATTCCCTGTGCACTGGTTCCTCTTGCTTGTTTTATTCTGTGCGCATAGATTATGGTTGTCACAAATAATCCTTGTGTCTAAATTTCTGTGGCAGAAAGCATTCATGGTAGCAGATTGCAGACTTTGCTCAGCTATTAAGTTGGAGCCCTGAGATTTGAAATAGCCTGGTATTCAGAAACTGAATCAGGAGAAAACGGATGAAGCCAGAGGAGGGAGCCACGTGGTTTTAGATAAATTGGAACAAACAAAGTCTCTCAGCTCCACAATTACCAGCACAGTAGAGAGGCAGTAATACATAAATGCCTTTAGCTGGCTTGGGGACCTGTGAGAGGTCCCTTTCCATGGCTGACTTACTGTGGACACTTCAGAGCTGCCTGTGGGACTAGGCGTGAAACTTACAGGCATCAGTGAAGCACTTGAAGTATGCAAGTGTGAGGTCATAAGTTTGTTCCCTGGTGCAAAAAAAAAAAAAAAAAAAAAAAAGAGTCACTTAAGATCTTTGTAGCCCTAAGAAGTCTTATTTTTGGATGACCTATTCCTCATAATATCAGATATATTAAGTAGATTTACCTGCCACAGTAGATATTTTTGCTTAAGAAAAAAATTAAAAACATTTTTTACATTTTTCTGTTAAATTATTGGCTTGTAGAGAAATCATTTTATTTTGCTCGATTGTGATTTCTCAGCATTTATGCGTATTTAAGAATTCTTGTGAAGTAACCAAAGGTAAGTTGTAATTGTCTGACAGAGGAAAAAGTGTGTGAATATCAAACTGAACAGTTCAGAAAATTCAGCATTACATCTTATAGAATGTTTTTTAGTTTTTATTTCACAGTTGTAATTTGGTTTTATAACATTTCTTCAGGTCTCAGTATTTTCCAAAGCCCCTGAAAAGCTTGTGGGCCTATACTGTGGGCCTCTTTATATACAATGAGGAAGCAGCCCTGGCTAGAGCGTGAGGTGTTCAATCTAGAAATAAGGTCTGCTGGTCAAGTTAAAGAACCATAGAAGTCAGAACCTCCAAAAGTCAGAAGAATGTGGGGAATATGCTAGAAGGTGGTTGTTTCTTGATGCAGGCCTCCCCAGGCCTTGCTCTTCTGGCACTGGGCTGGGACCCAGTAGCATTAGCATCACCTGAGGCTTGCTAGCGATCCATACTCTCAGGTCTCAGGAGCATTAGCATCCGCTGAAAGTTGTTAGACACAGCAATCTCAAGTCTCAGGATCATGATTAGGTCACAGGTGCCTGTTAATATCGGAGAAACAAAGGTTGCCATCTCTGGGTACATGTGAGAGTCATCTAGGAGCTTCCACAAGCCTCAGGTCTGGTTTTTACCCCATACCAGCCCTCAGGCTCTCTGTGGTGTGATCCAGATATCTGTATTCCGAAGCCCAGTGATTCTAGTGCACAGCCCATTTGAGACTCACAATTCCGGAGCAAGGCCTCAGAGGTTCATTGTTCCCCAGCAAGTGTGTTTCCTGAAGCCATGAATATTATGTGTGTGATTGGGACCCAGTGTATAAAAACCAGTTTGATAATCCTGGAGCAGAATAACTTCTCAGTGGAGAGCTTGAGCTTGTCAGCGCCCTTCTAGGACCTGAGGCCCAATTGTTTAAATCCCAGCTGTGCCTTGTTTCACTAATCCTACAGGTTATTATTTCTGAATAACAGTCCAAGCCAGTGTTGTTGGCCAAAAGGTGGAAATCCAGGCATATTGGGATTGTGTTTATTTCCTTTGAGCATCAAAGTAGAAAGTATGTGCTTACAAACACTAAAGGATACATTTTTCCTTTTCCTTTTGTTTTTTTTTTTCAATGCTCATGGTTGAACCTGTGCCTTACACGTGCTAAGCCATGCTCTACCACTGAGCAACCACGTAATGCCTTCAAAAATTTTATTCTTTAAACCTACAAGTTCAGTGATCTTTTATTGGATGGAAGGCAAAAGAACCACTTCCTTGCCTGATAGCATTTCATTTTGTAATAATTAAGATTTAATTTCACATAGTAAAACTTGAGTACATTTTGGGAACTTCAATGATTTTTTTTCAATTATCATTAATTTTGCTAGAGTCTATGGAAAATTGCTACTTTGTACAGTCATTTGCAAAGATTTATCTCTTTAATATGAAATTAAGATGAAATCTGCTATTTTGGGGGCTGAAAACACCGCAGGAATCCTCAGTCTCAGGGATTTTCTTATACAAAACTTTCACAGTAGGATTCTTTGGAAGATACAAATGACACCTATAAAATACGCACACATATAACATAGTTCCTGATCATGGTGGACCAGGTATGCCAATGAATGTTATTTCCTTCTCTTCCCCTTACCTTGCTGAAACTCTGCCTTCAGCTACCCGAATCCTTAGCTTTCCTAGTGTTTTCTTACCCACAAAAGGATTTAATAGTGAATTTTCCAGCAGATGATAGCAGTAATGAACGTTTATATATCCTTCAAGGTCGATAAATAGTCTTCTAATAAGTAAATGTTCATCTTCTCTCTATTTTACTAGTATTATAACCAAGGAGCATACTCTTGTTTTGTTTTGTTTTGTTTGTTTTATCTAGGGTCATACAACTCTACCCTTCAATCCTAAATGCTATGATAAGAACTGGGACTCTTTGCATCATAACCCCGTACTGTGCATGCATCTCAGAAAATGCCAAAGAAGTGTTAAATACCAAGCATTGTGTATTGGTGTTCAGTTTATAGTAGTGGTGAGGGGTGACTTACCTTCTTTCAGTATAATGTATCTCACATTAAATTGGAAACATTCAGTTTTGAACGTACTGTGTACTCTTATGGCTGTAAAAATGAGCAGCTTTTGAACAAATCACAGAATTTTAGAACTAGGCAACCATGCCCACCAACCTCCCAAGAAAAACACATGGCTGAGGACAGCCACCAGTTGGGCTTTCCTCTGTCCTGTCTTGGCGCTACCCCTTTCTCAAAATGCCTGTGCCACGCATGGTTTCATGTGGCTTGGTCCTGGGTTAGAGACAGTTTCGGTCACTGCTGTTTCTTAAGCAGCAGTCTTGTCACCCTGGGAGATGGCCCTTCTCCCCTAGCTCTGATGTCCCCCAGTGCCTTAAATGGGGGAGAACAGCAGGAACACGTCTGCTAAACACACGGTGTAGTCTTTCACTTTGTCCTGTTTCATCTTAGGCTACATTGCCTTCATGATAGTCAAGTACGGAGTTTTAGGTTGGTATTAAACATTTTGTTTTGTTTAGATATTAATAAAAATGTGCAAGATGTCAGGATATTAATGCATTTCTGAGTCTTGTAATTTCATATAGATCTTTCTATGTATCATTTTACAAAGACACTGACTTCAATAATTTTCTTTTTTTCCTTTTTGCTTGGTGCCTCTTTTGAATTATCCAACATTCAAGTGCATACTGAAGGAGGTTTTCTTTTATCTCACTTGCTTTTGATTCTTATCTATTAAATGATTTTCACTAAGGTGAAGTTTTCGACTTAAAATGTATTCTTTTTATCTCTAGTGTTATTATTACTACAGTTCTGTACCTCTCGGATGCACTTCGTAAAAACTTCTTAAATGAAAACTTTGACTATAAGGTAAGTATCCATTCTGTCTCGGGCTAAAAGATTCACATAGTACTTTAGGAAATTACCAATTTTTTTCCTGGGCTATATTATCTTAACTCTGAATAACACTAGAACAGTTCTCATGATTTGGGGGAACAAGATAGGGCTATAATAATGTTTCTCAGCCTAGTGGAAATTGCTGCTTGAAGGAAGATAGGTCTTTACTGTTAATATAAAATGTAATTCTTGCTGTTTCCTGTATGATTACAGTGCATGACAGAGGCAACTTAGAACACAATATTTTCAAGACTTTTTAAAAATAGAATTTATATGAAGAAAAGTTTACAAACGCTTTTCTCCCTTCTTTAGCGTCCAATTTTTTAGACTGAATTAATGAAAAAATATGCAGTTAGTAAGATTTAGAGTTCTCTATATAGTACCTATGATGATATACCAGGGAGTCTACAGATTCTCAATTATTGTATTTTTAAATGCCAAATGATAAGTAGAAAACAAAGGGGTGGGGGATTTAGCTCCTCAGCATAAGCACCTGCCTGCCAAGCATGAGGCCTTGAGGTCAGTCCCTCACACCCCACCTCCCAAAAAAACGAAGATCCATAAGGGTTCTATTGTGGCATTTTGTTCCTGATTCTTTTTTGAACAACATTTTTCATACATCATGTAATAAAATTTGCTAATTGGTTATGTAGAAAATACCAAAAAAAAGGTACAATAAAATGGAATTTTAATGGTTACCTGTTTCCCTGAAGTATAACTTATAGTGATATATCAAACAATCAGAGCTGTACTTTTTGATACTTGTTTTTTTTTCTTTTATTTAATCTTATAAATTACCCTTTTTATGTACATCCTCACAAAATTAAGCTTGGCATATGTCCCTAATTATCTCTTCAGATAAATATTTACTAGTGAGATTGTTGACTTAAAGGTTGTACAAATTATATTTAACTACCTGTTTCTCTGCATCTACACAAACACAAGAAGAAACAAGTTTTTTGTTGTTCTTGTTGTTTCATTTTTGTTTTTCACAGTTGTAGAAGGGGGAAACTATTTCCCCTTTAATTTGCATTTACTAATTATTAGTTGTTAACTGGTTACTAGTTATTGACTAAAGCTCATATTTTACAAATCGTATAGGTTTTTATTTGTAAGAGCACTTTACATGTCACAGCCATTCCTTGTCATATTCTAGTTTGTTTGTCTTTAATTTTGTGTGGTATCAGTATAGACACCATTTCCTTCTACTATGTCCTGTATGAGTTTTAGTAACTTTGTATAAGGAAATTTCATCCTGATCTCTTTCTGATGTATCTGGAATAGAAAAATATAGACTCAAAAGATTTGGGCAGAGAACTTTTGAATACTGTCTTAAGGCAACAAACATATCCAAGGAAGCATATACATTTTTTAAAGTTTTGAATTGAGGGGAGCTCCAAAACTGACTTTACACAGGAATAAAGTAATCTATCTTATACCTACGCCTACCTGGAGATACTCAGACATGTTACAAGAGGAACAGAACATTTTCCATTGAGCATATAACAGAACGCTGATGGAGTCTAGGACTTTACTTTGAAGAAATATTTAAATAGCTAATGTTCATTTAGTTAGTTTACTTCTCTGCTATAGAAAATTCAAAGCATATATTGTACAAAAGTAGAGAAACTAGTATAATGATCACTTCTGTATTCATGTCTGGCCGCGATGTTTATCAAGTCATGGCCAGACTTGTTTCAGTTTAACCTCCATCCACTTAGGACTTTTGAAGCACAGAGAAGCCACTTTACATGTAAATATCTCTGTGACACAGTAGTGTTGAAATATCTTGTTCTCATTTTAGATCTGGGACTCCTACTTTTACCTCGCAGTCATTTTTATAAACCAGTTGTGTCTGCAGCTAGAAATGTTCACGCCTTCCAAAAAGAAAAAGGTATTAGAAAAGTAAGTACCGGTATATAATCGGGTGGGAAATGTTGCCTTTTAAAGAGTGTTTATCCAAATGAATCATAGATCAGAATGTCCATAATTGGAAATCACATGTGGAAAAGCAGTGGCCAAAAGGACAGCCAGCAATTTTTATGGAAATCTTTTGCCCTGAATCTTTCAGGACTCAAAATTAGTATAGCAACAACAACAAAAAACTATGAAACATCTGTTTCACTGAAATGTTTATGTGAATATCTGATTGAAAGGCGTCACAATAAAAATATAAACATTTTAAAAATATCTTGTCATTTAATCCAGAGTATTAGATTGCATTCTAAAAAAACACGAAAACTTCTTTGTTCTGGAGGTTTGTGTCAGGCTTGGCTTCTCTTCTATTACAGGTATGGTGACATGCGGGTAACAATGGGTTGTGAAATTTTCAGCATGTGGCAAAACCTAGGTAAGTGATGAGAAGACACTCCACCTCCATTGTGCAGTTAGTCGTACTTTTAAGTGAAGAAATAAAGGCCAGTTTACCATGGCAACATTTGAACCAAATGTCTAAATCAATACAGATGTCTGTAAAAAGTAATTGATGTTATTGCATTGAAAAAGGCTATAACTAATCTTTAAATTGACGTCTGTCTGTAAAATCACCTTTGTATATATTTCATTATTAATGATAAATTTTAGAATCTAGCATTACTCCAACGTTATGCATATCATTTCTAGAAAAGAGCTAACCTTTCAGAATTTGGGACTGTAACAATTCAAAATTTCTCAAATTCTGATTGAGGCTATGAATCATCATCAATTTAGTTAAAGCTTCATGAAACATTAGCTGAAGCCTCACCATTCTAAAAAAACCTTCCAGCCACTGACCAGCATCGTAAAGAGTATAGCCAAAGGACTTCAAAAGCATCTGCAGTTGCTAAGAGACTATTAGATCCAATTTTGTTAAGCTGCCACAGTGCATGCAGCATATTATTCTAGCAAATAATGGTAGAAGTTTGGTTGCATAGAAAAGAAAAATATTTGAAAACAATTAAAATTAAATTTGTTTAAATTGTTTTAAAATCCATTAGCATAGGGTCTCTTTCTAGAGATTGGTAGTATTTAATTTGATATATTAACTGTACAAGTTTAGAGGATTTACTATTATTGCATTTTAATTCCTCTGTGATTTATTAAAGCGATCGACCTACTTGGGTTGTTATGTAATGACATGAGTGTCCTCTCTTGATGTATCCAAGCACAACTTGGAGATGCTAGGGTTTGTTTTCTGTGAGTGAGCAATGAGATGGTCATTTGATTCTTTTTATTCTGCTGAGGATAAGTGGGGAAAAGCACATTTTACTTTAGTGACTTAACTTCTTTTAAACATAAAGTTGAAGGATTTTGAAATCTGGTCATTACATCTCACACACTTACCTGTGACCACCTTGCTAGCTGTCTGAGACCTAGAACTGCCTGGAACTTCCTGTGTTAGTTTTTAACCATAGTCATCTAAGTAGTAGACATTGAATTGTGTGTGCTAGAGACAGAATTCTAAAATTGTATGTCAACCTACCTGTAGTACTAAAGGTGCTTTTATAGTAACTGTTGAATTATAAAAAGTTTAAACCTTTTCCTGAGTAAGTAAATATTTGGATCTTTAGTGTGTAGTAAGCCCAGAACTCAGCCAAGTGGTCTAACTGTCTCTCCTCTTAGTCTTGGATCTTTTGGGCAGTCATGAGAGCCCCTTTTCCTTTTACAGGGATCAGTCATTGGCTTTGCTACTTTATGTTTCAGCCCCAGTAAGATCCATCTGCTGAGGAACAAAGGCCTCCGGGTAGACAAGGCAGGACTTTTCTCCCCAGAGAGACCGCAGGGAATCCTGGGGACAAAGTCTTGGGTTCTTTGTTTAAATTTTGGGCTAAGCCACTTGTCCCCAGCGTATATGGAGCACTGGGAACACTGTTCTTTTCATACACTTAAAATAATAAATTTTTAAAAGTTTTTAATTGTGGTAGCATACAGGTGAGCTTTTACCATTTTAACCATTCCTCGATGTACAGCAGCTGTAAGAAGTAGTCTCGTCAGCATCCAAGCTCTGCCACCACCATTATCTACAAAACCGTTCATCTCGCAAAGCCAAGTTCTATACCCACGAAATAATGCTTCCCTGTCTCTCCCGTCCAGCCCAGGAACCACCATGCTACTTTCTATCTCAATAAATTTCACTACTCCGAGTACCTCAGAAATGGAAAAATGCAGTATTCGTCTTTTCGTGACTGATTTATTACTTAACAAGATGGCATCAGGATTCATCCATGTTTGGAGTTTCCTTCCTGTTTAGAGTTGAATCGTGCTCCGTCATAGGGAGACATTACTGTCTTTATCCGTGCGTCCATCAGTGGACACTTAGGTTGCTTCTGCCTTTCGGCCGTTGTGAATAAAGCTGCTGAGAAAACGGATGCACCGAAACCTGCTTGAAATCCTGCTTTCAGTCCGTTTGGATGTATGTTCACAAGTAGGGTTGGTGCGTCATATGGTGATTCCACTTTTATTTTTTGGGAAACTACCATACTATTTTCCACAATTGCTGCACTGTTTTACATTCCTAACAACAGAACATAAGGATTCCTGTTTCTCTGCATCCTGGCCAATGCTTTTTACTTCCTGATTGTTTATGGTCGCCAGTTTAATGGGATAATACCTCATTGAGGTTTTGGTAAAATCTTTTATTTTTGACGAGTAAAGACCAACTAGTAATAAGTGAACACCCTTTCTGAAGTGAGTCATTCCTCAGATTTTTATTATCTAAGTCAAAGGGCTAGAAACATTCTGTTAAGAGGAAAAGGTACCTATTTTCCCTGCTAAAATTTTACCAACTTGTGCCAATACCTGCAGACTCATCTGCAAAGACGGCGGTTGGCCTTTACAACCATGTGCCTGCTTTGGGGACACATCTTGTGGCAAGGATAAATTTTTCCATTTTTGGGTGAACTCACGTTCTTACTAAATATAAAGTGGGCTTTCTGTGCTACATTTGCAAACACAGTGTCTTGAAACTGCTGTAGAGAAATCAATACATCCCTAGCAGGCTGTTCTGTGTGCATAAATATAAAACTCCAACAGCCCAAGTAGCAGGTGCCCTAAATACTTCAAAACAAGACCATGTGGCTGGCAGTTAGAGATGAGGAAAGTGTACTGAATCTCTGGTTTAAAAAGAAATCATTTAAATGAAGTTTAGCTTGCCGTTGCCATACATAGCTCAAAATTTTGCTTCGCTAGTTCAGTAGGAATTAAATTTTCCATGGTCAGGAAGCCTGTTCAGGTTTGCACAGAGTCTGTGTTCCCAGCAAGGAAGGCGGTTTCCATACATTCTTGCACCATAATTTAAATGAACGTGTGGTTTCTTATGGCTTCTTCCTTAGGCTATGAAATATATGGACGTTGTTTGGATTATGATTAAAATAAACAATTATAAATTATGTGTCTTAAGCTACCAGAGAAATTTGAATATTGACTGCATTTTTAGTTAAGAAATTAACATTCAACTTAAGATAAAGACACTGGGATTCTTATATTCATAAAGTGTCCTGTAGATTAAAGATGCATACTGATGTACTGTACAAGTAAAATGGCATGCCTGAGACTTGCATTAAAATCCTCTAAGGAAAAAAAAATACGGTGTTAGGTAAAACAGAATTAGCAAAAATCTTCATAATTATGAACCTAGATGATGGGTTTGTGTCCTTGTTTTACTATTCTCTGTAGTTCTGTATACATTGAAAATTACAAAAAGATTGGATTGTAAGATGTCTGTAAACAAGAGATTTTTCTGAAAGGAGATTCAAAATTCTGAAGCAAATGGTGGTAAACAAGGTGCATACTAATGATGAATCTTCATTAGACAAGCAAAGGATGCTCGAAATGATTGAAAACGTAAAATAGTACCATAGCAGCTCTGTGGCTCATTCTACCAACTGAGCGACAGGAGAACTGTCAGGACTAGTTGGAAATTTATTTCTTTAATCAGCTATCATAACGATCATGTTCATCACAGGGAACTTGTACCTGCAGATGAGGTCTTAGTTTCTCCTTTTTTCCCATTTCCTTCCCCTCCCTCCAATTCCTCTTCCCCTCCTTACTGACAAAGCTTTGTTATCTTTTTTTTTCTCATTGTTTCTTTTTCCTTCCATCTCCCCTTCATTCACCTTTCCCTTTGAACAAATTCTTCCTATTTCACAATATCTATTAACATTTTGGTTCTTATTTATACATTCAGTTTCTCACACCAGAGAGAGAACATGATATTTACATATATGTGTCCTGTTTGTTTCACTTAAAAGTATGGTCTAAAGCATCATACCACAGCAACAGATGCACACCCATGTTTGTAGTGGCAGTTTGTAATGGCTAAATCTTGGAAACAGCCCAAATGCCCATCAGCCAACAAATGGATAAAAAAGATGTGGGGTTTTTTTTAGTACAGTGGAGTACTACTCAGTCATAAAGAAGGTTAAATGGGAGACATTTATAGCTAAGTAGATGGACTTTGATACTATATTCTTTAAGTGAAATAATTTATTGTGTATTCCTCCTTTTACTTTCTTTCCCATACATCCAAAATCTGCAAAATTTCCAGGGAGCAGAGAGGCCTGCCGAGGCTGCCAGTCAGATGCTAAGCCAGCCTTTGTCCCTGCATTCTGCGGGGCTGGTTGTCAGCCACTCCCTGGGCAGCGTCACGGGACAGCTGTGAGAGCTGCTCACCCTCTTCCAAGGACTGGCCAGTCTTTGTGTGTACAGGAATCTCTGTCTCCCTCCGCCTTTCTTTCTCTCACTTGAATAAATAGTGGGTTTTGGCTTTTACAAGTGACAGCAAGAGTGACTGAGCTCAGGGTGCTTCCTGCCCTGACAAAAGCAGCTGAGGGAGGAATTGCAGATGCTCACTGCTGGTTTCCTACTTGAATCTGTGTGCTGGGAAGGTAGGGGTGGGGGTGGGAACAGTGAGTTGCTATTTCAGTGAGTATGTGGGTCTTAAAAAGCATTCTTTTTTGAGAAAAACAGATTAACAAGGAAGTTCTTTTGAGGTGTTCTTGCTCTGATGTGGATAACAAAGCCGTCTTTTGGGAAAGACAAAGGATGACCTGGGTCAAAAATAAAGGCAGGAACTCACCGGAATGATAAGTTTCTTCCCCATGCACAGTGGGTACAACAAGTAATTTAGAGATGGAAAAACAAATAAGTTACCACTGATGAAACTCAGTGAGACAGGAAAGCATTGTGTGACTTCGGAGTGGACATCAAAGGGACTTGCAGGTGGGCAGGGGCCTGCAGATGGCTGCAGGGCTGAATCCCTGTGTGGGCACTCAGAGCCCTTTGTCTGAGCTCTTTAATTCACACTGAAACTAAGCCCAAGGTAAAAATCCCTGTGGCTCTCGGGTGTGCTAGAGAGGTGACTCCCCGCCAGGTGAGGTCTCAGTGGGCACCCTGTCCTGAGAATCAGGGACTCACAGACGGCTCAGGGTGCTTCCACCAGGGCCTCAGTCCTGTAGGGCACTCAGGACGAGGAACAAAGGCAAAGAGACTCGGTTCCTATTGAAACAGGAATCTCAGGGCTCTGGGGCAGCGTCACTGACCGTGGTCAGGCCTCTGGTACAGAGTTCCGGAGGTGTCTGTAGTAGAAGGTCCTTCAGAGTCAAGTGCAGGAAATGCCGAGCGAGGGCTGCGGGTATAACTAGGCGGTACAGTGCCTGTAAGGCAATCGAGAAGCTGTAAGTTCAATTCCTGGTACCAAAGAAAGCGGGATGCAGAAACGCAGAGGAAGCGGAAAGCCCCAGAAGCATAGAGCCTTCATCTGCACTTTGCCATGTTGGTTTCCAGGGCGGACAAGAGGCCGCTCAGCAGATCTTTGATAGACGGGACCAGCTTCTGTCCTAGCTGGGGTGTCAGACCTCCCTCTGCTAGGTGCCTTTCACAGAATCGAAGTCCAAAATACCCACAGTAAACTCATGTTTAAGAAATGCACGATCTGTGTAGCTGGGAAGCCTCCGGGTAGACCTGGCTAGGGACATGAGGGTTTCTAGAGAGACCGTGGGGCTCACTGTTTCCAAACTGCCTTCTCCGTGCACTGCCTGAGCTCAGTAGCCTCTCCCAGCCGTGGGGAGAGTTCCTGTTGGCGTGAGCCTGTCTCCTCTTTAAGGGCCGCACACCGGCCCCACGGGGTGTTGTGCTAAAGGATCTGGTCCCTAGGCCAGGAAGAAAGCCCCTGTTTACAGGTCTCCTCCTGAGGCCAGACAGGAGAGTGAGGACTTCCCATCCCCATTCCCAGCCGCAAAGAATGACAGATACTTTCCCCTGGTCAGGTGGCCTATGGGACTCATCCTCCCCTCAGAAAGAAAGCAGTCCCTCTGCCCTCCCACCGAGTTCTCCTTTGCTTCCTCACCTTGGCCCTCACACAACTATAATCTAGAGGAAAAATCATCAGTCCTTGCCAGCTGTTTTCATTTCTTTTACTCTTTAGTCCCTAATCTGACTCTTCTGCCAGGCCTAATGGCCCCCGTGGAGTCCCATCCACAGGAGAGTGACCAGGGAGTCCCCCCAGAGCCAGCTGGCTTAGGTCCTCATGCTGGCCACCGTCGTCACTGGCTGAGGGGCTGTGGGCAAGGTGTTTCACTACCCGGGATCTGAGTTCCCTTGTCAGTGTGGGAGGGAGGCATTGTTCCTACCGCCTGGATTTTTTGTGGGGAAGAAATGAAATTACATGTGAAAGCAGCCAAAGCAGTGCCTGCCGCAGAGTGACGAGTGTCCGCTGTTACTGTTATTACTAGTGAGTCACCTCCTTTGATACGCTGGTCCCTCCCACCTTCGGAGTCCTGTCTCAGCCCCCATCACTGCTTGACTTCCCCCCTCGAGGAGGAAATGTCCTCCTGCCTTAAGCCAGTTTGTCTTCTGCTCGGCCTCCCAGCTTGTTCGTGGGGTTTTTATTGGATACTTCAATGTCGTATACGTAGACATGAGCTAAAGGTTAGCTCTTAAGAAATGTATTTTTCATGGCAAGCACATTGTGTGTGTGTGCATGTGTGTGTGTGGTGTGGTGTTGGCGTGGTGTGGGTGTGGGCGGGTGTGTGGTACTAGGATTGAACTCAGGGCGTTTTGTGCTGAGCTACATGCCTCAGCCCTTTTATGTTTTAGTTTGAGGCAAGGTCTTGTTAACTCACCAATTCCTCAAGCCAACCTCAAACTTAAGATCCTCTTGCTTCAGCCTCCTAAAGCACTGGGATGACAATCTATACCACCATCCAGATGCCTTATTCTTAGTATAAAAATAGAAACTCTTCCATGAGATTTAACCTAGGAGGTTAGAGCAGTGGGCCTCATGCCCACCTTCTGCATGAGATTATCTGTGCCCATCCTGCGCTTCATCTTCCTTTCCTGTGAACGCTGTCACTACCACACCTGCTAGCACTTAGTGACACAACATTTTGAGTTCACTATTATTCCGTTTTATGCATTTCAGAAAACGGTTATACTCTTTGGAGCTGCCATTGAGCTTTTTATTTAGGTTGTCTATTCTGTTTGGAAGACAGAAAAATTATATAATGTTGCTAAGGGCCACCTATTTTTTTCCATATACAAAAAGCAGTTGTAGCCAGGGGTGGTGGCGCATACCTGTAATTGGGGACGCCGAGGCAGGAGGCTGGTTATGAGTTCAAAACCAATCTGGGCTACATAGTGAGACTTGTCTCCAAAAAAAATCACTTGTAGTCATACTATCCGGAGATAATGTCACTTTTTACCATTAAGGGGTATAATCCTCTAAATATATGAAAATATATAGTTACTGAAAAGGTATTCCTGTATATATTTTATTGTACCTTGCTTCTTCACTTCATTATATTGAAAACCTTCACATGTATCTTTTTTGAGCTGCATTTCTAATTTATTTTGGGCCCTCCCCCGCATTTTTAATTTATGAATGTACAATAATGTACCTAACCAATTCTCAATAATTTATATGTAAATTTCAATCATGTGTCTTACAGATTATTGTCTTGTATTTTCTTACTTGGGGTGATAAACTATATAACTGAATATTCTTGTGGCAAGAGTTTTAAACAAATCTTAGGACATTTTATTAAGATGACTTACACTGAAACTCACATTTTGTGTTCAATTTAGGAGAACACAAACTTCATTTCATCCCAGCCCTGATCGGCCCCTTCCTGGAAGTGACCTTGATTCCCCAGCCAGATCTCCGGAACGTCATGATCCCTATTTTCCATGACATGATGGACTGGGAGCAGAGGCGGAGCGGCAACTTTAAACAGGTAGGTGTTCCAAGAGTGGTCGGCACAGCTCTGCTTCTCTCCAGGGATCCCTGGCCACCTCCATTCCTCCGGGGCTGGGCAGTGGACACTGGCCAGCAGACCTAGATTCTAGGCCACCTGTCCTATGTTACCCGGAGCCTCCAGAAAAGTGCTGAAAATCCACTTAATTCCTTTTGATTGCCCAGGTCTGTATTTAAGAGCTTACAGAGCTTTCTTTGCTCCCAGTTGGACACAGCACAGAGGCATCTGAGGGTTAATGATTCTTAAAATCATTGAACTCTCAATGGTCTGCATGTTGCAGTTGGTGAATGGCTTAGCATTGAGCATTTGATTCACAGTATGTTTTGTTGCTCTTATCTTGAAGCATAGAGAATTAATTTAAAGGATAAAGCAGTGTTGAAATTCTCACAATGGAAATTTCCAAGGAGCAAACCTCCCATTTCTCAATGACTTAGTTTCCAAGGATGCTACTCCCATTCTAAGAAGTCAGGCTTGTTACACGCCAAGCCCTTAGATTGGAGATCTAATCTAAGGTGTCTGCTGGGTCTGCTGTCCATCCACGGATTCACTGCACTGACCTGTGTGCCCACCAATCACTTGCCATCCTTTGAACTTATAATGAAACCTTGCTCAAACCTTAGAAATCCTTGTCAACCAGCCATACGTATGTATTGCATACATAGAACCTTAAACATGGGCATATTAGTGTATACATTTATTTTCAAGAGAGCTAATAAGTGATTAAAAGGCTTTTTAAAATTGCGCTTGATAACGGGACCCACTTTTCTTCTTCGTCTTTGTCTCTTGGTTTCAGTTTAATCTCCAGGAATAATTAGGCCCAGTCCTTCATCAAAGTCAGCTCCCCCTCCCAACTCCTGATTCTTTGAACGCTCAGGCCATATGAGGGTTTCAGTTTCTCTCCCTTCCCCTGCCTCAGATAGATGAAGGGATATCTTTCCTTTTCTGATATTCCAGTTCCAAAGAATTTACATCTTTAAAAACATAAATGTTTTGACTACAGTTTTCAGGAAATATGTCCTTTCTCTCTCCTACTGCTTACTGCTGACTTAGAACATTTCTATCTGCCTACCATCTGTACATGGATAGGACAAGTTCCCAACTTCAGCAAAGATTTAGTGCAGCCTCGAACTGTTTTAGGAAGGAAAACAGATATAAAACACACCAAAGATTTAAATTAATGTATGTGGGCATCCTAGTTTGCTGACGCTCTTATATATAGTGATGTAAAGAAAAAAGAAAGAGGACTTGCCAGTTTTCATAGTCCTTAAAAAGAATTCAGATGTTTAAATAGGATTGCAAGCATTTGTGTTTAAATCACAGATAGATGGATGTCTTTGGCAGCAGGAAAAGCTACTCAGGCAGGAGTCTGAAGTCATGTTAACGCCATCTAAATTAGCCCCCTACAATTCCAAGGCGATGGCTGCCATTAACCACGGCTGATGCCACTTTCGCAAAATATACTACAGCTTTTCCCCTGGCGTGAAGAAATATCTTTCAATTTGCCGAGAAATCCTACTCATGGAGGGGAGGAAAATGAGAGTAACGCGGGGTATGTTTCAGGTGGAAGCCAAGTTAATTGACAAACTGGACAGCCTGATGTCAGAAGGCAAAGGTGACGAAACATACCGTGAGCTCTTCAACAGTATGTGAGTAACATGTCTGTCTCCAGCTGCTGCTTCTGAGGGGCTTGGTGTTAGTCCTCAGCTGCTCTGCACTGCTGCGGCTGATTGCTGCAAGGACAGCTTGAATCTCACAGGAGTGCTTTGTCTTTGCGGGGTGTGAAATAAAGGATAATTGCCTAACTCTGGCAAAATGGATCTTATTATGCTGATGATTAGATGTGTCTCCTTATTTTAATCTCTGATTAGGGCAGGTCATGAGTGTTACATAACAAATCTCACTCTTTTCCTGCCTAATAATGTAAAAAAAATTGCAGCAATATAATGATTTTAAGTAGGGTTGTGAGTGGGAGAGGAGAACAGGGGGGTGTGATTGTGATGTTTGTCTACAGTGCTTTCCGATGTAAGAGCTCCTGGGCTGATTAGTTGTTGGAAAATTAATCTCGTTTGTATCTGTTCTTCAGCACCTGATTTAATCCAGCAATATTGATTGTTTGCTCAGTCTTACTAACTGCTTCTTAAATATTTGTTACTAGACTATTGGAGAGGCAAGTAATTTTTAGTAATTATGTGTTTGGGATTTGTACGGAGGAGAAAGAAATAACAGAATACTGCAAGGAGACTGAAGTGGCTCCCATCAGTATAATGCAGTCATACACCTGTCCCAAGTATTCACCCCTGTAAGAGCAGCCAGAGGACACGAGGGAAGGGCTAGGTGCTTTGAAATTACTCTCTGGCACTTGTTTTCGCTATGATTCCCTCTGGATCTTAGTCATTTTCAAACCTGGTATGCTGACAGAGTATTTCTTCTTGAAGGAAGGATTGACTCCCTGAGCCTGGGAAATGTTTGCAGTGCCTCCAGAAGTTAGAATATAATTCAGCAATAAGCTTTTCTGTTAGAAAATATACTTTTATTTGTTGTTATGCTCAGTTATCACCTAGAACTAGAGATCAATGCATTAATAGAGATGACCAAATTCAAGATTCTATAACTTGTTTTAGGATCATTAATTTGCAACAGTGGATATTAACATACGGGCTTGAAAAACATTAGTGCCTGATAGGTTGGCTAGATCTCTCCTTGCCTGATGCAGAGTCATTCTTGAGGCTTTTGGGAAAATAACATTGAAGGGAAAAATCAGGAAGGGGTATAGAAATTTCATGAGGCAGTGGTGGGTGATAAAATGTATACTTTGTACTGAACCCTGAACACCACCAATTTCTTCTGATATTATAATTAAACCAGAACTTTTAATGATTATTCACCCAGCCCTTGTTCATTCTTGTGTACAAAGTGTCTTGTCTTTCATGACAGCTGGAGTTTAGCAAGAATTCTCATTAAAACCTCATCCAATATAATAAAATGCTTTTGAAAAATGCTGTCATTTCTGTTACTAGTGCTTGGTTTGAACAAAGAACTAAAATGAGAAAGCGCTCAATGAAATGAATCTCTTGAGATTTTTGTGTTTAATTACTTAAAATAAATTCACAAGATTAATAAATACAGGCATAGTTCTGAAATGCCTTTACCTACTTTAATAAAGGCCTGATAGCATGCAATTTGGATTGCTTGTGTATAAATGTGACTTTGAAGTTGAAGATGTACCTTGACATTAGAATCAAACCAATAATTAAAATATTAAGCCTCTATAATTAGGACTATTTTAAGGGACCTGATTCATTCAGTGGAGATTTTTATTCTTTTGTTGACTTTTAGCACATTACTAGAAACACTACTATAAATATTTTTATTTCATGTTTTTATGATCAGCATATTGAGAATTTGTCAAATCTAAAGTGATAATTAAATATTACTACCTGGGCTCAGAAAAGAGAGTGAATAACTATGTTTCAAAAAACAATAACATCCATTTTGGCTATAGAAATCACAGTGAATTAGTGCAATCACAGTGAGTCACTGCACACATTATGAATTAGGAATCCATGCCGTTATGGTACAGATTCACATTATTCTCTGTAATTCATGTCTAAAATTTCTTTAAAATTTGTTCAGAAGCTGAAAAGGCTGGCCGTAGTTCACTGCTCCCTAAAGTGTTGCGCTTGCCAAAATAGCCCCCTGAGAGTGAGATTTTAAATGTGTATAGTACCTTCCTTCCTGAAAATTCATCTTTCCCTGACTCCTACCATTGTCTTCATTTGTTCATACTGTATCTTTTCTAAATCGGTTGAACTTACAATTTTTGATAACCCTGAAATTGTAGATCCAGGCCACAATGTGAGCATCAAAACTAGATTCTGCTTGGCCCTGTGTCACCTGACTCCCTGTTCCTCTGGATGTGCTGAGCATCCCCCATGCCAGGCACTTTGCAGGGCTGGGATGCAGCAGTGACTGTGCTGCGGGAGCACGTAGTAGGGCTGCCCACGGGCTAGGGGACCTGTAAGGGTTTGCAGAAGATGTAATATCCATCTCAGTTCCTTCCTCTGCCCTAATTCAGTGACTCTACATTATTTCAGAGACCTTTTTTAATGATCACAGAGTTAAGATCCGTTTGGGGGCAAGTGTTCGCAACCGCACACGGTGCCTTACAGATCTAGCTGTCTTCTTTGGACTGCTTGAGAAGAGTATGCGCAGGCACTGGTGCATGCTGCAGAATGATGGTCTCAGCTTACTCCTGTTACTGAGAATCAAACCTATCCCACTCTCCACCTCCAATTCTATTATGGAGTAAAGACCCAGAAAGCAGCCAGGTGTTGTAGCACAGGCCTCTCACCCCAGCACTCTGGGAGGTTGAGGCAGGATGAGCTCAGCTTGGGCAATTTAGTAATTTTGCAAGACCCTCAAAAATAATAAAATAAAACTAAATAAATTTAGCTCAATGCAAAAACCCACTTAACCATCAATCCCCGGTATGGGGCAAGGGGTGCTGGTGAAGAACATCATGCTGCAGTGCTATGGTTCAGCCTGTTCCCTAAAGTGTGGGGTCCCCTTGCATGTGCCAGAGCAGCCTAATTAATTGGCAGTGAGAAATCACTTCTTCATGTTGTCACATGGGGTCCTGGATGTAGTGAATATAGGCACAAGGGCATGATTATACACTGAGTGAAAATATTTGGACATACCCAAGCTATCTAGAAATAGTTTCCACCTATTGCTGAAAGCCTGTCCTTCTCAGTGTGACCTGGGAAACGGCAGACTTCCTGGGAGAAGGAACAGTCCTGGTTGAGAACACAGATGAATTGGGTTCTAGACTCAGCCCCAACATTTGGTCCTGGAGTCAGGAAAACAGGCTGTGCAGAGCTTTGCTGCTTCTTATCAGAGAAGTTTGTAGCTATGATTCCTCACTGCAGTGGGCGGCTCTGTAAGTTAATGAGACTCATAAAAAGAAGAAGTCTGTGCATTTTTAGAATTATTACTTACCTTGAGTTCTTTGTTTTTTAGCCTCTAAGTATATAGGTGTGGGCTGTCACTTGGAAAGATTTCTACATCATCCTGCATTTGCTACATCATCCTACATCAGGCAGATTTTTACTTGAGGACTTGTTCAGTACCATTTTTCCATTTAAGCTTAACACAGGTGCTGTTCAGAGGTTTTTAAGAGAAAATATTTAAATAAACAAGAGGGTCTTCCTTCGGACAGCCAGTGGGAGCAAGTTCTATCTGTTCCCTGTGCAATCTGTATACCCACCCACCCTTAATCCAGGAAACAGTGCTGACGGAGCCAGAAGAGCAAATGATTAGAAACACGGAGGCAGCAGATGAGGAGACCAGACAGGAGCCTGGGCACTGAACGGCAATAGAAAGCGAAGAGGTGGGATGGGCAGGAAAATCAGGCGAGAACGTAGCCGTAGACAAATGAAAGCTTTGGCGAAGTAGCTTGTTTTCTTTAATGTTTACTTTCTCCACTAAGTGTATATATGATATGCTTCATTTATATTTGTAAGATATGTTTTCTCTCGATCTTATTTCTGATATCAAGATGAAAGGAAAACAAGATTTTAGACAGAAATGATCGTTAAATTCAGAGGAGTAGGAAATATCCTCATATTACCATGCTGGTATTCTTTCATCTTTAGGGAAAGTTCAGTCATGAATCTCTTGCCAAGTACCATATTAATTTGCCAGGAAGGGAAGTGAAAGTAAAACAGATCCTCATTATTATGGCTGTTGACTTTTATTAGTTTGTGTTTACATAGTGCCTCTGCTCCAAGGTGTTTCAGATTAGGGGAGATGTAGGAGGAGAGATGTGGTTCAGGGCTTGTCATTAATCTGCTGTAACAACCACTTAGCAAATCCTGTGATTAATGACAAAATGAATGAAACTGTTGAGTGAGCGCACAGATAGTACAATATGTATTGAGTGGGCAAATGTTAAGTGAAAGGAAAAAACGCAAAACGTCATACCGCCTGTACAAGGATTTTCCTGTAGCAGTTGCATTGCAGTAAAATTGCTTGGATGAAGATGCATTCTGCTGAGAGGTAGGAAAATATTTTTATGTGAATAAAGCAAGGTCTTACTTAAAAGTTAACTTGGAGGTGCTCCTGTTTTCGCTTTGTGCAGTGTTATTTGATGTGGTAAGGCGCAAGCCTCAGTGTAAGAGAAGCTAGGAAAGATTGTTTTGAGCTGCAAGTTACTTTTATATTTTGAAAATCTGATTATATGCATGTATTCCTATTTTATGACCTGGATAATCTGAAAATCAATTTGCTTTGTCAATGCTTCCTGGATTAGAATTCCACTATTTGGTCCCTATCCTAGGTAAGACATTGTTTGCAAATTGTGCTACTTGTGAGATGTTGCAGTGGTTGCTAAGGCATTTAAGGTACTGATGAAAGTAAAATGGTTGTCATGGTGACTGATAAAAATAAATGTTGAAAATGCCCTGGGTTCTTTCTTTTCCAGTTTACTAAAGAAAATTGAGCGGGAAACATGGAGGGAAAGTGGCGTTTCATTAATTGCCACTGTAACTCGTCTAATGGAGAGGTTGTTAGATTACAGGTAAGGCAAGTTTCCCATTTTCCAGATATGCTATGCTCCCATTTAGAAAATCAAATACTAGGATGTAGTCAACATTTCCGTTGGGTTAATCACTCGGCGAGTTGATAATCAGATCCTAGACATCCAACCAGCTAGGTCAGAGTTTTTGCTTTGGGCTTTCATGTTTCATTCTGTTGTGTTTTTGGACAGTTCTTTCAAAGTTTTGCTGAGCTGGGAGGGCTTCTAGCATTCGTGAAAACCCTTATGAAAGAAAAAAAACAGCACTCTTTTTGAGTGTGTGCAGATTCACCTCCCTTCCTTGGAAAACCCTCTGGGGCTGCTGCATGTTAGAGTGAAGACTGTAGACCACCGTTTTATGGCGAGGCCCCTGTGACAGGATTGTACCACTGTTCACTGTGCTGTTTTCAAAAAGGAGCAGGGAATGAAACTCACACTGTTACCTTAACTAGATTTAATTTTTTGATGTTCATATCACATAGACTTTGAAAGCCATTCATCCCACTTACATGTATGGTGGTTGTGTTTTTATTTGAAAACAAAATCCCCAGGCTCATCCTTGGGCAGCCTTAGTGGCCGCTTCTCCCTGGTGTGGGAGGTGTGTGAAGAAACACACGCTCGCTCTTGGGGCTGCCTGGGCCCGGGAGGGATGCTGGCTGGATGGTACCACTCTGCGCAGGGCACTGCTCAGGAGTCTCTGGTTCCCATCTCACATCAGTCCCAGAATCATTCCTCTGAATTAGCACTTTAAAATTGCCTCTGCCGTCTGACCCTTGTGAATGTGTGTGTCTGTGTCCCCATTTCCTTTAGAGAGTTCTGAATTCTGACTGTTGCTTTTTGTTTTTAGGGACTGCATGAAAATGGGAGAGGTAGATGGCAAAAAGATTGGCTGCACCGTTAGCCTTCTGGTTAGTAGTCTCTTCTCCTTTCCTCCTTTGATTGGAACATTTCTTTTTTCACAGAAATATGGGCTTTGATGTTTTTAATGGGAAATACGCTTTTTTCTCCCTGAATGTTTCTTAGAAGAGTTCAGAAATGGTTTTAAAAGAGAGGTAGCAAACTGCAGGTTGAATGAAAGCCCGGAGAGTCCTGCAAGGGGCCCGTGACCAAGGTGTAGCTGGGGCCAGGCTGTCCATGGGCTCGGGTGGGTGGCAGAGGGGTGCCGGCTTCTCCTGTCACCCTGCTCACCCTCTAACAGCCCTCTGCTGCTCTCTGAGACAAAAGCTCAGCAGCCCCGGCTTGAGGTCCTTCTCCTCCAGGCTGGCAGTTTCTCTCTGTTCTTCTCCTTCCTCCCAGGTACACGCATGCCACATTTAGTAAACATTACTGAACTCCTCTTTGGGGAACTCCTGGGAGTGTGCTGTTTTACAGAGTCATTTTCAGTCATGGCTTCTTTGCAAATTGATGTCATATTAGCACTGTTGTTAAGATTTGCACTTTCACTAGCTTGACCATATAATTTATCATCCAAGCAAGACATTTTTGAGAGTAAAATTAAATATGATGGAAGAATAGCAGTCCAAACCAGAATTATACTGCACAAATCAAAATTTATACAAAGTATATCATCCACCCAGTTATTAAATAGGATAGTATTCCTATAACAAAGGAATGACTGTACACATTGTTCATATTTTAATATAGAGTAAATTAATGTTTTGATATTATGGTCTATTCAACTTTGAAATGCAAGAAGAGTGAGTGCCTCCAGTTCTAAATTTGTGAATCTCGTGGTTTCTTTTTCTTACATTTTACGGAGTAGATAAAACCTCGCCATCTATCTATTCTGAGTTGTTTTTGGTCGCAGTCTGATCATACTGTATTGGTCTCTCTGCCTGCTGCACCTCGAAACTTTGTTCTGTCCCCTGCTTTGATTCAGTCTTGTCACGGTTCAGAGGCTTTTTCTTTTGATTTTGTTTTGTCTGTCTCTCTTCAAAGCTCGCAACTTTCATTTTCTTGTGACTTGTTTTCCTAATTTTCTGCTGTACAACTTTTCATCTCTGAGTCTGATTTGTGTGCTTCTTTATCACAGCCACCTCTTCCTTCTCATTTGTGATTTAATTGTTACAGCTCCACCTCCAATATTAGTTCCTAAAAACAGAGAGACCTCTGCAGGCTACAGCCTGTTCATGTGTTACGCACTTACTTCCCTAAATTTTGTCATTAGACTCAACTGTGATGTTCAGGCCACGAGCCGACTCCGTGCATCCACCCTTGACCTCTCCCAAGAAGTCACTTGTAACCTTGAGCATAGTTGTCCCCTACGGTACATTTCCCACCTCGCTCCACTTTTTGCCTGCTTTGTCAGTCATTCAACATGGTCAAGATCCTCAGCCTCCATTTTTCCTGTGTGTCCCTGGGATCAGTAGCCGAGCGCTCTCTGTAAGCTGTAGACTGGTCCCCACCTCCAGGCACAAAGTCTCCCAGATAACCTCAGAGCAGATCCTCGGCTTCTTCCCAGAGGAATTCTCTGCGGTTGCCTTCATTTTCTTTCACAAAGGCCTTCCATTTGGAAGTAAGCAAATCAGTGCAGTCCTTCAGTTAGTATAGAAAGAAGAGGTAGTTTCCATGGGTGAAAGAACTTTGCCCTAAATGTATTGGATGTAGTCTCCAGCACGAATAAGCCAGAAGCATAATAAAATCAGTGGTCCCATCAATAATCACTGGAGATGAGAATTTACACAGCTCCTTTCCAGCCCCCAAGAGTAGGCTTCACAGTTGGGCATAGTAGTGCCTGCCTGTAATTCTAGCATTTGGGAGGCTAAAGCAGGCAGATTACAACTTCAAGGCTAACCCAGGTAGCAGAGCAAAAGAAGAAAAAAAATGAGAAAATGTTAACATTTTGAAAGATGTTCCAATTTCAAACCAGCATAAGAATACTTATTAAAGGACCAAATATATATCAGTTTGAAGCTAATCTCCTAAGCTTTTACTCCATATGGAAAGTTCTTGATGTTTTCTAACAGCAATATGGTTCTCTTCAACTACTCACTTCCTTTGAGAGATTTTTCTTAACTTTTTGGAAGGATCAGTTCCAGATCCTCTTCCAGAGAGCTTTGGCTTTCCCTAAGGATCAGTTAAACTCTAGTGTTAAATTGGCAAAAATGCATCATATCTGACATGACTAATGACTAGGAAATGTGATTATTATTTTGTTTTATGTCACAAATGTTGCAAGGCATATGTGAAAGATCCTGACCTGCTGATTGGATTTTTTTTTAAAGAAGAAATACTTATTTACAGAGAGATTGCTTATTTTTGTTCTGAAAAAAGCAGCTTCTTACCAGAAAGCTATTAGAGCAAATCATCCTTTAATAATGTAAAAACCTGCTGTGGGGTTGTTAGACTATGTTTATGGTGCAACAATTCTTGCTAATTAAAATTATTTCAGTTATAATGAGAGAGATTTGAATAACATTATTTATTTAGCTTTTTAAAGAATGCCAACATCCTCAAGAGACTAAAAAAAAAGTATAATGGTACAAACTGGAAATCTGTTTCCATCTCTATATCTCTGTATCTGTCTATATCTCTATCTCTAGAGAGATCGTTGTCTCTCTAGAGATAGAGAGAATGCTTTTTTATGAGGCGTTCGGTTGAATATCAGTTCCTTTAGGTTATAAAAGTCCTCAGACTGAAGGAAGAATGGACAGAAGTGCATTTGATAGAAATTATCTGGTTTCAGCCCAGATGCAACCTCAGTAGCGACATTGGCTGGTTTGGACCTTCCCAAAGCCCTGCTTCAGAAATATTTAGTATTGCTGGCCTTTTCACCTTGAAAATCTTACATCCTCCACTGTTCATTTTCCTTCGTCTGTACACCAGTCAGCATCAGTCAGAACCCCAACAATAAGTAATGACAGCAGTTTAGGTGTTGTGAGCAGGGAATTCATAACATACAGTGATCCCCGTAAAGTGTCTCACTTGGGGACTGCTGCGTCCTACTTTTGCTGGAATTCAGCTTCATATATGTTTGCTCCTAACTTTCTAAGTTCATTGAGGACTAAGGTACTTTTCTAGTGTGAAGAAGGAGTAGGGATACCTTAAAAATGTTGGCCGATGTGCCCAGCTAAGTGAAAGTGTTGATAACAATTGTTAAAAAGTTTTAGAAAAATGTTGTAAGACCTAGATTTTTAACAACTAGAGTGTTTTGGGGGCTAGGGATTTAGCTCAGCAGCATAAGCACCTGCCTTGCAAGCAGGCGGTCGTGAGTTCGATCCCCGGTACCGATAAAAAAGGAAAAAGACCAAAAAAAAACCCCAAATAGAGTGTTTTAATAAGCATGCCCTGTAATAATAACTGGAAGCTATGATTGCTTTGTGTTTTAGACATAAATTAGAAACTTTTATGCTTGCACACAAGTATAAAGTGCAGAGGAGCAACTTTAACAATAAAAAGAATTATCACTTACTCATTTTTAGAGAATTTTCCAGGACTGTGTTTGCTTTCACATTGTTGTTGCTCATCCTTATGTATATGCGTTAGACTTTTTACTTTAGAGCAAAATGTATTTGAAATCAAAAGTTTAATAAAACGCTTCCTTGACTATATCAATCAGTAAACTGAGTAAACAGATTAATCATCTATTTTTAATATTTTTAGTTCAAAGAACTGACTGTACACTTGCTAGTTAAACTAAACAAAAAATATTAGAAAACAGTAAAAGAGATGTAAATCAGTCAGTATAACCCAAGAGTTACCAGCTTACCTACTAACTCCTAGGTAATATTTAGCATAGGCAACATTTAATTGAAAATCTGTCATTGGGCCTCCTTATTTCATTTGTTTAAATGACATAAACATGGAAAAATATGTGGAAGCTTGATTGCTGGGGATCACACTTATACTCTTTCTCGCAGAACTTTTATAAGACTGAACTGAACAAAGAAGAGATGTATATACGCTACATTCACAAACTCTATGATCTGCATCTCAAGGCACAGAACTTTACAGGTAATTCCATGTTTGTCTCAGACTAGGGGAAGCACTGTTGGGAGCTATGCAGCCACGTAGACCCCATATCCTCCCCATGTTGTGTTAGATATGTCTTGTGTATTATATGTGCCTACATTAAAAACTCTATCAGATGTCATTTTTAAAAATTTTCAATAGTCAAACCCATTTTAAATATCCAGTGTCACAGGTTTTTATTTCAACAGTTAAAACCTATTTTAAAGAAATTGAAAAGGGGCTGTTATATTTACCCATGTACTGGCCATTTCTGTTACTTGTTTTTCTGTTCTTTTCATTCACCTGAAGAACTTTAGTGTTTCTTTTAAAGGAGAACTAATAATGAAGAATTCTCTTAGTTTTCTTTTATCTAAAAATGTCTTTATTGTACCTTTTGTTATTCAGTTTTCCATTTCTGTAACAAAATACCTTTGATAACTTAAAAAGCAGAAAGGTTTGTTTTGGTTTCCAGTTTTGGTGGTCTCCATCCCTGGATGGTTGGCCCCATCGCTTTGGGGCCTGTGGTGCTGACCAAGGCAGCACTTGATAGCGGGAAGCAAGTGGCAAACCAGGACAAAGTCCTTCACCTCAGGACCAGAGCATAAGAAAGAAAAAGGAAGATATCCTACAGTTCCCTTCAAGAGCACACTTCCAGGGGCCTGAAGTCTTCACTCAGCCCCACTTCTTAGAGTTCCCATCAGTTCCCAGGAGGACCAACCTGGGAATCAAGCCTTCAATGCCTGGCCATTTTCCAGATCCATGTTAGAGCAGCATACATCTGCTGGGTACAGAATTCTAGGTGAAAAGTTTGGTTTTCAGTACAAAAGCATTGTTCCATTGTCTGCTGGACTCTATGGTTTCTGACCCAAAATACAAAATCATTACAATGGCCTATCTAATGTCATGTGTATCTGCTTTCTGATTGCTTTCAAGAATTTACCTTTGGTTTTAAGTGATTTCATTATATATATGAACCTGATTTCCTTTCATTCAAACTACTTGGAGTTTGCTGAGCTTCCTGGACCCTTAAATTCATTTTCTTCACCAATCTAGGGACGTTTCAGGCATTATATTCGCAAATATATTTTCTATATCAATTCTCCTCTCTGTTGAGACTAAATGGCGTAATTATTAGGTCTTTTGATGTTGTCTCATAGATTCTGGGTACTGTGTTCACTTATTTTTTCCAAATTTTCTTCTTCTCCAGTCAGCTGTTGCACCCTTTTAGGAAATATTTTGGGTTTTTTTTTTTTTTTATTACTCTGTCTAAAATTCCCAGGTTTTTTGCTTCAGTTTCTTTGCATTGAATTTCTATCAGTCATTCCAGAGTGTTTACATACACCACATGCAGTGTGGCTACAACAGCTCCTCATAGTCCTTTGTCTCTAATTCCAACATATCATGAGCCATTTTGAGGTTGGAGTCTATTAATTGCCTTTTCACTTTGAGAGTTGTTTAGTTTCCTGATTTCTTGAAGGTCAAGTAATTTTGTATTATTTCCTGACATTTGGAATGTTGCAAGACTCCAGATTTTATTAAAATCTTCCAGAGAACGTGACGTTTCCTATTTTATTAGTTAGTCCAGTTATGGTAAAATCTCAAGTGTGAACCCTTTCTGCGGGTTGGGATTCCAGTGTCAGTTTGGTTTTTAAAGGCTTCGATCCACTCTTCTGGCTTTGCTTGCATGTGTGTTGCCAATAGTAGTTCTGGAACCTGACTGGTATACACCAATGTTCCTGTCTCAGTTTTGGTTATGCCCAGCATGATCCATTCTACACCGGGAGATGAACTCAAGAGTTCACATACAAAATTGAAATATCCTTTTCTCGAGCTCTGTCCTCTCTGGGAGCCTCCCTGGTACCCATGTCCCAGGTACTGTGTTTCCTAGCACTTTGGCTGTAAACCAAGGCTAGATCCTTTCAAGCCTTGATGTACTCCCTACAATTACAGCCACCGCCACTGCTCCCTCCCCGCCACCACTGCAGTGTACAGCTGTGTTCCCGGGACTCACCCTGGGAGGGTAAGAGGCTGATGGTCTCCATCCCACAGCAGGTCTACTTGTGAGTTCTCTGACTAGGGAAGCTTGTCTTTGAGCCTTTGCTGACTATTCCCATCTGTAGTTGTGGAAGATGGGAAGTCTGAACCTGGAGATGCAGGAGGCAAAAAATGAACACAGAACTCAAGACAGCACAATCATTCTTTGATTGCTAGATTTCTCCCTCGGACTTCCTGCTCTTATTTCCTGTTCAGAATCCTCCAGTAGTTGCACTACATTTCCTGTCAAGAATGTTTAACTGCAATTACCAGGAAAGACAGTGAAATGTGCTTGTTCCACCTTAACAAGGCCTATCAGTTGAATTTAGGAGCTATAAACTTTATTTTTGCCATACTTTTTCCCACAGACCACTTGAATCAAGCCCCCTCCCTCAGCTTTAAATGAGTAAAGGAATCCCTTCCTTTACTAAATAAGAGTGCTCCCCAGAATTTAAACATGCCCCTAGCTGGGTTCCACTATCTCAATGAAAAGCATCTCTGTTTACTTAGGCTGATGTCCTTGATATGATCCTTGACTCTTCTTAATCTCTCTCATGAGTTTCTATTGGTTCTGTTTCCTAAAATGTCTCAATGTCATTTCTAATTTGTATTCATTCACCCTGCCTTGAACCTTCATTATCTCTGGCCTAGACTCCTTCTTAACTGTTCCTGGAGTTCCTGTAGATGAGAGATCAGTGACCTACCACCCGCAGGCCAGCCAGCTCTGTGCACCTAGCGAAATGGGCCACTCTGGTGATAGAGCAACTTGCGCAGCGTGTACAAGGTCCTGAGCTCAGTTCCCAGCTCTGCAGACACAAGCATACCGAGAACTCAGCCATGCCCACTAAGCTGTGTGTTGTCTGTGGTTGCTGCAGTGGCAGAATTGAATGGTTTAAGTGCCCATGAGCCTAATTATTTACTGTTCGGCTCTTTTAGGAAAAAGCTTCCAAGTCCTTCTCTAACTGTAACCCCGTTGTTGGTGTAGATTCCTTACAAAGTGAAGTTCAGGTTCTTCTTTTGAGTCCTGTCATAATTAAACCAACGCCCGTCTCATCTTGCCCCCTTGAGCCATGTGCTTTCTCTTTACTCTTTAGGACCAGCTCCTTTGTCCCCCCTGGAGTTCTCTTTCTTCTCTCCCTTACCAAGTCCATGCCCAGTGCCCTTCCTTCAAGGGCTGAGCTGGTTGTTCCTTCTCATTTTTTTTTCTGTTCCATTTTGTTTTCAGATTTCCATGAAAGCACTTATTGCATTATTTTCATTATTAGTTACCTATCATATAAGGTACATATGTAGGTAATACAGAGAGACAGATGATCACCAGTAAAAGAGTGAGTTCTCTGAGAATGTAGATGATCTTTTCATGTCCCTAGTTATCTCAGTTCTTAAAATAGTGTCGAGCAAGGTGAGATTTAAATAAATATATCACCAATGCATGCACTCATTCATTGAATTTTAGCACCTGATAAGCAAATTTTCCTTAATCACGAAGGAAACAACCTAGTAGACTTGTTTTATTTTAACGACCGTAAAATAAGAAATGATAGAGGAAACTGAGGACAAGCTGTTTCTGACATGGAAGTCATATATTTTGGTTCTCTCAAACACAGTCCAAATTTGTCTGATAGTTCAGGAATGGGCCTTTTAAACTTTATGTACTGAACTTGCAATTTTATGTTCTCCAAAGTCATAAGTAATAAGTACTTTCCCCAAATAGCGTTTTATACTTCTCTCTTGTGTCCTTATTTTTGTGTCTCCTTGGAGAAAGTAAAATCGATGGGAAAACTTTCTGTTTAAATGACTCAGCTCTTTTCCAGCACTTGGCTGATGCAGCCTCCCATCCTTAATTCATCTCCTCTGTGTTACTTGTTTTTGCATATTGGTGTTCTGACTGTACACCCTCAAAATAATGCAGTGGTCCATATTTATTTGTGTGGTGATGCCTTTTGTTTAAAATTATAAACACTTTTTAAAAGAGTGCATGTTGAAAATTCTTCCCTCCTTAGTACATACTTACTGTCTTCTAAAGAAGAGGCTGAGGAGATAGCTCAGTGCTACAACATTTGCCTAGCATATGCAAGGCCCTAGGTTTGAGCTCTCTCACCTCCAAAAACAAAAAGAAAAAGGAAAAAAGAGGGAGAGGAATAAATGTAACAGGGTTGCACTAAGACATTTAAAAAGTACTAATCTTATTCAAAATTGGCCTCATTATTATCTGTTATTCACCCCTCAGAGGTACATTATGTGTGCTTTCATTTAGTAAACATTTTCTACAGTGTCCTCCACATTTGCCATTTCTCTCAGACATATGTCATCATTTTCCCAAATCAGATTTTGAGGCTATTGTCATTTGTCTTCACACTTTCCTTGGGCCCCTGTTGAGCCATTTGTCAGCTGCCTGTGGCAGCCTGCCCAATGCTTCCTTACTTTCCAGGCTTTCTCCGACAGAGCTCAACCCTATCTGACCTTCCCACCAGCCCCAGACTTCCCAAGGACACGCGGGATTGTGAAAGCAGCACAGGGACTGGAAATCCTTATTACCATGCATGGTAAAACATGCATGACATCTAACTCACTGTCTTAACCTTTTTTGAGTTAACAATTCAGTGGCATCCAATGCATTCGTGTTGCACAACCATCGCCACCATCTACCTCCAGAACATTTCTTATCTTCCCAAACTGAAACTCTGTGCCTGTTACACACTAACTTCCCACTCCTCCTCCCCCCAGATCCCCCACTCTACTCTCTATCCCTGTGACTTTGACCTTCATGGTCCTTTAAGTCACTCCCTCCCGGCTGCTGAGGGAAGACATTGCTCAGTCCTCTTAATCCTGTGAAATTATCATGCAGTCTCTAGGGTGTTTTCTGAGTGCTCAAATGTTAGGAGGGACATCAAAGAAATATGAAACACAAAGACGGTAACTCCTGGCCTAGGTCATTATGAGAAAGTCGAGCCATTCAGGAGCCAAGGGGAAGGCTTGCGGGAACAGGTGGTGGGGGCCACGCTCATCAGTGTGTGTTCAGTGCATTCCAGTGACGGGAGCAAAGGGTGTAGATGAGGGAACAGAGCAGCACGTGGTACATAAGGAGTTAAATATCAGGAAATCAGGGGATCTCAGAGATTGAGAATATAGCCCGGCTCTCATGAGCTGGGTGTTATTCCGTGCAGTCAGGGCAGTCTTCCATGGCAGCCAGCAGGGTGGCGCTGTGGCTGTGTCTGCACCCCAACAATGCACTGACCGCCAGGTAGCAGGATGCCCTCTCCATCCGTCTCGTCTCACGTGCAGTCACCACAAAGAGGTTGTTTGGCAGGTATTCATGGAAAGGAAGTTGTCGCTGTCCCTGCAGGCAGCTTCACTGTGTCAGCAGCCTCTGGATCAGGAGGCATCTTCCTTCATTATTCAAAGGCTGATGATGGGGTCCTGGGACTCCAGCTGTGAGAGCCAGAGGCCTAGCAGCTGTTGAGGCTTCTTGAACCCGACACTGACTCCTTCTTCTTGTTCTCGGAGGGACAGTGGAGAGGAGAGGTTGGTAGTGACCAGGTCATAACAGCCTTCTTTCTTGGGAAGCCTCAGTTTATTGTTTCAGCTCCTAAAAGTCATCCACAAGGGTTAAGCAGGGGAGAACTTGATCATTTACCCTGCAGGGAGAACATAGCTGTAACAGCAAGCAGACTTTAAAGTAGATCTAATCACTTTCCTTGGTCTTTTTACTAATAAAATTAATAAAAAGCCGCCCAATGTGACAGGCATGCATGGATCACCAGTGGTAGATCAAGCTGACAGGAACATGGTAAACACCAGTCTCTGATCACAGCATCACCCAGGGGAAGTCACCATTTGTTAACCCGCAGCTGCATACATTCTGGACATTTTTCTGCTGTGCAGTGAATTCAGAAAACAGTATTTTCCCTATTTGGGCTGAATTCAGCCCCACTGAAAGAGGAGTACTGCGGGCTCTCATGTCATCCCCTGTCCCCCCTCGGCTTGCAGAAGCTGCCTACACTCTGCTACTGTACGATGAGCTGCTCGAGTGGTCTGATCGGCCGCTCAGGGAGTTCCTGACCTACCCCATGCAAACTGAATGGCAGCGCAAGGAGCACCTGCACCTCACCATCATCCAGAACTTTGACAGAGGCAAAGTAAGTGCTGCTGCCCACCCGTGGGCTCTCCTGAGGTGACAGCCTTGGAGTCCCTTCTCCTTTTGTTTCTAGTGTACTGATGCTAACCCCCCCAGGAAAGGGCCCTCCCACTGTAACGTGCACTAGAAACAACCAAGCTCTGGTTAAAATGCAGATTTCCAGGCCCTACCCCTAGACAGTCTGATGAAAGTGGTGTGAGATGGGGCTTCGGGATCTGTGATCTTGAACAAGGATTGCAGGAGCTTCCCACACATGTGAACTTTGCTTTACACTTCCATAAACCCTGGTCTTCAGGGTTTTGCAGCTAGGCTTAGTCCATTCCAGCTGCTATATCAGAATACATAGACCAAGTAGCTTGCAAATAAAGAGAAACACGTTCCAGCTCTGGACACTAAGAAGTCTGCCGTCAGGACCTCAGCAGGTTCAATGTCTGGTGAGGGCCTGCATCCTCAAGGCTGGCGCCTACTCCCCGAATCCTTGCTTAGTGCAAGGCACTGTCTCACTCTAGAGCTTCTCAGATGAGGGTATTTATGCCACTGACGTGGCTACACCCTTCTGACCTTACACTTAATATCGCCTTGGGAATTAGGATTTCAGCATAGGAATTTGGGGGAAACACAAACATTCAGACCACAGCAATCAGTTGTTTTATTCTCCGAGAAATCATGATCACTCTTCATCTGTTCCCCGAACTGGCACACGTTTTGCACTATCCCATTTTTTTAAAGATAAAATAAAGGAAACAGGATTTATTAAAGAAGTTTGGGATAGCCCTTCATTTATTCTCCAAAAGCTCAAGAAGTTTAACGCTGTATTTTCCTAAGCAGACTGTTCTGTTTGCTTTGCCGTTAGAATCAAACAAGTCCCTGTCCTCACATCCTTATTCTTTGGCACTGTGAACATTTTTGTCATATTATGAGACAGGAGGTCCAGCCCCAGCCACAGTGTTCATCTGGAAGGGTGCTTTAAAAGCCTCCCTGACCTAATAATGCACGTCACTTCCGGTCCTGCTCCCATGCCTGCAGTTCTCTTTTTAAAACAGTTCTGAATCTGACCCACTGTTTGTTTCATTTGCACCCTGTAAGCTCTGTTGATACATCTTAGATTTGTATATCTCTTCCAAATTGTAAAGGTTAAACAGGAAATTATCATACAAGCAGCGGCTGTCATTTTTTACAAAACATAATTGGGCGTGCTTAAAAATGTGATGCAAGGAAATTGCTTCTTTCATATCCTCCTTTATTATTTATCTACCTACACTGAGATAGCATTTATGTTAATAAGAAAGGAAAATGTCTTTGTGCCTTCCTGCTATAAAATTTCTGCCCATAAAACAAGAAGCTATAACATCTCTGACTTCCTACAATAAACTGTCCCATTCCCAGGAATTTGTGTTAAATCAGGGAGTGGAAACTGACCAACAGGTCCCAGTGCCTCACCGCCTCTTTCTTTGTAACCTACAAGCCACAAATAGCTTTTGTTGTTAACTGGTTGACAGAGATCAGAAGGTTGATAGTATTTCATGGTATGTGAGGGTTACGTGAAATTTACATGTGTGCCCATAAATTCTCATTGCAACACAGTCATATTCATGTCCACAGCTGCTTTCAGCCTGTAACAGATGAGTAGTTATGAAAAAGACCATATCATCCTCAAAGCCAAATCTGCTGACTGCCTGGCCCTTTGCAAAAGAAGTCTATTGATACTTATGTGAGATCAAAGAATTTTGCATTCATTCTGGGAGTAACCAGCTGGGTTTGACCTTCACAATTTACAAGTGCAAGTCACTAAGCAGGGAAATCAGGATACCAGCCACGGATAATTGGGCCTTGGGGTCCATAGTGATTGCCACCTCAGCACTAGGTACCTGTGTGCATACACTACTTAGCCAGTGCAGAACTCCAGTTATTTCAAGATGATTTTCGAACAATACCAGGAAATATCGTTTCTGCACCAGACATTAAGGAGTCTTATGGTGGGTTGTCATTCCCAATTTTCTAAAGATTTTCAGTTCACATGTTAATTACATGGTATTTTCATGCTTAAAATTGCAGTGACAGGGTATGTTATAAAGGCTAAAGAATAAACTGGGACTGTGGCATACACTTATAATTCAACATTCTAGGAGGCTAAGGCAGGAGCAATCTTGAGTTTGAGTACAACCTGACCACTTAGCTACTTTTGAGAGACTGTCTCAGCGTGATATAGAAAAGGGCAGAGATGTAGTTAAAGGCCTGGATTCCATCCCGAGTTTCACCAAAATAAAAGACTTGATGATCTGAAAGCAGTTGTATTCTCTCGTTCTGACCTTTGGGTGGAAGTGAGTAACTGCTGCTGATGGTTAAATTTGCATCATTCCTGTGTCTGCAGTGTTGGGAGAACGGGATCATCTTGTGCCGGAAGATTGCAGAGCAGTATGAGAGTTATTATGACTACCGGAACCTGAGCAAGATGAGGGTAAGGTCCCTGCATGCATCCTAAGCAGGCTGTGGTATCCCTTTTTGATTAAGGTTCCAGTATGGTCCTCAGAAATCAATTTTGTGATCATCTCGATATGCCTTGCAGACACCTTTTTAAAGATAAGTGTTTTCTCTGAAGCATGCTCAGCTATTTATACAGAGAAATAGCAAATTGATGTATGTAATACTTTTGATTTCTAAAACACCCTATCAGAAGTACACAAACTAATCCAGGATTAATGTCTTAAATTTATTGTAGAAAATCTCCGCAGTATTTGAAGAGCTTCCCAATTACACACAAATCCCTGTAACAAATACCATATTTAGTACCATAATCTGCAAAGCCGACTAGCTGGCCCATTCACTGTAACATAAATTAGGTCCAAATTTGAGCTTTTAGAAATAGCTTTTGCTGAAGCTAAATCAAAGTTTTAGTCCCCAAATCTCAAGAATAATATTCTGTTTTCCTGAGCCAACCGTTTTGTCTTCTTTGCTGTAAGATTCAAACAAGTCCATGTCCTCCAGGTCTTTGTTCTTGGGCGTCGTGAACATTTTATGTCGTGTTGTAAGACATGAGGTCCTAATGCATGAGTATTCTCAGGATTTTGAAAATAAGATCATCAGCTCTAATACATTACATCAGCTCTCACGCATTATGTCTCCTTTTTTGATGTAGCCATGTTAGAGATGATAGCATGAACTTTTAACAGCTTACAAGACCCCTTACACCATAGCAGGCAACACATTCACCAGCAGGAGGGGCCTGTACTTTGGCATAGTAATTCATGTTAGCAGCTCATTGACATTCTTCTAGCCTGAAAATCAAAGAGAAAAATCTTGTTTTAACCTCGGTTCATCATGCTGGCGCTGGCAGCCACTGCAGTTTTCTATATAAAAACACTGCCGCCCTTCTCTTGGCATCCTGTCCCCGTAACAGAAGTGAGGCTACAGTGTTTACCCGTGAGAGCCCTTGGGTGCCATAGTCACTTAGATTTTATAAACCCAAAGCATAACACTTCATACCAACTGCTCTTTGGGGTGCTGTTAGCAGAGATGGGGAGCGTCTTCAAGTGTAATATTAGTCTTTCTCTGGACACCCTGGGGATGATAATATCATGAAAGGGAAAGTATAAGCTTTATAGGCTTCGCATTGAACATTGTCAAAGACACACTTAAGAGCTTTCAGCTCAGACAGCATTTTGCACTGTGAGTCTCTGTGGTCTGGTATTTCCGTTTATCCCGCCCAACCTGAGCAAGGTCACACCTGCTAAGGCCCTGAATTTTCCCGTGTGAGGGAGAGGCACAGCCACAGGTGAGTGCGTCTATAGCACGACTTCCACAAGAAAGTTTTGCTTCTATTAAATGTTAATTTCTGCTTAATTATTTTTAAACTTTTCCCCCATAGGAATATGCTCTGGTGATGACATATAATAACACTTGATCCTTAATCAGGGGCAGCACACTGCAGCCTGTGGACCCAGCAGAGTTGGTAGTGGTGACAGCGCACGTGGCTCACAAAGAGTGAAATATTTGCTGTGTGCATGTGTATAGAATAAGTTTGCTGGGTTTTTTTTTTTTTTGCCCTAAATCCTAAAAAAGGGAATCCAAACTTCTTATCTGCAAACTGAATTAAAATGACAGTCTCTCTTCTATAGAAGAAATATGTTCCTCTATCAATTTTGGGGGCTGAAAGTAAGATAGACTATTTAGAACACGTCTGATGTTTTCCTAGATGATGGAAGCTTCCTTGTATGACAAAATTATGGATCAGCAGCGACTGGAGCCAGAATTCTTCAGAGTTGGATTTTATGGGAAAAAATTTCCTTTTTTCTTAAGAGTAAGTAGTATTCACATAATTTACTTTCATTCTTCTAATGCAAATATCTCAATCAAGGAAACTAAGATATTAATAGTATTTTATGATAATGACATAGGTTAGAATATCATAAGAATTCTTTTTTAACTTTTTGCTTAGTAAATACCTTTTTTTTTTTCTCTAATACTGTGCATTAAACCCAGGATCTTTCCACTGAGCTCTAGCCCCAGCCCATTTTTATTTTTTGAGACCAGGTCTCACTAAGTTGCCCAGGCTGGGCATGAGCTCACAGTAATGAGCCCCCACCTCCTAGAGTACTGAGATCGCAGGAGTTAGCCACCACTTTCAACCTTGCCATGATGTTTTGAATAATTTCCCAAAAATCAACCTATCCCTAAGTTAACGTTATAAACAATCTTTGTGTAATTACAGTTTCTGCACTATAATATTCACTGTTTTAGCCAGTCTATAATTTCTGTAGAATTAGCATTAGAGAAAAAATAGGGGAGGGGGCACTGAAAGGGCTGGAGGTTGCAGACTGTATAAAGCAGTCAGCTTCACATTATAAGGAAACTCTGCTGCCAGAACTATATGAAGAGTGTTGTTGGTCTTTTTATTGACTTTATTAAAAGGCAGATGTCACCCAGCAAAGAGACCCAAGGTGTGGCTAATATAAACTACTTCAAAAGGAGATTTCTAGATTTTTCTACTAGATGATGAAATATTCAACTTTTCTCATGTTCCAACAAATAAAACTTTATATATGTTTTGTATATTATGCATTAGGTAATACTGAGTTATCCATCTATACCAAACCAGTCATACAATATAATTTCAATATTTTTTATGGAAAAAAGGACCCATGAAAGCAAAAGTGCTTCAGGTCCATAAAAGCCATGATGTAGCTGAGCCTGCTGGCACACGCAAGTAATCCCAGCACTTGAAAGGCTGAGGCAGGAGGATCACTATGAGTTCAGCACCAACATGGGCTTCATAATGAATCTAAGGCCACCATGAATTACAGTCACACCTGTCTCAAAAACCAAACCAAAACAAACAACAAAAGCCATAATGTAGCCCAATCTGCACTGAGTTTGGCTACCAAGTAAATAGTAAGGAACCTTAGCAATGTATATATTATATAGTTATTATGAGTTAAAAGTATAAGTTTAAAAATCAAAAGTAGCTGAGCAGAAAATTGGAAAATTCCATTGGCTAATACAGTAAATTTTGTTTAAAAGTCATTTCAAATAAATCAATCTCTGTATTATCAGTCTTTAGAAAAATGCTTTTCTGGAGGTATTTGACTCTGTCTTCAAAATGGAAGAGACAGGTCACCCTCTCTTGGTGCTAAAGGGCACTGCATGCCAGGAATCCCCTGGCTGACCTTTCGTTCAGAAATCAGTTTCTAGCCGGTGTTTTTATTTTTTAAAGCATTTAAAACTTCCTTTTGTTATTTGATCAATTTAAAGATAACTTTGAAAGCGCAGGTTAGTATATGGACACAATTATATGATCTAAGTATTTTTTTAACCCTCATAGAATATGGGTTCTTTAAAGAGTGGTGATCAATGTGTCCTCGCAGATCTGCTCCTAGGTATTTACAAAAGAAATCTGAAAACATGCGTCCACACACAGACCTGTACCTGAGTGCCTATGGAAGCATTCGTCTCTGCCAAAAAAGGAGAAAGACCTTGAATATCAATTAACTGATGGATGCATTAAAAAGTACTATCTGCAGATCACGGACTGTTACTCAGCAGTAAAAAGGAATAAAGTATAGGCAAGTGCCACAAGATAAATGGGCCTTGAAAATATTATGCTAAGTGAAAGGAGCCAGTCACAAAAGGGTTCGTTGTGTAATTCCGTAATGACTAAATCTATAGAAACAGGAAGTAGTTTGAGGGTTGCCAAGACCTGAGGGAAATAGAGAGTAATAGGAAGTATTTTAGGGAGCACAAGGTTTCTTTATGAGATTGTAAAATTGTGTTGATGGTTGAGCAACTCTGAATATTCTAAAAACCACTGAATTGCCTTTTGTTTTTGTTTGTTTTGTGTCGCAATACTGGGGATTGACTTGAGGGCTTTCAGACTGAGCTATATCCACAGCCCCTTTTTTATTTGGAAACACTAAGCTGCTAAGTTGCCCAGGCTGGGTCATACTTATCATTCTGCCTGAGCCTCCCAAGTAGCTGGGAGTACAGGTGTGTGCCACCACGCCTGACAGGACTACTATGATATGTAGAAGCGAATGTATTGTCTTTTATTCTGTCAAGAAAATGTATTGTCTTTGAAGTGAACTTTTTACATGCAACATGTGGCACACAGTTTTTCTGTGTTGGAAGGTAAACTTTTATCTAGAAAGTGTTGAATATAGTCTTCTATAAATTTCTGAGAGTCCTGATTTCTTAGAGTCTACCTTAATGTACATTTTCAGAGGTTCATAATTTCTTTAGGGACTTTGTGGAAACTGAGGTAGGTGTCTAAAGGGTACTGTTTTTTCCAGTTGTCTGCAGAGAATTGTTCCTAACTGTCGCTGGGGTCTGGAGTTCTTCCTTTGGGCTTTTCATGTGATGATTGGAACCTCAAAGAGCAGGAAAAACCCTTGAGCCTCGCAGCTCCCCACACCACTGACTGTTTTCTTCTTTTTCTTGAAGACGACGTACTCTGACGACCTTTTATGGTCTCTGTTGCTCCCGGCAGTTTTTCCTGAACATCGCAGGCTGTGATTTGCATGTTGTACACATAGACTGAGTGCTGAGAGTCTTTGAACCTCAATTCCCCGAATATGAAATGGAGTCAGAGTGAGCGACTCCCTCTCCAGCCTGTACCAGTTAAATAAAATCCCTGCAGACTGCCTCCCAGCGTCTGCCCAGCGGCTACAGTTTCACAGGCATTAAGCTGTCAAGTAGGCTTCGCTTCTGTCTAACCAAGTGATTAAGGTACTTTTTGTATACCATCTTCCCAGCTCTCTGGGCCTTCTGCAGTAATGCCCCTCAGCATTCTTAGCTGTGTGAGAGACTGCTGACCCACTGATACTTACTGTATGGTAAAAACATGGGCAGGAATACATCCAACATTACCAAGATCCTAAGACTCCCGAGGCCCGCTCCAGCCAGCTGAGCCATCCTACATAGGGCTCCCTGCGTAAGGAGCTTCCAGAGCTGGGACTCAGGTGGCTCGGCCTGCCTTGCCCTGTGAGTCTGTGGACACGTCCAGGCTTTTAGGAAAAGTGCATTTCCACGGAAATGCAGTTGTAGTTGTGGCATTTAGTTCCTTTTCTTCTGAGTAGTGAATTTACGTGCATGAGTTTGACATCTGGCTTCTAAGACTCATCTGGAACACGTGCGCACTGACAGTGAGAAGGAATGGTGGCTTTGCCTTTGCGCATCGTCAGTGCTCTGGGAATCGGACACCGCTGCACCCCTGGGGGCAGAGACCTCTCTCTGTGTTCCAGGAAGTAACAGAGTGAGGTTCGTGACCTTTGTCCTACAGATTTAACATCTGGGCTCCGTTTTCCGGCTGCCCCAGGATATGCCGCGGCTGTGATCGGGTGCTGATTGGGCGCATGGTCAGCGCCTGCCACTGTCAGTTTTTGGTGTCTCTGTAATAAACGCGCTCCCTTACATGGTTCTGATTTTTGCTGCTGTTGTTCCACGCCCAGAATAAGGAGTTCGTGTGTCGAGGGCACGACTACGAGAGGCTGGAGGCCTTCCAGCAGAGGATGCTGACCGAGTTCCCCCACGCCATCGCCATGCAGCACGCCAACCAGCCCGACGAGACCATCTTCCAGGCGGAAGCGCAGTGTATCCGCCCCGCGGCCGGCCAGCGTGGTCACAGCGCCCTCGCCTGGCCCTGGCCCTGGCCCTCGTCCTCCTCTCTAGCCTTCTGTGCTGTCCCGCATTCTCCTCATCCTGATTTTCGCTCAGCTCCTCCTGAAACGAATTTTATCTTTCTGTTTATTAGGACAGTGTCAGTTGAAAAGATTAAAGATTCTCAGAGGTTCTGTAAGAGAACTTTACCCCTTTTAATTAGAACTCCTCTATCTCTGAACCCAGCTTTTAAAGCTTTTTGGTGGTTTCCCTTAAAATAACTTGCCACTGACATACCCCATGGAAACTGCTTCGTTTTGAGATGGTAGCATTATGTTTGCTGATGCATATCATCCACTCCTCTTTCCTGTGATACTTTCATTCTCAAATGAGGGAGGGAAAAGAAAGGCACCATCTTTGGGGGGCTCTTAGCTGTGACATCCTGGGCATGTGATCATTATCATATAATTCACATACCCAGTGACTGAACACAAACAACTGAAATTGTGTTGATGTTTGGGACCACAGTGATTTGCTCCAGCATGCTTCCTGAATCTCTGCCTGTATCTGAAACCCATGGTCTCAGTGACCATTTCAGAACAGGAATCAAAACACAAAACAAAAATATTACGTGAAAAGAAAGTATTTTGCTATTTTTCTTTGAACTAGTAAAGAAAAGTTAAATTATATGAGTAAACATGATGCTCGTTTATTAAGATTTTAAATCATAAGCTACATTTAAACACTAGCACTAGCCAGTCTGGGAGAATGGACGTCACAGAGTACCCAAGAGTCAGACTTTTCCCACCTGCCCCCACCCAAATCTGTGATGCATGAATTCACAGGTGATGGATATTTCAACCTGCCACATTGCTAGAATCACCTGGCTAGAATTAGTTCAATCACCTGGCTAGAATTAGCCTGTCATTTGAGACATGATTTAAAGTGTGTTCTTTGCATCTTCTTGGCAATTTTTTAAATGACTTCAACCGAAATGGAAACACCAGATTGTCATCCATCCTCCTTCCTCTGCACAGCTCAGCTCGAGCCAGGCTGCTTGAAGTCTGCCAAGTTGGGTTCCCTCCTTGACTCTTTAATCCTAGATTTGCAGATCTATGCTGTGACTCCCATTCCCGAGAGCCAGGAGGTCCTGCAGAGAGAGGGTGTCCCTGATAACATCAAAAGCTTCTACAAAGTGAATCACATCTGGAAATTCCGCTACGATAGGCCATTTCACAAAGGCACGAAAGATAAAGAGAATGAGTTCAAGGTACTGTGCTGTACTTACTGTATTCACCTAGACCATGCATTTTGGGGGGCAAGACCCTTGGTAAATATTTACTCAGAATGGTATCTAGTGACAGAACCAGAAGGGTCTTAAAAAGCCTTTAGTCTAGTGATTCTCCACCTCTGCTGTATATTGGAGTGCTTTGTGACCAAGCAAATTTTTGGCCCTTAGTCCAGGAATCCTGACTTGGGATCTGGGAGCAGTACAGGAAGTCACTTCTTTTGTGACAGTTCTACAGCCAACAACCATTGCTAGCTCTGTTTGTTCCCTACCAAAAAGGGTAAGAGTCTCCACCATCCTGCTGAGGGGAAGGAGCTAGAGGGTTCAGCAGGTAAGTTGTAACCTTCCCTTTCCATGAAAACAGAGACACAGTGAGACCGGACAGCCAGTATTCACATTGTGACTAGGAAATGCGAGACCAGCTTGTTACTGGCTTAGCATCTTTCGCCACAGATTCTCAACTGAAGGCAGGGGCTTTGACTGCCGTCAGCCCTGTCTGAGTGTCGGTTCCAGTGTTCACCGCAGTACCAGGAGTTATTCACAGCCAAGTGATCAGAAGGGGAAGCTGTGACGGTTTTACAGAGTTCTGAGGGCAGCTGAATACAGAGCAGGCCTGTGTGCAGGAGATTGGTGGGTTAAGGAGCAAGGCAGAAATCGCGTTCCAGTCCTTTCTGGATACTTTTATTTTACTTTTTGTCCTCCAGAATCTGCCGAAGATCTCCTGGTTTATGACACAGTCCTCTTTGCAGTCGCACTGGAGTGAAGCAGTGGACTTGCTCAGTCCTGTGCCGATCACCAGTGGGCCCAGCAGGGGAACCCACGGCTTCCCGCTCCTCTGCTCCTCTTCGTACTGAAGCACCTTTGTTTGTGGCCATTGCTTTCTCTCTCAGTGATACAGCAATGTGTCCAATGGGAGGAGCAGGGAATAAATCTGGCTCTCCATTCCTGTGCTCACAGCCCTTGGAGGCTAACTCCAAACTGCCTCCCAAAACCTGTCTCTACAGCAACCCACTCAGCCCCCACCAGCTCCAGCGACGCCCAGCTTCTCTTCCTCTGTCACCGTGCCCTTTCACAAGCCTCGCCATGCCTGTGTGGCTGCTTCCTCCTGCCTGCACAGCTCCCCCCACTCTCCTACTGGCAAACTCCTACACACTCTTCAGAATTCAGCTCACATGTCACCTCCACTGGGAGCTGCTGTCCTCCTCCCCCAGCTTGGCACCACCTGCATCCTCTGTGCACCTTTGAACCTCCCCTTCTCTGGCCTCCCAGCTCCCTTACCTGCTTACCTTCCTGTCACCACTGGATCACTGCCAGCTTTGTCACAGGGTCTCTATCAGGAGCCCTTGGTTGATGCAAAGAAAGCCTTCCATTTGGGGGGTGGTTGTTTTTGTTTCAAAAATGGCACAATTTCAGGAATTTGCAGCTTCTTATTCCCTTGGGAATATGGTTTTGGTAAGAAAGATGAGGCGTAGACACTGAGGTCAGGTTGGCAAAGGAGGAGCCTGTTGTCAGCGGTGTCTCAGACCGAAGCAGCTGTGGCTTCACAGGCATGAGAAGTGTGGCACAGTGCATGTGGCTGTGGAGAGGGAGTCAGAGTCAGAGTGGCACTGCAGGGATCACAACAGTTTTTGAGCCGTCTCTTGGAGGCTTCTTCAGGACTTTGCTCATGAGATTTTTGTTGACTCACTCATACCATTAATCTCTAGATCAAAATGTCTAACACTGGAGGAGCAAAGATAGCTTAAATTAGAATCTTAGAGAAATAGCAAGGAGAGTAATGCAGAAGTCGGTCTTCCTGTGTGGAAGCTTGCTCGCTGAAGGCAGAGCCTGTTTGCTCTATATAGAAACAAATTTCAGGCAGCGTGTGGTTGAATTATTGCCACAAGCTGCAGCAGTATTTTACTGTGATGGTTTCATGAGTGATGAAAATGAAGATTAAAGAAAAGCTGACAGGAATAAGCAAACCTGATCACATTCATCATAACGATGCCACAGAAGTAGAGCAGCTTGGAGACTTAATTTGTTTTGTGTTTCTTAGAGTCTCTGGGTGGAGAGGACGTCATTATACTTGGTGCAGAGTTTACCTGGCATTTCCCGCTGGTTTGAAGTGGAAAAGCGTGAAGTGGTAAGAATCAGAGCTTACTTTCAAGTATTTTCTCATCACAGCTGCTCACCTGGGGTCATGCCGAATATTAATTGCTTCTGCTGTTGCCTCAAAGTCCCTGGATTCTCTCATAGCAAGTTAGTGAATATTTATAATTCTGGCTGCTATTACCAAGGCTGGGATGGTGAACATTAATATTGTCCTGCTCTATCCAGCCAGAGGAATTCCTTGAAAACTATGATTGCTGCATGTAAAAATACTACTCAGGCCCTTGGGTAAGAAGAAATGGAATTCCAGCTGTCGACTGCTTCAGGTTGCTATGTCTCCGTCACTGTAAATGCAACAGGCCAGTGCCTGGAAGGCCTCCTACCCTGTCTCATCTACTCATCATATTGGAGATACAGCGTGTCTGTTCATTCCCAGTTTTCACCAATTTTAACAGGAGGCTCAAGGGCTTTGCCAAAGGCCATATAGCAAGGTGTTTCAAAATGATAGACTCAGACCCTGAGTTTTCTGACTGCAGAGTTAGTTATATTAATGTCTTCAAGCCTTGGTTCCCTTACAATCAAAGTGAAGCTAATGTAAGCCCCAGCACCGTGTGGGCCACACAGGACGGCCACACTGGTTTAGCTGGCAGTGGGGGGAATGTGTATGTTTCAGTAGCTGAGCAGTTAGAGATGGAGGCCGGGTTGGAGATCAGCAGATACCATGACAGATAATTGCAGTGCTCAAGAATGCACCCTGCCTCCACCCAGCTACACCCAGTGGAGAGGAGGGAGGCAGCAGGAATAGGCAGCTGTCATTAGGGCGGCATGATCTCGGCCTGCCCCCACCCTCAGCATCCCTTCTCTGTCCTTGGGCACATCCATGATGGCTGAGACCAGTCCTCTGACTCAAGGAGAATGCACTGATTGTGAAGATACACAATCTGTAGGTAACAAGCCTGATCTTCCAATGAATAAGAGCAGTTCCTGCCCAACTTGTCTCTAGGCTGCCTTATCCTACTCAGAATAGCTCAGCATTCAAACCCTGCTTGTCATGTTTGACTCAGCGAACGATTTAATGGGATTTTCATTTTGCAGTGCCACAAAATACAGTTTCCTAAGCAAACTGAGCACAGTGGCCCCCCACGCTGGGTGTGTGTATAATGTACCCTGGAGCCTTCCCTGGATGACAGGAGGCTGCCACACAGCGCTCACGAGTCTCACAGTTGTGCTTTCTCCCTAGCAGCCTGGGCCAGATGTCGAGGGGGTCTGAGTCAACCATGCTGCACTTCTTATTCAGTCTTTGAGATCAAAGGACACAGGTGTTAAGTTCTGTGCAGCCTCAGCCGTGGTCCTTGCCCCCGACACACTTCCACGCACACCCTGCTATAAAAAGCAGCAAGTTGGTAATGATGAAAGGAGCATCCTTTCCAGCTTCGGATGGCTGCTTTTCTAGAATATGCAGTCCTGTGTTCTGTCAGAACGAAAATCAGACTTAGCTGTTTTGTCCCCTGAGCACAGCGCACTCTTCACAGCCCTTGCAGGCTTTCCTGCTACCTGGAATGTCCCTCTGTCTCTTGACCCCACTTCTTTAATTCCTGTTTTGTGGCCTCTGCAAGAACAGAGGTACGTGCTAGCTGCTCAATAAATACTTGTCAGAATGAGTTGAAATTCCTTGTGTGCAGTGCCAGAATCTGAAAACCAAAAGACATTTTCATAAGTTTGGTTTTAAAACTCATTTGCTCATACACCTATGTTCTTCTAGTATGAGACCACTGAGTGACTTTCTTTCATTTCGTGTGAATGATCATTCGCATCACTGCAGAATTATCAGCGGATTTGGTTAAAGGAAACTGTCCCAGCCCCTGCGCAGATTACATGGTAAACTGCATATGTTCTGTATCACCTTTTTAAAATCTGAGAAGCTCTAAATTATGAAACATTTGACATTAAAAGTTTCACATGAAATTTTGGGCCTTTATTTTCTAAACTATACACCCTGGATATAGTAATAAGATTTCTAAGCATTTGAACCCATAGCTCCTCAGCATTTCAAAAAAACATTTTTTATTCTATTTTTCTTTAATTTTTAAATTTTTATACAAAAATTGAATTTGAATTTGAATTTGAATTTAGACGCCATAAGTAGTGACTTTTAAGCCTATCTAAATTGTCACAGTACAGGACATTACCACCCCTCAGCACATCTGTCAGTCTTGTTACTTTAAAAAAGCACCAGGCTGAGCTGCTATCAGCAGCCCCTCTGGTGGCGCCACCTAGTGCCTCAAGCCGGAACTTGAGTCCAGGACAGACCCGAGACGTCGCCTGCTCCTGTCCCTGGCTCAGGCAGCCCCTTCTGTACACAGCAGTCAGTGACCCTTTAAGCTCAAGTTATAGCACATAAAAACCTAGGACTCATACAGGGAGCCTTATTTACTTCTCATGTCACTTCATCCTCTTCCAAAAGACCAACTTTGTTTTACCTGCACTTTATCCACTCCTCACACTATTTTGAAGGAAATCTCAGATGTAACATCTTCATCTGTATTTCAGAACGTACATTTATAAGACAACATAACCACAGTCTCATTGCCACATCTCGGAAAGTAACATGAATTCTTTGATCATACTTCTTTCATACTTCACCAAGACTTTTAACTCTGTTGTTCTACTGTAGGTCTAAATAAAGGCGACCCATTGCATCCTTTTTTTGTTTTTCTTTTTCTTTTTGTAATGCTGTGGCTTGAGCCCAGAGCCTTTCCACTGAGCTACATGCCCAGCCCTTTCTAAATTTTTTTTAAAATTTTGAGCAAGTTTCTCTAAATTGCTCAGGTTAAACTCGCAGTTCTCTTGCCTGTGCCCCCCAGAGTGCTGGGATCAGGGCAGGAGCCACCACACCTGGCAGCTTGCAGTTGTTTGAAAGACCTGTTAAATCTTTTTCCATCTGTAACTTCTCCCTGCATCACTTGCTGCCCTTGAACTTGTTATTGTTGATGTTGCAGTTGTTACTGTGGTTGCTCAATAAACTGGATGATTTATCCTGCTGTGTTTCAAGCCTGGATTTTGCAGCTGCAACTCTGTGGGGTTAACATGTGTGTTTGTCGCCTGCATCACTTGTAGATTGGTACTTAGAGCTAGGGTTTGGAACAATGTTGCATTTTGCTGTTTTTGAGATACTGCATAGGAGGTGTGTGCTCCTGCTACCATGTTGGCATCTGTTGATCTTCCTTGCTGGAGTCATATTTAAGACTAAAATATGATGATAGGCTTAAACTGCCTTTTTTCATTGGACCACTTCTATAAACAGAAATGTCCCCTACCAACTATTTGATTACCCTGAGATGTAGGAAAAGAAGTACAATACTCATTTCCCCGATTTCAGGTTTTCAGAATGGTAATGTGAAACATCCAAACAAAACCCACAGATCACTTTTGTTTAGTTGGCCCTCTTGATGTTAGTAGTAGGCCAGGGTTTTTAAAACATGTTCGTTTTGTTCCTAATCCATGGCAGTTATTAAGTTATTCTTAAACTTACTAAATTGTTTCCTCTTCACCTTTTGGGAGACTGCCCAAGTCTTCATCACTGAGCTGATGCACAAGATCAGATTGTCACATCAGACATACACAGCTCAGCGCCCTTCCCACCGTGAGCTTTACTAATACGTTCAAGACTGCATGCTCAGTTAAAGCGGAGCAACTCTGAGACGTCAAATGTCACCTGCCAGATCCTTCTCTCCATCTCAGTAATAACAACTTGGGATAATAGATGGGCTCTCTAAATGAGGTCCGTGGGGTTCCTCATATAAGGGGCACACTTAAATTACAAAGTGTAAACTATGAAACATCCCATTTTGTACCCCAGGTGGTTCACTTTAAGCCCCTCAAGGACATTTCCCAGACATGCCTCATGGGATCCGGATTTAATTATTTTGAGAAATCCTTTGGCTAGTGAGTTCCTGCTGAAAGTATTCCACAGGAACGTGTCTTCTGCTAGCAATACTCTTAGCTGTTTACCTGAAGGTTCAGTTGACAGGGAGATAAAACACAGTTTTCTGTCCCCCACGAACTCTTCCCACTGAAAGGGTGTGGGAAGATCACCGTTCACATCTGGAAGCTAGAGAAAAGGATGATTTGATGAGCATTCCTCGTACACGTACCCTTGCACACTTCTTTAGCAATCCCCTTAGAACTGTTTTCCCACAAATGAGTAAACCTACCAAAGGGTATCCCCAGTTGAACCTGTGACTCACAGGTCCATGGTGGGGTGTATCCGTCTATGCCCTGACTGGAAGGGATAACTGTTCTTACCCCAAAATAGTAATTGTCTCCAAGACTGGGTGTTCTGTATTGCTTTAATCATTCCAAATATAGACCAAAAATGATCTTACTAAGGTTGATTTCTCTTTTTTTTTTTTGCATTTATTGAATGCTAGTAGAAAGGATATATTTGCATATATTTGTCTTTTCTATTTTGTGATCATACGTTACACTTCTTTACTATTTAATAAATATTAATATTTTGTCTGGAAATATTTTTCCAACTTGTTATTCTTTTCCTACATCTTGTTTTGTTTGCTTTTTAGAAATTCTCACCTTTAGAAAAGGTAAGCAAAACATTCTCACTTTTAGGAAAAAGTAAGCAAGAAGGTGGATGTTTTATTTTATTATAGTAGAAAACAGATAAAATCTGTTACCTTCCCCATGTTCAAGTGAAGAGTGTTAACTGTTCGTAGTTGTCGTGTCAGTGAGCTCTGCTCATTTTTCCTCTTGGGAAACTGAGAGGCCCCATCCATTAAGTAGCACCCGCTCCGCAACCCCTGGCCACCACCAAGTACACTGCCTTCTGAGACACTGTACTTTACTGGTGCTGACCAGAGTTCCCAGGCTTTTCCTTTATGGTGCAGCTTTGTGTACATAAATAATTAAAAAGCAAATTCCCGTTTACCGACATGCAGGTAAGAAGGAATTGCGAGTAGCATCCTAGCGTCCCCCATGCACCCCTTCCCAATCGCAGGTCCCTCTCTGTGCCCTGTCACCTGACTTCTATGATACCCTTCCCTGTGCTTAGTCTATCACTATTTACACCTCTCTAAACAAGTCAACTTAGTTTGGCTTGGTTTTGAACTTTATGGGATAGTATCAAGCTGAGTATTTTCTATTAAGATGTTTTGTAGTGTCTTTTGTGGTATTTTTCCATGTTATTACATACGACTGAAGTATTTCTTCATTGTTGTATGCTAGTCCATTATATAAACATACCTGGTATGACCATGCATTTTGCTGTTGATGGACTTGCAGATCTTAGAAACAAGTAAATGTCTCTTTGTCACATGTTACACATCTCCAACTTTTCCTCAAGTATATACTAGTAGTAGAATTTCCGAGCCATGAGATGGATACGAATGGAAATATGGCTACAGAAACATATCACAGAAACAGTGACTTCAACTGTTTTCCAAAGTGAGTGAACTACTCTGAACTTCTAATAGCCAGAACTGAAATTCTATTATATTCTCACTTTCATTTGCTACTATTGTATTTATTTTTACCAGTACAGTGGATGTTTAATAGTATACTACCATGGTATTGTTTTCCACAGCTTTGATCACAGATGAGATTCAGCGTCTTTTAATCTACTTCCTGGCCATTCGTATTTCCTCCTTTAACTCTTTTACCTGTTTTCTTATTGGCCTGTTTACCTTTTTCTTACTGGTTATATTCTAAACCTAGACTCTTTGATGGTTGTACATGTTAGAATGTCTTCTCGTTTGTCCTTGTCTTCCTCCCTCTTTAGAGTATCTTTAACAAATATGATCCTTAATTTCAGTACAGTCAGATTAATCTAGCAATTTTCAGTGTTAGGTTAGGATGATCTAAGTGACTTTAATGCTTGATAACTCTTTTTTTTAGCTGAAAGAACCAGCATTTACCCGTGCTTAGTGGGAGCCTAAATTACTTGGCAGCCCTTCTCTTCAAAGAAAATGTCAGTGACAGACACCATGTCCACTGCCGACATCTGAGAGCACCGCTGTCGTCTGCACAGTTAGGTCCCCTGGACAATGCAGTAGGCCATTATGGTCCTGTTTGGCTCTCCTTCAACAAATAGATCGTGAAATGTATATAATTACCTGGTTTTCTGTGACCCCCGACTGTGGGCCATCCTGTATCACCGTACGGTGCTGTGACACATGCATATGGCCTCTCTCCCCACCTGGGCCGGAAGCTCTTTGACACATGGTCTAGAAATGGCATCGTCAGTGGTGCTTTGTATCAAATACTCATCTACAAAGGCGATTACAGCATTCAAAGGCCCTGAAGATTTAGCCCTTCAAAAGTAAAGCAAAGCACGAACTTCTTGGATATTACTTTAGGGAGTAACTTGTTGCAGCGCTAATGTAGAAATGATAACTGAGGATTATCCAAACCACAGTTCAAATTGTGGATATGATTACCTGCCTGTTCATTAGCTGTTTACTAACAACAGCTAACTTGACTTACACATTCCCTGTCTGTCCTACCAAATGGTTTCTGGTGAGCATACGGTCAGAGGAGGCCAAGGGGACCACAGAAGGTTCAGTGTGGAAGTCAGTTTTGTCCTCCCCTCCTCCTTCCTCTTCGTTAAAATTTTATCTTACTTCTTGAATGTTACAAATTTGAATATATATTTGTGCTTGTCGGCTTCTCAGGTAGAAATGAGTCCTCTGGAAAATGCAATTGAAGTCCTGGAAAATAAGAACCAGCAACTGAAGACTCTGATTAGCCAGTGTCAGACCAGACAGATGCAGAATATTAACCCCCTGACCATGTGCCTCAACGGGGTCATCGATGCCGCGGTGAATGGTGGGGTTTCCAGGTACCAGGAGGTGAGCATTAGCAATTGTTGTTTGAGATGAAGTGCTCAGTTGTTATTTCTTAAGAGTTTTGTGAGAGTTTTCTCAAAAATACATACCCATATCATACAGATGACCACAACTGACATCACCAAGGTGCTTTATGAAATAGAATATGTAGTCATGTGAGGTCCACTTATTCCATTTTTCCCGGTACATGATATTTTCTGGATTAGTGTGTATGTACTGGGCCTTGGATATAGCTCAGCAGCACAAGCACTTGCCTGGTAAGTGCAAGGTCCTGAGTTTGATTCCTGGTACCTACCCCCCCAAAAAAAGTTTGCTTGTATATTGTGTGTGTGAAGAAAAATAGTGATAAGGTCAAGCAGGATTGTTGTTTTTATTTTTGCTTTTTTGAACCAGCAGTCTAACTCAGGATGTTGAGCTTGCCAGGCAAGTGCTTTTGCCACTGAGCTGTATCTCTGGCCCCCTAGAATTGTTTAATAAATGTCCAAAATAATTTCCCTGAGAAGAGATGTTCATGGGCATAGAAAAGTCTGCCCTTGTTCAAAAGATGCTTTAAGAGGGTTTTGCTTCGGCCCACTTAGTCTTAAACAGAAAGGTGTGGTAGCCTGGAAGATGAGGTCATCGTCACTGAACCCTAGGCAGTCGGCTTTAGGATGAAGCACCACATGGCTTGTAGACTTGAACTTGCTCTTTGTTTATTTTACCAGATATACTTATTGTACAAGTTCTGGTCTTCCTTTACCAGTCCTTTCCTTGTGTTTCTTTCCGACCAGACACCCACATAGGAATCACTCTCTCTGTCCCCAAATGTGGTTTATAATCATGTCATTCTCTAAAGAATGCCAGGTCTTTAAAAACAACAAGTGTTCCTTTCACTTCCCTGGTAGCTCACTAGCCTGTCCTTGATCTTCCTAGGCTTTCTTTGTCAAAGAATACATTCTAAGTCATCCTGAAGATGGGGAGAAGATTGCACGGTTAAGAGAGCTGATGCTTGAGCAGGTAAGGACGGTGGAGTCATCACCCTCTCTGCCTTGTCTGGCCAAGTGCTCGCTTGCTCACCCTGGACAACTCTGATAGCTCAGTAAAGATCCAGGGCGTCCTGGGTTTGGTCGAGCCTGGATCTCTTGCCTGGGCATGCAGCTTCTTTTTCTACCAAGTCTTTCTTCCGCTCCATCCTCTGGCAGTGGCCCCAAAGAGAATTCCAGTCTCCATGCCAAGGTCTACTTCTTGGATGACCCGACTTGGAACGTCATCGGAGTAACAGGGTGGTTGCCCCACAGTAGTGTTTCGGGTGAGAAGAGTAGCGGCTCTGTATTTACTCAGCTCTGTGACCCCCGCCCCATCTCCTCACTCAGGGGTCAGCTCTCCCTTTACACCTCAGATGTGCATTGCACTCCATCTCTGCCTCTCAAAGGTGTATTTTATCAGTGTGTTTTTCCTTATGCAAATGTGTAGGCATGGGGTGGGTATCCAGACCGGAGTTGTCACAATCTTGTCTCTTAGGGAAGATTCTGGATATTGTACTCCACAAAGGTCAGTCCTGTTTGACCTTGAGCTTCCATCCTAGATTTTTACAAGCTACAGAGGTAATAAGACCTTCTATTGTTTTCCTCCTACAAAGTTGGGGTTTTTCGGAGCACTTTTTTTTGTTGTTGTTTTTGGGTTTTTTGTGTGTTTTTGAGACAAGTCTTGCTGTGCAGTTCAGACTGGCCTTGAACTTACTTTGTAGCCTAGGCTGGCCTCAGACTCACAAAGATCCTCCTGCCTCAGCCTCCTGAGTGCTATGATTACAGGCATATGTCACCACACTCAGCTAAACATGAAGGCATTTTTCAAATGTAGAGCATAGCTGTCATTCAAATCAGAGGAATTATACACTGTTGATATTTACATAAAGGAAAGCTGCATGTTTATGTTCATTTTGTTTTGGGTCCTCACAGCAAGAAAACTTGCACTTAAATATGGTCTCCTTTCTTGTTGCATTATAAGTTTCCAAGTAGCAATAATCTTGCCACGGATAAACCTCACTGGCTATGATACTGCCACTGGGCGAAGCTCTCATGTTGTTAGAATGAACAAATATAATATCTTCAAACAAAAATAAGAAACATAACAAGTGTTGTGGGATACTTGTACATTGTTCCTTCATCCCTGATGGGTGTTGAAAATCTGTGAGAGGGATGAGACCCACAGGAGAACCTGTGGGTTCTTCTGGAGGAGGGGAGGATAGCATGGCATGGGTGCCATCTGGAGAAGGGCCCCTTAGAGACACCTGCTTGATTGAGCCTCCTAACAAGGAGGCAGCACCTGCCTCCATCCCTGGTCCCATCCTGGGATGGGCAGCGAGGGGCCAAAGGATTAGGAAAAGTTGTAACTAAAGATATAAAATAGTTGGGAAGGAATCTGGGCATCAACCCAAGAGGAAAGTCAAGGCTTTGGGAGCCAGACCCAAATATTCAGATCCCCCTTTACTACTGCATATGCGGGACCTCTCTGATTCTTGATTTCCTCGCCTGTAATATGCTAACTGTTCCTGTCTTGTTGGATCCAGCAGATTGGCAATAATGCATGAAAAATGCCTGGTACAGTAGTTGGACGGAAACAAGCCCTGCCGAGAGATAACCATTGATGTGAGGTTTTTTCCCTTATGTTATTAAGGCACAGATTCTGGAGTTTAGTTTGGCTGTGCATGAGAAGTTTGTGCCTCAAGATATGAGACCCCTTCACAAAAAGCTGGTGGACCAGTTCTTTGTGATGAAGTCGAGCTTAGGAATTCAGGTATGTACTCCGAGTGTCCACAGTGGGGCAGTCTGCCCACTGCCATTTGCTTTTTCTTAGGGGGAAGATGAAGTATTCAACAGCGACATCTTTTGGTTTTTCTGCCAAATTACAGCATGTACCAGCTACGACAATTGCATGGCATGCCATTTGCCATGGTGGCTTTTTATGAAAACAAAAATGTGAGAGGCTTACCGATACTAGAACTTGCTCTAATAGATGCTGTGTAAAGGTTTCATGACATTCATGCTGTGCATCTAGTAGGTTAAACAGCACATAAGTTAAGCCGCCCATACCCCTATTGTAATAAAATGTTTTCTTCATGTCGCTAGGAGTTCTCCGCTTGTATGCAAGCCAGTCCTGTCCATTTTCCTAATGGAAGCCCCCGAGTGTGTAGAAATTCAGCGCCTGCTTCCATGAGCCCAGATGGTACTAGGGTAATTCCTAGACGTAGGTAAGTCATATTCTGAATTACTTCACGATTTGGCATCCCCACAAGATGATCTGGAATGATCCTCTCATTCTGTGTGGCACAATTTGTCAAATATGCTATTTCTTAATGAAATAATTAACCTGCGGGGCAGCTGCAGACACCTGCCACCGGTGAAACAGCCACAGCGAAAGAAATAAATAAGCTCCAACATTGGAGTCTGTTGAGGCAAACAGGAGAGAACAGAATGGGATGTGTGGTTTTTCCCCCGTTGATTTTATTCCATGGCAGCAGCTGATAACGGACAGTTCAGAGCCTGAGTTAACGACCATCTTTTCTCCCCGAAACAGCCCATTAAGTTACCCAGCTGTCAACCGGTATTCTTCCTCCTCACTGTCCTCCCAGGCTTCTGCTGAAGTAAGCAATATTACAGGGCAATCAGAAAGCTCTGATGAAGTCTTTAACATGCAGGTACTTTATTAGCTTTTTGTCGCTCACGTTCCTTCCCTTTCTGTCTCCATCGCGACGGTGTCTGTCCGTGCTGCTGGGCCCATGAATGGACCTTCAGGCAAGAACTTGAGTTCAGGACAAACCTGTAATCACTTTGCTTTACCGGGTTTCCCTCCAAGCTGCCGCCCCTGTAAGGAGACAGGCCCGGGTGGTGGAGAAGCGGGCAGGCTGCACAGGCGCAGCTCTGAGGGTCACCTTGGTTGGCTTCCCTGTCCTGGACTCTCGGGGGGGATCCACACACACATAGCTGCTGCTTAGCATTTCCTGCATCGCCTCCTGAAGAAGACCTGACCAGAGAGGGTCCTTCATAACGTTTTCTTTACTGACACATGTATCAGAAGATTCCCATGATAAATCATTCTTTAAACAGCTAGTTTTTAGGCATTTTAGAATGAATGTAAGTCTTGCAATAAAACATTTTAAGACACTGATAAGGTGGCATTTTGGATAGTTCAGTAAGACTAAGCTGAATTTTTCCCACCCGTCTTTGGAAAAGGGGTACAAAACGTATTCCTAAGTCTGCTTGGAGCACATTTTAAATAATGTAAAGGCAGGCCCTCTACCTTTCAGAAGTGCGGGCCTGGCCTGGCCTGGCCTAGCCAAAGTCTGTCTGACCATACCGGTCAGGGAGCTGCTGTGGTTACAGTGCAGGACTAGGCTGCGCGTGTCCCCGTGGCAGTGTTAAAAAGCTCAGATTCCTGGTGAATTGCAGGGAGGCCCCCTTACCAGTCTGTACTCATGGACTTTGCTGTATTTCTGAATGACCTTTTCACTGTATGTTTTTCATTTTTGTTGATTCGAAAGAAAGATTGTGGCAATTTTCTTGTAAATACATCAGCATTGTGTGAAACTTCTCAACTGTGTGCGCTAATGGCTCCCTGTGTATTTCCAGCCAAGTCCGTCTACCTCAAGCTTGAGTTCCACTCACTCTGCTTCACCTAATGTGACAAGTTCTGCTCCATCAAGTGCCAGAGGTCAGTACAGGATGTGGGGGAGACTGAGGGTCCCAGAAAACCTGCCAGACCCCAAGAACGGTGGCTTCAGTTTCCCGGACTATGCCAACAGCCCCAACACTCAGGCTTTCTGCTCTGGACAAGCCCAGTGCTGTCTCCTGGCTAATGATTCATCCTTGCTTTCTCTTCCCAGCTTCTCCCTTGTTGTCTGACAAACACAAACATTCCAGAGAAAACTCCTGCCTGTCCCCAAGAGAGAGACCATGCAGTGCCATTTACCCAACACCTGGGGAGCCTTCTCAGGTACACCTTGCCGGTGAAGAAAGTTGGAAACGGGAAAGTCTGGGATTACCTCCACAGCCCTGCACAAGCGCGCTGCAGCTGCCCAAGGTACCCGGATGGCAGTGTCAGACCACAGCCGGCTGGGTGAAGAGTCTAGTGTGTTTCCTGCCTGTTGTCAGGGATTTCTGTGAGCCCCGTGTCTGGTAGGGGTCTGTGGTTGTTCCCCAAGCAGTACAGCTGAGGGGGAAATGGGAGATCTCTGTAGAGTCTTCAGTCTGACTCTGTATTTCATTGTTGCCTTGTAAACATTGCAAGAGGGAGCTGGTGAGTGAACTGCCCGAGTGTGTTTGCATGTGACTGTAACAGACGTCTGGGGGAGTCTTATGTTAGCAAAAGACTCTGGAGGAAGAGCATGTTATTGCCCAGCACTCTTTCTTTGTGCCCATACCTACTGAGACAGCTTTCAGTTCCTTTCTGACGTCCCCAGGAGGGCAGGAGCAGTCTACTTGCCTTTGGCTTTCTTCTCTCACACACTGAGGGCAGAGTGGCTGTGTGCCCACGCTGCCCCTGTTCAGGGGCGAGGGAACATGGCCATCACTCCCCACCAAACTAGCCTTTGAAATGACCCCTCTTAGCCTGAGTGATGGCAGGACTGTGCACTTGGCCCCTTGGGCGCTTTGAGAACACTGAAGGGTGGTTTCAAAGTTGAAGATTTATGCGTCACCTTCAGCTTAATGGATTATTTGGGACTAATTTAGGAGTGGAGAAAAATAGTACCTTCTGCTCCGTCTGATGTCTCTGTTTCTCGACACCGTCCTGGCGAAGGCTGTATCTGCACCTGGAAGCAGATGAGAGCGAGTGGGGTTTGGCTTGATTGGTTTCTCTTTGCTGATTGCGTGATCTTCCTGAAACTCCCAGGAAACCTCCTCTGTGCAACACTGATGTCTGCAGAAATTATATCTGAGTGCGTGCGGCTGAAGTGGCTCACAGTTCTGTTTCCCTGTGTCACTCGATGTTGTGAGGGGATTTCACAATTGGTTCCATCTGCTGGGGAGGAAACCTTCCCCGATTAGCCTCCCGAGTGTTCCGCTTTGGGTAAAATTTGAAGCGATGTGTGTGTTGGCTGAGTCATGATAATGTATAGTGCTAGAGTGTGTCTACTTCTGAGGACTTGGCATTTTTTCTTTTAGCACATTAGGTAGAGACGTGCCAAACTGGCATTTTTGTAGATTAAAAATTATAGAATGTTAACCATTTCATGTTTTTTTTTTAGCCTGACATAGGATTTGAAATATGCAGACGTTAAAGCCTGTTTGCTGCTGACTGAGCTATTGTTTCTCCTTTAATTTTTACTTGCATTTCATTTTGCCTGACTGGCAGTTTTATTTATAAAGAAAACCATAGCTCTACCCCTCTTGACAATTTTTCTCCACTTTTTATGAACATTTATATGTAAAATGAGGCACAAACTTCTAAAATACGATGTTCTCCTTCTCAAAACCTAAGGCTCTGCTTCCCTTACCTCTTTCAGTGTAAGCAAACTCTTTGTTCCTAGGCTCATCATACCATATAATCAGTATGTTGAACAAAGTGCTTCAATAAGGAGATAATCACGTCATTTCCTAAAAGGCCTCAGGTATATTGTATCATAAAAACAGACTCTTGTCCCTTTCCAGAGGATGCTGTTCAATCATATTGGAGACGGAGCCTTGCCACGCAGTGACCCAAACCTTTCTGCACCTGACAAAGGTGGGTACAAACCAGCCCCTCTTCGGCCTGGGATGTTAAGGGTTTGTCCTGTCCTCATCTTCTCCCGTCTTCTGTGTGTCATGTGGAAGGCTGGGCTCCAGGTCCTTAGTGATCAGGGCTGGTTGCTCTTTAGGGAATGAGTGGAGGACTGTTTTTCATGATCCATTCATTACTTGTTTGCTGTCAGATTTATCTGGAAGAATGTGAGCATGTCAGGAACACCTCTGTGTAGTGACTCTTTGTTGTCATTCAGTGAGTCACCCAGGCAATGCCTGTCTTCCTGAAACAAAGATGCCAATTAGGCTATTTTTTCAGCACAATGAAAATTGAGACTTCCCAGAGTGATTCTTTGGTCCCCATCTTTTGTCTCCCTTACAAAGCACATTCAGGTCTGTTGTTTATGTGACTCAGATATGCCTCTTGTAAAATTAAATACTGTTTAAGAACTGCAATCTAGTGCACAATGGAATGCGCACTGCCTTGAGGTCACACACACACATGAATGAGAACTGAATACACATACAGCAATAAGTAACCAATTAGCATCAGTCTTTGCAACACAGCCGAAGATGAAGAGCAGATTAAATGTCATTTCCTTAACTGTGAGGGGTGGGGGCTCACAGCAAGTCACCCATTCACCTCTCTCAGGGTCAAGCCTCAAAATTAGGAGCGGTCCCACAGGCCAGTGAATCAAGAGTGCCTAATGAAATGTCCCAGTAAAGTGCACTTTAATTGCCTTCATTAGGAACTAGACTGTACTGTCATTTGGCTACACTGATACATTAACATTAAAACTTTCCAAAGGGAGATGGAAATTAGTGAGACTGTAGCCAAAATTATTTTCAAGCACTGATTTAGCCTTCATGTTATAAGCATTGATCTCTGCCAGTAGATCACAGGAATATGCTATTTCTCTCACCCCTTCTACCAAGAAAAACCACAAGGTGAATTAAAAAAGGATAGCCAAAGTGTTTCAAGAGTAATTCCGCCCCATTCAATCCAGTAGTAAAATGTGGGACTCCTCCACTTGTCCATGAGATGGCAGTGTCTGTCCAGACCACGAGCTCCTGAACTCTCGGGCTGGATGTTATCACTTCATCATGGCAGTGACTGTCCCTGGCCTTGCGTGTGCTGCCCTGACTCCTAGAGGGGCTGCATCTTAATGAAGCACAGAACAGATGGATTCTAAATAAGAAGGACACTCAGTATTCTACATTATTTTCTTAGGACATGCATCAATGGGATCCATCAGTTTCAGGAGCAAGAGTCCTTTCTTCAAGGAGTTACCATCGAGATGGTGTGGCGGGCCATTCTTTCCTGGTAGTTCTGCCAGACAGTTGAAATAATGGCATGTCATTGCCTTCTCCCTTTTTAGGTACCACAGTGCAGAAATTTCCAGTAAAAAACAAATTTCAAAGTAGCCCAGTGACTATCTTCCATCTGTTCCCTATTATCTAAACACATTTGTGATTACCAGCAAGTTTCTACACTCTGGTGTGGAGTTTTGTAGTGCATTTGACAGCTTGAGGGAAATGAAAAGATATACTGTAACCCAGTTAAATATCAACTCTGTACATAGCCAGTTTAATAGAGGTTTAGTGTTGAGCAGATTTCCTGTTGGGTGGTTCTTGTTTTTTAATCCAGTTGATCTTTTCATTCTGGATAATTCTTTCTCCTAAGAGCTCAAGCATTCGAAGGGCGAAGCTGGACCATGTGTTTTTAGCTGTGTTATTCCCTTCCAGCTATGAACCCCACCCCTAGCAGCTGGAGCCTGGACAGTGGGAAGGAAGCCAAGAACATGTCGGATAGTGGGAAACTTATCTCTCCCCCTGTCCCTCCAAGACCCACACAGACTGGTGGGTATTTGAAGCATTTGAACAATCACTTTTATAAAAATAACTTTTATTGACCGCTCCAGCTTGTCCTGAATTCCTCAGACAAAGGTAGGCATTTGATTTCTGAGGTAAAAACTCTGGTAGCTTTATAATTTGTTTACAATGTTCTCCCGTTCCCCAGCCTTGTGTCCCATGGATTCACACAATAGTCTGTTCCCAGTAAACTCTCAGGCAGACACTGTATGGCGCTGTCCTCCGGGCCCCATCTTGGCCTCTCCCAGCTGGGTCACTCGCATTTCCTGTCTCTGCTTGCGCCACCTGATTCTTTCCAGGCTCCGCTAACTCAGCTGCTTTCCTCAGCCCTGTTTAAGACTGCAGCCAAGGCTTGAATTGCTGCTAAACAGAAGTTAACTAACAGTGACTGTGATGGGCAGTTATCTGCTGCTTTGAGAGGTCCACATCCGAGGGTGGTGTCTCTCAGAGGGCTGATGGCAGGCACTGCATCCCCTCGGGTCATGACAGAGCTGCAGCGTAACCTCAGACCTAGTGAATCAGAACTTCAGCATTTCTGAAACATTTTTGCCAAAGTCTACAGGTGATTCTTCTGCTCACTAGCTTCTGAGAAGCAGATTCCTCCGAGGGTGTAGCTCGGTGGGAAAGCACGTACTCAGCATACCTGAGGCCCTCAGTCTGGGCCTCAGCCCCCAAAAGAAAAGAAAATGAAACTGTCTTTGTGACTTTATAGCACTACGGTTACAAGCCGTTGGCTTGATGGCCTGGTGTGAGGCAGTGTGCCTTGACCCTGCCCGCTCTTGTGACAGGGAGAGTCCTGTCAGCGCTCACCTGTGTCTAAAGAAGCCTGAAGCTTTACAAACCACAGCTGGCCTAAAAACAAGAGAAAATATGACACTGTTTCCTTCATGGGTTTTTCAGGCCTGATCATTCACATTTCGTTTGCTGTCCTCTTAACATCTCCTGTTTTGTGTTTCACTGAGAAAAGAAAGCTGATTTTACCTTTTTAAAAATAAACTACAGGCTACCCAGTTTGTTCTAAACTCACCAAACTTAAAAGTGGAGTTGCCAGAAGTTTAGACAGGTCTATGAGGTCTTTAAACAGAACAAGAAATAGCTAAGCTTGTGGATCATCTGCATTACTGTCTCAGTGTGACTGCAGGAGATTAAGATTCACCTGCCAAATTATTATATTTCATTCATGACTTACATATATTCAACCACCTCCAATTTAAATCTGTTTGTATCTCTTAAGTTGAGAACTAAAAAGGCAGTTTTAAAGAAACAGTATAGATAATTATTGTTAAGCAGTAATAATATTGATAGTAGTCCTGTTCCTAAGCTAGGAAAACAAGGATACTGACAGAACTATTTTAGGGCTGTAGGAAAATACTATTCCAGAGAACTTTCTCTGTGAACATGTGTGTGAGTCTGAGACGCTGTAAGAACTGCCTGCCTCAAGGGGAACAGGAAACTGGTTCTCCACCACCATGATGGCAGAAATACAGCTCCCAATCAGGACTGGCTTCTCCATACATACAGGGTTTCCCCCATAATCTGCGCTCCCAGTTGGTAGGGCAGGAGCACTTGTGCTGGTGTCAGAAGGTGACACGTCTGACAGTGGCCCTAGCATGTCGAGTAGAGACCTCACGGCCCCGAAGCATGATGATGGACCGACCCTCCCTCCCTCCCTGCTCCCGTAGGATGCAGTTAACCTGGCAGGCCTGGCGTCCCTTCTGCACTGATCGCTCTCGTAGTCTGTCCTATGCCATCCTCTGTGGTCACTGTTGTGGAGCTCTGTAACCGTCTGTCTTTCTGCCTTCCAGCCTTTCTGTAGTTTTCCCATGAGTTATAAACCTCACTGTGACAGTGCGGTGAGTGGCAGCTAATCACAGAGCGACAGATGCTGCATTTCCTGAAGCCTCGCTGTGTGGATTTGGGAAGTGTGGCTTTACCATTGTCTGGTGACTGTGTCCTGGGTGGCTTTGACTCTACACAGCTACATGTTAGAGAACGGGATTTGATCCTTCACCAGTGCTGGTCCCAGGGGGAAGGCTTGACTGTCTAGTGAGAGAAGCAAGGAGATCACTTTTCCTTGCCATGATGATGACATACACAGTACACCAGCAGGTGTCAAAGGCAAGGCCGAGGATAGGCCTTTAGGGGGAGAAATGGAAGAACCACTCATCTCTCATATGACGTGGCCAAGGCTTTCTAGCTTCCTGCCTGTTTTGAGAGTAGGGGGTGAGGGTGAAAAGGGAGGCTGATTAAATCTGTTCCCATGGGCCTGTTCTGAGCTGCCTGTCTGTTTTTCCAGTGCTGCCCTGGCCAAAGCCAGCAGCTGTCTCTCATAGTCCTCCCTGGCCCCTCTCGCCTAAAAGCACCTTGTAATACAAGAAATCAAGCAGCAGAAAAACATTAGGCCTTGAGGAAAAAGAAAGGACACTGGGCCAGTTTAGGGCTCTGTCACTTTGGTCAGAGCATCATGTGTGAAACCAGTAGCTTTCCATCAGCTGGCCCCTGTCCTGGTAATCCGATCCTTCCTGGGGAATCTTCAGAAGGACATGGTTTAGCCTCTCCCTGTCCTACTCCCCAGCCCTACCCCACTGCCTGACATAGGAGGTCTGTACCCACCGCATCATCTCTCTGCATTGCATTTACAGATGGCCAGCACAGTGACTCTTAACCAAAATGTTCTCTCTTCGTCCACAGCTTCACCAGCGAGACACACGACGACTGTCTCCCCCTCACCTGCTGGGCGGTCTCCACTGAAGGTACAGGCTCTTGTGAGGCTGAAACCAGAGCCTGATCCAGGCTCCTTTTTTGTCTTAGACCCAGCCCAGGTACACTGAGAGGTACTTTCTGTTGTGTAGATGACACAAAAGAGAGAGGAGAAGATGGCAGGAAGAAAACTCTGGATTTTTGCCTTGAGGATCCTTCCCTGGGGAGGCAGCCATTCTTTGGATTTTTAGTCTCATTCTCCAAACTGTAGCAGCGAGACCCTAAAACTTAGAATCGGTTTATATACTGAATCAAGAAAGAAAAGCTTCTATAATGTCATTCCTAGGACTTTTTCAGTCTAGTCTTTTGGTTTAAAGTACATCTCAAGCACACATACACTTAGACTGAAAAAAATCAGTAATCAAGATTCACTAAACATTCTTCTGCAAGGTTTTTATTTTTGCTTTTTTTTTTTCTTCTGGCCTTTATCTAGTCTTATCCATTTTGACAAGGCCAAATTCAATGTTCTTCCAATATTTTATACCAAGGATATAATTTATATTAGAAATATGTACTTGATCATGAAAAGCAAGATGATAATGGATTTAAAAATTTCTGGGGAACAAAACTGGAAAGCTTTAAAGGTCAGATATTTGGTTGGCAGGCAGATAGAGGCTGTTTAGCATCTCTAAACACACAAATCTCTCCTGAAGATAAAGAATAATATTTAGTCTCCATCCAAATTGAATCAGACTGGCTGTCGGGCTTGTCAGAAGCTCTGAGAGATTGGCGTTTTGAGCTGCAGTATCAGAAGCAAATAAGAGGCTGAAGTAAGTGTTGAAAGAAGGACTGCTTATCCCTGAGTGACTCAGGATTTACATGCTGCATGTCCTTGATGATGAGATAGTTCTAGCAAATGTGAAAAAGACAAATTAGCCTCCGCAAATACACAGGGGCAGGTTGCGGTCTGATACATCTGTGCTGTTTAGGGTAGTTGCCGGTAGAAATTAAGAATCTGGGAAGCAAAACCAAAAAAAAGGAAATCGCAAAGAAATGTGATTTCATTTGCATAACCCACATATCTAATGTAGAAATTTGCTAGTAAGTGCAACTTATTTGCTAGTTTTGTTGTCGTTCTGCATTGCAGCTGTTATCATCGAGTATACGCGACAGCGTTTGCTCTGGAAGCCACTGCTGCCATCCCCATGCGAGGGAAGGAGAGCAAGATGGCTTTTCCGCATCTCTGCATTCACTCCCGTGCAGAGAGCTGCTTGCTGCCTGTTGTCACAGAACGATCACCTGTGCTTTTCAGTTTGATTTTGTAGAGTAGCAGTAAGATAATAACTGGTCTAAAGGATTAATTCTTAAAAATAAAAGAACCCAAGGGCTGAAAATGTTCAGGGAACTCTCGTTAGCAAGCAGATGTGTACTCTCTGCAGACCTGCGTGTATTATTTTTGCTGGCCATCGACAGTCTTGTAGCCATTTGAAGGAGGAGAAACAAGCCTGAACATTTGTGTTGTCACTCATGGGTTATATTAAAGGGCACACTGCTGCCTTTGCCATGATGAGGATGCAGTCTGCTGCCAGAATTGATCCTTTTTTTGAACAACTGAAAGATAAAAGTTCACCCTTTAGAGAAGACTGAACTTACCTGCTTTATTCTGAATGTGAAGTCTGATTTTTGACAAAGATTGCACTGAGTATGAATCTCCTAATTAGCCATGTTTAATTCTACATTCCTGTTAAATGAAAGGATTTGTGTCTGTCAGTGTTGTTTTTTCAAATGAAAGACCAAAGTGAAGTTAGCCTATGTGAGTTAGCATTTCTCAAAGTGTGTTCCACAGAACTTTTTGTTTTGTTGTGACACAGGGTCTCAATATGTAGTGCAGGCTGGCCTTGAACAATTCAGTTATATAGCCCAGGATGGCCTCAAATTCACACTGATCCTCCTGCCTCAGCCTCCTGAGTGCTGGGACTACAGGCATGCACTATGATGCTGGGCATGAATGTTAGCTTTTTAGGACAGTAAATGCTGAGTGAAGACTTGGTCTGTGGTCACATAAGTTTAGAAAGCTCCAAGATTAGCAAAGTTACTCTGGTTTCTTTTTTGTAAAATGTAGTGCGCTAATATTTTAGCATTTAGCATTTCCCACTGGGAGCCTCTTCCCCACTATCTCTTAGGACTTGTCCTTAGTCCAGCCAGTTGGGGGAGCAGCTGGTGGCGCCACACCGTGACAGGTATATGAGTGAGTGCAGGAGGCTACAATGGTGACAAACTGAGACATGTGGGTCTCAGCTAAAGTGGACAGATCTTTCTTGCTGTGAAAACATTATCTCTATTCAGAGAACTCGTGCCGTTACTGGAAAACTGCAAGTTCTTTATGAAATGCCAGAAATCTGGAGTTTTATAATGAAGTTTTCCAATTTTAAAAAATTAGCCACTGAATCAATTTTAGTTTTGTTTTAAAGCACAACCGATGAAAAAGCGCTCATCTGGGGCTGCAGCCCTGGGGTCACCAGTGTGCAGCCTCAGCTCTAGAGTCCAAGCGCCAGGGTTGTCCTCTGGTGGGAGGTGATCTCCCCGGCCTCTGGCCACCTGCTCCAGTCCCAGTGGCAGTCCTAGTCCTGAGCTCCGCCCGTGGGCTAGAAACGCGCTAAGTGTCCCTCCAGCTCTCCTCCCAGGTCCTCCCCAAGACGAGGCCTGGGGCTCTTGATGCACCTCTACACTTGCACCTTTTTTTTTTTTTTTGGCTTTTTCTTTTTTATCGGTACCGGGTATCGAACTCACGACTGCCTGCTTGCAAGGCAGGCGCTTATGCCGCTGAGCTAAATGCCCAGCCCCTTGCATCTTTTTTTTAATCTGAAAATTAAGGAAGGCGCGCGGAGCAGGGAGTGACCCATGGAAGAAGGCTGGTGCTGAGGGTGCCGGATGCATTCTCAGTGCTGTGCATGACTGCATAGGTGACCGTGGTAGTCAGCTTTGACTGCCTTACAAAACCCCACACTGGGTGGCTCAGACTGCAGAGAGCTGCCGCCCCCGACCACGGGTGCCAGTGACGGCGATTACCACGCTCGGTTCCCCCAGGCCCCTGCCTGGGGCTGCAGTGAGCGCCTCTGCCCCGTGCTCACCCGGGAGCAGCAGGCCAGGCGCAGCCGGCCTGGGTTAGGGTCGTGCTGGTCCCTCGCTTTAGGGCTCTGTCCCCAGTACTGGTGCCTGCCGAGGGACTGCGGGGCTGGGGTGGGCGGGGAGGGCGCAGGGGACGAAGCCCGCAGGCCCTGACTCTGCCTTGTCTGCCTTCTCCTCCCGCTGCCTGCCCTGCCCGCCGCCGCCGGGAGCAGAGCTCGGTGCAGTCCTTCACGCCCTCGCCCGTGGAGTACCACTCCCCCGGCCTGACCTCCAACTCCCCGGTCCTGTCGGGCAGCTACAGCAGCGGCATCTCGTCCCTCAGCCGGTGCAGCATGTCGGAAACCTCAGGCTTCGAGAATCAGGGGAACGAGCCGGCCACGCCCGCGCCAGCGCCCGGCTACAGCGCGCCCGAGGAGCCGGCGCGCAAGGAGAGCAAGACGCCGCCGCCCTACAGCGTGTTCGAGCGGACCCTGCGGCGGCCCGTGCCGCTGCCGCACAGCCTGTCCATCCCCGCGGCCGCCGAGCCGCCCGCGCTGCCGCCCAAGCCGCTGGCCGCCCGCGCCGGCCACCTGGAGAACGGGACGCGCAGGACCGAGCCCGGCCCGCGGCCGCGGCCGCTGCCCCGCAAGGTCTCGCAGCTCTGAGGCCCGCCCCGGCTCCGGCCGCGCTGCTGCCTCGTGGCCGTGTACGGAACGTGATGCCAAGTGTGATGCGAAGACACGTAGCGTAGGCACTTTAGTAACGTACTCAGAGCTTTCTTTCAGCGAATGGAATTAAAACTTGCTTATTAATATGATGTTGCACAATATTAAACGTTAACTGATCTAAAACGCCAGATGTTGCAGGAAGCACGGCCGAATCTCATTAAAACGTTTCTCGGTTGACGGTGGTAAATAGTGATAAAGACTCCTTTTGTATCTTTTTATGTTCACTTTTTTTACGTAGTTTAATCCTAAACCCAATACAATATTGTCAAACAATGCACTGTGTGATAATGTTGTATACTTTCTACTGAATACTTGATACTCCAAGAAAGCTTGTTTGTCGATGCACATCCTAACACAGTGGTCCTTACTTTCGAAGACTTCTGTAAAGAAAGCAAGGGTTCCTACTCTTACCGGAGCAGATGATCACTGCAGAATTCATCCTCAGAATTAAAGGTGAAAGCCGCCCATTTAGACAGCATACTTAAGGGGTTGCAAGGATTGAGACTGGAAATTTTGTTCTTGAAACAGGATGCTTTTTTAAGGTTGCTTTTGACATTTGACAACTGTCTACATTCTTAAAACTCTGCTTTCTAAATTGGTTGCTAAATGCTTTAGTACCCTGACGCCATGCTATCTACTGTATTTCTTTTTAAGGTGCAATTTGCTTTCTGAGTTCCAATCAGCTAGATAAAGTAAGAGACCCCAGAGGAATTGTTTACTTGAATTTTGTGCTTCCTTACTTGGTAGTTTCTTATGTAAAACGTGTTCACTGAAGAAGAGCCAGATGTTCAAGTGTTAAATAGGCACAAATCATTGTGCCCCGTTAATGAGAATTCAAGAATCAATACAGGACAGTATTCAATCAATAGCATAAATGAAGAAAAGAAAATCTTAGCGACACTATGTTAGCATGATTAAGTGGCAGAAGGACATCCAGAAGACAAGGACGGTAACTTTTGATCCTGCACGATTAAAGAATTCTCCTTGCTTGCTAGTGGAGCTTGTCTTCCCAGCTGATCCTGTGGTCATTTTGGAGGAGGAGGGTGACTGTAGATGGTTCTAGCGTGATACTGCAGCTTAGCATCTTAGATCTAGGTAGGCACACGGATGCCCCAGTTGTAGGAGTGTGGGAAAAAAGCACCTTGTATGTAGTAATGTATTTTGTATCTTTGTTTTATCTTTTACTGACTGTTTATAACACTGAATTGACAATAGATATGAACTCTTAAATATTTTTCCCTCTTTTGTTGGGAAGCTCATTTTAGTTTAACCGTGTTTGTTTTTGTTGATAGCTTACCTGGAAGGCAGTGACCACTTTTTTATATTCTCTTAATGAAACCATTCAGCAGGCATAATGCTGTTGAGGCTGGTTATAGAGGTTTTTCTATAATAAATGTTCAAGTATTTTTGTACATAACTGGTTAATTTTAATAAGATATACCATTATGTGTAAAAAAAAGAAAAAAACAGTTGTGGATGCAGTATGATTGTTATAATTATGCCAAATACTTTATGTATGGAAAAAGAATATTTGTACATATGTGCTTTTAACAATAATTCTGCCATATTGACTTTACAATTTTGAATGTCAGAAAAATTAATATATGTTAAAATATTTATGTTTAGTGAAAGTATTCATAATTGAGGAAAAGAACATAAGAATTTTAGCTTTGTATCTTGCAAGTTTTGCAGTTGGAAATTTATTCAACTAGCTTTTGCTTTTGATTATAACACTTTGTGTTTGTAATCACATCCTAAAATATATATATATATATATGTATGTATGTATGAAGCTCCATGTTTCTGTTGCTTTAAAGAAGTAAAACCTCCCATTTAAATAAGAGACAAAAATAACAAAACTTCTTTGATTTCTTTTTCCTGTGTAATTTAATAGATTTCTTGATTAGTGCTTTGGCACAGATAAATCAGTGTTATTTGCTCTTGAAGCCATTTTTTAAAAAATTGGCAATGAACAGTTGAATTTATCATGTGTGTATTTCTAAAGCAGCTACATAGCAGAACATTTCAGGAGATTTTGTTAGATGTTCATGTTGGTTGCTGCTGAATGGTAAATATTAAATAAAGTTACCAGATTAATCTTAATATCCCTGTCTTTATTTCTGTTGTTTACCTAGACTAGCAGCTGCATAAATCTCTTGGTCCGATCATAGTGAAATTGTTCCGCTTCTTTGTTGATAAATCCTATTTTGTTGTTGTGCTGCTTTATCTGGATTGTTGCACTTTTCTCTTCCTCCAGCTCATTTATGCCACAGAGAACAGTGTTAAAAAGGTAAAAGTTTGAGTTACTGTCCTGTGCGAAAGGTGACATTTACTTGGGTGGCTGAACATTAATTGGCCTAACGAGAGCCATTTTAACAAGTCAAACCATCTACGTTTGTTTGTATTAGAAAACCAGACACAAACCTGATAACTCCTAGGCGGAGAGGGAATGGTCAAATGCTGCCTTTGCCAGCTGTGACAGGCTCATCTGTATGCCAGCTTTTCTCCCCGAGTTTCACAAAATGATAAGAAATACATTTGACAATGATGACAAACCCCGACTACAAGATTTCTATTAATATAAGCGTGGCTTTTAATTTTGTGGGATTGTGTCTGTGCTGTTAGGTTTGCAACATCTGTGTAACTAAATGCTAAGGAAGCCACTGTCTAAAACTCCTGTCCTGTTAGAGCCCATTTAAAAGTCATTGCGATGGCCAGATTGTTTCTCAGCATAAAGAGATTTTAGAGCATTTTTATTACCATTCAGACCAGTACTCTAAGTCTACAAACATATAGCTCAGTTTCCTATGTGAGCGTCTCTCTGGATTGTTAGTGATTATTCTACAAAAGATAAAGAAGCCTAAATTACCCAAATTTGGCTTTATTTGTCCATTACACACTGAAAAGTGGCTTGTACAGCATGAACTCTTAGTGATTAAAGTATATCTTGCTCTCATGAGAAAGCCATATCAAAATTTTTGAAAAATGCATAGAATACCAGCCTGTAACAAAATATTTTTACTATTCTTTTTGCCTTTTTTCTGAATACATACATTGTGTAGTTTTTCTACATCATTGATTGATTTCCCAAATATTACTAGAATATACAGAGCTGAGCATATTGCTCTCTGCTGTACCGAGCCCCATTTGACAGAGATTTATTAATGTCTCAGAAGGATAAAATCCTATTTTATTGAAATCTTGGGGTTTTGTTTAAGGTGGGTCTTTTGAATATCCATTAGTATTAAGATTATGATGTATTGTTTAGAGTAATCTTTAGTTCTTGTAATAATAAATGCTCTTGATGTGATTTTCAATGTTGTCCACAGGTCACCAGGTGTTCCAAACCCTCCTGATTTCTGTAAACCTAAAGAAAGATTACTGACTAGGAGGTCTGCAACTGATATTGTGCTTTGACCTTTTGCTCATTGGTCTCAGGCAAGGCTGATTTTATTGGCTGATTATTTAGGGAGCAAAGCGCCTCGGAGTGAGGCAGACAGCCACAGGGAGACAGACTTGCCCAGAGTAAGGTGACCCATTCCTAGGTTTCAGTTTCAGTTCTCAGCATACACATTTTGCATCACAGCAGTCATAATGAACCTAGAAACACTACCCTTGTTTTTTGTTGAATGTTTAGTGTTTGTTTTCATTTTATTACATCCACATAAAAAGCAAAACATATTCCATAATTTATATAGCCATTCGCCCATGAATGGACATGATTTTATATCTGACTTTTAGTACTACAAATAGAACCACTGAGACCTCATTGCATAGAGCTATTTCCATGTTTTGCATTGTTTCCTTAAAATAGATTTGACCAAAATTGCAAGGGTAAATGGATAATGAGTAAGTCAGATTAAGTAGAGAAAAACAGAAGTCTGCTAACATGGATGTGCCATGTGCGTGGTGGAGATTCCAAGATAGAGTGAGTAACTCAGAGAAGTGGCTTACAAAGAAAAAGAGGTACAAGAAAGGCAGGTGTGGGGCCTGACCCAGAAAAAGTACACAAGAGCTAACTTTGTTATGTCGATTGGAGTCCCTGCCTTTTCCACTGTGGAAAGTTTCTGATTTGCTTTTTTCTTTCCGGCACAGAGAGAGGACCCTTACAAATGGAGATTCACTTTAAAGGAGTAAGTTTCTCTTACAAAACAGTAAGTTCTTTTCTGTTCTCAGAGCATCTCCAGTGTCTGCTCATCCTTGAGATAATCAGCTCAAAAAGTAAAACTTTACCACAGAGCCCTTTTGCCATGTGATTTATCCTGATGTCTTATGGTCGTATTTTGGAATCCTGTTTTCTGTATTCTGATCTGTACGTGAACAGTGGCGAATCATTTCCCAAAAGCATTAGAATTTGTGTGACAATTCTTTTTTTTTACCAGGGATCGAACATAATGACCTCGTGCTTGCCGGGCAGGCACTTTGACCACTGAGCTAAATCCCCGGCCCAGTGAACAATTCTTTTTAAGATTAGAAACCAATGCAATGTTTTCTTTAATTTTGCTTAGTATGTGGAAGAAAATATTGCTACCTTACGTAAACTTTGCGAAGATATTAATAAATCAACTTAATGTTTTATGAAACCTGTGAAAGAAATTGATAACCCTGGCAAAGAATAAAAAGGTAAGATAAAATGTAATAAGCATTAAGACATAGGCTAGCACCTCCTGAAAACGCCTCATCCTACAGAAGAATTTGTTCAGAAGACAAATGTAGAATTTGTCTCTGTTTATGTAGAATTTCAGGCAGTCCACAGCATCCTGAACACATAGACCACCTCTGATGCAGAGTTTCTCTCTGTCATTCACAGCCTGAGAAGGATGCGCACATATGAATGAGACCCACAACCCTGGTAAGTACAAGTCTGCTCACTGAGTCCCAAGAAGGTAAAGCTGATGGAGTGGCTCACGTGTTTGAACTTACTTCAGAGAAACTTGCAGTTCTGTAAGATTGTTGAAAAATGGGTAAGAAAGACACCGAGAAAACTCTATAAATGAAAGAAAAGATTCATTCCAGAGAGAATGAAACCATGTTATTTGAGAAAGTAAATAACTACAGTATTATACTATGTGAGCTACAATTACATGGTCATAGAAGTGTAAAACATTAATCCTGCCCCAAACTAATAGTAACGGTTATACTGGAAGTGGAGCAGTTACCGTCATACATGTGGAACCCATTGTTTCTCCAAGTCCAAGAATGAAATCGCGGACAGAAAGGAGGTTAAAAGGGAAGTGTTTGTTGGAAACACAGAAATAAAAAAGGCTGTAGCCAGAAGGGGTTCCAGAAAGTGAAATGCCATGTAATCGGGGTCGAGAACTCCTCATGGGTAAGTAGTGCCCAGGAATTGGCTCAGTTGTTTACTGGCCCCCTATCACAAGTGGCTCCGTGGGTGAAAAGTGACCAACCGAAACTCTGGCTCTCTAGACCAGTTACTCAGTTTCCAGAGTTTAAAAGACACTGATTTTAAAATAAGCAATTTTTTTTCTTTCTTTCTTTTTTCCGGTACTGGGGCTCGAACTCATGACCACCTGCTTGCAAGGAGAGGTGCTTATGTGGCTGAGCTAAATCCCCAGCCCCAGAATAAGCATTTTTAAGTTTCTAGAAACACAGTCTTAAAGTGTAGAGGGGCCTGCAGCTCAGCCCTGAGCATAGGGAAGCCTGGCGTTGCACATAGACCAAGAACCCGTTTCCTGGTCAAAGTCCTAGTTTCACTGCCTATTCTTCCTTTAATTTTTATATTGAGTTGATTACCCAAATCTACCTCAGGCCCTTTCTCCAGCTGGCTGCTTCTTTGTAAGCTAACTAACTTATCTTTTACAGAAAGATGAGCGGAAGGAGGAAAGTGATGTGTGTACAAAGTAACATACTTATTCCCCTTCTGTGTATCCGAACACATCTGGATCTGGCCTTCTCTAAAGCATATACAAAGCTTGCAGCCAGTGTCTACCTAGAGGAACGTGTGTGCAGGTAGGAGGGGAAGCAGACGTGTCTCCTGGTCTATGTGAAAACTGCTGGAACAAAGTGATCGGCTGTGAGACCAGCCAGTTTTAATTGCGTTATGCCCTTTTGATGGGTTTAGTGGGCTTGCTTCTGCTAACCCTGCTGTTAGGAGTAGCACTAGCCAGCCAATAGAAACAACTGTTAGAGAGTTCTAAAAGGAGCTCTGCTGTGTTTCAAATGGGTTGCATAGATTCAGAATGTTCCGTGGTTTTCATGGGCCGACAAGTTCTTGTGTCATTACTGTGAATTCCTTTATTGTGGGGTAGGTAACCACAGGTCTTGGTGTGACTGACTGCGGGATTGTCACCTCTGCCGGGTTGTTTCCCTCAAAGGGGAGAGAGTAGTTAATGTATGGTGAGCATTGAGAAAGAAATTGGCAAAAGCTGTCCTGCAAACCAGTTCTCCCTCCCGCGGTCTCTGTACGTGGCACTCCCTTGGCGCAGGCCTTGACACAGCCGCTCCCCCAATCTTTGTTCTTAAGCAGAGGAAGAGCTGCTGTTCTCGGCACTGAGCTGCCTGGCCAGAGCCTGACCTCTCTCGTGGGGCCTCTGTCAGTCCTGGCTCACTAGTGAAGAGATCAGGAGCGCCGTCTCGCTGAGGACCCATTTCAGCAAGCCACGCTGGGGGCGAAGCCTGATGAGAACTCCTCCCTGACCTCAGACTGTGAGGCGACTTTGTTTTACCCTCTTTCCTTTTTACTCACTTTTGCTTAGCAACTTTCTGAGCTTACAGATTTATAAAAAGCTAGCAGAATTAACAGGGTTAAATTTCAAAACTTCTGCAAGTCAAAAAAGTTAAAGGAGCAAACAAAACAACATCTTTGGCAAATAGGACATTAATATCTTTGTTTTTAAAGAATGCATCCAAATGCATTTAAAAATAAGATACGTGATTAAGATACATGAAGATGCACACTGTTAGAAAAGAAAGGAGAAAATACGTTAAAAAATAAATTGATAATTTACAGAACTATAAACAAGTATGTGGCAAACTAGTTAACCATCCTACTAATCAGAAAAATGCAACAGCGAAGTAACGTTTATTTATTATGTCAGCTAATTGTGTAAAATGATAGCACTCAGCTGTAGGAAGAATATGGTGAAAACTGTGTGTAGGGATACAGTTAGCCATAAGTTATGATAACCTTTCAAAAATCAGTTGGCAGTTGGCAGTGTGGGCCAAAAGTCAATATTGTTACATCCTTTGAGCTATCTAATTCCATCATTCTACATTTATGTTAAGAAAATATTCCAGAGGGGGACATGAACATTTGGAGAATCAGGCAAAATTTTCAAGTAATAAAAAAGTAGTATGGAATGGCATATAAGACTGTGAGAAAATTTTTAAAGATTGGTAACAAGGAAAACTAGCCTGAACTGCAAAAACAAGGTGTATGTTGTGATGGATCTACATTTTGAAAAGTGTGTACTTTACATTTTTGTTGTATTTTCAACAAACTGATAATACTTATAAGCGAAATGATGGTAGTACCTGTTGTTAAATTTTCTATATTTTTGAGCAAAAAGCTATTATCAGCTATTATGTCCTAATTTTTTTCAAAAAGTTAAAATAGAAATGGAAAGACAAGAAGTCCAAGCCTTTCTAGAAGTGAGAAGACCCTAGGCGGGGAGAAGCAGAAGCAGCCTCAAACATGGAGCAGGGAGCCGCGGGAGCAGCCGGCGCTGGCAGCATGGGAACAGGCTCGAGTGTGTGGTGAGTGGACAGCGTGGGCTGCTCTTTCCTCTTCCCTCCCTCCCACTCAGTAATGCTGAGACTCCCTGGGAACAGGCTGAAATCGGAAGCAACTGGAAGACAAAGCCCGTGGGAGGACAAATAAAAAGGTGCTGGTCCTCCGTGGAATCAGAGCGCCATGAACCAAAGGAGAGGCCAGCAGGAGAAAGAACTGGAGGAGAAGTCCGAGCTAGAGTAAGCAGGGAGGCCTGGTGCCTGGGAGGGGACTGGGGGTCCCAGAACAACAGGCTGAAAATAGAAAGCAGTGCTTGGGGCTGAGTGTTTAGGAAAAGCAGAAAACATGCTGTGCTGGCAGGCAGGAGTGTTTCCCAAATGCCAGTGTCGGCCCCATAGGAGATGTTCATGCATCTTAAAATGAGAAAAATAAAAATACGGATATATGCATTATGATAAAAATACTACAGTGAGTATTTACAGTTTTAAAATATTATTTAAAAAGTCTCAGTATACCTCGAGACAATAGGGTTAAGTAAAATAATTGAGACTCACAAACATCATATGACTGTTTTGTGTGAGAAACCCAAAATATAGAGCAAAATAAAAGACAATAGGAAATAAACATAGTAAAAGACACACTGTGATTAATTCCCCTCACTTCCAAGCACACTTATCCCATAATTCTGAAGCATGTCTGCAAGTTCTCTTTCATGAGTGTCTTTAGTGACGCTGTCATGGCTTCCTCACTGCGCTAAATTGAATCAAAGCTTGTACTTTCCATGATTATTTTTACTTTGGGGAAGAGCCAGAAGTCTCATGATACCTGGTCCAGTGAATAAAATAGATGAGGGTGTACCTTAATTTTTTTACAAGTCTCTCTTTCTTTTCAAACGCACTCAGCAGTAGCATTCACTGAATTTTTTTTTTTTAATCATACACTGAAGGACATTCACAAAAGAAGATCTCCAGAGCTGCTTCAGAAAGTGGGAAGGATGATGGGATAATGTATCTGAAGCAAAGGAAAATATTTTGAGAGGACTAATGGCAATGTGTTTTTTACTATAACAAAGTTTCATTGAAATGTAAACATTCATTGTACATTTTGATCATCCCCTGTATATAAGTCTTAAATTCTTAGGAGTCCTAAGCCAAAAAAACTTTGCTTTAGTCTATCTTAGGATATTACAGTGTCCTCTGTTTTTGAACTACTGGTGACATAGATGAGGGTTTTTTTTCTTACAATTTCTATATTTGCACAATTAAAACAACCCATAGCTGTTCTCCACTTTTTCATTTCACAGCATCATGAAACCTCCAAAGCTGCGAAGCAGGGGCAGGAGCCAGTTAGGTGAAAGCCTGACTCTTTGGTGCCCAGTGTGGGTAAGGACCAGGAGCCATGGGCATTGATGAAATACGTGGCACATGTGCAGAAGCTACCCTAATACTTCGTAAGAGTTGAAACATTTCACAAGCTGCTTAGTTATAGTCTTGGCCTCAAGTACATATAATTTCTTAGTAGCGGCACTGTAATTTTACATTTAGAACCTTTAAGCCTGTTTTATTACTTCCTTTCTACCTCGTTTTTAGCTGTGATTTTGGACATTTTAGGCTAACGAGGCTGGGGTTCATCTGGAACTCGGATCCTCAAGTGCTTGACTGCTGCAGAATTCAAGTCAAAAGCACTTGGGAAGCTCTGCTGCCTGGTAATGGCTCCCAGACACTATAATTTTGTCCCAAATTTGTATTACTAGCTTTTAAGTAAAATCCTGATATTCTCTAAACTTTGTGGGGACCTATATGCCATTCAGAAAATGTGTTCAATCAGATGCATTAAATATTAGGAACATACTGCTAAAAGAATGATTGATTTGAAGGCAGGGTCTCTGTGGCATTAGCAAGCACATGTTTACAAGAGGTGCTGAAATGGTCTTTGACTTGTACATGAGTCTTAACAATACCCACAGGCTGCCTCAGCCATGACTGCCCACTGCCTGCCATCCGTGAATGATGCTAGGCAATCAAGAAACACCTTCAACTGAATGTTAGGAATGTGCCATGTGCCTTCCCTAGAAAGTGGTTAATTCCCATATTTAGGCCTTTATCAGAGGCTGAAACAGTAGAATGAGGCTTTGGACAAAATGTCTACCAACACTCAATAAAATTTATTTGACCCAGAAATTCTATTTGAAAGAACTTATTCTAAGTAAATATCCTTATAAGAACTGTGCATGAATGTTTAGGCATAATTATTGCAACATTGATTATAATAATTATAAATGATTTTAACTAGCTAACCATAGGGAATGGTTCCAATAAAATATCCATGTAATGTAATACTCAACAGCTATTAAAGTTATGTATTTTATACACAGAGGGAGAAACAGAAATAACACTATTAACTTTTAAAAATTGACAGAAAATAATATGTATAAACCCATTATCAAAGAAGCATATACTATATTCATGTATATGTATTTAGACATACATACTAAATATATGCCAAAAGTGAATATGGGTTAAGTCTGGGTAGAACTAGAGATTGGTTTTCTTTCTCCCTGTCTCCATCTGTCTCACACTCTCCCCCTCTTTGTCTGTGTACTGTTTTTGTACAGTTATTTTGAGCAAAGGCATAAATAGCAAAATACATGAGTAAAGGATAAAAGCATGGTAAGAACTAGAAGGACTCTAAGGAAGCATTTAACCTAGAGTAGGATATAATAGAGTGAAGTAAGATAAAGAAGCCATCACAGAGGTGAAGACTCATTATGAAAGACCTGAAAAATAACCCGGAATGATAAGGCAGGACCAAGACGTGCCAGGCAGAGAGACTAGTGCAAGCAGAGACCTGTGAAGGAGGAGTGTTTGCAGGATAGTATTTGGATTCTGATTGCAGAAGCATCAAATAGCATACTCAGATGACAGAGAAACAGAGATGGAGAGGAGCAGCAAGCTAAGTTCTGAAGGCATGATTTGACACACTTTTCTCCCAGTGGTGATAAGGAACCTATAAGGTTAAGAGAGGTTGTGGAAGCTTATATTTTAGAAAAATTGCTACACAGGACTACTCATAGGTGATGAAGAGGATAGATTGGAAGAAGTAAAGAACTGAGGCAGGAAGACCAGTAGGGGGTCCAGTAGGCATGTGGTAAGGATGATCTGACTGAAGACAGGGTTGTGGAAAAACAAGGACAAATTCAAGAGGTCTACCTGCAATAAAAACAGATGTGTGTAGAAGAAAACAGTTGTCTTATGAAGTGTGTGAGAATGTTCCTGAGAATGGAAGTAAAATCTAGAACAGGAAGAAGGAAGGATGCTTCTTCTATTGGAGTTCTTGCTGCTGAGCGTAGACCATTGTCTTCTAGAATTGTGATGTGAGTTTAAGAGTTTACTCCCAGGACCATATTTTACCCCAGGAGGAAAATTAGTTGTGGATAGAATAGTTACTTCACAGTAACTATTGAGGAGAGTTGTAAAGTTTGTGCCAAATTTGTACTGAATGATGTCTCATTCACCTATAAGAATTTCTGGACAGTGTAGGGGTCAACTAAGATGGAAGATAATGAATTTATGATAATCAGTCATTGCGTCTTTTTTTTTACTTTGCAGCAGCAACCAGTGGCCAAAGTTTAACCCCAAGGAGGCAGATTAAGGATGACTTCTTTTTGGTACTGTATTTGGATAAAACCAAAGAGGGGAAAGTGGAAAAAGCACATGGTGAGTCAAGTGTGGAGTATTGAGCATCATAATTTTAGACCAATTCTGAGTCATCAGTAGTCCAATGTGTGCAATGGAAGAGAGTGACTAAGGCTGAGGGCAGATGAAATCAGCAATCAAACCAAATAACCATAATATTTCGTTAATAGCCCTTGATGCACTCATCTTTGCAATACATTTGCTTACTATTTTAACTGGTTTTTTTTTAATTATTACTTGTAGAGCTGGAAGTCTTTCTCCACTAAAATATAGAGTCCACAAAATATGTGTACATATCAGGAAAAGAAAAACGTATAAATTTTTTATTCTAAATTTACTGAGACATCATGAGGTCAACACAAGTTACCTTTTGCCTCTACAATTACAAGAGGTGCTCAGAATCATGGCCATTAGCTTCCAGACATTTATTAGTATAACAAACTGCTGAAATCTATATACATTTCTTTGGTGGACTCTGTAGTATTATTCATATACTTAAGAGATCTTTTATATTGGTGCTGGTCAAAATACTCATTATTTCTCTTAATTTTATAATGTCATAATCCTTTTTAAGAAAGGAAATCAGGGACCCGTCCCATCACCCTCAGTAGGCAGGTAAGAGCCTAGGTGATCCCTCCCACCACCTAGAGGACCTCTGTGACTGGCAAGGGCCCAGGTGAGCCCTCTTCCTGCCCAGAGGACATTGGCAGGCCCATGAGAGAACCAACCACCCCTCCTTCCACCCAGAGGACCTCAATGGAGCAACAACAGTGCAACCAAGCCCTCCCTCTGTACAGATGACCCTGGGTGAGTCCGCAAGATCCCCAGTGACGCTGTATGGCCATGGCTGGGGTATATATCATGGACAGGTATGTTTCATGGCCTAGAAAAGTCTGTAGCAGTAGTAACAGCATGAGCCAAGCGTTGGTTCACATCAATATTCCTAGGCTAATCAGTCCAGGGAGAACCTAGGATTCACCCAACTGACCCCAAAGGAGGAATTCAGATGACTGGCCCTTCCCTTATACTGTGGGACCCAGCAACTGGGTGAGTGTCAGCCATACAGTACCACTCTGCACAAAGGAAACACAAGAACAGCAAGATAGAAAAGACTGAGATACAAACTAAGAAGTGAAAATGACAAGATGAAAAAGAAAAATACAACCTCAGAACTCCAGTCCATCTGGAACAAGTACAAGAGACATTAACATAGAATATATTCGAAGACACACACCAGAAATTTCTGAAAAGATAGCAAGTGAAGTAAAAAAAAACAAATCCACAAAGCTATAGAAGATAAAAAATAATCTCAAGTAAAACAAAAGAAATGACATCCTTAATGAAGGAATTGATTAGCATAGCAAAAGAAGACATAGATTTTTTTAAAAATACAGGAACATGGGAAAATGATGGGAACCCCGAATGCACAGCATAGGAAAAAAATAGAAGGCATGAAATATATTCAAAGAGATCTCCAGGAATTAAGGATTCCATTGAAAGCTAGCAAAACCACTTGAACAAAAAGACTGTGAAACAACAATTCCACAGCTCCAAGATGATGCAAAATAATAATAATAATAATAATAATAATAATATAAGGCTGATAGGTGTCAATGAAAAAGCAGGAGGTAACACAAATAACGTAAAACTCTTTGCAGAAGTCATAGCAGAAAATTTTGCAAGCGTGGAAACAGAATCTGACGTAAAAAAGGCATATAGAACTCCAAACAGCCATAACCAAAATAAATCTACATGCAGATATACAATAATCAAGATCTCAGAAATTCAACACAAACACAGAATATTAAAAGCTGTTAAAAAAAAAAAGAAAAGAAAGAAAGAAACATTGCCTATTAAGGAAAGCCAATTAGAATCATGGCCAACTTCTCAACATAAACCCTGAAGTTAAGAGCTAGGATTGAGATATTCCAAGCCTTTAAAGGAAATACCTTCTAACCCAGATTAATATACCCTGGAAAACTATCTTTCAAAATTAATGGAGAAATAAGATACTTCCATGACAAAGAACAACTGAAGAAAATCCCGTCCACCCAATCAAGCCTAGAGATTACTAAAAGATACTCTAGACCGAGGTAAAAATGACCACAATTCCCGGAACAGCAACAGAAAGAAACCATCAGGCAGGGCAAATAGTTAAACAGAGAGGAAAATTAGAGAACCAGAAACAGGAAAATAACATGACAATGATAAACCAGTGTACATCAGTTATAACCACCAATGTAAATGGCCTCAATTCACCAATCAATTGAAACAGACTGGCAGAATGAATCAAGAAACAAGATCCAACAATATGCTATGTACACTGATTAATGGTACTGCTCTATTCAATATTCTGTTTTGATAAGTTCTATAATGTTCTGTATTTCATTTTGTCTTGATATACGTGATTGAAAGAACAATTATTGTTAAGATAATGATTATACTGTGATACCTATTACTGTTATCCTGATAACCTGCTGTGAAGATCTGTACCAATTTCACTGTATGATCTTAGTTGGCTTTATTCTGTCTTGTTCTGTTGTATTTTACTACTTTCAAAATAAAATTTTAAAAAACATAAAAAAAAAAAAAAAAAAAAAGAAACACATTTAACTTAAAAAGAAACTCATAGACTGAAAGTCAAAGGGTGGAAAAAATACTCCATGCGACAGAAACCCAGAAAAAAGCAAAGGTCACTGTTCTGTTTGCAGACAAATGTGAACTTCAAGAATGATCAAAAGAGATAAAGAAAGTCACTACAAGGGAAATTTTCAATAGGAAATAATAATGATAAATTTATATATACCAAATATGGGAACACCCAAGTATATAAGACAAATATTAATAGACATGAAAAATCAAGCAATAACACAGTTGTAATGAGGGACCTTAATACCCCATTGTCACAAAGAAATAGATCAACTAAACAAAAAAGTCAGAAAAAAAATAACAACTGATTCAAACTATAGATAGTGGACTCAGTAGATGTTTAGAGTAGTCCACCCCACAACATCAGAATTCTCAGCTGCACACGGGACGCTTTCTGAAATAGGCCATATACTAGCCTATAGAACATACTTAAGTAAATGCAGAGGAACTGGAATTATCCCATGCATATCATCTGACAATAGTACAATGAAATTGGAAGTTAATGGCAAAAGAAACTGCAAAAACTCCATAAACACATGAAAATTAAATGACTCCCTTCTGAACAACCAGTGGGTCACAGATGAAATTAAAGAAGTTAAACAGTATTTGCAATCAAATGAAATGCAGATAAAACATACTGGAGCCTGTGGTATACCATGAAAGTAGTCCTCAGAGGAAATTTCTCACATCAGGAAAACAGAATGAGCACAAATAAACAACCTAATGCTGCACCTCAAGCTTCTAAAACAAGAACAAGTCAAGCCCTTAGCTCATATAAGGAAAAAAATTATAAAGATCACAGGAGAAATTAACACAAGTGAGACTAAGAAAATAATACAGAGAATTACTGAGTTAAAAAGTTGGTCCTTTGAAAAAATAAACCGAATTGATAGATCACTAGTCAACCAAAAAAAAGGAAAGAAACAACTCAAATTCACATAATGATGAATGAAAAGAGTGAAATCACTACAGATCCTGTGGAAATGGAAGATAATATGTACTTCGAAAATCTTTACTTGCATAGAATGGAAAACATGAAATGGACAGATTCCTAGAAATGTATGAATTATCAGAACCAAATCAAGAAGGTACAAAAATTTTGAATAACCCAGTATCAGTTTATGAGATTGAAAACGTAATTAAAACCTTACCAATAAAGAAAATCCCAGATCCTGATGAATTCTTAGCTGAATTCTACAAGAAATTTAGAGATTTAATGTGAATAATCTCAAACTCCTTAATGAAATTGAAAGGAATCCCTAACTCATTTCTGGAGGCAACTATTACTCTGATACCAAAACCAGAGAAAGACCCAGCCAAAAAAGAGAATTATAGACAAATCTCCCTAATTGAACACGGATGCAGAAACCCTCAGTATAATACTAGCAAGCAATGCAGCAAATCAACAAGAAGATTATATGCCATGACCAAGTGGGATTCATCCCAGAAATGTAGGGATAGTTCAATGTATGCAGATTAATAATGTAACACACCATATCAATAGAGCCAAAAACAAAAATCACATGATCATTTCAATAGATGCACAAAACTTTTATACAGATTTAATGCAATCCTGATCAAAATACCATTAGCTTACCTCGCAATCTTTAGGAAGCATTCCTAAAATTCATTTGGAAACAGAAGAGACCTAGAATAGCAAAGGCAATCCTGGGGAACAAAGGCAAGCAGGAGGTATTACAATTCCTGACTTGAAGTTATACTAACAAGCTACTGTGATAAAATCAGCATGATATTGGCAAAAAAAAAAACAGATATGAGGGTCACTGGAACAGATCAGAAAATACAGACACAACTACAAAGACACTGAGCTACCTTATCTTTGACCAAGGGGCCAAATGTTCACTGGAAGGAAGATGGCCTCGTTAATAAATGGTGCTGGGAAACCCGCTTTCCACATGCTGAAGATGAACACTAGGCCCATGCCTATCACCATGCACTAAAGTCAAAATGGATCAAGGATCTAAATATTAACAAAGAAACACTAAATCTACTGGAAGACTAGGTAGGTAGAAATTTTGAAGGCATAGAGGTAGGTGAAGAGTTCATGAACAAAACCCACAGTGCATGGGAAGTACTTCAAAGAATCAACAACTTGGGTCGCATCTTATTAAAATGTTTTTGCACCTCAAGAGGTATCACCAATATAGCAAAAAACCCCACAGAGTGGGAAAATTTTTGAACCAATTGTCCTTCAGACAAAGAACTTCTATCTAGAACAGATAAAGAATTGATAGACATCAGGACCCAAAAATCAAAGGCCCAATCCAAAAATAGGCCTCTGAAATGAATACACACTTTTCAAATGGAGAAATACAAATGTCAAGTAGATATATGAAAAAGTGTTCAGCATCACCAGTGATTTGAGAAATGCAAATTAAAACAACACTGAGATTCTGCCTCACTCCAGAAGGAATGGCTATCATTAAGAAAGCAGCCAACAATAAATGCTGGAGGGGCTGTGGGGAGAAAAGGAACCCTTCTCTACTATTGATGGGAGTGTAGACTGACACAACCCCTGTGGAAATCAACGTGGAGATTCCTTCAGAAACTAATATTGGAGGTCCCATTCGATCCAACTATTTCCTTTCTGGGTATTTTCCCAGAAGATTTGAAAACATCATACCACAGTACTATATGTGCTCCTATTTTTTTAAAATTTTATTTAAAAGGAAAAAAAGAAAAAACAAAACAAAGCAGTGTAAGGGTACAAGTAATACAAAACTACAAAAAAAAAAAAAAAAACCAGTAAGAAATCACCAGTTAATAGATTACACATCATCTTAGAGATAGTTGCTCAAGTCACAGTATCAAAGCATACAAAGTGGACATTAAAACAGACTGCAAACAGTTGTGTTCAATGATCCAACCAAAAACATTAATATGGTCAGCTATTTAACACCCCTAAACACACTTGCAGTTGTATTCTTTAGAGCACTTTTTTTCCCTCTCTTTTTTATAACAAAATTTACACATTTTGGGTTTCATTACTCCTTAGTTCTTATTACTTTTTTTTTTTTTTTGGAAGAGAATAAAGTCAAATATGGCAAAACAAAGCTGTCAGTCAAAACCAAGGATAGACATACTACATGATGTAAAAACAAGAGTACAAGGTTATCAACAATGGTTACCATAATGCCTCTTGCTTCCTTAAAAAGAATTGTCTATCTCATTAGGTATTATAAAGTTGAGCAAAACAGTAGAGAACAAGACCAATAAAACTTAAACATTGTAAACATTACAGGACTTCCAAAGGAGATAATAGTCAAACCAGAATGGGCATCTTAGTGAATCTTATTGTCTTCAAAGTAGTTGCCTATACCCTCAAACTTGATACTATCACAGAGAATGGAATAGAGTCTAATCAGTCAAAACAAGACAGTGGGAGTATTACAGAACTTCAAGTCAAGTTAATAGGAAATCAAAAAGTTACTATAATATATCCTGCTAATTTTTTTAATTTTCCCCTTAATTAAAAAAACCATAAAAAATAACTAATTTTTTAATGAATAAGGGAGAGATTGAGATAAAAGAGGACATAACAACATAACAATACAAGTCAAAGCATGACTGTTTCAGCAACCTAGTGCTTCACCACCAAATAACCCGACTTAATAATAGTTCCATAGTGTCTGTCTTTTTCCTTGAAATATTTGAATATAATTTCATATACTATAGCTTCAAATATTTCCATATCAAGAAGTGACCGGCGCAGCTCCAATGAAACAGGAGACAGGAGATGCTTTTGTGGACGACAGTTAACTGCTGCTTTATTTACGCGGGCTCTGGTTTATATATTTGGCCGTGACCAATCACAGGCTGCCACGAGGAAGCAGGGCGGGAATGGGATGTAGGCTCCGGCTACTATATCCAGCTGTGGCCAATCAGGAGTTGCCACAGAGTATGGAGTGAGCACGAAGTGCACACGGGTTGGCTAATTTAAAGAGGGATGTAGCGCATTGCGGAAGCTGGCATGGTCCTTAGTCCCGGGTGGGGTATGGTATGTTGAGCGCCTGCGCCCAACATCTCCCCCTTTCTTTATAACTGACGCAGGGTCTCCAGAGGTCGGTGCCCCTCGTGAGGTGTCACGCTGCAGTCATGACAGTGCCTCACTACTCGTTGGTGCTCTTTTGGAGGGGGCGGGAGTATTGTTTTATGAGCCCAACCCACATGCTCACCGACATGGGGACCGGGGTGTCTCCTGGCCAAGGATGACACCCCCTGCGATGCTTTGCTCCACACCTGCGTCACAGCATGGCGAGCCATGCTGCCAGGCTTTGACCAGATTCCATGATCAGCAATGCTTGTTTGATACTTTGTCCCTATTCCTTTGTCTGCGAATCCGACAGAGCAGAAGTAGACTGCCGAATGCGGCAAGTGTAGTTATGGTAGCCAGAGCCCCTGTTCCTGCCCATTCCTTTATGAAAGCCAATTGGAGAGTTGGCCCGAGCTGGATCACAGGAAACTCGTCTGAGTCCGCCATAACTGGAATCGGTACGAACTGGAGTACCTGCATAACAACAGCTGAAAGTGTACTGTTATCCCAACATTATAACATATAGCAGGTTGCAGTGGAGTAATTTAGAAAAGTCATTGGCTGCAAGGACCGTACGAGATGCAAGAAGGAAGGGAAAAGGAGGCTACTAACCAGGGGAGTTGGCCAAGGTGCCATGGTTAATGGGAGTTGTGGGTATACTTGCTTGGTCTGGCTTGTGAGGCTCCTGTTGGTTCCCCTGTTCTGTGGTTGACGTTTCCTCTGGGTCGGGGTCTGGTGGTTTGCAGGGACGTATCAGGCGTTCCGGGACCCAGACAGGTTCGCTGCCTTCTTCCTGTGGGAAGATACAAACCGCCCCTCTCGCCCAACTAAGTACTGGGCTGGGGCCTCTCCACACCCCATGCAGGAGGTCTTTCCAGCGTACCCAACCATGTTTGGGTGCGACAGGGTTGGCATGTAGCTGTGCTGGCGTGGATCCTTGTGGGTTGATGTTTACAAAATTGTAAGTGAAGAGGGCGAGATTTAGTCTGGCCCTAGGTGTCATGCCCTGGGCAATACCCTCCTTTTGTTTAAACAGAATAGACTTGAGGGTTTGATATGGCCTAACTTTAATTGCTCTTGAATAAGTTTGGATGCGGCTTTTGCTTTGTCTCCTGGTAGGGGCAGTCAACAATGGCAAGCCCTGACTCCTGCCAAGTTAACGAACTATACCTGGTGCTGACCCAGAGCAGCTGTGAGCTGCTTAATGAGCGGCATGGCTGTCTCTGTGTCTCTAAAAACTCTCCCTGCTGCCTCCATCATGCGGGCCACAAAATCTGAAAAAGGCTCGCTCGGGCCCTGCAAAATTTTTGTCAAGTGGCCTGAGACTTCTCCCCTAGCTGAGACCCGTTTCCATGCTTGTATGGCTATTCTATTTATCTGTGCATATACCTCTTGTGGAAATATCAGCTGGTTATTGAGATACTGCCCTTGTCCTAATAACATATCCGCGTTCCAGGCGGCCTGATTGTTCTGGGCATTAGCTTGGGCCTGTTCTGTGGCAAGCTCAACATTCCAAGCTTTCCAATCAAGATATTGGCCTGGGCTGAGCACTGCCTTGCACAAACTGGCCCAATCAGCAGGTGTCATGGCATTTCCTGCCAGGGCTTCTACTAGGGACAGGGTATACGCCCCATTAACACCGTACATGGTGCTGGCCTCCTTAAGATGCTTTATCGCCTTCATCTCTATAGGCAGGTGGGCTCTGTTTCCCTGAGCATCTACAGCAACCGGAAAAGCCTGGAGAAAACGGCCCAGGCCTCCTGGGTCCTCTCTTTTGACTTGATGCCAAAGGTCTTCCTGGAATGTCCCAGGGGACGTCTGGACCCGTTGCGGACAGCTACATAGCTGATGGCAGGGTCTCCGGTGAGCATGATAATCTGGTGGGTCGGGAGGTAGAGCTGTAGGTCTTATACGGGGCGGCCCTGGGATCCCGTACTCACTTTCATTGACCCATTTACTCTGAGAAATCCTGCGTTGCAGCTCATTTATGGCCTCAGAGTAAGGCCCTCTCGACTGCGTGTGTGTGACTTCCCCTCTTTCGGTGGTGTCTGCATCCACCATTTTGTATACTTCTTCTTCCTCCCCCTCATTATCTGACGAGTCCTTTGTTTCTGGGTTGGGTGGGGTCACCTCGCCTCTGGCACTGGACTCGCGAGATTGCTCGCGGGAGGATTCTGCCTGATGGTAATCAAGCGCCATGGCGCCAGCCCTTATATGGTCACGACAAGAGGTGTCTGCAAGGCAGCTTCTCACCACTGCCCAAAGGGGTCTGACTCCTGGCTCCAAGAGGCCATTTTCTGCTGCAAAGTCAAGATCTCTCCCTAATTTATCCCAGCTGGGGATGGTAACGGACCCCGTGGGACCAAACCAAGGTGCTACCTTATCGACCTGATCGAGGAAGTTTTGAATTTGTTCTTGTTTCATTTGTAATCCCTTTTCTCTCAGTAAGTCGCTTAAGGCGACTGACAGTGGCTGAGTAGCCGTGTTACCCATGTTAACCAGAATTTCAAGAGTTTCTTTTTATTTATTTTATTTTTTCTTTTTCCTTTTTTTTTTTTTTTTTTTATACAGGGACAGCTTAGTCCCCACGCCCCTTTACGGCGCCCCCAAAACCTGCCTCTTTACGGCCCCCGGAACTCTCTTTACGAGTTCCTGACCCTTGCGACGCATCCGCCCAAGGTTGCCCGATAGCCCCTGCTATCCGGCCCACAGCCCCCGCTGCCTGTTGCGTAGCCCCCGCTACCAACGTTGAGCAGTTTAACCTGTCAGCCCCCGCCCGCCAAGTAGCCCCCGCTATTGGCGCTTGACGGTTTTACCTGTTAACGTCTCTGTTCCGTCGGAGAGAGAGGTTCGTTCCTCGTACTGTCGGAGAGAGGGTCTCAGCGTTCCGGGCTCCCCGTACGGGCCACCAGTTGACCGGCGCAGCTCCAATGAAACAGGAGACAGGAGATGCTTTTGTGGATGACAGTTAACTGCTGCTTTATTTACGCGGGCTCTGGTTTATATATTTGGCCGTGACCAATCACAGGCTGCCACGAGGAAGCAGGGCGGGAATGGGATGTAGGCTCCGGCTACTATATCCAGCTGTGGCCAATCAGGAGTTGCCACAGAGTATGGAGTGAGCACGAAGTGCACACGGGTTGGCTAATTTAAAGAGGGACGTAGCGCATTGCGGAAGCTGGCGTGGTCCTTAGTCCCGGGTGGGGTATGGTATGTTGAGTGCCTGCGCCCAACAAAGAAGCCCAAAATAAAGCCATTCCAATTAATAAGTGAAAACTTTATAAGGCTTCAAGGCCTCATAATGGGGAATCATGATTACCATGCTCCCATGTTTATAGCAATGCTATTTATAATAGCTAAATCTTGGAAATGACCCATGCCTACCAACCAAGGAATGGATAAAAAAAAATGTATTTTTATACAATGAAGTACTACTCAGTTATAAAGAAGGATAAACTTGAGGCTTTTATAGGTAACTGGATGTAATTTGAGACCATATTCATAAGTGAAATAAATCAGACTCACATGCATATATATTGTATTGTCTCCCTAGTATAAAAAAGTAAAAGAGTAAGCAAGATCCAAAATGTATAATAGCTAGTGTGAAAGTGAAAGGGGAAGAAATTGCTCAAAACAAAAGAACAACTAGAATAGGGGAAAGGAGAATAGAAAGAAAGGAAAAGATATTTTATATATATATTATATATATATATATACATACATACACACACACACACACAAGATATATACTACTAACCTCTGTTCATCAAAAAGAATTTTTTGTGCTTTCATTGTTTGATCATTGTTTCATATGTGTTTTATAATCTGAGCAGCTTCACTGCAGATAATCCACAGTACATTAACCATTGTTAATCTATTATTTTGTTTTGAAAATCTGTATCATTTTTATTTTTCACTTTAAAATAATTTTTTAAAACCTTTTTTTTAAAACAAGGAAGTTAGGTGCTGTCTTCTGGCTCGTTCAGGATAAAGTAGACCTCTGCAGACCTGAACCTTTATTTGAGGGTTCATTTTAATGCCTTCGTAGATCATCCCAGGAATCTTTAGATTCTAAAACACTTCTTTGGTACAGTTCAGATCTCTTTCTCAGTAGAGAGAAGTTGAATTTTCAAACATTTCTGTCTCCAAAGAACAGACCATGAATTCAGTAACCAGTTATCCACTGGCGAGAGCAGAGGGTGAACCTCTGAGATACCTTTCCCAGTTCATTGTCCTTAGTGAGCACTCTCATGTAATTCTTAGGTTTTAGGTGGCATTTCCCATTTCCTCATTCCGTATTTTTCCTCCCTTTCTTGGTGCTGGAGCACTTTTTCAGTGACTAGCTATCACTTCACACATAGTGAGGAAACAAGTTGATGTTTCATTAAAAACTACAGTGAGAAACTCAAATGTCCCTTCTCTCTCTGTAGTTTTTGTTTTGTTGTTTTGTGTTTTTAAGCACCAAGGAGGCTTAGTCTCCCAACTTCGGGAGCCTCACCAAGTGTAACGAGCCAACAGACAGATGGTGAACCAGAGCCAGGGCGTTAGACCAGGGAGCAGGCCCGGCAGGCACCCGCAGATGCCAAGTGGCAGAGTTGCTCCCCAAAGCCTCCGAAGGTGGACCTTTGCACAGAGCGCCTTTCATATTTTTTTACCATGAGTAGTTTCTAGATCACTGGTGCCATAGCTGGAACTGTTAGCTTAAATGTTATGAAACCTTTTTTTTTCCATGGAACCACTAGCTCTTAGTGCTACAAGTGAAACAAGGCACCACTGGAAAGAATTTAAGATTTCCTAAATCCTTATAGTTACAACCAGGCCAGAATCCCCACAGCTGCTCTGAAGACAGAAATATGAAAAGAAAGCTCTGTTGTTACTCTGGCCTGCTGGTTTCCCTGGTCTCAGCAACCAGTTGTGCATACATTCAGCAATTATGAGGACCTATTCCGTGGTCATAAGTACCCTTCCAGAGTTCATTTTTTAAATTTTAAAGGCAAACTCACCATCCCTCACAGATTCAGTGGTTTTAGGACAAACCAGAAAGCCATGCCTTGAAGACAGAAATTGCGTCATGAAGCAGAGGCACTTACTTTCCGAGAACCTTTGGATTATTACGTTATTTTTTTCTATCAAATTTAGCCCGTAGTACCTAGTAGTTTAGAATGAATGTGTGCAGTTTGAATTAGAAAATTGATGCAACTTTGTGGGTAAAATTAAATCTTGTTTTCAAAGGCTTCTTGTTGAATTTTTGTGCCACAGGAAGCATTCACGGGTAGACATGGATAAATCAGAACAGACAGCTGGCATACTTTTTACATGTGCGTGAAAGTCTGTTTTCGGTGAGGCATGTCTATGTGTGTATGTGGTAAAAACAATTAAAAATATAATGCCTTAAAATACTTTTTTAAGATTACCCTTTCTTCCCAAAAATGTAGGCTGATCTAATTCATGTCTCAAGCCATTCAGACCTAATATAAACACTTAAAAGTGATAGCAAATGAGATACATGGTTGACTTGATAGAGAATCAGTCCACTGGTCAGAAGGATTTTTGTCTGAAACATTCTTTTAGGATACACACAAAAATTGAACAGTATGCCTAGCAGACTTCAGTTTTTTAGGGAAGGCTATGACCAAGAACCTATCCCCTTGCCATCTGGGGGCTTTCCATGGCTAGCACATGCTCTTCAGTGGATGGACCTCTCCTCTAGACACACCGTGAGTGATGGCCCTGATGACTGTGTCTCAGGCAGCTAGCACGCTCTAGCTCACCTCCAGATTTCACCTCCTGTTCTACTGGTGTGAAGACAAAGGGTCAGTGAGAACTTAGTCAAGGTCCCCCAATGGATTGTGTCGACCAGTCCTGTATTAGTCCCAGACTTTCCTTGGCCTTCTCGGACTGACTCCCAAATGTTGCCATGAACCTTTGTGGATCTCTGAGTTCTTTCCTGAACATTCCTTGACTTCCTGGTCTGCCTTGATGCTGTGTCCTCATAGCGCACCCTTCTGGCAAGCAACAGCTCTCTGCAGTAGAAAGAGCTTCCCTCTTACACATCAGGGGCTTAGACCACAGTGTATTCTATCAGGAGTCCATCCGTGGCACTTTGTAAACCTCCTTCCAAGCTCAAAAATGACTTCCTTGTCACCAAATCTGAAATCATTTCTCTGTCTGGACTTTACACAGCTTCTCAGCAGCATTTAAAATTCGGAGGCATATGCTCATGATCCCAGCACTCTGGGAAGCTGAGGCAGGAGGATCATAAGTTCAAGCCTAGCCTTAGCAACTTAAGGAAACCCTGTCCTACTATGCAACAAACTTAAAAATAGGTAAGGTGGATTTCTCCAAAGTTGAAAACTGTGTCTCACAAGGAACCACTAACAAAATGAGAAGGTAGCCCATAGAATAAAAGAAATTATTTGCAAACCATATATTTTCCAGAATAAACAACTCTTACTACTAAACAATAAAAGACAACCTAATTAAAAATCAGCAAATAATTCATATAGCTCTCCAGACCAGATCTATAAATGGTCAGTCAATAATGAAAAAAGGCCCAGAATCATTAGTCTTCAGGGAAACACAATCTAAAACTACGACAATATAGATACCTTCTCACACCAACTAGGATAACTGTCAAAGTCACAGACATGGCGAATGTTGACAAGGAGAAACTGGAGCCCCCAGAGCTGGGTGGTGGTGGGAATGTGAATAGTGCAGCCGACTTGGAAGATGGTTTAGAAGTTCCTCAGATGATTAAACATAAAGTTACTCTATGACCCAGCCATTCCTCTCTTCGATAGAGAGTCAAAACTGGAAATATACCTCCATAAAACATGTATTTTGGTTTATTTAGAATAGCCAGAATATGGAAACAACCCACATGGTCACCAGCTAGTGAATACTAAGAGAATGTGGTACATCTACACGATGGAGTATTAGCAATAGGAAAGAAGGAGATACCATGCCTAATGCCTCCATAGGAGGAATCTTGAGAACATGTGAGAAAGAAGCCAGTCACCAAGGGCCGTGTGTCGGATGGTCCCATTCATACTGATGACCAGGACTGGCAGACTCAGAGACCTAATGTGTATTAGAGTTGCCAGGATCTGGGGAAAAGAGGGTGTGGTCTGACCAGTGACAGAAACATAGTTTCTGTCCTGGGAGAGGGGAGAGATGAGCAAGTCCTGGCATTAGATAGTGGTACTGGTTGCGCACATCTGAATTACACATTAAAGGTGCGATTGATGGTAAGTGAAGTATATGTCACCAAAGCTGTTAAAAAGCCCCACGGTCGCCGCTCACCTTGTCCTTCCCGCAGCACTCTGGTACCCAGATGTCACACACTTCTGGTTCTCTCTCTCTCGTCTCTCTCTCTCTCTCCCCCCGGTTGCTCCATGTCCATCTGGGCAGGCTCTACTTCCTGTCCCAGAACTCTGGCATGAGGCACCCATGCGTGTCTCTAACCCTCTTCTTGTGTTTTCCTTCCTCCATAAATGACTTCATCCATTCCCAGATTTCCATCGCCCTTTTATGCTAACACTCACGTTTCTTCTGAGTTCAACCCAGTTGATAACACTGACCAAATGTCTTATATAAACATTTCCATTTTTGCTTTACCAAAATCAAACCATCAGAGTAATTTTGGGTAGCAAAGAGGAGTTGGAAGAGATGACCATAGAAAAAAGGAAATAGAAAGGGCCCTAGAGATGAGCAGGGAGCACTCCCTGGTCAAAGAGTGCCCCTTGACTGACTGCATGGATGTGCCGAGAGTGAACACCCAGAGAAACAGTAGCCTTAGCCATGCTGTCCAAAATCCAGTGCATAATAGAGCCACAATGTCTCTGTCACCCACTGAGAGACAAAGAGAAATGTGGATTCAGTCTCATGGCAGAAAATTCACTCTGGACCGGGTCCAGTATTTGTTTGCAAGCAAGTTTTTGTGACAGAGCTGTGTAATTGGAGTATTCAGCAAGCAGACTATGGAAGAGATTTTCATGTACAGTTTTTACTAGGGGACTCAGATCATGAGGGGTGAGGGGGTGAAGGTTAGGTACAAGGAGTTGGACTGAAGTGCTCTTGATGAAGCCTCAGTTTACCCCACAGCAAGCTTGGGCAGAGGTGGCCTTCCACGCCTGGCCCAGGTGTGTGATGGACCTTCTTGGCTCTTTCATCATTGCAAAGCAGCTGCTGGGGGCCTAGGGAGAAGCAAGTGGCAGCAGTGTCACACAGGGCGGGACAGCTCCTTTTAGCTAAAGACAGTTCCTAGGTGGGCGGAGAGGCGGGGACCCCATCTGTGAGCCATTTCTACCCACACACTTGGCAGCTAACGCCTCAGTACTGAAAAGGACCAAGTACCCTGCCTGGGTTCACTGTCGTCAGACCTCAGCAGTATTACTGTCACCAACTGTCACAGTAAAATACGTATTTTTAGACCTCAGAGTTCTTGATGTGAAGTTATTGTTGACTAAATAAAAGAGAACATCTACTCCCTTCCGTTAAGAACAAGAGTGGAATTGTCTAGATCCTCACCAACTGGTTTTGGAAAATTGTTTTCTTGTTGTGGAGCTGTAACAGCCTCTCAGTAGGCACTCAACGACCGGCTTTCCAGACAGATGAACCTCAAGCTCTGCACAGGCCTGGGTGCAGGGGCTGGCACCTGGGAGGGCTGAAATTTCATATGCAAGGAAGGGACAGCTCTGCCCTGGAAGAGAACTGACAGCAGATGGTGAGGTCAGCTTGTTAGCTCTATTTATCTAATTAAAGCTCTTATATAGATTGTCAGGTAAAAATCAGCTGTCAGAAAGTCCACCTGGCCATAATTGATCATCATTAATAAGTCCGTCCAACCATCGCTGCCAAAAGCTTAGTTATGATCACATGATTTCAGTTAATTAAAAACACAACTCAAATAACTGAGCTTGGCATTCCTTTCCCAAACTGAAGCACAGCGTGAGGGGCAGGGCAGAGGAGGACAGGGCGAGTTTGTTTTGTGAATGCATTGGGACTCCGGGAGGCGCCAGCAGGCATCGGGAGCTGGGGTCGGGCCTTTCTGCTCAGCCTGAGTTTTCCCAAGACCTCTGTATCGCGAGGCTGCACATGTTAATGAAAACAAATGTGTCTGGAGTTCCTGTTTGGCCTTTGAAACCAAATTCGGTTTGGGCCATTCTCTTGACCTTTATTGAGACTTCTTCATGTGAAATACCAATTTGCATAAATCCATTGAGTGAAATTAGTTTGGGCTTAGAGACAAGCCTGATTCCCGGTTGCTGTTTGGAGAGGTAAGAAAGAGCCACGAAGCATTTTCATTGAAAGGAGTTGCCAGCACCGCTGGGCTGTAGTTCAACAGTCATTTTAAATATCAAATAATTGCTGAGGTGTTTTGGTACTTTAAACACATATCAATACACTGTTAGGATAATTACACCTATTACACTGTGCGGTTTCTCAGGAGTGTGGCATCCAAACTCTTCTTAAAATCTGCTTAAACAGTTGATGCAAAAAAGGAGAGACCCAAATGCAAACTAATGTGGCAGCTGCATCTATCCGTTGATACGTAGTCCATCAGAATTTTCAAACATGAGGGAAGCGGAGAGGAGGAGGACAGAGAAGGGGCAGATCACATAGGGTAATACGCTTAAAACCCTGACCCTGTTTCTGTGGCAGGCAGAACTCCTTTTGAAGTCCAAAAGCGTTTACTTCCCTAAAAAGCAAAGGATTTAGTTCCTAAGGAAGAGTGCATGAAATGCTGTTAGTTTAAATTAGCTCTCTGTGAGGAGAGTGGCTGTGCCTATAATTGGCTTTGTTATATAAAATCACCAACTCCGGCCTTGCAGTGCTTTAGCTTTTATTTTCTCGTGAAGCAAATTTCTCAGCCTCTGGGCCGGTCTTTAACCCCATTGGGATGGTTTTGCTATTTCCGGTGGAAGTTTTACCGGCAAGTGACACATACTTAAGTAAAATATCAAAGTTTACCTAACATTTGCAAAAACGACCTCAAAGATGTAGCATAGTAAATAATTCTTACTGTTGCTCGCCCACTTTTATTTTTGGTCAGCATGTGGCAGCAAATGTGAAACATTCAGGTGCTCTGCTTAGGCTTATATTATTTGCCCACAAACCAACGTTACAGCTTAGGAAGTGCACATGAAATGTCTGGCCGTTTTACTTCGTTGTTATTACAGGAGGGATTTTGAGAGAAATGTAATTATAATAGATCTCTGTCACAAATGTGAATTCCTTGACATCTAAATCACTTCACTAGTATTTGAGCCTATATTCTACCCCCATGGGGAAAGCTGTATCTCAAGTCAACTTTGTGATTCATTAATAAATCTAATATTGGGGATTACTCTGTGCCAAGTACTGGGAAAAAACCTGTCACTCAGTCCTCTGAGTGCTGCCTTTGGGTTAGTTTGGTTATTATCCCTGTCTTAGCTTTCTATCATGAAATACCCAAAGCACGTAGCATAGAAAGACATGGGATTCATTTTGGCTCACGAATCTGGATTTTGTAATCAACCACCAGGCAACCTCGTGGCTTTGGACCTGTGCAAGGGCAGCACATCATAGTGGGAGCATGGCAGCACCAACCACTTCCATCACGAGCCTGGAAGCAGAGAGAGGGGCTCAGAGACTGGGATCCCACAGTCCCCTGAGGAGCACATGCCCAATGGCCAGACAGTCCAGACCCCCACCCGGTACAGGACCACAGGCCTTCCAAGCTTTTAACACATAGACTTTTGGGGGACACTATTCAAATCATAGCAATCCCTACTTGACAAATGAGGGAAAGCAGGGTGTGAGAAAGTCAAGTAGTTGCCAAGGTCACTCAACTATTAAAACGTCAGGACTTGTCTCCTACAGCACTGCTGCGTTGGGATCACAGGCAGCCTGAGTCTGTGCTTCTCTGTGAACCACAACCACTAAATAAGAATAAAACCTCAGTGGCAGTTAAAGCGTGTGATAAGTATGATCCATCAGAAAGTTGGCCGTCTGCACGGACATTTCCATGACTTCAACTCTGAGGACAGAAAAGACCTCAGTGAGTCTTTACAAATACCAAGGCGTGCTGCATTGCACCTGTTTGTTTTATTTATTGCTTTTGATTTATACAATTTTAAAAAGTGTCATTCAAAAGTTGTTAATTTTAGCCAGCCATAGTGATGCACACCTGTGATCCCAGGTGAGGCTGAGACAAAAGAATCATGAGTTTGAAGCCAGCCTGGACTACGAACTGGGACCTGTCTCAAACAAACAAAAAGACACAGTCAATTTTTTATTTATTTTTTTGTCTTTTTTTTGAGATAGGGTCTCGCTATGCAGTTCAGGCTGGCCTTTAGCTCACTTTGTAGCCCAGGCTGGTCTTGAACTCGCAAGGATCCTCCCACCTCAGCCTCCCGAGTGCTGGGATTACAGGCGTGAGCCACCACGCCCAGCTAGTAACACAGTTAATCTTGTTATTGTTGTGAATTTAAAGAAGTAGAAACTAGCAGGAAATTCATTTATATACATTACCTCATTTCCAATAATGCCTGTCTTACTAGTTACCTTCTCAGTCACTGACACACAAGGCCCTGCACCATAATTTAAAGGAAGACTTCTGTTTTGGCTCACAGTTTGTAGAGGTTCAGTCCGTAGTCAAGTGGCCTCAGGGCAAGACTGCATGGCAGGGTGCACAGGAAGCAGAAAAAAGCCAGGAAGGAGATAAACCCTTCTAGGCCACGCCCTAGTGAACCAGTGCTGACCCCATCTCCTAACTGCAAGTCAGCTACCAACCCCCAAAATCCAATTGCCTCCCCAAAGCCCCAACTATAAGCACATAAGGCTTTGGAGAAACATCTAGATAAACCAATATCAATATTAAAATACCCCTCATGTATGTGCTTACTAATATGAGTAGCAAAAAGTAGGCAGATATGTCCAGGCTTCTCTGTTTTATTCGCTGTTTGAATTGAGTTCCGTCAGTGTAAGTTAAGCCAGCATCCTCACTACACAAGGAGCTGAGTAGGGACAGTGTCTAATACGCAGCTGAATGAACGGTTTTCAGCCTCACCATTGTGTATCTGTAGAATAATGACTAAATAAGAAGTGACTCATAAGTACGCTCCTGGTCCAGTTTAGTCATTAAGGTGCTGAGAAAGCAAAATGTGGTGCAGATGCAATCAATTGCTTGTCAGTTGGTGGCCGATGTGAATGCAGAAGCCAAAGCAACACAGTGGGCCTGTCTAGCCATATGTAAGAGACAGCTGAGCTTTTATTTTGTCCCCTGATTTTATCCTAGATAAGGGCAAACTAAACTGGGGATAAAATAAATAAAATTGGACTGATACAGACCTGAAAATGAGTAGTTGGCTTTTACTAGGGCTTGGTCAGTAGCCAGGGCAGCAAACCTTCGTTTCCTGGGAACCGGACGGCCCTAAGGAAGGAGACCGGAGGGATGGAAGCAATTGCAGCAGGAGAGAGATGCTGTCTGCATCCGCCAAGCCCCGCTCTAGATGCCTGCTGTTCCTTGGCAGGCGTCAAGTATAGAGGTAGTTTGTATTTAAGTGTAAAAAATCCTATCTTAATGTAGCCCACACATCAAAGGAGTAAAGGTTTTGTCTTCTAGATCTCATAAAAACCACCTGAGGCTTAGAAATGAGAGAGAGGGTTGGAGAGAGCTCAGTGACATAAGCACCTACCTGGCAAGTGCAAGATCCTGAGTTCAAGTTCTGGTACCCCAGAAAAGAAACAAAACAGAGAAACAAGAGATGAAACTAACATTAACTGAGTGTTCCTGGGCCTTATGCTCTGTGTACAATATTCAACTCTCAAAACAGTCCTGTGAGTTGGAGATTTGCTTGAAAACATTCGGGGGTCTCTTCTCACTTCATTGGCTGCTCCATCCCTCTGAGATCTTTCTTCTGCCTTAGTGTTAAGACCCTGAGACACATTTCTCCCACAGGCCATTGGCTGCTGACCATGCAGAGTGGACAAGGACACCTGATCCAGCCCATTCAGACTCCACCAGGAACCAAGATCCCTGGCGATGGCTCTGAGCTCGCCCAGAAACCTGTGAGGCACCATGTGGAAAGGCCAAGAATCAAGAATGCTCATCTCAGAGGAAGAATGAAGCCAATGGGCTCATGAAGAGTGTGAGACAGAGAGACTCAGACCCAGGAGGGTGGAGAGAAATGGACAGTCTGGTCACTTGCCCGGTCCGGGTTCCATCACAGTTGACTATGCTCCCTGCCTGTGAAGTCTGTGCAGCAGCTTTGTTAAAACTGTGGCTTATGCTGGTTTGAAGTAGATTTCCATCACTCAGTCACACAAGCCTGGTTCCCTGAGCAGGAGGTTACATGGCTCCAGCTGCGGAGGCCACAAGGCCATGATGTGAGGGCACCATGTTGCTTCTCACACAGAGGACTAAAAAGAAATAGTTCACCCCGGTCTGAGTCACATTAGTATTTATCACAGAGCAGAGAATGAACAGAGTGAGTCCTTTTTGAAACTTCAGCGCTTAAGTGGAATAATTTGTTAATTTAATTGATAAGTCTTGTCGTTGAGTCGATGAGTTTCAGAAATGAAAGAGGCCCTCCTGTGATTTTTCTAGCAGATGGTCACCAGAAACTCAGCTCGCCCCCTTGTGAGACATCGTATTCTGTTACGAAGGAGCTCTGAGTACTTGGATAAAACCCCACATAGGCTTTCTCCATACGACATTAGCTCTCACATCCTGGTTCTTTGAAACATAAGCCTCTCTCTTCCCAAAGACCTTTCTTCATGTGTTTGAAGAGAGCTCAGGCTGTTTTATATCTTACTGAACTTTCCTTCAAAGTTATGATATATCGTGGATTCAGGATCATCTACCATCTGGAGGCAGGCTCTAGAAGTCATTGTCCAACTCCAGGTGATCTGGGAGGATCTGAGGTACCGTGTACAGCTGGCCACATTTTGAGGAAAGTCTACTACTTAATAATGATCAGATCTCCACACATATGCTGCCTAGACTACCCCAACTGTGTATGTGTTTTATTATAGTAAAAGCCACATAACATTAAATCTACCCTCTTCAAAAAATTTTAGTGCGCAGTACAATATTGTTAACTGTAGGCACAATGTTCTAGAGCAGATCTCTGGAATTTTCCTCTTGCATGACTGAAACTCTGTACCCTTTGATGGGCAGCTTCCCATGTCCCTCTCTGTCCTACCCCTGGAAGCTCCCATTCTGTTTTTCTCCAAAGAGTTGAATGACTCAGATAAATAATTCATGTGAGTGTGATGAAATGTTACTCAGCTACATAAAAGAAGGAAATCCTGTTGTATGACAGTAATAAAAATTGATGTTATGCTAAGAAATAAACTAGTCATGGAAGGATAAATACCGCATATCCAGATTTCTTTTAATTGTGTGGAATACTCTACATATACGAGCATACTTTTTATTTACTGTTTCCTAAGTTGTAATAGCGTCTATGGCATGAACTTATACAGTCATGGAATTAATCAAAATACAAATATCTGCACACCAGAGACCTCATTAGCCAGCTTAAGAAGAAACGTTTCTAATGCTTTTGAGGCCAATGCGAGCCATTTGCAGACTGGACCCTCTCTCTCCCACCAGAGGGCGCCACTGTTCTCCATTTTGTATTTGTCATGGCTTTGTTTTGCTTATCAATTTTGTATAAAATGCGTGTCTTTAAATCGCACATTGTATACATTAGCCCGTTTTAAACTCTATATATAAAAATCATGTTTATCATTTTTTCTGAGGTGTATTTTCATTCTGTATTGTTTGAAATTTTCATCTACAGCCCTGTAGTTTTGTTAATTTTAACTGCTTCATAGATCCATACCTACCCAGTGGAAGGTATTTCAAGGTGTTTCCAGTTTTATGCCTTTGAAGTTTGTTATGAACATTGTTTCACCTGTCTAAGATTTCCTCTAAGGAAGATACCTAAAGAGCCACAAAGTAAGCACACGTTCATCTTTACCAGAAATATGTTACTTTTCCAACATTATTTTACCAATATGCATTCTCGTCAACAATGTTTAAGAGGGTTGAAGTTCCACTGTCTTGCTATGCTTAATATTATAAAACTAATTGGTTTTTCCAGCCTAATGGGGATAAAATGGTGTCTTGCTGCGATATTAATTTGTTTTTTCTTGATTACTAATGAGGCTAAACATCATTTTGTTTGTTTATTGGTTGCTCTTGTATCCTCCCTGTGAGATGCCTCTTTGCTATTGAGTTGAAATCTCTTTTTCTTATTAATGATTGGCTACATTCACATACTCTGCATATTAACCTGCATATTAACTTGTCGTGTTAATGTATTACGTATACCTTCTAATTTGTACCTTGTATTTTCTCTCTTCTTTAGGTTGCTTTTGATGATCAGACATTTTTAATTTCAGTGTAGCTCAGTTTACTAGTATTGTTTCATGAGTGGTTCATGAGGGGTGTTTGTTTTATTTAAGAAATCTTTCTGTATCTCAGGTACAGAGGTGGTGTTCAGAATATATTCTTTGCCTTCACATTGAAATTTTTGACTCATCTGGAGTTAAAGTTTTATATGGTGTATGCAAGGCTGTATTTCTACCTTTAAAAATTCAGATAATCAATTGTTCCATGCACTGAATATTTTGTTTTGTTTTATTCGTTGATCTATAGTGCCAGTTTGATTACAGTTAGGAGTTCTCCTTTCCATGGTTTGCTTTCTGAGGTTTCAGTTACCCACAGTCCATTGTAAGTTAGAATAGTAAATGGAAAAATTTCATGAATACATAATTCATAACTTTTAAACTGGGCTCTCATCTGAGGAATGGAATAAAATCTCACAGCCTAGTTTATCCTGCCCAGAAAGAGAATCGCCCCTTTTTTCCAGCAAATTCATGGTTTATGCTACCTCTGCTGGTCACTGGGTCAGAGTGAACCTGGCAGTGTTGCAGTGCCTGTGTTCAAGAGCCCTTTGTGTCACATTGCTCAGCCCCAGGGCTCACCACACAGGTGCTGCACCATCTCCATCACCACAAGAAGGGCTGTGAGTAGAGTGCGGTCAGGTGCGTTCAGAGCTGGATGGCGTTCACAGAAATTTTATTACAGCATCTTGGACTCCACCGTGGGTATGACTGCATAAGAAGAAGCAGTGCACAGGAGGTTCTGTACCATCCCCAGTTCCAGGACCCGTGAGCACCTTGGAACACATCCGCGGTGGATAAGCAGAGTCTGCTGTCCCACAGCCACGTGTGGACAGCTGTGTTCCTGGTTTCCATCTCTTCCCCTTGACTATTTATTTATCGTGGCCTGAACTAACATCTTACTATTTTCCATTTTGTAAGTTCTTAAGACACTACTATCAGTAACCCTTCCTGGCTTTTCTCCCAGCATGTCAGGCATAAAGACAATAGCAATTAATTATTTCTAAAACTAAATACAAGGCTTTAACTTCAGCTCTTTCAAAGTGTCCTTTGCTTATTTGGACTATTATTTCAGCACCGCGAGTTCATTTGGCATCGTAATTTTGTCATCTTTTATATCATCCAGTCCTCATAACTTCCAATGCTTTCATCTTGTTTCTTGATAAAATCTAGAGCAAGACATGGCCCATTTTTCTACGAGTCTCTAGAGGGGACACAACACCAAGTCATTTGATCAGAAATAAAATCATCACTTGTGCGTAATAAAATGATGTGGCTCCTAGTGAGGGTCCAGGCCCACACTGACCATCCCAGGCCGAGCCTCCCTAAGCTAGCTTTTTGGGTCTAAAATGAGCAGCAGTGAGAGAAGCAAACAGATGAGAAAGACAGGGGCACATCTCTTGGTGAACATAATGGGTGATGAATTTTAGGATCGTATCAAAGTGATGTATAGAGTCTGTCATACAAAATAATTTTTAATCTCACAGGCTAAAATATTAAAGAATATTACTGACATAAAGAGATAAAAGTATTTCTTGGAATGCTTTAAAGTTATTGTTCTTGATGACTTTACCTTCTACATGGCCATCAGACCAGGGCTTCGTCAGATTTCTGCCTCGTGTCCACCTAAGGTTACCAGACGCTTGTCACAGTCTGGCTCTGTCTCACTGTCCTCCGGGAAAATGTGTCTCTCCTCCTGTCACAGATCTGTCTGCTCAGTTCCTTTGCAATCATGCTGCATCCTGAACCCTCATTTGTTCCAGAATGCTCTGTCTTTCCCTCTACCCGGCTCCATCCTCTCCGTGTCTAAAGCAGCCGCCTTAATCTGAAATGAGCAGCACTAAACAAAACAACAGCAGATCTCCTTGCTCTTACATCAGCTTACAGCCAGTGTTTGAACGGCTTTCCTCCTTTGGTTTGTCTGTTTATTGTATTTGGCTGGAGCCAGGGCTGTGCTCTGCAGTTCAGGCTGGCCTTGAACTCACTTCGTGACCCAGCCGCGGCCTGGTAACATTGTCTCTGTCCCTCCGGTGCCCTCTTCCGGCCTCACAGTTCACTGTCATTGTTCCTGGCTCCAGTGGCATTGCCAGTTTCCAAGTCTTGTCCTCATTTCCATTCTATTAAGTGGAGCAGTATGAACACGCAGCCCTGGTCGCCGCTCCTTTTGTCTAGAAATGCTGTCGTTTAACTTCCATGTTTATATCTAAGAGTTTTTGTTTTTAGTTTTATTTTTGATTTCTCCTTCTCAGTTCCTTTCATGGCAGCTCTTTCTCTCCCATCCTGAACATCATGGACCCCGTTTGTTCCCTCTTGGCCTCACTCTCACACCCCTGCTGATCAGTCTCATTTTAAATTTGTCCCTGTCCCTAACCTTTTCCTGAGTGGAGCGTTCTGCTTCGTGCCCTGCAAGCCTCAAACACCAGAGCAGTTTCTTCCTTTCGACATTTTCTATCTCACTGACCACTCCACCCTCAAACCTACTTATTTTAGGCTTCTCAAGATACACAAATGCATCTAAAGTACACCTAATTTATTTTTAATTTTGCTTGTTTTCTTCCTGATCCCTCCGTGACCTTGAACTGATTCTGCCATTCTGTTGTGGATTGGATAGTGACCCCAGTATGGTGCGCTGGGGGTTCTAACCCCGGGTCTGTGTGAATGTGATCTTATTTGGAAATAGGGTGTGTGCGGATGTAACCAAGGGAAGAGGAGACACAGAGGCACAGGGCAGAGGACCAGGTGGTGATGGATTGGGGTGGTGGGGCCGCACAGAAGCTCCCAGAGCTGGAGGCAAGGAAGGGTTCTTCCCTTGCATTTTTGCCGGGAGCACGGCTCTGCCAGGATTAAGAGCTAGTAAGATTCCATTTGTTTTAACCACCCAGTTTGATGGCTGCCTCCTGGTAGCCCTAGGAAATTAGAACACATTCATTATGTATCGCTTAGATTATTCTATTCACATACAAGCCTTCCATCTCATAGCCAATATTTATTTTCCATATTTCCAATGTGCTCTTTCTAAAAAGAAAATGTTATCCTGTGGTATTTTCCATTTTTAACTTCCCAGTCCCTCCATTTTATCAACTATAAATAGTTGTTTTACTTCATAAGGGCATTGAGAGGATTAAGTGACAGTTGCATGGATAATGGTATAGTTACCTGTTTATTTTTATTTATTTTTTTAATCAGTACTGGGGAACGAACTCACAACCTCTTGCTTGCAAGGCAGGTGCTTATGCCGCTGAGCTAAATCCCCAGCCCCTAGTTACCTGTTTAAACACAAGCATTTTTTTTTTTTTAGTTCTGCTTAAGATCAAAAAGCCAATGAAATACTACTGGTACCAACTGTTTTACATAGTGAGTGAATGCTCTAAATCACCCCTGTCCTTATAATAAAACTTTCCATATTGACAGAAAAAATATATGTATATGCTATAGTAACACAAGACACCTATGGCTGCTGAACCTTTGAAATACAGCTAGTGGAACTCAGGAACTAAATTTTGTCCTCTGGTTTCCAGAGGACAAACGTTGGCACAGAGGAGAGCTACCCAGGGTTCACCCTAACGGGTCCCCTCCCAGGAGGGCTGGTAGATGTGCCATACTGCATGACCTCAGTGACAGGCTGAGGCCATTCCTTTCCCTGATAGAGGAGTGCACAGCTGCTAGAGCACAGGCACAAGACAAGTGAACTGTGGTCTCAGGACCCTGGTGCAGGGTCACTGAGGAACATCCAGTGATGATATAAAGCCAGGTTTGGACTCCTGCTACACCCGCAGGGCACCAGCTTCTAATCTCAACTGCATCAGTCAAGTAAGACCTTCCTTCAACAACCTCGCCTTAGAAGGGTCCAAAGTGGTAGAGATTAAGAAAAAATGGCCCAAGGGAAAAACAACAAACAAACCACGTCTGCCTTTCCCCTGCAGCTGCCCAAGATTTAAGTGCATTCACTGGAAAACTGAGACAGCATTAGATTGGGAGTTAGAAGGTTGTTAAACTACTGGAGGTTTTATTATTATTTCAGAGTGGTGAAGAAACCTGCCTACATTTTCCCGGGGACCAAAGGAGGATTTTTTCAGCAGCGCAGGGTGACTGAGGAGGGCTGGAAGATACAAAGGCCTCCTTGTCGAGTTGAGCTCCAACTACAGACCACTAACACGCGAAGATTTCTTAGTAGTGTTCAGGGCTGGTACCTACTCCTCCCCAGCTGGACATCGTCAGCAGATCTTCCACAGCCCTGGCTTGGGCCCAGGCATCTGTGACTTGTCACATGTGTCTTTCCACATGTCCTGTCCACTCCCTGAGGCTCTTGTGGGGCACCTCGTGCAAACCATCAGCATGTATCATGGATAGGCAGTAATTGTCCACACAGGCGTGATGCCAGAGGGACAGATGTCCAAAACCAAGGCCGTGCTTTATTTATAATTTTACACCCAGACTCTAGCATAGCAAATGCCTTAGAAGACTCTAAATGTTTGGTGGATGAGTAAAAACCATTTGTGCCTTTAGCAAGCAGAGAAAGAGTGTGCTGATAGGATACTCTAAGGTGCTCCTTTGTTAGTATTTCATAGCTTTTGACATTTTGTACTGTGTAGAGGTGTCCAAGAATTTGTGACTGGGCTTTTAAAACCAGCTGTCTCACAGGCCACAAACATCCATCTGATAAATAGTCTTCGTTTGCTTCCGACCCAGAGGAGTTCAGGGGTTCAAAAATGTTCCTTCACGTTATAGTTTCTCTCCCTTTGATCTCAAACTGATACAGCTTCTTTAAGATTTATAAGAGTTGTTTGATTATCCACGAGTACCACACTGCATTAGACACCCTAGTAAGCAGAGAGCTCAGTAAGAAGTCTTTCTGGTGGGCTTCCTCTAAGGCTGCTGTGGAAAAAACTGAGAGCCTACGAGTTTGTTCCTCTGTCTCTTAGAAAAAGCATTTGATGGAGCATGTCTACAAGGCACATCCTTAAGAATTTTGGAAATTTATGACTGAAAAGCCTTGTGTGAGGCCCCACCTTAACATTTTGTGATATCAAAACACAGGTGTATAAGTTGTACTGTGAGCCCCATCTTTCCCTAGAGACGCCATTTTTCTGATAGCTTCTAGGTGTCTGTCTGTCTGTCTCTCTGTCTCAGTGTTTCTTGATTAGGGCTTCATTGGGTAGCCCAGGTTGGGGTCAAATGTTTGATCCTACTGCCTCAGCCTCCCAAGTGCTAGGATTAGAGGCTTGTGCTGCCACACCTGGCTCTGAAATTTGATTTTTATCTCGGAGTCTTTTCTTACCTTGAGAACCCTTTGCTAGTTGGAAAAGTCACTCATGCTTATTTAATTTTTTCTGATTTCTATTCCTCAATGCATTACTTTCTCACTTTCTATTGGAGCAGAGGGACGAAGTCAGGAAACACCTTTAGTATTCTACTGAGAAATTTCTTCTCTGAGGGCCCGAGGGTACCGCTGAGTGGTGGAGCATATGCTTAGTATGTCAGCACCAATCTTGGCACCACTACCCCCCTCAAAAAAGAAAAAAAATCTATTTTTCTAGGTATCCCATTAGGTGTATCGCCTGGCTTTTGTGCGTGGTATTGCAGGTGACGGTGTTACCAAACCTCCACTACACCAGCACGGGGCCACTATCCTCCAGCTTCCCCCACAGTGCTCTCTGCCTCTTCTGTCCTTCCTCTCATGTTCCTGAAAGCCACGAGCCTTTCACCAGCAGCCTGACTTTAAAATCAGTGCCATGGTTTTGAAGTTTCATGAGGAAGGCACCCTTTTCCAGGCACCACACAGTGCTCTGATTACCCCTCGGTAACAACCCCCAATTCAAAGGCATAATATTACCCCAGCTAGTTTATTTTCTCCTGGGTTCTGTGAGGGATGACTTCAGAAGAGGGGTGGTGTCCTTTTATAATGTCTGGGCCTCGACTCCGTGATTGCTCACGGCGGGCATTTGTGGGGAGGGTGGAAGGCTGGCCTTGCCCAGTCTGCTGGAAAACTCAGTGACGTTTCCCAGCCTGCTCACCTCCAGGCAGCCGCTTCTTACACGGTGAATCAGGCTCTAAGTGTTCTAGCACACGAGCTGTGTGGTCGTTTGTACACTAGTGTTACAGATGGCTCAGTGTCACTTCCGCTGAGTGAAGCCCGCCAAACCTGCTCAAATGCAAGGGGAAAGGTCAAGACTTTGTCTGGATGGGAGGAATGTCAAAGAAAGGGAAGACCTGCTTTTATTTTATGCAATTTGTTTTCGTTGTTGTTTTGAGACAGGGTCTCACTATGCATTTCAGGCTGGCCTTGAGCTCACTTTGTAGCCAGGCTGGTCTCAAATTTGCAGTGATCCTCTTGCCTCAATTTTTTTTGTTTTAAAGAGAAAAAAAATAAATAAAACAAAATTTAAAAACCCAATGATATAGAACTTCAAAAACAAGCTAACAGGATATTAACAATGGTTAATATATTGCATATCATCTTTAAGGTAGTTGTTCAGGTTACAAAAAATAGGCATGCATAATTGATCAAACAATATAAAGCACAAACCTACTTTTAAAACTTTCAAAAACAACTGCATTTTAGAAAATGCTATCAAGTTTGCCATATTCAGAGATGGAAGCCTTCCAAAGTTTCTGTCCTTAACTAGCATATACACCTATTTTGAATCATATTTATTAAAAGTAAATATTAAAACTATAAATGGAGTTTTGTGGAGTTTCAAGTGAACAATATCATCATGCAGCTGGGGAAAACAGTTCAAATAACTGGAAGAAGCTACTGAAATTAGATCTTGACACAACATTAACCTCGATAAAAATGATATATTACTTAGGGAACAATTGTATTTAACCTTATTTAGAAAGATCAGTGCAATTAAAATGAATATTCTCTTGAGGTTGCCACATGATTTCAGCTGTCTCTTATTTCATGTGGCCTTTAAGAGCACTTAAGGAAAGCAAAACTCTCAAAGAAAATACTATACTTTTAAGCAGGTAAATTTGGTATCCAGAGCTAGCATGGCCTCCTCCTTCTCCTCTCTGTCCTCTTCCTTCTTTTTCTTTAACCAAGAATTGATATGCAAATAGTAACCACAGAACGTTCTGGGTTTTAGAACTTCACTCTCTTAAATTATGTGTGGGTTTTTTGGGGGCAGGAAAAAGTGTTGTATTTTCCCATGGTACAACACCAAGAAATCAAGAATTTTAATTGTAGCCTTAATATATATGTGTTTTCCCTCCTTTCCTGCCAAATATATCCTTTATTTATATTATTAAAACATCATTTCAAGGGAAAATTTTTTAAATGTTTTCTTTGGGTGGAGATGACCACACAGCACAGCCTCCTCAAACACTGCTTAAAAGTCCTTGTAAACTCATATCCAGGACCTACTTAAAGTTAAAAAGGAAGAAAAATTATGTAAGGATGCTTTAAAAACCATAGATAAAACTTTTAAATCACTTTTATTGAATTCTAGCCTGTGAGTTAAACAGTGAATTTCTTAAGACAAACAACCCAAATTATTTTTGAACCCTTAAGCTAATGTTCAAACTTAGGAAAAAATTTTATCTGTGAAATTGAAAATGGATTATGTAGTACATTTAATATTGGACTTGTTCAGTAAGAGGCAAACAACTTTGGAATTAACAGTCACAACCCCTAAAACTGGCAAAACCTAATTATGTACTTTGTGAAATTTATTTTTAACAGATTATAAAATCTAATGCAGGCATACAGTCTTCCTGGCAATGTCTGTGAAGTCTCTGTGTTCGTTTATTTAATGTCACCTTAGGCATATAGATAACGTTGTGCTAGGCAAAGAAAGAAAATAAAGTTTTGCGGCACCTTCACACAGCTGGGTTCAAATTTTAAAACTTAGGGAGCCAAAGAAGTAATATGAAACCTGGGCACCACTAAGCCATGAATACGGAAAGTGTGGAGCATGTAAGCGCTAAGTGGAAAATGACTGAACACATAAGTAATTCCCGAAAAGACTGTACCAAGCGTGGCTTAGTGCAGCACTTGTGCCGTGGCTCCCTGCTCCAGAGGCGGTGGGAGACATTTCTAATTAATCATCTTCTCCTGCCAGCCACAGCAGTGTCTGATGCAGAGCTCCATGCAACTGCTGCTTCTTGTTGGCACTGGCATTCAGATGAAACCTATCCGCCGTCTCTAGATAGAGTGGTCCTGGGGAGCCCCAACTGGAAATGAGTCCCAGGTATCACTGATTTGATTTTCAGTACAAGGAACATAGCACAAAGAAATCTGAGCCAGTGTTATGACAATACTCAGCCATGATGTGACCACCAAAAAAACTAGCCTGTTCACAGAAGATGCCCAGGACAGGGAGGAAGGACTCTGCCATTGGATCTCTCAGTCTGTCATGTTCAGCAGAATTTCCACATCCGTAAAATAGGGATCGTGATACCTACTTCTTAAGGCTTGTTGAATAGAATAGGCCATGTAAGTTACTGTACAATAGGTGCTTGCCATGTGTCAGTCCCAAATGATAGCCATGTGATTTTGAAAGGTACACAGTCTTAGAGGAGAGCTTCTGAAGGGATGGGAGGGGTTGGAAAACAAAACCAGAGAGATGTTCATCAGGACTGTTTACGGTACATAAAGGAAAAATTAGGAATTCCTGTTTAACACAGAGCAGTCAACACACTGACAGGACATTTTCATCTGTTGTGAGATTGAAAGCTGGAGCACCACCACTCAGTGCAGGAAGGTACCAATTTGGAGGTGGCTGCTTCACTCTTTGGACCTTATTACTGTCTCCTTTCACATGAGTCTAGGATTATAATTTCAAACACAGCCTTTCGACCCATGGGAAACAAGCGCGTAATTGAGAGGGAGCCCCTGTAGAGACAGCCAGTCTCCAAGGAGGAGGGGAGGAGGGTTCTTTGAATTCTTCTGTTTTCTAAGGATGAAACTGTTTTCCCAGAGGCCGAGAATTTCTTGTCATCGTTTTTAAGGTGAGCTTTGGCTCATAACAGATAATACTGGCTATGGTTTAATTCAGTCATATAAAGTTTACTTTTTGTGTGTTCATTAATTAAACAAGGACTGCATAAAATATTAGCAATGCAAATGGTTCAGGGTTTATAAAAAATATATGGTAATGGTTGAAAGTTAGGAAAGAGCAAAGTAAACAAAAAAAAAATGGAGAAAGAAGTCTGGGCAATGAAGGCTGTCTTAGTTGCTTATCTCTTCACTGAGACAAAATACCTGACACCCAAAATTAAAGGAGGAAAGGTTTACTTAGCTCACGTTTTGTAGAGGTTTCAGTGCATAGCTAGCCGGCTGCAAGGCAGGGCGGCATGGCAGAGAAACAGTTCATGGCAGGCAGAAGGAAGGCACCAAGCTACTAGTGACAAGCAGAGACCCTCTTTCTGGCCCTTACGCTTTATTCAGGCTTATATTTTATTAGGGTGGGTACACTCATACCCAGGTTGGGGCAACCTCAATCCCACCCAGAACTATGTCCAAATCAGTCAATGGACTGATTTAGTAATACACACGCTTAATCCCAGCATCACCTCCCAAAAGCCTCACCTATGACTTTTTGAGGCTTTGGGGGGACATCTAAATATAAACCATAACAAGGGGCAAGAGAAGACAAATGGAGATCTCCTTAAGGAGCACTCTTCTCCAGAACCTCTGTGACATTGTGACATCTGCAACTCTGCTATAATGCAGCACCCAGGAAGGATGTGGGTGACTCGAAACTTTCAGCATGGTCACTTTAAACAATTATGAGATCACTTAATTCAATTGCTCTCTCCCTTTAATTAGGAGACAATTCAGTCTTTGCAATTTAGTCCCTGTGACATTTAATTAGTGCTTCCAATCTGTGAAGGGCAAGTGCTATCAATCAAGGGAGAGTAACAGCAATGCTCATTCCCACACAAACAGCACTGAGGTGGTATTGTCACAGCCAGCCCGCTCTCACTCTGGGGTCATTAATCAAGCATGGTTTTTTAACTTATTAAGTACCTGTGCAACAGGCACCATGCAGCTCAGAGTGGATTAGTTTTAACTATTTAAGGTGAGCAGAAGGGGAGGGGAGTGATGAAAGCAGTGTGGGGTGTTACGACTTTTATTTAGATGTCCCCCCAAAGCGCCGTGCACTCACAGGTGGGGCTTTTTGGAGGTGACTGGATTAGTCCTCTGGTTGAATTAGCACTGCTCTGGGTGTCGCTGAGTGGATTTACTGAAGAGAGAAGGCCCACCCGGGGATGGGTGGCATCGATCAATGCATCTTCAGCCTGGATGGAGTAGAAAGAGACAGGAAGACAGCAGGCTGACTGCTGCCGCTGCTCTGCTTCCTGTCTGCCCTGCCCTGGACTGTTCCTACTCTGTTCCTCCGCTGAGCCTCCCTGTCTTGGAGCTAGGGCTGAAATTTCTATGAGCTGTGAGCTAAAATAAACCTTTCTTCTTCTTTTATTTTATACAAGTCCTTTTTATTTTTTATTTTTTAAATTTTATTTAAAAGGGAAAAGAGAAAAACACAAAACAAAACAAAGCGGTGTAAGGGTACAAGTAATACAGAACTACAAAAAAAAAAAAACAGTCAGAAATCACTGGTTAATAGATTACATATTATCATCTTAGAGATAGTTGCTCAAATCACAGTATCAAAGCATACAAAGTGGACATTCAAACAGTGAGACTGCAAACAGTTGTGTTCAATGATCCAACGAAAAACATTAATATGGTCAGCTATTTAACACCCCTAAACATACTTGTTGTTGTATCCTTTAGAGCTCTTTTTTACAACAAAATTTACACAGTTTGGGTTTTATTACTCCTTAGTTCTTATTACTTTTTTGGGGGGGAGAGAATAAAGTCAAATATGGCAAAACAAAGCTGTCAGTCAAAACCAAGGATAGACATAGCACATGATGTAAAACAGAGTACAAGGTTATCAACAATGGTTATCAACAGTGTCTCTTGTTTCCTTAAAAAGAATTGTCTATTGCATTAGAACGTTTCTTCTTTTAACTTGTGTTTGTCAGGTATTTTGTTGTAGCAATGAGAAAAGTAGCTTAGAGAAATTTAGTTCCTGGTACCAAACTCTCTATCGGTTATAGTTCACTAGAGAAACACAATTTAGTACACAAGATAGTCTTACAGTGCTGGCCTGTAGAGACAGGGCTGGAGAGCGAAGGATCCAGTGAAAGGTCAGAGTCCTGGAGCTCATTCTAGCCTCCAACGTGAGTTCATACCAGGAGGTTCAAGGGTCTGCCCTGGAAGCCAGGGGCCTGTCCAAGGGGAGATGGAGACTGGAGCTCTTCAGAGGGACAGATGCCAGTCTTCCCTCTTCACTTCCCCTTTATTCCGTTCAGGCTATAAGCCTGTAGGTTGGTGCCAGTCATACCAGAGAGGCTTCTGTCTGCAGTAAGTCCCTTCAGACACACTGAAAACCACTGATCTGATTTAGTTGCGTGCTTCTTACTCAAGTTGACACAATTCGTTCACTATCACAAGGGGCAAGAAGATCATTTTTTCCTGCACCATTACAAGGATCCTGGCTAAACACTCTTGTAACAAGAAACAGATTAATATAAGGAAAGCATAAACATCTATTTAATCAAAGTTCAATATCACTGGGGAGCCTTTCAACATGAAGCCTCAAAAACCCCAGGAAAACTGTACCACCATGTGCCTCAGCAAATGTGCATCACATTTTGGTTGACGATGGACCACACAACTGGTCCCATTAGATCGCATTAGATCTAAGAGATCTGAGAAAGTCCTATCAGCTACTGATGTCAGTTGCTGTCATTATCCTGTAGCAGTTCGAGGTTCCACACATTAACAGTGATGCTGTTGCAAATGGACTGACAACACGCCAGACAGGACAGCACAGATAATTACATACATATGCACTTGATAAAGGTGATAAACAGCTATGTTACTGGTTTTTGTATTTACTATACTGCACTCCCCTAAAATACATCACAGGAACCAGAGTTTCTCTCCCCTCCACTCTGGAGGGGTCTCCCCATTCTCCTGAGGAAGGAGTGACGCACAGACTCCAGAAACTGAACAGACGGACCTTGCTGGGATGTCTGCGGGTCCACTTCCACCAGTTCACACCCTTCTGCCTGTTCACATTTCCACATGGCTGCCCATTTTCAACAAACTGAAGTATAAAAATAGCCAGTTTTCCCTGGGTCTTTGGGTCATTTCTCAAGGCTCTCATGTCATATAAAAGTTTAAAAAATATGTTATGCTTTCCCCTTGTTAGCCTGTCTTTGGTTATGGATTGTCAACTATGCATGTCAGTTATGATGCATGAAGAAAGGTATCACGTCTTTCCGCCTCTACGGTACCAGTGGTAAAGCGGAAGTAGCCTACTGGACGTGGTGGTGACTGCAATCCAGGGACTCTGGGAAGCTGAGACAGGAAGATGCCCAGTTCCAGCCCAGCCAGGTTAACTTAGCAATTTAACGAAAATAAAAAATAAAAAAAGAAATTAGAGATGTAGCTTAGTATAAAGGGCCTGGGTTCAATCCCCAGTACAGAAAGAAAAGAAGGAAAGAAAGGGAAAGGAGAAAAAGAGAGGGAAGGGAAGGGAAGACTGCGAAACTGGAGTACAGCTTCTGAAGGAGGGGAGAGAATCATCTGAAGGGTAAGAGACCATAAAAGGCCTTCCGTGAGAAGTTCAGGAGTTTGGAGTTGTGAACGACAAAAGGCATCAGGCAACTGGGGAATGATTTTATTCAGGCTCATACAAGAGAGAAAGCATTTACCAATGAAGACTGTCTCAAAGACAGGGTGTATGGGTCAGTGTTTTACTAGAGAAACAGGTACAACCCAAGATGTAAAATTGTATAAGAAATTATAAGATGGGCTTACGGTGTTCAGCCAGAGTTGGGTGAGGAAGTGTGCAGAGGGCGTCTGCACATGCAGACCAAGCGATTCAGTGCAAGGTCTGGAGATAGCTGCAGTGTCCTTACAAGTCTGTATCAGGCGGCTGACAAGTCTACAGCAGAAGCCAGAGTCTGCACTGGAAGCCCGGAGATCACATCCAGGGAGAAGGTGAAGAGGGGAACTCCATCGAAGAACAGAAGCAGATCTGTTCTTCCTGATTTCCCCTGTATACCCTCCAGGCAATGAGCTGTCCTAGGGTGGGTCTCCTAAACCCTAGGGTGCAGAATTGCTGAGCCAATTTAGTTAAACTTCTCTTAACTAAACTTCTCAAATTGACACAAGCAATCAAGTCTTACAGAAGGAGAAAAAAGAGTAGGCCACTGGGGAAGGAGGAAGTGAATCTCACTTGGGACAGTGTAAGGACAGGCTGGTCCTTGGCAGAACAAAACCTCACCACACAGATCACACAGGGTGGAGATGGTTTCTCTATCATTACTGCTTCCTTGGTATGGAGCTCAAATTTCAGTGTCCTCAGTCTTCCTCTTGTCCTCCCAAAGAGAACATTCAAGAGATCCGATCAGAAAAGCACTGTAGACCACTGCTGCATGAAAACTGGCTGCTCCCACTTGCACTCGTGAGAAGGACTGTCCATAGCCAGGGCGGCAGTGTTTGCCTGTAATCCCAGCTACGAGGGAGGCTAAGGCAGGGGGCTCCCTTGAGCCAAGCAGTTTAAAACAAGCCTGGGCAATATGGTGAGACCCTGGATGAAAACATAACAAAGAACTTGCCTCTGGCCTATCACAAAGCCCTGTGTTACTTTGGTCATTGCTTTCAATCCTAGGTTCTCTGGATCCCAACCTCAGCACCCTGCCATACTTTAATGACAACATATGTCTCATTTCTACACTTTGTTTTGGGGCTCAAACATATCCAAAGTTGGAATTTCTAACAGACTGCCATGCTAGGAAAGTCTTGAGCAAACAGCCTTTCCTAGGCAGAGGAAGTCACTGACAAAGCCTGGCTAGCTGCAGCAGCACAGCGTTGTCCCACCCCCTGAATGGGTCCTTGTCCCTGTGCTCTGGACTCCAGCTCCTGCAGCTTGTGTATGTGAGGAAAGCTGCTTTGGACCTGTGAGTACGCTCAGCCCAATTTGAGCTCTGTAACTCTTGGACATTGATGCCCTGACCCTCACAGTGGTCATGCAGTCAACTGTAATCAGGGTTTGCAAACATTCTACTCTATGTATTAGTTAGAATAATAATTCTACTTAATTCATTAGCCCTGAAATGAGATGAATAAATTTAACATTGTACCAGAAGATGTACCAGGGGGACAAAACCCACATGGATCATATGGTTATGAAATTATGATCAAATGCACAAGCTCAGCTCAGATATTCTGCTTCAGAAAAAAACCCAAAAACCAATCAAATGCAGACCATTACTGATATTGTTGAAATATCTTAAGAAATAATGCACAAATATAACATGCTGCTTTGATAAGACATCCAAGAAAACATAGGAAAAGAAGGTCTTTAAAGGAAATACAATTATTGCAGGGCCTGGTATGTTTTTTCTGGTTCAATTTCATAGAAAAATAAGGATCCTTATGCACAAGAGCTTTTTGGGGGAGACATATCAAACAGCAGATCTTAATCTCTGTAACAAATGGCTTTAATGTAGATGGTTAACTTTGTACCAATTATTATAAATTTAAACAAAAATTAAACTGAGCCATGAAACTTAATAATACCTTGAATTTATGGATCCCTGTGCCAGAGATAACTTCTTTTTTTCTGGCACTTGCAAAGTCAATTCACTTCTCTCTGACATAACTTTCAAAGTAAAGCATAAGATTTATCGATTAAATTATCCTCCTCTCCCAGTAAATTTTAGTAGCATTTCCCTTCACAATCATCTTTTGCAATTACACAGTAATTTCCATATAAGGTCCTCCAAGTGTTTTGCAAACATTAATTAAGCTTTGCAATACTCCGGCAAGGAAGAAGACCAGCTTTATACCCAGGAGTCCTGCTCATGCTGAGATGGCGGTTGGAATGACATTTGTTCCTGTCACTCAGAATCAGCACAGAGAGCTTTAACCTGTGGGAGCAGAGGATGTGCTGATTCTGCCAGAATTACAAATGACACCACAATGCCTTTGCTGGCTTTGAGGAAGATGGGATGACTTTTCCTAGCAAGTCATTGCTCTCTCACCATGTATGCAAAGGTATTTTATCTTTAACTCTGAAAAGCTGATCTGAGATTTGCTATGCTAATGTTTTGAATTCAGTGTCCTACCCTATTACGTTCATAAACATCATTTTAGGAATGGCTTGAAGTTGTACATAATTAAACAGTTGCAAATGAGAAAGGTCACACAGAACAGAGTGGGAGAAGCGTTTGGTTCTAGACGTATCTATCCTCCCTTTTCAATGTGCAAACAGAACATCAGCTTAACAATCACAAGGAAATACAGAACTGAAGAAAAACAGGAACTGGCTGGGTGTCCTGACCATTCGCCACCTCCTGACGTGTGAACTGGAGAGACCAAGATGTTTAACATTTAGCAAACATGTACCTGGGCTGTTAAGCTGAATAAATTTATGTTGGATTTTTAAAAAAGGATTTTCTTTAAAACATTATCTTCTGGCCCAGTCTTGCAGGCTCACTGTTTCCTGGCAGCAAAGCTGGTGCTCCAGAGCCACCAACACCCCCATGACCGTGCCAGTTATTAACCCTGGGCCACCGTCCCTACTCCTGCCCTTGAACTCCTGGTTTGGAAATTGCTGAATTTGACGCCCTTTTGGTTCTCAGCTCTGACTTCTCTGAACCACTTGAAGAGGTGTTTAAAACCCCTTTTCTTCTGGGCTCCATGGCGTGCCCTTGCCCCGAAGCGGTCCCCACTACCCTGGAGGCTGAGGAGGGAGCATCACCGGAGCCCAGGAGTTCAAACCTTTCAGAGATAGGCCTGGGCAACAAACCGAGGCCCCATTTCAAAAACAAGCAAAATACTCTGGTATTTTTAAACTTCCTTTATGCTTTTGATTTACTGCAGTTTGTATCTCATTTAATAAAAAGATTTGGTGATAAAAACAAAAACAAAAGCAAAACAAAACAAGCACAAGCAAACACAGTTTGCAGCAAGGCTCTTCCCCAACAAAATTAAAATGCAGGGTGGAGATTTAGTTCAATATCCAGTACCAAAAAAAAAAAAAAAAAAAAAAAATTAACATGCAGGCTCCTGAAACGGGCCCACTGTGGTGTGGTTGTTACCTGCAGCCCTGTTTAATGCCTGGCAGAAGCAGCTGTGGAGCCCCCTAGGAGTCACATAAGTAGCCCAGCTGTCTCTGCAGGATGATGGCTGCATGACCTCCAATTCTAAGAAAACTCCTCTGCAAAAGCCCAGTGAGGTATTTGCACTTTCCACGTTTCTTTTTATGATTCTTATTTTTGTGCCATTGGAAGTACCTCACTGCTGTCTTAAAACAACTAGAAATCCGGAGGTTGGGAGAGACTGGCTGGGCTGAACTGTTCTCACCCCATCAGCAGGTGTTCTGGGGGCTACTGTTCTTGGGACTCAAGCCATCCACTTACACTTTGCTGGCCATTTCCAGACTAGGGTAACTAGAGCCAACGCTGAGTCAATCAAGTGTTGCAGAGGGGAAAAGAATCTTAGCTTTGAAGATGAGAAGGCAGCTACTTCGCAAATATATAGGCCAGTGGGTCAAGGAATACACACTCTAAATATAGCTTGGAGAAACATTACAGAACAGGTCAGTTGGGACTATCCCAAAGATGTTACCTGGTTTAGCATTTAGCAATGAAAGAAATTTCATTTTTTGTTCTTATTCCCTAGTGAAATCTTTTGATAATACAAATTTTCTACGTGGATGTAAAGGAAGAAAGCATGCAATATTAATTGTGTGGGAAAGAGGTAAACTTAGCCTTCAGCCAAGTCCTTATGGCTTTAGGTGAATGTAAAAAATGTATTCAAGTACGTGTGGAATCACAGTGAGAAAGCCATTTCCCTGCAGTTTTTTTTAATCTTTCTGCGTATACCAAGATAAAAATTTCAGTTTGGTGTAAGTCTTAAACACCTTTGTGAAACTTGACAATATCTCTTTGCAATAAAGAATTTAGGGAACAATGGTAACTAGAAATTGAAAAATACAACACCTTTGTTTTATGTGATATCTTTTATTCATGATGTGCAATAATGTTCCTCAAACTGCAGTAGTAATTTAAAGCTTCTTTATAAATTATATTTGTTTAAGAAAATGTGAGTTGATTTAAAGAGCTAATAAAGCAGGCAATGCTTATATATAACAGAAATTCTGAAGGGAATATGCATACTACTTTAACACAAAATTATTCCCTATTTTTATAGGTGCATACGTTTTTAAACTGACCTCATTACCAACTTCTTAGGGCAAATACCAGAAGGGTTGTGCCTGATTTTTTTTAATTGTTAAGTAATCAATATTTTATTTTATTTGGTTTTTATTTTTGAGACACAGGGGTTCTCATATTATCCTGGTTAGCCTTTAACTCCTAAGTTAAGTTCCTGCCTCAGCCTCCCGAGTAGCTGAGATTACAGACCTGGGCCATGATACCAACCTGCTTTGGTTTATTATGCTTGCCAAGCCCTAATTTTGATTTTGAAATGGGTACCCTCAAGAATGTCAAATTAACTATTTCGTTTATTATCTATCATAACTTTCACTTGCTTTTAGTACTCATAGTGTGGTTAGGATTTTTTAAATAAAACTTTAATTAAGTTTTATACAAATAGACACTCCACCTGGCTCAATCTGCGCGTGCCATGCCCACGGACTGTCCCTCCCCTTGAACCTGCACATCCCACTCAGTCCCACCCCAGCTCTGGCCTCGCCTTCGCAGTGGAAGACTGTCTTGTGAACGGAGTCGCCATTTTGCCGCTAGAGAAGCCCTCTGTAGACCTGAATGCTCTTTCTTCAGCGGCCTAGCCTGCGGCAGTCTCGGGACTGGGTGTGGGCCAGGTAGGCGAGAGTGAACCAGCTGTGAGCGGCGGCGGGGCCTGGTGGCCCCGAGGGTCACCACAAGGAACTACAGTGCTGAGACACCATTCTTGGATATAGATGCCTATGTGTGGATGCACCTTGATGTCATATTGGAATCTACTAGGAGGCAGAAGCCCCTTCCTTTGTCTGGAGGAGGAGGGATCCCGGGTTCCTGAGGCACCTCGGCCTGTGCCCAGCCACGCCTAGCTATCGGTGTGCAGAGGAGGAGCTGCGCGGATCCGGAGTGCCTGCAGAAGCCCCTTCCTTTGTCTGGAGGAGGAGGGATCCCAGGTTCCTGAGGCACCTCGGCCTCTGTACAGCCTCGCATAGCCATCTGCGTGCAGAGGAGGAGCTGGGTGGATCCGGAGTGCCCGCAGGAGGCCCTTCCGTTGTCTGGAGGACTGTGGATATCTCTGCAAGCAGGGAACGATCACAGGCTCCTGAGGCACTGCGGTCTGTGGTGAGTACCCTAACCCGGCTGCGATCCAAGAGCTGTGGGTCTACCAAGGGTCAGGTGGGCGCACAGTGTCCCTGAGGCCCAGCTTGTCTGGAACCGCGGAGTTCTGAACAAGCAGAGGAGGGCCATTGGTTCTGCAGGCCCAATGGCCTGGGGTAGAGTGGTGCCAGAGTCTCAGTAGCTGCAAACATAGAAGGGGATTTTCAACAGATCCTGAGGAGGCTTTCAAATAACACTTGAAACACAGAAATATAGGAAAATGACAAAACGAAAGACCAAATTACAACCTCAAACCTCCAGCCCATCTCAGGAAACCCTAGGAGAAATGTATTTAGAAGAAAATATATCCCATCCTCCTCATATATCAGACACAATAGCTACTGAAGTTGACAAGCAACTCCAGGAAGCTTTAAAGAAATTCAAACTCGAAATAATATCCCAGATAAAAGAAGAAATGATAAAAGAAATGAAAGAGATTCTAAATATATCTAAAGAAAACACAGATAAAAAATTGGAGGAACTAAACAAAAAGATAGAATCCCTAGATGAGCAATATAAGAAACAAACAGAATACATAATGCAGATGCACAGAGATATACAGGAAATAAAAAACTCCACTGAAAGTTGTAAAAACCGCCTTAATGAAAGTGAAGATAGAATTTCAGACCTTGAAGACAGGATTGCAGCTAGTGAACAGGAAAGGAAAGATCTTTTAAAAATAACAAGGAATCAGGAAACAACAATTCAACAACTGCAAGACGATGCAAAGAAGAATAACATAAGAATGATAGGGATTAATGAAAAAGAAGGAGACAACATAAAGGATATCAAGAGGATATTTAGAGAAGTAATAGCTGAAAATTTCCCAAGCATGAGATCAGAAACTGACATCAGGATCAGTGAAGCATATAGAACTCCAAATAGTCATAACAAAAATAAAACTACACCCAGGCATATAATAATCACCATCCCAGAAATCCAACACAAGAATAGATTATTAAAAGCTGTCAGAGAGAAAAGACAGATCACTTATAAAGGAAAACCTATCAGAATCACAGCAGACTTCTCATCACAAACAATAAAGTCAAGAAGAGCATGGAGTGAAGTATTCCAGATCCTAAAGCAAAATGATTTCCAACCTAGACTGATATATCCTGCAAAACTATCATTTAAAATAGATGGTGAAATACGATACTTCCATGACAAAGAACAGCTGAAGAACTTCATGAACACCAAACCAACCCTGCAAAAAATATTGAAAGACAGTTTAGATACACAAAGGAAAAAACCACTAAGCAAAGCAAATAATTAAACAGAACCGAAAGATAAAGATGCAACAGCAGAGAGATAAGAATCCTACAATTAACCAACATTTAACAGTAATAACCATTAATGTAAATGGTCTCAATGCACCAATCAAAAGAAACAGACTAGCAGAATGGATCAAGAAACAAAATCCAACCATATGCTGTTTACAGGAAACCCATCTAACCCAGAAGGATACTCACAGACTGAAAGTCAAAGGATGGAAAACAATTCTTCATGCAGCAGGAATCCAAAAAAAGGCAGGAGTAGCCATTCTGTTTGCAGACAACGTGAACTTTAAACCAACAATGACCATAAAGGATAAAGAAGGTCACTACATACTCGTAAGGGGAAAACTCCAAGAGGAAGAGATAACTATCTTAAATATATACGCACCAAACTCCAGAGCACCCAGTTATATAAAACAATTATTAACAGAAATGAAAACTCAAATTATCAGTAACACAATTGTAACAGGAGACCTTAATACGCCATTGACACCAAGGGACAGATCGACCAGACAGAAAATGAGTAAAGAAATAACAGAACTGAATCAGACCTGTGAACAAATGGGTTTGATAGACATATACAGAATGTTCCACCCAACAACATCAGAATACACATTCTTCTCAGCAGTACATGGATCATTTTCTAAAATTTTCTAAAATAGACCATATATTAGCTCATAGAACATATTTAAACAAGTGCAAAAGAGCTGAAATCATCCCTTGCATGTTATCGGATCACAGCGCTCTGAAATTAGAAATTAACGATAAAAGATACTGCAAAAATCCCACAAACACATGGAAACTGAATAACACACTCTTGAGTAATCAGTGGGTCACAGAAGAAATTAAAGAAGAAATCAAACAATACCTAAAAGAAAATGAAAATGCAGATACAACTTACCGGAATCTGTGGGATGCAATGAAAGCTGTCCTGAGAGGAAAATTTATTGCACTGAGTTCCCACATCAGGAAAACAGAACGAATACAAATAAATAACTTGATGCTACACCTCAAACAGCTAGAAAAAGAAGAGCAAGTCAAGCCCAAAGCCAAAAGAAGAGAGGAAATTATAAAAATCAGAGCAGAAATCAATGCAATAGAGACTAAGAAAACAATCCAAAGGATCAACAAATCAAAGAGTTGGTTCTTTGAAAGAATAAATAAAATCGATAAGCCCCTAGCCATCCTTATTAAAAAAAGGGAAGAAAAAGCTCAAATTCATGCAATAAGAAATGAAAAAGGAGAAGTCACTACAGACCCAATAGAAATACAGAAGATCATCAACACCTATTTCGAAAACCTCTACTCTCAAAAGTTTGATAACACAGAAGAAATAGACAGTTTCTTAGAAGCATATGAAGTGCCAAAGCTAGATCAAGAGGATGTAAAATTGTTGAATAACCCAATCTCGGTTACTGAAATTGAAAATGTAATTAAGTCCTTACCCACCAAGAAGAGCCCAGGCCCAGATGGATTCACTGCAGAATTCTACAAGAAATACAAAGAAGACCTAATGCCGTCACTCCTCAAACTATTCAATGAAATTGAAAGGGAAGCAATCCTTCCTAAGTCATTCCTGGAAGCAAATATCACTCTAGTACCAAAACCTGAGAAAGACCCAACTAAAAAAGAGAACTATAGACCGATCTCCCTAATGAACACAGATGCAAAAATCCTCAATAAAATATTGGCAAATAGGATCCAGCAAATCATCAAGAAGATTATACACCATGACCAAGTGGGATTCATCCCAGGAATGCAAGGATGGTTCAACATACGCAAATCAATAAATGTAATCCACCATATCAATAAAGCCAAAAATAAGAATCACATGATCATTTCTATAGATGCAGAAAAAGCCTTCGATAAGGTCCAACATTTATTCATGATAAAAACTCTACAGAAAATTGGAATAGATGGTCTTTACCTCGATATAATAAAGGCCATTTATGACAAACCAACAGCCAGCATCATACTAAATGGCCAAAAATTGAAAGCCTTTACTTTAAAATCAGGCACAAGACAAGGATGTCCTTTATCACCACTCCTATTTAATATAGTACTGGAAGTACTAGCCAGAGCAATTAGGCAAGAAAGAGAAATAAAAGGGGTAAAGATAGGAAAAGAAGAAGTTAAGTTGTCATTGTTTGCAGATGACATGATACTCTACATAGAAGACCCCCTAAGCTCCATTGAAAGACTCTTAGATACAATAAATAAATTCAGTAATGTGGCTGGATACAAAATCAATACTCAGAAATCAATAGCATTCCTATACACAAACAACAAAACCACAGAGAGGGAAATAAGGGAAACTGGACTATTCACATTAGCAAGCAAAAAAATGAAATATTTAGGAATTACTCTTACGAAAGAAGTGAAAGACTTATACAGTGAAAACTATATTACACTGAAAAAGGAAATTGAAGATGATCTCAGAAAATGGAAAGACATCCCTTGCTCATGGATAGGAAGAACAAACATTGTGAAGATGGCCATTCTCCCAAAACTCTTATACAGATTCAATGCAATCCCAATAGAAATACCATCAACATACCTTATAGATCTAGAGAAACCACTCCTAAATTTCATCTGGAACCAGAAGAGACCTAGAATCGCAAAAGCAATTCTAAGCAGCAAAGACAAAGCAGGAGGCATCACAATCCCTGACTTGAAATTATACTACAAAGCAACAGTAGTAAAATCAACATGGTATTGGAATCAAAACAGAGCTGAAGATCAATGGAATAGATTAGAAGATACAACCACAACTACAAACACACTCAACCACCTTATCTTTGATAAAGGAGCCAAGCAGGTTCACTGGAAGAATGAGAGTCTCTTTAATAAATGGTGCTGGAAAAACTGGCTCTCCATTTGCCGAAAACTAAAGCTAGACCCATGTCTATCACCATGTACTAAATTAAAATCTAAATGGGTCAAAGATCTGAATATTAAAACAGAAACGCTAAATCTATTGGAAGACAAATTGGGTAGAAACCTTGGAGACATAGGAGTAGGTAGAGAATTCATGAATAGGACTCAAACTGCACGGGAAATACTTCCCAGAATCAGTAACTGGGACCACTTCTTATTAAAAAGTTTTTGCATGTCTAAAGAAATCTCCAGCATAGTGAAAAGAAAACCCACAAACTGGGAAAAGACTTTAGTGAACTCTCTCTCAGACAAGGGACTCTTGTCTAAAACATATAAAGAATTAAAAAAACTCAGACCTCCAAAATTCAAAGATCCAATCCAAAAATGGGCATCTGAGATGAATATGCAATTCTCAGATGAAGAAATGCAAATGGCAAATAAATACATGAAAAAATGTTCATCATCATTGGTCATTAGAGAAATGCAAATTAAAACCACACTGAGATACCATCTCACTCCTGAAAGAATGGCCAGGATCAAGAAAACCAACAACAACAAATGCTGGAGAGGCTGTGGGGAAAAAGGAACTCTCCTGCACTGTTGGTGGGAGTGTAGACTGGTACAGCCTTTGTGGAGGTCTGTCTGGAGGTTTCTCAAAAAGTTGGGATTGGAAATCCCATTTATTCCAGCTATTCCACTTCTAGGCATATTCCCAGAAGAACTGAAAGCATCATACCACAGGGATATATGTGCACCTATGTTTATAGCAGCACAATTTGTAATCGCCAGATCTTGGAAACAACCCAAGTGTCCATCAACTGAGGAATGGATAAAAAAGTTGTGGTATTTCTATACAATGGAGTATTATTCAGCTATAAAGAAGGATCGCATTGAGATATTTATCAATAAATGGGCGCAGCTTAAGACCTTACTCATAAGTGAAATAAATCAATCTCGCATGTATGAATACTGAATAGTTTCCCTAATGTAAGTAATGATTCAAATATATAAAAATATGTGATAATCATGATTCCCCATTATGTGGCCTTGAAGCCTTATAAAATTTTCACTTATTAATTAGAAAGGCTTTATTCTGGGCTTTTTGATATGGAAATATTTGAAGCTATAGTATATGAAGTTTTATCCAAATATTTTAAGGAAAAAGACAGACACTATGGTAACTACTATTCTTTAAAAAAATTATTTAGCTATTTCTTATGTTTATTTTAATTAAGGGAAAAATTTAAAAAATTAGGATATATAGTAGTAACTCTTTTTGATCTCCTATTAACTTGTTTTGAAGTCCTGTAATACTCCCAAGATCTTGTTTTGACTGATTAGACTCTGTTCCATTCTGTGCGATAGTAGCAAGTCTGAGGGTATAGGCAACTAATTTGAAGGCAATAAGATTCACAAAGATGCCCATTCTGGTTTGACTATTGTCTCCTTTGGAAGTCCTGTAATGTTCACAATGCCTAAGTTTTATTGGTCTTGTTCTCCACTGTTTTGTCCAACTTTATAATATCTAATGAGATAGACAATTCCTTTTAAGGAAACAAGAGACAATGTTGATAACCATTGTTAATAACCTTGTACTCTGTTCTACATCATGTGCTATGTCTATCCTTGGTTTTGACTTACAGCTTTGTTTTGCCATATTTGACTTTATTCTCTTCCCCCCCAAAAAAGTAATAAGAACTAAGGAGTAATAAAATCCAAAATGTGTAAATTTTGTTGTAAAAAAGAGAGGGAGGGAAAAAAAAAAGAGCTCTAACGGATATAACAGCAAGTGTGTTTAGGGATGTTAAATAGCTGACTATATTAATGTTTTTGGATCATTGAACACAGCTGTTTGCAGTCTCTCTGTTTGAATGTCTACTTTGTATTCTTTGATACTGTGATTTGAGCAACTATTTCCAAGATGATAATATGTAATCTATTAACAGGTGATTTCTTACTGTTATGTTTTTTTTTTTTTTTGTAGTTCTGTATTATGTGTAACCTTACACTGCTTTGTTTTGTTTTGTGTTTTTCTCTTTTTCCTCTTAAATAAAAAAAAAAAGTTTTATACAAATAAATAAGTTGGGAGATCTTTACCTGCCTCACCGGGATGTGAGCAGTTTCTAGTCGGAGTCATTTTGTCCTTGGCTTATCAAGATGTTCAGTATTATCTACGCTATGCTTTTAGGTAGTGAATTTTTGGCTGCCCTTCTTACTTGGCTGTTTCCCAGAGAAGGTGAGAGTGGGTGACCACTATGCAGATTTGTGTGTATGATTTGGCGATGGAGATGGGCTGAGACCAGAGTATTCGTTAGAAGGTAGCTGATTTAGACCATGTTTCTGTGCAAACATGTGCCTACCAAAATACAATAAAATATAAAAATAATGAAATGTTTATAGTGAAATAGAGATAGTAACTACTTTCAGAAATTTGATGAAAAAAAAAAAAAAAAAGAAATTGCCCGTAACCCCACCAATGTAACACCATCACTTCTAGACTTAGATGTACAGAGTTTCATTCCATCACTGTGTGTGTCTGTGTGTGACTTTTAAATTTAACGTCTAATGTCTGGAGAGTTGCAAGTTGAGAATTCTGATGTATTCCTCACTGATTTACTACTCATTAATATTTTGCCATTCATCTGTCTTATCATTCCCATTATTTCTGCATCTGACTAAACAATTATTTTTCTGAGAGTGGGTTCATTTATCATGTTCCCTAACCACTCAATCCTTCAGCATGTGTTTCTTAATAAAAAAAGGTAACACAGCACAGTAATCAAGTCCAAGACATTTAATGTGGATACAAACCTACTTTCTACCTACCATCCTATTTTGCCAATTATCATAATAATGTCTTTTATAATATTTTTTATTCTCCTGTCCAAGATCCAATCCAGAATCAGTGACTTCTCTTTAGCCTCCTTCAATGTCAACAATTTCTTTACCTTTAATTACCTTTTATAATGTTGATATTGTTGAAGATTTAAAGCCATTAGGCTGTAAAATATCTCTCGGTTAAGTTTTTCTAATGTTTCCCAATGATTAATGGCTTATTTCTCACATAACGATAAATACTACAATGCAATAAATATTTCTTCCTATTTTTTATGGTCCTAGCTTTCAATTTAATCATTTCATAATGTAGTATAATATACTAATATTGTAATTGACAACTTTGGGCACATAGCTTTTTGCATGTTTTGGATTATTTTCTTAAAATGTAAGACTCAGAAATGGATCAAAGAATATGAGAATCTTTACCAATACAGTAAATGATCTAAATTTCCAAACTGCTTTCCAAAGAGGCTGTTCTAGTTGAGTGAGAATAGCTACCCTTGAGTGAGCCAGTTTCACGATGAGCTTGCGAGTTTTAAGACTGATCATTGTGTACGTTTTCCCATTCATTCAATAATCCTTTAAAAACCCCACATCGGGGATGGTTAACTTATGTTTATTGTATTTTTCAGTGAAGAGTAAATGTTTCCTCTCTGGAATTTTCCTTTACTATCTCCCGTGTCCTATATTCGTATCCTCTGCCCTCAGAGTAAGTCTAAACTGCTTACTATCTCTCGGTTTGCCTTGAGTCCCAGTGCTTAGCTGTGGGTGGATCACTCTCTTTCTCCCTTTGGCTTCTCACCCCTTATCCTCCACACACATGACACCCTGTTCACTGAAGACAAGCTCTTTCTTGCCTCTGGGCCTTTGGCAGTGCAGGGGAGGAGAAATAATTTTCTCTCTGTGCTTAACAGTTTCTAGCTGGGACAGATCCTTGTAACAAGAGAGAGATTAACACAAGGAAAACAAACAGCAGCTGATTGACACGTTACTTCATGTGTACATGGGAGATGCACGAGACAGAAGTAATTCTCCAACAGGTGGCTTTGGATTCTGCCTTACATTGCACCTTCAACAAAGAACATGTAGAGTGCAAACCTACCACTCAGTACTGTGATAGTTTAACCCGCTAGATCCAGTCTCATCGGTCTGCGCCCAGCCCTTGGCACAGGTCTTGATAGATTTACTCACCTGATAATGACAACAGATCTTAAATCCCAGGAATACTTAAAGGAAGTATCTTACTTTTTAGTGTCCCATTTGCTCTTCTCTTGCAGACAAAACTCACTTTCAGGGCAGTGACTATTTAGCTAATATCCGTGATGTTCTTATTTCCCTCTACTGTGGTACTTCTCTGCATCACACTCAGGGCAGTGAAGTTTTGGAGCCACAGTTCACTGGTGGTGGAATAAAGTGCAATGGGGAAATTGGAGTCATAGGAACTAATAGATGGAAAATTTACTTCTAAAGTTTAAAGCTTGGCTGGGGATTTAGCTCAGCGGAATAAGTGCCTGCCTGGCAATTGTGAGATCCTGAGTTCAATCCCTGGCACAAAAGAAAAAAAACTTAAAGCTTTGTGAAGTTGCTGCCATACATTTTGCCAGTATGCTAAAGACTATCATTTTCCAGCATGGACCTCATCTGGAGTTAAAATCTGCTACTTAGGACCTGCTTTTGTATCTGCCACCATTGGTTTTTCTAATGCACACCAAAAAGCTCTCCCTTTGATGCAGAAGGTGCTTTTGATGGTTAAGAGCCCTCCTCTTTGTTGCCCCATTAACAGAAAACTGAGTGTGTTGCTTTGGCATTAGGGATGAGATGTGACCAGGCCCAGAGGTGGGTCAAGATCAGCAGAGCCCAAACAAAGTCATGCTCAGCTTGTTTCCCTGGGGTTGGTCTAGGGACTCTTTGCAAAAGATTTAAAAGGATACAATTCTGCTGGGAGCATCTGAGAAACAGTTTCTTTTCATCAGAAGGGAAGAGACTTTCTGAGGAGGGACTTGGTTATTCAGGAAGCGACTGACACCACAGCTTTTGGAGTAACTGTGTGGAGGATGGCAGAGGGGGAGGGAGAGGAACCTGAGCCCTGGGCCAGCTTCTCACCCACCCTGAAATCATCAGATTTTCTGGTTGGAGAAGCAATCATTGCCCCAATTCTTTAACTCACTTTGGATATTCTGATGCTTGCTCAAAGCAAGCTATGTGCACAGAGCGAGCTACGTGCTACACTGTCAGGATGCCAGGCAAAATTTTTATTTTTTGTTGCTTTTAAGAATTCTGCATTTGGTAGAGACTAAAGTTCTGAAAAATCCAGGATCTTGCAACATTAGACAATGAGTTGAATCAAAACATATACTTGACGAAAGTGTGAGAAAATCAACAGGCATTGACTTGTGTAGATAAACTTTGAGGGAGATCGTAGTAAGTCATCCTTAGGAGACATAACTAAAATATTTGGCATAAGCATGAGTTTATGGATGATGATTTTCAGTTCACCTGTCAGAGTTGCACAAAGGAGGCTTACAACAACAAGTTTTTGAAAAAGTTAAGAAATGGAAAATAAATATAGCATCCTTTACTGAGGAAATCAGCAGTCGCCTACAGGTTTTACTCCTCTGTTCCTTGGCAGGATGCCCTGCCATCTGCCCTCATGCAGGTGCTGTGATGTTCTGGTGAGGGTGACACACATCCCCTTTCTCCCTTGGGAAACTGATAATAAAAAATAAATGGGTGTCAATCCCAGGGAAAGTCGAGTCCCCCATCCCGATGCAGCTGATTGCCTTGTTCTCTTTCTCTGGCCTGTTTCTAATCAGCCTCTCCGCATGTGGGTGCTCTGTGAGATTAGAAACAGACATTCTCACATAGTGACCTCTTTAACTAGCGCTGAAATCCTTTTCATCTAAGAATCCAAGGACTTCAAACTCAGAAATCATGTCTGAAGCAAAAATAACAAAAGAAGCTTAATTCAAAGGCAGAGCCTCAGCCTCCTTAGGTGGCACCACTTGCAAAACAGAAGGAAGGATCTGGAATGAGCTTGCTTCTGTCGGGCGACTTATGCTTTGAAGATTCTGCAGTTGCTGAAGCATCAAATATCCCTCCTGTGGCCATGCCTCTCCGTGCACTTGAGGTTCTGAGGGCTGCATCACATATACACAGAGAAGAGAATTTATGTAAACACCTGGATAGCGCGGGTCTTCCCTATACCTCTCAAGTCCTAATTATTTGTACTTCTTACAGGTAGCTTGAGCTTAAATGATCCATTCAGCTTCCACCTCATGTATGACTGCATAAAGCAGTATTTGAAATTGTGTGGTATTTGAAGAACAGCAGCCTGCTGTAACGTCCATGGTGGGTACTGGTCAGTCGGGAATCCTGGATGTTAGGTGTGCATCAGAGTGATCACTTGGGTGCAGAAACAGTGCGCTGAGTGTTGAAGACCCTGATTCACTGGATGGTTTTATTGTTGTTGTTGTTTAACTTGTGGTGCTTACTGACACATGGCCCCTTACTGACACATGGCCCCTCACAAGGATGTTTGTCCTGGGAGTACTTTTTAAGCTTACCCATTCCTGACTGTCTTATTGTCCAAAACGAAACCTTCTAGTGACCAGGTGAAGATATCTGAGAAACAGCAGTGGACGTTGTCCATCTATTCTCAAGTTACAGCAGTGCACAGCTGAAAGCAGCTTGTACTCCCAAACTTGAAGAGAGACAATACTTCAATTGATGGTTAGTGCCTGCAGAACACATTAATGCCAGTCCTCACAAACCCAGAAATTTATATACTAACATGCTCTTTTATCCTGAGACCAAAAAGATGGAGAACTTTGCACTCGTTTTCTATCACTGCCATGACAAATACCACGCCTTCAGCAGCTTAAAGCAGCAGGGATTTGTCACTTGACAGTTTTGTAGATCACAAATCTGACACTGGTGTCACTGGGCTAAAATCAAGGTATCAGCAAAGCTGCCCTCCTGGAGCTCTAGGGTAGGGCTCATTCCCAGGCCTTTCACAACTTCTAGACTCAAAGCTGCCAACATTCCTTGGCTGTCGGCCCCTTTTGTTCATCTTTAAAACCAGCATGGCTGGGCGTGGTGGCTCATGCCTGTAATCCCAGCACTCAAGAGGCTGAAATGGGAGGATCATTGCAAGTTCGAGACCAGCCTGGGCTACAAAGTGAGCTCAAGGCCAGCCTGAACTGCATAGCGAGACCTCGTCTCATAAAAAGACAAAAAAATAAAAAACCAGCACGGGGTGCAGTTGAGTCCCTTTCACGTTGTCACATCTCTGGTTTTCCATAGCTGAGAATGACTCTCCGTTTTAGGGACTTGTGAGGGTACTGGATTGAGCTCTAGAATCCAGACTACTTCCCCCATCTCAGAATCCTTAAGCTTCATCACATCTGCAAAATTGCCTTGGCCATTTAAGTTGCATACTCACAGGTTCCAGGGATTAGGGTATGAGCATCTTGAGGGCCATAATTCTGCCTGCTACAGGTCCCTGCTCCTGGAGACAGCTCGTGATGCCAGACTCATGTAAACTCCGTACTATGCCCCTGTTTTAAAAACACAGATAACTGAGAGTGTACGTATTACTTATCTCTGTTCTCACCAGCTGTCATTATTCAGAGATTTACTTTCCAAATTCCTTCAGTCCAATGAAAACTGTTTCCTTCAATGACAAGGTAATGACCTTTTTCCTAATATTACAACAGAGGATTTTATTTCATGTGTTGGGAAACTCATGATTTATAATCTGAAGGGAAAAGGGGCTTGTATTTATTAGTCTTACTGTCTACCAGGCACTGTATCTTCTTCTTTGCATCTGCTTTTCTGTCGACCTACTCCAGTACTCCTTCCACAGTATCGTATTTACCAGGGAATACTCATCTTGTGAAAATCATCACACACCTATGAGCAAGAGGACAGTGTGGCTGGCAGTCAAGATCTCAAGCTCCGGCTTCTGGAACATGTGGGTATGGAATGTCCCCATTTCTCCTGCAGACTGCTGTCTACCTTCTCCGCCTTGCTCTTTCCCTGGGAATCTTATTTTTATAAATGGTATCAAGAAGGCTCCTTTGCTGTCTACATTCTGGTTGAGTTTGGTCAACCAAACTACTATTTGGAGATCAAAAGGTGTTTGGAGAAATAGCTCAAGCGATTTATTCTGTCGGTCCTGTCCCTTGGGATGATAGTTTGACACAGCTCTCTTTCCTCCACTTAAGCATCTATTGGGTGTCTCCTCTCTCACAGCGCCTACAGGAAATGCTCCTCCCTTGCTCCTGGAGGTCTGTGGGAAACACGGCTGGGAAAGATGGAAACTGCTTGGCATAGATTAAAAATGAATAAATATAAATCCCGTGTCTCTTGGGGCTGTGCAGTATGAGCTCCCACTATTGCTAGCCCTTACAAAGGCTGCTCCCCACTGCCCACATCCTGATGAACACCTCCTTCATTAAACTCCTCTATTACCTTGTTTAGATGTGCCAACCGTTCCTTTCCAGGGTCCTATCTGACATCTCTCGTGACCTTAGATGAGTTGATTTCTCCCATCTGAGGATTCTCATATGTGAAATGGCATGGAGACAATTCATTTACCTGGGGAGTGGTGGGGCGGAATAAATTCTGTAACTCATGTATGGTTGAACAGCATTTGGCACACAGTAAAAACTTTAAGGAAATTTTGCCAAAATAAAGGAAATGAATTTTCTAAGAACCAGTAGCTCCATCTGGATACAAATGTTCCACGAAGTTATTTCCTAAAATGTTCTTTTTGCTTCAACAACAACAGCAAAAGATTGTTGTCAACAACTGTTAAGAGAGGGACTTAACCATAGCAAATTGTTAGTGATGCAGCTGACAGGATCCCAACACTCTGTCCAGGGATGTTCAAATTCAAGCATCTTTCACTTACACTTCGAGGCCTCTGTCACTGTCCCACATGACACAAAACTCTGCTTTCTAGATTCCTGGATAGAGAATATTTAACTTTTGAGATTAAAATAGGTAATATTTAAAGAAATACAATTCTCTGCATGTCTACTCAGATATCCCAATTGTTTCTCATTACAAAGACACAAGAATTTCATGATAGAAATGTTAAGAAGTCACTCATTCTTTAAAAGACGATGCTTATTATGGAATCAGGAAAAAAGGTAAACTGCAAAAAAATTGCAAGAAAATCTTCAGTATTTCAGTACAACAAGACAAAGGTGAGAGTGAGAGAGAGAGAGAGAAAGAGACAGAGAGAGACAGAAACATGCATATAGACTGGCAGAAAAATTACAAGATTTAGGCATGAAAAAATGATTAAACAATCAATGAAAGCACAAACTTCTTTTGATGAACTAACAGATTTGTAGTATAGTTATCTATTTTGTATATACATATCTTTTTCCTTCTTATAAGGTAACAATATGCAATATATTAATTGTTAATTTCATACTATTTTCTTGAAATTCTGTATCATTTCTATCCTTTTTTCTGTTTTGCTTTGTAAAACAAAAAAAATTTTGAAAGTGAGAGAGACAGGGATATACACATACAGAGTGAAAAAATATGGAATTTGAACTTGCATTGTCACCTTTTCGAATAGCAGATGAGAAAAGTGTTTTAACAGCTGGCTGCCTTGCTGTCTTGGTTTAAGACTATACTTTGAAAGATCCTTTTTAGACAGAAGATGAAGCCCTGAGGGCATAATCTGTAAAAAAAACTAAACTGCTCTGAGACATAACAGAAATGTGTGGTGAAGTAAAAACCAAGAAGGGAAAAGGTATATGTGATGATTTATTTAGCTTAACTGCTAACATTGTCGCCTGGAATCCACCTAGGAGGTTACTAAAACACACCTCTGGGTAAGTCTGTGTGGCTCCTGGAAGTCTGATCTTGGATACTATGTATAATCCCTGGCCCCTTCCTTTCTGGCACTGTTTCCCAAACACGAGATAAGCAGCTTTTCTCTATTAAGCTCCTCCATAATGATATTCCTGCCTTGGAGCCAGTGACCTAAACTGAATATTCTGAAACTGTGAGTTAAACTTCTCCTTCTTTACATTGTGGTTATCAGGTATTGTGTCCCAGGCAACAAAAAGCCGACTAACACAGGAAATTGATACCAGAAAATTGGGGTTGATGCTGTGACTGTCTCTGACTTTGTGGTTTAGAAGTCTTTGAAACTGATTTTCAAAAGGAGTTTGGAAAAGTTTGGAGATATAGACTAGAGATGCCTTAGAGTGCTGTAAGCAGGGCCCATGTCCTTGATCAGAGCTCAAAAGACCAGAATGCTGGGAATATGGACAGTAAAATCCAGAATCAGGATGTTTCAGTTGGGAACAAAAAAATTCATTGGCAATTGGACTGGAGGGTATGTGTGTTACATGGCAAAAATATTGTTTACATTCTGTCCATGTCCTAAGACTTTTCAGGTGACTGAGATTAAGAGTGGTAGACTAATTAATCTGGCAGAGGAAATCTCAAGGCAGCCCAATGTTAAGGCTGTGGCATTGATATAGGAGAATGAAAGTCTCAACCTACTAGATGTCCAGTATGAGTTCCTGTTCTCTAAAATCGAAGAATAAACTTTAGGTTAAGAGCAGAATATATTCACTGAGAGAAAGAAAGCTTCTGTCTGAGAAAGAGACAGGAGTCTTGAATGGGCTGCCAAAGACTGTCTTTTCTAGGGTCTTTTCTAGAGTAAAATCACAAGGTGTGATAAGTTCAAGATGGGGAAAACTGGGAATCCACAAGGCAGATGGGCATGAAGTGAGAAAAAATTCTGGTCAACCAGTAAGATTAATTGTTCATGTGAAATTGACCAAACTGGGGACAAATAGGGAAGCGAATCATGTAGCAAGTGGGCATTCTTACTGAGCGGTGACTCTTCCTGTAGGGGGTTGGGATAGTGGTTCCTGGCTTCTTCAAGGTGATCCATACCTATTTAGGATACCAATCCCTGATGTTCATACTTAGGGTATGATTGCATTTGTTTTGCCTTTGTCTTGAGATCTGACCCACAGCAAAAGGCGTCTGTTTCCTCCAAGGTCACAAGACATCTGGTCCTCTGTGCCAGCTTCCTTGAGGACCTTGCCCTGCCTGACTGCCTATAATAGTTCTGTCTAATTCAGCTGCCTGTAACAGCATCAGCATTGCTGGCTTCTTTTATCCAAATTTATAGTGAGAATCTGGAACAAAAATTGCAGCAGAGGTATTTGAAAAACTTAAATTTGGCCAAGGAGGATCCACATGTAAACTTGGAACAGAGGGAGGTGTGGCTGCTAATGAGATTATTGCCATTCAAAAGAAACCTTTGAATAGGGTAGAGAAAGAAATACAATGAAGACTTCTCAGGAATCAGTGAGACCCCATATATCATAGGCTCAAGGGTGCAAGACTATAAACCTTCCATTTGAGAGGAGAGCCCTTAGGACCACTGCTTGAGAAGAGCTGCCTGGGGAACTGGTTTCTGGGGAGCTATTTTGCTGTCAGCTTTCTGGGCACTTAGAGGTTACTGCAACCATAGTCCAAAGGGAGCTGGCTACTGCTTGACCTGGCAGCAGATCTTGGTGTCATCTTCATGATGCTGGCTTTGCTGGATGCTGAGCATAAGAAAAGTACTTGAAAAACTTATGGTGAGGCAGGAGGCAGCTAAGGAAATGGTTGGATGAAGAACCTGTTTTGGAACCCCCTTTCTGATCTAGAGCTGAGGCAAAAGGCAACCACATGATGGCTGTGGAAATAAGGGAAGGCTGATCCACCTTCTGAGTTAAGGATTAGCCCAGCACCAGGATGTCCACGTGTAAATTCAGTGAGAAAAAGCAAACAGGTGACTTCATTTATACACTGGGCATTTTCCCAGTGACCCTCTGCAACCCTTGGCCAACCCCATGCTTAATCACTATGTCATTAACTAGGCTGATTTGATCCCCTGGCCTCTGTGGGCTTTGGACATGATAACAATTCCTCCAAGCCATAAAAGTTCAAAAATTCCACTGCCTGATAGGGGCAAGCCAATCCACTCATTGGTAGGAGTCAAACCTCAAGCCAACTTCTCAGTAATGCCCCAAACCCTAAGGCTTAAAACCCTTAGCACCCAAATCCTCTTGGGACTATGATTTTGTTTTGTTTTGTTCTGAGACAAGGTCTCACTATTTAGCTCAGGCTAGACTCAAACTTTCAGCAGTCTTCCTGACTCTGCCTCCTGATTGTTGGGGTGATAGGTGTGGCCTAGGATCATATCGTTTTTCCCACTGGCCTGTTTCCACTTTATGTACATTTTTCTTTTTCTCTTTAAACTAAATCAATCCTGCTGCTACTTTGGGTAATACTGCTTAATTCTCTTCTTAGAACCTCAAGACCTAGAAAAGACCCTTAATCTGACGACAACAGGGCCTGCAGGCCTCTACCTAAATTCAAAGGAAGGCGGGGAAAGCCGGGCAAGGCACCTGACTTGGTCACTTTCTTGTTGTGGTGACAAAATACCCGACACTCACAATGAAAAGGAGAGGTTTCTTCTGACTTGTGTTTTAGAAGTTTCAGTCTTTGTAGTTGGTGGCATGCATCAAGGGCCTGGGGGTGCGGGGACAGCAGCTCACTTTGTGGGCTCCAAGAAGCAGAGAGTGAAGGCAGGAGCCAGGGAGGTGGACAGACCCTCCCAGGTCACACCTCACTGACCAGCCTCTTCCGATCAACTCCACCTCCAAATAGCAGGTCAGCTATAATACACACGTAATGCAATTATCTTCCAAAAACCTCACCTTTGATCAATGAGGCTTTCTGAAGACATCCATATATGAACTGCAACAAAGCCCTCACAGGCAGATCAGGCAGCTGTGCAGTGGAGACCCTAGTAAGTCAGAGATACCAGGAGCATGGAGGGCTGTGGAGGAAAGCTGCAGACAGTGAGCAGAGGCAGCCCAGGGGGGAAGCTGTGAGGCTGGCACTGGCAAGGCCACGGGTGGGGGGCACTGCTCAGATCCCTCTGGGGCTCACATCTCACCATCCTGCACACCAGAAGCTGCAGATGGAGCTCCACGACTTCCTGTTTGCCCTGGTTGGTCTTTCTTTGCTACAGTTCTTTCATATTGCTGTGTTCCTCCCTTTGGGACAGAAATGTTTACACGGTGCTCCTGTACCATGGAGTTATGTAACTTGATTTTGATTTTTACAGAGGCTCACAGCTAAGCATTTACTTTGAGTCTTACAAATTGCTTTGAGTTGTGTTTTTGGAAAATAATAGATAGATAGATAGATAGATAGATAAATAGATCGATCCATCCATCCTGTTGGTTTGTTCCTGTGGATTAATGTGCAACTGAAGCTGGTTTTCTATTTTAGACATAAGAGCCACAACAAATTCTTGGCCAAGGATCTGGGGAAGTAGCTTAGTGATAGAATACTTGCTTAGTCTGTGTGAGGCTCTGGATTTGATCCTTAGCACGGGGAGGGAGGAGGGAGGGTTGGAAAAAAAAAACTCTTGGACAATATTTCACACTTATTTTGCATTTTCTGAATTATTTTTAGAACATATTTGCATATTGTAGACTGATTTTTAAAGTAGTCCAAGTAATTCTAGTTTCAACTCAGTCTGAAGCAGAGGTTGCAACTTTACGCAGCTGAAATAAGTAGCATTTAAGCAACAAATATTTTTAGAGTCTTTATTCTGTGGAAAGCACTGCTGTTAGTGCTGAGCAGAAAGTGGTGACTAAAAGAGACAGAATTCCTTCTTTCTTGGAGTGTATATCCTACTTGAAGGAGATAGATAACAAATAAATCTATGAGTCAGATGGTAGTAAGCACCAAAAATAAAACTAAGGTATTTACCCTGCTTTTTTAGGATGGAGAGAGATGCGGCAGGTTGTGCACTTTTATGTAGACCACTGAAGTAAGTGGTAGTTGAGTGAAGACTTACATGGAGTGAGAAAATCATTCACATTTATAAAGAGGCAAAAGTGGAAGGGGGTAGAGGAAGGCAAAAGGGCTGTGTTATGTCTGGAGAGATCTGAGGGAGGAAGGGTGGTGGGAGGTGAAGCCAGAACAATTCCAGGATGGACTGTGTAGGGTCACAAGAATCAGAGAAAAGATAAGGTTTTGTCCTGGATGAGAGGAAAGCAAATGGAGTGTTTCGAGAAGCTTTTTATAATTAGCATCAGACTAGTAGGCTCCTTTAGGTTACTCTGGATAGAGGAAAGACAAAGAGAGAGAAAGAGAGAGACAGAGAGAGATTAGACAGAGAAATGTGGAAGAGAGAGGCTAGGTGGACACTATTGCAAGGTCTTATCAAGAAATGGTCACAGTTGGAACAGTAGAATGAGATGTATCCAAAGACAGAACTGATAACTGAAAAACAGAGGAGTCAGGGATGACTTCGTGTTTGTGGATGTGAGCAAGTAGCAAAACAGATCTGGCTTTACTGAGATGGAAAGCCAGGGAAAGGGCCAAATGTGTGTGTGTGTATGTGTGTGTGTGTGTGTGTGTGTGTGTGTGTGTGTGTGTGTAGGAAATCAAGGATTTGGTCTTAGACATATTTTGCCTGTGATGTCACCTAGACATCTAAGTAGAAATTTCAAGGAGACAGATCAGAATGGAGTCCAGGCTGATGACTCCATTGACAATGAAGTAATAAAGATGGGGGGTAGGGTGTAGCTCATGGCAGAGCCTGTGTGTACTACGCAAAAGGCCCTGGAATCAACCCTCAGCACTGCCAAAAGGCACAAGACAGCACAAAATCCCCAAGGAAAGGTAGAAACTTGACTCTGAGCTCAGAGTGTTGGGACACTCCAATGTCTAGAGATGAGATCAAGAGGGGTCTCAACAAAGGACACTAAAGAGAAATACCCAGTGAGCTAGAAGAAACCTCCAGAGAAAGTGGAGTCTTAAAGGACACGAAAGAGCTGAAGTTTCTGAGCTACACTAATGGGAAGAGTGATCTACAGTTGGATAACATAAAACAAATCCTAAGAACAAGTCATTGGTTCATTGATGTGGAGGTTATTAGTATCTCAGTAATAAGAACCTAATTAGAATTCATTCAAAAGTGGCACAAACAAGAAGTATAGACAAAAATCAGGGAGCTCTCTGAGCTCTGGGATTAAAAAGCAGTGAAGAGTCACATGCAGAGTGTGGTTAGTTAGAATAGGACATAGGGAAGGCTTATTTTGTTTTCTTTCAGGTTCAAGATTTAGGTACATACGTGAGTAGTAACGGGAATGACCCCACCGAGCGGGTGCCGCTCATCAGGGAGATGAGAGTGCAAATGCATTGTAGAGATAGATGCATGTAGATTGGCTGGCTTAGCAGTGGAAATGTGCATCTTTTGATGAGTGCATTTGTTGTAATGGAATAAAAACAATGCACTGAGAGTGGAGATGAAGGGAATGAGTGTTAATTGCCAAAAACTTGATTTTCCAACTATAGCTCTCTCTTTCCTGCAGTTGAATTCAAGACATTTACAATAGGAAATTTCTCACCACATCTTCCAGCAGAATATTTATAATGAAGGATAGTTTTTCGGTTTGTGTTTGAAAGGGACTGACCAAAAGCTCCAGCCAGATTTGTCTTTCCTGAGCCTGCGGGCTACGCTCTTTCAGTGGAAGATGATCCAGAGCAATCCCCACCATGACAGCTTGTGAGTAAATCTGTGTTTTAGATGTGGTATTGGCTCTACTTACTTCTTCCTTAGTCTCAGAGGAAGATCTAACCTCAGAGGGCTCAGAATCCTGCCCTAGGGCTTGAGTTATTAACCAGGGATGACTTTAAAGCACAGTCTTTCTGACAACCCACGAGGCAAATAAAACAAACCACATACTGAGGACCCACACGTGTGTGGCACTCATCGGTTGTGTGACTCATGTTGTGAAGGAAACAATAATTATGGAAGATGAATTTCTCAAAAGTTTTGCAGTAGTATTTTGAAACATCATTTCAAAAGCATTCTACTTGGTGGGTAAAATATTATGAGATAAAGAGTAGTATTTTGGTATGCCAGATGGTGGCTGATGGTTTAATGCCAATATATTTGTTTGTTGGCAGGTTTCTGTTTTTTCCTTTTTAAATTTCTGTGTCATTATCAAGGCTTTGCCTGATAAAGAAAGAGGAGAAAGGAAGCTAACACTCAGCACTCAGTACCCACCAGGCATTTTCCAGAGGTTGTTTACATTTTAAAAGAATGTTGTGAGCAACAAGTCTTTGAGTCTCCATTTTGTAAATTAGGAAATTGGTATAATAAAAAGTAGCCTTGAACCACTTGGCATCATGGAGAGTTGCTCATTAATTATAGTGCTTCAGAAAATTTCGGAGATAAAACACTATTGGATTTAACCACACCGCGCCATAGCCTTCCTGCATAGAGAATCTGCCTGCCGAGTCTTGGCCTGGCGTCCTGGCTCTGAGATCCTCTCACTCTACCAGCTCAACTCAATCAAGGTCATTGAAAGCTAGTCCCATCTAGCCAGGTGTAAGCAGCTGCTCCAGATTGGTGTTATCAGCAAATTTATTGAACCTGCTCTCTCCTCTGTCACCCTGTGGATAACTCTGGCTCACAACAGCCCTACGGATGGCCACCACTTGATAAATGTCCTCAGGATGACAAGAAGTCACTGATAGCTACTCTCTGATTGCGACTCTTCAGCCACTTGACAGCACTGTGATCCAAGCTATGTATTACCAGCTTGTTGAAAAGAAATGTCATGTGAAATGCTATCAAAAGCCTTGCTGAAGTCTGGGTATATTATACCTATTGGTGCTCCTTTGTCAGTTTGCTGAAGAAAGAAATTAAACCTACCTGGCTGGTTTCTTCCTTGAGGCATGATGGTAACTACCCAAACGCTCACTCTCACTTGTTAATTTGCTCATCAGTGGATTATTTGTACCTTCTTACAAGCTGAAATTTTTGTATTTCAACTCCACAGGCACCCTCAAGGCCATATGCTTAAAATCTTCTTTCCTTAGGTTTCGTTCTGACACTGTGAGATATAAGAATATGCCATTACGATCTGGGGAATAGTGAAAATAATCCCTGTGTCAGTTCACACATGCTGTATCTCACTTCAACTACTAACCTCCCTGTGCACATTGTCTTTGGATCCCAGCTCTGACTCCCGTATCTTAGTTCAAAGCAGTGTCCGCATCCCAGGAAATCAGCAGCTGTGTGTGCTGGGGAGGATTGAGTGTATATATGCATATGAAGGCTACAAAAAGAAACACTTTTTTCAAGGGAAGGTGAATTCTTCCTACCACTATGCTTCATTTCCTGCCCGTGCTGGTTTCAAACCAGAGGATTTCCATACTGGGCTGGACCGTGACTGCCGTAGGTTGTGGAGTTGTGCCATGGCTAGACCCATCCGTTTACCAGGCATCAGCCAGAGGCATCTCTTTCTCTTCTGCACAGAGGCTAGGTGTCGAACCCTGCCGAACCCTGTCGAATCTTGCGTTTCCTGTGCTGTATACATCACTGGTCCCACTGTTGCCAATTCAGCTGCTAACAGATTGGCTGAAGAGGAGACCTGCCACTGCAAGTATGTCCCCCAGTACACGAGGGTGGGGGCCTGGGCGACTCTACTCCTGGGATGGGATGTCCATGTACGGACCCAGCCCTTTATCAGGTATTTGGTCTGTACTTTCCTCTCTGCTGCCCTGTGATCTCCTCATAAGTATGCAGAGCAGCACACACTGCTGCTAACTGCTGCTCAATCAGGGAACACTGGCTTTGGGCTCCTTACTACAACTGTGACCAAAACCCATTTGGAAGCTTTCACTTCCCTGTTTTTGCCACAGGCCCCAGCCAAGCCTAACAGCATCTACGCTCACTGTTAAGGTAAATGGCAGGGTAGGTCGGTGACTCAGACGCCTTGCATCTGTGTGACTGCTCTCTTTAAGTCCTGAAAAGCAGCCTCTGCTGCATCTGTCCAGTCCATGTCGCATCCTTTCAGGTCATCTGGTATAAAGGGTACAGCAGGGTAGCTAGGTGCAACATTTGCCAAAAGCCCACGTATGCTTGAAATTGGCACATTGTCATAGGCTTTGGGTGTGCCTGGATTTTACTGATCATGGCATGGGTATTACTTTCATCTTATCTGAGCAGATAACACTCAAGAATGTGACAGGAAAGCCAGGTCCCTAGACCTTGTTTTCATTTACGGCCCAGCCCCAGGCCAGCAAAACTTCTTTTAGACTGTGTTCAGAGGCTTCCAAATCTGTAAGGCAATCAGAGGTTAACATAATATCATCAATATAATGAAACAGTGGCACAGAGTGTGGCTTGATACGGGTGGTCAAGTCTTGGACCACCAGGTCAAAACATAAAGTTGGGCTATGTAAATAGCTTTGCAGAAGCACCTGGAAAGGCCATTGCCTGTCCTCCCGGTGAAGGCAAATTGGTCCTGACTGTCAGGTGTGATCGCAATGGAGAAGAAGGCATTGGCCAAACCCACAACATTAAGACACTGACCCAGTGTCAGAGTAAGAGTGACGTTACTCCATCAAGTCAGTAACGTTAGGCACTGCTGCATGTGATGGGGGGGTCACTTTATTCACTTCCTAGTAACCCATAGTCATTCTTGATGTCCTATCCAGCTTCCACACCAGCCATACTGGGGAGGTGAAAGGGATAAGTGCCAGGCATATCACCTCTGCATCTTCCAGTTTCAAGATGGTTGGTCCTGTTTCCTCATGGCTCCCTAGTAGTTGATACTGCTTTATGCACACAACCTGTGTAACCTGTGGGAGAGTCAGTGGCATGTAGTGTGGATGTCCTCAGACTACGGTTTTTACCATGCAGATTCACAAGTGAAATTCTCCCTGCGTGTTGCTGAGCCAAGCCCTAGTCAGTGTCCACCCCAGGTTGTATTCAGGGGAAACACAGGCATCATAAAGGCACAGAGCCAAGCACCCGATACCCAGTGTCACCTGGGTCTCCAGATCATGATACAGTGACCTCTGTACCCTTCTGTGCATGTAGTAGATCCTGTAAAATGGTCTGGGCTGCCACATACTAGCATTGTTTCAGTGCTGGTGTCCACCAATGCTGGTACATACTGTACACTCTTCGGGCCTCTGGCCTCTCTGGTCCCCATTAAACCAGTACCTTGGCCTGCTTCCTAATCTAGATAAAAGGAAATTTCCCTCCCATCTTCCTGCTTTTGCCTTCCAGCCTGTTGGCTGTTATGCTGCTCAGGGTGTAACTGCTGCCACAGAGTCAGCAACCCACCCAGGGCTGCCCATCTATCCTATCCGAGGCTAAGCCAGCAGCCAGCAGGGCCATCCAAATGTGGTGCTGACTTTTGGTGGCCCCAGATCCTGTGCATGGAGAGGTATCCCCACTTGGCTGAGGCCACTTGGTTTTTCTCTGTGGCAGTACAGTTGTTACAGGTCTTGCCTTACCTTGAAGCTTTCCTTCCACATCCCCCAGTCAGGCTAAGGGATCTGTAGTATCGTGAATTGGGCAATCAGTGAAGGGGCCAGGAGGGCTGCCACTGTCCTGACCATGCTACCCAGCCCCCTTGGCACAATCAAGTCCTTCATGTATATCTTAAACAGGTTCCTCGTCTTAGCTACGATACTGCATAGCGAACATCATTTTTCACATCCCCATTTCACGCTGCACAGTTACTAAGTCTAGGCAGGTTGTCCATTCTTGACTTGCTCCGACAAGTCATCTGGATTTGCCAAACCAGTGGACTGCTGTTATCAACCAGTTTATCAAAGTCTGCTTACTTGCTCACAGGGCCATCCTTGGTACGTCCTGTAGAGCCTGTTGCATAGAGGCGTTGTAGCTCTGCTAGCTATTTGGGACATATCTTGGGGTCTTAACTCCGTGTTATCAGCCCTGTCATCCTATAGTCATAGTAGCCACGCGGGCGCTGTTTAACCCACAATTTGCGTATTTTGCTGGCTCCCTTAACTCTATTGCCATGTAGGGCATATATGTTGTTTGATGGGTAGAGGTGTCTGGATCCCCATGTTAGGGGCTCTTTCATCTCCACCTTCTATCAAATACCAAGCCTCACATGTAATACTGAGCGATTGTCCTGGAGACTGTCCTGGTGAGGGGACTTACAGTTCAGGAGGAGGCAGTGTTCGCTGTGCCCTGCAATATGACTTCTGTGGCAACCTTGGTCATTGTTCTGGGTTTTGCTTTGGCCTGTCAGTGGCCTACCTGTCTGAGGAGGTATTTTGCCTCTTGATCCACATGGTGGAAAAGAGTAAAAAATAACTAAGCCACCTACCCTGGTGACCCGTGGTGGTGGGGATTTGCATGCCTTTTACTTCGAAGGCCTTCAATGGGTTCCTGGGTGCACACAGCTTCCCAGTCCATGGGGGCCTTCCAGGCCACTAAAAAGGTGGCTACAGGTAACCAAGGTGAGGCCAGGGGAAGCATGTCAGCAACCCCAGGGACTCTCCTTCACTGTCAGGGGCTGTTTCCACAGACACTGAGGAGACACTCACCTCATCCTGCGAACTATGCCACTTGTCGGGGTCAGGGGTTTGAAGGGGTATTTTCATAGATGAGGTCCCCAAGGAAAAAAAAGCACGGGGAGATGACAACACCAACAACAGCTGTTGTTCAGCTGGAAGGTACTGGCCGTTACCAAGCTTTGCATTCCTGTGTACAGTCATAACCATGTAGGGGTTGTCGTGCTTAGGTAAGTAAATCCCATGATGTGCATGTGCCAGACAGCCGGCCGTGTCTTTACGGGTCCTCAGATGCCCTGGGCTTTGAAGCAACCTCAGTGGCTCCCCACACTTGGGCTTGCACGTGTGGTCTTAACATCTCCACTTCCCAGAGTACTGGGATTGTAAGCCTGCCCCCAGAGCCCAGCAGCACTGACCGGTAGTTCACCTATTGTAGGCTTCCACTGCGGGAACTTGTTTAACTTAGTTTAGTGTCCTCTCCTCGGGCTGTGTTGAAGTTGAGTTGCTTTGCGGCCAAAGAGAGCAACTTTTGTTTCCTACTTAGTTTCCTTCTTTTTTATTTTGCCCGTGATGGGGTTGGCATAGGAGTTCTATACATTCTTTTATTTGAAGATCTGAAAAGGAATGACATGAAATTCTTCAAAGTCGTTGCCTCTGTAGAATAGGAACTGTTAAATATAGCAATTCAATCATCAAAAGCTTTTCCCCACCGGATTAAAAAGAAACAAAAACCAACAACCAAACAAATCTAAAGTACATTGTAACGGAGTAAAATGAAATGGAATTTGACTACTGCCTAGCAACCACTGACTGTATCTCAGTTATTGATGAGATTTAACGATGTGGAAATAATTTAAGGCGTCGTATTCCTGGCTGGTTCCTTAGTCAAATGGATAATGGAACAGAAGGTAGGTAAGGCTTTGAAAACATAATGGGCACTTAAAGCTAAGCTGAGAGAGAGAGAGAGAGAGAGAGAGAGAGAGAAAGAGAGACAGAGAGAGAGAAAGACTTTTCTTAGAATATTGCTTAAGTGAAACAGATCTCTTATCCTTCAGCAAGGAAAATTAACAAACCATTTAGGATTGTCAAATATTATGTAATACAACTTTTTTTTTGTAATACATGATTAGACTTTTAAAAAGAAACTTCTGTGAATTTATTCTCTTTCAGCCTGGCACTGAGTAGGATAAAACAAATAAAGATAAGTAGAAAAGAGACAAAGAAAATTATATTTTAAAAACTGTTCTAGGTAGGTATGGTGGTGCATGCCTATAATCCTAGTATTCAAAAGGCGGAGGCAGCAAGATCACTGGGAGTTCAAGGCCAGCCTGGGATATATAGTGAATTTAAGGCCAGCCTGAACACATAGTGAGACCCTGTCTCAAAAACAAAGCAAAGCAAAATAAAGCAAAAGAAAACAAAAAATTGTTCTTTTAAGAAACTGCAGCTTGGTGACCCAAAGTTAACTAAGGTTAAAATGTCCCCCATGCACCCTGGTTATGTTTTTTCCCTTCCAGACTACTCACCAGCAAAATTCCTGAGTGCTAAAGTATATAAAAGCCTGTGAATGTGGCCTATGCCTTTCTGCTGATACCATTGGTTCACACATGCCACAGATCTCCACGCTCGGGAAACAGCACTATTAAATGCGTACGGTATCTCTAAAATTCAAATGCTTAGAAATGGTTTGCAGTCTCACCCTGCCCACTAAGGGTAGCCTTACAGACACATCCTAGATCAGTGATGGTGAACTTTTAGAGCTTTGAATGATAACAGCTGCTGCTGGATGGGTGCCATAGGTTCTCCACCACTGATCGTGGTTCTTGAGGATACTCTCAAAACCACATAAATGCCCCAGCCCCAAGGACAATGCACCCCCTCTCTAGTGGCCCACACTCATTCTGAGTGTGTGCCTCTGTGATTCTGCTTGATAAATACGTGCATGTCTCTTGCCCATGCATCCTGAAATGCTTTCCAAAGACTGTGATGTCACAAATAGGCCCCCTTCTGTCTGCTTCACTGTGTGACCATGTTGCTGTGAGTGATGGGTCCCAGGCAGGTTTCTAGGTTTTTGTGTATGATGAATTAAGAATTGGATGTGGCACATGATGGCAAAGATAAAGCAGCAGAAATTAATGAAGTAGGGGCATCATGGTAAATTTTTGGAAGTTTAAGTATAGAGGATGTATAATACCTGTTATACTAAGATGCTAAAAATTAATTGATTAAAAGATAATTAACAAAAATAGTTATTTAAAAAGATAGTTATTAGTAATATTGTCATTCTGTACTAAGCTCATTACCCTAGTAACCAAGCACCAACCACATAGTTATAAATTAACTGACCGCATCGTTCTGCTGTTCTGTAATGCGTCATCCCCCCCCACCTTAGTGACCTGTGTGCTATGTCAACTTTTGTTCCCCTTGTAAGAGACAAATGATGATGTGTCAACCATTGTTCCCTTCATGAGAGACAAATGTTCCTGGAATTGGCAAACCAAAGGCTATGAATTGGCTAACCACCCACTGTGAAATGCCTCTGACCTCAAGCAAAGGGGAACAAAGGCCTACCTTATTTCTGTTTCTCATCACTATGTACTTAATGATCAATGAGCTAATCATAAATGAACTATAAAAATCAGTCTAACTCAGTTGCACAGCTTTGCAAATTCCATCTGCACTGTGTCTCTGGGCCAGCTAAAATAAAAGCGCTTCTTTTAAAAAAAACATCTTGCCCCGTTTGTCATCTTGGGGTCTTGCCCCATTTTTCATCATGGGGCCCTGTTTTTTGAGTCGAGTACAATAATACCCATGTTTATTTTTTAGGAGCCTTTCTATTTATGAATTACTGTCTTTAATAATTTTATGTTTGATTATATTAAACAATACGTACTTAACAGGAAAATAAAGATCAATAAAATACTAAATTTTTAGGCTGAGGATTTAGCTCAGTGACATAAGTGCCTGCCTGGCAATCGTGAGGTCATAAGTTGATCCCCAGTACCAATAAATAAATAAATACATTTTTAATATGTAATGAGTATTTAGAATAAACACCAACATTTTCAATATCAACTATTTACTTGCTTACAGAATCTAAAAAATAACAGCAGAAATAAATTCTCATGAAATGAAATACAATGAAAATACAAACAAAACTTTAGTATAGAAATGATGTTTACTTGAATTATCACATGTTAGGCAGTCTTACACATGAAAACAGTAGGTCTCACACCCAAATATTGCTTATGATGACAGCACGTGTGTTTTGTTTTCCTATCTTTTTGGTCAGGTCATACTTGTTACCTCCCTTGTCTTCCTGTCTTGTCAGGAGGTTCCTATAATATAATGTGCACTTACAAGGAAAATCAAATATCAACAAAATAAGATAGCAGATATATAATAGGTGTTTAAGATAAACAATATTTTCTACATTGACTGTTTCATTACTAAATCTAAAAAATAACAGCAGAAATAAATTCCTATGTGAATAAAAAGAAAACACAAAGCCCTACCACAAAAACAATCTTTACTTGAATTATCACCTAATGCAGTTTTTACACATGAGAACATAGTGTTCCATACACGAGTATCACTGACACTGACAGCACATGTGTTTTGCTTTCCTGTATATTTTGCTAGGACATTTTGCTGGTCTTCCTGTTTCCTCAGGAGGTTCTTGTGATGTTTCATCTGTCTGTTACAGTCTCCTCCAGAATTCTTTTGCAGAGTTCTTTGGGCAAATGCATACTGTTCATCTTCTGTTGTAATTGATCATTTATCAATTCTAGTTTCAGTCCTCTAAGAAAAATTCTATGTAGTATTTTGTGCTTGTTATTTTCTTTGTAAACTATGAAACTATTTGTGCCTGACATGTTTAGGATTGAGTAAAACATAACCATGGGCCAATGCTTTGTGTTTTGAGTGACATCACAGTTGCTGCATAACTGGTCAGCAATATCTACTCTGTCTTTCATTTGGTTGTAATTTCTAGCTTCATTTATTATTATTATTTTTAAATTTTTTTAGTTTGTTTGTTACTATGTAGTCCAGGCTAGCCTAGAACTCACTATGTAACACAGGCTGACCTTGAACTCACAGGCTCCTCCTGCTTTAGCTTCTTGAGTGCTAGGATTGCAGGGGTGCACTACCACACTGGGCTTCACTACCAATCTTATCATCACGTGTAATGTTGATAGTATCTATAATACTTTTTCTTTACCATATAAGAGGGCAGTGTTATGTCTCTCTGAAATCCAAAGGCTGTACTTTACATTTGTCTATTACGAACTTGCAACATTTTTTTTCAAGCTTCAGCTTTGTTTTTCAGTTTTGTTCTTGCAAAGAGCTCCTATTCTGTCAACTGGTATTACTGTAGCAAATGTAACATAAATGGGTAACCAGAGAACCAATTGTTGAAGATGGCCTTTGGGTTACTTTTTGATATAGGAGCAATATCTGTTCACAATGTCATATGGCTTATTACTGCATGAACAAAGACCTGATGGCTGAGTTCCAGGATAAATTTACAAACTCAAGATGTAAAATATTTTCATATATAACAGGGCATACATTTTTTTGTAATATATTTGGAAGGTTTATTTGACATATATTGCCAAAAGCTTCAATAATCACAGAATGATACAAGTTGTTCATCAGCTGTCATCTATTTGGACGTTGTATAAATTGCTCAACATTTTGAAACAGCTTTCATAAAATGAGCAAATAGTGCTAAATTGTTGGATTTTTTTTTCTTGGTAGGACTTTTTGTTATCAAAATGTAGGCAATTTTGAAGGAAACCAAATCTCTTGCGTATCATTATTGTTCTAAAACTCTCAACAGCCCATCTGTCACTTTTGCATAAATACTTAGATTCTAATGATTAGGAGGATAAAGTCCTGCTATGAAGACTTTTAGTTCAGATAGTGAGGTGTGATAATAAATATATTTTTGAGTATTACTATTGACGTGTATACAATGTTCTACTTGTATTTCCTTATTAATGTATTTCAAAGCACATTGCTGCACATTATGTTACAATTTCCAACATTGAATCAAAGTGTTGGCATTCTACCCAATAGGTCCTGGCAAGAACCTAATAACATTTTCTGACACCTAGTTCTAGTGTTGAATCATTCAGGTATATATGACCATCTTGTAGCATTTTGGCTAATCAAATATTTATTAACACTACTGTTTCTTCCTCATCTGAATCCGGTTCTTCATTCTGTACTTCTCTACCTGTCCTATCTTGCTCCATTTCACTGTCACAATTTCTTTGATTTACATGATCCAAGTCATCATCAGTAGCTGAATCAACCTCCTGCCCAAGTTGTAAAAGTGGATTTTCATGCAACATTTCACTGAATTGGCATAATTTTACAAGAAAAATCAAAGGACAACATTGAATAGAACAAATTATAGTTTTGTTCTCTTTTATTCTCTTTAAAATAAAAAATTTTAAAAAATTATAAACATACATAAATGTAACATGGCACATAACATAGGTAAAACTGACCCGTTGACACTTTGGCACATGGTTATACACTTTGCCATTTATTGTATGAAGTAAGTAAACACAGTGCTTCTAATACTCCCCCAGCACAGCTACTGGGGTGCACAACTGGTGTCTTAGTTACTTTTTACTGGTTGCTGAGACAAAATACCTGATGCCCAAATTGGGAAAGGAAAGGTTTATTTCTTACAGTTTTTGGAGATTTCAGTCCATACTCAGTTGGCTCCAAGACAGGGTGGCATGGTGGGGCCGCAGTTCACGGTGGCTGCAAACAGCAAGGCAGAAACCAGAAAGAGAGTGAGACACACCATCTTCCTGCCATTACATTATATGCTGGCTCCACTCCTAGGCAGGTGTAGCGCTGACACCATCAATCCAAGCACTAGACAATGAGCCAGTCACAAATGCACAATGGAAGCACATGAGGCCTGGGGGCCACCGACATAAACCATGACAACTGGCTACCATTATGCTAAAATGCATATTTTCATAGAAAAGTATAGTATGGGCATCTGGTACCCACCATAATGCCCCTGGGGGAGCAATGGTGCACTCAGACAGGGCTGTTGCTAGTGGAGAAGAAAATGGCATGATGCTTGGGGCTAAGAATTTCTAGGGTGTTTCTCAGTGGGCCTTCCGGAGTGTGCTTGACAACATGATTGAAGGGTGATGAGTCATAGCTGTATGTACCTCACATGTCCTTTCTCATAATTCACTCTGCTATGATTAGATAACGTGATTCAGTTCACAGGCATGAACCCTCAATGAATTCCAAGGCAGACGGGTTACTGTAGGGTACATAGTGCAATCTGGCACACAAGCCTCAAATCTCTACCTCCAGGTAGTGGGCCTCAAGACAAGGGCTGGGATTGCCCAGGTTCAGGTAAGTAAGTGGAGGGGCTGGTCCTGTAACCCCAAATGTACTCTGCGTATTAGGTATACCTGAATGCTTACATGTTTATGCAGATATTTTGCCTTCATTTTCTCCCTTTTAGTTATCATTGAGGCATTGTATTCAACATTTTAAGCTAGATATACATATATATTGAGGCACCTATTGTTCAGAAAATAGTCAGGAATGTTACAAATATTTTTATGTAAAAATATTGAGAGTATCTTGAGGTCAATCTCGATGGAGCTTCTGTAGTACGTCGCTGGAAACACCTCGTAGAGTAACACTGGTTTTGCTCTGCTCACAGGTCTACTTCTTAGGCCTGTGATAAAGCACTACATGACAGCAAAAAGAATGAAAACTAATACTTTTTCTTTTAACTTTAGATATTTTGCATGTCCTAGAGCTCTGCACTACTCTGAATAGCTTAGGAAATGAATATGAATTCATGCATGTGTTAGAGAAAGTGTCAGCAAGGCGGCAGATCCATCTACCATAAATACTCCTAAAATACAGATTGCCCGCAGAAATTGGATGATAAGATCCCAGGAGTTCTGAAGTTGTCACTGTCCATAATTCAACTGGACATAAAAGAATGGTGGACAGATGGAATGAGTGGATTAAGCAGCAAATCCCTTTAAAGGGGGCTATCTTGAAGATGACAATTCACTGAGTGACCTTAAGGAATATTACAGAAATCACCTGAAATTTCTTAAATAAAAATGTATTTAATGTCCAATGGCATATTTACTTAGAAACCCTTTATACATGTGGAAAGTCAGCACATGTTTTTTGCTCACAGTTTCTCTAGTGTTTTCTGTAAAGGGAATAAAAGTTATATAGTCAGTTTCAAAAAAAAATATTGAGAGTATCGGGGGTCTTGGGATGGAGCTTGAAGAATGAGCACTGAGCATGTGCAAGGCCCTGGGCTCGATGCTGGTACTGGTGAGGAGTGTTGTTTTGAGTCAGAAAATGTAGAGAACCAGTGAAAGAGATTCTGGAAAGACCTGTGTCTCTTTCAGCCATTCCTATTTTAAAGAACGGTCCTACCAAGCACCCATTTGCCTAAGCTGGTCATTTTGGTAACATCATGGATCTTTCTCTCTGCCTCTCTTGTCTGTCCAAGCAATTGCTGAACCCTGTTGGCTCAGCCTCTGGGAAGCCTTCTTGTCCCCAGGCCGGCTGCCTCATCAGCACCCTCACCAGATTCCAGAGGGGTTTTGTTGTTGTTGTTGTTGTTGCTATTTTTGAGGGGATTCTTGGATTTGAACCAGAGCCTCACACATGCTGGGAAAGTAGTCCATGGCTGAGTTACACACCCAGAGGACTTTGTAGAAATTTCATTGATACATAAGGATTACATGTATTTGTGGAATATGGTGTGCTGCTACAATATATGTATATATTGTGTAATTATCAAATTAGGGTAACTAGGATATCCAACATTTATTGCTCATGGTGAGAGAATATTCAAAAATCCTCTGTTCTAGCTATTTGAAATATGCAATGTGTTATTGTTAGCTCTATTCCTGAAACAGAGCAGCAGGACTCAGAGGATTTTGTGTGACTCTGAGTATCTTACATTCCCATTCAAAATTCTGAACTACTCAGCATTGCTCATGGGATAAAATTCAATTTCCTTGCCCTCCATCATCTGGCCCCGTGTCCAGGTACCTGGTGTCATCTGGGCCTGGCTGGCCCCATCTCCTCCTGCTCCCATTCCCATCACCTTTTGCTTTCTGCTGCAGCAACATAATCACACACTGGTTTCCAGTCCATCCTCTCTGCTCTCCTTGGTGACTTAGATCCCTGGCATTTCCTCTGTTTTGCACGCTGTCTGGATACTATTCTCTGAAAACATCCCAGAGTTTCTCAAGAATAATTTTTCAGTTTTTTTTTTTAAAGCAAGGTTTTTTATTTGTTTGTTTATTTGTTTTGGCAAGTGTGTCTATCCCTTTATGGGCAGCAATCTGAACTGAGGGTGGGAAGTACATCTTTCCTTATATCCTCACACTCAGTACAATGCCTAACATGTTTATTGAATAAATTAATAAACAAATGTCCATGCAGAAATAACTTTGATATCTTTGAAATAATCACTGCAATCACTGTATTGATTCTAAAGTCCCTTTCTAGCAACCCTATTCGTTAAAATATTTACTTTTAGATCTTTTCTAATCATGCTTGCTTAGGGATTTGCTATGCTTGCTGTTTTCTCCCACTGTGACATTCCAATTGATGTTATTTCTTTTGCATTTGTGGTCCTGTTAAATTCATAAATGAAACACTCTTTTTATAATTAAGTCAGCTCAAGGAGAACAGTGTCTATGAACCACCCTTGCTAAGAATTTTCCTTTCTAGCAGAAATAAGTTTAAATTCAGAATCTTAAACTTTAAACCTGTTGACATCTTTGAGTAATTTTAATAGCAGATTTATACTTTTAATGAGACTGCATAGCCAAGATATTCCTGGAAATATTGTTTATAGTAGTAGAAATGATCAAAGGCTGGCTGGAGATTTAGCTCAGTGGCATAAGCCCTGCCTTGCAAGTGCATGGTTTTGAGTTCGATCCCCAGTACCGATTTAAAAAAAAAAGAAATGCTCAAAAGCAAGAAATAAAACTATAGCCTTTATATTTAATGAGTTTTGATGCTGGAGATTAAAAGAATGAGCTCGAGCACAATATGCTCTCTGCAAAGAAACCTTGAGTTAATTGAGTTTTAAAAAAAACAACTGTAGATGGTATCATTCATCTGCTGCACATAATACCAGGTACATACATACGAATGCTAACACCTCCCGGGCAATAACAGGAGACGGTGACAGTTTTTGGGGCAAAGGAGTTTCTATGCATGAGGCAAAGAATCTGTTTAGGTAATAAAACATGGCGAGGAGTTATTTTACTTGAATTGTCTAATGACATGTCCATCTTCATTCCAAGAGAGAAAGCACAGGCCCTTTTACTTACACTTCTCTGAATTAAAATCATGTCTAAAATTTATGTTTAAAATGAATTCATAAATGATTTTTCAAATTTTATTTTATACTAGAATCACCTGAAACACTTCTTAAAAAGTGAACTACAGATTTCAAAACTCTCTCTGAACTAAGACCATGGTTTTTTGAACAAGGGCCTCAGGTGATTTTAGTCTTTGATAAATATTCCAGAACAAGTAATTGGTGCTCCGGATTTACAACTCCATATATGTAGCACCTCTGTGCCAGTGATGGTGATGGGTATGAGTAAATGTCAGAAGGATAAAGTTAGGTAATTTGTGTTTGATCTCATTGTGCTTTGCATAAAATGGGAGCATCTGTGTTTTTTGTTTTTGTTTTTTTTTTGGTATTGTTTTGGGTTTTTCTAATACTATTGTTGGCTATTATGACTTTTTTTTTTTAACTTTTTATCGGAACTGGGGATCGAACTCACAACCGCCTGCTTGCAAGGCAGGTTCTTACGCCGCTGAGCTAAATCCCCAGCCCCTCTATTATGACTTTTTATGTAAAGATTCCTGAAAAGAAACTAATCATTTAAACAAACTTCGATATGAAAAAAAATCATAGTGTAGTGTAGGCAGGTAAGTCAGAGAGAAATTAATACACAGAAAGGGACCAGGCTCTCAAGGAAGGCAGTGAAAATTAAAGACATTAGAATTGTGGCTGGAGGTGCATCTAAAGAAGACTGGGTGTCCAGATAAAGATGTAATGGTCAGGCCTCCATTTCTCCCCCAGGGATAAGTGGGAACTTGGAAATCTACTGTGATTAGCACCACCTGGTCCAGGAAGTCCTGTGGGGCATCACTTGCCCAGGTGAGTGACCTCAGCATCTGGACTCATCCTTTCCAAAAATGCCTTTGTTCCTTCCAGGTATCCTTGCTACACGATCTGTTTCCCTATTGGACCAATATTAGCGAAGCTTCTAATCCTATAAGTTGATTATAGTTTGACCCACATTGTACCCACATGTTGCTGTGCAAATTACCCTCAGCAAAAGATCTCAGTGGCAACTCACTGGGTACTCCTCCTGTCTCTCAGGGGCTACCTCTCAATAAACCTTGCCTACTTTTAATCTCCACTGACCTCTAGAGTTCATTCTGTGCCTTCAGGGGACATGAACATGGCATATCTGATGTACTGCAGGTTAGGAGGTGCGTTTCCCTTATCGTGCTCTGAGACCCTTTAATACATGTTCAGTGTTCTCAGTGTGTTTTCAATGATAATAGCCAATTTTTCATTTGGCACAGCAATTATATTTCAAAACCACATTTAACCTTTTGATGATTTTATTTTATTATAAATTTTTATTTTGTGTTAATCTATGGGGTTTTAGTATCAAAATACAAAAGGTCAAGATTCATATTTTATGGAAATATATTAAAAAACTGAAAGTCAGTGGACTATCATTTAATTTCAAATACTTTGGTTTTCTTTAAACTTTTCAAAATGTGTTAAGTAAAGTAGGGTACACAAGAATTATAGGGAGGGTCTGTAGCAGATTCCTGCATCAGGAGGTGTCCTATGTTTGACATTTTTCTGATTTAGGGAATATTTGTAAGTCCTGTGGTCAAAGGGAAGGCAATACATATGCTGACCGGAATGGTAGCCAGCCTATCTTGCTATATATCTGCCACAAAACTGACTTGGAAGGACGCGTCCAGCAGCACATATCAGAGCCAGCCAGATCCCCAGCGACCTATAAAACCAGATCGGTTAGCTGTCCTTGTTCTTGATTCTCCAGGGAAAAGCAGAAATGCTCAAAGGCTGTCATATTTAGCCTAGTTAATTCTTTGGGCACCACACACCTACCCCAGCTGTAAAAGAAAAAGGAACCCTTTTTTGAGTCCCAGCTTTCTCTCCACAGCTGCCTGGAACCCACTTCAATGAGGCGAACCCACGGCTGCCTCACCCAGCAGTGGCAGCTGGGCTCTGCATTCTCTCCTTGATGTCACTGTTCCTAGGGATCTGACTCAGTCTGATAAAATGTACCTTGAAAGGGACCAGTTGCTGAATTATGGTGCAACAGTGTCCCTTTATTGCCTTGACCCAAAATTTGAACTAATATGGGATTTCAGCCTCTAATGTCAGTTGACAGAGAAATGCCTCCGTGTGTGTGTGTGTGTGTGTGTGTGTGTGTGTGTGTGTGTGTGTACTGCTCTGGATTGAAGCCTTTCACATGCTAGGGAAATGCTCTAACCCTGAGCTATAGCCCAGCCTTCAAAATGCTCGTCTCTTGTCTTGTTTTTTGTGTTGAATATACAAATTGTATATTCAACATTATTTTATATTCAAAAAGCAAACAGAAAATCCATCATTAAAAAAGCCAATTATAAAAAATAAAGCCCAATAAATTTCTCTTGCCTGGAAAGAGATATTTTTTAAAAAGGAAATACTTTTTCCCCCTCATTTGGGAGACTTTCAAGCAGGGAGATGGATGCTTCCCAAGGGACTGAGCATTTCCATGGAGATGGAAAGAGGGAAGGTTTGATATTCTCCAAAGAGTGTGGGCCATGCTGGACTGTGCTTGACCTAGGTGGCCTAACTACTGACTTCTGTTGTCTTTTTTCCCTCCTCCTCTACTTAATTTTGTTTACTGTGGTACTGGGGACTAAACTCAGTGTCTCAGTCATGCTAAATGCACACTTTACCATTGAGCTACTTCCCCAGCTCATTCCTAAAATTTTCATTTCTGTTCCTGAAAATGCATTAAAAAATATTCTTCAGTTGTACCAGTAAGCCCAAGGTTGGCTAATTGTAAATGACAACCACCTCTGCATCCTGGGCCATTGTATTCTTGCCTTAATCTTAGTAAACTTAAAAATTTGGGATGTAATGTTTATACGAGTCTTTTTAAATAAGAATGATGTCTGTTACAAATCTTCCTTCATTTTTAAAGTGTTACTCAAAAGAAATTCAGTGGAAGTGTTCTACTTTTTTTTAATAAAGTAATTTGATACACTGTGTCAAATTGTCCTGGGAGGGGGGAAATCCAACCTTGTCAAAAGAGCAATCTACTGGCTTCTTACCAGGAGACTTCAGCTGAACTGAATGTCATTTGAACCTGACCACTCATAAGTGAGCGATTTCTTGATTGATTTTTACAGTTCTAACAATGATCCCCAGTGTTCGCATTTATTCCCTGAAATGTTGCTAACCTCTGTTCAAGCCCCTGGGGAAGGCTGTTAGGGAAGGTAAGCTGGGAAATAGGATTCTGTTAGCCTGAAGGAGTTAATACAATACTAGAGAGGAAAAACTGAATTGCCTCTCATGTGTTTTAAGTTTTTAAACTTTCTTCCTATTTTAGCCATCTTCTGATAAATAGGGTGTTGGAGCCGTTGGAGCTGAATACATGTGCAGGGCTGTGGCATGGCTGAACTGAGACAAAGAAACAACTCAAAGATAAGCCACAGCGAGGACACCTGGCTCCAACCCCCATTAATAAGATAGAGGTTGTGGCTGCAGGCATTTCTCTCCTGTAGTGAAAATCACCTGGAGACTTTTTCCTAGGGTAGTTCTCCTGAATTAACATAGTGCTGTTACTTGAACTTCGCCCAAGGTCCTGCCCAGGTCTCCTGCATTTTCTCCTCTAACCCCTTCCTTGTTTGAATAATAAATAAATATGGGCTGCCCAGAGACAGTCCTTGTCTTAGCCCACAGAGTCTTGAACTCTGCAGAGGGTTTTGATCCTCCTGGAGCCTTAAAAATCATACCACTTGTCTCATTTATTTAAGCCTTTGCTGTATACTCATTTGGGAGACTCAGGACCTTGGCCATGTCCTTGATAATATGGCAAAAATATCAACAGACAAAAGAACCTGAATAATGGAAAAATTTTGTTATAGTCTCAAGTAAGACTTATCTTAGGCTATGTACTATATTAAAAATGAAAAGGTTTAGGAAAATGTAGCAAATGATAGATCTAACAGCATGTGCACTGACATTTTTTAGCCCAGCATATATATTTTTTACTTTGGACAACAAAATAAATGAACAGTCATTATTTGATTATTTAGAAACAAATGGAAACTATATCCTTTCCTCTTGAATATTCTTGACAGAGTGTGAAACAGTCTTCCATAGAATAACTGATTTGTTTAGCATTTCCAAAATGCATAGGTAAATAGAATTCAAACTTGCTTTGTAGTCGCTAAGTTATTTCAAATATTTTTAAAAACATGGAATGCTTTACAAATGTGTACATCATCCTTGTGCAAGAGGCATGCTAATCTTCTCTGCATCACTCGAAGTTTATTATGTGTGCTGCCAAACAAGCACTTGAACATTTTGAACGGAGCTGTTTCCATTAAAATCTAAAACCATACAGCTGGAATAGTAAGAGTAGAATGCTTACAAATATCTGCAGCAGAAAGTTAAGCAAGCACACAGTGAAGAGGTCCTGATGACAGTTACACACCTCTTTGTCCTCATCAGACACTTCAAGGTAATCATCTCCACTTCATAAGAAAGCAACATAACCTTACAAATGAGAGCTTCTCTGGCTGCTTCCAGGAGTCCATACCGGCTGGCTTGAGAATCCAGAATGATTTTGATGCAATTTACAAACACTCTTGCCTGGGAGAAGATGAAGTTAGTGTTGAGCAGCCTGAGATAAGGGCAGTATCACCGTGCACCCTCCTACTTTAATGCTTTCATCTTTTCTTTTGCTTCCTTTTGGGCACTTGGGAAGAAGGCAGTGCATGTGTTGTTAAGATGCTTCGCAGATAAATGCACCATAAATGCTCTCCACAAGTCCATCACAATGTTCTAGGCTGAAAGAGGGCTCGTGTCTTTAGTCTGCAAGTATTTTTCTCTAGGCAATTCATTCCCAGTCCTTGCAAGTCAGCATAGCCTTTCTCTGAAGTGAGTCTAAGGACAGTACAGGAGAGTCACAAGGATATGAGAGTTTCATCAAGAGTAAACTGGAAAAGTTTTTAGAAAGATTGTTGATAAAAAAAAAAAAACTGGTATTGGAAGTGCATGGTAACAAGAAAATGGATAAGACTCACAGGATAAGACTCAGAAGTTCATCTAGGTTTTTTTGACCAGTCTAGTAAAACCATAGACCCACGGAATGCTGTCAAATGCATAAAAATACAGATTTTCCTCCAGTGCGTTCACGGTACTTCTCCCCTGGGTGCAGAACACATGGCTTCCATTAAGAGTGAAGTGGGCTGAGTATGTCTTGCACCCTCTGGAGGCCTACTTTCTGTTCACACACCTCCCTCTCTAACTACATCTTTTTTTCCAGGGTCTGGCACCCATCAAGGCCCTTTGCTCTGGTATTTGTTTCCTTTATTAGTGTATGTGTACAATACAAAGTAGTGATATTTGCTTTGAAAAACTGGTACTTTTCATATAACATACGTTGGTCAGTTTTTATACCTTCATTCCCTTTCTTACCATTGTCCCTCCTCCACCCCTTTTCCTGTCTCCAAAAGTCTGCTCTCCCCCACCCAGGGCCCTAAATAGGGCCTTACTGTGTAGCTCAGTTGGCCTCCAGTTCATAGCAATCCTGCCTCAATCTCCCACATGCTGGGGTGACATGTGTATGCTTCTTTTTCTTTCATACCATCTCTTCTTTATTTCATTCCTTAATTTGTAGTTTAGGTTTCCCATGTAAGAGAAACTAAGCAAATTTACCTTTATGTAACTTGTTTTGCTTAGCATTATCAACTCAGTTCCATCCATTTTCTTGCAAATGACATAATTTCATTCTTCTTTTGGCTGAAGAGTATTCTGTTGTGTGTATATGCCAGGTTGAATTTATTCATTCACCCATTTGACAGGCATCTAGGCTGTTTGCAGAGCTTAGCTATAAACATGTGCATGCACGTATCACTGTAGAATAATGTCTCTAACTCTTTTTAGTTCTATGAAGAATGTTGATATTTTAATAGAGACTGGATTGAATCCATAGAACGCTTTTGGTAATGTGGCTATTTTAACAATAATGGTGCTACTGATCCACAAACAAGGGTGATCTTTCCATTTTCTAATGCCCTTTTTTGTTTCTTTCTTCAGAGTTGTGTAACTTTCGTTACAAAGATCTTTGACCCCTCTGTTTAGGTTGATCCATAAGTATTTACTTTTTTTGAAACCACTGTGAATGGAATTCTTTTTCTGATTTCATTCTTGTTGGGTTTATCACCGGAGTACAGGAAGACTGTTGATCTGTGTGTATTGTTGACTTTGTATTCTGAAGCTCTTTGTTCTGACATCTTGTCCTGGCTTCATGTGTCTGAGTAGCAGTGTTACTATAATTCTCTTCACCAATCCAACATCCCTCTCAGGTTTTTAATTCTCATTTTAGAAATTCTTAGAAATGGGACTCCTTTACTAGCAACATATAACATATTGGGAGAACAGCAGTTTTTAAATCACCCCTCTCTTTCTGTCAAACATATGAGAACGGTGAGAGTACACTACTCGGGTCCACTCACTGGAACTTAGTAAGCAGAGCAAAAGTCTTGATGATTGACTTGCGTGTGGGAAATACAGAAACAAAACCTGTTAGCCTGAAATATATTAACTGGGACTTATTCATTAACCAATGAATTTGCACTAAACTGTGTCCAGAATATTTTATGCATAGAAATATTATCTTTTAAAAATAGAATTGATTTCTAAGCTCGGAATGAGACCAAGGGAAACACATTGAGGCCCTGTTTCTGCACTAACAAGAGGCAAGCAGGAAGTGCAGCTCAGTGGTAGAGCACCTGCTAGACAATCGCTCCCACAAAGAGAGTGTGAGTGTGTGCCGATGCCTAGATCTTCACATAAACCCGGATTTCTGAATTTACCCACTGAGTATGGGCTTACACAGTTGTCTAAGCTTCTATAAGGAGGAAAAACACCCTGGCAAAGCCCCACACAAACTCCAGAATAAAAAGCTGACAAAAAATCGTAGAGGATATCTCTTTCCTAAAGACAGTAGTGATTGATTTAGAGTGCTCCAGCCACTGTATTGATATTTACCTGTTTTACTTATTTACTTTTTTGGAAGTGCTGAGGATCAAACCAAGGGCCTTGTACATGCTAGGCAAACACTTTACCACCGAGCACGCCCTTGGCTGTGATTCACCTGTTAAATTTGCTGATGTGGTAACTACCTTCACAGTGCAAGTGGAAGCCATTACCATGGCATGGGGTTTTTGCTAAAAGAAAACATATTTTATGGGGGGCTGGCCATCATGAAGAAAGGAGAGAACAAAGCTCAGATCTGTCTCCAGGGTCATTTGGCATCAGGAGGAGCTTAAGGGAGAGAAGAGAATCTGCTTGTTGATTGGAAATTTTAAGGTTGTTTTGCATGGGCATGGATTGGTTATCATGACTCTTCATAAGCCATGTGTTGGTTTTGGTGAGGGAGTGATCAGTTCTGAGCAGGAGATTTCGAACACAAGACATTTAAAGGTCCATGATAGGACTAGCTGGCTTCTTCTGTGAACAAACCTTGAATGGATGCTGGAGGCTTTTCGTAAAATAACAATAATAATAATAATAAGTTAAGCAGGTTGTTACTTAGGAAATTTGTGCTGGGTGTGTCCAGGCATTTGCTAACTTCCGTGCTATCCTGGGCAGGGATGGAGGGGATGGGAAGGTAAGGAGCTATAACTGTAATTTTTGCTTCCGCCTTCCTCTTTCCCATATTTCTTTTCTCTTTTATTTTAAACAAAAAAATAAAACAAAATTTCAAAACAAGATAATACGAGAGTAACAATGTTTAGTACATTGCACATTGTTACCTTTAAATTAGTTACTCAGTACACAAGATACTTCCTAGCTTTCTATTCTTCAAATCTAAGGGCAATAGGTATATAGTGAAGCTTGAAAACCAAACTTATCTTTTTGAATTTTTAAAAATTTTTTATGTACCTAAAATAAAATATGTGAAGAATTTTAAACTAAAGAGATGATATCAAATTCAAATTTTAGAGAAAATCACTTAAATATTAAGATACGATTCTAATATTAACTATCAAAGTGAAAATTTTAACTGATAAAGTTGAGAACAGCTGATTAGTACAGTATATTTTAAGTTCTTACTCGTTTTTCTGTGTTGCTTCTTTAGTATTTTATTTCATTTCTCCTTTATTAGAAGTATTTCATAGTTGCTATAGGTTCAATATTTGTGTTATTCCCCCCCCCCAAATGCAAATTGGAATCTTAGCCCTCAGGTAAAGGAATCAGGAGATGGAGACTTTGGAAGAAGATTAGGTCACGAGGGTGAAGCCTTCAGGAATATTATTAGTGCCCTTATAAAAGAAGCTTGGGAGAAACCTCTTCTCTTCTATCAAGTGAGGACACAGGAAAACAAAATAATAGTTTCTGTGAACCAGAAAGCAGGTAGGCCCTGATTAGACACCGAATCCATTGATACATTGATCTTATACATCCAGCCTCCAGAACTGTAAGAAATAAATTTCTGTTGTTTATAAGACACTCAGTGCCCTTATGAAAGTGGCGCAGAGGCACCATGGCAGTGGTGATATATTTCATTTACTTTTGTGCACACCACTCCAGGTGTCACTGTGATCCCAGTGTTAAAATATTTCATAACAGTTTTGTCTTAAATCCAGATGTTTTTCAGAAGATGGGCGTGATTTGCCAAGTGATACCAAGTAACAAGCTGAGATGACTTTGTTTCCCTTTCAGTGAGCAGTGAATGAGGACTTGGGGCAGTGCGGCTGGACTTACTGTCCTCTTTTGATTTCATCTTTTTTTTTTTTTTTTAAATAAATGCTGGTGGGAGCAAATCCAAGATACAGTGTGACCAAAAAAAAAGGGTTAAGGGGTATGAATGGGAAAATGAGCCAGAAAAAGAGAAGATAGGAGCTGCAGGCTGTTTATTGATTTGCATTAAAATTTAAAATCATTTGGTAGTGGCTGGAGAGTACCAGGAAGCAAGGACTCCAAGTCAATAATAGTAATTTTTCTTAAATCTAGTTAAAAATCTGACTAAGACTTATTGAAGTTGAAAGCCCTCTCTTTATACCTACTCTTTTTTTTTTTTTTTTTTTTGATATAGCTTTTCTTTTTGGTTCACTTTCTCCTTGTATCCTGCTAATTTTGGTGTTAATCATCCACATAGAAGATGATGGAAATGTAGCCATAGGTTTGTTTTTATTATGGTCAAACCAGAAGAGCTCTTGCATGATCATCTGATACCAGAATTGACATCATATTTACTAAACTGTAATTGTCAGTTGTGTAATGGAATAGAGAGTTATGTAATGCAATATAATCAATTGACCTCTTAGTGAGTACAAAGTCAGTAAGTATCAGTAGGAGACAGGAGTAGAGAGAGGTTTATTACTTGCAGCAAGAAAGGAGAGCACTGGAGATAGTTCTCAAGGCAGTGGGCAGAGTCCAAAGAGATGCCCAAAGAGGAGATAAGGATCCCAAATTGCCACATGGAGGTTTGATATTATGATCACAGAATAGCAGTTCAGGATGCATTAGAGGCAGATATATTAGGCAAAGTTAGAAGGTAAGAAAAAATAGAGGAAAGACATCAGCTTGAGGAGTTGCAGGGGCCACAGATCTGATGAAGAGGGTCACGCTGGCTCATTAACAAAAGAATGAGACCAGGTTTTGTGGGTTTGCTGGAATGGGCTAGAGTCTTGTTGACCATTAACTCAGCTGTGGTTTGCGAGAAGGCTCAGGTGACATCTTTACCCGTTGAAGGGCCATTTAGATCTTCATGAGATGTTTATTTCTGCTTGGGGGTAGTAGTTTCAGACTTGTGAAGACTCTACTGGATTCCAGGGTGACCATGGTTTTAGCACAAGAGACTTCTGAACACTCATTTGTAGTTGACTGTCCCTGAAAATCTCTCATTCTGTTGTTCTCAGTCTCAAAGGGGGATGAGATAAATTATGTAATCATAGGGCTAATAATCTTGTTTTTCCAACTGTTAAACAGACTATCCCTAAGTGATTAACATATCTATGTGCAGAGGTAAGAAAAGAGTTGGCCCAAATGTTTAAGGTAATGAAATAGACACTAACTGAGAGTCAAGCTTCATTTTAGTTACCTGTTAGGCATCCATAGGCCTGAGTAAAGCATCACCAATTGTTTTCAGCAAAAACTGCTTTCAAGTCCCTGACTGCCTCAGAAGAAAACGTAAATCATGGTTTTAATGAGTTTTTAACTCATTATTTTCTTTGTCCTCTACCCCTCTGGTGGTCTCTGATTATGTCACCATGGACGAAAAGGTGGAGGACTTTTTATTAGGTATACATACCCATATTCATATAGTTAAGACTCATCACACATGAAGGTGGAAATGTTCCCGTGTTTGTTAAAAAAAAGTCCGAAGTGAATGCCTCTGGGTGGAGAATTTACTATTTAAATGAAAAAGAACAAGTCAGAGTGCTTGGTGATTTTGACTGATTTTCTTCCAAATATCTCTGAAAAGACATAACTGAAACAAACAAAATTAACAACAGAATAACCCCAAAGACACCTCAAGACTCTTCTAGAGGGGCTGCAAGTTTTCCTTGTAAGTATAGGGCCTGCCCACAAAAGTGGCCATGTAGCAGCTAATAGGTGTACTTATAACAAAATATAAAATGAAGACATGACAAATATTCTCTTTAACTTGTTAATTAATGGGAAAGCTAGTAAGATATTAAAACTAGTTTGAAGAAATATTTGAATAAGAGCAGAAATGTTGAAATGAACTTAACAGAAATAATAATAGTTAATGTTATATAGATCAATAAAATGTACTCTTTTGAAATTATCTTTCTTTTCTTTTGGATTATGTCTTCTAAAAGTTAGAGGTCAATTTTAATTTGACCAGAAAAATTACTTATATTTTTATACCAAAGAATCATTTTCATTATTATAGACAAGAAATGTGTGTTTTCATCAGTTTTCTACTGGTTTTTCTTAGTTTGTAAGATAGACCAGTAATCATAGGCACTTAAAGATATATTTTATACATGCTATCAAGTCATTGTGTTTCTCTAAAGAATAAGCATTCAAAGCATCCATCCTTATAAAATTTTGTTCTTCTTGATCTCTTTTTTTAAAAATTTTATTTAAAGAAAAAAAACAAAACAGTAAAAGGGTACAAGTAATACAGAATTTCAAAAAAAATAAGCAGTAAGAAATCACTAGTTAATAGATTACATATTGTCATCTTAGAAATAGTTGTTCAAGTTACAAAATTAAAGCATATAAAGTGGACATTTAAACAGTGAGACTGCAAACAGTTCTGTTCAGTGATCCAACAAAAACTTAGTAATATGGTCATCTGTCTTACACACCTAAACATACTTGCAGTTGTATCCTTTAGAGCACTTTCTTTTCCTCTCTTTTTTACAATAACATTTATACATTTTGAGTTTTATTACTCTCACAGTTCTTATTACTTTTTTTTTTTGAAGAAAATAAAACCAAATGTGACAAAACAAAGCAGTCAGTCAAAACAAAGGATGGACATAGTACATGATGTAAAAACAGAATATAAGGTAGTCAACAATGGTTACCATAATGCCTCTTGCTACCTTAAAAAGAATTGCCGATATCATCAGGTATAATAAAATTGAACGAAACAGTACAGAACAAACCAATAAAACCTAAACATTAGAGACATTACAGGACTTCAAAAGAAGACAATAGTCAAACCAGAATGGGCATCATAGTGAATCTTGTTGCCTTCAAAGTAGTTGCCTATACCCTCAAACTTGATATTATCAAACAGAACAGAATAGAGTAAAATCAGTCAAAACAAGATGGTCAGAGCAATACAGAGCTTCAAATCAAGTTAATAGGATATCAAAAAAGTTACTATAATATATCTTGCTAATTTAAAAAAAATTTTTCACTTAATTTAAAAAAATAATAAAAATAAATAAGTAAATTTTTAAAAAGGGGGAGATTGAGATAAAAGAGGACATAACAACATAACAGTACAGGTCAGAACAGAACGATTTAAGCAACATAGTGTTTCACCACAAGATAACCCGACTTAACAGTAGTTACCATAGTGTCTCTTCACTTGAAATATTTGAGTATAACTTTGTATACTATAGCATCAAACATATCAAGGCAGTGTAAAACCATTCAATAGAATGAAAGTATTACAGGGTATTTAGGACCATCTAAAGGAAAATGAACAATGGTTTCTATTATTATCTCTTTACCTATAAAAAATTTTGTCTATACTATCACACATAATAAAATCCAATAAGATACACATGATAAAACCAATGGAGACAAAAGAACAACAGTTTGGTGGGACTTCAAAACAAGATGATATTAAATCAGCACTAGTGATTATAATGTCTTGTTTTCATCAAAATAGTTGTTCATATCATCACAGACACAATAATATCAAACAGCCAGAATAAAACCATTCCAGTTAATGAGTGAAAACTTTATAAGTTTTCACATAATGGGGAATAATGATTACCACATACTTTTATGTATTTGTATCATTTCTTACACTAGGGAAACTATTAGGTATTGATACATGTGAGTTTGATTTATTTCACTTATGAGTATAGTCTCAAGCTGTGCACATTTATTTATCAATGTGATCCTTCTTCATAGCTGAGTAGCACTCCATTGTATAAAATACCACAACTTTTTTATCCATTCCTCAGTTGATGGACACTTGGATTGTTTCCCAGATCTGGCAATTACAAATTGTGCTGCTATAAATAGGGTGCACATATATCACTGTGGGATGATGCTTTCAGTTCTTCCGGGAATATGTCTAGAAGTGGAATAGCTGGAACAAATGGGACCTCCAATCCCAGCTTTTTGAGAAATCTCCAGACTGACCTCCACAATGGTTGCACCAGTCTACACTCCCACCAACCGTGCAGGAGAGTTCCTTTTTCCCCACAGCCTCTCCAGCATTTGTTGTTGATGGTTTTCTTGATCCTGGCCATTCTTTCAGGAGTGAGATGGAATCTCAGAGTGGTTTTAATTTGCAATTCTCTAATGAGTAATGATGATGAACATTTTTTCATGTATTTATTTGCCATTTGTATCTCTTCATCTGAGAAGTGTGTATTCATCTCAGATGCCCATTTTTGGATTGGATCTTTGAATTTTGAGGGTCTGATTTTTAAAAAATTCTTTATATGTTTTAGAGAGAAGTCCTTTGTCTGAGAGAGAGTTCACTAAGATTTTTTCCCAGTTTGTGGGTTTTCTTTTCACAATGCTGGAGATTTCTTTTGTCATGAAGAAACTTTTTAATAAGAGGTGATCCCAGTTATTGATACTGGGAAGTATTTCCCATGTGGTTTGAGCCCTGTTCATGAATTCTCTACCTACTCCTATGTCTTCAAGGTTTTTACCCAATTTGTCTTCCAATAGATTTAGTGTTTCTGTTTTAATATTCAGATCTTTGATCCATTTAGATTTTAATTTAGTACATGGTGATAGGCATGGGTCTAGCTTTAGTTTTCGGCAAATGGAGAGCCAGTTTTTCCAACACCATTTATTAAAGAGACTGTCGTTCTTCCAGTGAATCTGTTTGGCCCCTTTATCAAAGATAAGGTGGTTGAGTGTGTTTGTAGTTGTGGCTGTATCTTCTAATCTATTCCACTGATCTTCAGATCTGTTTTTATTCCAGTATCATGTTGATTTTACTACAGGTGCTTTGTAGTATAACTTCAAGTCAGGGATTGTGATGCCTCCTGCCTTGCCTTTGCTGCTTAGAACTGTCTTTGCTATTCTAGGTCTCTTCTCACTCCAGATGAATTTTAGGAGTAATTTCTCGAGATCTGTGAGGTATATTGATAGCATTTTTATTTCTTTTTGATCTCTTTAGAACCTCAAAATTCAAATCATTCTTTTATTGTCTTCCTTTTCTCTCCATTAAAATTCCCACTTTTAATTTGAAGAGTTTATCAAAGTATCTATACTTTTTGTTCCTCTTTTCCTCTGTAGTTTTATTTGGTAGTTTTGCAAATGTCTTTGGTTAGTATAGGTCTGTCTTCTTAGACTCTAATTTCCATAGAGGCAAAGCTCTTGTCTGTTTTATTCATAATTTTAACTTTCATGCCTAGCAAAATGATTGATACAGAGTAGGTGCTCAATAAATATGTGTTGAGTGAAGATCAGAATTTTCTCAGCCCATCTCCTCCCTCTGATATGTCAACTAGGAAACACAGAGGTTAAAATGTTTAAAAGCACATACTCTAGGGCTGGAGATATAAGCATCTGCCTGACAAGTACAAGGCCTGAGTTCATTTCCAAATACCAAACAAAAATTTTTAAAAATAAAATAAAACACAAATCGCTTGAGAAAAAAAGACAAGCACATACTGTTTTATAAGTACTATGATCATTGTGACTATTAAACTGAATTGTCAACTTGATTGCCTTGGGAGCCCTATAGGTTAATAGAATGCATTTCTGGGCGTACCTATGTGGGTCCTGGGTATATGATCTTGAGGTCTATATCTAATTTTTGGTCCCTTTTTATCTGGAGCACACACACCTCGGCTTCCGCACCCCATGAACTAAGCAGCTTTGCTTTGCCAGGCCTTTCTGCCATGAAGTTCTGCCATGAAGCTGCCTTGGAGCCAGCTGACTATGAACTGAAACTTCTGAAAACAAGAGCCACATAAGCTTCTCCTCTTTTTAATTTCAAGTGTCAAGAATTTTGTCCAGCAACAGGAAAACTAATACAATCGCGTATTATATGGTATGATTTTGTCATATGAGAGTTTGCCCTTTTTTTTCCCCCCCCAGAGGTTTTTCTTTTGTTTTTATTTTGAGACCATGTCTCACTGTGGAGTTCAGGTTGGCCTTGAATTCATTATGTAGCCCAGGCTGGCATTGAACTTGTGGCAATCTTTCTCTCCTAGCTTCCTGTGCTGACATTGCACGTACGCATCATCATGCCCAGCTTAAAAAAAAAAAAAGGTTTGGCTTTAAAGCAAGTCTATCTGGGCTTAAACTCTATTTTAACATTTATTAGGTATTATGAGGACATATGCAAATTAACACTGAGAAGCTTAAGGGCCTAGGCTATAGTTCAATGGTAGGGGATGTGCTTAGCGTACTAGATGTGAACTTGGGTTCAAACTACACAAATGAAAACTAAAATAGACAATAAGTTAAAACAAAAAACAAGAAGCAATTCTCCTGTAAAAAATTAGGTGATGATTTCCGTCCTCTTTTTTTATTAAAGCATTTAGTTTGGGAAACTGCTGTTTATTAAGTCATTTTTCTTATGTATTTAAACATATATAAAATCTCCATTCTCACAAGTTGAGGAAAAAAAAGAAAAAAGAAAAACAACAACAAAAAAAACATATATAAAATCCTTGAAAACTCGACAGGCCTTTGGCCAGCTTTGTGACCCAGGAATGCCTTTCTCAGGGACCTGAGAAACTTCCCCTTGAAATAGTAGCCCTGCTGTTCAGTCTCTATGAGAAAGGAGGAAGCTCTTTGGCGAATATCTTGCTCCAGGCTTCTTACTTACCTCAAGTCATAAGGAAATGGAAAGCCTGGCCGCTCTGATAAAGCCAGTTAGCTAGCAATACAATCCCAAACACAGCCAGGGTGAACTACGCGGGTGACGAAGGCGGCTGTCAGGTGCTCTTACTTGAAGCCTATGTTTGTTTATCTTGAAAACATGGATGTACTGCATGTGTCTGCCTGGATGTACACAAGGGTGAAGTTTCTTTGTCTGCAATCTCTTAGCTGATTGCCTTGTGATAAGCATCACATTCTGGTTCAGTGCTTATTCAATAATAAAACTTCTCTTTCTCTCCTCTCTTTATGAAGAGGCTTGGGACTTGGCAGGAGAGTGTTTTTAATTTCTCCAGCAGTAGGTCACCTTAGGGAAGCTACTTTTAACTGTAAAACTAGGCCTTAGTTCACTGGTCTATAAATAAGACGCCTAATAGTCGTAGGATCATTGTGAAGGTTTCATGAAGCAGTATCATAAAGCACTTAAAACAGGGCCTGCCATAAATCAAGAGCTCGGTAAGTGCTGATAGTATTATTATACCAAAGTGATCCCTGTGGCATCTTCTAGAGTTGATGCTCAGAGACATAACTATATTTCAAAAAAGTATCTTAGAGGCCACAGTGTTTCAGATAAAGGTATTGATGGAGATTTTTGATACAGTGAAAAGAAAATCTTGCCACTTACCTAACATTCTTGCTTTGGTGAATGGCAGTTATCTGTCTCTCTAAGGGTTGGGGGAGGTTCTGAACATGACCTTTATTTATTTACTTATTTTTTACATATTCTGTAGCTTAACTTTTGCCGATAGATACATTTTTTTAAATGCAAGGACAGAGTTTCTATTTTTATTTGTCATTTCAGACTCATCCAGGAACTCAATATGCTCCCTAGTTCTAAATTACTCCTTTGGGTTATATATGGATTCCACATCCAGCCACTTCTATTCCAGCTGCATCTTTAGTATTCTAGTCTTGACTTAGTAGCAATTCTCTTTTCATTCTATTTCTATTTTTTAATTTCTTCTCAATCTGATTTTTTAAAAATTTACTATTGAAAAGAAGGCAAGGCAATTTGAAGGGGACAGAAAACAATTTTAGTGATAATACAATAATAATAATTTTGTAAGAAATTATCCCTTTGGGTTATATGATAAATTTTAAAACAACAAAATATATTAGCTGCAAACATTTGCAGTAAACAGATTACCAACTACACAGAGGTTATTTCAGCAGTGGTGGGTCAGTGTTAGGACGAGTTCAGTTAACAACAGCAGGCAAACCCTGAACATTGCAGCTGAAATAGGGCCACATCAGAAGTGCCGTGTGATCACATTTTAGTGCCTATTATGTCTTGATTAAGACTCCCCTGGATATTCTTTTTTAATGGAATTTGAGGAATTAAAAATGGCTTCACAAATCACTTTTTAATCTGGTGAAGTAAGCAGGGAATAAAAAACACCATGCTGTCATGTTCAAGTGCAAGGAAAGTTGTAAATAAAGAAAACAAATTAGAGGCTGGTTCACACCTCATCAGCTACCTAACAACCTGTTACCAGTTAATTACACACCTTTAAAATGCATGTACAAGAGAAATTATTCAGGAATCACTTTCTCTGAGAGGGAGGGTGGCAAACAAGTGCCGTAATGGAAGAGGTAGTGTTTAACTATTTAAATGTTATAAACAACCATGAAGGGGGAAAAATATTTTCTCAAGAATTAATAGTCCTGGAAGTACTGCCTATTAGTATGCTGGTGTCAAGAGCATCCCTAACGACAATTCACTTTAAGCAGATAAATATTTGTTGAGGAAATAGAATCTTCAATATCTCTTTATGATTATTCCAACAATCTTCTAGGTCTCTCACTGGCAACCACTGATCGTTTTATGTGTAGAGTCTAATGCTAAGCAGTATGAGGGAAATTAGACCACAGAGGACAAAATAGAGCATAGTTAGTCTCAGAAAGTGTGAACAGCCTCCCTGAGTCTTTTTTTGTTCTGTGATAGACCTAGTTCTTTATATTTTAGCTTTAGGGAAAATAAAACACATTTACAAACTTTGTATATGGAATAAAAAATAAATTTGAGATGAAAGGTGTTGAGGACTATTGTTATCTAGTCTGTGCTACAGCCTCAGTGAGGGATTTTGTTGTAGAATGATGTTTATGTGCTCCCCAACATTTATATGTTAAAATCCTCACATCAAATGTGGTTTAGTAGGAGATGAAGCCTTGGGGATGTGGTTAGGTTATTCGGGTGGAGCCCTCAAGAATGAGATTAGTATCTTTATACCAGAATCACAGGTCCCCTTCTACCATACTGTAGGAGACTCTATGAACTGAGAATCAAGACCTCACTAGACTTGTCAGAAAATCTATCATCTTACTAGATAATCTTGGACTTCCTGTCCTCCAGAGCTGTGGGGAAAATATGCTTATTGTTGAAGTCTCTGCTCTGGGTATTTCTGTTCAGTAGCATGAACAGACAGGCTTATATATGCTTGTATGTTTTATTTCTGCAAAAATATATGGTTCTGTAAATACTGAAAATGTTGTCCTCTAGGATTTTGATGTGCTTTCACATTGGCCTTGACTCTCTGGGTAATCTGGAGTCATTAATTTTCTTATCCATGCTACAAATTACCCTCTGTTAATCCAGGATAATTATTAACTACCTCACTGGTTGGTTGGAGATAAAACTCACAGGAGTAATTTCAATGCACTATGCCTGTGGTAAATGTTAATCATTATTTAATATGGTATTTATGGATAGTGAACCATGACATTGATTTATTTGCCTGATCAAATCTATTTCCTATAGCATGTTAGAGTAAGTTAAGATCTAAATTCTTAAAGTGACAATGTATTGTGCACCAATCAAAGACGCTACTTCAAATTAGTCTTCTGTTGAAAAAATGGTGGTATACATGATTTGAAACTAACTCCACAAAATATACTAATTTATAAACCATATACATTGCATTTAAATTATTAAGTTCATTTGAGTTGTAGTCACTCATAAGTAATTATTTGCATAATACATATTCAGATTTTTTAGCATTGATTCATTATTAGTAGCTCTTCAATGAGCCCTCTAGTGAAAAGACATTTAGTACTTTCCAACCAAAATCATACACACACACACACACACATACACACACAGAGCAGGGTAGGACGTAAGGGGCCAGATACTTATATTCCCAGCTACTTTGGAGGGTGAGGTGGATATCACTTGAGTCTAGGGATTTGAGATCAGCCTGAGCAACATGACCCTATCTGTTTTAGTCAGATTGTGTGGCTAGAACAAAATATCCAGCATTATATTATCTAATATACAGGAGAAAAAGTTTATATTGCCTTATGTTGTCAGTCCATACTCAGTCTGCTGACTCCAAAACAGAAACATCATGGCAGAAGGAGATACAGATAGAAAGGTGCTCTGTTCACTGCAGCAGGAAACAAACAAAAAAAGGGACAGCCAGACGGAGAGGAAGGTGCCAGGGGCAAGAATACACCCTTCTCACCTTCTAGGTGATGTCTCCCCTGAGCTACTTTCTCCCGTCAGGCTCCACCTCCTAACAGCACATTCAACCATAAATTTATATGTGTACACACACACACACACACACACACACACACACACACACACACCCTGTATCCCATACATTGTTCCTCCATAATTATTTACCCAAAGACCTTCATTAGATAGTTGATCAGGCAAGTGATATAATTAATTTAGACAAAATGTGTGGATCTTCATTAAATCTTTGGATAGTGTGCGCATCTCATAGAAAATATTTTTGGTGACTGATAAGTAATGAGAGCACTCTATGTCATGCAGGTCAAACTCAGAATTCAGTTCCACAGCCCTCGCCACTTCCACTGGTAATCTGCCATTGGTACATTCAAAAATGAGTGAATTTATATGATATACATAGTAAAACAAAGGAATAGCTAAAAAAAAATACTCCATCAAGTGCAAAATATTGTGTTTTATTTCAGCTGTATCTTTGCTACATGTGTTCCATATTGTAAAAGTAATATCAATACAAAAGATACAACAGTCCATCCTTCTAAAATAATCACTAATATGTGTGTGCATATATGTATATTTTTTTCAAGCAAAAATTAAACTTTTCTACATATTCTTTTCTGTGACAATTTCTTAGTTAAGGTGTTTCCAGGCATCCTATTATAGTAGTACTGAAAATAAATATTTTTACACCTATATAATCATATATTGTACTTGGGTACTCAATTGATTAAATAGATAAAAGAGCAAATAAATGTATAAACATATAAAAGAGTAAAGTCAAAGGAAGAGTGAACTTAGCTGTTACCTTATTACCTGTATTGGACAGTGTCACACTGTCTTGCCTTTGCTGGTCTTGTAGATGACAAGAGACAGCTCTTTATTTTTTTTTAAATAGAATTGGGGCCATTGTGGGTTAGCCATTTATTTACCTGCTTCTGACCATTTTAATTTCTTTTTCTTTAGAAGCCCCTTTTCCTGTCCTTGTTGCAGTCTGGGAAGTTTATATTTGTAATCTCATGGAAATATTACTGGATTTCTAGCAAGTTAATTCCAGTCTACCACTTCCTATGACTCGTGTCGAGAATAAAGACACTAAAACATATTCATAATTATGGGTGGCCAATGGCTCCTGAGTCTGATCCAGATGAAGATTTAACAAAGGCCTTGACCCAAGGCCTAAATGAGTTTTATTAATTGATGAAGAAGGGGCTAGAGGAAGAGAGCTAGGATAGCAGGAATCGCGAGAGTACTGTGAGCTGGGCTAGCTAGGAGGCCAGAAAGCACCTCAGCAATATGCAGAGAGAAGAATATGCAGAAAGACAAAACTGCAGAACCCAATTGAGGTAGTGTTTAATGTTTACAAAGCTGGTACTTCAGTGCTGACGTGTAACCTTTTCTCCCCTGGGAAGTCATAGCCTCTTAACTCTAGGCTGAAACCCAGTTGACATCCCTGGAGCATTGGCTCTGCATCCAACTGGGCTCAACCCTTTATGGAGACACTGAAGTGGGGAAACAACGATGTCATCTTGCTTCCAAGATTACACATCAGCACCTCAGCCTGCCCTATCTACATTGCTTAGAGTCAATTGAAGGGAAAAGGAAGCCAGCTCTGTACATATCAGTACATGGAGACAGAACCAGGTTTAGCCAAAGTGGAGGTATTGCTCTGTATTCAAGGAGAGTCTCCAGCTGGTCCTCTATGTTTTTCCGTTAATTATCGTTCAATTTTACCCTCATCTCACTTCTACTTTCTGTTCCTGTTACTTTGGAAAAGCCAACCTCTCTGACACATTGTTTTATTTGTCTGTAAGTAGTCCAAATGAGGTATATTAAAAACCTTTGAATTTTTCAGTCCCTTTCCCTTTTATCTGATTTGATTTCTATTTCATTTTGAAATGTGTTATTACAAGATGATTTTGGGGGGAAAAAAGGTAAGACAATGACTTTTATACATGTGTTAGAGATTTTACTTTTCTTATTTGATTAGGGAATCAGGCATATCCTATACTGGCTCAAAGAAAGTCAACTAGTTCACATTAATAAGTGGCATTTTAAATGGAGGCAAAAGTTATTATTCCCTGGCTGGGGTGGGGAATCAATTAAAAATCAGACAAGATAAAATGTGTATATTTATCAGTTTACAAAGAGTTGTAAAATAGCTCCAAGATTATAAAAGACTAGAATCTAATAACTCAGAAGAACTTGTTATGTATAAATCATGCATAGTTTATTAGTGAAGTGCATACATTTTACTTCTGCAGTCTCTTTCTTTGGATTAAAAAAAATCTCAAAAGACTATTCTTGGTCATCAAGTTATGATTGATAGTTGTAGATTTGGCATGATTAACTCTATAGATGCATCAAGGATATTACTTTACTGTATAGATTTAGGTTTAAATTGTTGAAACTCTGTTTTTGAGACAGGGTCTCACTATGTAGCTCAGGCTGTCCTTGAACTCGCTATGTAGCCAAATTCATGGTGATTCTCTTGCGTTAGCCTCCTGAGTGCTGGGATTACAGCTATACATAGCATGTCTGGCTGGTAAAACTTTTTATAATATACAGTATTTCAGAATCCATTTTTAAAAGTATGTATTTGGTATCATGAGACTAGCAAACTAAAATAAGGTATCATTATCAGATTTCACTTTTAATTCCCATCAATTTGGGTGATTATTTTTCTTTTTAAGGTTCCCCAAATAGTCTAAGATTCTTAGGCTTACCAAAAAATCATCTTCTATGCTGATTTAGAGGTTGGGGATCCTGTAAGGTGGTACCAGGCCAGTTTACCCAAAAAGACTGTTTAAACATTGGTTTCATGAAATCTAAAACTTTAGTTTGTTAAAGCATGTGATCATATTTTATAAAATGAGCATTATTCTTAAATATGACAATTGGATATCCACATACAAAAGAATAAGGATGGATGTCTCCCTCACACTATAATAAAAAATAATTTAAAATTGATTAAAGTCTTAAATATAAAAGCTAAAACAACTCTTAGAACAAAATACAGGAAGTAAATTTTTGTGACCTTGAGTTAGACCAAGACTTCTTAGGCATGATGCCAATAACACAAGTGACAAAGCAAAAATTAAATAATTTTAGATTCTGCTACAGTTGTGTTTCAAAGGACACCATCAAGGGGAAAATATTTTGCAACTCATATATCTGTTAAGAGATGTGTATCTGGAATATATAAAGTCACAACACAATAATAAAAGGATAATCCAATTACAAAATGGCACAGAATTTGAATAAACATTTCTCCAAAACAAGATATACAAATGGCCTATACATACATAAAAAGGTGTTTGATATAAGATGATACCATTTCATACTCCCTAGGATGCCTGTAATCTAAGGGATAAATAACAAGTGTGGGGAAAAGTGTAGAGAAATTTGAATCATCCTAGTTGCTGGTAGGAATGCAAATTGGTGCAGCCACTTTGGAAAACAGTCAGCAGTTAAATGTGCAGTTGCCATAAAAGCAGTTAAACACAGACTTACCATATGACTTAGCAAATCTGCTTCTAGACATATTCCCTAGAGAAATAAAAACTTAGGTACACGTAAAAATGTGTAAACACATTTCTACAGCAGCAATACTCATAAAGTGGGGGGAAAAAAACCCCAAAGCCAAATGCATGGCTAAATACAATGGAATAACATTTGGCAATAACGTGGAATGAACTACTGACTCATGTTCCGACACAGAATCTTGAAATGCTATGCTAAGAGATGGAAGTCAGTAATGGAATATCACATATGGTATTGTTCCATTTGTACGAAATGTTCAGAACAGGCGAGTCTGGCTTGAGGGTTAGTAGGGACATGGATAATGATGCTAATGGTTATAGGATTATTTTTGAGGTCATGAATGTGTTCTAAAATTGACCGTAGCGGTAACTGTGCAACTCTGTGAATATAGGAAGCACCATTAATTTTATACTTTAAGTGGTTAAATTGTGTGATAGGCTAATTATGTCTCAAAAAAGCTGACATAAAATAATAACTGAAATTATAAGTAATAATCATATACTACTGTCAAACATCAGGCAAAGCAGCACCAGGACTTTGATGAATAGAAATATTTCATTAGCGAGAGTGGTGACATACATCTCAGGGAGGGAACTTCGTTTATAAGCTTCAGTTTCCAAAATGTTTGTATTAGCAAGATTTTACTTAGACACATTTATATTAAGGAAGACTAAGCATTTCTTCTGATTTGACAACACTTTTGTGTACAACTCTTCAGTAACAACTTATCCAGCAAGCTCAGTTATTTCTATCGCCTCTTTTTTTAAAAGATAAAAGACTGAATTTTTGTGATTTTGCAGGGGCCCTCTAGGACATTTCAATAGCAGTTTTAGTTCTTTGGGATCCTTGGTAACCTTGAAAGACACAAAGGGGTTTAGAGATAAAATTATTTCAAAATTTCCTCAAAAATAGAAATACACAGCTGTATTTTTCTGACGCTATGACTCCTAAATATAGGATAAACTACATATTCATTAGAACTTTTAGGCAAAGTAACTCACTTCTGTTTCACAGAAAAAACTGAAGAGTACATAATTGTTCACTGTCACACATCAGCATTTTGCAGCAGACTAGCAGAGCTTGTAAATACACATCACACAGCCTTCAAAGCTACGTACGTCATTCATATACACTTTTCAGAGTCACAGAAATGAGCTGTGGATCTAAAGACATAGCTTCATAAAAATGAGAAGTAAAAGGATACAAGCTTTGAAGTTATGATGAACAATCAGTATTTCAGCATTCTATCTTACTGTCTTGGGCTACTCTTACTGTCTTAAATTAATTAAATTAATTTAGTAGCAGTGAAAGTTTTAAATTACCTATAGATCTTAGGAATTGTCTTTAGTCTGACACATGACAAAACATAATTTTTGCTGGAATAAATTTGTCAGAATACTGATTAAATCTGGATAAAGACAAATTTTTATTTTTCGTAATCTTAAACATTAAACAGAAGTAAAACAGGTTTATTCAATTCATAGACCCATTAAGATTAGGAAGAACACATCCAAGTAAAGTAAAAATCTATACTTATGATAAATAAAAAAAGACATAGCTATGCTATTAAACCTAGAGTATTAAACTTTTCTCATTTGTAAAAGATTAGGCTAAATTATGTGACCTTGATTCCTAAACCGTCTTTAAGTTTTTGAAAGTGATTGAAATTTTAAAAGTAGGCAAACAAAAAAGACTATCACACTAGATCCTCTGGCATCTCTGCCCTACCAGAAAACTCTATTACTTCCTTTACAGCAGCCATCAACTAATCAAGTCATAAGACCAGATTTTCAACCATTACTTCCAGAAATGGGGACTTATTGGCCACAAACTAAAATACAAAACATAAAATTAGTAGGAAGGAATTTAATTCAAAAAATAGAAAGGTGGAAGCTTCTACTGCTACTTCAGATTCACATTCGTGAGCCAAGAAAAGACCTACTTGGACCCAAAATTGCCCACAAAATGTTTTTGTGTGAATATGTGTGTTACCTGACTCTGGTAGGTAAGCCTCCAAAATTGTTAAATGTGTGTTTTCTGGAAAAGCAAAATCATGACTCCCACATGGGTATAAAAATGAGCATATGTTTAACTTTTAATTTTGTGCTTTTAACAAGGGGACCAGGTAGAAATTAAGATCAGTTTAACAGAAAGTCAACCTGTTACTGCAGTAAGGTTTGGAGTGATCAGCACTTGAAAGCCAATACTTGGGAGCTGAGAACTGGTAGGAAGACTGGGTTTACATAGGAATAAGTACTTTGGAAGACCAAGGGGTTATCACCTTTGGGACACTCAAAAGGTTTTTTGTTTGTTTGTTGAGACAAGATTTCCTTCTGAAGTTTAGGCTGCCTTTAAATTCACTATGTAGCCTAGGCTGGCCTGGAACTCTCAGCAATTCTCCTGCCTCATCCTCTCGAGTTTTGAGATTACAGGTGTGTGCCACCACGCCAAGCATGGGGCACTCAGAACCTTTTATGGAGAGAAAAAGGAGGATTTCAGGGACCCATATATGAAGTAAAGGTCTTCATTATCCAGGGCAATTGTCTCCTTTTACCTTCTTTTCCGGGGCATCTTACTAGACCTCAGCCTTTCGAGTCTAGTTCCTTTAGTTCTTCTTTAGATAGATATACTGCAAGTTAAACTTCATAGCAGTTTATATGCTTTGTATTCGTTGATGTACAAGATTAGAAGAACAAGCAGGGATGCTATACATTCTGATGCTGTCTCAAGGTTACCAGAGGTCCAGGGTTCTGTAAAGCTAAAGCAATATGGTCTAGCAGTTAACATCTTAACCATTCAGGTCGGTTTCCCTTTAGAATTGAGAACGCTTGACAAAAGGAGGCATGTCAAAAGGAATAGGGAGGGGAAGCGACTCTTCAGAAGGGCAAAAAGGGAAGAAGTAGAAGTCTCTTTGCCAAGGACAATTTACAGAAGAGCAGTCACAATTATAAAAATACCAAATTTCTATAGAGAAAAGGAACAGAATTGCAAATGAAGCAAAACTATTTTTTTCCACAAGGAATGGGAATTCAATTCTCCACTACTATATAAGACAACATGCAATGTTTATTGTCAAAGGAAACCATGGTCAAACAGTAGTTCAAGCAGTAAAGGCAAGTTTTTGTCTGGAACTACTACAAGAAGAAAAAAGCCATGGTGATCTAGAATATCATTTCACAGACAAAGAAAGATAAGGAATTAGAGCCAAGGGGTTCAGTGAATGGAAAATCACTCATAAGAAATATTGAAACTAGGGAGATACTTTTTAGATTGACTGCTATAGTTTGTGTCTAGATGTCCCCCCAAAGCCTCATGTGGTCATGGGAGGCAGGACTTTCAAAGATGGCTGAATCTAGAATTTGTGATTGGTTCATTGTCTGTTGCTGTGATTGGTAGTGTGAGTGCTGCACCTGCCTTGGAGTGGGTAGCCTGCATACGATATAAGGGAGGGAAAGCACCTTGTTCCTCCATTTTGCCCTTTCTTGTTGCTTCTGCTGCAGTCACCATGAAAAGGCACTGCTGAGCCACACCACCCTGCCTTGGAGCCAGCTAAGTTTTTTTTTTTCTTTTTTCTTTTTTTGTACGAAGAATGGTATCAGAGAAGCCAGCTAAGTATGAACTGAGAAAATCTTTCCTTTCCTAATTTTGGAGGTCACATACTTTGTCTCAGCAATGAGAAAAGAGTAACCAAAATAGAATTTGGTGTCAGAGGAGTGGGGTTGTTGCTATGAATGTACCTGACCATATGGTTCAGGCTTGTGGAACAGTTTGGAAAGGTTCTGCAATGTCACCTGAAAGAATATATCTGGAATGCCTTAGGCTGCTCTGTATGGGAGATTCTGGTTAGAGTTCAGAATACCACAAGGCTGATAAAAATCCTGCCAGTAAAGACCAGGCTTGAGAGGTTTCTGCTGGGAAGAAGGATTTGCATTGGTTGTTGGACTCCAGATGATGTGTGTTGTGGCTTGGCAGAAAGTTTGTCTGCATTTTGCTTGTGTCCAGAGACTTTGCTTGAGACTAAGATTAAGGCTGGCAGATTAATTAATCTGGCAAAAGAAATTTCAAGGTAGTTGAATGTTGGGACAGTGGCATGGCTATTACTGGAAGGTTTTAGCCATTATGTTGTGAATCAAAAAAAAAAGAACCCAGAAGGATGATTTAAAATATAGTGAATAAAGATTTTGGGGCCAAAAATTTAGCTCAGTGGTGTAAGGGTTTGCATGGCAAGCACAAGGTCATGAGTTTGATCCCTGGCCAGAAAGGAAGTTTCAGTAAAGTTGTGGACTGCCAAGATAGAGCTGAGGTGAAAGCCACAGAGCATCACATTCCAGAATGTCAGCAGCCATACCAGGTCCTGGAATGGTGACAGCACAGGAAATTTGTTCCTCGTAATTGGATTCAGAGTGTCCAGCGGTTCAGGTACTCAATCCCTATAGCCAAGAGAGAAAAAAAGCCTGGCTATGGCTCCAACTTGCAGCAGACCTTGCATCATCCATGAAGCACTAGTTTTAAGCACATACAAAATGCAAGAGTTCTGAGATTGAAAAGGCTTCTACCCTGATTTCAAAAAAAAGGCTGGGGAGGCAAGAGAGTATGCCCCTAAAGAAGGCAATATGTAAAGCTGTGAGTGTGAAGCCAAAGGTACAGACAGAGAGAACCCAGAAGTCTAGAAAAGCCAGGAGGGTGAAAGCTGCAAGGTTTAAAGAGAGCAGGCCTAAGAGAGGAGCCATGGAACACAAACACTGGACATGCCATGGGGTGAAGTCATGGAAGCTTTTTGGAGCTCACAATTTACCACAGAGGGCTTTAGATGTTTCATGTGGAACTGCAGGATTTAATGTTTGCCCTGCAAGATTTTGGACTTGCTTTGGACCCAGTGCTTTGCATTTCCCTGTTTGTAACTTTTAGAATAGAAATGTCTATCTTGTGTCATTGAATATTGAAAGTGTTCGATTACTTTTTCATTTGAACAGGAGCTCACAGTTAGTTTTTTGACTTAAATATCAGAGAAGACTTGGACATTTCAGGATAGTGAAACTGTTAGGACTTTAGCACCTCTTGTAGATGGACTAAATAAATGCCTTTTACATAAAAAAATGTACATGAGTCTTTGTGGGGCCAGGGTCCTAATGTTATGGTTTGTGTCTGGAAGCCCTTCAAAGCCTCATGTGGTTATGGGAGGATGGGCCTTTCAAAGATGGTTGGATCTAGAGTTTGTGATTGATTCATTGTCTAGTGCTGGAATTGGCCGTGTGAGTGCTGCACCCGCCCTGAGACAGGTAGCTTGCATACAATGTAAAAGAAAGAAAGTGGCTTGCTTCTCCCTTTTTCTCTTTTGCTCTTGTTGCTTTTGGTATCTGCTGCAGTCACCATGAACAGTGCCCCTGAGCTATACCACCCTGCCGTGGAGCCAGCTGAGCATGGACTGAAACCTTCACAAACTATGAGCTAAATAAACCTTTCCTTCCCTGACTTAGAGGTCATGTATTTTGTCTCAGCAACAGGAAAAAAGTAACCAAGACACTGTCTTAACTGGATTCTTGTTGAGGGCAGCTCAGGGTAATAGATTACATAGGGTGAGGGATGAAGAATTTGACCAGTTATTAAGGGTGACCACATACAATGATAGTGTTTTCCCCCTGAACTGACTCTGCAAAGATCTTCAAAAACTAGACTAAGTGAACCAAGGACAGAGTCTATGGGTGGTGAAACCTGATTAAAGAGAGGATTCAGAGAAACCAGACTGAAGAGAGAGTCCTTGTCACTATCAACTTAGACTACGAAGATTATGATAGACTAGAATCTAATAATCCAGAAGGATACATTGTATATAGATATTAGTTTTTCACTGAAGCAGAAATTTATTTTTTCAATAGTCTGTTGTGCATCTTTTATAGTACCTATGCATGTCTCATATAGTCCCCTGAATGTTTAATTTCTTTTCAAATGAAACATGACTGTTATATGACTACTTGAGAGAAGATTCCTACTACAAGAGACAAATGCAAGATAGATTTATTAATACTGATAGAGAATACAAGTGGCTCCAGGTTGTCTATAAAGAAACAAAAAATTACATAATAAAGTTATATGCTAACTTCAATCTGAAAAAAAATGAGTTTAAAAAAGATGTTTTCTTTATATTGATGGGATTTGGGAAATATCACTTCAAAATTTGATGTATGAAATTTGTAATTGCCACCCCCAAATACACCTTTTTGGCAGAATGATTATTTTGGGGCACAGAAAACATGGGAGAAGCTCTGAAAACAGTAGTTCTTACCCTTTAATAAGAGAAATATATTACTGCAAAAGAAATCTCTACTTATAAGGATTATTTTCAGAGGCTTTTAAACAATGGATAAAACTTGTATTTAAATCTGCAAAACCCTGCTGCCATATTTTTTTTAAAACAGGGTATCTGTAATGGTTTAAAATCTAAAATTCCTCCCAAAAGTATTATATGTTCAGAGGTGGTGATCTGGGAGAGTGATTAGATCTTGGAAGCACTATGCCCATCAATGGACTGGTCCACTAATGCGTTCATAGTCAAGTGTCCTAATAGGAGGTGTATTCTGGTTGGGGGATGTGTGCCACTGGAGGTACCACCTACAAAGGTATATTTTTAAAATTTTCTCATTGTTTTATTGAGCTATAATTAACAAAAACTGTAAATATTTGAGGTATGTAATATGATGTTTTGATATTCTTTGTGAAATAAGTGTCACAATAGCTTGTTGGTCTATGATCTCTCTTTATTTTAAAATTAGTATGTGTTTGCAGGGCAAAATGATTACATTCATTGTGGCAACTTGGTACAGGTACATAATATATCTTTTTTTCTTTTTCCGTTCTCTTCTCCTCCCACCTGACTACCCTCTTTCCATTTCCTATTGGAAAGGGATGTTTTTGTCCCCAGCTCGTCCTTCTCTCCCTGTTCTTGGCGGCCATGGAGTGAACATCTTTCCTCTTCCAGGTCCTTCTCCCATGCCATTTCTGCCTGGAAGCCATGGACTGAACCCTATAAAACCATGAGCTAAAATAAACCTTTTTTCCTTTAAATCATAGGGGTCAAATATTTTGTTCCAGTTATTGGAAAGTATTAAATTGCCCTGGCTGGTCTTAAATTTGTAGTCCTCCTGCTTCAATCTCTAGAGCAACTAGGATTGTGGGCATGCACCACCATACCCAGCTTACTATATTTTTCTAACCATCTCCCATAGCCAGGCTCTCCTCACATTGCTTCTCTTGTTTCTTCAACAAAAATGATATTTAAATCTGAAGTTTAAACTGTCTTTTTGAGAAGTGCTTTTGAGATTTATCCCTGGAGATTTTCCTCTTTGAGGATTCCCTCAGTATCTTCTATGTGTACGGGAAGTGCTATGGTTTGAATGCATCACTTAAAACCCATTGTTGGAAACTTAATGCCCAATGCAATATTATTGAGGAGTGGGATATTATGAGATGTAATTAGGTCACAAGGCTCTGTCTTCATGGTGTATTAATGCATGTTCATTATAGGAGGAGTGGATATATTACTAGAATCAAATGTATGGCTGCCCCACAAGAAGATTAACATTTAGAAGACAATGTTTGTAGGAAGGAATCAGGTTTACTCAAAGTCAACTCTGAAGAGCTCCATCCTTAGGGGCTCAGGATGGTGAAATTCTTGCATAGAGAAGAAAAAGGAGGTGCACTGAGGCTACAGGCTGGCTGAGGTCTTTCTCTGTCTGCTAAGGTGTGTGTCTTCCCCAGAGCATCACAACAGACCTCCACCTCCTAGGATCATCTACGTTTTCTCTGCAGACACATTACTCTTTTTTTGTTGTTCATTTTTGTTTTGTTTCTTTGAGACATGGTCTCACTGTGCAATCTAGCCTGGCTTTGAACTCACTATGTAGCTTAGGGTGACCTCAAACTCACAGCAATCCTCCTGTTTCAACCTCTGAAGTGCTGGGATTACAGGCATGCACCACCATGCCCGGCCTTCTGCCAATTAATTCATATACTTTATGTTAGCTGTCACAATGATGCTGTTTACCACAGAACTAAAGAAAGTAGTGTACCTTACAGAGGTCACCAGATGGTCTTGTTTCTAAAGAAAGATCTTTTAGCAGTTAACATCGCAACTGTTTAGGTGAGGTCTCACTAGAATTTTGAATACTGTGCAATACTGAGGAGGTGTTAAAGAATTTGGGAGGAAAAAAGAGAAGGCAAAGAAGACTGATGAAGGGCAATTCCAAAGGAGTCTCTATTGCAAGTACATCATAAAAGAGCTAATTCAACTCCCCATTTTCCTCTCGTTTTTCCATTTTGCTTTTTCTGCCATAGTAAGACACAGCAAGAAGGACCTTACCAGATGGTGGCGCTCTGATCTTGGACTTTTCAGTCTCTAGACCCATTAGACAATAAGTTTATGTTTATTAGAAATTAGTTTGTGGTATTCCATTATAATAGCAAAAACTAGACTAAAACAAAAGATACACACTTTATTAAGCTTGTTGTTTTTTCTAGTTAATCTATCTTTTCTTATATGGATGGAGTCCCAGCTAAGATCTAGAAAGGGTAGAGAGAGCATTATTTCTTCTATCCTACAGCTTGATATTTAGCTGTAGGCTTACTTGACGTGAATTTGATTGCTATTGATTGTTTGAGTATAATTTTTAGGTAATACATAAAAGAAAATTGCCCATAACTAGGGACAACTGAGATTGCAGGTTGCAGTAGAAGAACAAGAGTTCATTTTAAATATTAAATAAATACTAGATTGATTCATTTAGTAATCACATATTATTCTCAGTGTACCAGACATGACATTTTATGAAAATGCAATTTCCACTTTCAGGAATTTTAAATTTATTTGCAGCAATCACTCATAGATTGCGACAGTGAGAATAGCATAGTAAGAGTATGCAGAGGGTGCCAAAGTCACCTAAAACATCTAAGCTCAGCCCTCAAGAAGTTAGTGAGACTAAGTTTCAGGCAGAATAAGTAACAAGCACATATAGGCTGAAAGGCAAGATTGCAGATATTATTCTGGAAATTGCAAGTCCTCTGTGTGGCTAACCCATATAACAGAAGGAAGTGCAGGCAGGAGATGAGGAGATGAGGGGAAGAGGAAAGTAAGGACAGCCATAAAAGGGTCTCCCGTGACAAGCTGCAGAGCTAGGACTTCAGGTCCTGTGAAGCATTTTAAGCAAGGGAATTCCATAATCAAATGTGCAATTTAGAAAAGCCACTCAGGCAGCAGGGTGGAGAAAGGATTGTTAACCCTGAGTGTTTCTAGCATATATTTCATCGATGATTTAGCCCAGAGTTCTATCTGATTCTCAAGTTGCCCCTGTAATCTTTCTTTACAGAATCTGTTCCATAGCCACAGTGTTGCTGCATTCTGAGTGCAAGTCTGTGACTCTGTGATAAGGGGTGAATGAAAAGAAATGAAGGGGAAAGATGATGATATGAAGCAGGAATCCAGAGGTTAGTAAGCTGTGACATAAATGCCAATGTCGGAACCTATTATTGTAAGTCAAATTTGATTGGCACATAGTTATACTCACTTGTTTCCATATTGTCTACGGCTGTTTTTGATGCAGTTATGACACAGCGAGGGGCAAATACAGGATGGGGAAGAGAAGAAGCCTGGTCCCTTACCTAGTGCTCCTTAAAAGCATAATGTGTGCTTTCTTCTTTCATAGTCAGAAATTTAAAAGCCATTTTTGTTATAAATTATGACTTTTCACTTGGGTCTGCAGATACCCAATAGGTAAAACTAAAACCAGGACAAAGCTTACCCGTCATTTTATATTTTTGATTACTCTAAATTTTGGGTCAAATCTCTTCTTTGCTCTGCAGAGGTCATTTAGGGGAGTGTCTCTTTAGGAGCTGGCTGGACAGGATTGATAGGCTTCTAATTTGCAGAATCTCATCCCTTTGAAGGCTGAGGACACCAAAATATTGAGGAAGGAGACTAGGATGTGGCCAATTGGCTGGGCAAGTGGACATGACCTTAAATCAGAGAGATCCAAAGTATGTGCATAAGACAGTGTCTAAGCCCTGCGCCTGGGGCCAATCAGAAGATGCTATCTTCATTTCTTCAGGTAGAAAACCAAATCGGTTTTTGATAGGATGACCTACATCTGACATCATCCAGAAGAATGAGGGGTACAAAAGATGCCCACCATTAATCTCATGGCCACTGTGCACTTTCTCAGTGGATTGCTCTCACTCCGCAAAGTGTACTTCCTTTCCTACCTTTACCTTTGTGTAAATGCACAACCTCCCTACATTTATCTTTTGTGTGTGTATTTGTGTGTTTTGTTTTGTTTTGTGTTTCGTCTCTTGTCCAATTCTTTGTTCAACACAAGAATAACCTAGAAAGAATCCCTGGAAAGAGCCTATGGAACCCCAAAGCCCCCTAAGAATATGAGGCTTACAGGGACATTCAGTTACCCCTAGAAGGCGCCATTGTCTTAAACCTGTTATCATCTAGATTTCCAGGAAAGGCAGAGCCCCACATGCTTGAGACAACCACAGACAAAGATAATCATTTCCCGGGAACAAAACCATCCCACAGCCATAAAGAGTCTAGAACTATGACACCAGGGCTGACATGATGGGTTTCCAGGCCATCAGCTAACGCTTCAAAGCTGTTCTACTTTTGTGGATGGGCCAGTCTCAGCCCCTGGATGCCTCCTCTAGCTACCTGAGCTGGAGTCCTTCCCTATCTTCTCTCTCTTAACTTTTTAATTAAAGCTTTTTTCTAAAAATTTGTTCTTTAGTTTTAATTTCCTTTTCTACTGAAACGTTGACATGCTAGCTGGTGACAGTTTATAGCCGTGAGAGTATAGAATATCAAACAGAACTTAATTACTTTTGCTCTTAGAAAAAGTTTATTGCACCCCAATTTAAAGGATTAAAAATGTATATATGCCAACTTATTTTGTTTCTTTTATTGCTTATTCCTTGTACTGTATTGCACTCAGAATAATTTACATAAGTGTTTATGGGTAGCCCTATCCAAATTTTCAAAGCTTGGAAGCTGAACTGCCAATAATATTTATGATGATGATTGTATAATGTCATATTGAAGATCACAGACAGGGCAGTGATTCTTAAAAACTTCTAACAACAAGCAAAAAAATCTGATTTATATGTTTTTGAGCTTATTTTTGTTCAATAAAAAATACTTGATACAGACCAATTTCTAAATATTCTGCATAACTTTCAGGACCTTGAATTTGAAAATTATATAGTAGGCACAAGTTTGGGGTTTGAGTGTAATGGTACAGATTACTGTTCTGTTATTGTTTGGGTTTTTTTGGTCGTTGTTTTGTTTTGGATTTTATTTAGTTTGTTTATATATTTGTTTATTTATTTATTTTGGTACTGGAGATTGAACCCAGAGCCTTCACACTGAGCTACATACCAGTCCCCATTTTTTGTTTTTAATTTTGAGAAAGGGTCACTCTAAACTGCTAAACTGCCCAAGCTGGGCTTGACCTTGTAATTTTCAATCCTCTTGCCTTAGCCTCCTAGAGTTTTGGAATTACAGGCATATACCATCACACCTGGTTAGCAGATACACTTTTTACTGGATTCCTGGTTAGGACCTTTGAACTTTCTTTACACAATGCCTTACTTCTGGGGAAAAGGCATGGAAGAATGTTTTTCTTTGACTAATTTTAGTAGCTGCTTCCTGCTATAAATTAGATCACCTTCGATTGCATGAAATAGGCACCTTTCATTCAGAAAAGGCCAGACACCACACAAGAGCGCTAGTGTCTCTGTACCTTTCATCAGCTTCCAGGAGCTGCTGCTCGTTCCTCAAGTCTTACCAGCGCCTGCTCAGCCACCTTACCCAAGATACCTCCAGATACTTTAAGATTTGTAGCAAAGAAGCAAAACCCTATTTCATGGTTACATTTTCTGTTTACCTTGGCAGGCTGTGACTGGAACATATGCGTTGGTAGAATTTACTTCGTAAGACACCCCGCCCCCACCTTTAGCTCTTACCGCTAGACTTAGTAACTATTTTAGGGCCAGAGAAAACAGACATTAGAAAAAGGGGGGGGGGGGCGGTATTTCAGTCCTTGATTGAAATTATCCACCATTTGGGAAAAGCCAATTTGCATAACAGTTGGTGTTTCACCTCCTCCTGTTAAACCTCTCTCCCCTAAGCTGTCGTTTTGGATCTGTTAATCAAGTTTCCTGTCTTTTCTAGGAGGCAGCCTAATTGCTTGTGTCCTGCAGAAACCTCTCACTGCGAAAGGCATTTAATTTGTTCCTCAATCCAATATTTTTATGCAGAGTGGTCAAACACTGTTAGTGCTCTACATACTTGTTACAGTGTTCTGTCAGCCTCATGGTTAGGCTCCTAGTAGAATTTTCTCCTTTGATCTTAATCTGACTTCTATATTTGTTACATCTGTGCCTTACCTCTTGGTTTCTTGATCCACAATCTCCTTTTCTGTCAGAGCAAAATTTCCATCACCATAAGAAATACTGATTGCTTGTCCGCAGGGTGCATGTCATTGTGTCTGGTGCTTTTTGTAGGGTTTCACCAGGTTTCATTAGCTTTCTTCCCTGATGCACGACAAGTGCAGCCAAAAGACAATTAAAAAAATAATCAAACACATAGGAAGGAAGGAAGGAAGGAAGGAAGGAAGGAAGGAAGGAAGAAGGAAGGAAGGAAACCAAATCCTAACATGGATCTCAAATATCAGTGGTTAAAATGTATTCAAGCCCGTAAGTATATTAGCCTGACCTTGTTTGTTTCATGCCAGCATGACTTTCTCTTCATCTATCTTTTCCTTTCTGTCCCCATCAGCCCTTCTGACAGCAGCAGAATGAGTGTTAGCAGTGTACTATTATTTGACATCCTTCTTTTTATAAAATTGAATTTCTTTTGATAAATGTCAGAAGGGGACACACATTCTTCAGTAAAATGAGCTGAGCCTAGAACAGATTTGTCATTGCCACCTCACCAGCCATCTCTTTTGTTTCTGACAAATACAGTATGTCCTGAGCTTGTCTGTCCTTGGTGACCTTTCAAAAATGGAAAAGTGATCCCATCCTTTCTGATTTCACAAGGTGAATTGTGTCACAGATGGCAAGTTAGAAATGATTAAAATGTTTGTATATTCCTCCTTTGTTGGTGTCTTCTCTAAGCAAACATATAGTGCGATGGCAGAACAGAACCATGTGGGAGGCTTGATGTTAAGTCAAGGTATTTTTGCATTTTGGTTTTGAAACATTTAATGCTATGAAGAGTCTGTTAGTGTTCATTTACACAAATCCTTTTATATCCCCTAAACAGCCAATCTTTAACACTGATTCTCTTTCTATGTAAATCATACTAACACAATAAAACATAGGAAATAAACTTTAACCTTATTCCAGTGAGTAGATCAGTCTTTCTCCAAGGACATGGTATTATTGTTAGTTAGCTCAGTATATAAAAGAGCAGTTGGACACGTAACAAAGCAAAGTCAGAACAGAAGGTGTGAGATTGGAATCATTTCCCTATAAATAGGGAACTAAAGAAATGAATCTGTTACTGCAATGTTGTAAGGTATTCTTTTCTTTTCAGGAAGTTAGTCCTAGAAATACCAAAAGTCCATCTTTCCCAGACTGGCTTGTTACTACTCCTTAACTTACTTTTAACTTTGAACTTGGAATTTCAGTGTTAGCTAGATGAGAAAGATTTCAGCTGGACTTTACAGAAGGCAACCTTGAAGAAACTGTGACCGTGTGGAGACACTGTGTTAAATCCAGAATGAGTGGAGCATTTGACAGACAGGCTCTTGCCTTTTGGGGCTTACGTGTCTGTACACCAGTAATTTATGGATTATGAAATTACTGTGAGGAAATTAGAAAAGGAGGAGGGCAGGACTAGAAAGCAGTATGGAATAGACATATTGATCACGTCTTAAACACTTGGCACATGCTTAGCATTCTTGTGTTTTAAATGCTAAATTTATTTAATCACTATAATTTTATGAGAAGTACTGTTGTGGATTAAAAGTGTGCAGCCCTCCCCAAATTCATATGCAAAAACTCTACTCTCCAGTGTGATGATATTCGGTGGTAGCATCTTCAGGAAACAATTAGGTCCGAAAGGTGGAGTTAGTTGTGAATGCAGCTATGAGAATGGACACTAGAGATTCTCTGTCTCTCTCTTTCTGTCTCTCTGTTTCTGTCTCTGTCTCTGTCTCTCCCTCTCTCTCTGCCAGAAAGAGATATGGTATAAAGAAGGGTGTCTATAAATCGGAATGAGGGCTTTTATGAGACAATGATCAGTTACCATCTTAATTTTGGACTCCCCCTCCATCTCTAGAGCTATAAGATATAAATGGTTGTTTTTTAAGTCACCCAGCCCATGGTAATTATTTTATAGTATCCTGACATGGTGAAGGTTTTATTATTACTTTACATTATGAGGAGGCATGGACAGGTTTTGTAATTTTCTCATTGTCACAAAGCTAAGAAGCAGTAAAATCAGAATTTCTCCTGGGTATCCTAGTTCTGGAGTCCACTGCTATTGCTGTTGCAATTTGTCTAGTAGTTATTAAACTAATTGCTTAACCAATGAATATTGTGCCAGGCAATAGAAATACAAACAAGAATAAAAGTGGAGTACTGCCTTCAAGGAACTTACAATTTAGAAAATGAGACCGACTGATAATTAAAATGCAGTGGAATAAATGTGAAAGTAATCATATAAACATATTATGTTAGTAACACTGAGCATACACCAACACCATGCTTGGTGTTTTTGTTTGCATATTAAAAATACTAATAGAGACGTATTCCACTGTGCAGCTTAAAAAGTGCTGCTAATTTTGCTCCTAGGGCAAATGAGAAGCAAAGTGTTAGTAATGGCTCTTTTCAGACTTAGTTGTGAATATTCATTGGCTCTTGTAGGCCAAGTTCATTACGCCTCAGTGGTACTAGTTTTGTGTTCTATTCTTGCCACATAAGAAAAGAATTTGGATATGGAGGAAAACAATTGTGATATAGTGGTCAATTAAACACTATGATTATACTCTATTTTTTTATGTGATATTGAGGATCAAATCCAGGGCCCTACATATGTTAGGCAAATTCTATACCACTGACCCATACCCCTAACCTCTTTGTCTACTATATTATTTTTTAAAAACTTATTTATTTTGGTACCAGAGATCGAACTTGTGACCTTGCACTTGCCAGGCAGGTGCTTATGCCACTGAGCTAAATCCCTGGCCCTGAATCTACTATATTATTACTTACTTATGAAATTCACTTTTATCTCCCTAGAGTCTCTTCTTTCCTCAATTATTAATCTGTAATCTCAGTTCTCGCTTTATATCTCGTATGAATAGTTTCCAAATATCTCATAGTCAACACAGAACGGTGTGATAATTTTTCTAACCCATCATAAGGCTCTCAGCTGCCATTTCCATATTGAAAGAGAGGTTTACGAAAAAAACAAAAGTATAACAAATTTATTTAACCAAAGCCTCATGTGACAGGGGAGGCTTCAGAAATGAAAAACCAAATACTTGGAGGAAATGTGTTCAGGTGTGCTGAAAAGTGAACAGGCATGTTGAAATATGATTGGGAAAAAGGTGATTTGAGGGAAGCAGACTGAGTCTGATCCCAGCAAAGCCTGTTTGTCCAGATTCTTCCTGGTAGCTGCATAACGTTCCTTCCTCATGATTAAGGGGCAGAATGGGGGTCTTCCAGGGAGAAAGGAGAGGGTGATCTTTTCATGGATCACTTTTGGGAAAAGTTCTGTGACTCACCTTAGGGAAGGGGAATTCTGGTTTCTAAGACTCTTTTTGGGGGAGAAAAATTAGTGGGAGAGACAGGAGGAAAGAAGGTCAGAGATATCTTACTTCATAAGCCCCTGCACTGTCCTCCAGTACAAAGTACTCCGCATACTGAGGTACCATTCTGTCTTCTGAGCCTGACAAGTATCCCCTCCCAGGACCGATGGCGGACACTTCTTGCTCTCCTTCATCCCATGTAGTAGGGTCCTACAGCTGCTGTAACAAATTACCACACACTGGATACTGACTGCCCCTAGCAACTCTGAAGCTTTGTGGCACTAGGCAGAATCTGAGTTGGAGCAGAGCTTTGCTCCCTTCACTTCCCTTGCCATCTTGCTCCTTCCCTGTTTTCCATCTTCTTTCCTCTCCAAAATTATGGTGGGCGTTGGGGTAGGAGCAGACATAGGGTGACTGAAGACCTTGCCGAGCCCTTCATTTTCTCTTCTACCCAGAATGACTTGGGACTAATGCTGGAAGACTGGGACTGACCAGTCACTCTGTTATAGGCAGCTCAGTCAGACAGAAATATTATAGGCAGTCAGACACGTCTAGGCCTCAAGAGATGCAGTACAGAAGACCAGGTATCTTATAACCTTGTAGGAGACAGATACCTCCTGCTATGGGCCAGATCTCAAGACAAAAGATCAAACAAATACACCTACATCCTAAGGATTGATATTCTAAATAGGTATAGATCAATATATCAATATATCAATATATCAATATATCAATATCATCCTAAGGATTGATATTCTAAATAGGTATAGAGGAAGCCAGGATTCATGACCCAACCCACTACAGGAAGAATCACTGCTGGTTAAGCATGCACATTTGCTACTACATGCCTTGCTTCTCCATTGGTCCTAGATTTGGTCAATTTTACCTGAACAGTTAATCTGATTGGTTGACCATAGTTCTGTCCCACTTCATGCCCACCTTGTGAGTTCCCATTTTCCCTCATGAACCCGCCTTACCTCATGGTTTTGCTCTATAAAAGTCCCTAGAAAAGACAGAGTAGTAACCCACTCAGGGCCCCTTCTTTCCCTCCGAAATATATTCTGCTCTTAACGTCTGTTGTTCCTAAAATTCATTCTTTGATTCTAGAAAACATGAACTCGTGCCGCACATCTAGTGGTTGGGAATTTCTTTCCCCTACAGTATCTCTGCACAGCAGTCTCAAGATCAACTTCATGGGAACCAGATGTTCTTCAGGGGACAGTGATCTGATTCTGGACTCTTTCTTTCGCAAAAAACTGTGGTTCTTTGCATTTCTGCCTGACTTTGCTTTAAACCTTTTTTACTTTTAATTTTTTTCTCTCCCACTGTCTCTTTCTCTCTTTTAATCTTTTTCCCTTTGAGGCAAATTCTGGTGTGCACTGATTTTAATGTTACCTAATTTGAGCTATGGGGTATGCACTGATTTTAATACAGCCTAAGATGTAGATTAGTTAGGAATTCAAATCTTTAGGAAATGATTTGATACATTCCAAAATACATTTTGGATTCTCTTTTGATGTAAAAATAAAAAATTCTAATTACTGTGAACTGAGTGGCTTGTAGCTGCAGAAATTTGGGGCTCTGGGGGGTGTGGCTCAGTGGTAGAGCATGTGCTCAGTGCACAGGAGGCCCTGGACTGAATCCCAGCACTACGTGAACAAACAGAAAGAGCAGAAATGTATTCTCTTTCGGTTGAGGAAGCCAGAATTTAGAAAGGAATTGTGAGCTGGAGATCCAGCTCTTGCCCAACATATGTAAATCATTGGGTTCCATTAAGAAAGAGAAAGAAATCAAGGTGTCAGCAGAGCCCCAGGCCTTCAAGGGCTCTAGGGCAATGTCCTTCCTTGCCTCCGGTTCACAGTGGCTCCTGGCATTCCCCAGGGTAAAGGTAAAGCATCTCTAGTCTCTGCCTTACCTCGGATTGACTTCTTTGTACCTGTCTCTCATGACAAAGATTTTTTCCTTGGCCAAACCCAGTCAGGGTTCTCTAAGCTTTTTTCCTAACTAGGCTTCAGACTTAATCTATAAAAACTGCAGACTATCAACACAGATGAATTTTTTCAGGTTCCCCTTCATCCCCAAAGACTGAACAAACTCCAGCACGTTTCTAACAGCTCATCTCTGGACTCATCACTCTGGTCTGCTAGTATAGTAAAGTATAAGGCTGCCCAAAGTAGTTACTGTTTGTTTTAGCTGACATCTGAAGATAAGACTCTAGTCTCCTAATCTCTGGGGAGGGTGCCAGCCTAGCTACGCTAGTATAGTTACCAAATTCCAGTGGGTTCCACTCTTATCCTGTGTAGCCTCCCCTGCTGTGCCCAGATTAGGAATTGAACCCAGGAATGTTCTGCCAGTGAGCTCCATCACCAGCTCAGTATTTATTGTTTTGAGACAGAATATCACTATGCTCCCCAGACTGGCCTCAAGCTTGTGATCTGCCTTCTTCAGCTGTTTTAGTAGCTGGAATTACAGGCATGCGCTACACCTGGCTCTCCAATTTAAAACAAATTTTAGTAAACTCTCTGTCTCTGTTTCTGTCTCTGTCTCTCTTTCTCTTTCTCTCTGTCCCTTTTTACTCCCTCTCCCCATCCTCTCTATTTCTTTCCTCCTCCTCCCACCCTCTCTTCTTCCCTGCCTCCTTCCCTCCTTCTTTTGCTCTGTGTTCTTTCATAGTTCTGAGGCTCAAACCCAGATCCTTGATGCTAGGTAAGCCACTACCCCTACCTTTGCCCTTAACCCAATTTCTATTTCTTAACTCTGTTCCTCTACTGTTTCTCCTCCCTCATTTCCTTTTTAAAAATGAATTAAATTTAACTTAATTCTCCTGGATCATCTTCCTGATGACACTAGTTCATTACTGAATAAAATCCATCCTTACTACATTAACTAATATCTAGTTTTGTTCATCTTTGACATTTATAAAGACACTTATTTGGATTTAGAATCCATTGAAATCCAATACAATCTCATCATGGTCCTTATTCATATCTGCAGAGAGTAAAAGGCAGATAGATTTCTTTGAAAATCATAGTCATATGTAAAGAAAAGAAGAGAAGCAAAACAGACCCTACACATTTTCCTGAGATTCATCAAATACTCGGTCTACTCAAGAGGTAGAAAAAGACAACTTTTAAAAGTGAGTATGATATTAAATGAGGCATTTACTATATTCTTTCCTAAGGGCTCTACACGGAGAACATGTTTTCTAAACTTGATCTAAGAAGTGGAATGGCGGGGTGGGGGAGTTCCATTCTCCTTGATGTAAGGACTGTTTACTGGCTGCTAAACTTTTTAAAAAAATCTTACAGGCAACTGAGTTAGTTAGAAATATTATAGGCAGTCAGACAAGGCTGGTCCCTCAAAGGAGCCAGAGCAGAAGTTCAGCTATCTTTCAGCCTTGGAAGACACAATCACCTCCTGCTATGGGCCAAATCTCAAGACAAAAGGAAAACAAACACAACCACATTCTAAGGATTCACAGTCCAAATAGTTCTCTATCACCCAGAGGAAGTCAGGAGTCAGCATCCCACCCCACTACAGGAAGAGTTCTTGTTTTTAAGCATGCCCACTTACTATGTGACTGGCTCCCCCATTTGCTCCTAATTTAATCAGTTTTACTTGAGCAATTAATCTTATTGGTTGACCACAGTTATATCCCACCCACCTTGCAAATTCCCATTTCCCCCCACCGTTGACCCATTTAACCTCATCATTTTACTCTATAAAAGTCCCTAGGAAAGGCAGGGTCTTCGGCAACCCACTCAGGACCCCTTCTATCTCTCTCTCTCTCAGACAGAAGCTTTCTTTCTCTCAATAAATATATTCCACTCTTAACCTCATTGTTCCTAAAATTCATTCTTCGATTTTAGAGACACGAGGTCAGGAGTTTCATTCCCTTATATCAAAAAGACTGAAAAACTTCCTACGTACTCCTCCCACCCAATAACACCAAAATCCAGCAGCACTAAGATGTCCCAGATTACCTTGCAGAGAAAAAGGTAAGCATGACTTATTTTTAAACAAACAAACCAGAAAATAAGTTTTTTGAAATAGCAAAAACTAGAATCATGTCTTTGACAATACACAATCAATCAAAAGTAACCAGCACTTGGAGAGAGAAGCAGGGCTATCCATATTGTAGCCTAGTTCTAACCAATGCGCCTCCTTCCTGTTCTGTATGCATGGTTTCAATAGAGATTAAAATTCCTTTTCCAGTAAAGACTTAAGTTTCAGCTCCTTGTAAATCCCCCCCACCCCCCATTCTTTTTAGGTTAAGTTTCCATTTCCTGTAAAAGCCTTAAGTTTCAGTTTCTTGTAATCTCCCCACCCTCTTCAGCCTATCCGTAATAAAATGTGCTGTTCCTTAAAAAACGTTTAACCACAAGGAAATTACAGGAGATACCAAGAAGCCCAGATGCTATCAAACTGTGTTAAAGTTCGCAACATTCCTGTGGGTTTTTTTGGCTTTAAAAACCCAACCCTTTAGCTGTAAGGCATGCAGTCTTCCATATTGGCTCCCGGAGGCTGCATCGCCAGGCCTGGCCTAAAATAAAGCCTTTGCTCCCTAAATTTTAATTTCTTGCTTCCTTGGATTTTATTCCAGGGTCTAAGCTATCACAATCCCCATGGGCTTGCCTGACCTGGTGCATGTGAGCAGTGCAAGGCACTTGTCATATTATTGTAAAAATGAATTTTAATTTTTAATCTTTGTGTTGATTTAAGCATTGCTGTGAGTGTGATACCCACACCAGCTGGGCAGAAAGGAATCTGGAGAGATGTTCATAGCAGCACACACCTGTAGCTGTTCTGCCCATCTGGAGACTGCCAGGCAGCCAATATGGTTTCATAAAACACCCGTTAGCCTTTCTGCAGGAATGCAGGGCACTCTACCAGGTGGCAGCCCTCAGATCACATGGCAGGTTTTTTTTTTAGCAGTGTCTGGAATGACAGAGTTCTGTTTGTTTTAGGGGGAAATTCTTAGTAGTAGAGGGATTATCATTAAGATCCACTTGAGCCCCCCAAACCAAGAAAGGAATCTTTGGACAACAGTAAGTTATCTTAGCCACCCATTTTCTTTTACATTTTGAAGTATGGATAGAAAGATCACTGAAAAACAGACTAGAAATATATGTTGTTGGACAATTCAGTAGTTGTAATCTTTAATAATCCTCTTGCTCAGCAGTATCAAAAGTATATGCTCTTCATCAATCATAACCATGACTGAAAACTTGTCAAAAATGGTTGATAAATACTTGGATGGAAATTTGTATATTTGTGTGTGTGTGTGTGTGTGTGTGTGTGTGTGTGTGTGTGTGTAGGATATCAGGAAACATTTTACTAACAGCACCAGGATCCGCAATAATGCACTTCATTGTATGCATTGCAGAAATAGTTTTGTAGCCACTTTAAATATTTCACATTTGATGTTAATCTCAAGGTTTTGGCTAATTCTGTTTCTACCTAAGGTCGTGTTCTGAGATTCTAGGTGGATGGAATTTTGGGGGAATACTCTCTGCTCTTTGCTAATAATCTTTTTTGAGACAAGATCTTGCTATGTAGTTCAGGCTGGCCTTGACCTCAGGCCAATCTTGAACTTGCAAAGATCCTCTTGCCTCAGCCTCCCAAATGCTGAGATTATAGGCATGCTAATAATCATTTTTCAAAAGAACAAAGTGGGGCCAGGGGTTTAGCTCAGCAGCATAAGTGCCTGCCCCCACAAGCATGAGGTCGTAGTTCAATCCGTGGTACAAAAACAAAACAAAACAAAATAAAACAAAACAAAAAAAAAACAAAGAACAAAGTGATCAGCTTGAGTATTTAAGGCACTCTGGTTCCTCATTTTACCACCCTTACTGCTGGGGACTCGCATGTGACCAGCTCTGGCCAATCATATTGAATGCAGGCTGCTCCTCCTCAAGAGAGAAAAACCAAGACAATTGAGAAATACTGTTGCTGATACTGCTAAGCTTCTGCACCACCATCAGCAGTGAATTCCCTGAAGGTACTTGAATAGAGAAAGCCCCTCTGGTAAATCCTGTTCAACAGAAATTCTATTTCTTGCATCTAAATGCATTTCTAATTGATTTACTCATGAGCTCAGGAGAATGTCTCTCCTATTTATTGCTTCCTTTGCATTCAATCAAGTATTTACCATTTCTCACTAGACAATTATAATATCCTAATTAGCCTCCCAGCCTCATTCCATCTTATCTCTCCCCTATGGGCCCACCAGAGTCATTGTTCTGAAACATTGATCAAGCCCTCTGCTCAAAAACTTTCCTCAGCTCCCAATTACTTAGAGAATAAAGTCTAAACTTGTTAGTACTGATGATCTGTCCTCAATCTGCTGTTTTTTTCTAATCTCATTTACTTCTGTGTCCCTCAAGCACCATATACTTTGCACTACAAAATCACAGTCCCAGATATACATTCTCAGCCTCTTTATAAACTCCTGAAAAACCTGTAGGAATCCTACTTGTCTCCCAGAACCCAAATGTGTCTTCCAGAAGACTTCCATAGTCACCCAGTAGATCTGACCCTTCAGTTCTCATATCACAGTAGTTAAACTGAGCTCAAATTTGCTGTCTCTTTTATCTTTAATCAGAGTTCATTGTACTTAGCCACTGAGCACTTTACCCTGAGTGCTACTGGGCAGTGTGTTTGTTTGCATACTGACCATTCCAAGCATTGCTCTGGCTGTTTCATTTCAACCAGTCAATTCTTGTATTGAACATATTTGGAAAAATTGTCATTTTTAAATATTTCCTATTATGTTGTCTTATAAAAATTAATGAGAAAACATGCAATTTTTGGATATCCTGTACTTAAATAATTGGAACGGTAAATGCTTAAGTTGCAGAAATGGTACAAAATTAGGTAATCTGCAGAAAATGCAGGAATATATTATTATTGAAGGTTGTGACTTAAGCTAGGTCTGATAAGAAGGAAAATGGAGACTTGTTTAAAAACATGGATTAAGAATCAGTCTTAAAAGTTGGGTGTGGAGGCATCCTGTGCCTGTGTAGTCTCAGCCCCTCTATCCAGGCAGGGGCAAGAGGACTGCTTGGGCTCAGGAGTTCCAAGTCAGTCTGGACATGGTGAGGTCCTTTGCAAGAGAGAACAAAGAGAGAGAGAGAGAAAGAGAGAGAGAGAGAGAGAGAGAGAGAGAGACAGAGACAGAGACAGAGATGGAGACAAAGATAGAGACAGAATGAGAAACAGAGAGGGATCAATCTCAAAAATTCAGAATAATCTAAAGGCAAAGTGAAAATTGACAAGCTCTTAAAGGTATTGTTTGAATATAAGTTGTGTAGGAATTCTTTTATTGAGAAAAGCATGAGGGTTGGTGTTTTATTATTTCTATTACTTAAAATGTTGATAAGTTATATCTTACGAAGTTACATTTTTCTGCATTATCTCCATTTGCAAAAGTCTTTTGTCTCAAAACATTAAATACTACCTAAAAGAGATAAAGTACTATAAAAAGTACTAAAAATAGAAGTAAGATATGACTTGGGAAAATTACTTTTTGACTCATGTTTAGACTGCATCTTAAAAATAATTTAAAATGATCATGTATACATTCTAAAGCACTTTGTGATAAACTGTACATTTATACCATATTTACAGGTTGCATATCTTTAGCCTTGTATAAAGTGAATCCCTTTTACAGCTTGTAAATCTGCAGCTCGACTTCTGCAGATTTGTACTGTAAGGACAGTACAAATGAAGATGTGTTCATTAACTGAGCTGCAAAAGAACAAAGAATCTGTGATCAAATAAGCTTTAGAGCTGCTTACTAAATTTTGTTGTGGAGATTGAAAATACACATTAGCATCCTAAAGGCTATGAGAAGTCCACAATTTAAAAACACTCTCTTCAACTTTGTTCACTGATAAAACACGTTTCTTTGTAATGAAAAGGAATTTTTTTTCTTCTGCACATCTATTAACAACCCTCTTCCCAATGAAAGAAAATAAAGTCATATAAAAACTAAACAATTTCTCCTTAATCTTAGTTTTGGAAGAACTAAATGATAGATTTATGAGAAAGATGACATATTTTTAAATTTATTGCTATACCTAAAATAATAGTCAGTAGAAAAATACTCAATAAATACTTATTAATTAATTAATTAATGTAATAAAAGAAATTTAAAATGGAAGCTATTTTGAGTGTTTATACCTCTGAAAGCTTTGATACTTACTTGACTTCTACCCATCTATATTTTATCATTTTAACTTTGGTCTGTGTATAATTCAGTGGTAGTCAGCACATTCGCATTGTTGTGCAACTATTTGCACTATCAATTTTCAGTACTTTTTCATCATTGAAACAAAAACTGTGCCCATTAAACTGTCATTCCCTTCCCCTCATCCCTGTAGTCCTCAGAAACCTTTATTCTACTTTCTTTTGTATGAGTCTGACTATTCTACATTTTCCATATTTGAGGAACTGATGTAGAAGAAATAAAGGCAGATAAAAAAGAGATGAGAAAACTAAATTTGAGGAAGCTGTAACTTTAAGAAAAATGTAGTGCCAAGACAAAAATCAGTTAAAAATACTCTAAGTCATGAAGTTGGCAAGTGTTTTTCTTCTGATACTATAAATCCATTCCAAAGACTTCCATTGTTAAAGAATATTGAACAGTTAATGCTGTACAAACTTGAGTTCATGGTCTCACAACATCAAAGAATGAAGTTGTGAACCAAAAGGAGGTGGTGAGGAGAGTTTTTATTGGAAATAAGAAGAGGGAAAGAAAAGCTCATGATTTTTCCAGGAAGAGAATCCAAAAAATGGAGTTTCCACATGGTGCCTCAGTTGAGAACTTTATGGGTAAGCAGAACATGGGAATTGCTCAGTTGTGAAACCTATCACAGAAGGCTCTGTGAATTTAAACTTACCAATAGTGGAAGTCAGGCTCTCTAACACAGCTACGCAGCAGGTGAAGGTTTAATAGAAACTGGGATTTCATAGAAAAAGTAGTTATTTTGCATTCTAAATTCCTGAAAACTCAGGATCTTAGTAGGGAGGGAGCTGCATTTCATGTTGCCTAAGGAAGTTCAGTCTTTGGATGATGACCTAGTTCACTTTCTGTTCTTGTTTTAATTCTTGCCAAAATAAGAACACCAACTTTTATCCCAGATCCCTTCCTTAGCTAGCTGCCTTATTTGTAAGCTAACCAAATAGACTTATGTTTTACAATATTAATTGGGGAACATATCTCTAAACTTCAGACAGCCTCACAAGGAAATGAGTCTCCCAAGGTTAAACTACGTGTTTCTATGGGAGATCTGATTAGGAAGTAGGTAGATATGGAGAAACAGGATTGGTCACAGTGTTGTGAACTAATGGCCATAGACCGAGAGAAACTACCGGAGCCTGTTTGTTCAGATTCTCTTTGGCATCTCTGTGTCTTTGGCTCCTTTCCTGTAGGAATCAGTGAATACCTCCTGTGATCTGCTTCGTGAGGCAGTCTGAATAATGCGAAGTGAAATAAATCAGACATGGCGGGTTAAATATCATGTTTTCTCTTTTATTAGAGAATTTAAAGAGCAAAGCAAAAGATGATAGGAAACAAGGAGACAGACTGGGGAGATGGCAAGATGAGAGGAAGATCTAGGGAGGGGGCAGAGGGGGAAGAGGAAGAATATGAGAAGTAAAGAGGATTAGGGTGAGTTATGTATAGGTACCAAATCCTCAGGACAAATATATACATTTTGCACTGCAAGCATGTACTAACAAAACAAAATAAAAAGGAAGATGAAAAATATCTTTAGCACACGCTTAAACCCAAATTGGAAAAAGAAAAATAGAGTACCTGTCTGAAAATCCTTCCTAATTTTTATGAACTGGTCCAGAAGAGAGTCGGAGGAAGGTAAATGCAACATGTCTACTTCTGCTGTGTTCTCATATTTTCTGTTTAAAATATTTTGAGGTAATATGTCCTGAACCCCATTATTGAACAATGCTGCTATGAACACTGGTGTCCAAGTTCAGGTATCTGTTTGAGCTCTTACTTTCAATTCTTTGTGGTATATACTTAAAAAATGAATCACTAGATCACATGGTATTTCTATGTTTAGCTTTATGGATAGCTGCTATATTGTTTCCCACCGTGGCCTAACCCTAACCCTAACCCTAACCCATCTGGACTGATTCCCTTCCCCAAGATGTCTTTGTTCTTTCCATGTACCCTTGATACATGACCTGCTTCCCTATGAGATCAATATTCACTAAGCAACTACACTTATAATCCTATGGGTTGATTATAGCTTGACCCATGTTGTACCCACATTGTGATTTTGCTGTATAAATTACCCCTGATAGAGAGTCTTGGTCGCCTCCCCATTCAAGATTCTTCCTGGAAATTCAGGAGCTACTATTCTCTCCTTATTTCCAATAAAACTCTCTTAACTTCTTCTTTAGGTTCACAACTTTATTTCTCAATGTTGCAGGATCACAAATGTTACACATTTAACATCTATCAGGTAGAATTTCTCTTATGTCACTCCCAGCAATGTGTGATCATTCCAGGTCCTCTACATTTTCACCAATACTCACTATTGTCTACTTTTTAAAATAGTAACTTCCTAATGAATGTGAGGTGGGGTTACACTGTGGTTTTGATTTGTATTTCCTGCATAGCTAGTAATGATGAGCATCTTTTCATATGCTTATTAGCACTCATAATTTCTTTGCAAGTTTGAATAGCAATCAGTGATTTTTTAATGCAAATCTGATCATGGATTTTTTATTTAATTAGTTAGCAATCATCTGAGTATATAAAATGCCATTAATTACATACAACTTTAAATATAAATTTCGGCAGATGGGCTAGGCATGGTGGGGCGTGCCTATAATCTCTGTACTTGGAAGGCAGAGGCAGGCAGATCACCACAGGTTGGAGGCTAGTCTAGGTTACGTAGTGAAATCAAGGCCAACCTGAGCTACACAGTGAGAGTCTGTCTCAAAAAAAAAAAAAAAAAAAAAAAAAAAAAAAAAAAAAAAGAGATAAATAAGGTCTAAGAACAGAATTTATTAATTTTTTTGTTTCCTTCCTTTCTTCCTTCCTTCTACCTTCCAATTTGATCTTTTGCTTAATGATCAAAAGGTTTATGTTTGTCACAGAGTCTAAGAAAATAATTTTCTGATGTCCCTTGATGATTCCTATTAAATCTAAATACTTCAGTGTAAATTTTCATTTAATCGGAAAGATCCTCCCAGGTTTCTCCTTGATGTCCTTCTAGAAACTGTGTCGGGAAAAACTGAGAAAGATTTTGAAATAGACATGATTACTGGGCATCTTTTCAATGGAATGTCTGACATTGTCTGATTTATCCTTCAAAGTTATCTGATTCTGTTGGGATCTGTACTTTGGACTGTCCTTGACTGAGCTATTTTACAACTCAAAGAGTTATAGAAAATTTACCTATAGTAAAATGCAAATTTTTCTTCTCTATAGAAATGCAAATGAATTTTATCATACAGATGCAATTGATTTCTTCTCTGTGGCTGATTCTCCACAGTGTAATTTAGTACCTATATAGTATCTTTTTAAAAAACATCTATTACGGAATTCAGTTCAGCATCCCTGACTGCTTCCATAAATCTGTTTCAATTGTTTTTTGAAAAGTTGTAATATCTTACTGGATTTTCTTTGACCATTTCTTTGTTCTGAATGTTGTCAAATACTGGAGGATGATCAGACTCTTGGTTGCCTGCTCGGGGTGGTGTGGCAAGGGATGAAGAAAGACCAAGAGAAATTTGCAGGTTTGCGGCGGGCTGGAGGTCAGTGTCTCAGACTGGACAGTACCCTTTGGCTGGCCCACTTTCATTAGCCAGTGAGAAGCACAGTGGGAGGGGTTGTATATTTTTTGTGGAAGAGCACTGCAGTAACCGTGAGGTAGTAGAATGAGGATGATCATAAAGGAACAAGTGAAGAGCCTTCCCCACACTTGGGTACTTGCTTTCTTTGTATGGTCCATGGCAGGTGTTATAATTGCCTCAGGAGAGATGGGGTTTCAGGATTACAGAATTACATCCCACTTAGCCAGAAAGCCTGCAGCCTTCCATCAGAACTTCCCTGTTGGAAACCGGTTGTATAGGGTTAAATTGCTGGATGCTGAGACCCCTGGCTGTGTTATGTATATCCTTCCTTCCTTCCTTCCTGCATATGAAGTATATGTCATACGCATGGTGCTCTGAAGTCAAGATAACGCCTCAGCTGAGGCATCTAAGGACATGGGCTGGTGACACCCATTATTCCAGACCAGTAAAGCTGCCGACCTTAGAGATCAGACAGTTCTCTTGACTGGCAAAACTGACTGCCTTTGTTTCGCAGGGCCCTGGTCATTTTCACAGGCTTTGTTCATTTTACCTTCCTCTTCCTGTACCCGCCAAATCTGTGCAATAAATACGGGCTGTCTGGGGAAGATCTGTGTCTCAACTTCCAGACAGCCTTTACTCCCAGAGAGTCAGTACTCCTGAGAGTTCTGACCTTCCTGGAGCCCCCAAATCATATTACTGTCTCTTTTATTTAAGCCGTTCGCTGTCTGCTCATTTACAAGATTAGGTTAGGTCAAGACCCCGATCCTCCCTATTCCTGAAGCAAGTCAACATCTGCCTCTTCACTGTGGGGCCTACAGTTTGGCCTGCCCTAATCTATCATATTAGCTTGGCCCCCAACAGTAATGTACTACTAAATAGAGTTCCTCATTTAGTGACCAATTTATTTAACCATCTAGCAATAGAAATGGACCTTGGTCAAATGAAGAATGTCTGTATAATTTTCTGGATGACAGACCTGTACTAAAAGTTTCAGTCAAGATAAAGATACAATTATAAATGCATCTGATTAAAGCATATATTTCACTGCCATGTAAAATGATATTTACTTGTTAATAAAATTATTTGATCAAAGCATATAGTTCACCGATGTGTTAATAACACTTTATGTGTTAATAAAAATTAAGAGAAAATTATGACAAGCTCCTAATAAAGCCAGCGAAAAGTTGAAAGATAGTAATATATTTAAAAGTTATTCCTAAAATCAAAATTTGAGCTGCGTGTGAAATGTGATGTGCTTTCATTCTGAGATATTTGAGGAGCTGAGTGTGTGAGTGTGAGACCACCTGAGCAGTAGTGTGAGATGCCCACCTCAAGAATTAGGTAAACAAAAATAAAAATAAAAATTTTAATACACACAGCATGAACTGTCCTATCTGATAGTGCTGAGCTTTCTTTTGTGACAAATATTCTCAATGTAGAAATTCTTTCATTTTGTGTTGACAGTGGTTGAGTTACTAAGAGTGCATCTAAAAGCATTTTGAAGTTGAGTGTCATAGTACATAGAGCTTTGTACAACCACATTTATTTCTTGATCAGCTTGCCTCAGTTTTGGAAATTAATACACATTGCTTTTGATCGTCAGATTTCGGATCAGTTTCTGATTTCATGTTGGAAGAAACCTCAACAGGTCCTTTCTTCTTTGCATTTCCCCCATTGCAATGTTTACAAAGAGGACATCTGGTGCTGGGAAACTTGAAGCAGTCTTGTTCTTCCTAGATCCTCCTCCGTCTTAGAAATAAAGTATCCTGTGTGTGACAAGGAGCAAGCATGGGAAGCCTGAAGGTTGAATGTAAGTAGACTGCTGGCAACAGGGGGACCTGAGACGTTAGAAGGCCCGAGTGTTCTGAATTTCCTTATGCCTCCCACACATCCTAGATGGGGCCCTGCGAAGCTTCCAATTTGAAACTGTCAACAAATACACACAAAATGTCTAAGACAAGACTGTTCATGCCCCCCATCCCCGCCCCATCAAGACATTTCGGCAGTATCTGTCTTTCTCTAGCTAGAAACCTGAAGAAAAACTGCTCCTTACCCTCCAGGTTTCAGTAGGGCTACTCAGGGCCTGATTTCCCCCAAGTCCTGAAAGCAGGCAGCAACAGTCTGATTCCCTCTCAGGTGGTGATGGTTGGCAAGAGGGGAGGCTGATATTCTGCTCTCTACCTGCAGAAACAGACAGGCTCTGATTCCCTGACAGGATAGGGTGACCAAATGTTAGCAGTGAGCTGAGCCTGTACTGGGAAGAGACTTGATGAGGTGTTCAGACACAGGGTTTGTCAAGCTGTGATTGGGATCCTCTTGAATTCTGCCCCCTTGTGCTGCCCAGTGTCAGTGGGGCCCAACAGGGAGCTGAGTCTCCACTTCTAGCCTGCATCAGTAAGCAAAGGCATGTGACTCAAGCCTAGTCACCCTACCGCGTGTCCCCTACCTCCTAAGTAATTAGGGTCAGGTGGGTGAATGTACACTTGGCATCAATGAGACAAGATGAGGGGTAGGAGCCAGGGCCAGCTGACCCTTGGCACGCATCCCTTCCATTCCCCAGTACCAAGGCCCAACGGGCTGACTTCTCCCTTTCCACCTGCACTTGTGTGAATCCACTGTCTGCATCCCACCTCTCTAGTGGTGCCTTCACTCAGAAGCACTGAGGTGGTGTGAAGGGTATCTTTGTGATTTGTCCCCACGCACTGTTTTTCCATTTGCTACTTTATTATATTCCTAAAAAAGAATGGGAAAATCACGATTCTCAGTGTGCCAGATAAGACAGGCAAAGTAGGGAGACAAGAAGATGGCGGCTTGCTAGTTAGCTGGGTGGAGAGCCTCTCTAGGAAAAACAGCTCAGACACTGGAATTTGACAACATGGTGAGGGCCGGACAAGTGGAGAGAGATTCTCATGACCCCAGAAGGAAACTGAAGGAAAAAGAAAAATAGGAAGAGGAAGGAAAAATGGGAGTGGAGGGCTGGAGCCAGACACACTCAGGGGGACCTGTCCTGCACTGTGCTGGGAGCACCATGGGGTGGGATGATTCAAGGTCACGTTGAAGCCACAGCCGCAGATAAGGGGAGTTGGTAAGTCTGGGGTCCTTGGTGGGAGGACGTGGTGCAGTGTAGAGTAGAGCCAAGGTGGAGAACTGCATTAATTCTCGATGAGCGCTGGAAATTGGGTCCCACAGTGGGTGAGGCCAGCTGGAAGACATCTTGGAGTGGGGCAGAGCCTGGAGCCGCAGGTCATGTCAGTCAGCCACCCCTGGCCCAGAGCGGACTGGTGGGATCAGCTTGGGCTGAGTCATGCCCCTGGTCGGGAGCCAATAGCCAGGGACGAAACTGTCCTGACCCTGTGACATTCACCGCAGTACAGCCTAAGTTGCTGAAGGCACTTGCTGGTTGACTGGCTCAAAGGAGAGGGGCCAGCCCACAGTCCCTGTGTGCACCTCAGATAACAGCAAACTGGAGAGGGCAGCAAGCCCCCAACCAGCAAGCTTCAAAAAAATTGTAAGCAATATGGAAAAGGCCTGAGACCTTCACCACACACCTGTCTGAAAGAAACCAGAAACATGACAAGAGAAAGAAATAAGAAAAAACCTCCAGCCACTGACCCTGGGAAAATAAACCCAGGAGAGGTAAATACAGAAGAGAACCAGTGCAATCATGCAATATTAGCAATATTAGCAATCATGCAATATTAGCTACAACATCAGTGGACATAAAGAAATACCTTCGTGACCTCATAGACAAACTTAAAACAAATTCTAAGCCAAGTGAGGAAAGGTATGAAAAGATTAATAAAAGAAATGTTAAGCCCCTCTCCAGAAGATGCAGCTGGAAGAATGGAGGAACCCAGAAAAGGAAGAGAAACCTTTGGTGAAGAATATAAACAAAATCTAGAATATATGAAACAGGTCCAGAGAGATTACCAGGGAATTAAAAACTCCATTGAAAGCTGGCAAAATGCCTTGACAGAAACTAAAGTTAGCCTTTAGAAACTTGAAGAGATTTACGGTGTGTGATTGTGAAAGAAAAGACCTATTAAAAATAACAAAGAGGCCTGGGGATTTAGCTCAGCGGCGTAAGTGCCTGCCTGGCAAGGTCGAGGTCATGAGTTTGATCCCTGGTACCACAAAAAAAAAAAAAAAAAAAAAGACAAGAGAGAGAAATGTTAGGGGCTGGGAATTTAACTCAGTGGCATAAGCGCCTGCCTTGCAAGTGCACAGTCATGAGTTCGATCTCTGGTACCAGTAAAAAAACAAAAACAAAAACAAAAAAAAAAAAACAAGGGACCAGAAGTAACAATTCAAAGGCTAGAAGATGACAAGAGGGTCTATAATTTAAGAATAAAAAACGTGAGTGAAGAAGCAAGAGTAACCACAAATGAATTACAAAGGTTATTCACAGAAATAATTAAAGAAAACTTTCCAAGCATAGGAAAAAGAAAGGATATCCAGATAAATGAGGCATACAGAACTCCAACCAACTAAGACCAAAACAGATATACACCCAGACATATAATAATCAAGATCCCAGAAATCCATGACAAGAACAGAATTTTAAAAGTGGTCAGAGAAAAGAAGCAGATCACCTACAAAGGAAAAATCATCAAAATAACGACAGATTTATCAACACAAACTATCAAATAGAGGAGAACCTAGGGGGAAGTAGTCCAAGCCCTGAAAGAAACTAACCTCCAACCCAGATTGATGTACCTTGAAAAAACTCTCTCTCAAAATTAATGGAGAAAGACAAAGAGGAACTGTGGGAGTTCATGGTCACCAATCCAACCCTACAAAAAATACTGAAGGACATTCCAGAGAGATAGAAAAAAAAATACCAGGATTCCAGCAAGAGTGGCAGAGAGGCCTCATTGAACAGGGCAGACAGTGGAATGAAGGAGAAAAGTAGACAAATAATAGCAGAAAAATAGAATAGCAGAGATGAGGCAGAGAAGGTGGTCTGTAATCTCTAATATAGATACCCTGATACACTAACAACAAGAAACACAGGCAGAGTAAATTAGGGGCAGGATCCATCGAGATGCTTTGAATAGGAAATATACTCAACCTGAAAGAGGGTTAATAAACTGAAAGTCAAGGATGAGAAAACGATGCTCTGTGTAACAGGCAACCAGAAAAATATAGGGAAAACTTGTCTAGCAGCTGCAGATAGGCTGGAAAGTTATGACACTTTTGTGTAGTATAGAACTACACAGCTAGAAGGAAGGAAAACCTGTGACTTTAGTAAGTAAAGGAATACAGCTCAAGATCAAGCTCAGGGATAAAAAGGTTCAGCCCACTCAGATAGATAATGGGTTGCCCCCCTAATCTAAAAACTAAAGGAGCTAGTGGCACCCAAAATATACAAAGCATCCCGAGAAAGGGAAAGGTGAGGAATTGCCTAAAAAAGGAAGGCAGAGGACATTTTAATAGTGTATCAGGATTTAAAAGCCACAGTAGTCTTATCGCTCTGTTTAGTTTGATTTTATTTTGTTCCGGTCTGTCTACTCATACTAGATTTGAGGGCACAGATATAGCAGGCCCAAATACTAGATTTGAGGGCCCAAAATAGCAGGCTATACCACCGTAACTATCCTTAATTTCCTATTAAACTGAAACCCTGTATTACTTACACTGCCTTACTATGACTGATCTTATTTGAAACTGGTTTGTTAGACCGCAGTTTTGCCTTGACTGATTTTATTCAAATTTGATATGCTTGATAGTATCAAGTTTAAGAGTAGAGGCAACTACTCTGAAGATGACAAGATGTAATAAGATACCCATTCCGGTTTGATTATTAACTGCTTTTGAAGTCCTACAATGTCTCCAAAGTTGTGTTTTTATAAAAATAGCTATGCAATACTATGCTTAACTATACTAAGCCTGATGATGTGGACAATTTTATTGAAAAATAACAAGAGAAAGCATAGTAACTACTGTAGATCACCTAATATCATAGTTTTATATATCTATTTCAGTTCATGCTTTTCTAGGAATTTGTTTTGTTGTCTTGTTTTGATCTGTTTTTCCCTATAATACAGAAAGGATAGATATACATGTAGAGGTTCATACATGGGGAGAATTTCTAAACAGTTTATGGGAACAGATTATATAATGCACGATATAATGAACAGATACTCTGAAGAAGAGACACTAAGATACCCAATGCTAATTCTGTAGCATTATGATATAAAATCTAGCAATACTATTATTCACTGTTCAGAGTGATATTAGTCTAGTCTCTTATGTTCAATTTCAGCATACGTAAAGATAAGGACAGCTACTATGAAGAGAATGAGAGACATTATGGCAGTCATTATTGATTTCTCCAATGTCAGGTCTTGAAGACCTAAAAAGCCTTCATCATCCTGTTATGATTAGATTATTTCTATAATGTTCAATATGTATTCAGTGTGTGTGAAGATGGGGACAACTATTTGGAGGAAAATTTGAGACAATAAGACAGACAGTGAAGATCTCCGGTGGACTTGCTTTGAAATCCGTGTTTCTTAAAATTGTTTCCTTGGGGCTGGGGATTTAGCTCAGTGGCATAAGTGCCTGCCTTGCAAGCAGGCAGTCGTGAGTTCAATCCCTGGTACCGATAAAAAATGAAAAAGACAAAAAAAAAATTGTTTCCTTATGATCTGTTTTGTTATGTTTACTTTTACCTTCTTTAAAAAAAAAACAGGCAAAGTTGTAATCAGTTCACATTATTTTCAGTCATCCCATGCAAAAAAGACAGTCACTCACCTGTAAGATGGTGATGGGAAATGACTACAGAGTTGCTCTTGGATGCTTGCTTCTCTTTCTTACCATAGTTTCCACATTGGTTTTGAAAACCAATGTGGATAATGTCTGATCATGAGCAGATGATACAGGGTCTTGATTGAAAAACCTTCTGATGGGGTAGGAGTATAGTTCAGTGATACAGAACATGCACATATGTGAGGTTTTGGTTTCATTCTCCAATGACATTCCCCCAAAAGACCCTTTCTGTTGATCTTTTAGGAGCTCTGAATCTTGACCTAACTTTTAAAGAATATCCTATTAATTAATTCAAAAGCAAAGCATGAGAAAGAAGGCCCTGTGATTATTGGCCAAAAATTATTCTGCAACACATAGACAAGCCTAGTTTCCAGGTAGGGGCCAGGCAGATGTGTAGGGGCCCAGGCAGATGTGTAGGATGCCATAGTAAAGTCACCTTGCTGCACTTAGTTTCTGCACCCATTTGTGTGACTGTGATTATGTTAATAAAAAATAATGACTGGTGGCTTTAAGAAATTATTTATGTTTAGTTTGCAATTTTTACTTGATGCATATTAATCACATATTTATGGTACAGAGTATGCTCTTTCGATATATGTATACAATGTATAATGATCGTGAATAAATTACTCTTGAGGCCAAAAAGATCAAGCAGAATGATTGTTGCAGTCAAAAAAAAAAGCTAAATTAATAGATGTCTCCAATAAGTCAGAAAGCCACCGAGTGGTTTAAATCCTAATTTGTGAGAATAAATAAATAAATCAAACACTTCATGAGACCATTATTTGTCTTTCCATTTCTGCTCTCCTGCACCCCAGTCTTATTTTCCACATGCTTGCCCTCATTATGAACAAATGTTGACAAATAAGAGGCAGAAAAAAGAATCCAGAAAAAAATTGCCTGGCCTTTCCTCTCTTGAAGGGGTTCTGGTACTCAGCGGCTTCTAACAGCCTTTGGAGATTTCGTGGCGCTAGGCAATTCCCTGTGTGCAGTGTGAAGCTAGAACAAGCTTGTAAACACATCACCAGGTGTCAGCTTCCTCTGTCCCTGCCTCTCTCCATTCCCCTCATTATTGCTATTCTGGGACTTCACAGTGCCACCTTCCCACCTCCAATAAGATGGTAGCATGTGTACCTGCCCTAGGCACTGTTTCATAGAAAGTGTGGGCTGAGCCAGTCATTTATGTTTAAAAACTCATTACAGAAAATTTCAAACATATAAAGACATAGAAAAGTACAAAGACCCTCTCATCATCTGAATTCAGTAAGATTGTCTCCTAATCATGTTTTTTTTTTACGTAAGAGATTGATAAATGGTAGTTTCCCAATTCTATGGTTTCTTTCATATAATTAAAAATAAAACAAAACAAAATCAAACAAAGTTCCCCACGACAGCTATTTGGTTTCCAGAACTGAAGTTCATTATGGAAGACAATATAAGTTCTAGTTCTTTTCATTAACAATTTTAGCAGGAGTTTGTGCTAGATACTTGCAATAGTGTCTGTATTAGTCAGCTTTCTCATGGCTCTCACTGACTTACGCAATTTAAAGGAGGAAAAGTTTGCAGTGGCTTCTGGTTTTGCAGAGTTCAGTCCCTGGTTAGCTGGTTCCATTGCTGTGGGTCTGAGATGAGGCAGAACGTTACAGTAGAAAGAAGTTGTGGATCGCAGCTATTTGCTTCATAGCACATAGGAAGCAGGTTACAGGGCAAGGTGCCCACAAGAGATAAACCTTCCCAAATCAGGGCCAGTGACTGCCTTCTCCAATGGCCCGCCTTACACCACAAGCAGCTGCGCAGGACAGTAAATTAATTCACCGATGATATCACACCCTTATGTTCCAATCAGCTCACCAGGAATCCCTTAATCCAGTCAAGTTGATATTTAAAATTAATTGACATGCTGAGCAACGAATCTCTCCTCACTCCTCTCCCTTCCTTCTTTCCTTCCTTCCTTCCTTCCACTCTTTTCTTTTTTTCCCCCCAGGACTGAGGATTGAACCTAGAACCTTCACACTGAGCTATGTCTCCAGCCCACCTCTCTTTAATTTTGTATTTTGAGACAGGATCTCACTAAGTTGCTAAGTTGCCCAAGCTTGACTTAAACTTGTGTCTCAGCCTTCTAGAATGCCAGCCTTCTTCCTTTCCTCCTTTTCTTATTTCCTTTTCTTTTACTGTCTTCTTTCTGCCTTTCCTGTTTAGCACATTATTAAGAAATCATGGATTTTTATATGTTCATTTTTCTTTCTTTTTTTTTTATATGTTCATTTTTCAAACAAGTGCATGTATTTTTTAAAAAATGCTTAAATTATACTTCCTTTGGGCAAGAGAGGCTCTTGATGTCAGGGTCTGTATCTCTTTGACATATTTATTTGTTGCAAATAGATTCCTTATTTTGCCGCACATGCTCATCTTGTATATATCTTACCCAGGCCTAAGATTACACATTACTCTGGAAAGCTATAAAACTAGTATTTAAAAACCCCAAACAAGGTGGCACATTATTTTATTTGTAGCAAAAGTAAGAACTTATAAACCTAAAATTTTTTTCTAATGTGGTAATTTTAGAATCTAGTATTTATTAAGGTAATAAAGCCAAAATTGCTTGGTTTTTACTTTAAATTCATTCCAAAATTATTTATATAAAAGATGATGCACACCATTGGTTTTAAGTATAGTTGAAATTGTGTTAATAACTACAGTGTTTCATTTTTCCAGAAGACACAATTCATATTCAAGATTTTTCCAAAATTTCAAAACAAAGAATATAAATGAAATCTCAAATGTTTTCAAATTAATTCAAATAAGAATATCAATTTCCTCACAGTTGCTAAATAAAAGCTTTGAAAAACTTTTAGAAATGTGATTGATATGTACTGTCAGACTTTAGCTTGGAATAAGTGAAGGGTTATAATTTCAGGTGTTTGCAGACTCCTGTGTGGCAATGCATGACACATTCAAACACATGAAATGCAAAATGATATTCTCAATGTGATGGCCAAGATTGCTAGGGGTTACTGAGACTCTTTCAGGAACTTTTCAAGGTTCTCCCTTTTTAACCTATGAATTTGAGGACCTTCATAATACCTTAACTATAAGTCTTAATTACTTTCTCATTGCTAAGACAAAAAACTGATATTCGTAAGTTAAAGAATGTTGGGCGCAGGCGCTCAACATACCATACCCCACCCGGGACTAAGGACCATGCCAGCTTCCGCAATGCGCTACGTCCCTCTTTAAATTAGCCAACCCGTGCGCACTTTGTGCTCACTCGTACTCTGTGGCAACTCCTGATTGGCCACAGCTGGATATAGTAGCCGGAGCCTGCGTCCCATTCCCGCCCTGCTTCCTCATGGCAGCCTGTGATTGGTCACGGCCAAATATATAAACCAGAGCCCGTGTGAATAAAGCAGCAGTTAACTGTTGTCCACAAAAGCATCTCCTGTCTCCTGTTTCATTGGGGCTGCGCCGGTCAAAAGAAAGGTTTATGTTATCTCATAGTTTGTAGGGTTTCAGTCTAGCTGGCTCCAAGGCAAGGCAGCATCAGGCGAATAGCAGAGATGAAACAGTCCATAGCAGGGCAGGCAGGAGGCAGCAGAAAGGATCAGGGCAGGATGAGGGCTATATACCCTCCACGTCCACAGTAACCCACCTCTTCCGACCAGGTTTCACCTTTCAACATCACTTCCAGCTATAAACCCATCAGTGGACTAATCTAGTACCACACACTCCTGATTCAGCATCACACACCCACGATCCAGTCACCTCCCCAAAGCCTGACCTATGAGTGCATGAGCCTTTGGGGTGGACATCTAGATATAAACCAAAGCACTGTAACAACATATCAAAACAGACTGAATGTAGAAGTAGAATATGAGAATCTCTATGTCTCTCTTAAGTGGGATAATTAAGAGATTTTTAAAAGTAAAAGTTAAAAAATGGTGGTTTTTCTCATTGTGGTGGATTAACTAACTGTCAGCGCATAATAACCAGCTGAACTGAATCAACGTGGTGCTAGGTGTGGAAGGTCCACCTGAGGATTGCAGCCAATAGCATATAAGGAGACCTGGAACAGAAGGTGGTGTGCTATTGATTCTCCTGGAAAAGCTGGGTATCTTTGACTCAGTATTTAAACATAAAATGATCTTTACAACAATGGATTTATTATTTTAAAAAATGAATAAATATATATTTAAAGATTTAAAAAAAAATTTTAACATGAGAGTAAATGAGTATATTGAGCTCACACAAATGAAAGTTTATTTTCTTAAGATTGTAAAGAGATTTTGAGAGTCAAAAATCTTGAAAACTGCTATTCTATCTTACACTATCCACTTACTACTTACTATATTATCCACTTACTACTTAAGTATGTGGATATAGATATATGTGAAGAATATATATATATATGTATAGAATTTGTAGGCCTAATTATTTCAAGTTAACTTTGTTTAAATATTACTTTGAATGTTAGATATGATGTCTAATTATAATTTAAGTTTGTACCTCAGTAAGGAATATAAGATTCATTTTTTCCTGATGACATTGATGCAAAATAGAGTTCTCTTCTAATACACAAGGGAGTAACACATCATCTAAAGCTTCTAAACCACACGACCTCTTTTTGTACCAATTTCTACATTAATCAACTTTCCCATTGTTAGACACGCTACCTGACACCTACAATTTAAAGGAGAGGTTTTATTTGGCTCACATTTATAGTTATAAGGCCATTTGAGTCTCTGAGTAGAATTTTAAACCTTGAATGCCGAACGCCAAAATATCTAGTATTAGTGCTTAGTGCTTAGAAAATAACAGTTTGGTAGTATCCAGAAGAATAAAGACAGAATTAAATGTATGATTAAATGAGGGGTAAAAATGGAGGAAAATTATTGTGTTTGTTCAGTTCTTAATTGTATTCTTTTTGTAGGTTGCAATAAAAACCCAGTTAAAAGTTTCTACAGGCCTGGGTGGTGACACATTCCTGTAATCCCAGCACTTGGAAGGCTGAGGCAGGAGGATCACCCGTGTTTCAAGCCAGTCTGGGCTACACAGCGAGACTCTGCCACAAAACAAAACAAAACAAAACAAAACAAAACAAAACAAAACAAAACAAAACAATTTCTACAATTCGAGGGCAAAAGCTTGAGTCTAAAATTATATTTTCTCCCCTGTAAGCCCCTTGCTCTGGCTTATTCCTTTTGGCTTGCCTAAAGGCAGCACAGTGGAAATCCTGTTCCTGTGTGCAGATCCTATGAAAAATGCAATGAAGAGTCAGCAGAGACTAGAAATACGCTTTGGCACTTTCACAGGCCTCAAGTCACGATAGGGTCTCAGTTTCCTGACAATAGCTTCCTAGATTTTCAGGTCTGTGCCCTGGGCGCCATCAGTGTGGTGCTGATTTTAAAGCAAGCGCTTCTCTTATAGGTAACTGCTCACTGGATGAGCGCTGCTCGGGATCCACTACAGATCCACGCCCCGTTTTGCGTCCAACCCAGTCCGCGGCCCAGGGGCGGGGCTTCGCGCCAAGGCGCGCTAGGGGCGTGGAGGGGGCGGGATTTGCCGCCGGAGGGGCGTGGCCTGCGGCGGGGACTTCCCTCGGCCGAGCTGCGCAGCGGGTGCGGAGGGCGGGCGGTCGGGCGCCGCGGTGGGTGGAGGGCGCGGGGTGCCGGTCTGCTGAGGCGGCGGCCGGTCGCCGTGCGCGCGGAAGGTGTCCGGGCTGAGGCCTTTCCGGGCGGCCTTCAGGGTGGGCGTCACCGGGGACGCGGGGACGCCATGTGCGTGTGCACCTCTCAGGGGCCGCGCGGCCGCCGTCGCCTCCTCTGGCTGTCGCGCCGGGCCGGGGTCGACGTCCCCTGAGGACGTGGGGGGCGCTGTGGGGCAGCCGGGACGGCGGGCGGGAGCGCCTGGGGCGGTCCGCTGGATTTTAAAGCACCTGTCAGCCTGTGTTGTTTGTCTTTCTTCCACTTTTAGGGTTTTGGCCACATTGGGTGAGGGCACAAAATAACCACTTAGCCCTTCTCGCCGAGGAGGAGCGGGAGAAAGGGTGAGTAAGGGCGGCGCAGGGGCGCAGGCGCTGGGACTTTCTCCTGACAGGGCGCGGGCTCGCGAGGCCGGCGGGGCGACCCCGACCCCGAACCGCCCCTGGACCTCGGGTGCAAAGTCTGCTGCTCGCCAGGAACCGAAGACCCACGTTCCCAGCTCACCTGGCCCGAGACTTCGGATTTACAGTTCGGGGGCTGGTGGGAAGCTTCACAACTGGAGCATAGATCCGTTTTAGTCCTTTGATCGTACCGGAAACTGATGTCCTTTCACCTCTTGAGCTCCAATCCGTGGTCCTGCAGTTGCCTGTCTCGGCCTCATAGTTTATTAACTAGCTTTGGGTAATCCTTAGACTGGAGGTATTAAGGAATCAGGATCCTGCTTGATAATTCCCAGGAGCTCCTCCAGGATACTTCAGATTTTACTACTAAAAAGTAATAGTTTAGCACCTGAAAACGTTAATATCGCAACAGGGTTACAGGTGTTGAAGTTCTTTTGGTATCTTCTTTCAGGATTCTAAAGGAGGAAATTTGAGTGAGGAGAGGAGTTATCAAGCTGAGCATTTTTCTCTTGGCTTACGTATTGGTGTCCTGCACAAGCATTCTGTTCACTTGTGAGAAGTTGCTAAACAGTATACTGAAGTCCTGTGAAGTTTCCTGGGATTTTCAGTGTGGTCACTTTCATTGGTTTTTCTCTGGGATTTGTCCAACACTTCTCCAATACACTGCTTCCTCATCCCTTAAATGGTGAAGTGAAACACAGCTCCTCTCAAGTCTGGGGCTCCCGTAGCATCATGTATGTCACATTTAAATAAACATTGTAGATTAAAATTAGCTACACTCAAGAGTATAGTAAACCACGTTCATAGATGCTGACACCCGAATTACTCTCTGTGACCATCTTGACATTGGCTGCTTGTGAGGCTGCCTTACTTGTGTACACACAAGTGACCACATAATTTATGAGAAATCAGCAGGTACTTTACTAACGATAGCTTCATGTATTGATAGAGAAGATACGTGAGAAGATACGTGTTATGTCTTTCTTACCGTGTGGTGAACACATTTGTTAAAGGAGAATGGTGAAAAGATGAGACTATGGAGATGGCCGTTTCCGGACAGGCCTTTCACCAGTTTCCTGTGGATTTCCTGCATACTTACGTGTAAATGGACAAGAACTTCTCTATACTACTGGTCTTAATGATTTGTAATCTGCAGAATGTTGCAGAAAAATAGTATCATTATTCTGCCTTTCTAATACAGCAAGTAATAAACTTTCAAGGATGACTGACCATGGCAATTTGTATCTTATAATGAATAGTGTTATAGTCATTTTCCAGTGTAATAAATATTTTGTACAACTACAATAATTATATGAAGATAGGTTTTTGAATTGTTCAATAAGGCCTAATATTGTAAAACACTGGGAGGATATAAATCCTGAGGGAGACTATTAACTTTAGTTAGGAAAATAAATAGGGAGACTCCTAACTTTCTTGGGTTTCTCTGCCTTTAGCTTTATTAGAATTTGCTTTTTTTTTTTTTATCAGTACTGGGGATCAAACTCAACCATGCACTTCCAAGGCAGGCGCTAATGCTGCTGAGCTAAATCCCCAGCCCCTGCTTTGTTTATCAAGTGACAAAAGTTCTTTTGTCTTTTTCTGGTTATAAGGTCACAACAAAGTTTAGAATTAAATATTGCAGGAATATAAGAATATAAAAGTCATCACCTTGAGATGATCATTGTTAACATGGTATTTTTTAGCTTTATTATGTATATGCATACATAATATAAATACACAATTTATATTACACATATAAATGTTAACCATACATACAGCTTAGCATATGTTAACCACACATACAGTTTAGTCATCTATTAGCATGGTTGGTTCATATATATAGAACATATATAATGTGTATTATATAACATCTATAAAATATAAGGTACATGTATGTTTCAGATACTTTGTAAAACTGTAAATTTTTTCCCTTCAACGTTTTGGCTATTTACCACCATGCCTTACCATATTTCAAATCCTCACATAGAAGGAGAATGCTTTTTATACCCTTGTGTTGATTTTTGCTCACACTGGAGACCAAGTATCCAACCTTATGTATACTAGATGAGGGTTCTACCTTTGAGCTATACTCGCAGCTCCTATAGTGTTTTTGAATGCTAGCCATTGTTTTAGTAACTGTACTACTTTGGATCCATCTAAAACTTATTTGCTGCTTCATTTATCATCTGTCAAACTAAACGATGGATACACAGAAACACTTAAAAAGTGGTGTGTGACATGTTAATTTCCCTCCTTGTTTCTCTGCCTTATTGCCCATTATGTTCTTGTGATCTTCCTTTCGATAGTAGAAAGCAATCTTAATACTTTCCTGTAGGTGCTAAGCCTCCTAAATATATATATATTTCCACAGTAGGTCACTTGCTATATCTGATCCTGACATTTTTGGGACAAGGACTGATATCAGGTGCAGCTCAATTTACCCTTATCAGATCGTTCTACAGCCCTGGTTAAAGAATGTCAGCTTGAAAAATGAAGGGAAAGAGTTTCCATAATGTGTTTAAAAAGCTCTGGCACTGTCATCAAAGTGAGAGAGACATAATCCTGCATTTAGTGGGTGCTTAAAAGTTGGGCTTTCTATTTCAGTAATGTCTTTGGTTTATAAGGATTACAATAAAAATGCTGATGCTTTATGTCCAAACTGTCATGGTTTTGCCTAGTTGTGGGTTTAATATACAGCTAAGCTGTGTATTTAGTGTATCTAAAACTGCTCTGGAAGCTGAGAAAGACAAGACAGACATCTGATTTCACACCAGACATCTGGTTTCACTCTGCTAGGAAGTACATTTTGTCAGTAGATTATAGGTGTATCAGCTGCACTGCTGTAGTTTATGGCATTTCTGTTACAAGCTCTGGTCTATAGGGCTTAGTATGATGTTTTATTCAAATGCCAGAACACTGAAAATGAGCACCTGGTCAGAGAAGCAGATTTCCCACAGGTGTCTCCTACTGTCATTGTTCTTATAAGTTAAAAGGGCAAAATAGTTTATATCCTTGGTAATTTTTACATTGAGGTTTTTTAGAAGCAAAAAATACACAAAAGCCTGATAAAAAAAACCTTTTTTCCAAAAGTTCATTTTCAAGTCCATTATTGTTTGTAATGTTAATTTATAGGAATACAGTAATGCCATTTAGATTGCCTTGTCAGAGCATCAGCATTTTTAAAACTCATTGTGTGCCCATTATGTTATTAGTAGTAATGGTTACTCTAACTGATCCAAATAGTAATTGTTGCAGGAAATTGTATTCCTGCAGCTGTCCTTAAATGGTTAGATCACATCCCTTTTTATTTTGAGGTAATGACAGGGCTGCTGTCATTTCTTAGAATGTCATTACTGTAGAAAAGCCCTGGAAGCTGTCAGTCTTGAATTTGGGGTGGGCCCTGTCATTGCTTAGTTATTGTGACCATGGTCACAATTTCTCATCTGTAAAACAGGATGCTTGTAGTTACTGTGAGAGTCAGTGATTGTAAAGTAGCAAACTGTCTGTCACAAAATAGGTCCTTAGTAAGTAGCAGTTTGATATTTTTCCCCTCTCGGTCCTTCTTGGCTACAGGAAAAAGCACCCTCCTGTTTTACATCTAGACAAACGCATTGACCATGCTCTAGTGGAGGGGAAAGGGTATGCAGCATCATGACAAGGGAGAGTACTGGTGAGCAGAGAGAAGTGCATGGACATTTGCTCAGCCTGTGGACTTAGCTTGATGAACTGCTTGGCTTCCAGAAAACACCATCTTTAAAACCATCTTTTTCTCTGGCTGGCTGTCGATCTTTTGACAGCTGTTCTACTGGGAACTCTTAACTCCTTATTTCTTGGTTAGTTTAATACAACTTTGTCAGTTTGATAATATCTGAATAACTGTACATTCTACATTATTCTGAGTAAGGCATAACAATAGGTGTTTGTCATTTTCTTAAGATTGATTTTCCCCTGTGTTCTTGATTTTCCTGCCCTTTTTGTTGGCTTATAGTTCAGTCATTAACTCTCACCCACTTTTAAAAACTACATATTGTAATAGTGCTGAGGATATAAAGGTAAAAAGTCATTATGTGTTACCAAGGAGCTTATAGTGTAGTAGGACCATGGACATTTATAAACAGTTTAAATATAGTCTGTCATTTGCTATAATGGAGGTAGACTTAAGTGTAATGGAAACCTAGCAAGTGCTCTTGATCCCTGATGGAAATGCCAGGGGAGGGTTTTAGTGCTGGTTGTGTTTGAGCCGAGACTTGAAAGCTGAGGGGAATGGGCAGCTGGATAAGCAGCAGAAATCATTTCCAAGGGAGCTAAGAGCGCAGGTGATTTTGTGGCTCTGTGAGAACAGTGTGTAGGTCGGTCATACTAGCTTGTGAGCCGGGGCAGGTCAAAAGTGAAAGCAAATGAAGCTAGGTGATTAATTCAGGGTACGCTTCCTACCCATGTGTGCTAGTGAATCGCTGAAGGATAGTGTAGGATCACTGTGGGGGTGGAGGTGGGTGGTAGGTGGGGACTTGTGAGACTGGAGATCATTGAGGACAGTGCATTAGTATGGACTGCGATTAAAAAGTCAGACAACAGATGTTGTGAGCATGGGGAAATCAGAATGTCTAGAGAGAATTAACTGGTTTTGTGACTGTCTGAATGTAAAGCACGTGGGAAGAATAAGGATGCTAAAATACTTAGTAGGTTTCTGGATAGTGAGAAGGGGAAGAAGAGTTCGGCTTTGGACATGTGTTTAACTGTCCTGGTCCATTGTGTACTGGTTCATTGGAGGTGCCAAGAAGACATCTGCATGTGCACCCTGGAACATCACGGGATTGCAGAGGCTACAGGTTTCTGAGTTCTGAGTGAAGAGCAGTTGAAGGGATAAGAAGGATAAAAGTGTTAGAGGAAATATATAGGAAAAGAAGAAAAAAGGGCTGATTGGTGAATGGCAGGATCTATCTTTCTTGTTTTAAAAGACTGAATAATATTTCATTGTCTGTTTATGCCATAGTTTCTTTATTAGTTCCTCTGTCCATGATTCTTATATTGTTTCCATATCTTCATAACCTTTAGGATGGATACTATCAAGAGGCAGAGGTAGTCAGTGTTGTGCTGGAGAAGGGGGAACCCTAGAGCACTGTTGGTGGAAATGTAGATGGATAGAGCTGTTATCGGAAGAGTGTGGAGTTCTTGAACTTAAAAATAGGATTATCATACAGCTGAGCAGTCTTTTTGGGTATATAACCCAGATTCTAGTTGGGTTGTATCTAAAGATTGTCCAGGAATTTCTAATATTTGGCTTCTAAAGTGTGCTCAAGAATGAGAAAGAATGACCACTTATGCAGACCTTTTTAAAAAAAATTTATTTAAAGAAGGAGAGATATTGCTAAGAGGAAGGGTTGCTAAAGAAACAAAGATTCTGTTAACACATTTTCCCATATTCCTGATTATCACATTTCTTGTGATCAAATTTTCTGTTTGCTTATTTCCTCCCTGCTTTTTAATCCATATCTGATCCTCACCTTAAATGTCTTCTTCATGCAACTCTTTCCTGGCCCAGAGTTCTACTGTTGCCCTTCTCCCACCATACCTGGCCTTCTAGGGTACATGATCCAATTGTAGGTAGAGAAAGTGTTTCTTTGTTAAAAGTTGAAAATTTCATCATAGTATCTACTAAGAGACTAAGGGGGAAGTAACCATAACAAATGTAGAAAAAAAATCATCCAGTTTAGCTGACACTAATATTTGCTGTGTTTGGGATTCTGGATATAAAGATACATAAGATGGGAAAAGTGCCTAAGATAGGTGTCTGCCCTTAGGGGCCCCTCAGGGCAGTGAGAGAAATGGCTGTCAGTAAAGGCCTTGATCTGTTACAGAGGCACAGTGTAAAGTAAGATGAATGTAAAAATGGACGTCTTTATTTTGTTGTATTCCTGAAGGTTTCGTAGAGAGGCGATGTTTGAACTGCAGCTTGAAGTATGGTGTGAAGTTCAGAGAGTAAAATCAAAGGAATCACATATTCCTTAGTGGCTTTCACGATAACACCAAGAAGTGTTTTGCTTTTTAAAGTTATTTTAAAATTTCCTCTTATTATTTTACTTGGCTTATTATGCTTGTCTTTGAATGAGTTCTTAGGGAATAAAGGTATTTTGGCTTACATACAGACATCAGTGTTTTTTCTTCTTGTGACGTAAATGTTTTGTGAATTTATCACCACTGGTTTGTTGTAGCTAAAACAGACAAGAGCCATTAAATACAGTACCTAGGGGATGAGGTCCAGGCACCAATACTTTTCAAAACCTCCCAAGAGCTCTAATGGTAGTCAGGGCAGAGACTCCAGGTAGATTGCATTGTTTGCTTAGATGGGATTTTGACGAAAAAGAAGTGTAGGTTAACTTGTTGCATTTCCTTCTATCAGCTATGGGACCTAAGTTACTTGTTTTTCTCTAAGCCTATCCTTGTTTGGAAAATGTGATAGTAGTGTACCTGTCCTACCTATCTTGCAGAGTTGTGCAAGTCACAAGAGGTGAATTGTTTTAAAGAACTTTATATAGAGATACTGTTAGAAGAATGAACTATTTGGTTGACTTTTTGGAGTAGAAAGGCTGAGAACTGGCTATGTTGTTGTGCGAGATAGTAATTGTTTTATGGGCTTGGGGTTAATATTTGATCATAATGAGTGCCTTGATGACATATTTTACTGTTTGTACATGGTAAAAAGCTAAAGACCCAAAGCACAAAAGCAGACCCTTCAGTAAGTAATCAGCAGTTGCGCATTTTTAGCTTGATGTATTCTTACTATTTAAAATCACACAGATGTGTTTATGTGAAGAGTATGACGTGTAACCATTCTCAGCTGCTAGATTTGTAACTCAGTGGTAGAACACATTCCCTAGCATCTGCCAGATCCTGGGTATTCTCTAGTACTCCCCCATGTGTATGTTCAGTGTCAGTGTAATTGTTTGCTATTAAATGGCCATAAATGTGTTATTTTTAAGACACTAAAAATGGCAGAATTCCAAGAGATCAGTAAAAACTCCACTGAAAATTGTGGAGCCATGCAAATTTAATTTTTTTTTTTTTTTGTCTTTTTCATTTTTATCGGTACCAGGGATTGAACTCACGACCGCCTGCTTGAAAGGCAGGTGCTTATGCCGCTGAGCTAAATCCCCAGCCCGGAGCCATGCAAATTTAATAATATTGTAGGTCCCATTGTGTCCATAAATATGCAGGACATATGCTGTGTCTGTGTACTGTGGGAAGCCTTTTATTTTAGTGTCAGTGATGTAATCATGGAATTTTGGTATTATAGATTTTGATATTATACATTATATCATACCTTACAATACCTTCTGGTATTGCAGCTTATTTTAACTGGAGAGTGGTTTCCTCAGTGTTGACCAAAGTAAGCAAATAAACTGAATTATATACCCTCAATAGTCATTCTTTTGGCTTTCAAGATTTGTTTGAATTCCTTCTGTCCATTTGGTAACTCAGTGTGATTTTTGACCTCTTAGAGTTAGAATATCCAGAAGATAAAAGTGTACAACTTTCTTCCACATAATAAATCATAAAAATTTAATCTTTGCAATTTTCTTCAAAAATTTATTTTGTGGTAGGTCTTTGTAATGGCACTTTGATGTGTACATTTTATGTCTTTCTTTTGAAAAATGTAGCAGGTACAGTCATCTTTTGAAAAATCATCTTGCTTTGTAGCTTGAGGATATATTATAAACACAGTATCCAGTTCTAGTTTTGGAACTGTGTACAGCAAAGACAATTTTTGAAGAAGGGAAATGTTTGTAATGCCAGCATGTTTTATATTTTAGGATGAATTTATTTCATATGTTTTCCCATTATGTGGCCCAATAAACCAATTCACAGCAATTTGAGATTCTTTTCATCTGTTTACTCTGTCCTGTGGGTTTCCTTCCTCGTTTCCTCCTTCAGGAGTCCCTTGCTTCCTTAGCCACTACCTGCCTTCTCCATCTCTTCTCTGACCCTGCCTCCCTTCCTGTCTGTGGACTTAGTCTGTTCTGGCTGCTCAGCGTGAGCAGACTGGAATGGTGCAGGGGAGACATCACATGGAGTGGTGGGTGTGTGGGGAAGAGCTGCTCTGAGGGGAGGGCTGGCGGCCAAGGTATTCTCTGCAGAGTGGTGATAGACAACCTATGAAGTCAAAGTTATTAGGAAAAGATTAGAGTTGCCACAGATATTTTTTCTTAATTAAAAAGAATAGACTTTATTTATTATTTTGGGCTGTTTTAGGTTCACAGCAAAGTTGAGTGGAAGATCCAGAGTTTTCCTATAAACTCCCTGCCTTCATACATGAATTCTATCAACACATTCCATCAGGGTAGTACGTGTGTTACAATTAGTGTGACTAGATTGGCACCACATTATCTTGCAGAGAACATAGTTTCCATTAAGATTTACTCTTGACGTGGTTTTGGACAAATGTACAATAAATATGTACCAATAATCAATATCATAGTATTTTCCTTTTGTTTTGGAATCGGGAATCAAACTTGGTACCTTGTGTTTGCCAGGCAGATGCTTTTGCCACTGAGTTATATTCTCAACCCTATTGTAGTATTTTCATTGCTCTAAAAAATCCTGGATTCTGTCTCTTCATTCCTTTCTGTTGACTCCTGGAAACTTGTGATCCGTTTATTGTCTTTACTTTTGCCTTTTTCATAATGTCATAGGTTTGGAATCATTGACCTTCAGCCTGTTCACCTTTAGCTTCAGATTACTTGATGCAACAGATTATCTACAAAGTATCTGGCTGTTTTTCAGGAGCTTATTTGTTCAGTAGTTTCTTTAATAAGAGTTTTAGTGTCAGATTCAAATAAACAGTTATTATTTAGTTTGTTAAATAGCATATAACTGAATGTAACTGTTATGTAATATTATGTAACTAAAGATGGCTTGAAGCACATTTTGAAGGAATGAGGTTGTGTTTTTTATGTTTCTCATGTGTAAGAGGTGTGTAAATTGAACAGTGTATTAGAAAGATTAATGTTTTGTAAAAATCTGGTGTATATTATTGTATGATGTTAATATTCTGAATATTCAGTTAAAACCTTCATGAATTTCTGAATATTAAAGTGGAGTTTTGTTGTTAAAAGGAAGAGGAACTGAGCTATAAAAGCCCTTATTCAAGTGCTGCCTTTGCGACCAGCTATGTGAACATGAGTAGGAGTGTCTCCGCAGATGATAGGGGGACTGTGAGAGTGGGGCACGGTGGTACATGGCTGCAGTCTCAGCTACTCTGGAGCCTGAGGCCAGAGGTTTGCGATTCGGACAGACCTGGAAAGGTTAGTGAAGCCCCTGTCTCCACCACTCCAAAAACAACAAAAGAACCCTATGTGAATAATTTTAGATTATGAAGAAATGTGAGGGTTAGATGGAGTGCTTGAGTAGTATGTTATTCACTTTCCTGTTGCTGAGACAAAATACCCCAAACTCAAAGGAGGGGAAGTTTATTTTCAGCTCAGGTTTTCAAAAGGTTCAGTTGCTGGTTGGCTGGCTCCCGATCAGACAGGTGTGGTAGAGGACAGCTGCTTACCTGTAGGTAGCTGGGAGGCAGAGAGAGAAGGAAAGAGCCTGAGATAAGAATATAAGAGTGTACCTTTCCAGGTCGCACCTGCGGTGACCCACCTGTACGCTAGCTCCTAGTAGCACATGCAGCTGATGAATGCGTCAGTGTATGAATCCACTGATGAGTACAGCGTGTTTAAGATCCAGTCACTTTCCAAGAACATGAGACTTTGGGGAGGACATATTAGATCTAAACCATAACAACGAGCACAAATAGGTCATGGCCCTAAGTTCAATCCCTAGTACACAAGAAGGGAAAAAAAAAAAAGGCCAGTGTTAATGCCAGCTGTTCCAGCTGCTTGGGAGGTGGAGGCAGGAGGATCACAAGATCAAGGCTAGCCTGGGCAACTTAGCAAGATCCTTGCCCCCTGCCAGAGTACGCAATTAATTGACTAATGAATCATGTTTACTGTCTTCACTTTTACAACTTATATTTTATTTATTTTTTAAAATCCAAGTAAGAAAGGAAAATGATGATTTGGGACTAATGAGACTACAGCAGAAAAAATGGTTAATTAGCGGTATCTGAGGAGAAGAATGACTTTTTAAAATTGTAATTGTCTCTGATTAAATCTGCTTGTGTCTTGTTATGAACGGTGTGTACACTTTGGAATGTTCTGCTTGTATGGTTGTTTCTAATCATATTTATTACCTACCTTCACCTTGAGATGCTAGTTCTCTTTGCAAAAGCATGAATTACATTGTTGCATTCTGTACAGAATCAGAAACACATTATTTTCTACTTATGGAAAGAAAAGCCTAGATTCTAAAGCTCTCATGACCAGTCAATGTGGTTAAAGCTACTAGGGCAAGGCAGAGTTGGGTAGGAAGATCCTGGGAAAAAAAGGAGCATCATGAAGGTGAATTTCCAAGCTGGTAATATAGTAAATATAACTAGTTTCAGCTCAATGTTCCTTTAGTTTACAGTACTTAAAGCATGGTTACAGAGTTAATATATTAAGTTACAGAAAACTTTACACTTTCAGTTTAAGGATGCATAGAATGGCTTGTTTCAGATAAATGTGTTATCTCTTGGTAATGCCATTGAGATCTTTATTATATTACATTCTCGCCTTTTGTATTTCAATTGTATTTTGTTTTATACTGCATTCTCAACTTTTGTGTTACGTTTTTAATTTCAAAATGTATCATATGGGCAATGATAGAATGGTGGACTATCCCATAAAGAGTATGTAAGAATATCTGAACTATTAATACCGAAGGTATACATGAGGAATTAAAAAGAATTGTCACCAGCAAATAAGACAGACTATTATGTGTTATCTGATTTATTCAGAATGGGGAGAAGAAAATTTAGCAAGCAGTCTGTGCAGTTGAGCAGCTTTTCACAGGATGTACATCTTTGGAACATATTTCTTTGGAGCAGCCACAGATAATGACAGTTTAGAGACTCATGAGGTATTATGAGGTACATAATACTCCATCCCTGTACTTGGTTCAAACCACTCAGGCTAAATGTGGGAAAATTTAGTGGAACCCTAATATTTCATGAAATATTCATAGACATTTAGTACTAGGTCTTAAAAGCAATGTAAAAAACAGATGTAACAGTTTGTTTTACATGAAGTGGAAAAATGTGAAATTATTGTGAATAGCAAAAGGATTTTATGATGATAAGAGTATCAAATATGATTTTGTGTCACCGATACTCCTGTACTTGGTCTGTTTGTTTAAAGTTGAGTGTAGAAAATAACTGTTTAAAGACAACAAAAAAGTAGCTTTCTATTCCACAAAGGTTAAATTAAGTGGGTAAATAAGATTATATTTGATATTTGAATCAGTTTCAAATCTGGACATTTAAGTGCTGCCTGTGCTGAAGGTTGCAGCCGTGATCTTTATAAAATTCCTCTGTGAGGAGCTACTTCTGTTTAACCTGTTCTGCAGCTTTAGGTTGTCTTCAGGTTAAGGTAAACACATGCTTAAATTAATCTAAAAGACCCTCTCTCACGTGAGCTTTCTCGCCTCTTTTCTTTATCTTTTACTTCATCAGCACTCCATACGTTAGACTATTTGTTTAGACTAACTTGTGGGCAATAAATTCTTGTTTACTTTAACCTTTAATTTTTGAATCTAGTTCAAAGCTCATTTTTCAGAAGCAGTTGGAAAGTTTAGAGGCTTCTATCTATTCACCTTGTATATTCCTGTAGCACAAAATTCACTGGATTTATTCAGTTTTCTACTTTTGTGTGATGTAGGCCCTCACTCACTAGACATTCGTTCAGTCAGGGTGACTAGAAGACATCAGAGAGATCAACTTGAACTAAATAGTAAGTTATTTGGTTTGAACAGAGATATAGTGGAATGTCTTTCTTCTTAAATTTTAGAATCAGTGAATAAAGTGTCTGGCTATAGTAGGGTACTATGGAAATACAAATTGAGGTTAGACAGTAGATAACCTAAATACTAACCTAGGTGTTCATGAACAGTGTACAGCTAATGATCTGTAATCATTAGGAAATTAATCATTGAAAGATTTTGAGTACAGAGCCATGGTAATAGTGTTAGGAAGATTAATTTGACAAGTGTGTAGGATCAGTTGGAAAGTGGAGGGAATGATAAAAAGTAGACCGCTTGGGAAACTAATTTCTTGTAAGGTAATTAGTATTTTCAGTAAGGTGATTGTGGGGTAGAAAGTAATAGATGATGAGAAACTATTAAAGAAAAGAACGATAAAACTTTATAAAGATTCTGTGTTACAAAAAAGAAACACAAACATTCTATCAAAAAGCAAATCTTAGGGAAAATATTTTTTAATTTATATGAAATCAGAGAAAGGCAAATTGGATAAATGTATAAAAAAGACCTCTGGTTACAGTAGTGCATACCTGTAATCCCAGCTACTCAGGAGGCTGTGGCAAGAGGATTGCTAGTTAGAGGTCAGCCTGGTAACTGAAAAACTATCTCAAAAATAAAGGCCCATGGATACAGCTCACAGGTAGAGTGCCCTGGGTTTGATTTCCAGCATCTGCAAATCAAACCAAACCAAACAAAAACCAACCAAACAAATAAAAAACCACCAAAACAAATCTAAGCAAAACACAACCAACAAAAATCCAGTACCTGGAAGGGGAAAAGACTTAATAATTGGATGGAAAGGTGGAAAAAGATATGAAAGACATTGGTAATTTATGATAAGAGAATTACAAAGTAAGACTTTAGGAACTTAAAAACCATATTGGCAAAGAAACATTTTGAAAATAACTGTGTCACTGAGGTTATCAGGAACTGGGCAGTATCACCATTTTTAATAGTGTACATAGGTTTGTGTACTTTTCACTGACAAAAATAGTTCCCAAAACTTAACATACTCATTATTGTTTGACTCTTGTATAAGAATGTATCCTAAACATTTTATACTTAGTGAAACAATATGTACTCTAGGATATTCTTAAGTACATATTCTTGAGTACAATTGGAAACAAATGCTTATACTTAGGGAACTGGATCATTAAGTTGTGGTACACAGCGTGGAATAGTTAGGAACTGTTAAAAAGAGCAAGGCAGTTTACATATATTGAAATGGAATAGTATTTGTGGTATATCACTAATTGAAAAAGGAAAGATGTAGAATAATAGGAATTAGACTATTATTTTAGAGAAGCATAAGAAAACATTTTCTTACACATACATTTGATATTTCTGGGGAAAATGATAAAATATCTGTGGGGATTGAAATTTTGGTAGCTGGAGGGTTATTTTCTATTGTATACTTTTTTGGGATATTTTGAATTTTATAGAAAAAATAATGAGATAATCAACTCAGAATATGCTTTGTATTATATATAGCCAACACTGAGAAATTAGGAAATAGAAAACTGAATTTAAAAGATCCCTATTTTTCATATATATGATAAGAGGTTAATGTCCAGGTCTATAAAAGTCCTACAGATAATGAAGAACAAGTGAAAAGAGAGAAAGACTTGTGTAGACTTCTCTAAGGAAGATACACCTGTGGCTGATAAGTACCTGAAAAGATGCCCAGTATCCCTAAGCACTGGGGAGTCTGTCTCTCACCCATTAGGATGAGCACTGGAGTTTGCTGGAAGATTCTGCGGGCACCTACAGATACAGATGTTCCTTTTTGTTTTTCTCTTAATATTGTTTAACGTGCTGTCCCTTTTTTCTCTTGCTGTGAGAGTCTGTGCATCTACAAGTGCTATGTTCATTTATGTTTGTTTGTGAGCCTTGTTTCTAGTGTAGATTTTGTCACTGGGTGGAGTCTGGTCTCCCTTCACCTACAGGGACAGTTATATAAGACTTTGGATCCGTGAGAGAGGCAGGTTTTAGTCCAGAGCTGGGATGTTTGTGTATTTTGGGGAGTGGGAGTTTGTGGAATTTGTGAATTGATAGTTTAAATTTGGTTTACAGGAGAAAAGCAATGGCCCTCCCAGAGGTGGAAAGGTAACAGCGTATTTTACAACGTGCAAAATGGCACACTGAACAGTACAGAGGCAGAGGTGTTTTCGATGTTTTACAGTTTTTATTTTTTATTAGAGTGTATTTGCAGTACATAATGATTACATTCCTGTCGGAAGTTGGTGTGTGTACAAAGCCCATTGTAATTCTTTTTTCATCTCCTTCCCTCCCACTTTGCTCCCTCTCTTGAGCCGCTTGCCATCTGTAAAAGATATGTCTCGCAGCTCTGTTAGCTTTGATTTTGCTCTTTATACCCTAGGCTTCTCATATAAGAGAAACTATTTGATATTTAAGTTTGTTTATTTCACTTAATATTATGGTCTCAACTTGTATCAATTTTACTACAGATGTCTCGTTTATCTTTTTATGGTAGATTAGTACTTCATTACGTGTAAATACCACATTTTCATTATCCATCTATATGTTGATGGACTTTCAAGAATTAGTTATTATGAATCGTGCTTCTATAAACATAGGTATCTGTACATCATTGTGATACATTTTTAACACTTTTGCAAAAATACCTACAAGGGGACTAGCTGGTCAAATGGAGTTTCTGGTTTTACCTTTTTATGGAATTGCCATATTGATTTTCATAATTTACATTCCCACCCACAATGTAGATGACTTCCCTTTTCCCTATAACCTTGCCAGCATTTGATAGTATTTGATTTCTTGATGGTAGCCCTTGTTTTCTGACATAAGATAGAATCTCAGTGTTGTTTTAATTTGTGGGTTTTTTTGTTTTGTTTTGTTTTGTCTTTCTGAGACAAGGTTTCACTATGTAGTTGAGGCTGGCCTAGAGCTCACTATGTAGCCCAGGCTGGTTTTAAATTTGCAGTGACCCTCCTGCATCAGCCTCCTGAGTGCTGAGATTACAGGCATGTGCCACTATGTCCAGCAGTTTATGTTTCTTGAATGGTAAATGATGTTAAACATTTCATCATATGTTCATTGGCAACTTGTATCTCTGAGAAATGTCTACCCATTTCTTTTTTAAATTGTGTCTTATTTTGGGGAGTCTAATATTTTTGAGTTCTTATATAATCTAGATAGTTCTCTGAGGAATAGGTGGCAAAATTTTATTTTCTGCAAATTGTCTTTTTATTTCTTCCTTCCTTCCTTCCTTCCCTCCTTCTTTCCTTCCTCCCTCCCTCCCTCCCTTCTGGTATTGGGGTCAAACTCATGATCTCATGCTTGCCAGGCCAGCTATGTGCCGTTGAGCTATGTCTCCAGCCCTTTTTTTTCACATTATTGGCTGGGAAAGTTCTAAATTTCATATGATCCTACTTGTTGATTTGTGGTGCTGTTTCCTGTGCAACCAGGGTTGTATTCAGAAGATCCTTCCCTACACAAGACTTCAAGAGTTTTACCTATTTTATCTTTCAGCAAACTAAGTGGTTCTCTTTTAATATTTAGATCTTTGATCCATTTTGATTTTAGTTTAGTACGTGGTAAGAGATACGGGTCTAGATTTAATCTTCTGCATGTGGATAGTCAGTTTCCCCAGTACTGTTCATTAAAGAGATTATCTTTCCTCCAGTGTATGTTTTTGGCCTTTTTGTCAAAAATCAAATAGCTGAATGTTCTTGATAGTGTTTCTGCTTCCTTTATTCTGTTCCACTGATCCACACATCTATTTTTTAGGCCTGTACAGTGGTGTTTATTACTGTAATTTTGTAATATAACTTCAAATCTAGGCTTGTGATACCTGCTTTGTTATTCTGGGTCTCTTTTGGTTCCATGTGAATTTTAGGATT